>NW_027131390.1:101444489-104086479 GCF_026122565.2 Emydura macquarii macquarii
TTAATGGAGGTTGGCCATGGAAGGGCTAACTTTAACTGGCTGAAAGTTAACAAAGAAATTCAGCCAGAGAAAGTTGATTGGCCTTGGTGTACAGATGTTTCCTATACAGCTTGATACAGAAACTGCTGGGCTGTCCTAAACAGAAATGATGGTTTGTCAAGAATAAATAAATACCAAGTCTGCTTAGAATCAATGAGCTGCTGCTGCAACCGCTCTAAAGATTGTTTCTTGATCAGCTTATGTATGTTTGCTGTAACAGGATGGAGGTGTAAGGAAACCTGTTAGTGTGCATGAAAATATACTCACTGCTATAACACAGTGGGGTTTCTTTGTTTTAATCGGACGATGAGCCCCAGAAATGCTCTGGGAGGACGGACTTGTCAAATGCAAGGGAACAGGGAATAATGTAAGATTCAAACAATAATGCTTTGCACTGAAAATAGTACATTTTAATCTGAAAGTGATGGAAAAAGGTGGGGACAATTACCTTGGACACAGGGAGAAACTGAGTGGTAGAGTTTAGTGATCTGTCCAAACTCAAACAGTGGGAGGGGCAGGATTAGAATTGTGGTTTTCTTACTACTAGCCCCCTGTTCTAACGAGGGCACCACTTCATGTCAAAACAACATCGGTCTGGAAATATCAATAATGGAACTGGCTTAATTTCTTTCAAATAATGCTCCGTGTTGAATTCTAGACATTCTTCAGCAAATAATTGCTCACAACATGTGGAGCCATTTGTATGAGAAGCCGGTGAAGGTGGCAAGGGGTGGAGTTCAGTAAGCAAGAATATGGAGCAAGTTGGAGGGGCAGAGGTGTGCTGGGCTTTGAAGATGGTGATGTGAAGCTAGAACTGGATGCTGTGGAGAAGGGGGGAGCCAGAAAAAGGATGCAAAGAAAAGGGTGGGGTGGTCTGAATGTCAGGCAAAGGAATGATTTTAGCGGCTGTGCTTAGATGGCTGGGAGGAGATCTAGGAGTCCAGCTGGCCAGAAAGGAGATGACTGTAATCAGGACAGCAGATGAAGGCCAGGATGAGAGCTTTAGCTGTCGGGGTACAAAGAAATGCTGGATTTTAAAGGAGCTGAGGAAGAAGCAGCAGGAAGTGGATATGGCTTGGCTGTGAACATGACAGGCAAAAGCGTCAAAGATGAGCCCAAGGTCTAATTAATATGGGCCAGTGATAATATGGTGAGGGGTTCTTTGAGGAACGTGGAGCAGCTTCAATTTTAATGTCTGAATACTGATATCTTTGAGGAATTTCTATTGAGTATATTTTGTTTAGTGTTGAATTCAGTGAAGCAGAAGAACATAAGGCAGAAGAGAGAATAATGAGCTTTTAATATCTCTTTGGACAGATAAACCCTTACGACTTTAAAAGATGTTTCCTGCACAAAATCTGAGTAGTAGACACTTTTCTCCTTAAAGCTTCAAATATAGGAAGGAGCAATTTAGCATCACAACTCTCATTTAAAATAGATTTGCCACTTGTGGAAATAAACAGGTCTCCTACATCAACTGCAAACCCACTTCATATTGCGGGACAGCTTAGTCCTTATTTTATCTCTGATCCCATGAGGCAAACCTCCATCTCTTGAGACAATGCAACACCATCCTACTTTTGTGTCATGATGTGTAATGCCTCTGCTGTGGATACCCTGACATAAAGGAGTAGTGCTCCAGCTGCATAATATAAATAACTGAACTGTGGTACATTCTTAGTAGGTTATTATAACATTAATTCTCCATTTTTTTGTCTAAATTTTTTAATAGTTACACTAGGAAACTCCTGATTATTATTTTTTTAACTGCTGTTCCTACATGGTTTATAGATTACCCATCTATTTTATAGATTTCCCATCACTGTGTCATCAGATGAATTTTACATGCTTTTGAACGGGATGAATTAATATGCACAAATATTAGGAATATTGCCTCTCAATAAAAACAAAGATGAAAATTAGCCACCCGACTAAACACTAAAGTCTATAGGAGTCATGCAGCTAACACCCCTCATGGATCTCTTTTAATCTTTACCACTTCAAAGAAATGCTTCTATTTTCTGTCCTTGCACTAAACCACTAAGGTCAAACTTAATCAATTTTTTTTTCCAAAGGGGCTTTCAAACGGTCACCCAACCCCTTTTATCTCTGTGTTGTCATCATTAGTGTCCGAGCTCGCGCTCTCTTCAATAGCATTTGTTACTTTTGAAGTGAAAAGAACTACAGCGTTCATTGTTGCTTATAGGGTGCTCTCAAATATTTGGAAGAGAAATTTGTTCTCTATCCAAGGAACAGTCTAGAGGAAAAGTTAGTCTTGTTTATAAATTGTTTCTGGAGCACCTTTAGAGAGCCAAAGACTTAAGATTCCAAGAAAAACCAATCAAGAACAGTTGAATGCCTCTGGTGAACAAGGGAATGTTATGTATATTGATGGCTGTGACTTTTCATTTAGTGTGTACAGAGTCATCTTGAAAATTCCTGAATTTTCATACCTTTCAATTTTGAAATTTTTAAAAAATTAAATTAGGATATTTTCAGAGCAAAAAAAAACAAACAAACCCTATAAAGTTACTGTGACACACACTGACTGATGACTTGAAAACACAATTAGAAAATTGCTGGGGAAAGAACACTTGAGGTGAGGAAGTTTGGAATTAAGCTTTAAAAAACCATATATTTGGTACAACGCTGCAACTTCACAACTTTCACTTAGTTAAAAAAACGGAAGTGTCTGAGAGCCTGGAATTATTCAGGCAGAGTAACTAGCCGTGGACAAGCAGACCTGAGCAAGCTGGGCGTGGGGCATATGGAAGCCTCCTTAAGAACTGGGAAGGGCAGAAGCTGTCACTGCAGCTCTGCTACTGGAAAGGTCCATGACATTGTTGGGACTGTGGTGCCCCAACTGCAATCTAGGCCTCGTGTTCTGAGTACTGTGCACGTACATAGTGAGAGAGCGCCCCTGCGGTGAGGAGCTGACAATCTAAATAGATGAGACACACAAGAGGGGGGAGGGGAGAAAGTGGTATTACAGAGATGATATGACTGGTCCAAGTTCACACAGCAAATCAGAGACCAGAGCTAGGGTTAGAACTGACATCTCCTGGCTCCCAGGCCAGCATCTTGATCCACTGGGCCACGCTTTTTCTGTATGAGACGTGACCTGTCTGACGTGCTGGCCACGTAACACTGAAAAGCTACCCCAGTCCTGGCAGATGTGTGGAGCCCACACTTACACAAAGGTCTCTGATCAGTGCTGACTGGCTGAGCCTATAGCTGCTAGTCTGTGATGCCAGAGGGTGGGCCTGTTGCTTGGGACTTCTGCTTGGTATTTCTGTCTAAACAATTGTGAGCTCTCAGTATTGTAATTGGTGTGTTAATCACAGAATATTAGGGGTGGAAGGGACCTCAGGAGGTCATTAATGATGGCTGTAGTTGGGCTTGCCCAAGAATTTCCATTCTAACTCCTGGTTTTCAGTTATGAATAACGTTTTGGTTCCATCGTGGGGATGTGACTTAGGCTACGTCTACACTGCAAGCCAGAGGGATGGTTCCCAGCTCGAATCTATGTTCTCCTCCTAGCTCTGTGAGAGCTAACGGGAGTATAAATCGCAGCGTAGCCACTGTAATGTGGGCAGCCTGCACACAAGTGAGTACGTACCCACAGGGCTCAGGCAGGTTTGTACTCCGCATGGCTGCAGCCCAGGCTACTATAGCTACTCTACTATTTATATTCACACCTGCTTGATGAGAGCCAGCGCACACGTGTGCACATGAGAGAGGGACTCACTCCCTTAGGTTATTTTGTATCTGTAGCCCTGGAGTGTTTGTGTGAAAATTTAGTTTTGACTTGGCTGAGTGTCTTGATCCCTTCAGTATCACCTTTAGCCCATGCACTGTGTAGCTGAGAGTTGACTCATATTAATTCCCACTAGTTTCATTGGGAGTTGAGCATACAAATCCCTAGGAGGGTAGAGCTTTTCCAAGCCAGTTTTTTAAACCATGTTATCGCTCACTTGGTAAGGTGTGCAGCCACAGAAGGTCACGCTGCACATGTATGTGTGGCTAAGCGAGAGAGAGAGTGAAGGTGAAAAGCCTTTTATCATTCACTGTATGTTTTGTGACTTAGAAGTAAGGGAACAGCATAGTTAGGCTTGGAAGGGTTAGATTTTTATCAGTAAATGTCAGTAAACCTCTATTTAACCATACACACACTCAACAATAAAAAAAATATTTCTAACAATGATAATCTAAATTCAAAGATAAGCAAAGTAAGAAACATGCTGCTTGAGAACTTAATAGAGTCCCACCGTAACGTATATAAAATGTGTTGTAATGAATGCTGCATGAGGCCTGTATTTACAGCTCTGCTAAAACAGCTGGCTTGTTAACAGAGCTGGCGTTGCAGTTAATTATGCTGCATTTGTAAAGCTTTAACTCTTTGAATCTCAACGTCTACTGCTATTAAATAATTATTGTCTGACTTTTACCCCACCCCCATGATTTCCCACAACTGTATACATTTAAATTGATAATCTTAAAAAAAAAATCTTTAAAATAAACCTCAATATTATCTGTTGAAATTATATATATACAAAAATCTAATTTTGCCAACCCTAACCGTAGTTAAATTTGGACAGGCAAACATAACTCTCCCATGTTGCATATGCATTGCAATAGTTTTTAATTGTAGTGTGACATATTTCTCAAATACAATATAATATACATTTTTAAAAACTCCTTTTTTTTAAAACCATTCAGTTAACTTAGTTTTAAAGTGCCTGTGAGAACCTATAGCAGTTTTTACCTGACATACATTGTTTGTTTTTTTTTACATTAGAAATCTTACCACATGATTGCCATAACTAATCCATAATGAAAAAGGTGTATATAGAACCATTTCTTTTTAAGCAGTTGCTTGACGACATCTTACAAATTTGTTGAGTTACAGACTGGAAAACAGCCCTGGAAAAAAAGAAGCTCTGCTCAGAACCACCAACTGCAATAAATCTTGTAAATTTAGACAGGGAGTTCCTTTCAAGGTTAACATTCACAATTTATGCTGGAAAGAAACCATTACCCAGCTAATGTAAAGGGGAAAAAAACGTACATGAACAAAAGATCCAATAGCATTTCCTGAAGACGGCATTGATATACGTTATTCTCTATGCCAGGTGTTCAACGCCTGGCTCAACATCACGTCATATTTTAGGATGTTAAAAATGAAATAGTTTTTTCATAAGGTGTGTGTATTAAAACAATCGTTTTGTGTCTGCTGCCAGTGAACTAGTTGTCTTTAGTCAGTCCTTGATATAGCTACGTGCTTTACAGAGCTCCATAATTAAACGGTGTCTTGGGAATTTTATGTGGTTCAAAAAGGTTTCCCCCCAAAGAAAATCTTTGAGGAGACTATTCAATAATAGTTATAGGCCTGTGTTCTAGACCCTAACTAATCTTGAGATGGGTTTGTACATTTTTCTTCACATGTAGTGGGTGATTGAATGTGACTTCTCTTTTCACTTCCAAAATTATTTTTATTAATGTTTCCAAAATACACAGTATAAAAGACCATAAACATTACAGGATCCCAATCTAGCTATGTTTCAAGGATACAAACTAAAATTACCACGATCAGCCATAAGCAGAGACCAAAAAAGGAAAGCAAAACAGTATTGCAAATTTGTTCCATGGCGATGTCAAATGTGAGAGACGTTCCAAACTGTCATTTTGGAGAAAGAGGATTTGATTCTAAGGCGGGCGTGTAAACGTTTCGTGAGATTCTGGTGAAAGTAGGAAAAACTCCTTTTAAAAGAAAAATTTAAAAAAAACCACAAAACCCATAAACCTCTCTTCAGGAAAAGATGCTATACAGATGGGACTAAAAGGTAGTGTTTTATGATGAGAAAATGGAAGGTGATTCCAGAGATTTGATGCCTTACATTGTACTCCTTATGGAATGGGGAGGCACTGGTCCAATGAATAGGAGACTGGACTGCAAGTCAGTCACTCAGACGCGGCTTCTAGTCCTGGTGACGAGAAATTGTTGAATAGATTATAATACTTGCTCCTCTACGCAAAGCACTGTGAGATCTGTAGATGAAAAGTACTAAATCCTTAAGTGGAATTTAAAAATAGTATCATTATGGTTTGGAACCATGAATGCTGCAGCAGCATAGGAAAGGTCTGGGGTTCAGATTTAATATACGGGTAAAATTTCTCCTTCTAAATTCTGTCCCTGTGTAAGCAGGTGAAAATCCTATTGCCATTACCTGGATTGTGTGTTGCGTATGTCGGGGTTGAAAGTGGTTCCAAATCTCTGAACATACCTCTCTTTTACAGGACTGAATGTTCCCTTTATATTAAGTGAGATTTCAATACATTTATATTTGTTAGCAAAAAGGTGACTGAATCACACCCCCCCAAATATTTGTAGACATTTGAAGTGGCAAAGGTCTATAAGTCTTGTTTCCCTACTGTGTATTTTCTAGTATTATGTCCAGAGTGATTTTAAGGGTCTCAGGCTCCAAACATTATTGCATGTGACTGGATGCAACCCCTGAAATCACCCAACATGCATACGAATTAGGAACTGGAGAAACATACACTGTCATAACCTAGAAGAAGAAGAAAACCTACCAATAAGTCTGAAGAAGGTACAAACACACACACATGCATGTCTACCCTCACCCCTCCCGAAACGAATGAACATTAAGTGAGCACAAGCACTGGGGATGCATGGTGCCAACATTCTTTTGGTTCCTATATCAAAGAGCCACGCAGCCGAAGAGCCTGTCTACAGAGCAATAGCGATTCCACAGGAGTTCCACCTGTGGACACTTTCTTGCTCTGGAATAAGAGTGCCTTTTTCTGGTTTAACTGAATCTATTTCCAAAATGGATTAACCTAAATCAGAAAAAGGCACTCATGGAATAACCGGAAAAGGGCACTCTTATTCCAGAATCAGAATGTTCACAGGCGGAGTTATTCTGGAAAAGCTATAGCACTTTAAATTCATACCCTACCTTATTCTAGAGTAAGTTCTTCGTGTAGACAAGACATAAAAAGAAAGAGACACCCAGTATAATGTTGAAATGAAAACAACCAAAAAGGACAGCAGAGAAGCTGGGAAGGAAAACTAAAAAGACGGATGATACAGCAATCCCCGGCATGAGAGGCCTAATAATGAGCCATCTTTCAGTGTTCACACTCATGATCCTTTGCTGTATAGTGTCTCTGAAGCATTCTGTAATATGATGGGTGAGAGTCATAACAGGCATTAATGCAATTACGTTTCATGCGGCAATGTGCAATCTATCGTAAATTGCAGTAACTTGAATTTTATCTTTGTATAACTTTACCTGTACGAACAGACGTGACAGGTAAACGTTACATGCTTATGGATGTAACTAAATACAGAGTCTCCTGTGGGTGTTTGACAAGTGGCTGTCTCTTGGCTTTGCATCACTTGTATATTTTTCTTGGCATCAGAGTACTGGAGTGGGGTATTTTTCTGACTACAAGATATGAAGGGTGTGATGCTGGCAGACAAGGTGCCAGCTCAGGCCAAGGTCCCCCGGCCTTGCTGAAAAATGCATTGCTGGAAACCAGTTTGACTCCCCCGTGTGTTAGCATTGTTAAAAGAAATGTTAAGTTTATAAGAACGTGTTTAGTGTTTGGACTTTATGAAATGCTGGTGAGTTGCTGCTTGGGTGACCATACGTCCTGTTTTGACTGGGACAGTCCCCTTTTTCAGCTCGGTCCCAGCCGGCTGCCCCTACTTTTTTGCCAAAACTGGGTGTCTGTCCCTGACCTGTGCAGGCAGTGCTGCCTTCAGAGCTGTCCCACGGGCAGCAGCCCCTGCCATGTGCCCACATAATTGTGGCCATGGAAACCCCTGCGATGGCAGAACAGAGGAGCCCCAGGTCTACTGCAAGTCACTCTTATTCTGTACTGAGAGATGGTATCAGAGAAACAGCACTAAAACTGAGGGTCGAATGTGGCCATGAGAGCCTTTGTTTCATTCCTTATCTCCTCCTTCCCCACCTGACACATCCCTGCCCTGAAGCTGAATGCAGATTCCTCTACAGGGTTCATCAACAATACTGCTGCCATTGCCTGGGGATGGGGAGCCATCACTGGAAAACCCTCCTGCAGTAGCTGACTGTGCAACAGATGTGATGAAGCCTGGGAAAGTGATGCCAGGCGTCACCAGCCTGCCTGGCTTTAGCCCATCACCTCAAGCCCAAGCGCTGACCAGAATCCTTAGAGTAAGGTCCACAGCAAGAGGCTGCTTTGTGAATCCAAAGTAGCTGTAAAGCTGAAATCGGGTATACCAAATTACTAGAGCATGGCAGCATGCGATTCCTCTCATTGAGACCAGCAATACACAGGAATTTGTTGATTATTGACAGGCTTAAAGCGTATTTTCTTTCTCAAGATAAATGCCTGACCCTGCTAAAGAAGCTTTTGATGATTCTGCCACTCAGCTGTGACAAACAAACTGCCACATTCCAAAAGATAACAGAGACGATAGAGGAAAAATGACTTGCAGAAGTTTGTACTGCAAATAAGTTACCTGCATGTTAACGTATCGGAGAGGCTTGGAGAAAGATTTGTCACAACAGCAGTGAAGAACGCACTGCACATTCTTGTTGAGGGTGGGCAAATGAAAGAAAAGGAGTCTTATGATGTAGATGACAATTTTTACACAACATGCCTGTCCTACTTAGATCACTGGAGACCTGCCTTTCAGTGCACCAAAAAGTTTGAGTGGGCTCTGCTGAGGAATATGCCGTAGTGGGAGTAAATGCAAGACCACCTTGCTGCATGCCAGACCAGAATTCCCACCTTAAACACGTTTGATGAGAATCGTCTCTTTGACGAGTGGTCTAGTGCAAAATCAACCATCTCCAGTTGTCTTTCAGACTGGAACCATCAGAGAACACCCGGCACCGAAAGGTGGCAGAAGATTTTTCACAAGATGGACCGTAATGCAGTACAATAGACAGATCTAGCCAAGGCTGTGTAATTTGTGCTGTCTCTCCCTGCCACTACAGCACCTGTTGAATGTGTCTTTTCAATTATGAACGATGTGCAATCTCCTGAAAAATCACATTTGAACATTTCCACCACGAAGGCTGTCTTGTGTGAGTTAACTTTTCTCTAGACCATACTGCATTCTACGACAAGCTACTGAAAGACAAGCAAACCCTCAGAAAAATAGCACCATCAGAGAAATACATTTGGTATCAAGCGGCCTCACAGCCTGAAGAACAGCAAGACAAAGAACAATGCCAGTAACTATGGAATTTTAAGTAAAATATATAAAACTATGAAATATATTAACATAAAATATATGAAACCGCCTTATGTTTTTTTGCATCCTGTAAGTAAACTCCCCGAGGACTAACCATCTCCTACAGGTGTCCCATTTTCAGTTTAGGGAAATATGGTCACTCTATGCGTGCATTAATCTCACTTATAATATCTGTATCCCATGTTATAAGGTAATATTTAAGTGTTTGCTATGAAACTGGAAGCCCCACAGTCAGGAGAGAAGCATTGCCAAGTATAAATATTAGTTCACCACAAGAGAACTAGTCATCTCCTGCCCAACAAAAGAAGGTGTAGACACCAGACAAACCATTGTAGAACATCAGTGGACAAAAGTCTTTGTTGATGGCTCCTTCTACACCTGTGAAGAGGGGACATGCACAAATCTTTGTCTCATTTCAGTTTGAGCTCTGAGGGAGGGGAATAAAAATCCCTGACCAAAAGAAATTGTATCACTATACTGCTTGGAATTTGGAAAGGGCAATATTTCTAAGCATAAACAAGGGATCCCCAAGCTCCTTAGCTTGGCTTAGCCCTAAAGAACATCTAGAGATTGCAGATTAAAGCAGCTTCTATTACCTTTTGAAACCTAAGACTGCAACTCATTTGTGGGTGTGTGTTTACCAGTTTTACCCTTGTAAATAACTCTTGTTTCTTTTCTTAGTTAATAAATCTTTAGTTGGTTTATTACAGGGATGGCTACAAGCCTTGTCTTTGTGTGATCTGAGATGCAATTGACCTGGGGCAAGTGACTGGTCCTTTGGGACTGGGATTTTGGGATAACTGGGATAACCTGAATATTGTTGTGATTTTTGGTGTAAGGGCCCATCTATCACAGAGGCAGGCTTACCTGGGTGGTAAGACAGACCAGAGTGCCCCAGATGACTGTCTGTGACTCCATGTGAAATCTGTTGATAGTGCTTGAGGAGTTCCACTTGATATTTGGGTGGTGAAATCTAATTATAGAACACACAGTCAGGTTGGGGTTTGTGCCCTGGTTTATAACAGTCTGCCCTGAGGTCAGCAGCTGTGTTTGTGAGGCACTCCAGAGAGCCTGACGCACAGCATTGAGAGAAGTTAAACAGAGTGGAGCTGAAGCAGCCTTTCTAAGTAAGCCAGCCACTACGAACTGATTGAAATGTTGCCTTGGCCCCTTTAGCTTCCAGTGGAGAGAGATGGCTGCCTGAAGACAATGCTTCGGGGCCAACTCGACTCTGCTTAACTTGTGGCTCCATTTAACACTTTTTTCCCCACTGCCAAGGATCTGAAATGATGCGAGTTCAACAACTGCATTCCTAACAGCTGCAATAAAGGTGTAGCTCACAGTGTGAGTTAGAGGGTGACTGGATATGATGCATTGGACGATGATTCAAACTGCTGTAAATGTGTAGCTGAACCGGGTTATTATGTAGGGAGCAGCTGAGCATGAACAAGCAGCATAATGCTGTCGTGGACGTTACTGTGGCTAAAAGAACAGTGTGAATGCTGAGCTCTCTAACCCACAATAAAAACTAGTTCAAATCTGACACAGGTTGCGTGGGGATGGAAAGTCAGAAGCATCTGATTGCATTTCAGTGGCCAGTGCAAAGTAGATAGAGGTGTCATAGTCCAGGTCTATTAGGAACTGGACTGAAGCTCACAATTTACAACTGGTCCCCTTGTTGCTATTCTCTGCAAACAGTGTTTCTATAACGTGCAAAGGGTAAAGAGCCAGAGATTTCATTAAGTTCACTAGGAAATACACAACTGGCAAGCTTTGACTGTCATAGATAGCAGAACCCTCTTCTGCTGCCTAGTGAAGGGGTCAAAGACCCAGTGGTCACAGAGACTGGATGTTTCCCCTTCGATATTCCCCCTTTCACCCCCCCGCTACTCCCTCCCCCGGGTCCAGTTCCAGGTCTTAATAGATTTTAAGACCAGAAGGGACCATCTAGTCTGACCTCCTGCAGTAACTGTGTTGTGTCAGCATAAGGGAGGCCAAGGACTGCCACTTGCATATAGGGGCCTCCATATCTTAAGAGTGTCCATGTTTTGAAATGAGAATTTGGTGCTGCTGAAAGATGGAAAAACAGAATTTGCTTCTCTGTTACACACACCTGCACATAGGTGTCCAGGGAAGATTGTCACCACTTCTCTGTGTTGCTTTAATTATTAATCTGGGCACTTTACAAGGTGTTTTTTCTAGGTTAAGAAATCCGATCCCTGTGAGCCAGAGTAAGGCGTGTATAATAATCTCCATATGCTGATTAATAAAACAAATAACAAATGCAAGCAGTTGACATTACTAACCACTGCACTAGGCTGCAGAGTAGTCAATCTAAGGCTTGTACTGTTGTGGTTTGCTAGTGTGAATGTGAACTTTCGTAAACCACATAAATTCTAATCCGCTTGTAAATAGAATGCGATGTTTTGAATAAGTGGCCTATTAAATAAAACATAGGATTTAAAACTGTTCTCATTTCTGGCAGTTACCTGAACTTCAGAGACCAACTCATTTTCATAAAAGTAAACAAAACTGCTGTTACGGGAATAACCAGCATGTAAATATCACTCTTCAGTATTGTTTTGAGTACTTAATATGGGACTACCCTTTGATTAACTACACTAACCATTCATTATCCGAGAGGGCAGAGAGGGAGGGGCATCTTGTTTGCCTAAAGCATTAGCCATTAGAAATATTAAAAATACTTAGATTTCCTTGAACCGTAGCTTTAAATCCCAGCAAGGTTGGCTCAGTTATGCTTTCTAGCAGATAAAGTGTAGTCTTGTGGTGTGGGATATCGTTTTGGATGAAACACTTGTTTTGTGTATTTAATAGAAACCTCATGTGCTTTTTTGTAAGGATTGGGGATTTGCCCTGCTCTCCAGGGCAGGTTTTCTCCAGCCTACAACTGTTGCAAGCCTGTTGTCTGTCCGTGTGGCTGCAGCATTATTAATTTTTATTGCAGTCACATCAAGAGGCCTTAACTAAGATAGGGGGCCCTTTGCTCTTGGCACTCTACAACATGTAGCAAGATCCAGCCCCTTCTGTGACGATCTTACAATCTGAATAGAAAAGAGAGGCAAAAGGCAGGAGGGGAAATAGAGGAATTGAAAGGTGAAGTGACTTGTCCAAGGTGACCCAACAGAGCTGAGAATAGCTCCAGTCTCCTGATTCCCATTATGGTGCCCTATCTACTGAACCATGCTGTCTTTGAACGCACAGATGGCAGCATTTTATGAACATGATCCTTTGGTTGTGTGTAATACTATCGAAGGTGCTATCAAAAAAAGATCCTGATTGTTATAAGAGATAGCCAGGCCACCTTAAAACATTTTTTCTTAAACCATCGTCTTCCCTACGGAGCGCAAAGCAAGACCAAGAAAAATGGGATAACCAGACATTTTGCTGGAAATATATTACATTCATTTTTTTAAAAAGTGACTGGTACAACAGAAGACTAAAAGTTTTAAACACAACTGCTGTAAAAATCAAGTCCGGTCACATTAGCCGTTTTACGTTTTACAGGCATTGAATGTTACAGGAATAGAATTGCATACTCAAAATGTATGCAAAATTGCAGACTATGCAAAGTAAGCCAATTAAAATCAACATTATGGTGGAAGCCTAATATTGCAGGATCTGCAGTTTCCACAGCATCATGAATGAAGTAGGGCCTTATATGTGTCTGCATCTTTCATTTGTTATTGACTAGATTTATACTGGAGGGCTAACCACTATTTGTTCTCTGTGAAGAGAGATTACTTAATTTTACACGAAACTAGAAATATTCCTCTCTCTGAAGTGTCCTAAAATGATTTTAAAAGTTCCTTTCAGGACACCCCTCCCCACCACCAAGTGGCTCATGAAATATCACACTCTCTTTTTTCAATACATTACTTTGCATTTAAAGGGACTGAGTTGTGCTCGAACACTCTCATGCATATGCATGACCCCAGATGTGTGTAACTGCTGTATACCCACACAAATGTACACCGGTGTAGCTGTCAGCTGCAAGCAATTTAGGACTGGAAGTGAAGATTAATACTTCTGTCCAGTGAAGTTGCAGGGGGGAATTTTATGTCAGCAGAAAATAAATTCCTGGAATGTGACTTTGGTCCGGGGTCCCCGGGGGGGGGGGGGGGGGGGGGGATTTTTCCACACGTAAATGTTTCCTCCTAATACTCTCTCTCCATCATACTTCCATGCTTCCCACTCCACAATAGCGGAACCGCAATCCTGAGTGTATTTATCATCACAAACTGGCTGTGGGGTAGGGATGTGCCCTTAACCCCCATTTCATAAATTGTGGCGCAGAGAGACCAAGCGACTTGACCAAGGTCTCACAGGAAGTGTGTGACAGAGCAGCCAGAGTCCCAGGCTAGTGCCTTAACCCACAGGACCATCCTTCCTACTTAATCCAACTTTATCCGAGTGTTACAATTCTTAAGAACCCCCAATAGTCTTAAAGAAGTAAAACCAAAATCTGCTAATTGGCCCCATACACACCTGGTCTGGTGGTGAAGCAGAGCGTTTATTGTTGCTTGGTTTTTTTGTTTCGTTTTTTTTAAAGCCGTAGTCATTGCAATCCAGCATCTTGAAATGATTTTGCCAAGTTGGAGATTATAGTACTGCAGGAAAATGTGTTGCCATGGTGATGATACCCAGAGTCTCAGAGGAAGCAGAAGGTGCATTTTTTTTGCACAGCGTGATGTTGCAACAACTTTTTTGGGGCAGGGGAGGGAAGAGATTCATTATCTTGGAAATGAAAATAGCTGAGCTCAGACCAGCACAGCCAAGGTAGGAGGGTAGTGACTGTGTTGGGATCACAACTGAACCGGTACAGAATGCTGTATACGCCTGGGTTGCTTAAATAATCAGATTTTTGTTCCGCATGTATTTTCAGACATTGTAGGAACCACCCTACCAGTATCAGTACTGCCATTTTAATCTGTCTTATTAGAGCTGGAAATCATGTCGCATTGCTTTAATTCAGCATTATCTCTTTAATATTTTCATGAGTGGAGCAGTTCATGCTGCCGGTTTGCCATGTCAGTAATTTAAATGTTTAATAGTCCCTTAAAAGTCCTAAAAATGGAACGATTGTTCAAAGTAGCTGGTTAATTACAGACTTTATAATTGACTCCTGAAGATTGAGCACTAGAAGGCGTTACGGTATTTCTTATGCTAACACGAAACCTACTAATCTGCAAACGCTGCTGTGGAAACGAGTGGTGTGTAGCAGCACTCTGAACATGAGCGCTTGAAAGGAAATGCACCTAGCTGTGCAGGATTAGAGACTGGGTATCTTAAGGTGAGCTTCAGGGAAGCTCTGTGAGACTAGGGAAAGGTGCAAAGGCCATGGCAATGGCCAGAAAACACCTATCTACCTAGCCGTATGACTCCCATCAGTTTAATGTTTGAGTCCTCAAATTAAGTCTAACAAAGGGAGAAGTAATGTCAACTCAGTAGTTAACTTCCTTGTTTTATGAACAGTCTACATATATATCAAATATCCTACACTTGTTTACTACTGCTCCTTTCATCCCAAGAGTTTTTCCAAGGCACTTTACTGATTATTTGTATATAAGACTCACTTCTCCCACTGCTGAAATGTGACCTCTTCTGGGGTGGAACTTGGTGACGATTTAACAGTGTAGCACTGTGTGCTGTCAGCTACAAGCAATTTAGGACTGGAAGTGAAGATGAATACTTCTGTCCAGTGAAGTTGCAGTGGGGAATTTTATGTCAGCAGAAAATAAATTCCTGGAATGTGACTTTGGTCCAGGGCCCCCACGTGGAGGGGGGAGGGGGAAAGGGTACACTTTACTGGGGCCTGGAGGCCCTGGGGCGCCCGGCGCAAGCTGCAACCCTCATGGGTATGTGTGTGGGAGGGAGCACGTGTTACACCACTACTGCTTTCTGCAGTACTATAGTCGAGTGCAGTTGTAAATTAAATTGTGAGATTTGACACACGGCTAGAGGTAGTATAGGCTATATCCCTTCCCTTCTACACTGTATAACTGCCTTGCACTGCTTTTCATGGAACTTAACATGGCTCGTCCCTAACACAGAGCAAAAGTTTTTTTGGGGGGAAGAACTTGTGGGGCCGTTCAGAACAAGGCTCTGTGAAATCTATCTCAGGGAGATGGTAGAAAATAAGTTGGCAAAAGAGAACTTAAAAACAATCAAACTCTTGCTACCTGTAAAAGATTTAGTATGAAATACTTTTGGGGAAAAAAAATCTTTTGAAAGCTGTCCACCCACCTTAATCTAAGATGTCTTTGAAAATGCAGACTAGGAGCAAACTACACATGGATGATGATTGTCCCTGAACAAACCAAATAATCCAAACAAAACTAAAATTACAGGAAGGCTGCAAAAGTGAGCATTCAAAAGGCAGGAAATGCGAGAGCTAAAGCTAACACTGCAGCCTTAACTCTGGCCCCTTGTGCGTATGCATTGTGACACGGCCTCAAATTATGTGATTACATGTTATTTCTCTAATACAATGTAATATCACACAAATATTTTCTATCGCCTTACATACTCATTTTACAGAATCTTGTAGTGCAACCATACAAGAAGGAAAACATTAACTTCATTGTTATAATGGCCTGGCATATTTTTTATTGACCTTACGTGACAATTCTCCCTGTTTATGCCAATACAGATCAGTAAAAATCCACCAAAGAGCTCCATTTATTTAGCTTTAAAAAGAGAAGGTTAAGGGGAAACTTCATTACAGTCTGTAAGTACCTACATGGACAGCAAATATTTAATAATGGGCTCTTCAATCTGGCAGAGAAAGGAATAGCATGATCCAGTGGTTGGAAGTTGAAGCTAGATAAATTCAGATGGAAAATAAGGTGTAAATTTTTAACAGTGAGAGTAATTAACCATTGGAACAATTTCCCAAGGATCGTGGTGGATTCTCAATCTCTGACAATTTTAAAATCAAGATTGGATGTTTTTCCAAAAGATCTTTCTCTCGGAATTATTTTAGGGCAGTTCTGTGTTATACAGGAGGTTAGACTAGATGATACAATGATCCCTTCTGGCCTTGGAATCTGTGAAGCTATGAGTTATACTATTATAAATGAAAGGAGATTTGGACCTTCATTTCTCTTACATAATGGTTTCTCATCTCTGAAGTGTGTTTAATAATTCTTCTGAACAAGGGTGTGCTGTACATTTAAGCAGATACGTTTGTTTCCCTTTGGAGACAGATGCACCTCTGGCCAGTAATTTCACTATTGCAATGTCTTGCAAAGTGTTCTTCAGGGAAACAAACTCTCTCTTTTAATAAAGCAATTAATTTAGTCCAGTGACTTTTTAAATTATTTAGAGGTTCTCAGAGGAAAATCACTACCACAGTGCAGTGTATAGATACACTATTTCTTTCAATAATTATAATTTATGCTTTTCTGAACACTCCCTCTTATTATACAGCAGAGATTAGATGTAATTTATAAATGAGCACCTAGCTCTTTAAGGCAAATGAGTTAATTCCCTGACACCCTAAGCAATTGTCCGCATTTTTCCATTGCCTCTATATATTATAGCTTTTCTCCTGTATAATCAATAGAACTGAAGGAATAATTTATCTGAAGAATTTTGCTCATTTTTCTGCTCAGAATCAGTTTGTGTTGCTTCCAGCCACAGAGGAAAGGAAGGGGGAGTAAGACATGCACCCAAATGCCCCTGTATACTCTCCTGACCAGTCTTCCTGAAGGACAGGCTCTGCATGACTGCTACCTCGCTCTGTGTAAGTGAGGCAGGATTGCCCAGTGTGTGGGGCACTAACCTAGGACTTCAGAGACCTGGGTTCAATGCCCTGCTCTGCCACAGACTTCTTGTGTGACCTTGACCAAGTCTTTTAGTCTCTCTGTGTGTCTGTTCCCTAGTTGTATAATGGGGATAACAGCCCTGACCAGCACACAGGTATTATGAGGTGCTCAGATACAACAGTAATGAGTATCTAAGACAAATAAATAGGTTGATGAGGTGTGCGTGGAGCCTGTAGTCCATGCCCCCCCAGCTAGAGTGAACACAAATCCTGATTTTATAGGGACAGTCCTGATATTTGAGGCTTTATCTTATATCAGCGTCTATTACCCGCATCTCCTGTCCGATTTTTCACACTTGCCGTCTGGTCATTCTACCCCCAGCACAGCTGAACCAGCAAAAAGAAGTGGGGTGGCAGGAATTAATTTGTAAGGAGGGTAAAAGGTGAAGCAAGCTAAAGATTTTGACTTAGGCACACTTCTTTCCCTGGTCTCCTCAGCTGTGTCCTGTCCCTCAGACAGGTCAGTGTTGTGGTCCAGTTCTTGTTGTTCTATCTTCCTTTTTACAGGATCCTTATCTGTTTAAAAAAAAAATGAGACTGCAAAGTTGAAAATCCATTTAATTGTGATTTAAAATGTTAACGTCTCAGGTTTTACTTTAAAGGAAATTAATCTAATTTCTATTCTGTCATAGAGTATTTGCAGTGCCTGATGGGAAATGTTATGGTCGAATCACTGGGCAAAAACACAAAATAAATTTTTCTTAATTTAAATGATAGAGTTTAAAAAAATCATCACCTTCCCAGGGGAAAGGCAAGTGGCAAACTCAAAGCCTCCTGAGGAATTATATGGCCATTAGGTACCTAGCACTGAGCAAATATTAGCTTTCATGGTCTGCTGAATTTGTGTTGTTGCTAATGATTATCACTTTTTATTAAGAGGTGTCCTTAAATGTGTGTGTGATAAATAACCTCTGTGTAATGTCAACTAGCTAGTCTTTCTTCCATGGCAAATGCACATGTTTCTGGTGACTTCTTGTTCTCCAGAGAAACAAATATACTCTTGTGCTTTGCAGCTCTGTGATAATTGTCCTTCTGTTTACCTTGGGGATTTTTTTTTTTTTTTTTAATTCTCAGTGCTGTGAATTTTGTCTCCTCTCATTTTATTAACCAAAAATAAAGTTACAAAAATGGATAGACTAGGAGACTAGGAGAAAGGAATGAAAGGCAGCCATTGCTTACACTGATTGTAACCACTGTGACTTTTATTCAGCATAGGCTTGCTCAGGAAAAGTAAAACTGATAAATACGTGACTAAAACTTAGATGTGCCTTTTAATTTTGCCACAATAGAGAATAGGGAAAAAGTCAATTAGGAAATGCAGCAAAGGAAGTATCTGGCAGACAGCCTTCCCTTTTACCTATCCCCAGTCATTCTCCAGATAAATTTAGAAGCACTGAATCTATTTATTGTATTTTTTTTAAACGTTGTATTGGGAAAAGCAAGATTTCCTTCATTTCCGGGTTTTGGATTGTAAAGGGAAGAAAGGAGGGAATGTTCCATCACAGTTACATATGAGAACCAACGCAGTTTACTGTACCCAAGAGTTTTTCAATAGTATATTGGCCGACTAATCCCTTGAGGATATAGTTTTTATTGATCTTATTCATGGAAATCTGACAATGAGCTTCCCAGCTGCAGATGGCTTAAATACAAGTGGGGAGCCACCAAAAAGATGCAATTTGAGATTTTTTTTTTTTTAAACAACCCATCCTCCTCCCCAAATGTTTGAACTGTAAAGTTGAAGGAAACGTGAAAAGCCTGACACACATACTCTTATGCTGTAAGGTTTTCAGAGTGGAGATCTCTTTTGGATCACCTGAAAACTTGAGCAAAAATGTGACGCTTATTAGATATACCAAATCTGCATGTATTAATTTACGAGATAAAACACAGCCAGTTCATATTTCAGCTTGACAAATGCTCAGCATGCCATTTCAAAACAAATAATGTGAAATGTAAAAGTTTGTTCAGATCAATTGCAAAAAAAAAAAAAAAATGTTTTTGAACAACAGGTCTATATATAAAACATGAATCACTTCACCCACCTCTGCGGTGGAATGGGGAAGCTTTCTAACAGCATGCTGCAAAATTATGCAACAGTTGAGGACAGGTAGTGAAGAATTTCATATCCAATAGAAACTGTGTGGGGGTTATAAGTAGGCAGAATACAATGGAAGCAATCTGGAATCTGGCTAAGCTGCTTGGGTCTAACGCTTCTGACTCTTGCGAAGAGTGGTGTGGCATTCTTTAGTGACTGCAGATATTCCAGGCTACTGTTGTAAACGTCACACAAAAGATGGTTCCCTCCAGCAATGCATAACCCTGACTTACCTTTTAACCTATACTTGTTTTGATATCAACTCCGCAGGAAAGATTGCCCCCTACAAATACCTTACACTGTCTGCATTCTCCAGGCAGCGATTTCATTCTCATTGCACTGCAAAATCAAAAGCCTGCAGATCTAAAACTCAGGAGTCGTTTATACAGTCTTTAAAACAAAGTAAAAGATGAAAGAAATTCTTCAATCGTTGTCGACAGTGTTCTTTCTCCGATCACTGGGCCTAGATTTAATTTCCTACGCCATGCTGACAAAGTCACGTACCGCATCCAACTCAAAATAAATTGGAAAGTAAAAATGCTGCTGTGGAGACAGCGAGATTTAAGAAGCTTTTGGTAATGCACGTAAAGGCACTGAATGTTATTATCTGTGCTTATATGGTTCTGAACAGTTTCTTCCCGTTAAATTGAGGAGAGCATTGGGGGCTGGGAAGGGGAAGTCTGATCATGTCACAGCTGAGAAGGAAAAATGTCTACTTGTATAGTGCAGGGACAGGAAGGGGAAATAGGAAATCCGAACAGAAAGAATTTTGAAAGTCCATCTGCTTTGGAGGAATCTGCCTTGGATTAAAGGATGACAATTAACCTGGTGCTGTTTGGCTCAAATGTTTGCATTCATGTTACTGTGCACTGTTTTGGAATCTTGTAATAAGAAATGCAAGGGCGGGGGGATGGCACTTTTTCTCAGATGTGTTACCGTGACAGCACTATTAGATACAATTAAAGGAAAGTCATGTTAACAGGGAACAGGTGGGAGTGTGAGTGCCTGCAGTGGCATGTTACTCAAACTCCAGCTGCCATTTCACATGTTTCAATGTTTCTTTTGAAGTGAACCCCAGTGAAAAGTTAACAAAGTTGACCTTAAATTATTGTTGTCCTGGCTACGGCTAGTTGGAAAATAATAGGAAGCAAGGGAAACTTTTTGGGAACCAGACAAGTCAGTTTTTCTTCCTCATTCTTGTGGGCTAATAAAATGCTGTCTTATGTTTGGATTTCCAACGCTCCATAGGTATTTTTTAACAGACCGTTGTGCATAGGAATAAGATGGTATCCCTTTAAACAGTTTGACTGACACGTGGCATATTCTTTTTTAGAAGCCACCAGAAATCAGTCTGAGCAGCAGTGTGCATGTAGCTAGGCTTGTAGAAATCTCCTCTCCCTGGAAGAGAAATCTGCTCTCTCCGATGGTCCAGCACCAGCTGAGCTCCATACTTCAAACCGAGCTTTTATACTTCCTGTCCTGCCCTGGGATTTTCCAGTGCCAGGGGTGGGGCAACTTCAGCTCCCCCCACCTTCACCCCCTCCCAGGGTGGGTGTAGTGGTCTCTCGCTCTCCAGTTCAGAGGCAGGCCACTCCACCTCACTACGGCCCTCCCCGACTCAGACAGAAATAGACAGATGCAAAAATATGCTTAGTAGCCTACTCATAAACCTAAGGGAGACCCTAGCACAACGGTAAGTACCTTACCGCCACCTGTCAGTTTCAAATACACTGATACTTACCAATGGCACAGGCAAGGCTTCCTTGCCTGCATCCCTGGAACAGGGCCAATGTCTGCTCTTCTGCCCCTCCTCCCTCAGGTTTTCAGGGTGGGTGAAGGCACATGTGATGGTGTCTGGGGGTGGAGCCAGCGCCGAGCACGGAGGCTGCTGGGAGTGGAAATTGGTGCGGCCATGGCAGGTGTTGATGTTGACCCATAAGCTGGGTAGCCGGCTGAGGTGAGTTGGGGCAGACATGGCAGTCCTCCCTCATCTGCGTGGGGGCTGGGCTGAGTCCCCACAGTTTGAAAGCCTCTGCACTAAAAGGAAACTGAAGCCACTGGCCATTGCGTAAATGGCTAGTTTGAAAAAAGGAATGTTGTGGGAGGTTAAAAATATTTGCTTGTTTGGGAAAAATGGACATGTTTGATAGTTCACCTAACCCCGGGGCGCATTCATCCTGTCTCCAACGTCCCGATTCTGGTCATTAGAGCAAGTTGAAAAACAGGAGAGAAAAGGGGTGTGTGAAAAAGGACTTTTGTAGAAAAACTTCTTATCTTTTTTAACCAGTTTTGAAATTTAGGCAAACTTTCGTCACCATGACATCAAAAAAAAACCAAAACCAAAAAACTTCAGCCAGCCCTTCTCTTTGCATGAAGGTTTGTAATTGTTTTATTTGACAAAATCTGAATGTTGGGCCAAGGGGCCCTGATTTGGCAAGGTACTTAAGCATGGGAGTCATTCCGTTGAAGTCACGTGGGACTCCTTGTGTGCTCACAGCCAGGCAAGTTGTGAAGTGCCTTGCTGATTTGGGGCCTGTGAATTAACAGGGGGATGTTGTGGTGAGAAATGGATTTCTGTCCATGGCGGTCCAGGATTAGTTGAGACCCTTGGAAAGAATACATCCTAATTAATCTAGCCTCATCCTTGCTAGGAATCTCCCACTCCTTTTCCAGCCTGCTGTTCTATTGCGATCAGCCTCGGACCATGAACTGGAGGAGGACATGCATTAGGGGAACAGGAAGGGGTGAACAGAATCTAGAATGGAGGTTGTGCTCAGTGAGGCTTATCTTTGTCCTAATGGTGAGCATTTGTGCTCTTAGTACTGTGTGTTGCATTTTATATGGAGTTTTTAAAGAGTTCAGTTTGCTGAAAGACAATCAAACTTCGGTACTAAATTACGGCAGGCAAACTAAAGTGTCCAGAATTCTCTAGGAGAAAAGGCAGACAATGCAGTAGTAGGGGGGAGGTGCAAGAGATGGTGTTGCCAACCTTAAAGCTCAAGTTTTCGCCAGTCACCTGTGAAAAGCCGCCCAAAAACAATTGGCTTCAAAAAGCCCGATTTTTCGCCATTTCAAAAGAAATTGGCATGGGCAGCAAAGCCATGCAGCAGCTGCCGCTCACAAATATGTGGGCTGCTTCCAGGTTTTACCTTCTCTCCATCTATTGGCTGCCTCCTGATCTGAGTGGATACATCCCGTGGCCAATAGGAAACCTCGCTATGCCACGGCCCCATGGGCTCAATTCCCATTGGCGTATTCACCGGCGGAGGCGGGTTTGTCCAACTGTGAATGCACCTCGGTGGCCACTCATTTGAAAGGCCACCAGGTAGCAGCAGAGACAAGACCTAGGGAACAGTGGGGGTCTAAGTAAAATTGCCCAAATTTCACCACAAGAAAGTTCTGTTTGTAGCCCAAAAAGTTGCCTGTTGCCAATTCCAGATTTTTAATTTTTTTTTGCCGCAGAGGCCTTTCAAAGATAGGCCAACCAGTGAAAAATTGCGAAGGTTGGCGACGGTGGTTCCACCGCCCACTTTCCGACCCAACTCTCTCTCTAGCCAAAGTTGAATTTAAATAACTGTGCCCTGAAAATGGGAAACACGTTGTGTAACTGTTGGAGTGAACACAGCAATGCAAACCAATCTCTAATCATCTCTTCCTTTATATTAACAAGATAAAAATCCTAGTGAGTGCATGAGGTGCCTTGGTTACCTAGCTACCTTGCTACCCAGTGGCAATAAGCTGAATGTAACACAATAATTTAGATACTGTAAGACTTCTTTGCTGATAATTTCTGCTGAGCATTGCTGGAATTTAGTTGTGTCTTTCCCGTTTGTTTGCTCCTGTAACATCTGCTCAAAGGGAAAGCATTATCTCCTTGGGGTATTATGCTGTCACGTGTGTCTTGTTTCCATTGCACTTCCAGCAGAGCAAGCATAAAACTACATCTCACGTTCTTGAAATGCTGCGAGCTAAATCCTCGTTTGCTGCTTGCGGCTCTCGAAATTGCAGTGAGATTCAGTCGTGTTACTTGCATGGGGAATGAGGGCAGTTATTTGTAACATGCTGTGGTCTAGTGGGTTGAGTGCAAAGCTGCAGGGCAGGAGACTTGGTTCTCAGTCCTGTCACTGGCAATGAGTCTACACAGGGACAAAGACCTGCGGCTGGCCTGTGTCAACTGGCTTGGGCTACGGGGCTAAAAATTGCTGAGTAGCTTTTCAGGCTGTGGCTGCGAGACTCTGCAAGGGTAGAGAGTCCCAGAATTTGGTCTGCCCCAAACCCGAACATCTGCACAGCGATTTTTTTGGCCCCAAAACCTAAGCCCCACGAGCCCACGTCAGTTAACCCAGGCCAGCTGCAGGTTTTTTGTCCCTGTGTAGACGTACCCTATGCGATCTTGGACAAGTTACTTAACTTCTCTGGTACTTCTGTTGCTACACATGTGCTTAACCCCCTTTCACAGAGTGCTTTGAGAGTTAGGGATAAAAAGCACAGTAGGAATTCAGAAGTTCCTGGCTCCCAGTCCCCACATGTTCAGTTTTCTACACTACACCTATCTCTTACAGCTCCTTCTGAAGTTCATTTTTATAGTGCTTCGTTATGGTGTTAATCATAGCCTGTCCCCTAGTCAGTTATGAAAAAGAGAGAAAATTGATAATGTTGAGATCTTTTTAAGGCACATTTGCTCAGTCGCTGTTTCTTAGCAATTCATTATTACGTTTGAAAGGACCATTAAATACTACAGGATGTATCCTGTGGATTCTAAATTAACTTGCACTGCTGACAAAGATGAGTTATTGCTGAGAATAGGGCAGAATAAGGTTCATCTGTTAACTGTGTTAATAGTGGAACCTCTTTCTCAAATGGCAATTGATTAGAAATGCCAAGCAAGGAAAAAATAGTAGTGAATTGTACGTTGTATTAGCCAGAGATGAATAAAATGTAATCCTTGGTCTATTGTTTTTCCTATTGACATCATTTGTCTCAAGCAGCCTTGTGTTTAAAACACTCTGTCCTTCAGTTTTAAATATTTCCCTTGCAAAAAATAGGAGGCAGCATTTCTAGTGATTAAGGCAGGTGACTGAAAATCTGTTCATCTGGATTCTATTCCCAGCTCTGTTGGTTACTCATTATATTGTGTTGGGCAAGGTACATCCAGATTTTCAAAAGTGGCCACTTATTTCTGCTTCTTCAGTGTTTGGATGCCCTGGGCTTGAAACTTTCAGGGGTACTGAGCTCCCACCTCTCCCCTCTCAGCTCAGATGGAGGCTCCCCAAATCAGTGGTTCCTTCTAAAAAGTTGGCCTTAATTTATGCATGCCTCAGTTTATCCATCTGTAAAATGGGAGTGGCAGTCACCTAAACTTATAGGGCTGTTAAGTCTTAATGGTTGTAGAGCACTTTATGCACATACAGCTCCTGTCATCAGGTGATCTCGAAGCGTAATAGATTAAATCTCATTCAAAGATGCATTCTAACTAGACATTTCTAAGGTCTCTTTTTTGAGCCTTTTTGGCAAACTGACTTGGGTGTCTGAATAAGCTTCATTAGCTCAAGGATGTTGCTCATGCTGCTTCATCCCTGGATGAATTGTGCTGCTTTTTTTTAGAGTCAAGCTCCTTTTAAAAATTAGATAATTGCAATCCATTACACATACATTGCCCAAGAACTATTAAATCATGTCTGCAAGGCCTTCAAAATGCTGTCACGTAAATTGTAGCTCAGGTACATAAATGTTCTCATGAGACCTCAGCTCTGGTTAACTTTCATCAGCTTTTTATAGTGGGTTTACTTTAAGATTTTGTTTGGCTGGAGAGATTGGATCTGCAGTCAGCATTATGGGCCCCATTGTGCTAGGTGCTGTACAAATAAGTAAAAGAAAGGCAGTCCCAAGACTTTAGCATTGTAACAAGATGCAGCGAGCAGCTGAACAGACAAATAAGGTTGGTATAGAGGTGTGGGGAAATGATAATGACTAGGGCCTTGTCTACGCTAGCACTTTTATGCCGGCAAAACTTTTGTCAATCAGGAGTGTGAAAAAACACCCTCCTGAGCAGCATAAGTTTTGCCAGCATAAACGCTTGTGTGGACAGCGCTATGTTGGCGGGAGACATTCTCCTGCCCACATAGCCACCGCTGCTTGTTTAGGTGGTTTTATTATGTCGGCAGGAGAGCTCTCTCCCATTGACATAACATGGCTACACAAGTGTTTATGCCAGCAAAACTTATGTTGCTCGGAGGGGGGGTGTTTTTTCACACCCCCTCAGTGACAAAAGTTTTGCTGGCATAAGTGCTAGTGTAGACAAGGCCTTAGTTGAGGGCATCTACATAAATTAGTAGTTTCCAGAAGACTCAGTTATCACAAGTGCAAACTTAATTAGTGCTATTTGTGATTTGTAAACGTCATGGCAGAAGTAGGTTTTATGGAGGGATCGGAGGTAAACTGGAGACTTCCCAAACTTCACTATTTGGTTCTGATTGGCTTCTCTACAGAGCCATTTATTTTGCTATGTGAATTAACTTGAGGATTATAAAAGGCTGTCCTATGAGACATACGCTTTTAATTTTTTTTCCTTTTATCCAGGCCCTTTACTTGATAGCTGTCTAAAGGAAGACCAGGCTTTGTCTGTGTTCATTGTCAGAGTGCAGTGTTCAACTTGAAATGTGAGGGGGGTTTTCTGCTTTTTATTTTTATTTTGTACTTTTCAAATATTTTTTTATTTCAATGCAACTCAAGGGATAAGGAAAGCTGCTGAAGGCAGTGGAAATACACAAGCATTCATAATAATCGAGCAGCATAATAAAAACCAGGATGACATGAAGGGATACGGCTAAATCATGCAAAACAAGATATAGATCTCTAGTCCACCTCTAATTCAATTTTCTTCTTTTCAGTTCATTGTGTTCCGCAGTCGGAATATAGGAACAAAGGGAAAGTGACACAGAAAACAAGTATACCACAGCAGACTATTTACAAGCTAAGGCTTTGTCCACACTAACACTTTTGTCGGTAAAGTTTTGTTGGTCAGGGTATGAAAAAACACACCCCTGTCCAGCATAACTTTCACCCACAGAAATGCCGGTGTGCACAGTGCTGTATCGGGAGGAGACACTCTTCCGCCAACATAGCTACTGCTGCTTGTTGGGGATGGTTTAATTATGCTGGCAGGAGAGCTCTCTCCCATTGACATAGAGCTGCTTCACAGGAGACCTGATAGAGGCATAGCTGCAGTGGTACAGCTGTGCCACTGTATGGTCTGTAGGGTAGATATACCCTAAATGCGCTGAACATTTCTTATTTTGTGTTCATCATGCCATCTTGTAGCTATGTATTTAAAGAGAGAAGAGAAATCAGACCATACATTTTGTCATTACATTTACCAAAGACTCTTCCATCTGAAATGTTACTCTTCTAGATTAGCAATTGATTTAAAATAAGTACAGCAATTTTCAGTATTAAGCCTCCCATAATTTTCTTTTTGCACTAGGAATCTCTTGACCAGCTGACCAGGTCTCAAGTGTGTTCATTTCAATCTCTCACTCAGGGACACAACTAGATGAACCTAGAGTTGCCAACTTTCTAATGGCTGAAAACTGGACACCCCTCCCTCATCTCTTCTGTCGTCCGTCCGTCCGTCCCCTTCCCCCCTCCCTCCTCCCCCCCCCCCCGAAGGCCACGCCCCTGCTTACTCCTCTCCTCCCCCCTTCTTTGTTGCTCATTCCCCCCTCACAGGAAGCTGGTGTGATTGATCAAGATGGTGCTGATTCATGAGACTTAGGCCACGTCTACACTTAAAACCTTACAGCATCAAGGTCATACCGATACAGCTGGTGTAGCCACATTATGCCAACAGCAGAGTGCTCTCCCGTCCACATAATCTAACCAGCTCAACCAGCGGCAATAGCTACGTCCGTGGGACAGCGTGTTTTTTTTCACACCCTTGAACAAGAAAAGTTTTGCCAACGTAAGTGCTAGTGTAGAAAGGGCCTTAGAACAGCACAAGAGGTTTAAAAGAAGTATTTGTTCTTTGCCTTTTGAAAAACTTTTTTTTCTCATATTTGATTCTTTTCTACAACAAAGTTCTCCACAGAAAAATCATGTAGAAAAAACCTCCAGCCTTAGGAGCATTCATTAAACGCCCCCCATGTTCTGTAGGCTGGCTTTCCCCCTACATCTTCTCAGAGAGATTTTTTTTTTTATTTTTAAAAGAGAAAACTGAATGAAGCACTCAGATGAAGCAAACCTACTGAGCAGATTCAGTATGGTATTATACAAATACATATTGACGTTTACCCGATGTGCATTTGTAACCCATACTTGCGTGGTATGGCTCTCTGTCCCCCTCTACTGGCACCTAGACCAGCTAAAGATTGAGGAGTCTGCTACATGGCAGACTTAGCTAGGAAGCATGTGGCTTACAGCTCATGTAGTAGAGGCTCATGCATTAATCACAGATCCCAGGTTTGATCCTGCCCATTGTCAAGCAGCGTCTGTTGGTATTACACGTGTTTGCATTTGTGTCCTGATACTCAGGGCTTGTCTATAATAGAAAAGTTGTACAGTCTTAACTAAATTAATTTGAAATCTGTGTAGTTACATAGGTGATACCGCCAATGCAGATGCCCTTAAGCCTATTTTAACCTTGTTTAGCATAAACTAGTAAATTACTAAAACTAAACTGATTTTAAGTGAGGGCTAAACAGTTTTAAGTGCATTTACGTTAAATGAGAAGTACCGCCACTATTAATATTCAAAACCAACATTTAAAAATCTTCCTATAACTTGGTTAAAAGCCCTTCCCACCTCTTTTTTTTTTTTTAATGTGTTATTAGATACCAAATAGTACAGGAATGTGAGGTTTTTCCTTGTGGGGAGGGCGAATAAGAAGTTCCACAAACATCGAAAAGGAAAGTTTCAGCTATACAAACAAGAAATGCCTTGCTAAAACATAACATCCCAAGATAATGCCAGACAAACCTGGCACCACATGTAATTTTGCTATAAAATGCAGCACCCCATTTGCCAGCTTGCTGCTAGCTACCCGGCTCATTTTCCATAGTGCTAAGCATCTTGTTTCTGTTTTAAAATCTCTAAATTTGGTACAAATTTTATGGCTTCTGGCATATTATGCCCAGAAAGATTTGTTCTGTAGAAATTAAGTCTTTTTAGGTGTCTAAATAGTTCTTTGAAAAGCTGGCGAGTAATTTTTGGCTGTTTTAAGAAAGTATTGTATTTTAAATCAAACTTACTTTAAAAATTGTCACTAGAATAAGCATCTCAGAACCTTGTTGGAATAGAAATTTATTAATCCACACTCTTGATAACTCACAAAAAAAGTAGTCTTGTCCTACCTCCCAGTGACGTGGAGGGGGCAGTAACTGGCGTCGGTGGGGGTGCTAACTGGCAAGAGAGGGGACGCTGGAGTTGGGGGACCATTAGCTGGCAGCAGGAGGTGCGGAGTGTGTGGGGGGAGGAAGCAGCAGGCAGTGGGGGGGCACGTGCTGTGGTGTGTGAGGGAGATGCAGTAACGGGCAGCGGGGAGGTGAACATTGTGTGCAGTGCAGGGTGGGAGGTTAGTCCCTGGGGCGAGGGGCCGGGGCGCTGAAACCGGGAGGGAGAGGGTGCGGACAGGTTCCGCCCCCCACTCCAATCTGGGCGGCAGCGGCACAGTACCTCTTTGCCAGAGAAGCTGGAGCTGGGTCCAGAAGCCAGCTACTTCTCCCCAGCAGCAGCTGAGCATCTGCTCCTCTTCCTGCCTTCCCAATGGGAAGGCTGATCACGGTTACTCCGGTAACTGGATTTGTAGTGTCCGGTCAGCAGTGCTGACTGGACATTGCCAGCTCCCCTTTTTGACCTCACTTTCTGGTCGAAAACCGGACACCTGGTAACCCTAACCTCTGAGCCTTCTTACGCAACGTAACGTCGCCAGTTACTGGCATTTCTGGGGGCTTGTCTGCACAGTGGGGTAATACAAACAGTGGGAGTGTAATTTCTAAAGCTCTCTAACGTCTGGTATATTCATTGGTCCAGGAAGACCCTGCTGTGCACATTAAAGGTGTTTGTTAGATGTGGCACTTCAATGTAGTGCTGTTTCAAAAAAATAAACCACCACCACCACCACAAAAACACCCCATCGGTTTTCCTAATCTACACACGTCCAAAAAGAGACACTTACTTTCTATACAATAGTTATCTCATTATTCCAGAAGGAAGTTAAACTAGCTTCAGAATCACCTCATCAACACGAGTGCTGGAGTCAAGTTTGCCGATCACTTGATGATAGACTGAGACCGCAGTACTGCCAAAATGGTGGTTCTTGGCTCATTGTACCCTTGATCTCCGCTGGGAATGTCCTGTTATCAAATTACATGGGGCAGTTAGCATGTCAAGAATAACCTACTTGATTTTGAGCGTTTATTTTAAGTTTTTAACCTTCCCAACTCCTCAGCCATGCTCCCATAGCTGTACCCCTTACCTCTCAAGAAAAAACTACTCTAAAGGCCTGATTTCTCCTTTCTCAACAGTTTAAATGAAGAGTAACTCTATGGAAGTGAATGGGGTTACATTAGTATAAAACACTGAATTTTAGCACTAAAATTGCCTGGTTGGTAAAGGTAAAGTTGAATGCACAAGCTTAACTCTGTCCCTGGCTGGTTTTGCATAATGAAACAGTTTTTAATGACATGATCAGATACTATTATTGGGAGATAGAGACTGTGAAGTTCCTTTATCCACAAGATATGCAGAGAATGACGCATTGGCTCCAAGTTGCTTCTCCGAGTGGCGTAATGAGCTTCTATTAAATCATTCTGAAGCCCTGGTAGATAGGGTGCAAAAAAATTGTCATGTAACCTACCAGTGACAAATTGGATGCTCTCTGTCTTAATGTTAAATGGTCCTCTATTTTTCTGGGTAAAGTAGAGACGTCTTGGCCACTCCTGTGCGAGTCAGACACTGGAAGGAGACAAACCATCCCTCCATTAGCTAATTGAAAAATGAGACTCTGCTAATGGAATGAACTACTTTCCAGAAACATAACTAATATTTTTCTCGGGAACTTGTAGAGAATGTGTTCTCCTGGCAATACACTTATCAAATCCCCTTTTCCCCTCTTTCCCTTTCTATGTAGATTTCCTTTTTCTGAAATCTTTACTATATCCAGTCAGGTAGAGGATAGGTGTAAGGTAGCAATGTACTTTGAGCTGTAGAACAGATCTTCAGTTTCACATTGGCAATCCGTGTTAAATGGGGATCAGTCTTATCCACTGCATAGCAAACAAGTTTTGGTCTGCATTCATTTTCAAATACAGTTTTTAATTTTTTTTAAAAAAAGCTTCAGTGTGGGAAAGCTATTGAATGTTCCTCAGCTGTTCAGTGTAAACAACACAGATGGACTTCAACTGTCCTCGCTGTTACCTAGGCTGAAATTTCACCTTTCTTGAACTCTAACTTCTCTTCTGGATCCTTTCAGTGAGCCTCTTTAGCTTGTGTTGGTGCCAAAGAATCAAAATTTGAGAGATTATCTGTCTTGCACGTTGTTGTTTTTTTCTTTTTGGAGCTCTGCGTTGTCACCTCGGTTTTCTGCTGAAATACTGTGGAGGAATAAACAACCAACTCCGGCCACGTGGAGAGCTTTGGTGATGGGAGGAAAGTCTGGGGATGCTTAGAACTCTTTTAAACGTGTCTGTAGTTGGCTGATGCTCAGCCTGGGCTTGGCTGTAATCTTTTGAGTCTCTTGTCCCCGGGTCTCCTAAGGGAGCCACCACTCCTGGGCAATCGCTCTGTTCCTGATGGGACTTCAGCTCATGCCGGGGGTCCTTTCTGAGTCCAATTACTTGTGGTTTCAGGTGGCGCGCCCCTGATTCAACTTCTGCTACAGGCTGCTGACTGAGAGCAACCCTCCAGGGCCCCTTGCCTGTGTCAGGCTGGTAGTGCCAGTCGGCTCCCAAATGAGAGGAGGGGAAAGGAAAGGAAAGGCCTCAGGCTGGGTCCACCTTGCTACTGGAGGTCACTAGCAGTCCCTAGCAACCTCCTCCTGGGCAAACATATCTCTCTGTGGCGAGTTTCACCTTTTAAATTCCCCTTTTCCAGGTGGAGAATGTTTTGTAGGTGTGCCTAATTGGTGCTGCTTGAGTGCACGAATGCTAGTTAGCATTTTTATCAGTGGGACGGGGGCATGTCCCATCACAATGCCCACCTTATCACGAGTGTTCTCAAGGGGGCATGTCCCATCACAATACCCACCTTATCACGAGTGTTCTCAAGTAAAGGAGTTGCCTCTAGCATGGGATCCTGGATTACTCCTTTCTTTTTGGTAGTCAAAACTCACCTATTCCTGGCTAAAAAGGCATTCAGGAAGAATAGTCAATTGTTCTAAAAACCTGTCTGTCTGTCTAGACTAGGAAAATGGGGTATGTTTAGTAACTGTGTTAGTGAATGTGTTAATTTACACTGGGTTCTAAGTGGTGTCTCAAATGTCTTAGTTTAGATCTTTCCTAAGCACATCTCGTTTTTGCGAGAGGGCTGGCCTATACATCCTTTATCTCCTTTCACTGAAAGTACTGGGTCCCAGCTAAGTTCCAACTTTGATATAAAGTGCTCTTAGCTCAAAGAACTGCTTCATGTGCTTGTTGGAAACACCCCCTTTAGTATCACGGAAAGCCATGTTTCTCTGGCCCAGAAACTGAGAAGTGGTGGCAGCTGTCCTTTTTCATGTCTCCCTGCCAGTTCTGTATTTTTTACTTAACTAGGAACTGCGTTTTGTCATCTAAGCTCTGCCTGCAACTTAATCTCATTTCAAAGCCTTTCCTGTTCAGCATGCATTTGACATGTTGAAGCACTCTTTCAAGGAAGCTTAAATGTTTAGACGCTTCATAGCAAGCACAAAACTTTGCAGGAAAGTTAGCATCTGTGGTGCCGAAATAACATTCAGGCAACAAGCAGCAGGTTTCTTGCAACGCTGCTATTTCAGTTGAGCTACTTTCACACTTCTTCATTGCCTGGGCTGTGGGAAAGCATGTACATGACTGTGATTTAAAGCACTGCTGTTGGAACATTGACACTTCTCTTTTACACAGAGAGTAAGACCCTGTCCAGAATCTCAAATTCAGACTCTCATCCAAAAGTTTGGATTCCGATTTCTAGTTTTATGGTTTAGTTTCTGAGTTGAATCTAAAACCAAAAGGAGACTATTTTGGGAAACTAGTTTGAATGCAGCCAAGGATAGCAGAAACGTCACAAGATCAGCTTGATCTTGGAAGGAAGTTGAAATCTGGAAAGAACCATTTTCAAGATTTTTGGCTGACCCTAAACCTTGTTTGGTCTCAAACCCTAACATAAATTTTGCAAGAGACGGGAGTCACTGGGCAGGAGTTGGAGGAATCGCAAAGCCGGGTCCCATAAACAAGGGTCAGGGTCAGAGTCAGGCCGGCATTGGAGACCAGAGATCAGAGGCAGTACTGGGCTGGAATTGGGACGCAGGAATCGGATTCAAAGTCAGGCTGGAGTTAGAGGCTGGAAATCAGGAGACAAGGCAAAGTCTCTGCAATTGCCCTGACAACTTTCTGGGCCAACCCCTGGGGTTAAGTAGGGGCAGTTGGCTATTCAGAAGGCCGCAGGGTACTGTCGCTCTGGGTCTCTTGGGGGGTATTCCTTTTGTCTCTATTCTCCATAGTGCTCTTTGATGGTGCCTTTGCATGGCCTCCTGGTGGCACTGTGGGAACATCAGCTACCACAGCCTCTGCAGGCCAGGATTCAGGTCCCTGGGTCTTTACATACCTAAACCACCTCTTGATAGCATTTCCACAGCCAACCCTGCACTTGGGGCCTCACATATCAGGTGGGTTCCCTAGACTAGGTCCCTGGTTACACCATTTCAGTAGGACACGTGCATATTCCATGTTTTTTTGTTTTTTTACAGTGCACCAAATCCAACATTTAACATACTCTACACCAGCAAGAGGCTGCTTCTCCAGTATTTTGATTTTTTCCAAATGGCTTATGTTTAAAATGAAAGGGTGGGGAGGGGGAATTCTTCAGCCTAACAATAATTTGCTTGTGCCCCTTTGAGTCTCAAATGTCTTTGTCCCACAAAGCAACCGTAACTGATAACTCAAAACTTGTATACAGAACATCTGCTCTGTGTGCATGATGTATCTGTAGCTAGATTTGTTTCGTTTTTAAATCTAAGTGTCCCAGTCATATCGACCTGCCCTGATATCTCTACTGTTAATCATATAGCAGAAGCTTGGGAATCTAGGTGCCAGTGTACTACAGTGATGGGAATCCAAGGAATGCCTACATAGAACTTGTTTGTTTACTTGCAGTTTGCACGGGTTTGCACCCTGAGGTCTGATTTTGAGTTTTGGATTTAAATAAATCCCCAAACTCCAAAAATGAATCTCTGCTGAAACCATCAATGTTGATGTATTTTGTGGCCTACTTGGTAGAGGATTGGCCTGCAATTTAGGAGACCTGGATTTTATTGCTGGCACTGCTCCTGGCCTGCTTCATGACCTTGGACAAACCACGTCCTCTCTCTGTGTCTCAGTTTCCCCATCTGCAAAACAGGAAAGGTGATACTTTCTTCTTCTGTATAGTGCTTTGGGATCTACGGACAAAAAGTGCTAAGAGCTAGATATTCCTATTGTTTTGGCATCATAACCAGAAGTTAGCCCAAGTTCTTTCCAAGCAAAGTGCACATTTGTTTGAAAGGTCACCAACTTTCGTGACCTCTTGCTAAAGTTTGTTTTAACATAACCAGAAACCTGCTACTTCGGGGATGGGGGCGGAGCTAGGGGACAGGGGCAGAGTGGAAAAAGGCCTGGATAGCTTCCTTGAAAATTGCCCACCTACACAGTGACCAGCTCTTTGTAATAACTTTCATTTTGTTTGGGATAACATCAAAAAAAATTATTACAAAAACATGCTTGTGAGCACCCGATGGGAGTGTTTTAATACCTTACCCAAGCAGCACAAATCGTTAATTCCAAATGGTTCTCTTTAAAATAAATAAATAAATAAATTTCCCACAGCTGCTTCAGAAGGGTCACACTTTCTTTTCATCCATCTTCCCGAACGTATTGTGCAGGGAGTATGTAAACAGCTTTAAAGAGAGAACAGCACAAACTGCACACATGGTACTGTTTAGGCAACTATGACAGATGGTGCAGGTGCAGTTTAAATGAAAACAATCAGTTAAATAGAGGCGGGGAAACATTTTATGCCTCTAAAGCCTGGGTCCTGCAAAGATTTCTGCACATGCTTAAGCACATGAGAAAATCTTAGCAGGATCTGGGCCTTTAATATAGAGTAACCCCAAAATTAAGAGTTTTCTAGCATAAAATTCAGCTACACGGTTTAGAATAATTTGTTTTGTATGTTGTCCGGTTCAAGTCCCATCTAGTTGTGTTGCTTCTTGGAAGGGATTTAATTCACAAAAGAAAAGAGAAGGTAGGCCTGATTTTCTGCTCTCTGGCACCCTTTGTTAGACCATGTCTGTGCTATGGAACTCTGCTGGCACAACTCTGTGGATGAGGTCTGAGGAGATGCCAGCAAAAGTAGGTATAACTATACTGCCAAAAAAGGTGCTTTTACCTGTTTGTTTGGCTCAGGGATGCTGGAGTAAGATACCTCGATAAAAACACAGCTTTGCTGGCATAACTGCGAGTACACTAGGAGCGCTTTGCTGGCGTGGTTTACTAGTAGTCCCATACTGGTAAAATCATGCTCCTCGTGTAGACATGGTCTCAGTCGTTTACATCACGGCAGAATCTGACCATTCTGATGAGGCAGACTCTTACGCCCACTGTGTGTTCCCTTTGCACAGATATAAAGCACTCGGGATGGGGAAAGGTAACAGAGAATCAGACCCTGCTTATAGATAAGCCCTTGCGAAATCATCAGTAAAGCCCCCTCTGCCCCCCCCTCCCCCCCCATCATGTGAGATTAAGAAGGTTGTTCCCCCTTGCCTTATTCCCTCCCACTTCATTCATTCATGAGCTTCATTACTTTTCTTGCATCATGCCAAAAATCAGGGCTTAATCCTGGTAATGCGTACACATTCAAGTAGCCAACACAACAGGAGCAACACAAAGAGGGGCGGTGTGGTGAGAGGGCGAGGGTCTTTCCCACCAACTGCCTTGCCTGACCACTCTTTTCACCTTTTGCCTTAGATGGTAGAGTTTCTTCACAGCCAATTTCCGCTTTCCTCCACCATTTCTGTGCTGCAGTTCTTTTCCTTGGCTTCCCCCAACACCTTATTTCCCCTTCTTTCTAGCCTCTTCCTTGCGAGAACTCCCAGATGACCGCTAATCAGAAATATGCATGGCAGACAGAGCTTGTTCTGTCTAGCAGCTGTTGCTAGGGGAGGATGTGACATCCAGTGCCAATGCAGAGGGTCAATTAGATAAGAACCCTAAAGATAATTTCTATAAATATGGGGTTGCGGGTCGGAAGAACTGTAAGAATTACTCAGCTGCTAGTAAGCTGGTTGATTTATTTTTTTAAACCTTGCTTCAGAGAGCGCACAGTTGCAGCAGAGCAGATGTTACCACTTTCAGGTATTAAAGATATGCTTAATCTCTATGGAGACATTTGCTTCACATAATGATATGAGTTGCGGCAATCAATTTTACTTTGCCTGTATTGATCAATCCTGTTTCAGTGAGACAATACAAGACAACCCTAATTAAGAGGCTCTACCATCTTCAATAATCTTGTTCGGCATGAAGATTTCAGTTCTTATATATGTGCTTTTGATGGAAAGTATTTCCTCTGCATGAACCAGAATTAAGTGGAAATCAGAAGTTTATGTTTGCAACTTCTACATTTCATCTAAAGAAACCAAATAGTGCTTTTTAATTAGCACTTTCTAGTTAAACACAAATAAATTGCATAATTAGCTCTAAGAAATTATAAAATCAATAACTTGAACTGCCAGGTCTTCCATTCATTTATTTTTTTCAAAGCCACAAATCTATGGGACATTATCTTTCGAAGAAGTGAGTGGCTTGATTGAGTGTAAGCAAAATGTTATTTCTTCTGTACCATTTAGATTTCTGGAGGGGCACTCCCTGTATGACCTTGGTCATGCCTCAAATACTATAAATCTGCTTATTTTTAAAAAGAATGTGATTCGGTTAGATCAGTTCATGATGTTCTTAATGAAATTCAGTATCTCCGAATAGTGAAACTTGTCACGAGAATTACTATAGACTGTTGCACCTAGCATATTTAATTCTCCCTTTCATGTGGAGCTCCTTAGCGTAAATAAAATTTCACACTAAACATTCCAAGAGAGTTAAGTGTTTAATATTAGCTCTAGAAAGAATCTATCTAACTATGGTAAAAAAGAATACAACTAATCTGTGTGATGGTGATTATGCTGCATGGGTTTGGGTCACATTTTTCAATCTTTATGCTGACTAGTGCCTTCATTCACAAGTAGACCCAAGACATAAGTAATGGTGGCAGAATCTGAATGGATAATAGCAGGAATAGACCTCCATATTTTCATGCTGCAAAAGCACAGACACCTATGAACTAGTAGTGAGAATACTGTGTTTGCACAGCACTAGCACAATACAGCACCTACACTACCTAGATTACTAAAATAAATGTCAGGTGTCTGTGCGATGCACAAACACGACAAAACCAGATGAATAGAAGAATTAAGCTGTTTTTATATCAACTAAAATTATGGAATCATATCTAATTCTCTGTTTAAAGAAGTGTCCTTGTAAGAGTGAATGTGTGTGTTTGTATGTATGGGTCTGTAGATACAAACACACTTATATGTATAGTCACCTTTATCGACAAAGATTATTTAGAGATGATGATTGGCAAAAATACTTAGCACTTGGTGGTCCTTTATCTGAAGGTCTCTGAGAACTGCACAAACCCTCTCTCCATTAAATCCATTTTTATAGATGGATAAACGGAGATGCAGAGAGGTTGAGTACCTTGTCCAAGCTCAGCGCAGAAGTGGGGAGGCCAGGGTCCCAGTCTCCTGCGCTAACCCTTCAAGTATAATACAAGCAGTGTTTTATGGCTCTGTCTGATAACCTCAAAGCTAATGTGGCTTTCTGCTCTGCTGCTGTCAAATTTATGAAACTGGGCATGGCTTGGAAGTCCAGGCATCGCATTTAAAATGTACGGACTACTCTGAGTCATAGAATGCCAGCAGGACTAAATCAGCCCTCTCTCCTCCAGAGGGACTGCAGATAAACGGCCTGGAGTTCAATTTACAACGTGGGAGTCTTTTGGATGTAATAAGGTTTTATGTGGGCATTAATTGTCCCATAGCCGTTTTTGTAAGAGTGGCGATTTACTCTTGTAGTGGTGCTTGAAAATTCCTCACTCCTGATGTTCTCTACCTTGCTGCTGCCCCCCACTCCACAGGTGGCTGTATTTCTGTGGTGTCCTATATAATAGAAGCCCTGTCCACCACTCAAACTTTCACCGTCTTTGCAGGTACCTCTCGGAATCAGGCTCATAGAAGAATTTTCTTTTTAACTGCACCAAACTTTGAAGGAGCAATTCCTTTTGTGGGAAGTATGTGTATGGCACATTCAAAGCACCTAGAGAAAAATAGGATCTTGGCACATTGCTGTAAAGCAAAGGAAATAATTTGCTTCTCATGTCTTTTTAATTCCTCACCTTTTGTGCAACTAGTATCTCTGCTTTTGGAAACTAGTAATTGGAATGAGTTAATGTAATGTATCTATTCAAACAGCCATAATTTCAGAATGTTTTTACTTCAACAAACAGGGAGAAGCTTTTCTTTGAGCAAAAATAAACTTATATAAGCACAGTTTTTATTTGCATGGTTTGCTAAAATAAGCCATTTAAATCTATTGACTTTTTTCCCCCCTCCTCCACTTCAGGACATAAAATTGATTGAATTTGACTGCTTTAGACATTTTTTGCCCCTATAAGGAAGTCCAACATTTCACAGCAGCATGCTTTGTTTTAATTCCCTGCTGGGTCTCTGGGTGAAGTTTGGTATCCTTTAGATATTGCAAGAATTCAACACACCAGTTTGTTTGTTTGTTTGTTTGTAGGAAAATAAAGTTGTTGCTGGACATCTGCTGCTTATGGTAGTTCTTGCTGCAGTTAATACCACCTCTCTGAACAGTCTGAGTTACTAATAAATATACTTTGACCTAAGTGACTTTGAGAGATGGGAATAATCTGATAGCCTTGTGGGAAGTGTTCTTTGCTTCTGTATGGTAGACGAAGGCAGGCCCACTGACAGTAATTCTGGGCCCCAGGGCAGAACAGTCAATGGCCCCCCTAGAAAAGGATGGCTGAGGTCTTTGTGGGCTTCTGTCAGAAGTTTTTACTTATTTATTATGTGCCATGTAGGTTCCAGGGTGACTCAGGAGGGAGGCGGTATTTGCTACTCAGATACGGTGGGTCACTTGGACTCCCCAGGGACATTATTGATGAGCCCGGGAAGCTGAGTAGCAGATACCATCTCCTCAGCCGCCCGGGAACCTCCATGGCACATAATAAATAAGTTTGGCTTGGGGAAGGGACGGAGAATGTGAGCAGCAGGGGCCTTGGGCGAAGGGGGTGTGTGGAGGAGAAGAGGATACGTATCTATCCTCCCATCCGCCTGGGCCCTTTTAAATCATTGGGCCCCTCGGCAATTGCCCCGTTTGCGCCCCTACATCTCCCAACGTTGGCAGGCCTGGACGTGGGCTCAGTTTATCAGTCCAGGGCCAGAAAGGCAGAGCACATTGTGAAGGCAACAAGAGGCAGGGAAGGGCACCAAAATGTGGCTCTCTTAATTCGTAGTCCTTAAGAAGACACTTGCTTCACATAATTGGTTGCTGCAGCTCATTTAATTTATTCTGTCCCTATTTGGTGTAACTCAGAGTGAGGGTCAGGTCAGTGATGGGCCCCAAAATTATTCCCATTCAGTTGGTTCCAGGCAGAAGGCAGGTCACCAGGATGCATGAACTGCATGGAAGAAGGGGATTCTTCAAGCTTCTGCTAAGGAATAAGAGGGACCTAATAACTGGAGAGAAGTTTGTGGTGCTTTTCTCCTCCCTCTTCCTTTCCCATTTATCATGGCAATAGTATTAAACAAAACAAAAAAGCCATAGTTCATACATGGAAATATTAGAGGACGTGTTTTACAGCTGAAGACATTGTTGAATAATTCCATACAAATATTGACGCACACGCAATTTTCCATCTGGCATTTTTCTGTTTGAAAGCTTGTCCATCATAGTGGGAGTTCAATGACTTTTCAAAGGCCAGTTGTATCCTGGTGCTTTTTGTCCAAGTAACTTCAAAATCCTCAAAGCAAAAAGGGGTTCTGTTGAAATCCATTTAAATGCAAGACCGGCCTATTCCATATACAGCTCTCTGAGAAAACGGAGCAGGTTGAGAAATGGGAGTTCTAGTGTGTGTGGAACAGAGGATGCATTTTTATTCATAAAATTACATAATAGAGGATGCTGGCTCCAGTGCCGTTGTCAAATACCAATTCAGTTCCTTACGTTCTACCTGCCTAAATTTCCAGTGTAGTTTGTTGGATATCAGAATCTTCACTTCCTCCCCATAACTCTTGTGTACTGCTGTGCGCTAGATCAATCTGTCAAGGCCATTTCTAATGCCATCCTACTAGTTACCGAGGCGTAATATCCAGCTGTTGTATTTTAGTGCTGGATGAAGTGTTCTTGTAGTAGGATGTTTGCAAAGACTTTGGCCTGGAAAGTGTTCTATTGCTGTAAGATGTTTTTATTACTGTAGTGATAACACCTTGTGTTGCTATTTAATAGTAATATTGCACACTCAAGTGGGCAAAGAAGTGCTTGATGCATATTAACTAATTAATATCAATTAGTCTTCACCTCACCTTTGTGAGGTAGGTGAGTAGTATCTGTTTTATAAGTGGAAGAAGCTGAGACAGAGATGAAAATTATTTGCTTCATGGCAGAGAGGCAGCAAGTATCAGTGGGATTTAGAATTAGGGATTTCAGGCTCAGACTGCATTTATCTATGGGTCCACTCGTGGACTCCTTATTTAGGGGGAAGCTCCCTTTTAAATACTTGCCTGAATATAGTGTGCTAGTACTATGGCTCCAAAAGGCAGTACTTCCAGTGCAGTCAGCAGCATCTGTTTAATCAAACACCGGCAATAGGATTGAAAGAGAAACATCCCTTCCATCTGGTTCAGACACCTATATGGAGACAGTTCAGAGGAGGTGCCTGTGTTCTGTGTTAGTGGTATAAAAATAAAACCTTTAGGTAGTTAAATTGTATTACACAGTATAAGTCAATTGGAAGTTCACTGAAAGAACTTGTTTAGATCGTGATTGGATGCTCCATACTGAAATAAGTTACTTGAGTGGTGAGCTTGTAATTATTTTTAAGTTGGTGGTCTGGATATCTTTAATATGACTTACGCAGTTTGCAGTCACAAATTAGTGTAGACCAAGTCATCTGGAACATGAACTATTGTATGGTATGGATATTTAAATACTTATCAGCTTCCTTTACTGCATAATTGAGTTTGATGTGTTTTCTTTAATTATTTCTCCCTTTGGAGATTAGAATTCAGCTGATTCATGAGTAAGGCTGTGAGTCTGTCACGGAGGTTGTGGTATTCACAGATTCTGTGACTTTCCATGACCTCCGCGACTTCTGCAGCTACTGTGCAGCTGGCCCCGGGGACTGCCCGAGCAGTGGTCCTGGGGGTGGCCCAGAGAACCGCAAGGGCAGCAGCCATAACCGGATCAGGGACCCCGGGGGCGACACTGAAGGCCATCGGAGAGCAGTTACTGGGGCCCCCCAAGCCGTGGCACCCTGAAGCAGCTAACACTTAGTCAGGGGTATTTATAGTAAAAGACATGCACAGGTCATGGGCCGTGAATTTTTGTTTATTGCCCATGACTTGTCCATTACTTTTACTAAAAATACCCGTGACTAAATCTTAGTCTTATTTATGAGGACTCAACACTCAATTACTTTACAACTCTGCCACTGATTTTAAACCCAGGTTCATTTATGTGTTTGATTTTCTTGATTTATTGAGGACTGAGTTGTGGAATGGGGAGGAAAGAAAATTGCATTTCATCTGCTCTTAGCCAGCTGATGGTCATATTGTGCTTTATAGGTCTTGATTGTAAAACATTTGATACTCTACCAGTTTTGTGCAATGCATAATTAATTTTAAATTGACTAAAGAATGTTGTGCTATTAGGAAACTTGGCAGCGAATCAGAAACATTTGGTGATGGACTGAATAATTCTTGTAAAGCAATTGTTTGATCACTTGGGTTGCTTTAACCTTCAGCCACCCAAAAATTAAACAAGTGGACATGTAACTGTAATATGTGTGTTTCTGTGGACACTTAGGATGAAGACTTCATTCACTGTGCAAAACAAGGAAATGAGCTTTGTCTGGATGATATTGTTGTGGGGGTGAGGGGAACGGAACATTGAAAAAGCCATGATGGATTGGATCTGAGCTCCACGTAGTCCAGTATCCTGTCTCTGACAGTGGCAAGCAACAGATGCTTAACAAGACAGTGCAAATCTCCAAATCCCTAACATTTGGAGTCTGGTTTAAACCCTGAAGCATTGGGATTTTTATCTAGCCCAAAACTTTTTTAAAGTATTTATTATTATAACTCTAGTTATTGATACGGAAGTCCAATTTCTCCTTGAATCTTTGCGTTTCTGGCCTCAATGACATCCTGTGTCATGGAGTTCCACTGTTTTTATTTACGTATTCTATCAGCTTTGAATGTGCACCTTTCCATTTCATTGAATGTCCCCATGTTGTGTTATGAGACAGGGAGAACAGAAGCTCCCCAACGTACCTTCTCTATACCAGTCCTTATTCATACTTCTGTCATGTCCATTCTCATTTGTCTCCATTTCAAGGTAACAATCTCAATCTTTACAGTCGCTTCTTTCTGAAAGACTTGTCCATGTCCCCAGTCATTCTTATCACCCTTCTCTGAGCCCCCTTTAGTTCTGCAATATCCTTCTTGAGATGGGGTGACACAGTATTTCAGATGAGGGCGAAGCACTGATTTATAGAATTCTTTGCTCCACCTGTGTGGGAGGCAAGAGGGATGGGCAAGAACTGATCAATGGAAGTGGATTTACGTAGTCATGAATCCACACCTCTGCCCTCAAACCCTGCTGCAGTGGAATTCTGCTTCTAGATTATTTACTTCATTTCAAGGCAATAAATAAATCAAGTTCTGAGTTAAGCAGAGCTCTATCAGGGACCAAAATTCAGGGCAGAGGAATGCCAATAGGTGGATCAGCTTCAGGCTTGGAAGCCTTTATAGGTGGGAAGGTAGGTGCCACAGATCTCAAACCCAGGTCCACAGGATTGTTGAGCTAAAGCTTTACCCTCTTCACCACCACCACCCTGCAAAATTAGATGAGCAGCAAACACCCTGCCATCAGAGGCTACACCCACTGACTCATATGGGTCAGGTGACTAACCGCAGACTGCGGATTGGATACCGCCAGCAATAAAGCTTCCTGTTCCTGTCCCACCCCTTGTCTGAGCAACTAGTCAGTAGGCCTGCTGCTAGGCCAGACCTCAGAGACCAAACTCCTACTTCCCTGTGCCTGCTTCCTTGCCCTAATTCCAGTGACTGACCCTTGGCATGACTTCTGGCTCCGATTCCAGCTTAATCCTTGGTGCAGCTCTTGACTCTGACCATAGCGCTGACCCTTGGCATGACTTCTGACTGCAACCTCGATGCCACTCCTGGCTCTGACTTGCCCCGTTACAGGCCTTGACACATACTTAGCAGCTGAACAAAGTTAGCGTTGTAACTGCCATGGGTGGAGAAAAGAGAGTGCTCTTCAGGATAGAGTGTGAAAACAAAGTATAAGGAGCAGCCCAAACACTTAACCCAATTGAGCAATTTTATTTTATTTTTTTATATATTACTGTTTGGCATCTGTTATGTTTGTGTAATTGACTTCTGTAGTAATCCGAGATAGTAAAAGCAAATAGCCACTAATAAAGCGGAGAGAATGAAATTCCTCTTGCATGGTGTAATTAAGAGAATAACAAGAACACACCGTCCATGCCAGCGTCTCCTAAAGAATCACATCAAGATGACTTTTTTTCCCTCTCTTGCATGTGTGATCATTTTGCCACGATTTTTTAAAAGAGCATGTTTTATAAATATTCATGGTCCAAATCTTGTTCTCATTGATAGAGCCTTAACAAATCCATGGCTGTGAGAAACCTGTCATGGACCACGAAATCTGATCTCCCCTGTGAAATCTGGCTATTGTAGGGGAGGGGCAGGGCTGGGGGCGCCCCAGCCAAGGGCTCCGACTGTAGGCCGGGCTCCAGCTGCTTGTTCTGGCCCAGGATGGGGAGAGACAGGACTTTCTCTTCCCATGCATGGGCCGCTCCCGAGTCAGACCCATCACCAGGAACTTCTGCGGCTGCTGACTGGGACAGTCCGTGATCTGGGTGGGAGGCTACGGCTCAAGCTGTCAGCACTCAACCCACGTGGGAGGCTGCTGGGAAAAGCTGGATGTATGGTAACCCTCCCACCCCATACCAGGCGACCCTCACTTCTGTGCTGCTGCTGGTGGTGGCACTGGCTTTAGAGCTTGGCGCCTGCTCTCCAGCTGCATAGCTCTGAAGGCAGCACCCTTGCCAGCGCATCGCAGAAGTAAGGGTGGCAATCCCACGACCTCCCTACAATAGTCCCCACCACGACCCCCTTTTGGGTTGGGATCCCCACGATTACAACACTGTGAAATTTCTGATGTAAATGTCTGAAACCAGGAAATTGACTATTTTTAAAAATCCTATGACCATGAAATTGACCAAAGTGGATGGTGATTTTGGTAGGGCCCTACTCATTGAACACAATGGGAGTTTTGCCCACATTGCAAACATCGGTGAGTCCCAATGGCTACACAAACTAATGTGTGTATCCCTTTTTAACTGGAAATAAAGATCTCTCTACAAATAATTCAGTGGTCCAAATTGTGTTGCATGATGGTGGCATAGCCCTGCTAAAGCAAATGAGCCCGAAAATATGCTATTTGTAGCAGTTTGTGCATAAGAAACTGAGTGACCAGTACTTCGGTACATTGTAAAATATGCCAGTAATGTTCACTTGATTCACAATTAAAGCCTCGTTTTTCATATGTTGGGATAAGCATCTTTTTAATTGTATATAAGTAAATACTATTTCTAACATTGCACTCTTTTTTCTGTGATTCTTTTAAAAGACTCTGTTAAGTATGGATTTATTCTAGTTGTTATATCTGCCAGTAATCACTGAGGTAAGTTCACTGAGTTTAAGGTTGCCCTACCTTTGCAAGTGGTAGATTTATCCCATTGTCTCCAATGAAGAGTCTGTCAGCCTTACACCAGATTGAATGTTCTTCAGCACATGAATGTAAAATAATGATAATGGAGCAAATCGAGTGGAACACATGCAGGTAAATAAACTGCTGATGATATTTAGCATTTGTATTGTATTTTACTAGAGCTAAGTTCTTTATAAATATTAATCATCAGCACACTCTTGTGAGATAAGCGGGTATTATTACTTCCTCTTTAATGATGGGGAACCTGAAAACACAGAGATTGAGGGCCACTCTTTCAAAAATGGCCCCTCATTTTCAGGGCCCAGCCTGAAAACCTGGATTCTGATTTCCTGGCACGTGGAGCACCCTATTCTCCCAGTGATTTCAGCTGGAGCTGGAGGTGCTCAGCACCTCTCTAGCTCAGGTTTGAGGCGTCTCATGCTAACAGCCACTTTAAAAAAATGGGGTTTAAATGACTTGCCCACAGTAAGTCTCTGACAGAGCTGGAACAAGAACCAATTGCCTTGATTCACAGCCCAGCTCCTAAACCATTAGATCTCACTGCTGCCTAACCAGGGATAATATTTCAGATAGTGCTAATTACATTTATCCATTGGCTTTCTTTTTTTTTAGAGTGAGGTTCAGCAATTATTACATTTAAACAAATGCTTGTTGTTCTAAACAAGTTTTTTGTTTTAGTGCACTTCCCTCCTCCCCCATCAGCTCCCCAAGTTTCCACTCCCATGTTCCTTCCAAGAAGGATCAATTAAGAAGAAAGCTAATTTTAAGGGGAGTGGTTTCAAAGATATTTGTTCACTAAGGAAAGGTGAAGATGATTGAAGTTGTCTTCATGACTATGTTCTGAAGAGTGGTCATCGGAAAAATATTCCATGGATGCTGCACTTGTAAAGATCAAGGGACTCCATTCTTTTGAAGGGTATTCTTCAAATGTAACTTGGTTCTCTTATCTTGTGATCATTTTGGACAATTGACACACTCAGGGCCAGAGACATCCTCCTAATTAAGCAATCATCATTTTTGTTAAATGTACAAGTTTTTGGAAAATCTGTCATACAACACTCTGTCATAGAAGGCGATAGGAAGAGGAGGTTATTGCACAAATACATGATTAACCACTTGCTTTTATTGAGCAGCATGGCATCATTAGCTAGAATAATTTTTATGTGGGCAATCATTTTATCCCCTTCATCTAATCCGAGGAGTTATATAATCCAGTTCATCTGATGATCATAGGATCCAGCCTTCAGAAAAGCATAGTTAATTAAATTTCATCAGCCATGTGTTCAGAACAACTCAAATGGCTTAGATAACTTATTTTTGGAACATGCCTAGGAAACAAAAATGTCAACTATAATCCTCTTTTTGTTCTGGTTCTGCAGCCCACGATGTTGAAGATAACTCTGGGGATTGTTTTAGAGAAGCTAATAACTGTTAATTACAGCTAATGCAAAAGATTGTGCTATTTGTGTTGGAAGCAGAAAACAGAACAAGGTGAGGTCAAATAAGGCACACTCTCGGCATCCAATGTCCAATGGCTACCAAGAATTGGTACTTTAGGTCTGTGGTGACAGCAAAGAGGAGAGATGGTGATTATGATGCCTAACGGGGAAGCATTTTAAAACTTTAAGAATTGCTGATACAGCGTCATAAACTTTTGGAACTCAGTCCCCTCCACACACACACCATTTTGCTGGCAAGCTGTATGTATTCTGAATCCCTTTGAAGTTCGGAAGGGATGAGAGCTGAGAGTTGTTTGGGAGTCAACATGGTCTTGTAAACAAAGAAGTAACAGATGCCACTTTGACTGTAGTAGGTTTGTGGCCAGGTGTTAGAGTCATTCACGTTGCTTGTCATTGCCTTCCAATGAAGTTGTATGGGCCCCAGAACTGAACAGAAGGTAACTGAGTAGCCACCATATTTTACTGATGTGTAGAAAGGAATAACCAGTTCTTCTTCGAGTGCTTGCTCATGTCCATTCCCAAATTAGGGGTATGTGCATGCCACATGCACCAGTGCCAGACAGCTTTTTCCCCTAGTGGTACCCATAGGAGCCATCATGTAATATGTGCCTGATACTTTGTAAAACACTTGAAGCATGTTAAGAACTGAAGAGGGAAAGTTTCTGTGATGCATTCAGTAGTGTCTAGGGACACCCCTTTCTGCATAAATTTTGCATGGGGGGTGTCACGCTATCTGAATAAGGGGGGCCTTGAGGTGTATTCAGGAGCTCTGATTACTCCTTTCTACACCAGTCTCGCGTTGGGGGTGTCATGTTGGGTAGATGCAGGGAGATCATTTGTCATATTGGTTAACATCAGTGTGTCAAAATCATAATAATTCACGTAAGATATGCCATGTCAGGCACTGTTAGAAAGGATGTAATGTGCTGAGTAAGATGACAATACTTATGTTCATGTGTTATATCTGTAATGGAAGTTATAGATAGATTTGATATATCTGTATTTCAAATTGTGCTATCTGGGTAACAACTCAGACAGGATGGCTGCAGGACAATAGCCTGCTTAATGGCCCATTAAGACACTCACAGATGCAAGGGGCCCAGGAAGAAACTAAAGGCATACCTGAAGAGTTACCAGGATTGGCCCATGTGACTCTGGACTCCATTTTAGTTCCTGTAAGTTTCCACAAGACCTCATGGCCAGGGATAGAGGGAATATAAGACCAAACTAGAGAAACCATTTTGTCTTTATACGTGTTCAGCTACAGACATATAGCTGCCTCTGGATCAATTCATTTTGCAACTGAACCGAAGGACTTAGACCCATCCAGGTGTTGGATGTATACCAGAGGAACTGTACAAGCCTGCAACTCCACATTTCTTCTAGAACCCTGATGTATATGGATTTTCAATCATTTGTATGTATCTGATTTGCTTTGACCCTTTAACATTTCTCTTATGGTTTGTTTCTTTCTTTTTACAATAAACCTTTAGTTTTAGTTACTAAAGGATTGGCTGGCAGTGTGGTAATTTAGGTAAGATCCAAACTAATATTGATCTGGTACTGTGGCTGACCCTTTGGGGTCAGAGGGAACCTTTGTAGTAAAGAGCATAGAGTTTAAACAACTGGTCTCTTTACTGGACCTAGTGCTGATTTGGGAGCCAGAGGCTGAAATGCAGTAAAGGGGGCTGTGTGTATTTGTATACTGGCTTCTGTGGGGATTCAGAAGCACAGTTTGTGGCTGGTTGGGAAGTCTGGCTTCAGTGCCACCCACCAGTGCTGGGAGAATCTGCTCTCCGTTTACAGCCTGCCCTGACCTTGGCATTTTCAGATGGCTGCCCTGGGCACAGACGGGTCGCACTCCCTACATCTGATGGCATGGATGCCCCATGGTTGAGTCAGGAGGAACAGGCCTGCTCATCCCAAGTTCAGCGCATGCTCTTGAAAAGCAGGAAGCCATCAACCAGATTGGCCTATGGGGTTAAGTGGAAGCACTTCACCAGCTGGGCAACTGAACATTATGTGTCCCCAACAGAGGCATTGATCCCGACAATTTTGGAGTATCTGCCCCACCTAAAACAAGAAGGATTGGCCTTCTCGTCCATTAAGGTCCATGTAGTGGCCATATCTGCTTTCCACCCTTTGGTGGAAAGTAGAACAATCTTTTCACATGAGATGACGGCCAGGTTCCTTAAGGGATTAGAAAGGCTTTTCCCGTCAATAAGGGAGCCTTCTCCTCAGTGACACTTGAACTTGGTCCTTTTCAGGTTCACCGGTCTACCATTCAAACCCATGGCCTCGTGCTCCCTCACGTATCTGTCCTGGAAGGTCGCCTTCCTAGTGGCTATTACGTCCACCAGACGAGTTTCGGAGATCAGGGCATTGACATCAGAACCACCCTACGCAGTGTTGTATAAGGATACGGTCCAACTACGCCCGCACCCGGCCTTTTTGCCTAAGGTAGTCTCGCATTTTCACCTTAACCCGGACATCTTTCTAGCTGTATTTTGTCTCAAACCTCCCTGCTCCAGTGAATAGAGATGCCTGCACTCTCTCGATGTGAGACATGCCCTGGTGTTTTACATCGACGGAACCAAACCTTTTCGTCGTTCAACGCAATTCTTTGTGGCTGTTGCGGACTGGATGAAGGGGCTGCTGGTTTCTTCACAGCATATCTTGAAGTGGATTATGGCCTGCATCCGAGCCTCTTATGAGCAGGCTGGAGTCACGCCTCCAGGGCATTTGGAATTAATCAGTCCAATGGCTCACAGTGGAGAATAAAAAGGCAGTACTGCTGAGTTATATTCCCAACTACGCAAAACTTGTGTGTCTTTAAGTATGTCCCTAACCTGCCCCCAGCACATCAGTTTACCATCTGCCAAAATTAATACAGTAATAACATCATAAGGGTGTTTTTGTGAGAGAAGAAATCCTGCCCTGGACTTTAGCTACTTGCCAAACCTGGCTTAGACAGCCATTGGACATAGAGTCACCAAAGCAGCTCCTGTAGCACCTACCTCCCCACAGCTGGTGCAGGGGGCTTTGGCATGGGTAGGGGGCCCTTGACCAGTGTCCCTCTGTATCCCAGCAATATTCAGCTACTGGAACAGCCATTTGGAGCTGCTGGCATCTGATACGGATGCGGCACAAAGGTGACTTAAATATTTGACTTGCACATCATAATTCTCTGCCTTGCTGGAGCCATTGTAAAGCATGTGGAGATCCCTGCATAAAAATGCTATGCATCTGCTTATAATATTAATCTGGTCTTTGAATAATTCTATGCAAAGAATCATTCTGTGAGAATATTAAACTGGTGTTTTAGGATTCAGAATATCACTGAGAGTCAGAGATCTGGCTCTCTGCCCTCTTCTTATTATAATTAGTAGTAGATGATTAATCTGATGGCCTTGCTGCCAAGAGACAGCCCTGCCTCCAGAGATTTAGGAATAAATTGCTACTTTGTATATGGCAAAAAGGTTAAGAAGTGGGTGCTCCAGAATTTCACATTATGGCCATTGTTTAATATCCTAATAGTCTGGAAAAGGGGGTGTGAATAACGAGGTAGCAAAAGTTGGAAATGACAGGAGATTTTGTAGGTTAACTGAGACTAGAGAAGACTGAGGAATTTCGAGCTAGGTGAATGGGCAGCACAATGGCAGATGAAATTTCTTCTTTGACAGGTGCAAGACAGTTGGGGAACGAAAACTCTTCATACTTATTGCTGGGTTTAAAATTCGTTATAACCATTGGGGGGTGGGGGAGGGGAGGCAAGGATGAGAAAATCACCTGGACATCCTTGTCAGGACATCCTTGTCAGCAGCTCAATTAAAATCTCTACTAAATGTGCGGTGGTGGACAAATAAAGCATACAAAATGTCAGGGTTATAAAGAATAGGATAGCAAATAATACTGAAAAATTATTCTAATCAATTGAGTGTTCACCCTCACTTTGGAATTCTGTGTTCAGTTCTGGTCACATCTCCAAAAAGTTATAGCAGAAAAAAGAGGGGATCAAAGATAAGATAATGAAAATAATAAAGGATTAGACCTTACAGAAATGATTAGAATATCCACAGGTTAGATGAACTTTAATGCTTCAGTCTGTAAACTAATGACTGACTAACTGGCATAAGGAAGAAACATTCCCCTAGGGTTAGGTTATTGTCCTTTACAGGGTTTCTTGCTCCTTCCTCTGGACCATCTGTTACCTGCCACTGTTGATGATAGAATATTGGCGTGTATGGCCCATTGATTTGATTCAGTGTAATAATTCATAAGCTCATGTGTACTAAAAAGCCTTTTGATATTTAGCACCGTGAGAGCTTGAATATCGGAACATAGCATGTAATCCAGTTGACTTCCAATGATGTTTAAGATAACAATTCTGCACTTTGGTTGGACCACAGTCTGATCGTGAATCATAGAGATTTACGAATCCAGAATAAGGCTTGGCTCTGCAGGAGAATGTTAGAGTCAAATTTTGGACTTCAGGAACAACATTACTAGAGCACCTGTTATATTAGAAGTGGAGTTGGCTAGGTGGACCTGTGGTTAATACTCTGCACTGCAACATAATAGCTATGAAATGGATCACTCCATTTGAAACCTATTCCAACACCTATTGAAGTGATTAATGACATTCTCATTAACTTCACTGGATGCAGGATTGAGCTCTGGTCTCTTGCTGTTCAAGCTGTTGTGTTAGGGAGGTGACCCAGGAACTGCCTTGAAGGGCGCTGAAGAGAATCCCATCTACCCTCCCTTGACCAGGAAGAGGGTCCCTGTATTGTGCAATGTTAAGAGGGTGGGGAGGGGAGTAAAGCAGGAAACGTGTGAGATGAAGGGACCTGTGAAATGACAAGAGCTCTTAGCAGACAGTAATAAATGAGCAGTAACAACTGACCATCGCAGTTAGATAAATTTGATATTTAAATTCAAGAGCAAACAAAAAAAGGTACAAATAAAGGAAGGAAACATCAGTGACAGGAAAATGCAACATAGACTCATAGACTTTAAGGTCAGAAGGGACCATCATGATCATCTAGTCTGACCTCCTGCATGTTTCAGGCCACCCAACCTCACACTCCTGTAACAGACCCCTAATCTCTGGCTGAACATGCTACAGCACATCCTCCCAGCAATGCAGGGTGCCGTGAGAACGCCAGAGCTACCCTCTGCTCTCTACACTGGCTTTCCATAGAATTTCAAATCAAGTTCAAGGTCTCAGTCCTTATCTTCTAAGCATTCCAGAGCCTAGGCCCAGGATACCTAAGAGATGGACTGAAGCTCTGAGATGAAGACCATGGCTGACAACTATGCTCCTCTGTCACAGTAGAACTCGCTACAATAAGCTCATCTGAGAAGGAAACGGAGCTTTCTTGGAGGCCTGTCACAGACTCTGGAATTAACTCCCCCAAGAACGAAGGACTATCACAAATCTCTCCATCTTCCACAGCAAGTGCAAGGTGTGTCTGTTTGACCTGCCTTTTCTAACATAAAGATATAGCTACAGGTATAGTTAAAAAACCAAACAAACCAAGGCACTCCACATCAAGTGCTTCTCCCCTTGGTGAGATAACAAAACAAATGTGTTAGTGACGGACGCGGCTTAATTTGCTGCTGGAAGGCGTGCAACCACTACAATGATGAGCATGGTACATGAACCTGTACAGAACAGAAGATCCAAAGAATGAACCAAATCTTACATCTGATCTTTAAAGCAAGCAGGAGTGAAAACATGACAGGTTTGCCTTCAGAGATTCCAGGGTAGCTGTAAATTCTTTTGTCTACAGAATCTGTGTTTACATCTGTGTGAGTGCTGAAGCCCCTAACAATTTTCAGAGAGGAGAGAAACTGGGAACAAGATCAGAAACCAATTAAAATAATTTGGTAATGAAAAGGCAGAACTTGTTAGAGGATCTATCTAGGTAAATAAATAACAGCAAAGAATGGACACAAAAGTGCTTGAGGCTATGAAGTAATATTAGCAGCCGCAGGCTATGTGGTGGTGGTGGTTGTGGGGAGAATTGAGATAATTACTAGCTAGTTCCCTACTTCCAGTTTATTTAATTATGTTCAGTACATGGTTCTCTACATGCCAAAGCTGTGCCTCTCCCCACTGCCTCTCCGCTGCTGGAGCCTTTCCCCACCACAGGGAAAGACTCTGTAAGCAGGGAAAGGCTCAGACAGGGCAGTTCTGGAACCTTTCCCTGCTGCCTCCTCCCTGCCAGAGCTACATGCCACAGTGTGGACAGAGCCTGCTTTTCATTGTGACTTGTAGCTACACGTGTGGTACCTGTACCCGACATGCCACCGCCACTGTAGACAAGGCCACAAGTGAAGTCACTGACTGGATTATCTGTTTGCATAGCATCTGAAGATTCTTTCTTGCTGTCGATGCTCTGACATGCACATTTCATCAAGAATGCAATCGTTTAAAAGGACAAGGCCGGGTCTCGACTCATGTTGGAACATAGGTTGTGTTGCATCAGTGCTCGGCCATCCGTTTTAAATATCAATTTGTGTGTGGCAGCAGATTCCATGGTGGAAGCTTAATCCTGGCTTTTGTTCCCAATTAATTAGATAGCCTTTGCCTTTTCTGTTGCCCAACTCAAGGACGTTGTGGGACTGTGCTTTTTTTTTTCTTCTGCCTCTCTGCCTTTTCCCTCTTAGCCAGGGCCATAACCGGAGCGGGGCGCAAAGCCATGGGGGCAGAAAAATGGGGCTGACAGAGGTCAGTCAGGCCAGCCCCTCACAGTGGGATGGTGGAGTTTGGTGGGGCCAGCCATGGGCAGAGATTAGGGGTCTGTGCAGCGGCATTGCCCCCGCAAACTATATGCCAGTCGTGGTTCTCCAGAGCTTGCCGGAGTCACTCCTTCCTCGGCAGCGATGCGGCAGGAGGGGAGGGCAGCCAGGTCTCTAGGAGCTCCTTCCCCCAGCTGGGTTCTCCCACTCCCGTGCATCCCCCAGCACTGGTTGGAGTGCAGCCAGGCAAACTCCTGGGGGACCAGGGGATGGGGCAACCAAAGGCGAGTGGAAACTTCCCCACAATGGCTGGGAGGCCACAGCTTCCCTGGGAGCTCTGGGCAGGACACCAGGGGCTTACAGAGGAACAGCTGCTGCAGCCCAGGATCAGGAGCGAGGGGAAAGCCCAACCCCTGGCTGCCCTGAGCTGGGTGCCAGCCCTGGGAGCCATGTGGCTGCCCTGAGCTGGGAGACCATCGCCCGAAAGCTGGAGGGGAAGCTCCTGGCTGATGCCGTGGCCGGACACCTTGGAGGAGTACATGGGGCAGGATCAGATGCTGGGAGAACAGATCCTCCTGTGATACCCTGCTGGAGGCCCATGAAATCCCCTCCCTCATCCTCTGGTGACCCCCTGGCTTTTTGTTTCTAAAAGGATGTTCTGTTTAGAAATTTAGCTGGATTTAACAAACAAACCAAAAGCTAAAAAACACCAAAACTGAAATAAAATGTTTCCTTTGATAGGACCTGAATGGAAATGGTTTTGGTTTTGGCCACCAAGCCTAAATAAATGAATAAATAAATAAAAATACATTATTTGCCCAATTCTACTGCTACAGAACTTTTTTGATGTTTGAAAATGATAGATTGACATTTGCTGTTTATTTCCCTCTATTTTCCTTTTTTGTTTTCCTTGAGTTCCAACCTGTGGCTGGAACCAGAACAAAATAATAGTGGGAGAGACTGTTCTTGCAGTATTTCTGACCAGGGAGGAAGCACCACAAATTTTGTTATGAAATTTCTAGTATGATTCTGCAGAACAGAGAGTTTTGGATTAATATCTGAACTGAACTTCTGAGGTTTGTCCCGCACACATTGTTATTTACAGCAGTGGTTTTCCAGCTCTTTCATTAGGTGGACAACTTCACACAAGATAGATCCCTCCAACGACCCCCTCCTCTCCTAAATGCTCAGTCCCTCCAGTATGTGCTTCCTCAAATGCTTCGTTCAGTGGGCCACCAGGAAATCAGTGGATCAAATTTGAAATTGGCTGGTTGAGGATATTGCTAGTGGACTACAACTAAGAGTTATGGGGTGAAACTGAGCAAGGAAAATTTGGAGTGAATGGAGAGGCCTATTATTCTGCTGAATAGTGTTCATAAGGCAATGATAAGTGCCCCGCCCCTCATGAAATTGGACGAGATAAAGTATGCAAGAATGCACTGGACCAAGGTCATGCTCCTGGTTTGGTAGAGGATAAACACGATAATTCGATATGTCTGTTCCACTTCTAATTTCTGATTTTTAAATCGGGCTGAGTGGATAACTTATTCAGAAAGTGGAGCCACATTTTTCTGCTTGTGGGATATAGACAGGCAAATCATAATTTCCTCAAATATATTCAACAGATACCTTCTCATAATGTTTGCATTCTGGATTGCCCAAGATTCAAAAATCATAGAATTGTAGGACTGGAAGGAACCTCAAGAGGTTGTCTGGTCCAGTCTCCTGCACTTAAGGCAGGGCTAACTTTTATCATCTAGACCAGCCGTTCTCACACTGTGGGTCACGACCCCATTTTAATAGGGTCACCAGAGCTGGCGTTAGACTTGCTGGGGGCTGGGGTTGAAGCCAAAGCCTGAGCTCCACCACCTAGGAAGCCCTGGGCAGCAGGGATCAGGCTTCAGTCCCTCCTCCGGAGGGAGTCACAGTGCAGTGAAGTTTGAGAACCGCTGATCTATACCACCCCTGACTGGTGTTTGTCTAACCTGCTCTTTAAAACCTCCAATGACAGAGAGTTCACAACCTCTCTAGGCAATTTATTCCAGTGCTTAACTACCCAGACAGTTTTTCCTAATGTCTAACCTAAACCACCCATACTACAAGTTAAGCCCATTGTTTCTCGTGCTATCCTCAGAGGTTAAGGAGAACAATTTTCCCCCTCTTCCTTGTAACTACCTTTTATGTACTTAAAAACTGTTATCATGTCCCCTCTCAGCTTTCTTTTCTCCAGACTAAACAAACCCAGTTTTTTTCAATCTTCCCTCATAGGTCCTGTTTTCTAGGCCTTTAATCATTTTTGTTGCTCTTCTCTGGACTTTCTCCAATTTAATCACATCTTTCCTGAAATGTGGCACCCAGAACTGGATACAATACTCCAGTTGAGGCCTAATCAGCATTGGGTAGAGCAGAATTACTTCTTGTGTCTTGCTTTCAACGCTCCTGCTAACACATCCCAGAATGATGTTTTCTTTTTTTGCAACAGTGTTACATTGTTGACTCATATTTAGCTTGTGATCCACTATGACCCCCAGATCCATTTTCGCAGTACTCCTGCCTGTGCAGTCATTTTCCATTTTGTATGTGTGGAACTGAGCGTTCCTTCTTAAGTGGAGTACTTTGTATTTATCCTTATTGAACTGCATCCTCTTTACGTCAGACCATTTCTCCAGTTTGTCCAGCTCATTTTGAATTTTAATCCTATCCTCCAAAGCACTTGCAACCCCTCCCAGAACGGTATCAAGATGCGTTATTTAATAATGAATGGTCAGATAAATCACACCACATTCTCTCTGTTCTATGATTGGGTGAATGTGCAACCGCTTCAACACATACACACCCATGTGTGTCTGACTTCCACATTCTCTTTCCACAAACATTTTTATTAAGTCCTAGGTCCTCCCAAATACAGAAGTCAAACTCTGCCTATGGGGCCAGTCCCGCACGGCAGGGCATCAGGAGGTAGCACCACCTCTACCCTCTGACTCACTTTAGTGACCCCGCATGCTCCCCCCTCACGCATCGCCTGTGGTAGGGGGCACAAATATCCTTGCTTGCCCTGGGCTCCAAAATGCCTAGTTACGACTCTGCTCTTAGCTTCTGATACCTTCCATCATGGGAGGAGGCACGCGCATGGCCACTTGCTGTGACGTTGTTGAATTTTAATTTGACACAACTTAGCCCTATCTCGTCCTTACCCTCCTCTTGTTATCCCCCGTCCGTTTGTGTCGATGAACTTGTGTCACCGTTGATTAAATATTTGCCTCTTTCCCTCACTCACTTAAATTCTAATATTCCATTTGTTTATCCACTTCTGCTTTTTAGTGATGGACTTACGTGGACTAACTGTTGACAATATTTAAAGTGTTAGCACAATATGGTCTTTGTCCAAATGTGATTAAAATCATCTATTTTATTTTGGCCAAAGCTCCAGGGCTGCAGGTGAAAATGAGTCACCATCGAGTATTGTATGTAAAAGTAACAGCAGGTTGATCAATTTCCAAGATCAGTTAATGTCCCTTGATTGAAAGGAGTTGCTATGGGAAAGGGAAGCTGGAAGGTAATAATGAAAGTGAGCTGCTAATTCAGTACACTGGCAATCACGAGCCTCATCATGTTTAGAGTAAAATTTTACTATGTAGCTGACTCCTATGCCGTAATCAAGCAATAATGTAAACAACATTTGTTTGAGCTCTTACTCTGTAGTGAGAGGAACAATTCTTGCCAGGAGAAAAGGAAGGGGGCAGGGCCCGTCAAAGCAGCTATGCTGTGATGACTGCCTGATGTGCCTTTGAGCCCACCAGTCCAATTTTTTTTTCCAAATGAATGCTCTCTGGGGCCAGGTTTCTGTGATCTTTCAGCAGGGGATGTGTGGTTTCATGCGTGAGATTTTATGCTTAATTAGAGCTTGGGCAAGGTTTACGCAACATGCTTTTGTCTTTTATTTTGGCTAGATCCCTGGCAGGTTTACAAATATATTCAATAAATATTTAATTCCAAGGATGCTGCCAAAGAATTCCTTGTCTTCTGATTGATTTGGAGCTTCGTTAGCGTGAATCCATCTTTGCTATTTCTTAGTAGTTACTTAACAAAACAAAATATTGCACTGTATGGATTGACGGCTGTCATAGAGAAGACAGAGTGTGAAATTCCAGCATGCAGATTCAATGCAATTCCACCTGCATGTGATACAAACACCGTACCAGTGCCTTTTATCCATCTAGGCATTCTACCATGCTACTTGTAGAGGAAATCCTTCACTGTGAGCTCATTTATGGTCTCCCTCGAAGGCCCCCCTAGGAGGAATAGGCACAAGAATCCTGTGGCTCCAGCAAACCACCCATACAGGAGGCATCCCGTCTTAGGTTGCTGATTATATGGAGCACTAGAGGTGGGCTGGCCAGTCCTGACTGCCGCGTTCCAGGCCCAGGTTTGGTGTGGTGGAATGGAGCAGGACAGTGTATATGGCCCTAAACCCATTTCCTCTGCTTGGCCCATGGCAGCACTGTGGGAAGCATTGGCTGCACCTGTATGAATGAAACAACTGCTTCTCTTTAGTTATGAATGCCTACGACTCAGGAGCCGTTAGTGCCACTCCCTAGCCTTTCAGAGGGTGGCTACTTCTTCCTCCTGTTACCGGTGAGGTTCTGGTTCACAGAGCATGAGAACACTTCCTGGGCCAGCAGTGCTCAGAACAAAAGAAACAAAAGAAGAGGACATACAAAGAATAAACTGAGAGTGACACTGAAAAGACGATAATGCCTTCATAAAAGTCAGTGGTGTGCGCCCTCCTCAGAAATGCTGCGTTCAGTTCTGATGACCGTATCTCAATAAAGGACAAAGCAGGAAGAGAAGAGGGTCTGAGATAAAGCAAGAAGGCGTGTAGTAAATTGGACTTAAAAACCAGAATCTCAACATGGGAGGGCAAAATCAAGTCATCCAGGGTGAGAAGGAAGCTTTCTCAGATCAACATCTGCACAATACGCGCTTTCATTTCCATAAAAAGCCACACGTTCCTAGCCCTTCTTGCTGTGAGGGTAACTTTCCAAGGGTGAGCTGAAGTTGTACGGATGCAGTGCTGTCTTCCTGAGTCAGGGGAAAGGATCAGCAGAGGTGTTAAGGGGACAGCTGCAAAGTGATGAAGCGAAGACTGTTCAGTGACATGGGTGGGGGGCAAGACCATGTCTTGTGTAGGTGCACGAAGGGTGGGACTTTCAGAAGTCCCAGGGAGACTGAGATGCTGAACCCCTTTTAATGTGAGTTGGAGTGGGCAGAGAAGCTCTTGAAAAGCCCTAAGTATGACTGCTACTAACAGCAAGGTAAATCACTTCATCAGGCTAGCACGTTTTTATGGGAATGTTGCAGGGCTGGTGTAATACTTGTCAGCCAGTTTTTTTTTTTCTGGTAAAAAAAACTCATTACTTGTTCATTACTGCATGGAATAGGTGCACCCTGAAATTCAAGGGTGTTTGGATCCATTATAGCGACACAGTAGCTGTGAATAACACCTTGTGGGCAGGGAGACTGAATTCCAGATCTTCCTCTTTGTTTAGCTCTATACTGGGTTACTGTGGATGTGTCTTCAGTGCATTACAAACTCGTAATTTTCTCTATTGATCTGTATCTTTTAAGTACCCACATGCAGCAACAAACTGCAGCATATGCACTCTTCTTGCTTTGGCACACAGCCAGCCTGTGCATAGTTATCTACCTTACGCTGTGCCCATCTCCGCAGGAGCAGAGTGCCTAACTGGCAGAAGAACTGGAGTTCCAGCTTACTAGATCCCTTGAAAGGGATCACATACTTTGTGGAAACACTAACATCCCAGGATGAGCTGGAAAAAGGGAGCAGCTGTCAACCGTCATTGTCCTTCTGACTGATAAACTGACAGTAAAATTCAGAGAGACGAGGTGGGTGAGATATTAGACCAACTTCTTTTGGTGAAAGGGACAAGATTTCGAGCTACACAGAGCTCTTCTTCTTCTCTTTCACCAACAGAAGTTGGTCCAATAAAATATATTACCTCACCCACCTTGTCTCTCTAATATCCTGGGACTGACACAGCTACAACTACACTGCAAAATACTAAAATTTATCCTTCTACCCCAGTTCAGGGCAGCGTGCAGCATTCTTGTACAGTCTGCAGCAATCTATTTTCCAGCCCGGTCTTTAGTATTATTTAGGTCAAATTCTGTCCTCATTTACACCTGTACAACCATGTACAAGACTTCAGTGCGGCAGGTGCAATCATGGTTGGAATTTGACCTTTAAACTCTTTACGACTAGTGAAGATGCATAAGAAGGAAAGAGCCTGGCTTTTCTCAGAGCCCAGGTTGAGTCTGCAGGGCTGACAGTTAGTAAAACAATCCTTTTAATGGCAAATGAAGCCAAGTTGTTATGGAGTCAGAGACATAATAAAGCATGGAATGCCACCGCTCCATTTTCAGTGATTTAGAGGAGAATTGCACTGTAGGTTGTGTATTGATTAATGTTGAAAAGTACCAAATTCAAGGAGTTGATGCTGTTAATAGGTATAAAGTCTTTCTTCCATCCCTAACCATTCCTCCCCTTCTCCCCCTGCAATTCTGCAGATGCAGGGTTTTCTACAAGTAAAACCAAACTAACTCCTCCTTTGATCAGTGGGAATTTTCAGGTCTGTCATTCATTCGCAGTCAGGGACTGCTTTTCAGTGTGAGATTGTCCTCAAAACATTGTAAGAGAAATGGATGTGGGCTGTAAAGTTGAGATCTAGATCTATTTTTTTCTGCAAAATTCAGGAGTGTACGGTCTCTGGACCTGTTCAACTACCTGTTGAGAAGCCTACTCTCAAAAAGAGGGAGAGGCCTCCAGTGATGGAGTGAGAGAAGCAGTGACGTAGTGAACACATGGAGAACACATGGACTACGTGGGGGATACAGCTCTGAGGAGAATCAGCTGGTTTGGTTAATTGTGTGTGAACTATCATGAGGAAAATCACCAAGGATGGTTTGTGGTTAAAGCACTGGATGGGGATATGGGATATCTGAGTTCAGTTTCCAGCTCTACTACAGACTTCCTGTGTGACCATGGGCAAGTCACTTCACCTTCATGACTGGATGATACATCTCTGTCTCATGGAGGTGTTGAGAATAAATCCAAACCATTCATCCTTGGGAAGTGCTCATATACTGCAGTGATGAGAGCCATAGAAGCACCTAGGTAATCCATTTGCTACCAGCAAGTTTTGTTCCCATGCTCGTGGCTTTTTTTAAAAGATATTTTGGTCAGGGAATCTTATGCCTGGTCTCAAATCAGAGCAGAGCTTTATATTTTATTGTGGAAAATTTGAAGAAAAATATCCCAGCTGTTTTTTTTGAGGATTTTTTAAAGTGACCTTAAAAAGAGAGAGGAAAAATACGGCAATAGGTACAACTTTAAGTAAAGGAGCCTAGGGGGGACGATTGGTCTAGCCTGGCAGGAAGCTATAATGCTTCATGCCCTTGGTTGAAGTTAGCAATAATGCTGCATATTGTGACTGAAGTTTGGTGGTTTTGACTGAGAACATTAAATGCTTAGACAGATTTTTTTTCCCAATCTTTCAGATTTAGATGCCCACAAATGATCATTTTTCATACTGCAAAAATAGTGTTTTTATTTTATAAAGGTTCAGTGCTTACTTTGACAAAATGTCTTTTGAAGTCAGTGAGAGATTTGAGTCAGGAAAGACAGCAGGATTAAGCCACAAGTGACCATAGTTTCATTTATTATCTTCTGCTTTCTACCAGCCTTTCCCTGCTGCTGCTATTATTTTATTAAATTAACTCTACGATCCTTCCATGTTTGGGACCCCATTGTGCTAGGTGCTGTACAAACATGGTGTAATGTTATGTCTACACAGCAGCTGGGAGGTGTAATTCTCTGTGTGGGCAGTCGTACATGTGGTAGCTTTGCAGATGGAGAACTGAGGTACAGAGAGATTAAGTGACTTGTCCAAGATCACACAAGATATCTGTGGCAGAAGAGGGCATTGAGCTGAGTCTCCCAAGTCCTAGCAAGTGCTCTAACCACTGGACCGTCCCTCTTTCTCCTGCCTCCTTTTACAAGTGCCACACATTCATCCTTTTTCCAGATTTTTAGCAGGATGTGTCACCACAGGTCTGGCAGGCCCATAGAAACCTATTGGATGTTTTGTGGGAAAGTCAGGGAGAAATCTATACCCACCCTGGAGCATTCAGTCAAGGCAACTCCTCAGAAGGGCCCCCCAGAAACTGGCTGTGGTCACTTATGACATATGAAAAGCCAGCTGATGAAAAGGAGTAGTGGGAATAGGGGACTGGAAGTTAAAGGCCCAGGCCTAGAAGAGCAGAGGCTCCTGCATTTTACAAGATGTCAGGCTGATTTAAGACCCAAATTTGCATAAACTTAATCCTGAGATTAATAGAAGTGTTTCCATGATTATTTTTTTGCTTTGTTTTTTAGTTAGAGAACCCCTTTTACTGGCTTGGATGTAAACTTTCTCTGCAGTGTTTGCAACCCAAACATTGCAATGTTGTTCTGGTGCCAGAGGTCAGAAAATGAAGCTGTTCAGAAACAGACGTGAAAGTGACTAGTATGTTTTTATAGTCCAATCTGAGTAAAATGCAGAACACCACAGCAGCTGCATAGGGGGTGAAAAATGAATTCAGATTTCTAAAATTCTTGCAATTTTTAATAATGGAAGGTATAACTAATAAGTAAATTTGCTTTTCAGAAATACATGATTTAACTAAGCACTCTTAACTTCTAACCTAAAGTGAAGCTGGTCCAGTGGCTTGGTACTCATGAGACCACAATTCAGTTCCCTGCTCCACCACAGACTTCCGTATGACTTATGGCTTGTCTTTGCTGCGGAGTTAACTCAAGTGTTGTGCCGATTAGACCCATCCATCCACATATAAAACCCTGACTCGGGTGTGGTAGTGCTTTTAATTACACCTGGCTGGCCCGACAGGGTATAGACTACAGCCTGAGTTAACACAACTTATCAGCTGCTTACACAACCACTGTGTGCAGCTCAAAGTGTTATTTTTGCAGTGTGGCTGCTCCCACTCAACCTATGAGAACTAGGTGTGAACAGCTTGAGTTAACTCTGCAGTTAAAGCATACTCCTTCCCTTTCCCTGCCTCAGTGCCTCATCTGTGAAATGGGGATAATAGCACTTTTCTACCTCACAGGGAGGTTGAGTATAAATACATTGAAGACTTTGAAGTTATCAGGTACTACAAAAATGGGGATCATGTACATACCCAAGATAGTGTCTCTTTTAAGGATGAACTATATTATTGAGTCACAAGTTTCTGCCCAAGAGAGGTGGCAGCTGAGGAGCCAGGACCCTAGAGTTGGTGCCCTTGTTGGACGATGGAGGGGAAATGTAGGAGCAGTTGCCCTGAATTGTGACAGATGGCATCTGCTTGCACTTTTGCATGCATGTGTGGTTCGTCTTTTTTTTCTTTTTCTTTTTTTTGCATGGCACTTCTGCCTGCATAGTTAAATTCCCTCTCAATTTCTTTTTAAGAATCTCATTGAAAATTAATAAATAGTAGATCCAGGGTGTAAATCCCACAAAGGGACTATTTGGGAATGGTTTATTCAACCATTTGGGTTTTCTTTTTCTCTACTTGCCTCTCCTGCCTTTCGTTAAGGAATCCTGCCATGTATTGTTCCCACTCACCACAAATTCAGTACTGGAGAAATGAGAGTCAGCGTGGCTGCATTGTTTCTAAGCACACAGGATAAGACTTGAAGTGCTGCTCTTATATTTGTGCTTCATGGGAGCACCACAAATAAACTAAAAGTTCAGGAATGCCTTGATTCTGTTCTGGCATGGAACCCACACAGAACAGCATAAGCAAGGAGCCTTCATTGACTCCCTTATCTAACTTCATGGTAGATATCGGGGATCACTTTTTAAAAACTCTGATGTGTTTGTTTTGTTGTTTTGCGTGTGTTTATGCAAATGTAATACTTAGGAAAGGTGCAGGATGGAAGCCCTCTGTTTATCAGCCAGAACAGGTAAAGAATAGACAACACTAGTGTGTCTCATTCCCCTTTATTAGTTGGTCTGTTAGAGGATAACAGTCTGCTGCTGCCATCAGCTAATGCAGCTATTCAGTTTGCAGAGGTCTGTGCTGTAGTCCTGAAGGCAAAGGGTTCAGACCCTGCTGGGATTGATTTTAGATCCATGTGAAATGAGGGCGCATGGGGAGAATCCCATGTGACTAGAGTGCATGGATGGTTTGTGATAGTCATAACTGGCTCCGTAACTGAGGCCAGCTTCTAAAGGCTGAATATTTGTCCTGCCTGAGGTTAGGTTAAAACAAAAGGCAACTTGATGCATGCTGGGTCCCATTATCAGAACAAATGTCTACATTGTGTATGTAAAATCCTGCTCTGCAAATGCAAAAGTAGCTTTCCGTACTCACAGTTTGCCAGGCCCACGTGGAATTTATGCAGGCGTTCAGGCAGCTGTTTTGAAATCTGGATTCCTGGGGGCTTTTTCTTGGATTAAAAAATTCAATTTCCTTTTAAAGTTAATTTAAAAAAACAAAACAAAACCCTTGAGGACTCTGGGCTCCTAAAGACTCCATGTCTGCTGGAGCCAGTGCTTTGTATCAGCTTTGCCTCCAGTCACAGCACCAGTTACTTTTGTGAAGCCTTTGAACTAACCGGGGCTGGAGCAGTTCTAAAGGGAGGGAATGTCAAGTTGTTTCTTTTTAAAGAAATATGCTTCAGTGCAGCTGAGATTTTTATGGTGTAAATTAAAGCATGTTTTGTTTGGCTTTTGTTTTAAAAGCAGTTTTCCCCTTTAGGGGGCTCCAAGCCAAAACATGGATACTTCAAAGGCTTGAAATGTAACAGACTGCGGCACCCATCTATCAGCTCGCTCTTTGTTTCTCTGCAAAGCTCAGCACTTGACTCTCTTGCTCATGACATGAACCTTCCTACCATCTTCTGTGCTTATTCTCCCCCGCATCCATTTACCTGATTGGCATCTCTTTAAACTTAGGGTATGCAAATTCGCCACCATCAGTTCCATCTATCCGGATCGATTGAGCGTCAGTGAAGACCTGCTCGATTGATCCGGAAGTCAATCCAATTAAACCACATCTTCAAAAGACATAGTGCTGCATTGACGGGAACACATTTCCCATCGGCGCAACACAGTGGAGACAACGCGCTAAAAGGAAGTTAGGAAGTCAACGTCGCTTGCGTAACTCCCGTTGACTGCTGCCGAATTTCCCGGTAAAGTGTGTACTAAGCCTCAGACTGGAACATTATAGCTTACAGCTGACTCTATGGTTTGGAGTGAAGCGTGTTAACCCTGGCATGCTGGCCATAAAGAACTCCAGTGTTAATTCATTCCAGATAAAATACCATGAATCAGAGAAAGATATAGGCCCAGATTTACAAAGAATTTAGGTGCCTAATGATGCAGATAGGTGCTTACTGGGATTTTAAAAAATGCTTGAATAATTTAGGTGTTTAACTCCCATTGAAAGTCAAGAAGAATTAGTCACCTAGCTCACTTAGGCCCATACTTTTTTTGTTTGTTCGTTTTTGGCTTATTTACCTCGGAAGGGCAAAAGACGAAAGTAGCTACCTCTTAGCTGTTGTTCCCTAGCAGCATCTTCTTTTGCCTCTGAGTGGTGCTAAATGCAACAGTGAGGCACTTAATGAATAACAATTATAACAACTAAAAGGTAAGTGCCTGATTGTGCCACCCTTACTCCTACGAGTTTAGCACCTTTCTTTATGGCTTTTCCTCTTGCTAGCTCAGGTACTAGTCAGCGGGAGTAAATCTGGTAGGATCAGATTCTTAATGTCTAAGGACTCATTCTGGCCTCAATCTTGGATTTAATGGGGGATATGGACCATGGGAGATCTGCAAGTGTAGTATCTGAACCTCCTGTTATGGATAAAGGTTTGAGAACTTCCCTTAGAGAGAGGGGAGAGACCTGATTGGGGAAGCAGGGTAGCACTGTGGATTGAGCATTGGACTGGGCCTCAGAAGATCTGGGTTCTTTTGCTGGCTCTGTCACTGGGGGACCTTGGGCAAGTCACTTTGCGCTCTGTGCCTTGGTTTCCCCAGCAGTAAAATGCGGATAATGATACCTCCTTTGTAAAATGCTGAAGAAAAGCGCTATATCAGAGCTAGCTATTATTCTTAAAATTATATTCCAGCATCTGGATCATAACTAAAGGTAGAATTTGGCACTCTCAGGAACAAATTTAAGCGGCTTGATGAAGTCCCACAGAGAGCTAATGGCAGAGCCAGGAATAAAATTTAGGAGCTACAGACTCCCAGGTGTAGGACTCCCAGACCTCCTATAATGCTGCCTTACTGATAATTAGCAAACAATATTACATTTTTATAACTAGGAAACTATATCAGTTTCTAACCATACAACTGGACACTCAATCTATTCAGTTGAATCTAGCAACTATGAGATATGTTAATTCTTTTATACCCTAGTGTTTAAAGTCAAACAGAAATGTTATCAGTGCAAAGCAGTTTTTAAAGTCTCTGTGGTATGCGGGTTTTTTTTTTTAAATAACTAGAGGAAAAAAAGACAATTTTATTATTGTGACAAATGTCTCCAGAGCATTACACTGGTGCGGTAACCTACCTAATGAACCTCCAAACGAACTAATTCTGTCTTTCCTGATTATACTGTTGGTGTCACTTGAAAAATCCATAGAACTATATGATATATTTTAACTGGTGCATTAAATATATGTGGCTATAGAAGTACGAGTTCTAAGCCATATTCATTAGGCCATTGAAAGCAAGCTTGCTTACTATATTATTCAGGTGCACCATGAAAGATGGTTGATAGGACTCATGAACTTCCACCATGGCGCCTATCATGAAAGATTTATTCTCATATATAGCAGAAGTAATTAAAATAAATCCTAATGACAAAAAATGTGACTTTTTATTGATGAAAAATGTCATTCTTCAAATCACAATGACATTATGTCCTAAATAGCTGAGATTTCCAAGGGCATCAAGATAGCTGATTGCTAACCCCCTGCTGATTTTTAGAACCCCACCCAACATTGAATTCCATAGTGCAGAGGATGTAAATTACTGCTGGCCAAGTCTTTGGTCTTTATTTATTTATTTATTTATTATGTTTATCTAACCAGAGTAAAGCAGAAAACATCTTGAGACCCTTTTTCCCCAGAATTCTGTCTACTGTGAAACCTATGGCACATCACAAGAGCTTTAGAGAAGAGGCTGGTGAATGGTCTCGTTAAGGCATCAAACAAGCTGGTGCATGGGAGCTCAGAGTTAATTCCGTCCATAGATTTCTTGAGTGTGGCCTTGGGCAATCATTTGATTTCTCTGTGTCTCAATTCCTCTCCCCTACCACTCCCCCGGGGATAGGGCTAATCCCTCTCTCCCTCACAAGTGTATTGTGAGGATACATTGATAAATGATTGAGGGAGCATGGGGAAGAATAATACAGTGACTGGTGCCAGAGAATTACCTAGATTGCTGCAGCTCAGGGAGTGAGATTTAGTGTGCTGTTCTGAAAATGCTTTGCTTTGCAGAATACTGGGTGATGTGGTGGATTGTCAAAACCGGCTTCTTAGTTCAAAGGAAAAATAAAATTTAGCATATCATATTTTTGAGCCACTATTCAAACCTTCACCAGTTAATAGTCCTCAGTGTTGCAAATTCCATTGATACAGTTTCTCTGATAACCCCACAACAGTAGAAGAAGCAACACCTTTGGGTTTACCGCATAAAATTTATGCCTGTTTCACTATTTCTCCCCACCCCCATGGAGTCCTTTGCTCATATGATCATAGATTCCAGAGAGAGATTCTAGAAGCTCGTCCAGTCCATCTCTTAGCCAGTACAGAATTATTCCCTACAGTAAACTTGCTACTGTGTTGTCTGATTTAGTTTTTAAAAGCCTCAAATGGTGGAGCATCCAGCACAGGCTGGAACAGCTCATTGTTGAGACAATTATCCTAATATTCAACCTTAATTTCCTGCTTTTTAATTTAATCACATCATGTATAGCATTAAATTATTCAAGCCAAATTCAGAGGTGAGTCTTTATGAAGCCAAAGTTGTTGTAACTTATCTCTTTTCCCACCTTCCTCAAAATGTATGGTACATAAACCTAGACTTGTACACCTTTACCACGGTGTAACTTATTCTTTCTTCCCTATCACCTTAAACGTCACCACCTCTGCATCTGGGCTGCCTTCTGCATTTTAGTGTTTGCAGCTTTCAGATATTTATAGTCTAGCCCTGTTTGGCCCAGAGATGCTGTCTAGAACTGGCCGCTGTATTTCAAGTACAGCAGCTGTTACTGCCTCTAAAACAAATGCTGCTTTACCCAAGTGGATGCACTGTAAAATTCTGTTTTGAGTTTTGAAAAGATCCCATCTCTCCATAAGCATAAAACGAGACACTAATGCCTCATAATTTGGGTGCGTGAGCTACCGCAACATGCATGTTTGTCATTTTTGGGAGATGAGCTTACAAAAGAGCTCTTTCTTCTGTTGTTTGCTTGTTTTGTCAGCCTGTTCCGCCCACCTACACAGTAAGGCATCTTCATCAGCTGACATGGCTCCTTAGAGCAGGATGAGATTCCTGTCTTGCTTTCACGGACTTTAATTTTTGATCACTTAGGCCTACGTGACGAAACCTGCAAAATTCATTCCGTGTGAATGCTGAAGGTTCCCTCTGCGTGCATTGCCCCTTTCACTTTCTTCTCTCGCCGACAAACCTCAGCCTCTGGAGTGGGAGAACTCTCGTTGGCAGCAGCAGAATGTTTAAATTTGGAAAACTTTCCCCATCCTCACCCTTTTCTGTCTCTGGGAAGATAGTGGCCTGCCGTGGAATCCCTGCAGCAGCTGTCTTATTGCATACGCATGCTTGTGACACTTTAATAGGAGCTGTCAGACAACATTAGTGCATTGCTGCTACAAGTAAATCGAGCACGAGCGATGAGCTAAGAGGAGTCAACCAAGCAGTTGGAAAAGGGCAGACTCATCCACTGGTATCAGACAAGGCCACCAAGAGTCTTGTCTGCTCATTTTACTAGCTAAAGCGTTGGCCGTACAAAGATGTTGCTTGGGAGAATGAGGCGTACACAGTTCTCAACTGGGAGCCCTCCCTTTCCTGAATAACCTAACAGTTCATGAGTCATTCAGAAGGTGAGGGAAAGAAGCCCAGTTTGGTCATGTGGGCAGGCCCTTTGGGTCCCCCTTAAAAAATTAGTCTAAGAGGAGATCTTCCCTTTGTGGAGCATGGACAGGTATGACCACCCTTTTTCTCAGGCAGCTTTAAAGAGGCTGAATACTTAAAATCCCACTACCGTCATAGGGCCCCAAACTTGGGGACCCATTGGATGGAAGATTTAGCATGCTGAGGCCAATGGCAGCAGAAGGTGTTGGGACATGGATGCAACTAGCTGGCAGGAAAGCCCCATCAACCCCATGAGACAATTCCCAGACCATTGCGGCATCCCTGATGGCTATTCCAGCAGGCTCCATTGAAATATTCCACCTGGTCACTGATCTTCCACTCCAGCTTGTTCTGAAAAACCAGTTGCTCCTGGAGCTAGTAGCCTATTAGGTGTGCTGCTCTGTTCCAGTTACCAGTTTGCCAGCTGGTAGCATTAAGAACTAGTTGAGAAAACCATTTTAAAACTGAAATTTTCTTCACGGAGGGCAATGTCCTGGCTACTGAGGCCCAGGATCTCAGACTTTGTCATCCACTTAGGAACATCTCAGAGACCTGAAGAGCCCCATGGGATGAGAGTTCCTTATCACTGTATTCTCACTTAGACTTTTCTACAGTCAATGATCTAAGTTCTTGCATCTGGGGTATGTGCATCCTTTCCATCCTCCCAGCCCTTGTGAAGCCCACTTTATTACTTGACCCACATTTGCACCTTCATTGGGAAACCAACAGATAATTCCCCAAGGCCCTAGAATTTGATGCTTCTATTATACTTGTATTTAAGGTCCTCTTTTTTTCCATAGTTGGCTTAAGATGATTGGAGACCCACCTCCTTAACATTCGTGCGTATCCAGTTGAATGCATCTCCAATCATGTTAGCTGGTCATGTTGTAGCCAAAGAGGGAGCCTATGGCATATTAAGCTTATTGTATTCCTGATTCACTATGTGGTTCCTGAAAGGTTTAGTGTGTCTCTGCACTCCCAGTGACAACTTTGGGTAAGAATAAATCAGTCAGGAATGTAAGCTAAAGAAAGTTTGCAGCAAATTAATAAAAGAGTCTCTGGCAGTAGCAACTGCCTTTAGCTCAAGATGAGGGAGAAAATATTTTACCCAGTTACAGTTATGGAAAGCAGTTTTTTTCTCTCTCTCTCTCTCTCTCTCTCTCTAATTTATACAATTTACCATGATTGCCATGTTCTTAAAATTCTCTCAGTGACAAGTCTTTTGTGTTTCCTTAAACTGATGAAAGCTTTATTATGTTGAATTTGACAGATTAATGCTCAAGTAGGAAATCACGTGATGCTTGTTAGTGCTGCTTTTGATGATATAAAATTAACTTTTATCCTTTTTACAGGATAAAATCATAAGTAAATTTATAGTGTAAAGGTTTTTAAAAATCTTTTAAGTCACATTAGCGCTGGTGGAAGGTGTCAGATTGACGACACTGGAGACTGATGCCTTGTCTTTATCCACACAAAAGGTACATCTTAGGCAATGGAAGAAATATAAACCCTCAAGTTTCAGGACTTAAGCCAACCTCTGACTAATGAAGGAACTTTCTGTGTGGGAAGTTTATTGCATACATGCCTACTGCAGGGTTTCTTGCACCTTCCTCTGAAGCATCTGGTACTGGTTGCTGTTGGAGACAGGATACTGGAATAGATGGATCCCGGTCTGATGTATGTTTGTCACAAACTGCCCTAAGTGCCACAGACCTGTTGGGACCTACTGTGTTTGTATAGTGCCTAACACAGTAGGGTCCCAGACTATGATTAGCGCCTCTAGGCACTGCAGTAATACAAATAATTAATAATACAGGGATGGCTGTTGACTACTTATGTGATCATTGGCCACTCAGCTGAAACGACCATAGATTGCCAATTGTAATGGTGATTTTTGTGCTGTGGATTGGTCCAGGATAGTATGGTGATGGAGACCATATAAGCATAGATAAGTAACTACTAGGAATTAGATCAAAGCCACCAATTCACTTCACCTAACCACTGAACAGTCATCAGATGGCAACAGCTTTTGGCCAGTACTAAACTAGTTTCTGGATTTGAACTAGTGACCTGAAAGTGAAAAGACTCCATAGCCTATTTTCAATGGGATGTTTATTTTTAATATATCAGTGTTTTCCATTTAAGTAGAGTGAAGCCCAGCGAACAAGCTGTTTCTTGGTATCCTGTAGTTCATTTATTTTTGATAGGTTTCAGTGAGAAATAAAATCAACAGTTCACGTACTTCTCAATAGAGATTGTCATTGTATCTGTTAATCCCCCTTGTTTTATGACTCCAGATAACTTCTGGATATAATTACTAGGTCAGAGCACCCAAATTGAGCAGGCCTAAGACTTTGAAAAAGGGGAGCCTAACTGTAGGCACCCAGTCCGATGACTTCTTTAGTGAGAGCTACTGGGTACTCAGCAATTTGAAAATCAGTCCTTCTTAAATAAGGATGCTTATTAAGGTGCTTAAATAAGGATTTAGGAGCCTGACTTTAATCTCCTAGTTTTTAAAATCTTGGTTCTGTTTTGTTTCCTTTTGTGGTGTTCTCCTCTGCAATCTGGACTGGTGTATGGCTGTGTCATCCCAATCCCTCACTCCTGGAGCCTGTGTTGCACTTGCTTTGCTGTGTGAACCCCCGCTCCTGGGTCAGCCCAAGCACAGCCTCCTGCAAGCAAGGGGCCCTCAACTCAGTGAATGAGTGCTTCTGGCCAGCTACTCATGGGATTCTGCAATACAATGTCCCCAGCAAACACCCCCAGTCTGAGATGCAAGGAACTACCATCTTAGAATGTTCAGTGCTGCCCACTGCAAGTTCATTGGTTCGTCAGTTTATCAAATAAATTGATATGCACCAGCTTTGTCACTTTAAATGAAGTCTCTCACACTAAACCACATGCAGTTCTTTATGTAAAACAAATAACTTTTTTAACGACAGAAAGATTTTGAGTGATAAGTTAGAGGAATATAAATCAGATTTGATCAGGATGAAATAAAAGTAAATCGCATTCTAAACTAAGTTTAACACTTTCAGCAACCTCACAGCCTTAAAGATTTTCTCACCACAGGCTGGTTGGTCTGCCTCCAATCAGGACCTCCATCTGTGGGTGGTCCATGCTTCAGTCTTGATGTTCTTAGTAGATGGAATAGGAGAGAGAGGGAGAGCTTCCAAAATGTTCCCCTTTTTAACATGTTCCTTCGCCCACCCCTCCTGTGTCCTATCCTGACTCACATGAGCATCCCCTTATCAATGCTTAGGCTAGTCCAATGTTCCTGGAAGAGCATGGTTGTTTTATGCATGCCTTAGTGAGGCCTGAACTACCTCTCTGCATTTAGACGGTTTTATTTAGATCTGCCTCAAGCCATGAGACACACGTTTGGGACTATTACATAGCAGAGCTTCATAGCCATATACACGACATTGCAACAAACATCACTATAACAATAATGTCAGTATGTCATAAGCATTCCAAAAGCACTGTACATGACATACTTTGCATTAAACAATACACAGTTACACTATATGGGTGAACATGAATGATACACAATCACACCTTAAGGTGTACATGGGGGTGCATTGTGTCACACCAGTAATCATAAAAAATATTTTTTATTTAAGGGTGTGGATCAAATATGTCTCCCATCATCTGATTGCACTTGTATGTGCCTCCGCATGATCTCAGCCAAGACTTGAGCCGGAGGGTCTGGAATAGGGAGGTTCTGGAAGGTGATAGTTCTCCCTGACAGCCAAAATCATGGATGACCTGGCATCTAGAGTGTTTCTGCTACAGCTCCATTCTTTTCACATCTCACACCTGTTCTAGTACGTCTTGATTTGGCAAGCGGCCTGAAGCACTATCTTCAAGCATACAGAACTGCACAGATTCCAGGGGAAGGTGGGAGTGTGTGAAGCAAGATAGATTGTTGAAATGGTTGTTTAATAGTTGTCTAACAGCCCCTTCCCCTGCACGCACACACCATTTTGAGTTTTCACAGCTTTCTTCCTTCCCTCACAATCCCCATTTTAGTAAATGTTTTCAGTATCGCTGATCCCAATAAATGATGATGATTATTTATCAGTTCAAACGAGAGAGGGATGAGAATTGCGGGGAGGAAGGTTTTGGAAATATGAAAATTCCATTAAGTTTAATCTGTGTCTATTTCTGTCTTGAGTTTCTTGCTGTAGTTTTGCCTGTTTGCTGCATATACAGAGGAGAAACAAGAGGAGTGAGAATTCCAAAGGCCATTAAAGGACTCATGATGATTTTCACAGGAGTTAGTCCAGATGGCTCCAGTTATCTAGCCAAACTCCATTCTGTGGGCACACTGTACTTGAAGGATTGTGGGAGCTCTCATGAGACTGACCACAAAATCTTCTGGTAACTCTGCCCTTGATGAGGTTAAAATGTGCGTGGGTGTGAAAGAGAGAGAGAGAGAGAGAGAGAACAAGATTGTTGTGGTAAATCTTGTCAGAGCTTGCATTATAGCCATGCTGTGGTGAAGATAGCTCTAGCGATGTATCAGCTGTGAGCTCTTCAGGTCAAGGACCCTCCTACTTCATATTTCTACAATGCCGAGCACGATGGGGCTCTAAAACCAGCTAGGGCATTTACCTCAATACAAATAAATATAATAATTATGGGAGCCAAATTCTGCTTAGCTACAATCTTGCCAAACCTATTTAGTTCATTGGGGTTGCACGAGTGTAACCAACAGGAAAATTTGGCCCTCAATCTTCAACGGTAGAAGGAAACTTGGGCTGTGACTTGTAAATTGGAAACATATAGTTTCTGGGTGGTGAAGAGCAGGAGGAAAGTTCTTGTCCGCTGTCAGTAGAATTTTGTCCCTGCTTCTCTTTGGGAGGGAGGAGCCTTCTCTCTTTCAGTGAATACTTGCAAGGATTCTGCTTTAAAAAATGTGTATTTTGATGTGAGCACTCTTAATCTCCCTCTTTTGGGAAAGAGGGTTGTAACAGGGGAGCTCTGGCAACATCTGGGGTCCTCAGTTTTTCTCTAACCTAATCTGGTTTCAGGACTTCATGTGGTCCAGAGGCCATATTAGTTGTGTTGCTCAAGAATCAACTCCTGATGTTGGAGGAACATCCAGTGTGCATGTTGATTCTTTAGATCTGTCGGCAGCTTTCACTATTGTTAATCAGAAAGGATGGTGGAAGTGACTGTGGTTCATAGTAGAGATAGATGGAGCTGCCCTTAAGAGCAATTGTTACTCTTTTCCCCTTGAGATGTCTTTGACGGTAGCATTGTTCATCTGTCCCAAAGACTTTCTCATGATGAGAATCCCCTTTTTCCACTCCATATTTCTTCCTCTTCAATTTGTGCCACACATTTGAAAATCTGAGGGAGGATTGTAAGGGTGGGGAATTGTTTGTCTGAGGGGGAATCTGAGCTCAAGTTGCCTGGCTTGCTGCCGGGATCTGTTTTAAATTGCCCTACCACATTTAAGATGTATTTTTAAGCTGTGTCCAGGGACATTAGAGTGCATGGCTAGGTGCTTTTTTGAGCATTCCTACAAAATTAATAAATATGAGGCTATCAAAAGGTGTGGGCTCTAGCACCCTTAGTATGCCTGATTAGTAGGTCTGGTTATTTGCTACTCTTATACCTACTGTGTCCGATTTGAGATCGGGGCTTGGATGAGGGCTAACTGACTGAACTAATACTGCTAAACTGGGGAAACATTCAGAAGAAAGGGAAGAGATTTAACCATCCCCCTTGATTAAGGGAACGGCACCAGCTGTTTATAAATCAGATTTCCAATTTGGGATCTCGGGGATTTCTGGCTGCTCAAACAGTAGCTGTGCTTGAGTTGTAGCCTGCAGCAGATGCTCAGCATAGGAAATTTCAGCCCAAACTGTTTGTTTTCAATTGTTTATTGTTTTGCTAAACTGTCTTACAATGGAAAGCGTTGAACAAACCTAACTAGAGGCAGCATTACCTGCGCCATCTATAATAATAATGCAGTACAACATACTGTACCATGTGGTGGCACCAACATCATCTTGAAAGGGCTAGATTTATCAGTTGCACTGAGATATAGTTTTCTGAAGTATGATTCCTTAAAGAGAATTTTCTTAGTCACAGGCAAACAAGACACTTTCGATATTTTATCTTTTGTCTAAACCTCTTAAGAATTCTGTGATATTTCTGTGGCTTCCAGTACAGCCATTCCGACTAGATGGTCGTTTGCTTAGTTATGGTGTTTTGACATTAAAATGAAGACGGCTGCTTTAAAGAATAAAGACTGAACCCTGGGTATTTCCATTAGATCATAAGAGTTAGAGATGGAAAAGCCTCTATTAGGTAATCAATCCAGGCCCTGCTGTTATAGGATTGTTCCATCTTACCCATTTTTTTTCTAGCATTTTGTAAAGTCTAGCTTTAAATTCCCAAGTGATGGGGCTTTCACCACCCAATCTAATATATGTCAGAAGATCTATTTTTTACATGCTATGCAACAGAACACATTCACTAGACCTCACTCTGCCCTCAACTACCAATTAGCAGCTCTGACTGAAGTCTTTGGAAGGTGTACATGCATATTTGTCTGCAACATTGGGCCTAATTTAGATAACTCTCTTTGAAGCACTTATGGCTTTATATACAGCAGCCTGATAGCCATCACCATTATAGTCCACTTAGACTGGCAACCCATCCTGTAATTTAAGGGATATGCCTCATCTGCTGCCTATATCCCAATGACCCATATCCTTTAGGGAACTATGAAAAGCATTAGAAGAGATGAAATCTCTGAGACTAATTGTCCATTCACACAAGTTTTAACTCCATAAGCCTATAGAGTTAAACCAAAGTGAGTAGAGAATATGATCCAATGTTTTTATCCTATCAAATGCTTCTTTAGTAGCTCCTTATTGGATTTAGATCAGTGTACATATTATTGACTTACACTAGTGTAACAAAGCGGAAAATAAATCCCTGTGTTTTCGAGACATAATCCTGCAAAGGATCATGAATTGTATGATTTTATACCATGAATAATAATGTCTCCCTTATTTGCTTATTAGCTTTCTCCTGTTTTCTACATACAGTTCTTTTTTATTTCCAAGCTCTGTAGACTATCCTCCTACCCAGTTTTTTAATAAACAGATTTTATGCTGTAACACAGCAACACTTCTAACAGCCATTTGTACCTTTTTATTAAATAATTGTTTACCTAATTATATTTCATTTTTGTGAAGTGTTTTGAATAAACTCATTTAGTTTTGAAATGATCTGAATCATAGTCTTCAAAATGGTGTATGTTCCAATTTCAGTGGACTGAATATAGTCTTTCAAGTAAACCTGCACCTGGTTTTTCTCCTTCAGCATGTGTTTTTCCTTTGGTGAATTTAGGTTGGTCTTCTTTATGTTGCTTAAACTTCAGTGTTTGTACTTCAGTGTTTTCAAAGTCCAGTGCTATGATGATAGTCCGGTATGATATAGTGACAGTGTTAAATTCACCTCAGAAAACCGTATGTCAGCTGCATAATCTCTGATCAATATCCTCTTGCACAGGGAAAAACACTCATTCATCTCTGGACTCCAAATTTTCCATGGGCTACAAAAATCTGGCCCACCCAGTTCTTAGCAGATACTGAGTTTCTTCTCTTTCTTCATTTGATAGAGTTTTGGGATAGCAAAGGCTGTTGAAACTTAACAAATCTTCAGTAAAAATATTTTTGTTTCTTTTATTCTCTCATGTAAATTCCTCAAATATCTTCATCTTAGGAATTTGATAGTAAGCAAAATAGGCCTTAATGCAGATCTTGACAAAATTACTCCTGTGACCACATTGTTTTGAAATTCAAGATTTTGCTCATTCAACTTCATTGCCAGTTTATGCTGCCTGAAGAAATTCATAGCCCAAAGGGAACCTAAAAATTGTTTAAAACTAAGGTGAATTGATTTAAATCAAAGCAATATCAAATCACTGATTTCAATCATGGTTTCAATCAGCAAACAGAAAACTTTAATATAAATAATCAATTTTAATCATGCTCTGCATTTGTATTTTTTAGTTATTTTCCTAAAGAAAGTTTGATTCTCATTAGAAGATAACCATTAAAACATGTTGATTTGCAACTAAATATAACTTCTACACTAAATTTTGTGCTTCTTTTTGCTAACCAGGATACACTATATCTCTACACATCTCTTTAACCAATTGTATAGTTTAACTTACATTTATTCAGATTCTAATTTTTTGTTTTTAATATGTTAGAAAATGGTGAATGATGAGTTTTTTATTTACTAGGTGATTAGTATTTTACTGATGATTTGTGTTAAGCTCTGTTTGGTAGAAATTCAAATTCAGTTTAAAATGCACAAAAACATTTTAATTCGTTTTAAATGCAAAACATGGGTTGATGAGAGGGAAAAAGTTTATGTATCCAGCAAATTGAAGGTAGTGTATTTAATTAAAAACAACTGATTTATTAAACAAAGGTACTACTAGCTATAGTTTGTGAACTGAACTGATTGTTTCTGGTCACTACGTGCTTCAAGATTTTAGAATGAGTAGATCTCATCCTCTCATACCTAGTTTTTATTCATAAATTGGAAGAGGAAAACAAACTTTCTTACTTTTTCAACTTCCAATTGGATTCTTAACTCTGAATGAAGTAGTCACTGAACTGAATTATTTGAATAAATTGAAATGAAGAAATTATTCTCCTTGAACTTGCTGTCAAAAACTGGTTTAGCAGGTCAACAAATGCAAGTTTTAGGTGTTTAAGCCAGTTATTTCCACTAGTTGATTGGTTTGACTTTCTTTAAAATTTAAAAGCAAACAAATACTCCTTAATATTATTTTTTATTTCATTTAAATTGCTTTAATAGATTATAATAAAGTTAGGCCTTAATATAGACTGTCGGTTTCAAATTTAATTTTAAATAGGTGTATTTTAAAAAAAATAAATCTGTATTTAATTTAAATAAAAAAAATTGATTTAAATGAAAAAAATATTTTTTTAAATTGAGTTTTATCCACCCTGCTTTGAACTTACCAATAATGCTTTTCATTAAAGGGTTTCAAAGTACTTCAAAAATACTAATTATGTCTTGTAAGATAACTGAGAGCCAGATCAGCATTATTATAATAATAGCTTTCTGGAACTCAATCTAGTATTGTGACGGAAAGTACCCCGATATTCACACCCTACACACCATTGTAATAATCTTTCTAAGAAATTTGCCTTGTGAGGTATCATTTGGAAACTAACAGCTCACTTGGCCAAATATCATGGTGAAATGTATGTAGCAACATTATATGTAAAATTATGAATTCCCCCTGCATGATGTCATTAGCACATGTTCAAAACCAGACAGCCCTGCCTAGGCAAAAGTTTTTAAACGTGCCTATTCTAAACAAGGAATGTGTTTACCTCAATTTACATATAAGTAGTAAACAAGGTCCTCAGAACAACAGGGGGAGGAGGAGATGGCAGGAAACAGAACAATTTCCATTTTAGCAAACACAAATTGGGGAAGAAAGAGCATGGAGCCTCCTTCACCACCAGACTCCATGTCGCCTTCTTTACTGCTTGAATAAACTTTGAATCCCCTTCAGATGTTCACTGGACTTGTAAACTTGGGATTTTCTGCTCCTTTCTTTATGACACCAGCACGTTTGGGCCTCTGCCAGAGATCCTGACCGAGGAAAGGGTCAGCCACCATCTTGCTGGAAGACTAGGGGTCAGAAAGGCCATCTTAAACAAAGCCTTGAACGAAAACTTGATTAAGTTTTAGAGGGACAAGGCGGATGAGGTAATATAGTTTATTGGACCAACTTCTGTTGGTGAAAGAGACAAGCTTTTGAGTTACACAGAGCTCTTCTTCAGGTCTGGGAAAGATACTGAGAGTGTCACAGCTAAGTACAAGATTGAACAGATAGTTTAGTATAAGTAGTTAGCACATATTCTAAGGCAGTGTTTCTCAGTGACCGGTCCGTGGACCGACGCTGGTCCCTGAGCTCTCCCTGACATAGTTTAGGAAGGCAGCAAGCTGGTCACTGCCTGGTATTTTGATACTTGCCTGGTATCAAAAAGGTTGAAAAACACTGTTCTAAAAAGAGGCGTACTATGGGTCTCCGGTGCCCGGGGTCCAAGCCTACATTTGCGGCCCCCCCCCCCCCCGAGCTCATGTGCCCTCCCCCCACGCAGGGCAGGAGGGGTCCCTGGCTCCCACCAGACAGTGCCGCCCCCCAGCTGTCTCAGGGAGGGGGGCTGTACCTGCGGGTGGGGGAGGGGAGCGCTTACCTCCTCCTGCTTGCGGGGCTTTCTGGTGCTCATTTCCCCCTGCACTTACCCACCACGTGGCGCCTGCCTCTCCCGCTGCAGCCTGGTGCTGGCTCGGGCAGGGCGGCCTCACCCCCCAGCCTGGGGTGGGGCTACGGAATGGCCCTTCATGATGCATGGGGGTCACAGGAGGCTCTGAGGGGTGGCTCCCTGGCCCCACTCCCCCCCTCGGTACGCCCCTGGTTCTAAGGGACCATTCAAGGTAAAGTGGGTTGTTAATACCCCTGTAGTCTTAGGACAAAAGCAGAGGTTAGCCATGGGGGATTGTTGTAATAAGCCATAAATGTAGAGTGTCTCTTCAGTCCACGATTTTTAGTATTTAGCAAGTTATGAATTTAAGCTCCCAGGCTTGTCTTTTAAAAGCATAGTGCAGGTTTCCTTTGAAGATGAGGACTGATGGATCAGATATAGAGTGATGGTTTTGCAAAAAGTGTTCACCCACAGGCAGTGTGGTGTTTTTATCATTTTCCAGTGCGAGTTCATTCGAGAGTGCAGTGATTGTCTGGTTTCACCCACAAAGTTGTTGTTGGGACATTTAGCGCGCTGGATGAGGTACACCACATGTTGTGATGGGCATGTGTAAGACCCATGGATCTTGAAAGGTGTGTTGTGGAGGGTGTTGATCATAGTAGCAGTGCAGATATGTCTGCAGGTTTTGCATCTGTTGTTCTGGCAAGGTGTGGTGCCACTTTGAATTGTTGTATCCTTGTCTGTAAGGAGCTTGTGTCTGATGATGAGGTTGGGGGGGGGGTTGTATGAGGGTCAGAAGAGGGGTTTCAGGAAAGATTTTTGTCAGGATGGGATCCCCATTGAGTATTCATAGTTGTTGAATATTCTGTATGGGTTCCAGTGTGGGGTGACACCTAGGAGTGTGCAGTCAGAGGGGGGTTTATTTCTGTATTCAAGTAGGTTCTCTCTGGGTAACTGGGTGATTCCATGATGTGGTCTACTTCTCTGTTGGAGTGTTCTTGAATGAGGAAGGTGGTTTTGAGCGTGTTGAGGTGTATATCCCAGACTTTCTCCTTGAAGCATAATCTGTGGTATCTGAGTGTCTGGCTGTAGATAACAGATTTCCTGGTGTGTTTGGGGAGGCTACTGGATCTATGAATGTAGGTGTGGTGATCTGTGGGTTTCTTAAGTATAGCTGTCTGAAGAGTTCTGTTGGTGAAGCTGATTGTGGTGTCCAGGAAGTTGATACTAGTGTGGGAATGTTGCAGAGAGAGTTTAATGGATGGGTGGTGATTGTTGAAGTCATGGTGGAAATCTATGAGGGAGTTTAAGTAGTCTGTCCAGAGGGTGAAAATATTATTCATATATCTCAGGTATATCATTGGTTTTGTGGTGCATTTGTCCAGAAATTCTTCTTCAAGATGGCCCAGGAAGAGGTTGTCAAACTGGGGAGCCATCCTAGTACCCATGGCTGTTTCCTTGTTGAATGTAAAATTGTTATGGGAGAGGATGAAATGGATGAGTGTACTGTGGACAGTGCTCACTTTATATTATTATTTTTGGTTGCAAATATTTGGACTGTATAAAAATTAAACAAAAAAGAGAGTATTTTTCAATTCACCTCATAACAAATACTGTAGTCCAATCTCCTCATTGTGAAAGTGCAACTTACAAATGTAACATTATTACTAGGGCTGCCAATTAATCGCAGTTAAGGCATGCAATTATCTCAAAACAAATTAATGCATTCTTTTTTTAATGAGTGTTAATCGCACACCTCTGGAGATGGGACTCGGTGGCGGCCGGAAGGGGAGGGAGGCACCGGCTGCGGCAGCGAGCTGGAGGTGGCTGGGGACAAAAGACCCCGTGATATCCAGACCAGATGCACAAATTACTGAAATGCCTCTCGACTCCTTGGAGCCGGGTCTTGCTCACCCTTCCCCCGCGATAATCTATTGATTTGTTTTACTGGCGGGGAAGGGTCAGGACAATTGCCAGCAGCTGGGAGGACGCAAAGCAGGAAAAGGGTGCTTTGGAGCTACCGTCACAAGAACCCTCTTCCCCCGCAAATGACTCCAGCGGTTCCCCCCCCCCACTGCACTAATCGATCATAACCCTGTCCCGTAGTCTGTGGGTGATTTGGGAGAGCCAGCTAAACAGCTTCCTGGGGGATAGAGGAGCCCAGTCCCCTGCCGCCTGCACCATCCCCTCCCCACTGGAGAGGGCTGCCTTTAGGAGTGGGCGAGGGGGCCAGCACCCAGGGCGCTGCGCTCAGGGGGGAGCCATTGCGGGCCTCCTGCGCCGAGTGGGGTGGGGGGCTGATACCAGGGTATCCCCCTCCTCCCACCCGTGTACCCAGTCACCGCTGAGCTGGGGTTGGGAACAGGGGAAGCCTGTCTCCTGCTGCTGGCTCAGGAGTGAGGGCTGCCGACCGTAGCTGCTACTGGCTGAAAAAGCATTCAGGCCCCTGAGGACTCTGCTTAAGGAGACAGCGCTCCCCCAACACACACACGCATACACACACTCTTCCCTCCCTCCCCCCCCCCCCCCAACACACGCACACTTCTTCCCCAATACCCACACACTCTGACACCAAACCGAAATCTGAAATGGTGAGATGGCACCTCGGGTGAGCCGTGGGCCGCAGAATGGCCAAGTGTGAGACGACATGGAGCCTGCCTTGAGCTGCAGGCCAAGTGCCAGGGACCACAAGCTGCAGCAGCAGCGCAGAAGTAAGGGTGGCAATACACCCTATTCTATGCCACCCGACCCTTACTTCTGATTGGCTGAAAAAGAAGTAGGCTCGTGTGGACTTGTAGGCTCTAAAATCTGACATTGTTTTGTTTTTGAGTGCAGTTGTATAAAAAAGAAAAAAAAATTACGTTTGTAAATTGCACCTTCACGATGAAGAGATTGCACCACAGTACTTGTCGGAGGTGAACTGAAAAATACTCTTTGTTTATCTTTTTACAGTGCAAATATTTGTAATAAAGAATAATATAAAGTGAGCACTGTACACTTCGTATTCTGTGTCGTTATAGAAATAAATATATTTGAAAATGTAGAAAAACATCCCAAAATATTTAAATAAATGGTATTCTATTATTGTTTACAGTGCGATTAATCGTGACTATTTTTTTTAATCTTGTGATTAATCATGGTTAATGTTTTTAATAATTTGAAAGCCCTAGATATTATCTCACCCACCTTGTCTCTAATATCCTAGGATTGACACAACTACAACACTGCATACAGCAATTAATTATGTTTTAGACTTTTTGATGTGTGTTTTGCACTTTTCTTTGCTTGTAACCATTTCTAACTTTCTCTCTCATACTTGAATTCACTTAAAATCCTATCATCTTTTGTTAATAAACTTGTTTTATTTTTGTCTAAACTAATCCAGTGCTGTGTTTAAACTGAACCCTTTGGGGACTTCAGTTTAAAGTAACCAACTGTTGAATATTAACTCTTTACAGGGGTATTGAACCTTAATATCTGAGCTACCCAGGAGAGGGCAAGACAGTGCAGAACACAAACTTTTGGGAAAATCCAGGATTGGGCATGTGTTGGGGTCACTCTGCAAGTAGTAACCAAGCCTGCTGGAAGCCAGAGTATTGCTGATGTTTGCTGACAGGCTGCTGGGATCAGAGCTGCTAGAACAGGGTTGCAGCTATATGTAAACACTCAGGGTGCGACCTACATGCTGGTAGGCTGGTTGTGAACGGCCCAGGTTGGGAGCTACAGCAGCAAAACATTGTGAGGGATGCAGGGCTACAGGGCAGGCAGTGGCATAACCCCTCACTTAAGGTTGCACCCCAGCCTGTCACAGATATGTAGCTAGATCCATTAAAATGAGTATTGGTGAATTAATTTTGGCTAAATGGTAAATTCTGAAATTTGTCTTGGTCTTGAAAATTGAGATTTGCATTACATTTAGGAAAAACTGAACAGGTGTGTACGCAGGGGAAGGATCAGAGAGGGCAGCAGAGAGAAAAAACCCCAATGGCAGCGATAGGAAAAACTAGAGATTAGAAGAGGCAGGGTGAAAAGCAAATACAGAGCCAAAAAACTTAGTAATATTAAACAAAGGAATAGAGGGGGATGAGAATGCAATTATAATAAATGGTGAGGGGAGGCTGTGAAATATATATTCACAACCTCCCCCGATCACTTATTATTCATTATAATTGCTTTCTCATCCCCTTCTATTCCTTCGTTTATAGTATAATTAATATAGGGGAAACTGCTACTAATTCCTATATTTAAGTAGCTTAAGACTTTCCATGATAAAAGTCCTTTTAAGTTCTTTATGAAAAGCTGCAACATCTCTATTGTTTACAGCATGTCTCTGAAATTCAGCAGGACAAAAGCCCTGGGACTCGGTTCTTGCCTTCAACTTGTCCATTATATTCCATTCTGGTTTGACTGAGGGCTCGTCTACACACAATTTTTGTATCACCGCAGCTATCTGTTTAGAAACCAGTACACGAACGGCACAACTTCCTAGCCTGGATGTCGTTATAAACTGTTTATAAATATCATCATACTGGTATACCAACGTCCACGCCAGGAAGTGTGTACCTCTTTCAGTATATCTAAACACAATGGCACAGAAATTGTGTGTAGACAGGATCTGAGATATAAACGACTCAGTGCCATTTCCCTTCCTTATCAGAATTTTGGCATCCTGCCAAATTCACTGACCATGGACCATCTAAAGAATTTGGCCCAGGCTGCCCCAGAAGCCACAACAGAACACTGTCCTGGAACACCTGGGAAGTGCGAGAGTAGCTGTAGTGCTGAGGGAGAGGGGGAAGGGAGCTGGGGAGGTAGGGACAACCCATGGGGCTGGGGCTCCCTCAACTCCTGGTGCAGGGTGGGGAGCGTGGAGCTAAACTCCTCCTCCGTCAGCCACCTCCAAATGTAGGACATGGCACCAGTGGCCTATCTTCCATTTGAGATACCTCCTTCTGCTGTCAGCTACAGTAGCTCCTGTGACGCTGTGTGGATTAGGGGTGACCATTTATAACATTATCGATGCCAGCATTGCAAAATTACACCGAATCTTGCAAAATATGCCACGTAAGGTATCCCTGGCAAAGTTATGACTTACTGAATATGATCAGCTCATCTGTATGTGTGTATCATCTTTGAATGGTATGTGATGAATAGAATCATAGAAGATGGGGGATGGAAAGAACCTCCGGAGGTCATCTAATCCAACCCTCTTCTCAAAGCAGGGCCACCCCCAACTAAATCATCCCAGCCAGGGCTTTGTCAAGCTGGGCCTTCAAGCCTCTAAGGATGGAGATTCCACCACCTCCCTAGGTAACCCATTCCAGTGCTTCACCACCCTCCTAGTGAAAAGTTTATCCTAATGTCCAACCTAGACCTCCCCCACTGCAACTTGAGATCATTGCTCCTTGTTCTGTCATCTGCCACCGCTGAGAACAGCCTAGCTCCATCCTCTTTGGAACCTCCCTTCAGGTAGTTGAAGGCTGTTATTGAATCCCCCCTCACTCTTCTCTTCTGCAGACTAAATAAGCCCAGTTCCCTCGGCCTCGCCTCGTAAATCATGTGCCCCAGCCCCCTAATAATTTTTGTTGCCCTCCACTATACCCTTTCCAATTTGTCCACATCCTTTCTGTAGTGGGGGGGCCCAAAACTGTACACAATACTCCAAATATGGCCTCACCAGGGCTGAATAGAGGCCCTCGATCTGCTGGCAATGCTCCTATTAATGCAGCCCAATATCCCATTAGTTTTCTTGGCAGCAAGGGTACACTGTTGACTCATATCCAGTTTCTTGTCCACTATAACCCTCTTGCCCTTTTCTGCTGAACTGCTGCTTAGCCATTCGGTCCCCAGTCTGTAGCATTGCATGGAATTGTTCCGTCCTAAGTGCAGGACTCTGCACTTGTCCTTGCTGAACCTCATCAGATTTCTTTTGGCCCAATCCTCCAATTTGTCTAGGTCACTCTGTATCCGATCCTTACCCTTCAGTGTATCTACCACTCTGCCCAGCTTAGTGTCATCTGCAAACTTTCTGAGAGTGCAATCCACTCCATCCTCCACATCATTCATGCAGATGTTGAACAAAACCATCCCCAGGACCAATCTTTGGGACACTCCGCTTGATACCGGCTGCCAACTAGACATTGAGCCGTTGATCACTACTCATTGAGACCAATGATCTAGCCAGCTTTCTATCCACCTTATAGTCCTTTCATCCAACCCATACTTCTTTAACTTGCTGGCAAGAATACTGTGTGAGACTGTATCAAAAGTTTTGCTAAAGTCAAGGTATATCATTTCCACCACTTTACCCAGATCCATAGGGCCAGTTATCTCATCATAGAAAGCAATTAGGTTGGTCAGACATGACTTGCCCTTAGTGAATCTGTGCTCACTGTTCTGATCACCTTCCTCTCCTCCAAGTGCCTCAAAATGGATTCCCTGAGGACCTGCTCCATAATTTTTCCAGGCACTGAGGTGAGGCTGACTGGGCTGTAGTTCCCCAGATCCTCCTCCTTCCCTTTTTAAAGATGGGCACTATATTTGCCTTTTTTCCAATCATCCAAGACTTTCACCGCTTGCCATGAGGTTTCAAAGATAATGGCCAATGGCTCTGCAATCATATCAGCCAACTTCTGAGCTGTTCTTCCCTTCCAAATAAATACTTTCCTGTAACTAGATAAATTTTTAACAATTGCCAGGGGGTGAAGCTGGGTTTAAATGAGCAGGAAATAAGCAGTGATGTGCTGCCAATATTTAGCATAGAGCTCCCAGAAATATTCCCTGTAGCATCTGATAATCCATGTGGGTCAGGACTATATTGGTTGGCAGACAGAAGGAGTGAAGGACTGTGGAAATCGACTAAATTTATTTTCCCTTTTTAAACAGAAGTGCTTTCTCATAACCAGTGAGAGAGATCACACAACTTGGCAAACAACCTTCTGTTAAGTACATTTGCAGGACATGGTTAGGCTCTCTGTTCCTGAAAAGCATAAAGTATATTTCCAATATAGTGCACCTTTCAAGTGACGGTAGGGAGGGGGCAAGAGCTCAGAGGGCAGCCTGGAAAAATTTCCTCCCCAAGACGTCATTTGAAAATATCCACCATACAGTGCAATCTGCTCCATTCCAAAGGAAAGAAAAGAAAAACCAATGCAAAAACCCCAGAACCCTCACAACAAACTTGTGAGCCTTGGGGGCAAGTCAGCAATATTCAAAGACTACACCAGGAGACTACACCAGAGTCAGGGAAACTGCCCCAATCCTCCTTCCAGTGGCAGAATTCTACTAAGGCCTGCGGGAAGAGCCAAGCAAACACCCTCCTGCACCGTCCCACCTCCCAACTCCAAGGTTGAAGCAAGGACTGATGGAGGGGACAGGTTGAATGGTGGGGGGACAGGACAGAATGGGGGAAGCTCTCCCACTCTAATTTGAATGAGTCCCTCCCATCAAGCCTTGCCCCCGATCTCGCTTCCACAGCCACACCAGAAGCACTCCTGTAACCCCTACCCCAGGCTTTCTTTGCTCACAGAAACTCCTCTCCTGCATGGTTGCCCCATGGTGCTCATCCAGCTGCCTCTTGCTTTGCCCCACTTGTCTGACTGATCAGTGTTGGACCCTGCGTTGACATCAGTGGTGGCTGAGAGAAGTCGTGCATGAAACTGCACAAAACTTGGCTTCTGTAGAGGTTCAGTGGCAGAGCAGGTGATAGGACCCCGTAAGCCTTGCTCTCCAGTTTTTCGCTCTTGCCAAAGGCAGCATCCCCTTCCCTAATAAGCTCTTCTGCTGTACAGAATCGCCTTAGCTGAGAGATCAAAAGAGCAGGAAAATGTAGCTACAGAAATACCTTTTCTACTAGGTGTTTGGCCAACATTTTGGCAGGACAGTACATATCCCCCCTCTCCCTCACTGCCCCTTAATTGCTCCGGGAGATGGAGAAAATATGGTCCAATTCAAATCCCAGAAGAAAATGTAATTTAAAAAAAAGCTGGGAAAAGGAAACTTGTCACCAACTGAATGTAGGAAAAATTCCTTTTAAGCTAGAAGTTTACTAAAGCTGCATTTGTATGTGCAATCTCTTATTCTTTTAAAAAAGATGTCCACAGTTTATTAATTGGAGAAGGAGATCATGACTGAGATGTTTCATGTTTCTCTACTGTGTATGAGTCAGTGAAAATATCAAGTGGGAAGAGAACATCTGTCTCTCGGATAAAAAAGAGAGAATACACCGGGTTCCTAATTGCAATAAGCGGTAAACCAATGACAATCTACAGAACATGAGATTTGTATGGAACACTTAATATTAGAAAGCTGTTTGCACAGAGATTTTTGGCCACCTCATCTGAGGCAATTGTTTGTAAACATCCAAGTCTCTAGAGTAAATTATTGCTTTGAGGCAAATTTGTAATTATTTCATAGTGTGTCTATCTCTGGCTTCAACAGCAACTACTTTAAACTATGGCATTGCTTGTATTATCATATCTAAAGACAGATACATTTCTGTGGTGTGGTTTTGCAAAATTATTTTAATTTTTAATTTAGGCACTGGGGGAATAGAATATATTGTCATCCTTCTGCTGAACAATAACATCTATCAGGGCCTTGCAGGTCAGTTTCCCTTCAGAGGGGAAATCAATGACAGGGAGTGTTGATATTTTCTTAATGTTAACTTGTTTTATTTACACTCTACACACCAGTCCTCGAACAGAGGTTGTGTCAAACAGCGTGCATGTAACCCCTCTTTTGGAATTCTGGTTCTCAGGACGCAACTTTGCCTTTAGAATAGAGGCTAGTGAGAGAGATTAAAGCAGCGTACACACAGCTTGCTGTTTGCAACTGCTTCCGCAAAGACAAGGTGCACCATAGACTTAACACCACTTCTCAAAAGAAAACTTTTGCTTTCATGCCAAGATTTTTTTTTTTTTGGGTAAAATGATGTACCAGCATCATCAGGTAAAACTTGATACTTACGTGATCTCTTCTTATACCTTGATCCTGGAAGAGTGGGTTAACTTTACACATGTCAGTTCAGTGGGACTACTCATGTGTATGAAGTTAAACATATGCATAAATCTTGCAAGCGCATGGTCGTGATCTCTTTCTATGCTCTGATGTGGTTGTGTGGAAGTTGCGTTGTCCCAATGTGGTGCACCAAGGCAGCAGAGTAGAAAGGGACGCAACTGACTGTTACTTCAGAAGCATGTTCAAAAGCTCTTTTGTGCTGTATTCCCCTTTTTTGCTGTTTCAGGTATTCAATACACAACCATGCAACTGTTACGTTTAAAAATAAAAGTACAGGTTACCTTTTTAAAAAACCAAACCAAACCCTCATTATTTCCTTCTGTGCATTCTGTGTTGCGGTAATATTTATTTTTATTATGCCTTTCACTGACCAAACACCATCCGAATAGCCAGGAGAGGATCATATGACTATAACTGTATCATTGCCTTCCTACTCTGACGTACAGATTTTGACCATGTTGGCATTGTACTAGAGTAGGATGTACTGGGTAGTTGCTCTGTGAGACTAAAGGCAGCATTGCATGTGCAGAAAAAAATACATAAATTGATCTTGCAGCTAGTTATTAATGGTTTCTTTTTCTTGGTGGCACCTCTGGCTATGTAACTGCTCCAGCTCTTTATTAGGTAGTATGTAAAGAAGCAGCACAGAGTTAATTGCTGCTTAATAAAATGTTTTAAAAGTTAGCGCCAGTCTTAAATTTAATTTCTAATGAAGACCTTTAAAGAAAAATCCTTTGCATAATAATTATCCTTTTGATTTTTCACAGCCAAGTCTTTGGAATGTATCTAACTATCCGTGCTTAGATACTGTATTACAGAAATAATGGGTGCTATAGAAATAGCTTAGGTAAATAAGGCATCTGTTGCTGGTCACACGTTGTGCTTTGATTGCATTCTAGATAGAAATTAAGAAGTTTACAAAGATTTTTCTTTTAAAAATGATAGTAAAAGAGGGGAATTAAAAGAGGGGAGTAAAGCTACCCTCATGTCTGCACCTTCAGTAAAATAATTAGATCTTGTTGATACACCATACAGGCTCCGTAAGATGCAGTCTAGAAACTCAATTGTCATGTCTCCTTTTAGCCACACTGTTATAAAGATAATTAATTTGACACTAGATTCCCATTGAATAAGAGTATTTTGAGAGTGGGGAAGCACAGCTAGAGCAGTGCTGAACTTCAGAAAGAAAGGATGTGTAATTCTCTGTTAGCAGTGGATTCTGTTTTGCATGGTTTTTTAAATTTCAATTCGTGTTGTGTTTGCCTTCTCCTTGTTTCAAATTGTGCCAGTGATGAATAACTGTCATTCAGTATAAGACCAAAATTTAGGGTTTTTAAACAGGATTTTACAAAACTTAATGCCAGATGAATACATATATTTTAATGAATTTTGTTTGGATTTCAATGCAAATATTTTAAAAAGGAAATGTTCCCTTTTCACTAATAGAAATGCCAACAGAACAACCTGGTGCTAGTGCAGGAGTGGAAAAAAAATTCTCTCTGCAGGAATAGAAAGTGTAATTGATGTCTAGTTGTACTTTCAAATGGAATGACCAGAAAAAGTAAACCCTGGGTGTGATGGGGTGTACCAGGTCTTTGCTGCTTTGCTTTGCTACCAGGCCTTGCTAGAGGCCTTGGCACGTTGGCACACCCTGCCCTGAAAAGGTGTCCTGCTGGACGGAAAGTGCAGAGTTCAGATTTCCAGGCGTTCTCTAGAATTCACCTTCCAGAATTGGCTGCAGGCAGAACCAGCAAAAGTTAGTCCTCCAGCATCTAGAAGTGCTGGGAGCAGGCAGAGGCCAGTCAGGGCCCAACAGCCCAGATAAAAAAGACTGGCTGCTTCTATTAAGGGCCAATTCTGGGTGAAGCCAAGTCAGGAAAAGTTCTTCCTGCCCTAACCCAAATAATCTGTCCCGGTCAGGGGCATGACCTTGACAGTATATCCCTTGGACCTCTGTGAAAGACGGTTGCATTATGGATAAGATTACGTCGTGGAAGTCACAGATTCCATGACCTTCAGAGACCTCCATGACATTTTTCGCTTTAGCCCTGGGGTGATGGGACCAGAACTGTCAGCTGGCATGGGCCCCACAGCTCCGAGCCATGCCGGGAGGTAGGAGGGGGTGGGCGCTGAGCTGCCAAGGCTGTGGCAGGGGCCCTGGAGTTGTCAACTGCCGCCAGGGTGGGTGCTTGACAACCTTGTCTCTCCACCCCTACAGCAGAGCTCTGGCTCTCATCCCCCCCCCCTCGGGCTTCAGTTGTCCCCCATCAGCCTCCTCTCCTATTATTTTTAGTAAAAGTCACAGGCAGGTGACAGGCGTCCGTGAATTTTTATTTATTGGCCGTGACCTGTCCCTGACTTTTACTAAAAATAACCGTGACAAAATCTTAACCTTAGGTATGGGCTTTAACGCCCAAGGAGCTATTTTGAGTTCAGCGTTAATTTGTTTTCTCTAAATTTGCGGTGAACCCACTCTAGGGGGGGCTGCGGTCAGGTGAACCCTTGAATGGGTCAAAAGTAAATAAAAGCTTTTTAAAAACTGAATCTTTCCACTTTAATAACAGTCATTGTTAGTAGTGACACAGGTGAGGAATTACCATAAATTATCTTGACAGTGTCCCTTTTGAACATTTTGCTGTCTCTTTATTATATATTGCATAGCATCTGGTATTTGAATAATCTAATAGAAATGTAGTAGGGAAAACAGCATATTGATTCAAGCTGATATTTTATTGTGTTTGTGATGGTTTCATTAGGCTTTTCACTGAAACAACAGATTACTTCCTGATCCTTACACGTCACACCCAAGCCATCAGTTTTGTGACATATTATCAATGGTTCACTGTCAAACTAGGAGGACATATCTAATGGGGTCCCACAGGGTTTGTCCTGGGTCTGGTACTAGTCAATATTTTGATTAATGATTTGGATAATAGAGTGAAGTGTATGCTTATCAAATTTGCAGATGACGCCAAGATGGGTGAGGTTACAAAAACTTCAGAGGACAGGATTAGAATTCAAAATAACCTTGATAAATTGGAGAATTGATCTGAAATCAACAAAATGAAATGCAATAAAGTGCAAAATATTGCACATAGGGAAAAAATCAAATGAACAAATGTAAAAGGTGGAATAACTGAGTAGGCTGTAGTACTGCAGAAAAGGATCGGGGGTTGTAGTGGATTACAAATTGAACGTGAGCCAATAACATGATGCAGCTGTGGAAAAGATGAATATCATTCTAGGGTATATATATTCAGGAGTGTCATATGTCACAGCTAATAATTGTCCCTCTCTACTTGGCACTGGGGAAAACTTCAGCTGGAATAGTGTGTCCAGATGTGGGCTCCATATTTTAAGAAAGATATGCACAAATTGAAGAGAGTCCAGAGGACAGCAACAAAAATGATAAAAGATGTAAAAAATCTGACCTATGAGGAAAGGTTAGAAAAACTTGGCATGTTTAGTCTTGAGAAAAGAAGACCAAGTGGGGAACCTGAGGCCGGCAATCAATTGTCCTCCATGTCCACTGATGGTAGGATAAAAAGTAATTGGCTTAATCTGCAGTAAGGGAGATTGAGGTTTGATATTAGGAAAAGCTTTCTAACTATAAGGATAGTTAAGCACTGAAATAGGCTTCCCAGCAAGGAACTGGAATCCCCATCTCGGGAGATTTTTAAGAACAGGTTGGACAAACATCTGTCAGGGATGGTGTAAACATACTTGGTTCTGCCTCAGTGCAAGAGGCTGGACTAGATGACCTTGCCAAGTCCATTCTAGCTCGACATTTCTATGATTGTATGATTTGTAAAGAGAGAGCATGGTTTTAAATTGCACTCCCAGTTTTGATTTTGTGATAACAAGCTTTCATAACATCTAAACCAAGCAAAACAGAAACATTTCCATACAATTCTTTTTCTTAACTCCCAAGGAAACAATATTTCAAACAAAATGTTCTACGTTATTTTCAGTACAACCACTACAGTGTTTTGCTAGTGTATGAGAATCTAAGTGAAAGTGACAAGAAATTGCCTAGTCTATTTTTATTTTCCAAGCAGTGAAAAATTAGTTGATTTAAATGGGAGTTAGGTGCCTAGGCCCTGTTGAATCACCCATTAGGTTTTTGCTTGCATCTTTAGGTGCTGAAATACTTTTAAAATCTGGTCCTTTTTCTCTCCATGTAAAATGGAATGATAACACTTCCCTATCGCACAGGGTGATGCGAAAAGAAATACATTAAGTGTCAGGTGCTCATGTGCTATGGTAATGGGGGCCAGATAGGTACTTAGATAGATACAAATAATAAACAAGTGAAATAGAATCCTTGTAAAACAGCCTTCACCAAAATCAGAAGGTTATGAGTAGACGTCAAGGTCTAACGTTTGGATGAGCCAGGAGGGAGAAACCAACCCCAAAATAGAAATCTACATTTTCCCACTGCCTCTTAAGAACATTTTTCACAAGCATAAATTGCCTGAAATAGCTGCCAATAGTATGTTTTCAGACTGTGGAGCTCAGGGAACTCGCTTTTAATATCTACATCCATCTCCTTCCTCCTGGGACTGAAGCTGGTTACCATAGCAAAACCGCAAAGAAACTAATAAGCGAGTACAGTAGTACCATTTGGCAAACAGGATATAAATTCATGTGCATTCAGTAGACATAGGGCTATGGAAAAATTAATGAGTCAGAAAATCTTTAATTTTGCCTTAATTTATTTTTAAAACACTTGTGAACAAAGTGATTTTAATCAAATAGCAAGTAAAGTACTCTTACCCACACACCATATCCTTGTCCTCCCACACTCCATTCCCCAAATTATTTTAGGAACATCTGATGAACTGTGAGGCCCAAGAGAAATATTTCCAAAGCAATGCACTGAATGTTGCTTTGAGTAGCAAGAGCTGAGCTTTAAGTCTTTGCAGAGGCTTGATACTCTTAACATTCTATTATAGATTTCTTTTGGTTCAAGCCATGTAATATCATAGTCTAAATTAACTTTCATTTGGGAGAGTAAATACCGGATTCTATCTATTGCTGGTGAATGTTCTTATCATCTCAGTATAACTTGTTATCTCAGTCTTCTGGAGTGTGATTTTCTGAGCCTCTTTCATGAATTAGTCTGTGCGGTCCTGTGAGTTTGTCCAAAATGAAGTTAATGGGTGCTCAAGACCTTTAAAAATCATGTGACTACTTTAGGTACCATATATACTTGATAATGTTGATCTGATCATGTTTTTTGAACCCACTGAATATTGTCTATCTCCATAAACAGCTTGGATGGTGAGCCATGAACGAGGCAGCTGAACTATTTAAGTCACCAATGTTGCAATGATATCTGCATTTGTGGACCCCCCTCTGACTTCAGTGAGGCACTGTGTTGGCACAGAAGTCTGCCTTTAGCAGAGCTCATTGCAGGAGTGAGATCTTCCCACTGTCCAACTTGTGGACGGACCCATGCTGTATTCCCTGCACAACGTCTAAACTGCCTAGTGAAGGCTTGTCGCCATGGTGACCCTCAAGATTGTTAAAATAAATCTGTTAATCCCTTTGAATCCCTACTGCAAACCAAGGCCACCTCACTCCTGAATGAGAGTGTCCACTCAGGCGATTTAATGTGCTTTAACTATGCATTAACTTTACAGCTTTAGATGATTCGGCTTAACTTTCCTGGGTATCCCTGTATAGATGAGCTCTGAGCCTATTCTCACTTACACGTGTTTAAATGTGTTTTGTAAGAGTCCTAATTCTAGAAGGACATTTGGTAGAAATATTTGTGTATAGACACTGAGGAAAAAGATGGCTTTTTTAGAATCTTCCTTCCCCCCGCCCCCTCCCCCCGAAAGCATAAAATCATTGATGGTCATCATGACAGAAAAGGAAATTCAATAACTGGGTTGATTGCAAGTTCATTGGCGTAGGGAGATTCACGTTACATTTGCACTGGGGCAACTGTAAACATAATTAAGCCCCAAATTATTTGTATTTAAAAATAACACCAAAATACTATAAACTGGAACAGCCATGTACCATATATTTATATAAAATATGGGATGGGTGTGTTTAGGACTATATTTTATGCATACTGATACATGTTCTGCTCAATGTGTAACTAAGTAGTTTCGATACAGAGAATTCTGGAGTCCATTTAATCTGGTGATGCAAACAATGCTGTTCAGTGTTAACTCCTTGAGTGTGTTTGTAATAACCATACTGGATTCACAAGGAATTCTGGCAATGTAGTTCACTCGCAGGCTGTCAATTGTAATCAACCCAGCTATGAAGCCATATGCAGCAATCTGTGTAATTCCTAGGAAAGCCTGACTTCCATTTCCTCATTGAAATTCTTTTCCTGTGATCAATGTTTTTATGTTTTCCGGGGGGAAAATAATTCTAAAAGAGCCATATTTTTCCTCAGTGTCTGTACACAAATATTTCTATCACTTGTCCTTCTAGAATTAGGACTCTTACAAACTGCATTTTCCACAAAATTTTGTTATCTTTACTTTTGTTCAAATTAAATCTGCTTGATTTGCACACATACTAGATTCCCCAATGTTATAAGATATTAAAAAGAGAGACAAATATTTTTTACTGGCCCGCCAAAGACCTGGAATAACGAAATCTCACTGATTTGCCTTTTTTCTTCTTCTCTGTGTTGGTTTGATATCGTTCCTGTCCTCATTAATCACAAAATTATTTTAGCAGAACCTGGGTGGAAAATAAGGATCTTTAGATTTTTGTTCGTTGATATAAATCAAATCCTGAATGCAAGGCAAGAGCTGAAACCACTACCTAAAAATGCATTTATGCACTGCAAAACTAGCATTAACATGTGCCCTAATTCTGACTGCAGGCAGCCACATGCACTAAGTATGTAATATACTAGCTTTGTGTGTATGACTGAATGCTGTTCTCATGTAACGGCTGGCCCGCAAAAAGGCTAAAGGACTTACCACTCCAAAGAGTTCTCCCTTAGCTGAAGTGGTGGTAGGTTTTTGGAACTGAAGGACCAGAATTCAGTTCCCAGTAGCCCAAATGGGGCAGGGTTATTATACAGCAATTGACTGCTGTCTTCAGCCCATGGATTTATCCCCGAGTGTCGGAATATTCCTGATGGGAGTTGTGAGTAGAGACTGTTCCTGGGACAGGGTGTCTGTGTGTGCATTAACCTTAGTACTCTCTCTACAGCAGGATAGCATCTTGATAAAGTTAGATTTTTCCACTGCTGAAGTAGTCAACCTGAGTTCTGAGCTCTCCCTGCTGCCTTTTGGGTTTGATTTACATCTGTGCACATAGCCTATCAGAATCTGGCCCTGTATCTTCAGGGGGTAAGGTGGGAAATTAGTTTTGAATTTTTGTTGCACTACAGAACACCAGTAAAAAAAAAAAAAAAAAAAAGTACTTCTAAGATTCGTATCTTTAAGACTGATACAAGTCTGATATTCTGTTCCCCTAGAAATAGGAGCTGTATTCACAAAAGTCTGTCTTAATAGGAAGAGACGGTATACTCTGGCTAGCTCACAAGTTGCTGATGGTACAGAAGCACAAGCTAACCTCTGCGAAGAACTCTTGCTTGCATGTAACCAGTAGAAATGATTTGAACATTTCTCTCAAAACCAAATTTCAACACTTTTTTTTTTTTTAAATTGACAGTTATTTTGTTTTTTAACCAGCTCTAATTACCAGTGAAAGAGATGTAATTATTTTATTAGGAAGTATAGTCACTGTGGAAACAACAGATCAATGTAAATCATCTGATCTATTTGCACAGTTCATATATGTATATATCATTGACTGCATAAAGATGAGATATGAAAATCATTATCTTTCAACTCAGCTAAAAGAGCTGATAAAAGAAAAACATTCCCAGTTATTGAAGTCAATTGATATCTAAAGTTATTTCCTTGCAATAATTGAATACTATCTAGAATATGAAAGCTAATGTATCTTTCCACATATTTGCATGCCATATATTCAGTGTTTTAAAACAGTCATAATTAAAATCTTCCTTCAGATTCGTCTACATAATTCTGAGCTAGCCAAATATTGTCACCTTTAAACCTCTTTATAAGTCTCTGCCACAGTTATTTTAAAACACTTGATTGCTAACAGAACTAGAGAAAAGCATTTACATTAATGTGAAAAAATACATTTCTGAGGACAGGTGTAAAAGTTTATACTTTAAAGAACCGTGCAGTAAAATGCACTGAAATTAAGAATATTAGGCTCACTCGTGTTGGATTGTGGGATGATCCTTATAACGTGCTGAGCTTTTAACCATTCTTTCTATTGCTGACAGTAGGTTTCCAAATTGTAATCATATGTTTCTCTCCCTTGTTGCAGCTGGTCTCCAATGTCCTCATCTTCTCCTGCACAAACATTGTAGGAGTGTGTACCCATTACCCAGCCGAGGTGTCTCAAAGACAAGCATTCCAAGAGACCAGGGAGTGCATTCAGGCCAGGCTACATTCTCAAAGAGAGAACCAGCAACAGGTAAGAAGGAAGGTGACAAGAAATTTGAGACTGGAACGGCTGATTTGGAATTAGCTTGAAAATTGCTAATTTAGAGCCAAGTACTGAATGACACTGTGTGAGAATGCATCGCGGATGGCAGAGCTGGATTTGGGAAGGTGGAGAAGAGAACACCAAAGAACCTTTTCACTCAGCTACTCCTGTAGACTCGTTCAGGGGTGCCAACAAAATCCTGCTGCCTGTGCTCCCTGGATGAAATTCACCCCAAGCAGCGGGTTTGCACGGCCTTATGCACTATTTAAGTCCCATCTCAGCCCTATCTTGAGCACAAGCGGCATATGGGTTTTGTGGTGGCCCTCTGTACAGGGTGTGTACTTCGCCTCGTAAGTGCACAGTGTGATGATGATTTGTCAGCACAGCAAATGGCACTTGGTAGTGGCAGAGCTGTCATTCTGCTTTTCTGCACACACTTAGCCGCTGGAGGCCAGTTGTGACAGACGTTAAGAAGTAGTTCCCCCATAGAGGGTGCTGCTCCATTGCCTCCAAAGGCATTCACCTGTCTGTCTCTAGTGCATCCTAGCATTGTATTCTGTGTGTGAATTTGAACACCACGCTACAGGCTTTAGCTAATTTACATTTTGGTTTTTAACCATTTCTTAATTTCATCACTTTGTGTCCCATGTACTTTTGTTTGTTAGAAATTTAGACGTTAGAAACTTGCTATCAGCACACGTCTTGTTCTCAAGGGCTGTGGGCATATCTATTCCCTAATTCATTCTTTGTTTTGCTGCAGTGTGTCTCTGATATAATAATTAGAGATGGGAAGACATTTTAGATCAGCTTGTCCATTCCCTTGATAATGTGAGACAGGACCCTGCAGTAAATTTTCCAGTCCAGTTTTAAATAACTCATGAAATGGGGCTTCTGTGGCTTCCCTTGTGAACTACCTTAGAGTTTTGATTGTGAGTTTGGATAGGAGGGGAATGAACCAGTTGAAATGGCTGTGCATTTCTGTGTGTCATAAGGACAAAGCAACTTTCTCTATACTACTCCACTTTAGCACATCTGCATCTGATTACTCCGGGAGGAATTCTGTGCCAAAACAGTAAAAATTCTGCATACAATATTTTAAAGTTCTGCATATTTTATTGATCAAAATAACACAATATAATCACACCAGTTTAAATCATTTTGGTAATTTATTTCAAAATACCTGTCAGCGAGTATGTCTGTAACAATATAGACAACAATCAAAGATTCAGGAAATGCTTTTTGACAAATAGATTCCTTACTAGGGATAGTCACACAGAACTTAACCCCTCCTTCCCCATGTGGCTCTGCACCCCAACTCCCATTCAGCCCCTGCCCTAGTCTGTCCCCCCCTCTACCCTTTCTGCACCCTAGTCTGTGACCCCCCCCCCCCCAGCAGTACCCCACACTGTCCATCCCCTCTCCCCCCATATCTCGTGCCTCCTCACCTGGCCTCACGGGCAGCAAGGCACTCAGGCACTTGTGAAGAAGGCAGCCTCTTCTCTTCCCTATCTGCAGAGGGCTGCTCTCCACAGGGAGCAGCTGCCCTCTGTTCTGGTGCCACAGCAGCCCCTGGTGGGCAAAAGGCATAACTGCAGTGCCTCTCCAGCAGAATTGTATTTTCTATGGAGAAAAAAAAATTCTGCTGGGGAGAGAGGGCATGAGTTCTACACATGCACAGTGGCACAGAATTCCCCTAGGAATAGCATGTGTGGATCTGGCTATGGACAGTATTATTCTGGGCTACTTTTAGCTAACATGGGCACCATGAAGTGAAAAATATATAGACTCATAGACTATAAAGTGAGAAGGGACCCTTATGATCATCTAGTCTGACCTCCTGCACAACACAGGCCACAGAACTTCACCCAGCCACTCCTGTAATAGACCCCTAACTTAAGACTGAGTTATATGTATACTTAAGTATATTTTGTTTATTTTGATATCTGGTATATAAAGGGCATCGATTTCATGCACTAAGTGACTTTTATACAAACTAAAAATACAGTCACAGTAAGATAAAACCAGCAGCCTATCCTTCCCCCCCAAACCTGAAATCTAGGAAAATGTTTCACCTGCAAATGCCAGATGTCAGCAAGCCCCTCCCTCCTAACAAACCCTGGCAAACAGATAGGCGTTTGCAGCATATCCTGAAGTTTGGGCTACTTCACATCAGGCTTTGCAAAGTCAAGAGACCCACATGGAGAACACCCTGCTAGCAGATCCCTTCCTTTTAAACTGAGGGGAATCCAGTTTGAACATCTCCCCAGACCGGAGTTGTGACGCTTGGGGAGGAAGGCATTCTCTAGGGTAGGCATATTCCAGATCAACTAGGGATTTATAGGTCAAAACCAATGGCTTACACTCCACGCAGAAACCCACCAGCAGCCAATGCAGGTCCTAGAAAGCAGGTGGTGTGGGCTCACGTAAAGATAGCTTGTTCCGTAACTTTGCTATTTCATCCTGTACTGGCTTTGATACATTTATGATGTATCCCCATGTAAAATGCATTGCAGTAATCTTGTCTTCAGACAAGACATGAATCAGACTCCAGACTAGGCATAGGTGAAAAATAGCCATCCAAGCCAATTGCTGCTATAAGGTTATCTAACAGCATCTGGGGGCGGGGGTCTGACAATACTGCCACATGCTGTATTAGAAGAGCTCTGTGTAAGATGAAACGCTTGTCTCTCTCACAAACAGAAAATGGTCCAATAAATAAGTTATTACCTCACCCACCTTGTCTCTCTAATACCACCACATTATGATCGTATTGTATTAATAGTGGCCAGACCATTTCAATAATAGGAGCAGATGTTATCCTTCACATACCTTTTAGCCTGCTTCTACCAGCCTCCTAGCAACACCTGGGTCTTACTGAGATGGTCACAATCAACTCAGATACAAATTACCTTCTAGCTGTCCAGTCTAGAATGTAGACCTCTAGTGATTTAATTATCTGCTATAACCTAGCGGGGAATAGTAACTGAGGTTAGCATCACTGGAATAAAATAAAGAATTCTTAGCAGAAATTGTGCATTCTAAACAATCTCCAGTAAGTATGTATTTTCTAAGGATTAGAGCAAAGAACTTAAAGTCAGGCCTACAGGCTTCTACTTGCAGAATGTGACATGCCTTTTGCTTTACAGAGAGACATGAAATGCTGCAACACTATTCTCTCTTACACAGGCAAATTCTAGTCAGTTGTGTTTTGTCGTGTATGTTCTTAACCGGTTAAATAAAATGAAGATTTCTAACTGGTACTAGTAAATTGTATTCAACTGTTGGATTAGTTATTAAATGAAGGCTATTACTACTTCATGTATTTGTATGAGATAGCAAACTGTATCTGGGTAAGTGTAACCTCTTCATTGTTGATGATGATGTTTTGTGCTTTCCATCTGAGGATTTCAAAATACTTCAAAAGCATCAATAGATTTAGCCCGGCAAAACCCTTGTGATGTAGGGAAATAATATTATTCTCCCTTTTCAGATGGGAAAACTAGACAGAGATTTAAGGAACATTCTGAAAGTTGCCTATGTAATCTGTGGCAGAACCAGTAATATAACCTTTCTTTCAATGATCCTTCTGCCCTTGTGGACCTATGGCAAGTGTCACAAGCCCATAAGATGTCCCTGGGGTATTGAGCAGAGCTTTCCAAATAACTGATTTTTTAATTCACTGTCTGATGCATAAAAAATAAAATTTGCTTAGGATGGACCCAAAACAATTTTTTTTTCAAATTCTTGGTGAACCAAACGGTTGAAAAATATCTGGCGGGGTTTGAATGAAACAACTTGATTTTGTTATTGAGTATTTTTACATTTTTTAATAAAATTGAAGACAATATAAATATGAAAAGTAGTTTCAAATAAAATAATTAAAACACTTACATTTGAAAATGTTGAAACAAAACACTTCAATTTTTTTCTGATTTTGTTTTTAATTGAAAGAATTGGGTGAATTTGACACCAATTCACAAAATGTTTTGGTCAACCAGAAACTGCATTTTTCAGCAAAGAAACAAAAAAGATTGTGCCAAAAACTTTTGTCCAGCTCTTTGCATTTGGATCTCTGAGTTATCTGAAGGATGTGTAAATTGCATTAGGATTAGCAGCTCCTGCACATCTGAGGGTGTCCATTACAATTATTATCCGAGAGGCTGTGTGCACACATGTGCCTTGATTACTCCAATAATATATGAACTATATCATGCTTTTGTGCTCAGGACATACACTAGTGTCAGAAGCATAAGTATAACTCGTGTGCAAATAGCTAAATTTCTCATTTTGATATTCAAGCATCCATTCACTGATGATGCATACTTTATTATCATGTATTTTAGAGGACCCAGTACTTTTTGTCAGTTGCAGTAGTTTTGAGCTGGGGATGATACTGATCTCTCATACATCTTGTTCCACATTGTTGGTACACATGCAATCAATCCCCTAAAATGTACATGAAAGGACAAGTAAATACTGTGTAACACTACAGATTGTAAAGATTTCTGTTGTGAGCACATCGCACATATTCTCAACAAATTTGCTTTCTTATAGTTCTCAAAAAGTTTGTTATGCTGTACTTGGACACAAGTAAACAACATTAAGACAAAAATATGAATTAAAAAACAGACCTGTGTTTTATAATGGCTTGAACTGGGGAAGAGAGGGTTTTTAATGGTGACGTGAGCAATTAGTACAAGAGCATTGACCCCTCTGAGTCACGATTGCAGTTTGACCTGTAGAGTTCTGTATTGTTAGGAATTAATGAGCTGTTGAATAAGGTTATGGACCTTCATTTGTACTAGATTATGATTGTGTGGTTGGTGAAGGGGACAATTACTTTCCTCCGTGCTATGTGGTAGCAATTGTTGTGCTGGAAAAAGAGATGGTAGATGGGTAAAGTGTATAAATTTTAGTGATTCCCACTGTTGCCAGAACATGTTGCCTCTTGCCTGTTAATTAGAATACATTTGAATTGGTCCAACAAAATAGATGTCCATATTTTAATCTGCCTTTCTCTTCTAGAAAAAAAATCCTTTAACTAAAGGAATTTGAAGGAAAATAAGAATATAAAAGGCAAGTAAAGGATTTAGGAAAAATTGTATTGTATCTGGTATAACTCCAACAACATATACAACATACTGACATGCACACATGCAGATTTAACTCCTGCATATAAATTACCACCAGATTTAGACTGATCAAAGGCTACATAGATGGCCTAGTCTCAGAGGCTTTTTCTCTGATGTTTAGAAAAAAGTTGCCCCACAGTCATCATTTGCAATGTGACACAATAACTCGCTTTTGTAAGGTACAAAACTAGATAGTGAACGACATTCGAAGTAGTGTTTATGAAAGCCCCACTGAGCCTATTTTAAGAATTAAAACACAAAAACATTTCCAATAAACAAGGCTGCACTTCAGTTGTTCAGGATGAGGGTAGAGAGATGAGGATTGTGGGTGGTGGAAGGGAGTTAATAGAGGAACTGTCACTGTATGTTTGCATGTTTACATGTTGCAAAATGCAATTGGACCTTGATCCTAACAGGGGTTTTTAAGTGCTACTGTAAAACTACTACTTATAATGTGTTGTATAATTGGGCTAAATTCTTCTGCCAGTTATATTGGTGCAACCCTATTGACTTCCCTGCCACTGAGAACCCATATTGCTTGTAGTGAGGGATGCTGCCTTTGAGAGTTAGATTATGCTCTGCCTGTTGCAGGTTAATGAAGTAAATTGTGGCTCTTCAATGGCAGGGAATTGGGACATTAGTCCTGTAGACATATGCACAAGAAAGAACCCTGTAATGATGCATAGTTTATGTAATGAGACTTCCAAATCTAACATTTTACATGGGGCTTTGTTACTCTTGCTGCCTGTGAATGTATACAGCTCCTAATACCGCTCTTTAATGAGCCCCTCGGTACTTTGCAGTGACTGCTGGTCTTTATAATGGAGTCCTGCTGCTTTGGCGTCCCTTACGGGAATGCACACTTGTGTACTATGCAGTCTTGGGCACTGAAGCAGTTGTCTCTGTATGGTTCCTTCATCTGGAAGAATCTGCAGCTGTGGATAGCACATACAGTGGAGCGGGGATGAAGGTTAATTTATTTTCCTTTGATATTGTATTTTTTTTGAGTGGGACAGGACCCCAAGGTGTCTTGATGGTAGAATTGGCTGCTGAATTTATGGAGACCATTCCTCTTGCTTTTGTTCCTCAGTCACTGAACTGATGGCTTTATTTTTCTCAAACAAGAAACAAAGTGTGTTTGTTAACTGGGAAGCAGGTGTTTTAATTGGCTCCTCTGTCTGACTCAACAGGAGCGTCTCCTGCTCTCTGTACTTCCTCGTCATGTTGCCATGGAGATGAAAGCTGACATTAATGCCAAACAGGAGGATATGATGTTTCATAAGATCTACATCCAGAAGCACGACAATGTCAGGTAAGATCTGCTGCCTGAGTCCCCGCTGGCCCATGCCATGCCCCATCCCTTCATGACAGAGAATTGAAGTCCAGAGTTGGCAAGGACACACAATCCAAAATAAATCACAGCTAGAAAATTGAATTAAAAAGCAGCACCAAAAACATCAGTGAGTTTGTTTGCGGGATGGGGTGGGGTGGTGGCACCCTTTGTACCTGCAGTGTCTTCCTTTCAAGAAGTGGTTTCCACAATATCCCTCTTTCAGGAACTTTTCCTGGAATCCTTAACACTTTTAAGAAAGGCACTGGGGAGTCACAGGTTTGGTTGCTTGTTTAATTATCGAGTAAATCATCCCACTTACCCTGACTTGCACTCCTTCCTGACTTGCAGCACCTGGGTGTGAAAAGTACTGCAGAGTCAAATTGCTCTTAAAATGACTTGAATATTCTCCACTATCCTTAAGTAACAAGCTTTGTAATCAGCGAGAACCAACTCCTAGCAGCTACTTAGTTAACAGACAACACAACAGTGTTCCACAGCTCCTTGGTCTGGCCGGTTAGAGAAGGTCTCACAAGAAAGAGGCATTGAATCTGTGGTAAGCAGTACACAATCAAATACATGGTGTATATTGCTGAGATGAAACCCAATCTTGCAAGTTTCTAAGCACCCTCACACCCATTGAATTCAAGGGAAGGTGGGGTTCTTCATCACATCATGTGTTTGGGCTTTATGTGAACATTTTCGTGCATCGGGGGGAGATATAGTGGCAGCTTGGATAGCTAGAGAGGACTGGATGGCATCGATTCACGTGTTTGGGAGAACAGAGAGCGGAGAAGAAGAAATAATATATCTTGGCATTTTAAAAGAGCAAAAATTGATATCCACTGAATGCTGATGAATAATTTAATTTTGATTTAATTATCTCTGCTGCAGTAGTAAACCTGTTTGGGGTATTTTTGGCCTTCATTGAGCCAGGCTCTGAAGTGGTTTGGTAGTTCTCCTCCAGCCATGGCGCTAGATAAACTAGGGAAGAAAGACAACGAGAGTCCTGTAGCACTTTAAAGACTAACACATTTCATTTCTTCAGGCATATGCCTTCGTGGGCTGTAACCCACTTAAAGTGCTACAACTCTCGTTGTTTTTGCTGTATACAGACTAACACGGCTCCCCCTCTGGAACTTTTCACTAGGGAAGAGAGCTTTCCCTTCTCTCTCATCAGTGCCCCGCAAGGTAGATTATATCTGTTACTCAACTGAGACAATTTTACCCAACAACTTGCGTGCCATGCAGGACTACCTGGGTTTGTGCTTGTTATCCAATGCAATTTGTAACCAGATACTTGGTAACCAACAAATAAAATTAAAGTTAAATTACTTAAAATTACTTAAAATTAAATATGTAGGTTTCCTACATCTCTAATTTATGTACTGCTCTTCTGTTATCAGTAACTTATTACTATTTGTATTACCATGGCTCCTGGGAGCTCTATTTATGAACCAGGACCCCATCATGCTAGATGTTGTACAAACACAGAACACAAGGGCAGTCCCTGCCCCAGAGAACTTGCAATCCCAGTCTTTGATTCCAGACAATAAAACCAATGTGACACACTCACAAATTTTAAAAGCAGTTGAAAGCAATGACAAGCTGATGTGTCTGTAGCTGTAAAAAAGAATAACATGTGAGCAGAAAAAGGCAACAAATTGCACAAGTTGTGAAATGTAGGCCCTGATTCAAAGTCCAATGAAATCAGTGGGAGTCTTTCCACTGAACTTAATGGGCTTAGATCAGGCTTCTGTGTTTTTGATTGTAACTTGGACATATCAACTGGTCTGGTAACTCTGATATCCATGCATGGTAAGATGTCGGAGAAAAATTTAATCAGACATGAAAGGCTACAGCCTTTAATGATGTGTAAAAATAAATTATGCAGCTTTGAAGTGAATACATATTTTTAAGGTAAATGGTTTAGTGATTTTTAAAACAGAGGAGGTATATTACATCAGCACAGTACTTGTAATAACATGAACTATTGCATTCTTTATGTATAACATTTTTTTTTCCTATTCAGTTTGTTTGGGAAAAGTTTGTGACTTCAGCTTGATGGATGGTGGCTGTAATTTCTCTAGAAGCAAAATAACTTCTTGCCAGTACCTAGAGGTTGGCTTGATATTTCAATAATATGTGACTAGTTGTACTAAGGGAAGTAATGTAGCAAGGGTGGCCAATCTTACTGACTCCCTGAGACCCCTCTGGGCAGAATCCTCTAGCTCCACCAGTCTGCCTCAGGGAAGAAGCTCCAAGCAGCCCACCCCAGTGTGGTAGGTGGAGAATGGCGGGGGCAGGGGGCATAGAGAGCTCCACGAGCTACACTTTAACTGTAAAAGAGCCGCATGGGTCTCACAAGCCACAGGTTAGCCACCCTTGTAATATAGGACAACCACGTCATCATATTGAATAGTGTCAAACCAGTTTTATGTGATACTGCAATTCCTGGATGTGGAATACAGGACATGCAAATAAAATCATATTTATGAAGATTTGATTGTCTGTTTGGACAATACTTCATCTGAAATTTTGTTTGATATTATAGAAACCTTCTTCAAATAACTGGGATCAGGGCTAACTGTTTCTTTCATCTTTATTTCATTGAAAGCATATTGCATAAAGCCATGCTGAGATAAAACATCTAGGAGCAAAATATATCTTTGGTATGGACTCTTCTTTAACAAACAATCAAAAATCCAGAGTTAAAGGATAAAATAGGCTAGTGGCTGTCAGTATTAATTTGTAGAGTCACAATGAGCAAATAAAGGTAGTCATTACACTCGAAATTATATACTAATAGTTCTCCCTTTAGTTCTAAAATCTGATTAGAATTTTTCAGATAAGTCATACTTAATATGATGACTTCTTCAGCTGAGGAGGTGTAATAGCTTATTTAAAATGAAATGAGACAATAACAGATGCAAAGGAGATATTTGCTAGTCCTTCAATAAGTGCTCTAACAGATATGCACTAACATCCAACCATGAATGGGATCTAAAGCAAAGGTTGCCCTCAATCCATGTATCATGTCTTTGATATGAAATGCAGAAACCTTATTAGAGTTTCTTGAGGGTCTCTAGGCAACAAGCTAGAAACAGAGGATAGCTGACTTAATATACACATTTGCTCTTAGTGATTTGAAGCTTATACAAAAAGTAATTACAGATGTTATTGCAGATCCTATTAGGGAGGTTTAGAAAACTTCCTTTTTTTTTTCCTGATTTCCAAATTCGCCACCATCAAATCGAACTATCCGGATTGATTGAGCGGTCAGTGAAGACCTGCTCAATCGATCCGGAAGTTGACTTGTTAAAACCGCCCCCTCAATTGGTGCAGCGCAGTGAATGCGCTGCACACAGCAGAAGTTAAGAAGTCAACAGGAGTTACACAAGCTACTATGTGTGGCTTGCGTAACTCCTGTCGACTGCCACCGAATTTTAAGGTAAGGGTAGATGAGGCGTAGGAGTCAGGCATCAAGTCCATTGCCTTGAGTGGGCTCAGCTAAATCTTCTGTACTGAGAATTGTTCATTACTGTGGGAGCTTATATGTGTACATAGAGACTTGTTGATGGGCACAGTGTGCAAATCGAATGAATAAAGGAATTTAACTGAAGATTAACAGGCATGTTTTTTCCATTAATCTATGCAACATTCAAGGAAAGCTTTTTGTTTGAGGTTGGAAAAATCCAACCAATCTTGTTTATTTTTCAGTGTTATAAAAAGTAAAAAGATCTGAATTCTGTATTAGATAAAGGTCACTGGGTCAAGGCAATTCAGAAACATGTAAAGTTAGTGCAGGGGGCTATGCCTGCCCATTGAATGTGGCTTCCTGTTGATGATTAATGAACAGAAACATTTCCTTCATAGTTAATAGAAGTGGGAAAGGCCTCTTCTCTCTCTCTCTCTTTCTTCCTTTCTTTCAGCCTCACATAACAAAACTCTTCTAGTGCTTTCACATGTTAGCTAAAATTGGCTGATCCTCTTGTCTACTCTGTTTTGGTTTATATTTGCATTTATTGATTCAATTATTTTAGGATTATTGCTGTAATATCCAGTCTCTGAAGAGCAGCCGTTCTACTAAAGCTTCATAGACAGGGATGGCAGATAATCCATGTGGAAATAATAAGGCTTACTGCAACCATAGGTTTGAATCCCAGCAGGTTCAGTTTAGCCTTTTGCCCTCCTGAAGCAGGTACACTGAGCTCCATGAAGTCTCTGTGTGTGTTGGTCTCTTGGATGAAGCTCTTACTAGCTTCCAGTTTCTGTCTGCTCAATGTGCACTTGAGAAGAATCTGAAGAGAGAGAGCCTTTTACCTGGTGTCATCACCCAAAAAATTCTCCTAGTACCTCACAATTTTACAGCACATTCTGTGCCAGCTGTCTGCCTGGCTGTTGCCTTCCACATTTTTGGTATGTTCTTGAAGCATATAATTTTTAAATTGATATTTTCAAGACATAATGAACAGAATTAAAGAGAACTTCAAGTGTAACAGTGTGTTACTACAGCTAGAAATCTTCTGAGCAGTTTATGAATTCTAACCAAGGATGAGCGTGAGATGCAAAATTTCGATTTGGCTTACGATCACACAAGGTTTTGAGGATGTTTGTTTTGTCCTGTTACAGAAAGAGAGAAGCTGTTTGCTGAATTGAGATCCAGATAGGGACTTCAAATTCTCTGAAGCTCAGAGTTGAAAGGGGTTTTGGTTGAGGACTCCTCTTTAATTTTACGTTATAAAAAATGGTCCTCTAACAGAAAATGCTCTCTTTTAAACTGTTGTGGGAAGTTACTCTATCTTTGATCTACTTTGAAATGATGCTCAACATGGCAACCTATGACCTCCTTTTCTAAGTGTTATTGACTGTTGATGTTTTTACTTATTTGTAGTTATATTTCTTCTGCTAATCTTAATTTCTTCCTACCCCTCCCTAAATGTGTGTGGCTTTTTTACAAAAATATTCAGTTTTTCCACTTTTCCAGAAACTAGCCTTTCATGTAATCCTACCATGACCAGGTAAGGAATTACATCTTTCACAAGCAGATCATTTTTGTCCTTCCAAGTGTCTGAGAATAATTTTCATAGCAATTAAAAGATGAGACTAATTTTCCCATGATAATTTCCATGTATTTTAGATAATTTCCACATGCATGCATTGTTTTAAAAGTATGTACAAGAGAAATCTTCATTAGCTGTTGGTTAGGGCCTATGAAATGTAGCTGAGCCATGCATATTCCATGCATTTCAGTGTAATGGTACTAACATTATTCTGTTCAATGTAATGTATAAACAAAATATATTTCTTAGGACATATCTATGTCTGCGATATAGAGGATTTTCATGAAGAAGTAAAGTGGTTCTTCTAACCTGAGAGGATAAAAGAAAGTCTGTTCAGAATCTTATTCAGGACTTCCTGGGAATGAGTTCATAGTCTTCTGTTTATTGTTATGGAAAGTAAAGTTCAGAGATTAATTTATCCACAATGAAAATATGATTTCCTGTCACTTTTGGCAGCAAGTTACTTTTCCAGACTCTCCTCTGTTCAAGTATATTTGGAGTGATGGTGATAGTCAAGATGAAAAGATATTTTGGGTTAATATATTCTACTGCAATGCAAATAAGTAGGTTTTATGAGCTTTTATAGAGAGACTAACATTTTTCCTCCCTGAGTTATTATATGAGAATTATCTTTGACAAATACAGAACTTTGCAGAATGATTTGACCTTTCCCACGTCTGTGTGTTAAATATAAAGCCATTGTTAAATATAATCAGGAAAGGAGTTCCCAAGACCATACAAGTCACTTTTTTGGGGGATAAACAACAAGGTGAATTGTGCAATTAAATCAGTTTATTTTATCTTGAATGAGATTATATCTGACCCAAAAGCACCAGAATATGTGTGGATTATGATGCTGAGCTGATGCTTTCCAGGTGGAAATTTAAACTTGCAGTGTTGCCTTTGCTATTTATAGTAACCCATTGCCATGATAATAGCTTAATGATATCTAGGTTTAGCCAAATATAGTAATCTCAGTACTATAAACAGAGTTCAGATGTACTCTGTAAAAGAATAAAGGTTGGCAGTGTCATTTAAATTCCTCTGATGAATTGTTTCGCAAAATTTATTTTAGGGATGGTAACCAGGCATGGTGAAAGTGACAATTTCCTCTTTATATGATTCTTGTGAATTGTATACTGAACAAGATTAACCTGATGTGTAAATTGTTTTAAAAAGCTTGTCAACTTAGATTATACTGTTTGCAGAAATAAAACAATGGATTCCACTCACTGTAGGCATTGTAAATGTGAAACATGTTTAACTACCTTTCTAATTCAATTATGTTCTAGCATCCAAACTTAAGAAAAAAACCACAGCCTTATTTATCACTTGACATGTTTTCAATGAGAGCAAATCAGTATGGTTCAACTGAGAATCAGGATTCTGTGCTTCTAATACCAGTTGTGCCACTGACTTCACCTTTCTATACCTCATCTGTAAAATGGGTATAATAATCACTTTCTTCACAGGAGTGTTGTGGTCTTCAACTAATTGTTTGTAAAGGTCTTTGAGCTCCTAAGATGTAAGGCACTACATAATTGCAAATTACTACTTTTGGATTATAATATTTAACTACAATTGCTATAGATCTCAGATTTTCTTTTTGTGGCAAAGTACAATTACAATTTTCTAGGTATCTATTTTTTTCCCTCCTCAACCCTAAATGTTTCTTCTTTTAAAGGACGTATCAGTCCGAACGTTATGTCAGACAGCTTGGTTCTGATTGCAGATAGTGGAAAGGTTCCCACAGAATAACTTTAAATGAGTACACTGATGTCAATGCAATCATCTGTCAAATTTGCTTGCTAGTTAATGGTGTGTTCTTGGTGGCATATGTAGGTTTAGCTCTTAATTTTCTGGCTTGCTAAATTACAACACCCCTCTTTTGAAACTGAATAATTTTATAATGGAGCATTTTCTATTAAGTCCAGTTCATATTGGTGAGTTCCATCTCTAGATAGGTTTGCCAACTGGCTGTTGTTCAATAGCTCATCTGGATTTTATTTCCATATTTTCTTCTTGAGGCAGTTGAAGCTAAGTAAAAGTGGGTTTAATTTTACCATCTTCCATAAATAAAAATACTGAACAGTGAATATGTGATAGTCACTCTCTGGATGTTTTCAGTAATTCCAAAAATAACCCCTCATCTCAGCCAAAGTTAATGTAGCTACAATTTCCATGGAAAGCATCATCAATGGGGTGAGGCCGCATTCCTTAACTCTGCCAACTTGTGTGAAGACGATGGTTTATAGCTGAAAACATGGGAGTCTTACATTAGTCAGGAGAACGCCCAGCAGCGGGTTTCAAGCATGTCTGGATTCCTTGTAATAGTCTCCATATCAGTCACAGATCAGTCCACAGCTTTGGTTTCCTTTCTGTTTTTTTCCATACCAGGTGATACAGCGGGGTGCTGAAATGATAACAAGCGTACTAGTATTCTGCAGCCTTTCTTTTAGGGGAATCTCATCTAGTCTAAATAGGTTCTTATACTGTGCTCAGTATACTACGCTCTTATACTGTGTGCACCTACCTTCCAGTAGGGCATTAAGTGACAGATCTATCACATTGTTTGCATCTCCCCAAAGGGAGAAGCATGGGATTTCTGTGTTCTTGTTGTGAGAGATCATTCTGCCTCCTCAAAGCCAATGCTAATCCATCTGGTTCTTCAGGGCAGAGCCCTTGGGTTCTTTGGGCTGGTTGAATACTCCTATGTAGAAGGCCTACGCTGAACCGGAAGCTACATTGTGAATAGGCCAGGGAAGGGCTGCATATTCACATATGTGTGGATGCAATGACTGTACACAACTGGTGCAGAGGTCTGTGCCTACTCTCACAATTCATAGGCTTGGAATAGCAGCAGTGAGGGAGATATGCAGCAGCCCAACACAATCATCTTGGAGACAGGGTGGTAAATGTCACTTCCTGAACTGCTCTGCATGGCTCCTGCAGAGAGTTCAAGCCCGAATGCTCTGGCTTTATCCGGGTGGGGTGAATTTCATCTTAAATAATTTTCCTTAAACCCTGAGAATCTTTCAGATGACAGTAACTCTTTAATAACTACTAACCTAAATTGGAGTTGAGCCAATTATTGAAGGTGAAAAACTCTGTAGCTTACTCCTAATTACCTGAGTCATCCTGTCTACTTATGATTTCTCTGAGGAATGTGGAGGAGCAAATAAGAATCTTCTGGGAAAAGACATTAAATCTAAAATCTACCTGTGAAAGGAACATCTGTATCTTACAGTAGTTATTGTAGCTGATCTAAAATTGGCTTCAAAGTTATGCAATACGCTGGGAAATATAGGATCAAAGAGGACACTTCAAAGTAGTATTTGGTTCCACATCACTCCTTCCCCATGGTGCATATTTTATTGACATAGCATTATTGAAAGCCTCAGGTAATCTTTTTAAACATAAGGACAAAGCAATGTTATACCAGTTCATCAAATCCTCCTATAGATACATGCTGTAATGGGGTTTACAAACCCCACAGTGAGCATAGACAGGAGGGTGAGGAGAGTCTTCCCTGCTTACTGGCAGTCAGGCTGATCATACCCCTTGCAGCAGGCAGAACTGCCTATCCTACAGACATGCATCTGCAGCTGTGACCAATAAGAGACCAAGGCCAGCTATAAGGCAAAGGGAAGCCAGAAGCACCGGGAAAGCAGAGGGGCAACAGCTCCACACCAGATTGCCTCTGAAAAGCTGACAGAAACAGAAGGAGAATGCGAGCCCTGAAGTTTAAGGGCTAAGAGACTCAATTGAAGTGAAGAGGTTATAGACTGGGCTAATTATAGATGAATTGAAGGGGACCAGTTAGAAAAAAGCTGGGACCCCTACAGAGACTGCACCAAAAGCAGCTGACACACGCATATACACCTTGCTGCTCATCTTAATAACAATAATAAAAAGACCAAACACATGGTAACTTGCTTACAGTTTTCTTCTGAGAGGCTATGTTTGTGTGTGTGTGTGCGTGCGCGTGTGTGTACTGAAGTGATATTGTGATCTTGGCTACTGCTGGCAACTCCTGGGGTCTTCAAAGTGACAAAGGACTCTTCTAAAGAACAAAACAGCTAAATAATCAGCTGTAAGGCACCCTGTTGGAGTGCATTACTTAAACATTTGTGTTGTAATGAACACAACAACCAAAAAGTACAGAGTACCAGGTGACTGCAGATCTGCAGCCCCCCAGCAATCTATCTGCAGTTAGGCTGCACCTGTGATGTATAATTCACACCCTGCTATTCCGAATTTACACAGGGGTCTGTGAAGTTCACAGGGTGATGGATAGGAGACCGTTAGATGATTTAATGATGAAATACTGTGGATGTGAATTAAAGAGAATAATGAAAAGATTCTCAGAGAAGTTTACAGTGGAGTGTTTTAGCTCATCAAGGTTATTTAGATTCCATTTCTTCTTCAGAACAAGGAATAAATTCATTTGCAAAATAATGCAAGTCTCATTTTCTGATTACCCTAAAGATTGAGCCAGGCAAATCTCAAAGGGTGCTAATTAACCAACTAGGGAGATTCCCTTTCTGCTCCCCCCTGGTCTCAATGGTGATGCCAGAATAAGGATTGAATGAGGCATGTAAAATGTGTCTTGACATGTTTAAAGTAAATTCTACTGCTAGGAACTAAAATTGAGCTGTCCAGTAGTTATATCTCGAAAGTCCCACTGAAAGTTAACCAAAGACTGTACCATCTAGCTGATCAAAATGCAAAAAAGATAGTTTAAGAAGCGTACATTTTTATCATGCTTTGAATGTATTTTTATTAAATAATCTTCTTACCCCTTTTTCCACCGCTCCTTAAGTTACAATGAATAAATATTTGACATGGAAGTTTTTCATCCCACAGTATGTTGAACTTACAAAATCATTTTCTTGAAGAAGCAAAACACAATGAATAGTATTAGGTAGGGCTGGGAACTGCCTGTGCCTTAATTTTTAACCCTTTGTCAATTTTTATTGTGGAATTTTATCTCCAATTCTTCTTGGCTGTATATTCATCTTAGAGGAGACTGCAAAAAAGGTGACTGAGGGAGGCACAGAGAGGGCAAAAAAATAGGGTGGATTAGGAAGAAGAGGTTGAGCAATGAAGAAAAAGCACTTACCATAGATACTGTGAATAAGGAAGCACAGAAGGGAAGAAAGAGATGCATCATTTCTAGGGCATGCTTATGCCATTCTGTCTTTTGGAATGGTTCTTCTGCCACTGTTACATAGCTTATTATTTTCTATTTATGCATTTGACTTTTAATTAAATCAGCATTGGAACATACATTGATTTAAATGGCAGGAATAAGACTTTCATAAAATCAAGCCTGTTCTGAGAACCCAGTGGGGCAGATGCCTTGGTCTGCTGTGTGCTGGAAAAAGAGGGATGTGTGCTGATCACTTGTTTCTTAAGCTACCTTATTGATCCATCAGGGTTGTACCAATTCTTAGCTTCGGCGGATATAGTACGTATATAACTGGCATACTCGCTAAAGCTTTCGTAAAGCCCAGTATAACTCTATCAGTAATGTCCACAAATGAACTCCTTTACACTTCTGAACTAAGGGCCTGAACCAAGCCCCAAATGGGAAGAGGCTAAGCTAGGTCTTGAACCCAAGTCTCGAACCCAGGTCTCTTAAGGCCTGATTCCATTAAGGTCGTTGTTAGTTGCAGTTGCTTAGCAGCGCTCAGGATTATGCCATTGGAGGTAAAAGGATTGTGCACTAACTGGTCATGCAGCACGCTCAATCACCTAAACTTAATCAGTATTGCCTTGTCCGTAAAACATTCTATCTTGGCCTCTGCTTGGTGATGAGTGCACCCACGTAAACGGCCGATGGTTCAGAAAGGTGGATGACCAGGGCTTCATTTCAGTGGTTTTCAACCTTTCTTCATTGGCTGACCCCTGAAAAATTTTGGATGGAGGTGCGGACCTCTTTGGAAATCTTAGACATAGTCGGCGGACCAGCAGTTGAAAACCACTGTTCTATGGTAATGTAGGAATATTACCCCCCCCCCCCCCCACTCCACCCACATTGTCAGCCAGAGCCCCGTCGCCCGGGGCTGAAGTAACAGAGGTCACGTAAAATCACAGGATCCGTGACCAACTTGTAGCCTTAGTAATAATAATAAAAAGTGAATAGGGAGCCCCCTTGAGCTCGTTAGGGCCCTAAGTTATTGCTTAGTCAGCTTCTGCCTAATGTTGGCTCTGGTAACAAACTTTTGTGGACTCCTTAGATGTAGTCTGTGAACCCCTGGGGTCCACAGACCACAGGTTGAAAACCGCTGCTTTATTTCATTTTCCCACCCATTCCTGATGCCCATTTAGCTCCTTTGTAGCCTGTGCAAAAGAGATCTGGAAACACAACTTGCCCTCCCACACCAGAGAGGAAAGCTGAATGTAGGAGGCAGCAGGGAATTAATGCACTGAAGGGGATTCAGTAGCAATAATGTGTTAATCCACCATGACAGCTCACTTGTTTGACAACAGAGTTCTCTGTAAAGTTTGATGCTATGTTGCCATTATGTAACACTCATTATAAGGAATGTGTGGTTAATAATATGTTACTAGGACAACTCCACTGATAGTCTGACAACCACTTAATTTGTTATCACCAAAGCCTGCCAAGCGCATGAGGGCTGAGTTCAATGGTAAACTGGAGAGATACTGTAAAATATCTTGGGGAGCATGAAGAAACAAGAGAGATGGTGCGTCAAAGAGCTGAAGAGGGTTTGTGTTAGTGGGATGGAGGTACAGAAGAGAGGGAAAACTGCAAAACACTGGATGGAAAGTGAGGAGTTGATACATTGATCATCAGCCTGGATTGGGGTTGGAGAATAGAGAGAAAAGGTGAGCCATGTCAGGATCTTTTAAAAGTCAGTTTGTAGGTGGCAAAGCAGGACTGGTTTGCAGTTTCCACATATATCTTCTCCTTTCTGCAGCGGAGTGTCCCAGGGGTCGGTCCTGGGGCCGGTTTTGTTCAACATCTTCATTAATGATCTGGAAGATGGGGTAGATTGCACCCTCCGCAAGTTAGCAGATGACACTAAGCTAGGGGGAGTGGTAGATACCCTGGAAGGTAGGGATAGGATACAGAGTGACCTAAACAAACTGGAGGATTGGGCCAAAAGAAATCTAATGAGGTTCAACAAAGAAAAGTGCAGAGTCCTCCACTTAGGAAGGAAGAATCCCATGCACAGCTATAGACTGGGGACCGACGAGCTAGGCAGCAGTTCTGCAGAAAAGAACTTGGGGATAACAGTGGATAACAAGCTGGATATGAGTCAGCAGTGTGCCCTGGTTGTCAAGAAGGCTAATGGCATATTGGGCTGCATTAGGAGGAGCATTGCCAGCAGGTCGCGGGAAGTGATTATTCCCCTCTATTCGGCATTGGTGAGGCCGCATTTGGAGTATTGTGTCCAGTTTTGGGCCCCCCACTACAAAAAGGATGTGGACAAGTTGGAGAGAGTCCAGCGGAGGGCAACAAAAATGATTAGGGGCTGGAGCACAGGACTTATGAGGAGAGGCTAAGGAAACTGGGCTTGTTTAGTCTGCAAAAGAGAAGAATGAGAGGGGATTTGATAGCAGCCTTTAACTACCTGAAAAGGGGTTCCAGGGAGGATGGGGCTAGGCTGTTCTCGGTGGTGGCAGATGAAAGAACAAGGAGCAGTGGTCTCAAGTTGCAGTTGGTTAGGTCTAGGTTGGACATTAGGAAAAAGTTTTTCACTAGGAGGGTGGTGAAGCACTGGAATGGGTTACCTAGGGAGGTGGTGGAATCTCCATCTTTGGAGGTTTTTAAGCTGAGGCTTGACAAAGCCCTGGCTGGGATGATGTAGCTGAGGTTAGTCCTGCTTTGAGCAGGGGATTGGACTAGATGACCTCCTGAGGTCCCTTCCAACTCTAATATTCTATGATTCTATGACTGATGATTCCCAAGAGTGCATTAATTAGGATCAATTTGTAAAGTGAAGAGCTTTGGATTCTGCACTAAGCAACTTGATCAAATTGAGCTTTAGCAGACACCAAATAGTGATCCATAAAAATATAATTCTTCTGTTGCTTTGATTTGGGATTCCGTTCAGAGCTACTATAAATCCCATTCTCTTAGGTTTGGTGACTTTTTGTAGAAAAGCACAGAGGCCTTTGATGATACAGTTTTTTCTTTTTCCTGAGGAGAACTCTTACTTATATAAAATAGCAACTGGTAAATACTGCCTCGGAATGATGAATCTTGGTTTACAGATGAAATGCCATTGGCTGGTGCTTGTTTTGTGGAGTGGAAATGCTGAGTGGGTGGTCTGTTTTTTTTAAGCTACAGTACTGTATATTGCTACTGCAACTAAATCAAATGTAATTTTACAATGAGAAATATTTATGAATTTCTTGCCGGCACACTGCAGTTCTGTGATCTCCAAACAGTTTTTTTGTCAGTTTGTGTTCTTCTTTGAGTGCTTGCTTATGTCTATTCCATGTCAGGTGTGTGTGTGTGTGTGTGTGCGCCACATTCACCGGTGCCGGAGATTTTTTCCCTCAGTGGTATCTGTAGTGCCAGCTCTAGCGCATTCTGGGGTCATGCGCCCATATAAGGGGCTCTGCCGGCCCCGCCTCCCTCTCAATGTCTTCTTACTGGTGCCGGAGCGTCCTCTTTTTTCGACAAGCTTTACCAACCCAGTGTTACTTTCTTGTAGTAATAGTGTACATAGTTAAAAGTTAGTTAGTTTAGCTCTTAGTTACCTGTTATATCGTAGATACAACCTCATGGGAGACATAGTCCCAGGGACGGGGCATGCCCCAGTCACTGGACTTCAAACCTTGCGCACCGTGCAAGAAGTCTCTGCCAGTGAATGGCCCTCATCAGAGCTGCCTGAAGTGTCTGGGAGAGGCTCACGTGTGAGATAAGTGCAGGTTCTGTAAAGGATTCAGACTTTGCACTAAAAAAGAATAGGATATTAGAATGAGAGCGCTTCTAATGGAGTCGGCTCTTAAATCGGCTGTTCAGACTCAGCACCGAATATATCGCATTGCTGCAGAGCACCCCTCTGTCACTGAGTTCCTCCCAGCACCGGTCACCATCCCCAGTGCCAAAGAAGAAGCATAGGAAGGCACATACTGAGAGAGGGAACTCACCGACACCAAGGAAGGACAAAAGGGCACAGGAGACCAGGCGAGCCCCTTGTGGGGCTGCTCGTCTTTGCTGGGACCTGGGTTGGCAACAACCTCGCGCCTTAAGCGTTCCAAGCCCAATTCTGGACCTGCCACTGTCTCCTGGGAGCAGCAAGGGTACCTGGCACCTCACGGTACCATCTACACCCAAGGCATTGCAAGCAGCCAAGGACCTCCTGTCGATTCCCATGCTGCCGACGCCTCACGAAGGGAGGCCCCCACACCAGGACTCGGTGTCGGTACCGTCGACTGCGGGGCCAGCCAGTGGCAAGCCTGCGATCGGGCCTCCGCAGTGATTTCTGACACCAAGGCTTCGCTCCCTGGCCCTGCACAGGTTGCCGATGCCTCGCCAGCAGTCACCAGACCCTCGGCACCAGTCCCCGGAGCCGCATCACTGACAGTTGGACTCATGGCATCGGTCTCCGGACCCACGATACCGGTCCTCAAAGTCACGGCACTGGTCCCCAGAACACGGACACCGACCTCTGGAATCTTGGCACCGGTTCCCATTTCGCCAATATCGGTCACCGGAAGACAGCCACCGGTCTCCAGACACGCGGCACCATCCCATGGGTACCCGGTACCATTCCCCAGTCCTGAGACACCACTGCTCCTGGTACAGTGGAGAAGTGGCGTCGACATCGGCACCACTGTGGTCACCAACCGAGGACTTCTTGACTCAGAAGGGGATGAAGTGGCCCTGCCCAACAGACAGACCATCACTGCAGCAGCTGTGGGCTTCCCCATGGGGCCCCTACAGGAGCTCAGACACAGGGACAATAGGTTCCTCCCTGCTCCAGGGTCACGCATGCAGCATTTGCCCTCTGGGGCTTCGAAGAGGCAGTCAGCAGCAGCTACGCGCCCAGCACCTGCCTTAGATGTGGAGTCAGACCAAGATGCTGAGGCTTCTGTAGTAGCCCCAGAGGGGCCGTTCCAGTGAGGGAGGAAGAGCTCACTGCTCCACCCTTGCTGGCACTGTCCTCCTCGTCGCCAGGTGAGGCAGTACCGGGGTCCTCTGCCACTATCCTACAGGATGATTTAGAGCACACCAAGAGCTACTCAAGCGGGTAGCCTCAAACCAGGGCTTAGAGGCAGAGGAGCTGAAGGAGCCCACTGATGAGCTCTTTGACATCCTGGCAGCAGCAGCCTCATCTAAGGTTGCCCTCCCAGTCCACGAGGGGGTGGTGAAGCTAGTCAAGACCCCAGCCTTACTGCCCCCCACAATCTAATCAGCCAAGAGAAAACATTATGTACCCGCTAAGGGATTCGAATATTTGTACACTCGTCCCTCCCCCGAGTCATTGGGGGTAACAGCTGCCAATGAAAGAGATAGACAGACAGGGGCAGGAGAGTTTGGGTCTCAAAAATAAAGAGGCAAAGAGACTAAATCTTTTCAGCAGAAAGGTTTACTCAACTACGTTGAGCCTACAACTATGCATATCCAGTGCTCAGGTCCCGATACAGGACATCTGCAGAGCCGCAACATGGTCGTCTGTCCATACCTTTGCATCCTACTAAGCCATTACTCAACAGGCCTGGGCGATGCGGCCTTTGGCAGAACGGTATTGCAATTGGTACGTCCATGAACTCCTGGCCCACCTCCAGAAGCACAGCTTGTGAGTCACCTGACATAAAATGGACATGAGCAAGCACTCGAAGAAGAAAGAACGGTTACTGACCTTTGGTAACTGTTGTTCTTTGAGATGTGTTGCTCATGTCCATTCCATGACCCACCCTCCTTCCCCTCTGTCAGAGTTCCAGCAAGAAGGAACTGGCGGGAGGGCAGTGGCACCCCTTATACTGGCACATGTGTGCATGACCCCAGAGGGTGCTAGAGCCGGCCCTAGGGATGCCACTGAGGGGAAAAAATCTCTGGCATCGGTGCATGTGGCGCATACACACCTGACATGGAATGGACGTGAGCAACATATCTCAAAGGACAACAGTTACAAAAGGTTAGTAATAGAAGAACGTAATTGCAGGTACAGTAGAATGAGAACTAAGGTCTTGTCTACATGGAGTCTTAATGTTACAGCTCTCTAACCTGCTGTGCATTATGTCACCATGTGGACTCTGCCACTGCACACTAAAAATTCTGAATTGCACTTTGACCTACTTCTGCAGTACACAAAGCAAGCTATGGAATTTTTAGTGTATGATGGCAGGGTTCATGTGGCCCGTTATTGTGCCGCAGGCTAGAGAACTGTAGATTTACATCCCAGCTTGCTGTACATTGACTGTATAGGCAAGGCCTGAATAATATGTTCTAAACGATTAAAGAAATAATAATTTGAAAGGCATTATACTAGAGTAGCCGATAACTAAGTGGAGACAAAAATGGACCTAAGAATACAGTGGCGTTAGTGGTTAGCACTTATAGTGATTAGACCATCATCCTCAGAAAAAAGGTTATCTGCTCACCCACTGTCAAAATGGTCTACATCTTGGGAATCATTCTGGATTTCTCTTTGATAATAGCTATCCAAATAAAAGCAACAAAAACCCATCTCCAAATGACCAGAAGACTTTCCCAACCTGCCATACTCCACAAACCTGGAGTGATCATTGCAATCCATACATTCGTCAACTTCAGCTCAGCTTTCTCAGCTCACATTACTCCGGAGTGAGTCCCCAGTCACTAACGATACTCCAGCCGGAGCAGTACATATCAGTCAGCCTGCTGACAAATGTAGCGGGAAGCTCATCACTCCAGTGCTCAGATGACTGAATTGCCTATTCATTGAATATCACATCATCTCCACCTCCATGAACTGAGGTGGCTGCAGTCCTCAAAGATGATGAAAAACTCACAGATTGTGTAAGGGGAGTAGAAGTGATAGTGGGAGACTGATTCTTTCCTCCCTGGCCCATGACCGTGGAACTTGGTTTCAGAAGCGAGGAGGGTTATGAATCTGACCATTTTCAGGACAAAATATAAGAATCATCCCTTAGATCAGTGGTTTTTAAATGAAGCCCCTCCTGCCCCCCCGATGGACTTTTGTCTAACAATTGCACCCCCTTCCCCTGAATTGCGCCCTTCTTCCTGCCTTCTGAAAGGGGGGGCCCTTTCAGAAAAAAACGGGGGTGCTTCCCACGCTGTAGGCCCTGTTTTTTTTCCTGAAAGGGGGGTTTGGGGAAAGGGGGAACATGATTGTTAGGGGGGCATTTCCTGAGCTGTGGGCCCTAACAATCACGCCCCCCCTTTCCCTAAACGCCCCCTTTCAGGAAAAAAACAGGGCCTAGAGCGCGGGAAGCGGAGAGCGCGGCAGCAGCAACGCAGGGAGCAGCGGCAGCAGGGAGCAGCGAGCACCGCAGCAGTGCAGGAAGCGGGGAGCAGGGGCAAGCAGCTGCAGCAGCAGCGCAAGGGCAGCAGCGTGGGGACCATGGGCAACAGCAAGGGGCTGCTGCTGCTGCTGCAGGAGGCGGGTGGCGGCTGCTTCCGTCTCCGGGGAGCGTGGAACTGGGCCGGCTCTGTCCCCTGCTCTGCGCCCCCCCATGATCCATCTCACACCCCCCAGGGGGGCATGCCCCCCACTTTGAGGAACACTGCTTTAGACATACATTTGCTCATATTCAGGTCCCATTCCAGTGTACACACTCCTCGTCCGTCCACACCCCCTTGACTACTCTACTTAAAAAGTGCAATCTGTAGTCACCAAGCCTACCTACCTCTGGACCCTGTGAGGGCTGTACTCACACTTTGAACTGAGGATTAGGTCTTTTTACTGTTATGTCCTTGTCTGCGCTGGGAATTAGCTCCAGTTTCAGCCGGAAGAGTGGCAACGCACATTGCAGACAAGGAAAACCCTGATTTTAATCCGTGGAAATTACCTTCACTTGCAAGCGAGATAAGCTGCACCAAGGCAAACGGCGGTTTGTAGTAATAGCACAGTTGCATTGATGGCTGAAAGTGAGGTTAATTCCCCATGCAAAAAAGCCCATACAAACACAGAACATAAAAGAGTGTGTGTCTGTGTGTGTGTCTTCCTTAAGATTATACAAGGCCCAGACTGTCTTAGCTGGGAGCTCTACATGCCTGCCAGTTATAATTTGGCAGGAGTCCTGCACCAGGCAGCGTCAATGTGTTAAAAACTTTCCTTATCAATAGTATCAAATGTTTCCCTTCTTATTACACCTTCTGGCTTGGGTTAACATGATCCCTGCCTCTTCCTTCTCCAAATGAATCATCAGTCAAATATGTTTATGGGATGTTATCATGCGGTTCAGAAAACACAGTGTGAATTGATAAATGGGGTGTGGTAACATTACTGAGCCTCACTTGATTAACTGCGGTTCATATTATGTAACCGGGAAGGACAGAGACTAAATGCTCTGACAGGGGTATATGTGCCTCAGGAATATCTTGAACACCGTTCATTTTTGGCGGGTACCTTGTGTTCCATTTTAAAGATCTCGTTGGCTGCCTGAAGCAGTATTTTTTCTGTAGTGTATGGACTGGGAAAATGGTCGGTGTGTGACTCTTCCACGGTGAATGGCTTCCAAGTTGGGCTGCAGTTGCAGTTTGTTGTGTTGTAGCTGCGACACTATAAATAAAGTTATTAGCATCAACATGTAAATGGGTTTCTATTTTTGTTCACTGCATTGTTTGTAAAAACTAGGGCAGTTACTCAATAGGAATCATCTGCTGTTTAGCCCTGAGCCAACCCACATTTGAGGCTGCGTAGGCTTTTATATTTTCCACTCGCTTTTAGAAATTAGCTGCTCTGAAAGTTTCTTCATTGTGTTGTATAAGAAATGGACTCTGTGCTCAGCATTCTTGGCCTTCTAGAGAGTGTCATGGCACTTCAGAACAGAGAATCACTTCTTGATAGCAAAAAACTGCAGTGCAAACACCAAATACCACAGCTGCTGTTTGGCTTAGTGCGGTGTGTTTTTCAAGGTTCATTTTGTGTAGAGAGTGTGCTGGTATATTCCAGAATAGGGTTACACTGTCTTTCTGTTTTTCTTCATCCTTCCCAATAGAGGTTAATCGGGGATCTTAAAAAAAACTTTATGAAAAGGTACTGGATTGATACCCTGGGGTCTTGTCTACACTGAAAAGTTGTACCGCTTTAACTATACTAGTCCGGTTACAGTGATACAACTCCCCTAGAGTGGATGCAGTTATGTCCTAGTTACTGCTCTCTACCAGCATAGCGATTCCTGTTCAGCAAGTGGCATAAGCAAGACCCATTACACACCACCTTTATACTGGTATAGCTGCATCCACATTAGGGATTTTACCAGTATAACGATACTGATTTTTTTTTAAAGTTACATTCCAACAGACATCAGTATATACCCATACCACTTTCCAGTGGACCAGTGACTGAAGTCCTGCATGCCCCGGAATAGGCGCAGCCCTGACAGTAATTGTGGTTCTCCGCTGCTCTGTTAATGTAATCGAGGATCACCACTTGAGAGGAGGAGGGTGTCGTTATGTGTTCAGCCTTTGCCACTCTGAGACTGACAGAAAAATGAGTGCTACTTATTGTGGTGGATTTGTGAGGTGGATGCCTGTCCACAGAGGCCGACATACTGAACGGCACACGGCATAAGCTAACTCAGGGGGATCTGCGCACGTTGCAGTCACACCTCTGATTGCAGCATTGACCTCCCCGCTTTCTGCACCTCAGTGCCCCATGTATAAAATGGGGCAAAACCTTACCTGCCTACCTCAGAAGGGTGATGTTAAAGATTGTGAGGCGCTCAGATGCTGTGATAATTTAGGTGTGGGGGAGAGGGCTTATCAGTACCTTAGATAGCAGGAAAAGCAGCTAACAGGATAAGGTACGATTAAAGCAGCCTTCTCCTCCCTGTCAGACTGTACGCTTGTCCAGTTTGTTGTTTTTCCTGCGGCACACCCGCTTGGTATATGCTGTATATTTGTTCACCCGCTCAGTGCCAAATTGTTTCAAGTTGTAATAGAAGGTAATCTTAGCTCTTCCATAGTGCCTTTAATCTGAGGATCTCAGCACACTTGGAAGAAGCGAGGTGAGCATTATTAGCGTCCCCCCACACCCCACCCTTTTTTCCTCTAAACAGATGAAGAAGCTGAAGCACATAGAGTTTAGGCAACAGCCCCATGGTCAAACTGTGAGGCAGAAGGGAACAGAACCCAGATTTCCTGGCTGCCAGGGTCCCTGCCCTACACAGTGAAATGGAAGTGGTATAAACCCTTTTTCTGGTACTGCTGTCTACCACCTGAACAGCGTAAGATGGAATACACAGTATAGGCGCATCTACCATCCCTTTAGTACCACCATAATGAACTAACTTAATTTATGCAAAGCATGCACTCGTTCAGTTCCAAGTGTCAGCTACTTAGGGAGGGAGGAATGATGTGTGGAATACAATGTTTCATATGACAGGATGGATTTTTACCCAAAAGTATTATGCATCCAGTGACTTATCCAAAACTGTCTTCAGATGAAGGGGAGCTATTTTTATGCCTGCCAATGAGCGTCTAGAATTTTACTAGATTAGTTTGGTAACAGTTACAGAATTGAGACTCAAAGGGAAGTATGGATGTATATTAGTTTTATATGTTGTATTGAGTGATTAAACAAGGTGTGACGGAGTCCCGAGGACAGGGCTCTGGAATCACTCGGGCGCAGCCAGTCAGGACTTTAGTTCTTCGGAGTCTGCCCCTCTTGGGTCTCCACACACCCGTGCCACCGCCTCCTGACTCTAACCCCACAGCGTTCAGCACCCCTGCTCCGCATGAACTGCCTCTATGAGCCCCCTTTCAGGGACTCTGGGGAGCCCTACACGCCCCAAAGGGCCATGCACCCCTCCTTGCAGTCAGAAGTGATTCACAGCCAGCGTGAAAGTCAGAAGGGTTTATTAGTTCTTGGGATCACAGCGTAGAAAGACCTTGCTAGCAGCTTAATTAGGAGTTTCAGCAGCAGCCACCTAGAGAGCCCCATTCTCAGGGCTCCCTCCCTGCCAGCCCCTCATGGGGGACTGGCTCTTCTTTCCAGGCAGCCTGTCACCCCCCTCTCAGACCCATCCACTTGCCCCTCCCCAGTTCTTTGTTTCCTTCCAGGGCAAGGTGGCCACTCCTCTTGGTCTCTACCTGCCACAACTTGTAAGAACTGGTTGGGCCAGGGCAGGGGTCCTGGCTAGGTCCTCGAATGTGTGGCTGGAGGGAGGCCCATCCACCTCCCGTAGTCTCTGAAATGATCACACACCTGGGTCCCATCACCGAAATACATGAGTAACATGTGGGGAAACTGAGGCGCGCACACAGCACTCAGGGAAAACCCCAAGAATATCTCCACGTTGTCACAAAAAGTATGATACTAGATGCTGGGTTTGTAATCCTGGCACCGATAAGGTCAGTGGGAGTTTGCCTTTGACTTCAGTAGAGACGAGATTTCACTCCAGATTCTTGCCAACCACTGAAGGATTCCAGTGAAGATTGCCGTATCCAAAGGACACTGTTTTGATACCACAGTGGATCTTCCTTTTTATTTCTTCTTCTAAAGCCTTTAAGTCCAATTCTTTTCCCACCGAAATTCACAGGAGTCTTACTGTTGACTTAATTGGGAGCGGGATGGTCCCTTCACTGGTGAGCTATATTCCCCTTCAGTATAGCCTCCTTTCCTTTTAGAATCACGAAGGAAAGAATCATTAATGAAAGAAGCCACCTTCACTTTCTGCTCTTAATGAGGCACAAATGTTTCCCAGAGAGTAGTTCTTAACAAACATGATAGGTAGAATATTCTTCAAACTTTCTGGACTAGTTTTTGATCCTGGTTACTCCAGTATCAATCTTAAATAATTCCTTGATTTACTCTGGACCGATGCTGCCGTAACAGAAAGCAGAATCATGAGCATAGTTTCCTTTTGTAGTCCTTTCAGAGTTCTAAAAGAAAGTCAGCACAGATTCATTTGTTAAACTGATATTTGCATATTCGCGCTATACATGTGAAATGACAGCACTTTCACCCCAGCGTTCTACGTCAGTGGTTGCTTTTATATTGTCTTGGTGTGTTCTGATTTCTTCATGCCTGAGTTGTGATGATCTATAGGCTTATGGTTAGTCACCACCATTTCAGTGCCCAAATCATTAGATAAATTTTGATTTTGTGGCTGCAATATTCCCTATTGCCCACAGTATAGTCCACTGCTAGCTGTGTGGAGCCCAACGTGTAGTTACATGTACAGGGATCAGAACAGTCCCTCACAACCTATGATCACATTTCCCCAGCTGACCCAACATAACCTACCTGAGATGCCTGCCCTCAGGCTGTGGTCAAATGCCTTGTCCACTTTATTTATTATTATTAATTATTTGTATTACCAGTAGTCTGTTTCCTGCCCTAGGAAGCCAAGAAATGGATCTGAAGTACAACTTTCCAAACCTCAAGGACAATTAGGGATATCAGTCTTTGTTGAGGTTTATCAGCTCAGACATTGGATGAGGATATGAATGGCAAATCAGTGAGGGCATGATAGCTAAAGAGGTGCAGCGGTCCTAGAAGATTGTGGCTTATGCAGTCCTGTAAGTGGCATCGGCAGAAGACTGCCTACAGATTGCCTTTTCTCTTGTGTTTTGCCAGAGGTTAGTTTAATGCCATGTCTTCAAAACCTGAGGCTTCCTGAATCCAGTGACATCTTTGTGACCTATCCTAGCTAACTTTTCTTATCATTTACATAATGATAATGATACAAAAAGTTAGCCAGAATACCTTTCTTAACTGTACCCTTCATTGCAATATCTGAGTACCTAATATTGTTGCTTTATTATTACTATTATCCTAAACCCTATTCCTCAACATGAGATCATGTCAACAAACAGGCTTCATTTACATGAAAACTCCATCTGAACCCCTATTTATCCAAATTGCTATAATGTCCATAATTCCATTCACATTACCAGGGTTTCCCTGTAATAGTGTTGTCTGTTTACACTTTATTACAAATTGCTACCATTAATATCACATCTAGAGTCAAATCTCTGTATATATTCATGGCTGCCCATTACTCTATTGAAGCCTTGATATTTAGTCTTGCTGTTTTGGATGCAATAAAGTATAATCATTGTGATTACCACCTCTTAAATTTTTGAAAACCCATAACCATAGAAGTAGAAAATGGATTGTTCTCCAGTATGTTCCTTTCTGTTATCAGTCAAGAATCTCAATGCCTGCACTTCACATTGCTTAATGCGCTCCCTGAGAAAGGAGTATGTTTTCCCTAAACAAACCATTGACGAGAGAATGTGCAGCAAGTTCTTGGCTTACTGGATTCATGTACAACTAAAGACACATTTCAGTCTAGCTTATTCAGAACAATTGCAGAATGGAGGCTCCATCCTTTAACTTATGGGTGGTTCAGCCACCTAGGATACTTGGTCATACTCCAAGATCTCCATCCAAAACACTTTGGGGTGGCTTGGTGGAAATGAAGACTTTGGAGAAAATGGGCAGGTGCAGAACCAAAACTTACAGCTTTCAGCAACACAGGACCAGAAATTACATGATGCTTAATATAGGCAAAATTATGAAATATTCACATGGGGTGGGTTTCAGCCTGGCTCAAAGAACCAGCACAAAGCCTTTTCTTCACTTACGATCCCCTTAAGGACCTCCTTTGAGTGAGTCTTCCATGGCACATAGGTCTTGTGCTGGCACAGAGATGAATTTCACCTATAATTTATTTGACACATACATGCATTTTTTCAGCACTAACATGGTATTTATTTGTCATCTTTTCCTATGTCCCCTCCTCCAAGATGTACACGTATGTTCTGAGCAAAGCAAGGAAAATCCCAGATTCCCTCTTTATCTTTTTGTGTATTCTCTGCCTACTATATGAGAGCCATAATGTAATCTAAAATTGTATTTCAAACTCTGTGTGGTTTTGGAGCTATCCTCTTTAATTCTACTCTCTAAAGCCAAACCGATGATTTAGTGATATTTCAAAAGCTAATCAGGGGCCAGATAGGTTAATACTTGGGCGGAAGACATTTAAGGGATACCTAGTTGCTGCAATAAGTTATAGTAATAATAATAAATACTGAACACTCAGTTGATACCTTCTACCTGATGCCCTAACATGCTTTAATAATATTGATTACACTTCATAACACTGAATTAGGGAATTATTATCCTGCCTTTTGTGGATGGAGAAAATGAGGCACAGAAAAAGTCAAGTAACTTGGCCAGGGTCACAAACTGAGTCTGTGGCAAAGCTGCTGGTCCCAAGACTGGGGATGGGGACAGGGCAGAAACACTTACCAAAACATTCTTGAAGGTGAGTGGATTGCCTGGGTCTTCATATTCCTGGAGAGCTGTTCAGTTTGTCCTACAGTGTTATCACATTTAAAGTGTGACACATTCAGGTTGCCTTCTTTAACTAAATGCTACAAGTAACATGTCTAGTATTTGCCCCTGAAATCTAAGTCTCCCAGAATGGATGTTCAGGAAAATCCTTCCATTTTTTGCACAGTAGCCTGAACGCAATTTCTAATCTGCCCTTATTTTCATTCTTGGGTCTCCGATACATTTATAATCGCTTTCACTTCTGAAGTTCTGAAAAATATATTATCAAACAGATATTTAAGATTCCTTATTTTTCTGTTTATGTGAAGCAAAGTGGTTTCCAGTCTCCCATTTATTACATTTGTTGGAGTTTGTGGAAACCCAGCTGGGTGAGTTTTAAACGTGTTTGAGACCATCTCCCAGGGTGTTTTGCTATTCACAATAGAGGAACTAGACAATTCTACTTCTCAGCCTTGAAGCTGTAAAGTTTATCTAAGCTATCTGATCTTCTTTAACTGGAAAAATGGCCTTACTTGTGAGATTTGATTCTTTCAGTTTCTCGTTGAGCTGGAAATGCCATGAGAATTCACTTCTTTCCATATTTTAGCACTTTCCATTCTAGTCCACAGTGGAATGCAGAAATAAATGTAAGAGCACACAACAAAGAAAGTTAATCAGACTTCCTAAAAAGTCTTTGAAACAAAATCTGGGATCAAGTTTTCAGCAAAGGATCAAGTCAGGAGGTTGTTTTATCTGAACCCAGGGGCATGCACAAGGGGGAGGGGTTTTAGTGCTTCAAATGTGAGCATTCACTGTTCCTGCTTCCGCTCTGTTTATAAAATGGACTTGATTCAATAGCCTTGGAAAGGGTAGTGTAATTCTTTAGAGACAGGAATAATAATCACTTGGGCAGTGTATGTGTAATGGAAGCACATGCAGTGGTGATGTAAATCTGGAATAACTGGAATGGTGATAGAACTACAACAGATTAACATCAGTATAATAGAGCAAAATTTGATATCAGGCAGTAGATAAATCAGCAAATATTTTCAATGTGTAAATAGCTAGAAATGAGGAGAATTATTTAACATCAGAAAATAGGTAAAACTCAGGCAATGTGAAATGGTAAAAGGGAACGCATATCAGTAAAATCTTCCTGACCGTGAGATCTGTTAGGTTGCAGAATAGACTCTTGAGGCCAATGGTGAAAACCCCAGTCCTTGTGACATTAACAACTAAATAGATAAAACACTGGCAAATGTTTTATCGGGAATAAGATGAACTAAAAGGTCTTTCCGTCTCTAGATTTAATGGGCTGGATTGTTCAAACCTGCCTCTTTAATGGTGAAATTTTACATCCACAATTAGAAAATACATAAAACTTGCTTTAAAATTTGAACTTCTTAGTATACTGATGCCGTCAAGGAGTGAGGTTTTTAAATAGCTCCGACTGTGCCTAAAATTCGTGCCTACAAAACTGCAGGTATGGAAAAGGAAGCCAGTTTGAGGTTGGGATGAAATTTAGGCAGTTTGACTCTGTCTTTCTACAAAATAATTCTATAATCTGTCCTTCATGTGAAATGTTAAATGAGGTTTTCCCATTCTCTAGTAGCTGTTCCATAAGAGGCTAAAAATCTCAATAGTGCTTTGTGTGACTGTGGCTGTACACACGAGCGCAGAAACTCCCACACAATCCCAGTCTGGACAGTTTCCCACCTCCTCTCAATAAAATATGTCCTAATGCCCAGATTATGTGAGCTACATTGGAACATATAATTGATGTTTTGTTTACTTCCATAGTTGCTGTATTAGCAGTAAGTCAGTCATTGCTTTAGAAAGTACCATGAGAAACTGGAATACGAAAGACACTATTGAAACCCATTTTCTATTCTAATGTTTATACTGTGCTGGATTGACAGTAATTTCTTCAAAAACAAAATGTCTCTTTATTAAATGCTAATTCTAATACAGTTGAAATCGGAAATCAACACAATGTAACAAATAGCATAAGTAATTGAAGGCAATACAAGGCACTATAAAGTATATAACCTGAAACACAACATCAAATATAACATAAACCATAAAATTACAATGCAGTACTTATAACACCATGTAACATTTCCTTAGCACATATTATAACATAATAATTAGTGTGGCACAGCGTAGTAGACATGCAATATTGCAACATATAACACACATGTATAAAGCCTTAACACAACGTTGTAATATAAAGCCAAACCTATTACAATGTAACACCTAGATTCCTTATGCCTATTGCAATGACACCCAGATTATTTATACATATGTATAAAGTAACTTTAGAATTGTACACATTCAATAACATTACTACAAGATAACAGTGTTCATCAAGCAGTCATAGAATGGGTGGGGTAAGAGCCCATTCAAATGCACACATCCAGCTTTATTTACAATTACACACATGCATTCCTTATTTTAAGAAGCCTTATACTTATTCTCCTTCTTCTTGGTCAGATCCCTCTGTCTCGTCTAAGTGTCCTTCTGTTCTGTCAAGCTGCTTTCTGCTACATGCTACTGATGCTGCTGTCTTCTATTGCTGTCTTCTTCTTTGGCCATCAAACCACCGACACTCAAGCCTGTCAGCTCTCTGCCTTATATATGATTTTCTGCCTTTCCCTGATTAGTTGCTTTCTTAATCAAAAGCATCTTCCCCTCCCAGGGGTGATATCATTTTTGACCAATCAGTTGTCTGATATGCTAGTGAGTTTCACTTGTTTAATTAAACTTGGACCTCCTTGAGATCTTCCTTCCTGCCTAACTGAACCCTTCCTGCACATATTAGGAGTGATCTTTATTTCATCTCAATCTACTTTCTGCTGTTGGGCGGTTTCTTAACACCTCCACTTTGTTTCTCTCCCTCTTTTAGCATGCCATCATTGGAGCCACCGTTTTAGATTTCTAGCTAAAACTTGCTCTAAACTATCATATTTACAACTTATCATAAGTCTTAAACTGAAAACTAACTATATTTCTATTCATGCCTAATTATTATGATACTGTCACCATTTTCATTGTTTAAATTAGAACAGATACAATCTACAATGTTTTCTCCCCCTCTTTATCTGCTTTTCAGCTGTATGGCTAAATGCTGTCTCTGGTGCTGATCTCCTTACACGGACTAGAGCAGCTTAAAATTTTCTTGTATCAATGACATATAGTTTAGTACCATGTATCTTTAATATTTCCTTTTGGAATTTGTCAGTATAACCTACCTGACTATGCCCAAATATGTTTCCTTCTCATAATATTGTCCCAAGACTTGTTGGCTTTACATTTTGGTACATTAAGTGGATATATAATTGGTTAAAGAATCGCAAACAAAGAGTAATTGTTAATGGAGTGATGTCACATTGGAAGAAGGTCTCAAGTGGGATTCCACAGGGATCTGTTCTGGATCCAGTGTTATTTAACACCTTTATTAATGACCTGGATTTAGGAATAGAGAGCATATCGATGAAGTTTGCAGATGACACAAAGCTAGATGGGGTTGCAAAGAATTTGGAGGCTAGAGCTAAAATCCAAAGGTCTCTTGATAAATTGGAGAACTGGGCTATAAACAACAAAATTAAATTCAGCAATGAGAAGAAAAACCAAATGAACAAATACAGAATGGGGGGAAACTGGCTTGGCAGCGGCACTGCTGAGAAGGATCTGGGAGTTGCGTTGGATCACAACCTCAACATGAGACGACTATGTGATACTGTGGCCAAAAAAATAAATACATCAAATAAATGCAATTTTGGCATAGCAGACAGACATAGCTTACGAGTCATGGTAGGCAATAGTACAATTCTACTTGATGCTGGTTAGGGCTCAGCTGGAGTACTGTGTCCAATTTTGGTCATCAGTGTATAGAAAAGATGTAGTGGAACTGGAAAAGGGTCCAGTGATGTGTGGCAAAGATGGTCAAAGAGATGGAATGCAAGCCATATGAACCCAGGCCGAAGGAACTGGGTATGTTTATTTTGGAAAAGAAGAGATTAAGGGGGGACATGCTAGGGGTCTTCATATGCTTTAAAGGCTGCTATAAAAAGATGGGGGAAAATAGTTCTCTCTTGCCACATAGGACAGGACAAGAGGCAATGGGTTCAAACTACAGCATAGCAGATTTAGATTGAATCTCAGGAGAAAACTTCCTAACTGTAAGAACAGTAGGACAATGGAACAGACTACCTAGGGAAGTTGTGGAAGCTTCTTCATGGGAGGTTTTCAAAAACAGGTTGGATAGCAATCTGTCTTGGATACTTTAGACACAACAAATCCTGCATCTTGGGAAAGGGTTAGACTAGATGACCCTTGTAGTCTCTTCTAACCCTTTGGTTTTAAATTCCATGACCCTCTTATCTATCCCATTTTTGTGCAACTCAACCAATAGTTGGTTGCTTTCCTCCTCTAATTTGCATGTCTTTTCCATGCTAATTCAATTCTCCTAGCAAATAATTGATGCTTTACCTCATATTTCTTCTTCATGTCATCAATCTAATATGTTCCCTAAACTGGACTGAAAATTACCCTTGTGAAACGTCCCTTGTTCCTCTGAGCCATACTTTCAATTCTCTATGAGGTTCTCTTCATGTCTTGGCACAAGTCTCTCCACTTTACAGTCCCCTTGGAAAAAACAGGTGACAGGAGGGAAGATATTAGTGCTGTATAACACTTTAATGTAAAGCTATAGGTAATTCCAGAGCTTTCCATAGTGAGGGGGGGACATAATCCCTGGTCCAAACGGCTTGTAAATGAATTAATTTACAAGAGGATGGGATACTGTGGAAGATAAAAGGGGGGTGCAGTAGAGGGATCCAGGAAGCAATGCCCCAAATGATGATGTTAGGTTGAAAGTGATCATTCCGCACATATTGCTGCTCTTGGATAGGGAATGGAAAAGCAGCCTTGCTTGGCTAAATATCCTTGATGCTAGGATAAACTTGCCAAATGTGATTGAAACAGCAAATGTTGAGAGCTTATGGATTTAGAGCTGTGCTAGACAAAGCACTGAAAAATATACTGTAGGGAGCATCCTGCACTGGACTAGATGAAACTGAAGGAGTCTCTTCCTCTCTGACTTCTGACACCATTGAGTCAAGATGCAAACATGAACAGTTTTTGTTTTCTGTACATTAGTTGGCTGAAGTTTATTCCTCCTTCACTGCCTGCTCTGTGATTAGCTTAACGGCCATAGTGAGTGCACAGTATGTGTCTGAAAGGTAAATATTCAGTGTTTTAAGCTTTGGTTAATTTCTCCTTTACATCCTCATGGGTCTTATTGCTTTGCTCACTTCCCCACAAGGACCCCTCTTGTAGTAGGGCAGGGGTGGACTAGCACTAGAATCAAGAAGCCATTCTGATAGTAAGTCATCTTATTCTTTTCCCTACTGGCTTCTGGCACCAACAACATTTTAGATGACAGGCGAAACCCTCTGTCTCTCTCTTGACCCCAAAAAACATACTCACTCTTTAGAATCCCATAATTGCAGGGAACATATTTAAAGTGAGACAAACTAAAGAAAGAAACTGAGGGTTACTTCTTTTGCTTTTAATACTATATTGAAGAGCAGGATGTCTGTCTTATAGATGATACTAATGTGGAATTTATTTTGGTTTGCAATTCAATATGGAGACTAACTATCATCCACGCTTTATTCATAGACATTTCCTATACTAAGTAGTAGTAGAATTTATCACTGCAGAGCCATTAAAACACTGGAGGCCCAATTCTGATCTCATATGGGTTACTCCATTGACTTCCGTGGAGTTACTCTTAATTTGCCCCAGAGCGATATTAGACTCATGTAGTCTGTGACCATATTAGTAGTATATTATATGTGTAGTCTGGTGAAGTACTGGGAAATTTGGAGTTGGTTGAGGATGCCTCTGAGCTTTTGAAAGGCTAAGCTCCTCCAAGTCCTCTCCTTGCCCAGTCCTGGACTGAAAGTTTCAGTGAGACAAGGTGGGTGAGGTAATATCTTGTATTGAACCAACATGACTACAGCAGCAGTGCATGCAACAATGAAAGTTTCAATGTAAAGTGTTTGAGCTTCCCCTGGCTTGAGGCCTGATTTTGGATCAGTTGTTGAATCCAGACCCTTTTCCTCTTACTTCCCAGAGACACCTTACTGATGTTAAAATCAGATCAGCAACTGCAGATTCAGTGGGTGGTACTTTCCCTTTGAAATCTGTAGAGAACCAGCACCCCCAAGTGTTGGCAGACATCTCCTACTCTAGCTGACCTGTTCTGAATGAGATAAACCCCAGGATCTGCCTTTTTGTGGCATTATGGATCCCATGACATGTACTGCAAGATAGAGATTTAACACTGGGTGATATTCCAATTTCAGTAATTAAACCTTGCCTTCCTAAACTCCCTTTCAGTATGAGTGGAGATGACATCTTTCTCTTTCAGTCCTGAACGATTGTGAATGTTACCATGTTCCCAGCAGTCCTGAACAAGCAACCCCCTATTAGACACATGACGTGGTTCAAAAGCCCCTCCTCTTTAATATCCTGAAACCTCATTTAGAAACAGTCATTGGGATTCAGATTTATGAGCAGCAGGCAGATGTCTCTGATTTGGTTTGTAGTGATGCAGTAATAAAGTGATCGTTATGTTGTGCAAAAACCACTGAATTTCCTCTGCATGTCACAAAGATAGCTATAATAAGCTCCTTCTGTGGTCTGGCTTTTATAGCCACTGCATATCTCATTTTGTTTTGCCTTCCTAAAATAGTCTTCCTTCCAGAGAGGTTATTTATTGTCACCTGTTTCCAGTGAAGAATCAATTTAGTTAAATCTGGCATATTACTGGAGAATTCACCAGTGCAGAGTGGAGCAGTTACTTCCCATATCTTACATAGAGTACTCCTGTTAATACATCCTAGAATTATATTAATCTTTTTCACTACAGCATCATATTGTTGGATCATGTTCAATTTGCAATCCACTATAACTCACTGTTGCTTTGCTGCAGTACTACTGCCTAGCCACTGAGTCCTCATTTTGTAGATGTGCATTCGATTTTTCCTTCCTAAGTGTAGTACTTTGCACCTGTCTGTATTGAATTTTGTCTTGTTGATTTTAGACTGATTCTCTGATATGTCGCGGTCATTTTGAATACTGTCCTTCAAAGTGCTTTCAACCCCTCGCCGCCTGGTATCATCTGCAAATTTTATAAGCATACTCTCCACGTCATTATTCAAGTTGACTAGTACTGGTCCTACCGGACCTAGGACAGACCTCTGTAGGACCCCACTAGATACGTCCTCCCAGTTTGACAGCAGGCCATTGATGACGGTTCTTTAAGTACGATCTTTCAACCAGTTATGCTTCATCTTATAGTACTTTCGTCTAGACTACATTTCTGTAGTTTCTTTGTGCACTAGTTTTCACATGCACCCTTTCATGTGCACGCTCATCATCCAAATGGGTGAAGGGGAGGAAGATTGATCGTAGAATAGGTAGCACAAGCATTGTGTATACTGTTGTCACCCTGAAATATGTATCCCAAATTGAAGCAGTGCCAGTTAATGTGTCACAGTAGTTGATGGAGCCAAATTTAAAATGCTAGATGATTTCCAGTAGTAAAAGGAAGTAATGCAAAATGACCTAGCCATCTTAAAAAGATAAGCTGACTTTTTCCAAATGATCTTCAGTGACTGTAGGAAAAGGAAAAGGTTTAACCTGTGTTGTACCCACATTCTGTGTCACTGCCTGTATAGAACATTTTCTGTATTGCTAAGATCCTGACCTTTCTCAGACTCTCTTGCTTTCTGCTTTCCTGTTCCCATTGCTGACTTCTGGAGTGGAAAGGTAAGGAAAGACAAAAGTGCGTTTCTACCATTGAAAGCCCTGCTTTAACAGCCCCGGAGACTGCAGTCCTCCTTTTACGTATAAGATAGGTACAACATGAGCAAGCTTCCCTATGTTTCTTCCTCTGCCTAGTTCCTCCTCTTGCTCTTCTTTTTATTCATGGTATTGCTCAATGGCACTCGAAACAAACAGCAGACTGGCAGTGTCATAAAACTAACAGCCATGCTCAGTCACTATCCTGACCAGTTAGCCTAGTAAAAACAGTGGTGTTGGGCATATGGTTTGCTACAGAGTACTACTTACTTTCACTTGATGTACCTCTGACTGTGTGCCCAAATTAATTAAATTCTAGTGTATTGTGAAGAATGATAATTTTATTATGCCAAATTAGCTTCCCTTTTTTAATTACTTAATCATTTATTACAATAAAATACTGTGGTTTTAATTTTCATGCAGTTGGATGTGCTTTACAGTGTTTTATAACTCATTAAAGCTCAGTGTGTCTAGGGTTTTGTTGTGTTTGCCATACGGTGCACGTGATGCTCAATTTCTAGCAACACATGCTGTTTATATGCATGGTTCGTGTTGCCGTTGTGATGGTGATAGGGTTGTTGTTTCTTCCCTTGCAAGATCTATGTTGTGGCTGGGATGCAAATGTTTTGAAATAGAACATGATCATTTTTCTTTACATTAGTAATATTGATGATTTACTTTAGCATGTCAAATATTCTCGCATTTAAAAAGAAGCGTGGCCACATTAAACCCGTCCACTGGCTTTTCATTCATGTAAGGCGCCAATTAAAACATTTTAATGACCTGTTTAGATTGTTTTTTGCATGGCAATGGCCTTCCAGATGTGCTGGCCATCCCCGCTCCCAGTGAATTCAGTAGGACCCGTGGCTGCTGATCATCTCTGAAATTCAGGCCATAAATCAGTTGTTGCTACCATTCCCTCCAGTGAGCCTTCACTAATGGCATCAATGGCATTTTTAAACCAATAACCTCTTCATCCCTTTGAGATTTGTAGTTAAAACCCTCATTTCATTTAGCCTTTATTGTCAACATCTCTATTTGTCCCAAATTTTCAACGCTGGTTGACTCTTGCTCTGTGAAGGGGCATGACTGCAGTGTCTTGCACTTATTGATGTGTAAGCATATTCCACTTTCACCTGTAGGGAAATGCCTCATTTGATGAATCTTCCAAAATAATTGGCTTGACTTTTGCTTTTCAATATAGATACCAACTGCTCTCCTCCTTGAACAAAACACATTTATTTTCTAAGGGCAGCATGAAATAAAACTGCACTAAAGTGAGAACGAGAGTGCAGTAGCATTTTAAAGACTAACAAATTTAATTTCTCCACTTCATCAGATGTAGCCCACAAAAGCTTATGCCTGCAGAAATTAAATTTGTTAGTCTTTAAAGTGCTAGAGGACTCTTGTTGTTTTGCTGTATACAGACTAACACGGCTACCCCTCTGGAACTAAAGTGAGAGTAAGCCATGATAACTCCTGTTCCCCCTCAGAATAATTTGGCCTAATTACAGTAATTCCTCTCTCAATTATATATCCCACAAATCTGATCAGCCATATTGGGGAATTTCTGATGGATTTTGTTCTCTGACTCTACCTGCAGGGTGATGATGTATGGCCTGTATTATATAGGATGGCAGACTAGATAATGATGATAGTCCTTGTGGCCTTTAAATCTATTCCATCCAAAAAAAACCAAAAAACCCAAAAACTGTTAAAAGAATGTTACAGTTGCAAACTCAGAACTTTAATGTCAGAATGAAGGCTGCCCATTTGACTTTAATTCATCCCCCTTCTGTGTCTGCATTACAATATACTCTTTAATTATGTGATCACCTGCTATTTTTTCCACTGGATCCTGATTCATTCAGTACATTGGTTCGCTGGTGCTCTGGAGATGACTCAGGGGTCTAGAGTGAAGGAGGTTGTTAGCTGTAGAAGCCTGCTTCATTTGTTGCAGAAGTTGGAAGGTGTCCAGTGAATGAAGCAGGGGACAGGAGAATGGAAAGGATGGTCTCATGGCTAGCCTTGGAGATCTGGATTCTATCCCTGCCTCTGCCACAGAGATCCTATGTGAGTCTGAGCAAGTCACATCAATCCAGCATTTCACAGGTGGTCACTTATGACTACAGTTGAAGTTGATTGGATCTGTGCTTTCAACATATAATGTGCTGTAAAAATGCTAAATATGCTGGAAAATCAGAGCCTGGGTGTCTCAAACTGAGACCCCTCAATTTTGACAGTTTTGGCTTTAATCCCTCTGTGCCTCAATTCTCCAGCTGTTCAAAGAGAGATAATAACATCTAATCTCAAAGGAGTGTTGTGAAGTTAAATTAATTAATATTTGTGAAGCTCTTGTGTACTGTTGTGACAGCACCAGCACCGTAATTTGGTATTTAGTGTTGATTGATTGATGTGCAATCAATAAGGCCTGGGGCCACACGTAGGAGGATAAAAAGAAGTATTGAATCACTACTCATTCACTGAGTGAGAGGGGGTCCTGCAGAAAAAGTTGTATGTGAACATATAATTAAACACTGTATCATAATGCCAATAGGGCCAAATTGATATTGCACTGGCAACCTTAAGGCTGGCATTTCCTAACTTTTGCGTGCATAACTTTACCAACCAGAACATTGTTTTAACACAGGGTTTGGGGTTTTTTTAAATGTAATTTCCTATTTTTTTAAAAAAAACGAACTGAAGAAACAGAATTTCCATCACGCAGAACCATACTGACCCCCCGATATGGGCCGTTAGCAGGGTGTGGACCTCCAGAGCCACAGCACCAACCACTACCATTTGATCCAGCAGAGTCAGTGGCATCAGCCGTAGGCTGAGGATCTGACTCGGGCACTAAGTTCAGAACCATTCGCTGAAAGCAGAGGAAGGTAGAGACTCCTGGGTTCAATATTGGCCGCTGAAGGGGAATGTTCTCTTGTGGTTCTATACCTGTCTGTCCCATCCTGCCCCCAAGCCTGTCACTGATCCTCTTTTCCCGTATCCTCACTCTGAGTAACTATGTCTCTCACTGCTCTCCACCCCCACCCTTCTGGCTCCGTTCCCTCTGCGTCTTCCCGTTCTCTGGTTCCTGCAGTCCCTCTTCCTACCTCTTTCCTCATCCCCCTTCCTATTGCTCATGCCTCTGCAGTCTGTATAAGGCTGTTTCCTCTTTCTCCTCCGTGCTGCGTAGGTGCCAGCCAGGGGAGCATCGAGAGCACAGGAGAGAGATTTCCCGCTCTCAGTTGTGGTACCACAATGGCTCAAGCTACAATTGCAGTCCTGGAGTGGAGTGAGGCTCTGTGGGGATACCATGTGCACGGTGTGGTGAGGAGGCAGGCGCTGGAGTATGCTTCGTGCGGACAGCGTCTTCTGAGAACTTAGCCTCCAAACTCAAACAGGCCTCTACTGACCATATGCAAACAGATTTTTTTTTCCAAAGGCTCATAACTTGGCCGAAGCTGAGTGATTTTTCATTGGAACAGCAATAGGCACATTCTGCCACAAAAGCCACTCCCTGCTCCAGAGCCTGGAGACCCTAGAGCATCCAAAAAAAATTCTTACAACCAATTTGTTTACATGGGCAAACCAGTGCACGTTCCCCTAATCTTACTCTCTGAAACGGCTGAACTGTTTTAGCTGAAACTTTCCCCAAAAAATTCAGCGTGAGTCAGGCACCTGGCTTGGAAAAGTTCAGCCAAAACAGCGTAAGTTTGGCAAAGTTACAAGCAGCTGAAAAACGGGAATGGGAAATGTCCATTATCCTTAACTATAGCAGTTGCCACCTGTGCCACCTACAATGAATCCCTTATGCCGTGTGCAGGCTGTTACCTAGTGCCGTTTTGTTTCCCAGAGTTGTTGTAGATATGCATCCCTTGCTTGAAGGGTTTAATCTAGTGTTACACTGTAACACAGCTGTCCAAAGTTCAGCCAGAGAGTCAGTTGTGGAATCCTAAAATAGGGCCCATAGCTGCCCTCTCCCTGTAACTTCAGGACAGACCAAAGCTAACAAAACGGCATCTTTAATTGGTCAGAATTCAAACAAAAAGCAATGTTCTGCTCATTTAGCAAAGGTTACAAGTTGAAGGCAGTGTTGAGGTTGTAGGCATTTAGTTTCAATTGGAACAGACATAATTTTCTGTGCAAATCAGCTATGAAGCCCTCTGCAAATTACTCCATTTCACCTGTGAAAAAATGGCCATGATTAACTCTTGTGGAGTGTCCATTACCTACCTGACATGATGGGAAAGGGAACCATTAGTTATTATCCTGTGCATATTAGCAGTAGCACTGACCCTAATTTCTGAATCATTAGAGTGATCTCTCTGTGTGTGTGAGAGTGAGAGAGCCACTATGCTGCCCAAGCGGTGATGTGACGTGAGGCGTTATGCCTACTGTTTCCAGAAACACCTAGACGAGAACAATGAGTAGCACTAGCTGTACTTTAGGTGTAATGTCATTTATGTGTCATGGGCATGGAGGCAGGGCTCATGGCTATGCCCACAGGCCCACATAATGGGATCTGATCAAGATGAAGGACTTTGTCATTTGCCCCATAGTGAAATTTTACCAGTTTTTCTCCCATCCCCCGTCAAGGGAACCCACATCGGATTGGGAATTATATTGAATACAGGGCCATTTACTGGTGTTTAACAGAGTATTCATGCCTTGAAAAATAAGTAGCAGTAGTTTTCAGGTAGATCTTCAGCCCACAAAAAGATTCGTTTTTTTGCTAGCAAAAGTATCATAGACATTTCCTAGTTTTTAGAATGAGCCATTTCTAATAATAAATGCTTGTGTTCCAAAAACACACACAAGATTAAAATGTACAAGGTCTTTAAGAGTGATCCGTGGTTGCTTAGGAAGCTACACATGCATCTTGATAGATCTTTAATTTTTGTGTTTTTTGATTATTTTCTTTTGTTTAAACTTGTTTGCAAATGACATGAAAGCTGGATTTATTATAAATCTGTTTCCATGAGCACTTTTTTAAAATCCCAAAGCACATTTTGATTCAGGCATGTTTGCACCCTGTTTTCTCACTTTCCTACCATACCGTATTTGAACTTCAACATCTGACCAACCAAAATTATTTCATGCAGTATGTTTGTTTGAGCAGATATTAGAGTTGAAATATGGAAAGGAAGTGAGAACACAGGGTGCAAATGTGCCTGAATCAAAATGTGCTTCAGGATTTTCAAAAAGACTCATGAAAACATTTTCACCATCTTTGTGCCACTTCACGTCCTAGGATGTTATGGGAGGATATCCCTGAAAATATGCCCCCTGTGGTTTGTCTAGAGCAGCAGCTCTTGAGGACTCCCAAATCAGAGATCTCCTGTAGCAAATAATGAGCTGGGTATAATGTGGTGTCTCACTCTGCTTTGTGGGGGCACTTCGGTGACCTAGTCTGTAATATTTAGACCTAACTGGATCAAATCCTGGCAGGGATAACACATTTTTTCCCAAGGTAGAATAATTTAGTTTCATGTCTGTTCGTGTGGTGGAGGAGGGTTGAGTTTAGGGATCTGTGGGATGAAATCTTACCAGCCTTAGTCTTGCTGTATCTGTATGCTAAAGATCCTGTGGCACTTCTTGTAAGAGTAGTGGTTTGCCCCAGGGTCCTTGGCAAGAATGTCCTCCACTCCCTTCTTGTTTTGCAGCGCGCTCTGTGCTGCCAGGTTGCTTCCCTACATCCTGAGTGGTAACAGCATATCAGGGGCACCGTATGGGAATAGTTCTTCTTCGAGTGCTTGCTCATGTCCATTCCACACTAGGTGTGTGCACAATTGCTGGAGATCTTCCCCTTAGTGGTATCCCTTGGGCCAGCTCAGGCACACTCTGGAGCCACGTGCATACGTGCCGGTAAAAGGGGCGCACCCGGCCCTGCACCCTCTCAGTTCCTTCTTACTGCCCATGATGGTCACTGGAATGACCCTTTCTTGCTCTTCCCAGTGGTTTCAGACTCTTCTCTGCATTCGTAATGCCAATAGTTTAGTGCTAATAGCTCAGTGTTTAGTGTTCACAAGTAGTGTTAGTGTGTATAGCTAGTGTATATAGTTCCTATTGCTGAGGGACTTTTTGCCCCAGGGGTTGGGCATATCCCCAGGCTTCAAACCCTGTGCCTACTGTGGCAAACGTTTGCCCATGAGTGACTTGCACTCTGGTTGCTTGAAGCACTTGGGGGAAACTCACATAAAGGACAAGTGCCAAATATGCCAGGGACTTTAGACCCCTCATGGGACATCAAGCTAAAGACTTTCCTCGTAGAAACTGCCCTCAGACCTATCTCAGAACCAAGTTGCTCTGATTCTGCACCGAGTTCAGCAGCGTTGGCGTGAAGCTTCTCTTGGACCTGATCTCACAAGACCATGGCAGGTTGCTTCACCCAAATCTCGCCTTCCTGCACCTAACTGCATGGTTGCTGCATGGCTGAACACCAAAGAGCAGGCCTGTTCGGATCAGGTTCAGCAGGTCTTGTTAGGCCGTAGAAAGCTGGCAAAGTGGAAACATTTCACTTGTTGGTCCTCTGGATGGAATCTTTCTCCATCCCATCTTGTCTGCAGTCCATCTTGGACTATCTGCTCAACCTAAAGCATCAAGGTCTGGCTCTCTCATCTATTAAGATACACTTGGTAGCCATCTCAGCCTTCCACTCCCCAGTGTTCGACAGTCAGGTGTCTCAAGGGGCTGGAAAGGCTCTACCCTCAGGTTCGTGAACCTACCCCCTATGGGATTTAAACCTGGTCCTGTTGAGAATCACGCCCCCCCACCCTCTGAGCTGTTAGCATCATGCTCCATGCTACTTCTTTCTCTTGGAAGGTCGCCTTCCTAGTGGTGATCACCTCGGCCAGAAGGATCTCTGAAATCAAGGCCCATATGTCAGAACCGCCATCCATGTTATTCCTATGCTGCCTTGTGCCTTTCCTACCAAAGGTGGTGTTGCAATTTCATAACAACCAGGACATCTTTCTACCAGTCTTCTTCCCAAAAATCTCACAAGTCCGCTGAAGAATGGCGTTGGACGTTAGGTGGGCCCTCGCCTTCTATATATTGAGGGGACTAATCCATTCTGCAAGTCCACAGAGCTCTTTGTAGCAATAGCAGAAAGGATGAGAGGGCTACCTATGTCATCCCAAAGAAACTCGTCCTGGGTAACTGCCTGTATTCAGGCTTGCTTTGAGCAGATGAATGTCACACCCCCAACTATCATGACTGCCCATTCCACAAGAGCCCAGGCTTCATCAGCAAAGTTCTTTGCAGAGGTACCAATCCGCAACATCTGCAGAGCCACAACCTGATCATCAGTTCATACCTTCACATCCCACGACGCCAACACCCAAGAGGCCCGAGATGATGCTGGTTTCGGGAGAGCAGGGTTGCAGTCAGCACGTCCATGAGCTCTACTTGTGAGTCACCTAGCGTGGAATGGACATGAGCAAGCACTCGAAGAAGAAACCTTCCATAACCGTTGTCCTTTCGAGATGTGTTGCTCATGTCCATTCCATGACCCACCCTCCTACCCCTCTGTCGGAGTTACTAGCAAGAAGGAAATGAGAGGGCAGCGTCCCTTATGCTGGCGCATATGCGCGTGACTCCAGAGGGTGCTAGAGCTGGCCCTACGGATACCACTAAGGGAAAAATCTCCGGCAACTGTGCACGCAGTGCGCACATGCCTAGCATGGAATGGACATGAGCAACACATCTTGAAGAACAGTTACGAAAGGTTAGTAACCCTTTTTTTTTGGGGGGGGGGGGGGGTGGTGAGGGCGGGTAAAGTGATTTGGGGAGTATTCAGAATGGAAGATGCTGCATAAATGTGAAATATTATTTTTAAATTTTGTTGTAGAAACCAAACCAAAAAACTAGAAGTGAGAAAAGGAAGTTAGTAAGGCTGGCCTCTGAGAGCATCGCACACTTCCTTCACTGGTTGCATAAAGAACAGAGAAGCAGTCAATGGCTCTGGAGCAGTGTTTTCTAGTGGGTTAGAGCAGGGGGCTGGGAATCAGGACTCTTGGGTTCTCTCTTTCACTGTGCGACTTTAAACATTTCACTCAACCTCACTGTGCCTTGCTTTACCCATCTATAAAACTAGTATAACTCCTACCTTACAGGAGTGTTGTGAGAGTGAACATCTGTTAAGCGCTTTAAGGTCCCTGGCTACAATATATGAACAGAGTACTACTATTATTATTGCAGCAGTAATGGATCTGGGATGTACACAAGAAAATCAGGATGGACAAAAAGGTTAGGTTTAGACATTATAGAAAAAACTCAATTTCTGATTGGGCGGGGCGGGGGCAGGAAAGTGGACAAAGGAGTGTGGTTTTTCTGAGTGGGGTGGGCAGAAATGGGACAAGAAGGAAAAGATCGATCTATCTAAGACATCTATATTGAGCTAAATAGATACAGGGACATGAAAACCCAAGCGAGTTAAGTGGTGACACAGCTGAGCTAATTTGAGCCATGTGTAGAAGTCTTGCCACTAATGGAAATTACCAACAGTGCCCTCTGTTGGTCACTTGAAGAAAAGGCTTGATATCCACCATCCATGAATGAAGCCACTTGCATGACTCCCTCCCTGTGCGTGCATTCTTCTTGGGACGTTAACTAGAAGATCAAAACTTAGAGGCAATAATTTAACAACACTGCTCTCTCTGTCTTTCTTTTTTTTCCATAGCATCCTCTTTGCCGACATAGAGGGTTTCACCAGCTTGGCCTCCCAGTGTACAGCGCAGGAACTGGTCATGACGCTGAACGAGCTCTTTGCCAGATTTGATAAGCTTGCAGCTGTAAGTTTTCTATGATAATTCTGATTTGGGTTCCGGCTGCATGATTGACATGTTGCGCTGGTTCAGTGGATTTCTAATATTCACTGCCCTAAAAAGCAGATTGTTGCAAGCATGAAATGAAATCTCATACTTCTCCCCCTCTTTCCTTTTTCTTTGTAGGAAAATCACTGTTTACGTATAAAAATCTTGGGAGATTGCTATTACTGCGTATCTGGGTTACCAGAAGCAAGAGCTGACCATGCCCACTGCTGTGTTGAAATGGGAATGGATATGATAGAGGCTATCTCGTAAGTACCAGATTCCCCAGGGAGAGTTTATGAACAAATAGCAAATGTATTCAAGAGACAGTTTTTCCAGTTAGTGTTTCCTCTCTTAATGCATGTGGTAGCCAGCTCATTGAGCTAGCGGCCACAGAGAGAGGGTACATTTGGGACCAGAACAGGCACACAAATGGACCTGACAGTAGAAAGATGGAAGCCTGATTCCACTAGAACCAGCTGGGGCATCTAAATTGTTCCCTCTCCCCCCAACTGAGATAGGTTGCCCTAGACATGGAAAGCATCAGTCCCAAAGGAGAATTTTTTCAGCAAGGTGCAGGCATGTGAAAAGAGGGTTTATCATGGAAATCTGTAACCTTTGTAGACCCCTGGTCATCCTGCAGTAGTTTCCCCCTTTGCTTCTCAAGGGGAGAAATGCTGTCTATTACCCTGATGTGGAAAAGGCCCAATAGGCTGCAGATGTAACGTGGAGGAGGAGGAAAAGGTAGGACAGGATGTGGTGAAACTGCATAAGGACAGTATGACATAGGCCTGTGCACCGAAAGGGGTCCAACCACACCAACTTGGAGGGTGATTAGGATCAGGGCACTGAAAGACGCTGCTGGTGCCACAACTGTGGAGGCTACTGCAAACCCTGAGACTTCAGTAGCAGCGGTAGAGTATGTACTTGGGATGGGGAAAGAGGATCGTGTCCTCCTCTGAACTGCCACAGATCACCTCCTCACACAATCTTCCTGAAGATTGGCACAAGACCAGAGGCTTTGTTTATGGATGGGTGGACTGCTTCTTTCAGACCAATTACTTAGCAGCAAAGAAGTTGGGCTTGATGGTTAATTCACAGATAAACAGCCTGTGCTTCATTGCCTTGACCCTTTTCAGTCATTTACACTGCGCCAAGTGAGTCATCAGGTATAAAGCCACCAGGTCAGAATTGTAGCATTCAACACCCACTTTGCCGTCCTCGTGCAGAGGCGAAAGTAATTACATCAGAGGCAAGGCCTAGTGCTGATAAAGTCCCTTTTGCTATGTTCAAGATATCCTTGTAACTGTTAATAAATCTGAAACGTTTTCTCTGTGTTGCTGAGGGTGGGTGGAGGATGTGGGAAGCAGGGGTAGAGAGAACAGAAAGTCACTTACTCCAGCAAAGAATTAGATTGTTAAATGCCTTTCATCCCAGACAAAGAGGGAACCAAGCTTTAAAGGGAGAGAAGGAGTTCTTTGGAAACCCTACGGTACTAGCAGCCCAGTGTATTTATTTCAAGGCAAAGTGGGTTGCAGTTCAGTAAAGGAGCCAAGACTCTTTAGGCTTCCTCTAGGGTGTGTCTACATTGCAATTAAACACCTGCAGCTGGCCTTTGTCAGCTGACTCAGGCTTGAGAGGCTGAGGCTGCCAGACTATCCAGCTGCACTGTAGACACCCTCCCCCATCACCGGGTCCCAGAGTTTGGGCTCCAGCCTGAGCCCAGGCATCTACACTGCAGTTTTGTAGTCGGTCACAGGCATTTAACTGCAGTGAAGACATACTCCTAAGTGTTACTCACTGAGCCGAGGTTACAGTGATCTCTCAAGGGCTATAGATTCTTTCAAGCTGCCTGCTGTAGAAAGCGAGAGCATTGCTGTTAAATGTAATAGACCGAGTGTTTTCTTCGTAATACATGTTGTTCGAAAAGATGCCTCTTAGCATTTGATGAGATGCTGCCTAACCTGCCCCATCTTTGTACACCACATCGAATCCATGGGATTCTTTACTACAGCCATTGAAAGCAGGTTATTCACAGCTCCCTTTCTATGGCTCTCAAAGGTCAGAAGTGTGAGGAAGCAGCATGTAGAAATAAATGAAAGTACAGATACAATAGTCCAGATGTGCATTGCGTAGGAGACAAGAAATAGTTGATGCATACCAGGCTTAGGAAGAGGTCTCTCAGATGGAAACTCTGCTTTCTCAAACCACATACTTGTGTTCTAAAAAATGAGACAAAGGTGTGGGTGTTTGTTTGTGTCCTTGAAAAAATCCCAATAATAAGGGCGTAATGTACCCAGCACACTAAATAGATACCTTCAGACTTGATCAAGATAAAGTGAAAATTCACTGAACTGAATGAGAAGAGAACTGCAGAATCTTTACATTTCTGGTTTAGATCCTTTAATGCTATAGGAGCTGATCCTGCAAAGGACTGAGCACATGTTGGCTCACAATCAGTGGGAATTGGGATGCTCACCACATCACATAATTGGACCTATCCCCAGTAGTTCCAGCTCTGAGCAGATCAATTAACGTAGGCACAATGGGTAGATAGCACAGTGTAGGAGGACATGTAAGTACCTAGATAAGTTAGTGAAAAGAGAGGCTTATTTTTATGTATATATCTTTAAGAAAACAAGAGGAAAAATAAACAGCCTGTGTTATCAGTTCATTTGGGAGCAATGAGACAGGTTCAATGATAGCTGACATTTTGATTTATTATGGTGTTATTTGCCTTTAGAAACATACCAAGTGCAAGATTGCAGGGGCTTTGCGAAAGAGACCATATCTACCCCTGTGTTTGTATAGCACTTGGAACAATGAGGGCTTGATCTTGATTGGGCTTTTGAGTGCAAAAATCACACTTTTATAGAACCATTTGGTTCCTTCTTTCACCTTAAAAGAATAAGGAACAAATGAAACTAACTTTGGGCCAATTTATTTTATTGTCACTGGGGTATGCAGTCACTACTCATTTGTTGCTCACCTCAGACCTGAGGCTGTGATTAGGACGGGGATTAGAGCATATCTAGTGATTAGGGCAGAATGCACTAGAGAATTAACATCTTCCTTTACATGTAGGGTCCTCCCCAGATCAGGTGTCTTTGCAGGAAAAGAACAAGGCTACGGTCACAACTTAGAGGAGTGACTAGGATTTGCCCTGTGCACAACAGTAAGACCCTGTATTTACTGAAAGTCCAGGATCTGGCCCTTAGAATCAGCTACTCAGGTTGTTCTCTTTGCCCTGCCCCTCCCCTCCTCCCCCCAGACAACAAAGGGAACGGTCAGGTGAGTTTCTCTGTGAAACATGGACATTCTGGTAATGATGTGATCATCAGCAATTATAAGACAGATTTGGCCTGAATTCCCAAATATAATTTCCATGTGAAGAGCTCCCCGCGTAAACTTTTCCCCTAAAAAGGAAAAACCCGGCAAGTACTACAGTGATCATTTTGGGAGCAAACAGAGAATTCAAGGGCTCATTAAAATCACAGTCTGAGTGTCTGTAGCTGCCCACTTGGAGTGAGTGCAGCAGATGTGGTTCTGTGGTTTGCTATGGCTGCAGCTGAAAGCCCAAGGTTTCCAACTGCAGTGGGTATTTCACACACATATCCTGTTTCATCTATGGAACACTTAAGGACTGGTGCCATACAGACACATTAAGAGCTCTGAAATCATTTCCCTTTTCTCTTTGCAACATGCTATTACTTTTAATGAGATTCACAGAGCTGGGAGGTTATGTCCAGCTTTGGTATGGAAACCAAAGACCAAGGCTTCTTGCTCTCACGATCCTAAAGAATTTTTCCATGAGCTCTGAACTTGCAACCAAGTTGAGAGGACATGGACTTATTCCAAGGACACCCCTATCTAATTAGTACTCTGTTAGACAAGCCAGGATATCAAAGTGCAGTACAGCCTGTCCGTTTTCTGTAGTTAAAGTACTATGAATGAGCAGCACTGTGTGTGTGTTTGAATAATTTCTAGGGAATTGTGGATTTTTCACTCTTGGAGCCAAGTTACATCACTGGATATAGGTACATAGTCCCCAGAGACATCTTTCTTTTTCTGCGTCTCTTTTCAGATTGGTCCGGGAGGTGACAGGAGTCAATGTGAACATGAGAGTTGGGATCCACAGCGGGAGAGTTCACTGTGGAGTCTTGGGCCTCAGGAAGTGGCAGTTTGATGTGTGGTCAAATGATGTCACGCTAGCCAATCACATGGAAGCTGGAGGTAAAGCAGGGTAAGTTGTTGCTTCACCAAAGCTGGCATGAATCAATCTACATAATCGTTTCACCTTTGACCTGCAGGAAGGTCTTGGTTATTTGTCTGTCTGGCATAACATGAGTGTGCTACAGAATTTTCAATTTCAACATTCACTGGCTAGTTTATATCCTCTCAACTCTACACTTCTATCCACAATCAGTCTGCAGTCATCCAAGGTGGACATGCCTTATATACAAAGAATGGAATTCGTCCTCTTTGTAATTCCAATGAAATTGATGGAGTGACACCTGGAATGAATGCCTCTGTGTGATTCCTAGCACAGTGGGTCACAGTTAGAGAGAGGTGTAACCATATGCTAATAAAATGTTTGCTGAAGAACATCCTAGATATCATCTGATCATCAGAAGGAAATGTTGTTCCATGTTGGCTCTCTACTTTGGAACACTCTTCCATAAGAGATCCAAATAAATGTACATTTCACTACCTTAAGGACCAATGGAAAACCAACTCCCTGATATAGCTTCCCCATGAGATTATTATTCTACATGTATTTCTACATTTCCTCTCTTCTGGGAGGGAAGAGTAGAAAACGTAAGATCATGCTACTTGGTGACATACTTCTGTAAGGCACTTGGGTACTACAGTCATTAATGTGGTATAGAAAGCTAAATAAAGCAGCGTGTACATGGCATATGTCTTTATCGACCCATGTCTTGGTCATGTTTGCATAATGTGTTTTGGTCGCTGAGCAAACATGTCTATTGTGTGTTAGAGCAAATGAATGAATGGCTGTCTTACAGCCACGGGGGTGCCTATTAATGGATGTAAAATTTGGTTAATGAGTTCGCTCAATTCTATGGAAAAATATTAATGGGCCTGATCCTACCTCCTTTGAAAGGCAAGACAAAACTCTCATGGAATATCAGCAGCGGCAGGATTGGACCCTGAAATGAGCTATTCATTCCAGTGCACAGAATCTGTCACTGGCAGGAATTGGCTTACTAGATACATGATTATTAAAGCTGCCTAACAAACTCATTTATCTCATTCCAGGCGAATCCACATTACCAAAGCAACCTTGAATTATCTGAACGGAGACTACGAGGTGGAGCTGGGTTTTGGAGGAGAACGCAATGCTTACCTCAAAGAGCACAGTATAGAGACCTTCCTGATTGTACGGTGCAGTCAAAAACGGGTAAGAGCAAACTAACGTTTTAGGTGTTTTGGGCAGGTGGCCACCTTCTAGTACCTCAAAGCAGCCTGAAAGCCAGGCTTTCTTGGCCAGTTGAGGATTCTCCCTATGCAGAGAAGTCCTTTACTGGCAGAGGCCCAGTGTAACAACTTCTATGATACCTTCTCTCCTAGCCAGGTGTGTGTCTGGGGGGAGGAAACTTATGGCCACCTTTGCACCTCTTCTCACCCAGTTCCTACCCCAATCACAATCCAGCTGCACAAAAGAATCTGACCTTCATCCTTTTCTTAACCACTAGGGAGATTATTTGGTAACTGAATTTTATGCTGGTGGAAGCTGACAAATTATTAGCCTTAGAAAAACAAAGTTCTCCATTATACCCTGGGCCCAGTACAGCTTCAGCTGCAGCCGTGGAAGCTTTCCCCGTCTGCCCACCAGTGTGCCTCAACCATGAGCTAAAGTGGCCCCAGGAATTAATGAGTGCTTCACTCCATGGTGCATCATTCCTCAGTATATCTGCTGATTTTGCCAGCAAGGTTATCAGTTAGGGCCAGCTGGGACAGCGGATGCCTTTCCACATTGCATGGGACTGAGAACACCAATTCTTTTCACAGAAGTCACTTGAATAAGCAGCACAAGGTAACAGATTTCAGTCGCTGTTGACTTGAGTTGGACTCAAACCAATGCCTCAGGCACCAGTCGCTGGTTCCGCTGTGTGTGTCTTCCAACAAAAAGTGGCTGTGTTGCAACTAGTCTCTATAATCAGATTATGACAGATTTTAAGGCCAGATCATCTAATTGATCAATCTGATCCTCTAATTTCATCTAATTTCACCTGCTGCATAACATAGGTCATAATATTTCACCCAGTATTTTGTGCATCAAGCTCCGAACACCAGTGGACACTGTGTATGCTGTCCAAAGTTCTTGCTAGCTTGTAGAGATGGCCTTGAATCAAAACCCAGTTTTTGAATGATCCTGAATCTGAGTCTAATCGAAAGCCTACAGTAGATTTGAGCCTCCTGAGCATTTGAAAAGTTTTGAACTGGATGTGAATTTTTATTTTGCAGCTGTCTCCAGGTCCGTAATGGGACAAAGCAAAACCCTATTTCAGAACAACCCCAAACTTTGGAACATCTATTCTAACTCACAAAGGAAAGATGGTGTGGTGATTAAAGCACAGACATCTGGGTTCTATTTCCAGCTGTGCCTTAGTCTTGCTGTCTTACCTTGAAGAAATCACTTAACCTATTTGTGCCTCAGTTTCTCCTTCTGTAAAATGGAAATAATGATAAACATGGGCATTATGAGGTTAAATGCACTGTTAGTGACATGCTTCAATAACATGGTGAATAACCACTATGCCTATACGAAGTTAGCTTGAGATCATCACTCACAGTTACATTCTCTCAGGAATGCCTCAAATCACCGTAATGCAAAAATGTAAGAAAATCCATTATCATCCTCTAAGGAGAGAAGCTAATATTTTGGTATCTATCTACCCAAGAGAAAAATCTCTTCAAAGATAATCCATCTTCAGAAGAGGATTAGAGTTTGCAGGGCCAGATCATTATGTCCTACACATCACTGCCTGTAAGTGTGCTACTAAAGCTACCTGAGATATTTATTTACCCTTTACCCTCTTCACTGTTGTTTAGTGTATCAAGTACACAGAGCAAAACACACTTTTGGTGAAGGCCCATGTCCAGGGAGGGTGTGTTGATTTGTTACATCAGGAGAACACACTCACTAATTATCTGGTATGTTTCTGTGGAGATCTGAAGATCTTTCTTGAGATAAGTAGGATGTTGGGACTTCAAAGTATTTTGCAACATTCTGCTGCCTCATGGTGGCTGAGGTGGAGACTGTCATAGAATTTTCCAAAGGCCTGATCCAAAGCACTCTCCATGTCTGCCTCGTTATTCAGGAAAAATTGTCTAGTAGTGGAGTGGGACTCAAAAGTTCTGGGTTCAGTTACTGGTTCTCCAGCAGACTTCCTGTGTGGGGAAGTCATTTAACCTTTCTCTGCCTCAGTCCCCCATGAGTTTCATACTTCATTTCTTCCACCCTATGCCTGTCTTGTCTATTGGATTGTAAGCTTTCTTAGTATGGGTTGGTACAGACTATTACACAATGGGGCCCTGCTCTTAGCTGGGATGTCTAGGCTCTACCATAATGCTGCTACTAATAGTACTCTGATCCTCAGGGGTTCCAAAGCACTTAATATTAAGACTTGAAATGTCCATGTGGGTTAGGAAGTTGTTATACCTCAACTGGGCCCAAAGCAGACTAATGTCAGAGTCCAAGGGAACCCAAGTGTCCTGAATTCTAGGCCTCACAATTCCAACTTCCTCACTCCTACTTCTATAGTTCATTGGTTTGTAATTGGAGCACTGAGCTTGCATCTCTTTGAATCTTTTAAAGCTCTCCGTCCAAATTTAAATGCAGTAGTATCTCAAAGGTACAAACACCGGAGTTACGAACCGACTGGTCAACCGAACACCATGTGAAACCGGAAGTAAGCAATCAGGCAGCAGTGGGGGGATGAGAGTGGGGGAAGAAAGCAAATGCTATACTGTGCCCTATCGCATCTTAAAGGTCAGCACCTCTGAGGGGCAGCCACTTACAGGTAGGAGGTGAAGATGCTGAGGTTCACTGGCATGGCTGTGAGCCCCTGCTGCCGGCCCCAGGCAGCCTGAGCATGCAGAGCAGAAGCAGACTGGGGTCTGCGCTATTTCCTGTAAGCCGCAGGCGCTGTTTCACGCCCCCACCCCACTGAGAGCGGGAAGTTGTTTTCACCACCATCCCCCGTCAGGAGTGGGGCAAGCTTGCAAGCTCAGTTGGAGCCTGGGAAAGAAGCTGTCCTAGCCTGAGCGGCTGATGCTGCAAGGAACTGAAGGAAGCTGCTGGCGCCTAGGATGGGAGCTGCTGCTGTTGCAGCCAGCCAAAGCCTGGCCTGGAACGGGAACCAGAGTCCGAGCTGCTGCCTGCACACTATCCTCTGGAGAAGTTTTAAAGGGCCACCGCCTCTGCACCCGTGCAGCCCAAGCTTTGCCCATGGCTGCACTCGTGGGTCCTGCCGGCACCTCTGGGAGTGCAAGGGGCAGGAGAGGGAGGGGCGCTAGCAGCGGGCTGGCACCGACCCCCTGCCACATGCCTCCTCTAGAGTGTGGCGAGCAGTGCACAGAGCAAGGCGAGCTCTGGGGAGAGGCGGCTGAGGGCTGGGGCTTGTAGTACCAAGGGTGAGGGGCCAGCCTGCCCCCCAGTTCAGCCCAAAGACAAGAAACGGGAATAGGGCAGGGAGCTGCTTGCCAACCAGGCAATGCTGCCCGGTGCCACCTTTGCAGAGATCTCTTTCAGCCTCAGTGGGAAGACACTGACTGCAGGGGACTGGACCGTAATCCTTTGTTCAGAGTTACGAACAATCTCCATTCCCGAGGTCTTCCTATCTTTGAGATTCTACTGTACCTATTTTAATAGAATAAAATGTTATCAGAAGTGAAAAGCATTTTCCCTTTCCCCACCCCCACCCTGCTTAATATTTTGCTAGAAGGAAAGATGGACAAAGTTCCAGTGTTTTACCTTTGCTTCCATTTCCTCTATTTTTAGCTACCTTCTTGTGTATGATTTATTCAGTGAGGTTTTTATTGGAGTCTGTTCCAATAACCTCCATAAAATGTTCATTTAACTTAGTAATGGGTTCCTGTGAGTCGTGTCTGGGTTCCTGTTATTCACACACAGTGTATTGAGTTTGAATAACAACGTTGAGTATGCATCCCGTTGTGGCCCAGAGTAGCAACAAATTTCATATGGCCTAAAGATGTAAACCTTCTGTTTTTCCACCTCGACCAAAAGCAGCGGATGCAGTGGCAGTGCAAACTTCTCTCACCCTCCACTGCTCCACTAACGTACCTCATCTCTGATCTTCAGGCTCCTTCCTGCCAAGAATGGTTGTTTTTGCTGAACAGCACTTCATTAGATGGTTCGGTCACTTGAGGCCAGATTTCTGCAAGGTGGCGATCCCCTTCAACACCCAATTCAATTGGAGCTGCAGGCATTCAGCACCTTGCAACCTAGGACCTCTGTCGACTGCACTGTCCATTTAACCCACAGGCAGATAGTGTTGGATCTTCGTCCATCTCTAGTAGCTGGTTGACATAAGAGGTTAATGAGGCTGCTACTGTTTCCAATGAATGGCATCAGTCCTTCTAGCTCAAGTGGTTGAAGATGATGCTTTTATTATTGAAGGTCCTGTGTTCCAATCCCAGTGTCAGCCCAAGCAAGATCATTTATATCCACATCAGGCTTTGTGATTCTTATTTATTCTTTCCAGAAAACTATTTTTGTTGCAATTATAATTGAGCTAGCTCTTTTTATTTTAAGGAGCTTCTAACTTTCTGAAACTATGACCTTTGGAGCTGATATTTTGCATGCTTAGTCTCAGTTTTTCTGGAAATCTTGAATTTCAAACAGAACTCACATTTGCATGTTCAGATAAAATCAGTCAGTGAGAAAACAGGTTTACCTGACTTCAGTGGAGGGACACTCCTTACCACGGTGATTAATTAGGCCTAGCATGTTTATTTGCATATGCAATCAGTCACAGTTCTGTCTTTTTATTATTATTAAGAAATTCAATGCCAAAAAACCTGGATGAATGCAACTTTACTGTTGATGCAAAATAAAGTCAGGGAATTCAAAGTAGTGAGGCCAGAATTTAAGATAATTAAGGTGCACACTTGTGGACCTAATTTGCATAGAGTTACCATGACTGCCTTTGCAAATACATCCAATTAGCCATTTGGATGAGCAATTTCCCAGTTTACGTGGGCATACCTAAATTGTCTGAATGACTGGCCCATAACTCCTACAGACACTAACTCAGCATTGTCAGGAGTGTAGTTAAGGCATAATGTTAACGGCATACACTGTGATATCAAATTCCATTTATTGTTGCAGTGATGAATCATAACTTTGAATTTCCTGCTGCTTTGTCTGTTTGCATTCTCAACCGCTAAATGAATTCTTTGCATCAATGTAGTTTGCTGTTGCACTGATTAAATAGGAGGAATGTATGTAATATTTCTGTGTTTCAGTGATTTGTACATATATCAAACTAACTTCTTCCTTGAAAATAGTTTATTGAAAGGATGCTACCAACTTGAACTTTTTGAAATTGACTTGTTAAAAAAAAAATCTAGTTTCTTTAAATAACATGTACAGAACTGAAAATATACTTAGGGACTTTTCTGTCCCCTTTGATGCATATAAGGGTCTTTTACTAGCATGGAGGGAACAGGCAGACCCAAGAGTTTCAAAACCAAACCTGTTCAAACCCAGCCCCGTCTCTTTCCTCCCCCTGTACGTACCTGCCTACTGCCTCTTCAGTTTCACTAGCAGCTCTGCTGGTGCAGTTACTGGTAAACGCTTACTTGCAGAACTTGTGGAAAACCTTGCACACTGTGCCCCTCCCCCTCATGCCTGAGTTAAGTTCATGAGTGATGGGGTTATGCTATTGCCATTTTCCCCAAACCAGGGACATGAAGGAATAGCCAAAGGGGCAAAGAGAGACCTCTATGTTGTTCTCCAGAGTCTCCACTTTCATTTGGAAACAAAACAAGTCAACCAACTAACACAAAAATCACTTTAGCTCCTAGGGTACTGAAGAAAGCATTCAAAACGTAAAGCAAGAATAACCGGTGCAGAGATCTCTGCCTAAGTTTGCAGACATCCTGAAACAATAGCATGTAGGTATGATCTTTCCCATTTCTTTCAATGGGGCATGAACTCAGATGCTAATGATGATGCTTCAGATGGCAAGTTGCTATCTATTTCACAGCTCATCCAGGCATCTAAGAAAAGCAAGGATTTATAGTACCTCAACCTTAACTACAGCAGCCATCAACTAGAGAGTGAGAATGTGGACTATCCACAAAGTGCTGCAGAATGCACAAAGTCGGCAAACTTAAAAAAAAAAAAAAAAAAAAAAAGATGTATTTTTCTCGCTTCTCTTTCAGTTGTAGGAAACATGGGTGTTTCCTGTAATAATAGCAGGTACAACATTTTCTGAAAGAAATGTTGATGGTGGCCCCTTAAGTCTGAAATGGCAGAAATGGCTCAACGAGTTCTGGCCATGGCTCCTAGGAAACAATATTCATTCTTCTCTAAATAATGTCCTAGAACTCCATCCAGCTGAATAAGCAAAATGGTCATTTAAATGTTGTCAATGTGACTCTACTAAAACATCTTAGATTGAATGAGTTTCATTGCAGTGAAGTAGGCTTCTATTCATGTAGGTTTACTGCTATGATGGAATTGGTCACACATTAGTATCAGAAATACAATTCACGTGCCACTAGAACAGCAAGGCAATATATGGAGCCACCCTATCGCTGAGTTAGGAATGTCTAGTCTACAGCGCTGACTGGTGGAGTTGCCCAACTGGTAATCACAGATCTCAACAATCCTGTAGATGCAGCCATAGAATAAAGGTGTTTGATGCAACTGATCGGTCTAAGAAAATCTCAACTATTCCTGTGGTTTTGCGATGGTGTTACCATAGCTCAGTGTGTAGGAAATGGTGACGAGAATTCAATAAAACCTCTGGGGAGAAGATTTACGGCCTCTGCAAGCACACGTTTGAAAGTTCCCACAGCAACTTCTGGAGTGTATCCATGTTAAATCTGAAACCCGCATTGCTGTCAGAGAATTTTATGGCTCCTGTCATTATAGGTAGCATCTAAAGCTTAGCAGAATTGAAAGGCGTTGTCGACACTTCTTTTTCTCAATCTTTTCTCATGCATTTGATGACATTTTGTGTATATTCAGTGTCATTCTGGGGTGCAGTCCAGACCAGTGACGGGCCCTGCAACATTGGGTCCCTCGTTGATGTAGTTCCCAACCAGGGCTGGTCACAAACAGCAGGCAGGTCAACCCTTAGCGTTTGTCCTGCTCCAGCCATTCTGACGCCAGCAGCCTGTCAGCAAGGCACCAGCCACACTCTGGCTTCTAGCAGGCTTGGTTACCACTTGCAGGGTGACCCTAACACACTCCCAGACCTGAATCTTGTGTTCTGCAGTGTCCAGCCCTCTGCTGAACAGTTCAGATATTACAGGTCTGTGAGGGGTCATTGGTCAACAACCTGTGACTTTAATTGAAGGTACCAAACAGCTCAGTTTAAACACAACACGGGATTAGTTTAGATTAAAACAAGTTTACATAACTACAAAGAGAGAGATTTTAAGTAAGTAAAGTCAGAAATGGTCACAAGAGACAAAGATCAAATGCTTTCTAGTAGCTAAACATTAAACTAGACTTGGTTCAACATAAAATCCTTAGCACGTGATCACAGCAACAGGGCTGGCCAAATTCTCAGGTCAGGATGCGCCCTCCCGCACCCCCAGCCCTCCAAAATCAAAAGGCTGGTTCCTTTGTTGTCTTAGGTGAAGAGAGAGCGGGAGGGAGAGGTACCCTGGCATGTTTTAGCCCTTTCACTTTTATAGTCCAGTCACCCTTTGAAGTGGATTCTTGTGAGGATTACCCCTCAAAGCAAAGTATATTCAAGCCATAAAGACGGCAATGTGAACTCTGGAGCTGAAGGTGGCCCCAGACTCTTCCATCTCCCCTGTGCATGCTGAAATGCAGGTTTGCCTTGTCTCCTTACTGCTGTCTCAAGGACCCCGTTCATCGCTTATGTGTAAATTAAGGTAAACACATTTCTTTGTTTAGGATAGACATGTTTAATCACTCCTGCCTCGTCAGGGCTGCCTTGTGGTTTTGACATATGCTAGCACGGTCATACCGGGGGACTTCATAACTTTACATGTGATGTTGCTGCATACATATCACCAGGATATTGTTGACCAGCGAGTTGTTAGTTTACAAATGATACCTCACAAGGCATAGTTTGTACAAAGATTATTATACTAGTCTGTAGGGTGTGATTACAGAGGGGTATTCTGTCAAGTCAGTTTTACTGTATAGTCAACTAACAAGGAAGAAATAGGCTACATCTGCAGAGGAGTAGAGGCCCAGATTTTTAAACCTAATCTGGTGTTGATGTGTTCAGCGTCATGATGCCTAACTGATTTAGGAGCATAAAATATAATTTTTCAAAAGAGATTTAGGCACTTGGGAGTCTAAATGCCATAGACAGTTGATGGGATTTAAACTCCTAAGTGCCTAAACCCCCTTTGCAAATTAGATTTAGGCTCCTAAATCTGCTAGGCACTCTGACACCGAACCAAGTAATGCCTACGTATCTTTAACAATCTGGGCCTTAATCTTTTTAAAGGAATTTTTTTTTAAATCACAACTTTACTTTTAAAGATTGCTCAATCAGAAAACTGATTTAAAAAAAAAATTAGTAAATTAAAAAAATATCAGTTACAACTAAGAATCACGTCCATTTGAATAAGAAGTGTGAGCAGCGTATTTTATGAGTGCAAGTGAAATTTCACCACCAGAGGCTTTGACTGAAAAACACTGCCCCACACTGTGTTTTATCTGAGGGTAAAAGCTACAGAATGTGTGGTTCAAAATCCCACCTACACCATTTTGAGGGGAAAAAACAGAAGAGTACTTCACACAGCTTTGGATAATTTATATGGCCCGTGATCTCATGGTTATAAATGACCTCAGTGGTGTGTGTTTACCACAGTTTGTCCTGGCGTTGCTCCAACTCAGAACTGTCAATAAACATGCATCTACTATATGAGGTTTTTTTCCCTTCAAATTAATCACACAATTGACATAATGAAAATTTAATATATTACAGTCACTTGACCCTATCCAGAGGCAAATGCAGCTTACTAATTGGCTGGGTCTGTTCAGTTTATCTGCTTGAATTTTTGGTATTAAGGCTTTGCTTCAGATTATATCTGAGTTTACTAAAACTAACATCATACTGGAACGTGTTTCACATTGGGAAAACTTGTCGCATGTATCATTTATCATCCGTTGACATAAAGGCATTTGTAATACAAACAGATAGGCTTGCTTTTATAGATTTTATGGACTAGATTTAGTGGCCAGCTTTTTTGATTGCTACCGGTTGAAAATCTCTCACAAAGCTGTAATAAAATGTACAGGCAGCGTCACTTTTATTATTCAGAGCAGTAAATATTTGATTGTAGCTACCTAATCTGCTCTTTCTGCCAGTGTTTTTCTGTCATCAGATGACACAGAGCTGTAACTCTGAAAGGAGTTACAGGTAGAGTACCACAAATGATCGTACAGATTAGAAAAGTAAAAGTTCTGTGGCTTTTTATTTTAAATGATAAAAGAGTCACTTCATACTTGTGTATTTTTAGAAGCATTTAAAACACAGCTCTCTTGGAGGTTAGCCAGAGTTTCCATAATGATTGCTAATGTGAAGTTCATCTGGCACAAAATGTTCACAGTTCCAGCTCTTATAGATTAAATGATGCTGGTTTGATGCAGGTGACAGGCATGAGTGAAAGTCATGAGGCTTTTTTCTCCACACCTTCTCTTTCTGTGGCTCCAACAGCTTGATCATGTGTGATTTCATGTAATAAGTAGGCTGTCAATTAATCGCAGTTAACTCAAGCAATTAACGCAAAACAAATTAACTAGATTTTTAAAAAGTAATGATTAATCTCAGTTTTAATCGCACTGTTAATCAATAATGGAATACCAATTTAAATTTATTATAAATATTTTGGATGTTTTTCTACATTTTCAAATATATTGATTGCAATTACAACACAGAATACAAAGTGTCCAATGCTCATTTTGTATTATTTTTTATTACAAATATTTGCATTGTAAAAAAGAGAAACAAAAGAAATAGTATTTTTCAATTCACCTAAGAGAAGTACTGTAGTGCAATCTCTTTATCATCTTACAAATCAACTTACAAATGTAGAATTCTTTTTTTCACATAACTGCACTCAATGTAAAACTTTAGAGCCTACAAGTCCACTCAGTCCTACTTCTTGTTCAGCCAATCGCTAAGGCAAATAAGTTTGTTTACATTTATGGGAGATAATGCTGCCCACTTATTTACAATGTCACCTGAAAGTGAGAACAGGCTTTTGCATGGCACTGCTGCAGCTGGTGTTGCAAAGTATTTAGCAACTACACTAAACATTCCTATGCCCCTTCATGCTTCGACTTGTAGGTTGCACTATCTTTTGTTTATCTTTTTTACAGTGCAAATATTCGTAATAATATAAGGTGAGCATTGTACACTTTACATTCTATGTTGTAATTGAAATCAATATATTTGAAAATGTAGAAAAACATCCAAAATATTTATAATCAATTTAAATTGGCATTCTGTTATTGTTTAATAGCACGATTAACATTGCGATTAATTGCAACTATTTTTTTAATCTCACAATTAATTGGGATTTTTTTTTAATCGCTTGACAGCCCCACTCGTAAGGTTAGCAATGGAATTGAAACTTCTTTGGGGTTGCCCCCACCCCCTTGTGGCAATATGCTAGCAGTACTTTTAATGGGCCTCGGAATCAGTAATGAGATCTGGAGAACCTCGCAGCAGTTCAAATGAAGCCGTGGGGCAGTAGCAACCCCAGGTTGTTACCATCCAGTGGCTATTAAGATGTCAATTACAAACCCTCTGCTACAGTCAGCACCTTTGTTGGCATTCCCAGCAAAGTCGAAGGGGTCTGAGGAGTGAACCATCCACTCAAACACCACTGCAGTTGGTCTTGGCATGGAGAGCCTGCAGTTTATTGGAGGCACTGCCAGTGTGACTGTACCTTTCCTGTGAGTAACAAGGACTTCAGTCCCCATGGCTTTCAATCTAGCACCTTTCCCCAGCACTCAACTTACAAAGGCTTTTTTTTAATTCAAAAATGCATGACAATACGAAACATGACAGTTAACTCTCTGGTTACCATGGAAATTAACACCTGTCATTCTGTGAGAACATGACAGGTGCAAGTATAAGGTGAATGCCTTGGAAACCACAGTGACTGCTTGGGACAGGAAAATCTGTATGGATACTCTATGGACTAACCTGTATCTTCAGCCAAGACTTGAGCTGAACTAGGCTTTGTTGTTTAGAAAAAACTGTGGCTTTTTCTTTTCCAAAATTGTTTTGCTGCCTCGGCAATTCCTGGCTATGAAATCCAAGTTATGCAGCAAAAACTACATGAGTCTGTGCTGGTGCTTGTGCTCAGTCAGATCCAAGAAACCTAAAAAGGTGATCTCATGTGCTAATAAAAAAACAACTTTTCAAATGCTCATTCCAGCAGAACCCCCAAATTCCCCAAGGCTCTCCCATCTCTTAGTCATTATATAATAACATACTTGCAACCACAGCCGTTGTTTTTTGTTAAGTCAACACGGTCAGATCACACAGTCCCCACTAAGCAAGTCTCCTGCTGAAATCCGCATCTGAATGAAAACTGCAGGATTTGATCCTGTACAAGCTACTCCTGCCTCCTCTCTAAAACAGAGGCTGACAGGGGTAGGACAGAGAAAATCCTTTGTTGAAAGATCAATGCTTTTCATTAGCTAGAAAACACCCTCAGAATAAGTACAAAATAATACTGTTTTGCCGCTCCGTAACACCCTGCACTTCTGTTTTTATTGGTGATGGGTCTGAATTAAAGCCCTGGGTTCAGGCATCCCCAACTTTTGCAGCAGTCTTGTGTCAGATCCAAATTTCATAGTTATCTCTTACCACCAAACAACCCTGAACTTTGGGAACATTTCAATCAAAGATAAAATTTGCAGTTAGAATTGAATAGGAGAAAACACCTTTCATCACATTGTACAGTACTATAATTTTCTTCTTAGCAGTTACAAAGTACAGTACCCAGCAAACTTTAACCCCTCCTTTGGCAAGCATCCCCATTGTACAGGAGGGCAGGGTCAGAGCCAGAACTGAAATTTGGCTACTAGTCCTTTATGCAGGTCAGCCCTCTGCCTTTTGTCCTGTACGTTGCAGGCACATTGATTTATGTTTTCCAAGGAACCTGAACACGGTCTCTCAATGAGGAACTACAAGTTAGTGCTTGAATTGAACTGTTCAGTTTCAAGGGAAAAACAGACACCTAGTTTGCACCCGCCAGTGCTGTTTGTGCTCACGAGGGGGAGGGGGGTTATTGTTTACCAGTAAAATGGTGGGCACCAAATTTTGAGTCCTTTCAAATTTTCAGTCTTTGTAAAACAGTCCCAATATGCTTTTATGACACTTGGAGGGTCAGGAAATAAAGCAATAAAGAAATGATCAGATGAATGCTCCTTATTTCCATTGAAGGGTATGATTAGTGTGTTAATGCAGGGGATAAATGATCAGAAATGGAGAAGTCTGGGGAGTGATTGCCAAGTAAATGTTTCGAAATACATTCTTCAATTCTCTCATGTTTTTATTTTAGAAAGATGAGAAAGCGACGATAGCCAAGATGAACAGACAACGCACAAATTCCATTGGCCACAACCCCCCACACTGGGGTGTGGATCGCCCCTTTTACAACCATCTTGGTGCTCACCAGGTCTCCAAGGAGATGAAGAGAATGGTAAGATTTTTTTGCTTTATAAAAATATTTATTATTATTCTTTGTTATTTATAGAGCACTATGGCCTATGTGTGGCACACTCCAAAAAAAAAAAATAGTCCATTCCCCAGGGAGTCCACAGGGAGTCCATTCCCCAGGGAGTTTACATTCTGCAGAGCCAATCCTGCACTCACTTATTACTGGAACTGGTGAACATTACCTTGACATCAGAAGGACAGTAATAGGCATTCCTGGACACAAGTGTTTTGTGGGATTGGGCCCTAGGTTATTTGAGGGTGACTAATACTGAGATGGGAGGTTGAATGGCAAAAGAAAGGCTGCTTTTATTTAACTCTTCACCATGTTGTGAAAACTCACCCCAAGCTGAGTGAGAAGATCAAGTTTTCTACCAAATTTCTGTAGAAACCAAGTTTTTCCAAAATAAATTAATTTCTCCCAGCCCTACAAGTCCATTGCACACTCTACTTTCTGCCAAAGTTTATTTCCATTGCTTTGGTTTGTTTATATAAACCTACTGTAAGTAATGTCAACATTTATACACATTGGTCTCCAAGGTCCCTACTAAAAGGAATCTTTGTCATGACATGCAACTCTCCAAAGGAAAAGTGGCAGCTCCATCACTTGACTCATTTAAGATCGCAGTATACATAGCAATCAAGAATACACTGGAAAGCATATGAAATGGTTGACCTATAGTAATAGGTCTCTAGTTCCTACCCTTCCTTTGGGAGAATTGAATTTGCCAACACAACTTCTTACCAGGACAGTGCTGCTTGTTTGCCGTTCGATAGCGTGGCTTGTATGGCTCATTTTAGGCACCATTGGAGGTGGTGGATCTTTATTTCCCTGTGTTCCCCGTGAGTCAGTTGAAGGAAAAGAAAACACGTTATTTTAATAGGCAATTCATGATAATGTCATTTGTAGTAATTTGCATAGTCAAATTGTTTTCTGAACATTAATTTACTAATTGAAGCTTTTAAAATAGATGAATTTCCTTTAATCGAGCTATGAAGTTAAATCAGGACAAAATTAAAAATGTATCTAAGTTATAAATGAATATGTCTGTGAGATTGTAGAATCCTAGAAGAGTAGTACTGGAAGGGACCTCAATAGATCACCTAGTTCAGGCTGGCACTCAAAGTAATAACTAGACCATCCCTGACAGGTGTTTGTCTAACCTGGTCTTAAAAACCTCCAATGACAGTGATTCTACAATCTCCCTAGGCAATTTGTTCTGGTGGTTAGCTACCCTGCCAGTTAGGAAGTTTTCCTAATGTCCAACCTAAACCCCCCTTGCTATAATTTAAGCCCATTGCTTCTTGTTTATCCTTAGAACTTAAGGAGAACAATTTTTCACCCTCCTCCATGTAACTATCTTTTTTATACTTGAAAACTGTTATGTCCACCCTCAATCTCCTCTTGTCCAGATGAAGCAAACCCAGTTTTTTTCAATCTTCCCTCAGAGGTCTCGTTTTCAAGACCTTTAATCATTTTTGTTGCTCTCCTCTGGACTTTCTCCAATTTGTCCATATAGTTTCTGAAATATGGTGTCAAGTACAAGACACAGTACTCCAGTTGAGGCCTTATCAGCATGGACTAGAGTAGAAGAATTACTATTCGTGTCTTGCTTACAACATTCCTGATAATACACTCAAAACGATGGGGGGTTTTTGTGACAGTATACATTGTTGATACATATTTAGTCTGTGATCCGCAATAAGCCCCAGATCCTTTTCTGCAGTACTCCTTCCGAGGCAGTCATTTCTTATTTTGTATTTGTGCAATTGATTATTCCTTCCTAAGTAGAGTACTTTGCATTTGTCCTTATTGAATTTCATCCTATTTACGTCAGACCATTTCTCCAGTTTGTCCAGATTATTTTGAATTTTAATCCTGTCTTCCAAAGCATTTACAACCCCTCCCAGCTTAATATTATCCAAAAACTTTATAAGTGTACTCTCTATGCCATTACCTAAATCATTTATGTATGTATAATGGCAAAACCAATTGGGAATTGCAAACTATACACGGTTAATTATTTTGCGCACATAACTATGTGGCAAATTGCATATGCACCCATATATTTTTGAAATTGCAGCACTTACTGAGTTAAAGAAGAATTAATGTTTTTGTTTCCACTGTAGCATGATTAGGTATGACTGAGGGTTTCTGCATTTTTCTGCAAACTGCTCATCATTAACATTACACACCAAAAGGCTAAGTTGAAAGAACATTATTCAAGTTGTAATGTTAAACACTCAGAAGTTAGAAAATTCCATCATTAAAATGGCCTGGCTCACAGCAGCTACGAGCAGCCATCCCAGGGAATGTCCAACTTCACCCCATAGTTCTGGGCTGGAGAAAGTGCATTCAGTCACTCTGTGGTGATGGCATGCAAAGTCTGGTCACGCAAAGAGGTTGTGAGAGCCTCAAGTATGCTCAGTGAAGATGGACACTTTGGAGATTTTAACTGATAAAATCTATGTCTTTAAGGAACATGTGCAAACTGTGATTTTTTTCCAAAGGCTTATATCATGACCAAATTTAGGCACACTTTCACAGGCATGGCAAAAGGTACATTGCTGACTCAAAGGCCACTCCTCAGCCAAATTTCAAGTCCCTGCTCCAAAGCAAGGGGGTGCTTGCCCTGGAAAGGGTTACCAGAAATTTTTAACCTGGGCATAACAAATTTTTCCTAAAAACTCAGCCTAAGGCAGATCCCAGCAAGAAAAATTTCAGCCCAAACAATTAGTTTGATGAAGTTATAAGCAACTGAAAACAGGATCTTATAATGGGTAGTATCAAATAACTTTAATAATAGGTGGTGATACCAGACCACCTATAATATCTTTTATCTTCACAATAATGACGCCTAATCCACTTGCATCTCCATAGTCATGTGATCTTGTTTAATGAATGCAGGCTTTTTTCCCTTCCCACGCTCTTTAAATGTAGTTCCATGAAATTGCCATAACACATTATCTCTCTAGCAGTACATTTTGTTAGTGGATGAGCCTATGTTATCTTTCAATAGTGTGGACTCAATAGGCCTGATGGTATTAGGAGATCCTAATCAAGATAGCATGTAATTATGATTAGAAGTTTCTTTTGAATCGGCTTTAAAAAGGTTCTTGCATCATCCTATTCAGAAATGAGGAGTGAGATATGCCAAATGGTATTATGCTTCACGCTGTTAATTACAGTTTGCCACGTCTAGCTAGTTGCTCGGTTGGAAAAACATAATTATTTATTGAAATATCAAGATATCTAAAAAATTTGCTTGCCAATTGCTTGACGGTGGGAGAGAGTTCTGGAACAAGGGAAGACAGTGTCCTATCATGTACCTTACCTTGCAATGACTTTTACCTTTAGAAAGAGTCTGCAGCTCAGAAATTCTTTCCTAGTACATCAGCCTCTATTCCTTTTAGTAGCAGTTAATACTTCTTGGTTACACTGATGGGAGAGTTTAATTCCAGAGGCTGCGTTGTCTACAGATCTTTGTGGCAGATTCACTCCTGAAAATCCATTTGAAACTGACTCAGTTGTGGGGTTTTTTGTATTTTTTTTTTTTTTTTACTTATTTTCAATCCTTGAGGCCCCACTATCACTTTTACATAACACTTTCCTTTTGTTTATGATTCTGTGGCCAAAAATTATACCTGTGTTCTCCATGGAAAGGATCATTTGAATGTCCACCAGGCAGGTAGTTCGCTGTTCCAATCATAGGTGGGATTTTTTTTCTCCCTTAAGATAAATTCCCCTTCTTCAGCTTTGCAGCAGTTAACTTTTGATTTCTACCCTGCCACATGGGCAGTGCAGAGGATGTGTGCGTGGTATAAAACACATATTGAAGCTATTGTATTAGATGCATACGCTGTGTGCGCATTCACACGCTCACACTCTGTCTGTAAACTGTCTGTCTACAGACATAAAATATAGGTGCACAAAAATACATGAAGGTGGACAAAGGTTTTATCGGTACAAGTGAAATGATGTCATGGCTTCAACCTTCATAAGTGACAATGTCATTCCAAACTCCTGAAAATGTACCTTTCTTTTCCATACTACTCACTGTGCATTTTTTCCCAGCCCTCTAAGATGGTATGTAACATTCACATTCAGATATATTGGCCTATTAAAACTGGATTAGTCAAAGAAAACACTGGAGACAGGAATTGAGACTAAAGCAGCAGACACGCCACCTTCCTCTTTACGACCCACTGCTCCAAGAATGCAGTGTATTTTGTAAACCTACAGTTGCACTTACCAGAATAAGCCAACGGGCAGCACTTTGAAATACATTGACACTGCAGTTGAAGTATATTGTGGTGGGGTGCGCGCACGCGGGTGCGAGAGAGAAATACAAACATCTATCTGTACATAGAAGGGCCATACAATGATGTGGTGTGAAGGTTTTATCACCATGACTTCGGGAGTGTTGCATTTTCAGAATGGAAAAATGGAGACATTTTAGTGGTGGCACTTCTTAGGGTGGCCAATCTGTTACACACAAAAGAAACGACACTTTTAAATTGCCTTTCCTCAGCAGATTCAATCTGATTAGTTTTTTTAAATACTGTATGTGGTGGCCCTGAGGTTTGAAACCTAGTTAGTGGCACTGGGTGAGATGGAGTAGTGGTCACAATGCCATGCCCTTTCTTCTATAACTTTGTAAGGTTTATTCTGCCCCTTCACTGTAACGTGACACTTATGTCATGAGGCAATGTAGACGTCCTCACAATGAGACACCAGCCCAGTGGAGCACTTCCCACCAGCAATGGAGCAGCGGTGGCAGGAAAGTACCGGGTGCTCTGGGAAGTAGCTGGTCCTCAGATTCTCTTTGTGCTCTGCAGGTGTGTTTCCAGAGCATGAACTCAGCTGGTCTGGAATCACACTGTGATACCAACTACGCAGAACATCAAGGTGACTCATTTGGTTTAGGTTCATTATTCTCAAACAAGGAGTGTTCACGTGGGCCAGAATATCTTTTTTTTCTGAACCATTTTCCTCTTCCCAATCTTCTAGTGCAGATCCAAAGTTAAATGGGACCTGAATCCAGTGAAATGACATCCTTGCTGGCTCACTCAGCCTTCCCTGACAGCCTCTGAAGCTCTCCCTGATAGCCTTTCCTGGAGTGGTAGGAAAATGATTATCTTCTTCCTTCCACTCCTCAATTCTTGATCTTCCTGCCAAATAGAGCAACAGAGCCCATCCAAGAGGCGGCCAGTGAGCAACGATCAGGGTGCACCGCACCACTGCCCATGCGCCTCTGTTTCTGGCTCACTGTCATACCCGGGTCCAGATCCCCAGAGTTCTGCTTCATTCCATCCTCAGTGTAAACTGCCTCAACTTCTTGCAGAATCTTCAACAAACCCTTTCTCTTTGCTCTTTATCAGCCTCTGCACTATATCTTTCTCACATATTAAAGGTAGAGGAGGGTGGGAAACAGACGCCATGAGAAATGCCTGTCTGATCCAAAAAAGAGGAATGGAGAAAATAATCTGCCCTGTGTGAGAAACTGCTGTCAGTTGGCAGACTCTACAGTAAACCTTACTGTGCCACTCTTCCCTTTGATGGGCCTGTGGCCGTTGCTTGTGATGCCATTTCCAGCATAAACAGTGTAGAGCAATTAGAGTCATCTCACCCGTGTTAATTAGCTAAAGCCGACTGATTGGAAGAGACTGGGACAAGATGGGCATTGTGACTGTGTACAGAACTGGAAAAGAGCCAGAATGACTGTGTGAAAGAATCTGCTCTCAGCTGGTTTCTATTTTTGTTGCTCTTGGGATATTTTTTCTTTCTAAAGCCAGGGCAGTGGACCCAGGATAAACTAATATTTATTCCCCCATGGAAACACAATTTTGCATGCACTGTTTCTGATATACACAGGGGATGAGAGTTTCCGCTCCTCATCTCACACACCTTTGCCTTCCCAAATGTTTTTCAGGTTTTATGTTTATTTAAGAGGGTTTATAACATAGGTGACTTGAAAAATGTGGTGATTATGAGGATGTTTTCATTTGTTTGGTAGTAACAATACTTTGCTTTTTTAGTAGCACCTTCCATACTTGGACCTCCGAGTATTTTACAAATATGAATGGATTTTAGTCTCTCTCACTCCCAGGAGGTCAAGGAATATCTTTTGTCTCAGTTCCCCATCTGTAAAATGGGAATGTAAATATTGAATCTCCTGGCCAAGGTGTCACACACAGTCTGTGACAGAGCCAAGTGTGGTACATCTTCAAGAAGAGGAATCTTATGCTCTCCCTCTGGACTGCCCATCTGAGCTTTACACTGCCTCCTTGATGACTTCCTGGGACCCACTGTCCATTTTCTATAAAATGCAGCAGATTGCAGCCACCCATATCTTTATTAAAAGAGTGCAACCAACAGAGACCACATGCCCCAGAATGCAAATGTTCCTCCTTGATGCAAGTGGAAAGAGAAAATTGTTACCAGAGGAACTGACTGGCAGGATGCTTCGGGTGAACGGGTGGGAAGCATTGTTTATTGCTGCTCCACGCACGCATGCCTTCCACAAGTGCGTGCTGCTGACTTGTGTGTAGGGGGCCCAGGGCCAAGCAATAAGCTGTGCCCCTGACAAAGCAAACCAGCTCTTTAGAGGCTGTGAAGACTTCATGGGCCATCATCCTAGCACTCAACAAGCACTTGGAATGCACAGCAGGACCTGATACACACACTAGGGGGAGAAGTCTTCCTCTGCAGTCTTGTCTCACTCTGTCCTCCATAAAGGTACAGCATGGGGGGAGGCTCTTGTCCATATAGTCTCAAATGAAGGGTGATTGGTGTGAGATTCTTTGGTTTATAAATATTGCACGCGCGCACACAACATTATTTTGGAACCTTAATCGTGTTCTTTTCACATCAAACACTCAGAAGTCAGGAAATGCCAGCTGTCGTGTGTGTCTGCATTATGGTAGTTTTTAATTACATGATTACATACTAGTTTTTTCCCACAGGACCCGTGCCTCATTCAGTGCACGGGATGGACAATGCTCACTTCAGGAGCGGTTCAATATTTTGTTTTATCCTCATTGTTCAATGTGTGGCCCTAGAGAGTATTTTCTGCACACCATTCAAATCCTGCTCTGAAAACAGAATTTTGAATTTCTGTATAGGTTCCTTACAGTATCTTTGCACTTGACAAATATTAATTTATCTTTGCAAAATCCCCATGAGCTGTGAGGGTATAATTATTCTCAGTTTACAGTTGGGGAATTGAGACAGAGAGAGACTAAGGTCAAACATTTCCACTAATTTTGGGTGCCCGATTTGAGACACTGATTTTCCAGAATACGTAGCATTATATAGCACTTCATATGTTCAAAGTGCAGCTCCCATTCACCTCAGTAACACCTGTGCGTGCTCAGCATCTCTGTGTAAATCAGGCCTCAGGATTTCCAGTCAGGCACCCACAAAATGAGGAACACACAATTAGTGACCACCTGTGAAAAGTTGGGTTTAATGTGACTTGCCCAGCATCACATGGGAACTCTGTGGCAGAGGCAGGGATTGAATGCAGTTCTCCAGGGCAGCATTCAACTGCCTTAACCATGAGACCATCCTTTCTTCTCCTGCAATCCCTGGCCTCATTCACTACCCACCGTCCAACTTCTGCAATACATGAGGCAGGGGTCCTACAGACCACAGTCATCTTCACTACACAGCCCTGGTTCACTCCCAGAGCAGGCCAGCCTGTGCGCTGAATGAGGCAGGATTCTGTGGAAAAAGTAGTACGTGACCATGTAATTTAAAGACTGTCAATAATCCATACACACAAGGGGGCTGAATTAAGGTTGCACACCATAATCTATAATAAACTAAAGTACTTTGGCTCCAGTCAGTTGTTAATTTTAATAACACTTTTGTGACTTTACAAAAAAAAATTTCTTGTTTGCTATTCTCTTTGTGGAGCTAAAAATAATTTGTTATACACAGAGTCCCTTTTAGTGCCAGTTGTCTATCATGGTGGCAGAGTTCTGCATGTCACCTGAATACACATAGATTGGAAAATGCCCTGGTGGCATTTGATGCTGCAAAAATGCATTTGACCTATAGAGAAAGCAGCATGAAGTGGTAGATACCCTGGAGGGTAGGGATAGGATACAGAGTGACCTAAACAAACTGGAGGATTGGGCCAAAAGAAATCTAATGAGGTTCAACAAGGACAAGTGCAGAGTCCTCCACTTAGGAAGGAAGAATCCCATGCACAGCTATAGACTGGGGACCGACGAGCTGGGCAGCAGCTCTGCAGAAAAGGACCTGGGGGTAACAGTGGATAAAAAGCTGGATATGAGTCAGCAGTGTGCCCTGGTTGTCAAGAAGGCTAATGGCATATTGGGCTGCATTAGGAGGGGCATTGCCAGCAGGTCACGGGAAGTGATGATTCCCCTCTATTCGGCATTGGTGAGGCCGCATTTAGAATATTGTGTCCAGTTTTGGGCCCCCCACTACAAAAAGGATGTGGACAAGTTAGAGAGAGTGCAGCGGAGGGCAACAAAAATGATTAGGGGGCTGGAGCACAGGACTTATGAGGAGAGGCTGAGGGAACTGGGCTTGTTTAGTCTGCAAAAGAGAAGAGTGAGGGGGATTTGATAGCGGCCTTTAACTACCTGAAAGGGGGTTCCAGGGAGGATGGGGCTAGGCTGTTCTCGGTGGTGGCAGATGACAGAACAAGGAGCAACAGTCTCAAGTTGCAGGGCGGGAGGTCTAGGTTGGACATTAGGAAAAAGTTTTTTACTAGGAGGGTGATGAAGCATTGGAATGGGTTACCTAGGGAGGTGGTGGAATCTCCATCCTTAGAGGTTTTTAAGATGAGGCTTGACAAAGCCCTGGTTGGGATGATATAGCTGAGGTTAGTCCTGCTTTGAGCAGGGGTTGGACTAGATGACCTCCTGAGGTCCCTTCCAACTCCAATAGTCTATGATTCTATGATCTCGTTTGCCATGCAGAAGTGCTGGCATGGGTTCCTAAGGCTGCCATATGTTCATTATGTTCCTCGTATGCTGACTGAAGTAAAACTGCCCAGGTTGCCAGCTAACACATGCACCAGGGGAAACGGCGGGCTTCATTTAAAATCAGCCCTTGTAAGAAAGCATGAGCCAATTTCCTAAAGTGTCATCTGAGTCCTGGTGTGAACTCTAGGTAGGTCCACCATTAGTAGGGTACCCTCTGCTCAGTTTATAGAGATGGAGCAGTCAGGAAGCACTCAGCGCCATGCCAGAATCAGGCCCAGGTAGAGGCAAGCTGATTTTAGAGGTGACCGCTGTGTTTGAAGTGCCAATATTATTTATGCTAAAAAACAGGGCTTGGGGTAAGGAAGAGGGATGAAAGGAATTTTGAGTGCAAATGTCTATGATTTTAACTTTGACTTCAATTAGATATCTGACTTTTACCCTTTCTGCCAGTAAGTTTCCCCAAAGCCCCCACGATACAATTGCAGAGCTAATTACAACGTGAAATTGAAACACAGCCAAATACAGTTTAAAAAAAAAACCTGACAATGAATGTGTTAAACTTAAAAGAGCAAATTTGAAAACATATTTTTGGATGCAATTAATGTAATAATTAAAGGCCAAGGTAAACACATTTGAGACTCCATGTGGCTTCATTTGGAGCTCTGTGCACACCCAAGACCAGAGTATAGTACCAAATATTTTATTGGGCTTTACATCCCCATAAAAGAGCACTTGCATAGCTGCATGATCATTCAGCTGTAAAAAATGACACATAGCACCAGGCACTGAATTAACTCAAATGGCTGTCTCCATAGCATGCAACAAGTGCAGCTAATTTACACCATTCCTTACCTCCACACTGCCTTACAATGAAAGACACTCTCATGACTCAGAAAATCAGGGTTGGGAAAAGTCTCAAAGGAGCAAAGCCTGCTAACTTGACTCCCCTTGGTTCTAGTCTGATAACGATGATTTGAAGAATAAAAAAACAGTGTGGCAAATATTCCTCTCATTTACCCCAGTGCAACCTCACTGAAGGCAAGAGAATTTACTCCTGTGAGTGAGAGAAACGGGGATTGACTCCCATAGTTTCTCATAATGATGAACTTGTTCAGGTCTTATCTCCTTTTCAAGCAATCATCTCATCATCAAATCCTGCAAGGAGTCGCATTCGCTACGGTGTAGACTGGGACAGCAGAGAGTAGAACATGACCCACTGTTTGTATCTCATCGTTTTTAGATTCTCAGAATTGGATTGCAGGGAAGAGGAATGAAAGGAATTTTGGGTGCAGATGTCTATGATTTTAACTTTCACTTCACTTAGATATCTGACTTTTACAGTAAGAAAATACCAAGCAATCTATTCTAGGCTAATCTTTATATGTTTCATTTGTGGGGCCTCCAAACAGGATGTCTCTCCGTCTTGTTCTTCTCTTCAGTCTATCTTGGACTATTTGTGCCGCCTAAAGCAGCAGGGTCTGGCACTCTTATGTACTAAGGTTAATTCAGCAGCTATCTCAGTCTTCCACCCTCCAGTGAATGGCAAATCAGTATTCCTGCATGAAATGATGGTCCAGTTTCTTAAGGGGTTGAAAAGATTCTATCCTCAGGCTCGCAAACCAGGTCCTGACAAGGCTTACAGGGTCTCCCTTCAAGTCGTTAGCATCGAGCTCCCTACTACTTCTCTCTTGAAAGGTCGCTTTCCTGGTGGCAGTCACCTCGGTCAAAAGGGTCTCAGAGATCAAGGCCCTTACATCAGAACCACAGTACAGTGTTCTTCAAGGACAAGGTCCACCTATGCCCCCATCCGACCTTCCTGCCAATGGATGGTGTCACATTTCCATAACAACCAGCTCGTTTTTCTTCCTGTCTTCTTCCCAAAGCCTCACAAAAGCTCTGAGGAACATCAGCTTCATATGTTGGATGTTAGGCAGGCCCTTGCCTTTTATATTGAGAGAACTAAGCCTTCCACAAATCCATGGAACTCTTTGAAGAAATAGCAGAGAGGATGAGAGGGCTCCCTGTGTCATCCTAAAGAATCTCGTCCTGGATAACCACTTGTATTCGAGCTGGCTACAACCAGGCAAATATTCTGTTTCCAGCCATCGTGATCACTCATTCCTACAAGAGCCCAGGCTTTGTCAGAAGCATTCCTCACACAGGTACCAATCCAGGACATCTGTAGAGCCACAACCTGGGTGTCAGTTCATATATTCGCATCCCACTATGCCATTATCCAACAGGCCTGAGATGATGCCGGTTTCGGGAGAGCAGTGTTGCAGTCAGCATGTCCATAAACTCCGAGCCCATCTCCTGGGGTACTGCTTGTGAGTCACCTAGCATGGAGTGGACATGAGCAAGCACTTGAAGAGGAAAAAACAGTTACTAACATTTCGTAACCGTTGTTCTTCCAGATGTGTTGCTCATGTCCATTCCATGACCCATCCTTCTACCCTTCTGTTGGTTTTACCAACAAGAAGGAACTGAGAGGGTGCGGGGCCCGTGGTGCCCCTTATACCAGCACATATGTGTGTGGCTCCAAAGGGTGCTATAGCCAGCCAAACAGATACTGCTAAGGGAAAAAACTCCAGCAACAGTGTATGCGGTGTGCGCACACCTAGCTTGGAATGGACATGAGCAACGCATCTCAAAGAACAGTTACAAAAGGTTAGTAACTGTTTTTTCCATTTACATCAGAACAAGCCCCTTGATTTCAGTGAAGTTTCATTGCTGTACCTGTGCGTAGAATTTTGCCTAATATCTATGATCCACATTCTTCTTCTTCAATGTCTAAAGAGTGTATAGAACATCATGGAACCACCATAATACCTTGTATAGGCTAAATACAACGAACGTAAAACTTTATTCTGGTGAATCAAGGCTGGCAATCATCCTGTATTAAGTTCTTGAAAATAAAATTAAAAGCCAGCACTTGTTTTACATATAATTAGCATATAGAAACTGAAATTCTGCAACTGATGTGAGTGAGTGAGTGGGATTTTACATTTATTACATTCTTAGTTTTACTTGAAAACCTCGGGATCGCTCTAATAATACATGAACATTCTAGACAGTTTTGTTTTGAATGACATCTTTTGAACAAACCATTTGCCAAAATCCTTTACATAATTAATGTAAATAATAGTTTCAGAGTTAATATATCAAAAGGTTAACTTATTCCATACACCAAAAGGTTGCTTAAGACACTAACTCAAAGGTGTGAAATGCAGTCTAGAGTGTGGACTGAATTACATGTTTAATTATTGTCTGTGGTCCAAAAATACAAAAATAAGGCCATACATAACCCTTGATGCACAGCAGAACTCCCTCTGATGTCACAAAGATCCAGGGTAGAACTGTGGCACTTCAGTTAACAATGAATGCCAAAACTTTCTAAAGGGGGAGTCTGATTTTTAATGCCACAGTTCTTGAATGCTGAACCTTCAACATTCCTCAGCCTGATTTTCAGGGATGCTGCAGTTGAAATCAAGGGGAGGCGTTGATTGTTGTTCAGTTGTTTTGATTTCAGGCTCAATGCATCTAAAGAGTGGACACTGTAATTTAAATGCCATATTGAAAATAGAAAATAAATTTGTTGCTGCATCATCACTCGGGGGAGGACATTAAGGAGGGAGAGAATGGTAGAGAGCACTTCTAAGATTTACTGGTGTTTCTTTGTTTCGTGGCCATTTGAAATTAATTTACCAATTGTGGTAATTTACCAATTGTGGTAATTGTGCACACTCTTGGCCCACCACTCTGCACCTGTTCCACTTGAAAATATGGCCCTTGAAATGTCATTGTCAAGATTCAAAGTTCATCCAGAATTAGAAAGCATGTGAGGCTCACACTTCTCAGAGGTGTTGTCTCAGGCTAAGGCCTTGTCTACACTAGCACTTATGCTGGCAAAACTTTGGTTGCTCAGGGGTGTGAAAAAAACACCCACCTGAGCGACATAAGTTTTGCTAACATAAGAGCATGTGTGGGCAGCGCTGTGTTGGCAGGAGAGTATCTCCTGCCGATTTAGCCACTGCCTCTTGTTTAGATGCTTTTATTATGTTGACGGGAGAGCAGCTCGGCTGCTTCAAGTTTTAAGTGTAGACTAGCCCTAAGACCATGCTGCTTTTGGGGGGTTATCTTAATAACCATGATGGCAAGAAACGTTTTGGGGGGGAGGAGGTTTATTGAAAACGTTCATTCTGCAGGATGTGAATACGTCTCCAGGCCAGATAGATCCATCAAGTTGGCCAGATGTAAGCCACGAGCCAGAAGCTGGAAACCTGGTACTAAATCATTTTTAGGAGAGCACAAAACCAAGGAATAATTTGTCACTTTTTACTGCGTGTGAAAAGTGCCGATGGACATCATTGGAACTAAACCCCTCTAGTCGTGAAATGAGTACAGCACAGGGCAGGAGCAGTGGAAACTTCCTACACTACCTTATAAATAAGCCTCAACCTTGCTCTGTGGGTGCACCACTTTTGGGCATGAGAAAGTAGTTCGTTCTTCATGCGGACTCATTCCTGAAAATCTTTGCTGGGGCTGCCCATGAAAGTGCCAGTTCTTATGGTGGTGCTTTCCAGCCATGTGGCCAGTAGGAGGTAGATTGTGCCCAGAGGCTCCTTTGCTCAAAGACTGTCACATCTTTGGAGCTGAATGAGAAGGTAAAAAGCAGATGAAGATTACTCACCTTCTTCTTACGTTTACAATAGCTTAGTAATTGCAACAAGCGTTCTCAGAGTTGGCGTTATTATTTCAAAAGGCTTTTTGCTTGAAACATAAATAGTGATCTGCTCGTCACATATTTGACAAACGTTTTATCACTTTCTTTAAATAATATATATTCATCCACTTCAAATAAACGTAGTCAGTTTATAAGGTGAGCAAGGCAGTTAGAATGATTTGAACTGTTAGAGCAATAGGCACTCATACAAATCCGTATCATAAAATTTTGAACAGAGACAGCCATACAGCATTCAATCTTTCTCTCCCTCCCACCAAGGACTATAATGCAAAATAATTACCTGTGACTCACTCAATGTAAATGTAGGTTTTAAAATGTATAGGCTCAAACAGATAGAAGACCTGTTAAATCATCTAGTCCATCTCCTGGGAATAACTTGTCTTGGCTTTGTGGTGCAGGGCAGCTAGGTGTGGATTGATATTCCTAAACTCATATATAGTGGACTATCTTCCTTTTACAGCAGTTATCACATTTTTTTACTTTATGACTGCAATTAGGTTGTGGCATAGTGTCCTCCCCATGGAAAGTGGTGGAAGCTCCAGCACTGGGGACATTTAAAATGAGACTTAAGAAAAGATTAGATAAGACAATGTATGGAACAGTCCCTCATTCGTGAATACTTTGCAATTCAAGCCTTAATATGTTTCCAATTCTTATTTAGACATGGCTAGAGGATTTATACCCTAGAGACCTAAAGACCTGTGTCATGGCCTTTATTCTAGAACTGCCCTTCAGCTCCTTTGAACGCTGTCTTGCTGTGTCACTCTTCCAGCAACCACCAGATTGGTCTGGGTGGCATCACAGAAGGCTACCTTCAGTTTTGTAGTGTGGCTGGTGTTTTCTAAGCAGAGTGGTGCATCATTGGACCTAACTATTCAGTAAACCCCAGAAGAGCAGGCATGAGATGACTTTCATAGCTAGATCCTCCACTCTGTCATACAACTGAAATGCTATTTTTGTCTTAAGGCTTGACTTTTTAGAGGTGCTGAGCACCCGCAATTTCCTTCAGGGTGTGAATTGAGGCTGCTGAACTGGGAGATCCTCTGTCAAACCTGAAAAGCTGGTTTCCAGGTTCAAACAGCAAGAGTGCCTCAAGGGTCCTCCAATGCCATGTCAGGATGTAAAGGGAAAGATTGTTTCAAATATTTGTCCTGACTATTTAGGGCTTTAAAGCCACTCACTGAATTGCACCTGGAATGGAAAGCTGTACACTTCTACACAGAGGATCCTTAACCCTCACCAAGCAGAGAGCGAATTGAGTTACCAAGCTGAAGGACACTTCAGGAAAGGATCTAAAACAAGCTACACAGACAAGACCAGGCCTGATTTTTCACAGGTGCTGAACACCCACAACTCCCATTTTTTTCAGCTTCTCAACTGAGCACTGTTGTCTAAAGAGCTCATTATTTCCAGTGGTTTGTCTACCAGAGTTTGAGTGTGGTGATCTTCAGAAAAAAGCACAAGACTTTTTTCCTCCTGAATTTTATTATTACTAAAACTATGCTGTTGTAATGATGCCTATAAAAATCAGTTAAACAATGACATTTAGGTCATGTGGCAGTTGGAGAAAGCCAATTATTATTTTACCTTTTCAGATCGTTTGGAACCATGAAGTTGTGCAATAACTGGGCTCTGCGCCCAAGTGATCTTATTTATGGTACCCTTGTCCTCCCTTTCCCATTGTTTGTCATGCTTGATGCATCTTGTTTCAAATTAGATCGTAAGCCCTTCAGAGCAGAGACTGTGTCTACCTGTGTTTTGTACAGCTCCTAACACAGCAGAGCCCTCTTCCTGAATGGTGCCGTTGGGCAATACTGCAGTGTAAAGGATTAAGAATGTTATTGCACATATTTGTGAGATGCCCTAACACTATGGCAATAAACATGCTGGAAATGATTATGAATAAATATTACTTACTGAAAGCCAATGCTTTGATTGACGATCTTTAAATATATGACAATTCCCACTCTGACGAGCCTTCAGTCAATTAGTCCATCGCATTTATTGGTTAGCACCAAAGTCTAGAGTTTGAGTATATAAGACCCAATATTGAAAGGTGCTGGGCAGCAGGAATATTAAAATCAAATTGAGGGACATCAGCAGCCTTCAGGTAGGTTCCAAGCACTTTGCTGTATTAGATCGGCAATGGGGATTGATTTTCTTCCCTGTACATTGAATTTTCACACGCATGGCTTACATTTTTAATAATAATTAGATGCCTATATATCAAAGTTCCTAGATGCAAGATAAGGACCATTTCCTGAGCTGGTGCAAGTTAGCATTCACTGTCATCCAAGTCAATGGAGCTACCCTGACTGTCACCAGCCGAGGACTTGGCCGTGTATCTTTATAAACATATACTTTCTGCCTCTATTTATAATAGCACAAAAAGGCATATCTTTTCCACTAATGGACGTCAGGCACAAAACACACATGCTCACTGAGAGCAGAATAGAGCCTTAAAGTATGTGGAAAATTCCAAACACTGATTGTGCTCTTCCGTCAAGTGGTGAGAGAGGATCTACTTGAGGAAATGTTATGGGGGAAGGAACGTATTCTAAGTTTGTCTCTATTGAATTCCTGAGCAATATTTTGAGTATCCCAGTGAATTGCTTCTGTGCAAATAAGGAGGATTTCTTCTAATAATATGTTGACCTTTTAGAAGCTGCATTTAAAAAAAATCAGCTTGCAAGTTCTCTTGCATAATAACTTCATTTTATGAGCTTTGCTGAGTGAAGAAGCCATCATTCATCCAAAATGGGAGTGTTTGAAGTGACTAATTTAATTTACTTAGCTAAAGAGGTTCCCACTAAATTTAATTTTACAATGCTTCCCTTTAATTAAAATTCAAGTCACGTTTAAAATTTTAACCTCATTAGATGAGAAGCACCACAAAAGAAAAAATGAGTAATATATTTTTACTATATCTGATGTATGTATTTTTGAGTCTTCCTTTTGAAAGGCCAGTGTAAGTTGAACTACTACCATAGAAGTCTCTCATTAATCATTTCCAGTGTTTCAAGCAAGTTTTAGAGTTCAAACGGGAGTCTAAATTAATCCAATATTATTTTAAGGCTAATTTTTTTAATGGGCTTGCTAGAAAAAAAAAATCCAAGTTTGCTAGTGCAAATCAGGTAATTGTACACTCAAATGGCCAGTTAGACATGCAGTTGTCAGATTTCTGTCTACCTGTGAAAGTTTGCCTTTTATAATGTGTGCACCTGTTTTTATGAGAATCACTGCTGTGTCCTTTTGAAAAATTGACCCATTTTCAAAATTGGGTGCCTAAAATGCAGGAATTTAGTACCAGTGTCAATATGTAGAGTCAGTAGGAACAATAGATGTTCAGCTGCTATTGAAAATCAGGCCATTTATTTGGTCACCTTGGTATGGGTTTAGTTCCCTAACTCCCAAGTACCCTGAAATGTGAACTTTATGTCTAACAAGCAAGCATTGTCTGTGTTTTCACATAAAGGTTCCCTTCTTTTCCCCATTTGTTGGGTGATAGCTGTTCATTCAGATACTTTCTTATTTTGTCAGTGCAACTGACTGTGACACCAGACAAATTATGAGCACTTTGTCTAGGCGATTAATCAGTGGGCTTTTATTTCTGACACCATCTTGCAAAATTGCTTGCAGGGTGAAAAAAATTCAACTCCTTTGACGGCTGTAAAGCAATTTAAGCAAAACAAATATCTGAGTGATATCTGAGTCCCTATTTAACCTTAAACCAAAAGCGCTTGTACCATTCTTTGGCTCAGTTACCTGGACATGCTAAATTTCATTGGACATGCTAGACAAGTTTGTTGGGCATGCTAAAACATGCTTCCTTCCCATTCAGCATTAGTCTGCTGGTGTTAGCTACTGAAGAATAGCATTCTTGAATGGTAATGTTTGAGTTGCAGTGTCTATTTTAAAGTGTGAGTTTAGTCTGAAAAGTGACTATGTAAAAATGGCACTTTCTTTTTCATTGGACCTGCTCTGTTTGTGTATTTAGACAGTCAGATGTGTTGATTTCAGAAAAATATGTTTTCTCTCGTTTGCCCTGCAAATCCTACACAGTTTAAGGAAAATGTGCAGTGTTCTGTTCTGCCTCTCGTGTAATCACCAGATTGTTAATTTATTTCCAGTTGCGTGGCCAAATTTTCACTCTTATTTACAACTGCTCAATGTCGTTGTCTCCAGGGGCATTGAATAAGTGCAGTTGTGGGCAGGATTGGCCAGCAGGTTATATATGGAGAAGATCCTCATTACATCTCAGAACCCAGGCTGAGATTGCAGTGCTAGCATCCTATCATTTTACTTGTAAATGAAGCGCCTTTGATATGGAGTCTCTGAGATGCAAAGAAACCATGGAATCCTACATCTGTCATCACTACATTTGCTAGAGATTTTTAACACTGTACAAATGCTGCCCTCGTGTACATGGGCATAACTCCTGTTGATTTCAGTAAGACTCGTACCTGGTATCTGAAGGCAGATTTTGGTTCAGTCCATATGCAACCTATTTTATGAAGCCATTCTGCTCTATCAGGTGTGTCAATAAACATTTCAGATTGTGTATAAATGCATATTTTTCTCTTGGGAGTCTTCAGACAGCTCTCAGAGCTTGTCAGACTTGTAAACGCGTAGACAACTTATTCAGTAAACCTGAATGGCCCTGAAATGAATTTTAAGTTACTTGCCAAAATACAATAAATTTCCCCCTTCCCCTTCAGAGATGCATTTTAGTGTTGGGGGAGAGTGTGGAACGCCTTGAATAAAGAACACATTTTGTTACTAATGCTTTACTAAATGGATCCCCAATAAACAGTCCATTAACGTCTTATCCACTGTTTTTGATTGCTGAAAAGTCTCTGCTTGCGCAAAATACTTGGCATGATAAAGTTCCAAAAATAATTTCAAAAGCCCTGACCAAATTCTACTCCCATTTAAATTCCATTGAGTTAGACCAGCTCTGAGCACTTTTGAAAATCCCACCCGAATAACAGAAATGACTTTAAGAAAACCAATAGGCTTCAAAAGTTGACATGGGAGAGCAAAGACTCATTAAAGTAAGCGCTGAGGGAGAAATGGCTATCTAAATATATAAGCCCTTCCTGTAATTGGAGGCAGACAACATTGGCCAAATTCATACTTCGTGCAGGCTAGCAGTGCATTAACTACAATGGAGTTGCCCCAACCTGTCTGCCTGAATTTTGACCCCAGTACATATGCACAGTAGTTTTCCATTGCATCACTTGTATCAGTAACCTTTTCTTAAAGTCAAGCAAACAATGCATGACAAAGGTGAACTGAAGGAGCAGAAGCCATTCCCTTACCTTTAACTTTCATATGTTTATCTCAAGACATGCATTTATATTAAATTGTGTTCTGGCCTATCTATCTGATGAATGATACAGAGACATAGAATATTGTATTGGCTAGGTAAGGCTCTCCATCAACCTATGACAAATGAGCACTGTGAAAGCTCCTATATGAAATGCCATCTTCCAGAATTCTTTGTTGTACCCACGGTCATTCTGTTTCCTAACTGTTATGTTTCATTTTCCTTTCTTTTCAGGGTTTTGAGGATCCCAAGGACAAGTAAGCAAATTTTGTCATAAATGTTTTGTGTTTCTGTATTCTTGGGGTTTTTTCCTAATGTGAAATTAGTGTTTGATACAGATGCTCGACTGCCAACAGTGGAGACCGGGGTCCCCTCCTTTTTTACTCACAGATGAAGTTACAGCATGGAGAGTGACAGTGACATTTCCTGTAGGGGCAGCTAATCTATAGGCACCGCCCCCATCGGTGCGAGCGCAAGTCCATTTCCAATGTCTTAAGCATCTCTGTTGAGAATGCTGACAATGAGTCAATGAGTGCCAGTTGCAGAACTTGTCCTAGAGAATTATAAAAGATGCGGGCACACATGGCATTCTCTTACCCATGGCGCTTCCTGTTCAGAAGAACTTGAGTAGTAGCTGCTGCTGCTGTCAATAGTATTTAATTATCCTTTACCAATTAAGGAATAGTAAGGATGTGCTTCAGAGGGAATGGGTTCAGTATATTAGCTGAGGGAAGTTGGGAGTAGAGAGGGGATTATAAAGTGGGAGAGATCCTCAGAGCTCCCGCAGTGAAATAGAGAAACCCCTGAGACAAGAGAGTAAAGGCAGAAATTTCATTGCCTTCATGTTGCACAATCGCTACACTTACATCGGCTCCCGTATCAGCATAGGCAATATCAATGCTCAGAGTTTTACCTGGCAGATCATTCATCTAGGGCAAGTGGAAGCTCCAGCAGAAGAGACCCAGCCAGGTAGTAGAGCTGTAAAATGCATTTTGATTCCTTCTATTGTTTGCGTCAATCAAATAATCTGTCGTGGGTCCTAATCATAGAATCATAGAATCATAGAATATTAGAGTTGGAAGGGACCTCAGGAGGTCATCTAGTCCAACCCCCTGCTCAAAGCAGGACTAACCTCTGCTATATCATCCCAACCAGGGCTTTGTCAAGCCGCAGCTTAAAAACCTCTAAGGATGGAGATTCCACCACCTCCCTAGGTAACCCATTCCAGTGCTTCACCACCCTCCTAGTAAAAAACTTTTTCCTAATGTCCAACCTAGACCTCCCTCCCTGCAACTTGAGACCGTTGCTCCTTGTTCTGTCATCTGCCACCACCGAGAACAGCCTAGCCCCATCCTCCCTAGAACCCCCTTTCAGGTAGTTAAAGGCCGCTATCAAATCCCCCTCACTCTTCTCTTTTGCAGACTAAACAAGCCCAGTTCCCTCAGCCTCTCCTCATAAGTCCTGTGCTCCAGCCCCCTAATCATTTTTGTTGCCCTCCGCTGGACTCTCTCCAACTTGTCCACATCCTTTTTGTATTGGGGGGCCCAAAACTGGACACAATATTCTAAATGCGGCCTCACCAATGCCGAATAGAGGGGAATAATCACTTCCCGTGACCTGCTGGCAATGCCCCTCCTAATGCAGCCCAATATGCCATTGGCCTTCTTGACAACCAGGGCACACTGCTGACTCATATCCAGCTTTTTATCCACTGTTACCCCCAGGTCCCTTTCTGCAGAGCTGCTGCCCAGTTCGTCGGTCCCCAGTCTATAGCTGTGCATGGGATTCTTCCTTCCTAAGTGGAGGACTCTGCACTTATCTTTGTTGAACCTCATTAGATTTCTAATGAAGAAGAACAGTTGGGCCAGGAAACAAGAGTTAACTTGTGTACACTTACACTGGGCTCATTTCCTAAATGAAGCAAATGTGAGGGAATAATAGAATGGGGGCTGTATTGGGAGACTTGTGAATGAGGGCTCGAGCTGAGAAGTCAGTGGCACCATTTATCAGAGGTGATTTATGGGTCATGAAAGCCGCCCTACTGTAACACCAAACAAATGTTATCCACAATAGGCAGAGATCTACCCTATAGTTAGAAGTCACTTTACAAACCTTATCCAACCCCCACAGCAGCCCTATCAAGTAACAGGGTAAATAAGAATAATTCTCCCCATGTTACAGGAGGAGAACCTTGGGCAGAGAGATTGCAGCTTGCCACAGGGAGATGCTGTCAGAGCCAGCATTTGAACTCCGGAGTTCTTGGCTCCCAGTTCTGTGCTAAACCCACTGGGCCATGCTTTTAAATGAACACACAAATCAAGCCCACCCCATGAAAATTCATATTGAACAAAGAAACCTTAAGGCTGGACAGAAGGATGCCATAGGTGAAATTTGGCATATGTTGAAGGGAACGGCATTCCAGAGTTTTGGGCCCCTCCCTCCAGTCTAAAGGGTTGTGACCAAAATCTTCAGAAGTGGCCAATGATATCAAGTGCTTCAGTTTTTGGTAGTCCAACTTAGAAACATCTCAATAAGCTTGATTTTCAGAGCTGCTGAGTACCCGCAGCTTTTGAATAAAGCCAGTGGGAGTGTTGGGAGCTCAGCAGGTCTGGAAATTGGGCACCTTTCAGGTCTCTCAAATTGAGGCAACCAAAGTCCCTGGCTACTTCTGAAAATGTTGGCCTGTGTGGATGAAGGACTAGCTCTGCCAAGATAATAGTTATTTAGTCCCTGTGGTTCTAACAAACCTCTGTAATACAAATGCTTTCTCTGCCCCTCCCCTTCAACATTCCTCATCTTTTTGTTTGTTTGTTTCAAACCATAACAGGAAGAAAAATATACATATAAAGGATGTTTTCTCTAATGATGTTGGACCATTACAAGAAGGATATAATAAAAATACGTTGATAATAATTTCCAAGAAAGATGATCCTCTTTGGTCAAATTCATAATTCATCTGGCAGCTCATTAAAATGAGTGATACTTGCTCTAAATTTTCCATTTCATTCAGGATCATATACCAGTTTACGCCTTAAATCTTAATTGCTTGCCACTTTTTTGGATCATGAAGTTGGCTCTCAATGGAATTTTTTCTTGCCATTTATTCCAGTTAATTGTCTGCCTTAAAAAACCCTACTTCTGGTCAGTGCGGGGCTGGTCACTACAGTATATTCTCCTGCGGTGATCCAGTGGAACTCCACCAAATATGTGGGGTGGGGGAAGTTGCATTAGGTTGGCATTTCTGTCCAGCATCAAAGGAGTTCATATTTCCTTTCAAAGAGTCTTTTGATCCAATTCAGGGACACAGGTCTTGCTGAAAAGTCTAAAGCCAATATGTGCATACTGAGTGCGTAAAGTTAGGCATCTAAATCCATGTTGGATATCTGAGGTAGTGGCCTAATATTCAGAGGTGCTGAGCACCTGCAGCTCCCACTGACTTCCAATGAGGTGGTGGGTGCCAAACAGCTCTGAAAATCAGGACACAAACTGGAATTTAGGCATCTAATTTAAGCACCAAGCATTGAAAATGTAAATCTAAATGCATGGATCAGCTACTGCTCACACACTGAAGATTATTTGAGGAAAGCAATTAGATCAGGACTAACACAACTCTAAAATGTATTTGAAGTACAGTCAGCATGTCTGGATGAATCTGCTGGGTTTTAACTTTACAACTGAGTGGAAAAGTCATGGTAAGCTCCCTGTGCACTGTTCAGGAGAAAAGGAAAGATCCTATACTGCAAGTCCCCACAATAAAATAAAATGAATTGCATTTGGAGGTGTGACGCCATGCAGGAGCACCTTGCTACCACCTGCCCTTAGCGGGAGGAAGATCTCTGGCCTGCTGTGTGGGTCAATACCACCAGCCTCTGGCAATCCAAGCACTGCCATCCAGGCCTCTGCAGTTCACACTTTCTCTTTACAGGTCAACAATAGGCACACTCCAACCCCTGATCCCTCCGAGTGTCCGCCTGCTGTGTCCAGCCCTGATCCACTGGACGCGCACAGATTTCCCAGATCCTCTGTTCCCAAAGGAACAATTCACCATAGCTGACCAGTTACACTATAGAACCCAAATAAACATACGGCGCTTAGATTTGTTTATAGAGAAAGCAAGTATACATTTATTTAACAAAGAACAAAGGTGCAAATGATAGCAAGCAGTAATATTGGAAACAAAGGGCTACTACATATAAAAGAAAATTGGAACATGCATACTAGAGCCTAAACTTAACTGACAACACCTGGTCATGTTATATAGAGCAAAAGCCCCCCAATCCTTTCAACATATTACAGCCAGGCTTGGCTGTCATCTTCTGTTCATGAGACAAGCACGGAGTCCTCTTGACTCCTCAATGGAAAGATCCAGAGTTTGTCTCTGTCCCTAGAGTCATAGTCCAAAAATCCATTGCCTTTACTTACAAATAGGATAATACCTGCTGTTTGTGTTTTCCTGTCTAGGATCTCCCCTGGAAACCTTGCAGTTACTTTATTAGCATTTTGCTCAGGCCACAAATAGGCGTTCATTGTGAACCACACAATACTCACTTTACTTGTAGACAGACCAATAGATGATCATCTTCTGCCTTAAAGAAACCAGTTTTCTCACCTTTTGGTGACTAGACCCAAGTCACAGACTTAAGAACATAATTTTCAGTGTATATACCTAACTCCTTACGTATTATCCATACATACATTTCACAATGATTATGATGACCAGTGTGAGACGATAGAGACCTTACATGACACTCCGTCATGCCGCTGGCCAAGATCTGTGAGAATACTGATCTGCCTTTGTACACAGACTTCTTTAATCACTCGCCAGCTCACCTGTCTTTTAGATGCCCTTTATGGTCATTTATGCCTCCACAGAACATGATGGTGGATTCTGCTTGGGGTAACGAGTGGTCAGTGATGACAGTCATAATGACCCAACCATCCATCCACCAGGTTTTGATTGGCCAAGGTACTGGTGGTCATCTCTGAACCAGTTTCAAACAGGACAGGGCAACTGTGACCAATCTCTTTAAATGGTTTTTTTTCTAATGACCCCCGATGCAGCTGCAGTCAACTTCAGACTATGTCACATATTCTTGTCAAGTGCCCACTGACTTATTTCAACGGCGGGCTACTGGCTCTCCACCTGATTGATGATGATGCCATCGAATGGCTGGGCACATTGTGCATACGCTGATAGATACTCTATCAAACTAGTATGTAGATACCCAAACCAGGGGATCCATGTAACTCTTAGGCACCCCTGTGCCCTCTGCCATTTGGCACCAGGAGGTCCTTAGGTCACAGGTGGCATCTCAGGAGTGCTTTTTTAGGGGGTAAATGTGGTACTACATAAATTTAACTGATAGCAAAGGAACCTAAAGTACCTTCCGTATGGTCATGCATCAGTATCTGTAAAAGCTTCTACACACACCCTCCATTGCTCGACCAGTGTAATTCTTATAGGAACTACCTCCAGGGGTGAGTCTTCTCAAACCTTGGCACCTCTAGCAAGAAGTGTACTGCTAAATGTGATGTGGACTAATGTCCAAAAGGAACTGCTCTGAGGCACCCAACTCCAGGCTACCTAACTGGGATAACACTTTAAATCTTTGGCTGGATTCAAACTGGTGACCTATTGGTGAAATGTCCCATAGGCCATTAATAATCCTGAGCCAGTCAGCCACGTTCAAAAATTACACAAAGTTTCTTCTCCTTCCCATTTCCTTCCAGACTGGAACTTTGAATCTGACAGGGTCACTGAGGCGGCAATGAGTTTTAACCTTGGATTCTTGTAGCAAATTATTTCAACTCTTATGTGATATAAAAACGGCTAAATTTAAATGATCCAAATCCATAAATAACTAGCAGAAATTTTGAATGCATTCTGTAAATAGGACTAGTAATTTTCTTGCTCTTTTTATGGAGGCTAGAGAACAGGATTATGAGGACTGAGCAAAAATAAAAAATGGCTCTTAAGAAGATGTGGTTTCTTTAAAACAAACATTTAGAAGTAAATTGAATTTCCTATCCTCCAAGGGGAACACTAAATTGCATTTCAGAAGTGGAATATATAACAGTTGATGGATTAAATAACTGTGGTGTCCAAAAATAAAAACAGTCCTTCTCCTTTCCCTGACCCTTGTTGCAATGTAAACCCTTGCTATAACAACATTAAGGAACTGAGACAAAAACCATTTGCATTTGCTGGACTGCATCCTGAGTGAATGCTGAGGATGTATTGTAATGACTTGTCTACTGTATATACGTATTACTGTGTTCTTTTAGTTGGAGTTTGAATGATCAATTGTGTGTCATAAAACAGTAGGGCCTGATTTTTTTTTTATTTTATTTTATTTTTTTTGGCTGATATGTGCAGATCTATTGACTTACATTGAAGTTGTGGGTATTGAGCTCTTGGGAAAAATCAGATCCAATAATGCTAAGCTAGTGAAAAGCCTCCTTTAATTCAAATGGTGTGGGGCATTGGCTTTTGGAACAGAGATCCTGATTCTGTTTTGGCAGCTGCCATGAAGTTCTGAGTGTCTTTTGTGTGCATCTTACTCACACCTACAAAGGTCAGGTAGGCATGGATTTGTTACAATTCATGCTATCTGCCTGCATTAGCCAGTGTTATACAGCACTGACAAAACCCAGAAAACTCAGCCAGCAATATCATCTTTCATCCTCCCTTGTTGTGCTTTAGGTTTTATTCTGAGGAGTGTCTGAACAATGGTTGATTTTGCCTAACGTGGGCTGCATATTGCCCTGGAATCCATTAGAATTGCAGCTGGAATCACACTGGAATCTGTCCCAATATAAGCTCTATTTGCTTGGGCATCATGAAACATGAGCAAAATAACAAAGTTTCAGCTTTAGTTCTTACTCTCTGCCGCTTGTCAGTTTAAGACTGACCCTTAGAGAGACCAGTGTCAAGGTATAAAAATTCTGGCTAAGGTTTTTCAAAAATGATTAACGGTTTTGAGTCCCTTACTTTTTGGGTGCTCAACTGGAGACACCTTAAATGGGCCTGATTTTCAGACTGTTGGTTTTCATCACTACTTGAAAATTACACCTCTTTAGGGTGGCTCTTGTTAGACGTCAGAAAAACTGTGGTATGAACAAAACTGTGGGACTGAAAATCACTCATCATTTGAAAATCTTGGTCCATATTTTTGGAAAATAGGATCTGATTCCACATTGCCTTGCCACCTTGTGTGATCTTTTCTCTTAGCTCAAAGGTATAAAATAATATCACTTGCATAAGAAAATGGTTTGACCCAAGAACCTCTGGATGCCAGCTGGCAGAGGTCACTGAAGCATGCAGGGGTACAGAGATCCCCTGGGTTCACCAGAAGAATGTCATGTAAAGGCTCTGATGAAACCTTGTGTCACACTAGTCATCATGAGGTGATTGTGAGGTGGCATGTATGGAGAATATGTAGGGAGTTATGTATATATACTAAAAATGAGCGTCTCTGTAGTTAAAAACAGGTCACTCAAAGGTAGCATGTCTAGAGATAAACTTCTCCAGACAGGAGAGCTTATCTCCAGGGTATTGAATATCCTACATTAGGAGTTTGCTAGCATTATAAATCGAATGCTAATGAAGAGCTGGTGGAGACTTGAGAAGGAAACTAACAGGAAGTGGTAAACAGTGGGGGGGGGAAACCCTGCTGTGAGGAGACCATCAAAGGTCTGTTCTGGTGTATTTGGGGGTGCAAAGAGACACCCTAGTATCCTTCACCTACGAAATAAACCAAGAGCAAGTTTGCTTCATGAAAAAGGGATCTCAGCCAGGCTTGGTTGAAAATGCTGGAAAGATCTTTGTGTGAGATGAGCTTCTTAAGACAGGAGGATAATTTGTTTGTAGTAGTGTAGTTAGTTAAATTTAGGCTTTAGACTGCATGTTATGATGTTGTTTTGTATGTAACCATTTGTTCCCATTTCTCACACTGGTTTTTATTGGAATCTCTATTCTTTCTTAAATACTTTTTTCTTTTGTTTTATAATTGTGCTGAAGTGCTGTGCATAATACAGGAGCAGTGGTAAACTGATAAACTGTGATACCCTGTTCTTTTGGAGACAGAGGATCTGGGATTTCCGTGGGTATCTAAGTGTTCGCAGCTGGATACCATAAGGGGACACTTTGAAATGACTTGGGGTGCGTCTATAGTCATTTTGCAAGGCAAAGAGTCAGTTCGTGTAGCCCAAAAGAGAGTGCTTAGGTGCCTGACAGACTAGTTGCATTAGGGAATTAACTCCCACCTGGCACAAGCAAGACTTTCACGCTGGAGGCAGGTGGTGACAAGCGGATTCAGTCCTGGCTGCCCAGGAAGCATCACAAATGGAAAGTTTGGATTTGGTATCAATTTATACTTTGCACGGATATAAATGACTACACAGAAGTGAGACAGTGGAGAGTCATGCCCAACACGTTTAACTGTTCCTGACAACACTGTAAGTAAGTAATCAAAACTGGAGAATTTTTCAAGTTCTGAAATTTCAAGCTGGGGCTTGAAGAGAATTTGACAATTTTTGTGATCCCCCCCCCCCCATGTTTTTTGACCAACTCAGGCAATAACATACGTGACAGGCCTGAAATATAGGAAAAGAACAAAGCAGAATAAGAATAATGGAGGGAAAAATCAATGTGATTTTAGAGGTTGATGTATGATTTAAAAAAACACATTCAAGGGAAGCAAACACCTTGATGATGGGGAAAGACAGCAACATAAAATATCTTAATTGGGTGAAGACAGCTGGCCCAGGATTGGCAGTGTATTGGATAGCTGATAACATTTCACCTTGAGATTATCCAGCTAAAGTTTGTAATAACTGAGAAGTAATTAATGTCTAGATGGTTCTGCGGTGAACTGATTAAATCTTTTGGGCTTCTTTGGCAAAAAAAAGATCAAGCTGAGTGCACTGTAAAGTTCCCATTCTGTTCCATTTTTGTGACATCCTCAGGAACACCCAAGAAAACATGAACCCGGAAGATGAGGTGGATGAGTTTCTGGGCCGTGCAATCGATGCCAGAAGTATTGATCGGTTACGCTCTGAGCACGTTCGCAAGTTTCTCTTAACATTCAGGGAGCCTGACTTAGAGAAGAAGGTAACATTCCCCAATAACTGCTCTCTCAGGTGAAGAATATCTGTTGTTAGTTTTGTTTGTCCCATTTAAGTTCAAGATCTTCTTCCTACAGTTTGGAGTTACTTTAATTTTTTATTCACTTATCACTTCAGCTGCTTTAGAGAAATCTTAGCTTACATTGTGTCCTCTAAAAACTGGTATCTGCTGAAGGAATCACTTGATAGAAATGCAGCATTTGGCAGGAATGCATACTGAGCCATTTCTCTCTCACCTATAGCAATGGTGAACTACCAAGTAAATCAAGATGTTCTTGTGCCCGTTACTGAACATTGGAAGATCAGTCCTGGGTGGCATTTGAAGTTATACTCTAAACTGCACTGATCTCTTCTACTAATTTAGGAGAGGCAGGGTGATCTTGAGCCTAAGATACTGAATTTAGATAGTCCACCAATATCCTGTGTGATCTGGGGCAAAGCACTTAATCTCTCTGCCCTTCAGTTGCCTCACCTGTACAATGGGGACAATAATACTTCAAAGGGATGTGAGGATAACATTGTAAGTTTGGAGGCGCCCACATACTACAACGGTGTGTACAATATAAGTAAATAGGTTATTTTACACACACACACTGCTAGGAAAAATGTAAGTTCTGCCTCTTTTTTAGGATGATCCTTAATAATGATAAAAGGGGAGCCATATTTTAACAGGAAAGGCCACGTCTATAAATTTTGAATTGGTGAGGTTAAGTCTGAGCCTGCTATTCTGTCACTATATTTAGCAATTATGCAGAAAGAGGCTACAGTGATAAATCTACTTAACGAGAGAGAGGTCTTTGCAGTAATTGCGGTATTTTTTAAATTCTAAATGGGTCACATTAGGGTTGATCAGAAGCGTTAGCATGTAATTTTCCCAATTTAATTTTATAATTCTAAGAAAACTGAGTGGTTCACATATTTTAGGGACCTGCCTGTTTCACAGTTTACAGATTGAGTTTGTTCAGACTAGGAATTGCAGTTCTAGCTGCACAGAAGGCATCTTTAGAAATTGGACACAGCTCACCTGTGACTGGCCCTGACCAGTAATGGGAATGATGCGTCTGCATCAGAACCTGTGGCAACCTCACATTTTCATTAGAACCAACTAAAATTGTGCAAATGTTTTTTAACACTGGCAGGTACCAGGAAAAACAATGTTTTCTCACTAGGCTTGGAAGAGGCAAACAAGAAATTGGTGTTTTCACAACAATCTTTCTCTTCTGGCAAAATGCTGTGAGCTGTTGATGACAAATTGCTTTCAAGGCATGGGGAAAAAAATTTCCCTGGACTCTGTTCCAGAGAAAATGTGAACGGGGGGAAAAAACCCTTCTCAGGAGGTTTTTGTATCACCTAAACTGCACCCATCAATTCTACCTTGGCCTATGAGAGGTCCCCAGATCCCTGGAGGGCAGGTGAATTGTTCTGAAGCATCCATTGGCCTGCTGCAATTGGACTACAATTCCCAGCAGTCACTATTATTATATATATTGCAGTAGCGCTTACCGACCCCAAACAGGGAACAGGTCCCCATTGTGCTCGACCTTGTACAGACACATAGCAAAAAATGGCTTACAAAGAGCTTACAACAAAAAAATGCCCCAGAGATTTTAGTTTAAACAAGAGATTCTCCTTGTTTGTGGTCCCAAAGAAGATTTATATAGCCGAGAGAGATCTGGATAGAATATCAAATAAACTCAGTTTAGGAGATTTAAAAAGCCTTGGCCGTGTCTTCCTATTCATCCCCACTGAAGGAAGCATGTCATGGAATGAGTCAACATCACATCTCACAGCTGTGCCCTCTGGTCCAGATTGATCTATTTCGATACACATTATGAAAGGGACGGAACATAAATCCTCTTCCCATCTGCACAGGACCTTTCTGCAACTCTGAGGTCTTTTTGGGGGGAGGGGCTCCCAAAATGTAGCATAAAGAAAAGGGAAATGTGCACAGTTCTGTAATAGCAGCTGGTAGCTCTGGAAGTGGTGCTTCTTGGGGAACCAGGAGGCTGCTGAATGAGGGGTTTGATTGGGTGGACAGGGTGGTTTTATGTATTTCCTATGCATATAAAAGCCTGTTCACTTCCTTGCAGTATTCCAAGCAAGTGGATGACAGATTTGGAGCCTATGTGGCATGTGCCTCCCTCGTCTTCCTCTTCATCTGCTTTGTCCAAATCACAATCATGCCCCAGTGAGTAGCTGTCGATCACTTTTTCTGCATTCTGGCATTTTTTCCCCCCTTCCTTGAGGCTTCAGTGCACCGAAAGGAAGCAAAAGTCTTTAAATAATGCACGCCTAAGAGATGTGCACTGCTTATTGTGTGCTCTCATTCCTAGTTCTGGTACATTATGCTTGGCAGTGGCATGCCAGAATTTTCAGTTTGGCAGCATGATTTTTGTTTTTAATAATTACCTCTCATTTGCGAAGTTTGGCTTAGTGTATTTATAATCCCTTAGAAAATAAGATGACTGGAATAGGAAGGATTGTCGACTAAGGCAGTAAAGTCTTCATAATACAAGGCTGGAGTGTGCCCGTGTTGAATGCAGCGGAGGAAGGGGGAATAAGGAATCCCCCACAATCCTCTTGTTCAGCCTACTTGGATCTTGGATGTGGGTTCTGTTGTGAAGCTCAGCCCATTCTTTGGATATTCCCCACTGTGAACAAATGAGTGGGGAGGGCAGAGACTGGGCAGAGCTGTCCAGGCACAAAGGGGGAAATAACCTGCATCCTTTCAAGGGCTGCAGTAATTTATTCATCCTTTCCCAGCCAGACAAGGGAGACACTGGGGAGGAATCATAGAAGATTAGGGTTGGAAGGGACCTCAGGAGGTCATCTAGTCCAACCCCCTGCTCAATGCAGGACCAACCCCAACTAAATCATCCCACCCAGGGCTTTGTCAAACCAGGCCTTAAAAACCTCTAAGGATGGAAATTCTATCACCTCCCTAGGTAACCCATTCCAAGTAGTTGTGCTTCATAGTGGTGTCAGAGGTACAAGGCCTTGTGGACTGGCACAACATATGCATGGCCCTGTGCTCAGATTGATGCACAACTCAGCCCAGGGGCTCTTCTCAAAAAGAAAATGTTTCAGAATTGTAAATTTTTTTACAGGTTCTTGAAAAATAAAAAACGGGGGGTGTTTGTGTTCTTCAGAGATCATAACAGGCTCAGTAGCAACGATACCTCAGGATACCTAAAAATAGAAAGTGCTCCTAAGATAATTTTAGAATCGGTCACTTTTAATCTCAAGAATAATATAACGGAAGAGTCAGAAATGCTCCAATTTAGCTTCTTCCTTTCTAAGAAGGCAAAAATTCATTTAGAAAAGACACAAGATTAATGTCTGGCCTTACAGCTGCTTTTCGTTTCACTCACATCATCCTTTACAGAGGAGAGACCATGGATTGTTCACATCAGTTTGCACCTTCAGTAAGCCCCAGAAACAATATAGGATATGATGTTTGAGGTCACTCTTCCTCCTGCTTGAGGAATGATAGAATCAACAAAGCAGAATAGCAGCAGTGGAAATACAGTGTATAAAGAGACCGATCCATTGACGGAAATCAGAGTAAAAGCCAATAGAGGCTGAAATTAGGTCAATCTCTGCAATAATACATGGTTAATAATCACTAAAGATGTTCTTTTCATATTTGCACCAGTTCTGTAAAGGTTTAGACTTTAGATCAGATGACTTGACACTGAGGCCTTGAATTCCCACCTTCGTGAAAGAAGGGCTTTAAAAGGGTTTGGATTCCCCAGCGAGGTCACAAAGCAGCCACTGACCTATTGAATTAAAGCTAATTTAACATTTAAAAGAAGAGTTGACAAAAATGTCTGGATCCTTGATGATCCTATTGGCCGGCTCTCTTTGTTCTGTATTGTGCAAGGAAATCGGAGCAGCTTCATTATGATGTGGCATATGCTGTATGCTTGCCAGTCTTCTCTGATGGGCAGAAATATTTATCTTTTTGAGTTTTTTTTCCAGGTGTTTTACAGACTTCCATAGTCTTGGGGACTTTTAGCTTTCCTCAAAAGCATCCACAGGCAGGATACAGGACTTTATAAACAATTAGTCTAATCTGGTATGGCAAAACCTACTGGCTTGACTTTTCAGTTCTCAGACTGTATTTGTGTGCATGTCCAAACCTGCATGTGTGCTTTTCTAGTACAAAAACCCACATGTGGGAAAGTCAATGAGATTTAGGCTGCTAGGTGCCCAAGTTTTTTGAAAATGGGACTTGGATGCTTTTGAAAATTTCACTCTGTGCCTTAGTTTACTGTCCTCAAAATGAGTAGAACACCACTTCCCTACCTCACAGTGGTGTTGTGAGCACAAATGCATTAGAGATTATGAGTTGCCCAGATACTATGGTTATGGAGAACATAGAACTGCCATAGATCAGTACATGAGCATTATTTTTCTGAATATATCAATAGTAGCTAACTGGCAAGACTATGGTGTGGGTTATCATAATAACATATCATCTCCAGAGACCCAGGCTTATATTTGAACTGAGTCATAAGTAAACCTCAATTTGGTGGTTCTAAGATGCTGTACCAATCTGTAGTGAGCATTTCTCCACATAGAAAAATATAGTGTAAATGGATAATATCTTCTTAGGAGAGGATTAAAATAGCAGAGGGCTTGGAGGTCAGTGTTCAGGTGCATTCAGCGTTCAGCTGTGTAAAGAGGGACTCATTTGCCAACACCATCAATCACCTTGCTTTCACAACCGTTAAATTCATCCCAGAATTAAAATCCAAAACACAAACACCTGCCAATTGCAGGAGATGAAGCCAGTTTTTTTTTTTTCAGGGAAGTAGTGGTAAGAGTAGGGTAATAATCATATTGCATGGGAGTTGTTAAATTCTCCACCATCCTGTGGGTAGGTTGGCATGCCTGTAGGCAGATTTGGTTTCTAGAGAAAACAGAGCTTCGTGGTTCATCTTTGGACCGGATATATATTTCCATCACATTTTTAATGTATTTTTCTAATACTCTTGATTGCATAATTGTTGTCTTTACTGATGATCGCAATTAACAAGCACCTGCAGCCATATGCACGTGTGTCACCATTAAATGCTTTCATGAAATATCAGCAGAAGACAAAACGGGGAATTTCAATCTGAAACTTTAGATGAAATGGCAATGATCATTTGTGATAGCCAAGAGGAATCACCATATTGAATGCCATGAAGGCTCAAACAATGAATTAGCAAGGACAATTACCTCGGTAGTCATGGAAGAACATAGAAACCAGCTGGCTTTGGTGTGGTTAGTTTTAATGTCACTGTGCAAGATAACCTCATTGAAAATTTAAAGGTGGTAAAGTAGGGGACCTGTCTTTTTTTTATACTGAGACCAGAAACTTTGAAAACAGTATTGAATAATTGAATGATCAAAACAAAAATGTATACCACAAAGCTGGCTTGGAACTCCTCTTCTCGCTGAATGGGAGAGCATAAGGAGATGGGGCACGATGCAGACTCCCAGCACTGCTGCTGTATTCGTGAGCGCTCTGGTGCCATCAGAGTCATCCTTGTTCCTTGGCATAGTCAGGAGGACACCAAAAGTGGCAGGGCAGAGGTGCTCTACATAAGAAACCAAGTAGACTTGGGCATCTTCATGACCTTGTCGGATGTGGGCTCTTTCTCTATATTCTTAGCCAATACAACAGTTTCGAGTTCTTCACAGAGGGTACAAATGAAAGGCTGGGAACGGGCTCTTGAGTGTGACATGAAATATGTCTCCCTTGCATATTTCATGTGCAATCGGCTGCAAAGACCTAAATTCTAAAGCGCAGCAAGCTTCTCTTCCAGGGAGTCTGGTATCCATTGCCAGCCTGCGGGCTGCCCCACGATACAAAATCATTCTGTCATCTTTTCTAGCTCATGAAATATTTCTCAGTCTCTCTGCTGTCATCCCAGCAGGATGGTGATTCCTATCAAAGTTGCAGCATTCTCTGCTCTGCAGCTCGTGTGGCTAATTTATAGAGAACAGGGAGTCTCTGTGTTTTCAAAGCACTTCCTGAACCCTACTGCCATCCCAGCCAGAGAGAAAGCTCATACCATGTGTCCTAATTTGTACAGATGTGTTAAAGCTAAAAGCAAAGCGAGAACAGTTCTATATGATGTAAATCTTTAAAAATTCCTTTCTGGTTTCAGCTCTACATTCATGTTGAGTTTTTACCTGACCTGTTTTTTGATCCTGACCACAGTGGTGTTTGTTTCGGTCATTTACTCCTGCGTAAAGGTGAGTACTGAGATTTCTCTGTATTGTCCTTTGCCGACCCAGTTAGCATAGCCAGTCTGTTTCTTAAACGAATATATAATGTCCTTGTATTCTGTTAGCAGTCCTTCCCCCACCATTCACCAGAGGTTGATGCACTTACATACTACAGTGATAAGGGTTATAGAAAAAACTTAGATAAGACAGAATGAGCTGAGGTCATGTTGTGTTAGGGTTGACCTAGCTTTTGCACAGTCAGAAGCAATCATGCGCTCCCCATATGGATCTGCGTGTCTACGAAATCCCCTGCAGGCACTTTCATTTTGACATTAAAAGAACAAAGTTCCCAACATGGAACAAAGAACACTGACCCTTTGCTCCTTCCCTCTAAACTTCCTGCAGAGCAGGCTGTGTATTGTCCCCTGCTGTACATGCATGGTTTGGTAGGCAGATAATCAAGAAGGGTAACGTCAAGGAAATATGTCCTGAAGGGAAATAAAAGCATAAACATTTAGAGCTTTTTCAGCCTGTCTCAGATAAGCATAAGTAGTGATCTGTCAGTGATCTCCTTTATGTAACTAAGAAGACAAGGTTAATAAAAAAAGAATTATGGTTGTAAAACAAAGTATTAAGTATGCTTAGTTCCACTGTAAAATTACAGTCTGCTGTTGGGAAAGCAGTGTGCGTTCGAGTGTTTGTGCTAAGCATTTGTGCTAGAATGTTGGTGTTTGTTCTGTCTGATGTGTTGTGGATTCTTCCTTTCTGAAAGCCTCTGTGCTCTGAGAAAGCTCAGATGTGGACTTCAGGGAACGACACACCATGGCTACACCCAGCTGTGTTCCTAACAGGCTAAAACGAAATAGCTCAATAACACTTGTTTTTTTTCTTTCTGGAAAAGAAACAATCTTCCTGACACAGTCCGCTATCCGTTTATCTGCATCTCTTTCCTTCTCCTCTTGGTGGTGCCAGTCTCAGGAAGGAAATCTTGGCAGATTCATGCCGTTGCCCAACTTTATTGTTAAAAGTTAGACTTTGGATCTTCATTCTGTATGGACTATGAAATTATTCCCAGTGAAAGTCGGAGGCTCTTCACGATGTTAAAATTCACTGAAAAGCTCCCAAAGGTTTCCTTTTGAGGGAGCCTTGCTCAGAAATGGGGTGTTCACTTTGACCGTACTTGTTTATACTATGTGGGGCCAATCACCCTTTCTCAGCTGATGATGCTGTTTCCAAGCTCAAGAGAACAGTCTTGACATAGACCAGTGGTCCCTGAACTCTTTCAGTCACGCCTTGCCCAGTCCGCACCCCCTCGGGAGCCACACTTGGGAGCGGGAGCCAGAGCTGCAGCTGGGGCTGCGGGTGGGAGTGGAGCCACAGCTGGGAACCAGGAGCAGAGCTGGGGGCTGCGACTGGGGGCGGAGCTGGGGCAGAGCTGGGCTAGATGGTGCTCCCTCCCCACCCCTCCATAGGGGCTGGCCCGGGCCTCGCGGTTCCCCCCAGAATGGGCATACCCCACAGTTCGGGGACCACTGCCATAGACGGCACTGCATATCTCTGACTGTCATTACTGCATATTCAGTGTTTTTGTGATTAATGATACAGTGTGGGCCAACCCAGAAAGCGTCTTGTTACAGCCACAAAAGACTGTGAACCAAACACAGGGTTGCACTGTGACATAGTGACACCATGCCGCAATACTCCATCACAACCCCAGCTAGCTAGAGCCTGTCCTGGAGAGATTGATTGCTGGAGTGCACAGCTCTTTTTGGACTAATGTTACGGGGCAAATGTTGCAGCAACAGCTCTGCTGAGCCTACGCTTGTGGCACTGGAGTCTGGCTGACACCAAACAAGGCTTACTTGGACAGGCCTGGATATTTTCCCCCTGTTGGCTTGAATGGGCTTGTATTATTTTCATCTGCTGACAGCAGCACTAGCTTTCCTGATGTCAAAGATTTGTTTTATGAATGATCTGAATGAAGGATGAGTTTACAATGCACAAAGGATTTCTCTGTCTCCCCATGACCCTGGAAGGCTGTTCTGTTTTGTTTTCCATCATGTCTTGACCTCCCAAGTTCCCATGGAGGCGATCTGTCTAATGATGCCTGCAGCTGCTGTTTTTAAGATGTCCTTCTCTCACTGGACAGATGATCAGCCTGGGCTACAAAACCACTCACGCCCCCTGGGAATTCAGGTGGACAAACATAAAAGGGCAAGCCACTGAGGGCAGAAATAAGGAAGTTGCTGCAAACGAACTGCCTGGTATTTCTAGAAGTGATTGTTTATCACTGCATGCATAACATTACAGATGTGCACCACACCATGCAAAACAGAGTGCGGTGTACCCTGCCCCACAGAACTCACAGTTAGAGAATGAGTGGGTCTGGATGCTCTTATCCCCACTTCTCCCTTCCTTTTCTGGGTCCTGAGGATATGACATGACAGGCTGCCATGTGAAAGATCTACTGAACAGTTAGTTCCTGGTGGCTGGTTTTATTAAAGAGAAATATGAGCATATGGCTTCTCAGATCCAGTGCATTTTTTATTTTCCCACCATCTAGTGCTCAGACACACAAAAGTGCATTGGTACCCCAGATTATAAACATAGCTAATGGTTTCTGGGCTGGTTGCTGGGACCCTATGCCCCTGTTGCAAAGATGGCCTCGTCAGTGTCTACAGTGAAAAGGGGTCACATGGCAGAGGTGGACTTTGACGTCAGCAGGTTCTATTGGTCTATCGCTGAAAGATTTTGGAGTGAAGGTTCAGGACGGTTTTTATTACTTGATTAGTTTATCCATCCGTAGTTAAAGACAATGTGATGGTGTATCTTCTCACCACCAGCCTGAGACTTTTCTGGAGCTTTTGTTGACCTCAGAGAAGTGGTGGTGAAACCAATGGTAATAATGAAGCAGAGCAGGAGTTGTTGTGGAGTTGTCAAGACCTTGCCTTTGGCAGTGCCACCTACATACCAACCAAAGCAACCTCCATCCCCAAATCCAAGTCTCTGGTCCTTGAGCAGGATACAGTACCTACAATCTGAGAGTGACTCAAGAATTCAGTCAGTGGGGTAGTTGTTACTGAAGCACCGCACCTATTTGACAGCAAGATTATCAGTATCAATGCATTCTCTGTCCCTAAGCAACACAAGTAAAACAATCCACTCCTCAGGTGCAAAAACAACAACAACAACAAAAATCCTTAGGAATAAGAGTGTTGAGCACCTTGCAGGTCATCATGAAGGACATGAGTGCTCAGAGCAGATTGGTGGAGGGATTCATTAGCAAGCCACAATGCAGCTAAGAAACAATCTCTCATGTCTGTCCTGTTCTCTAATTAAAACAGCAACTCATTAACAATCTTCGCTTTTTTCACCCCTAATGTTTGTTTGATTTTGCTAGAATACAAGCTCGTTGTCACAGTGTGTGTGGAAGAGGCAGTCGGCAGCTGTTGTGGTGAGGGTTATAGAACTACTTGGACAGATAGATGTAGTCTGGAGTTTTTGTGTTAAGATATAAAGCTCGGAAGTCCACTTTAGCACCTCTCTGCTGGGGCAGATTCATTCATTTTTTTCTGTGCCTGGACTCAGAATGGGAGAGCAGGTGTATTAGGTGCCATCAGTTCCTTACAGGAAGTGGGGGGAAATCAGCATTTGTGCATTCCTGCTTGGAATATCAATCAGATGGAGCACAAGCATAATTTATGCCTGTTTGCAGTAGTACTAGATGGTAATTGGCCCCTTTTTTCCCCATCTTATTCTTTTACAGTTTCCATCTGAGATTTCCTTCCCCCCCCTTTTTTTTTTTTTTTGGGGGGGGGGGGGGGGGAGGCTCTTTCTAGCTGGCATTGATAATTGCCAGCAGGTGTTTCAGGACAACTTGATTTTGTTTTATTTTTTTCATCTCCCACTATAAAATTATCCATGGGAGTTGATTATGGAGTTGCCAGATTTGCCAACTTAGATTTCCAAGTTCCTTCAGCTGTAATAAACAGGGAACTCTCACTTTGGCATTCTCAGAAGCCTTGGCAACTGAGGGATGGTGTCTTCCCATTAAAATCTAGTTTCTGCAAGGTCATGGGAACCACTGTCTCTTCTTAACTGCACTGCTGACTGACATCTGTTTTGCTACTTATTTAACAAGTTCACATATCTTCTGAGAACGCATAACTTGTTCTGCACTCACCACTCTGTGGAGTTCAACTTCTTGGACATTTCTGGACGTGAACGTGACACAGATTACAAACTACATCTTACTGAGTTAATTTGATCTGGAAATCACAATTTATACACTAACTTTCAGATACCCGTTTCTTGGCTTCTCCCTCCCAAAGTTTGGCCAGAAAATTTAAAGCATATTTTCATTTTTGGGATCTTCCCTTTTGGAAACATTTAGTTAATTGAAAACTGTACATTGGTTTTATAGACTGCTAGAACACTAAATAATAAACCAAACAAATGGATTTACAGCCCTGAATTGCCAGTAGTTATTGACTTCAACTTCAGCCATCTTAATTTAGTGCAGAATGATCAAAATTATGTTATTCCAGATTGGAAGTTCAGGATTTAAAGAATTTCTGGTGTTTTTTTTTGTTTTGTTTTGTTTTGTTTTTGCAGCATACAGCACTAACTGTCAAACAATTTTCCATGTCCAGAGTATACATTAAAAAAGACAGAAAGCAGAAGCATTACTGTCCTTTCTCTGTTGGCTGTGGTTTTGTTGTTGTTTTCTGGCTTCTTGTTGATTTTAGTTTTAGTCTGTGTGTTTTTTGTTTTCAGCATGCATGTGAATGGAGGTGATTGGTCCTCCCCAATGTAACTCCACTGGAGTCAATAGAATTCTGTATGAGTTTGGTTCTTTGTCTGTAAATGCGCCCACCTTCCTGTAGGTTTGGTTTTCACACTGAACAGTCCTTGTATAAATCAGTTCCTCTTTCCTGGCCCTCGTATGGTGGATATCTGAATGCTGTAAGGTGAGTTCTCCTGACTACTCCTGGGCAAAAACATTGACAGGGCTTGGCTCAGTGCTCACTTTCAGAAACTTTCTCCTGCCATAACGATTATGATGCATTTACTAGACGTTCCTGTTGGTGTCCCTTGCCTGAGAAGCTCTAGCTGTTGGTACTTCAAAGCAGGACATCTGAAGATAGTTTCACGTCTTGCTTTTAGTGCCTTTTGTCCATTTTAAGCAAGAGTGAATTAAATAATGGGAAAGTCCATCTTACTATTTTTTTCACTATACTCGTTTTCCTTGACACTTGGACTTTGGGAGCCTGATCAGGCTAATGGTATCTGGCCCCAAGTTCCCATATCAGCAGACGTCAGAACCTTTATTTACCAAATGAATCATTTCCCTTTTTTCAGCCCATCCTATAAAATATGTGTGTGTATTCTGCCATGCCATTGGAACGTCACATTTGCTCTGCTGTTCTACATTTAGACACCATTTTACACTGAAAATGAATAGCATTTAATAGTGCAAACCAACAATAATAGTTGGAACTATGCCTTGCCTGTTTATTTTGCTTCTTCTAATAAAACAAGAGTGACTTTTACTGCACTGCTGCTTTGTAGATGCTTTTGCAAAGAAAACATTGTACAGTGGCTAGAGAACAGGACTGGATGTTAGGAGATCTGGGTTGTATTCCGGGTTCTGTCACAGATCTCAGCCAAGTTGCAACTTCTCTTCTGCAATCTGGTTTCTTCATCTGTAAAATGGGGATAGTTGTACTTATCTACCTTATGGGGTATGCTATGAACTGAATTCATTATTGTTTGTGAGGCATAATTGCCTCAGAGCTGTTATCTTGCTATGGCATTACAATATCACTTATCCGTTGGGTAGCTTCTGCAATTGTTTTCCTCTTCCATTTTTTCCAGGATGTACTTGTTTGTTGACACAATCTGTTCCCCAATTTACAGAGTAATGAGAACCAATATGTGTACAAGGAAAGCATGTTTGTTAACAGAGTTTAGTTTGTTTGAGTGTCTCTACCAAAAAATCTTGCTCATTTTCTCAGGATTGATTAGACATCAGTCCTATATAGGGTGGACTGCGAGCATTATAGTCTTGTGCTCTGAGAACAAGACTGGGAGGTAGGAAAAACGATTGAATTCCAATCCAGGCTCTGCTACTCTTTCCTGAAGAGATTTGAGCTAGTCCCTTCACCTTTGCAGGCCATATTTGTCCTTGGGGTAACTCCTGGCATTATCTCAGTTTCCCTATTTGTCAAATGAGAATAATTCTTATCTGGAGTTCTTTAGAGAGGTGTTGTGAGGATTAATTATTTAGTGTTTGTACAGCACTTTGAAAGAGTAAGTGCTAATTATTATCCTGTTCTGCTTCTTAAAAAATTATTTGCTACAGTACAATCGCATAGCAGCTCCTGCAGTAGAGATCATGGGAAATCCATTCTGCTGCTCTTAATTCCCTTGTTTCTTCCTACATGATTTTCCTCTTCTTTTCCCAGAAATGTATTTTGCAGCTGTGGCTGCTTTTTTCCAATTTAACTTCTCAGAAACTAAAATCTGCTGATTGTAGCTGAATGTTGAAACTCCGTGTAATTCACAACAAGAACAAAAAAGCACCCTCATTAGAAGCCTAGCTGCCAGAGTAGAACTCATGGTGTCTGATTCTTCTTTCACCTAACAGTGGTGTAAATCAGGCGTAGCTTCTCTGTAGTCAATGGAATTACACCAGTGTATAACTGAAGTGAGAGAAGAGTCAAGTCTGTGGGTCTTAGATGTGCATTAGAGGTGTTTTTAAGGAAGGAGTGAGCGTACCATGATGCCATAAATTGCAGTCAGTGAAGATTCTCTCTGTGTTCTCATGGCCACTAGAGTTTAAGGACCATACTGTATGCTTGATCTGCATATACCGCTCCCATTGATGTCAGTTGGTATCGCACCAACAGATCAAAGAATGATATGGTCCTATGCGATAAGGTTTGCCTACCACATTATCCAGGACCCACACTCTTTAAAAGCATGTGGGGCAGGTACTTCAAGTAGCCATTTCAGAGAGCTTGTAATGGATGAAGACTGACTGTCGGTGCAAGATCTGAATGTTTGAGTTTAAAGTTAATTTAACTCCTTGACAAAGTTGTCAATTCTTACAAATGAACTGAAATTTCAGAGGCCCTAATTGCTGTGGTGGCAAAACTTTCAAACTAATGACTTGAAGCATTGGACAGTTGCTTACTTACAGGTCTTCTGGCTGCTAATTATTAAGATACCTGTTAAGTGGTGGTGTTCCCATCCAGTTCAAAACAGAAACTACACATACAATGAAGAGTCAAAGGTCTTGGGGTCTGGATTTATTTTTTGAAAAAAAGAAATCAAACTCCAAAATGACGTGCCAGCAACTGAACCAGAGATGTCTGGAGCTGAACGTAACAGTCTCTAAAGCTTGAGTGAAGGCACCCAGACCCAGATTTGTAAAGGTATTTAGGTGTTGCAACACCTAACTGATTTAGGAGCCTAAATCTCATTTTCAAAATGCATTTAGGAGCCAAAATTCCATTGACTATCGAAAATGCAGCCATCCTGTTGCAATACCTCTTTAGGCTTAGGCAGGTGTTTGTCTAAGGGCCGGTCTATGCTGGGAACTTACATAGGCATAGCTACATCTCTCACGAGTATGAAAAATCCACACCCCTGAGAGATGTAGCTATACAGACCTAACCCCTGGTATAGGTAGCACTAGGCTGACGGAAGAATTCTTCTGTCGATCTAGCTACTGCCTCTCAGGGAGACGGATTACCTACAGCGGCTGGAGAACCTCTCTTATTGGCATAGGTAGCGTCTACACAGAAGCGCTCCAGTGGTGCAGCTGTCTAACTGCTGCTGTAATGGCTCAAGTGTCAACAAGCGGAAGTCTCTTGTAGGAGCAGCTGGATGTGGTGAGGAAAGGAAGTATTTTGACTCGGGCTCATCTGAAGGAGCCAAGAATTGCTAGATTAACAGGTTTTATTTCCAAAAGGAACACTTTAAACAAATTAACTCTAGGAACATTGCAAAGAATCTGAATATTTTGTAACCTTGTCCTGGATTTCGTCGTTCGGTGCAAATGTGTCAGAACCCTAAACTCGGCCAGTCCAAGTCCCCTCCTCTCATCGACATTCCTCCCCCACATCCCCCAGCCCGCCCCGCCCCCCAGGACACAGAGAAACATTTTTGTGCCGGAAGCCAGTGAAGTCAGCATTTTAAAATGTTTAGCAGCATTGCGGATTCTCTCTCCCTTTGTAATAGTCACCAGCTAATCAGTGCTGCCACCGCTCAAGCAGCTTTATAATTATGTTGTAGGGCAGCCGGGTGGGAAGCAGTACACTGGCAAAACGTTGTGTCTCTGAAGACGTGAGAACGGAGGGTAAAAGGGAAAAGCAGGACTTTTAATAGAAGCATTAGTCATAGATAAATTGCAATGCAATGTCATTGTGCTGCTAGTTTCTCTAAAAATACCTTCTAGTCTAGTGGCTTGAGTGGTAGTACAGCACAGTAACAGAGAGAGAAGAGATCTGGATTCTGGAGCAGCATCAGCTGTCTTGTGTTAGCCCTACTTTCCCTCCGGAAATGCTGCCGAGCATTATACAGGTCATGCTTACAGGCTGTGGGGAATGTGAATAGTTCTGCTAATCTCTGATTCTAGGGGGGGCCTCTTTGCTCCTTTGTAGCTGTATAGTTCGTGCCATGATAGAGCAGAGAAATGGAGGTGGGAGTTGGATCAGAACAGGGGGATATAAAAGACGGGAAAGGTTTTTACAAACAAACAAACAAAACAAACCCTCCCCCACTCCCCCCAAATCATCCTACCAGCAGTGGGACTTGCCGTAGTGGAGATAATGCTTCATGCTGGAAAGAAGACCTGTTGCAATATTGCTTTTAAATAAGATGAGTGAGCGGGGAAGCCTACGCTTGGATTCCTGGGGATTCTCACCATTAACTGTAAATATTTCCATCCTGAACACCGTGAGACACCTGGGAGCCAGGTGTTCTAAAGATGCCCTGTTGGTAGGAGAGTGCTTCCAGAGAAGGTTCATCTAGCTGGAAGAGAATGTCCAGTAGCATTATTATGAGAGGAGATTTTGATAACCAAGTGCCTGGCAGGGAGGATAGGATAGATAATGTGATGAGATTGCAACCTATTAACAATGTGTTCTTAAAATGGTACTGTTTAATTTCCCTGAATGAAAGTGAGATATACATCCCTTGATTGCACTGACAGATGAACCAGATACTTTGCACCCCTCTTTTTCTCAATCCATGACTCATAGCTTCTAAATCTCAGCAGTTGGAAATGACTTATGATTAACTTTCCATCCACCATGACAGGATATACAGTTTTTCATGCCATGTCATCTTGGCTCCGAAGCCATTGTTTCCTTTGGGAAGAAACAGCTAGATTTGACAAGTCTGCCAGACTGCACTGCCATTGGGTTATTGCCTGCCTCAGCCTCCCAAAAAAACACATGTAAGAAGACAAGTCCTCGTCACCCTTCTTTGACCCCATCCAGCAGAAGCACAGCCCTTTGTACTCAGGCATATAGGTTGCTCTTAACATTACAACATTTATAAAGATCCATGTCTCATGTATTTTATTTACTCTTTATTTCATGTCCAGCTTTTCCCAGCTCCACTCCAGACTCTCGCAAGGAAGATTGTTCAGTCCAGGATCAATAGCACCTTAGTTGGGGTCTTCACCATTCTACTGGTTTTTCTGTCAGCATTTGTCAACATGGTACACGGTTTTTGATCCGCTTCTTTGCTGTGTGGTTTTATTATTAACCTTGTCAGGCATGCAGATTGCATGCGTAACTTTGCAATCATATGAATTAATGTCAAATCTGGCTGTTGCTATACCCGAGGGCAGGCTTTCCATCCCAAAAGGGAAACGGGAGTCATCTAAATGCCTTCCTAAACGCCAGCCTGCATTACTGACTCTGGGTTTGCTTTTCTCGCACATCCACTTTTCTGACAGTTCTATTTCTTTTGGTGACTATAGAAACCAGGATACCGCTATACAGAGGGCCAGAGCAAAGCCTGTGTGTCATTCAGGCCACACAAAAGCTTCTATTTTGAGTTGGACTTAAGTGCTGCGTAGGCTTTGTGCTGGCCTCTGCACAATGTTGAATTTCACACAGAGTGTAATCACTTCACAGAGATTGGAAAGGCTGCATTTTAAGTGAAACATTTGGATTTCTTTGCATCCAGACGCTGCTACTAATTTCAGATTCAAAGAATGTTCCTGATGGCCTACCATTTTTAATGTTTAACTTGTTAGCTAAATTTGTTTTAAAAATGAAACTAACTTTTCTGCATTCTATAGTAATCCGGGGAATTTTTAAGAGAAAAAGGGTAAAGCATTGGGCTGTGAGTTGGATTTGGCCTCTATTGATAGCACTGCTTTAGATTTCCTGTACATAAATTGCAGCCTGCTTTTCAAACGTGCTGATCTACCGCAGCTCTCATTGATTTCAGTGAAAATGCTGGATCCTCAGCACCTCTTAAAATTGGGCTGTTAGCCTCTCTGTGCCTCACTTTCCCCATCTGTAACATGGAGATAAACATTGTTTGTAAAGCGCTTTTAGTTTCTTGGGTGGAAGGCACTAGGGAAGTGCAAAGAATTATCATGGTTACAATGTTAGGGTCTCATCTGTCAAGATGCTAAGTACCTCAAATGATTGGGCCCCCGTAATGTAACTATAAAGAAGCAGATCTGGATTAAAGGTGCTCAGCATCTTCCAGCCTTATTCATCGGCATTCTGTTCAACAGCCTGGCGTATCTGGCCTCTGCCATTGCTAACCGTTTTATAATAAAATGAACCAAAGGCTGATGCAAACTCATTGCGTAATTAGGCTGGTCATGAAATAGCACTGAGTGGCATTCTGCTGGTTTCTCAGCATTATTGTAGCAAGTCTGCAACAACGGGCTTTGTCTTGGTCCAAAAACCTTTGCTATGGAATGGCCTGCTGTAATAGTCTTAGCGATAGATTGCTAGCAGCGAGAAAATATCAGCATATCCCCTTTGTCAATACATTGGTTGCTGCCAAATATAAATACAACAGTGATCTGCATAGATAAGCAAACTTATTGGGGTACTGACTATATCCTGGTAATCTTGTGTCACACAATGTTTCGTTCTCTGCACTATCGTTTGCAAGAGAATTTTTAAAATCGCTTGGTGGTTGGTTTTTCTTCTTACCCGTCCCTTTGGGTTTTGACACAATCTTTTTTTTTTTTTTTCCCCTCCAGTTCATGTGCAGCACCATGGACCTTGTCAGCTGTCTGGCTGCAGAGTATAACATCACTCCTGACAAGGTGGACCTATGCCTTATCAACAACTCATCTTTCAAATACAGCCTGGGCCCCTGGCAGGGATTCTGTGGCAGTTCCCTGCCCAACTGCAACTTCCCAGAGGTATTGCTTGAAAGAATCCATTGCAGGGCTGGATTTTCAGAGGGGCTGGAACACTTTTGGATGACCAGTGCTCAGTTCTGTATTTACTCATGCTCACAGAGAAGTAATCAAATCTCATGATACAGGGTGAAAACTGTTCACTACAGGAGCCGTAACACAAATTTTCCTTCACAACCATCATTACAGAATTGAGAAGGGACAACATTTTCAAGTTAGGCACCTAAATCTATTTTAAGGCATCTAAGTAGGTGGTCTGATTGTCAGAGCTGCGGAGCACTCACAGCTCTGGTTGAAGTCAGCGGGACCTGCAGGTGCTCAGGGTAACAAACCACAGCCATTACACAAGCACACTTGTTGGCAGGGGTGAACCAGAGATTTTCATTGCTCAAGTTACAGGAAAACTCCTTTAGCTTTGAGTAAGTAGTACTGGGCTTTTGTAGTCACTGGATCCAGCCACTAGAGGGAGACATGATCACATGCATTCATAAGATAGTTTACCCGGTTACTTCAGTGGCTGCTGGTGAAATTTGTGGAAGTTTTGGAAGCTCATCACCTCTGGGTACATTTTGAGTTTCTCTGGAGCATTAGGGCCATGACTGGAAGCAGAATAGCAGACTTGATAATGGTCCAGAAGTCAGGATTTGTAGCACCGAAGCAATCTGCTTTAAACTATTAGATTTTGATTTTTTTTACAGCAAAAGACATAAGTATTTTTCATGCAGTTGTACAGTACTGCGCCCTAAATCTCTTCCTTTTGGGCAATTGTTCAAGACACTTCGGTGAGCTTTTAGGTCACATAGCCATAACAAATTTTTCTTTAAGAACTGAAAAGGAAAAAACTGTGGTGCAGGCAGTTGTGATGTCTGGATCGTTTGGGTTTATGGGAACCTTTTCATTTTTGTGGCTGATCTTTTAAAGACTAATTGTTCAAAGCGTTATTGAGTGCCCAAGATATGCTGAGTGCCCTCAGCTTCCTTTGGAGCAGTTGGGACCTAATCCTGATTCCGTTAAAGCCAACGAGAATTTTGCCATTATCTGTAGGGGTTTTATATCACACTCATTACCGTAATTTGCAACATTCCTTCATCTGTGTTATGCCTTGTCTAAATGTGTGGTGCGTATAGAGAACAGGCCATGTCCACTGCAGTATGTAGCTACACGCAGCAGTGCAAGGCTGCGACAGAAGGAGAGACAGTAGGGAAAGCCTCCAGCAGAAAAGAGGCAGTGGGAAACTACGCTGCTAAAAATAGCAGTGCAGATGTGGGAGGCGCTGTTTGAGCATGTAGAGGGCTATGCAGGGTACATACCATAGCGTTCAGATGTGTCTGATGGAACGCTGTCTGGACCAGGAGTCCATGAGTGCCAACCTCAGGGCAGGCTGTCAGGAAGCAGGGCAAAGACCCAAACTAGTTGTATGGTCTAGAATTAGATTTCACCAACCTAGTAGCAAGTGTGAACTCCTGAAGCACCACAACTGTCTTACCATGGAGTCACAGACAGTCCCCTTGGGCATTCCAGTCTATCTTGCCACTCAGGCAACCTGGACTCAGGGATAGGTGATCACTTTACATGAAAAATGACAACAATATTTAGGTTATTCCAAGTTCCAAAGGACCAATTACTTACCCCAGATCAATTTGCACCTTAGATCTCATACCAAAGACAACACATGTAGCCAGTCCAATAGTAAACTCTCTAAGGATGTATTACCTAAGAGAGGAAATGGGAGAGTTATTTCCAGGTTAAAGCAGGCAATCATAGTTACAGCTTATGGTTGCAGAGGTGACGGAGTTGAAGTAATTGGTCAGCACTGAATGTTTGTTAGGGCTAACCCAGGTTCACCCTGGGGATCTCTGCTTCCGTTTTGTAGCTCTGGCCCTGCATGGGTCCAAACAACAAAAAAGATGAAAAACTTTCTTGTCAACTATTTTTATTTCCTTTTTCCAAGCTGCTGTGACCAGCCCTTTGGCGCGTAGCCTCTTCATGGGTGCAAGGGGGCAATTAACAAAGTCTCGGTAGTGTGGTGTCCCACAATGGTCCAGTTAGTTTTGTTGGGCCTTCCTGATGGGCAGGAGACAATCCCTACTGGCTGGGTTCACAGTTTCAGAGTAAACGTTTTTTACAGTTACAAAGCAACAACTTACCTTAGAGCATGTGATACAGAAATTACACGTGACATTAATACACGCAGCAACTTACAAACATTTCTAAACACTAAACAGCATGTTTTGAGTCCAGTACCCATCTTAACCACACTGACACACAGGTGAAACAGACAGATTTACAGCAATGAATTTGCCAGTGCTCGGCTGAAGCCTAAAGTCTTTGCAAGAGCTGGCACCTGGTCTGCCAGTGTCACATAAGGCCCTCTACTCATCTAACCCTCACCACCCACACGGCTGCTTATACCCAAGCTAGCTGGGCGTGCAGTGTGTGTACTCTACAACTCGCTCTAAGTGTAGACGTACTGAAAGTGTGGTCTGTATAGGGAGCAGGAAGCAGAATTAGGCATAATGGGAGCTGAGGATATTCCGCATCGATCAGGAAGTGAGGGAGGAGATGGAGTGGGGGGCGGGTCCAGGCCAGAGCTGGAGTGAGAACAAGGCTGGTGGATCCACTTTGCAGGCCGTGGATGCTACTTCAGCCTTGAAGCTGAGCCTATGCTGATGACGGAGGATTCCATCACTTCCACTCGGCTTGGCACGCCGGGCTTGGCGAAGAGTGGGAGGGATGTGGCTATTGCTCTCGATGGGACGTGTACCTGTAGTAAGGAGATAGTGGGCTCCCACCATTCCAGCCGTAGAATGGTCACTCGTTCTCTGACGACTGAGCTCCTAGAGCAGTAAGCAGCACTGGGATCTTACCTGAGTTTGTATGAACATCCTCTAGGAAAGGTGCCTGTCTCTACTTCCTGGCAAGTGTTTGCCTTTGACCAGAAAGTCGGATTCTCCCACCTATCCGACGTGATTTTAGGCCGGCAACTGGAAACCTGCTAATGTCCACCGGCCGGACGGAGCGGAGATTTATGGGCTGTGCTTTCTGAAATGTGCCCAGCTGGTAGAGCAGTGCAGTCTGGGTTTTCAATCTACTTCAGACTTCCCATGCACCATGAATGGCATGTGCAACTTGTGATTCTCACACCACACACACGTTAATCCTTCGACTTTGGCTTAGAATCACCAAGGGCCACATGCTGTCTTCACGTCTGTGCTCATGGAAGCCCATAAACGCTGTCCAGCCTTTCCACATCATGTCACCAATTGAGGCAGAGGACTTTTCCCTCTTCAGCTCCTCTTAGACGCCTGGCATGGCTCTGGGGAGCAGGCCTGTAAAAATGCAAAGTGTTTGTTTTCCCCAGCAGGAGTGCGGAGCCTGAATCTTGCTGAAGGCTCCTATTGGCCATGTCCCCCTAAGTCAGCAGGGGGAACGTTTTCAAAACTGGCCACTGATGTTAGATGCCTCAGCTGTATGCTTAACGGAGGACAAGTAGGGTCCAGCTGACCCAGGTGCTTGCACCCACAACTCCACTAAGTTCCATGAGGTGGCACAGGTGTAACCAAGGGCAGAATCAGGCCTTAGAACATTAGGCATTTCACTGTAATATTAATATGATGGTGCTTTCTGCTACCTCCTGGACACACACACACCTTGGCCTTCGGTCTAAGCTCAGAGGTAGGGTTACTACTCCTCTACATGGCTGTTATGTCTCTTAGTTTTGGTTTCCTTTGTCCTACTGAGTTTTATCTCTCTTCTGTTTTCCTTTTTTGTCTTTCCACAGTATTTTACCTACAGTGTCTTACTGAGTCTGCTGGCCTGCTCGGTGTTCCTTCAGATCAGCTGCATTGGGAAACTGATCCTAATGTTGGTCATCGAATTCATATACGTTCTCATTGTGGAGGTGCCAGGGGTGAACCTCTTTGACAATGCGGATCTTCTGGTTACCGCCAACACTGTGTAAGTGGATTTCACTCGCAAAACGTCTTGCTCTGTCATCTTTAATGCCGATGACGCCTCCATATCACTCAGAAGACAGGGTCTCTGAGTCCATAGTGCATAAACTGTGGCAAGGCAGTACCGACGTGTAAGTCACCACAAATTAAGGCTGCATCAGCGTTGCTATTCTCCATGGTCATCTCACCATCGTAGTAACATTCATCTCACAGGCCTCTGCAACTTAGAAATCATAATTCCCTTGAAGATTAAAGGTGGGTTGCCAGGTTCTCAGTAACGACCAAATATTACTGGTAAAACGGAACTAGAATGAGTGTGGATTGTTTTCTTAGAATGGAGACTGTTAGCTGTTCTGATTGCTAGCACAAAACTCTTGCACACTATCAACCCAGAGATGGCTACTTTAAAAAGAAAAATTCCAACAGAGTCTGGATGGCTCAGAGAATTGGGGCTCATCTAAATGAACAGGTAGCGCAGAGCAGGCTGGGGTACAAATCTATCTCGCATTACGGTACTGCGCACTTGTGAACCGGGAGTACTATGTTCTTAGAGATACCCAGCTTTGAAATGAGAGTAAGTCACTAGGGCACTCTTAGTGGGGGGCAGAAGAGTACACGTGGACCATTAGTGTTTGGCAGGCTAGTGCGAGGTAGATTTACACCCCTGCCTACTGTGCAGTAACTATTCCTCTAGCCAAGCCCTTGGTAAAGAAATACCTTGTTGCTTCAAATCCAGCCCCCAGGTTAGTAGTGACTCAGAATTGCTATCAGGTGATGTCTGCCTGGTGATCCTAATGGACAGGTGTCCACATCTCAAAAGCCAGCACCAAATGTGACATTAACTCACAATCTCTGCAAACAGGCCAAGGACTAAGTGGAAATGGTGAGCAATTCATTTACCTATAGAGGTGCATGGGTCCCTCCAGGTCAAGGTTTTGAAGCAGTGTGAGAGAAGTTTGCACTAATGCTACTGAACAAACCTCCTCCTTCCACTGATCATGGGACCCCCTCAAGATGTTCAGAGGAGAGAGAGAGAGAGGTGTGTGCATGCACATGCACACACAAACACACTCTCTCTTTCCTCCTGAATTACCCACCATATATTCCACTGTTTTCTTACATGTTCGTCTGTCTTAATTTCATCTCATTTGAGATGGAGGCAACTAGCCCACATGGATGGTTTCAGGAGTTTTCTGACGTCCATTGGTTCTTGAAAGCTGGGCATGCTCACTTCTCAACACTCAACGCTACTTGTATTAGTATCACTGTTTGTCCAATAATCATTCATGATTTTATGGGTTCTCCTTTAAATTTACCGTGGAATCACTGCAAACATTTTGTTAGCATAAGCAAATGAAATTGGGTAGGCAGCCAAGTGCCACTCATATCACTTCTTTGCCATGTTAATTCTCAGTAGTTTTGGTGCGATGAATCTCTTTTTGGCTTTGGTTTTTTCTTTTAGGAGTAGATTTATTCCTAAATAGCTTTGCCTGTTTGAAGAAATAACAAAAAACATAATTAAGGGGGGGAAAAGCATTTTATACCCCCAAAAGACATCATCTTCTTGGTAAAACTAGCACTAGGCAAGATTACAGCACTTAAAAGTGTAATTTACATCACTCCACAATCAAAATGTCAGTAATAAGGTGGAGGAAATCAGCAGGCTTTCCCAGAAAGAAGTTTCTGTGCTGCTGTATTCTCATTAAATGATTTGTGTTTGCACTAAAAGCTCCATTAGCAGCTAACACCCCAAAGCGTAGCAATCCATTTGTGTCTTGTGGGAGACGAGTAGTCAGTGTACAACACACAATCTAGAGGAGATGTACCACCATGTCCAGCTGACATAAAAAACATTGCCTCCTGATAGTTTAATTGGATTCCTGTTGTAGTTCTATAATTACTGCCTATGCTGCAGGTGTTACAGTATACTCGCTAATTAGCAACTATACAGATGTCACTTTGTACTTCTGAGTATAGACCATCCCACCGTGCAAGCAACTGAAGACTGATAGTAATGCACTGGGAATTACAAGACATGACTGTAGTGACACACCAGCATCATGACACTTGAATTATAACTAGAGGAGCAAAGCTAGTGTCATGTAAAACTTATCTGCTATGCAGGAGATAAAATCAACTTCATAGATTTAAGGCCAAAACACATCGTTCTGATCATCCAGTCTGATCTCCTGCATAACATAGGTCAGAAAACCTCACCCAGTAATTTCTGCATCGAGCCCATAACTTCTGCGTGAGCTATCACATATCTTTTAGAAACACATCTAGTCTTGACATTCAGACAGCAAGGAATGGAGTGTCCATCATGTTCCTAGGTAAGTTGCTCCAATAGTTGATCATCCTCACTATTGAAATTTGCATTTTAGGTTTATTCTAGCTTCAGCTATCATCCATTGGATCTTGCTATGCCTTTTTCTGCTAGAGTAAAGAGCTGTCTACTGTCAGAAATCTCTTCCCCATGTAGGTACCTGTAGACATGATCGAGTTATCTCTTCACTTCCTCTTGGATACATTATATTAAGTTTCTTCAGCCTTTCATTATAAGGCAGGTTTTCTAGACTTTGAACCATTCTTGTAACGCTTTGCAGAACTCTTTCCATTTATCAACGTTATTTTTGGAAGTGTGGACACCAGAATGGGGTGCAGTATTCCAGTAATGCTGTATGCAGAAGGTAATACCACCTCCGTTCTCCCCCTTGATATACTTCTGTTTATACAGCAAGGATTGCATTTGTTGACTAGCTATAGCATTGCATTGGAAGCTTATGTTCAACTGATTATCTGCCATAACCCCTCAGTCCTTCTCAGAGTCACTGCATACCAGGATGCAGTCCCCCATCTTGTAAATGTGAACCTATGTTCTTTGTTCTGAGATGTACCACCTCATATCTTGCTGTGTTTAAAACCTGTCCAGAGCTGGTTCTAGGGCTGGCTGAACAGGGTAGTTGTCCTAGACACCAACTTCCAGGGGACACTTGACTCTTTTTCCCCCTCCTTCACTGATTGGCTGGCCTTTTCTCTCTGTTTTTGTTTTCTCTGCCACATTTGGCAGTGGGAGTCGCTGAAATTGTTTGGCTCGCAAAATGCCTAGGGCTGCTCCTATGCATGTCGTCCAAATAAACCCACTATCAGGCAGTGCTGCTTGGTCTGTATAACTTACTTGTTCCCATGATTATTTACCACTCCAACAAGTTTGGTGATGTTTGCATACTTCACTAGCAATGACTTCATATTTTCTTCAGATCATTGCTAAAAATATTAAATAGAATGGGACCAAGAAAAGACCCTGTGAAACCCCACTACATTCCGTCCTTCTTCCAGTAGGAGTAGTGGAGGGAAACACCCATCTAGTTTTAAGATGGAGCTTTATTAATTTATTAACAGGATTATTCAATGGTCTTTTCTGCGCTAGCAGGGGACTGGACTCAATAACCCAGGAGGTCCCATCTAGTCCTATGACCTATATTTCTGGGGATGATGATTCCCCATTTACAATTACTTTTTGTGATCTGTCAGTTAGCCAGTTTTTAATCCATTTAATATGGGCTACATTGATTTGGGGTAGTGCTAATTCTTTTGTCAGAATGTCAAAAATCGCTTTTATGACCAAACTTTGTAAACACATCAAAAAGCAGCATGACATGACCTATGTTTGTTTGACATGACCTATGTTACATCAAACCATGTTGACTGGCATTAATTAAACCTACCGTCTTTTAAGTCTTTACTAATTACGTCCCATATTAGCCTTTCCATGATTTTGCCAGTCTAGTTACCAGGTCAGCCCATTTACTCTTTTTAAATAGTGTCACAACATTAGCTTTTCTCCATTCCTCTGGAACTTCCCCTATTTTTCCAAATGTATTTGTGATAGTTTCCCAGGGCTGCCCGGGATTGTGAATCACCTGATTACCTTCCGGTCTCAGCAAGAGAGAGAATTGATGGTGCTAAACTGAGTGTCAGCTCCCTGACATCCTCAGTCTATTAGCCACTCAAAGAATCTCCTCAGGGCTCTGCCAACCCTTAGTTTGCTTTGCAAGTTAACACTTGGTGTACATCAGTCCCTGAGCTCCTCTGAAGTCACCTTCCGTAGTGTCCAGCCCATGTCACCAGACACTCACAGTGATTATTCTCAAGAGAACAGCATACACACAGCTTCACTGGCACAACTCTGGATCAGGTCTTTTATAACACCACAGCACGCAGATCAAAGATTAAAGAGATACTGAGTGAGGATCATGGAAAGAGAAATGGTTACATGTGAAGTAAAAAGTATAACACACTTCTTACAGTCTAAACTTACGTTAATAAGTTAAAATCCTTGTCTAAGGCTCACCTAAACTTTTCTTCCAGCAGCATCAACCCACATGACTAGATCCACTGTTCATGGGTGCAAAAAGGCTGTCCTTTGGGCTCCCTCCCTGCAGTAATTACTGCGATGGCTGACGTCCACACTGCCCTCCTTGGGTTGATGGAATGCGAGGGGCAGTGTGGGGAGCTGAAAGGCTGGGCTCTCAACTCCCTGCCTGGAGCCCCACAGGATCCCGTGCTCCTGGCGGGCTGCCCCCCTCCCACTCCCTGTTCCCCGCCAGGAGCCAGAGGAAGCCGTGAGGGGCTTCCCTCCTCCCCGTTCCCAGGGGGAACTAGTCTGGGGCTTCTTGCCCCTGGGGAGTGGGGTCCAGCTGCCCTGGTTTCTCGCCTCCCCTGCTGGGTTCCAGCCACCTGCAGCTTTTCCCCTCCCGGCTCACAGCTGCCAGTCCAGCCACCTGAGGCTTTTCGCCCCGCTCCCAGCTGGTTTTCTTGTCAATTTTGACAAGAATGACAGATGACTAGCGATGTTCAAGAACGCAGTGACTACATTGACACTGCGTCGCCCTATCTATGCCGAGTACACCTCGCGTTGAGGTAGTTTTATTATGTCGGCCTATCAAGGGAGTTACATCAGAGGGAGGAGCATTTGAAGGTGTACACCTCCACTGTTTTGTCGACAAAACTCTCTAGTGTAGACTAGCTCTTACATAGGCATAGCTATATCTCTTAGGGAATGTGAAAAATCTACACCCCTGAGAGACATAGCTAGGCCGACCAAACCCTTGGTGTAGACAGCACCATGTTGATGGAAGAATTCTATGTACTAATGAATCAGGTTAGTGAATGCTTCCCATTGCTGTAATGCGTGTCTACACTGAAGTGCTAGTGTAGCGGTTTAAGTGTGGCCATAGACGAATGTTTTTTCTCTGATACCTGTTTACTTCACATCTGTTCTTTATTAGCATTCAGTTCTAACCAGCGACAGGAGACCCCTTGTGAAACAGTCCAATGCTTAATTTATCTGTCAGTCAGCTTGCTGCACAAAACACCCCTGCACTGAGAGACACTGTCCCTGATGGTGACTCATAGCTTTGATGCAGACTCTCCGGATATATTTTCAGTATATAACTTTTTAAAAATCACCGGTACAAACATTTCACAATTATATTACTGACTAGCGTGACACCAGCCTTCATTTGATACCTCACAGGACACGATGTAGGAATAATTACCAAAAAAGCAGTCTGTTAGGTGGAGTGAGTTTGTCAGGCCTTGTAGGAGTTGCTGACACAGAGGCGTGAACCCTTCGCCTGTGAGCACCACCAGGCCTCTGTGTCACATGGTTACAAACTAACATCAATGACTGAGAGAGCTTGGCTGAATCTTTTAACACTTTATGAACGCTGGTGTTCCCGTGTAGTCAGGCTGCCCAGGCACTTGCCTGCATATGTTACATCCATATCACAAATGCCTCTTTGCTGAATCCGTTGTCTAAGGACATTCCTGAAGTCCCATGGTCAGGTAAGGAAGACTTCCCATGTGGTCAACCCCCCCAGGCGCCCATGGAACTTGTCCTGTTCTGCTATGTCCATCCTCCATTAGTGCAACGTCCCTAAGTAACCTTATGCCTGCAGGGTGAATTACAGCAGCTGAAGAGTTACTCTCACTTATACCAGGGCCTGGTAGTGCAGGATCTGGGAGCCACAACCAGTACCCCGATGGCCTCTTCCTTCTCTCACCACCACTATCCTGTGCCAAGTAGATCTTTGCCACAGGGAAGAATCTACTCCCATATATATTTTTGAAAACTCATGGCAATTTGGGGAAGTCCTGGACAATTGGAAAAAGGCAAATATAGTGCCCAGCTTCAAAAAAGGGAAGGAGGAGCTAGGGAACTACAGCCCAGTCAGCCTCACCTCAGTCCTCGGGAAAAATCATGGAGCAGGTCCTCAAAGAATCCATTTTGAAGCACTTGGAAGAGAGAAAGGTGATTGGGAACAGTTAGCATGGATTCACCAAGGGCAAGTCATGCCTGACCAACCTGATTGCCTTATAGAATCATAGAATATTAGAGTTGGAAGGGACCTCAGGAGGTCATCTAGTCCAACCCCCTGCTCAAAGCAGGACTAACTTCAGCTATATCATCCCAGCCAGGGCTTTGTCAAGCCTCAGCTTAAAAACCTCTAAAGATGGAGATTCCACCACCTCTCTAGGTAACCCATTCCAGTGCTTTACCACCCTCCTAAGGAAAAAGCTTTTTCCTAATATCCAACCTAGACCTCCCGCCATGCAACTTGAGACCGTTGCTCCCTGTTCTGTCATCTGCCACCACCGAGAACAGCCTAGCCCCATCCTCCCTGGAACCCCCTTTCAGGTAGTTAAAGGCTGCTATCAAATCCCCCTCATTCTTCTCTTTTGCAGACTACACAAGCCCAGTTCCCTCAGCCTCTCCTCAGAAGCCTTGTGCTCCAGCCCCCTAATCATTTTTGTTGCCCTCCGCTGGACTCTCTCCAACTTGTCCACATCCTTTTTGTAGTGGGGGCCCCAAAACTGGACACAATATTCTAAATGCGGCCTCACCAATGCCGACTAGAGGGGAATAATCACTTCCCGTGACCTGCTGGCAATGCCCCTCCTAATGCAGCCCAATATGCCATTAGCCTTCTTGACAACCAGGGCACACTGCTGACTCATATCCAGCTTTTTATCCACTGTTACCCCCAGGTCCTTTTCTGCAGAGCTGCTCCCTAGCTCGTCGGTCCCCAGTCTATAGCTGTGCATGGGATTCTTCCTTCCTAAGTGGAGGATTCTGCATTTTTCTTTGTTGAACCTCATTAGATTTCTTTTGGCCCAATCCTCCAGTTTGTTTAGGTCACTCTGTATCCTATTCCTACCTTCCAGGATATCTACCACTCCCCCTTCTATAATCAGATAACTGGCTCTGTGGATGTGGGGAAAGCAGTGGACATGATATATCTTGACTTTAGCAAAACTTTTGATATGGTCTCCCACAGTATTCTTATCAGCAAGTTAAAGAAGTATGGGTTGGATGAATGGACTATAAGATGGATAGAAAGCTGGCTAGTGATCATGACTCGATGTCTAGTTGGCATCCGGTAACAAGCGCAGTGTCCCAGGGGTTGATCCTGGGGCCGGTTTTGTTCAACGTCTTCATTAATGATCTGGAGGATGGGGTGGATTGCACCCTCAGCAAGTTTGCAACTGACACTAAGTTGGGGGGAGTGGTAGATACGCTGAAGGGCAGGAAGAGGATACAGAGTGATCTAGACAAATTGGAGGATTGGGCTAAAAGAAATCTGATGAGGTTCAACAAGGACAAGTGCAGAGTCCTGCACTTTGGACGGAAGAATCCCATGCACTGCTACAGACTGGGGACCGACGGGCTAGGCAGCAGTTCTGCAGAGAAGGACGCGGGGGTTACAGTGGACAAGAAGCTGGATATGAGTCAACAGTGTGCCCTAATTCAGCACTGGTGAGGCCACAGTTAGAGTACTGTGTCCAATTTTGGGCCCCCCACTTCAGGAAGGATGTGGACAAATTGGAGGTAGTCTAGTGGAGGGCAACAAAAATGATTAAGGGGCTGGGGCACATGACTTATGAGGAGAGATTGAGGGAAATGGGCTTATTTAGTGTGCAGAAGAGAAAAGTGAGTGGGGATTTGATAGTGGCTTCCAACTACCTGAAAGGGGGATTCCAGGGAGGATGGAGCTAGGCTGTTCTCAGTGGTGGCGGATGACAGAACAAGGAGCAATGGTCTCAAGTTGCAGGGCGGGAGGTCTAGGTTGGATATTAGGAAAAAGCTTTTTCCTTAGGAGGGTGGTGAAGCACTGGAATGGGTTACCTAGGGAGGTGGTGGAGTCTCCATCCTTAGAGGCTTTTAAGGCCTGGCTTGCCAAAGCCCTGCCTGGGATGATTTAGTTGTGGTTGGTCTTGCTTTGAGCAGGGGGTTGGACTAGATAACCTCCTGAGGGCCCTTCCAGCCCTAATCTTTTATGATTCTATGATATCCACTGCCCTCAAATGGGAAACGTAGTAATTAACCAGGTTAGTGTATTTTTCTGCTGTTCCAACCAGTGCAAACTACGTCAAATATTCCTGCCACATAATATGAGTCTCTCTCAACCTTTTAATAGAAGGACATTGTTTGAGGCAGCAGGCTTTTTTGTTCACCAGGGCTTTATTGTAAAGCACGCTTTCCCTATGTTTCACAGTCAAGGTTAGTGCCTACATTTGAGATCAGGTATAGCAATCTCCATAGCTCCTGAACTGTGTACACTGATAAATACAGCCTGGCCCTTGTTTGTTGCTGGTGTAGCAGTGTAAGTGGCTAAGTAAGTGTAAGTCTGCTATGAATGATGTGCACAAAAAAGATGTATTTATAAATCAAAATGAAAGCGAACCCTGGGCTCAATACAGCAGAAAATCTGTAAGAAATAAGATTAGGGAACCAAATATTTTTTTGCTATGATTCTTGGGTTTTGATAGGTTCTATCTCTAATTCTAGAGTGAGAAATCAACTATTCCTTAGTTCAGGTCTACACTAAAGAGTTAAACTGACCCAGCTACATCTCTCGGGTGTGAATAATCCAAACCCCTGAGCGATGTAGTTAAACTGACCTAATCCCTGGTGTACACAGCATTAGGTGGACGGAAGAATTCTTCTATCACCTACCTACTGCCTGTCAGGGAGGTGGATTAGCTACAGTGACGGGGGAACCCCCTCCTGTCGCTGTAGTGTCTACACTGAAGCACTGTAGCTGTGCTTCTGTAGAGGTTTAAGTGTGGACATAACTTTACTGTAGTCTCACTGTAACTATTGCAGAATAATTTAGCACCAAGTATTCAGGGATATTGTGAGGTCTCAGGATAAGGTTCTGTCATCTAATTTGCCTGTAAAGCACTGTGCACACCAGTCATCATTGATTTGTTTCGTGTAAATAGTTTTAAAAGACACCTATATACGGTGCTAGATGCTGAACCTCAATTCATACTACAGCCGAGCGCCCCAGCAAGATGAAACAGTCCCTCAGACAGGAACTTGCCAGCCAGCTACTCGCAAAAAAGTGTCTTCCCACCCCTTCTTTGTAAGAGGAGCATACCCTCTGCCCTCGCCAACTCTGTTCAATGTCTGTCTTTTGCAGTGTTCCCGCACAGTGCTAGTAATGCAAACTGCCATCTAAAGTGACCCTTAAGGTTTACTTAAAAGAAGTCTCTTCTGCTAACATTCATGTGCATAATGCTATGCGGGTGCTTGCACTAATGCTATAACAGTGTTGTAACTGAATGCCTTGCAGAATGGGGTGCACCATGCTAATGTGCTTTTAGGGGATGCAGCGGTATCATACCAGCCAACATGTCATGTGCATTCCTGCCTGAAGAGTTAGGAATCTATTTGGAAACTAGACGCAACGAGTGTGTATGACAAATAGAAGGAGAGCTGGGGGGCAAACGAGGGTAACGACAATACGATTATGGCGTTAACATCAGTGGGCTTATTCCTGAACCAGTGCTGTCAACCAGTCTTGCCTCTGACTTCAGCGGGTGCAAGATCAGGCCCAGTTTGATCGTGCCACCAATCGCGCAAATTGATGTTTCCTGTTACAGCACACTGAACTTTGCAATAATGACAATCACTTAAGTACATTACCATTATTATTATTTATTAGCATAAGCTCCTTGTTAATATTAAAGAATGCATGAATTTGGAAGATAGATCAGAACATCTTTTTCCAAATCCCCCAGGTTTAAAGCAAATTGTTCTGCTGGACAGTGTGTGGCAGATGTTCTGAAACATGCTCAGGCTTTTGCCAAGCATTTTCCACTGGATTTTAACTCCTGGATGGTCCTCTGAAAATTAACTTTCCCAGTAATCTTTAAACATAATGTATGTTTAATTCGCACTCTCCTTGCAGGGGAAAGTAATATACTAGCATCACTCCACACCTTTGAATTTAACTACTGACCAGTAATGAAATATTGTTTTTAAAAGGATTGTAGCGCCACACAGTGTTAAAATTGCAGAACTGTAAATATATGTGATGTCAGAAAGACTTGTGTATTACTCTTGAAGAGATCACCAAAATATTCACCTTCAATATGTCTGATTTTTTTTTTCAGCGAGTTCTCTAATGCAACATCAACATGGTGAGTTCCTTCCCTCCCCCCCCCCCCCCCCCCATTTCATGCCAGAAATTGCCTTTTAAAATGTTCACAAAATATAATAGTAGCATGTTTGAGTCACCAATATCAAGGCTTCCTCTATTTCTTGTCATTGCTTTCATAATCTGGCACAATAAAATATAGATACTGTGAAGGTGCTGAATGTTGACAATGCATGTATGCTTGTTCTTGGAGCATCTTCTGAAAGGGATGACGCCAACTAGTTACTGCTCCAGATGCCAGCTTTTAGCAAGCAACCACAAGCATTGTTCAGTTCAGAAAAATTCTCTCCGCTGCTCTTGCAAAACAAACGTTGGGTTACATAACATTACCCTGGAGGGTAGGGTTAGGATACAGAGTGACCTAGACAAACTGGAGGATTGGGCTAAAAGAAATCTGATGAGGTTCAACAAAGACAAGTGCAGAGCCCTGCACATAGGACGGAAGAATCCCATGCACAGCTACAGACTGGGGACTGACTCACTAAGTAGCCTTCTGCAGAAAAGGACCTGGGGGTTACAGTGGATAAGAAGCTGGATCGGCAGTGTGCCCTGGTTGCCAAGAAGGCTAACGGCATATTGGGAGTAGGAGCATTGCCAGCAGATCGAGGAAAGTGATTATTCCCCTCTATTCGGCATTGGTGAGGCCACGTTTGGAGTACTGTGTCCAGTTTTGGGCCCCCCCCTACAAAAAGGATGTGGACAAGTTGGAGAGAGTCCAGCTGAGGGAAACAAAAATGATTAGGGGGATGGAGCACAAGACTTATGAGGAGAGAGTGAGGGAACTAGGTTTGTTTAGTCTGCAAAAGAGAAGAATGAGGGGGGATTTGATAGCAGCCTTTAACTACCTGAAAGGGGGTTCCAGGGAGGATGGAGCTAGGCTGTTCTCAATGGCAGTAGATGATAGAACTAGGAGCAATGGTCTCAAGTTGCAGTGGGGGAGGTCTAGGTTGGATATTAGGAAAAGGTTTTTCACTAGGAGGGTGGTGAAGCACTGGAATGGGTTACCTAGGGAGGTGGTGGAATCTCCATCCTTAGAGGTTTTTAAACTGTGGCTTGACAAAGCCCTGGCTGGGATGATTTAGCTGAGGTTAGTTCTGCGTTGAGCAGGGGGGTTGGACTAGATGACCTCGTGAGGTCCCTTCCAACCCTCATCGTCTGTGATTCTGACTCTATAACGGTGCCTTCAAGTGAGAAATGGAGCTTACAGTTACAGCTATGTGGCTATTCTTCCTGGGCCAAGAATATTCACAGGCTTCTGTCTTCTTGACTCTAGCCCCCAGAAGGCATCAAGAGTGGCCCTGAAGATTGTGACCCCTATCGTCATAACTGTTTTTGTCCTGGCATTATACCTGCATGCCCAGCAGGTAGAATCCACAGCAAGGCTCGACTTCCTTTGGAAACTTCAGGTAGGTGGGTGTTGTATGTAATAACTGAAGTCGGGTTTTACAGTGCAAAATTATTGCCCTACGACAATGGCGTACTGATGGAAGGAGCCACACCCCCAGGCGCTGGCCTGCGGGGGGACGCCAGGCCAGCCCTTCACCATGTGCAGGAGGCGGGGAACGCAGGAGGCTTTGAGGGGGTCCCTCAGCGACCCCTCCCCCCCCCAGCGCATCGTGAAGGGCCAGCCCAGCCCCCTTCCCCAGGCTGGGGGGTGAGGCCGCCCGTCGGAGCCAGTGCTGGGCTGCAGGGCTGGAGAAGGAGAGGCAGGGGCCACGCAACGGGGTGTGTGTGGGGGGGGTGGTGGCACCAAGCCTGTATTTGTGTCCGTTCCTCCCCCCCCTCCCCCTCCCCGCAGGTACAGACCTCCCCTCCCCGGGGCAGCTGGGGGGCGGCTCTGGAACTCCTGCTGCCCTGTGGGAGGGGGCGTGGGAGGTCTGGGGAGGAGGGGGGGGCACAAATGTAGGCTTGACCCCCGGGCGCCGGAGACCATCGGTAAGCCACAGCCCTAAGGTGATGGACATTGTGATCAAATGCCCATTAATTTGATCTGGACATCGCTGTCAATCGGATAGACCAATAATGCTCTTCACGTCTGTAGCATCTTTCAGTCCAGGATCTTGACGGACCTTATCTACAGGGATGCTATGAATTTATTAATGTATTGGGATAAGCGTTATCCCCATTTTACAGCTGGCTAAACTGAGGCGCAGGGAGTTTAGGCTACTTGCCAAAGGTCCCCTAGCAAGGCACCATTTCTATTTTCTTTAACCATGTTGCAGAAATCTGAAATGAGAGGCCAGCAGCAGAAAGAATCTGTCCAGCTTTCAAAAGCTAGCATACACCTATGCCTTCAGGTCACGTTTCTTTTAGCCCTTGATCTCTATGTAAACAACCATAGAAACCACCTCTGAAATATAAGCAGAAACCACGTTGGGTAGGCTTTAGTTTGCGGCATTCAGAGGTATGGTTTTCAGAGCTTGGATATATTCACATATTTAGATCCTATGAATGTCTTATGGCTTAATTGTTTAAAAAGGCAGGACCGTTGTACTATCCCTAATAACACAGCTAGGTCAGTCAGGGTAATAACCAGGGTAAATCTATTTCAGGGCATGAGCTGATTGTTTGGAAGATTCCCTGTGGAGTTCTCAACTTCGCTCTCACAAAACGTTGCAGCTAGCTAGATGTCTTCTAGGTCTTTTTGCATATTTCAGTCAGATACTGGCTGCTAGTGGATTCATGATGCCAGACTAAATGGATTAATGTTCACATAGCAAGATACCACACTACTAATAAAAGGATATTTACACAGTGCTGCACATATCTTCAAACATCTGTACAAGCATTAACTAACTAGTGCTTCCTTGAAATGTGGGTAAACATTGTTACCTGAATTTTACAAATGAGGAAACAGAGAGGTTGAGGGGACATGCCCGTGGCTGCTCCAAGATACAGAACAGAGCCAAGTTTAGTATTCAGGATTCCCATCCTGTGCTCGGTCCTTCGATTATCTTGCTTCTCTAGATTCTCTAGACTCAAAGATTCCATGTTCCTCTGTTTCCTGTCAGACCTCGAAATCTCACATTCCAGACGTGGCCTCATTTGTATAAATCAGGTTCACAGTGTCAGACAAGCAGCACTGAAGTCCTGGTTTCGAGAGGAATGAAACCGCGCACGTACCTGGGACAGCTGTTAGGTGTTCCTGTGAGCAGGGCAGTTACAGGTTATCCTGTACTAGCCACACGGTTCACGCTTGCTACCTGTACAGATTTCCTTCCTTTCTTTTGTTTTGTGGTTTTTCAGAAATTTTCAAAATGTAATAAAAAGGGGGTAGGAAGAAAGCGATTATTTTGTGGTAGTGATGGAAGAGGCACAATATATGCAAGTCTGATTCTGCTCTCACAGGAGCATCTCCAGTGCAGCTTACAAATTGTAAAGCTGGTACTAATCAGGTCTACATACAGAACTCAGAACTATTATCAATGAAGTCTGAGTCATAGAGTGAGCTTATACTCAATGTATTGTATCCACTTTTTCCTAGGAAAGTACAGCCATCCAGTAGCTCCAGTTCCTGCTAAATAAAATTCCTAAAATCCATACACATTGGGCCAATGTTAAGAAACCTAACAATCCTTCTCAACCCCCAAACTCTTCCTGTCCAACCTCCCAAACATACTCCTCCCTCCTCTGAAAAAACCTGGGAACGCATATAGACTTTGCAGTCTGACTGGAAAGTGACCAATTCCAGACTTTGGCCGACCAGCGCAGGTGGGGCTGGGGCCTGCACTCCTATGGTGAGGATCTCCTGTAACTCTCTGAACAGGTTTGCTGACAGTGTAATCCAGACCAGAACACTAGCCTAGCCTGATTTTGTGTAAGCTCAATTGTAATTATATTTCATGAGCATCAGTCTGTACTGGCAAACCTCACACAAACTGCGTTTCCTTTTGTTTAGCAGAGTAATGAGCTTTTTTGACATTGTCATGTCACTTCTCCAGTCAGACTTGGAAGGAGACAGCCTGGCTTTGCATCTTTGAGGCATTGTGCACATGGCTAGGAGGAAACCCACACAGATCAGTGTCTGCTGTGTTTGTCTTTTGGAGCCATAGACAAGCTTTGCAGCAAACCAAACAACTTGGTTTGAGGTCAAATACCATGTCTCTAAAATGGGGCAATACTGCTTATCACCACACACACACACCCTTCCCCAACTCTGGCCTTCCAGACCAGGCCTTCTTCCGATATTCTTCCCTACACATGCAGCTTTGTCCCTCCCAGCCCTGACACCCCATATAAACATCCCTGAGCTCCCTGCAGCTCCATGCACATCCCTCTCAGCCGTACAGCTCCAGCACCTCTTGCCCACATTCCAGCATTCCTCCCCACCCCTGTCCTCCTCTCCTCACAAATACCAGTGCTAGAATTTTACACTGACTTTTGCATGGATGTAAATAACTACCCCAGGGGCAGGACAGCTTAGCTTTAAGGATTTTCCAGGTCTGGATTGCCCACTGACAAAGGGTACAATACTGTGAGGCGCTGAGTCAACTCTGGTCCTATTGAAGTGATCTCCTCGTGGGAGCTGAGCAGTAAATGGCAAATGTTTATGGCCATGTTTCTAAAGTGCATTAGTGTTCTGCCCGCTGGTTCTGTGAGCTCACTCTCTCCTCCGAAGCAGTAACCAGACTGACCAACACAACTGTCTCTCTCTCTCTCAACTAGGCCACCGAAGAGAAAGAGGAAATGGAGGAGCTACAGGCCTACAACAGACGCCTCCTCCACAACATCTTGCCAAAGGATGTGGCAGCCCATTTCCTGGCACAAGAGCGGCGAAACGATGAGCTGTATTACCAGTCCTGTGAGTGTGTGGCTGTCATGTTTGCCTCCATCAGCAACTTCTCAGAGTTCTACGTGGAGTTAGAGGCAAACAACGAAGGGGTGGAATGTCTGAGGCTCCTCAACGAAATTATTGCAGACTTTGATGAAGTGAGTGAGAGGAAATCGAGACCTTTGACTTCCTTCTCGGGAGGGAAGGGTTGAACAGATTCTGTTTGCTCTGTCAGATGAACTCTAGCACGATTAACCAGCAATGGGATCAGTCCCAGCCCGTCTTTAAGGTCACTTTCTTTTTCTTGCCCTCTGCTGCAGCACCAAATAATTTCCCTTCCTTTGTGTACTGCATCTTGTTACCTGGCTGGAGATTCATGGACTCTGACCACATCCTCTCTGAGTCGTGGAGACACTTGATACAATTTTTCATAGTGAATGTGCCATGCCATACTATGTTGCTGAGTTAAATAGCATGTATTAGTTGGCATCAAGTCTTATTCAGTAACTTTGGTCTCTTTTATGAAACAGATAATAAGTGAGGACCAATTCCGGCAGCTGGAGAAGATCAAAACCATTGGCAGCACATACATGGCTGCTTCAGGCCTTAATGACTCCACTTACGACAAGGTGGGGAAAACACACATCAAAGCTCTGGCTGACTTTGCCATGAGGTTAATGGACCAAATGAAGTACATTAATGAGCATTCATTCAACAACTTCCAGATGAAAATAGGTAAAGTAATTGCATTGAGGTTACAGAATTAATTTTTGCTGATGTTCATTCTAACCTGGCCACGTCATGTAGAATTAAAAGTGCTGCTTAGTTTATATTTAAAAGCTACAAATGTACTGGTTCCAATGAAACCAGCCAGTGGTGACAGAAAACTAGTTATGGGTCTTTTCTTTGGGCCATACAAAATGGTGTCCGTCCCGGTCGTTGAGGACAAGCGTCCACATTATGAAAAGCACCACTAGCACCAGCACTCGTAGGGAAGTGATACTGGCAGCAACGAGGCCAAAGACTGCACAGTCACAGCGACTCTTACCTTAGGAGTGGTCTCACTATGTAAAGGTTGAGGGACGCTAGGATCTGGGCAGTACTGGGAATCTTTCATTGCTGCTGCCCATGGTGCCCCTTATGTGGACATAGCCTTCAGTCATTGTATCACCTCTCTTAGACACTAAATTTCCTTGAAAAATAGGGGGAAAAGAGTGTGGGGACACCCTAAAGTGATATTTAGGCTAGAGAAGTCATCAGGACTCTGTATTATCACATAGGGAGACCCCAGCCTTCTCTGTGGAATATACTTCTCCCAAACTGTCTACAACTTTAAAAAACAACATATTGCACAGCTAGAAGGTATGATTTAGAAAGAGAAATGCCTAGTCTTGGGATATTCATATAAGTGCCTGATGAACAGCTTGCTCACCTGACTCATAAGTGATGGTGTAAAGACAATGGACCTGGTTGGTTTTTTTTTCCTGTTTCTAGGGTTAAATATTGGTCCTGTGGTAGCCGGGGTAATAGGAGCACGCAAACCTCAGTATGACATCTGGGGAAACACAGTCAATGTAGCCAGTCGAATGGACAGTACAGGTGTTCCTGACAGAATTCAGGTGAGTTTTAATGAACATAAAAGACCTATTTTACCTATAATGCATCCTTTAGGGGATTTTAAATCTAACCTAAGTATCTATCTCATTTCATCACTTTGTGCCAAACGTGTGCATAGACAGTAGGGTGGGGGGGGGGGGAGGGGGGAGCCTGAAATCCTCAGTTCTGATCCTGACTCCTGCAGTCTGGGGATAATTAATTCCATGTCACTATCTTTCAGTTGGGGCACAGAATGTGGTAGGGGTGTTGCGAAGGTTAACATCATTACTAAAGCACTGGGGGAGGCAATACCAGGAGGCCAATTCTGCCCTGACTTACACCCAATTGACTTTATTGTTGAGTCCCATGCAACTCGATAACATGTTAACATATAATTGGGAAATGAAATACCCTGTGGAATAGGATCTGGCTACAGCTCCGTCGCCACACAATCTAACTGCTAGAGACCAGCAAGGAGCATCTTACAGGTATTTTGGCTTACTAGGACGTGCCTCACAAATGTGTTTCTGTAGCTACTGTTATCTGCTGTAGCAGCATTTCCCACACACTGTACTAGCGTCAGTTCTCTCTATCACAATGATGCTCTCTATACTCTGAGGAGATAAATACTCTTCAAAACTGTAGAAGAAATTCAGACAGAAGCGAGGGTGGGGATGTTTCCCTGGGGAAGCAGAGAGAAAGAGTAGTTTTAAGGTTAATGCAATCTTCCTTATTCTAATCAGCTCCTTGTTCAGTGTTCAAAGAGAGTGACCTTTCCATTTCCATTGTCACATGGCACAGACAGTCCTGTTTTCTCTTAAGAGCTGATGTCACTGTTGTGTATCATCATTCCTCAGTACTATACTGAAGAGGATATAAAAACAATAAGAGTAAATGATGCCAAAGACACGTGTGGATTTTGTGCTTTTTTTCCCCCAACTAAACTGAGAGTTAACTGGATCACTATTTATTAAACTTGTCTATCTAAGAGAATATCCATGAGTAGTTTTCTCTCTAGTAAAACAGATTAGCCTAGTGAATTCCCAGCCCTATAAAAGTAGAAGTGAAAACATTTAAACTTAGAAATCAAAGCATGCGATATTGTAAGGAACAATTCTGCACTGAACAGAATTTGTAGTAGATGAGATCTTAACAGGGCGTTGCCAGCTCTGTGTTTTCAGTGTGAGCTGACAGATAGGTGGCTACGCTGTATACAACACAATACTACATTTCCTGAACACTCCTTTTCTCCTTCTCATCAGACTGTTTATTAACACACTGATAGATCCTGCAATCTAACTGCACCCATTGTGTTAACGATCAAGCAATTGTGCAAGAGGATGATTGGATCAGCATTTGTGTGTACAAATTTCAGGTGCCACAGTTGATAGGCGCTAAATGTAAAGGATCTGGGGCTTGCTTTTCACAGGTAGATAGGCACTTCCTGGGATTTTCAAAAAAGCCTAAACAGGCCAGGCATTTAACTCCCACTGGCACGACTGAGGACTGTTACCAGGGCAGTTAGGTGCCTAATCTGCTTCATCTTTTGAAAATCCTAGGAGGTGCATCTTTAGACATCTTTAAAAATATGTCCCCTAGTCCCTTGAAAATGTTCTTCTCCTTAACAAATGGTTTTATATTTGAATGGCATCTGCCTTAAACCACAGAATGAAACTGGATAGTGCCTGAACAATCCTTGTTGTCTTTCACCCAATTTCATCACCTATTGTTTGTAGCTTCCTGAGACATGACACGTCATGTGCATTATCCATTTACCATATTTAAGGATTTACTTCATGGGAGCCACAATTTAAATGGATTTCCAGCTTATTTCCCTAAAAGAACCCTGCTTTCATAGGAACACATTATAGACTTCACCTGGCTTCTAGATGCAGTAGCCTTTTTCATATTGTGAGCTCTTGTAGCCTGCACCCACCCCCCCCTCAATGTCAGCAGAACATTGGAGACATGAAATGGGATTGCTAGTAATATTTCCTTCACACCCTCTAAAATCATGACTCTCAGCTGGAGAGCAGCTGATGTGCCCAATATGACTTTCTTGTATCATTTACCTAACTTGTATTGGCCACCTTAATGTTAACTGGCTGATATAAGAGAATTTTAACAACAACAAAAATGACACCCACAATTAATTGCATGTGTGGATTACTTGGCTGAAGAAAGATGGGGTGGAAGTGAGGAGAGCAACTTCATCAGTTCTCTGTTATCACTGCTAATTCTATCATTTCTCTGCAGGTGACCACAGACATGTACCAGGTTTTAACAGCCAACAGTTATCAGCTGGAATACCGAGGGGTTGTTAAGGTAAAGGGTAAAGGAGAAATGACCACCTACTTCCTAAATGAAGGGCCACCGATCAGTTAGCAGCAACCATTGCACAACTCTAAACATGGCATTTGCATGGAGAAGACTTGCTCTTTAGCTGTCCAGTTGCATTTTTTTCACGCAACAACTCTAGAGCAGAGGTCGGAAAAAGAAACAAGTAAGCAAACTTTGGCGACATACCATGCAGTGCAGAAGAAAGAAAACACTGTGGATTAATTCCCAGTTGAGTGCTAAATCGACCAAAGATGCATCTCGATGGAATTCCCAGATAAAAGAAATGAATTTGAGATTTGAAAATGAGGCTGCTACACAGGACATAAGATATTTAAGTATTTATTGAAGCTATACAAAATTTTACTTGGTTGAAGGAATGTATTATTCACTACAAAGCATTATTTTGGAATAGATTTGCACTCCCATAATGTTTCCGTTTGTACTGTCAGCTCTTTCAAGTGTACCACTATTCTTTTATTATCTGTTTTGAGTAGACTTTTAAAATAAAAAGTGACACCCAGTGTTCTACACAAAAGGCCTTTCAGAACAGCATCAGTAATGTTTTTAGGTTGAAAAGAGACCTACCCCTTTCTCTTACCTGACTAACAGACTACTCTTCTGAATAGGACTGGTACACCTAAGGAAGGGGAAGATCAAGCTGAGGAAACATGGCTCTGCAAACATATTTATTAAATAAACGTCTTCTGTGCTCTTCTTTGGTATATATCAGTTTACATGTGAAAGACTAAATGAAAACAAGAGACACTTTAGGGGAGTGCCCCCTCAAATTTCTTGTTTTTGTATTTTTTATTTTGTAATATTGAAAACATGGAGATCTAACAGATATACCAAATTCTATATTTTGTAAATTATATATATTAGAAAAAGTCTGTCCACACCAGCGTGTGGTGGGAGGTGTATATATAACCTGTGTAACATTCCGTGCGTTATTCTCTGAATACAGACTTGGCAGTTTTCAGATTAAGAGTAAACGATCAATGAGGTTTCAGGTCAAATCAGATGCATTTTAAAGTGAAAATTCAGAAAACCTACAGAAGAGGAAGACTCAAGTACAATAATCATTACCAACAACTGTTCATTTCAGGATTCAAGATGCCGTGGGGGTGCTAGAGTGCAGTGAATGGAAAGACGATGCATGATAAAGCTGTTGAAAATATCAGTCAAGCATAATAGAGAAGAGCACTAAGCAGCTGAAGGTAGAAGAAGCTCTGTCACAGTGAAACAAAAAAGATATTTTAAGATTTCTTTTAAAATTATTATTTTTCCCAGCAGCTACTACTAGGATGCTGATAATCCAAAAAGGTGTCCAAGATATTCTAAGTGCCAGTTGCCTTTACAAAGAACGCTGTACTGCAGTGCCAGGTTGACCGTCTTGTAGCAGACAGTTAATTAAATTAATGATTCACCTCTATTTTAAGAGTTAGGTGATTTTTATCTTTTTTTTTTAAAAAGATGGACAATTTGTGGATTTAGGAGATTTTAAATAGAGTGACAGCTATATTGGGCATAGCCCCTTACGGGGGGGAGGATATGAATAAATCATTTATGTACCTTTTTTAGCTTGTAAAGAATAAACCCTTGTTTGATTGTTTTTGGTTTGTTTTTTTTTTTAATAATTTTAAAACCCTATATTTTTTATATTGGAGAAAGGGAGAGTTTTGATACTGAATTTGGCTATCACTAAAATGATAAATCTTTGGACATTTAGTAAAGTTCTTTTCGACTCTTCTCAGGGCAAAAAAATACTGTACTAACTTCTTAACAATTGCACTACAGTGGGGATTTATAAATAAGAGTTTCACTTTACTTTTTCCAACATGAATAAATTCAAATCCATGGGCCTGTCCTACTTAATTTACCATGTGGCTTAGCCTCAAGCCATTTAAACTTGAGCTTAAATGGCACTCGCCAATCCCTTCTTCCCCCCCTTTACTATGAAACATTCTTGAAAAGTATAGTATATTGACTTCTCTAAAACTGCCAAGTCTGCCCTTGTACTATACTTTTGCTGCTTTACATTTTTTCTGATTTGCATAACACTTTAGTTGCATGGCACAGTAATGCCTCCCTGCCCTTTCCCCTTCTATCCTCTATCACTTTCTACCACTCACTGAGTTTCATTATCTTCATAATGTACGTTCATTTTTAGGTTTGCGTTCTACTTTACAAAACGCTGTATTCTTTACATTTGATCAGGCTGCTACGTCACCTTGCGCAGCTGTGTTGTCAATGATATTTTGAGTCCCCAGTATCTCTGAGTGTGATTGTTGACCGTGTCTCATGATCATTTCAAGGGGTATACACTCTATTCTAGATCTTACAAAAATTGCTACAGTTATGATTTCCCATGGAAATTGAAATCTATTTAAGTAATTTAACTATATTAAACACTGTTTCACTGGTACCCTGTCTCTGTTCTATGTTTTATTTACAATACAGCTGGCTTGTGAAAAGACCAGACATTTGCACATCACATCATAATTATGTGCAAATTTTAGCAGTTCCATATTGAAATGTAATGTCACTGATGTGCTCTAGGCAGAAAACCTAGAACTGTATTTGAATGAAATTTTGTGACTAATCGCACAATCTAGGTTACTACTGTGAGACTATTTAAGCACAGATCCTCCTATTTGTACTACGAACTCCCCACTGTGTGTACACTGTGTATTTAGGAACCTTCTAAGGTAAATTACAGCAAATATCAGAAAGCCTGATTATGTCTGGCATATTTAAAAGGATGCCAGTAACTTATCTACCTTGACATAGCTCCTAGATCTAGTTTTACTACAGCTGATTTATTTGCTACTACTTTCAGAGTTATCGTGCTAGATGTACAATACCATTTTAAGGAACAGAACTCTTAGGCCTATGTATTAAAAGCAGGAACCACTTATCCATAAGGGCTCAAGCTATATCACTGAGAACGGAGAGCAGGGTTGGTGTGAATGCCGCATTCTGTTACAACTCTAACTAACTCACCTGGACAACTGGCAGAGGAACTTGTTCTCTTCACAATAACATCTACTGACTAGCTTCACAAAGGGACTTAAGCACCTCGCTGCTTATGTCCAACATTTAGGCACCACTGCTCTTCTGCTGCTAAGCGTGGAGATGCCTGTGTTTCCACTAGCAGGCATGGGCACAGCCATGTAAGCGCTGAGGCTGCCCCACAGCTAAGGAGCCTTTTCACTTTGCATAATTAAATCTTTACTGGAGTATCGCATTGAACCTTGACCCTCCCCACATCCCAGCTGAGTGCCTTAACCACTGGGCTGGAGTCACTGTATAAATAATTAAATAGGCACTAGGTCAAAACGGAACAGCTTCAATTGGAGCGACAGAGAGAACCCCGCTCCCCTTCTCCAAGCATAGCCAGAAGCCTCCTGGTAAGGACAATCACCTGAAATGTGGGAGCCCTGAGTTCAAGTGCCTGTGCCAGAAAAGGAAGGGGAAGGGAAGGTGGAGTTTTTTTCCCCAGGAGAGGGTTCACAACTGAGAACCCTAAGCAGAGCTGGATCTTAGGCATCTGCCTGCCAGGCCGAAGGGAGATGCCCATAGCCTCAAAAGCCCCCACCTGCTTCCTTTGCATTTCAATCCCAGCTATTTTAAGGAGCTCATTTTGCTGACGTCAGAGAATTTCCTTCTTAGGTGCCTAACTCTCCCTGTGCATTGTATGGTGGAAGCTGGGTGCCTGGTGACTTCAGCTTAGGGTCAGGGCCCTAGGATTGAGGTGTGATGACACCTACACTCATACTATATGCCGTATGCTCGAAATACTAAATAAAATGACTTAATCTCACACATTAAATAGTCAGGGCCTTGTATCATTGAAAAAGGAGCAACAATTTAGATTGATAGAATAAACTCAGTTAAAAAAAAATCTTTGATCAGAAAAAAACAAGGAAAATTTTAAAAAACAAAATCATTATGAATAAATTAAAACCACCTCTATTGCCTCTTGGTTATAGAATTCATCCTATTTGCTTGTCAGAGTAAAGATGTCTGGAATCGTGTACTATTTGTAGAAGGGGGAGGGGAGGAAATGTGTGTGTTAGACTAGCAACCTACACCCAGTATTTGATCCATTGCCCCAGGATCTGAACTTCCTTTTTTTAATCTCAGAGGTATATAAATATTGCCATCTGCTGGAAACGAACTATTTTACACAGAAGGCAAGCCATTATGTTAACACCACTTCTCTTTTAACACCCAAAACCAAACATAGCATCATAATAATTAGAGGTGGGAAAAAGCCAGGGACTGCAGGATCGAACTTCCTAACTGGAGGGCCTGCTGTATCCAATATTAACCTGATACTACATTTGCTCGCATCTAAAGTGACCAAAAGCAGCTTAAGGAAACCAAAAAAAAAAAAAAGTCATTTTTTTCTAGCCAACTCATTTAGACACCAGTGAGGTTTTTATTTATTTATTTTTGGTAAAGTGAACAACTTAAATCTCTGTTCCGTGGTGATCGCAGTCCCTCCTAACCCAGCACATTTCATTGTTACAGTAAGTGATTTCTGGACATCAAGTCACAGATGTAGAGCTAGAAAAAGTCCTTTTAGCCATCCCCAACTTCCAATCCCATTTCCCTGCCCAGGGAGGGAGAGGCGTTACTGAAGTCCAGCACCAATGTGGACACAAAAATAAATGGATATAAACTAGCTAGCAGGAAGGTCAGCCTTGAAATTAGACGACGGTTTCTAACCATCAGAGCAGTGAAGTTCTAGAACAGCCTTCCAAGGGGAGCAGTGGAGATAAGAAACCTAGTTGGCTTCAAGACTGAGCCTGATAAGTTTTGGGACCGCCTAATTTGACAATTGACTGATCTTTGACTGCTAGCCATAAACATGCCCAATGGCCTGTGATGGGATGGGTTCTGAATTAATACAGAGAATTCTTTCTCGGTGGCTGGCTGGTGAGTCTTGCCCCCATGCTTAGGGTTTAGCGGATCGCCATGTTTGGGGTCGGGAAGGAATTTCCCCCCCAGGGCAGATTGGCAGAGGCCTTGGGGGTTTTCGCCATCTCTGCAGCATGGTGCACAGGTCACTTGCTGGTGGATGCTCTGTACCTTGCAGTCTTTAAATCATTATTTGAGGACTTCAATAACTCAGGCTTAGGTTAGGGGTCTATTACAGAAGGGGGGTAGGTGAAATTCTATGGCCTGCGTTGTGCAGGCGGTCAGACTAGATGGTCATACTGGTCCCTTCTGACCTTATAGTCTATGAGACTGTTCCCTTTTATGCATCTAATAGTGGTTTTTGTCCATCCTAGTGTTTGTATGCCAAGAAACAGAGCTTCCACCACTTCTCCTACAGCCTAATCAATCTCATTGTCAGGAAGTTTTTCAGGATCTTTAGCCTACATTTTCTTTTTTGTCCCATCACTTGTAATTATATCCCCTCAACCTATTTTCCCATCTCTCTTACTACTTATCAGTAGGGTCAATGGAGCTGCCTAAGTGATAACTACAATTTCACAGATAAAAACCCTGTAAAATCACTTAGAAAACGCCAAAATTTACAGATAACTGGATTTTTGCCCCAGTTCTGCAGGTGGATCCACAAAGACAGACAGATGTCCCTTGTGTCATACAGACCCTTGTTGAAATTACTGGGGATTCTAGAAGCAGACTCCTGCGCCCTTACAGAACCAATTGCATGATCAGGGTACTACTCAGGTTTTCTTCCACTATTATTTAAAAAAAAAAAATCCCCTCTGCCACCTGTCCAATTATGCAAAACCACTAACACTACAGGCATTCATGCAATATGGATTTTTGCAATAGGTGGCTGATACATGAACCTATAGAACACTGCTTTTCTGCTGTTACAATCTTGCCAAGTGCCAGTCTAAAAAAAAAAAAAGCATATGTTTAGTATTTGTCTATCAAGTAGCAATGCATTAACATTTACAATCAGGGATGCAAAAAAGCAATTCATGGTGTGGTGGGGTAGCGATGGAGGGGTGATAAACGTAAACAGATGTTCATTGCTTCTTTAATAATTAGTAGTTTCTTTAGCAAAGATACAACAATGGGTGTGGAGTAACTTCACCATTTAAGAAGAAAAGTGACAGACTTTAAAACAATAGTGTTCTAGCTCCAGGCAGATTTGATATAGAGAGAATCAGTCCAATTAGGACAAAAAGGTGATTGGACTGACTTGGATACATTATTAGCTACATACTTAAACTTCTGCAAAACCCAAACCCCTATTTTTCTAAACACTTTTTATATTATTCTGCATTTTATAATGCACATTTGGATAGTTAAGCCACCAAAGAGTGCTAGAAAAAAAAAAAAAAACAGAGAGAGTGGTTACTGCTCCATGCCTGAGAAAATGTTGTTTGCTGCTGAGAAAAGAAAAACAAAACACCCCGCAATCTGACCTTCTGTAGAAAAGATTCTTAAAAGTTTCACATTTCTATGCAGGTATTTAAAAAAAAAAATACATGAAAAACAGACAATACAGTACAATGAAAAAGGTCAGGACTTTTAGGCGAGAATACACAGGGAAACAAAAACAACAGTGTGTGTGTTTAATGATGCATTTGAACATTGCTGATTAATCAAATTTGAACAGACTCATGTTTAGTTTAAAGAAAATATTGTCAGTCTTTGTACATATGTTGGATCCAGTCTGCCTCGCAGCTTGACCTCTACTAGGGTACTGAGTGGCCTCACGTTTCCACTGAAGTCCCACTGAATGCACTCAGCACCCTATCAGAATCAGGCCCTTTTGCTTGGGCAACTCCAGTAAGCCTTGTTCAATGAGACTGTGAATCAGTACAGAATCTGTCCTCATGAACCTGATCCAACATCTAGTGAAGTCAATAGAAAGGTTCCTGCTGACTTCAATGGACATTGGATGAGGTCCAATAGGCTCAATCCTGGTCCCACTAAGTCAAGGGAAATTTGACTTCAATAGGGTCAGGATTTCACCCCATAACAGGACACCAAAGGTGCATTTTCCAAACCCAAGCACAGAAAAAGTTCAAATATTCTACCTACCCTCCTGATGTATGTACACAAAAGCAGTTTTGAACATTTACTAATATATATTACTAGTTTACATGCTTAGTGATATCAGAATTTGTGAAAAACAGTCAGATCTAGAGAGTAGACATTACCTCTTCACTGTAAATTGCGATTTTTCTCAACACAGTAAAATCTGTCTGATATTCTGACAATTGTATTTGCCCGTTACATCTGTTAAATCAACAGTTTGTTTAATGCCACTAGTAACAGTAATGCAATAATGGCTCCAGATGTTACAGCAAGGGCAGATTTCATTCATTAAAATGCATCCTTTGAAAGGCGGGGGAGAGGAAGAGGGGGGAAGAAGATTAAAAGGAAAAACAGACACTTGTAAGACTTCTCAGACTTATACATCAGCAGACATTGACAGAGCAGAAAAGCGTACATCTGCATAAGGACACAAGATTGGAATAAAGAGGTACTTTAGTGTGCATTCTTAGCAGCATTTTTAGTACTACAACTGAGGTAGGGTGGCCAGACAGCAAGCGTGAAAAATTGGGATGGGCTGGAGGATAATAGGCGCCTATGTAAGAAAAAGCCCTAAATATCAGGACTGTCCCTATAAAAATCAGGACATCTGGTCACCCTAAACAGCGGTGAAACGAATACTGGCAGAAGGACTATTTTAGACCTTTCAACAGAGCAGGTTTATAATGCTAATTGTTATTTAGTTTCCTGAGTATAACGATAATGAGCTAAAAGCAAACCGTTTAATTCATGAACTACAGAAGTTATAAATACCAAGCCCAACCCTGCAACCCCTGTTCATGTAAGTATTCCATGCACATGCTAGTATTCCCATTGACTTCCATTTGGCTGCTTTCATAGGTAACCCTTACAACTACTTCTTCATAACCTCTTTCCTACACAAACTCACTTCCAAGACAAGCAACTCCTTGGTCCAATTCCCCGTGGGTGAAATTCACTCCCATGCAGAGGGCCATAACTAGGCCTAAGCACCATTAAAGTAATCAGAACTGGGCTAAAGGGGGACCTGCCCCCATTTAAGTCAATCGGTGGTTTGCTATGGACCTTTCTGGACATAGGATTGAGTCCTAAATATATCAGCATCACAAATTAAAGTTCCTGAGTGCTTTTTTGCTGATTCCTCCCCCCTTTTTACAAACAAACACCCCCCAAACAAACAACAGAATTTTTGGCCCAAGGGAGCAAGTTGAAAAGACGAAAGTTTTTAGTTTGTACTAAACACACAATATCCACATTTCAAACCCCAAGTTTAAAATAGTGAAAGATTTATTTTCATGGTTTCAGGTGTCCTGATTTCAAAAGCCTGCACTGAGAGCTAATGCAAAATATGTTGTTTGGCAGTGGGAGGGCTGAGCTGTTTCATACTGAGGGTTTAAGAGTATTCCTTCCATTGTGTTTACATTTCAAATCCTCCTCCTTCTTTCCCTTCCCCCCACTGCCCCAAAATACCAGCGAAAGTGCCATAATGGGAACATAAAAGACCAGACAAATGCATCCCCATTCTATTTGCTGGATCAATGAGGGGGGGGAAAAAGGGAGGGGGGACTGAAGTCAAAGCACACCCCCTGCAACAATGATCTTAGATACCACATGCATCCAGATATTTTCAGCCTCTTAATTACACAAGTCTTGAAATAGACATTATAATAAAGAGTGCACCACACAATGCATACCACTGCTGTTCATTTAGGACTGATTCCAGTCTCTGTAAATTACCTTGGTCTGAGGCACCTGGATCCCCTTCAGTAAGGTCACTTCCTTAAAAAAAAAAAACCTGTTCCCAGTCTAAGTATTTCTTCTTGGCTATCAGCTTGACTCCCTATAAATTACTGAGGAAACATTTTAGGTGGGAACTGCTTACAAAGATTTGATGACATTTCATGGTATAGCAGAACCTCACTAACCACCAAACACAATAATGCTCATAAGCAATGTGGCAGCCTTCCAGATATTAAAACTTTTCTGAACGCTTTAGAAATGCCCCATATTACTACACCTCACTATTTATGCAAACTATATTAAAACATATTTTCTAGTGTACTATAAAGCAATGGAAACAATTAAAACTATGATTGCATTCTATTTATTTTGACAATGTAATACCCTTGATTGTTCACTTGCTAATTAATTCACAAACTCTGGGACTGTACAATAGATGTCCCAGCGACTAATATAAATTAGTGAGGTTCAACTCCAATTCAGTAAAATACAAAGCTACCAGACCCAACAAAATCCATGGATCCAAAATGGATTTGTTATTTTTAAACTGACTGAACTCAGTTTATGATTGTTGGAAATAAGCCCACCACCAGTTGCCTAAATGCTAAATTGGGTTTCAGCTATTAATCCATCTCATAAAATATATAAAGAGACAAACAATAGCTCAAACATGTTGCAAATCATACTGTTTACTCACCTGTCAACTTCTTTTCTAACTTTTAGTGTTCAAATAGAGGAAGAGAGCAAGAGTAATGGGCCAAGAGACAGAATTTTAGGTTATTTACTTAAATAAAACTTGTCCATAAAGGTCACTTTCAAAAGATCATTAAAAGCAAATTATACAGAGAAAAATATGTACCAATATTTACAGTTAACTCAGTGCTAGATGGAAGGCCACTGGGAGCAAGGAGCAAATCCCCATAAACAGATGGTTTCCAGGTTAAGCTTTAATTAAGAAACACGCACATCCCATTAAATTTAATGTACAATCCAATATTCCCACATTTAGTAACTCACTCATTCCAAATATAGTCTGCTAATATGCAACAGCATCTTTGTATTTAGCCTAAACTACTGCCTCACAAAGGCAAAACTGATTTTGGAACTGGAGAGATCACTTGATATGCAGAACATGCCCTATATACATCTTTTCCATCATCATGCTTTTGAAGGAGGCTTTTTCCTGCTATCAGTCAAGTTCTCCAAACTTTTATTTGTCCTCACTGGACATTTCACTGCATGGATAGGACCCATTTTCCTCCACTAATCCTGTATTCTGTGTGTCTTCAGTTCTTTGAGGATAAGTCTAAATTCTCAGGTTACTAATGTCCACAGGCATCTTGTGTTGCTCTTTAAAAAAAAAAGAAAAAGGTAGTTTCGTCTTTTGGAGAAAAGCTTTTCATTCCTGAGAGGGAACCAAGGGTGGACCAAGACTGCCTTGGGACATCCTTGGACTTGGGTCAGACACTGTAATCAGGAGACTTCCCTTGTGGTTGTCTAAGTTGTATCTGTAATGCTGAAAATGCTCCCACCGTCACGTGGAAGAAGAGCTGCCAGAGATTGCGCAGTTCGTACAGATACATGTTACACAGGCAGATTAAACCAAAAGTCAGGAAGGATTTGACATTCCGCCAGCCTGTGCAATATACAAATAAATAACACTGCAAGGAAGAAAACACAAAGTCTGATTACTGCATAGAAAATGACTTCTGCTAATAAATCACATTGAATCATCAAGTAGATGCAGAAATGAACAATGTTTGTAGAACCTTGTTTGTTTGTTTGTTTTAATTGAGCACATAAATGTGTTACTAACTTAAGTGGGCATTCTGGGAGTAAACAGTGCTCAGCATCAATAGAAGTTAGATTTTGCTGCCATTATTCTCTCTTCAAGAAGATTTCTTCATCATATTTGCTCATTCTCAATAATGAAAATGGCAATGGAAACAAATGTTGTGGCTTGTCTACAGATATAGAGGCAGAATCTCTGACTCAATAGTCTCTCTTTATGCCACTCAGGTAATGAACAAGGAGCAGAGGCCTCTGCTGGATGGGATCCATCCATCCAATATAGGTGTAAAGCTGATATACTGGCTCTTTGGTCTCATTCCCTTCAGCCACCAGTATCAAGGATGGGAACACCTTTTATTTACTCCCAGCCACCACCACTCCCTGCTAGCCCCATCTAGCACAAATTAGAAGAGATCTCAGGCTGTTAATCTGTGTTGGGATGGGAGCAGGAAAATCAGGAACCTGTAAATAGCCCCCATGTCTACTTTACCTAGTACATTCAGCTTCCCTTTTACACTCCCAAGCCCTTAAAAGGCAGTAGAATTGCTGCAGGGATTCAAATGCATATTTGCATTCTGACTTCAGAAAAGCAAGTCAGTAGCAGGCAGAAAAAGAGTAGAGGGAGAGCACCGCAAGGAGAGGAGTCTTAAGAGGACAACCTCCATTCACCCCAAGTTCCTCTTCTTCCCAAAACATTTTTCAAAGTCCATATCCTTGATTCCGTCATACCTGAGAATCTCAGGTCTGCTAAAATTACATCATTTTCACAAATGCCTTCCTCCTCTCCCACTTCACTGCTCCATTTCCTGTCTTTAGCTCCTAGTCCTCTTTTTGTTCTCCATCTACTCCTTCAAAGAGGCTAAAATGTTTTCATCTCACTTACATGCTGCCCAGTGCCTTCAGCTTTTTGATGCTCCCCTGAATCTTCTGCATGGCTGCTATTTAAAGCAGCAGGGCAGAGGATGCTATGGACCAAGGATCCACAGAACACAGACAGCATACAGCTGTGTTATAATAAAGCAAAGCCACTTCAAAGTTGGGAACCATGTTGGAAGGAGGGGGAAGTTTTCAGGAGTGAAAACAAGTAACCAAAGGCAGAAAATGCCACGGAATCCTGCAAAAGGGACAACACAAGAGAGATTTCCCCCTAAACAGGGGCAGCTCTGTTGAAAAAAATTAAGCTGCTATTTAAGACACAGATTATTATAAAAATGCATTGAGTTCATAACACCAAACGCATTTGATTGATGACTTAGATCAGTATCAAGCCAGTTTCAGCAGTCAGGGTTGATGCTCATCTAAGTGGCTTTTCTTTAAAATGGAAGAATTAAAAAAAAATAAAAAATCCTTATGCTGCTTGTTTGCATTTCTCTCATCTGGGACAATAAAAGACTTGTCAGGTGCAATTTCATTTCTAGAGAGACCAGGTAGGTAACATCTTTTATTGCACCAACTTCTGTTGGTGAGAGAGACAAGCTTTCCAGCTATACTGAGCTCTTCCTCAGGTCTGGGAAAGGTACTCAGAGTGTCACAACTAAATACAAGATCAAACAGATAGTTTGGCATAAGTGTCACTTGGAAGACGAGCCACCAGAGATTGTGCAGTTCATACAGATACATGTTACACAGGCAGATTAAAGCAGAAGTCAGGAAGGATTTGACATTCCACCAGCCTGTGCAATATACAGATATAAAACACTGCAAGGAAGAAAACACAAAGTTTGATTATTGCATAGAAAAATGAACTGTTAAGAAATGGCTTGAGGTCAGTTCTCGAGACTTATATTTTAGGCAAAACTGCGACTTCATCAAAGGAGTCTCAAAGAGCATGGAGCAAGCCAAAATAATGCAAAGCAGACCAGAGAACATTTCAGAAACTAGATTTATTTTTGTATTACTGGGATAGAAAGTTCTGGTTTTCTTGGAAGTATTATTGATTCTCTAATCCCTCGTTTACTTTTCTTTCTGAATATTACAACGCTACTGTTTCATCGTTGCAGCACTGAGGGACAAACTATAGGTTTTTGTACAATCCAGCTGAAGCTGGGAAATCAGAGCTAAATCTTGGGATTCATGAGCAAACTGGGTTCAGGAAACTGAAAAAAATAAGTTTTTGCTTGGAAATGCTTATTTGAGGATAGACATATACAATGCTCAAATGTGCCTCAAAGAATCAGAATTAGCATGGCAAAATGGAACAGGTCCAAAACAGCAACAGGGCAAATAGTTCAGCGATACTTGACAACACTATATATGTGCATTTAACATTATTTGATTTGCATTTAAAGAATGAATAGAAATGCTGATCACATCCGCTTGAGGAATGGGAGATTTGAGAGAACATGTGGTAAGATTTGCAGGGATGGACCCTTCATACTAAGGCTGAAACAGATGCTTGTGAAGGTGTTCTAGGTCCTTGTTTTTCCCTTCATCTGCCTAAAAGCATCCAGTAGGCAGATCATATGTGAAGATTCATATAGATGATTACTCATAGCTGGTGAATTTTGTTTTTAAGTTTGACATATCCTGTATAGTATTATTTTGAATCTTGGTTTCCCAGTCAATGATACATACATGTTGCTCGTATCTATTACGAGGCTCTGCAGAATGTTTTGCATGGTCCAATTCTGCTTGGACTATTGGTACTTAGGATTACATAACTGGAACTCTAGATCTAGTGTGAGCAGCTGCATTTTGAACCCAGAGGTTGAACACAGACACAAAGCTAAGTTCTTTTCTTTGCTAAGCAAAAGTTAGTAAAATATACGCTTTGCGGACAGCAAAGTGATTAGTTTAACATTTAGGACTAAAATTTCCTACTCCATTTAGGTCCAATTTTTGGCCTGTACAACTTGACTGTAATCATTTTTTTGTAAATTAATAAACAGCAATTTTTTCCCTAAAGTATTAACTGAATGAAATGTGAAACATCAGACCAGTTTTGTGGCTGAACAGCAATGCAACGTACTTTCGTGCAGGATCTAGACTTAGAAATCCTAACGTCCATGCCAGGACAAGGTTAAACATGCCATGCCATTGACATTTGATTTGGGGAGCAAAGAGGGCTGACTGTGCATATTGTAATAATGACATAGAAGGATATAGAAGAGAAGTCCTGGAAATTAAATTTAGTATACTAGGAAAAGATTTATATGTCCAGAGCTTCTGTGGTAGCTGTCGCTGAAATGTTTCCAGTTCAATCATACAACCAAACAGCAAGTATGCTGGTGGCAGATGCAAATTATATAAAGAAGAGAGGGTGTCAATTTGTGAGGTACTGGGAAATGTCTGTGTGGAAAGGGCAGCCTATACGGAAGGGATTGACTCTACCAGATTGCTGGCACAGAAAAATAAAAGATTTGGGGGGAAATTATTTAAGGTAGCCATTGGTGAAAAAGCAACAAGTGTTGGAGAGCACTCAAGTTGTAGAAAGACATCTGCTAGAGATGTCGCTGATAAAAAGGTTAAATGTGTCCTATAAAAGAAAGGACACAAACTAGAGTTGGACTAAACAATGGACAGGTTGAGACCAGAGATAAATTCTGGGCCAGTAGGACTGGTCCCAGATGTAAAATAATAGGTACATAGCCAAAAATAGAAACTATAAATGTCAACATACTGTATCAATGAAAAACTTTTAAGAGTCAAACTGGGTAAATTAGAATACCAGGCAATGGAAGAGGACCTTGACATAATGGGCATTCCTGAGATGTGGTGGAATGACATATAATCAGTGGAATACTGTAAAAACCTCACTGTAAACTATACATAAAAGACAGATAGGTTGCATGGATTGGGGAGTCACACTATGTTAAAAAAAATCCCAAGAATCTAGTGAGATTAAATTTCTGAGTGAAGATCATCGTATAGTAAAACAACAGTATTAGTATATGAAGTGCAAAGGCTGGAGGATTGCAAACAAAGAGTAAAGATATATGATAATGTGTCAAGATAGAGAGTTCTTTTGTATGGAGTTAGCTATGATCTTATTTAATGTTTTGACTAATAATTCTCATGAGGAAGTGGGCAGTATGTTATGGACTTCAGAATGGTTGCTGATCTGGGAGGAAATACGATAACTGGGAACAGAAAGCAATGCAACTGGACATACTGGGGTTAGAAATATTATCAGAAGATATAAAAGATTTAAACTGCAAAAATGCAAGACAATGGAATGCAATACCGTTGAAAAAGAGACCTATCAAAGGGATTGTAGTTGACAACAAATAATTTACAAGTAAGTAATGTGCTATAGCATCAAAAGAGATAGTGAGATTTCTGACTTTACACACATTATGTTATGAAGCAGGGAGGTGATAATCCCAAAATGGCCACACCTGAAATAGTGCAAATTAGTTATGGGTCCATCAATACCAGAAAGATATGCACAAATTGGTGAGAATTCAGCAAACACCCATAAAAATTATGAAGGGCTGCGACAATTGACTTATATGGAAAGACTGAGAAAGCTAACTATGCATATCTTAGCTAAGCAACAACAGAGAGAAGAGGGATTTGCTACAAGTTTAACAATATATTAAGAGCACAAATACCAAAGATGGAGAAGAATTACTTAGTGGGATAGAAAGACTGTATAATTAGGAATAGTGAGATAACACTGAAGAAAGGAAAAAGTAGGCTGCATATCAAGGAAAACCTGCAGCTGACGAGATATATTAGGCTGTGTAATAGTCATTTTGGAGAAGTGAAGGATTCCCCATCTCTTGTGACATTTACAAGCTAAACTAGCTGTATTTACAAGCTGTAGGAACAAAACCTGTATTTGCTAGGAACTTTTACGATTCTATGAGGCTGAATCACAGAGTGATCCTAATATCAGCCTCAGGAAAGTGACGAACACATCCCTATCTCTTGATGAACTAACTGGGGAAAGACAATGCCAGAAAACAATAGCCCAGAATGAAGGATGTAAGCAAGAGAGTCTATGCTTGGATATCTCCTCACCACCAAAACAGGAATACAGGTTATTGTTAAAGTCACTCCACTGAAATATACACAATATTTAACAAAACTTGATAACATTTATACGTGACTAAATAATGCTTCTGAAACTATTGAAATATGCAACAGGAATAATTTACCTGATACAAGCATGCTGCTGTTCCAAGGAAAAAGGCTATGATATAACTGAAATCTTCACTCTCATTCTGTGAAAAAGAGAATAAAAATCCAGTATTTTCACAACAACGTATTTCAGCAAAAGTAAATACACAGGATATGTGTGGTCTTCACAGATAACTTCTAGCTCTAATTAAAAATAATCCAACATACAAATTTAGAATTACCTCCTGTTCCAAAATGAAACTGAAGAAACTAGAAGGCATCATTTATTTCGCTCTGTGGGAAGGTCAGATCCACGGAATAAAGTCAGCAGGGTCCAAAATATCCTAAAATTATTCTTGCTTACTATTTCTATTCAGCACAGCAGACACCTAATGCTTGGATTCTCACAGGACCCTAAAGGAGGCTCATCTGCAGCTTTGGGCACCTAGTTTCCCTAGACTTGTTTGAAAATCCCAGCCTAAATGTTGGAACTAGAAGAAATAACTTGTACAACTGTCTTAATATAACAACTTCACAAAATGGAAACTATGTAAACTGTAAAATACAAATTGTCCACTAGGGTGTGCTAAAATCCTATGTAGAAAACAATGCAGGCAAACATATATTAATGGAAGAGAGAACAAACAAAAGCATGACTGTTTACTAGACAAAGATTATTCATAAACAGAGATATAGATAATAAATTGAATTTCCTTTAAGCAGAACAATAGAAAAATGAACTTAAATTTACAGATCTTTCCACTTTATTTTGTTTTTCCTCAAACATATTTATTTCAGGTTTAATATTCGGATTTTAATATTTTCCATAAAGCTGAGCAGAATAAATGTACACTGTCAGTGATTATTCTAGACTGCATTTTCATGCTTTTCAAACAAACATCTGCCACAATCAGAAACTTTCCCAGAAAAACAAGGGCACTCATGTAATCTGTTTTTCATCAAGGAGAATTCCATTTCCAAAGGAAACTGGTCCATTTGGAACTACAGCTCATCTCTCTTGACAACACGTTTAGCCTGAAGTTCTCTCATCTGTAGCTTTGGCTATAAAAAAGTCTGTACTTCTGCACATAAAATTTATCTACAGGAACAGCACTTCAACAGAATATAAAAATCTTCACCTCACAGTCACAACAGAATTCAGTACAGTATAACTACCAGTTAGAATGTAGTTTTGTAACCTCTAAATGAATTATTGATTAAAAAGGAAAGTCTTCTAAATTCAGAAGGAACCTTTATAATGAAAGATTTTTTTTCCAGAAGTTAAACTTCCATTTAACATTGTGTTCTGATGACTTCTGCCTTGACCTTTATGGATTTATTCCATGTTAATTTTAAATTCCTCTTCATTTTACTTATTTTGGGTGGATCCAAAATGCCAGGAATCAAACAGTAAGCACTATATTCCATCTGTAAATAACTATCCACCATCTCCCTATATAATAATATAAGGAAAGAAACTGAATTGCCCACTACATTATTGGTTACATAGGTTAATCCTACATTGGAATATTCTTCTGCAGCTGTGTTCCTTTAGAAGCAAAATAAGCACCACATATATTATACAATTAAAGAAATGAAATTCTGTCCAACGCTATTTGTGCAACTCTGTACTGTAATTTATATTTATAAACGTAATGGCATGGTGATAAAACATTCAGGAAATATTATTTATATGTATATAATGTAGAAGAAATATGATTTGTGAAGGAACAGGGCATTAATCCCCTAGAAATGCCACATGAAACTGCATAATGTATTTTTAAAAATCCATACACCTTTGCTTTATTCATTTTCAGTTTGTAATAGCAACAACGACCTTGGCATAGGGCATTTTCATCAACTCCTCCCAGCCATTCATTAATCTTCAGGAAATGCCCTGAGCCTCAACTGTTAATGTTTAAATTAATACACAAATATGTATACAGAACACAGTTAGGATGCACATAGCATCTTTCTTAGTTTAGGTAACCAGTGTCCTTAAGAAGTGATTAATTAAAGACTGATAATGCTGTGATTATGAAGGGGATAGTTCACAGAAAGTCTTATTACACCAGAATTTACTTTACTAAGAGAATAAATATTGAGCAAAATAGTACTCCTAGTCCTTTTGAAAACCACCAAAGGAACTTTGTCTTCCACCATGAGGGGACTTCAATTTAATGTTTTAGTCTGGGGCAGATACTCAGCCAGTGTGTATTGCCAGAGCTCAAATGACTTCAGCAGAACTGTGACAATTTACACCAGCAGAACATGTCCCCTTCTAAAAGCGCAGTATCCTCCATTTGGCGCATAATATCAATGGCAATATATCTAATAGGAATAATGGTGTACAGAGAGAGACCTCTTATTCATTGAAAGGTCATGGGTTTCAAGATCAAACACAAATATATTTGAATGGAAATCAGTCGAAGGACAGAACTTCCCATAACTAAGTACATTGTTTTTCTTTTTATTCTCAAAGGAACAAAGGTCCTGGTTATAAAAACCCTTCCAAGATTCATGTCCTGTGGATCTTTGCAGACAATGGACTAGACTGTCCGAATTTTGAAGGCATATAATTTTGCTCAAGCATTATGCATAATGGACACCTATGGAACAGTGGCTTTTCAAAGTTCAACATCATGGCAGGGGTTTAGAAAACAGTAGTCTATGCCCTCTATTGGTGGGATTTGCAAAGGTATCTAAGGGAGTTATTTGCCCATCTTCCACTGATTTTCAAACTCGGTTAGGTGCCTTTGAAAATCCCATTCTGTACACACTCAATAATGGATATATAATATACATATTGGGTCTGAAATCAATGTGAATTAGCCAAATCTTTCTAACCTAATACTGTAAACAGTTTATATGAGCTAATTTTGACTTATATTTTGCACAAACAATGACAGTTTGATTTTTCAGTTCTTCTCCACTATAGAGTCATAAACATGGTACAGTACCTGCAGAAGACTTTCTATGGCATGAAAACCTCTAATTAAATTCAAAGCCCCACATAACAGGCTAAGTACAAATGAGACAATCCCTGGCAGAGTAACAGGTTCCAGTCGCTGATGCAGAGCTGAAAGGCACAAGGAAAAAATGTTATGAAATAAATCAAAGCATTTTCCTTAAAGTTCAGAAAAAAAAATATTTTTCAGTGACTGCTTAAAAACGTAATCAAAGTTGGTAAAACTTATGCATATGTATAAAGTTCTAAAAAGAGTAAGAGGAAAAGTATTGACAAAACATACTTTATTTCAATTAAAATACAGAATTGATATTCCTTAATGTCTTTGTTAAAGAAGATATTTAACTTGATATATCCAGTTTATTCAGCATAGTGATGAAGAAAACATGCCAGTAAATCTATACTCAAAGTACTTGCTGGTAAAATTTTTCCACAATTAGCAACCAGGCTAGTAACTCACATAATTGAGAGCTCCTTTCACAACCTCTACTTTTCTTTAACACTAATGCTTTAGTAAGAGCTATCAGGACTGATTTAGCTTATTTGCTAAACAAAATGCTGTGAGGCAAAGCCTATTACCTGCCCCAACAGCAAACCACATCTGCTGTATATAACCAGAGATACAAATAAAGAAAAATTCTGGAACTACAGCTAGTATTTGTATTACAACAGGATACATACTTTCCAGTCATGATTCAGAAGTCTCTTACTGATCATGTTAAAAACACAATATGGAAAGGGATTTGAAAATATACATTTTTTCTGCCCACATTTATTTGTGCTTATCAGGGGACAGAGTTACACAAATGACTGCAAATACACAGCAGACGTGTATTAATCATTATTGTGCCTTTCTACAACAAATAACAGAAGCCAAATATGGAGGAAAAACTAACCCAAGGCAAAATCCTTAACAGTCTAGGCAACATGGGGGAGGGACACAAGATGTTTACTGAACCATGTTTAAATCAGTGAAGTGGAAAGGTGCAAACAAGGAAGTTAATGAACTGAAACATTAATATAGAGAGGGGTGTCAATCCTGGTTGTTTGCACTTAACAGCTGCAGACAAAGGCTCTCCAAACAGCTCAGAAAGTTACAGAAACCACAAACAAATGACTAAAGCTATTTTTCCTGATAAGCATATAAGACTGTCATTGTGTCCTAACTTTATTATACTCAACTTTTATGTTTTGTTATAACTAATTTGTACAGTACTTAACATATGTTTAAAACAAAAACAAACAAAAAATACCTTGATGCTCAACTTTCATAACTTATTGCTACTCTAACCCACAACACACATTAGAGGTGGCAACTACTAAGGTTACGATTGGATGCCAATTTCCATTCTAACTTCTTCAGTTGCTCATAACTTTTTTCAAACTTTTCGTTTTTTGCTGAAATTTTAGTCTCAGCCAAAAAAATTGCATTTATTTAAACTGCTGGGTAAAATTAGTTCAGCTGTTGCTGAGTTTTGTTAGCAGAGGAAGGAAAAGCCTATACACCCACATTTTCCCCTATTATTCCAATCAGGAATTTTGCATTTGTACAACACAAAAATGAGGGAAACCTTATTCTGAAAAAGTTAACAGATTTGGCAGCAAATATCAGCAATTTTGTGCATGAGCATTAGAACTTTTCTATATTTTCTCTTAAAAACTATTTTCAGGCATTCTAAGGACACTATACCATTGCTAAAGCTATTAGACTCTTCAAGGCTCAAGGGATTATATATTCTATTGTCAAAAGAGCTAAGCATCAGATAGCAAAATAATTTAGAAGGTCAGTTAAAGGCTGCAGAATAAAAGACAGCTCCACTAGGTCCATCACACTATGGAGTCTACAAACTCCAAAGAGGAGAGAGCAGATAATCACTACACTAGTTAGTTTTTAAATACAGGCCCAGGATCAAGGAATATACAAATTCTGATGTCAGAACCTGTAAATTCTCTGTAAGGAATGGCTTCAAATTTATTCATGTTTCTCCTGCCCTTCCTCCTCTCCTGCCATTTAAAAAAATGTAATGTAATATTATGATTGAAATATCAAGCACTGAATTTTTGGTGGCTTAAGGTAGCTCCAAGAACTTTAGCCTAGCCATCTGCTACATATGTAGTACTTTTTATTGCTGTTTACCTTATGATATGTAAACTTCAATGTACTATTTTTATTAATTTATACAGCAAGTACTTCTTTTAGTTCCACTGATTTGAGAGACTGTACCAGTTCCATTGGAATTCTAATTTTAGAAGTAGGCAAGTTAATGGCATAGAAGACATCTTAACTTTAGGAACTGACATTTGGGGGGAAGGAGGGGGCGGAAACAACTTTAAAAATATTTAGAACCTGCCATAACCAGACAAATGCATACAACAAATTAATAGTGTGTTATCACAAATTTTAAAGTATGATGAAACCTGAGATTATCTTTAAAGCAACATATTATCAGGAGTTCACATGAAGAATATCCCCTACATTAAAAAATAGCTTTAATTTATTCACTATACAGAACAGATATTCTCTAAAGAAAGGATTTCAATTTTCAACCATTTGAACAATAACATTTTAAGAGGCCTAGACTCTAAATATTGTTCAACATCAGATATATGTCCTATAGCTGTATATGTGCTAGTAATGCTACATGCTTTACCAATACAGATAAAGTTAATGGGTCAAATTCTTCTCTCATGCTACACTGGTGCAACAAAACAGAATTTGGCCTATATGTCTACTTAGCACTACTTACTAGTTGAAGTGGTTTAAGACATGTAACTCACTCACAGCAAACCTTACGTTTGAATGGAAAAGCAAAAGAAGGGACATTGAACAAGGACGGTCACATTTGGAAAAGTTATCCTTGGAACAGAAGAGAAACTGGGAAGTCTGGCCTGCTGAGTAGGTATCAAATAGCCCATAATGATTTTTTGAAGCAAGTCCCTATTCTGGAAGCCAGTCACAGGCTTGTACTTGAGCTACCAGCTGGTCTGGGAAATTCTAGAAATGCTCTAAGATAGAAGATGACTTGTATTAAAGGAATAACCACACTCCAAACCCTGTGGTATCCAATGGCCCTTTCTACCAGAAGCAAAAGGCAGCTAAAATTTTAAATATTGGGAGAAAGAAGAGAGTATGATCTTCCCTGGATGTATGGACCTCGAGAGAAAGAGTCTGTGACCATGCAGATTCCAGAAAGGAAGAAGAGAAGAGACAAGAAAAAATATGTAAAATAGAGAGAAAGGGCAAACTAATTAAATGAAAAGATGACAGGAAAATTGAGAGATGGCAGGAAATTGAGAGATGATAGGAAACAATGCTTCTACAATAATCAGGTCAATCAGAAAGCAGCAGGGGAACTCTGACTTTTGACAAAGTTTAAAAAAAATCCTTAATTTGTGATAACAAAGAAAAAAAAATAATAGGAAAGAGAAGGGACGGTGACTTATTGTGTTTGAATTTAAGCTAATATGCTCTCAGAGAATCTTGTATTGTAACAGTGTAATAAATAAGCATCCTGTGCTTCCTGAAAAACGTTTTTAAAATAATCTATTTAGAAATAAGTTCTGCCTGTGCCACAGATGGTCAGTATTTTTCCTTCTATCCACTAACTGCATCCAGAAGATTTTTACTGAGTTTATTTGCTTCCACTTGTGACACCATGACTTTTTACACAGAGACAGGATTACATTAGGCTGTTAAATAAGTAGAAAGATTATTTCTTAAGAAACAAAGGTGCAAGTGTCAGAAGTGATAAAAGAATGAGTCCATAGAATTATAACAAAAATATGTAGTACACATATACAAGCAGAAGTGGTACTCAGAATGTTTTCCCATTTCTCCATCAGTCACCAACAATATTAAGAATGCTCTGGATGATTTGGCAAAAGTATAGGGCTTAGCTTGAAAGGTTCTACTCTCCTAAATAATTTTAATGTGATTACACATTCTCCTTTGTAGTTGCAGTAGTTAGGATTTTTGTTTGTTTTTTTGGGTCAGTATCAACACATTATAATCATTACGATTATAAATTATTTGCATTATGATGCCTCCTGAAAGTCTCAATCAGTGGTGGGCACTGAACAAACACTTAGTAATGTACCTTTTTAAAATAAAACAGCATTTTAACATCTGTAGAGAGAAAAGCTACAGGAGCAATAGAAGAAATTGAAATGTTTAACCTAATCACTGAAAAAGAATTACTAGCATAACAGTTAAAGTAACTGTTGATATTTGTCAAAATATACAAATTTTAGCTGATCACTTATTTTATAGTATTTTAATAAGAGTTCACATTTGTGTCACTAATTCAGGACCTAATCCTGCACAATGAACTGTATGGCACAGAAGTCTGCCCACTTGGACGAGCATCAGGACCAGAGATTTTTAAAAATGAAAAATGTTTAATATTTAAATTAACTTTTCATCATTTATTCTATTTATTTTTTTCACTTCACTGAACTTGAAGATTGAAACTAGCATTTCCTGTTTCACTTTCTCTAGTCAGTTTCATTTATAGAATCTATGCAACTGGCACAATGTTTTTGTGTTCTTGTTTTCATGCTTCTATTCTGCTAGGAAATACCTAAATTTGGGGCTTAACTGTTTGAAAATATTTTTAATATCACAAGATAAAGTCTAGAATTATATACAAGTCTATAGTATTCTAATATCCAAACCCACCAATGCATTAAGTTATCATATGTGCTTTAAAAGTTACCCTATAAAATTTATTCTTTCAATGCAATAAATGAAAACATTCAAGAATTAAAATAAAACTGTCCTGACAAAAACAAATGCAAATATGCTATTACTGATGCTATGTACTAGGCAAAAACATTTTTTTAAAGATTACTGAATTTAAACAGGATTACTACTTTGAATTTGACTGTCAAGGTCCTGCCCTATGCTTCTTCCACTGAGTCAAGCAGTCATGATACACCAACAGTGATACTAAGTTTTCATGATGCCCTCAGATCCCATTATAAAGAAATCACTAGCTGATTTACAAAGTCTTAAAAAAGTATATTTAAATGTCTACCTTCTCTTAGACTGGTTTCGAAATGAAAATATACATCTGTAATTGTCCTCTATGGAAGCTGCAGGAGAAGAGTAATTAACTGAAGCCACAACTTCTAAACAATGACACACATCCTATGTCATGGCAATTGTTCTTTATACAGACAAGCAACTAAAAGTACCAGGTTTGGCATAATTTTCCATATTTATTTTTTTTTAAAAAGCAAAGTAAACATATTGCTCTTTATCTGGTTCAAAGGGATAGAAGTAATTAAGGTACCAAACTCACCAGCAGGTATCTTACCAGTACCCTTAAACTCTGCAGCAGATGAGTGTGCAAATCCATTAGCTGAACCAAGTTCAGACATGGAAATTTGATAAGGTGGTCTCAGCTTGATTTCTGTCTGCATGTCAGCAAGATTTATCTTTGTCGACAGAGACCGTGGGTTATTATATCTCTGCTTCGTCCTTTGAATAAAATTATCTGTGGAAAATTTAAAAAAAAAATAAAATATCCCTATAGACATTTGTTAATTAAATCATTCCAGAAGGCTTTATGGGCCATATATATTCTCAAATACACAAATTTAAATTTATTATTTGAAATTCTTACATTTATCTTGGAACATTCTAATACTATTTCTGTTTTATGACTAATATATAAGACTAATTAATTCTACAGTATAAAAAATTAAGCTCTAGAAATCTAATTACCTAACAACTGTGAATAAACTAATGACTTGCCACTGCATGATAGTGAAAGCACTGCTAATATAATGGATTTATTTCACTAGTTTTAGCATCACTTTCAATTTAGCAAATATTATAAAACAAAATAGTTTATTTTTTCAGATACAAATGCACTTAATTCTAAAATGTGCCTTAAATTGCAAAACATAAGTGCTGAATACTTATATCACTTCACCTCAGCAATAAATACACCAATATAATGAAATTACTCTCTAAACTAATAGCTAGGAAGGATGGAGAAAGGGAAGAAAGCAAACAGTGGTTATACTAAAGAACACCTTTAAAAAACAGACAATCAGCTGCACTGGAAAATTGAATGAATTTAGTGTGTACCATGTTTTTCTACACCTCATTCCTTTTATTCTGCCTAATGTATTTTATCATAATACATAGAACAAGTTTCCTTTACCTCCAAATGAAGGTATAATTTCCAAGTCCCTGCAGATATCAATAAAATCCACAAGAGATGCTACAAATAGTGCCGCATGTTGGTATTTGAAGCTTAAATCATAAAAAAATTCAATGCATAGCTGTATAATAAAGCAAATCAAAATTTTCACTCCCTTTCATTACACTGAACACATAATTATTAGACAGTGATGAGCAAACATACAACTGGGATTATTTAGTTTGGAAATGTCTTACAAAGCTCAGTGGTCTTTATAGGTTAAGTCTTTTATATGATATAAGGATATAAAGTCAAAAATCTCAACGTATTACTAACTGGCACAAGTTAAACTCCTCCACATTTGTTCATGCAGGACCTGATCTAAAGCTTACTGACATTAATGGAAAGATTCCTGATGGACTTTGGATCAGGCTCTAACAGTCTGATTCAATTCCCACTGAAGACAAAGGGAATCTTTCTATTGACTTTAATGGGAGCTGGATTAGGCCCTAAATCATCCTAAAGCTAAATAAACATAACCTCATCTGAATATATGTGATTTGTATGGTTTAGTTGTATGTTCTTTAAAATAGTTAGTTGCTTTTGAAATAGGTTGGAAAGAGTTATAATAGTAAACAGTCAGATCCTTACCAAACTCTATAAAACAGTATGGCCTGATGGCAGTATTTGTCCTCATCATATTGTATGTGGTGATGAACTCTTTCTGAAGCTCATCCAGGAAGCAGAAAGCCAGAACACAGGGGTAATTTTCAGTGCACAGCATCATGTAGCTCACTCCCAGAGAACTAATAAAACTGTAATTTGAAAAATGGTTTTAAAATTTCAAAATTAAATCCATGTAAATTTACAGCTTCACAAGACTGGTTCCATATGTCATAAACAGTGGAGCAAAAATCTGCTATGGGGTAATGAAGACATTAATATTTATTGAAAAAGCCAGCGATTGTTTTAAGGAAAAAATTACTTTAAGATAATGACTTTCTTTTAAACAACATTGTATCAATGAATGAGAAGCTATGTTATACATATACAGTAGGAATGTATAGTGTATTGCAGCTGACTAACATGCAGAAGAGTGGGAGATTAGGATAAAGTCCTTGGGAGGGGGAAAACACATGAGTATCCTCCCCTGGGAATGGTACATTTAGAATAAATGCAGAACATGCCATCTGGTGCACTCTAAAGGCAAAAAACTGCTCTTCAGAATTATCTTCATAAGCGAGGGAATTAAACTCTTCCATAGCAAGGATGTTTCATCAGTATCCAGAGTTGAAGATAACCAAAGGCAGGAAAATCTCTCCCTTCCAATTAAACATTTGATATATGCCTACACATATTACATTTAAATGTTAACACATTTTTATTCCATTGTTTGTTCATAAAACAAAAATTTCAAAATCAGTTGAAGTGTCTTTCATATACAGTTTAAAATAATTGAGCTAATACATTGTATCAAAATTTTTACAGAATCTTACTAATAGACGGTAAATACAGAAAATCTTTGGTTATACTTGATGTCCAAGTCTTTAAAGTTTCTTTTTAGTTTTTCAGTTGTCAAAGAAATTATAGATTTATGAAGATTTATTACTGAAGTTTATTAATAAAGTAAAACCATAGTGCTATATTTTTTGCATAATTAGTTGAAGCAATGATCATTAACTTCTAAGAGGAAATATTGACTTTTTCATTTGTATTTACACACACAGAATCAATATTTGCTCTACCTTAACAACTACAGCTTACGTTTCACTGCTTGAATTTATCTTAATTCAAAGAGGTAAAAGTATGAGCCACTGTGCATGTGTTTTCTGAGCACTGTTCTTTTTGTGTTGTCTAAAGCATTGCTAGAATAAGTGGCAAAACATGAAGGTTAAAAGCAGAAAATTGGGGGGGGGGGAGGAGGGGATAATTAGGGTTTTGTTTTTTAAATAAACTGAGAGGCTAATCCTGCAGCCTTTACTCATATGATACAATAATTATAACATGAAATAGTCACATCAGTGAGTCGCAGAAGTTATTAAAATACAGTAGCTACCATTAAACAGCAACGTAAAACATTTCTAACACTAATTTTTTTTACCCAACATGCTGAATGGTTGGGGGTGGGGAGGAGAGGACACATTGAATCCCTGACTTTTTAATTTTGGTTAATTTCATGCTCATGAAAGTGAGGGACAGGCAACACTGGCTACAGCCAGGTATTGCAAAGATAAGTGTTGTGTAAGATTCTTCATACAAATCTGCCACTGTACTTCTGACCTGCTTTTCAAAGAGCCTTTCCTGAGCTGAGCATACCAATCCTGCTGAATCAAAAAAAAAAATCAGAGAAATTTAATCTAAAATTTCAGGCTGCCTAGGACCTGGATCCTGAGAAGTATACAGAATCTGCAACTAACAACAGGAGCTGGAGAGTGCTCTGCACTTTTCAGGATCAGGACCTTAGTATATATCATACCAGTAATATGCACTGGCTTTGTGTCAGCATGTCAGATAAGGATTAGGACAAAATCACCAATCTCATTTAAAACAGGATGATTATTTTAAGATTTCAACCAAGCTATTCAGAGTGAAAAGTTGTCTTATCTAACTCTCTTCCCACAGAAACATCTTTCTGGCGAGTGATACCTAAAAACACCCCCAAATATAAAATACATATCAAGAAGTGATTGAAAAGTTAACATGATAATCAGATAACTATTTCAGGATAATCCAAGAAGTTTCCTGTTCCAAAACTACAATGCAGGAAAAGAATACATTATGTATTATTATATTAACTACACAACACCAATATGCATGGACACTGTCATATAGTTTAGATCCAAATTTTAAGCCTAGTAAAAATAAAAACCAAAAAAGTTTTAAGAGAATGCATGGCAGCATTGTGCAGATGCTAGATGGGTTTCAGGATACCTGGATTCCACTCAAGGCTCTGCCACAGACTTCAGTCACTTTCCCTCTTTGCCCTGCAATTCCCCATCTCCAAAAATGGGGACAATTCTACATCCTCTACCTCATTGATATATCATGCATATGTTCATTCATGTTCATGAGGAGCTCCAAAATTACACTCACGGCCATTATAGAAAAGCAGAGATATAAATAGGAAAATGCTTTTACAAAACTTTGTAAAAATGTTTTCAAGACTTTAAAATCTGAGTACAACTCAAAAAATTGGGGAAGAATGGAAAAGATAGAGGGTTCAGGTGATGTAGAGAGTCCCTTGCAGCATTGGAAAGTAATGTAATAGCACTGCGCTAATGCATGAGACCCACAAAGGGAAATTTTCATTTCACGGTCCAAATTCAGTGAAGTACATGAAAAGTAAATTAGCCTTTGGCATTTACTAAATAATTATTAATTAAAAAATTAGGCTGTTAATGATAAGGTGTTTATCTTGACACAATTAATCCTGGAATATTTCCACCACATATCTATTGCATATTTATATTAAGGAGGCACCCAGCATACTCCAATCAGGATGGAGGATCTACTGGGCCAGGTGCTTTACACACGTAGGAAAACATGGTCCATACCCAAAGTAACATTTGCTATTGGTGTTACAAATAAGGGGCAAATCCTCCATTCTTTACGTATGCAAAGCTCCCACTGAAGTAAACAGTAATTTTAGGCAAATAAGGTGTGTAGGTTAGGCTCTAAGGCTCATGTTTTTAAAGGTATCTAGGCAACTGACTCCTATTGATTTCAATGAGTTAGACACCTACATACCTGTAAATATCTGGCCCCAATTCTATAACACATTTTTATATACGGGCTTATGATTTGAAAAGATAATTTTATATTTTGATAATTCAGATCAGACACAGAAACTACACCCTCCTCACACACCATATTTGCTTGAACTACCATGACAAAGAATATCCAAGGACTAATCACAAGTCTCTGAGCTCTTGGGGCTTTTCATGCCAGAAACTACCTTGAAACCAATAGAATAATGGAATATGTCGTAAAAATCTTTAATCTTGCAAGACTCTAGTAGGTCAATTATTTAAATATTTATAACAATGCAAGTGACTTCAGACTAGGATTTACATAAGAATGTGTGTCTTTAAAGTCAAATGTGCCTTAACTTTCAATTTCCAAATATAAAAATAATTGTTGATAGTTATTCTTAATTTAATTCATTATTTCTACACTACAGCTGTTGAATTTTTAACTATGAGAAACATCACTCAGGTATGTTACAAGGATAAAAAAGAGAGAGATGCTTACTTTATATTATACTGTCCAGCTTTCAGCGTACATCTATCAGGAAGCTGAGCAAGCTTCTTTGAGAGTGTTTTAAAATATTTTCTACATTGCTGCACTCCTATGCTTTGCTCATAATCTGTAGAGGCAGATAGCGGGAGCCCATCTCTCACACGGACCACTGAAGCAGATAAGATCATAGACATTGCCAAAAGATTTAATGAAAACCTAAAACAAAACAAATACATTCAGAAATACAGATCAGCCAAAATTAAAACAAATAAAAATTGAATATGCAGCCAGAATCATTACAATCTGGTTAGATGAGGTAACTCTCAATCTAGGCTAACGGACAGCATACCTGGATCAGCCTTAATACATGGCAAGTCACAAAGGGCTTAGTCTTGAATCTAAGATCACACAAGAAGTCCTGTTGAGTAGTCCCTACCTGTCTCTCTGACTCAAACAGGTCACGCAATCAGACTTTTAACTTCTCTTATTAATATGTATTCCTCATATTATCACAGCACTTAGAGGCACTGACTGAGATTGAGGCCCCTGCTGTTTTTTATTTATTTTACAGTACTGCCTAGAGGCACCAACTGAGATCAAGGCTTCGCAGTGCTAGGCGCTATACATACCACATGATCCTTGTTATCAAGAGAAGACCTTGCCCAAAGATCTTATAGTCTACATAGGCAAGACAGACAAAGAAGTTTTATTATTCCCATTTTACAGATGAGGAACGGAGATACAGAGAGATTAAGGACCTGACCAAGGAAAAATGTAAAGTGCCTAACTTTAAGCATGTGACTAGTTCTATTGAATTCGGTGGGACTATGCATATGTTTTACATTAGGTACATGCTTTAGTACCTTGCTGAATGGAGACCTATGTAACTTAACCAAGGAAACATGGCAGAGCCAAGAATAAAACTCAGGTGTCCTGAGTCGCAGTCCAGTGTCTTAACCATGAAACCCTTTCTCTCTGATTTGGGCTTCCGTTTGTTAATCTGTAAAATGTGCATAGCAACAGCCACCTTACACAGGTGTTGGGCAGCTTAAAATAAATGTTTGTAAAGAACATGAAAACCATAAATGAACTACCATAAAATAACAAAGTAAAATTATAATAAGATATATGGGATCTAACCGCTGAGGCAGGGATGGGAAAGACTAAATCTAAGTTCCTGTTCAAAACTAAAATTTTACTTTTTGGAACTAATATAATGCTGCTCTCAACTTTCTCCAAGAATTATATATTCTGTGGTGTTCCTGGAATTAATGGCAGAAAAAGTGGCAAATCACAGCAGACATTTTAAAACACACACCATGAAACCTTTGTCAAGAATTAAAAGATTTTTTTTTTTTAATTCCAAACCCTTAAAAGTTTCAGAAGATACATGAAAAAGTTCAAATGTTTAGCAAGACAAGCAATATGTGATTTTCTAAAAGTAAAATTACTTATTTGTCTGACCTCCTGTATAACACAGGCCATAGAACTTCCCCAAAATAATTCCTAGAGCAGATCTTTTAGAAAAACATCCAATCTGGCAATTTTAAAATTGCCAGGGATGGACAATATCCCACCACCCCAGATAAATTGTTCCAATGGTTAATTACTCTCACCGTTATAAATTTATGCCTTATTACCAGTCTGAATTTGTCCATCTTCAACAATCCATAACTATATGAAGGATATAAACACCAAGAAGGGAGATTCATTTAGGGTGACTCAAGGGTATGTTACCAGTGTAATGAAATACACCGAGTAAAAGAAAGTTTAATACACATATCTATTTGACTACACAAGTTTCCTAGTTGAAGAGGAAAAAGACCTACCACTTCAGTCATTTAAAACTAGGCTGAATATTATACTATGGAGAACAGTGATATATTGGCAGGAAGATGGACAAATGAGCTACAGTAAAGGGGCTGATTACTGTGATTAATTTAATAAATATTATTTCATTTATCCCTAATCTCTTATGTGGAAAAAGGAGGAATGTGAAAATATAAAGAAAGTAGCATTACATAATACTATATTTCTCTCTCCAAAACTCTCCCATTGCCATATAGTCAATATTCAATCTAATTTCCATTCATTTGTTGATTTACTCCCAGAATTAAGGGCAAATAATATAAATAGCCAATATCAATAATAGAGACAGCAGACATGAGAATAGATAAAATCCATCTTCTAGATCTAAGTTAAATAAAATAAATATGTAAAATAGATGAGAATATTTTATTTACATGAATCCTAGATAAATAGCTTTCATTTCATCTGAGTTTCTGTTTATATCAAGGCAAATTATTCCCTCTTTTAAGGGATAAGCCTCCTTGAAATCTTTTCTGAAATGACAGGAAAACAAAACTTTGTTTAGACAGTCTTTTTTAATATCATTAATGAAATGTTTCTTTTTAAGCCATCCAATGAATAAATTTCTTTTTTCTCAGTCTCCCAAGAACATTGTCAGAAAAATGCCTAAAACATTAAGTCATTTACCTTTAAAAAAAACCACCAAACACACTGCAGCTACAAGAGCATATGAATGTAGAAAAATTAATAAATGCCCATATTTTAACTATATGCAATTCAGCCTTGCAAAATTGTCATGAAAATTTACCCTTAAATAAAAATCTACTAACCCTTACTATAAAAGGATGATAGGAATTAAAAACCAAGGATATTTTACTCGGCCAACCAAAAAATAAAATATTTCTCCATAGCAAGCAGCTTTTTGTGTGTGTATATATATAAGTGCACATAGAAAAATGTGATAAAGAAATATTTTTATAAAGTAATATTATCTTTAAATGTCATTTTTAATTACCTATTCAAAAATTTAGGTATTAATCTGCCACCAATCCCTTAAATACCTAGTAGTTTTCCCCCAGATACTCTCTACCTCAGACTATCTTAAAATCATAAGGGACTTCACTTTCCTTACACATAACAGTGACTCTCCCACCCCTGACAACTTTATGAAAACTACTATACTCACTATATTCACTTTAAAGCCTGCTGTTTCCATGGCAGGGCCCCTAGGAATTAGGAATACGTGATTGTGGGGTTCATGACTGAATCCCAGCTCCTTCTATTGAGAAGAAGGACCTGGTAATTGTTTTTTATTTGGAGCACTTGATTACAACTCCATTCAGTGCTACGGTCAGAAATTAGCCTTAAAATGGGGTATATATTCCTGTTTTTCTCCACATTAAGTTGGCCTTTCAATTTGAAATGTGACAGTGTTAGTTTTATAGTCTGAATTTTCTAGGCAATTTTTGTTTTGATACCTTTTCATAAATTTTTAATATAAAGCATTTGAAATTGGGCTGTTAATGAACTTTGTTCATGGCAGCACTATCTTTAAAAAAAAATTGCCCTTAGCTTCACAAAAACAGACAAAGATGAACTATGAGTATATCTGATGCAATGATTAAGTAGTCTCTGCTCTCCTTCCCGCACCTCATTTTCCAAATTATCCCTTCCCAACACACCAACTTATTACACATCCCAAACTAACAGTGTTGGGTTGGGGTTATTTGACAGAATGGTGCATGCTGAAGGGCTGATTGACAGAACAGAGTTAAGGTATACAGTACTTGGGGTAATACTAAGGTGTGTGCCCGTTATGTATTGTAAATTGGTTTATCTTCTTATTTTCTTGCTTTTTTCTGGGTTTGTGTCATGTTACGTGTATCAATCTTAACTGTTTCACAACAACTTTCTATGTATTAATTTATTTTCTTATTTAACTATACAAAAGCTTTACTTTATATGTTCTAGATGCCCATTTTATAAATTAAAATACACTACACAATGATACAACGAATAAAGGGATGCTCATTCCACCTTGACACCATCAAATACGATTAGGACAATAAAATAAACCTATACCCTAATCTTCAGATCATATGCCAGATAAAAAGATATGGCTTTTGCAGCATACCCAGGTCGTTATCAAATATCTAGCCACTGGCAGACTAAAAGAGTGGGGGAAATTGCATCCCGAATTTAAGGAACCCACACATAAGATTGCTCTGTCACCAACTTCCTCCTATTTATATCAGGAAGATTTAATCTGAGCACTTTTAACTGATTGCACCAGTACCATAAAAATGGGGACAGAGCAGTCTCCCTGGTTACAAGAACTCAGACCACTTATGCTTTCAAGGTTAGCACCAGAGCCTTGGTCTCTTTGTGCAGATGAAGTTCCTGAAACAGTGTTGTAACGAGCTTCAGTTATAAAATGATGGTTAATAAGCAGGCTACCAAGTTCAGCACTAGTTTCCACTTCCAAGCAATGTCCCTGTGTAACTGCATGTAGAGTGCATGACAATAATCTGATCTTGAGGTGCTATGGGTAACCCACATCAGAGGGGAAAGAACTGCCTCCTTCTCAATAGCTGCACAGTTCAAAAAAAAAAACAAAACGTGGCCCTAGCCGCTCTCCAACACACACCTGTGTCGCATCCACAAGTTACACGTGGCACCGTGTGCACAGAGGGAGCAGTGGGGAGGTCACAGACAATGGTCCCTTTAACAGCTGTTTCGGAGGGCAGCATCTGTACTCACTCCAAGGCACCCATCGCCACCTTAACACTGGGGGAAGAGGCAGCAGGCAGCGTTATGCCTCCCCCTCTCAGAAAGGCAAGTGGAATCATTCCTCTATTGCAATAGCCCCCACATCCCCTCTCTGCCACTCTGGAGAGGGTCCCATCCCCACCCCTGCCCTCCGGGCCGCTGAGGGGGGAAGGGCTCCCTCTGCCTGCCCCGCTACCTGCACCCGGGGAATGCCCCTCGCTATCCCACTCCCTGCCCCCCACCTGCGCCCGGGGCCCACGAGGGAGAGGTCCCCACCCCATCCCTGGGGCTGCCTCTCCCGGCCCCAGATCTCACCTGAGCCACCTCCGTGCAGCCGGCACGGCCAGGTGGTCAGGCGGGCTCGGGTCCGTTGCTAGGCAACTGCTCAGGGAGGCGTGGGAGGGCGTTTTCGAACTACCGGCCTCACCGGACCCGCGGCGTCGGCGGCAGAACCACCACGTCCGCATGCCGCAAGGCATTGTGGGGCGAGACCGTCGACGTAAGTCCCCCGCACCGCGGCAACCAACCGCAGGGCGAAAGGATATCACGTGACCGTGCGTAACTCGGCCGCGTAACTCTGAGTCTGAGTGAGGGGGGAGGCGGTGGCTAGGCTCAGGCTGCCGCACCGGTGCCTGCTGGTGCTGCTGCGAGGCCGTTGCTAGGGCGCGGTTGCTCTGAAGGGGTTGGTGGGTAGCTGGGCCGCCATTGCTCTGTGGGGATGGACGGAGACGCTGAGCCGCCATCGCTCTGCGGGGATGGGCGGGGAGGTGGTTCCCGTTGTCAGCAATTTGTGGCGCGAACCAAGTTACTGCTGTAGGTGCGGGGAAGTTGCCGACATGCCGTTAAAAGGCAGGGCCCTGGAGCAGGCTCTAGGTAGCTGTTGGCTTTCAGTGGGACTTGTGTGCCTAGCACGCCTCAGGCGCCTGGGGCCGGGTCCCCCCCCCCTTCGCCGATTGTGACGTGCCTGGGGACGTTTGAATGCTGTATCAGTAATAACATTCCTGGGGGTTCCTCCCGCCGCGGCCAGCTCAGCCCAGGCGGCGATAACTGGACTGGAACCACCCAACGCTATTCACACACACCCCAAGCAACCCGCCGCTAGCTCAGGCACAAAGCCGTCCCATCCCATTAGCAGTGCCTGACGAGTCGTAAGCACGGCCCTGTTGGGTCCGACCAAGGGTCCATGGAGCCCAGTGTCCTGTCTTCTGACAGCGGCCAATGCCAGGTGCATCAGAAGCGATGAAGAGAACAGGTCATCAAGTGATCCAGCCCCTGTTGCCCATTCCCAGCTTCTGGCAAACACAGGCTGGGTCACTTAAGAGCATGGTTTTGCATCGCTGCCCATCCTGGATAATAGCCGTTGATGGACCTATCCTTCAGAAACTTTAGTTCTTTTTTGAACCCCTTTATAGTTGTGGGCTTCACAACATCCTTTGTAGCACTCCTTGCCAGGTTGATGGTGTGTTGTGTGAATAAATACTTTTGTTCATTTTAAACCTGTTTCCTATTAATTTCATTTGGTGATACCTAGTTCTTGTGTTAGGAGGAGCAAATAACACTTCCTTATTTACATTCTCTGCACCACTAGCCCTACTCCAGCAGTACGAAACACCGGGGAATACATTTTTTTGGATATCTGCGAATTCTCCAGATGTGATAGAGCCAGTGCAAGAACTAAACACTGGCAGCCTTGTCGGAGGTGTGACTGGAGAGCTACAGTGATCCTAGGGTGGCAGAGTCACCTCTTTGAGTTATGGGCAAGCAGATATAAATGGGAAATAGTTCATTTATGCTGGAGGCAGTTTCAATTCATTTGACCTACCCACCCTCAATTCTGCATCAAGCAGTTTGGCCAGACTAAAGAATCTATCCTATGGTTTCTTTCCTACAAACTGTATCCTATAATTCTTTACAAGATTAAATACAGTTAAATAACAGATGGAAGGAGAAATTAAGGGGTGCTGGTAAAGGAGGAAAAAATTGTTTTCAGATAGGGTGTCCTGACAGCAAGTGAGTGAAATTGGGATGGGGGTCAGGGTAATAGGCGCCTATATAAGAAAAAGCCCTGAATATCAGGACTGTCCCTACAAAATCAGGACATCTGGTCACCTTATTTTCAGATGAGTTGGAAAGTAGATGAGGCAGAGAAAGAGGAAGACCGCATGAGCTGGCAGATATGCCAGCAGAGACAAGTTTAGTACAAGCAGTGGTGAGATTGGTGAAGAGGAAACCAATAGTAAATGAACAGAGGAACTAGTGAAGGGACTAGAACAAGACAAAGTCTTGTGCAGTGTTTAATGATGTAGTCTCACTTATCTGAAGAGGTGAGCAAAAGGCAAGACTTTGGAGACTATAGGAAAAGATGTCCGCCAAACAATATTCTCAGAGCTTTGGGTGAAATCCATTTAGCTGTGAAGGAAGGAATTGTTCAAGGCCTTGCACACCAGTTGAGCCTTGTGGTCAGATTGCGTGGGAGGGGACGAGTGCCCACACATTGAAGTAAGCTCCATAAGGTCTCTAAATTGTCACTATTACTCTTTACTGTGTACTTTTCCTAGTTAGACTTGTAAACCCATTGGGAAAGAGACTATGTTTACGTATGTGTTTGTACAATTGAGCCTCAATACCTACTGTGGACTTTGGGCAGGACTGTAATATTCACTATAATGATAATATTAATATAAATTATGGACACTTTGTCCATACACAGTGTAGTGGACAATACCCCAAGACACTGCATACACAAAAACACTATAATAGGCTATATTCTATTATTGAGAACAGTATAATAAGCATATGGTCAAGGGGCAGAGTTTAGGGTGCATGTCCAACCTTAATTTTGCCACTCCCTGACTTTGAAATGCTTGAGCTGTATCCTTAACATTCTGTGACACATCAATTAGCTAATCCTCACAATGCTCGAGGGAGACATGGTGCCATCTCATTTCCAAATGGTGAAACTGGTCCAAAGAGAGGTTAATTGCACAAGACCCCAGAAGGAGTCAGTTTTAGAATGGGATTACAGCTTCTGGCTTCAGCTCCCAGTGGTGTGCTCAGATCACTAGAACACACCCCTCTCTCAGGGATTTTCAAGGCTGATAAGCCAATTACATTTAAAATATCTTTTTCTTTCTTTATAAAACAGTCTTCCTGAACCCATCTACTCCCCTCAGACAAACAAGGGCTACACCCTTGTTAAAGGGACACTGTTTACTGAATAAATCAGAAGGAGCTGCAGCAGGGAAGAAAGAATTTAGGCCCAAATCCTCAAAGGTATTTAGGTGCCTAAATCTCATTGAAACCTCTGGAAAAGAAAAAGTTAAGGGGAATGTAAAGGTGGCTGGATAATTTCAAAACTTGGATGGGTGAGCTGAATTGTAAGCAGTGATGCTGAACAGGTCCTCATAGATCAAGATCCTCATAGATTAAATGGACTTGGTTATTTCAGGCTATGGTTTAGAAACCTGAAATAATAAAAGTGTGGCACTGTTATGAAAAGTCCGGTATAATTGCACCAGCTAACTTGAGAGAGAAGCTATTGAAAGACAACTAGGACTGTGTCCACTGTATGGTTGAAACCAAACAAACACAAACTTGGAACAAAATTTGCCTGAACAATCTGGACACATTTTCCACTTCCTCTGAGAAATATGCAATACCTACAAGTCATCTATAGCACTAGTTTATAACAGAGATCTCAGGAAAGCCCCTGGGCTAGGGAAAGCATGCAAGCAGCTATAGGAACCAGTTCTGCAAACAAGCCCTTGATTGTGCCCTACTGTTTCTCACACAGTATTGCATCCTGAAGGGTAAAATTCTGGCTCTGTTGAAGTCAATGGACATTTTGGCCATTATTCTATTCCATTCCGGAAGTTAGGGCCATTATTTCACCCCAAATATTTACAGAAAATGAATCAGGTCCCCCAAAATCATGACAATGATTTAAAAATCTCAAGATTAATTAGATGTTCTTTTTATTTGTGTTTGATAATAGAGCTTGTAGAGGTCACTCTTTCAAGCTTCTCTCTACAACCATGAGATCAAGCAACTTACTGTTTTTAAATGAAAGCTGACTGCTTAAATGAAAGGTACTGGGTGGTGTACTGAGATCCGCTGACCCTAATTAGGCAGACAATAAAGACTATAAATAAAGACTATAAAGGCAGACAATCAATCAGGCAGCAGCAGCAGAGAAGCCAGCAAACAGCAGAAAACAGGGGAGTTTGAGTGGGCCTTAGGGGAGGGAGTGTGTGGGGTACTGGTATTGTTGGGGTGCTTGTTGGGGGTTGTTTTGGTGGGGTTTGTTTTTGTATCTTTCACTGACAGGAAGTATGGGGAAAGGCTCTGACAGATACAGAGGTGGTAGTGGGAATCACTTATGCAGTGGAAGAGACAATGAAGATGACTGGATGTGGAAGCTACAGGATGTACATGATCCTGGAGGGGGTACCTCAAAAGAGCTTCGTTTATATGAAGTGCCGCCTCACAGAGTTGATGGAAGAGAAGATTCGAGGGTTGGAGATGCAGGTGGAAACTCTGGATGAGTTTAGAAGAGGATTCGAGCAGATGATGGAGCAAAGGAATGAGGAGGCTGAAGGAAAAACCCAGACCTGCAGATGGAAGCAGGACCAACGAACTCTGAGGGGAGAATGCTGGGTGAGGGAAGTGGTCAGTGGAAGCATGTGACTGCAAGACCCTGGAAGAGGAAAAGATGGGCTAGTGAAGGAGAAATAGAGCTCAGAAACAGGTTTGCGGAGTTGGAAAATGAAGAAGGGGCACAGCAGGTGGTTACTGAAGGTGGGAGGGCAAGGAAGAAGAGAAGAGCAGCTAGTCCTACACAAAGAGTGGATGAGCCAATGGAGATACCACCAAATAAGAGCCCTAGGAGGATACAGGCATGGTTGTAGAGGACTGCAAAGAAGAATAATAGACGAGATGATTTGCACCCAGAAAGACCAGGGGATAGGCTGGAGAATCGCACCGTCACCAGGAAAAGGCAGGTCTACATGATTGGGGACTCCTTGCTGAGAAGAACAAACAGGCCTGTAACCAGAGCCAATGTGGAGAACAGAAGGGTGTGCTGTCTGCCCGGTGCTAAGATATGGGATGTGGACTTGCACCTGAAGAGGATCCTAATGGAAGTGGGAAAAAGTCCCCTGATTGTCCTTCGTGTGGGTACAAATAATACGGCTAGATTCTCACTGGAACGAATCAAGAGAGACTATGCCAGGCTGGGGAAGACTCTTAAGGAAATGGAGGCTCAGCTGATCTTCAGTGGGATTTTGCCTGTCCCTAGAGGAGGACAACAAAGACGTGACAAGATTATGATGATCAACAGATGGCTCAGGCAGTGGTGCTACAAGGAGGGCTTTGGGATGTATGGTTACTGGGAGGTATTCATGGACAGAGGACTGTTCTCTTGGGATGGACTTCACTTGAGAAGGGAGGGAAATGCACTTCTAGGATGGAGGCTGGCACAACTGATTAAGAGAACTTTAGGGAGTTGGGGGGAGATGGTTGGGAGATGCCCAGGTAATTTCCATGCCTAAATGAAGTAAGAAAGGACACAGCAGTGGGGAGCAGAATGGACATGAAGAGGAAGGGTAGTGTAGGTACCAGTCTAATAGGCAATATTGGCAGTAGAATGACTGTGCAAAATCAGCTAAGGAATGTGAGCAAAGCCAAACAGCAAACAGTAAGATGTTTGTATACCAACGTGAGGAGCCTGGGTAACAAAATGGAGGGACTAGAATTATTGGTCAAGGAAGTGAAACCAGATATTATAGGAATAACAGAAATATGGTGGAACTGTAGTCACGACTGGTGTACAAGTATTGAAGGGTATGTGCTGTTTAGGAAAGACATATAAAGGCAAAGGTGGTGGAGTAGCACTGTAAATCAGTGATGAAGTAGTCTGTAAAGAAATTAGAAGTGATAGAATTGATAAGACAGAGTCTGTCTAAGTAAAAATCACATTGGGGAAGAAAAGTACTAGAGCTTCCCATGAATAGTGCTTGGGGTGTGCTACAGACCACCGGGATCTGATTTGACATGGATAAAGATCTCTTTGAGGCTTTTAATGGAGTGAATACTACTGGGAACTGTATGATTATGGGAGACTTTAACTTCGCAGATATAGACTGGAGTACAAGTGCTAATAGTAATAATAGGGCCCAGATTTTCCTGGATGTGATAGCTGACAAATTCCTTCACCAAATGTTACTGAACCAACAAGAGGGGATGTCATTTTAGATTTGGTATTGGTGAGTAGTGAGGACCTCATAGAAGAACTGGTTGTAGGGGACAACCTTGGTTCGACCAACCATGAGCTAATTCAGTTCAAACTAAATGGAGGGATAATAAAAATGCTTTAATAAAAATACCAAATATTGCAACTGTCATAGTAAAATTGTGAGAGTTGGCAACACAGTGCACGCTGCTTCCCTGGTTTAAATACTGTTGTTGCTACCACAGTTGTAGTGGGAGTGTGGACAGAGCCATAAAGAACATCCGTGAAACATAATTTATTTCTTGGCTTACATTTTTTTCCTTTGTTTCTTTGTGGAAATTTTCTCAAGAGTCTGTTCTCCTCTGGAGTCATAAGGGGTTGTTCCTTAGACCAACAGTGTTTCATTCTCAGGGCCCTTACAAATGTGAAGAAACCCAGTAACATTGTGAAAAGAACCTCACCACAAATAAATGCAGTTGCTACAACAACTGATGGCACCACTATTATACCTGTGGCATCCTCTCTTTCTCACAAAATACTTAGTGTCTCTAAAAAGTAATCTTAACTCTGCATCTCAGTTAATCTGCAAAGCAACAAGCTGCAATGAGATTGACAAGTTATTAGTGCATTTTTATTTTCAGGGCCATGAACACTGGATTTGTAGAAATAAAACAAAGTGAGCTGTTTTTGATGATCATGTAACAAGCCATTCCAATAATAAGGGCTTTTTGTCTTTAGGGCTTTTCGTCTCCACTTAGTTTATTCCCTGTTTGGTGGAAAAAAATGAACTGGAAAGCCACATTAATGTACTCCTTGTAGGCATAATCCCTTTAGTTTCCTACATTACCGTAACTGAACAAATCAGCAGGCCTTGTTTGTATTCAGATATTTCCAGAGAGGGAAAATCATTTCAAGCTGATCACACCACAAGGCCAAAAATTTCATTAGATGCCATTTAAACAATTACAATAAATAAAAGCATTATTTATTAATAAGATTGTACCATAAACACTTCATTTATATTCAGAGAACTCTGGGTCCCTAATGAAATTTGCCTTTGAATATAATAATATCCATAACAAACTTTGCATAAGTAGAATTAGGATGGTATATCCATAATTTAATTTAGCAGAATAGAACATAGCCTTACTTAGAGCTGGAACACATTATTAGGTATTGTAAGATCAAATAAGATTATAATTGAAGGGATGGAAGTGTAGCTCTGTGTAACAGTAACTCACTAAGATGCAGGGTAAGAATACTGTGTCTTTTGAATAACATTAATATTTTATTTATTATTGATTACTTATTTTACATCAAATCTATTTTTGATTAGCAGGTAAGGCAATATACACATTGGCTATCTTGCTGTATTTGAGAATGCCATACTTCACAGAAATGCATGCTTAAAGTTTTTAAATATTATAGGGAACGTTTTTAAAAAAGGGATCAAAATATATATTTCATGTGCCACACTCAATGAACAGGTTCTCTTCCCTAAAAAGCTTGCAATTGAACTCAGATATGATACATGGTATGAGAAGGTGCAGAGACGTAAGCAATGGGGAGATCCGTATTAGGAGGTTTGAAAGAAAACAGGGTTTTGAGGAGAGAGAAAGAAAAGAGAAGGTGCGTGGCCTGTGGGAACTGGGTGGTTGTTCCAGGCAGAGAGAGATATCAGATGTGATATTCTCAATCTCTTTTTTACTTCATTTTCTCTTTCAATAATTTTTCTATATACCTAATATTCCAGCACCCCCCCGCCCCCGCTACAGAGATATAAGGAGGAGGGGGTGGCTTTATGGTTAAGAAACTGGACTGAGACTCCAAAGAGTCATGTTCAGTTTCCACTGCTGCCCCACAGACTTTGGGCAAAGCACTTAATCTCTTTGTGCCTCAGTTTCCCATCTGTAAATCAGATAATAATATTCCCTATCTCCCGCCCCTTGTCTGTTAGATGAAAAGCCTTTTAGTGCAAGACTGTCTCTTCTTGTGTGTCTGTACAGGGCCTAGAACAGTAGGGTTCTGAGCCCAGTTGGGGTTCATACATGCTAGCGTAATACAAACAATTAATACTAAATATAGAAGTACGTCTATCTAAGATATTTCCACTGCGCCTAATACTGTAGTTTTGTTATGCTCCGCGGGGGCACGCAGAGCTGTGAGGCACCTCAGCACTACCTGCCCTTAGCATGAAGCAGTCTTGTCTGTGCCTGCTGTGGCTGACTTCCAGCTCTCTGCAGACTTCATCCCCTCTGTGCAAGCTAGTAATAGGCACACATCAGCCTGAGGCATCCAGGTGCTCTCTGAAGCATTCAGCGTCTGTCGCCGGACAATCACAGAAGTTACTAGGTAAGCTGTCCCTGAGTGAACAGTGAACATGGCGCTTGACTGGTACAACTCAGGATCAGGTCCTTCATAACATCCTGGCCCTGGGATGCAGTGAAACAATCATAAGTTTATTATCAAAGGTTAAGTTTTAAGCGAGTGAGTAAGGGTACTAAGTGGAAACAGAAATGGTCACACATATAAAACAAAACATAAAACACACTCCTAGGTCTACACTTATCAATGGTTACCTTTCCTATTTAAAATAAGATTTTCTCCCGAGCATCCAGCTTTTCACAGAGCTCCTGATTTTCAGTTAAAACAAGAATCTAGGTGTTCATGAACACGCCCTGCCCTTCAAAGGTTTACTCAGTGAGTAGATAATAAAATGTCTGACTTGTGACAAGGTGGGATTTTTTTCAGAATATTTTGTGTACTTCATGTGTGTGCCTCAGTTTCCCCTATGTACTGCATGAATTAACTTGGGGAAGGGGAAAAGGTGTTTTCTTTGTAGAAGATTCCAGAGATCCAGGGGGGGCCTGGGCCCTGACAATGGTCCAGCGATTTGTTACCTAGTAACTGATGACCCTGGCCCTCTGTGGGAAGCCAGCCAGTTGGGTCAGCTGGAGACCAAAGAGCAAGCCAGGAGACCAGGTGACTCTGCTTGCCTGAGAAGAACAACAAAGCACAGAGTAGAGGCACGTTGAGTCAGTTAGGGGTGCTTCTGTTGGAAGCAGGGACACTTCTGGACTGGGGGCTGTGAGCAAGAGCTCTGGGCTCCAATCAGACCCAGCTGAACTTGGCTGTAGCTTCCTGTTCTTGTTCTTCTACACTAAGCTAAGGGATCCCTGTGCTGTGTTCCAGACATTCCACAAATCCTTCCTTTAACATTCCTGTCTGAGAGTCACTGCGGTCTAAAGAGGCCAGGATAGCATTGCTCCTTTTGGGTGTGCAAATCTCCCCCCCCCCCCCCCCCATGAGTCAGGCTCAAGTGGACTCACTGAGGGAGCTCACAGAGGAAGGCACGTGTGCTGAAGGCTCAGTGGTGCCGTCCCTCCCAGCAGCGAAGCCAAGTGGCTTACCCCAAAGAGAGTGTGCAACCCTGGAGGAGGGTTGACACACTGAAGGGGTCCTCCCAGGGATCGTTACGGAGCCATGTGAGAACACTGGACCTATGGAACCATAACACTGGTCCCCCAGTTGTAACCCAGTAAGTCTCTGAAGCGTATGTCTAGACAAGGGTCTTTCCCCCCTGCTATTCTCTTCCTCTTGTCTTCTCATCCACTTGGAGCATCCATTGTTCTGGCTTACAATGCTTAATTTACATAAGAACCTAGGCAGATAGGTGAATCCACATTCCTTTGTCTGGCAAAACCTGTTTGACATATTTTCACAGGGAGCAGAGTTTGCCTCCCCTGCAGAATAGACTGAGAGATCAACCCACAAACCCTGTAGCTCCTCAGGGACGTGCAGAGCCCCTTGGGAAATTTGCCTTCACAGCAGCTCCGTCTTTCACCCCTAGCTATCGGGCCCTTTTTTGCCCCAGAGCTTATAGTGGAACACCTACATTGGAGAGGGTGTAGCAGAAAAGAGAGTGTGATCCTTTTGCAGCTCTAGCCTCACCGTTTGCTGCCACCAAATGCAGGGTCACCTACTCCCTGCACCCTCCTCTACGAAAATCTCAGCCCCTTGGGGAGGCCTCAACAAAGTCTGGGGGGCAGTGGTGAGAAAGGTAGGGACTTGACCATCTTGTTCTATGCAGGAGGGGTGAGGTCTGTGCACAGAGGGTTCCCAGCGTTAGCAGATGTTGAGCTATATCTTTAATTATTGAAAAACTTGCAGCTTAAAAAGGGAATTTCCTTTAGCTCAAGCAGTAGGCGTCAAACAGTTCTTCGGGGGGCTAAAGGGCTGGGTTTCTACACCCAGCTCCTGGGGGGAAGAGGTGAAGTGCATAACTACATTGCTCAGGGGTGTGAAAAATCCACACCAGAGTGACGTCGTTATACTGACTTTGCCTGCCCACCCCATAGACAGCGTTATGTCGACGGGAGAGCTTCTCCTGCCGGCTTAGCTACCGCCTCTCGAGAGGTGGGTTAACTACACCAACTCCCACTGGCATAGAAGCATCTTCACTGAAGGTGAAGCCCATTGGGACAGGAGTAGCTGGCTTTATACAAGCCCCTGCCAAGGTGACAACAGGCAGGGACTGCAGGTAGCAGCTCTGCAGTCACTCTCTAGAGAGAAAGGGAGTTAGCGGTATAGGGAGAGAGTCTGCACTGCAGTCACTCTGAGCACAGACAGGGGGGTAGGAGGGAATCCAGGGAGGGAAAACCCGTAGATCCTGTCCTCGATGGAAAGCTTTACCAGAGGAATTGTGGGGAAGAAGGCAACGTAGGAAGAGCCCAGGGAAAGCACAATGAGGGTTGAGACTGTGTAGACTTTGGCTGATGACGATAGGGTCCCTGGGCTGAAGTAGCAGGGAAGCCCCGATTCCCCTGCCAGCTACTGGGGAAGTGGCACTGACTGGGAATTGTCATGGAGGACAGCCTGGGACCATGTACAGACAGTTGGTCCAGTGCAACTTGATACCCTGGAAGGGGAAAGCTATATAGTGACCTCGCCCAAGGGCGGAGGCACAAAGAGAGCTCCCTGAGCCCTAGAGAGGAAGAGGGACCACAGGGCAAATGAGCAACGGAAAGAGAGTGATGCCCCAGATCCAGCAGTGAGTGAAACCCTGTGACACCCCCACCCGGTACTTCCTCTTCCAAGGTCGGTTTCAGCTAGTTGGTTTAACAGCAATAGAAATGGGGGTGAGTGGATTGTTAATACACTTCAATAACTGTTTAATGTTGTTTTATGTACTGTACAAATGGAGACTGCATGCTGGGAGGCCTGGTAGTAGTTTATGGCCATTGGAACTACACACTGGAATCCATTATCATCCTGAGGCACAAAAATTAAACACACTGGACAGAGCCATCAGCATGAGAAGAAGAATTATGTATTTAAAGAGCGGAGAGGTACCAAAGTGCAAGTGAGACTAGTGCACTGGGTAAATCCAGTCTGCTACAGGAGATAAATCTAGCGCCTTAGACAAAAAACCCCACTTCTCTTTACAAGGAAAGCCTGTTACTTTTGCACCATTTCTTGCTTCTCTCTCATTTAACTGTGCGCATATTTAGCATGTGGACTGTGGTGGCTTTATACAGTTGGTGCCAAACAAACTGTAAGAGCTAATCAGATCACGGAGAATTGCACATGTTAATGAAGCAGGCTCACTCTCTTGAATGCCCAGTACATATGTACCCATTTAAGTGGGGCAGCAGAGTCCAGTTTCAAAAGATTTTGTTCATATGGGAAAGAAAACAGATATTTTGACTTAAAGATCATCATGTGGTTGTAAAGGCTAAAATGTCCTCCTTCCTGCTTTCAGGATTTCATCCTGCAACCTTTACTCAGAGGTGTATTCCAAGGCACATGAGTAGTCCCATTAAATTAAATTAAATGGACTGTACACATGAATAGGTAGTCCCTGCTCATTGGATTATTTTGAATGTATGATTACTCTGTCCAATGTTTCTCAGCTGTAAAATGCATGTCGGCAGGGATCTTGAATTACTCTAGTAAATCTGTATACATAACGTTTTCCCTTCTACACTGCTTTACTACTGATTCATTGCTACCAAGAATATTAAGATTGATGGTGATAGTCTGTTTAAAAAAATAAATAAAAACAACCTGTACATTCCTGTATTGAGTGGTATTTCTTTCAAAAAGCTGTAAGCCTTGAAACTCATTAAATCATCCATGAAATAATTTCATACAATACTTCAGAAATGTACTTCGGTTTTATCTTAAAATTTACCACCCATGCAGGACATGCCTATTCTGATATATATGATCACTGGATTAAAGACTTAAACATACCAACGTCCCTTCTCCCCCTAGTCACTTTTTATTCTTAATGGCAGAGCAGTTAAGCCACTAGATGGAGATTAAGGCTTGTTTTTTCAAAGGAACATGAAGGGGTTATCCAAATCCCACTGAAATTCACCAAATTAAATGCAACTTGGGGACCGGACTCCGTTAAGTTCCTGTGAAAATACCAGCCCAGTTTCCCTATAGAGATTCTTGGGCCATAAACAAGCTTTGCCTACTAAGCTGTACAGTCATCTAGGGCTTTATCCTTCAGCCTTGCTCAGTCAGAGTGAAATCCAAGACACTGTAGGGCCAGTACAAGGCTTCTTTTGAGGATTTAAGTGGTTCAGTCTTTGGCTGGCCCTCTGCACAGTGCCACATGAACATTGTGTATAGTTTACCAAAACATACACCTTTTCTCTTGATTGGCCTCTGGGGTTCCAAAGTACTTCACAAGATGGAATGATATGTCTAAATAGATACAGCTACCTCCCCCGACTTGTTGCTCATATTGAACTATATGACCTCTGACGCACTGGGGTTGGCTTCTCTATGCACAAAGTTTGATTTTTCCTAAAGAGAGATTTCTTCTATATTCAGGGAAAATAAAAGTCTTAAAGGACTCTACTTCATAATAGCATTGGGGGTTGGACTAGATGACCTCCTGAGGTCCCTTCCAACCCTGATATTCTATAATTCTATGATACTCTAGTGGTGTCACTAGAAATCGTGGTAGTCTGCACAGATGCAGTACATGTACAGTAGTCTTTTCTAAGCAGGGAAAATAAATCAGCTGGGAATTCTCCTTCTACCCATCTCCAGCTAGCAGAACAGAGAGAACTTCAGCTAGTGGCTCTAAAAAATGAGACTCAAGTGGAAGAATTAAAAGGCAAATGCAAAGATAAAATGCAAAAGTGAAACTTGTGAACCAAATACAGAATGCCATAGCATGCTCTAGGAATTACTCTGGGGAAGTTCTCTGGCCTGTGTTATACAGAAAGTCAGACTAGATGATCACAATGTCCCTTCTGGCCTTGGAATCTATGAATTCTTTATTCATCCATTACTCTCAATGGGACTACTCACATGGATGACTCAAAGGGTCTTTGGATCCTATCGACAAGGGCTGCAGGATCAGAATCATGGTTCGCAAAAGCAGCAGCATCTCTGATTCACTGCCAGCCATTCATGAAAATCGTTAATTTCTTGCTGATACCTGATTTGACAGAGATTGTTACTCATCTTTAGTTAGTACAAATTTCTGCTTGGATATCCATACCTTCTGCAAATGGCTGGGTATGATAAATATGTGAAACTGGACTTTCATTTAAAAGAAATGGATTCAGATCTTTTATCTGTAAAATAAGAGCTTGTAAAAAAGAGAAAAAAGATCATTTAACTTGTAATTGTAGAAAAAGGATGATGAATAGTCGGAGTAACTTCAATGGGTCCAAATATGGTTTTATTTGCCCTAATGTAAATCCAGATTAACTTCAATAAATTTATTCTGGATTTACACCAGTCTAATTGAGATCAGATTCAGGCTCAAATGTTACCTAATTAAATAGGCTAGGAAGTAAGCTTGATATACTCTAGTTCATAGTAGCTAATGCTTTTGTTAGCAATTAGATTTAATTGTTCATCTTATTCAAAACCATCTCTTTCAAAGACATCCTGACTATAAACCAGATGAGTCATGACCCTGTAACAGTAAGTAAATTATTTTCAAGTATTTTGTATTTGTACATTAACAAACAATTAGCTGAGGAAAAAATCCCTCCAAGTCCAAGAAGCAACATGACAAAACACAAAAAGGAAAACTAGGCTCTTCAATTTTAATTTATTATGGTGTAACCAGCTGTAAAGAATTACTAGTCTAAAGCACAGTGTGCAATTGTCCTATTCTAAACATTTACTAAAGCCTATAAATCAGAGCAATCCCAAGAAGTGATGTCACCATTGGCTAACTGTGATCTTATTAAAAAAAAAAGCGCAGCACCTACTTACTGTTCTCTGCAATTAATGCGAATATAGACCTATCCTACATCTTAGGATTTCATGGATGCTGTATTTCCCTTCCTCAGTGCCAACCACTTTGAGATCAGAAAAATTACAGTAACATGTCTACAGTTTTGGACTGATTGTATTCATTGCTTCATACTCAGCTGGAAGCAAAGATCTTTCCACTTGGATTCTAAAGACTGTATAATTTTTTTCTCACACACACGATTGAATAGGTTAGTATGAGGTCAATTTAAAGGATCTGATCCATAGCTACCAATAAGCCTGGGACGTAATGCAAAACAGTGGCTATGCCAAAAAAGAGAGAGAGAGACTACTGGAGGGTAAATAGAAGGTTGTGATAAATTATAAGGCCAGTTCTATGCAGAATATCCATGTACTGCTTGACAGCTAATTTTGCTGGTGGTGGGAAGATTCAGGAGGTGCCTAATAAGAGGAAATATTTGGCATGGCACCATCATTGCTTAGATTTATGGCATGGTTAACAAGCTGGCCACCACACAAGGCAAATCAGCATACCAGCTCTTACTCCTGATTACTGAGTAATGGCTTCAGCAGCTTAATGAGTAGCAAATGTACAGTCCCATTAATTGGGCAAGAGAGAGGGGGAGGAGAAGACTTGCACCCAAAACAGATCAGAGTGTGAGAAATCCATTAACCTCTCCACCAGTGTAGAGATAAGTTGCCCCGTCTACATCATTGATGGGGTGAGACAGGCAAAAGAGAATGTGATTTCATACATCTGCAAACTACTAATAGCAAAAGAGAAAGTGTCCAAGTGATGGTTCTCCTTCATTTTATGAGGATGCTGTGTCAAGCTGCAGCTCAGTGCCACCAGAGAGCGTGAGAGAATCTCAGCGCCACACAGGATACACTAAAAAGAGAGAACCTGTAAGAGCTAAACAACGGGCTTGCCGCTTACTCATCAGACAGGAAATAACCCTTGTTCATGGATCCTGCAGTGGCTTACGCTTTCTTGTCACCAGCTGTTAGGGATGCTGGCTCAAGCAATGTGCTATGTAAAGAGCTGCAAAACAAGGTTGATTCATGATTAAAATATTTTCAATTTTTTTTATTTGTTTATTTTTAGGTCAAAATGAATCTCAAGAAAGCCATTCTATGAAGACATAAAAAGTACCCCCAGACGAATGTAACTTTGTAGCATGAACAGCACAATCACCCATTTTTAAAGTGCTATCTGTAGTATGCTGTATTTGTTTACAGCAATCTCTTTAACATGACTGTCAAAGAAATAGCTTTAAAGCTATATAACTCAATTTTTTATTTAACAAACAATGTGGACAAGTGTTTGGAATGTATGCAAATTGTGCTGTACGTAATTTCTGCATATCAAAAATATTACACATCTGCCAAACATTCAAATATAATGCTTTGCAATATGCATTTCATATGGCCTAAACATAAATTTACAAAAAACAAACCACCTATATTTTGCTCCCATATTTACAGGGTATTTGATGACATAAAATGCTAAAAAATTAGACTGATTCTGAACTTAATCTATACTGTGTTGATTTTTGACAATTTTGTTAAAAATGACTCAAGTACATTCTATTAAGATATGTAAACAGTTCCAGTACAGTGGGTTAAAAATGAAATCATTTAGATCTGGAATGGCCAATGCTAGTGTCTTCATTAATTCAATTTCCCTATTTATCCCTGAGCACCTTAAAATTGATCTCCCAAACCTCTCTTAAGACTATATAACTATTTCACAAAAACGTAAAACTGCATTTGAACAGATCTGTGTGTTTCTTCAAAGTCCCGTTTTCCTCCACTGGTTTAAAAAAAAAAAGAAACAAGTTATTATATGTATTGTAATACCCTTCAGAAGAAAAATGCAAAATCACTGTATCAAACATCTTCATCTACAGCCACACCACAGACTATAAAAATATTGCATAGGAGTGTTGATGGGCATAGTCTCAACATGAGAAAATGCTAGTTTTAAAACAGAATATGGCAACAACCTAATTTATTTTCCTTTAAAAATCAAGTAGTTTCACTTTATTTCAAAATTGTACAAAATGGCCATGGCTGTTTTTTGTTTTAAAGTCTCTGTCTTTAGAATATGTGAAATCTCAGGCTCAGTAACAATGGACCTGGGACCCGTCACAGTGCAGTGGAAAACGTCTTTTGAGGCAGACATTATAATTCATCCTTCTTCTTCCCTATCCTTTCATGGTCTCTTTCTCTAAGGGTTCGCATGAAAGTGGCAAATCCAGACTCCTGTATTTAAAGAAAGAAAAATCTTGGTCAAATTTTTAAAATAAAAGACACCAAAACAACGTTTCAAGTCTCCCAACACACGGCATGGGTATGTATCTGGAATGTAAACTAGAGAACAGAGTCACTGCTTCTGTACTGTCTGATCACAACAGTATGCGGGTGCAGTGCTGCTCCAATGAAGTGAAAAAGGAAATATCTACAGAGGCTTGAGACTCATCAAGTCTCTCACAAGAAACAGGCGGTGGGAGGAAGAATACGGAAGACAACAATGTACTGGAGGAGACAGGGCAGGGATCTTCTCACAAATTTTGTCAACGCTTTTTCATTAATAAACTCTGAAACATACATCAGTACCATGTTATTCTGCTACATGCACTGCTTCAAAGCCAGCTAGGAGACATGCGACTGCTACCCAGGAGCACAGAAATTTGTTAGAACTCTTTATTCTATGATATTGCGTGGCCTTGGCTGTCTCAAGGGCTTTCTTACACCTAAGATCACAACTGACTCCACGTGGGCAAGAAATGCCACATGGATGTAAGGGATCTGTTCACACAGAATCAGGCTCGGTCTACACTTAACTCTGTGATTCGGCAGCAGTCGACAGGAGTTACGCAAAGAACTTGCCTAACTCCCGTCGACTTCTGAGCTTCTCTTCTGCGCGCCGTCTTCACTGCACTACGCCACTTGGGGCGGTGGATTAATAACGTCGACTCCTGGATCGACTGAGCAGGTCTTCACCGACCGCTCAGTCGATCCAGATAAATTGATCAGTGTAGACATAGCCTCAGTTACAGGACTGGGGCCCTGATTACCAAAAGGTGGTTCTTTGTGCAATCCAAGGAATTAATTTACAAGTAAAGGTTTCTTTGGAAGAGTGCGGAGCAGGACACAGGTTTCCCGACTCCCACTACCTTCCTCTAACCGCTAGACTTCCTTTGCAAGGTAGGAGGCTGTAGGCCAAGATTCTTCAACCTTTCACATAATAAAGGAAGCCGGTATAATGGTAGTGCTTGAAGTGTTTTACTGCTTTAACAACAACATCCTTTGCTACCATATTGCAACGTACCTGTAACTTTAGGCACTTCATGGTTGTCATTTTGCTGCATGCTGTGTCCATTCAGGACTTCACAAGGACAGTAGGGATAGAAAAAGCAGAGCACCATGCCACCAAACTAAAGGAGAATCACCAGTATTTGGTAGACGTAGAGAGACTGTAACACACTGTAGAGTAATTCTAATTCTATCCAATAGTCAGTCCTACACAGATGCACTAGCTAGAACATTTTCCAACAACTGGACGTGTCCCCTCAGTCACGTGACCTTAGAGCTGGAATCCTTTCCTTTATAAATCTCACTTTATTAGTGTTTTATACACCCAAAGAATTTGTGGCTGAACTCCTCTTTATTTGTTGCCTACTATACAAGTCTTTATTGTCAGAAAAAGAGCTGTACTATGAACAGAACACTGTATCCATAACAATGTGTAACAAACAGGTAATTATTGCAGGCCAAATCCTGAAAATCTGATTCTGGACTAAACTCCCAACTAACCTCAGTGAAGACTTCCACAGGAATTTGTGGGAAAGAGGACTGAGGAAGGACCTCAGGATTTTGGCCTTGTGTTTTTTCTTTACATTTCTCTACATTTTCATGATTTATAATAGCAACACACTGGCTGCGTTGCTTTCTCCTTGGTCCTTTATTTCCTCTAGGCAGTCATTAATTTCCAAGAAATGACCTCTGCATAGGCTATTATGACTTAAAAGATACATATCAAACAGGCAGTAGATTGTTCTGTCACGCCTACTCGTTTTATAAGCCCAGAAAAGTGTTGCACCAGATCTGTACCTCGCTGTCAGGATGTATGATCGACTGTACATAACACCATGGGAAAATGGAACCAGTCATGAGCTAGGTGTCACAACTGACCTTTCACTTCTGAAGTTCAGGTGAGAATCTGATCTAATGAAAACAAGTGATTTGGTCTCCTCCTACTCTCAGGAGGACAGTTTTGTCCACATCACAAAACCAACGATCGGTTATGATTTGGCAGACTCTGTAGACTTAAAACATTGGGATTATGGCAGGTCTGGATTCAGACGCACCGGCAGAAATGAGTGGGAGCAATTTTCACATCACCTGCCAACTCTGAGCCTGACTACCCAGTACAATTAATTCCTCATTTTCATTAATACTACATTTATCCACAGTCTTCATTTTATTTAAAAAAAAAAAAAAAAAATCAAATCAAATTCATTCCAAAATTCCCTTAGCAAGTGTTACATTTCCCCAAATAGACCAAACAAGTTCCAGTGCACAAATAAACATTGGTATGGCACACGGTGAATTTCAACCCAGTGAATTATTGATGGGAGTGGAATTTAAAGCCCTTTGCAATATGTTGAAAGTTTACCCTGTCCTGTTCATTTACAACAAAAATGGGAAAAGATGAGAAATTTCTTTCTCCATGGCAGTTTTTTCCCCTAAATCGCAACCTGTACTTATACTTACTGCTCTGTCTCCATTATACTTTTCTACAAACTTCCCATAATTGTAATAGTTAAAGGTGGGGTAGCCGTCTACACCTTCCTGTTTACACAGATCATGATTCTGTTCTTTGGCACAGTCCACTGCAGCGTAGGCTATCTGAAATACAAAAGGAATAGCACATAAGAGATGAAAAACCATAACCATCCTCTGCTTCAAATAGCGGCACCGTTAGTGGATGAGAAATTGAAGAGGTGCACACCCTCTGCTATTGCAGCCTAGATGTGTTTTGAATAGAAAGCACCACTTGTATCAAAATGCGCGACGGCTTTTATAATCTTCAGAGATGGGGGGAAGGAGTTCAGCATCAGACTCAAGTTGACTTGCGTGACCCTAAGCTAAGAGCTGAACTCTCTCCTCTAGGGATGCAGCAATGTGCTGTGCTGGCTAGAACTCTCTCTTAAATTTAATTAATTAGGGCTACTTGGCTGCAAGTGCTTATAGGGTAAGAAAAATCATCTTTGTTATCCTTAAATACAGTCTCCGGCTGGCTGCAAAGCCTTCTTCCCTCTTTAGTTTATTCAGAAAAAAGTTTGCATACAAAGATGGTGCAATGTTTATTAGTTAATTCATAGAAGTGTAAAGGGCATTAATGAGGTCTGCTCAAAGTAGCTGTAACAAACCTCACACAGTTCCCAGGTTAAGTAAGATGTGGGAGAGTGCCGTCTAGTGGGCAGGTCACCAGACAGAGTCAGACAACCTGGGTTTTAATCCTGGCTCAGCCACTAATCTTCTGTGCGCCTTTAGGCAAGCTGCTTTACTCCTCTGCCACCCTTGATCTGTCTTGTAATGTGGATTGCAAGCTCTTTGGGGGTAAGGACTGTTTGCGGATGTACAGTACCTAGCACCATCTGATCTCAGGTAAGGCCGCTAGGCACGACAAATAAATAATAGCCAGAGAGAGAGAGCCCAGCATGGATCTCAGCTCTCTGCTGAACTACCATAAACTGGCTTCCTCCCTCTTTAGTTGCTCACAGGGAGAGCTCATAACCTAGGAGACATAGTATGTCATCCCAGACTAACCAGGGCTCAGGACTATTGTTACCACACTCTGTGTATCGCTGGGAACCTGATTCTGAGAGGTACTGAGAACCAGCACTTCCCATTGGCTGCAGTAGGAGTTGTGGATGCACCTCAGGATAAGGACTTTATTTATCATTTCAGATTCAGCTCTTTTGGAACATGGACTTTACGTACAGTGGGCTCCTACGGTGATTGCATATACAGTACATAGCTCCAACTGCAGAAGCTGTTCTAAAATTCGACCGCCATTTATACATACTTGTCTTCCCAATCCCATGATGCATTTTGTTGGAGAGTGGGCCGGTTACATAGTTTTAAGTGTATGCTACCTACAATCCAACCAATTTATAGAAGGGATTATTGTGATTGCTGGCTACAGTGTTTCAAAGCTAATTTAATACCAGACACATTTTAACTTTAAATTCCATTCCACTGGCCTACCCCAAACAATCTGGTCAAAATACCTTTTATTTGCATGACTTCAGAGCTTCGGATGCACTGTACTCCCATAATTAAAGATCACTTACTATGCCACTACGCCCTCTAATTTAATGATGAGACAATCAAAATGACATCAACTGATCTCAACATCTGGGCAGCAATTAAAGAAACTGGAAAAGCTTTCTTGGGTTGTGGTTGTGGCAGTTGTTGTTTTGGATTTGAGTTCCTTAGAAGACAATGGCTTAGAGAGATCAAACTCAATTCTGTTCTCAGATGAAAATCACTACCTCAGTGCAGAGTATCACTTCTTTATTTGTGTGTTAAAACAGGAAAACCATTAAAGTGACCTTAAAGACACAGGATTCCTGAAGACTATTTAAATAAAAGAATACAATCACTAATACATTTTGGTAGTTTTAGTACAACAGAAGGAACTCAAACTGAGTGAAGGCCATTAACAACAAATGTTAAGCATAATTTGCAGCAAGAACTCTTTATTTATCTATCATGTATTTATACATTAAAATGATATTAAAGGAGCATTATTTAGGTTGCATGTCAAGCAGTTGAAAGTTAGGAAAAGCCAGATTTAAGGTTGTGCAAGCTTATTTCTGCCTCCTTGTGCAACAAGAGGAATCCTGTGGAAAAATGTAGTATATGACCACGTTATTAAACACTGTATCACAATGCACATGCAAGAGGGCAGAATTAAAGTTGAATGGGCAAGAGTAGATCTGATATTTCCTATCTCTGGAGTTCTTGACTTTGCAACCTTAACAATGTTCTTTTAAAGAAGTTTCATATGTAATTTCCTAATCAGTTTGGATTTTTTTAAAAGCAAAAAAGCAAAAACAAGTTCTATTAGGTGCAACTGTAATAATCTCTATTGTGCATCAACTGGGTTTGAATCCTAAACCCTCAGCACTGCAGCACAGTCTGCCACTACTTTCTACATTAACTGGCAGCAGGAGAAAGCTGATATCCAGAGGCAAGGGGGAGCCGTGGAGGGAAATGTGCAGCTGACGCCATATGCTGCGGTGGTGGAAGAGCTCCAGTTATCTCTCTCCCCCTTTTCCTGGGGAAGTGGGAGATATTACCCCTTGTGATGCCCCCAGAGGTGGGGGGTTTCTGCCATGGAGGCCCGTGCTGTGCTTGGAGAGGTGGTTTGGGGAGCTCCACCTGGCTCTCCTCTACCCCTGCTGCTATAGCTGGAAGCTATCATGCATTTCCCGGTGCAGTTTGTGCCACTGCCTAAGCACAGCTTTTTAGAATGCTCACTTCATTATTTTTTGCAGCAAGTGGCAGAAGGAATAGGTTGATTTTAAAAATGTTTGTAACTCAGCCAAACCTGAGCCAAACTGGAACAAGGGGAAAGGCATATACCTAGTTCCAGGGCTTTGTCCTGGCTGAATTTCAAAGCCTCCTGAAAACAATGGAGGAATTAGAACTTCTCAAAAGAGGATGCAAGAATCTCTTTATAATGGAAAGCATTAGGTGACCTAAATATAAGGATCACTACCAGCTCCCGTTATAACACTACATATCACCATGCTATCATGCAGGGAAGATAATCAGAGCTTCTTCCACAGTGGAAGATCAAAAAGTCGAATAAAATGAAATAAAGCTAAAGAACATTTGTGTAAACAAACGCAACCCTCCTAGGTTTGGGGTCCAATTCTAATCTCATTCATTTTGTTTTTACATCGACCTCAACTAAGATTACAAATAATTTACTGCGGTCTGAGATCAGAATCAATTCCAGAAAATTTGGCTTGATTGTTGCCCTTTGCTTAGATTTCATTGTGCTTTCATGGGTGGGTGCATTACATTTTATAACGTTGACGTTCCTTACAATAGTGGGTTTCAAACAGCATTCACTTACCAATGGCTACTTTAAAATATGCATAAAAATTTGGATGCACACTGGATGCCTTATTATAATACTGTTTTCTACATACTTTGTTTCATAAATGGATTCTACTTGGACTCAGCTTATGGCTGGCTGTATTAAAAATACTGCATCTCAAAAGACAACAGTCCACGAAAAAGAAAAGTAAAATAGCTAAAGGGGCAAATAAATTTACATTCTGTTGTTTTTAAGGCAAATAAAAAAATCAACACTATTTCTACCCAAATGGCTTTTCTTTGGACTGAAGCTAGAGTTGTGTGTTTCAGGGAAATTCCCCCCCCCCCTATTTTTCTTGGAACTGAAGCAGCAAAAAGATCTACCAGGCAGGAAACTGAATCATCAAAAATTATGATACCGTGATTAAAAAAAAAATACTGCTGCAAACTAGTTGGAGATTTCTGGAGTATCTTGCTCTCAGAAATGGCCCTAAAAATTATCTATCAGCAAGTTACATGGTAGTTTGCTGGAATCTCTAAGTTAGCAGTGGCTTTACAAGCTGCCTAATAAAACTTACACTCCGTGACTTACATTTTAAGTAACAGATGCCAGAAAGATGAACCATTAAAGCTATCTTTGAATCCAAGAAACCCTGGCTCTTCTTTTCCGGCAATATGTACAAATGCATCCGAAGCCAGAGGGACAGAAACTTTACAAATATATGGAAGAGGGAAACAGGTTTAAATCATTCAGTCTTCTAATTTGCAGATTCATTTTCGTTTTTAAAAGTATCCCATCAGTTGTAATTTGCTAACAGTAAAATACCATCCAGCAGTTTTTAAAAGATACAAGGCTCTTCGTTTGAAGAGACTATGGTTCTTGGCTCTAAAATGTGACTTTCTGAAACAATTAACGTTGCTATAATCCAAAGGAGTAAATCTTCAGAGACATTTAAAGCAGAAAACAAAACAAAAAACCCCTAACAGCAGCTAATTTTCGTGGCACCCACAAAAATCCACAAGGTTATGGGCTCTGCAAGAGGTGTCAACTAGCCAACATCATCCCTCGATATGCACTGGCTCCAACCAATCACTGAAGCTGGTGCAGAAACAATGTTTCAGAATGGACAGATTACTCACCCTATGTAGTAACTGGAGTTCTTTGAGATGCAGGTCCCTATGGGTGCTACACTTCAGGTGCACCTGCGCCCTGCATTTTTAATCACAGATTTTTGGTAGTGGCGTCCGTCAGCCCATACACATTCTTTGAGGATATAATAGGTTGCACAGGTGAATCACTCTCAGTTCCTTCTCCACTGCAAAGTCCTACAAGGGAGACTCCAAAGCAGAGGGGAAGGAGGGTGGGTAGTGGAGCACCCATAGGGACACACATCTTGGAGAACTCCAGTTACCGCACAAGATGAGGAACCTCTCCATTCAGAAGCGCCTTTTCTGCATAAGTGCTCTCCACCCAAAGGAATTCCAAAAAGATCTCTGGCTGCATCCTACTCTGCTATCAACTACCAAACCTTCTCCCGCACAAGCAGCGACTATGGCAAAAAGGAGCAAGTCAGAGAGAGATAGAGAGCTGGCTAGATCATCGGGCTCAACGGCTCGATGTCTAGCTGGCAGCCAATAACAAGCGGAGTGCCCTAGGGGTCGGTCCTGGGGCCGATTTTGTTCAACATTTTCATTAATGATCTGGATGATGGGGTAGATTGCACCCTCAGCAAGTTTGCGGATGACACTAAACTAGTGGGAGTGATAGATACCCTGGAAGGTAGGATAGGATACAGAGTGACCTAGACAAATTGGAGGATTGGGCCAAAAGAAATCTGATGAGGTTCAACAAGGACAAGTGCAGAGTCCTCCACTTAGGAAGGAAGAATCCCATGCACAGCTATAGACTGGGGACCGACGAGCTAGGCAGCAGTTCTGCAGAAAAGGACCTGGGGGTAACAGTGGATAAAAAGCTGGATATGAGTCAGCAGTGTGCCTTGGTTGTCAAGAAGGCTAATAGCATATTGGGCTGCATTAGGAGGAGCATTGCCAGCAGGTCGCAGGAAGTAATTATTCCCCTCTATTCGGCATTGGTGAGGCCACATTTAGAGTATTGTGTCCAGTTTTGGGCCCCCCACTACAAAAAGGATGTAGACAAGTTGGAGAGAGTCCAGCGGAGGGCAACAAAAATTATTATGGGCTGGAGCACAGGACTTATGAGGAGAGGCTGAGGGAACTAGGTTAGTTTAGTCTGCAAAAGAGAAGAATGAGGGGGGATTTGATAGCAGCCTTTAACTACCTGAAAGGCTGTTCTCAGTGGTAGTAGATGACAGAACAAGGAGCAATGATCTCAAGTTGCAGTGGGGGAGGTCTAGGTTGGATATTAGGAAAAAAACTTTCACTAGGAAGGTGGTGAAGCGCTGGCATGGGATACCTAGGGAGGTGGTGGTGGAATCTCCATCCTTAGAGGTTTTTAAACTGCGGCTTGACAAAGCCCTGGCTGGGATGATTTAGCTGAGGTTAGTCCTGCTTTGAGCAGGGTGTTGAACTAGATGACCTCCTGAGGTCCCTTCCAACTCTAATCTTCTGTGATTCTATGCTTCAGGAGGAGGTGTCCTTCCTTGATATCTGTAAAGCAGCCATGTGGAGCTCTGTTCACACCTTTATGAGACACTATGCCGTAGTTCAGGACACTGTTGATTCCTCCTTTGGACAGCTGTCCTTCACGCAGCCCTATCATCTGCCTCCCCATGCCCTCCTCCTACTTGTTAGTCACTCACAGCAGGGACCATCACTCGAAGAAGAGGAGGGGAAGATTACTTCCCTGTAACTGGAGGTTCTTTAAGATGTGTGGTCCCTGTCTGTATTCCACTACCCACCCTCCTTCCCCTCTGCTTCAGATGTTCTCTGATCTGCGGTGGAGAAGGAACTGGAGAGGCGGTCGGTCCGTCCTGCCCTTTATCCCCTCGGGTGAAGGCACAAGGTGAGCCAGGGTGTGTGCGTGGACTAATGGACACTACTTCCAAATTCTCTGGCTCCGGATGAATGGTGTGCCTGTGTAACCCACAATGGAACACAATAGGGACCATCACTCGAAGAAGAATTAATGTGATCACTATCGTAGGGGGAATCAGAATGAATGGTATGTTTTGGTCAGGTCCTTCAACCAGTTGAGTGAGTGTAGAACTCAATGGGGAACAGACAGTAAACTTCCTAGACTGAATTTGCTTGGTGTGTAAACTCTCCGAACCCATAACTATAGACCTCGGAGATGTAACCTGGCATGCTGCGCTACAAAGACATAAGATGACCTGTGTCCCAGCAGTTGAAGACAACATCTTACTGTTACTTGAGGACTGCACTGAATCCTTGAGATGAGATTCGCCAGTGTGAGAAATCTGCTGGGAGGGAGGTATGCTCTGCCTGTCACTGCATCCAGGGAAACTCCTGTAAAGGCTAGATGTTGTGTCAGAGTCAAATTGGACCCTTCAAGGTTGATTTGAAGGCTCAGGCTGTGAAACAAAGAACACGTCATCTTTACTGACTCCACCACTCCTTGGTACAATCTGCCCTTAATCATCATCACCTGGAGCTTGTATGGAACTCCCCTTGGGACCTGTAGTCTCTGTAGCCCTTCTTGTGTGCTGGTGACTGAAATCTTCTGGGAGATTTACTTCTTATTTCCTTCTGCGTAGACGCAGATACAGATGAGGACTTCGTACCGTAGATCTCCTCAGTGTTGCGGTACTGCCTACCTCTCTAGCGGTCTCCAGTGACTGAGATCTTGATGTGGATGGAGCACTTGCAGAAGAGGTTTATGTACAGAGGGTCCTCCGCCTCTGGATCCAAAGCTGATCATAAAGGTTGCTCCATCATTAAAAGTTTAAACTTGATTTCCCTATTTTTCCAAGATCTACCCTTGACGGAAGTGTAGATCTTGCTCTTACTGTGGTTATGAGAATGACCCAAACGGGGGAGGCAGTGCGTATGCTCATCGTTAATTGGAAGAGTCTCACAGCAGGAGAAGCTCCTCTTGAATCCTGGAGAGCCCAGCATTCCCAACCAAAGCAACAAAACACCACCACCACAAAACACCAACCCAAGAAGGTGGGAAGTTCTTAATAATCATTTAACTACAGCTAAGAATAAAAAGATTTATTTTTTAATTTTTTGAGAGAAAAGAAAAAACAAAGGGTACAACTGTTCCAACATTATAAACACTGAAAGGAAAGTAACTATAAAATAACTATCTAAGTAAATGCTAAATATTAGCAAATAGGCACACATTGTTGACCCTGTCTCAGGCCAAAGATGGTAGAGAAGGAACTGAGGACGGTTCGCCCGCTCAGCCCCAGATAGCCTCTGTGTGGAGCATGAAGATGTATAGGGCATCTGCACAGGCCAAATGGCACCGCTACCAAAACTCTCTGATCAAAAGGCACTGGTAGCAGGTGCCCCTGAAATGCAGCACCAATAAGGACATTACTCGAAGCAGAAGAGGTTCTTTGTCAATGGAAGTTATTTCTGCATAGGAACAACAGAGTTATATTTATTTCTGTTCTATTCCAAAGATGGAGGTGGGAAGGAAATGTCTGTCAAATTGAAAAGACAGTTAAGAAGATATCTACAGTGTTGTTGTAGCTGTGTTGGTCCCAGGATATGAGAAAGACAAGGTAGATGAGGTAAGGTCTGATTTCTTTCCCCAGACCTGAAGAAGAGCTCTGTGTAGTTTGAAAACTTGTACCTTCCCCCTACAGAAGTTGGTCCAAGAGAAGATATTACCTCACCTACCTTCTCCCTCAGTGAAGAAGATAATTGGTTAAACGTTCACATCAGACTTAGGACTGCAGAAGAAGTTCTTTGCAGCATACTCAGTGGAGTCCTCTTGAAATTTCTGCCAGTCTTCCCACAACTAGCACATACTGAAATCTGATTAGGCAGAGCCACAGCACCTTATTGGGGCAGGTGCTTATCCCTTTCCCCTTGTATTCACAGCTGCGTTGAATTAAATCCATACACCAGCAAATTGATCCTTATAAAAATGTATACAAAAATGGTCCAAAACATTATAGTTTACCATAATGCCAGTGAAGGTTTGGACTAGAATAATGCAATATTTTTTCACAAAGGGAGGGAGTGGAGTGGTTTATGTTCCTATCAAACAAGTGTGAACATAACTGTATACCAGAAAATTTCAATTCTGAATCACTTTTGATGTGTACTAAGTGCCTCAGAAGAGCTGGGGTTTTTTAAAGCTGGGTATTGCTTTAAAAAAAATAAAATTTCTAGACACCAAGACTTTTTTTTTTTTTTTTTTTTTTTTTTTTTTTTAAAAGAGTGATGTTACAGACCAAAAGCCAGAACTCTCAAATATAAACTCGTTCACATTTTGATAATGGTGGGTCTTTGCATTCTAATCCTCAAAACTGAACTCAACCAGACAGTTTTGGGATCAGGACATTTCTAAAATCAGAAGGGCCCTATTTCTTGGGTCTGGTTCAGATCCGGTAAAACACTCATGCAAAGAGCTGGCTGGAAAATTATGCCATGAAAAATTTTTCTTTATTGAAATTTTGAGAAGTTTCAGCCAGCTCTAGTCATGAGAGCAGCTCTTTTCCCCAGAGGGACATTTGGTGCCCAAAATATGAGACTTCAGCAAACCCAAATCTGATTCAGACACAAATCTCAAAATCTTAGCTCAACCCACAGCCATATCCAAATACTGCCTTCTTGGCCAATCTCTTATACGTTATATCTTTGCAATTATGCATTTTTCTCTGGTGAATCATCTCTCCCTAAATTGCAGGGATTCCGGGAACACAACAGATTAGAGGAAGAGTGCAGAATAAGGCTATAATAGTATGTCTAATTATCCAAGCTATATCTCTGCAGACAAATTATCTTTTTGTGCTGGTACTAAGAACCATTCCCGTCATTAACACATTATGGAGGAAAGATGGTTTATGGTTAAGGTGCTGGACCAGAACTCAGGAGATATGGTTTCAGTTCCAAGCTCTGCCACAAAGATCTGTGAGACACTGGACAAATCACTAAGAACCAATTTTTCCAAGAGACTTTGGCTCTCAATTGGGCACCTGAATGAAACAGCCTAATTTTCAAAAGTGCTTGTTCTCAATGGAAAATGCTAGGTGCTGAGCACTTTTAAAAATCTGACCTTTTCATGCAAGTGCCTAACTGCGAGTTAAGCTTCACTGAAAATCTGACTATTAATCTCTCTGGGCTTCAGTTCCCCAGTTGCGAAATGAGGACGATATTACAATTCTCTCACAGGAGTGTTTTGAGGCTAAATAAAAAATGCTTTCAGCACTGTCCAAGAAGGGTTCTCTAGACGGTGGGGCAATGCACTCGACAGGGTGTGATTTCTAAAGAACACTCACATGTTGCACATTAATTGGTCTGTGCAGACCCTGCTGGTGCACTTTAACATAGTGCTGTCGGAAACAGTACTTTGGTAAAGCGCACTAGGGAACCTCTAGTGCACACCAGCAGGATCTACACAGACCACGAAATGGGCAATATGCTATTGCACTTTAGAAATCACAACCTGATACAGCATATTGCCTCACTGTGTAGACAAGCCCTACTATACTACTACTTAGTGTCACCTCCCAACAGAACTGCAAAACATAATATTCATAGAATTATAGAACCATAGAATATTAGAGTTGGAAGGGACCTCAGGAGGTCATCTAGTCCAACCCCCTGCTCAAAGCAGAACTAACCTCAGCTATATCATCCCAGCCAGGGCTTTGTCAAGCCTCAGCTTAAAAACCTCTAAAGATGGAGATTCCACCACCTCCCTAGGTAACCCATTCCAGTGCTTCACCACCCTCCTAGTGAAAACCATTTTCTTAATATCCAACCTAGACCTCCCCCACTGCAACTTGAGACCGTTGCTCCTTGTTCTGTCATCTGCCACCACCGAGAACAGCCTAGCCCCATCCCCCCTGGAACCCTCTTTCAGGTAGTTAAAGGCTGCTATCAAATCCCCCCTCATTCTTCTCTTTTGCAGACTAAACAAGCCCAGTTTCCTTATTCTCTCCTCGTAAGTCCTGTGCTCCAGCTCCCTAATCATTTTTGTTGCCCTCCGCTGTACTCTCTCCAACTTGTCTACATCCTTTTTGTAATGGGGGGCCCAAAACTGGACACAATACTCTAAATGCGGCCTCACCAATGCCGAATAGAGGGGAATAATCACTTCCCGCGACCTGCTGGGAATGCTCCTCCTAATGCAGCCCAATATGCTATTAGCCTTCTTGACAACCAGGGCACACTGCTGACTCATATCCAGCTTTTTATCCACCGTTACCCCCAGGTCCTTTTCTGCAGAACTGCTGCCTAGCTCGTCAGTCCCCAGTCTATAGCTGTGCATGGGATTCTTCCTTTCTAAGTGGAGGACACTGCACTTTTCTTTGTTGAACCTCATCAGATATCTTTTGGCCCAATCCTCCAGTTTGTTTAGGTCCTTCTGTATCCTATCCCTACCTTCCAGGGTATCTACCACTCCCCCCAGCTTAGTGTCATCCGCAAACTTGCTGAGGGTGCAATCTACCCCATCTTCCAGATCATTAATGAAGATGTTGAAAAAAACTGGCCCAGGACCAATCACTGGGCACTCCGCTTGTGACCGGTTGCCAGCTAGACATGGAGACATTGATCACTACTCGTTGATCCCTATGCTCTAGCCAGTTCTCTATCCATTTTATAGTCCATTCATCCAACCCATACTTCTTTAACTTGCTGATAAGAATACTGTGAGAGACAATATCAAAAACTTTGCTAAAGTCAAGGTATATCACATCTACCGCCTTTCCTACATCCACAGAGCCAGTCACCTCATCATAGAAAGCAATCAGGTTGGTCAGGCATGACTTTCCCTTGGTGAATCCGTGTTGACTGTTCCTGATCACCTTCCTCTCTTCCAAGTGCCTTAAAATGCCTTAATATTCTGTTCTAGAGTCATGTTCCATTTAACACATGCAAGTTTTTTTTTTGTAATTGTGTGTGAGGTAAAGAGACAATGAAATCCCCTTTCAGGAAATTATTCCCTTTTTGTTTTTCAACATTTTGTATTTTAATAGTCTGTCTTCCTGCCATTGTGGGATGATGTAAAATATCTTCCTGCATTAGCAGTTGCTCTCCTGTTAAAATATGTATTGCCACGGACAGGTTTATTGATTCAAGGAAATAAATCTCTGCAGGAGCTAATATTGACTTTTGTTATGAAAATGGAAGTGAATAACTGAATATTGATTCAAGGAAGGAATGATATAGGACAGGCTTATTTAAAAAATAAAATAGGGATAAAATTTCAGTGTGAAAAAGAATGGTACTAAGCATCTGCTTTACAGAGTAGTCAACTGCAGATGACAAATGTGATTATAGACAAAAAGTCTATTGTTGCCAAGTGACAAAGGTTTTTCTAGCACATGTGAATTAGACAGGTACCCATTCTTCCCTATGTTTACTGTACAAGGGTCTATTTATATAATTTGTTCTCTCTCCAAAATACAGTACATCCCACTGAGGTTAGCCACAATTCATTCACTGTTCTCCACGTGAATCAGTTTGCAAGAGAAGATTAATATTAGTTACCATGATATACAGCACCAACATTATCACATCTGATGAGTCATTTTTTTAAATTCATGATGTGCCTGGATCTCCAAAATATTAACTTTCTTGTTTCCTTAATGCATCTGTGTCCCAATTTCATCACACAGTTTTTCTGCCTGAGGATCTGAAAGTGTGGTTCAACCCTAAAAAAAAAAAACCAAAAAACAACTGCCAAAAAATAGCATGGTGGACTTCCATATCGTGATTCATTAAGTCTCACTGATTTCTAGAAGTTCTGCAGACCAAAGCAGGCCTTCCTTCAGTGACAGCCGTGGCAATCCCAATTTCTTCAGATTTTGCTCTCACTGACCCACTGTTAGCTGACTGGTGTTCTGACTTGTACAGATTCACAAAAGTACAAGCCTGTTCAAAAACATAACTCATTTCAAAGAGGCTTGTCCAAATAGCAGCACCTTTTACTCAATTCTTGGTATTTGTTACTCTCTGGGCATGGAAAATCCAACAGATTTCCTCCAGAGAGCACCATAAATAAGTTCATTCTAGCTGAACTTTGGACTCAGCTTTTGGGGGCTCAGCTGAAAATGAGCCGGCAGAGTTTTAAAAATGTTATTGGTGATCCCGAGTCTCTCTCAAGTCCTGATTGAACAAATCTTCATGCTCCTCCATCTGTTCAGCAAAGGGACAACTGTCACACTTGCAGCTCTTGAGCATCTGTTGGTGAGCCGGAAGGTATGAACGGTCACTGCTGAAAGCATCCACGAAGACAGCTGCAGATGCAAGCCAAGGCCGAGGGCTCTCTCCTGGCAGCTACAAGTGAAGGCCACAGCTCCCCAGGCAGCTGAAAACAAGAAGGTCCCAGGACCCAGTGTAATATTTTTAAAGTACCTGAAAGTAATATTTGTGAAAAGCAAGAAATAACCTGCAACTGGCAGGGAATAAAGCCCTGCAGTGAGGGAGGAGCCTTGCAAACGGTAATGTCTCATTGGGCATAGCAGAGCTGGTTGCATAAGGACCATTCCAGAAGCTTCCCTGAATTCCGTACACTCAGGATCTGCTCAGCATAGCTAGACATATCTCCTCACAGGCCTGCTCTTACCACTACTCTAGAGACACTGAAGTTGGCAGAGGCACAGGGGCCGTGGGTGGTATGCAAGAGCCATAACCAGATATATCTTCTGTAATGTGTAGCCACACCAGACAAGCACATCAGCTGGATATTCCTGCTAAAGTAATCAGCAATGAGACAACCAATGAAAAGCTGATATTTGGGGCCAAATTGTGAAATAGTGGCCATCATTTTTGTGCCCGTGACTTTGCATGCACAGAGGGGCTTTGCACGTGCAAATTGTGTCACCAGTACACAAGCATTATGTGATTGAAAAGTGTACACCAACAGATTGTGTTCTCTTTGGAAAAAATCTGACCCGTGGCCAGTTTTGAGTCTTCAGAGTCAGCGCCCCATTTTGATAATGGAGGTAACAGTCACACCTCCGAGCGATCTGTTTTCTAGTGGTCTCTCTACAAACTTGGGAGGGCTTTGGCAGTTCACCTTTTCAAATACTTTCTGTGGCCATAAGGCCTGGAAGCATCTTTTCCCTTTTTAAATTAAAAAGTTAAAATTTTCCAGAAGCCAAGGGCAATCGTTATTGAAAAGTCCATGAGTATTTAATAGAAAACGGTAACATCCGAACCATCTGTTAGCACTGAACCTCTCCCTGTGACAGAATCTCATAGGACAACAGTTTAAAAATATAGAAAGGTTAAATATTTTCTATTACATTCTGTATGTTTTTAAGATTAATACCTTTACTCCTTATTTTTTGGAGTAATTTCTACTGTACCTGATTGGTTTAATCCCTATTCAATTCCAATTCAATTCCAAAGGGCCACAATTCAACAAACCATTTGAAGACATGTATTACTTTAAACCCAGGAGTAGTCCTGTTGAAGTTACTGAGGACAGTCACATGCTTAAGTTCTTTGTTGGATCAAGGCCCTATGTCTTTTCCACAAGGGCACCAACAGGTAGCAAGAAAAATCTTGGTAGGCTATGGGTTGTGCATGACTGAAGAGGGTTCCCAAGATGATCAATTCTTAGCACTTTCATAAATCAACAGGGGAAACAAAGCTATTTTTGCTGCATGCCTACCTTTCGGAAGCTGTACCAATCTCAATATTCTCTATTGGTTCTTCCGTTCCACCTCATTACATTTAATGTCACTGAATTTCAGCCTTAAATGCCCTCAACTGAAATAAAGTTGCAGCCATCAATCACTGTCTCCAGGGCTTTGAGTCCTTTCACAGCCGCTTGCAATTGTGAACCAAAACCTTCAGATGTTTGCATCCGGCACAACCACGATACACGCTGAACTGTGATCAGACATTTGTTAATATATCTGGACAACCAAGTCTCACATTGTTTGGTACGTTCACTTCATAACTCCTAGATAGAATGAAATTGCAGGAAGCTTAAGAAAGAAACGCCAGTCTCAGAGCTAGCTCACATTTATAGAGTTCTTGGAAACAAACCAGCAACCACACGGCATCACATTGCAAAGGTTACAGCAGCAGGAGAATTGAGAGCAGTGTACCACTAAAAGCTGCTACATGTTACCTGAGCCCGAAGGCATAAGAGCATTCTAATTCCATCCTTAAGCAAGACAAAAGAGAGATTTGCTTCCCAACAGATCAGCACATCTAGTTCATGTGTTGCCTAAACGCCCTCCATAGAAACTCCTCCCTGCTCGCCCAGCATGTGCGCACACATGCACCCAGAGCTGACTAAGGTCTCTTCAATATCTGTAGAGTCTAAATGGCAAGAGGTTTCAAAGCTAGCCCTTTGTCTCCTGGTAAATCCCGAAAACCATTCCTACGGTTATGGCTAGGTAAAAAAGGAGGCAGGAAGTTCAACAGCAAATACAGATACAGCATTATGGCCCCAATTCAGCAAGGGATTTAAGCATGTCCTCACTTTAAGCAAGAGAGCAAAAGGGACTGGTCATGTGCTTAAATAGCTTGCTGAATCGGAGCCTCTGTTTCTTGTATGGAGAGAAGGTGCTGGGTTGCAAAGACAGAAAAGAAGTAAAGGGAACTAAAAAAGGATACAAGAGATTTTTTTTATAGTATCTTTCCTGCAAACCATATCTTGAAACACTTTACAGATCTGAGAGAGAGGAGAATGAAATGTACTAACGAAGGAGAAACGGTAGGACCTGACAGTACAAGGCTTCACTTACATGAGCCAATGAGGCTACAAGGATCCTCACATGAATGAGGGTTTGATAGATCTGACACACAAATTACAATTTCCAAATTTATGGATTAAGGTGGAATTTTCAACAGTTTGCATGTGATTTACAAAACACCAGACCCATTGAATGCCAATGGGACTTGTGCGCTCAAGAGACATCAATTGGACTTGTGCTTGTAAATCACTTAAGCTCTTTTGATAATCCCATCTACGTTTCTGACCAGAGTCAGGGTATGTCTACACAACAGCCGATACAGTGCACAGCTCTGGCGCTGCAGTTGTGCCGCTGTAGTGCCGTAGTGTAGACAGTCCCTACACTGACAGAAGGGGTGTTTCTGTCGATATAGTTACCTCTATCAGAGGTGGTAGCTGGATTGACGGAAGTATTCTTCTGTCAACCTAGCTGTGTCTACACCAGGGGTTAGACTGACCTAACTATGTCACACTGGGTGCAACATTGTTTTGACTGCCCTGAGTGATGTACCCAGGTCAAATTAAGATTTAAGTCTAGACCAAACCTCAGACACATACAGTCTTGTCATAATTAGCAGGGTGAAGTGTAAGGAAGAGTGGAAAATAAAAGGTTTAAAATAATCTTTATTTCTCTAAAGATTCAAAGAGTTACAGCATGACTTAAGAGAGAAGATTTAAAAGGGAAAAATTAAGGAAAAAAAATCAGAAAGAAGGTTAAAAGTTCAACTCAATCAGTTTGGCCAAAAACATGTATGACCTCTAAGACGCACATGTATTTTAACTGATTAACTCGTTCAACAGCATTTTTCTGCACAAGCCTTATCATTAAATAAACTGGACTGAGCATGTTAAGTGAAAAGGTGGCAGAGGCACTTTAAACATCTCAGAAACTATTAAAAAGGGTTACCTTTCGATCTTCTTTGAAGAGTTCTGCAGCGGTTGTGAAATGGGGGATGGAATTTTTACAGTGTGGACACCCTGTGAGGGATGGGAAGAAACAGGAAAAAAAAAAAAACCATGTAAAATTCATTGCAAAACAGGACATAAGGGCGACACAAAGACAAGCCTGTAGGTAAATTAAGAACTAGCATTTAAAAGAAAAAACATTCTAGGTGAGAGGGTCTCCAACTCTGAGCCAAGGAGCACAGTGGTTTGGGGAGTGATGGCTGAGCACATGGCCTCCCATTCAGGAAAGTTTCCCTGTTTAGGAGACAATTTAAATATTTGCGTCCCATTAAGCATGTGCTTAAATGCTGTCCTGCACAGGGATGGCTTTAAGCTTAAGTGCCTTCCTGAATTGGGTCCATGGTGCAGCGGTCTCCTCCTGATTTCTAGTTGCTTTAAATAGCATTAAAAGACATCTATAAACAAATTAAACATTTTCACATATGTAATGAGTATAGTTGCCACAGGGAGGTTGTGTGTCTGAGAATGGGAGGGCTAGAGATGGAAGCAGTAGTGAATGGGAGGAGAGGTAGTCTGTATGCTTGAGAATTGGAAGGGAGGTGTCCATGAGACAATCACTGTATTAAACATCAAGCCCACACTTTGAAACGTCTAGAGCCACACCCTTGAGGTGGCGATGAAGCGGGTCAGTACACCAGCTTTTCACATCTGGAGGACAGAGCTCCATTTGTGTTACGGTTACAAGACCTCCCTTTTCCATAGCTTCCTTCCATTTGCTCATACAACAAACACGAGGCAATTTGAATGGACAGGCAGCGTCTGCTCAAGAGGGGGATAGTACTGAAGGAAAAAACCTACACACAGAAAGGCTGTGCGTGCATTGGCGAAGCTTTGTGGGGAAGATTGACTAATATATGCCTGTATTATAGCCGTCTCAAACTAGAGGCTAGTTAGTTCCTCACTTACATGGGCAAAAAATTCACTCAGATTCGACAGGACAGCAAACTGGGGAAGGAAGATCTGCCCTTTTCATGAGAGAGCAGCTGCAGATTTTTGGTCTCAATTCAGCGGCTCTGTATATTGTCTATGATTAACCGGAGGTACTCTCAAATACCTGGCCTATCTTAGATAGATCTGTGCAACCCAAAGTAACTAAAATGTCTGCAATGAACTATTCTTCCTAACTTGTGGAGATTGTTCACGAGGGAATTGTCAGAGACCTTCTCTTGTAATTAGACACAAAGGAAACTGGCTCTCTTCCTCCAGCCATGTACTGTTCTAATATAAAGGTAAAAAGCTATCGACAGATAATCAAAGTATTACTGCCTTTGCCTGCAAATAATAAAGAGTAACATGCGGGCAACTGCATGTTCACAGTGCAGCTCAAACTACTCTTACTATCAGTTATCATTGTCAAATATTTGTAAATAGGGGGCACTCTTCCCTTCTTAATCAGTAATGAACAGATGTCCTAGCATGATGTTAAAAGGCACTTTGTTACTGGTGCTGCTGTCTCTTAGATGAGATGTAAAAACAAGGTTCTGGTAGCAAAGTTTTCATGGTCTTTTTCATCAGAGAAGATGGTTACCTCTAACCCCTTGGCAAATTACAGTATCTTTGATTATACTGTTGGCCATTATGCAGACTTCAGTTTGAATTGCACAAAACATCCTTCTTTCAGAGAGGGATTTTCAAGAGCAGGAAGTGACTCGGGAGCACAAGTGCCACTGAAAGTCAGTGAAGTGGTAGGAAGTCAATGGGACTATATTCCTAACTCACCCAGGCATATTTGAAAACCCCACCCTTACTGTCCTCAACTACTCTGCTGTGTTGCTACATTCCATCCTGAAAGACAACTACACTTCAGTGCTCAGTGAAGCAATCTCTGTGCAGACAGAGTACAGTTTGCCGATATTTTGTTAAGGGCTTTGGTGTTGGTCAGGCTGAACAGTACGGGGACAGGGCACTAGACTGGGACTTTGGACTGTTGAGTTCTGTTCCCAGGTCTGTAACCCATCTGATGGGTGACCTTGGACAAGTCATCATCTCTCTGCCCTTGCTTCCCCTCACACCTTTTTGTCTGTTCTGTCTATTTGGGTTGTATGCTCTTCAGTCTTGGCTGGAGCCTCTACGTGCTACTGCAGTACAAATAAGATAATAATAGGAGTTAGGGAAATGCTTAAAGACATTTCAGAAGCAAAACTGCAAGAAATCACACCTACAATTAAAGGAAACCCTCCCGCAAATTACTTCAATAGTAGTTTACACTTTGACAACATTGCTCCACTCAGTCACTCTAGAAGACAAGGGTCCCGCAATAACTTACCCTAAGAAGTGTTTTTGGAGGTCGGGGATGGGGGAAGGTGTTTTGAAGGACTTGAGTTTGATTCTCCAACATAGTTTTCATTAAGTGATCCTTCAGATTGAAAATAAAAAACACCCCAAAACCAAATGCAGCTTGATTTAAAGTCTCCCCCCCCACCAACAGACAAAATAAGCGTCTTTCAGACAGCATGCATGGGATGGATTGTACCACTCTCTGTGCCTGATCCACAGAGGAGGAAATCTCTTAAAAGCTCCCAGCTACAAGCCCCCACTTAAGTGCTGACACACAACTTCCATAGTCAGGATTTAAAACAAGTCATTCTTTTCAAGTAAATCCAACTGAAAGCCAATAAGCAATGAGTGTCCCTTTAGATGCAGAAACATCCACTTCACATTAAAAATGCAGCCTGGTATTTTACAGTGGTCAACAGATGGCAGCTCGGAATACTGAATAGCAGTTTAGCTGATAGCAGGGGATTAATAAAACTGTCAGGCATGTCAACCGTTGCTCAATGGCCCTACCATCCTAGCACATCACCATGACATATGCTGCAGAATAATATCCAATAGAGGGTATAAAGACAGTTATGAGCAAAGATTCATAAATTTTAAGACCACAAGAGACCACTAGATCATCTGGATCATTGCCTGCATTATCAAGGAGATATCTAAGCCTCACATAATCCAAAATCATCAGTGAAGGAGTGTAAGCCTTCCAGTTTTATCCTACTACATCCTACCCACTCTTGGTAGTTGCTTTCATTTCTACACTCCTCCCTTTCTGCTTGCCCTTCCTATCTTTAACACAATGCCCCCACTCACACCTTGCTTACTGGTGTGTATCTTACATTTCACTTCTGATTTTGATCCAGTGTGTTTTCTTTAATGTATTCAGGTCACAAAGCTAAAAAACACCAACATATGGCTTTTGGCATCACTGGGGCATTCTGTAAACTTTAGACATTTACCCATGGAACAGATGTGAATTCTGTGCCAAATTCTGTGCTGAATTCTCAAGGAGTTTCAAGAAGTCATTGAAAAAGATGTGGGAAGGAGCACCTCAGACAGAACAGCAGAACTTCATCTATTACAACTTAAAAAGATTTCCAAATGCAGAAAACTGGATATCACCCAATTCAGTCATTCTATTTAAGGCACACACACAAAAAAGCAGAGGATGACATCTTTCTTTTGACAGAAGGGAAACTCATTCCCACTACTTTTTCACACTTCCCATTACGCTTTTATTTTAAGCATTCACGCTGTCGTGGAGATTTGAATGTAAAAAGAACAAGTGTTCAATTACTGTGGATTAATATATGAAAGTACACAGGCTGCTTAGAAGAGATCTTCCAGATGGGCTGTGATGGAAAGAGATGAAACTTGAGGCAACTTAAGGTGTGGATGAGATGTCAAGAGTGGAAAGGTTCTATCCATCTCTCTGAGGGATTTATAGGGCAGCAATCATGAAAAGATGAGATTTTAATTGCAATGGGAAATGGGATTCAAAGCCCCTTATGTAGCTTTGAAAACCTCAGTTGTAGTATCTAGCTAGACAGAGGTGGCAGCATGGCAGGAACATTTTTGAAACAGAAGACCTGTACCAGGGGAGATGGGCATCTCCTTAATAAGGTTGGCAATAGCAGGGTTTATTATGACAGAGGAGGGTTGTTTACACTGAAAAGTCTGGAAAAAATCAGCAGGGCTAAGGTGCCCTTTAAGGCCGGGCGACAACATCTGTAGGCAGCTTTGACTGCAATGAGGTGCTAAGAGGAAAAGCGTTTGTTAAGAAGAGTTCAATTTCACATGGCAAGGTCAACATGGTCAAGGCAGTAGGGTTTCGTTTTGAAATAGAAATGCCCCATACTGGCAAAAATATATACCAATGATAAGGCTAAAACCCAGAAACGGGGAAACTGGAATGTTTTCCTTAAATGCCCGATAGCTTAAGGCATTTAAAACCAGAATGGACAAATCACTCCACAATGTATTGCAGGGAATAAACTGCATAGGCCACCAGGGGTGGAACTAGATCAAGGATTCTCAACTGGGGGATGGTGACCCCCAGGAGTGTCAGAAACAGATTGGGGGGGGGGGGGGGGGGGCGCAGCGTGACCACCCTGCACTTACTGTTAAATAGGAAGGGGGTCCTGGCTAGATGGGACAGCTGTCCTGGGATGATAACCTAACAGAGAAGTAAGCAATAGAAAAGACCGAGCATCCTATGAAGAGGAGTTTTAGATAATTGAGGTTAAAGATGTAAAGGAATCATTGCAAAAAATGAAAGGGATATTACCAGTTTGTCAGTTTAGATAGGATAGGTCGCCGAGGGTGCTTGGCTAGCATTATACATAAAATGAAATAGAAGCTCTCATTAGTTCTGTTCCCAGCATGTAACATTTCTCAGAATAGATTCTCTCATGGATCATCTTCTCTCCCAACTGCTTAATCCCAACCCTACATGTTCATTGCAGCAAAGTTTTGGTTACATCCTTGAAGGGTATGAGGAGCACAACAGGAAAATTCACTCAGCTGAAGAGCACAGATATAACTGCATTAATTTCCCCTATCAGGAAATTTACTATTACTGAATCTCCACTGCTTGCCCCAGGTCCCACTACTGTTCTAATCTTTCAAGATTATTGTTGTTTGATTTTGACTTCCCAAATGTTTTAGTGTCATTGGCTAATTTGAATATGGCTGAATTCACATATTGGTTTAGTTTTGCCCAGTTTGAGACGCCTTAAAGGGACCTGTGCCCTGGTTGTCAAGAAGGCTCAGATTTTAAAAGGTATTCAGATAGTGCTGCGCTCAGCGTTGCAGCACCTCACTGATTTAGTAGCCTAAATCTCATTTTCAAAAGGGTTTTAGGCACTTAGGAGCCTGTTGATGGGATTTTGGCTCTTAAGTGCCTAAATCCTTTTTGCAAATGAGATTTAGATTACTTAATCAGTCAGGTGCTGCAAGGCTGAGCACAGCAACACCTAAATACCTTTACACCTGTGGGCATATTTGACTAAGGTGCCTAAGTCCCATTTTCAAAGAAGGCTTCAGACTTCTAAAAACCTAAGTCTCTTTCGAAAATGCTAAGTCACTTTAGGCCTTGCCTACCTATAAAAGTCATACTGTTCTAACTCTACTGGTATAGTTAGACTAGTATAACTTCCCTAATGCAGACACAGTTATACCAATATAAGAGTTCCCATAAGAAAAGGAAAACAAGCTATACTGCACCCACAGTAGGAATCGCACCAGTACAACTACGTTGGTCACATCCCAAATCCAATTAGTTCTATTAGTACGAAATCAGTGTGTAGACCAGGTGTTAAGCACTTTTGACAAGTTTACCTTATACCTTTATAGATCTCTCTCTCAATCACACACACACACACACACACAAACACACACACACACACACCCCCCACACTCCCCGAGTAAGGAGCATGATGAGTAATCAAGTAATACATTTATGATACGTGTTTTTTATATACGCACTATTTTACCAGACAGATTACAAATACAACATTACTTCTAAGGTCGTAACCTACTTCAGGATAAAATTTACTATGCAAACTTGAACTAGCATTGTCACATGGGGCTTAGGACACAATGGCATTTGCACTGTCTGAGCTCTTGTCTCTGCACAAAAGAAAAAAGCTTGTCCTTTAGCACCTTCCATCCCAGGATCTCAACAGCTTTAACCAACATTCATTTAATTAAGCCTCAAATTGCTGCTGAGAGATAGGCATCACTATCCCTTTCATAAGATTTAAGGTAAAACTGTGTCAAAAAGAGGTTACATAACTTCCTCATGAAGTTTGGTTCTGTTAGGTACTGAGCACATCTGTGAGGTGCTAAGTGCACTCAACTCTGACCGAAGTCAGTGAGAGCTCAGAGAGTGCGCAGCACTCTGCAGGATCAAGCCCAGTTGCAAAGATAGCACCAAAACCCAGAAGTCATGACTCCCTGTCTGCTGGTCTAAATAATCACCCTCTAAATAAGATGGAGAGAGACTGCCTTCCATTACTGGTTTTAAAACAGCCACACTTCCAAGCAAGTGAAAGAAACACATTAGAATCCATCAAAACAGATGGAGGAGCTGGCAGAGTGTAGAAGACAAGAAGGCTGTTTCCATTTTGAGAATTGAAGTGATTCACGAGAATTAAAAGAAGGCTATTCATTGGCCAATCAAAGAAAGTGAGACGATGTACTATGGTCGCAGAGATAAGCGCTGGAAAAAAAAAAAAATCTAGTGCTTTTACTAACACAATTCATGCGGTCACACAAGTTATTGAAAACACAGACGAATTCAAGAAAGCCACTTGGAGATGTTATTGAAAGGTTAATTTGTTTTTGTTCCACCAGTAAAGCACTGGGAGGGCCTTTTAACACAACATCTAGGACCAAACCTTTCTTTCATAAATCGACCTGACACGCAGCATAACTTCTGGCTTGGGAGCACGATCATTAATAATTGAAAGGAAGAGGTTTGTCCTTTGATTTGAAAAGTTCGTGAGGTTCAGTTAAGTGTCAGGTCAATTAGGCCTTGCCTCATTGCTCTCAACATGGACACGCAACCTATTAACAATTTCACAATGTGGTGGTGTTTGCTAAAATATTCAAGCTCTTGTTTTATCGACTCTTTAAAAAGAGTAAAAAAAAAAGAAATGTTCCTTCTATGGTAATTGGTGATTGAAAGGAAGAGGTGAAAGAAAGTCATCTGTAATTGTACATGAAGCAGGTAGGAGTGTGGGTGAGATACTACTCTACAGATTTTGGGATTCCGGCACTACAATCCCACCTCTGCCATCAACTCATCACGTGCCTTCAGACAAGTCACCACTTCTCTGCCTCAACTACCCAATCTGTATAATGGGGGAACTTACACTTATTCCTCATGGACGCTATCAGGATTAATTCGTTTTTTGCACAGCCTTGGAAGAGCTACGCGAGTGTTAAATATTCCTACTACGCCGAGCGCCCTCTTTCACCAGTCTTAAGGGTGGGATTTTCAAGAAGGCATCCAATTACCACTGAAAGTCAATGGCAGCTGTGTGCCTAACTTCTTGAGATGCCTTTGGATACCCCACCCTAGATCAGTCTGTCTTCATAGTGCAAGCGCAGCTCCTAGCTTGCTGTCATTTGGCAAAGTGACAGTACGCTCTGCAGTGGTTACTGTGCACTCTCTCGGAGTCCTCTCTTGGTTTCCGAAGCCCTATCTAGTTAGAATTCTGTATGGTATGAATTTTGAACAGAATCTCCTACTGGCTGCGGAATATCATTAACCCTTGCAACGCACTTGTTCAAAGAGCGTGCATATTATATGATGAAAGGGCACCCAGGTAACTATGGCTACAGCTCTGCCTACGCATTTACCGTCTGCATACTGTATTTATCTCATTACTTTGTCAAATGCTGGAGATACCTAGAGTGCAAAGGTTCTGCATAAAACCAAGTCCTTTGAAATTGCTGCCTTTAACAGAAATGTGAGGCGCTTTGACAAAAAATATCACAGGCCAGACACCGGTTCCCTGGAATTTGGGGATGAGGGGGAGGGGAAGAAGAGAGGAAGGGGGTGGCTCAGAACTTCTCAGTTGGATCCCCCCCAACAGCAGAAGACAAGTATATGACTTTATTAAGAGTGGACTATCATCACCACGAGAGTAGTTCTGACCCTTGACACATGTAATCCTGCAAAAGGGAAAGATGTATAGTGAGCATCTCTGAACTGTGCTGTTTAGAACAGAAAAGAGTTGAAAGAACAGACACTCAGAACAAAGCTGGGGTTTCACTCACAGAACACCTGGATTTTTCCTGCATTTTGTGTCAGTTCCCAGTGGCATCCGATAAAGCCTTGCTGTCCACAGTTTTATGAAGGTGTATTTTAAACACAGACCTCACCCTGGCCTCTGATTTGGTAGGAACAATTAACTCCCACCACACTTTTACAGCAGAACCTCAAAGATAGGAACACCTCGGGAATGGAGGTTGTTCGTAACTCTGAAATGTTCGTCACTCTGAACAAAGCATTATGGTCCAGTCCCCTGCAGTCCGTGTCTTCCCGCTGAGGCTGGGAGAGATCTCTGCAAAGGTGGCACCTGGCAGCACTGGCCTGGTTGGTAAGCAGCTCCCTGCCCTATTCCCGTTTCTTGCCTTTGGGCTGAACTGGGGGGGCCTGCCCCACACCCTGGGCACTACAAGCTCCAGCCCTCAGCCGCTTCTCCCCACAGCTCGCCCTGCTCTGTGCACTGCCCACCCCGCTCTACAGGCAGCACGTGGCAGGGGGTTGGTGCCAGCCGGCTGCCAGCGCCCCTCCTTCCCCCGCCCCTTGCACTCCCTTGCAGTGGTCGGGACCCAGGAGTGCAGCCACAGGCAGTGATCCTTTAAAACTCCAGAGTGCAGCGTGCAGGCAGCAGCTCCAACTCCGGCTCCCACTCCAGGCCAGGATTTGGCTGCAACAGCAGCAGCTTTCAGCAGCTCTGTCTTTCCTGGGCTTGAGCTTGCAAGCCTGTCCCCCTCCTGAGGGGGCGGGAGGGTATGGAGGGGGAGGAGGGAAGGTACTTCTGCTCTGCATCAGGCTGCCTTAGGCAGGCAGCAGGGGATGACAGCAGTGCCTGTGAACCTCAGCGTCTTTACCTCCTCCTACCTGTAAGTGGCTGCCCCTCACATGGCAAGTGGAGTTGGGGACAGGAAACCCAGATGTGCTGATCTTTAAGATGCAATACAGGCAAAGGAAAGTATTTGCTTCTCTCCCCTCTCTCCCCCCCCCCCCGCTAAATTATGGTCTGACTCAAAATCAGGCCCACTGTAATATTATGGACTCATGAAAAAACGGAAGCTACAGCGTTACCTAATCTGAGCTTGGCCCCAGAAAGTTGAGTGATTTCAAAAGGAGGGCGGTATATTAATCTGAAACCTTCCGTATTCAAAACTGTACCGGCTTTATGTTACAGGTAGCAGTAGTATTTTTTGGGAGGGTGAGAGGAGGAATATTCTGCAACAAATGGCACTTGCTAAATCGTCTGGCATAGCCATTCTCGTAAAATGGGTAATATCCCTCCCAATAAATCATTTGTAACATTTTAAGATTATTAAAGATTTAAAACAGGAATCCTGTTTCAGAGCACAAGAGGGCTTTATGAGTATGAACCTGACTAATTTATCTTCAGGTTTAGTGCCAGAGCTGAATTCCCAGCTTCTTCCGCACATTCCTTCCTCTGCTGTGTTCAGTCCATTAAACTAACTCAACTTCTGAAGTAAGAGTAATGGCTAAACAAGGATTTTAAGAGCAGTTCTCTCCATACTAATTATTACCCACAAACACAAACACCAAGAATGTAACAGTGCCTGTGCCAGCTTGATCACAGAAGTGTCTGTACAGGTCCATCCATTAACAAAACAGACCATTAAGGGTTTCTTGGGACAGCACTATCATCTGCACTATTTACACCAATAAACAGATACCTGACTGACATGAGAGTCAATAGCAAGCTCCCCACTAATGCACTGAGAGAAACTAGGTACAGGCAGAGCTCACAAATCATCAAAACTCTGAAATGCATATTTGAGGAATGGATTTGAAGCATCATCTGAGAGCTCAGATCTAGGTACTGGATATTCTCCTCTCCTCTCAGTCAACAGCCAGTAAAACCTTCATGGAGATACGTTTAACTTTAAAGGGATTCTTTGCTGTCTGCAGCCAGTAATTTTTGATATTTTAAGCCTCATTTACAAACATACATTTTGTTCACATTGTTAGATACAGCCTCCTAATGAAAACCTTTAAGATACACACACACACAAAAGTATATACATAAACCAAAATCCTTCAGGAATCTCTCACACACACACCACTACCCCCCTCCCTCTTTCTGGAGTCACTCTCCTGGATGGTGTCTTTGAGGAGCTAAATACCAGTCCTTTGAGACTGCTTATCTTTTGTGCAATTACAGCATAAACCAACCTCTAACTATTGGGAAGTGAGGAAGCAATGTCTCCTACAGACAAGTTATATCATAAATACCAATTCTGAAAGACCTGGTGCTGGCCACAGTCAGAGAAAGGAAACTGGACTAGAGGGACCACTGATCTTATCCAGTATGGCATTTCCCTATGTGCTTACGGGATACAGAACTTATCACACCATTGTTGCTTTGTTATGCATGTTTGGTTCTAGCTCCCCCACAATAGTTGAATATTTCAGATAATTTTTCACTGTGGCTCCCTCACACAGGGAATCAACTCTCTCTATGTCTACATTGTAACTGATGAGCACAGCCACAAGAGAGACAATTCTATGACTTCCTGATCCGAGGGCTAGTTCTCCTTTGGTACCTGCTCTAAGCTATGCTGGCTTGGCTGTCACACCAACGGGGATCGCCAGAGCACAGTACATGCCGACCAGGGGAAAAAGAAGGGATGGGATAGCAGAGTTCTGGTCTAGCCAGCTCTGGGCCAGCTAAGGATTACTCTGCAATGGACTGAGGACGGAAGATCTTCAATCGTCTTATTAGGGCAGCTTTCTGGCCTGTTTGTGCCACTGGAGAAGCCCAAACGGGTTGGAGTGGGGGCCAGGATCTAGCCGTAAATGTATCTGGCTACAGCAGCTTCTACACACAAATATGTTCCACTCTGGTGCACCAATTTTCTGTTCACCTGTGTAATTCTGTGTATTCGTGGGCATACAGATGAGACGAAACAGGGAAATTTCCTCTTTGGGGGGTCAGAGGGTGGGGGGTTTAACTGGTGCAGGTAATAAGGCAGGAGGCTGATCTTTGTTTCCAGCAAGTCTGTTGTGGAAAATTAACATGTGCCTGTTGCAGATTTCAGTGTCCCATACAACATCAATGAGATGGATATAGAAATATAGGAAATAATTGATCTAATCTATACTAAATAGTGTCCCCATCTATTTCTTACCACTATGCATAAGCATGACTGAGGCATTCCTCACCTAGCTAGTGACAATGCCTCTCTGTCAGGGTACATCTTCATAAGGACCCCACCCAAAACTCTTGAGAGAGAGATTTCACATTCTAATTCATTTCCACCACAGAGAAAAATGCAAGTTTGGGAAAGCTTATGGAGATGAGCAAAAAGGCAAAGAAGAGATGAATGTCCTAGCTATACATGTAGCAGCTGACCAGTGCCAACAAGTTCTATGCAAAATCCTCTCCTAGAAGAATGTAGTTCTGAATAACATTTTTATTCTGGGTCATTTTTGCATAACCTCCATGCGTCAAGCTGCAATAATACTAAGGAATAAACCTCACCAGCAGGCAATAAAAATTTCAGGTTAAATTGAAATTTCTCTGCTGATTAGTAAAGCAAACTGGAAATCAGCTCTCAGCAGTGAAATATCTATTAAAAATGTCCATTCTGTGAACCCTGTTGAGCCCTACAAATTGAAACCATTTGGGAAGTTAATAGTGTTGGCAACGGCCATCCTTACAAGCTACTAAAAGGAACTGTGAACTTTTTTCTTATTATTACCTCTTGTTTCAGTGGGCAGGATATATTTTTTAAAGTTTTTGTCTTGGTAGTTTTAAGAGGAGAAATCAGATTGTTCTGGGAAACACCAAACACTTGCACTAAAACTGACCAATAAAAAAAAATCATAATTAAAACCCTATTTTTAACCTGGTTGATTCCTTCATATGAAAGTCATCTTGGAGGTAGATTTTGACCTTCATAATAATCCACAAAGAAGTTAGTTTCCATGCTAGTTTTTCTCTCTTAAAGAACAATATTGCTGTTTGAAAGAAAAAAAATATGGTTTGGGATTTATTTTTTCCTTTTGGTAACTCTTTCATACTTGCGGAACCCCTTCATAGAAATCCTAACTAGAAGAAAATACCAGAAAGCTACTCTCTGTAATAAATCTTTTGATGCATTCTTGTCTGATTCACTAGAAATTGCACATCAAAATATTCCAAACTGAGATGGAACTTTATTAAATTTGTTTGCCCTTTGTGGCTCTGACAGCTAATCAACAGCTGATTTTTATTGTGCACAGGTTACTATGCAATGGTAGGTGCATGTTAACACTGATAAGTATTGGTATAGCTAACTGCCTGCTGAAAAGGCCTGCAGCCATAACGCCATTTGTCACCACATGGCCTATAGCCATACAGAACCACACTGCTCCAAGCCGGATCCGCTTAGTACCAGTGAAAACCTAGTTACTACAAGCAGCATTGTTTATACAGTGGGTGGGGCTCTTCCACTAAGTTAGTAATAAACCCAGTATAAATTAGAAGTGCTAGAAGTGCTATCTTTTGGATGAAACATAAAACAAAGACCGCTCATACAGCCTGATACAAAGTCCATTGAGGTAAATAGGGGTCTTTCCATTGACTTCAATGGGCTTTGGTACATGTTCAAAGTTATTAAAGATCCTATGGTGCTTTTTGCAAGCACAGCAGCGTTAACCTCTGTATCCTGGCCAAATTCTAAATGGGGAAGTTGTGTGCTGCCCACCTACATTCCCCCTGTAGATTCAGTATTCCTCACTTTCTGTTTTCAACTACTGGGAAGAGTTGCTCTGTGCTGTTACAACACTACCACATTCCCATCCACAGGTGGTTGTGTTTCAGTGAGGCGAAGGGATTCCTACATACATTAAGTGCTTTGGGTTAATGGGTGCCATATAAACGCAAGCAATTATTTTGAAAAGGATAAAAGGTAGAAGTGACTGTGGCCTTTGCCGAAAGGTTTATTTGTCAAACTGAAGGCTTTAGAAAGGTCAGAACATTCAACCTACTGTTTTAGATCCAAAATCTAAAATCATAGGTTCACAGTTCTTACAAAAAAAATTTTTAAAAAAATGACAAGCCCCTTCAGAGGGCACTCATTGAGTGCAGTAACACGCTACGGGACTGCACAGACCTAGGATGTGGCTCTGAATAGAGAAAGAAAATTACCTGATCTAATGAGGCCTGGCAATTTTAGCAGTGCTGCTTCTGCACTAAAATAAGCAAGTTAATGTTAATTGGCAAGCATAAACCCAGAGAAGTCCCATGACTGAGGAAACAGTAGATGAAAGATAATCTATCAAATTTAGCAGAAGGCACATTGTCGGTGTAGAAAAGCAGCCGACTCCATATAGGATGATTTGTACTGTTCTGTTTCTTTAATAATTATCTCACTGCTACCAGAGATTTAAAATATTCATCAGTTCTTTCCTACCATGTCTGATGGCAGGCTTGCTGCATATTAAGTGTGTGCGTGCGTTTCCCACCCCCCACTTACCCACACTAAGCAAAAACAAATCTGACTCTGCTGAAATACTGTACACCATGAATATGGGAAACTGTAATGGAAGTTTGGACACTCTTGACTAGAAGTCATAAAAAGCCCTGTGAGGATATTTAACAAACCTCAATCTATCCTATATGCAGATAGGCTCAAGAAGCACTTTACCCAAAGGTGTGTTGTAAAACTATATCTAAAGAGTAGTCCAGCTGCACGAAAGAGCACTGATTTATGCTGACCCATTAATACACTTAGGTCCTGATTGTGATACCCTTACTCACAGTAAGATTAGTACTGTTGACTTAATTAGGGCTACCTGTAGTGTAAGGTACTATCCAACATGAATATCAGTGAATAAACACATGCTTTCGACCACTGGAGTTGCATATTAATCACTCTCTAAAACATGCCCTTAGTGACTTATGAAGACTAAAAAATTTTACATGCATGCTTTTAAAGTTTTTTTTTTTAAATTAGATTTTGTTAAAATACCCTACAAATAAGCAAATAATTTACACATTCTCTCTCTCTCTCGTGTGTGTGTGTGTGTGTGTGTGTGTGTGTGTGTGTGTGGTGTGTGTGGGGGGGGGGGAGGAGGAGGAGGAGGAAGAGAAAGAAAAAGATCTTTCATCCATGGATGTTGTTCATAATGGAAAGCTAGGGTAAAATAAACTAGCTGGAAAATGCCTGACTTGTACTATTTAATGTATTACTTTGCCTTTAAAATAAATATCATTCTTAATCAATAGGGTTCCATGAATCAGAAATTCCTGGCACAAGGGCAAATTTTAGTCAATGGGCGATGGGAACTGGAGTAGCGAAGGATTAAATCCTTTTCCCCTTTCTTTTATAGCCTCCCAGGAATTCCCTTCTCTGTGTCCCACATCCAGCAGGGCTTCACAGGAGCCCAGAATGCATTCATGTTTAATTTTCTTACAGAAAAGCAAAATAAGGAGCTGTTTTTTCCTGCCTGACTAAACATTAAGGGCCTTATTTTTCAAAAACAGCCTCCAGTTTTGTGGGAAAAAAATCTGATTGAGATAATTATATATCTAAATGCTATCAGTTAATTGCAGGGAGAGTCATCTTATGATGTAGTATTTTGCATGCAAAATTGTGCGAGGGGACAGGGTGAAGGCCCTTCTAAAACAAATCAGGCCAGATATTAAAACAAACATCCCTCAACACAAACCAAACCACCTCCCCAAGACTAAAAACTGAATGGAGTCCAGCCACCTGTGGAATAAATCTGAGAATGGAAGGGATGACTCTGCTGGTTTAAATAACACAATGCAAATCAGGAAGAAGGCCAAGCGCCAGTGCTGGCTGGAAACATTTCTAGCACTGAACATATTTGAAAGAGTTATTTAAAATAGTGGGAGAAATTGGCTTCTCTCCCCACGCTGCTCATCTGATTTACAAAAGGCCTGATCCAAATCTCTGTTGACTTCAATGGAAAGTCTTCCATTGACTTCTAAAGGGAGCTGGTTGAATGGATACACACATTATATGTAAATGAGATAATCTGGTGATGAAGTTGCTAAAGTTGTGTGTGTTCGCGGGGGGGGGGAAGATATCAAATGTGGGTTTACACTATTATTGACACAGTTCCATCAGAATTTAGACTTGGACTATCAAGGGATTAATTTCTCTCTGCATTGACTGCTACCACGGCAATTACAGGCCCTCTGTATCCATTGCTATTTTATAAGGAAACACATTCTGTTCTGCATGCCACAAAATGCAACCACGGAAAATAAATCCACTTTCTGTTTATTCATCTGCCTCCTTTACGATCCATTGTAGTAAGTACAGTCACTCTCTGGATGAAAGCTGTAGGCTGTTTCCCTCCACAGATTCATAAAATACATTAGGGAGAGTCTCAAGCAACTAAGTTCAGAATGAGATATGAACCTCTAAAAGCTTAGGGTGTTGAGATCTGGGGTCTGTTTCAGGCCTATGGCTAAAATACCAACTCTGTTTATAAAAGAATATACAAAAGCACAGGATTTCAGAAGCTACAAGGGACACACAAGCTATATGAAAACAAGGGACATCTACTCACATGGGGCATAGAACATGACAAGGGCGTGCTTCTTCTTCTTTAAAGACTCCCTGAAGTCCTCTCCGGCTAGGTGGAGAACACTTGTTTGCTTTTCTTCCCAAGCCGGTTCAGGTGGAGGTGGTGCTTGTGGGCTAGAGGAGAAAAAACAATGTACCTACTAAATCTTTTTGGAAGCATGCAAAGAGGCCTTATGGCTCGCTTACCTATTGCTTTGAGGAAACGGTGGTAGAGTATCCCTAAGGCTATTTGTGCAATAAAAAAAAAACGTTCAAGGAAGAACAAGAGTTAATTTGCAGAAGTCAGTACAAACGTAACTTAAGCCATTTTCCCCGGTATCATGAATATGATTCGTTCAATATAGGAAAACCTTTATTTCAGCAAAGATATGACAGAGTGGACTTTTGCTCCAGAACCATTCAAAATGACTGGGAATTTATAGTCCTGAAACAAAGGTCGTGCTGAAATAAAGGTTTCCTGCTTTGTTCTAGTCACACCAGTACAGCTGTGTTTATAGGTGTGCATATAGAACGTTAGGGTACAGCAGGTGGAATCAAAAGGTAATTGACGTACACCAACCACACCCACAAACAAATAATGTACTGTTTATCGCCATAATGGAAACTTTTTGTCATGTCTTTCAAAACAGGTTGTGAAATACAAAATTCTAAAAGCACAACCAGGACACAATCATCAACACTAGCCCATTTTGGAGGGTAGAGAGTAAATGAACTGCAGAATTTTAATAAAGAGAATTTAATATATCAACTATGATTGCACATAGTGTCTGGCTAATAGCAATCTTGTACATGTTTTGTAGCCCTAGAAATGTCTTGCTACTCACCACTTCATGGACATGTCTCAGACTCATTCCTGCCATATCTTAAATAAGTGATTACTTATATAAAATCAGCAGCGTGAAGCCAGATCAAAGACCGTATTTTGTCACTGCACTATTAAATTACAGTTTCCACACTTTCCTGTAATTTTGAATGACACTGTTTTAAATACTGTCGGCTACATATAAAACAAATAAAAACTCAAAATTTTAATTCCATGCAAGGTCATTTGCTAGACATCCATCATATTTCCATCGCTACTGAGTTGTCCAGCTGTTAGCACAGGAATCAGGACTCCTGGCGGCCAGATCCTCAACTGAGGTAAATTGTCATAGTTCCACAGATGTTAATGGAGCTATGACAATATATCCCAGTTCAGGATCTGGCCCTTGGGTACCTGTGTCTGGCACTGGTTTAGAGAGCGTCCAGTGATGACAGAAGGAATAGGGGGGTTGTATTCTTCATTGTCATTGACTTTCTGTATGAACTTGGGCAAATCACAATCTCACTGCCCCTCAGTGCACCCAATGGTTATTGTGAGGCCAAATTAATCGTTTGATGAAAGGCATTTAGAGAGACTTACATGCATGACACAATAAAAATGCAAACTATTATATTAACCAAACGCTTCTGTTCAAAAGTCAAGGTTAGATGCCTCGTATCACAATTATATGGTAAAAGCTCAATAACTTCAACAAATAATTGCAAAATACAGATGAAACCTTCTTCTGTGGAGCAATATGGAACACATAGTAAACACAAAGTGTCTGAGAAAACAAACAGTACTTTAAAAAAAATTTTAATAATTTTTCTTTCAAAACGGTGAATAGGGATAATTACGTCAACAATTCTTCCCTCTAGGAGTGCTACACTCTTCTCAACATGCATTCAACCTAAATCTCCATGTTTTACTGCATCTCCTAAGAAAGATGCAGGAATGAAATAAATATGGGCAAAGATGCCATTTTTGATGGTCAAAAATGACTCTGAGAAGAAGAGAGTATAGTTACAACCATTTGGCTGCTAAACAATGAGAACTACCGGCTAAAAGAAAGAGGGGTCAGTAAATTTGATCTTATTTGTTTGTGCCACTGTTATGCCCTCTGGAAAGAGGCTTAGGAGATATTTAAAAAAATATGTATTTTGGGAAAGAATTACTGGGATACGAATAGAAAAAACCCACAGCAAACAAAGGATTTTGTATATTAAAAAAATATAATTAACATCTTTTTGTGGGGCTTTCAATATTGGGATTCAATTTGTTTTTGTTAGTAAGGGATTTAAGTAGGAAATGAAGCTCAGTTTAAGATTTACTGCTTCACAAAAACAATCTTCCATGGCTAAGAGCCAGAAATCTGGATGAAATCTCAAACTCATACAACTTACTTGAGCAACCAGTCAATGATCTTCTTCTTAGATCTGAGATGCGGCAGAGTATACTTCTCCTCTCCATCTTGAAAGTACTTCAAGGTAGGGAACCCTGAGATGTGAAATCTTTCTGCCACCGCCTTGTTGACAGTAGCATCAACTGCTGCAAGGACACCTGGACTCTGAAACAGAAAAAACTAGCTGCAAACCATGACATCCCACTCACTATTAGCCAGGAGAGAGTGCGGATTCGGAGGCAGTCGCTCATACCTCTGGATGGGCTTAGACTCCAAGTGCAAACTACGTGTATGTTGAAAAGCACAGCTGGCTCCAAATCTCACTGTGAAGAGATGGCTGTATTTTACAGGCCATACAGCCAAAGTAAAACACGACCTTGCTGTGCAGCCTGAGGCCCACGCCCAGCTTCAGGAACCTAGCTGAACCCTGGCCAGATGAATTATAGTCAGAGGAGGGAGACAAATGGGAGGAATCCTCTCTGAGGATGAGCAGCTGTGAAGCCATTCAGACAAAGTTCCTTCAGCAACAGGTGAGCTGAGGAGGACCAGAGGACACATCATCTGCAGATCTTCTGGCCCTGCCTCATCCCTGCCTGTGCAACACTATGCAGAGTGTCCTCACAGAGCACAGCTCTGCCCTGTACCAGGGTGCCCCATCTGCACCTTTATCTAGCACAGTGGGACTGTGTTGGTTCTATTGCTATTCATGGCCACAGATGGGAGCAGGGTTTCCCCTTTACCATGTAAATGATTAATGCTGGGTGACCCTGATCACTCTCTACCCTTCAATTACTCACCCTCGGCACTCTCTCCCCACCCCACCCTCCCTTTTGTCCAGTCCCACATCTCATCCTGGATGCCCTACCACCAGCCAAGAACAAGCATGGAGCAAACTGAGCTCCTGGCTGGCCCTCACCCCCTCACTGAAATCTTCCCCTCTGCTGTTGCTAAAAACCGCTTTCCTACTTCCTCTCTGGCAGTTGTTTTTCCCATTACAACATCTTCACAAATCTACCCTGTTGTCTCCTACCCTACTCATGCTTGCTTCCAATACTGCAATCCTGCCTCTTCTGTATAGCCTCCCACACCTTCTCCCTCCCGCACCCTTCCGATGGATACCAAATGCTGCTGATAAATGAACTACTCTGAAGCTCTCCATGTTCTGCATCACATTCACCTCACATTCTGCATCAACCTCAAGATTCTCCATCGCACTTTTAAATGTCTGCATCATCCTAGTCTACATCTATTCCCCCACTTCCTCCTACTTCCCCTTCTACACCAGCTCCTAAATGCCTCTTTCATATCCTCCTCCCATTTTCATCTTCATGCCTTTATCCCTCAAGTCCTCCCCCCGAACGCCAATCCACTCTTCTGTAAAATAACCACTCTTCATTCAGATTTCTCCTTAAGTGACACTCCTTTCTTGATGGACTTCATGGAAGGAGCATTAATGAAAAGGGACTTGCTATGCTTTGAGATAAGCCCTTTGCCTCCTAGTCATTAAGTGTCCTGAGCTGCAATGACAATATCTTCCATTCCTGTCTGGCCTGTCAGTGATGGTGCTGAATTATTATTAGTGATTATTATCGCTGTGGGGCCTGAGTCTCCTCTTTGTTACACTGATGTATAGTGGAATGACACCAGTGTAAAATGAATGTATTCAAGAGGAGAAACAAGCCTGTTAAACTTTTGTGTACTCCATGAATGAAACCCCACATTTTATTAATTTGCATTTAACATGAGACCTTTAATTAAGGGGAAAATAAACATTTCCACATTGTATAGGCATTTGATCACATTGTGTATAAATAAGGCCCTACAGCTGAATATATAATCACTTGGCAATTTTGCTTTTGCTCAAGACAGAATGTTCTTGCTAACGCTTTGGCAAGGCTCATGCATTACCAATGAGACTGTACTTTGGAAGCACATCTCGGAGGGCCCTGTGGGAGGATGAGAACAGCTAAAATTGTTCCGGGGGGCGGGAGGGGGGAAAAGAAAAGTCATTTTTATTACTTCTGTTATTTATTATGGATTATATGAAAAGGGGGAAAATAATGGAAATGAGCTTACATCACTGTCTACGTGCAGCACCTCTGCGGCCTTCTCATACTCTGGCTTCATTTTCTTACAGTGCCCACACCCTGCCAGAGAAAATCCAAATTAACCTCTATATTATGCAATGATATTGGCAGTTGGATTTAGAGCTTCACTGCAACAAAGAATCATGCTATGGTTAACCATTGACCCATCCAGCCACCGTCAATGTCCAGAACCATGTAGCGGAGATTTACTCAAATACAGAATATGTTTTATTTGTAAAGCTTCAGGAACATTTAGGATCATTTCCAAAATGATCACAAAAATTTAACAAATAATTAAATACATTGTTTAAAAAAATGTAATGCACAGACTCCGCAGCATTCTGGAAATGAATCAGAAGTACAAAATGCAGAGTGTCTGTCAAACCACTGACGTGCAATGTGGACTTGGTCAAGTCACTTACCCTCTTTTGCCTCAGTTTCCAAATCCTTATCTACTTAGAGAAACGATGCACCAGTGTGACTTCATCAGTTTAAAGTGGGTCTTATACTGGTGCATCTTAAATTAACAATTTAATTTGGATTACACTACAGTGATATAAGTCCCACTTTATACTGATGCAGCCAGCCTACATTAGGGGTTTGCACCAGTTTAATCACTTCTATCTAATTACACCAACACACACATTCTTAATGGAGGCAAAGCCTGTAAAATGGAGATAAAGGTACTTCCTCACCTGTGTGAAGTTACTATTTATTATTTCATTACTGTAGCTCCTAGGAGCCCTACCCATGGACCAGGACTCCATTGTACTAGATGCTGTACAAACAGAACACAACGATCTATGGATGGAAAGCATTACCTAAAAATCATCATCATAATACGGTACAACGGACACATTATGTCTAGGTGATCAAACAAACTCATTTAAACCTAAGCAACTTTTTTTTTAAAATGCTGCTTTCTTCCTGTACAAACCCTTTCAAAGCCTTCATGCAGGTTGAGCTCTTCAGAACCGGGGAAAGCACCCAGCCAGGACAAGCAGCTCAGCCCTAGGCACCTGCAGTCGTACTTATGACACTTCAAAAGGGCCCACTTCATTGCATTCATGTAACTCCTTCCATTCCACCCCAGAATAGGCAAACAGAGTAGATTCCCTCTGGCCCGAGGAAAAGTTGAATACAAGTGGCCAACCATTTGTCAAGGGGTGAGCGCTTGAAAGCCTTAGAACTGGTTGTTATCAACAGCTGTAAGCAGGCAGAAACCCCCTGAAGACGGTTAATGTATTGCGCTGCAAAAGGGATGTACTGCATTTAGATACCTTGTGATGATCAAATCCCTCCAGGTTCTTTACTTTCCCGCTGGGTTGCTATCAGTCGTGTTGTTCTCCTCCTTTGCTTGTTGCTGAAATAGACACTCAAAGGCCCTGTCTACACTAGGCTCTGAAAACGGTATTTGAAAACGGCTTGATGTCCATTTCAATACAGTTTCAACAAAAGCAGTTTTCCAGGCTGTGTAGGCAGCACCAGGGCTATTTTTAAACCATTGTCGAAGGGCACACAGAGTAAGCAGGACAAGATGAAGCCTAGGGGAGGGATTTTGGATGGAAGAATGTCAAAACCAGAGCAGTGATAGACCCAAGCTTGAACGTGGTGTTAGAACCTAGCCAGACATCCATGTGTGCACCCATTACAGGTGGAACTGTGGTTACATTAGGTTCAAAGCCCAGCACAGACAGGGCCTAAATCACAACATTATGGCGTAACACCTATGAAACAACTAGGTACGGCCCTAACTGCTATAGTTCATAGCATGAGACACTTTCAATGTGAGAAAAAGAAATATATTTTTAAAGCATTAAAATGGAAGAATCAGGTTGGTCTTGGAACTGAAACTCCTTGCCGTGGGAGAGCTGTAAGAAGAGCTTTTGCAGTCAGAAGGGCCAGAGCCTTGAGTTTGGAACCAGATGTGATACGCTAAGAGGTGAAATTCTATTCAGAATGAAGCTGGAATAACCTAAAGAAGAGTTACTGTCTCAGCACTGCAGTCACTGCTCATCCCGTTTTTAAAAGTATGCTAAAAGCTTGGAAGATGATTTATTTGCCACTGCAGAAATCCTGCAGTCATACAGCTTTCTGGGAGGAACTGACCGTTCCCACTGACATTTACTTGAACTGATTTATTTAACCTTTTTGAAGTAGGGGACTTTATATACAGTGGGGGAACAACACAAAATGAATAAAGAGCACTTTGAATCACAGCTCAGATTGCTCAAGACGTTTACTCACAGCAACCCAGAGTGGGGCAGCCTCTGATCAGTTTACTTGTTCATTTGGCTTCTCAATAAAATGTGGGGTACAATGTAGGTTTGCCCAGCTTCTTGTAGACTGCTGATCAGCAAGCATGGGTTGCTATTAATTGCCCCAAAGATCAATGCTTTTCCACTGTATTTGCTCATTTCTCTGAGCTCTTGCATGGCAAGGTAGGAAAAGGCAGATTAGGCACAACTTGTTTGGAAAACAAAGTAGTAATTCGTAATTCATGCAACTCATACCCACTTACACTGGTACAACTCCACTGACTTCAACAGAGTTAATTCCCAATTTACACCCATGTAAGATAGAGGAGAATCAGGACCATGGCATTAAAACCCTTCAAATGTAAGCCCAAAGTACTTCAAGAAACATCTCTCATGTCATGGAGGGAACAGGCAATTGCAACAGGGTAGCACAATATTCCATGACTGGAGGATGGAAAGAGTGGCTGTGCTGGAGTTAAACTAAGGCTACAAAAACCCTACAGCTAAAGTTTGTCCTATCACAAACAGCAGCTACTCTGCCCCTTTTCATGGGGACTTTACCAAAACCTTTACTATGCGTTGCTACCTATTCCCTCCAAGAAGAGGAAAAGGAAGACTGAGTTAAAAGTCTGATCTCAGCATTGCAAATCAATCGTTTCTCCTATCTACTTATCCTATCTTCCACTAATCTTGTGAGGATTACCATTAAATTCTCATGGCCAACGAGAAAGCCATGAAAATGAATTCCAAGGTCGTTGGCTTTCCTCTGACTGCCACATTATGCTGTGCAGGACAGTTCCTATTTCCCTCAGCGCTAAGGTCCTCTAGTTTTGGATGCTTTCTATTGGAAAAAAACAAAAGGGAAAAAACAACAATTCTACAAAATGCCCTTAACCTAGATGTTACAATGTGCTGCATACGGTCTGCTGGGATTCTGGATGGAAGCCCACAGGATTTTGTAGCTAACACTTTTGATGGGCACTCTGAGAAGATGCACTTGTGTGTGAAGTGTATATTGACATGAGGCTCCATTAAAAGCAAAACATTAAGCAAGGGAAGCAACCTCTGCGGTCCCAGAAAAGGAAGAGAAATGTCACAATCCAGTGCAAGGATGGCTTGATGCCTGCTGTAAAAACTGACATTATTTCCTTGGTAGCCTCCCCTAGCTGGGGCAAAACCTGAGATAAGGGGGAGAGCAGGACTGTAGATAATTGGGAATAAGGATAATTGGGAGTCTCAAGGTAAGTCTACACTGCACAACAAAACAAAACATAACCCCAAAACAACCCTGTGGCAGCGAGTTTCGGAGCACAAGTCAACTGACTACAGCGCTACACATCGCTGTGTAGACAGACATTCCTGCTTGGGCTGGACCATAGGTTCAGCAAGGGGGGGAAGTCTCAGAACCCAAGCTGGGCAGGAACATCTATACTTATTTTTAGCCCTGTAGCACAAGCCCTCTGAGCCAGAGTCAGTTGACCCAGTCCCTGAGACTCTGCCTCCTGGTTTATTTTTTGTCGTGTAAACGTACCCTTAGGCTCGCATCACAGGATAAGAGGAACTCCCACTGACATGAAAGTTAGTTATTCTCACCCTGCAGCAGGAGAACAAGCCCTGGGCTCTGTACCTGGCTCTGCAGATTTGCAGAATGATCTTGGGCAATCCCTTGACAATGGAGGTGCCTTAGCTTCCTCCAGCTATAAAATGGACATCTTACCTAGCCTGCAGGGCTTAAGAGCTGTGAAATGCTTCGAGCCACTGCATACGGTAAGCGTAAATTATTAACATTCCATACTGAAAAGAGAGAGAGAGAGAGATCTAAACTTTTAAAAAGCAACAAAGTAGTACGGTACATGGTGCCAGGTCATACTGTATAAAGCAAGCCCTTACTAATTGTTTTAAAATAGCTGCACAAACAGACTGAGTTCCAGTTTCCTTATTTATTTATAATTGATGTTCTCATCTGCCCTAAGTAAACATGAGAATGAACAGTTTCTTCCTCCAATGGCAGTTAATCATGAGTCAGAAGGCTCAATTACAACAGCCAGAATGACATTGTTCAATGTATCATTCCAGGGCAGAGAAAGCATAGGGATTGGGCATAAACTGCAAAAAGCAGGAGATCTAAACCTTACTGTCAGTCAGATATGACTGTAACTTGGCGCATCCCAATTGCTAACAATTGAAAGCACTTTCAGATTCAAAGCAGTGGGCTGAGGGAATGGGATGATACTAATTTGGAAGACATAGCAGCATATCAACAAAGGGTGGGGTTATTAAGAGACTTGCATCATCAATGAGCAACTGAACATTTCCATACAACTGCGCTTCTGCTCTAGTCCAGGAAACCAGTTACCAGAGGGAAATAAAGCAGTTATGTAGAGGCCAGATCTTCCTGTGTGGTAAATCCATGTTGCTCTAGTGAAATCCAGTGACCCATGCCGATTCACACCAGCTGAGGATTTGGCCCCATGAGGCTAAGGGACACACTGGCCCTGATTCATCACTGTTTCACTGCAGCTTTACACCAATGTAGCTCAGTCCTGTAAAACTGGAATCATGCAGCAAGGACTGAGATCTATTGTTTGATACGATGAAAATTGGAAGTCTCTGAGGGCAAGGGAGGAGATTAGAAAAAATACCCAAGTGATTTAGGAGCATAACTCCTACTGGCTCTCTATGAGACTGATACTTTGAAGCCACTTTGATCCTTTTGAAAATCCCATCCTACGCTCTTACCTGGATCTCTAGCATGCTCCTTACTGCCATAGAATAGCAGCATTTAGCAAATGAAAATAAGGGACAGCAAAATGCTTCAGACATCACACTGCGAAGGAGAATTACTGAATGAAGACATGAGCGTGAAATTCCATGCAACGAAACTATCTATTCTGCCACCTGGCTGAAGTGACCTGTAATGCAAAATCTAAGTCACATAGCTATTAGCTGCAGGTTATCTGATAGAACAATACTGACTTTAAAATAAAAATTAATCAGTGATGCATTACAGAGGCAGCAACATTCATATGCCACAACGACAGCTCAAATTATCAAACTTACCTCCAGGTGGACTAAAATGCTTTCTACCTGCAAAGATCGGAGGTATCTGCATTCTGGCCTTCAGCTAACAATAGCAGAGCAAAGACGAAAAGCCTGGTAGGAAAACCTATACAACATTAAGCTTTAAAGGATACTAGATCAGATGGACAATTAGTCTGTTCCAATACTGCAGGTTTTAAACCAACTTCACCAATGTGAGGATATGCTGAGTACTGCACTCTCAAGAGATCAGGAATGAAAACTGAATCTAAACCTTTTTCATGGCAGTGTAGAGCTTTAACTAAAAATAACTCCTTTCACCCTCCCCCAAATAAACAGAATTCTTATGTGTGTGTGACACTTGGCACTATTCAAAAAGACACAAAAACACAGACTGTGTTGCAGCAAATTGTTTTCAAAAGCACTGCTAAAAACGTATATATTTCTACCCCTAAAAACCTCACAGTTCTGCCTATAGAAGACATACAGCAAACCAATCATTATCCAACAACCAGGCTACTGCGCAGGTGGTTTTATTGCTGGTTCCTCAGAATACAAATGCCATTGCTTCTCCATGTCATTTATTTACTGTTTGTTTCTCTCAAATTATTAAGGCTATATAAATATTACAGTTTTGGTCACAGCCTCTCATTTCGACTCAGCATTGTCTGAGGCTGTCAAGAGAAGGCAAGTACGTGAAAAGCAAGAAATAAAAACCACCACCAACCTCCAGCTAATTGAGAACAAACTATTTTTGCAGAACCCTAGAGACAAATTAAATAGTGAATAAAGATTCTAAAGAATCCTTATTATATTTCTTCTATTGACAAGAATTGGATTTCCCTTCCTCTTACAAGCATTACGCTGTGCCTAACAGCACAAAAATCTTGCAGATAGCAGAAAGAGTCATGATTGTTTTTAGAAAGGTAATCCAAAAGTTATGCTAAATGGACTTATTTTTTAAAAAAGGTGCTCAGATGACCACTGTATTCTGTGGAAGAAATCAGATAAAACTAAAGAGATTATTATTAAATGCGTCTGTCAGATATCCTTTGTGCATTCACCCATTTTCACAGTTACAGCATAAGGGCTAAATTCACCCAAGGCAGATCCCGGCAGAGGAAAACTCCCAACAGGGGAGGGTGAGGTGCAGATAGAGGTAGGAAATTCCATCCCATTGGTCAGGACAGCTCACTACAGGGGTGGTACGGGGCAAAGAGTTGGCTTAGTCAGAGCTCCTTCTGCAGATCACATTCATAGAGTTTAAGGCCAGAAGGGACCATTATCCTCATCTAGTCTAACTTCCTTCAGGACTCAGGCCAGGCACTTTCACCAAGCATTTCCTGCATGAACCTCAAAACTTCTGGTTGACCTGCAGCATATCTTCTCAATTGGAACCTGTGCAATCCAATCTCGATTTAAAGACTTCAAGCAATGGAAATCCACCACATCCCTCAGTAAGTTGTTCCAATAGCCAATTACCCCCACTATTAAAAAACTGTAGCTTATTGCTATTTTGAATTTGTCTAACTTGAGCTTCCAACCATTTATCTTGCTATGCCAGAGCCTCTATCTTAACTTTTTGAGGTCATACTGTGTACCCAATGGAAATTAACAAGAGTACCACTCTGTGAGACAGGTGCTTAACACCACAAACTTTCCTCCCTCAGGGATGGGAAACATATGGGGGGGGCAACTGATTAGGCACTTTGATGCAAATTACACTTCCTTACATCTACTTGGAAGAAACTGGCCCTGAAAAATTAGGTGTGAAAAATTAATTCTCTTTCACATTTAAATGTGAAAATGAGACATAACATCGCCTGAAGTTGAAAATGTTGAAGGGATATTATGAGACCACTACCACAAGTCTTCCATCTTTATTCTCTCACAATTATTCCGTATCCAAATGCATTTTTCATAAATCATAAGATTTTCCCCCCCCCCCAACTGCCTGCCCTGCAAACACAAACTTGTCTTGGGGGAAGTTAAGTTGTATTCTTCCTCACTCTTATACCACCAGCAACAGGACAGATTCTCCATTTAGGATTTCGCTACAACACAACACCACAGAAACGGAGTTTAGGCCAGACAACGAAAAGTAATGTAACTCATTGAAACTGCAAGGGGAGATTAAGGGTGCAGAACATAACCCAAGATGCAGTTTGCTCAAGACATCAGGGTTAACATCCTGTAACAGGACAACAGATTCTGAACCCTGCAAAAAATGTGGCATTCCCTGGAGTTAACCTGATGTCAGGAGTTTAACCCCTGTAAGGCAGAGGGAGCTAGAGCGTGGGACACGGAGAACCTACAGTGGAATACCCTAGGAAAACCCAAGCTTGGAGAAAAACTAGAGTGATGCTGATGTTGGATTTACGTTGTTACCTATAAAGGCAAACTCCAGGAAGGGGGATATTTACTAATCACAAGTGATCAGGACACCAATCAGATCTCTTCCAGAACACGGCACCTTCACCAGCACAGTGCTCCCAATGTCAGTAATGAACCAGTACCTCAATATAAATCAGAAGAAAGAGTAACACCAACACCAAGTCACCCCTTGGAGGCGTAATACCCATCCAAGTACTGACCTAGTCCGCCCCCCCCCTTTGATCAGAAGTTCTGACAGATTATAGCAGAAAGGTGGTAGGCAGGGTGGCAGGTCAAATAGAATCCTGCTCATTCCTCCATAGTTGTAGTTCCCCTGCAATGCTAACCGGGTTTTTCTTCAGCAAAACTAGTAAATACATCTCAAATGAACAGATATTTGGAGGAAGATACCTTGTGGACAGCCAGCAACCTTTACAGGGTTGGCAGGCTAGAGTTCCCTATTTGCATAGGACAATAGAAAATTGAGCAAAACCACAGAAGTATTAAGGAAAATGAACTTAAAACAAAAGCCAACTCATTTCTCCACCCACACTGAATAGAAGATGCATCTAATCTAAGCAGAGATCGTTCTTAAATTCAGTCTAGAGGAATACACAGAGGATGCAAGGTCCAGAAAAAAAAAACAGAGTGGCTCCAGTGTCAAAGCAATGAAAGATTCTTAGCCACCATGTGGCAGAGGTACTATTGGGGACTTTATGAATAGAAATGTTGTACCATATATCAAGCTAATTGGTTCTACATTCTGGGCAAGAGAGAGAATTCATTCAAAATGAAATAAACAAATGACTGCTTTAACAGTAAGAAATAGTTTCATGGGTTCATCACTCATTAGAAGCAAGCAAAATAAGGCTGTAAATATAAACCATGATTCTTTCCCAGCAGAAGTCTCGCAGGCCTGCAACGATCAAAGGCTATTAGAGAATTTTGTGGCCTCAGTCCTGTTTCCAGGAGACAAGTGTCAAACTCACCAAAATAAAATACTCCCAGCAAGCCCACCCTCATAAACGCCACCCCTGCTGTCCGTCCCAGCAGCAAGGGCCCAGGAAAATGAACTTGCGCAGAGCCCCTTAAGGTGGTCCCTCCAGCGTAAAGTGAAAGGCCTGCACTGTCTCCTTCCTAGCTGCACATGTTCTGTGGAAACACAGAGGGCACCAGTCTCCAGGGCTCTTATCCAGCAGTATATTCACATTGAAAAAATAAAACTAAAAACTCTTGCCCAGCTGCAATTATACCTCTAATAGGTGCTCCTTGAAAAGCCAAACTGAAGAGTAATTCAATAATTTGAGCATCCCAGGAAAAAGAAAGGGAACAGCCTTCTTCTGCCATTGCTCTCCAGCTGACCACGGTAAGGTACTAGATGGTTCTCACAGAGCTGCATTCAGTCCTTTTTGGCTAGGTCATTTTGATGGTGGGTGTTTTTAAAGATAGAAGAAAGGTGACAAAGTAAAGGGAGAGCGAGATAGAAAATCCCAAAGGATATGTAATGTCCCCACCACCCCCATGCCTACCACCTACAGCACATTGACAGTGGGGTTTTTTTCTGATTAAAACAGTCCTCATAAATGTCTTTTGCAAACAAACCAATTTACTCCCCACTGGAGACTAGCATAGAGTAATGCGTTTTGAAGAAACAAATCTCTGAGTTTACACTAAATCTGAAAATCCACACTTCTGTTCTGCACACCCACCCACCTAGATCCTTTCCACCTGTGTAAAGCTGTACAAAATAGCTAAAGAGATTCTTCAAAGTACCCCCCAACCACCACCACCACCATTTCACTCTGGGGCCAAGTATGTCAAGTTTCAGCTTTAAGGAACGGTGGTCATAAAGACCTGAAAACACAGTCTTAGAACAGAAAGATGGCAGAACCTGAATGACAGCAGCTCACAATTGAGAAAGCAAAGGTTCTTCCCACAGGCCACAATGCAGACTCTGCAAAGGTTGCTTGTAATCAGCGGTAACTGTGATAATCTTGATAACAGTTCAGTCTATTAGTCACAGATGATGGTTTGATAAAGATAGGGCCCAATCCTAAGCGTATGTCTACACTGCAGTTAGACACCTGCGGCTGGCCTGTGCAGCTGACTCAGGCTCACAGGGCTTGGGCTAAGGAGTGGTTTAACTGCAGTGTAGACATTCAGGTTTGGGCTGCAGCCCAGGTTCTAGAACCCTGCAAGAGCCCACTGTGAGATAGGGAAGTGCTATTGTCCTCATTTTAGAGATGGGAAACAGAGGCACCGATAGGCTGAGTGACTCGTTCAAGGACACACACAAAATCTGTGGCAGAGCAGAAAATTAAACTTAACAAGTGGGCAATCCTTCCCCCACTGAGATCAATGTGCCCTGGGAACATTCAGCTCCTCAAAGGATAAGTTCCTTACCGTTACACAGTTGATGAAGGTTATGTACAGAAGAGAGACCACGGAATCTGTCTTTAGTGTCCTGGTCCTTTTGATTAGCTACCCAGCAAGTTTTTCTGTATAACTTGGTGGTTAGGGTTTTTACAATGTTTTCACTCTTATTTACATGATCTATCGCTATAAACACACATTGATTTTTTTTAATCACAATCCCACTTACATTTCTGAAGAGCTCAAAAAAAATCAATAGCAGGATTTTCATTTTACCGGTTAATGATATTACTGCATTTTCAGGGACGCCTGTACTAATGCATGTAAATAACTATTGTACTGAAAGTTGGTGCTGTAATTCATTTGATACATATGATATTGAATTGTCTACTGTGTATTATGCTCCCTTGGATTTATTTTGTTGTTGCTTTTAAAACCCCAGCAATATCAAGAGCACTTTACATCTGTAAATAAACACCTTTGAAACATTTTGTTCATGTAGTATTTGGATTTTGTGAGGGGCCCAATCCTGATCCTTCTGAAATCCATGGCAAAACCTCAGTTGGCTTCAGAGAAAGGAGGATGAGGGCCCAACATTTACACTATAGCAGCATAGAGTCTAAGAATTTCTGTTGTACACTAGCACCTTTCCCAGGAGTTTAGAATTCAGATGAAGAAAATGAGATTAAAGCGGACCTACTGAATTATTTGTCAGAGGGAACGTTTTAGTATATATTCCATACAAAGAAAAGTTCTAAAAGGACATTAAGATTATGTAGTCAGGCATTCAAAAGTCATGAAATGGCAAAATTAAGATGGTTGTCTCCCTTCATCTACCGATCCAGTTTCTTAGAAAAACACTCCCCACCAGTAGTATCTGAGTGTCCTTATGCTTTTGCATTATGATTCAAACTAAGTAATTCTGTCATTTCCAGACTTATGACCGATTTACTTTGCAATTTTCATGAGTCAACATGGCTTTTGTAAGGGGAAATCATGCCTCAGCAATCTGTTGGAGTTCTTTAAGGGGGGGTCAAACAAACGTGGAGAAGGGTGATCTAGTCAATATAGTGTAGTTGGACTTTCAGAAAGCCTTTGACTAGGTTCTTCACCAAAGGCTCTGCAGCCATAGGATAAAAGTGAAGGTCCTCTCAGGGATCAGAAACTGGTTAAAAGATAAGAAACAATGAGTAAGAATAAATGGTCAGTGTTCACAATGGACACAGGTAATTAAGTGGGGTCCCCAAGGATCTATACTGGGATTGGTGCTGTTCAACATATTCATAAATGATCTGGAAAACAGTAAACAGTGAGGTTGCAAAGTTTGCAGATGATTCAAAATTACTCAAGATAGTTAAGTCCAAAGCTGAAGAGTTACAAAGCGATCTCACAAAACTGGGTAACTGGGCAAGAAAATGGCAGGTGAAGTTCAATGTTGATAAATGCAAAGTAATGGACCCTGGAAAACATACAGTTGGACAAATCCCAATTATACATACAAAATAATGGAGTCTAAATTAGCTGTTACCACTCAAGAAAGATCTTGGAGTCACTGTGGATAGTTCTCTGAAAACATCTGCTCAATGTGCAGTGGCAGTCAAAAAAAGCTAACAATGTTAGGAACCATTAGATAAAAGATAGATAAGATGACAGAAAAGATCATAATGACACTATATAATCCATGGTATGCCCACACCTTAAGTATTCTGTACAGTTCTGGTCATCCCATTTAAACAAAAGATGCATTAGAACTGGAAAAAGTACAGAGAAGGGCAATAAAAATGATTAAGGGTATGGAACAGCTTCCATCTGAGAAGAGATTAAAAAGACTGGGCCTGTTCACCTTAGAAAAATGATGACTAAAGGGGGGATATAATAGAGGTCTATAAAATCATGAATGGCATAGAGAAAGTGAATAGGGAAGCGTTATTTACCCTTTCACATAATACAAGAACCAGGGGTCACCCAATGAAATTAATAGGCAGTAGGTTTAAAACAAACAGAAGGAAGTACTTCTTCACACAACCCACAGTCAACCTGTGGAACTTGCTGTCAGGGGATGTTGTGAAGGCCAAAAGTATAACTGGATTCAAAAAAAAATTAGATAAGTTCATGGAGGATAGGTCCATCAATGGCTATTAACCAAGATGCTCAGGGATGCAACCCCATGCTCTGGGCATCCTAAACCTCTGATTGCCAGAAGCTGGGACTGGATGATGGGATGGATCACTAGATAAATTGCTCTGTTCTGTTCATTCCCTCTGAAGCATTTGGCACTAGCCACTGTTGGATGACCAAATCCTGGGCTAGATGGACCATTGGTCTGATGCAGTATAGCCGTTCTAACATTCTTATGATGTTCTTTAAACGAAGTTTGATGGAGGGAAGTTCTCTTTTTTTCTTTCTTTTGAAATCAATACAAAGTCCATCTCCTTTCCAAAGCTTTGTGAGATTTGCCCTGTTTCAACTCCCACAGGATTCACAAAGTGCAAGGCAGATGGACAGGAAGTAAAGTGATGCTCCAGCAGAGTCCTACCTCATTCAAGGCTTCATCCAATCCCCAATGAAGCCAATGGGAGCCTCTCCATTGACTTCAATCAGAGGTGGATCAATCCCCTCAGTGAATACTTTATAAGTGTGCATCAGGCCACTCACATTTTCAGTCAGTGGGCTAATATGTACCCTTGTTAAGTGTACATGGGGCGATGCCCTCTTACAAGATATGCAGACAAGACTCTTGTGAATGCCTGCCTCATTCTCTAGAAACATGCAGTAATTATTTTACTCTGTGGCTAATGTACCATGCACAATACATCTTCGTTTCTCTCAGTCAATTATGTCATTGAACTTAAATAATGTTATATTTGGTAAAATGTACTACTCATGTGTGAAATCCAATTTTCAAAGGGTTATAAAGACTGAATTTCACCACGAAACTCAAAAGGGACTTCCTCCTGAATTTCATCTTCAAGTCCCTGCCATTTCAAAGGATGGAAATATATATATATTTTTATAATGGAGAAAGTGGACCTTTTCCCATTATCATCTCACTTAATGAGCTTATCTATTCCCAACATATTCACTCAGTCTTTAGGCAAAAGCCAAGCATAGAAAACATCAGCCTCAGAGTTTAAATTTTCTGAAAGCTAATGACTCAAAACAGGGGCCGAGAATGCAAAAACCAAACTCTAAGTATTGCTACTCCACATCCTATACTGCAGAAAGCATGTCTATGTAACTGATACAATTGATGGCCGAACTATCTGAGGTCTCTCTATGTCTGAACTCCATGTCAGGTACCATTTTATTGTCATTGTCACAATCTGAACTCAAGACCTTCACCACTAAAAAGCATGCGTCTTTACCAGCTGAGCTAAAGGACTAATTCTCCTAGCTTACTTACTTTGCAAACTTAAGCAAACTTAAACAAAGCAAACTTACTTTGAAAGTCCTTCAAATGCACAGACATATCATACCTCAAGAAGCAATGATGGATCCTTTTTATCTGCTCCTCATCAAGAGCTTAAAAAAATATGTACCAAACAAATATCTGTTTGCGCCTTCACCTGTGCACCGAACTGCACTAATTTAGAAAACTGCTTGCCCTAGTACCGCATGTCCTGATCAAATCACAGAGCATCATAATAAAAATTAATGGGGATGAGTCTGTATTTTCAAAGGCTTGACCACACTACACTGCTGATGAACTTCAACCTGTGCTGTAAAGACTACTTTTAAGGCTACACAGAAATCCAGTCTCCAGCCCCTTCAGTCCATGGCCCCTCTGCTGAAACTGCCAGAGAGGTACCAATTAGAGCCAATTGCTGTGATAGCTGGTTTTGTAAGGAGTATCCAGTGTGTGTGCCCCTGGGAACCAAAAGGAGGATTTATTAATTCATTTATAATTCTAAAATCTGATTTTTTGCCTGTTTGGGGGCTTGGGGGTTTGTTTTTTTAACAAAGTGAAATGTATCGTCCTGTTCTTAATCAACCGCAGTGAGAATCAGAAGTAACTCCACTGACGTCAGCAGGAGAGAACTGCACTCTCCTATGTTTAGATTCGGAGTCCCTTGTTCACACTGGATTAATTGCTCAGCACTGGGAGTATGGGTTCGCAACCTGTCCCAAAACAATTTGGGCTTCACTGGTTAAAAAGAAAAATATGGGCTGAGATTTTTCAGAGCCAACTGGGGGATTTTGCCACGCAGCTCCCATTACAAGTGAAGAGAACTGTGTGTGTGGCTAAATCACCTACTTGAAAAATCTCATTCATGTAAGATATAGAGCTGGTTGGGGAAAATAAAGGGAACAACATATTATGAACGTGTTTCAAAGAAGGAGGGAAAGGGAATGTCATGAAAATCTCAATGAAATTCCAAAACTGGAAACATTTTTACCAGCATGAGATTTATTCTCGCCAGCCCTTCTGTTTCCTGACTAAACTGAGATGATGTGCATCATCATCATCAGCTGCATCTTTTAGGATATTGACATCAAGGGGATATGAAGAGTACTACATATCTGCACTGCTCACCAGAGTGGGAAGAAGAACATGGTTCCTACGGCCCAAAAACAGCAGCAACAGTAATTTTACAATCTCCAGGCCCTCTGCAACAGGTTACATCATATGCCTGAGTCAGCCCTGGGAAGAGATCTGCGTGGAGGTGAGTTTAACATGAGTTTAGGCTGAGACTTGGTCCAATTCTCCTCTCACTTTCAACAGTTCTGACATGAGAGCAGCTCTATTGACTTCCTCAGAGCTGACGGGGTCTGAGAAGGGAATCAGCCTAAAGTTCCTGCTCAGGCCACCTAACGATCATCAGAGCAACTTTCACTGCCCTAGCAACTGGGACTTGCTGCTGAATCTGTGCTTGCTTAATACACCACAGGAGACGAGACCTCAGAAGGTCATTTGTACCTGATGTAAAGGGAATGGTGACATTATTTTAAAATGTTACCAATGTCATCTGGATAACAAAACGTAATGAAAAGTATTTCCTATGCATGAGATGCAGGCACTTTTAGAATCCATTCCTGAATGGATTTTAATTTCAATCTGAGACTTTAAATGCCATTTAGCAGCATTTCCATTGACTTACCAGCTACTCAGTTAGGCTTATATTGTATAAGACTTAATAGAGATTGTACTTCGGAGGGAAATACGGGGGGAAAAATTTAAGTGCAAGAGAAAATATGCGGAGCTTTTGTTTTTCTTTGAGAAATATTGCCCAAGAGATCCTCAGTTCCATTAGTCTGGTGATTATTTCTGGTTGGTTGTTTGGTTGGTTTTTTTTGAGGAACTGTTTTGCATTTCATATGTACCTCAGCAAATTATTTGCAGAGAGGCAGGACAAAATGTTCAAAGTGCGTAAGGGATTTAGGAGCCCATTGGGACTTACACTCCTTAATCCTTTGGCACTTTTTAACATTTTTACCAGCAGTCTAGATCTAATGGGCTAGATTTTCAGAATCTAGATCCCATTTTAGGAACCTAAATGAACCAGCCAGATTTTTCAGAAGTGCTCAGTACACAGTACTGCAGTCAATAGAAGCACCTGGCTGTTTCTGAAAGGCAGGCCCCTTATGCAGCTTCCTAAATATAGATTCAGGAGCCTAAATTTAGGCTCCTATTCTCAGAAGTCTTGATTCAGGAGCTTTTCAGAACTTCTCTATTAAAAATTGCAGAGTTGCCTCTATTTATATTATGGTGTGGAGGTGAAATGAATAGCTCTGGCTGGAACTATTCAGTTCCAAAGCAAAGCTGTATAGGCCCATGCTAACAAACTGAGTGAAACACGCCCTGCTGTGAGGAAGAAGGCTTCTGGGCCACCATATTTCTCTATCATCAGCATGGAAACATGAAACAGCCAGAACACCACGGAGAAATAACACAATAAAAGACAAGTGTGTTTAAAAGAAGCAGGTTTTCACCCTTTCAGTGCAACGCTGAGATGGAAGAATTTAAGTGCAGCCAGATTCAGTCCACAAGGAACTCACCACAGGAGCGTAAATATCTATTTATGTAGAGATAATAGATTCCAATACAAGGATTTATAGAGGGATTTATGGAGACGTATATAACAGTAACCCAGGATCACGGTAAAGCGGAAGGCATGTTGGTGAATAGTTACAGGAATGAATCAAAACATTTGAATAAAAGGTATGCAGCGATGCATGCCCTGCCAGGATGGCTGGAGAGGTGGCCTCCCAACTCACACATCGTGAACGCACCTGATTGTGTTATTCACGGCTCACCTCATCCAAACATTCAGATTAGCTGAACAGCCTCTTGAGAGCTTTACAATGCAATTTGTTTTAGAAGGTTAAAAACTCTCCATTGTGCCTAAAGTAACTTGAAAAACAAAAACCTAACCTTAGCCCTGGTTTACACTACAAACTTACGTTGGTAGAGCTACGGCATGGAAAATCCACACCCCTGAGCCATGTAGTTACACTGACCTAACCCCCAGTGTAGGCAGCACTATTTCGACAGGAGAGATTCTCCCACTGACAGAGCTACCAGCTCTCGGGAAGGTGGAGTACCTACGCCCACAGGAGCAGCTCTCCCACCGGCACAGACAGCGGCTTCCCTAAGAGCTACAGTGAGGCAGCTGCACGGCTGTATGTGTAGACAAGCCCTGAGTGACTTGAAGCAACGCACCTCTCTGTCCACTTATGCACCAAGCAGCAAAAAAAATAAAATAAAATAAAAAAAATCTAAGCTGTCATCCGCAGACTAGGCACAAGTTGATTAGCGGGGAGCATGAGCTGCACTGCCAGTGATGGTCAGTATGTGCACCTGCTCACACCAGATCGCACTAGTAGCATGGAGCTGCACTTGCCACAGAAGGCTCTGTTCTGATACTCAGCCTGAGTAAGGGTAGCACTTTACTCCACAAGGGCCTCCAATTGTGAAATAAGGTGTAAATCATCCTGATTAAAATTATTAGAATCTGGTTCCCAGGGACGATCATTAGTACTGAAGGAGACACAATTGGCCAAACACGTCCCTGGCAAAATGCCGTGGAACTGTAGAATTACACCATGATGGCGTTTGGCTGAACATCATCATCAAATGTTAAAAATATGCCTTTGTTTTCCTGTGGTCTCTTAATGTTAAGTCTATTAGTATGTTGGCCATCTATGAAATTGTAGTTAAAGCATCACTGCCATAATTCTGCCTCTACCAAAAGAACTTTTTATGGACATGGATTTATAGGGCATTAAAAAAATCATGCACGTGCTGTACGGTGAGATCGGATTTAAAATACTTGCTAATTCTGGGTTAGTGTTGGAAATTTCATTGCACGTTCCTATTTAAATAAGAACTTACACGGAGTGTATCCAGAATTCATGTCCTTTCTATTTTGTCTCTTCTGAGACCAATATGTATATATTTTAAATGAAGACACATTCCCATCTTCTAAGTTTCCCAAGGTTAAAACAAATAATGATGAGATGTCCTTTGCCTTTACTGCATGTTCTGCTAGAGTAATTTATCTCCTAATATTCGTAAGGTGACTCCATTAGCAAATTTAAGAAGTGCCTGGAGAAGATCTTTTAATCATGGAGATAATGTTTATGATAGCTGTCGGTTGTTAATTAGTTTGCATACCCACCCTCTACTGCTGATGCCTGGAGTGGATTTTGGGGAGTGAGGATTTTTTACATCTTTGTGGGCTAGATTCTGCATGTATGCACACATCTTAGGTAGGAATTTTCTGGTTCCAAGTAAGTCAAACCAAGTCTTCTATGCCCCAAATAAAAAGGCTCTGTTTAAAAGGACTCATTCTAGTAGTAAATATGCTTTTTACTCCAGGTTAGACCAAATGGGACAAGGTATTGGAAGGTTACAGTCTAATTCAGGCAATTATTTTACTTTTACTCAGCATTTACCATCAATCCTACACATTTGTACCTTACCTTCTATACTACAGAACCACACATCACCTGGACTGCACAGCTTTGTTATTCTTTTACAATAAGACAATTTCAAAGGGTGTGTTAAATGTAGGAGTCTTAAACTGACAGTGCCCTGTCCAGATTCATAAACAACTATTACAAAATTTATATCAAGCCGAAACTATTTTTTGGCTTGAACACTACGTGCCTATCAGTGATGTCTGGTCCCAATTCCAAAATGAACAATAAAGAAATGTCATTGTTATTATTATTAGTTATGATGATGATGATGATTTCAATTGACCAAAGTTAACTTGTTATAGACCTGCCAACAAAACACACAAACTCACTTCAGAAACAGTACATTTTTCAAAAGAGCCATAGGGCCAGATTTTCAGAGGTATTTAGGCACCTAATGGGATTTTCCAAAACACTCAGGTGCCTGAACTTCAATTGATTTGAATGGGAATTAGATGACTAGAGCCAGATTTTCGAAAGAGCCTAAATGATTTAGGAGTTTAAATCTGATTGAAAGTTTAAGTCACACTCCTGAAAGCACTTATGCACATGTTTCACCAGTGAAATCAATGGGATTACTCATGGGAGTAGAGTAGGGTGACCAGATAGCAAGTGTGAAAATTCAGGGCAGGGGGTGAGGGGCAACAGATGCCCAAATAAGAAAAAGCCCTGAGTATCAGGACTGTCCCTATAAAATCAGGAATCTGGTCACCCTAAAGTGGAGTGATTGCAGGATCAGGGCACGCCAGGTTCTTCTGATGTTATCCACACAGCCTACGTAAGAGAGAGCAACTTGGATTTTGCTGGAAAAAGAAAGTCCTAGGGTGAAATCCTGGCTTTACTGAAGTCAACGGCAAAACTCCCATTGATTTCAATAGAGCCAGAATTTCAATACTAGGACCAGAATTTCAATGCTTGAGCCAAGAACCCCCCCAAGGGAGGCTCAGATTTCAACCTTTGAGCCAAAAGACTGCCAATTGAGAACACGTTGCATCCAGAGCCCCCAGGTTCAAATCTAGGTCCAATAGAGCAAATATCCCAGCTGATTGCAATTGCAATTGCCAGGATGGTGCATGTGAAGAGACAGGAGCTATACCATATTGACCTATATGGACTGCCATCATTACCCTCAATTAAACCCAGAAACAAATTGGTAGCCAGGGCAATCTGTGTTACAGTAGTGTTATATGTGCTGGACACCGATCACCACTCAGTAAGTAGGCTACCGCATACTCCACTAGCTGAAGTAGCTGAGTGGTCTTCAAATATGAACCAAGTGATCTACTAAAATAGAGTGCCTTTCAATAGTTCACCATGCAAACAACACACAGCACGGAACACTGTTGCAAGGCCTGCTCGCAGCCGCCTAGACAACCTCAGATGTGTAAATAAAGCGCCCCAGTCTCAGGAGTGAATTTATATGGTGCTCCAAACACTTTCTAATGGTCACTTTAGAGCGTTCTGCTTCGACGAGTCCATAAAAGCACAAAGGCAATGATCTGAGGCAAGATCCTGCATTTGCCTTGCTCAAGATGAAAATTCAAGTAATCCAACCCACCTCAATTTATTTTAAGCAAAATAATTATTTATTAAAATACCAATAACTCTACAGTGCTTTAGCTTTTCAATGCCCCTTACGAATATGAACTAACCAACTGTCACCACGCTCATGGGAAGCACACAGCTACTGTTATCTCCATTCTGGCAGACTGGGGAAACTGAGGCAGATAGGTGACAGTGACTTGGTCAAGGCTGAAAAGTTAGTGGCAATAGGACTAGGACTCAGGAGTATCTGGCTCTCAGTTACATGCTCAAACCACTAGATCCCCTCCAGTGGAAGTAGGACAATGCACAGGCTGAGATGAACATGAGTCAATCACTTTGTAAAATAACAAATGTCCAGAATATTCAGCGCATTATGCTTTTTGATTTTGGTAAAAAAACAAAACAAAAACAAAGAAAAACTATCCTCAGCTCCTCACCTTTGTTCTAAACTACTTACGAATATTTCAAGCCAATTTTCTTTCAGGAGGATCATTAAAAAAATCTGCATCTTGACATTCAGACTGTGTGAGAGTGAAGAGATGGAAATAACCCTGTTTTTATTTATAAACAGGCATTTGGATCAGACTATGGAACGGAAAACACAAACTCACATGGTGCATGGAACATCACTAGTACAGACGAATGCTCCTTTATAAAATTGTCAAAGTCTTCATCCGTCAGATGATGAACTGCACTCTCCTCATCCGCCCAGGGAGTCTCCGGCGCCTGTGGCTGGGGTGGCTGAGGACTATAAAACAAACATATGCAGCTGAAAGGAAGCTTTTCTGTGTTAAATAGCAATCACTTCAGCCAATCAGATTGCAGGAAACCAATCTGACTGTGCAAACACCAATGCGTGACATGCTAACCCCACCAAATGGGGTTCTGTAATTGGTTCCACTCTGAGCTGATAAGCACTGAAATCTAGATAAAATTGGGGGGAAAGAAAAATCCATCACAAGCAGAAGCTTGTAAGGACAGTGGAAATAGAAGAGGTACTGCAGGGAGATAAACAGAAATGTTTTGTTATTTCATTATAAAATAAAAGGTGCTTTTAAAAAAAACCAAACTACTCTTTTTGCCAGCTCAGCAGGATGCTCCCCATTCTCCCAGCATTAGTGTTCACCTTCACACATGGCCCACTGCAGATGAAAGTAAAGCAGCAGATGTAAAACAGCTATGCTAAAGAATAGCCGCAGAACATATGTTGCTGGATTGAGTTCTCATATGTGGAGGTAAAGTGACAGGGGTGGTCTCAGGACTTTGTGCCAAGACTCTGTCTATAGTTATCTATGGCCCTCATCTGAGTAGCTCCCAAATGCTAATGGATTTATCTTCAGCACCGCCGTGAGATAATACTGCCCCATCTTACAAATGGACATTTAAGCCCTGATTCAGCAAGGTACTCAGACCTATATCTAACCTCAAATACATGATTAGTCCCGCTGAGTTCCCTGGAACTGCTCCCGTGCTTAGAGTTAGGCATGTGCTGACGTACCTTGCTGGATTTGGAGTCAGAGATTCGGTGACTGCTCAAGGACACACAGGAAGCCTGTGGCAGAGCTGGAAACTGAACCTGCATCTCAGGAGTTCCAGTCCAACGCCTCACCCTTAAGATTACCCTTCTTCCCTTCCATAAATGTACACTAAAGAGGCAGAAGTTGGCAGATGGCAGTTTATCATATTGACAGCTACGTCAGCAGACAGATTCTAATGGGAACCGGAGAGACGCTGCTTTCTGCAGATGACACAGCAACATGGGTATACTCAAAAGAAGGCCTAGAGGACATAGTAAACCAGCGGTAGGACCAGCTAAGCAGCATGACATGAAAATGAGCATCACTAAGACTGAGGGTATGGGTGGGTCAGTAAACGTGCCACAAGAAAACTGGATATAGAGATTAAAGGAGTTCCATTTAATCAGACTTTGGTAGCTGGATTGAGGAAGACAGTGAATTTGAACATAAGATACAGTCCAGACTGGGGAGTGCTAAAAGAGCGTGAAATAACATCTCAGGTGTTATGTATGACAAGCATATGCCGCTGAGCCTGAAAGCCCAGAACGGTGCGCTCCACAACGCTGGGTGGTTCAGAAGCATGGGCAGTAAAGAGACGGCAGATAACGCCGGTAACAGGAAGAAGGAAAAGCAGAAGAAGTTGGCAGATGCTAAGAGCTGTACTAATCTGACATTTATTAAAATGCTGTTGATAATACAGTAGACTCAAAACACAGGAACAGTTGAATACAGACTTGGTTGATACAGTATTATAACCAGCTGAATTAAAAACATGGAATCAAACATCCTCAAAAACTTTAGCAAAGTTCAGATTTGGCTCTGGCCCCTCTCTGATGGCAGCAGATTTGCTATTTTTGATTAAAATGTATTCCTGTTTCAGCTGCCTGGCACATGGAACGGCAAGTGGAGGATAACTTATTTATCGTGTCTTGCTGTCATTTCTAGGCAGAAAGCCTCGTTTAAAAACAGCAGAAAAGAGATATAGACAGATAGAGGGAGTGGATTTTGCCTACATATGTGGAGAGGTCTGGCCCAAGAATTCCAACAACTGCATAGTAAATTGGGATGCACCATGCCATTTATTTAGATTCCCAATAGTACCTAGGAACATCAAATCAAGAATCAGGTCCCGATTGTGCGACGCACTGTCCAGACAAATGAAGATGACAATCCCTGCCCAGAGAGTTCATAATCTAATTCATAGAGAGAACCCAATAGGTGGACAAAACAGACAAAAGAAGTGGTTGTGCGTGAGGAGCTTCTTGTAACTATAAAACAAAGGATTTAGCCGAAAAAGCCACTTGTCTAATCAATGCTAGATGGGAGTGATATGAAGGATCCTGGCAGAAGTAGGATTTAAAGAGGGATTTTTTTAAGAGGATCATATGGTGGTTTTAAGAATTTTGATGGGGAGTTTTTGTTCCCCATTAGTGGACAGAATTTTATCAGGTCTGAGTGAGGATCCTTCAGTTTTAATTAAAGAAGGCACTAACTTAGTTTGTATGCTCTTCGGGGCAGGGGCTGTCTTTCTGTTCTGTGTTTGTACAGCACCTAGCGCCATGGGGGTCCAAGTCCACTAATAAAAATGACTAACAAGATCAACCTAAGGAAATAATGAACCTAAGGAAAGCAGTGTTGGAGGCCCCATATAGTTTATTTTAGGACTTAATTAGTAAGTTAAGGAAAAGCCACATGGATGGCTCACTTAAAATCCTGTGTGTATGTTAGTAAGGCTAGATAGGAGCACAGGAGACACCTCAGCGCTTAGCTGAAATGCCATCTAAGCACCTGGGGTATGTTAAGGAGCAAGGCAAATTCAGTGGCTAAGGACAGTGAATGACAGAAGTGTGCAGGGGTTAACAAGGGCTATTTCAATGAAGAACAAGGGACAACAAGTGGAATATTTTAACTGGGCAGTGGAGTGTCTGGGTAGGACCCAACAGGAGGTCAAAAGAAGCCAGTGAGAGGAGCTAAGAACCTACTAAGACAATTTGCATCTGGATCAATGCAGCTGAAAAAAGCAGGACGTAGGAATTGAGTGTTTTTAAAAAAAAAGGAAAGAATAAGGAAGAGATTGCTGAGTCAATCAGTTATGAGGAGTTGGGCCTGGAGGTTGTTACAAGAAAGGGGAGTATAAGTGGGCGACATCAATGAAGATCATTTATCTAATGCCATCAATAAGATGGATGATCTTGTGTCACTGTATGCATTGTATCATCAGGATAGGAAAGGCTGCAGGAGAAGTGCTCTAGCACTATATGTACAGGATAGCATCCAATGTATTAACCATGCAGTGTGCAGCTGTATGACTGCTGTACCTCTCCATCCTCATAAAAATGTCTTAAGGCTCAATGAGCTACTAGTCACATCTATCTTGGTGTCTATTAGGAAGATAAGAGAGGTCAAATATCTGCAGATTGATGAGTTAGAAGCCTCTAGCATAAGAAACAAAAGTCTTGAGTAAGCAGTAGGAAAGATGCCGGAATCCTCCAAACTATTAAATCCTATCCTGAGGGAAAACTACCCTGGCTGACTCAATCTTCTTATATTCCTCTCTCTCGCTGTCCTCCCCGACCCCAAAATTAAATTACTGTTTCCCCCTCCCCCAGTGTTAAGGGCAGGCTGGCTGAATGACCAAATACTGAAAGCAAGTTTATTGAGAAAAGGGGGGGAAAAGGCAACTCCATGGAGGATATATTTACATTTTACAGTTTTATAGATCTTTTCTATTGCTCACAAACCTTCGCTGGATTCTCAGTATACATGATGGTTTGCCCAACCACCAGCCACAATGGACATTCTGGGAAGACACATCCCGGCTGCCCAGATGGTCAGCCTACCAACTCGTCTGATCAGAATGTTCTGTACCAAAGTAGCTCCCTAATGAGAGAGGTTCTGTTGTAGTGGTTTTCTTTACCCTCAAACCCTCTTATTTCAGAACTCTCTCTCACACACACACACACACACACACACACACACACACACACACACACACCCCCCGAGAATTCCCAAAGTCTGGAGACAGGATATTAGAGCCAAGAGCTCATCTTGGCACACGTGTAGAGTACACGTTTACTGCCTGCTCCACACCATTTTTGTTTTGTAAAGGAAGCCACTTTCCTCTCTCTCAACCAGAGGCTGACTTATTTGCTGAGAGTTTTCAATTACATATATGCTGTATATTTAAAATAATACATATGACCTGAAGCTATTTAATTACACTTTTAGGCCCTTGTCACATTATTTGTTACTTGTACTGCAGATCACTCTGTCTCATACAATATTTAGCATGTGCTAGGCCCACACCATATACAATTTTAATTGCAACATTAATTACTGGCAAAATCCAAGTACTCTTAATTTCGGAATGTGATTTCTTAAAAATTATATTGATTACAAAAAAGGGGCAAGAAAGCTACTGCTCAGATTGTCTTTTGGGAAACTATTAAGCATGTACTGAAAATGAAGTGAGGACAGACAGGTGACTTTAGCTCTGGACTGCTGCAATCACAGCCAAAGCCCACAGTGGGTTGTTAGCAGAGATTATCAGTGGAAAGAGCTTGCAGCTGTTCTGCTTTGCTTCCAGTAGCCATGTTCACTAGCTGTCTCAGCGCTGATATAAAAAGCATTGTACACTACAGGGATTATCTGGATGTAATGCGGGCAGGCTGAAAAAACACCAAACATCTAATGTTTCACATGTGGTAGCCAGGAGATAACCACATCCTTGCAGGGCTGAAAGGCATAAAAGGTGCAGGTAATGAAGTCATATATCCTTGCTCTAAAGGGGTAATCATCTCTATGCGGTCGCTAGAGTTGCTGTCTCACTCATTCAATTCTGAAGACTTCATGGACTGAGACAGGCTTAAAAGACCAAAGTCAAACTGGTTTTTGATTCACATCATAGTATTCAACCTCTGCATCCTACACTCCCTCTGCATGCGAATTTCTCATGGATGTCAACGGGAATGCTGCCAAGGCTCTGTTCTGAGGTCCCAGCATGGTGAAGTGTCGTGGCCTTCAAACTGTGAATGCTCCAAGGACCCCACACCTCAAGTGCAGTGAAAGATGAAGGGGAATGAGGGATGAGGGAGGCACAGATTCTCTATTGAAGAATCAAGCAAGATATGGAGAACATGGTGTTGGAATACATATTGGGTGCGGTAAAGCAAGGGGGAAAAGTCCTGATTTTCTCAAAGTTTGATAAAATCCCTGGGCTAGGTCCTCAGCTGTGGTAAACTGGCATTCTAGTCTATTCTGTATAGGTTATTGGGTTTTCCTCATCACCATAGTATCGGAGTGCTTTCCAGTAGCTCCATTGACTTCAGTGAAGCTATGCCAATTTGCACTAGAAATCTAGCCAAAATGAGCATTATAAAAATGTACAGCGATTCAACTATAGATTCCCACATACCTCCAACAAGCCAAAAAAATATTTAGCGTGACATAAGCACTGCCACTAGCAACGAAGAAAATCCAATATCCATCATAAGGATCATGGCCGAATTTTTCCAAAGCGACTAGCGATTTTGGATGCATTGACTTTTGGTGACCAACATGAGACAGCTAAAGGGACCCATTGTTTTCAAAAGTGCTGAGTGCCCAGCTTCTGAAAAACCAGGCCCCATTAAGGTATCTCAAGTTGGTCACTCAAAAATGGAGTTACTAATCTTTCCGTAACGGTTGTTCTTCGAGATGTGTTGCTCATGTCCTTTCTAAGGCAGGTGTATGCACATTGCGTGCACCGCTGCTGGAAGCATTTTCCCCAGTGGTATCATCCAGCTCGGCTCTAGTGCCCCCTGGAGCGGCACCTCCATGTCGAGGTATATAGAGAACTACCACCCGCTCAGTTCCTTCTTGTCGGCAACTCCGACACAGAGGGGTAGGTGGGAGGGTTTTGGAATAGACGTGAGCAACACATCTTGAAGAATAACAGTTACCGAAAGGTTAGTAACCGTCTTTTCTTCTTCGAGTGCTTACTCATGTCCATTCCCATGTAGGTGATTCCCAAGCTGTAAGTTTAGGAGGTGGTTCCCTGACTGAGGCTGGGGCTCTGTGTGCCAAGGAGGTAGATGGTGCTGAGTCCACTTGGCGCTTGGAGGCCGGATGGAGTGTCACTTCCATCAGGAGGAACTTGAGCCTGATCTCTCTCTTCTTTTTAATTCTCGGCCTAAAATTCACATAAAGGTGGCACTTAGCAGGAATGTGCCCCTGTCCCAGACACTTTAGACAGTTCTCGTGCTCACCAGATCTTGTTGGTGCAAGTGGTACACCTTTTGAAGCGTTAGGAGCAAGGCACGCCCCGAGCCTCCGAGCCTAGCGGGAGGAACTGCAGAGCGGGGAACTAACTATTCTAACTACGATTATTCACACTATCTAACGACAACTATTAACAACTATTTACACTCGTGTGTAAGTAACACTGAGGAGAAGTTCACAGAATGAGTAGAAGCGTTCCAGCAATCGTCACGGACGGAAAGAAGGAACTGACGGGGTGGCAGTTCCCTATCTACCTTGACATCGAGCCGCCACGAGAGCCAGCCCGGACAATACCAGTGAGGAAAAGGCTTCCGGCAGCAGTACTCACGACGCGCACGCACCTACACTGGAATGGACATAGGCAAGCACTGGGAGAAGAACTGAAAATTTAGGCCCACATTTTGAAATGGAATTGAACTCCACAGATCAGCAAACCTTTTTGGCCACAAAAGACAGGCCACAGACAGCCTTATACTAGCAACCCATTGCAACTGTAGAACACAAAGCAGGCATGCTGAAAACAAACATTAATCAGAGTTAACCTGTACTAGTTTAGTTAAGATCAGTGGTGTGGTCTCTGGAGAGGAGGGGAGGGAAGAAGGGGACTGGATTGTTTTGCTATTTACAGAAGGTACAACAGTACATAAAGCTCAATGCCTTACTTTTGCAGCCACTCTGCTATATCCTTCGCAGTAGCACCATAGTTCTCATAGTGGAACAGGAACTTTCCCTTCCTATTAATGCAACAAAACGAGATTTAGTCTCTGTGCTGGATGATAAGGAGGAACATGAAGTTATGAATTAATATACGATTTCTAAAGAATAAGTAAAAAGGACTGACTCAAAGTAGCAGATGGTAGGGTATCCCCGGACATGGTATTCTTCCTTTATCTTTTCAAATTCAGCAGAGTGGACGTTCATCCCTGCAAGCACCTGCAAAATCAGAACAGAACCATTTGTCTCTTTGCCCTCCTGCTATTCACAATAATATAGAAACTGTCACTGCAAATTCAAAAGAAGAAACAAACTGCCCAGATTAATAGTCGGACAGATTCAGATGGCACTCACGTTATTGCAAAGTGACAGACACACCACTGAAGCCAGTGGAATTACTCTGGTTTGCTTTGATGAAAGAGAGATCAGAGCCTGGTCTGCTATATACAGCTTGGAAGAAACATTCTAGTCAGTTCATTTCTGTTCCTCGTTTTCTGAACAACAGATTACTCATTTATATGCACCGTCTAATAGAAGTACTCAAAGGGGACTTGCTCAATAGACTTACTGATGCCATCTCCGTATATTTACATTTCAAGTGGCAGGACGAACTGGTTTATTCTGTTTCTCAAGTACCACAGCTCAGTAAGTGTGCAGACATTAGCCAGGATACAAGCAGTTCTAGCTCACCTCTTTAGTCTCCACTTGGGCAGCCAGTTTAAAGTCTCACCTAAAGGCTAGAAAGCCAAATTTCCTGAGCAGTAGCTTTGCACTTATGGGTGGGAGGGGGCATAAATGAGCATTACTGCAATTTACAAATAGAGTTCGCTTTCATTTTATGCAACAGGAAAGGAGCCCTTCTGAGAGGCTTCTAGAAAAAAGATTGGGCTCCGAGCCGCACACAGGCTCTTTAAACAAACAAAGCCATCTTCACCCATCATCACTTAGTATCACAGAAATGTAGGGCTGGAAGGAACCTCAAGAGGTCATCTAGTCCAGCCCCATCCTGAGGCAGGATTAAGTATACATCAATTATAGCAAATGCCTTTGATACCAAGCATCCATGACTTCTAGAAATAACACACAGTGCTTCAATACTTCATAAATGTTAACTCAGCCTCACAATGGCCCTGTGAGGCAGGTGAGCATGATCTCCATTCTACAGATGAGGAAACTGAGGCACAGAGGTGCAGTGACTTGTCTCATAGAGACACCAGTGAATCAGAGAAAAACTGGACATTAAGACTCAGGAGTTCCTGGCTCGCAACCCTGTGCCATACTCACCTACAGACCATACTGCCCCTCAAGTACTTTTAAAACACTGGGAAGTTGTGGATGGATCTAGCTAGCCATTTCTGTGGGTGTGGGATTTACACAGAGGTCACCCCACAACCTGGAGATACAACTCCAAGATTAACTCCACCCAGTTTAATGGCATTGACAGTTTAAATCATTTTAGCATGGGCTTAATGCAAACCCCTCTGGAAACAGGATTTTCTCTTTCCAGCTAAAATACCACAACAGAATTTAATACCAGTTTCCTGACTGCAGCAAATGGCATGGACAAAATGTGCTCAGAACCAGCTTGAAATAAATCTTCAGTACAAGATCCTCACATGAAGGTCAGTCAGGCTTTACTCAGAAGGTACTGGAGAGTTACAAAAGGAGACATTTTTGTCTCTTTTCCCCCACTTGGCGACAGGACACCTACTCTAGCAAACACAAAGGAGCAGACTTTACATCAGCCTTCTGTTCATTTTACTTTTATGAATTTTCTTTGAGCCACCAATGAGCCATTTTACTTGACCCTACAGGTACTGGACCTGATTCTCCATGCCTTGTCCCTTGTGTTGTCATTTACACACATGCAGACTAGGTGCAACAAGCTACCAAGCCACAACGATAACTTTATATGGTGTAAATCGGTTGTTCCCAGCCAGGGATACATGTACCCCTGGGGTATGCAGAGGTCCTCCAGGGGATAAATCAACTCATCTAGATATTTGCCTAGTTTTACAACAGGCTACATAAAAAACACTAATGAAGTCAGTACAAACTAAAATTTCATAGATAATGACTTGTTTATATTGCTCTATATAATATACACTAAAATTTAAGTACAATATTTATATTCCAATGGATTTATTTTATAAACATATGGTAAAAATGAGAAAGTAAGCAATTTTTCAGTGTGCTGTGACACATTTGTATTTTTATGTCTGGTTGTGTAAGCAAGTAGTTTTGAGTGAGGTGAAACTGGAGGGGTACATAAGACAAATCAGACTCCTGAAAGGGGTACAGTAGTCTGAGAGCCACTGGTGCAAATGGCTATACAGGCCAAAGGAATGGAGAATCAAGCCAAAGAATTATGTTTCTTCTGAGGGACAAGCTACCAAAGTTAAAACACAAAGTTAGCTATAGGAGTTCAGAAAACACCAATACTCCACACAGACATTCCTGTGGCCAGAGGCTCAGCTGGTGTAAACTGCTGTAGCTCTACTAACTTCAAGTAAGATACAAGCTGAGAATTTGGCCTCTGGTTATTTTCAGGAACACATGGTCACTCTAAAGTGAACGGGAGCTTTATGCCCCATAGACATAAATGGGAGCGTAAAGGATCCCAAAATTGCTATAATATATGCTTTAAGAATTCCAAAGGAAAGAGGAGATCAAAACTTCCATGCAATGTGTGATGCTCAATATTGTAAAACATTTCTGGATTTTGCTGATCCCATGCAATAAAGTAAAACACATGACATGTACTAACACGATAACTTCTAAGAAAGGAGCTTTGGCTTGCCCTCAATTGATTCAGAAGCATCAGTCATAAGAATTCTGCCCAAGTACTCATTATAAAAAATAAGCATTTTAAGTTACACACAATGCTGAGCCCATTTTAATGGAGATACCCTGATATTGCTTTCTGTCTAAATCTGCACACACTGAATGGAGTATAATTGAACAAAAACCCATTATAACAGATGCAGAATTTTAATATACAAGTTCCAGCCCAGCTAAAGCAAATAGAATATTAAACAGTAACTTCCTTCATTTGACACGTTTCGGTATGTGTCTTATTCCAGAAGCCCTAAGATTCCACATGAACTGAAGACAGGCCCTGATTCAGTAAAGCACTTAATAATAATACCGTGCTTTTATACAGCACTTTTTATCAACAGATCTCAGAGCACTTTACTGTGGAGGTCATTATTATTCTCCCCATTGTATAGATGGGAAAACTGAGGCAGGGAGGTGAAACGACTTGCCCAAGCTCACCCAACAGGCCAGTGGAAGAACCGGGAATAGAGCACAGGTCGCCTGAGTCTCAGTCTAGTGTTCTAGACAACCCTGTCTTCTTAAGCAAGTAACTGATATGAATGGGAACTTAAGCATGTGCTTAAGTGCTTTGCCAACTAGGGGCGCTTTCTCGAATTGGAGCCAGAGGATGACAGTTACAGGAATCCAAAGTTAATAACTGGAATCTCTCTGCTTGCAGGACAGAGATACCCTGGTCTGTTCAAATTATGAGCTGGTCTTTTCCTTTTGCACCGTTGTGCAATTTAGTGTGAATTATGAACCTACTTTAACACTGAAAATGTCATCTAGCTTTCCTCTGGGCCACAGCACAGACACCAAAAAGACAGAGAGAATACAGTAACCAACGTCAGGTACAGTTCACCTTTTCATTTTTACAACCTATTAAATCAGTAGTCACGACATTTTGTATTTGCATGCTTTTAATAGCAATAAGGAGCTCCGAACCTGGCATTTCCTGGCACCTAGTGACTGGTTGGGTTAAAAGGCCAAACCCTCAGCTTGCCCAAGCCAGTCACAAACTGCCAGGAAACACCTGACCCAGAGGTCATTATTGCTTTAAAGTACACAACGGAAAAACTGTGAAGTGTGCAGTATAATACACACACACACACACACTTTTACACTTACACTTACTTTATATATATAAAGTTAGATAACATAGGAAGATTAGCCCACGGAAAACTGGGTTTGAATTTAGAACAAAGGACTGAGCTTATATGAGAGAAAACAGCCTCTCCTGCAGTGAGTCAGACCAAAGTCTTGATCTGGCAACTCTGTCTAGCAAGACCCCCTGTGCCAACACGAAGCCCCATTGACATCAGCAACTTTCCAAACGGCACAGGTGTCTGCCTGCATGGAGCTTGCTGTAGTGTTGGGACCCTAGCATTCAGTCTCACTAGATTATTAAGATGGTTCTCCTGAAAGATCGTTCTAAAAAGCAGAGGGAAATGATCAAATGTTGGGGGTGGACAGGAAGGGAAAGGAGCAATGGTTTAACTTCTCCAGCCTGAGTGGAAACCCCTGTAAAAAGTGGGATTATTTGTGGAATAGGCAATAGAAAACTTCAAGAAAATACAGTGTGTTCTGCACAGAGCTAACCTCCCCCAACACTGGTCACACATGTGGATGTTTATGTGTCTCATTCCTGTATACCTGAAGTCCTGGAGCATTACAATTCAACTGTCCCACCAGACCGGTGTGTCATGCACAGAGGAACCTAGTGTTAATTCAACGGAATTCACACCGGAGGACAGGGGGAATTGTAATGCTGTAAATCAGCAATACCAGAATGCTTCTAAAAATATCTTCAAGGGCCATATTCTGACCATAAGAAATACATGCAACTCCCAAGGAGTTGCCCTAAGCAAACGAACATTTAACATATGTGTCTACCAAGTTTAAGAACAACTAGTTGGGAGAGAGTGCAAGTGTGAGGATTTTTAAAACTCACAAGAAACACTGACTGGAACTGTCCTGCCAATGAACCTCAAGGCTTCAACCCCTCTGCTCTACCACATGCAGCCTCTCCGGGGCATAGCCTGCCATCTGTGACAACCTGAATGATGAAACACAGTTAGGAGGAAACCAAACTCAGCTTAAACTCTGCACTGACCCAAATCTCCATCAGTCATTTTCCTTCGCCTCAAGTACCCAGACCCTCTCCGACTTTCTTTGTTATATGTATATAAAATCTTGACCTTCATGCTGCCCATGACTTATTTGAAGATCTCAAGTGGGGAGGGGGAAAGCAGTCGATGTGATATATCTTGGTAAGGCTTTTGACACAATCCCAACATGACATTCTCGTAAACAAACCAGGGAAATGTGGTCTAAATGAAATTACTACAAGGTGGGTGCACAACGGGTTGAAAGACCACACGTGGGGAGTAGTTTATCAATGATTCACTGTCGGACTGGGAGAGCCTATCTAGTGGGGTCCTGTAGGGTTCAGTCCGGGGTCCGGTACTATTCAATGTTTTTATTAATGACTTGAATAACGGAGTGGAGAGTATGCATATAACATTGTGGAGGACACCAAGCTGGGAAGGGTTGAGAGCACTTTAGAAGATAAGATCATAATTCAAAATGACCTTGACAAATTAGAGACTGAAATCAACAGGATTTCAGAGTCTCTGAAATCATCAGGATGAAATTTGATACAGACAAGTGTGAAATACTACACTTAGCAAGGAAAAATCAAATGCACAACTACAAAATGGGGAATAACTGGGTAGGAGTTAGTACTGATGAAAAGGATCTGAGGGTTAGAGTGGATCACAAATTGAATCCGAGTCAGCAATGGGATACAGTTGTGAAAAAAGCAAATACACCCCAAAATGAAATTAACTGGAGTGTTATGTGTAAGGTGCAGAGGTAATTGTCCTGCTCTTCTCAGCACTGGTAAGGCCTCAGCTGAAGTACTCTGTCCAGCTCTGGGCACTACACTTTGGGAAAGATGTGGATAAATTGAAGGAAGTCCAGAAGAGAGGACCAAAAATAATAAAAGGTTTAGAAAACCTGACCTATGAGGAAAGGTTAAAAAATACTGGGCATGTTTACTCTTAAGAAAAGACGACTTAAGGGGGACTGATAACAGTTTTCAAATATGTTAAGGGCTGTTAGAAAAAGGATGGCAATCCATTGTTCTCCATGTCCACTGAAGATAGGACAAGAGGTAATGGACTTAATTTGCAACAAGGGAGATTTAGGTTCGGTATTAGGAAAAGCTTTCTAACTACAGTATAAGGGTAGTTACGTTCTGGAATTGGCTTCCAAGGGAGGTTGTGGAATTCCCACCATTGGAGGTTTTTAAGAACAGACTGAACAAACACCAGTCAGTGAAGTTCTAGGTTAATTTGGTCCTGCCTCAACACAAGGGGCTGGACTTGATGAACTTGAGAGGTCCCTTCCAGCCCTACATTTCTATGATTTTATGATCAATGTTAAATCTTATTGATGCAACATATAACTCACCTATGGAACTCACTGTTGCTGGATATTACCAAAACCAGTACTTTAATGAAATTCTAAATAGGACTGACATTGCTACGAATAAGAATCATCATCATCTGTGGTTTTATAAAAGCTAAGATAAAATTACAAGGTCAATCAATCCTCATGCTTCTTGACAGAGAATGATCACCAGCTGCAGTCAGGAGGAATTCCCCCCTCCCACCAGAGTGTGATTCCCTGTTATAAAACTGGGTGTTTTATGAGAATTTAAGTGTCTCTCTGCAGCATCCAGTTTTGGCCACTCTCAGGATATGTCCACACTGCAACAAGAGATGTGACTACAGCTTGGGTAGACATACCCAACCTAGCTTTAAACTAGCTAGCTCGCTAAAAATGGCATAGACTAACTGCCCAAGTACAATCCCACCCAGCACCCACTCATCACCCACATTGCCATGGCTTCACTGCTCCTTTAACGAGCTAGCTCAATCACACCTAGCACAAGTATGTCCATGCATGATGCAATAACATCTCCCACTGCAATGCAGACATACCTCCACAGACAGGACACCACGCTAAAAGGACTACTGGATCCCAGTCCTGTAAACTCTTCCTTAACTTTACTCACATGACCAGCCCCATTGAAATCAACAGGATTACTCACATACTTAAAAGTAAGCATGTGGGTAAGTGTGTGTAGGACCAGAACCATAGCCTGTTCCAGCAGGAGTCACACTTGGTGTAGGAGGTGAGTGAGCAAAATCTCATGCTCCATACTACAAAAATCAAGAGCAAACATTGTGAAAGGATTTGGAGCTGGATTGTTTATTGGGGGAGGTTTTTTGTTTTTGGAGTTGCTTAAAATATTTCTCCTCCAACCTGAAATCCGTTAAAATTTCCTGCTTCAGTTAATACTTAAATACTCAGAAGATAAACGTAAGGTTTTTTTGCTTTGACATTTATACATCTTGTCATTCTCTCACTTACATATGTACCCTTCAGTTCTGTGGCTGCCTGCTGGAAAGATGGCATCATCCTCTTACAAACGCCACACCCTGGTCAAAAAGGGAAAAAAAAAAGACAAGGCAAATCATATACCAGTAGTGACATCAGTCATATGTTCTTGTGGATGAAATCTAGCATTATCAAACAGCTTCGGATCTCAAAACACTCTAAAGAATACTAATATAAAATAATAAAATCACTTTTGATTTTTTACCTACTTTTCTAACCCTCTTCGATTATTAACATTTCTAAAAGAATTCTTTTATGACATTTGTGTTTGTTTTTGCATTTCACTCATCTAGATCAGTCAACTTCAGATTCAGTTTTACATTCTGATTCTGAGGCAGTAGCACCATAGTGGTGTGTTTGGGTCATGGTAATTCATAAGAGTGCTTAAAATTTGAAACAGTGATCACTGATATTTCCTCCCAAAGTTTCACCAGAACATCTCTATTCATTTTTTATTAAAACCCTTTTTCTTCCCTCACCCCATCACTTAAAGAAAAATTAATTCTAAATTCTGGGCCTAAATCAAATTTGTGTATCCATTTAACTGAAACGCACAGAGAGAGAAAGGACCTGATCCTGTATTCCCTAGGCTCTCAAGACTCCCACTGATCTAGGTCCAATATGGAATATAGGGTAAAGCCCGGATACATTTTAAAAGTCACCTGTCAAGATCTGAGTTCAAGGTCGTGTGTGTCTCCCTGACCTTGCACCCCAGGACAAGAGTAATCAGAATCTGGCCCTTAATAAGGAAAAATTAGGGCACCTCCAATTCAACCCAGTTTAACAGGTTTTAGGAATTTAATGAAGAAACCCTTCCTTAACATACATAAAAAACCCACTGGTGCTCATTTGATTACTTAGGAAAGGAGATTGTTCAAACAAGATCCTACACATGCCAGACGAGGCAGATTTGCTAGCTAAGAGGGAAAGTGAAGATGTGTGCCTAGAGTGTGCTAAAAGCTGTGCACAGATGATGCTTTAGGAGGCTGAAGTAGATTAGCAATAAATCACCTTGTAAACCAGCAGGTTTTTCCATTGCCAAGTAAATCGAGATGGGGGCGAAGATGTGACTAAGTTCTTCTGAGTCAGATGAAAGGGACTTTTATCTGAATGACTCCTGGGACTGCAATGCGACAGTAGTCAGCATTTGTCTTCCAGCCAACAGTGAAGAGAAAAAGAAAGAGCAGTTGCCTTGTGGCCTACATGAGATCACCCCAAAAAAGATCTGCTAATAGTTTTGGGGAGATTTTGGCACCAGCAATTCAGGCTTCCCCACATCAGTCTCCCTCAACCCCAACCAGGAGGAACATCCTCCAGGAGAGAAAGAGAAGAGGATTCAGGTTTCCATGCCCATTTCGCCCTTGCCTGAGATTGAACTTGGCTGAGATTGGCACAAGTGGGCTAATAAGTGCCAGTTAAGATGATTTCATAAAGGGCATGGCACACCATCCATTTCACTGAGGCCTGAACTGGCATCAACCACTTTCATGCAGTCCACTGAACAGCCAGCAAAAGGCATCAATTATCACAGTCACTTCCTCCCACAATCCATTTTCATCGTCCTGTCGCCAACATTGACATCTCTTGCCCTCTACTTCAAACTCCTTCCAGCTGTCCTCGGAGTCTCAAATTGCCCTGATTACTAGCCTCCTTCATCCCCACCTTAACTTTTCACTCTCTTCTGGTTTCTTTCCTAAAATCCAATCATGCACTGGTCTCCTCTACCTTCAAGAATCCCACCTGCTTAACTCCCTTCAGCTCCAAACCCACAGAACGCACCATCCACAACTGCTACCTGGAGGTTCTCATTCTCAGCTCCATGCTGTATCACATGCACCAGCTCTCAGCAACGGACTCCTTGTTACACCATCTCAAACTCTATCGAGTAGCATCTGCCCTTATACAGACTTACCAGTGTAGCTTTGTCACAAAGACTCATTTTGTGCCAGGTAGGAGAAACAGACTTACATTTTATTTTAACACTGAGCAGTCACTGATCTTTTTCGAAACAAACACTGAATGTGATTATATCGCTTTGTAAATTTAATCAAGAGAACCAGTCAAAATCTTTATTTTGTCATCATCATCATGAGATATATCCTCCAGCTGTTTGGTCATGTTTTTGCTTCTGTACATCTTTCACAATTTGTGCTGAGAACACCAAGCTTTTGCAGAATGGTTGCTTTTGTTGCACACATGATCCCGCACCTCTAGTATATGCATGTATCTCAGTTGTACTGTTCCTCCACATTCATTGTAAGCAAATCTGGTCTGCCATTTGCTTATTCCTGCATTTTGTCTTTATGCCTTAGAATGAATTTTTAATCAGATGTACTTCAATTCTTTCACTGCTCACCAACCCTCCCCTTTTGGAAGCCCAGTTTTCAACTGTACTATAAATATCCTTTATTTGTTGCAAAGTCAAGTCCACTTCCTGCAATAAACTTGCTGTGACCTGTGCACAGGACTTATGAGGAGAGGCTGAGGGAACTGGGCTTGTTTAGTCTGCAAAAGAGAAGAATGAGGGGGGATTTGATAGCAGCCTTTAACTACCTGAAAGGGGGTTCCAGGGAGGATGGGGCTAGGCTGTTCTCGGTGGTGGCAGATGATAGAACAAGGAGCAACAGTCTCAAGTTGCAGGGCGGGAGGTCTAGGTTGGACATTAGGAAAAAGTTTTTCACTAGGAGGGTGGTGAAGCACTGGAATGGGTTACCTAGGGAGGTGGTGGAATCTCCATCCTTAGAGGTTTTTAAGCTGAGGCTTGACAAAGCCCTGGCTGGGATGATATAGCTGAGGTTAGTCCTGCTTTGAGCAGGGGGTTGGACTAGATGACCTCCTGAGGTCCCTTCCAACTCTAATATTCTATGATTCTATGGTTATACCACAAATAATTCCAAGAAAGTTTAGAAGCAGGGCAAACCCCTCCTCCAGATCTCGGTCAGGTACCCTCCCAGATGGAAGGATTTGGGGCTCCGTTCTTGTCCAACACTGGGTAATAACACAAGGGGTGCTGGTAAGAGACTGATCTGGATTTCCCTTTTCCAATTACAAGACTTAGGTCAGGGCTACAAAACGTTCCATATCTACATCACGTGGCAGCAATCAGTGTCTGCACCTTCTGAGAATCAATATTTTAATGTGACTGCTGGATGAGTTTTGTCTTTCTTAAGTACATGGCACAGTGGAAGAAAAGCAGAAGAGCTGGCAGAGAACAAAATCAGAAGGCTAATGTTAAATAAAAGATGAGGGAAGGAAGGATTGTGAAATAGAAGGAGGGTAAAAAAAAAAGTAGGCTTCTTCACAGAAGTTTAGAAATCAGCAAAAGGATTACAATAGCAGAAACTAGCAGGTGTTTAAAAGAAGCAAAACTGGAAACAGCAGTGTCTATGGGACCGGTTCAAAGAGAAGGAAGGGTCAGATAATGCACATTTCAAGAAAAGACTTGGTTGTGGAAAACAATCATTCATGAAGGAGGTATACTGTGAAAGCGTTCTGGAGCTCAGGAATCTCCCTGAAGGAATGCGTTACAGGCGTAGGGAAGGCATATCATCTCATGCTGACACAAGGCAGGAGGCAGTTGCTGTGAGTTACAGTACATGCTGCAAGTCAGAAAATGGCAAAGCCACACAGAGATGAACCTGGGCTATCCTACCACACTTGTAAAATTTAAAGAAAAGGGCTAGAGTAAGGCGAAATGGTAAGGGAAATGAGCTCTCTTACTGAGCTATTAGACCCAGCCTTGGGCAGTTCAGGTCATCCCAGCAAAACTTAGATGGGACTAAAGGTAAAATCACATACGACGGATGAGGAATTTGGGCTGCTCATTAAACAATGCTGCCACGGGATGCTCATTTTAACACAGCAAAGCAATTGCAAGGGAAACCTAACTCATCATTAGATCCACTACCAAGGTTAATGCAACGGTGCTTTTCTATCATGGATCCTGGGATAGTTCCCTCTTCACAGCTCGCCTGCCTTGCAAGCGAGCAGTGGCTTTAGTGCAATGGTACTCGGACTTAAAGAGCAGGAAAGCTAGGTTGCTGAAAGGAACTGTAAGGAGCCACCAAATAGGGGCAGTGCAACGTTTACACACAGCGAAGTTCGCAGCGTGACTCAGTCATCAGGCGTTGACATAACACAAACAAACAATCTCACTGCAACACAATGTCAAGGAGTCAGTCACTGCTGTCATTTTGTGACTCGCTACAACTCCACCTGACACACTCTTTCCTGGACACCGAGGGGATCCTGGTAACTTCCCCATGTTACATCATGTATGCAGCTCTCCTGAATTCTGTCCCCTCTGCCTGACACTCGGCAGACCGTGTGAAGCCGCAGCCAGAGCCCTGGTCTCCTTTGGAGATTCACTGCTTTAGTGAGACCAGTTTTCATGAGCTATGGAGAAGGAGAATACTGCAGAAAGTAAGCAAAAGCATGAACAGTGTCCATAGTACCGTACAGGGCAGAGAGTTGGGCCCACACAAACTTGTGTGTGTTAAGTCATAAGCACTTAGCATCCGAGAACAGAGCCTGAGAAAACCAGACAGTACAAGTAATAAAGTGATGTGAAAGTGTAGCAACTGAGATGGTTAGCAGCAGGCAGTGGAAAGAGGCAAGACTTGGGAAACAAAGGGGAAAAAAAGAAGACGGACTGGCCAGGAGAGTGATAGAGTGGATGGCAGGGGAAAAGACCAGAAAGAAACCAGAAGACAAATGCTAAGGGCTGTACAGTGCAAGTAAATGAATGTTAGTCACTAAAGCGGGATAAATGAAGGAAGTGGATGAGAAACCACCACTCAGAGGAGAGCATCTCTGGGTACAGATGATGGTTGATCGGCCACAGGAGTGGCACATTGATAGGAAATGCCAGATCACTTACATGGGGCATAGAACATCATCAGAAGAGGTCTGTCTTCTTTCTTTAGAAGCCTTCTGAATTCCTAAAGTATAAAACCAAACAAAAACCGCGATCAATGAAACAGATTCATCCATCTGGACACAGCCACTTTTAATGGTGTTCAACTTTAAAAGGTAAATCATGTATTAAAGACACTTCCCTTTGTTTCTTAATTATTTGGGGAGGGCGGGGGGAAATCTCGTAAAAAGCCAAAACTTGAATCACTTTTCTCCACTCAAGTTCAGCTTAGGAAGAGTTAATACAAATTACCATGGGACTCATTCACTAAATACTTTAAGAGAAATTTTCAGTGCTAAGATGTGGAAATTACACTACTCGCCGGCTTTCACTAGAGGCTTTTGGAAGCGATAGGATAATAGACCCATTTTCCTGCCTGACCTTCTCAATGAAATCCACTCTGACTTCTTATTAAGGAGCTGGAGTCAACTAAAAAAAAGACTTGCTTCCACACCATGAAAGCCTAGGCAGGGCCATGAGAGGCCACAACAATAGATTTTTTCAGTGCTGGTATGGTGGGGGAAACCAGATGAAATTTTTAAATGGCATGTGACCTCAGGAGAGATTGTAATGGAGAACAAAAAGGTGAGCATTAAAAATTAATCTTCTTACAAAAACTGAATGTGAAAATAACTATTCCTTATATCAAAAATGAAAGCTAGAAAATGGAAAAGGCTTTTTACGAAATACCAGCTAGAGCTCAATCAATTAAAATTTTTAAATCGATAGACTAGAAAATCATACAAATCATTCCACTGATCATTACAGGAGAGAGCACAGTTAGCACTGCAACAGCCCAGGCTTTTCTAAATGGGAAATAAAATGTAACACTATTTGCAGCCTTCCCACTGAAACCGAGAGGAAGGCGGGTCTTGTGGTTACGGCACTGGGCTACCACCGTGGAGATGTGGTTTCTGTTCCTGCCTCTGCTGCACACTCCCTGTGTGATCTCAGATAAATCACTGAATCTCTTTATTGTCTTTGTGCTTTACTGTCAAGCTATAAAATGAAAACGGCATTACTTTCTCCCAGCCTGTGACTCATCTTTATTTAGATGCCAACTCCTCATGGCAGGGACTGCTCATTTACTGGTGTACAGCACCTCACGTAATGGGGCCCCTATCACAGCCGTAGCATTGCAACATTCACCACCATTTTACAAATCACTAAAAGGAAGGCAGAATGCTGCAGCAGAGAAGGCAGCAGCCTGGGAGTCTGGAGAACCGGCTCTGTAGTTAATGTGAGATGTGGACTTGGGAGAGTCACTTAATCTGTGCCTCAGTGTCTTCTTCTGCAGAAGGGGAAGAATGGTGCTTGCTCACTTTTGTAAAGAGTTCACGCACACACACACACACACACACACACACACTTCATATATCTGGTTGAAGTACCTTTTCACTGTCAACATGCACAACGTCTTTGGCTTCAGGGTCCTCCTCCCACAACGGAGCTCCTTCTGGATCCTTCAGAAAGGCCACCACTGACTGTGATAAATGGAAAGACAAGGAGCTTTTAAACATCACTGCAACCAGAACTAGGACGGACACCATCCCAAATGCCACCTTTCTATTAAGCTAACATTTTGTGTTCCCCTTTCAGCAACCGTTGTCGCCATTCTGCCCTCCCACTTGTCTGTGGAACTGCTGCAGTTCCTCTGAACAAGGATGGAAAGCGCTAGAACTGAGGGGCTGTTCCAAGGTATGGACTCCCTGCATGACAAATATCCCAGGTCATCAGGGCTTGTTCTCTCTGTATTGCTGATGGAGCCCTGGGGAGAAACAGGTCAAGAGAAGGGCATGAGGAGGTTAGAGGATACACTGCTGCAAGGACCTTCCCAGACCACAGAGGATTACTTCAGCAGAACTAGATTCTGTGAGGCAGCTCCTCAGCTGCTCCTTGGCCTGGTGGGCTAGGATTCCTTCCTGCCTTTGGGCCAGATTCTCATTCCAGTCAGGCAGCTCCCTTTTCAGAAGCCGAGTGTACACACAGCCACGCATACTTTAACACAGGCTAACCTGGTCAAATTAAATTCTAGGCTTGAGCTCAACCAGCTTAGATTGTGTTAAAGATTTGTGTACTTTTAACTTTTTAGACATGCTAGCTGACAGATGCTAACACCCCACCTTTTATTCTGGTCTAAACAAGGCCTCTGACATTTTTACAATCCCTCTGCCTTCAGCAGGGCTGCTCAAGTGTAACGGACTAGAATTTGGTACAACAATCTGTTCATGATGGGCAAGAAGAAATAGATTCCAACTGCATCCTAGTTGGCTCTGAAGCATTCAGAGGAGTAAAAAACATCATCTAGCTGTGTATTTTAGTTACTAAAGTCAGCAAACAGGACTCTTAATACACTTAGGGAGCAGATCTGCTGAGTAAAGAAGGGTCATTACCACACAGGCGCTTCTGGGAGAAGCAACACACATTACCACGGCGGTAACAGAGATGGGTCCCATCTAGACAGGCCAAACCACTTTATAATGCAGTTATAATTGTAGCATAGATGGAGAAGCTATGGCAATAACCTCCCTGACCAATGCTGGAAGAGAGCTCTGTAGCATGTGAGGGAGGTAGGGAAGGTGGAAAAGAAGGGGGAGGGAGGGGGGGAGGAAGATCTCATCTGCAGTTAAGAAAGACATCAGATTTTGCTCTCTCGCCAGAACTGTGTCTGGATCTCAATTATACACCAAGGGAGAGGTAAGGGGTCAACCTTTTAACTGCTAACAAGCGTGATTTCAGGAATCCCTGTGTGCCAAATTCAGCTATGTAGAAACAGATGCTGTTAGAGGATGGATGATTAAAGGGATTTAATTTATCCAGTCTCTCTCTCTCTCAGCCAAAACAAAAAAAAAAAAGATGATGTGTCATGTTTTCTGGCAGGGATGGGCAGCATATTGCCATCCATTCATTCCTCTGCTCAGTGGAGCTTTCGTATTTCCCACACGTTTAACAAACCAACCAACCTTTTAACCACAAAAGCATAAAAACCTTCTACAAAAAGGTTCCTACACTCCCAGGTTAGGGTTGGAGATCTGGACACAGTCTACGTCACCCTGTAGCACTCGCCATGTCACGGAGTCCATATCAAACACAAACACACTCTGATTTCGTAGCAGACAGGACCAAGCTGGGTGTACTGTAATTGTTTTCTCAAAGCACGCAAGAGCTTTGAACTGAACACCGATGGAGCACGGTTCAGGAACATGGTTTTGTCCACTCTATACTGCAGGATCAAACCACGTTTCAACATGATGGAACCAGGTTCCCCAGCACAGTGGTGAGCGCAATGGAGGCTGATTAACTGGCCATCTTACGGAAAGTAAACTATATTGCAGCAGGATGATAATCAGAGGCTTATTAGCCTTTCGATTTGACACATAAACCTTTAAATCAGCAGTTCCCAACCTTGGGGTTGTGATCCCATTTGGGGTCGCAACAATAAAAAACAGGGTCACAGACGCTCGACAGCTCCCGGCCGGGTCACAGGCAGGCGGCCTCACTCCTCCCCTTTTACTTTGTCTCCTCCCCACCAATGCGCCCTTCCCATCGCGGAGAGTCCTGGGTGCATTTCGACACCCAGCAGTGCCCGGCTCAGGGCAGCAGCCCTGGAATGGGAGGAGGCACTGCTGGGGCAGGAGGGAGGCACTGCTGGGAGGGGGGGGAGAGGGGGCAGGAGAGATCGTATTGTCACAGTGCTGGGTGTGGGACTGCCTGGGGCAGGAGAGCAGAGAGGGGATGGGGCCTAAGTGAGATGAATGAGGACAATTACTGCAAGGCAAAGAGGTGTGGCACAACAAAACTTGCAGCCCAGGGGAAAAAGAGATAAGGTGGCTTTAAGGCCTTGTCTACACTAGAAAGTAGTGTCACCGGTAGGTTTTTTGGTGATACAAAAGTGCTATAATTACAGCGCTCGCGCCCGTTCATACCTCACTCATTTTGTCGCAAAAACACATCCACGCTTGGTGCTGAAGAATCGACAGTGAGAGCAGTGCATCATGGGCAGCTATCCCACCGTACAACTCGGCAGCTTCTGCCGCTAGGAATTCTGGGATGGGGGAAAGGAGCGCGGAGCAGCATGGGTGCTGGCTCAACGTCCCATGGTGCACTGCGTTTCCAAGCAGTCATTCATTGCACTGCTGGTAGCGACTCGCGCCATTTTTTCCAACAGCTCCCCGCCGTTTACTGCACGCCTGCCATGTCTATCTGAAAAGAGGGATCCCACGCTACTCTCCCCTGTTGCTTTCAGCGTTCTGAACACATCGTGGCTGGTCACGCAGTACATCATGAATTCCAAATTGGAACAGGAATCCGAGGAGCCTGACCTGCTGAGTGACATGCAGACAAACAGCACCGCATTACTGTTGTGAACTGCCGCTTCTGGGTGCGCAAGACAAGCACTGAGTGGTGGGATCGCTTCTTTCTGCAGTTCTGGGATGACGAGCAGCGGCTACAGAACTTTCAAATGCGCAAAGTCACCTTCTTGGAACTCTATGCGGAGCTGGCCCCTGCCCTCCGGCACAAGAATATCAGAATGAGAGCTGACCTCTCGGTGGAGAAGCACATGGCAATCGCTATGTAGAATCCCATTGCTGGCAACTCCAGACTGCTACCGGTCAGTCGCTAATCAGTTGGGAGTTGGCAAGTCCATCGTTGGAGCTGTGTTATTACAAGTGTGCAGGGCCATTAATCACATTATGCACTCTGGGCAATGTGTGTGAAATAGTGGATGGATTCGCAGCAATGGGATTCCCTAACTGTGGCTGGGCAATAGATGGCACACATCCCAATTTTGGCACCAGACCCTCTCGCGATGGAGTACATCAATAAAAAGGGGGTACTTCTCTATGGTACTGCAGCCGCTTGTGGATCACCATGGGCATTGCACTGATATCAACACAGGTTGGTCAGGAAAGGTGCATGATGCTCGTATCTTCAGGAACACTGGCCTGTACCAGAAGGTACAAGATGAAAAGATTCCAATAGGGGATGTTGAGATGCACATAGTGATCCTGGGACACACAGCCTAACTCACTAATGCCATGGCTCATGAAGCCTTACACAGGCAACCTGGACAGCAGGAAGAAGCACTTCAATAACAGGCTGAGCAGGTGCCAAATGACTGTTGAATGTGCGTTTAGCAGGTTAAAGGCGTGCTAGCGATGCCTTTATGGCAGGCTGGACTTAAATGAGGACAATATTCCTGTGGTTATAGCTGCCTGCTGTGTGCTCCATAATTTATGTGAAGCTAAGGATGAGAAGTTTGCCCCTGGGTGGACCGCAGAGGCACATCGCCTTGCATCTGAATATAAGCAGCCAGATGGCTAGGGGTATTAGAGGGGCACAACAGGGGGGCCTTATGCATAAGGGAGGCACTGTGGACCCATTTTGACAATGAGACTCCATAAGGTGTTTTTTTAAACAGTGCTGTGACATTCTATGACCGCTATACAGCTGTACATGTGTGTCAGTGGTAGGTGCACATATCCTGTTCAACACATAAAGAGTGCTTCTTGTATTGAGAGCTTACTTTTATTATTAAACACAATACAGCACACAACACAAACAAATCCTAGAGGGGGTAAAGTACTGGGGGGCAGTGCCAGCTATGACAGCTGTGTGTAAGTCCAGCTGTCATTCTCATAGCTGTCTGAGGGGGGGAATGAAGGGGGTAGCGAGATAGTCCATGACTTTGGTAGGACTGTGTAGGGGAAGTAGTTCTGTTGTGGCTAAAGGAGGGAGATGAGCTTGCATGAACTGTGTCTGCAGTGACACTATTGTCTTTAGAAGCTCTGTCTGATCCTCCAGGGCCTTGATTATTCACTCATGGCCAGCTAAAATTCTCTCCTGGTTTTCTTTCCGTTCCTGTCTGTCCATCTTCTGAGATTCTGACATCGATTGTCTCCATGCCCTTTTCTCTTTTGGATGCTTCAGAGGACAGGAGGAGTTCCTGGAACATCTCCTCCTTGCTTCTCCGAGGTCGTTTCCTTATCAGACGTAGGTGGTCCGCCGGCATAGGGGCCTTGGCTGCGAAGGTCACATCTGTGAAGAAGAAGAAGAAGAAACAATGAACAAAACCATTATTGTGAGTGCCTTAAGAGTACACATTAATCACTGTGAAACACACTTCGTTCTCACTGTCCCTCTGCGCAGAGTACAGCTCCTTGATGAGCCTGAGAAAGGTGAGTTGGAGGGAGGGAGCAGACCATCCAAGCAAGTCTAGGTTCTTGGTGGGCGCTCACTTGGGGCATAAATGCAGGCACACAGGGGAAAACAAATGTCAAATTGTGCCGCCATTCTCCACAGGCAGGGTCCATAGAAGCAGATATCTCGCTCCTTAGAATCAGCAAGGATGCATCTCCTCCACGCAATCAGCTTCAAACTGGGTCCCTATGCTGCACGACTTTGCACAGCTTTGGTCCCCACTCAAGTGATTGCCAATTGGCGTGGGAAAGTGACCTACAACGAGGGCAGAAACACAGCTGCTCTGCCCAGGAATCACAGGAAGACACCCGCAAAATCTCAGTGTGCATTAACGTGCTTCTCAGCTGTACTGCCTAAATGTGCAAGGGAATGGGAACGCACATGCAAACACCACTTCTCCTATGCATTTCTATCCCTTCAACTACCTGTATGTTTTAGCCAAGTTAATGACCCCATTGCCTCCAGTACACAAGCAGCATCAGCTTCCAAACACTTACCAGAACTCCCCTTTCCTGCATCCTGAACTGAAGGGCTGGGACTGGCTGCAGCCTTCTGGGGTCAAGAACAGCTCCTGACTCCCAGCCTCAGCAACCGAACTGTTCCTAGGCTCCGGGTTATCCCTCCAGCTCCACTTCCTCGTCGATGATCTCTTCTTCGGGGTTCAGTCCATTACCCAGTAGCCCCAGGGCTGTGGAAGTGTTTACGGGTATCTTGGAGGTGGATGTGGGGTCACTGCTGAGGATTTCCAGCTCTTTGTAGAAGCGGCAGCTCATTGGCTCTGCACCAGAGCGACGGTTTGTTTCCCTGGCCTTGTGGTAGCTCTGCCACAGAGCCTTGACTTTAGCTCCGAACTGCAGCGTGTCCAGATCATAGCCCTTCTCTGCCATGGCATGAGAAATCTGGCCATGGGTATCTAAGCTCCTTCGGCTGGAGAGGAGCTGGGACTGCACAGCAGACTCCCGCCAAATGCTGATCAGGTCCAGCAGTTCCTGTGTGCTCCAAGCAGGAGAGCATGTGCTACATGGAGCTGCCATGGTCAGCTGGGAAGATGAGATGCAACCTCTCCACGCTGACCAAGCAGGAAGTGGAATAAAAATTTCAAAACTTCCCGCAACTTTCCAGGGGGAGGGGCAGGTGGCTGCAGAGCAGCAGAGTGCAAACGGATGTCCAGACTGGCCAAGATTGGCATCATGGGACATTTCCGGAGGCCAATTACCACGACAAAAACATACAGCGGTGTCTACACTGCCGCTTTGTTGCTAAAACAGTGTCGCAAAAAAGCTCCAGGCCTCCCATCAAGGTGGTTTTGGTTTGTCGACAAAACAGAGCAGTTTTGTCAACAAAAGGGTCATTGCAGTGCATACACCAGGATTATTTGGTTGACAAAAGGTGACTTGTCGACAAAACTCTCTAGGGACTCTCTAGACCAGGCCTTAGTCATTTTGTATCCTCCGATGTTTGGGCTGATCTGGGAGCCAGAGCCACACATGAAAAACTGAGACAGCACCGAAGAACAGCCTACATTACAGCAGTCTGTTGCTGGATACCTATACATAGCAGCAGTGCCCAGAATCTCTGCAGTGTGCCCCCTTCCCAGACCTTTAAATCTCAATTTAGCAACCATGAAATCAAGGGTTGTTTAACAGTATGATCGCACAGGAAATATAATCCACCGTTAAAGCAAAAGTAATAAAATGTCAGAGAAATGGATTTAATAGCTATTTTAGGCTTTGTATTCTATGTTGTATTTTTATTTTAAAAAACCATTAAAATGATTTTAAATATTTTAAATAAAAAATATAACTACCATAAGCATTGCAATGCCCTGACTTGCCTGCTGGGGTTACCAAAAATTTTCAGTGTTTAAATGGGGTGACGCTGAGTAAAAGGTTGGGAACCCCTGCTTTAAGTTTTAAACAAGAGCTTGCAAGAGAAAACTTGTTTCAGAGATAATACCAGGACTAATTTACTGAACTAGCGCCTCTGTGTATTCTCTTTGCTACTATTGAAGAGATTTGTGTTGTAACAAGTTTTATCCCTTCCCGAGGGAGAAAAAACTCCCTTTTGGGTAGATCCTGCAGTGAAGGTTTAAGTTCCAGTCTTGCATTTAAGTCATCCTGGCCTTATACTACAGAAGCCTAAAAGTTAGATAGTGTAGTCTTATCAGTTAGAGCTGATGACTTGGAATAAAAAATATCCTGATTTCCATTGCCAGTGAGTTGCTCTGATACAGAACAAGTCCCTTAACTTCTTTGTGCTTCAGTGTGCCCATCGTAAAATGGGTACAATAACCTTCTTAGCTAGGGTACTGCACCACTTAGAGTTTGTAAAGTACATGGAGTTGCATGGCCAAAATGCAATTGAGGAAGACATATCACAGCCTATGCAAGATGAAACAGAAAGGAGATGGGCTTTAATGAGGAAAGCCCTTGCCAATATAACACATTGCTCTGAGTAGTAAAGCTAGCAATAAAATTTATGAAAGTCACCTTGAATGATGGACTGATGCATCCGCAAGCTAACTTTAAAGACGTTAAACCGATAATAAGGAGCATGGTGTTTGAACGTGGGGGCATGGTGGTCCCCGGATAACCCCTTTTTATCTCTGTTAGGGCCACGCACCCCCTCTTTTGGACCATCACTAAGTTGCTTACCCATTTTCAGTAGGCAGTGGACAGGGAGGATGGTAGGGCCATGTAATCCAGTCCACAAAGGGCAGGGGAGGCCCAGGAAAGATGTGCCAAACAGAGCAGCGGGAATGGGAAAGCTCCCAGCAGAAGCTGAGAGAATAAGTAACAGCCCATAATATTTAGGAATGTACCTGCTCCGTTCCCTAGTAACGGCACACTAATCCCTTTGAGGGTATGCCCATGCCTTGCAGTTTACCACAGCCCCTCAGCCAGCCCTATGGGTGTATTTCTCCCTTGCTGTGGCATCATTTTGGAGGGTGAGGGGGAAGATGGGCTGCTTCCTGGCTCCCACCAAGACCTTTATTGAACAGGGGGGAAAAGACAAGTGGCCTTACACAACAGCCTCCCCTTCCCCCCAAGGACTGAAGACAGGATAGCAGACACTGAGTACTCCCCAAGGATCCTGGATTCACCCACTACCTATCTCAAAGATAGAAATCATAAGTCCCCTTGGAAATCCTGGCTTTAAAGGGAACATGCAGGACTGAGCTAAAAGTCAGCCAACGAGCATGGATCCCACACAGGGCAAGTTCATGTAACCCACATGCATCGAGTGCTGCAAGCTTGTTCGTCTCCAGTTCAAATCCTGGACTGAGGCAAAAGTGAATGCAGTGGTGTCAGCCTGGGCATTAGTCCACAAAGGGCTCAGGAGAATCCCTGTTCAGAAAACGAAATCTGCTGTGAGACCAGGAGGTGCTGCAGGACTGGATGGGGGAGTTGCAATAAAAGCTAACCAGGTGGTGTTATTGCAGCTCTGGATTTGATGCAATGGCAGGGCTGTGGGGAGCCCAGCAACAGGACAGGAAGACATGTTGCTGGTTATGATTCAAGTTCCCTGCCAGGGCTTCATAGGGGAAAACTGTGCAACGTCTGTCTGGCCTACAGTACTTTCAACCTATTGCACCAAAATCCACACACTTAGTTGACGTTTTAACAATCTTTTTCCTTCTTTCACTGTCCCCATAGAATTTTGCTTCCTGTTGGTTTGTGTGAAGTCTCCAGAAGGAGAAGAAAAGTCATTATGTTCCTGCTGTGCTCAGGGCACATCCATATGAATCTAGGCTGCCATAACCAGATCAAAGAAAAAGGCCATTTCATCTCCCTTTAAAGCTCATAACTTGGCAGTTAAACAGAAAAGTATGTCCCAAAATGCTGTCCAGCTAACACTGTTAGTTACAGCCATCAACAGGATCTCACAGCAGAACAACATATTTGTTACCAGCCTGCAAGTAAACTCACAATTTACATTACAATTTAGCATGGGTTCTATCTTGGTAATCATATCCAACTTTTATGGATATGTAGCTGACAGACGCATAGAGATAGAATAACCTAAAGGGTTTTTTGTACCAGCTGTTTGTGAAATGTACCCTCTCCCTGCCGCCTCCTAAACAGAACTGCAAAAGCCAACATCTGTTTTTAATCCACAAATGTCTCCTCATCCCTCCTCACCTTCCAGGTGCCAAAACCCCCCCAAATATTTAAACTTACCTTCAATGTGACAGCTCGGCTATATTCAGTATGAAATGCACCATCCCTGTTGAATGAGGAGTAGGGAACAGTGTTAACTTTCAGGAAAGTTGCTAGAAATCATACAGCTGTTCTCCCTGGCATCTCATTATCCAGAATAAATTCATCCTACTCAAAGCACTGAACTGTGTGAAATGTACACAAAGCAATAAAAAAAAAAAAAGTGGGGGGAGGGGGGGCTTAAAGTAAACAGCTCTCTAGTGAATAATTTCTTCTGCGAAGCCTTAATGGGAATATTTACTAAAAGTAAGATCTTGGAAGAGGCAGCTGTTCAGCACCGCTTACATTTACAATATTGCCACTGTTATTACTTATAATAATACGTAGCTCTTTCTCTGCACTTTTCACCAATAGATCTCAAAAATACTTGGCAAAGGAAGTATTATTACAGCTGGGGAAACTGAGGCACAGAGAAATAAAGTGACTTGTCCAGCCGGAAATAGAACCCAGGTCTTCCAAGTCTCAGTCTAGTGTTTTATCCACTAGACTAGTTTCTCAACCTGTGGTATACGTACCCCTGGGGGTACGCAACACACAGCCAGGGGGTACATGACGAAAAACCCAGTGAACGGAGGTGGACGCTGGGCGGCAGCCGCCCGCTTCTTTGGGACGCCGGGCATCCCACCCAGTCTGGGTCCCAGCCTTCACAGAAGCATCCTCCGCCCCAGTTTGGAGCAAGTGGCAGTCGCCCACCTCCTGGGCTGGCAGGCAGGCAGCAGCCACCTGCAACTTGCCCAGGTGGTAGCCCTCCTCCCCAGCTCAAAGCCCAGTGCCCAGAAAGCCAGATGGAGAGCCCAATGGCTTTCCCAGTTCTTGGGCTGGGCTCTACTTGCAGGTTTACTTGTCAATTTCACTGCTCTAGCTGAGCAGTGAAATTGACAACTCTGACAGCCCCAGCTTTCACCAGTATAAAAATGTTAAGAGGGGCCCACACAGTGTGATTTGCCCCAGGCCCACACCCCCCTAGGGAGGGCCATGGGGAGTGCTGCTATCTATTCTGATGGGCCACTAGTGCCTGCTCATACCTCACAAGTTCCTGCCTGTGAGAGGAGAACAGCAGGTGACCCTACCATCAGGCCATAGTGATTGGCTGGCATTGACCTTTGCTCCTATATGGAGGACGGGGAGGAGGAAGGAGGGGAGAAACAGCAGGGGGTTTTGTGATCCGCCATAGCCACACAGCATTGCAGTACTCAGAACTCTTCTGCTTTATGAGAAATACAGTCATACAGCGGTAAAGTAGAAAAAGATTGTATTTCTCGGAGTAGAAAATTGAGTGTTGGGGTCCTTATTAAAATTTTAATAAGTTAGGGGGTACTTGCTATTTAAAAAGTTGAGAAACACTGCACTAGACCACACAGCCTCCCTCAATTCAGCATAGCACTTAGGCATTTGCTTACATCCCATCAAATTCAAATCCTTAGCACATTCACTTTTAATGGGACGTAAGGACGTGCTGAGATGCTTAATTGAATGTGGGCCCAGACTGCTTTAAATGCCCAAGTGTACAGTGGCAAGCCAAGAAGTCCCTGTGTTGAAGTGCAGTATAATAGAATACAGAACTAATAATGAATGTCACATGGTTGTTACACAGTAGCTTGAACAATTAGTAACAGCAAATCTCATACCAGCCCCATACTCACTTATAATGCAATAATTCCATCCCTTTCTCCTTCGAATGAGGATCTGCTTTCATCTTCTTGCATACTTTTCGGCTTTCTGCATCACTACAAAACATACAGATGGGAAAATGTCTGGTTAAAAAACACGAAATCAAAGTGTCCAACATGTAAAATAAAATGCATAGCTCTGGTTTCTCATAAGCTTTGTTGCGATTACTGGTAGTTTAGAAACCTCATTCACTTAAATCTCGAGCCACAGTGGTTTCTATCAAATTTGACAAGCATACTGTAACTGTGCTGCAACCAACTCTGATTCTAACAGTTTGTACATGGGGCTGAGTACTGATAAAACGGGGACCAATATTGTGGTTCCTGCTCAGATTCCTATCTGTTAGAACTGAGTTTAGCTGCTGCATGTTTCAATATGTAGGCAGGGCTTCCATTCAGGAATCAGGAGAGATTCTAAGTTTCAGGAAGAATGTGTCCATAGCTTTATCAACAGAATTGACAAGCAAACCGTGTTTCAGGAAGGGATTTGAATTAAAAGAGCACATCGACTTTTGTACCTGGGAAGGAGGGAATTCCGGGCGAGAGGATCAGGCAGCATGGAAGCAGTGACAACAAGAGTGGGAAGGGGATAGAAACGGAGTCAAAAGGGCAAGAGGACATGGGAAGACGTTAGACAGATGTAGACCCTAACTCAGGAAAGCATCCCTGTTCAGGACAGCAATGCAGCATTGTGCTCTAGTCCCGTTGAAGCACATACTTGAGGGCTGTCCCGAATTCCATACAAAGCTCAGAGTGGAGTGGTGTGGAGCTTTTAAAGTTGAAGTGAACGTGAAAGGCTAGAGGAAGCCAGTGAAGGAATTTGAAGAGAGGCTAGAAACGGTCAAACGAACAAGGGAAGAGGAGGATTCACATCAGCAATGCTATTCTTTGCATTGACAAAGAGCAAGATTTAAAAGGCTTTGAAACCTGCTCCTCAGCAAACGGCAGCTGGTACTTGTTGCCCTGATAAATCAATTTAGAAAATGAAAATGCTGAGCATCCATGAATGCTGCTGAAGTTTAAACTAATTAGAGCCACTTCTGAGGGCCTAGACACATGGGGTATGTATATACTGCAGTAAAACACCTGCTGCTGGCCCATGTCAGCTGACTCTGTGGATGTGGGGAAAGCGGTGGACGTGATATACCTTGACTTTAGCAAAGCTTTCGATACAGTCTCCCACAGTGTTCTCATCAGCAAGTTAAAGAAGAATGGGTTGGATGAATGGACTATAAGATGGATAGAAAGCTGGCTAGATCAGTGGTCTCAACAGGTGGTGATCAACAGCTCGATGTCTAGTTGGCTGCCAGTAATGAGTAGAGTGCCCCAGTGATTGGTCCTGGGCCAGTTTTGTTCAACATCTTCATTAATGATCTGGAGGAGGGAGTGGGTTGCAGCCACAGCAAGTCTGCAGATGACACTAAGCTGGGGGTAGTGGTAGATACGCTGGAGGGGAGGGGGAGGATACAGAGTCACCTAGACAAATTGGAGGATTGGGCCAAAAAATCTGATGAGGTTCAACAAAGACAAGAGTCCTACACTTAGGATGAAAGAATTGCATGCACTGCTACAGACTGGGGACCGACTGGCTAGGCAGCAGTTCTGCAGAAAAGGAGCTGGGGGTTACAGTGGACAAGAAGCTGGATATGAATCAACAGTGTGCCCTCGCTGCCAAGACGACTAATGGCATATTGAGGTGCATTAGTAGGAGCACTGGCAGAAGTCTAGATCAAGGGAAGTGATTACTCCCCTCTATTCGGCACTGGTGAGGCCACATTTGGAGCAGTGTGTCCAGTTTTGGGCCCCCCCACTACAAAAAGGATGTGGACAAGTTGGAGAGAGTCCAGTGGAGGGCAACAAAAATAATTAGGGGGCTGGAGCACAAGACTTATGAGGAGAGGCTGAAGGAACTAGGCTTGTTTAGTCTACAGAAGAGAAGAATGAGGGGGGATTTGATAGCAGCCTTTAACTACCTGAAAGGGGGTTCCAGGGAGGATGGAGCTAGGCTGTTCTCAGTGGTGGCAGATAACAGAACTAGGAGCAATGGTCTCAAGTTGCAGTGGGGGAGGTCTAGGTTGGATATTAGGAAAAGCTTTGTCACTAGGAAGGTGGTGAAGCACTGGAATGGGTTACCTAGGGAGGTGGTGGAATGTCCATCCTTAGAGGTTTTTAAGGTGCAGCTTGACAAAGCCCTGGCTGGGATGGTTTACTTGGGGTTGGTCCTGTTTTGAGCAGGGGGTTGGACTAGATGACTCCTGAGGTCCCTTCCAATCCTAATCTTCTGTGATTCTATGACTCGGGTCTGGGCGCAGGGCTATAAAACCGCAGTGTAGATGTCTGGGCTCGGACTGAAGCCTGGGCTCTAGGATCGTGCAAGTGGGCTCCAGCTCAACTACATTGCAATTTTATAATCCCACAGCACCAAATCCTGTGACCCCAAGTCAATTGACATGGACCAGCTGTGGGTGTTTTATTCCAGTGCAGACACACTCAATGGAGCCCTGCTAAATTGGGTACTACTGCTGGTGTTTGTGATTGAGACTGTCAGGAGAACTGTCTCCTTGCGTACGTGAGAAACGAACAATAAATTAACACTGTGTTGCAGATAAAGGCGAACCCTGGTTACAGAGGTTTTATGAACACACATTACAGATGGCATCATGTCAAAAAAAAATAGTACTGACACACATGAAAACTACATCAGACTGTTATATTGTGAAACCAAATTAGCATTCTGAGGAAACAGCAACACCTGTGACTACTCCCCCAATTTCTCAGTATCAAAACAGCTTGCAGTCTGTCGTGTGGGCTTACTAAACTCCCATCCATTCCTGGATTCACAGATCATGGCCAGTAACACGTTTCCCTACTCTCCACCTTCAGATACCAATGAACCTGCACACTTGCTTCTCCAATACAGATATCACTATGGTCAGCCACATCTCTGTTACCTCCAGGCTGGACTACTGTGATTCATTCTCCCTGGCACGAAGCTGGGAACGCACTCTAACACTGCAGCTAGTCCCAAACAGGGCTGCCTATTGCATGAGTAAAATGGGCTAGTGACAACGTGACACCGGTGCTCCACGCTGTCCGTTGTTGGCGGCGTGTGTGCACGCCCACTGTGTATGCTGTCTCAGCTTTGCGCAGATAACCGAGACACCACTCCACGATTGGATTATTTAATAAGACCAGAGATCCGTTTCAGTAATGAAGGCACCCGGGCCGGGTTTATTGTACACAAAGCACAGTCCTAGTACCCCGCAGACTCTACAGGACCATTAACACGTGTATGCTTGTTACAATGACCCAGCTCAATAAACAGCGGGACTTTCCCTTTCCCCATCAAGTGGACCAAGACACTCCCTTTGAGACCCTCCTTTATATACTGATAAAAACAAATGGTGTACTGCCCTCTGATGTGTTTACATGCTACCCTCTGACATGGTAAGATACCACCTTTTACCAGATGCTTCGGCCAAAACATCTCTATCCATCATATTGTCATTCTGAGGGGTCAGTGAGCCCTCATTATCTCTGGGATATTGGGATGTTCTGGTACCTTTCTGGAATGTGCTTGCATGAGAGTTCTGTACCTGGTGCTTCTTTGGAATGTGTGTATAATACCAGCTCTGTTACTGTGAGCCTGCCAGCATTCATAGCCTGACTTTTGCTAACTTTGCTTTCCAACAGCAGGGCTTGACTGCTACGTTAGCTCAGGCCTCAGACCTGGCCTGTTAGTGAGCCTGAGACATGAGGCCTAGTATTTCTACTACATTCCACTCTCTGTACATCAACTGAATGAAACAACACGTTGTTTACCACCTACAAAGCCTTAAATAACCATAAGCCAAGCCACTGGTCACCTCCTTACGCTCTCTAGCCCATCACGCCATCTCCACTCACCCAAAAGGCTTCAGTGAAATGGGCCAGGCTCAGGAGTGCTGAAGGCAGTGTGTCCTAGTATCCGAAACTCACTCCCGCCAGTACGCTGTCCATGCTGTAGCCAAGGCACAGAGGGTCCATCTTGACCAGAGCGTGGGCTGCTATTGTAAGTGGATTTAACTGACTGCCAATTAACACAAGCTGGCGAACATCTTTGTAAATGCAACTCTCAGCATCCCACATATGTTCATTGAAGGACACACACAGCTGTGGTTTACCCGACGTCTCAGCTTCATCTTAGAACAAATGTTTGTGGAGTGTCTAGATTAGCATGTACAAAAGGTGCTGGCAACTCTACAATAGGGCCACAAGCTCTAGTCTAGACAGCCCCTCAGCTCTGCAGAGAGCGTTGTGGGATATTTGCTTTTTGTTGTTGGGAATGTTTATCCTGGTCTGTTGAAGAGGGCACTGGAATAGGAGTCAAGAGACTTGGGTTCCATTCCCAGCTCTGCACTGATTCACTGGGGCATTTGGGGCAAGTCACTTAACACCCAAAGCCTCATTTTTCCTATTTCTAAAATAGGGATAGTGAAATTTGCTTACCTTTGAAAAGTTCTTTAGATTTACAGAGAAGTAGTGTTACACAGTATTGTTCTCTGATGGAAGGGATGCCCAGGTAGTAAGATGGGTGCCCTATAATGAACATAACCCAATGTAATTTCTACTAACTCCCCACTAACTTGGGGATCTATTAAACAATGGTAATACAAAACAACAGATGGTACATGGTCACAAAACAGCTTCTAAAGCCTTGCCTGCTCGGGAGATTTGCCCCAATTCAAGCCATCAGTATAGATGCACAGGTGCAAATCCACTAGTAAATGCATAAGGAAAGCTGAGATTTGCACTAGTGCATCTTATCCTGGTTTCCGGGACAGATACACTGCGCCAGTGTAAATGAAAGTTCCACCTATCTACACTAGGGTTTGTACTGAATAAATACCAAGGCTGGGATCACAGAAAGTCCCGAGATGAGGTTTAAATCTCCATCTGTAAATTTTTTCATGCGTCACTGCAAATAATCAGATTCCAAGGCCAAGATTTCAGCACATGTCAAATGCACCAGGGCAGAGGCTGCATTAATGTTTCTTTGGAGGGGGAAAAAGAAGAAAAGTCACTGAAAAGGAAATGCTGAAACTATTTTTATCTTTGCTCCTGCTTATCTCCACGGAAGCCATAAAATAATCTGCAAGGTGTCTGTAGATAGCAACCTTCTCCGATACATTTGGTAAGTGCCTTTATCTTTAACGGTAAATACCAACACAGCTTCAGTCTCTGCTCTGAGGAGATTTACTTCCTTTGGATGTCAGCCAACAGCCTCTCTCTAATGACAAGCGCTTCACCTCTCACATGGGAAAGGATAATTAGGACTCCAGCTCTTGTGATTTAATTTTACTGTTTGAAGAGGAAAAGAAGTTTGTTACAGGCCTGTTTAAAAAAAAATAAAAGCACCAAACAATTCCCAAACTGACTATCTAACTTATTTTATAAGACACTAGAGATAAGGATCCAGGCTCAGAAGTGGTTACTGGAGACCTCTCAGAAACGCTAGCTCAAGTAATGAGGTCACGAACTCTGCCCACATTAATACTGCTCTACTCCCTCATGCCATCCCTTCTGCATGAATGTTAGCCTCCAGTGGCTCAGTGCCATATCACTGCTGAAAAGGAAGAGGCCACACAGCTTTATTTACAGCATGCTCCACAAATAATCCAGCTTTATCCCTTAGGTTTAGCCCAAACCAGAGGTCAGAACCACCCCTCCTGAAGGAGTGGACACACAAGGAAAAAGGGAGGCCAAAGTGATCCCATCACACAAGGAAACTTGCTGAAAACAGCCTAAATATCAATAGAAAAAAGGGAGGCCGAAGTGATCCCATCTCTCCACCTACTATGATTCTACAGAAGTCATTAAGGGATCTATAGGTTTCAGGTGGGACAGGGATTGTGGACAGTCTCTTCGGGAACATCCCCTGGAAACTTGTGGCGTTTCCTGGCATCAGACAACGCTGCCCGTCAACATTAGCTTGCGTGGAAACCCACTTGGTACTGCCTGCCCCACCCCCACGAAGGCAAAGGAGTTGTACCAGGTGTAGGTGAGGAATCAGTGGAAACCCCTGAGGGAGAGGCACCACGGTGGGGCCCTTGAGGCAGCATGGAGGCATTTTGCCTGGGTGAGGTTGTCTGAAGATCTGTGGGCTAGGAAGAGGAGGAAAGGGATACGTTTTCAACTCAACTTTCAGAGGGGTGATGAGTCACCGAGGGGGAGAGATACAGAAGGCTGATCCCAATGCCAGGAGCTGCACAGAAAAGGTTCTCACACCAACAGTGGCAAGGCTGCATGGAGGGAGAGAGAAGAGGCCAGTGACCATTGGCTTCTCACTAAAGCAGGCAGCAGGGCCCTATGCCCACATCAGCCTCTGGCCAGCAAGTGACACTTTCTGGCTAGCTGCAGTCTGGGAAGTTTTTCAAACCCTCTCCTAGAATGTGACAAAATTTTACATGAAAAACAAGTTCATTTCTATAGCTCACAATCAAACAATGCTACTGTGTGGCCATGCTGAGCCATATCATCTCAACACAGCATCAACGCCTGGTTGCAGCTTGCTCTGCAGACAAGATAAGCAGGGCCTACTTATTAGCTGCACCTGACGCGGTCCCAGGCAAAAGAGAAGTGGCTAACAAACGTATCTTGGAAGCACTGTTTAAATAATGAGGTCAAGAGCTCTGCCTATATTAACATTGGCTTGCTCACACAGAAACACATCCATGTACACCCAGCTAAGCCACGTCGCCATATCTCACAATCTGAAATCAGGCTCAGTGATTCCCGCCTATTACATTTGCTTGCCACTTCTGTTTGTTTATATTAAAATAGTACCTAGAGGCCCCAGCCAAGACACACAGTCATCAACAGCCCCACCCCTGAAGAGTTTACAGTCTCAACAGACAAGACAGAGACCGGGGTGGGAGGGCGAATCAGAGAGACAAAGTGATGGTATGACTTGTCCAAGCTCTCACAGCAGGTCAATGCCACAGCTGGATATGGAATCAGTGTCTAACATCCAGTCCAGCGTCTGCTCCACTGGATCACAATGTGTCTCAGATACATTTCAGAAGCCGAAAAGAAAATCATCATTTGGGGCTGTCCTGCTGCTGTCAGTGTTTCTGCTCACTTTTTGCCTCTCCTCTTTAAGTGCTTCTACCTCCCTACGACGCTCCAGGAAAAACGTGTGCAGTACAGACCCGGTTTAACTCCAGGTTAACTGGAGTTTTGGACCATCCCTTGGATTTGTCCTGGCCAATAGCTTCGCAGGCAGCCAGCATTCTCTGAGGTTGTGCTCAGAGCTGTGCTCGGCTAGCCTCCCAAAGCCTGCTGGTGTCCCTTCGCCAGGTTCCCAATCCTAGTGCACAGCCTTTGCAAAGCTCTCTGGTGGGCTTCCAAAGATACACGCTCCGTCCTGCTTTTCTTCGTTTATGGCAACTAGCCAATGCACATCCAGAGACATATGGAGTTCAGATCCTGCTAGTGCCTCCCAGCCCCTTGCATCTGTGACCCAATAAAGCATCAATCGAAAGGGTTACAGAGGCCAGAAACATTCACAATCCATTAAAAAAAAAAAAAAAAACCATACGCATTTGCAATAGCATTCCTTAGATGCATCATCTGGAATAAAAAGCTATTGCCCGTCAGTGTCATATCTGTTACTATGAAGTTTAGGAACCGCACTGTGCCAGTCAAATGAAAGACATAATAACCACTCCCTCCAATCTCATCCCAACTGCTGGGAAGGTTTTTGTGTGTGTGTCATTATTACTACATCCTCATCTGAGGTAGCAGCTGCCACGACTAGCACTGCTTACAGTATGTCACATTTATATGGATCCTCATATTCTATAATGATCCCAGGCCTTTCTGTATCACTCTCCAGAGACAGATCTGAAATAGGAAGAGAGGGAAAATAAAGAATCACTTCTCAGAAGCTGTCAATCTGGCTGCAAGAGCCCGCCTTCTCCTTAGAGCTGTGCTAAGCAAGCACTGGATGATAATGACTTACACCCACTCAGACAGAAAGCACATATATCGCTCTCAAAAATCAGACAAGCACTCAAATACTGTGACAATGAGGGTGGTATAAGAACCTATGTGGAACAGAATAGGCAAAGACCCAGAGAGCATGACAGGGATAAAATTTTAAACACAGGAAGCTTAAAATAAAGGACTCATTCCTTTATTATAAATAACATTTGCCATAGTGTGATGCTGGCTTTCTCATGGATGCTAATTTACAAGAGAAGTCAGAACAACAGGTTTGCTTTTAACAGACAGAAGTCAGAATCTTAAACAAGGGACTGTGCAATGGTTGAAGAGTTTAATTTGATTTGATTTTGGGGACTGGGAGGTTTTAACAAAAAAGGGGAAAAAACTGCTTCATAGAAAGTAAACAGGAAATGGGATTAGCAGATCAACAAGAATCCAGGGTCTCATGTGGATTTTGGGGCTCACCCAAAACACAGCAAAACTCCTTCATCACAGACCCACAATGCTATCAGCTCTCTGTTTTGAACACTCCCCTGAAACGTGACGAGAATGGGAGAGGCAGCAATTTATATGCTGTAGAAAACCAGCATCACCAATCTTCCAATAAAAATGATTCTGTCTACATTCTAGTCAATTAGAGAGCCAAAGAATCTATACAAACAAAATTGGAAGGAAAAAAAAAAAAAGAAAAAAGCATTTTCTAAAACTGAAGCTCAGATCAGATCACTCACAGCAAAAGATCTTCAACCAACCACCCCAAGATAAAGGTAATGAAGGTGTCTTCAGACACCAACTATCAAGAGTGGGAAAAGAATCATTTTTATACCGTGACTTCTAGCTCTGCAGAAAGTTCCAGTGTTATAATGGTATTTTCCATGGAGATCCAAATTAATAAGGTGAGCTAGATAGCAACACACAACCCCCATCAAAATTAAATGAACACATTAAAAAAAAAGCAGCCAAAGGTTGTGCAGAAACTTTCACAAAAGCAAGAAAATTGCACTTTTTTTTTCTTTTTTAAAGAAGAGAAACTCTACTAGACTCCATCTAAACTATGGGATATTAGCCTAGGAGATTTCAAATTATGGGGACAACGCTGTGACTCAAAAGGAGGCTTTTAGCATGTGTTTGAATTGACACTAGAATTAAGTATATATGAAGATACTTCTAGGAAATACCACCCAGAGATACAGAGAAGCGGTTATATAATGTATTATTCTTTGGTTGTGTCTTTGCATGCGTATTTGATGAACTGGGAGAGTTACCTAGAGAATGTTTAAAATGGATTATTAAGCACCAAATACAAGAAAACGGAGGTTGCGTTAATTAAATCTTAGCTAACAACATTAATGTTATCATCTTACAGTTAATCAGCAATTCAGAAAATCAGGAAACAAACAGCAAGGATGAATTCACAATCTGAATGCTGCCTCTTATGTGCATGCATTCCAATAGTCTTAGTTAGATGCTATCATAATTCTTCTGAACGAATAATACACCAGGGCTTGAAACGTTTTACATCGATCTAGTAGTCCAAAGACTAAGCCTACTCCCCAGGTTGAAATCCAGTGATGACAAGCCAGCCCCAATATCTCCCAGACAGTATTTAAACCTGAAGCCCTGACTAACTGGAGCTATTAGAATCCTATGGCACTTAGCACAACAGCTAAGCATTTCTCACCAGTGGCCTGGCCACATTCTCATATGGATGATTACATTACCTCATGCCTGGTCCACGTTACAAATGTGGGTCAGGGGTGATCAGGTGAGATCTCTGGCTGACAGAGCTGCTCCAGCAAACGCCCATAGTATATACACAGTTATACTGGGGAAAACTGAGCTTCTAGTGTAGACCTGCCCAAAATCCCTTCAACAGCTGCAAAGAGATAGCTGTATTCTTCACTTCCTCTAACTGTTCTGTAATGGTACTTGCTATCCGCTACTGAACAGTTACTGCCTTTCAACCCTGACACGGATGCACTTGAGCGGAAGCAAAGAAATGAAGCGCTTTGGAATTCACTTGGATGCCAGGGACTTTATAAAATGCAACAGCGCTGCATTCCTTTCTTTCCTCTTCTGTCACTTCACCAGCCCTAAGTTCTCATTATTTACAACTTCATCAAAGTTTCTCATCAAAATTTCAATTCTCATCCCCAAAATAAAAAATAAATAAATGTGTGGGGAAAAAAAATTGCAATACATAGGTAAAATAAATTTGCATCCATTTTTTTTTTTAAACCAGCTCTTAAGTCCATTTTCACTCACAAAAATTGAAATGGATTTATGACTCTATCATAGCTGTAACAACATCATTTTAAAAATCCCTCTCTTCCATCCCAAGTAATTAAACCAATTAATTTACTATAGTTCCTATAAAATCATGCTATAGTCAAAACATTAGGAAATGGGAAACTTGGAGAGAACTATTTCACCCAATAGCTAATAAACATGGTAAGATATCAAAAGGGAAGGAGAGCCATAACTTACAAAGAAGTTTATCAGTCACCTACACCCATTTCTGGAAGAGACAGACAGGACTAAGGTATATGACATGGAAGCAGGAAGGTGGGATTAAGACTGACAAAAGAGTAAGGCATCTTAAGCCAGATGGCATTTTCCTTACCAACAAACAGACTGGATGTGCTAAAGCTGAGCACATGCATTGTGACAACAGATGGGACCCACACAAACAGCTTTGTTTCAGTTTGAGACCTACATTAAAAAGCACCGTATGTGTTTGATTAATTACTCAAAGTCAAAAAAATATGCACTTACTTCGGTTTGGATTTTAAAACCAAGTTCCATAATCGGGACAATGATACTAAACAAAAAATGTTGTCATGTAGCAACAGAAACATTCCTGGGATTCCAGAAGCAGCTAGATCAGACCAAGAGCATCACATTCAAATACCCAGTTATACAAATAAGCCAGGAGAAGCACAAGTCCAAAACACCAAGGCTACTCCTCAGGGTCTTTCAAAGAGGGTTTGGCACAATGCCAGCATTCAGCCACTGTACTAGGGGACTACAAGATGATGTGCAAATATTCTTACACAATTCCCAATTCTATCTTTCTATCTGTCTTACAGTTTCATACTGCCACCCAATGTGGCAGCATCAGAGCACCTTCCACATACAAGCAATAGCGACCGCAAAAATCATCATGGTGGACTTCATGGAGTCCTTGGCACCAGCCCCTCTTCAGAGCCACAACACTGCTTGGGATAGGGTTTTGGAGCTTGGCTCTTTTTTGTTTTGAGGTTTGTTTGTTTTTAAATTATTACTACTCTTTTTTTTTGTTGGTAGGAGCTTGGGGTAGAAAGAGGCGTCAGTGTTGGGGATATCATTTTAGAGTGTAAAGGCTTTCTAGAGCCATCTTCAACCCCCTTTGCCAAGTCCTCCAGATCACATCTCCCAAATAACCTACTTCCCTTCCTTAATCCCCCCAACTCCATTCCATTTTCTCTACCTCCCTCCCTTCCTCCCAACCCTTTCCCCCCTCCCAGGATAACACCACAGGGATTCTACGCCATCACACCCCAACACAGAAATAAATTTACACCATTTCACAGTTTACACCTGTCACCACGAGGCCATGCTAACAACTGCTACAAAGGGCCTGAAGAACCGTCCTACTACACTTGACACAGCTCTTTTGATTTATCTATTACCCACATCACCAATATCAGGCCCCATGCTGCATCCTCAAACTGCTCTTAAATCACCCTCCGTTACCACATATCCTATTTTAAGGTCACAATAAGGATAGAAAATAATTCTCTTTTCAAATAAGTTAAGCTTTCTATTCCCCATTTCAGTTCCCTACAGATGTACAGCCAGACCCAAGACCCAGTGTAGTCCATCCCTCCATTTGTGAAAGCGGAATCGGACTCATACTGAAAAATCAAGCCCTCTGATTATTTGTATGCCCATCACAGTAGCATCTGGATGCATGAAATGTACAGGAGAAGTAATACTTATTAGAAGTTTGTATTTCTTTCATTCAAAAATCTCCAAACACTTTATAAACATTGGCTAATTAAGCCTTACGACATCCATGAGAATTCAGTGTTTTCCTTTTTTCTGTTAAACTGAGGAACAGAGACTTAAATTAATTCCCCAAAATGATAAGAACATAAAAATGGCCATGCTGAGTCAGACCAGTGGCCCACCTAGCCCAGTGTCCTGTCTTCTGACAGTGGCCAATGCCAGGTGCTTCTGAGGGAATGAACAGCACACATCATCATCAAGTGATCCATGCCCCGTCACCCGTTCCCAGCTTCTGGCAAACAGAGGCTAGGGACACTTCAGAGCATGGTTTTGCATCGCTGCCCAACCTGGCTAATAGCCATTGATGGACCTAGCCCCAATGAACTTATCTATTTCTTTTTTGAACTCTACACACAGTCAGTGGCGGAGCCAGGAAAAGTACCTGGAAGTCCTGACTCACAGTTCCCTGTTCTAACTATTAGACTACACTATCTGAGTCTCATTTTGTATTTAGGATGCCTCATTTTGAGCACTATTGCCCAACCCGAAGCAATACATAAGAAACCGTTATCTTGTCCGCAGCCATTCCTTTCCAGACACGATGTGAAGCTTTACAGAACCCTCACAGTTCGCTTTTAGTTTCTAATCCAGAACGGATGCACTGGATCTTGAAATACATAACAGACAACAGCAAAAAGTAGACGCCGTGGGTAAAACGGCATCTCACCAGACATCATTAATTCAATATTCCAACATCTTACGCACTGCAGTTCACTCAACATCAAATGCCTCAGTGAGGGCTTCCTAATTAAAACATGGAAAGGCTGAAATAAAATGTAAGTATTTTTGTCAGATCGTTTGCGGGTCTTTTATTCATAATTGAACTGCTTCATGTTTCATTATGTACAGAGCCACATACGGTGCCTCTGATAGGAACAAAGAGTCCCCACGTTGATATTTTAATAAATTCCAGCAGCGCCCGCTTCATAGGGGTCAGCTCCTTTCTGCCAGGGCATTAGCCAACATGAATTGCTTCAAATCTAACTGCCAACTAAGGGCTTGATGCTGCAAAGTGCTGAGGGGCCCCAGAGACTATCTTGTTCAGTGGGGCCCTGTTCCAGCAAGGGACTAAAGCACATGAATAAATCCCATTGGCCTGGGAGAGGAAGGGGCTCAGCACTTTGCAGGACTGGGTCCAAGGGATCACAGGTAAGCCAGTCACATCCATTCTGGAGGAGCTCTGCTACCTTTGTAATAGCTGCTACCAACGAAGCAGCAGCTTTTCTCCATTCTAACTAGCTGGGCTTGTGACCAACTCATAGCCAAGTCTTCCAGAGACAGCTCTACCTCCATCGCAACAGGAACAGACAGCTCAAGTCTAACCTCTTGCTCAGCGCATGGAAACCTACGAGCCGGGAAGCTGGTTTACATGCAAGTAGGCTATTTAAACAACAAACTTCCTGTGATAAGGCCTGCATCTTCCTCTGTCTTTCACATGGCACAGACAGCTCGGCTGGTGCTCAACAACAGATAAATAATAACCAGCTCTGATAGTGGAGCAATATGCTCCGACTTTCTCCTGCGAAAGGAGCAAAAATGACCGAGCCCTGAGAAAGAGGCAAACACAGCCAACAAAAGAAGTAGCACTGTCACCGCCACAGGGGAGCAGAAGGCAGCAACCACAACTCTGCATGAATGCCAGTCTTGCCAATGCACGTATCTGAAGGCAAAGGAGCTCGCAACAGCAGGGCCTGGAGAGTAAAGCCAAAATTCTCTGCTAAAGGGAACAGAGACTATTGCTGCCAAACCAACCATTTCTCGTCAATATTTGTAAAACAAATTGAGGCTGCACTGTAAATATCCCTACATCTGTGCATTTGTTGTTTCAGTGCTGAGACCACAAATAAGCTTCACAGAAAATGTGCAATGGCAAAGTATCTTGAGCAGCTCTGGTAGGACTCAGCTGTTCGCAGCTCCTGCAAACAGGCCTTTGTGATCAGCGACAGACGGCACTACAGCCACCTTTCACACTTTACGGCTGGAATCACGGGAAGCAGCAGCAGTTTGCAGTCCCTTGCAGAAAGGAAGAGACAATGGGTGGGAAAATCCTTTTGAGAGCAAAAAAAATAACATCCCGTCCTCTACGAATGCATTGATTTCAAAGTGCTCTCTATGGCTTAAAACAAATCAACCACCAAGCAAAACTTGACTCAAACCATTTCAGATCTGCAACAAAACTCACCTGGCCACCACCAAGACTCCTGACCTTCCCTCATTATGTCTCTGGCACTCAGCTGGTTTATCGATCTCTGTTAAAATATCTCATTATGAGGGGGCAGGGAAAGAGACCTCTGAAAATTCTGATTATGTTCGGAAAAAGCAACCGTTGTTTAGGTTTCTTCCCAAACGGAACCTTCTGAACCGTAATGTAGCTCAGCTCTCTGATGGATTACAACTAGCGCCGTGTTTGCAACACGGTCTCCACTGTTAGTGCACTCAAATTACTGCAAGATCAAAGCTTTTATCACAGCATTATCTGGAGTCAAAGAAGCAATCTTGGAGCCAGGAGATCTATTCCCATCTCTGCCAGCGATTTACAGCAAGTCTGTCTGCAGAGAATACTTGCCCCCGCTCATATGGGTGATGTGGTTTAGCTCATGTTTGTACAGAACTCTGCACTGCTCAGATGAAAGACACTGTAAGTGCCACCTGTATTATAAAGTATATTGAAGTATTAACTGGAGGAGACTTTAAAGTATATTCCTTGTGAGTAACTCATAAAGGGAAGCGTGTTTTAGGTGATAGCCTTTTGGAAGGAAAGCAGAGGGAGGAGGAAGATTAATAGAACCTATTGTAATACAAAGACCAAAACGTTGATTTTTCTTCCCCTGTCCCATCACTGGGAAATTAAGGAGCAGATCCTGATCCCAGTGAACTCAAAAGCATTACTCCCACTGACTTCAAATGGAACCACAATTGGGCCCTAAACACTGAATATTTCTCCCCGACATGATGCTAAAATGTATACAGAGGCTTATGATAATTATTAATCATTTGTATTACAGTAGCACATAGAAATTCCAACCAAGACGGGAGCCTATTGTGCTAGGAGTTGTACATGCACACACAGTGAGCAACAGTTCCTGAGCCACAGTGAGAATCTAAAACAGCAAAGGCAGAGAAATGGCGAGAGAGGAAACAGACACAGAGAGGTGAAGAGACTTGCCCAAAGTCTCTCAGGAGGTCAGTAGCAGACTGAGAAAAGAACCCAGGCTTGCTGACTTCTACTCCAGTGCCCTATTCACTAGTCCTCAGTGCCTGTGAAGTTTTAGTTGGCATTGACGCTTTTTGGCAGGAGAGGTGACCTCAGAGATATGCAACATTTCCCCACTACATTTTCTTCTTCACAATCCATACAATGCATTTGCTGAGCCAGAGTCTCAGTGGCTGGAAACTGATACAGTTTGACTGACTTCAGTTTATGACAGCTGATCTTCTCAACCATTGTCTCCCTCTGCTGGAAGGAGGATAGAACATTTATTTGGACTGGTCCAACAGAACGAGAATGCAGAAGAAAACATAACATGACCCTTGTTAGTTATGATTTGTTGGAAGGTGGTAGGGTAGCAAAATAATGATGAATTAACTTTGTCTAACCCATAACTTTTACTGTGGGTCATTGTTTTCTAACAAAAGAGGGAGGGCCTGTACTCAAAAATGCAATTTTAGAAAAATCCATTTGAGTTTATAGATGATCTAAATCTGACAATGGTGCATCTATCCGTACAATAGCATATCAGTCTCTGGAAAGCAACCATCCAACTACCACAGGTAGTCAGCAATCTGTTCCCTTATAGAACAGGAAATGGTCAACAGCAAGCAAGAAGACACAGCTTTCATGATGCAGGGACAGAGACATGCACCAGGATATGAAAACTAAAACCACATGTACTGTGCTACTGTCGGCCCCATGAACAGAACCACAGCAGAACCTTTCAGATCTTCAAATCAAAAGCACGCCTTCATTCCCCTTCAAATAAGTGGCTACTTACAAAAAGCAAATTTCCCCAATGTTGCACTGAAAACTGCCGTGAAACGACGAGTGAGAGAGGAAGTTTCTAAAATACATCTTCTTGTGAATCGCTATAACAGGAGATGCCTACCACACCAGTTATTCAAATCATGCAGTGTTTGCGTATTCTAGCACAGCTGCGTTACCTTCAATATACGTGTTGCATAGGTTTGGGGTTGTCCTGCTGCACAGGGATGAGCTGCACCCACCGTGAAGCTCTTTTTCAACCATAAGCAGGTTCCACACTTTAGTGCTGCACATTTAACATCCCCTGAGCCTGCTGCTTCTCTCCAGCAGAGAACAACCTAAGTTCCCAGCCATGGAGCACATTGGATGCGTGTGCACTGGAGTGCACACTCCAATTTCTCCTCCATCTGACCGAGTCTTCTGTGTTGCAATCTCTTCCATGAGGAGCCAAGCAGGGAGGAGAGGAGAGCTTTCATGCTGCATATCCGTCTGAAGGGTGTGGGAGACACACAACAACAAGAGAGAGACCATGCTCCAGGGTCCCCAGCTCATGGCAAAAGACCATGCTGGCAGAGAGGCATTGACAAGAGCTGTGAGGAAGAAACTATCCCAATGATGTCCCAAAGGAAGATCAGGGAGGTGTGTAAAAGGTACACCCACTCCAATTACCCTTCATGACAAAGTGCTTTCCATTAGATGCGGTGATAGATTTACAGCCATTGTAGAGGTAAATCAGCAATACCAAAATAAGCCTGGAGAGGAAGGGGGAAAATAAAATAGTGTGTCACATACCCACAATCTATCCAGGCTATAGTACCTCGTCCTTTCACTTCTTGGGCCACGTTGGACAGTAATCTGAGTGGACTTTCAGCAGCAGCAGCTGAAAACAATAGCAATAATAGTGTTAATCTAATCAGCAGATACAGCAGTTGCAGTCTTTTGCTATGAAGCATTGGAAGAACATTTTTCTTAGAGTCTGATTTCTAAGAGGAATCGGTAAAGCTTGTGTAATTTGAAAGGAATGCTGACACCCTGAACATAGACCTGCAGCCTACATTTCTGGGGGTGTATCATGCATTCTACTATAAGACTTCAATATCTTGGCCCACTTTCCTTCTCCCTACAGCTGTGCACACATTGGTCTGCCTTGAAAGGATGGTCCAGTGGTTAGGACATTAGCGAAGGATCCAGGAGACAGAGGTTGGATTCCTTGCTTCACCACAGACATCTTATGTGACCTTGGGCAAGTCACTTAGCCATTCTGTCCCTCAGTCCCCCATCTGTAAAATGGGAATAATCTCACAAGGATGTTGGGAGGATTAATACATTAAAGAGGTGCTCAAATACTATGGGAATGGGGACCATATCATTTTAACTCTAGAAGTGGCTGCATTTGAAGTTCTGAAGTTAAATATGGTACAGCGTTGCAAAAAACTATATATAGATTTTATGAAGCACTTTCATTCCAAAATACCCCCAGAGCACTATTATAAGTGTTATTAACAATAATCAGAAAAAAATGTAAGGGGGAAAGCCTAAGAAGCATTTTCATTTTCAACCCTGTACCTGATGTCTTAAAACTGTTATAACAAAAACTGTTAGACTCAAAAAAAAAACAAAAACCAAAAACCACTTTTTGGTATTAAAAGAAATCCACTGCAAAATATAACTGTAATGAAACCACCAAAACCACCTGAGCTCCCATTACTAGCTCCTCAGCTAACAAAAACTACCAACAGGCCTACGTACAATCTCACCAATTTAGACCCTGACCTCACAAGCTAATCCATGTGTACAGACCCACTCGCCTATACCAGCCAACTAGAAGGATTAGAACCTTTGCCAATGGCAGTAGTGTTTCACCTTGGACTCACCAGTAGGGCCATCCGCTACTAGCTAAATTGATTACTACAGGCTTGAACTTTGCCTACACTAAAAGCTGAAGGTCATTTCATAAGGGGATAGCAGCCTTGAGCTTAACAAACAAAAAAACGAGCCAACCTGTTTCCTAGACCAGTCAAGGCCTGACAGTTCCCAGAGGATAGTTTTAAACAGCAGTGCTTCTGCCCCAAAAGTGTTCTCTCTCTTCTTCAGTATCCATAAGGGAATGCTGGCAGGGTTAACAAGCCCATGAAATCATTAGCACTCACACCATATTTTCTGAAGGGCACAAGGATAATAGCCACACTTACCTGTTTCGCTTATCAACTGAATTTTAAAAAAGCATTCTTGTTCTATGTAGGACATTTATGTAGCACCTGTAGTCTTGGTATCCAAGTAACAGGAAGCAGCGTCTCTGTACACTAGTTCCCCTGCATTGTTCTATGTCTCTGCAGCATGAGCCCAATGAAGCTATGCTGTCAGGGACTCTTCCCACCAGAATTAGTACTAAGGAAACTATCCTAGTCCCCAACACTGACTCCATGCAACTGACATCTGCTCCACTTAGTATGGAATGCAACAATATACCTAGGCTTAGCCAAATTAGATTTTTTTAAATATAATTTAAATCGATACTATCAATGTTTATTTTTAAGTATTTTTTCAACCTTTTATGGATTTACATTTCACAGTTGTGTGATATCATGGGAGAGGGGTCAACCATATATTTTGACATTTAATAAGTATAAATATCCTTTAATCAAACTCTAATAAGTTCTCAGCATTTTTCTTCCTTTGCCTACCCGTACATTTTAATCATCATCAATGGAAATATTTTTTTCATTCATGTGTGCGTGCATGGTTAAGGTTGATTTCACTGACATTTACCAATAAAATCTAATTCGTTCAAGCCTAAATGTACCCCAATCACCAAATCCAGCGTCAGGAAGGCATTTCTCCCAGGAAATACTGGAAGAGAACATGGAGGGGGGGTTCCCTCCACAGATTGTAGCAATCTGCGGAAGTCATCTGCTAGCATAGAATAAACATATACCACAAGTGGGTGCAACCCTCATGATCAATGAATTTCCTGCGTGTACCAGGAATGTCGGGTAGCACTTGCTTGAACCCTGCTTGATATTTTTACCCTTCTGACCGGCAGTGCAACCAACAGTTGGCCAGAATCTCAACACGGATGTGTGGCGTGGATCTGGGATTAGAATCGTGCTCAATGACTTTTTACAGGACAGCAGCTAAATGAGAGATTTTTGTAAGTGTGTATAAGGATCACCACTCTAGGAAATGTTAATCCCCCAGCCAGCTCTCACTGCAATGCTTTGCATTGTTAAATCCAACCAATTAAAAAAAAAAAAAAGAGAGAAAGAGAGACAGACACACATGACTTTTGAAGGATGCCCACAGGGCAACATTTATTAGACAAGTGTCTGTGCTGAAGTGCTGCAGTTGTGCTACTAAAAATGAAAGCTACCACCATTAACAAGGTTGAGCATTAAAAAAAAAAATCCTTTTAAAAGGCTGAACAATACAGTTGAACATTTTAAAAAATGTTCTTTTCAAAAGGAAAAAATATTAGAAATCCCATTTATGATTTTCACTTTGACTCTGTTCCACAGAAACTTTCGGTCAATTCTGAGCACTTTCCCATTATACCAAGCATATAAGTATTTTAAGCAGTATTTAACTCACCTGTGGTGTATGTGCCATTTAACCATTTCAGCATAAAAACCATTCTCGGAAATAAAGTTAATTCCCCCCAGTAGCCGCACTTCAGCAAAGAGAAGAACTCTATCAACAGTAGTGCTTTTGGGGAAAGAATACTGGAACAACACATTAAGAGTCCAAATTCTGCTCTCAGTTGCAGTAGTGTAAATCTGGAGAGACTTTACTGAAGTCAATGGGGTTAATCCAGATTTACACCAGTGTAACAGAGAACAGAATTTGGGTCCATCTCACTTAAGCACAGTTCAAAAGAGGTTAATATTAAAAAAACAACATTTCCTGGCTGCTTCCTTTTTCTTACTGTATTGGGGGGCGAGCTGCAGCATTAAAGAGACTTTTGCGATCTCACTTCACAGTTAATCAGCAGTTTCTCAGGTCTGCTAGCCAAATGAATATCAGATCCATGACAATAATAGTATTTGCATTTATCTAAGGATCTCAAAGCACTGTTTCTTTTACCTGGCACCATAAGTGTACCCAGCACTTTATGACGCCCAGAGCTAGATAATACTCACCCCAAAGCACTGGGCATTGGCCATTGTTGAAAGACAGGACACTGGGTCAGACCAATGGTCCATCTAGCCCAGTATGGCCATTCTTATGTTCTTAAGAACTTGCAATCCATGTCTGATGACATAGACACAGAGCAAGAGTTTGGTATTGGTCAGTGCAGGGACGACTCTGGTGAGATCAGCAGGGAAGAATTCATGGAAGACATTGGTTTTAACTGAGGAGCATGGGGGAGAAAAAGCAGGTGCATACCAAGAAGTGGATGACTGTTCCAAGAATGGGGAGCAGCATGAAAGAAGATGCAAAGGCACAAACAGGAAAAGGAAGCAAAGCAGAAGGGTTAGGAGCAAGAGGAAATAAGAATAAAAAGGAAGATAAGAGTAAGATTAACTACCTTAAAGGGGAGGATGGAGAGTTTGAATAAGACTGGTAGAACACAGTGAAAAGAGCTGAGAGGGGATGTGATATGAGACGAGGGAGACGGAGGCACAATACAAGGGGCCCACTATTATGGTAATTAAGGCAAGAGGCAACCATTGGAAGGAAATCCAAAGGTGTTAGCGGTACGGATGGATGGATTTCGGTATTCTAAACATTCATTCATTCAGCCCTACAACGCCCGGAGGTTGGTACTTACATATTATGGTGACAAACATTAGAAATACTTGTGTTTGACAGATATTAAAGTGACCGTTTTTGCCAATCGGTAAACAAAGCCATGGGATAAGACACTTCACTCCTCTAAGTCACAGAGGGAGTAAGCTACAGAACTGAGAATAGGACCCAAGAGTCCTGATTCCCAGACCTTTGCTCTAAACTACATTTGTGCATTACTGCTATTATGTATTGAACACCAAGAGCTTGCTCAGCAATGGATAGAAAAATAAGACGATGCTGGCCAAGATTTAAAAAAAATATGGGGGCTTAATATGGGTGTCTGTATTTAGGCACCTAAATAAGTGCCCAGGGGCTCACAATCTAGTTCAACAGGTATAAAGAACAATAGTCAAAAGCAAAAGGAGAACTTACCAGATTTGGAATAGAGAACTAATACGTTATTCCGTGTCCTGAGAAGCTTCTTGAAATCCTTGTGGTCACTAATTTTTTCTATGAGTGGAGACACCTTCACCGACAACAGACACACTGGCAGGACTGCCTAAGGATGCAGAAAGTTAGAAATGTAAGTGACAACTTCCCTGCTTTAATGAAAAACAAATGCAGCAGAGCACTCCCAAAACCAATCAACTTTTGGGCATTTCAAACTATTCTGACCTTGGATAACTTAGTGCTTTAAGTAAAGTTGCCGCTGATTTCATAAACAAACAAACAAAAAAAACCCCAAACAATCAAAACTGAAACTATACAATGTTAAGCGTTTCCACAAAAATTCCTAACTAGTTGGGAAGTATTTATCCAATACTTACAATACCAAGATAGTTATTTAGGAGGTGTGTAAGCATACCAATTTATTCTCACTTTACAGGACAATCTTAATACTTAATTGTTTAGCTAAAAGCTTTAGTTTATTTGCCTAACACAAACAAGAGGTTCAGCATTTCCCTAATTACAGTACTAACAGTTAAGTGTCTCATTCCAAGTGAGTTGTAAAAACATGCATCCAGAGCACATATGAAAAAGGATCCTTTTGCATCCGGTCTACTACAGACCTGTGTTCAAAAGCCAGGCAATAAGCCAATCAAAGTCACAACTCTCAGCTCTAGGCACTAAATTTGCAATGAGACACAGAATTATTTACAAGCAACAGCTTGTCACGAAGGCCGAAAAACAAAACATTGTTTTATGGATTTTTGGGTTATTTGGTGACAGACATTTCCAAAGAAAAGATATTTCAAATTCCTGGCTGCACTGGGTATTTTCAGGAATCTTTGCAATCGACGGGTTAGATAGAAATTGCTGTAGCCCTGGGAATGAGATCCTGTAATGCATTGTTTGGGACCCTAAAGATACAGAAAGCTATACTTCCACTTTACTCTATAGTTGTAAAGGGTCACACACACCTATAAATGAATGATACACCCCATTCCACATGTAACCTCCCAACACAGTGCGAGACTTGTCTCACTCTAGTGATTAGAGGACATAGAAAGATTTAGAAGTCCACTACTGCCTGGCCCTTTAGCTTGAGCAGGAGAGGGTCAGGCTTTTAGATCTAGCAGGCCACGGCTCAATCCCTGCAGTCAATGGTGTGGATACAAGTATATACTGCCTGAGCTAAGCAAATGCATGCTGACTGAGGGTCGGGACCCCTCAAGGGGTCATGAGGTTACTTTGCAGGGGTCACGAGCTATCAGCCCCTGAACATGCAACTGCCATCCCTGTGCATGGCTGACAGCCAGAGCCCTTGAGAGCTCGGTGGTTGGAGAGCAGCAGCTGCTGGCTGGGTGCTCTGAAGGCAGCGCCACCCCAGTAGCAGCACAGAAGTGAGGGTGGCATGGCACGGGGAGGGATCATCACTTTTTCTGGGGGCTCATCACAGCCTGAAATATTTTCAAAGGCAGTCCCAAGGAAAAGAAAAAGAAAAGTTTGAGAACCGCTGCTACTAGAGGGGGACAGACAGCTGCACTTTGTTAGGATACACACACAAAAACTCAGTTTCATGCAACTCCCCTGAAGGCAATGAATGGGATGAATGTAACACAAACGGAAGAGAGTCTGTTTACACAATCCACGTAATCTTTTTCCTTAAAAGAGAGGGGGTAGTTGAAGTTCTCACAATTTTATACCAGAACTAGTAAGAGATTTTTCAAAAATCTGCTCACGTTATGGATTTCCAAATCTGAACATTAATGACACAATAAGGTCGAGCATGCAAGAAAGAAAAGCTCAAAAACTATGTACTTATTTGTCTAGGAAACCAAAATCTGTAAGACTATACTATGGAATCATTACCTGAGAAAATCTGAGTTTAAAACTCAAAGCTGTTTCCAAAATGTCACTAACACTGGATTGCATCATAAACTGGTAAACTTTATTTAAAAGCACTTATATAGATTTATTGATAGTTTGGAAGCAAACTTATTATGTCTTTTCCAGACAGAGAAGCCGTGCAGTCAATTTCAGTGAATTTTTATGGCAGAGTTATAAACCCTTTGTTTTCTGAATCCATTTTTTTTCAGTGACAACTTTAACTACGGTCATGTACGTGTTGTCACTAACACAGAATTTACTGTGCTAGTGTAACTGCAGTCTCCTTAAAGGGAAGCCATTGCCTCACACATATCCATTGCTATCTAGCACAATTTGCTTTGCAGCTATCAATGTGTGTTATTCGTTCATTCTTCTACCACACCAATCATTATGATACCCAAGTGTCTGTCCAGTTTTTATCATAAATCCACTGAGGCAGGTGCCAGGTACCATGGCACACCAAGTACACTGATCACCCCCACCAAATAAATCATTGTCATCTTCTCAGAATTAAGATAAATGGTGCAGCCCGTCGTGACCATGAGAAACCAAGGTTCAGACTGCAAGTGTTGAGTTACACATGAATACCACGATTGCATATCAGTCTAAGGTTCTGCATCAATATTGGTAGGTTACAGCTGGTGTCTGCAAGCTCACCACCCTGTGATACGAGTTTGAGGGACATGGCATTTGCAAATTGATAAGAATTCATCAAGTTTGTGTTCTCTGAATCTCTCAAGTTGATATTAATGAATTAAGACCCTCCTCATACATAAAAGAAATGTCTAGTGTAGACAAGGCCCCTTAAGATTCCCTACCCTTGCTACCATCAGAGTAGCAACAATGGGACAACTAGCACTAATGCAGACACGGTGCCAGCAGTGACCTTGGTTTCAAGCATCAGATCAACTAGCCCTGCTCCAGGCATGGTTCAGTCAACTCAGGGGTTTAAACACTACCAGCTAGTCTACACTACCACTTCCAGCATTGCTACCATAGCTGGAGATGCACCAGCAGGCAATTAAGAAACAAGGCTAGGGGTTGTCAACAGAACTTTAGGGAGCTAAGCACCCAACTCCCACTGAAATTGGTGCAATTGGAACTGGTCACCTAACTCCCTTCAGTTCATTTGTAAATCCACATCCAAGAACTCTAGTGAAGACAAGGCTAGTTTGCAAATCTGCTGCTACCTTATTTGGATACTGAGGGGACTCAGGGATAGACTTACACCAGACTTTTTGTCCAAGTCTTTGTAGAAGGCGTTACAAGCCAGCTGGCGCTGTATTAAATGCTCTGGTCATTGTTTAAATCCAGGACACAAAAGCAGATGAGCTCATACTAAAAAGAAGGGGCCAGGAAAGGTGACAGATTCCTGCAGGCAGGCAATCTGTCTTTATTTGTCTCAAGAAGCACTAGGCACATGCATGGAGCACTATAAATAAGAAACAAACGAAAGAGTCGGATCGAGCCCACAATTCACTAAGATCACGAGCTCTCTAGGCAAAGACAGTCTTTTTGTTCAGTGTCTGTACAGTGCTGAGCAAAATGGTGGCCTGGTTCATTAGACAGGCTCGTAGGCTCTACAATAATACAAACCACCATTGTCACACTGTGCACACTAGCAGTGAGAAAATTTGGTTGAGGCCTTCAAGGAAAGGCACTATGACATGAAAATGTGCCAAGGTCACTCAAGTGCCTTGAGCGGAGAATAGCCAGAGGTGGCAGATCTCTGTTCCACCCTTTTTTTTGTTTTCTTTTAACCAACACCTTGTTTCCAGGAACTGAATTTATATCTACAAATACTGCTGGCATTTATATCTACAAATACTGCTATATAGGTTCTTACACACTGCCCTTATCACAGCAGTACTTGAGCTAGACCATGTAAAAGGTCCTGTAATAAAAGCCTAGGTGAACAGAGGCTACCATCTTTGTTTACAGTATTCAGAACAAGTTGCGAGTATTAACGTGTGTTGTTCCTATCTGAATGCAAATTCCAAGATCATGGGTTTCAGCTGCAGCGTTTTATACTCTGTCCCCGATCACATCAAGATATATATTTAAGTCTTTCCATTTAGCTTGCAGGGCTGTAGGTGGAAAAGCCTTTTGAGCTTCTCCATTATCTCTAAACCAGTGATTCCTACAGGATAGAACGATCAGCTATTAAACAGTAAGCTCATCTCAGCCGACTGCCCAACTATAATATGAGCCGCTGGTCAAGTCACAATTGGGTTTTCAGGAACTCCTAAAATCCACTGTCATTGGCCCAAAGGGCAGGTATGTAAGTAATCATCTATTAGCCTCCTTCAGGACAAATGAAAAGCAAACTTGGAAGCAACTTTTGTGCTGAACAATGCAAATGAATGAGGCACATTTACTACCCCAATAGAGGAACATGGCTTTGCTTCATATGGCATATCAAAGTTAAACAAAAAAAGAACACTGTCAAAGAGTTACCATTGTTAGAAGAAAACTCTCCTAAATTTGTAATATAGGCCCCGACTTCCAGTATTAGGAGTGTGAAAGTCTATGTATGCATTTGCACACACATACCTAAGTCACACAGACATATTTGGTTACGAATGCTAAGTTATTTGCAAAGACACATAGCCAAAATGGCACCTAACTGAACAAGTGTGTGTACAAGTATCTGATTTCTACATATATAATAGGTATTTGCATGCATAAATTAGGTGTGCTGTTGCATACACCAATCTTTGCAAGTCTCACTCATGGCAATGTGTATTTTTGTGGGACCATGGCAGTTCTAATACCAGTACCAGGGGGTCCTAGATTCCATGGCAGGACACATGGTCTTCCGGTATGTAATAACTTCTCCAGATCCCCCCCAATTCAACTGCTCTTTTGACGACAACACCAATTCTCCTGCAACTTGCTGTCTTTGGAAGGGACTCCCTATCTTAGCACAGTCACCCTCTGCAGGGTCCTCATTTTGGGACAGCAGCATTTAGAAACTGTAAATAAGAACATTAAGTGACCCCGTATGCATGAACTATTCCTTGCCTGACAAGAAACCCATTTTACACAATTCTCCTAATCCAGTGGTTCCCAACCTCTTTGGCTCAAGGGCCACAGATATCATTTTTACAACCCTGAAGGGCCACTAGTCTCCGCCAGCAGGCCTCCCCCCCACTGCAGCCAGATGGAAGGAGTTCCCTGGCTGCAGCAGGGAAACTGCACATGTCCTCTAGTCCTGTGCGCTCTACCTGGGTCCCTAGGCTGTGACTCCCTTCTGCAGCCAGGAGGACGGGAGATCAGTGCTCCCCTCCCTCTGGCTCCAGCAGGGACTCCAGCACCTACGGACCTAGGCGGAGCACTTTCCCATGCTCCCTGCTACAGGTAGGGGGAGGGCAGTGCTCATCTCCCATCCCCTTGGCTGCAGCAAGAAGCCTGCACCAGTCTTTTAGTCCTGTGGAAACACACTCCGCCTAGGTCCTTGGGCAGTGGCTCCCTTCTGCAGCCAGCAGGAGAGGAGCCATGGGCCACTTTGAAAGCCCCCATGGACCATTTTTGGCCTCTGGGCCACAGGCTGGGAACCACTGTCCTAATCAGTGTTTAGAGGGACACCAAATCTGCCTTGAAATTCCACAACAGTTCTAGAGATTATAGACTTCAAATAAGTTAACTGACTTCTTTACGAGAGGCGGACAATCAAAAAAAAAAAAAAAAAAAAAAAAAAAAAAAAAAGCCTTTCACTTGCCAAGGCTAGTTGGGAAAGAGCAGGTAATCCTTATAATAAGAGGATCCCTTTCCTACCAATTCCTATAGCAAATCCTGAGGCAGTGTTTTATGCTTTATTTGCAACTTGATTTAAAACTCAGTTCTCTTGGAACTTCCACAACTTTTAAATAGTCACATACTGCCAAAACTGGAAAGGATTTTCCCCTTCTGTCTAGACAAATTGAAATTTTCACCCATGACAATTGTTTTCCCTCCTCTCATACCCATTTTTTTTTTAAAGTTAAAAAAGATAATTGCTGGCAAATTTGGAGCAAGTTGTGCCAGATACATGTACAGCACTAAGGCATTATAACCATAGAGACATCTTTTACAACAGGATTTCACAGAAACCACATCTTGGAGCAAACTACTGTAACATACATACATGCAGTAGAACCTCAACATTACAAAACACCAGAGTTACAAACTGACTGGTCAACTACACACCCCATTTGGAACTTGAAGTATGCAATCAGACAGCAGCAGAGACCAAACAAAACAACAAAAAGCAAAATATAGTACAGTTGTGTGTTAAATGTACACTACTAAAAACAAAGGGAAAATTTCAAAAAAGATTTGACAAAGCAAGGAAATAGTTTTCGTGCTTGTTTCATTTAAATTAAGATGGTTAAAAGCAGCATTTTTCTTCGGCATAGTAAAGTTTCAAAGCTATATTAAGTCAATGATCAGCTGTAAACTTTTGAAACCATCTCCATTCCCGAGGTGTTCGTAATGCTGAGGTTCTACCATATATATATAATTATACCTTCTTTTTTGAGGTTCAAACAATTTACGTAGGCCTACATTTTCAAAAGGGACTACCAATTTTAGGTGTAATGAGAAACACCTCAAAGAGACCTAATTTTCAGACAGCAGGCAGTCAGCACTATCTGAACACCAGGTCCATTTAGGTTGTCTGAAGTTGGGCACCTCAAAAATTACATCACCTTTATTCACTTGTCATTCTGGAAAACGTAGACCCCTTCATTTAACAGAAAAAATATAATTCGATTATAGGCTTTTTATCTTCCTTGCTCTTCATGAAACTGCTTTTGACCTTGTACAATCATTGCTTTCTTTCCATTCACACACCTTTTCCTTACCACTATTTACATTCAGGATGGTGCTGCCTTGATCATTTGTAACAAATGTCCTATGAGACGGATAGTGATAAGTAGGACATTCCCCCATTTTTGTTCATGACTAATATCCAAAATAGCTGAAGAAACATTTTAATCAAATCAGATCAGAAGCAATGGGGTTACCTCTGTTACCTGAAGGTATTTAGAAGTCTGTTTTCTGAATTCTTCAAGGAAACTGCTTAGTGCTCAATATTTGAAACAAAGAAAGGATAACACTTTGCCTCAGATTTCAATGGTCAAAAGCAAATCTCCAGGTTATTAATGTATAATAAAAAAAATATAAACAGCATCTACAGTACCTGATGGACCATTAACATGACCTTTTCTTAACTATTGTGATGCTGACAGCATATATTAAAAAAGGAAGATGTCTCACCTAATGTGGAGTTAGGATCGCAAATAGTCCCATGTGCCTTTTCTACTTGTTTTTGTTAATTTTTCTTGAGGTACAAGCCATGGCACTTTACTGATCCAAATTAAAAAGACAATAATTAATCCTCACCTTTAGCCTTTTAAGGAACAACTCACAGCCAAAACGCAGTGATGCATTTTTGTCTATGACGCACAGTAATAAAAAGGACAAATGTCATTGCTTCTTTCATCCAACAGAGGAGGTGACGCATAGATCATGGTATTTATGTTCTACCTTAAAGTTAGGCTACATCTACACTTCAGGGAGAGATGTGACTGCAGCATCAGTTGCCACACCTGCGCTATCTTTATTCTAGCTAGCTCAGCTAAAAATAGCCGTGAAGATACAGCGGCAAGGGTTTCAGACTGGGCTGGACAAAGCTGCCAGGTACTCTGAGCACATACTGCATTGCTAGACCACGCCACTATGTTTTCACTGCTAGATTAGGTATGCCTACCCATGCTGCATCACACCTCAGACAGCAGTGTAGAAGACATACCCTTAGGATAAGGGACACTATAAACAATGCATTAAAGCTAACGTGGTACTTGCAGTATTCACCATTCTAAGTCGAGAAGATGGTGATGACAAAATTTGACCAGTACCTACTGTTTTGCACAGTACTTAAAACTACAGGCATAACATATAGTTTGTACTAATGGTAATTTCAAGCGCTGTATAACCAATTCATTATACTGCATAGCACTGGTTTTAATATACTTAGTGAAGGAAAACCTGCACAACTATTTACTAACAAACAAATGATTGTAATATGGTCTATCACTGATGCTGACAAAGAATTTTCTCCTTGTTATGAATGTAAAGTTCAATTTCTCATTGAGGCCAGCACCGGTGCAACATATTATTTCATTAACATTCTGTTTAATATTTGTTTCAGATATCATTCATAATTTTAAAAATTATACAAAGGTATTCATTTAAGGGCATGAAAAAGGGTGTGCAACATATTATCCCTTGCTAGTCATTAGTCTCTGAGGAAGTGTAAAGAGATACTTATTCCCTGTGTATGTGAGATAGCAAAAAAAATTGCACCTCACGGATGGGACTTAGGGTGGGATGATCTCTAATAATACTTAGCACTTACATAGCGCTTTACATCTTCAAAGCATTGCACAAACATGACCTAATTAATCCTCATAATACTCCTTCTCAACCTGGCAGGGGTGTTATCTTAAATTAACTGCTGGGGTAACATTCACAGAGAGGTTACGTGATTTGCCTATGACCAGAGGGAAACACTATCAGAGCCAGGATGAGAACTCAGGAGTACATAGATCACAGGGCATAATCACACTATGCTGCACTGCTACAAAAAAGAAATCTCTTACCTATCCACAGCAGGTATTAAAGTCATATCAACACAACCTAAGACAGCAAATTGCATCAAAGCTGCCAAAACTGAGATTAGCTCTGTCATCTTTGTTTTGCAGGTGCACATCACACTGTCCCTCCGCTCATACTACCAGTTCTGCTCTCATGAGCTACCAGGGCATTGAAATTTACAGCTCCACACTAGTTTCAGTTGCCTGTTGTGTCATAATATTGCAGCTGACTGCCAGAATCTTTACAAGCCTAGCTCTATCCTCAAAAAGCATAAGCACGAAACAAAAAACTTGCAAATGAGAATGAATAATAGCTCTCATACTGAGTTTGTCATCGATAACCCTCAAACCACTTTTTAGAAGGAGCTCAGTATCAGGATACCCCATTTTACAGATGGAGAAACTGAGTCACAAGTAAAGGGAGTTGATCAAGATCATACAACAGGCCAGCAGCAGAGCCAGGAACAGAAAAGGTCTCCTAAATCCCAGTCTAGAGCCCCAACCACAAGACATTTGATAATTACACCAACTTAATCACTTGCTTTTACTTCTTCCCATCTGTCATTTATAGGTCATTGATGTAAACCACAAGCTCACTTTTGGCGCTACAGGTGAAAACCTGGCCTCATTGAAATCACTGGAACCAGGATTTCGCTCTCTCTAAGTATCAAGTGTACACCTGTGAACCAAAATCAATTTGGGAATGAAGGTTTGATTCTGGAGAGATATCTGAAATTTTACCCATGGAACAAAACATTTTGAGGCAGGGCAGGGACAAGAGAGACACACACATATATCTGTATTTCTAAGGTGGTCTAAAGTGGAGGGCTTGGCAATCCACAGTGTCCCTCTGACACACACAAGAGTACTTGCCACGTCAGCTCAGACAGTCTAATCTACTCTAGCAGACTCAGAAATGGGACGGGAGCCAGGAGCTCCTGAATTCTAATCCTGACCCTGTCACCGATTTGTAGCATATCCTCAGGATGAAAGTCACAAAATCTCTTGGCTCAGTTTCCCTCTCAGCAAAATGGTGCCAACAGTATTCAGTCACCAACCTCCAAGGGATGTTGTGAGGGTTAGTCCATATTTGCAAAGCACTCTAGAGATGTGGAACGCTGTAGAAGCAGTAATTATCCTGCCTCTGGCAACGACCTATACCTTATGCACCAAAAGAAAGTGCACTTTCCACCTCGGCAGTTGTGCAATATTGTACACTGAAGGAAAATGCCAGATTCCTACAACCACCAGTTTTTGCCCTGAAGCATGAGATTTAATTAACCATTTGATATACTGAAAAGGGAAAGAGAAACATCTCAAAAAGGTAAACCACAGCACTATGTGATTGCACAAAACTTGATCATCATATCAGTTGTAAGGAAGCCTTTACAAACAACACAGATTATTGCAGTAACTTTCTAATATGATTCATTTAATTAAGAGTAATTTGCTTTTTAGTGCCTTTCTTTAGGGGATCATGAAGGGCTTTACTAAGGTATGTGAACCATCTCCATTTTACAGATGGAGAAACTGAATCAGAAAGCTGTTAAGATCTAGATTTTTAAAAGTGGCCTTTAATTTGGGGGAGAGAACTCAGATTTTCAGAAAAAAACAAGAGTCCTGTAGCACTTTAAAGACTAACAAATTTAATTTCTGTAGGCATAAGCTTTCGTGGGCTGTAACCCACTTCGTCAGATTTTCAGAAGTGGTGAGCACCCACAATGCCAGCTGACGACAAAGAGACCTGCAGATGCTCAGCAATTCTGGAAAAATCTCAAACTTCCACACCCAAAAACTGAGGCTACTAATGAAAATCAGGAGCCTTAGTTACCAGTCCCAGGTAATAAAGCAAGTCAGAGCTGGAAATGGTCTCCCAATTCCTTATCCTCTGCTCCAACTACTAGCTAACACTACCTTCACTAAAATCAAGGACTAACACCCTGATCCTACAAAGTCTCATGCATATGTTTAATTTTATGGTAAATCAGTGAGTGCTGAAAGTTAGTCATAGATTTAGCTGTATCAAAACCGTAGACTAATTTTCTTTGTTATCGTGTACGATTTCAAGAGGAGCACATACGCTTCAAGTTCAAGATAACACAAATTGAAAGAAAGAATGTAAGCTACCTGTACACACTGATGGAGGAGGCATTAACTGAATCAACAGCTCAACTAAGACATCTGCTCAGTGTGCAGCAGCAAAGAGCAAATAAAATAGTGGGGTAAATTAAGAAAGAGTTTTAGAATAAAGTGGATAAATTATAATGGCATCATGTAATTTCACTTAGAATACTACATTCACTCATCTCATCAAGGACATGACTAATAAAAAGGTCAAAAAAAGGCAACCAGAAATATTAGACACAGAGTTCCATACAAAGAGATTATTTCATCTGGAAAAGAGAAGAGGAACTATGACAGATTTTTACATATAAAGAGGGAAGGGCATAATGATCTCCAATCTGATAAAATGAGAAAAAATGGAAATAAAATAATGCAATATAAACCAGATACAAGAATTTTTATTTATCTATTTTTAAAGATCTAGGGTCAAACTCATCACTGGAGTAACTCCACTAGCATAAACTTGGTCCAACTTGTTATAATCAACCTGGGAATTTCACTGCCACAAGTTTTATTGAGACAAATGCTTTACACACCAAAGAGGAGCCTTGAATCAAGACATCTTCAAATTTTAGGAAGAGTTCAGCTCCAGAGTTCAGCTTCACTTCAATTAGACACTTAGAGCTACAAATACTAGTGACCTTTATGTTTCAGGTACAAAGGGGAAGCAATACATGCAGCAAGCTGTGCAGAATGTGCAGTTCTTTTCCATCATCCTTTGAAACAGCAGTTATCTAGGCCACTGTCAGAAACAAGTCTAGATGGGCCAACAGTTCTGTCCCCGAAAGGCAACTCTCAACATTATGTTTTAATTTCCAGTGGAATGGGGACAATCTGCATGTCATAAAAATTCTAGCAATTCTGCTAGTTGTACTTCTGAAGTGTATTTTGGATTGTGTGTGCATGACAAAAATAATCATTAATTATTAACTTTTTTGCCAAGGGAAGGGAAAGAACTATATTTCCACCAAGTCAGTGAAATAAAAGAGTGGGTACAAATATTCATGTTAACCAATCTTTTTACATATTTATACTAAACTTTCAAAAAGAGTCAGTTTAAAAAGCATCTTTTTGTAGGCCTAAGTGTCTGAGGTGTGAAATAGGATTCTCTTTAGTATAATTTAAATGTAATGTATCTAGATATTTCTTCATGTGTTGCCATACAATTTTTCACTCGGTGCCTTGCTAAAGTTTAAAATGTCCACATTCTTTTGCATAACTGTAATCTGAGCTCACACTTACAAATACTGTATATCGCAGAAAGCTATAGAAAGTAACTATATAGTCACATCTTTAATAAACCCATTTCTAGTGGTAATGTTCATTTTTTATAGAAATTTATTATTTAAAAAAAGGCAGTGTCACCCAATCTGATCTCCTTAAAAGGAATTTCAACAGAATAAGTCACATTTCATCATGCAGGAACTTTGTTTCTAATTAGTTATCTGAACTGATCAACTGAAAGAAAGAAAAGAAAGAAAGAAATCTAATATACTAATATTGATTATAAAATATGAGAGCCTCTATTTTTAAAGACATACAAAGAAACATATATAGATTGTTTCCCTATTCCCCCCCCTCCTTTTTTTCTCCCAAAGCAGGATGATTTTCTTGTTTCCTTTTACCTGTTTTTTTCATCACCTATTGTCATCTGCCTACCTTCTAAAAACATTCCCATTCTGCCAGTGAAATAATTTGAAGTGCATCTCACCAGCTGGTAAAGTCAGAAGGGGCCAAGTACCCCCAGAATAATGCCAATTGTGACATAAAATGTCAACACTAATTTCCTCAGGGTCAGCAGTCTCCTCAAAGGGAATTTTTTCTACATGGAACACCCTACAGTGTTGCAATATTTAAGCATTCTCTGCTCATTTTACATTGATGTGACTTATATATACACAAACCTGTAGAATTTAAAGATACATTTTTAAAAAAATGCATTTACTTTTACACAAAGTTAAACCCATTCTGCAGCAGCTTTGAAATGCCAATGCCTCCTCCATCTAGCAGCACTTTTGCCCAGGGTATTGGATGTCCCTGCAGCATTTATTATACATTTTGAAAGGATCCCCTCAGGACTACACACCTGTAAAATCTGAAAGGGATCATTAAATACAGATATCTGTACAGACTGTCCTATGATTATACACTCAATATTCCAGGGTGCCAATCTTAAATGCATCCAATGTGACGTTGCACTATTTTAGTGCATCCACCCCCCCAAGTGCAAAAAGTGCAGCTGGATGGGAAAAGGCGTTGGTATTTCAAACCCGCTGCGCTAGACACATCATGTATGCATTCATATTTTGCCCAAAGTTTAACCCAGCCCTGCCCCTTTTGCGGCAGGTCTGAAACACCACCGCCTTTTCTCGGCCGCCGCGCTTTGTGCACTTGAAGCTGGATCCTCTCACGCGCTGCCACACCAGCCTGGATCCACGTCAGAGTGCCACCAGCCCGGACTATTATATACACCCAGACAGGACAGGGCTCGTCTGAAAAACAGAAAAGTGAGCCCTGCACGTGGCTGGTTTTTGCAGCGGGCTTGAAACGCCACAGCCCGCACCACCTGGAGCGGCAGCCATCCGCAGCGGGGGGGGGGGATTGCCAGTCCGGCTCCAGCAGCAGCCAGGCAGCTGCTGCCCGCGAAGGAGCCGCTCGGGACCCGCCTGCAGAGAAGTGCAACTTCAGCGGCTGCTGCTGCCAGAACTGCCCGTGCAACTTGCTGCCGCCGCTCCTCCACGCAGCCACGGTGACGGGCAGCTCTGCACACCCCCGGGACGGGACGGGACGGGACGGGACACCCCGCACGTGCGGGACCCTCCCTCCCCCAGGCCAGCACTCACCAGGAGCCCGAGCAGCCGCATTCTGCCCGCGGAGCACTGGGTGCCAGCGCCCTGCCCAGCCCCGCTCAGCCTAGCCCAGCTCCTGAGGCGGCGGCGGCGGCGGCTGCCACGTCTGGCCAGGCATGCGCAATCCATGGGGAAATCCGGCTGCGAGGGGGGCGGGGGGGCGGGGGAGGAGGCATGCTGGGGGTTGTAGTTTGGTGCCGGCCCGGCACGGGGCGGATGGCGGCGGAAAAAAGGGCGGGAGAAGAGCAGCAGCAGCAGCAGCAACTCCATGCACAGCCCCCCTCCCCCGGTGCAATGAGCTGGCTCTGATTAGCTGGGGCTAGGCTAGCAGGTGGCACAGGCCGAGGGGAGGGGATGCTGTGCTGTGCTCCAGACCCTCTGGCAGGCGGAGGGGATCCCCAGTCCCACTGCAGCGGGGTGGGTGGGACACCCCTCCCAGATTTGGTCTCAGATCCCCCCCACACACCTCACCCAGCCAAACTCCCGGCCGCCCAGGTTGGACACCAGGCTTGTGGGCAGGGGATCCCCGGGGTGGGGTCTGAGCCCAGCCGCTGGTGCTCTGCTCATGCCCTACGACCGACGCCCCAAAAATCAAAAATCTGGAGTCAGATCTCCACCCCCGCACTCCCCCCAAAATCAAGAGATTAGTCCAGACAATAAATTCTACTGTGGTTTTGGCTCTGGCTTGATTTCTGACCCCCTCCTCCCCTGATGTGTGTGAGATGGAGGGAGGGAGAACGAGTGTTGCCGAGGCCACCCGGATGGATGGAGTAAGGTGATTTTGCCCCCCCCCCCTTGCAGGATTCTTGGGGGCTGGCTGCCTAATGGCGCTCAGCTTGTCCCCAACGTGCTAATTCATTAATGCCAGGCCAGGCCAGGCCCCCCACCAGGCCCACACCCGCCCATCCCCTTGCCCAGCAACTGATTCTGCCACAACTCAGTTCTGCCCCCCAGCCCCTCCATCTGCTTGTGCCCCAGGCTCCTCCTGCAGCCCCAAGGGTCCTTCGCCCTCCCGCTACCTTAGCCGGGTGTTGAGGGAGGAGCAGACCGACCCACTGCTCATAGGAGGGGATGGGGGAGAAGCTCAGCTGGGACTAGGTTCTTTCTGCTCCCTCCTCCTCCTCCTATGAGAAGGGTGTCCATTCCTGACGGTGCAGGGGGTCCAGCTCTGGGCTTCCCGCAGCAGCTCTGATTGGCAGCCCTTCCCCAGGAGATGGGGTGGTGAGGAAAGCGGTCATCAGAGGGTTTTTCCCCCAGGCAGAGCTGAAGGGCTGGAGCTTCTTTGGCATGAACAAACTGGCTCTGATGACCCCGGCCCGCAGCGCTGGACTGGGCCAGATCATCTCACCCCTTCCCCCCACCCCCAGGGGCCAGTACACAGTGGGTTTCCTTCCTGTTCAGCCACCAGCAGTGCCACATACAAAGGCTGATGAGCTTGCTACAGCCTTAGCACCCAGGGCGCGATCTCTTTGCTCAGGCAAGGGAGGTAAATGTTTTAGAATCAGAGATCCTGGGTTCAATCTCTGCCACCAACAACCCATCCCGGGGTGTTGCATTACAGTGGAGTTGTCCTACCCCACCTCTGCTCTGTGCAGGTGTGTCCTCCCCCTCCCCCCCCCATCTTGGTATGGAGATCAGGGAACATGGTTAGACACAAAAGGGAGTAGAATAGGGGAGGTGCTGCCCTCCATGGCGCCGTCCCCTGCAGAGCGTGGACATTCACCGTGGCTCGGTGTGAATGTTAACACTCTTGTTCATCCCCTTCAGGGCTGACAAAGGGAGACCTGTCCACGGCTGCCCACGCTCACAATCCGTGAGTGGTGGAATTTCGGTGGGTTTTGGAGCTTGTCTGGCAATGACACAAGACGCTCCAGCCCCCCCCTGAATTTCAGCCCTGCCGGAAGCTGGCAGAGTCTTTCCTCTCCACTCACCGTTCTAGGGATCAAAGAACCCAGCAACCCAGTGCAGCTTGTGGGAGAAACATGAACAGGAAGGTGCCTCTGCGTCTCTCCTTCATCCCGGCGCCCAACCTGGAAGGGGCAGAGAGGGCTGAAAAGCCCCTGGAGCTGCAACCTGGTTAAGGGAGAGAACACCCTTGTGTAGCCACCCCAGGCCTGGAGGAAGGAGGTGAAGAAACTTAGGAGGAACAGATGTGATGCTGAACTGATTGGTAGCGGGGGGGAGGGTCTGAATTGAAGGTGGTGGGAGCAATGGGAGGGGGGATCTGAATTGATAGGGGGTAGGGCTGATGGATTGGGGAGCTGAACTAATGGGAGGAATGGGTGGGGACAGAACTGATGAGAGGAGTTGGGGCGGGGGGAACAGGATTAATTGCTGGTCCGGAGACAGGCAGATGTGGGGATGAGAGCTCCTGCAGCAGGGACCAAAATCACCTTACCCAATACCTTTGGGAGAGTGAGAGGGAGCTCTGTAATTGCTACACACACACACTGGGGACGCGTAGAAGGAGTTCAAAAGACAGCCCAAAAAACACAAGATAACCTTGTTCATTAAAATCTCATGAAGGCGTGATTTTTTATCTCGAGGCTGGCAGTACTGTCTGCCAAATAGCTATGTGGCTCCCCCTCAGACAGCACTGCCCAGGGGAAGGAGTTGAGAGGTGGCACATCTCCAAATAGCTGCAGGTCCCTAGCTCCCTCTCAGGTAGGAGAGGACTGGGGAGCTGCAAATATTTGGAGATGTGCCACGTCTCAACTCCTTCTCCTGGGCAGTTTAGTCTGAGAGGGATCCACACAGCCCTGCATATCCAGAACTCTGTGTGTCCCCTTCCCATGCCAGCTGACCCTATTTCAGGAGGGACAAGCCCCAGTTTTCAGTAATTATGTGGATCCTTTTCCCATTTGGCCTCTATACAAAAAGAAGGATGATTTGTTCCTAAGGCACTAGCCTGTGATTCAACAGATCTAGGTTCAGTTCCTGGCTCTGCCCCAGAGTCACGTGTGACTTTGGGCGAGGTATTTGCCTTCTCTGTGCCTCACTTCCCCATCTGTAAAATGGGAATACTAGTACTTTCTCCTGTGCTCAGCCAATCTCATCTATAATAAAGGGCTACTCTTGTCCAATGTGTTTCAGTGCGGTTAAACGGTGTGTTTTTGTTTTTTGTTTTCAGATTTCCCAATTTACAGCTCCCACGGGTTATCAAGAATGTTGCCTCTTGTGCCTGAACCCCCTTTTCCCCCCCAAAATGTGTATCTTAATCCATTCAATCCACCCTGTTCTCGCCACCACTGTATTCTTGGTGGCTCCATCCTCCTCAGCCCTCACCCCTACTGTATTCTCCACCCCAGCAAGTCTTTGCTAGCTCTGCCTAGTCTTACAACAGGGGCAACGGAGAATAAGTAAAGGCAAGAGGAGCACGAAAAGGTGGGTTGGGGCTGGAGGGAGAAGTGGGTTAGGCAATTGGACCCTGTACTCCAAAGAATAATCTCACTAGGTGCCCCCAAAATCCTAAAGACAGCCCTGAATGTCCCAAGTGTTGGTGACAATCTAAAACAAATAAATAAATAACAAGCAAATAACTGCAATGAAATCCTGCTAGGATCAGTTTGTGAAACCTTCATTTTGATCTTTATAGCTGAATGATCGCTTCATCCGGATGAGCAAATCGGTGCATTTCCTAACTCAAGCACAAACAGAAAGCCAGCTCTCTGTCTAGCAAGGAAAGTGAGCCCTGCTAGGAATCTTAATGTCAAGACAGGTCATGCAGGTTATAATTGACTCTCATTAGCCTTCCACAGAAGACACAGTTCTATACGTATAGCCAAGCAGGAAGGTGTGAAATTTTTACTTCCCTTGGGAATATCAAAGGAAATCAAAGACATTACTCACAGTCTGATGCTTACAACCGACGTGAGGGGAAAAAGCCACCAGCACTTATCGGAGACAAATTCTGGAAAGTAATTTGTAGATCAATACAGCTGACTGATCACTTCAGGTGGTGATCAATGCCACTGAAATCAAACCCCCACCACCACTAGGGAGCTAATTTTGTAAATTAGAAACATCTGTAGAGAAAGTTATTAATATAATTATTTATATTGCTGTAGCATTCAGATACAGTCATATGTACACATACATAGCACAAAGACAGTCCTCGCCCTAATCACCCAGTGCCTGCTGGGTGAACTTGGGCAAGTCACTTCACTTTTCCATGCTCAGTTTCTCCATCTGCAAAAGGGGAGTTAATGACACTTCACTCCTTTATACAGTGCTTTAGGAGCTAGGTATTTATTATTATTTTAATAATAATGAATTTACAATCTAATATTCTCCTTTTGCAGAATTAGTAAATTCCACTTCTTGCAAAAGAGCTTAAGATATTAGTATAGTTAGGATTTCCAGTTATCTTATGGCTTTATCAATAGAAGGTCACAAAGATGTAATAAGTTAATACATGCAAACTATATAAAAAGAGTTCATTTACTTCTTTTTATGTGGCATCTCCATTATTGGAGGTTTGCAACCATGGTAGCCCATTCTTTACAGTCCTCTGATAACCTCTTTGTGGATGAATAGTCCTTTTGATCCACTCAGGATACCACAAAGTCTATCCAAGATCTTCTTTTTCTGTCTCACATTTTTTTTCCATCAACGTTCCCTTCCAATACCCGTAAATATGCATTGCCTGCTAAATCTCTTAAAATGTACTCTGCAAATTGGATCTCTCTTTTTCCTAAGATTTCTAGTTATTGTTTGCTGAGTTTCAATAATCTGCGATACTTTTTTCATTAGTTACACGGACAACCTTGATATTTTCAGAATTCTTCTTTAACACAATCATATGAAGGATTGTAATTTCTTTATTATTTATTGTTTGAGTCCATGTTTCACAGCTATAATTTAACACAGACAAAATGTAAGTTTTTAAGAGTCAGAATTTAGTTTTCAGATTTATGTACCTTCCCATCAGACATTTATTCTTCAAAAATGTCTCTTTAACTTTCGCTATTCTAGTGCTGATTTCAGGATCTGATCTTCCATCTCCTCTAATGATGCTGCCTAAATAGCAATCATTTCTCACTTGCTGTATAGCTATGTTGTTCACTGGAATCTTGCATGTTTTCCCAGGATCCCTGCCAATCACCATAGTTTTTGTCTTGTTCACATTCAACTCTGGCCCATATTCTTTGCCTATTCATCTAGAATCTCCACTAATTCCATCAGCCCTTCTTCTGAATCAGCTAATAGCACTGTCACCTATGTAGTGAATGTTATTCACCCATTTTTCATATATTTTTAAACCTTCTGTTTCTTCAATTGATCAAACATTCGCTATAAATGTTGAATAAAGTTAGTGACATTATACAACCTTGTTTCACTCCTTTCTTGATTTCTATTAGATTTTAATTTTCGTCTCCCATTATAGTCACCTTCTGATTCCAGTATCATTGTTTTATTACTCGGAGTTCATATCCATCAGTTCCTATAAATCTGAATATATTGAGCAATTTGTAGTGGTAGATTCTGTCAAATGCTTTTTGGAAGCCAATGAAATGCAAGTATACTGCTTTCTCCATTTCAATGGATCTTTCTAATATGAGATTCAAGTTCATAACTGCTTTTATCACGTCCTTTCCATATTTGAAGCTGTAATGTTATTTCTTTATTTCCTTAATGGTCTTGAACAATTCACAAAAGTATTACCTGTTCTATTCATTCCTTCTGAAGCACCTGGCATTGGCCATTGTTGGAAGACAGGATACTGGGCTAGATGGACCATTGGTCTGTCTGACCCGGTATAGTCTTATATTCTTATTTTAAAAGCAAGCAATTTTGGGTTGATTGTGCTGTAGTCTTTGAGTCCAACACATTGTTCTTTTTGGGGATTTGAATACACAGTGAGTTTATAAAATCTTCTAATAATTCTCCTGTCTCAAACATATTCTTCATTATCTCTGACAGAGCTTTCAAGTCTTCATCACCTATGCTTTTTAACAATTCAGGTGATATTCCATATTCCATTCACTAGTCTTTTTATTGCAGTCATGATTTCCTCATCCATTATTGGTGGTTGCCATAGGGCCAAAGGTCCTGCAGGAGAAATAAGACCAACTGTTCCTTGATGGCCCTGGGGGCTACACCTGGGAACAATCAGATGATCTGGGTGATGTCCCTTTAGCTACTTAGAACTGGAGCAGTTGAGTTAGGAGGCTGCTAGAATAGTATAAAGAGGAAGTTGCCCTAGGCCCAGGAAAGGAATCTCTCTCCAGGTAAGCCTTGCAGGAGGAGGAATAGGCCTTTGTGGGGGAAAAAAGCCCTGAAGGAGAGTTAAAGTTGACAGTAAGATCCCCAAGAGAACTGCCAGAGTCCCTGGGGGAGAAAGATGGTGGGGGAAGCCCAGGAAGAGGGCTGGTCTCTGCCCTTAGAGTGGAGAGGCCTACAGTTTGAGCCTGATTCCTGGGAAGGCATGAGGAAGAGGAAAAGTGTGCTAGTGAAGAGAGAGCGAGCCCCTGGAAAAAGACTAGCTCTCCAAGGAGGAGTAACAGAACAAGAGACTGAACCTCAGCATGGGCAAAGGCTCAGCAGGTGAGTCTGAGAGACAGGAGGGGCTGCTGGCATCTTTCTGAAGAGAAGAGGCGAGAAGAAGATGACGACTCAGGTAACTGAAACTGAAGTTTGGGATTATTTCTTTATGTTATCTTATTGGTTACTGATAAATAAAGTCTGTCCTGGGTAAGAGAATCTTGGAGGCAAAATCTGAGATGGGAGTTATTTACAATTGCTGGAAGGGGAAACTGAGGCATGGGCTTATGACAGTGGGCTTACTTGACTGATCTCTAGTTTAGGTTTTTCAGGCTTATCATTACCATATAGTTCCTTGATACAGTCTCATAATCTCTCATTCTTGTTTTTAGAGTCTGTCAAATATTGTCCATTTTTGTTCTTACAGGTCACATTGATCCCCTTTCTTCTGTAATTAAAGGCTCTTATCCTGTGATACGGCTCCCTTTGTTCTCTTTATCCAACAGTTTAACGTCTCTGCCTTTCTCATTCAGCCATTCAGACTTTACAAATCTGCATTTATTCTTTATCATTTCACTTAGTCTTGGGTATTCCTCTTTTTCTGTTGTTGAGCTTTGTGCTTTTATTTTTCTTCTTTCATCCATGCTTTCATCTGTTATCCATGGGTTTTTCTTAGCTGATAACTTCTTCCCTGAATGTTTATCTGCAGTTCATTGACCCACCGTTGAAATGCTGCCACCTCCACAACAGAGTGTGGAAAACATTTAGCAATGTGCAGCAATATTCCCAACTGTTTAAGGCAGGAAGTGAAGAAGAATATTGTTATGGCAGAAGCCACCAGGCTGTGCTGTTATATGTAGTCTTACAAATTTGTTAGCATGCGAGCAAACTTTTGGTCTTTGAAGAAAAACTAGTGGTCTTGTGTGAGAAGCTGTGGCAGAGGGCAGAGATTTTGCTCTCAACTTTATTTTTTATATTTGGCGGCAGTTCTTGGGACAAAGTAGCTTCCTGGGGAACTGGACAGTGGTGTGTGGGTTGAGAGTTGTGGAATAGGAGATTGCATGCATTCTGTCAGTGAAGGTTTCTGGTGTGTGTGTGTAAATAAAGCAACTTGGACACTAACATGCTGGGCCCCAGAATTCCCTTGTTGCTTGGCAAAGGTGTAATACTGTTCTTGGAAATGGAACATTGGTGTCAGGAGAAGGGGCAAAAATGTATTATCTGGTTGCAACAGCAAAGGAAATTTGACACCAGCTCTTCTGAGAAGAACCTTGGGATCTTTAATGTTATAAATGCTCAAGACCTGAATTTTGCACATCATCCTAAAGGTAGTTTGATTCAGGCAGCCGATTGCATAGCACATCAGTTTAATAGACCCATTAAACCTAAATCAAAGGTTAGAAAGAAATTCTAATTACTTCTTTGTACTTGAGTCAACTTCACTGCCTCCACTTTTCCTAACCATTGGTCCCTCTTGGATTCCTGTCAGCTATGATTGGTGCAGCCCCAATCTGTTCTTCTGTCCACCATATGTCTGACTATCTAGGTATTTAGTTTAGTAGGTCCATAGTTCCCATTGCTGGTGTAGGTGATTGCAAATGGAGACTGAAGCCTTGTATTTATCCACATAACACACAGGACGACGTAGCAGCAGTCTGAACTACCCCATACTGTTCCACTAATGTCCCCCCACTCTTTATTTGGTGGGATCCAGGGATCCCCAGAAGTGACTTTAGATAGGGAAGCTTGGAAAGAGCCATGTATGATAAAATTGCTGAAAGGATTTCCATTGCATGAACAAGCAACCTGGCTGGAAATTCCCTGCATTCTGGGAACCCATCCCTAGAACAAGAGCTGCAGGAGGAAGCCAGTTGGCCAGTAGACATTTTCTTCAGACAGGAAGGGTTGGGTTGGGGAAGGAAACATGGTTGGGCAGAGATTTACAAAAGTTAGAGAGAAGGAAGACAAGTTTTCACTCAAGGGTGGAAGGGGCCAGTACAAATATTCCTGTACTGCAAAGACACCCAGGGGAGATGCTGTTAATTTCCATGTCCATTTGCATCTTTGCCCATTCAATCCTTAGCCACTCTTCTGAGACTGCCAAAAAGGAGGAAGGCAATGATTCTAGTGGTGGTGTATATGGTGAACTGCCCTTTAGGAACTGGACTAAGCCTGCCCCCATACTCAACCAAAGTTCATTTCAAATAGGTAATCAACAGCTATCTGTTAGTAACAACTTCCAGTCACTGCCAAACTAGTTCACCTTCAGACTGATAACAGAGAGCTGAAAGGGTTATGTATACAATTGAGCTGACCCATCCAGTCCTCCATTCACATTTGGATTCCCAAGCCCTTTATGCCTCTGCGACTTTCTCCTTTGACTCTTTTATGTCAAAAGCTGTTACATCTCCTAATACTTTATATCATTGTCACTGGCAATACTTTAGACAATGCAAAAGTAACCTTAATATGACAGTTTGCCGAGTTAGGTCAGCACCATTCAGAATTGCTGCAGAAAAGGGTAGACTCCTGGTGTGTCATTGCTTTTGTGATAGTAGTGCTGTTTTTTAATCACAGTGGAAAGAGGAAATAAACTCAGGAACAGGAGAGGAAAAGAAAGAAAAGAAAAGCCTTGTACAAGATGTGTTATTCCAAACAGCAATTCAGAAAGATTATACCAAAACAATCCAGTTTAGCAAGTTCTTGATGACTGTAATTCTCACACAGACAGTGAAATATCACAAAGAATATCCATGTGATTCCTGCAGTTTTTCTTTCTCAGTTGCGTAATCTGTACTGTGTTTGTCTGTGTTAACCTGCACGAGAAGTATTGCCTATTAGCAACTAGGACATGGGCAGTCAGGCCTTGTGGTTGGATTAGTAAAGAGAAGTCGGAGCCCAGGGGCAGAACCAGGAGCAGAGGTCAGATGCCATAGTGAAGCTGTAACTCTAAGAGCACCCTAATGCCAGATGGCAAGGGACTCCCTGATATGTAGCAGTGAGTCTCAACGGGCCTGACCAACCCAGTATACCCCAGTGCACTGTCATAAACTGCATCTAAAATGGGACATATAAGGTATCATGCAAACTGGTGACACACTGGTGATTAATATCTGTGGGAAATGTATGTATTAACACTATGAAGAATTATGGAAGTCCTCAAATTGTCCCAGAAGCAGGCTTGATTTTCCCAAGAGCAGCGATGCCCAAGCCAGGGCCTCCCCGGTAAGCAGGCTGATAATCAGTCCTACTCAAGCTTGGTCAATGGGATACAACTGTGGGCATAGCAGAAATAGGAGCTGACGCTGATTTAGTAACTCATCGAATTTGTCAGACAGTGGGAGCCTGGGCTTGTGGGGAGCAGGAGTTGGAAGGCCGGGCAGTTTGAGCTTGCAGAACTGCATTCTGTGCCTGCAGGGTGGCAACCTGGGCCTGCAAGATCCATAGAGTGCCGTGACACTCTGTGCTTCAAAGTAGCACCCAGGAAACCCCATATTCACCACTGTCATATGATTATGATATGTTTTACACAAAGTATGCCTTGTGAGGTATCATTTAAAAAGTCTTGATCTGTTGAACCTTAATATCCTGTTGGATTGTATGTATTATCATTGTATGTGAAGTTATGAAATTTTGCTATATGTGCTACTGAAATATGCTGTGAGATTGGAAGATGACCACAGCCAGCCTTTCAACTGCAACAAAGGAGGGCCAGATAGGCACTGATGACTCATCAAGAAGAATCCCCTCTCCCAGAGACTTCTCAGAGAGACCATGTATGCAGTGAGGGACTGCTTGACCAATGGGGACTGTCTGACCCCCACGTCACAGCAAGGATATTTCTAGCAGCTGGAAAAAAGTATAAAAGAGGGACAGTGACATCATCACTTGGCCTTTCTCCTCCACCCACTTCCCATCACAACACCTGGAAGATTGTCTGGAAAACAAAGACTTTAAACTAGGGAGATTGGTCCCAGGCTGGATGGGAATTGAGTCTGTGTATTGAGGAACTGTGAGCTGCCTGTAACATCTGTTAGGGTGAGAGACTGCTTGATTCAAATCTTGCTTAGTCTGTTAAAGTTAGAAATTAGACTGCATTTTTATTTTTATTTCTTAGGTAACCAACTTTGATCTCTATGCCTGCTACTCAGAATCACTTAAAATCTATCTTTCTGTAGTTCATAGAAACATGGAAGATTAGGGTTGGAAGGAACTTCAGGAGATCATCTAGTCCATCCCCCTGTTAATAAATTAATACATTTATTAATTAGTTAATAAATCTGCTTTACAGTTTACTTAAAACAGTGTGGTTTTGGTTGAAATGCTTGGGGAATCTCAGCTCAGGTTAACAAGGGCTGTTGCACATCACTGTCTTTTTGTTGGCGTGCCGAACTAATTAATGAGCTTGCACTGTCCAAGGGAGCCTTGAGAGTATATTTCTGGGATGCTAGGCTGGGGGCTGGAGTGACAGGCTGGTGCCTCTGTCTGTGTATTCATGAGTGGCTTGGAGAGCCTTCATTCAATTTAGCTGGGTGTGGGTCCCACATGCCAATGACTGAGTGATCACAATGCCTGGAAGGGCTGGCTCCTTGTCAGAGGCATAGCATTGTATGAGATAACCCCAGCTGGAGACGGTAAGGGGGCACAGTAGTCCCACAGGTCCAGGTTGTACTCAGGGATCCTGTCACAGGTGCCCACTATCTCCATCATAGGCATATTGGGCTTTGTAGGATGTAGGCTTGCTGTGTCAGCTCTAATTCCCTTGTTGTTTGTGTTCTGGGCTGCTCAAGCTGTCAGCAACCAGGACATAGGCAGTTGTGCCTAGAGGTTAGAACAGGCATGGGTATCCAGGACTTAGAGCCCAGGGTCAGGCAAGGCGGCAAGGGGAAGGAGGGAGGCAAGACTGGAAGAAAGCAGGAGAAAGGCTGGGAATGAGCATGCATAGGAGCGACTGCAACCGTGGGCAAAGGCTTTGAGCAGCCACTGAACTGTTGCTGCTGCTGCTGGGCTTAAGAGCTGGTCTGCTGACTCTTCCAACCAATCAGGAAATGGAGCCAATTGGGCAGTCCGCTGCACTTGTTCGGTTCCCTAGAGACTGGCTGTGCTGTAGGCCCTGCTCCCAGACTGGCTCTGCTGCAAGTCCTGATTCCTGACATTGTCGTTACTCCCAGGACAACAGCACTGGGTGTCTGGCTGAAGTCACAATAACACACGAACTCTCTCCAGGACAGGACTTCATAGCAGTGTCTAGCTACTCAATCTAGCTGTCTGACCCCCAATTAGCGTTTCTAATGAGCTCATCAGTGTGGGATCTTGGTGCATTGCTATCCAGTGTTACAGGTTTCATGCTGTGTCCATTTCTGATTTGGTGGCAAGTTGCCACATAGCATCATTCTGTTTGCCTGTCCAGAATATCAAGATGTAGCACTTGTAAAAGGCTTTTCAAGACATTTTTTAGACATCAACTAATTCACCCGTCTGAGGAAGAAAGTCTGATTGTTTCCAGATCACAGGCCAGAACAAGGAGGCGGAAAGGTTAAATCATTTGCCCTAGGCCATAAAGTGAGAGGGTCAGAGTGGGAATTAGAACTTAGGCCTTGTTGTCTTGAAGGTCTCTACTCAGACCAATAACCCCAATCTATCTATCTGTCTGTCTATCTTAAGCATTTGTAATGCATCTATCACTGCAAAGACAAGTACTAAATACACAGTTAGAGTGACATAGCATATGAGCGTAGAGGACAGTGCACTCTACCGTTCCTGGGTTTAGCTACTTTACTTGTGCACTTTATTTTTTGTTTATCTTTCTAACCCACACATTTCTTGTGGCCTTCACCTTCAGTCCAGGTAAAATGAGTCCCCTGTACTCTAGAGATGACAGCAGTGTGGCTAGGAACAGATGCAACCAGGGCTGGCCCTAGACCAAATGGTGCTCTGGCAAGGAGCATCTTTGGCGCTCTCCCTCCATTTGTTAAACTTTTGAATACCTTATTTGTATTGCATTTGTAGCCCATTTCATAACTTTGATGCATGAATTATCCCTGTCATATAAGATGATACATTTCCTCACTAGGATCCGTAAAGCTGCATTTATTCATACCATATATAAGCAAATACAAACATTCATTTGCTCTAAGATTATAGAAACGTTTTAATTTTAAGAATAACTGAAATGTACTAACATGAAGAAATGGAACTGTGCACCAACATTGGGTGGACCAGTATTAAATAGTGTGACAGTAGGTGACAGCCTTAGAATACTAACCCTAGTCCTTTAGTTCAAAAGGTCACTTTTCTTGCCTTTTCCCTTGCAAACTGAAGCACAGCATCCGAGAGATCCAAATTCCAGAGACTGGTCAATGGCAGTTTCAAGCGATAAAATAGTAAGCGATGTCAGTCTCTCGTTGGCCATCGTTGATCAAAGATATGTTTTAATGAGCCTGAGCTTCAAAGAGCTGTGCTCACCGCTCATGACTGTGACCGGGAGCGTGCGTCCTCAACACACATTAGGAAAAGTGTCCTTCAACTCTGCATCATGAATGAATTGGAGAACTTGGAGTGGAGAGGGTTTCCTGTGTGGCAAAAAGTGATTGATGTTGTCCAATTCGACGTAGAGGTCTTTATCATTGATGTCTGATGTTCCCCATGTGTCAGCATCTGGTGCAGGTCCATACAATTGTTCAAGAGTGTTTTCCTGTCCCCTGGTAGCTCACTAAAGTCATACAAAAACCCTCAGGTCTTTTCACAGTGCTTCATTTGTCCGAACCCTTGATGGACAATGAACAAGCAAAAAAAAAACCCTCTTGAATTTTTCTTCTAAGCTTCCCATCGCCTCATCTCTGCCCTCATAACAAAACTTTCTTTTTCCAATGAATATGAGTTTCCGCGTAGACAGGCTCAATTTCTAAGTTTTCCACCATTTCTTTGGCAGCAGGGATGGCATCTCCAAATCTGTTGTCTCTGTAGGCCACAATGAAATCAAAGCAGCTTCTCATCAAAGTAGTAGCAGTCAGGACATCCATCGACTGAGTTAGTAATGCCTTGCTTACAAAGTTTACTTGGAACAGGACATAGTGCCAAACCACAATTGAGACCAGAAATTTGAAGTTAGTGATCTGTTTGCCAAGTTTTGTGCCTTGTGTTGGATTCCAACCTCAGCCAATTCCATCAGAGCGTCGTAAACCTCCATCACTTGGTAATGTCTATGCAGCTCTCCCAGTGAGTGTCACTTAGCAGCTTCATGGTCAGATTTGTAACATTGTCCGTGAGGCTCTTCCACCCGATAGTTGATGCTGAAAACAGGACGCATATCCTCTTCAGTATTTCGAAGAGAGATACTGAATCTAAAGATGATGACACTGCATCTGACATAACCAGGTTGAGGGAATGGCAGCCACAAGGCATAAAGAAAGCTCTTAGATTCAGCACAAGGATCCTTACCTGGATGCCACTGTTTCTTCCTTTCATGTTCTTGCTGTGGTCATAGCCTTGGCTGAAGCTTTATTTGATTCTCATTCAAAATGTTCATAAACAGTTCTGTTAAGTCTTTTCCAGTTGAGTTGTCCACAGACTGGAAACAGTGTTCCTTTACTTGCCTACAACCATCCTCATCGTTAACAAATCTTACTGTAAATGCCGTCTTTTCACTGTGACTAATGCTAGGAGTGCAGTCCATTATTACAGCGTAGTACTTTGCTTTGGTGAGCTGCATCAATATGTTATCAAGCACTTTCCTTGCCATAAGGTCAATCAATTAGTTTTGAATTGTTTTTACTGCACTAATGCTCCATAGCTTCTCTACAAAATACTCGACGTAGGTGCTCACACGTGACATCATCGTATTTCCCAAGGAGCGCTACCAAACTGAGGAAATTACTGTTATGTTCAGTGTAAAACCTATCTGACAAGCCCTGGAAAGCCAAATTATTCTTGGCAAGGAAGAGGGTAATTGACATCAGACGCTTGAGCACATTCCTTCAACACTGGGCTTCTACATTAATAATGAGCTGGTTTTCTGCGTCTGTGCATTTATTCAGTTTGAGCCTGAACACGACCTCCATCCATTTAGAGTAGGCCATAAAATGGCAGGGTGACTTTTCATGTTGCTTCAGAGCATCAGCTAAGTTATGTCAGAAATTGTACCAGGAAAGCACAAGCAATGATTTGGCATTCTTGTCAAATATTTTGCAACACAAACAGAACACTTTGTCAGTTGATTTTGAGTAAACTAGCCCACACTGATTCAGTTTCTCACCATTCTCAAGTACACTTTCGCAGTGTGACTTTGAGAAGTATCACTTCTGCTCATTTACTGGAAACATCATATCCTAGATGTTGTTCAGCCCATTCAAAATTGTATGATAAATATTGGCAGAGTTTAGGATCACTGGCCGTAAAGCAAGATCTGATGTGTCAATCTATGGTGTGCAGTTTTTCTCACTGCTGTATTTGTCATCATGCAAGCCTGATTCTTCTTTATCGTTTCTTTCATTTTAATGTAAACCAGATTTTTCCTTGTCATTACTCTCCTTTTCATATGAGCCACATTCTTTATCATCAGTCTCCATTACGCCATCAAGAGAACTGGATGATTCCCCATCACTTTCCTCACATTTCCATTCCTTATCTTCAGGTAAATCTGCCTGCCCATGGATGCAAGCCAAGGGTGCAAGAAAGTGTTTTTTGACACTCATTTTCGGTGAGTTTAGGAGCAGTGATGACTGCACTAGGACCCCCAAGGCTTTATGTTGCCTGGATGAAATGAGGACAGATGCCGTTAATGAAGGGTTTGGTTACTGTCTTACATAAATTCTCAGAGTTTTCCATCTTACTACCAGCATCACCTCTTACTTGGATTCAGTTTGATCCAGCTGCTTTTTTTCCATAGGCTTATCTCTCACAGGTGCAGTGACATCTTTGACGGCGCTGATTACATCCACTGGAAGGAGATACAAGAGCTGATTGTTTTCAGCATATTGACAGTATTGGAGCCCATGGCCTTTCCAAGAGGGCTCCTGTACATGATGGAAAGAACAGGAGACAGGACTGACCCCTGCAGAACTCCATGTGCGAGCACTATTGGAAGAAGAGGAACAGCTATACCAAGCTACTCTCTGAGATCTGTTTGAAGGGAGTGATAGAAGTCAGCTTTTTGCTCCTACAAGGTCCCCAGCACCCTACATTGAGGGCTGCAGACAGATCTATTGTTATGAGCATCCTGCTAGCAAATTCCGTAAGAGATTGCAATCACACCAAATGAAGTTGTTTAAGTGTGCAGGCTAGAGCTAAAGGATTGCATTTGTGATCAGACATTCCTATTTAACTATTTTTAAAACTGGAAACTGGATCAGGTCATAGGCCTGATTTACTCATTGAAGTCAAAGGGAGTGGAAGTTTAGAGAAGTGAAGTAGGAAGGAGCCCAAGGAAACAGCAACAAGGCTTGAAATTAAGTAGATCCTGGTTACTAGGCATAGGGTCCTGGGCCAGAACCCTGAGTAGTGCCCAGGCCCACGTTCCCCTATCAGCTACTGGGAAAGTGGTACTAGACCTGGACTTAGCCCGGAAGACTGCCTGGCACTATATACGGACAGATTGTCCAGTGGGACTTTGGCACTCTGGAGGGGGAGGACGGGATAATGACCTGGCCAGAGGTTTGAATCAGGAAGAGGGAACACTGAGTTCCAGGGAGGGGTGGAGGGGCGGGCATGGTGCAAGCAATTGACAGAAAGAGGCACCAGATTAGACGAAAGCTTTCCAAGCCCAGCCACAAGGAACCACCCCCCCCCCCAGTAGTGAGTGTACCCCATTACACGCACACGCTTTATGCATGTGAATGATGATATTAGAGTCAATGGGGCTACTCATGTGAGTAAAGTTATTCACACATATATATCTTTGCTTGATCAGGCTTATATATTTATATAGATATATACATATATTAAATATACAGTATATAAAATATAGGGCCAAACCTCTGCTGGTGTTAATTGACATATCTTCACTGACTTCAGTCTTCAGTGGAGTGGTGATGATTTAAACTAACTGAGGATCTGTCCCCGTGTACAAAATGATCACAAATGGACATGGTATTTGAGCCTCTAAAAATGCAAACTGATTTAATCTTTCAGTATATATTGAGCTCAATATAGTTCCACTCAAATAATTTTTTCATATTAGCTACTCCAGGCAAAACGTATTATACATATACACAGTACTTCTCCCTCTCTTTCTCTGCATGTGTATATAGATAGAATGTATCTAGCTACATCAATATACAATATATATATTAGATAGATAATTTGTGTTTTTCCCTATATGACTTAGTCAACAATTATTCATCTTGCATGTTTTATTTTTCAGTTTTCTGTCCATTAATTTATATGATTAAAATACAGACGCTCTAGACTTACTATCAGCAGCTACAATTAAATACATGACTGCAATCATTGCTTACAGAGCACAATAAGAACACTTTAATGGAGGAGGGATTTTCTTTTAAAAGGACCTTTTATTGCAGGGATCATTACTCACAGGCAAATAAAAAGCACGGCAGAGTTAGCTTTAAAATCTCCTGGCTTTCTGCAGTTCCACAGCCAGAGTAGCAATTTAGTAACTCAGCAAGGAATTTACAAGGTCCTGAGAATCCACATACATACACACGCTGCAAAAAAAACTATCTTTTGCCAGGGAAACAGCGCTGGAACTACTGTGACGGTGCCTGTACAGGGAAGGGAGATTGCAGAAAGAGCAAGGGAATAAGGGCAAGATACAAAACTCATTGAAGTCAATGGAAAGACTCCGGCTGAACTCAGGGATCAGGCCTTAACTGCCAGGGAGAGAAGTCAGTGGAGAAGGCAGGGTGAGGAATGGGAAGCCAAGAGGGAATCCATGCAGGAGGCAGAGGGAAGGGCATAGCAATAAGTACTATTTGAGCTCCAGGGCGTGGGCGGGCACAAACCTGCCCACAGCTGAAAGCTCCTCCCCCAGCCTGAGGGGAAGAGCCACTGAACCTGGACTCAATTAATTACAGGAGACAACAAATGAAAAAACAGGGAAGGGTGTGAAGGTCAAAAGGCTAAATGGAGGGAACCTGACGGGGAGACATAGCAATAAGTGAAGGGAGGCAGGTGGCACTGGATGTAGAAGCCATTAATGCATTTATAAAGAGAAGGAACGATAGGTAGTGAGCAACCCAGCTAGGAGCCTGGGTAAGCAGGGACCATTGGGGATTGATGGCACAAGCTGACTCAGGAGAAGCTTATTTCTGACTGTTTTCAAAGTTGGTGGCTCCTCTGTCTCAAGCTGGCCTCTAAGGTCACATCTACACTTCCAATAAAAGAGCTGCAGCATGGCCGTAGCTGGCCCAGCTCAGCTGACTTTGGTTTACAGAGCTCAGGTTGCAGTGCTTTTAAATTGCAGTGCAGATGTTCAGGCTTGAGCCCAGGCTCTGAGACCCTGGGGACTGGGGGGAGAGTCTCAAAGCCCAGGCTCCCAGCCAAGCCCAAACATCTACACTGCAATTTTAGAGCCCATGAGCCTGAACCTCGCAAGCCTGAGTCAGCTGACCTGGCTCTAAGACTCGACGCTGGTTTTCTTTAGTGCAGTGTAGACATATCCTCAGAGCTCCCTCCTGCAAGTTACTGAAAACCCTCATCTCCTGCTGATGCCAGTGGGAGCAGAGGGATCTCAGCACTCACAGGAGTGCTCGGTATCTTGCAGATTTGAGCCCTACCTAAACGATGACAGATCTGTGACTCACTGTGGATTTGGGCTTTTTATAAACTCAGAATGGTCTTGGGGGTCAAGAAGGGGACAAGGAGTCAGGCGACCTAGGTTCTGTTCCAAAGCTCTGTCACAAATTCACCATGACCTTTGACAAGTCACTTAGCTGATTTTGCCTCGGTTTGCCCTTCTGTAATATGAGATAACTTGCTCAGCTTATTGAGGCTTAATTAGCTAGTCTTTACAAAGCACTCTGAGATCGAGAGAGCCTTCCACTGTGCAACCCCCTGCCATTTGAAAGTTGAATCTTGCCACCACTGGAGTTCAGTGTAAGACCTGCTAGGTTTTGCAAACCTTCCTTTAATACTTATTTCCATTTATTTATTTGGATAGATATAACTGAAAAATTGCCAATCCCAGGCTCTAGGCGCCCTAACACCTCATTAATAACACAATGAAATCCCAGCAGGGTTAAAACAATCATTTCAACAGGAACTCAGCCAGCCAGCTACCTACAGAAATTCCTTTCCACTCCCTTCATCACTGTGGGAATTCTACCCTCAGCCCCTTCCAAAAAGCCCTATCAAACAGATGTTTGCTGAGGTTGCAATGTGGATCTTTCCCCCCTGGAAATCAACCATGAAGACTGATCTCTTAGAATCACAGCATAGCTTAAAGAGGGACAAAGAACATGATTCTTAATTCCCTGAGCAATGAAGTTTCTCATCCCCCTTGTATTTATCTTCTACATACTATGGCGATGAGCGCATCAGATATACGGAGATGGAAAAGATGGAAGTTGCTAGAGAAGTGGAGATCTTTGCCTTTGCCACCTTAATTTGGTCCCCTTGTGTGTATGAATTAGGATACAGTTTTTAAATACAGGACCACATACTATTTTTTCCATGGGCCCTCTGCCTCATTCAGTGCACAAGATAGCTCTGCTCTTGGGATTGCATCAGGGTTGCATAGTGAAGAAGACTGTTGTCTGTATGATCCCTGCCAATTTTATTGCAGAAGTTGGAGGGTGTGTACTACTGTATTTGAAATACTGGATGGGTGGCTCTAGTTCTGCCCAAAACTGAAGGCCCTCCCTCTCAATTAAGGGGAGGAACCACCAAGTCCAGGCTGCAATAGATTACCAGGGACAACAAAGGAGAATGGGAGTGGGGTTGTAGGTTGAAAATCAAGCAACTGAAAGGGGACACCGAACAGAAAATCCTGGACAGAGTCCATTGCTTTTCAAAGGTGTTCGGCGAGTCAGTGGGTATGGCCCAGAGGAATTCTGCCTGGAGATGTGATTGAACAAGGGATAGGAAATTGGTGCCTGGCCATCTTAGCCAGTGCCAGGAGAAGATTGATGAGGAGGTCCCACAAATTTGTGGGGCCATGGATAGGATGTGCATAAATCAGAAGATGTGGGGAAAAGTGCAGCCAGAACCTCAATAAGAAGCTCTGGAGGAATAGGAAGAGGAACTACAACCTGATGCACCCTACATAGATGTGTGCCAGGGTCTCCCTCTTACTACAAAAGGCCTAGGTATCAGGGGAGTGCATGAACCATGCCAGGTGCATAGCTGTGCTCACTTTTCTATGTAGGAGTTGCCAACTAATATCCCTGCTGGGCTGTGGAACCAGAGTGGAGTACAGGCTGGCCCACCAGATTTCCTTGCCCTCCTCAGGTGGCAGCAGGTCCCGCCACTTGGTGTCAAGGTGGAACATGAGGATGAGGAAGTGGTTAGCATGAAGCATGAACATGTACAGATGTTCTCTGGGCACAGTTTGGAGGTGGATATTGTGCAGCTAGCTCAGATGGCATCTTGGGGGCAGCCGGAGAGGCTTGTAGGGCAGGGGCCTGATGACTAGTTCTGGAGAGCCATGGTTAAGGGGCGGGCGCCCTCCTGCAGAACCTGCTCGAGAAAAGCAAGAGAAGCAGGAGACAAGGCTGCCCTCACCTCCTGGAGCACGAGAGGTCCACCCAATCCCTCTGATCATTGGCCAGGAGGTCTTCGAGTCTGGGGGTGCAGCCAGGGCCAACCTCCAGTGCACCAAAGGGGGACTCCACCACCTGCACACTAAACTGTGGATTGCGTCACAGTGGCTCTGCTAGGAGGGCATCTCCCTGAGCAGCCCCTAAGGACCTGGTTGCTGAGACTAGCTTCCAGGTTCTGAGGCGGTCCTGAAGACTGGTAGCTCAGAGAGGTCTCAGGGGAGACCACTCAGGCAGAGATAAAAGAATGGCTGGTCATATCAGAAGTGGTGGAGAAAGGGGTGCGCTAGCACTCTCCATGTCAGACTACCTGCATTGTAAGGCAGTCTCTGCAGGGCCTGGAGGTGGAAGGCATGGACCTGGCTGTGGATGCAGAACAGTCCCTGTCCGCCCTCACCCAAGAGGAGGCTCAGGACACACACAGAGAACCAGTGCAACTCCGGACATAAGAACTCCAGGATCTGCTTCTGGAGGCTGGCCTGGATTCCCTGAGTTGGCCTTAGGGTGTTGAACTGGTGCCAGGGCAGGGACAGGACTGGCTTGTTGAACACCAGCACCCTCCCTCAAAGGGAAAGGCACCAGAGCAGCTCTGTCAACCTCCGCAACCACTCAGACACCTGGTCTCTAGATTGATCCAGTTCCAGCAGGGAGGAACTGGTGGCAGAAAGATACATGCCCAGAAAGAGCAGCGGACCTGAATCCCACCAGATGGCAGAGAGTGTGGGTTGGAGGGAGGCCACCTGCCATCTCTCCCTGATCATCAGTCCAGAACTCTTGAGCCAAATGACCTAGGTGGTGGAAGCCACCAAATAGATGGCTTGGCAAGCCTCCAGGTATGCCAGGTATCCCCGGTGCTAGGCCACGAGGAGCATGTCATTGGCATACACTGACAAGATACCCGCAAGTCCGGCTCCCACTGAGTCACTGGTGTGTATGAATGAGGCAGGGGGACTGTGGGAAGAGAAAGGATGGTCTCTCCGTTTAGGATGTTGAATGCTGTTCTGGAGTATAGGATTCTATCCCTGCCTCTGCCACAGAATTCTTATGTGTTGTGGGGCAACCCACTTACACCAGACTTTTCACAGGGGGTCATTAACTATTTATTCCTCATTTTTTAGGTGTCCGTCTCCAGACCCTGGGGACTGATTTGCGGAAGTGTTGAGCATTCAGCAGCAGCAGAAGTCAATGGGAGCTGTACTTTGAACATATGAAGTGCTATATAATGCTATGTACTCTGGAAAATCAGTTCCTAGGCATCTCAAATTGGGCACCCAAATTAGTGGAAATGTTTTATCTTAATCTCTCTGTGTCTCACCTTCCCATCTGCAGAACTGAGGGTATGTCTATACTGATGGCAGAAAAGTCGCCGCCATCAGATCGATCTTTCTGGATCGATTGAGTGGTCGGTGTAGAATCGCTCAATTGATCAGGAAGTCTACGCAGTAAATCCACCCCCTAAAGTGGCATAGCGCTGTGTCGACGGGAACATGGTTCCCGTCTGCACAATGCAGTGAAGACGGTGTGCAGAAGGGAAGCACAGCAGTTGACAGGAGTTACGCAAGCTACTCTGTGCAGCTTGCGTAACTCCCGTCGACTGCCGCCGAATTTCCAGGTAAGTGTAGACCAAGACAAGGATAATATCATTCGCTCACCACACAGGGCTGTAGTGAAGATAAATTAATTAATGTTTTTGAACCACTCAGATACTGCAGTGATGAGCATCACAGAAAAGCCTGTGAGGAAATGAATAATTCCGTATTCAGAGCAGGATTTGAATAGTGTGCAGTAAAAATGGCCATTCATTGTATTATGCGGATAAAACAAAATATTAAATGAGTATTATTCATCCTGTGTGTTGAATGAGGTAGGGTTCTTGTAAGGAAAAATAGTATGTGATTATTTAATTAAAGATTGTATCATAATGCTTGTGCACAAGGGGGCAACTTTAATTCTGGTATTTCCTAACTTTTGGGTGCTTTACTTTACAACCTTAATAATGTTGTTTTAATGTAGCTTTTTGTGTGTAATATGTGCATATATAAGACATCTATACAACAGTGCTGGAAATAGGCAGTTACAGAACTAGAATGTGAGGTGATCTGATGCATCTGGGCCAGTCTTATGTAAAAATGTCCTTCATTTAAAGACTAGAAAATCCCACCTTTATTGGCCAAAGACTAGCTGGTCTATTCAAAAATAATAGACAACTATGTAAAGCTAGTTGAAAAATGGGAACACTTTTCATGAAGAATGTGTCCCTTTTTTAATAAAACAAAATACAAACATTTTCCACCAGCTTTACATATATGTATGACACATGAAGTTCATCTCTCCAGTAACTTTTGGTCCAATCCCACCCTCCTTGGGTGCCAGCAAGAGTTTTGCCTATAGAGGGACTCCAAGACTGGGCTATCCCTGTGTATCTGTGATCTCAGAAAGCTATGGGTGCAACGGCCTAGCAGTTTTTTTTCATTACATCTACAAACCCCATGGTGGTGGCTTTAACAAATGTGTGGTGTAGTGAATAGAACACTGGACTAAGATTCAAGAAACCTGAGTTCTGCACCACTGGCCTGCACGGTGAATTTGGGCAAGTCTCTGAGCTTCAGTTTCCCCATTTGTAGGATGGGGATAATGATATTGGCCTCCTTTATAAAGATCTTTGAGATCTACTGATGAAAAGCGCTATGTAAGAGCTAGATAGTATTATCCCAAGATCTTACACAGTGATTCCAGAATAGCTCAGAAAGAGTTGCAGTGATGGGACTGATCTAAAGTCTATGTGCAGGCAGTGCAATCTATGAAATATAAGATGGGAACAACACTGAGACACTAATAAAGTATAGGCCAGCTCAACTAGTAAAGAGCAATATAACAAGGTTTAGCTGTAGCTGACAGGGTCATTTCAAAGAGTCCATTTTCCAACATGTGCCAGACAAGGAATATAGCTGAAATGAACAACTATATGGTTTTTCATTGTTGTTTTTTTCCCTTCATTCTGGCAGGTAGAAAGCAGAAAAACTAAGCACCTGCTGAAGGCACTTGTGTATGAAAGGCAGCAAATGGTTGTACTAAAAATGCAAGCATGTGCAGCAAATGTGACCTATGAAATATAGAGGCTGACAGTGAAAAATGCTGTGGATGCAAAGCTCACTGCTCACTAGCTATACAGAGGTACCACATCCAGGCTGCTGAAAGGAAAAACAATCTCATGCAAAAATATGAGATCCTGTGTTGGGGAATGTTCTCAGCCCTGGATTAATTTAATTAGTTTAAATATAGAATTACCAAATACTCATTTACGTTACACTAGTAAATGTCCAGAGAGAAACCAATTCTACCTAGTAACAAAAAGATTGTAAACTTCTATTTTTATAGGTATTGTAAGCTCTTTGGGAGAGGAAACATCTTTTTGTTCTCTGCTTGTACAGCACCTAGTACAATGGGGTCCTGGTCCGTGACTAGGACTCCCAGGTGCTTCCATAATACAATTATATAATATTTGGTACTTCTACTTTATGCTGTATTGAACTGATTCATGTATATATGCACCTCTGCCCTCTACTGGACAGAATAAAAAATGTGCAACTGTGTGTCATATGCTCTGTAATGCTAATCACGAATGCAGAGTCTCCTTTAGCTCAAATCATTGGGGCCTGTGCTTTTTGAAGCAGAGGATGAGAGTTCTGTCTCACCGAATTTCTGAATGGCTGTGGTGTGCAACTTAATGGAGATTAATTTGTTGCAATACTGTCCATTTAAACGGTAAGATTTTCAGGCCAAGGACATTTTCTTTACTAGTCTGTAACGCACCATGTACAGTACTGGCACTATACACATAAACATTAATAAACCTTCATCAAGAACATGGACATATTTAGTTTATAAAAGCTAAAGCATCCAGATGACCATACTACACAGGGATAAACCAACATGGCTTCTGCAAAGGAAAATTATGACTCCCCAATCTCTGAGTGTAACATAAAACCACAATTTGAGCAACAATCTGTTGGTTAAATGTCCTTTTAAAGATAATCTTTAATTATTATAATACATGTTCAAGTACAAGCAAGGCTTTATAAGTAGGGTAAGCAAGAGAAGTTAATTTACTACAACGTGAACATGCTGAATGGAATGAAAATACAATAATTGTGGTTTGTGGTATGATTTTGTTGTAATTTTATGTTTGTATTTATATAGTGCAATAAAATACACTCTTTTGTATTTAATCTTTATAATAGGCTGTTTACTGAAAGTTTTTCCATAATTATCAAATGAAAAGTACATGTGGGTTTTTGGGGAATTTTTTTTTTAAGATTAGTAAACTACAAATATTATTATTCATTAATTGTATTGCAGTACATCTAGGACCCCCAGTCATGGACCAGGACCTCAGTGTGCTAGATGCTAGACACAGAACAAAGAGATGTCTCTGCTCCAAAGAGCTTACAATCTAGATACATTTCTATTGGTCTTAGTATTCATAAAAAGCTTATTTTTACATTATCACAGGCTGGCTGGCCCTTTAAGGGGAGTTGGGCTCTGCTTTGTTTGTGACCTAGCAGTTAATCTCCAGCTGAACCTGACTTGAAGCCAATCTCAATTAGTGACTCCAGGTGTGGAAGGGTCAAGCAGAATTACATAGAGAGGGAAGCGAACTCAGTCATGTGAAGAGGTGTGAGGCGAGTCGGGGCGGGACGCGACTCAACTTGACTCTCCTCTCTAGGGTGGGCCCTGCAAAAGCGGTAATACCAAGGGAGACAGCCCTGTGGTGTCACGAGAAAAGGTTTGTTTACGCTGGCTTCCGGATCTATCACCGGGGACAGACGATAAATCACTCCGCTGGTGTTCAGTCAAGGACAATTTATTGTGGCGACTACTAATAAACACAAAACCACTGAGGTTAAGAATAAAGCAATGGGGTAAACCCCAGGCCCAATACCAATAACACAACCCTGGGTCCCCATAGTCTTTGACTATTTACAGTTGATCTTCGCTCCACCCAAAGAGTGCTGTTCACAATCTGGCCTGAACCGGCTGCTTCGGCTCCAGGTCCGCAGTCGGCTGCTTCTCGGCCTGGTCCGCAGTCGGCTGCTTCTCGGCCTCCATTCTCGATGCCCGCGCAAAACCAAACGTGCCCTCGCCACACTGCCACTCAGATGGACAGCCCCAAATTGTGGCCCTGACCGCCTTAAATCAGTTCAGTCTGCTCACACAGCAGCCAATCACTGGCTAGAGTCTTTCCCGCTCTTCGGGTTGTGCACACGGCACTACTCTTCTGCACACGGCACTCCAGTCATAGGCTTCCCGCCTTTTTGCCCTGTCTCCAGGCAGATTTGTTTTGCTGGCCTCTTGCCAAGCATCAGTGTCTTAATGTTTTCGTATTTGACTCCATTTTGGATTTAAGATCCATTATGGAGTCTGGCCTAGTCGCCTCCTATTTATTAACAAGGGATTATTCAAACCTATTTTCAGTCACATAAACCATTCCCCAGCAGTGGGTTGGTGTACCAGAGGAGGAACAAGGAGCTGGGAGGGCCTAGGAAGGATCCTGCAAGACCTGGAAACCAGAGGAGACTCTATGTTAGCCATAAGCTATTAGGAAACAGCACAAGGGGCTTGGAGATAGGAAATGGCCCAAGAAAGAAGCAGCATGTCTAAAGAAGCAGACTTAATGAAGAGCCGTGGGGCTGGAAACCAGAGTAGAGCATGTGCTCTGGTCCCCTACCAGCCCTGAGAAAGGGGTTTAAAAGCCCCAATGTGAGGATGATTGAGCCTGGGGCAGGACTAAAGACAGCCCAGAGGACGCGTTGAGGAGTAGCCGGAGAGGGACTGGTTGGACATTTGTTACCCTGGAAGACCCCTGCCACGCTATGGCTTGGCTCAAGGGGACACTTGAGTGGCATGCTTCTACCCCTCACTCCAGTATGGAGGGGGTTAACTAAACCTGCCCTGCCCCCCTCAGCAGAAGCGCAGGAGTGGGGCAGGAGGTATAAGAGGCGAATCCTTAGCTCAGTGGCAGGCGGATCAGGGAAGGAGGCAGGCATCGCTCCCAGGAAGCTGAGCCCTCAGCCGAGCCCATGACTGGAAGCATGGTGGAGTGGCAAACCCCGGCCTCCAGAGACAGAAGGCCACAGAGAGAGAGTGGAGGAAGGACTGTGAGACTGGCAGCCAGGTCCTAGCCATGACAGAGCAGCGCCAGCGGGAACCAGTAGTAAGTAGCCCAGAGAAACAAGACTTTTGTCCAGTTGTTCTGCTGGGACGCGATGCAGTGGCCACACGTTTCCCTGCTGACCCCGTAGTGGGATAGCCCGCCACTGCCAGGGCCCTGGACTGGGACCCAGTGAGGCAGGGTGGGTCCAGGTTCCCCTGACCCTAGTCCCGTACATGGGGCTGGGTGCACACTAACCTTTAGGCCAGAGGCCCGGAGCTATAAACTGCTGCTGTTTGCCCCAGCCAGGAGGCTGAGGGCCATAGACTAGTGTGGTCCACCCAGGCCAGAGCTACCAGCTGACTGGGGAGCTGACTCCAACCATCCTGTTGGAGACCTGAATTGCTATTTGGCCGACTTGCACGGTTGCAGGTCAGACCGCCCAGTGAATTTCAGGGGGTGCGTTGACTTCCCAACACCGCTGGAGGGGGAGCGCCCTGACCCCAAGAGGGAGGAATGTTACAGTGTCTCCTTCATATTTATGTCGTACTTTATGGAGAGAGCATGCTAAACAAGAGCTAAGTATTATTATTATGCTGAGCAAAATTGGAAGTTTGTACAAGAGATGGCTGTAAGCATTAGACCAAAAATGAAAACGTCAGCAATAGTATTTGACCAGCTCCAGAGATGCATAAATAAGATGTAGCAAATAATATTTGTTGATATTTTGGATTTTTTTCCACTATTTAACTAGCTTATTCCCATCCCTATTCCCAATGTGCATCACCAGATCCACATTTGGAGTGGGATTTTCAAAAGCATTATTAGCCTAACTCTGATCCCCTTGAAGCCAATATGTAACATCATAGGATTGGCCAATCTATTGTATATATATGGCCCCCAATACTAAACTATGAGTATTTCACAATCTGTCATATGTTGATCCTTATGCCCCCCAACCCCTTTTGTGAGGTAGGGAAATGCTGTTATCCACATATTCAGAGCCTCTCTGTGCCACAGTTCCCTAAGTGACATGCCCAAGGTCACACAGGAAGTCTGTGGCAGAGCAGGAACTTGAATCCAGTGTCCCAGGCTAGCACCCCAACCACTGGGCCACCCCTACTCTCACCAATCTTACATTGCTGTTTCCAAACATTTGATTCACCATAATTACTTTATTCTCTGTGTTATTCCAGTTTTCTGTTTGGCAGATAGGATACAGTGCTTCTTTGCATTCAGAAAAAGCAACAGCCCCTCAAAAAGCTCATCTTTATTCAGGTTTTGACAGAGTGCACACTTGAGCATAGACTTGTATGACAGGAACAGTCATAGACATACAAGGTTACTTTCCGTGCCCATGCTACATGATACTTGGCTTGGCTTCCAGAATCTAGGATAGATTTTCTTCTCCTCAGGACTTGTCTGAAGAATGTATGTTTCATTTTCTCTTTCTATGAAGGAGCCTTTTCCAGTGCATCATTAAAGGGGCTTTTCCTGGCAGAATGTATCACATTCACAGATACATCTCAACATTGCAATTCAGGTGTTAGAATTAGAGGGAGCAAACATGCCAGGTAGTGCCTGCTCTATTTATCAGCTATAAAGCTGGCTGAAAACTTTCCATTTAAGTTGTTTTGCAATGGAAAATTGGGTTTTCAACAAAATCAACTTTCATGAAAAATGTCTTTCTGCAGAAAACTTTAAGTTTTTTTGTTCAAAAACTGAATTCCTGGAAAGCTTGACTATTTTTGCCTGAAAACTGAAACGTTCCCATTCTGAAATGCTGCTGTAATGCCTCACGAGAATTGTAGTTTAAGGGCCTTATACCTCTTGTCTCCTCTATGGGTAGGGCTGTCCGGCCAGACATTTTTCATGATGCACCTTCTCCCCGCACCCAGGGGGAAACCATGGTGCATTGTGGGCGATGTAGTTCAATCACAGAGCCTGGCCTATCAAGGAAAATAGGAGCATGGGACACCGGAACTATAACTGCAATTAGATACTACTGCAGCAGCATTTCAGAAATATTTTGGGTTTTGATAGTCTGAACAATCCAGTGACACAAAGGAAAGCAACCTGAGAAAAGAGACCTGGCCTCTCTGCTCTGAGATGTCACCAGCTTCCACTGGGTTTATTTTCCATGATAAGAGATTCTTGAGTTATTTCTTTAACAAAAAAATGGTTGACGATCTACATACATCTATACTGCATATTACCAGAAGGAGTCTGATGTACAGCAGAATTGTAGCATACTGACTATTTGAGCATATCTTACCCTAGTAGCTGGCTCCTGAGACTATAACAACCTGCTACTCATTGTCAGGCAATGGAGTCACTCCTTCAGTTCACTTGGTAGGGACTTCAGCTTTTGCTGGTAAATTTTCTGAATTTGATTCTGGCTGTTGACTTTTGTTTTGTCATTCTCCTCTCAAAATAACCCCAACAAACCTGAGAACAATACTGTATGAATTGAAGCAAACCAAGGACACAATGAAAGGGGGAGAAGCTGCATAATTTTGAAATGCTTTTCATTCCAAGGTAGTTTATATTCTTTCCCCATTAATATTTCTTTGTTTTGCTCCTTCCTCTGAGGCACAAAGAAATTGAGAGAGCCAGAGTTTAGCATAATTCCAACAGTGGTTCATCTCATTTATCAACTAATTCTTCATTAATTTTCATGAGAGAAAAAAACAACACAACTCCATGGAAAATCTCTTTCTTTGGTTATAAACAAGTGGAAAAGAACAAAAAACGTTTTTTTAAAAAAACATACCTAGGACAACACTAAGCTGAATGAATATATCCAAACATATTGGCCCAAACTCATGCCTAATGTAAATCCATTACACTAGAGCTGCATTTGGCTGAGTGTTGTTTAATATCTTAACAATACTATTGGATTCAAAAACAGTTTCAATAAAATGAAGAGAATAGAAGAGATAAGGTGGGAGGAGCCCCATTTATTGGACACTAGCCACCCCAGAGGAAGGGTAATCTTGTAATTAAGATGCTGCAAGGGGACTCAAAAAATCTGGGCTCAATTCCTGGTTCTGCTGAAGACTTCCTTGTACAAATCAACTCCCCCCCCCCCCACCCCCCCGCCTCAGTTCCCCTGTGTAAAATAACGCTTTATTTCTCCGGCAATTATTTGTTTAGATCGTAACTCTTTAGGGTGGATATTGTGTCATCAGTTGGGACTGAATTTGGGCTCTCTGGATTCTAAAAGTGTAAGCCTCCACCGCATGAGTTAAGTCACATTTGCTGCTTGAGAGAAAGTAGTAAGATCATATACGATCAGCCACTAGAGGTGACACAAACCTAGACTGGGTTAATGTGGGTTACACACACACTATAACCAGAACAATAGAGCTTTGATTCAGTTGGGGCCTACTGGAATACAAATAATGATTTATGTCACCTCTCTGCCAAGTGGTGGTAGGGGTTTGGACTTTGTGGCTCAGTTTCCCATTAGGGGAGAAATCAGTGACATGGGGTCTGGGTATTTCCTCAGTGTGACTTGCTTTACTTACTCTATAGACCCCAGTCCTTGAACAAAGGTGGTCAAATGGCATGCAGGCAAACCCCCTCTTTCTGAACTCTCAGCCCAAGCACTGACGCCCAATTCCCAGAGAATGACTCTGCCCCAAGAATGATCTCTAGCTACAGATATTAAGGCCAAGAGCAAACTCAGTTGCTTTTTGCAGCAGTTCCCCCAGAGAGAAGCTACCCCACGAACCTAACAGCAATACAGCATTTCTCCAGAAACTGTACACCAATTGCATGTTAAGAAAAATAACGTGTAGGCCCATGTGTGAGAGCACCACCTGGTAACTTCTGCCATAGAAAATGCCTGGTTCCTCTATTAGCACAGTTGTTTCAACACAATACAGATTTAGGACGTGATCCTGCAAATCCTCACTTATGTAAGTAGCCTTACTAAATGACTGCTAACATGAGTGATAGTGTGAAGATGGGGTTCTTATTTTATAGAGATTTTTTTTAAAAACAACACACTGGCAGATAGTGTCAATCCAGTTATGGAATTAATGATAACAGAGGGAGAGAGAAATTGAGGCATAGGTGGGGGAGGGGAAATGAGGTCTGCTGAGATTTAATGTAAGAGGGAAGAAATAAATGCAGTTCCAGGTGGCTTTTGCTGCAGATGCAGCAACAGAGCTGAGTAAAGGGCCCGTATCCTACACCAAGAAGGCTGAAATCACCACAGTTGGATTGATAGGTGGCACCTCAGCTCTGTATCAAGCAGTGCTTCCCTTAGAGGCTGGAGACAGACTAACCTGAACTCTGGGATTTAGCTATCCACTGACAATCAGTGGCATGTAGCAGAGGGGAAAGTGACTATTAAAGAGACATTGCCTTACAGGATGTTCCCAGTGGTGGGTGAGAAACTGAGCTAAAGGACTTCTGACAGAGACAGCAGGAGGGTAGTTCATATACAGATGACTTAATATTATTGTGTTTTCCCAAATTATATGTGTCCCTTGAACCATAATGAGGTCTCCTTGTTTCATATACAGACAGTGCTTGCAAGTGGGGAAGGATTGCCTATTAAGGGCACCCCAGGAAGGTGTTTAGTGTTTCTGAGTGGAGGGCTGAGCCTGAGGTATTTGTTGGAAGTTTAAAAGGAACCCCTACACATTTGAACCTGGCCCTTGCTGCTGGTGCTGACAACTGGCAGAAAGGCTAAACAAATAATGGTGAGAATGTGATAGAAAAGGGCTGTAGCCATTGCTGGATGAACAGGGGACTCAAGGCAGGAATTGTTACCCTGAACTTTGGATCCAAATGACCCCATAGTGGCTTAAGTATAGTAATGGACCAATCCCAAGCCTTAATTCTATAAACGGGTAATGGGAAATGGTTCGCCCTGGAAGGTTTACAAGGGTTGACCAGGGTTTTCCATTTAAATCATATGGAAACTCCCTAGACCTGCCTGCCTCGGTTTACCTTTGGGTGGACACAGATATGGCCTTCCGCTCTAAGGATTGACACTCAGACATTAATTTCTTTGAAAACAAGAGGTCTCTTTATTAAATGCTAGTTCTAATACAATTTGAATCTTAAATCAAAAATCAACACAATGTGACAAATGAAATAAATGACTTGAGACAATACAGAATACTATAACATAAACCATCAAACTGCAATACCTTACTCATAACACAATATAACCTTCCCTCAACACATATTATAATGTTATGACTATTATTGCAGCGTGGCATGACAAACATACAATAACAGAGAGAAAATCCTTCATACATATGTATAAAGGCCCCTATACTATGTTGTATTAGAATATCAAACTTATTACAATGTGCAAATAAATATTTATGCATATGTCTAAAGGATTTATGTAACATTACAATGGTACACATTCAATAACGTTACTACAAACTAACATTCTATGAGTGTTGATCAGGCAACCATAGAATGGGTGGGACGAGAGCATTTGAATGCAAGCATCCAGCTTTATTTACAATCAGACCCATATATTCCTTAGTTTTAGAAAAGTCATACTTACTCTCCTTCTTCTTGGTCAAATCCCTCTGCTTCATCTTGGGTCCTTCTGTTCTGTCTTGTTTTTGCTTGCTGCTGCTGCTGCTGTCTTCTGCTCTCCTTTGCCCATCATCTAGTTGCCCATATTCAAGCCTGTTGGCTCTCTACCTTATATACGATTTTCTGCCCTTTCCTGCTTGATTGCTTTCTTAATGTCAATCAACACCATATTCCCCTCCTGGGGTGATAATCATTTTTGACCAATCAGTTGTCTGATATGCTAATTAGTTCCATTTGTTTACTTCAAGCTCTACCTCCTTGAGATCCTCCTTCCGACCTAACTGATCCATCCCTTCAGGTATGAGGAGTGACCTTTATTCACCCAAGTCTCCCTTTCTGCTATTGGTCAGTTTCTTAAAACCTCCATTTTGTTTCTCTCTCTCTCTCTCTACCATGACATCATCATGGCCACCATTTAGTTTTCTAGCTAAAACTTGCTCTAAACTATCATATTTACTATTTTTCAAAAACCTTAATTCTAAAACTAACTATATTTTTATTCACGCCTAAACATTATGATACTGTCATTGCGGTTGTTATTCTAATTAGAACAGATAAAATCCATGATGTTTTTCCCTCTCCCTCTCTGCCTGCTTTTCAGCAGTGTGGCTAAATGCTGTCTCTGGTGCTGATCTTCTTATATGGACTAGAGCAGCTTAGAAATCTCTTGTGTCAGAATGAGCACACATTTGGGAATCAGAGGGTCCTGAGTTTTAATCCTAGCTCTGCCATTGACATGCAGTGTGGCTGTGGGATTGCCTCAGTTTCCCCACCTAGTGATTTGCCTACCTTGCTGAGGTGGTGTGAGGGTTAGTTTAATATTTGTAAAGTGCTATAAAGGTTTTAGGTTGTATTAGTATTTGGGACTGTCTTCAAAAAGGACTCTGGAAAGGGAAATTCAATTATATGCTCATATCCCCACTGGGAGTGGGATACAGTATTCTTAAACCCAAGAACTAGAGGACATCCAATAAAATTAAAAAGTGGAAAATTCAAATCTGACATAAGGAAACATGTAATTTAGCTGTAGAACTCATTGTCCCGCGAAGCTGAGGGCAAGACTTGACTCAAAAAGTGATTGGATATTTACATGGATGTCAATGATTACCATCATTAATTATAACAACTCTGGTTAAAATTGTGGAACGGATATTAACCTTGTGCTTCACATCTTAAACCAATCTCTGAGTGGGGGCAGACTAGCCCACCTCTGCTGCTGCAGGTTCTTACTCTTACTTCTTAAACATTTGGTGCTCACCACTGCTGGAAATAGAATACTGGAGTAGATGGACTGCTGGCCTGATCCAATCTGACCTCTCCCATATCCTCGGCTGAACCCTGCCATGCAAAGGAAGGTTGCATACTAATGCCAGGTGATTTAAGGCTTTATAAAGAGCTAAACAAGCTTAACAGGTGACAAATGAAAGTAAATCTAACCTTAACAACTTCCAGTCACTGAGACAACATCCCTCAGGAAATAGGGATGACTGGCAAAAAGGTTAATGCTTCCATGAGTTAATGTAGGTTTCCTGTCTCTCTTGTCTGGTTCTTACCCTTTTTGACCTTTTGTGCATGCACTACCCTGCATAGGCTGTAATCTGCATTTAGGAGCCAGTCCTAGGACAGTGTTACAACATTTCCGATGACATAGAATCATAGGGCTGGAAAGTCAAGAGATCATCTGGTCCATCCCCCTGTGTTGAGACAAGACCATACCTGGCAGGTGTTTGTCTAAACTGTTCTTAAAACCTCTAATCACCACAACCTCCCTTGATAACCTATTCCAGTTCTTTACTATCCTTATAGTAGAAAGTTTTCCTAGTATATAACCTCTATCTCTCTTGCTGCAAACTAACCTGATTACTACTTGTCCTACCATTGGTGGACATGGAGAACAACTGATCACCATTCTCTTTATGACAACCTTTTATATATTTGAAGACTATTATCAAGTTCCACCTCTGCCTTCTGTTTTCTAAACTGAACATGCCCAGTTTTTTCAACCTTTCCTCATGAGTCATATTTACTAAATCTGTTTGTTCACATCTTCCGTAAAGTGTGACACCCAAAATTGATCCCAAAATGATATTTACCTTTTTCACAACAGCATCACACTGACTTGTACTCAATTTGTGATCCACCATAACTCCCAGACCTTTTTCTGCAGTACTGCTGCTGAGCCAGTTATTCCCCATTTTGTATTTGTGCATGTGAAAAATCACCAGTGGAGTGTGCCGATATATCAGCAAAGCAAGTCGTCAGCAAGGGGCAGGAGCCCCATGTCAACTCCAATGACTAAGATAGACTCTACACAAGAACTGCACTGCATGAACGTGGAAAGTAAACCACCCAAGTTGGCCTTACATCATTCATAGTATCCAAGTGCACAATGTGCTGTATCAAAGGTAACTAAACTACAGCTCATGACCCACTACTAGACTACGAAGGGTTTCCAGCTGATTCAGGGGAGACAAGGTCATGCACTAGATGTAATGTGCCTTTGACATAAGGCAGGAGACTGTATAAAAGTTAATGAAATAAAGACTTACTTATTTAGCTCCTAAACATTTTTATATATTATTGGCCCACCACTGAAATACAGCCACTGCTTAATGATGCACACTATGGAATAGTTGGGGACAAGATGTGACAAGGCCAGGATGTGAAGAATACTGCCTCCAGCTGAAACTACAGGGGGAACAGAACAGCAATGCTTCCAGGACAAGCATAACGAACAATGGATTGACTCAGTGGTTCTCAAACATTTTCCTATTGTCAGCTCATCATCTTAAAATGTCCTTTCTGTTTTTCCTCCCAACAACCCAATCCAAATCTCCAATTTTCCAATGGCAACTGCAGTTACCAGAAAAAAATAAGACAAAATTAGGCTAATGCTAAGAAGTGACATGAAATTAAACTCACTTTAATGGGATGCATGCACCTGCTTGGTTACATCCCACTCTTTTGCATCTGTACTGGCTAGAGAGGAAATGGGGCTGTATGTTTTCATTAGGACTGAATCTCATTTTGTTGTCGTCAGGTCCCCAGTAATCTCTCCAGCTCATCTACATTTTGGTTCTGTCTTCCTGTGGATTTGTTATCCGGTCACTGTCTGAAAGTTTGATCAACTGTTGAATTTACACCAAAGAGACACCTGACACAGAAAAACAGCTGCACAGGCTGTGAAGCAGGAATAACTTTTTTGAATTTAGTTGGTAAAAAAAGCCAAACAAACCAAAACAGCTGGAAACCTGAAGAGAATCTTTAACTGAGCTCCAACCAGCAGCAAAAGTCACGGCTTGAAGATTGACAGATGTTTCATCACTGTGAGAGAAGCAGCTCAGCTGATTACAGCTTAAGACCCACTGTGGTGGCTGATTCGGCTAAATTGTCCACCTGGGATAATTGTGCTAACCATCTGAGTGCCTAGGCAAGATGTAGATAGTGATCTTGTTTGACTGTATTGCTGTAGTACTAAGGATTAGAAGTGGACTCAAAGCAAACACCTGGATCCAAGCATGCCTGAAGCTAAAGGCCAGCTGTGGAATTCAGGTCTGGGACTATCTTATAACTAGATGATCCAAACACCCACAAACTTTGGGGAAGTGGTTGCCAATCTGTAATAATAGATTATTTGTAAGGCGTGGCCCTAGGTGTGCACATGGCAATGCTGCAAAGAGGTTGAACAATGGGCTACGGTGTTGATCACAGCCACCTCCTGCTGTCAGTTTCTAGCAATGTGACAACAGCTCCTGAAACCACGGCAAACCCAAACCTGCGTGTGTGTTTGACTGAACCACACAATGAAAAATCATCAGTATTTAACAAGAAAAAAAGGGTACAGCCTGTGTCAGGGGCAAATGACACTCTGAAGTGTGTGTTGCTGCTTCAGCTCTGTTTCTGATGTGTTTGCTCACCTGAGATAAAGAGAATGTGCTTAGGGCCCAATCCTGCTCTCACTGAAGGCAGTGGCTTAACCCAGGAGGATTTAAATAGGCCTGAACAGGGAGCTTCTTAAGAGAATTCTCACTTCCTTCAGTGGATGAAGCCCAAAATTGTTTGCTTCATGATTGCTGATGGAGACTTAGAGAGAGAGAGAGAAGGAGGCAGAAGATGCAAAACTTGAGCAATGCCTAAAATATCAATAAATCTGATAACAGCTTCTAGAATGTAGAATGGGGATATTTACTAGAAATAAGGCCCATTTCAGCAAAGAACTTCCCTTTAAGCATGTCTGTTTAAATTCCATTGGTTTCACTCGAACTGCTGTGGAACTTTAAGCCTGCGCTCAAAGTTTAAGCATGTACTTACATGCTTTGAAAACCAGAGCTGGGATTGCTAATGTGCCTGACAGCTTTCCTGAATCAGGGCCTAAATTTCTACACATTGATTTTTGTCCTTGTATATTCAAATTTTGAGCACACATAGAAAAATAATCCTACCCTTTTGCCAGCATATAATCTACATGGTTAATACCGCATGACCTCAAGGCCATTGTCTGTGTTTGTTTTTGTTTCCCTGGAGACATGATTTTCAACTCCAGTTCTAGGAGGTGTGTTCGTGGCCAATCACTTCTTTCAGAATACCTACATCATTGCATCTGTGCTGCATGTGAATAGCTTTAGAAAAAGAAACTAAGCTTGTACACGAAAACCTGTTTAATACTTGCTTTATAAGAAGAAGCATTTTAATACAAGTTAGTTAGCATACTTGCAAAGTCTTACTCACCCGAGTAACTCCTGCTCATCAGTTGCCCTATTCATTTTGATAGGGGAATAAAATTTGTCCTATTGAATGCAATACAAAGAAACGGCTGTAACATAGATTGGTGATATTTGCTTAAAAATCAGTAAAAACCACTATTTGCCTTAAACATTCTCCTCTGTTCTGCTCCAGTTGAATCAGACATTTGGGGGAAATGGAGAACAGGAACAGACTGACAGAAGAATCAAACCTTTTAAATGTCACTCTCCCATCACAACAGGAATATAAATGGAAAACTAACCTATTAAAGGTATTTTTTGATGGACAACTTTGTATGAAAGAGAAATAGGGAGAGGGATTCAACCATGGTGGGACTCATGGGAAATCAAATAATTGATCAGGCTGGATATCTGGTGACCTGCAACACACAAACAGAGCTGAAGTTTAGATCACTGCCCTAATGAATTGACTCTGTAATGCAGCGAGAGCTCCTGTGAAGTGTTAAGCACCTTTAACCAACTTCTATGGAAGGCTGGGAGTGCTCAATACTTTACAGGACTGGGCTCTAAATGGACTGTGTGGTTAATGTCAGAGGACTGAGATGAGATCCTTGCTTACTCAGCTGGAGCGAACACCCAGTTTATCTCTTGAGTAATACCTGAGTAGCCAGATTACCAGAGTCTAATACTACTGTTTAATAATATCTAACCTGGGATCAAACAATGCCTGACCTGTTTATGTGCTTAATGCCACGGCAATCTTGATTATACTCTGTTCAAAATGTTCCCTGTTCATGATTCCTGAAATACACACACAGGATTTGATTTTAGACATTCTATGGCAGTATTCTGTTCTTAAACAGCTTCACTGTGCTATACTATACCTTCAAATATCACTAGAAAACTGCTGTGCCTCATGGTTGGAACTTTAGTGGCTACTTGTCCATCGCTACGTGTTGTGATGTGCAGACTGAATGAAGGACATGATGCCAGGCAGAAGAGGTTTGGACGTTTGTTGTTGAAAATTAGAGCAGGAAACCTCTCTCCTCCCACACCAACACACTCTTTGCTGCAATCATCTTTCTTTATTGGCATCTCTGGCTTTGCCGGTGAAGGGAAGCAGACACACTCTATTAGGATGCTGAGCAGTGCATTGCTATATATGTCTATAGCAGTACAGCTTTAAAGTAGTATAATAAAGTGTGGTGTTGAGAAAACTTTTGCTGAGCTATTGTGAGCAGCCACCTTTTCCAATCTGCTTTACAAACACAGCACATACTGTGTAGAAGAGAGTCCGAACTCATCCTCTTTCTGGGGTACAGTTTTTTTAATAAGGAAAGATAAACATGAACAAAGTTCAGCTCAGTCCTAGCTCCTCTTAGGACAACTCAGTCCACACTCTGAGCCTCTCTCCTCTGAGAACATAGAATGGTCTGACTCAGTATGGCCAATGATCCATCTAGCCCAATATCCTGTCTTCTGAGAGTGACCAGTGCCAAATACTTCAAAGGGAATAAACAGAATAGGGCAATTTCTAGTAATCCATCCCATTGTCCAGTTCCAGCTTCTAGCAGTTGATGGTTTAGGGACAGCCGGAGCATGGGATCGAATCTCTGACTGTCTTGGCTAATAGCCAGTGATGGGCCTATCCTTTTTGAATGTATCGAATTCTTTTTTTAATTCACTTGTATTTTTGGCTTTCACAACATCTCCTTGGAGTGACTTCCATAGGTTGACTGTGCACTTTGTTTTAAACTTGCTGCCTATTAATGTCATTGGGTGACCCCTAGTTTTTGTGTTATGTGAAGCTACTCCTTCACCCTTATGCCCAGGTTGATTTAATGAGCCATCTATCTCAGTGAGTCAGTAGAACCCATGAACCCCGCTCTCAGCAGAATCAGCATCTTCTAACAGTGTTTCAGGTGTCTATTGCTTGTTAAAGGTATTGCCTCATGCTCCCATCCATGTGTCCAGTGCACTGACTTCAGAGTGGGCTGTGAGACATGGATTAAAGCAAAGATGCATCACATAGGTCTTATAGCTTGCCATTCTTCTCCACAATAGCACTGATTTTCTCTTACCTTGCTACAGAGGCAAAGGCAAGAATTGCGAATGAGTGATATTGCTACCAAACCAACTTACCTGACAGCATAGTAGAAATGGAAAAATGGGAACCTTCTCATGTCTGTATTGTTCCCACCTATAAATCCCTCTAAGTGACGTTCTTACTAGCCCATCACTTAATAGATGAATAAAGTATTACTAAGTCCTGGAGATGGCCAATGGCATCCCAAATGCCACAGGATTGTAGGTCCAAGAGGGGACTGCCCCTTTTCCTCTGTTGGAGATCTAACAGCTTGATCCAGCTCTCAGGATTAAAGCCGATGGCAAGACTCCCATTGGCTTTAATGAGAGCAAGATCCCTAAACTCCTGGCCTTTCTTTTAATTTTTCTTCCTTCTCTCCAAAAACTCTTTTTGGAATCGTTCCTTTTAGGCCCTGTCCCCTGGACAACGTAGCTTTTTGGTGAGTGGGAGAGTGGGGGTCAGAGCACCAAAAAAGCATTAAAAAGAGCACACACACAAAAAAGCACCAGAGAACAAATGAGATTGCCGAAAGGTGCCAGCAAAGCCAGGGACCCCATAGGTATCTACCTGCCAACCCACTGATTGCAACAGGGGTTCCAGCCCAACATGATTGGGTCCTTCAGGGATATTGACATTTTGCAGCAAAGAGTGTCTTACACTTTGAGAAAGGACTGAGCCATAAAGTTTGGGTCCAGATTCAAACTTTCCCACAGTTGCGGGGTGAGGAGAGGTTATCGGGCGGAGGTGGGATATGGTTATCAGATTCAGGATTCCATTCCAAGCCTATCACTGCGACAGGTCCGAGCTATGAAGTTCTGATTTGGATAGGAGTTTGAGTCTGAACTTTCCCACAGGTCAAGGATAAGTTTGGATTTCAATCCCTGCCTGAGCTCCATTTCTCAGAATACTGGGCATTTGGTCACACAGCCACCGAAGTTTAGGTTTATTCTAAATCCCTGTTTTCAATCACTCGTAGCTTTCTGAAATATACAGATTTGGTGGAAGAAATTTTCTATATGGGATCCAAATGTGATTTTTTTTTCATCTTAGAATAAATACAATTGAGATATTTTTTGAGTGAGAAGAGGAGGGGAGCGGGACATTTTCCCTATTTTAAAAATAATTTTCATGACCTTTTAATTTGAAGAGCCCTGCAATCAAAATGGGTGAAGCTTTAATGTTAATTGGCTTTGATTTGACAGATTTATGAGCATTTGAGTATCTTACACTGAGCATACTATAAAAGAATTTTAGCCAAGCTCATTATAAATGTGCAGCTATGGAAGGACACACTCTGTATGGCTGTGTTAACCAAGTGCTCTCCACTCTTTAGTCCTAAGAATAGCTGCAAACAAGCCATAATTATCCAATATTGTGGAAGAACTAGAATCTGGTAAGAAGATCTTCTTCCTTCTACTGTATTCCCCACCAGACTATCCCAAGGGCGGGGAGCCAGGAAACCCTACATTCTATTTCCACTCTTCCCTTGAATGGCTTTGGTAGTTCTTTGTATTTCATAAACCAGGCTACTGCGAACCTCAGTATCGGTATATTACAGGTAGTATAAAGGAGGCAGAAATGGAAGGCTTAGGGTCAGCAACCACTTTTGGGGCCAGATTTTCAAAAGAGCACAGCTCGCTGGGTGCTGGAAGAGTGCAGCGTGTAGGAATAGGGTAGTATACCTTTAAAATAGTTTGTGAGCCAACTGTTTAAAGAGACACTACTCTGTATCTGCACCCTGCAAGTGTCACAGTGGGCGCTGCTGCGTGCTGAGCTCTTCTTTGAAAATCTGGTCCTAGCTGACTTATCCAAGGTCACTTAAATCAGTAACTGAGCAGGAACCAAATCCCTGAGCTCTGATTTGGTAGAACCCTCTTTCTATTCTGGCTCTTACATCAAGTTAATCACTATGACCTTTTTACCCACCCAACCACAGTGCCTTTCAATGAAATCTTAAATTCCGTAGCAAATGAGGCATCGGCCCCCAGACTTACCATGGAGAGGTTCCCACAATGAATTTTTCAGTCCCTGTGATAAAGTTATCCTTGGTACAATAAAGGAGTTCAGAGTGTGGTTTTATTTTTCCAGTCTCAAGGCAGAAACTGTTTCCAATTTATATGATCTCTTTGTCTCAAAGCTAGAGCTGGGGGGGGGAAACGTTCCTAATGTGGGATTGAACTTAATTTTTCCATTGTTTCTTTTTACCTGGCAATAAATGGTTGGCTAGTGTGTGCTGTGAGAGCTGCAGTAATGCAGATACTCATCACACAATGGCATGTGTAATGCAGATATTCATCACACAATGGTCAAATCAATTTCTAGTTCACAAATCCTTAGGTTTCTCTGTTTATGGAGAAAGACCCATGATCCTCTTTCCCCATCTCTCACTCAGAGTCTCAGAAGTCCTGCGGTCTTGCCTGTATTAGCAATGTTGACACTTGCCTGCCTTATTATGCCAATAGACATATAAACATTGACAATTAACAGTACCTGGCTTCAGGATGGGAAAATAATTGCAGATTACTTGTCCATGAGCACCTAAACTTAAAATGTGGTTGTCTGACAAGAAAAGTTTTTCCAGTTTTCAAGTTCTCACTTCATCTTTCTAGTAAATGAAAATGAAATCGAGTTGCTGCTATAATTGTCCTAAAGGCATCTCTGCATTCTGCCGGATCTGTTTGGATCACTGTCCCCATGGCTCTTAATTTTATTCTCTTGCTTTCAATGTGCCTGTCTCATACGTGGGATCATACCTTTGACTTTGTCCTCCACTTAGAATAAGTTACATTGCCACCAGTCTGAGACCAGAAGCTGCAGCAAAGAGTATATGATAACTTCTTCCAAATTTAACCAAAAACCCTTATACCTTAATATTAATTATGGATAACAGCTCTGTGGTGTGAACTCTAGACTTGATCTTTCAGGCTAGCGCTCGTCCACCACTAGTACTGCCAGCTGCCGAGTGCTCAGTGATAATGCCTTCAGAAATACATTTTGGTCCCCAGTTCCCCCTTTTAAAAGAGCAGAGATATAGCCAGCAGGCCAGTTGGGCCATTGAATCATATTGGCATCCAGTCTTGGAGTGCGCTTTGCTACACAGGTGTGGGTTTGTTTTGATTATGTTCACTTTGGCAAACCTGCATTCTTCTACTGCAGCGCTAGAGGACAATGAAACGGTTTGATTCTGATTCTGAGAGGCAAGTGGCCTGTTGGTGAAAAGCTTGGTTAAACATGAGCATGCACTATCTAGATTTGATGGTATAAAGAGGAATTTTAGATGCAACCACACTCTCCTTTTCCTCTTCCCTCACTATGTATGAAGTGGTTCAGCCCATTATAGCAGTGACAATTTTTTTTTTTTTAAATTACAGGGCCAATACAATTGAATCCACCAATAGCAGCCACCTGCACATGAATCTGGTATCCAGATGTTAAGGCCAATGGCGAGATTTTTCTGTGGATCTGCCTTTGGCTCTGAAATCTCAGTTAGCATGACTAATCAGAATGTACTGAACTGCTGGAGCAGCTCTGACCAATTCTCTGTGTCCAAACACAGTTTAAATGTTACACAGCCTACTCTGGCATGGCTGAAAAGTGACACGGTAGCTGCCTTTCTAGCAATGGTTACTTCCTTTGAACTACCTGATAGTCACTGAAAAACCTAAATGTAACTTCTGCCCTTCTTACTCAGCGCAGAGATCTGATCAGAGCAGTAACAGGCCACATGTTCAAAGGAGGCTTAGGTGAGCTCCGCACCACACTTCACCCTTGTTCTACCCCCTTTTTGCCCAAGGTTATATTTTGTGTGCCTGATATCTGTCAAAGTTTGACTGTCCAAGAAAATTTACCACCATTATAAGACTCCTCCACGACCAGATGACTGCCTCCATCCTGTGCCATGGCTCTACCTCTGAGCCCTTTGCCATCCGAATTGACGTAAATCAAGGTTGTGTACTGGCACCCACTCTCTTCTCCATCTTCCTGGTAGTTATGGCAATGCTAATCCAAGACAGGGCATTAGTGTCCAATATTGGACTGGCAGCAACCTCTTCAACCTCTCTTGCCTCCGTGCCAGAACTAAAGTAACATCAGCAACAATAACCGAACTCCAGTACGCAGATGATTGTGCTGCAGTTGCACACTCAAAGGAGGATCGGCAAACAGCCCTTAGCTGCTTCTCTGAAGCTTACAAAAGCTTAGGGCTAACCCTGAACATCAGCAAGACAAAAGTTCTCCACCAGCCTGCTCCCAGTCAATCATCAGACCCAGCAAGGAAGATCTATACTGACGGAGAGAAACTGGAAAGTGTAGAACACTTGGCCTACCTTGGCACCAAGCACAGACATCGAGAGTCAGCACAGAACCTGCTGTGCCAGCCTCGCCTTTGGCAGACTGTCTCACCGGGTGTTCAACAGCCATGACATCAGAACACACACAAGACTTTTAGTTTACAAAGCGGTGGTAATTCCAACCCTTCTCTATGGCTGCGAGACTTGGGTGACCTACAGAAAACCCCCGAAAAACCTGGAACGCCAGCACCAGCACCGTCTCCGGAAGATCCTCAACATAGAGCGGGAGGATCGCTGCACTAACGTCAGTGTCCTCACAGAGGCCAATATCTTCAGTGTTGAGGCCTTGATTATCCAGCACCACCGCAGGTGGAGCAGGCATTGCGTGTGCATGCCTGATGCATGCCTACCAAAACAATTGCTGTACACTGAACTCACCAAACGAGAAAGGAAACGGGGGGGGAGGCCAAAAGAAACGCTTTAAGGACAGCCTCAGGACAAACATTAAGAATTGTGGCATTGACATCCCACACTGGGAGACAGTAGCCCAAAAGAGGGATAATTGGTGAAAACGTGTCAGAGAAGGAAGAACCACTTTTGAGGAACATCGCCTTGCCCTGGTAGCAGGAAAACACCAGAAAAGAAAGGACAGACAACTGTCATGCAGCAATTCTGGCCCAACCCTGCCTTCCAACACCACCTGCAACGTCTGCAGCTCAGGGATCAGATTCCTCAGTCACCAAAGGACCCATATAAAATAAAACCCATGAAAGAGATCATCCTCGACCACCGAGGGATCACCAACATCTGCTAATTCACTCGCATTGGACTGGCAGCTTAGCTCCTCCTCCTCTTGCCTGAGGCAGCTCAGTTCTCTTTGGTCCAGTTAGCCCTTCTGGGCATGTGCCCTCTGACAGACGGTTCAGCACTGCTATGGCTGATGGCAACGAACCTGCCTCTCCAGCCTTGCCTGTCAGGCAGCGACACTTTGGGCTCATTTACCCTCGCGCTTATGCCGGCAGAACTTATGTCACTCAGCGGGGCGTTTTTTTCACTCTTTTCCCTTTGACTTGCACGGGCAGCCTTTGCCTTGTCACAAGCAATAAGATTTATTTTTCCTAGTCTCCCCGATTCCACCTCTATCCCAACCCTTGGTCACCGTCAGAGGAATGTGGGCATGTAGGGATTCCTGAGGGCAGGCTGCTGGCTTGCATTGTGGGCCCTGAAACAGAATATGCAACTCAGCAACTACTGTATACAGGGCACAGATTTTATCTACTACACCCTGTGACTAAACATCTGCTCCTGTAGCCTCAACCCTGCTCGTGTGATGGACACATCCCCATGAGCACAAATTCTCCAGGGCAATCTGTCGCTCCACCGTACCATACTCTAGAGCATCAGGATGCATCAGCACCACCTCGTGGTGAAAATCCCATTGAATACTTTTCTGGGGTGAGATGCGGGACAGGAATATGTGACTGCCAGCAGAATCCTTTTTACAAAATCAATCCTTAGTTTAGCTGTCAAACATCTACATGCGGTATGGGGTATTTCAGATAGTGTGCAGTGTAAGGTAAAGTCCAGAAGCAGAAGAAGAAATCAAGAGAAGAGAGGAATAAGGAGAAAAGGAACAGAATGGCTGGGAGACGCAGAGAAAACAAACAGGAAAGGGCTTCATCCCAGACACCAGTCCACATAACAAATGAGTCCTGCAGGGGGATCCTTTTGAAGAAAAGGCCTACGGTCAATGTAAATAGTAACAGGTCTTAAAATGAATGTAATTACAAAGCCTGGCCAGTGAGAGCTCTTTCTTGTAAAGTCACGGAATAGAAGTCTCAGTACTATCTGTCTATATAATGGCCTGGAATAGGGGCTAGGATTCTGAGGTCAGAAAACTGATTGTATGTCACGTCAAGTGGAAAATATTGCAATAGCCTGACTATTCACTTACGTTGCTCTCCACTGCCCAAAATCTGAACTGAACAATCATGTGTCCTTGGCCCTATGGGACTAACAGCTGATGGAGATTCTCCTTTAGCTCAGGAGGTAGGGCCCTCTGCATTAGGGGCTGGAAGATTTGAGTTTCACCCCTGCCGCCACTTTCATGAACTTCCAAGAGTCCATGATCTGCAGCAAAGTGACAACCATGAAATTCAGGATAGCCATGGGAATGCTACAATACTTTATTTTATATAGTACTTTTAGCCCCAAAGCTCTCTACAACTTACATAGGCACAGATCCACTGAATTGCCACCTCTTTTGGGGAGGAAGGCAGCACAACACAACAGCAGCAGGAGATAAATTTTGCTCCAGGACATCAGGGCAGAACTCCATCCTTAATGTGCCTTGGGATCTTTAATGTTCAAAGACAGCAGAGAGGTTTACAAGGACTCATAGTAAAGATCCACACACACTACACTGCTCGATATTTAAATTGCATACCTCACAAGGAGAAAAATTTGAGTTGACTCTTCTAGGATTTAGATTGTCAGTTGCAGGGAGCGTCAGCATTTGAACCCTGGAGGTTGAAACAGCTAACCCATCCCTTCAAAATTAAATGTAAAAAGGAAAACCACTACAGACCTGGGGATATAATCTCCTCTCTGTGCCCAAGCTGGTGCACATCAATTATTTAAAACTGAATATAATAAAAGGTAACAAAAGTACAAGCAGTGAGATCGCAATCATCCATCATATAAGAACATGGAGAAACATGAAAGACACTTACAAGTCACCTGACAACAAAGGCAACACCCTAAAAACTATGGTGTCATGCCAAATAAAACTACAGCTGTAAAGAGAACTTGAAAGAAAACAAACCCAGGACAGGGAAAATAGATAGGACTGCTCACTTCCAAATTCCCGATGGCTTGAGCACCTGCCTACACTGAACAGGACAGAGAACTAATAATTCCATTGCAGCAATTTAACATTGGGGGCATTGCTGTTCAAAGGCCTGATCCAAGGCCCAATTTTTCCATTGGCTTCAGACCAGATCCTAAGAATGAACCAGGCTGGATGAACAGGCGAGGACGGAGAGGCTTATGGGGCGGTTCATAAAGGCATATGAGGACTTTGAATAGTATCTTCTACAAATGGCTAGATCAAGATGAGTCTTCTTTATAACTTTGAGTGGAGCACACTGTGGCATTGCAGTAGATTTGTAATCAGAAAACAATCCAAATGTTTTTACAAGTACCAGTCCCCTGCTTTTTAATCTCAATTTTTAAAAGGAAGTTAGATTGAAAATACCATACATAGAGCTTTATATAGAGGTATTTTTATACAAACCGTACTGCAAAAGTGCTTTGCAGAGTTAAAGAATGCAATGACAGGATTAAATAACAGGATTACAGAAGGACAAAGAAATTAGAAAGAGCAGGCAAAGAATAGGCAGATGATTATTTATTGTGTGTGATGACTACCTCAGTGGATCTATACTGTTGTTTTCCTGAGATATGATTTCTGAAAACGCCCACCACCAACATGCTGTATGGTTATATCAGTATTGACAAGACATCCTACAATCACTCTTTTATAGCTATAACATACTGACAATATCAATATGACTGGATTAGTCTATTGAATGGAAACAGTCTCTCTCATATATACACACACATATATATAATTATAGCAACAATGTCGCTAAAGAAAACTCCCTTTTGGGATTCTGGGAATAAGTAACTGAGGCTCCTATCCTGCAATTGTTAATGTCACTAAAACTTCTTGATGTATATCTTTTTACTATATAGTTGCTTATTATACTGTACTGTCTTTATACAGCTTTAGCTAACATCTTAAGAATTACATATTACTAATGTAAAATATTGATATATGTTATTAACAATTTTAAATTATTTTTATATAGTGCCATAGGTATCAATTTTCAATGCAAAGGATCCCAGAGTAACAATATACATATTGCACTAATTAGATACAACCACTTCTAGGATGGAGGGTATTAACTAGACAGTTAACCAGAGGGGCAGGGAATTTTGGACAAGGACACTGGGGCAAACCTCTGCTCTCACAATAAGTGCCATGCTGAATTAATAATGCCTGTCTGTGCTAACACCTAAGTTACACTGAAATGAGGGACAGCAAGTCCCTCCCCCAATAAATTCAATTTCAGTGTACGTTTATTGTAAACTCTGCAGATAAGGACTGAGGGAAAACCACCACTGTAGTTTCTTGAAGTACACTCATGAAATTGAGCATGCTGGGAAAACATGCCCCATGACATTTTTAACCTTGTGATCACAAGCAATGGCATTTTGAGATCAAATTCTGCTCAGTGTGGGTTGGTCTGCACTGCAGCCTGTGTAGTTTTCCACTGCCTTCAATGGAAACGGAAGCTCCCCCCCTTATTAAGGGCCAGATTACCTATGCCTTGCATGAAGAGGAGTGCAGTGCAAGGGGCCTGGGCCAACCCCCACCTCCTTGTAGCTGTGTGCAGGGTGCTTCCACAATCCCAATGATTGGCTTCAGTGATGGGGGATGGAGGGGAACACAGCCATAACGGTTCCACTGCACTGGCTAGCCTGAAAGGCAACCATGCCTGCTGCGCCCAGAATTCGGATGGAACTGTGCTTGTGTTGTTTGGCACAATGTTGTGCGAATTTCCCCTGATGTTGTGTATCCCCTGTCATCCACAGCTGCTTGTAGCCCTAAAACAGCACTTGAGAGATCACTATTAAATCTACATAAAATGCAATAGTAATTAAAGGGATACCATCAGATAAAAAATATATTTTAAAAATAAAAGTCCTCACCTGTATTACTAGTAACACCTTAGTGTACTAAAAGTGAAAGAATTGTACAAATCAAATTTACTTTTCAGCCAGTATTTATGCAGTAGGTTTTTTAACTTTGTTGTAGTTCTATCAATTTAGGATAATGAAAACAAAGCCAACCTGAAGAAGAGCTCCGTGCAAGATCAAAACCTTGTCTCCCTCACCAACAGAGGCTGGTCTGGTAAAAGATATTACCTCACCTACATTGTCTCTAGAAAACAGACCCCTCAGTTTCATTTCACTTTCTGGCCACTACCCTCTCTGCATTCAAAACCCTGATAAAGAACCTCTTGGACCACAGTACCTTAACAAGGAAACCAACTGGCTGATTAGGGCTAGCCTGGGGGCACTTGGCAATAAATCCCTTTGATTCACCCTCACCTCATTCTGACATTAAAACATTTTTGCAAGGGCAATTAACATTACAGTGGCCATGCTGGGTCAGACCAATGGTCTACCTAGTCCAGCATCCCGTCTCTTACAGTGGCCAGGGCCAGATATTTCAGAGGGAATGAGCAGAAGAGGACAATTATCAAGTGATCCATCCCATGTCCTGTCCCAGCTTCTGGCAGTTGGAGGTGTAGGGACATCCGGAGCAATAGGGTGGCATCTCTGACCAGTTTAGCAACACAGATATTATATCACTTTCACTCTGTCAGTCTGCCTTTCAGGCTACAAGCTGCCTGGGGCAGGGAGGGACCCTACCTTCTTGTTGTGTTTTACAAGGCACATAATCCATTGTGGGATGACCGTTGCCAGAAAGCAAATAATCCTAATCATCCTAATGCTTCACCACGCTGCAGTGTGGAGTTGCAATCACTGCAGGGGAATATTTCTTTGTTACGCAATTTCAATTGGACGTTCCAGGGAGACATTTCCCTTGGGCTTAGCTTTTGTAGGAACTTTTTAAAAGGCTGATCCAGGGCTCTGCAGCCCAACACGTTGATCCAAACATAAGCGGATAGATTAGTCTCCCGCTGCCCTGAAGGGCTCAGGTTTCTCTCCAAACTGAACTCGTGTGCTCGCTCCAGTCCTGGGAACGCCACTCTGGCCACCTGCATGCACTGGAGAGGGAGGGAGGGAGGGAGTGAAGTGCGTGTGTTGTGTGGCGAGCAAAGGAGCATTTCCTTTGCTTCTTCAAGCGATTTGCTCTGCAGATTGCCCTGCCCGGGGCCGAAGTTTAAACTTCTCACTTTCGCTTGCTTCCAAAAAAAAACCCAGCCCCTTCTGCTCCCCCTTCCCAGGCAGCAAACGCTGCTGCACGCCCCTAGGCGATGGCTTTCATTATGCCCCCCCTGCACAGACACCGAGCAGGCTTGCAAACGGCTTGCCCGCCAAAACACCCCATCCGTGCAGCCGCTGTGAGCCCCTGCCCCGCGAACGCCCCCCCCCCCCCCCGGCGGGCGGAGAAGGCCCGGGCGATAGTGCAAAGTCTTGACTCGCCAGCGCGAGCCGCGGGGCACGCACCGAGCGTGGGTCTCGGTGGCAAGCGTGCCCGCTGCACGGGCGTGGGGCTGCCCGGCGGGTTTTGAGGGAGGGAGGGAGGCAGGCGCTGCCGGGCGGTGGGGGAGCAGACAGCCCCGCCAGGCGGGCTGGAAGGAGGAGCAGGCGCGGCGTGTAAAGAAATGCCCCGTTGAACTTTGAATATATTAGTTGACATCAGTGCGAGCCGGGCTGCCAGCCCCTATCTGCCAGACAGTCCCTCCTCCTCCTCCTCCGCCCCCGCCCCCGCCCCGATGGGGAGAGTGGGAGCGCTCCGGAGAGCAGCGGGGCTGCTCCGGGCTGGAAGGCAGCGAGCGGAGGGACCGGGAGCGCTGCAGTCCCAGCTCCGAGCCGAGCCCAGGGGTCTGGCCGGGAGCCGCTCGGATGGGAGACGAGGGTGGTGGATGAGCGGCGGACTGGTCTGAGCGGCGGCTCCCCCCGCACCCCTTCCAGCCCCCATCTCTCCTCCGCTGCATCCTGCAGACCCCGAGCAAGATGTGCGAGTGAGGGACCGCCGCCCCCGCCCCCGCCCCAGAATAGTGAGTAGCATCCATCCTCTGGGTGTGTGTGCGGGTGTGTGTGTGTGTGCGGGGGTGTGTGTGTGTGTGTGTCGGGGGGGGGGGGGGATTTCTCCCTTTCCTGGCCCCGGCGCTATGTGGAGGGGAGATAGTTGCAAACTTTAGCAACTTCACTGCGTGTGGGGCTGGGAGAAGGGGGGAGGATGGCGAAGCCAGTGGGGACGGGGGCTCTGTGTGTGTGGGGGGGGGGAAAGGGAGAGTTTGCCCGACCATTGTGTGTCGCTTCGCCTCCTTCTCACTCGGGCTGCAGCAGCAGCAGCGGGCGGGGTCTGTGCACGGCGCCCCGGGCCGGGGGGGGACCAGCGATGGGGAGATGCGCTGTGCTGCGGGGGGGCGGGCGGGCTCGCGTCTCTCTCCCGGCTCTGCGGTCCCTTTGCACGTCGCTGCCCCCGCTAGAGGGCTTGGGGGGCGCGGGAGGCTGCCGCCGGGGGACCCGGAGGGCTGGAGAGGAAATCAGCTAGGCGGCGGCAGTGGAGGGGATGGCTTTTTTTTTTCTCCCTCCTGCCTGGCGAAACCCACCCCCCCCAGGGCTGCGTCCCGAGGGAGCGGGGGGGCGATGCGGTCTCTCGCAGGGAGAGGACAGGACGGGGCTGGGTTGGGTTTTTTTGTGTTCAGATGGTAATTTGTCTTTGTGGTAGGGGTGGCCCATTAACGTGCAGCTCACGTCCTGATGGAGATCAAAAGCGGAGGGGAGAGGGAACCGGAGCGCCTTGCGCGGCTCCTTGGCTTCGTGCGTTGCTGGAAAGTGACAAACAAATCTTTGCAGAGACAACGCAACCCCCCCCAAAAAAGTTGCAGATCGGTGTTTTCCGGCAGTTCCCACCTGCCCCAGGGTGCAGACTGGCCAGACGGCGTTAGTTTTCTTACAGAAAACAAACAAAGGGTGGGGGGGAGTGTGAGGCTATTTTAAAGGGGTTGTCGAGCCCCTCACTCAGTTATTAAACCTGCCCCTTCGTTTATGGGGCTGGATGGCTGGTGGGAAGTAAGGGGAGACGCACACTTGTGTCATTCTTTGCACGCGATGGCCTCTGCTTGGGCTTTTAAATTATTTCCCACACTTAAAAAAAAAAATATCCCCAAGTCTGTGAGATTCCCGCTCCTGATTTCTCTTTAACTGTTTTGTGCGTGGGTGGGCATGGGGGGGGGGGGCTCACGGTGAGGTTTAAGCGTGTACTAAGCAGGAATGCTCACGCCCTTGTTTGTTTTTGTTTGCCCAAACTCTTGGGTGAGGCTGCTGTAGATTAGATCTCAGCGCCTTTGGGTGGGTTCAGGTACAAGCTGATCCCCCTGGAGCCATTGCCCTGCAAACAGCAGAGAAACCAACTAAAGCAAAAAGTTAAAATAGGGCTGAGATTGTTTTTCCCCTCTCTTTCTCAGTATGTGTTTATTGAAGGGGTGGCAAATTATCTTATTGCTGTTGAAGATCATTAGAGAGGATGGGTGGAAGGAAGGAGACAGCATAGATGGAACAAACTGTTCCTACAGAGAAGCACTAACTTGGTTATATGCCTAATATATAAGGTTCCCTAGGGAGAAAACTCTGGTCAAAAACTGCAGAGAGAAAGGGGGTGGCAAGAAGAAAAATCCTGCTGATATTTAACCAGATTACTCAGGGTTTTAAAATAGCTGTTTTTCTTAACAGCTGCTTGAATCATGCATGTTTTTCTTCTTCTAACACCCCCCCCCCAAAAAACTTTTTCTTCCAAAATTGGAGTGAATGATGAATATGTTCTACATAAAGCAGATTACACTAGGGAAAATTTGTGGTGCTTGTTATGCCTTATGCTGTTTGGGGGGGGGGGGGCGATTTTCCCTTTTTCCTTTTTTTCAATCCTTAAAGAGATTAAGCTTTTTGTCCTCAGCCTGTCAGGGATGTGTTAATCCTAAAGTAGTCCAAAGGGTTCCTGCCATACAGAATGGGGGTATCGGCTTTGTTTGTTGTCCCACCTCCTGTTGTTAGGTTGGGGAAATTGACAATGTTTGCCCTCATGTGACCCCCAGGAAGCACCGAGGCAACCAGAGAGGAGAAAAGGTGCAAGCTAGAGAGATTTCAAATAGGAAGACAAAAGCTTTAAGCGGGGGAAAAGGGGGAGTCGGCATTGGGAATGACTTTTAGCAAGGTGGCCCCATCAGTTTATATACACAGCTTCAGCCTCAAAGAGATAGCATGGGGATGGGGGCATTAGAAATGCCGATAGATCGAGGGTGTCTTGGGACATGGTTGATTCGAACAAGTGCTTAATTATAAGTTCTCTGGTGGTCTTGCCTGACCTCCCTTTTGCTCCCTAAACAAATGACTGCCGTGAAGAGCTGGGGCCTAGATCCTGCAGTCTTTACTCAGGTATTACTCCCATTTAAGTCACTTAAATTGAAGCAGGAAGGGACCACAGACTCTTAGTACAAGGGAGGACATTTTCTTGGACGATGTTGTTAAAGGGTTTTCTATTTTAAAAGGATCTTGCCTGGCAAGTTGAAGCCAGGTTTTAAATGAGTTTTGAACAGCAGAACTGTATATCCCTGATTAATAATCTCTCCTTGGAGCCCCGAGCAGTAATGTCAGGGTTATATTTGCATGATCATGTTTTACTGAAAACACATGCATGTCATGCAAAGTTTTGTCTGGAGTCTAGGCTGTTGATTTGTTGTTGGGCAAAAGGGGGCAGTATCAAACAATACTACAAAGAAATCCACACTGGAATTGTGCGATTGAGTTTCTGTCCTGAGTTATTAGCATTTGCCGTTCCTACCAGTACCTGGTAACAGCAGGGTTTGATCCTATAGCTCTTTTCAGGGGAGTAGTTCCACTAATGGTCATGAGGGCTACTTATCTGAGTAAAAGTTGCATGATCAAAGCTCTCATTACTGGATCTCCCCAAAGGAAAAGTATTTGAAGCATGAAGTAGCAAGCTTAGGACTACATTGGTTTGTAACATGCCTAAATTTGCTCAGTGAAATGTTCTGGGTTAAAAATAACACCACATTATTGCAAAGCCACTTTTCTTTATATTAAGAAGGCTGACAACTATTAAAATACCAATTACAGGGGCCCTATCCTGCTCCTATTGAAGTCCATGGCAAGGCAAAATGCTCATTTGATTTCACTGAGCAGAATCAAGCCCTAGGTTTGGACTGCTGTTAATACAAATGTGGTCCTCCAATTAATTTTCATCGCAGAAAGAGAAATGGACATTTTGTTCTGCCCTTCACTTCCTAGGAGAACTCATTTATTTTCAACCTAGGGAAATATATTGATCAGGCATACAGAATTTTTTTTAAAAGTGCATTACAAACTTTTAACCTTTTCTTTACCCACATAGTTGGAATCGTTATATGATTTTACATATCTTTTGCTATAAAACTGAATGTAACATATTTCAGTTTTAAAGGAACACAACCAGTATAAAAGCATCAGGTGGCAAATAAACACATTTCTTTATCTATGCTACTAGGAGCTTTAGATAATTAAAAGTGACAAACAAATCCAAATGTACTTATTGTATTTTTCTTTTTGTTTAATTTTTGCATTTCCTTTAGTTTGGACGAATAAAAAAAATCAATGAAGCTAGCTTCACTTATGTTTTATAGCCAGTTCTACTAATAGGTTCCTAAAGCTGTACTATCTGGTTTTCGAATATTGAAGAGGAATGTATCTTTTTCTTTAAAAACTTCTTAGAAATGATTCCACAGTTTGTATCAATCTTTGGTTCAAGAGAGTTGTTTTCACAAAAAAATATTGGGCCAAGTTTAAACTGACAATCTGCATCTAATATTTCTTTTATATTGCTTAAGACTTGCTTTACAAATGAAGAAGCTCACAATACAGCAGAGTTTGAGACATTTTAATGAAAGGTGGAGGTTGTTATTTAAAATCAAGCACAGATAAGGTTGGACATAATTGGAAAGCTTTTCATAGGGTAAAGTTCTCCCCATGCAGCACTTAAGTGCCACAAAAATCTCAAAATATTGCTTATGTGATACATAGGCCTTTTGCTGACCCTCTGTGCAGTGGTGAATTTGCAGTATTCTAACTCACATTATCCTGATTTACTACAAGAGACTATCTGAAATTATTACAGGTCTATTCATCTGGCCCCACAGTAACATTTAACATGATTGAAGATTATAGTCTAGAATATCTAGTCAGTAATGGGAACAAAATACCAGTTTGGTTTTTTTTTGGTCTGTTTCTTTTCTAAGAAAAAACAAATAGCACTTTTATACAGCAAGGTGTGATTACATAATGGCATACGGATACATTGTAGTTCAGTACTCGCCTCTCTTTCATTGTGGGCAGCCGCATATTGTGTGTGATAGATGCATTCAGTCTTTGTCTTTAATCAAAGTTCTTATTAGCCTTGATGGGAGTATTACTTGAGTAAGGAGTGCAAGATTTCTGCACTGGGGCTCGGACAGTGTTTTCCTATTTCTATGGACAGCGCCATGCACATTATGGACGCTGCTGGAAGAGGGAGGGGGTTTACCTTATAATTTCACCTCCATTCCCACTATCGTGCAGAGTACTCTATCCTAGTTGTTTCCCTCCATCCAAGTCTTATAACCAAGTCCAGCAAAGTTCTTATGCACACATATAATTTTAAGCATGTAAGAAATCCCATTGACTTCAGTGGAATTGCCCATAGGCTCAGAGCTACCCATGTGCTTCAGTGCTTTGCTGGATTGGGTCTATGTCAGACATTGGAAGAAAGACATTTGCAAATTGCACTGACCATATAAAGTATTCTACGCTTTTAACAAACTTCCCATGACCAGTGTATGAACATTGATGGGTTGGAGCTGTTACATTGTTATGGAATGTGTCTCTCTGAACCAAAGGACTTGTTTTTGTGGCTCTATAAATCTGTTGGGTAATTATGCATGAAAAATGTTACCAAGCTATGTGGCCCCAATCCAACAATGGCACTGCTCATATACTTAGTTAGGTAGATGCTTAAGTGTTTTGTTGGATAAGGGCCTGTGTTTCATATTATTTATTTTTCGTGAGCTTTAAATGAGATCTCAAGCAAACATGCCTATTGCTAAGACTTAATCCCCAAATCGATTGTGACCATGCTGAGCGTTTGTAATAAGATTGTGTAATTTCTGATTGGTTTTTCATTAATTAGCGGTTTGCAGAACGAACACAAGATTCCCCCACCCTTTTCGTTGGGGCTGCTTTTAACGAGCTTGATCCTGTGAAGTGCTTAGCTCTCTTAGCTCTTGTTGAGGTCAAATGTTTCTCCAAATCAGCACCGGGCAAGAACAGGGCCCAAAAAACCCACAGAACTCAGCAATCTTTGTGGGTCACCTGTGTCATACAGCTGACTAAATGCCTATATACTCGCTAGTTTCAAAATAATGTGCTTTTGAGTGTAAGGTTATTTGAAGGAGGGGAAAAAATTGATTCCCAATGCAATGTGCCGGTTACCAAGGTTCAAGTTTATCCATTGGGCAGCAACATTATAGTACATGTGACTAGCTGGAGTGCAACAGCCTACAATTCTGAATCATGGTAATGTATTTGTCTCTGCCAGATATTCTGCTCCCTTTTAAGGGCTTGATCTTGCCTTCAGATCCGTGACATAGCTTCCAAAATTTGGAACAGCATGTTACAATTAGATCTTTCAAGGTGCTGATGGGCCGTCCCTTATTTGTGATCTAGGTGTGTCTGCATTTTATAGGAGGTGTTTGGTACCTTGTATGAACAGGCTCTTGGCATATGCTGCTTACAGACCTTTCTCATTTGAGCAGGTGAGTAAAGATTGCAGGATTGGGCCCTAAGTGGGTGATCCACAAGTACTTTGCTATTTTCAACAATTACAAATCTTTAAATTTGCATATCTTTCAGATTCCTGATGCACGAGTCTCAAAAAAGACTTGGTTTGAGCAAAAGCGTGCAGCTTTAGCAAAATGCATTTGCTATGTGCTGAAACAGGTGGATCTGAAGTCAATTTATTCAGCGTAATTTATTCCAGACCACTTTCTGTAATAATTTATGCCTTTGAGCCTCCTAAAATGTGTAATGTGTAGCCAAGAGGGAACTGTGTCTGGCTACATGAGATTTTACATATCATTTATATCTATCACAGATTCAAATGCAAAATCCAGCGCTGTGAGAGATCATGTGAATTTGTGAAACTCCCTGGAGGAGTTGTGGTGCATGTATCAATGAACCAATTACATCCATTCATAGACATAAGTTTTTTGTTTTTTTTTAAGCTGTGACAGATGTAATATGTTCCATATGCTTCATTTGAATAGTTATATTTTAATTTAATAATTAATCCCAAGATAATGCAAGTTACTCAGAAATGTAAAAATAGCTCATTTTACTTAATATTTTCAAAACATAACAGAATGGAAGTTGCTTCTATGGTACTAAATGTGTCCTAGCATATTGGTCAAATAGTGGGTTCTATGAAATGACTAATAATTATTAATGGCAGAGAGGTAGACACCTGCTTTAGGGAACCACTCAAGGGACAGAAAACACACTGGTTGATTAACAGTTTTTCTACAGAAGGTGGATCAGAACTTTACAAAGTCCTCATTTCTGCAACTGGATCAGTACAAATGGACCTCCATGCTTGTGTAGAGCCCTATTAATTTCAAGGGGTTCTGGATGAGCTCATGGGGCTGCCCCTACTAGGACCAGTGCACAGGATGGGATCTAAGCCTGGGAGTACTTTGGGATATTTGGAGAGAGACAGAGATGATATGAACTTGAAACAGAGACAGTGTGCCTGCAGCACCCTGATCTGGTAAGTGAGAATAGACCCTGATTATGTGGTCCCTCAGATAGTATACATTCTAAATTGGACAGGATTACAACTGAGTGAATTATTGGTTCTTCAGTTTGGGGACAGACTCTCAAAATTCCTCTTCCACCCACCAAATTGTTTTCTGGTCAACCCAAAAGTGGATTTTTTCCCCCTTTTTTCTTGCCTATATGAAAGATAGGAGGTTGCTGGATAAGGATGGCCTCTTGACCAGGCTTAATTGCTGTGCTAAGTTTTCTGGCCACGCATAAATTGTTTAGATTGCAATTTCAGCTAAAGATTGCTTATTTGTCTCATAAAATGAAACATTGGTCTATGATGGATCAAAACATGGCTCGAGGATCATTCTGGACTGATCAGCTAGAAGGAATGATACAATAGACACAAACACATATGGAGACCTACCTGAGCCTGTATGTATGAGGGAGAAGAGAATTAGCTAGGTTTCAAAAGTTCGTTAAAGTGTTGGCAGCTTCTCCCTCCAACCCCACCTCCCTTTATTGTAAATGATAACTAGGCAGAGTTTTTTTAATCAATGTGCGTCCTGTAAGTCCATATAATGTTCCACAATATGGCCTTTCCAGGGTCCACTGTACATCTCAAGGGCACTGAAGGGGGTCAATAGCTTCTTGCGAGTGCCCCCCCCCCTTCTGGCCAATACATGCCTGCAATCTCTTAGTTTTGAACAGGGTGCCACCCGCCTCTTGTGGGTGCCCTCTTTCTGGTCGGGTGTGAGCCTGCTTTCAGTTCTCACAACGGGGTGGCACCCGCCTCCCACAGGCGCCCCCTGGCCGATGGTTGTTCAGTGGCCTCTGGGTGAGTCTCACATGCCGTCCCCCTTTCAGTCAGTCCTTTGTGGAGGCACTCTTCTTCCCTCGGTGTCCTTTCAGCAGCTTTCCCTGGGCTCAGTCTTCAACCAGACCAGCAGGGCCCATCACAGTACCCTCTCCTGGTCAGGCTAGGTTCTGGGCTCGGTCTCCTGGGCTCAGCCTGCCCGCAGTGACCTGTCCATGGACCTGTTGCTTTTCCAGCCAGTCCTCCTCCTTTGACCACCATGCAGCAACTGACTGCTCTGCTGCTGATTCCTTTTAGATGGCCTTTCTGGCCCCTGATTGGTTGCTCCAGTAGCCTCTCTGATTGGCTGCTCCCCTGCAGCCATTCTAGGCTACCTGGAGGACTTCTCCTCTGCTCTTTTCTGAAGTGGGGTGGGACAGGGCCACCCAGCCTCCAGCAGGGAGTCTCCAGACCTAGTCCACCCTGTCACAGGCACATACTTTAAAAAACAAAAAAAGTATGAGATTTGAAGTCCGATACGCTTACCCATAGTAAGGCAGCTCAACTATTATTTAATTAGTTAGTAACTAAATAGCTAAAATAAGAAGTAATTAATTTAGTATTCTACTTGTAACCAGGAAATACCAATGATGGTGCAGAATGGGGAAGAAATACATTGGTAACATGAAACGGTCAAGGGTTATGTATATGTATAGCACCTAGCACAGTAGAGTTCTGACTCAGGGCTGGGGGCTCTTAGATGCTACTGCAATACAAATAATTAATGATGATGTCTAACCTCCCACTGATTGTTCAAAAATCTGTCTAAGTAACTTGCCCAAGGACACAGTGAGTGACTGACAGGCAGAGATGAGTTTAGACTTCAGAACAGATGATTCTTAGGCCCCAGTTCAGGAAAGCACATGCATATGTAAGCATATACTTAAATTCCATTGAGTCAGTGCTTCAGCTCAGTGCTTTCCTGAATCAGAGCCCTAGTCCTGTGCCTTAATTATAAGACTCTCTATCCATCCCCTTAAAAACAATGAACACGATCCTGCAAATCCTTACTCACCCAAGTCATTCAGTTGAAATCAGTGGGATTACTGCTTGAGAGAGAAGTGCTCACCTGGGTACAGAATTGGGTCCAGTATTTTGAAGCAGGGCTGGATCATTCTTGATGTATAAAGATACTTATTTAATTAAAACAAAAGCAAGCAAATAGCATCTTATTAAACTTAGCATTTCCTCCCTTAACCAACAGAAACTGTTTCCAGGAGAGTAATTTACCAGCTGTCTGCTGTATTTGTCTAGGACTGTACATCAGGAATATAAAACATGGTATTGCTAATGTGATGTGTTTCCTCTAATGTGTCTCTGAAATATTAAAATAACTTAGATTTGGAATGAGCTCGCACACCTACTTGTCTTTAGTTGCCTCGTGCAACCAGGCTTCACTGCGTTGCCTTTGAGAATTATGAGTTCATTATACTCTTGGAATGTTAATGGCACTTCTGTTTTCCCTAAATTTCTTCTTCATATTTATTTATTGATTCTTCATTTGAACACAGTTTCACAGATAATGGTGGTACTACTGAGAATAGCTTGCGCAAGTTAATTTTAAGAAGGCTGAAGCTACAATGCCTTCCTCGGCTGCCAAGTATCACTGTGTAAAGTTCAAATGCTAAGACATCCAAAATGCTAAATCACTTAAAAAGACAGCTGGACAAAATGGTTGTTCTATTCTCGTTCCATGAGTACAGTGTGCATCAGGGTTGACAAATTTAAAATTGTTCGTTGCAAACCCAGTGCCTGAACCTGCAAATGAGACACGAGTGATCTTTACTCATGGGCAATCGTGTTGACTTTAGTGGGGCTAGTTGTGTGAGTAAGGTATCCTTATGTGAAAGGGGATTTGAAGGGTTTTCTCTAGCTCTTATATAGCTGCTTTCATCAGTAGATTTCACTGGGTAAAGTTGCATTGCAAAAAAAAAAAAACCCAAACAAATAAACAAAAACAAGCAAACCTGTGATAGCGAGTTTCCAGAACCCTGGGTCCACTGACTCGGGCTTGCGCTATGTGCTAAAAATAGCAATGTAGACATTCTTACTTGGGCTTTGAAACCCAGACAGGGAGGTGGGTTTCTGAGACCAAGCTCCAGCCCAAGTGGGAACATCTGCACTGCTCTTTTTAGCTCCATAGTGCAAACCTGAGTCAGTTGACCTGGGCTCTGAGAGTTGTTGCTGTGTCTTTTTTTTATTGCATTGTAGACATGCCCATTGTTACATTTCACTTCTGATTCCTGAAATAACATGCTTCCCCCCCCCCACCCCCGATAAATAACCTACAGTTAATTGCAGTGAGGCTACTGGCAAGTCAGGACTGAGGTATAGTGGCAGATCTGTAGAATACCGAATCTGTAGAATATCTGGAATACCAAAGAGCTGCAGGTCAAGATTGAGATGTATTAGCGGAGCTGGGGGGCAAGGTAAAGACTAGAGTAGTGATGGAATTGTAAATCAAGATTGAGGTATGTTGGCACGGGGAGTACAAAAATGGAACACTAGGGAATTTTGCAGGTCTGGACTAAGATGCAGAGATATGTGCATGGGGAAGAGCTGGAACAGCAGGAGTATCTCTAGAAAATCAACTTCCATTGTCATAGGTGGGGATGGACTGGACTAGCAGCAAGTGCTGTAAGTCTGGATTGGGTTGTATCAGCAGAACTTGATGTGGGGAAGTTTGAGAGCATCTGCTGCCAGCAGTGGAGGCACACCCTCTGTCTCAAGAGTACTAAAATGCATACTAAGGAGAAGACATTTTAAACAAAAGTATAAGATGAGAATTCAGTCTTGGTCTAGCTGGCATGAATCATGCTGCCAATGGAAACATTTGGCTTGTCCTGCAAACCTGACTCACCTGAGTGGTCTGTCCTTATGCATGAAGTCTTATTCCTTTCAGTCAGACTTCCTGTGAAGGAGATTTTACAGGATCGAGCTCATAGTTGCTAAACTGTGGAAACATTCTTAAACTGTTTCAGAAAGTTAGGAATCTAATGGCTTGGCATAAACTGTGATAATTGCTATCTGAAAGTTCTAGGACCTTCCTTTAAATAACACAGTCTCTGTGTTTAGTTCAGGAAGATGTTATCATTTAATGAAAGCTTCTTGTTTTCTGGCAGCACGGTATTCTGTCCTTTTACAGAGGTCTCAAAGGACTTGGAGATCCATGAAAAGCCTTAGAGACTAAATTTTTTTCTCATTTACACTTGCAGAACCCCACTGAGGAATTGAGCTTGGACCAGAGTAACAGTACAGTTTGGCCCATAGTGTCACACAAATATATCTTTTTAAAAAAGTCTTTAGATTATCTGTTACATAGGGATGCTGTCGGGTCAAATTTGCCCTCCAAAATCAGGTCGTGTAAGAACAAGCCAATGGAGACAGGCTCTTTTTTGAGAGCCAGCAAGAGAGAGAGGTACAGGCACCACAAACATTTAAGCTTGAGACCCACATATGAAATTGACTAGAAACAGAAGTGAAATGGAAGAGTCTTGTTTGTTTCACTGGCCAGACTGATCATACTGGAAGGGAGGGGGGAAATCAAGAGCCACATTCTGCCATTCTTACTTGGCTTAAGTTGTACTTTCCTACACAAAGTAGACCAAATTAACTATTGAATGACCTTAATGGAGCTACCCTAACTTACATCAGCTGAGGATCCAGCCTGTTGATTTCAGTGGGACTACTACTCTTAAATGTGTGTCGATTTTGCAGTTCTTACTCAGGCACTCCTTGCTTTTGAAATCGGAGTGTCTTCTGAGTCAGGACTGCAGGATTTGATCCTGAATTTTTAACCTGACGTGGTCTCATTTAAAATGCAATGGCATAATTGAGTCATCTCCAACTTGTTTTGAATAGCAAAGTTGATAGCTATGGCTAAAAGTCAATAGATCAGGGGGAAAATGCATGCTTATCACAGCTAGTCTTCCCAGATGACCAAGTAAGCACATCTGCTATTGAGGCGAAACTGAAAGCATTTTTGTAAATGTACTTCATATGCTGCTTTAAAATGGGGCTTTCTGTGATGACCAGTTTCTGGAACAGATTATCATGATTGTAGGGAGCACTTCAAAGCAGATTGTTGTAGGAAGATCTTTCCTGAAAACTTTGGTTTCTTTTACAAGACCAAACGTTGCAAACGTGTCCACAATCTATGTTGGCTCAACTACAACAACATTTATTTGATAAAAGGGGCTGCTATTAATTTCCAAAATGCAACAAATAATTTTGTATTAGCTAACCCCTATTTTTTTCCTTTTATGGAGGGCTCCAGAAAACTGGATTTCCTTCCTTCCCCACACCCCTTTTTCTTTTCAGTTTTCAATTTCAATATAGAAAGTCAGGCACAATCTAAAATGGTGGTGGCCAAATCTTGCCCAGCCGAATGCTGCTTTAGGAATGTGCTAAAAGGCAGAGGACTGCACCAAATGGACCTAAAAGGGAGCAGTTGTAGCCATCCCCATTTCTGCATTGTTTTCTTACCTACAGAATTAGCTGCATTTTACCTCTTATTAAGGCTTTTTAAAATGGAATATTTTACACACCCACAAACATCGAAGCTAGCTGGGAAAGCAAATTGGGACACTGGATAGGGAGGGCTCTGAGTTACTACAGAGAATTCTTTCCCAGGTGTCTGGATGGTGGGTCTTGCCCACATGCTCAGGGTGTAACTGATCGCCATACTTGGGGTAAGGAAAGAATTTTCCAAACTCCTTGACTGGTATGAAACCAAGCAGTACCATGATTTTGAAATGTACGGCATGCCAGTAAATAGCTCATGTTCATAAAGGACATTGGAATCAGACACAAATTCTGCAGAGGAAATAAAGGGGATGAAGAGAAGAGAGAGAGAAAGCAACTTTAAGAAAAAACCTCCCCATCTATGTTTAGCAGTAGATTTAAAAGAACAAGAAGAAGATATGGAAATAATCAGTCAATACCTGCAATATGATTTCAGCCTAGTGCCCTTAGCACATGTGACAGGGGCTACCGGAGGGTAGTAAAAGGACACTATGTTAGCCCAAGACTGATCAAAGCCCTGTTCCCCTAGCAGCTGCCCAAGGTTTTCTTCAAGCTGATTAGGGCCAGCTGAGGCCAAGGTCAGCTGAGGCCAATTAAGGGCTGCCTGGGAGCAGATAAAAGCTCCCTGCCAGCCAGGCAGGGGTCTCCTGGAATCTGGAGAGTTTGGAGGTTTGGGGGAGTTTGAAGAGTGTAGGGAATGGGGGAGCAGGAGAACTGCGAGCGGTAGGAGCCAGAGAAACGCAGGGGGTTTGGCTGTTGGAGTGGCCACTTAGCCCCGATGGAAACCAGCGTAGCGAAGCAGCCCAGAGGGAAGATTTTCACAGTGCATTATAGCAGCAGCCAGCCACTGCTGTCAGCCAGGGTCTCTGGGCTGGTGTCCGAAGAAGAGGGTGGGCTCGGACACCCCCTACCCCACTGCAGAATCTAAGGTCCTGAGGGCACTGCTTGGCTGGTGAAGGTCCAAAGGGAGACTGGGCAGAAGCGAGATGGTTGCCATTTTAGGACTGGTGGGAGCCCTGGGTGGCCATTTTCTGCCCACCGCACCAAAATAAGTGCTTGGCCCACAGGAGCACGAAGGCCACCTTACCACCCACACTAAAACAGCATCGCCGTTATGTAGCACTTTACAAACTCCAGCAAATTAAACCTCGCAACACCCATTTTACAGATGGGCAAACAGACACACAGAGAAAGTAAGTGACTTGCCCAAGGTCATAGAAGGAGGCACTGTCAAGATCAGGATTATACCACAAGAGCTTCTGATTCCAGTATGGTCTTTAGAGATTCTTTGTGATATGCACTGCTGAAATCTGACTAATCCTTCTTGAGATATTTGCTTCTGATGAGAGGGAAATATTTTTGCTCTTTAAAGTTAGCCCAGATATTGTGATGATGGGTGCCTTATGAATGCTTACAATAACAAATAAAATAAATTTTAAACCCATTCTTTAGGCTTTGTCCCACTATTCACAGTGCCATCAAGTTGATATATCTGAGAAATTGCCTTCCAGATAGCTGCTCTTTCCACCCCTCTTCTGTTGGAGAACTTGAGGGAATTTCTTTGGAAGATATGGCTGGTGATGCCCCACAAGGCTGAAAACAGAGGTGCAGCTCTCCCTGCCTTGAGTTAGGTGGTGATAGGATGTATTTTAGAACAAGTGTATTTGTGTGCTGCATTCTAAGGATCCAGTTCAAAATTTCCCTTGGTTTTTAAAGCCTTGCTTGGTTGTCTTCTCTATTTTCCTACTTATTTTAACACTTGTCATAGTCTATGGAATTATATAGTCTGTCTTGAACAGGAGGCGTTTATTAAGGAAAACAGGTACAACTACAGACACAATCAAACAGGCTTCCACAAAGCTCGAGTTCCAGCTTTGTCTCCTTGTTCATCAACCATCCCAATCTCTCTGGAACTCTCTACAGCACACAGTCATGTAGTGATTGAATAATATGCTACAAGTAATCAAAGCTCTCGTCTAACAATGGCCAGCTCTCTCTGTCCCTTCCACTCTTGATGCTAGAGCCCTCTACGCTATCTGGAAATTTTCTCTACCTCCTCATCTCATCCGTTCTCCATCACACATTATATCTGTGATAAAAACAGAGCTTGTCCCTTGCTTAAACCTCTTCATTTCTCTGTTTTTTAATTCTGTAACTTTATTCTTTGACTCAGTAAAGCCTCTAGGGATACAGTTTATATGAAAGAAGCTGTAAAAATAAAGTTGTACTATATAAAATATATTTAGTTATTAAAAAAAGAATTGCAAATCACATTTAAATAAATTTTCTACGAACAGACATATCTATTCTAAGCTTTTCCTTGCCTTCTTTCCCTCACAGAAAGTTATTAGCTAAGTACCAAACTTGTGCAGTAAATTTGACTATGTTTTCAGTGAACATAAGTTAATCTACTTAATGTGTAGAATACTCCTTGCATCTACACATAATTACATCACATTTGTTCTTAGACACTCTTCATCTTCTGTAAACCTGCTTCCAGAGTAAATATTCCTTTAATTTGTAGAACAAACAGACTGGGGAGGGCAGAGTTGATTACTGCAGCATCCCTTTTCCCCTAGTGTCTGCTGCAGGTCTGCGTAACAGAGAAGTATAAGATATGCATTCAGGGAGGATAGCAGATTTTTGCAGTTTAATAATAAATCCTATTAATACTGTACTTTTCACTGGAGGATCTTAAATGCTTTGCAAACCTGGATAGATATTACTGTTCCCATTATATAGGCTAGATCCTCAGCTGCATTGATTCCACTGAATTCTATTCCTCTGAAAGCAGTGGAGCTGTGCTCATTTACACCAGAGGAGGACCTTGCTCAATTTTCTGAAAAGAGATTTTTGGGTACTGCCTCACTTTTGGATGCCCGGTTGGGACAATGAGGGCCGAGTTGTCAGAAGTGCTGAGAACGCACAACTCCAGCTGAATTTGCTGAGAGCTGCGTGTACTTGGCATCTGTGAGAATCAAGCCCAGTAGCTGCAGTCGGGCACCCAAAATCAATGGCCAGTTCTGAAAATCTGGCTGCCTGGGACTGGTCCAGGATGACCCAGTGAGTCAGTGGAACCCAGGTTTTCTGTTGCTCATTCTCTAGGTCTCTGCCCCAGCTGCTCACGCTGTATGAAGGCATGCACCCTGCTTCAGGCTAGGGAAGCAGGGTAATGAAGGAGAAACAACTCCAAATTCCTGAGCTCAGTAACTGGTCTGGGTTTGTAGTAGCCATGGTTCAATATACTTGAATGCATGCCAGTCTGTCTAAGGGATAAGAACTTTAAACTGAGGAGTGTGTGGAGTAAAGATCCCATAGCACTACTAATGGAAGGAGGGACTTATTCTGGAATTATTCTCCTTTGCCACTATGGTGCAGCATGTCCTATGCCTGTCACCCTCCACTGCAGCCATAGCTGCCTTTTCGTGGTGCAATATGTATATATAACACTTGGGCTAAAAAGGAGTCTGCCAGATACCATTATCTATGTACCACAGCACCCTGAATCGTCTTTGTCATAGATCAGGTGTGATTTCCGACCACCCATTCATGCTCCGGATCCAGGAGACCATCCAGGCTCAGACCCAACATGACTCACCAACGCCTGCTCTTTTAGTCCCTGTTTCTTTTCCTCTTGGAGCTGTTTGCTCTAGCTGAGCCCAGCCAGATGATGCAAAGAGTTTTGTTTAAACAAAAATACCTTCATTAGCTGTCAGGTGTGGCTGCACTTCACGGAGCTGCGCTGCGTCTCTGACATGCTTACTCCAGTGGCATAATTTAGAGCTGCTCCTCTATGGCTCTAACTTACCCTGGAGTCAGGGTGGCTCAGGATCGGGGAGGACAGATGGAGAGGGAATCTGGCCATTTCTCTCTCTCTCTGCCTCAACATCCACCCCCTCTGCCCTCCACCCCCACTCCGGTAAAATAGGGATATGAATACTTCCTTTGTCTTATCTATTGAAATCGCAAACTGTTTCAGAGAAAACAGTTTCTCTTGCTATATGTCTATGCAGCACAAAATGGGTCTGTTCTCAGTTGGGGCCTGTAGTAATAAGTATAAAAATTCATCTATAATGTAAGTGCCTCATGTTTTTAAAATGATTTCTGTTTGCCTTCAGATAAAAATCTCTTAGCTGTCTGAGGCATTTAATGGCAATTGTTTTAGCAGGGCTACAGTACCGCAGAGGGCACTGTGTGTGTTTATGTATGGAGAACACTAGGAAACAGTATGTTTGCGGCTCTAGCTTTTACTGCTCTGTGCTGGGTGGAATTGATTTTAGAGTTAGGGGAGATGATTCAAATGCTGCTTTATTGAGCTTGTTGGCAACCATTACTAACAATGTTAAAAGTGCCAAATGCTGTGCCTGTTAAACTGGACACGGCCAAGAGATGGTTTAGAGAAACAAAATAATATATCCACCTGTGCACAGTCATTTAATTCCTCCAGATTTGTTTTTGCATTTAGCCTTTTAGATTATTTAAGATCATTTTTTACTGTAATATGTGGAAAATATACCTGCCTGGAGAACACAACATCTAGCAATTAGACTACAAGGTAATTTTATATAGATCTATTAGAATGCTGAAGGAGGAGGAAGGATGGGCTTGTCTGTCAAGCACAGGACTAGGAATCGGGAGACTAAAATCAGGATTCTGCATCTGGCCCTGGTTCTGCTACAGGCTTGCTGTATGATCATGAGCAAGTCACTTAACACTTTGGTGCCTCAGTTCCCTTTACTGCACAATAAACAATACCTGCCTGACAGAATGTTGTGAGGTGTATGTCACTAGAATTTGTAAAGCACTATGAGATCTTGGCCTAAGACATACTATAGAAATGCAAAGTAAAAGTATTGTATTATTAAGAGGACTGCTTGGAGTCTGGAGGTGTCAGTCAAGTAGCCTGTATAGATGTTGCAAGATTTGCTGTATGTTAACAACAGTTGGGAAAAAGAACATGAATTGAAAGAGAGAGAATGAATGATACGCTAAGGGTTTAAATACAAGCCTAGGAAATTAGAAGTCTGACTTCTAAACCCATGTCTGCCAGCTACTTTATCAGTTGCCTTGGACAAGCAACTAAAACTCTGCCTCAGCTTCCCCATCTGCCCAACTGGAATAATAATGGGTTTTAAGAAAAAGTATCTCATACGGCTGTTGTGAAGATTAATTGGCAATTGTTTGTGAAGTGCTTTGAACCTGAGAAGTGCGATGTATTTAAAAATCCTTCCTGTCTCTATGCACTAGCTGTATGCAGTTTAAAAAAAAAAATTTTTTTTTAATTGGAGTCCGATGTGCAGCTCCTGTTGGGTGATTTTCTTTTGGAATTACCCTTTTCTTAATCAAAACAACAGAAAGGAAAATGTGTTCCATTAAAAATGAAAAGGGGAAAAAAAAAAAAGATGTTCTACTTAATTCTGGCTGTGCCATCTCTGAAATCCACATCACTGTAGCTATACTTACAGACCCCCAGATTCTCACCAAGCCCTGCTGCTTGTAACTCAGTTCACGTCATTCCCCCAAATTACTTGTGCAACAACTGGCATTAGCCATCCTTGTTTTCTTTGATGGGAGAAGCTTGTGTTCCCCGTTCTTAGACTCCTCCACACCTGTGGTCCTGGTAACAAGCGTTGATAAGCAGTGAGTCACTTGACACATTCTGTGCTTCTAATATTGGCTTTGGATCTAGTGACATGTGCCAACTTAAAAAAAAAACAAACCCCAAACAACCAAAGCCCCCAAGGGTATGATAACTTGAATTATTTCCTTTCAGCTCTTCCTTTCTGAGAGAGGAAATCCAGCTTACATACATAGTTTGTGAACTGGAAACAAGCTGCTGACTCTCTGGCTGCTGTTGGCCGTGATCCTCAACCCCTTGGTGATCAGAATGAAAGTGAGAGCTCTCTAGTGCATTAAGTCTCATACGCTAGCCTTCTTGCTTGTTGAGTCTCTTTTCAGGCCAAAATGATTATAAAAGTGTTCCCAAGCCTCTCTTTTCAGTGGCTCCGTGTTAGCATGAGACCCCTCTAACTTGACTTTGAAGTGGCCTGAGGGTGGTTCCCATTCATGGCTCTGCAAGTGCTCGCTGCAAAGATCCAGCTGGCTTTAAAGCTTCCATGAACTTTGTTAGTCGGCCCTAGCTTTGATGTGGACTTTGAAATACCTCTTTTCCAGGAACAGAACTATGCCTGTGTTATACCAGAGGCCAAAGTAGATGGTCATAATGACCTTAAAACCTCTGAATTACTGAAGGGCGCCATGGTATGGGCCTGATCCAAAGCCCATTGAAATCAATGGGAGGAGATGTCTTTCCAAGAGTCCAGTGGGCCCTTAATCAAACCCTATTGTAACGTCCTTGTTCTACCTTCCACACCAAGCATAGCGTTCTCCAATATTGCACCTATCTTGTATTTCAAAATGACAAGTACTTTTTCTGGCATAGCCAGCTTACCGTTTTGCTTTCATTTACTACAGTCTGTTGTGTGTAAATTTACATTGGTTTTCATTACTACATCCGATGTGGTTAGCTACCAAGTGTTTTTTAACAGAAGGTGGCTAGATAGATGTTGTACAACTAAATCTGGAGCCAGTAGCATGTCGTAGCTGTAAGCGAATGATTCTATCAAAACCATTATTTATTTATTTTTATTTAGCCAAGTAGGAACTGCACATCTGCTGCAATACAGCTGGAACACAGGTCGTTAAGGGCCGGGTGCCTTTCTCCCGGGGGTGGATGTATTGCTTTATATGCTGCCCACCTGCATTTCAGCGTTTCACTTGGCTGTGCTAAACTTTGGTTAAGGTTGAAAATATGCTAATTTGTTATTTAATGCCTTGGACAGATTTATGGAGACTTACTGGTGTAAAAAATCTATAATGTGTTAGGACTTTACGTCACGCCCATCATGTGGCCTCAGATTATAGTCGAGCCCGAGTGCTTGTCCTCTACTGAATAGAACATTACACGTGCTCAAGAAAGAAGAATCTACAGTATTTTGCCTTCTATTGGCAGCAGCCTCAGGGGATAATCGCAATGCTACTGGCTCAGATGGCTGGGCCTTGCTCTTTCCAGGAGGAAAAGGGGCCAGGGTGTCAACAGGTAGCTCATTGTTCACAGTATCTAGAAACTGAAGGTGGTGGCACGCTGGGTTTCCTATGTGCATGATGGGTTTGGACTCTGCAGGGTGGGGGAGAGAGGAGGACTATTGTTTCTCTTTCTGTGTCATAGAGACACGCAGCAAAAACTGGACAAACTATCCAGCTATTTCTCCTGTAGGCTGCTACATTATTTGGACATGCTTTGTCCTGCGGGCTGGAAGTGGGCGATGCTGCTCACTGTCTCACGCTCTTTCCCCTCCTTCCTCCCTGCAGGGAGCAGTCAAGCTCTGCTCTCCCTCCATCCCGGTTACCAATAGGGGAAGCACCTGGTGGGCAGGGCCCAGCATGATTCTCTCTCCTTTCCTGCAGCTGGTGCTGGCTACTGCCTCCCCCTGTTTCTGTCCCATCCGGGAGCTGATGTTCTCAAGCACTGGCACATTCTCCTTCCTGCTCTGCCTGATGCATGCGTCCAGTCCAGAGCCTGATGTTTTACCTCCCACCTCACTGGCAAGATATGCATCCGGGAGAGCAGCAAATCGGGTGGTAGGCCCCTCAACAGCGCTGTGCTTGCCTGCTCCGTGGCTTCATTCCCCACGGCAGTGTATTTTTGAGCTCTGACACCCTCGATAGCTGTGGCTTGAGTCCTATTGCCAGGGCAGCATCAGGAAGCTCACACTGCCGCTGCCCGTGTCATACTGGTTCTGTGCCTAGCCTGAAGTCCCCCAGCCTGTTGAACCTTGGGAGCCATTGGCCGCTACTGTAGTGTGCTGGACTACCCAGGCTTTCAATGGCCTGTTTTCAGCTTAATGCTAATGGAGGCCAGGGGCAAAACAAGGGGAAGGGGAAGGCTCCCCCCTGCCACTCCTCCCCTGCTACTCCCCCCTTGCCAGTTGGCCCCGGGCTGGGCCAAATTTGAGTGGCGTTGCCACCCTGTGTGCCAAGTGAACCCCCATCGGGAACCCCCGAGAGGCTGGGAGGATTGGTGCTTCCTAGGGAAGCAGAGAAGGAGAAATAGGATGGGGTCTGAGGCTCCCAGCACAGTACCTGGTCCCTGGTGAAGAAGGTGCTCTCTAGCCAGACTGCCTCTATGGTTAAGAGCTCGAGGCTGAGTGTGGGGTGGGGAGAGCTTGCAGCTGGGTGTGGGGCAGCAGGAGGGGAGTGTGTGTGGAGCTAGGGGAGATCATGGGTCTAGGTGCAGAGGTAGTGTGATATAGCTCAGGGCCGGGTATGGGAGAGCAGGAGGGGCAGAGTTCGCTGCTGGGTGTGGGCAGCAGCGAGTGGGGAAGTGTGTGGGGCTGGGTGCAGGGCAGCGAAGGGAGAGCAGTGGATCTCCTCAGGAATATTCTGGTTGCACCCCTGCTGGAGGCTAAAGCCCTGCCAGTGAAACTGAGGCTATATCCCTTCATGCCACTTGAACGTCGTCTTTGTCATTTAGCTCTCTGTAGACCTGCCTGTTTTACTGAGGGTGGGGGAGGGGATTATTAGTAGTCATTCATTTGGCAAACCTCTGGTATTTTTACGTGCCTTGCAAATTTTCATATGTAGTGGGACCCACTTAGGCCACGGTTAGCCTAGGAAAATAGGTCTTGTTTAAAAATGTGTTAAGGAACACATTCTAACTACCATACTTTTAAACAAAGTTTAATCAGTGTTTTTACCTCTGGGCTTGACCACAGCCAGCGAAGGCATTTTCACAGGTGTCTACACTACTGGTTTTAAAAACATGTTAACTGATGTGTTTTTCATCACAACCTGTTTTCCTAGTCAGACACAACTTTGCAGCAAACTCAGATGTTGGGGGCAATGTTTGTGTCGAAGTCAAATAAAGGCTCCCAAATTATTCCACGTGTAAATTGCAATTCTGGTGAAAAGACACCCCCATTTAGAGAGTAGGCGCTCTGTGACGTAACTGCTTTGCTGGGAAAGGCTTTCTCTCTGAAATCCTGATGTAACATACAGCACAGGGAGAATTTCTGCTTTCCTCTCTTGGTGTGCAAGCAGAGCTGTGTGGAATGTGTTTGACCTTTCAGTCCCAAAAAGGATTATCAGAGAATCATAAAATAATTGGTAAGACTCAGATCTAGAAAAAAGCTGTTCAGCCATCCAATTCATCCCTCTGCTAAGGCAGGACTCTTCCTTACAGTGCGTTTTCCAGTGTTAGTTTTAAATGATTAAGCTTCTGTCGTGTCCCTTAGGAGATTATTCCACAGTCTAGTAAATCTCACAGTTAGTGGGCTTTGTCTGACGTTCAGCCTAAACTTACCTTTTCTTAATTTGTTCCCATCACTTCTTGTTACAGCCCCTGGGCCGCCCTTTATAATTCTTTTCCCTCCTTGGATTTTTATAGCCTTCAAATATTTGTAGATGGTTCTCCCATTACCCCATCAGGCGTTTTATTTTTATAAATCAGTCCCTCTAGCTCACTAATAGTTTGTGCTGCTTTGAATTCTGTCCTGTAGGTCTCCATCTTTCTGACTGGCTAACTAAATCCTGATTCTGGGAGGGCCTTCAGGTTCCCAGCACCTTCAGGATCAGGCCATCAATGTGCATTTTCCATAACATACTGGATAAGAATGGAAATTGGGGCCCTGAGCCAAACCCCTACATTTGGATACCCATGATCTTTAGAAGTGTTCAAAGTCTAAACCCAGAGCTAGTTCCGAATATTGGAAGACATGTTGTAGTGGATCTAATTATCCCAGAATGGACCACAAGTGACCCAGGGTTTTGCCAGCTCTGCCTTTTGCTCACTCAATGACCTTGGGAAAGTTACTTAGCCTCTCTGTGCCTCAGTTTGTCCATCTGCAAACTAGGGATAATGATACTTACCCAGCTTTGTAAAAATCTTTGAGTGCTAAGTTCTAGTGCTAAGTATTATTATTGCAATTGGCTCCTTATCTTTATAACGGGTCAGACCAAAACGTCAGGTCCGAAAGACTCTGTATTTTGGGGTGAGAGAGAGATCTGGATCCAAATTTTGAGCCCATTTCTAGATCACATATAGAAATGTCCTTTGTTTTAGACAATCCTTATACCATTTTACGTGACAATCAGGTAGCCATTTTTTATATTAGTCCAGCAAAGAGCCATCAATCTAACACTGTGTGATGACCCCAGGGTTGTGTTTTTTTTATGATTTGTTGTAAATCAAGAAAACATTCCTTTTTTGGAAAGGTTGCATTTTTACAGGTGGTCAGAAAATATATTTGGAGCTAAACTTGTACTAAAAGTAAGAGAGGATAAAAAGCATCACTGACTGTCTTTTTGTGTGTGTAAATCACATTAATTTCATAAAAGCCCTGAACACATACCTTAAATTTTAATACTTGAATTTCAAGCCCAGCAGTCAGTGGAGTTTTTAGCACCAGCCGGAGAGCACTCTTTGTTGGCAGGCAGATGGTCCTTTTCCCTCTTTTACATTCTTTTAACGCAGTAACACTGCCAGTTGGGTGTTTGAAAGCCTCATTAATTTTCCTCACTGTATGGCAATAAGACCTTACTTGTTCTTTGGTCTGTTCTGTTTCTGAAACCTGTGCAGGTTTCAAATTGCTGTTACTTGTTGCTTTGATGTAGGGCTGGATTATTTGCCGTGCTGCAAAACCAAATGGTTAAGTTGTTGCATGGTTTTTTTGTTTTTTTTTTAAGAAGCAAATTGGGATGTATTGCCAAAAGTACAAGTGTTGAGTTTAAGAAGGATGGGCGTTAGGGGAGCGGGGCATGGTGGGGGTCAGGTGCAAAGAAAGGGATGAAAAATGAGAGACCAGGTCATCTCCCAAGATTGATATTAGACCAGCAAGTTCAAGAGGAGATTGTGTTATTCTGTGATTAAATCACCTGTTTTTTAGTCCAGTTAGGCCACTAATGTTGTTTCTTTCATCCCAGGTTTCTGGAGATGTTAACTGTACTATTTGGAGATATGTCGTCTCTGAAAACATTTATTTTTGTGTGTGCATAACCTCTGGTTATTTCAAATGAAAACTGCTTTTAAAGCGTGGTTCTCCTCTGTAAAGCAAGTCTGTAGTACTGGCAATGTGGAGCTGTATGTTGATTGGTTCCCAATGGCTCCATATTTCATACATGCATTTTGCAAGCAAGAAGATGGGATTTTTATGCTGACTTGACAGCCCTGCAAACCCAACCTGAGACAGGTATGCTTCAAATTAAGCTTTTTCTTACATAAAGAAAGGAGATATTCACTGTAGCATTGAGTTAAATTAATAAAACCTGTAGTATGCATCAAGACAAAATCATCTTACTGACTCTAAAAAGAAGCATTCGTGTCTTTGGGAAATCATTTATCTGGCTTTCATTTTCTTGAAGGCAGTGAGTAGAAGCCCCAGCTAAAACAAGGAGCATAGATTCTTTTTCAATGGGAGCAATGAAGTGAAATTGCCAACAAAATCACTTCTGATCAGATGAGTTGCTGCCGCAGAAACTGACTGTGCTACTCATGTAATGAAATGTTACAGTGTTCATCTGCTCCTGAGTCAGTTAGCATTGCATCACTCTCTCTTCCTTGTTGGCATGCCTCACAAATCAGGAAAGATGGAAGTGTAAAAGATTTTGTCTTCCTAGCATGGACTTCTGGAAGCAGAAGAGCTCGCTGTTTGATCAGCAGTAGCTATGTCTGTCAGAGCGTACTACAGTGAGACAATCAGTGGTAAGAATTCCTAGGAATGGCATCTCCTCTGATTTGCGTAGGAAAGTATGGCTCATCATCTCATGGCTTAAAAAGAGTGTGACTAATAGCCTGCAGCTCTATTGCCCCTGGCTGTGATCTCCTTGTTTCTCACAAGCTGAGGCGGATCAGGTATGATCAGTTATGAATCGGAGACCCTTGAGGCACCTTCACGGAGGGTGATGTCATCTGTGATTCTCTAAGTGGAACTCTTTCATTTGAACCCTGTGCTGGGTCCTCAGTGAGGAGTTAGGAAGGCAGTGTACTGCTGGAGTTATTCTTGCTCTGATGACATATAAAACGGGGGGTCCTGGTCCCCTTATGATGGTCTTTAAATCCCGTGTCACACTTTGTCTGGATAGGGTTGTGAGCCTGGTGTCTTGGCCAGATTGCAAACTAGGGAAATCACCATATGCTCTTCCGTGTGAGGCACAGAGGGGAGCACGTCTACTGAGGAAGGTGTGGTGGGCCCAGTCATGGGGAGTGGTTAAGCAGCATGGTCCCCCAGCCTCCATGTAGACACCTCCCCAACCCCCATGAGCGTCACAGAAGAATTGGGGAGGACCAGTGATGGTGGTCTTAAAAACATGCTCCTTCCACAGCTGCAGATGAGAGATGAGACACAGAATCAGCTGGCAGCTTTATATGCTCTGAGGCTCCCCTTTGCAGAGTCACATCACAGCTGGGGGGTGACAGCCAACGGTAATACAACTGTTGATCTTGTTGTGCTACCATGCAGCTAAGTGTGAACTGTGGGGTTGGAGGACCTGGATCCCTGGGCATCTGTGGACTTGACAACCCCATCTACCCAACCTCCTCCAAAAAGCATTAATCCACCCCTGCAAAACCCTTAACAAATAAAGTAGCCAGCCAACCAACCATCCCTCCCCTGTGCCCCCCACCTCTCCTCCCCCCCCAAAAAAAGGAAAAGAGAAAATACCACCTGAAAATAGAGGGGAGCCAGAGATTCCAGGAAATCCAATAGGGCCATTGCTATTGATTGTACAAGGAAGGTTCTCAGATAGCGTGGTGATGAGCATTGAGATCAAATCTAAGCTATGTAGGTAGAATATTTGATGATTGCCTCTCTGGTGAAGCCATAGTTGATTTATATTACATTGTTCTCCTCCTCGTGTTATTTCATATGGTATATGAATCTTTGCATTTGTCTCCCTTGCAGTTTCAACTGCCTAGATATTCCTCATCTTTTTTAAAATATTGTGGTATGGTACTGTGTATAGTTAAACAGTTACTGTTTTCAACCCCAGTGGCAACTGCATTTCAGTGATGGGCGGAGTATTTCTTACATGGATATGTAGCTTGTAAAATGCTTTGATGGTATTCTGAATGAAAGACCCTAATAAGTTTTTTATTAGTCATAATAATTTGCCTTTTTAGTAGATCTGTAACTTATTTTCTTTAAATGATGACTTTCAAACAATCTCTCTTCTTAATTTGTAAGCTGTATTCATTTCCACCCAAATTCCTGCAAGAGCATTTTGCCTGGCTATCTTTCCCTCTTCATTCTGTGGTACAACTTAATTGAATTGAATGAAATATACATGAACATGAAGTGGTGATTACTCAGTCATGCTTGTTTTAATTCACAAATGTAATTTAACAATTTTTTTTTACTAACTTCAATTGGTAGTTTCAAAGCATAGATCATTAAACTAATTAGAGGTTTCTAAATATGTCAAGCAGATTATGTAGCACATCCAAAAATACACATGCACTGTATAGTATTTAGAAGCCTTCTTGCTGATCTGCAGAAACAGCACTTTCCTCATTCAGGGTGCAGTTATGGTAGCTTTCTAGTATAATAATAACTGTCCAATAATGACACTCTTGTTCTTGACCCAGCCTCCCCTCCGTGCAACCCTCAAAAAGAATTCCCATGGTTTAAAATCTTGCATACTTGATCTTTGACAAGAGAATCAATATATATTGAATCTTTCAACTATGGTAAGAGACTTTGAAAAGTTAGGTGTAATACACGTCTTTTGAAAATTCTTCTTAACTTATTCTTTTTTTTTTTTTAATAAACCCATAGCTCAAAAAGGGCTTTAGCTAGAAATTTAATGTGTGCTTTTATGGCATTTAGGGTTGTGTCCCACAAGTTGCTTCTGTAACCCACTGGTGAGTGAGTTACAGGTCCCTTCACTGTGCCTGATCTGCAGAGGAGACAAGTCTGTTATAGTCCAGTTCACGCTGTAGCAGCTCACGCTTTTAGTTCTGAAGATCCCTGGTCCCATCACCAATGTGTTGGCCAAGATGACATACCTCACACTAAAAGCTCTTGTGCCCATAGGTGCCGGTGGTGCTGCCGCACACCCAGCTTGTAATAGTAATACATAGTTTCCGCCTTTAGCACCCCGACTATAAAAATTGTTCCAGCACCACTGCTTGTGCTGCTGAGCCCCTTCGGTGTCTTCAGGGGCAAATGAGGAGTGCTCAGCACTTGACAGGATAAAGCCCCTAGGGCCTGGTTCAGGAAAGCATCCCTGTTCAGGACAGCACTTGAGCACATACGTTGAGTGGGACCCAATTCTGATAAGGTCGGATAGTTACGCTGGGGTCTGCCCATGCAGAGCTCCTTGAAGGATGGTATCCAGAATCATTTCCAGTTTGGTTGTGAGTTAGATGCAGTGTATACATGTTGGTCTGTGTGTGTATATGGGCAGGTATTGTATATGGCCAAGATCCTTAGCTGGTGTAACTTCACTTGAAGCTGATGAGGCTTCGTGTGGGCAGAGAGTTAAGCCCATGCAGAAACTCCTTGTCGAGCCTTATATTTTAATACTGAATGTACTGATCCAGACAGACTGTACATCCAGCTTTGTTGGCAAAATCTAAAGCTGTTAAGCTCTGTATTGTACTGCATCCTAGTGCTATTAAAATGTACTCTAGTGTGTGTGTGTGTGTGTGTGTGTCAGATCAGTCCCCAGTGAAGCCAATTGAGTTACACCATGGATAGTTTTGGCCCCGTGTGTTTGGTCTTCCTGCATCCATGATGACAGCAATTGTGCCACTTGCACTATCCAGTCAGACTCTATTTCAGAGTTGGAGGGACTCCAGGAAACCTCACCCGATCTGCTCTGTGAAATTAATTTGATAATACAGTGTGGTGTTTTCCTTGATCCCCCTTCTTTATTCCTTACTCAAACAAAACACCTGTTGAAGCCAAGCATTGGACTCCTCACGGTTAGTAACCAGCCACAATTTTCCATTTACAGGATGTCAAAATCCCTGTGTGGTCCCTCTCTTTAAAAAACAAAGCACAATGCTGTGTGCAAAATGAGGCCTGCCCGTGAGGTTTCTGCCAATGAGAGGCCCATTGTTGTCCCTTGAGCTTTACAAGTTATTAGCAGACGTGTAATACATAATCACTGTCCCGTGGAAAAGTGGCACTGATTTCCTTTAGAGCTGGTCATGGGTGAATCTGCAGGTGCTAATTCATGAGGTGTGCGATGCAATCCATCCTGCTGAAGCAGGAATCCCAACGGATGTGAGAATCAACAATCTTGTCCCCCAGAGACCTTCCTCTTTCATTTCTTCAGTATTATGGCTGTATATTTTAGCCATGCCAGCTAGAGGCACTGGGCCAAATCTAGCCCTGATGTAAGTCCATTATCATCAATAGAGTTGCCTGCCCTTACACAAGGCTAACTTTGGCCCGTGGTAGTTAAACTTCTGTCTGTATTTCCACTAAGCCCTTCTCTTTATTCAGGGGTTTAGAAACTGGCTGTAAAAATGTGCTCCATGCTGACAGTTGGCATACGGCACCTCATCATCCTGGGAGTAAGGGTTTTTGGTGGTGGTGATGTTTTTTTTAAAACAGATTGAAAAAAAAAGCATTTGAGGTTTTTTTTACTGTGATTTCCTGGATTAAAAATAAATAGACGTTTGCAGGTGAATAAATAATATCTGAAAGCCTTATGAAGTGGCTTGGTCTTTAACATAAGAGTGTGAATCCACAATGTGCTTTAGGTCTGTCGTGTGAAAAGACTGAGCTGCCTTCAGAGTTTGTTCTCATGTCACTTCATATATCTTGCTTCAGAATTCAAAGGAGAAGGTGACCATCTAGGAAAAGAGTAGAATGTAATGATCTGGCCTATGTGTCCACCCACCACTGCCCCCTACTGGATAGAACTGCTCATCTGTGTGTCATAGACTCTGGACTGCTAACTAAAGCTGGACAACTATGTGTAGCGAGTAGCTTATCTTGTTTAGCCCCGTTTGCTGTGTACAAATTGCCCACAAGCGGATTTCGACAAATTTGTTCATTGTTCAAACAAATGTCAGCCCGAGTTGTTTGTAAAATATTCATTGCAAAGTTGAGTAGTCATAATTTTGCTAGCTGACCAGTGGCATAGTGCACATAAGTCACGTGTTATGGTTGCTGATGCCTGAATGGAAGGCTGAAGAATTTGATAAACAAAAGGAGAGCTTGACTGCATCAGTGATAGCGTGACGTCCCTTGCCAAAGCATATTTCCATGAGTACCCTTGAGACTTCCAGGACAGATCCTTAAGGAATATATCTTTGCATTTGAAGAAAGATTTAAGCAAACATTCTTGTGAACAGAAAAAAAATTACTCCTATGATTGTGGAAATAAATAAAAGTGGTTGACAATTCGGTCAAGAAGAACTTGCATTTTTTTATCTGAACTCTTTCCAGTGCTTGCCCAGCTCTGCTACTGGTGTCTCAGAGTTTCTCCTTTAGCTTAGCTGACCAGGGTGCTGTGGTTTTGAAGCAGGGGGATCTGACTTCTATCCCAGCTCCTATCATGAAATTCCATATGGCCATGGCATGTCTCACACACTCAATCGTGATGTCTTTAATGGGCTGTGTTTGTTAGAATGCTTACCTGTTTCACAAGGATGTGGTGAGACTAATCAATGTTCGTAAAAGCACACTGAGGTCCACAGGTAGGAGTGCAAAATACAATGTTATAATATTAATAAGCTAATACAATGTGTTTTGTTCAACATCCATTAAAAGACAGTGTATTTAAAACATTTTGTATTATATCTCCCCCGTATCAAAATACAAAATATTAGAATGAGATAAATCAAATTGGCCAAATCACTCTCGTACAGTGCAATATTATTAATAGTGGCTGGATTTCATTTTCAGTAAGTCTTAGTAAATTAAACAATGCTGCCTAATATCCCTACTGCAGCCACATTTACATGGTCTGTGAAGAAGCAGTTCCAATGTACAGTGATCCCTTTCTTTAAAACAGAGAATACCTGTGGAGTCTCACACAGTGCAATGACTGCCTCTGAAAGCACTGACATGGTCTGTCTGGTTAAGAATATGGCCCTGATCCTGAAAATGCTTACATATGTGGGTAATTTTACTCACAAGCATAGGTCCATTATAGTGAAAACATCACAGCCCATGCTGCACTGACCTCCTAACTGCTGATTTATCCTGATAAGTATTTCACTGGCAGACCTACTGCAGTAAGTATTAGAGAGATAAATATGTATTTTTAATGTACATGGTGGAGTCTAGTATATTTTCACACATCCTCTTTGTATCCCTTATGCTACAGTATTTAACAATAAAGAGCCAACTTGGTCTCAAGGCCTGTTCCTTTTATATTTTTTCCCCAGAGGTGTTGAAGATCCAGAGTTTCAGCTGAAGCTAAAAGAAGCTTTTGGTGCCCATACCTCTTCAAACCAAACCTATGAGCCAGATTCTGCCACCTTTACTCACATTGAATAGTACTCCACCTTGCACATAGTCCTACTTATTTCAAGGTCCAAGTAAGGCACTACTCAATGTTATAGCAACTAGCCCTAAATTACATGAGGTACAAGATTGGAACTTGAGATCTGACCCATCATGAGGTGCTGTAAGGATTACTTTCTTAAAGGGACATTGCTAACTTAAAAAAATCATGGGTCAGGTCCTCATCTGGAATAATAAACTTCAGAGGAGCTATACTGATTTGTACCAGCTGAGGGTCTGGCTCTATAAGTTATATACACATCTCTTTACATAAATTACTAATGGCACTAGATTGTTCATCATTGGTGGGGGTAGAGGGGGGATTAAAACTCCAATATTGTCATTTTTTTGCATTCAGCTCAGCCTGGACCATGAAAATCAATAAAGTTAGTTTTGCTTTTGTTTAAAAGTTCTTTCAAATTCTTAACGTTTCAACCTTTGGTTTTCAATCCCAACCAGGGGGAGCATTTCTTTGTTTAAAACAGCTGTTTTCACCGGGATAAGAAAAAGTGGAATAATTTCTACTTATCTTCAATTTTATAAAAGTTTATTTTTAGAAAATGTATATGTTGGACCAAGCTGAACTTTACAGTGTCCCTTTTAATGTTCACAAAGCACTTTGCCACCATCGGATGGAAGGTGCTATGGAAAGTATGTTTGTTAAAAAACTGCAGTAACCTTATTTGTGCGCTTCAGTCTTTGAATTTATACTACTCTATATAGGATCTTATATTGCTCTCATCACTGTAGTAGTGAGGGCAATCGTTATGTTGTGTATTCAAGTAGTATAGATCTGTACCTATACTACTTACTAAAGATATGCTCGACTTCAGCCAGTAATTATGGCTTGATGCAGAAATTCTATGGCTTGTATAATGCAGGTCACAATGGTCCATTCTAGCCTTGAAATCTATTTGAATCCTGACTAATATTTTATGGTACTGAAAGGTGCATATATAAGTGTGTGGTGCTGGAGGGATTTAGCAATATTTAGAGAGAGAAAATCCAGCAAGAGAGTATAAACAACAAAAGTTAAGTCCTATACGTATAAGATTATGATTCACATCCACACATACAAAGGGATTCCGAGTTAAAGCTGAAATTGTCCTTAGCTCACCCCCCTGCATGTACTTTTCAGGAGTGGGGGATTTACATATTACTATCAAAACATGGCATTCTAACATCAGCCAAGATCATAGAATCATAGAAGATTAGGGATGGATGGGACCTCAAGAGGTCATCTAGTCCAACCCTCTGCTAAAGTAGGACCAACCCCAACTAAATCATCCCAGCCGGGGCTTTGTCAAGCTGGGCCTTAAAAACCTTAAAAAAAAAAAAAAAATGTTGCATAATAGAAAAGGAAGTATGTTTGTTTGCTTGCTTGTTTGCACTGTCTCTTGACACAACTGATGCTAATAAATCCCTCAAGTTGGCTCTTGTGTGCACAATTCTGCATCTTCTGAACACCTTGTGTGTAAGAGAAGGTAAAGTAGCTGTGTTCCAGCTTAAGTATGGGTCAGCTCCAGTCAATGAAGTCAATGGGAACCTTTACATTGGCTTCAGTGGGAGTTGGATCAGACTCTAAGTGAGCAAATGACATTGATCAGTGGTTGGGACAGAATACCATGCAGTGTCACTATGCCTGGATGACCCTGTACCCTGATCATGACCTAAATCAAGGATGTTTATAATGAGGGTTTGCCATATATCTGCATTGTGATACTGAGGCATGATGGGTAGGTTAAAGGGGAATCAACCCCAGTTTAATCATCCTAACAACCTGGAAGCTTCTCAGGTGAGACACTTTTCTCATATACTGTGAAATGTAATTCAAAACTTGTACAGAATGTACAAACTGCCATTTCTGCTTCTGTCTCTTGGAGCAGCCTGAGACACTTTCTCCGGGTGCCCAGAATTACGGGAGACCTTTTTATCCATCCGCACTTTTCAAGAGAGAGACTTGAAGGAACTATAACTGGGTGACAGCTCCCTGTCACCCTAGTCTGTTAGCCACCCAAACAATCTCCTCCAAAGCTCTGCCAGCCTTTACTTTGCCTTGCAGGTAACACTTGGTGCACCCCAGTTCCCGAGCCGCCTGGAAGAGCGTCACCCTGGAGAATCCAGCTCCTGTCACTGGACCTCATAGAAATTACCCAATTTGCTTTCTCGAAAAAGACAGTGTACACCCCAGCTTGTTTGAGTCAACTAAGAATTCACACTTGGCTTAATATTACAGCACTGAGATCTACTTATGATAAAACAAAGAGAAGTTTATTAACAAAAGTGGAGATTTAAGTGAAACTGAGTAAAGATAGTCCCCCATGAACTGGAGAAAATAGGCCCTCTGAGAAGATCAGCCTCTGTCCTTTTTAAAACCTTCAGCCTCTGTGTCAGGTTACCCATACCAGCTTCCCCATACAAGCACAAATCCTTGCCAAGTGACTTTGTTGCCAAGGTGACTTCCCCCTACTAAATCAGTTCTTCTGGGCGGGAACCAGTCTTTTGTCTAGAATGAATAGATTTACAAGATTGGGTATGTAAGAGTCAGCTACCCACTATTGTTACTCTTTTGCCACCAGCCTTTGCAATTTTCAACCCAAGTTAGAGGCAAGCCAAAAAAAGACCATAGAGAGAAGGCAAAAGGATGCATGTTCAAAATGGAGTTTGCCACCTGACACAGACACATAGCGTTCATGATCTGATACAGAATTCATAAACTGTACAAACTTATTCCCACCCCATATTCATCACAGACGCTAAGGCCATAATTACAAATACTGTTTGGTGCATTAGCATTTTATTTCGGAGCTATTCATGGTTGCCCGCTGAATTTGACCATTGTTTCTGTGCAAGTAATCTCCCCACACTCTGTGTGTGGTAATAGAGTAAAGCTGCCATTAAGTATGCACGTACTGCATTGATAGTTTAGCCCATCCCCAGGACATGCTGTATATACGTATCCTGTTTGCTTTTACATGCGCACACATCGAACCATATAGTCAGCTTTGTTTTGTTCAGACAAGAAAAATGCAGCAATGTGGATGATGAGAAACTGATGACTTCTGAGATAGAGGTTAATGTTTTACCACCGCAGGGTTAGACGTTGTGTGCCAGATGGTTGGGAGCTCCCTGAATAAAATTACTTAGGCTACATCTACACTACAGCACTTACAGCGGCACTGCTGTAGCATTTGTGTTGGAGAACTCTATGCTGATGAGAGAGAGTTCTCCCATTGGCTTCATAACTCCTGCTTCTGCGAGAGGCGGTAGCTAGGTCAATGGGAGAAGCTCTCCCACTGACATAGCGCTGTCAACACTGGCACTCAGGTTGTTATAATTTATGTTGCTCAGGGGTATGGATTATTCACACCTCTGAGCGACACAAATTAGACCCAAGTAACCTCTAGTGTAGACAAGATCTTAGGCTCAGTAATACGTTATGCAACTGTGATCCAGTTTTTGTATCTACATCCGATCCGCAATCTGCTAATATGGTCCATGGATATCCGGATATCTACATATAGCTAGAGAGATAAGCGTCACCTGCCTGAAAGAAACTTATTTATCACCTTCTGATGACCAATGTAATTTTCAGTGTCTTTATTGGGGTGGCCAAACTATGGCTCGCAGGCCACACATGGCTCTTTTACAGTTGAAGTGCAGCTCGCGGTGCCTCCTATACTTCCCCCCACCCCCATTCTCCACCTCCCAGACTGGGGTTGGGAGCTCAGGGTTTCTGCCCTGCAGCAGGATCGTGGGGCTAGAGGATTCTGCCCAGTAGGGTGGGGGGAATCTTGCGGGGTCCGTAAGTTTGGCCACCCCTCATATATACAGAACTCTTTACATATTATCTGTACATATGTTTCACAGTGATTATGATGGTCAGTGTGACACAGGCTTTCAGTAGAGACCTTACATGACACCCTTTGGCAAATTATTATGTAAGCACATTGGTTCGCACTAAGAGGTCACTGGGTTACAGTACATAACCCCAAAGACTGCATGCTTCAGCAGTGGAAGACATCCATAGTGTCAGAAGCACTTAGCACACAGAAGAAAATAGATTTTGAAAAAAGATCATCCATCATCATATTCATAGAGTTTAAGGTCGGAAGGGATTTTTAGATCATCTAATATGACCTCCTACTTATCACAGGCCATTCAATTTCACCCAGTTAGTCCTGTATTGAGTCCAGTAACTTGTCTGACTAAAGCATACCTTCATGAAAGGCTTTCTGTCTTGATCTGAAGATATCAACAGATGGAGAATGCACCACTTCCCTTGGTGGTTTGTTCCAGTGGCTAATCACCCTGACTGTCAAAAATGTGCTCCTTTTTTCATAAGAACGTAAGAATGGCTATACTGAGTCAGACCAATGGTCTGTCTAGCCCAGTGTCCTTTCTTGTGACAGTGGCTGGTGCCAGATGCTTCAGAGGGAGTGAACAGAACAGGGCAATTTATTGAGTGATCCATCCCCTGTGATCCAGTCCCAACTTAGGGCAGTCAGAGGTTTAGGATGACCAGAGCATGGAGTTGCATCCCTGACCATCTTGGCTAATAGCCATTGATGGACCTATCCTCCAACTTATCTAATTCTTTTTTTTAACTGAGTTTTACTTTTGGCCTTCACAACATCCCCTGGCAATCAGTTCAACAAGTTGACTGTGCGTTGTGTGAAGTGACACCAAAATGAGAGCAGCACTAACAGTGGAGAAATGAGTAGAGATCGCTGTGTGGAAGCTTGCAAGGCCAGACTGCAACCGATCAGTTGGGAATCAGTTTGGAGTTGAGAGAGCCACTGTGGGGGTTGCTGTGATACAAGTGTGCAGACCCATTAATCGCATCCTGCTATGAAGGACTGTGATGCTGGGCAATGTGAAGGACATAGTGGATGGTTTTGCAGCAGTGCAGTTCCCGAACTGCAGTGAGGTGATAGATGGCATGCATATCCCTATTTTGGCACCAGTCCACTTTGCCAAAGAGTACATCAACAGAAAGGGCTATTTTTCTATGGTATTGCAAGTGCTGGTGGAGTCTCCAGCATGTCTGTTTGCTGCTTGAGAAGCTCTAGAATCTCCTGCTGTATGTCTCTCTCCTTTTCCTGTGCTTTTCTCTTCTCTGCCCTATTCCTGTCCATTCAGTCTGCAAGGGTGATCTTTCAAATTCTGTGAAGCGCCAGAGGCTTGCAGGATTCTTGGAATATGTCACCCCATGTCCTCTTCCTTCTCCTCCTTATCTGGCTGAGCCACTCTGCTGGTGTGGATGGAGAGACCCTCAAGGCCACATTTCCAGCTGCAAAAGATACAATGCACAGAGGTACTATTGTGAATGTATTCACAAGATAAATGGAAACTTGGTATACTGCACTCACTTCCCTTGATCCACACAAGTTACAAGCACTATATTCTCACTTCCCCTTGGGATTCATAGAGCACAGCAGCAGTCCCAGCCATGGTGAGTATGGCCGAAAGGGAGGAGGTGAGTTGGGACAATAAGGGGGAGGTAGCTTATGGGCATGAGTATATGTTGATAGGGCAATTACACTGAATACTGGCACCATTTTCCACAGACAGTGGGAGGTTTCTGTACTTTCAGACCAATAATTATCTGTCTGCGTGAGATGTGGAAAAAAAAAATTGAAGGAATTTTTTGACAAGAAACAGACCTCTATTCCAAAACCGATTGTGGAGATGTTTAACTTTCAGGTTCTCTCCATGAACCTGCTGTAGCTTATTGCTGTTCTGCAATCACATGCCACTTGATTGGATATAAGTAGTATTGTATTGTAACAAGCTGGAGAGCCCCATTCTAATTTTTGGCTGGGTAATATTAGGGAGTCTGTGGAATTTATTTTGCAAGTTACATACAATTGTTTGAGCTGTTGCTATTTAGATTTCCCCTCCCCTCCTTCCTTGCAAGATCCATTTTTTGTATTTAAAGGAAAGTAATAATATCAAAACCAGTGGTTCACAAATGATCTGCCTTTTGTGATTTTGAACACTATATCCATGGATGGCCTAGAAAAAAGAATCTGACAAACAGCATAGGGTTGGGGGAGGGGACATAGTCTATAGAACAGCTGTGGAATGGAGGATGTAAAAACCATTGTTAATAGTCTGGGAACATTTGGCTGTTTCACATTATTAAAATAAAAATATACCGCATGGGGTCTTAGACATCTTCAGTTCTGGCTTTTGGTAGGACTTTTAGCATAGCTAACTGTAGGCCAAGAAATAATTACAGTAGATGTTCTTTGAAAAACCCTCTGTCTGTCCATATTCAGTAATAATAATTTAGGGCTTGATCCAGTGTGCACTGAAGTTAATGAGATACTTTCCATTGGCTTTAATAGGTGCTTTGTTGGATCAAGCCTGCGAAGAGAAGACAAGCATTTTTAGGAGTATGATAATCCATGGAGCACATGCTAATTTGATTCCAATTCCCAAGCCCTCTGTGAATAGGGTATTTCCAAAAAGAGAAAATTTCCCTCCCTGGAAACCAAGAAATTACAAAGTGAGGAAAAAAAAAAGGTCAGTTTCACTCCCAAGTTAAAGCATGCAGATCTGCATTATTACAACGTTTGTCTTCCATATCTGGGTCTTTTGCAAACTCCTGGATGTAAAAGAAATTGAAGGCAAATAAAACCCACATCTCACATGTAACATTTTCTTAGAATAAACTGTATAGGTTTAAAGGGAATAATATTGTAAAACAAACCCTAACCAACATGTACTTAAATGTATAACAGAATAAAATTTTATTCCACTCTTCTTGTAAAATAGGGAGTGATTTTTGTCTTAAAATATGTATTTTCTGTTATATCCTCTGTACTATGTGCAGAAATTATGGGCATGATTCACTAATGCAGTGTTCCAGTTTTATGCAATGTAACTCCATTTATTTAATTCATAGACTTATAAGGCCAGAGGGGACCATTATGATAATCCAGTTTGATCTTCCGCATAACACAGATCATAGAATTTCACCCAGTAATTCCTCATCAAATTCAATAATGTGTGGTTGAACTAGACTCAGCTATCGCTCCCATACCCGCATTGGTCATTGGGGCACCATCATTGATGAATGATCAACCAATTGTTTCCACTCCTGACGATTGTGTGCCAGTGCCTGAGTCTCCACAAAGTCCATTCCTGTCCACTCTTTTATGTTGTTAGTCTGTCTCTTCTTCTGCCTGCCTCTTCTTCTCTTCCCCCGTACTGTCCCTTGGAGGATGATCTAAGATAGGCCAGATGATCTTGTCACATGGCCATACCACTTCAGTTTGTGCTTCTTCACGGTCATCAGGAAAACTCCATATGACCCAGTACATGGGGTGATGATTTTATGAACCTCTTCATTAGAGACACGGTCAAGGTAGGAGATGCCCAAGATTTTATGGAAGTATCTCATCTCCACTACCTGTACCTTCCGTTAAAGTTCTGCTGTAAGAGTCCATGTCTTATATGCATACAAAAAAACAGATGACCAGTACGTGCAGCAGTTTCAGTTTGGACTTCAGGGAGATGTTCTTGTTCCTCCAAATTGTCTTTAACTTTGCCAGTACTGCTGTTGTTTGTGCAGTTCTTGCCAGAATTTCTGTCTTTGATCCATCGTTGATGATGACTTTCCCCAGATACTTGAAATGTTTCACTGTCTCCAGCTCTTGTCCACTCAGTGGTGTGTGAGTTTATCCCATCACGTTTGTTTGTCATCAGCTTGGTTTTCTCTGCATTAGTTTCCATGCCGTACTTTGCAGAGGTTTCATCCAATCATTTCACAAGGTTAGCAAGTTCTTCTTCGCTACCTGCCAGACCATCAATATCATCAGCGAATTGAAGATTTGAAATTGTTCACCCTCCAGTACTGACTGTGCACATGTGATCTTCCAGGGCATCAGTCATGCGCTCCAAGTAGATGTTAAACAGCGTGGGCGAAAGAAGACAGCCTTGCCGGACTCCAACAGTGGTGTAAAACCACTCTCCTGTTGTGCCACTGACAAGAACTGCACCGTTGGCTTTGGCATACAGTTGTTTAATAGTAAAAATAAGCTTACGACCAATGTTGTATTTCTTTATGGTTGCCCAGAGAACTTCATGCCATACTCTGTCAAATGCCTTCTTGAAGTCAACAAAGACAAGGTAGATGTCCTGCTGGTGTTGTAAGTAGTTCTCACATAGAACACAAAGATTGAAAATCTGTTCTATGGTACTTCTTCGAGCACTAAAGACAGCCTGTTCTTCAGTGTTGACATTCTCCGCTTGTGGCTTCAATCTGTTCAATATAACTTTCAGCATCACTTTGCTGGGGTGGCTAATTAAGTTTATGGTCCGATAGTTTTGGTACAGTTGCAGGTTGCTTTTCTTTGGCAGAGTAATAATAAATGACTTTGTCCCCGTGGAGGGCCACTCACCAGTCTACCAGATCTTGTTGCAGATCTTGGTGAGTACATCTATTACTCTTTCTCCTCCGAATTTCATCAGTTCAGCTGGATGTTGTCAATACCTGTAGCCTTTCCATTCTTGAGTGATTTCACAGTTACCTCCACTTCTTCATGCAGTATTGGAAGATCATCCTACTATGTTGAATTTGGGCTATCTAGGACACTAAGATCTCCATTTGTCTGCATGCCCTTTAAAAAGACATCTAATCTCAATTTTTAAGATTTCAAATGACTGAGAGTCCACCACATCCCTTGGAAAACTGTTAGAGTGGCTAATGATCCTCTTTCCAAAATTTGCATCTTATCTCTAGTTTGAGTTTGTCTAATTTCATCTTCTAGCCATTTAATCTGACAGACAAAAGTATAACAAGATCCAAGAGCCCTTGAGGATCAGATATCTCCTCTCCATGTAGTACGTATAGACTGTGATCAAGTCACCTCTTAACCTTCCCTTCAGTAAGTTAAATAGATAGAACTCCTGAAGTCTCTCATTGTAAGGCATGTTTGCAGACCCTGAATCATTCTTTTCCATTCCCTGATTGTGAGTTACACTGGTGTGAAACTGGAGTAATCAAGTGGCGAATCAAGCCTCCTTGCTTATTTTATTCTATTATAGAGGTCCTGACCCTTGCAAAAGTAGTGTTGCTTGAAATACGTTCTGGGGTATGAACCACTTTGTACATTTCAAGCAAAGGGAAACATACAGCAATCCAGCACTGCCAGGTTTTTTGTTTAAACCTTTACATGTAAATATTTGCAAATGGACAAACCCTAACTTTCCTTAGATTCTAAGACCAAGGAGAATGAGGGTGAAGTAGACAGGCCATTTACCAGCCTTATAATAGTATTGGAACAGCTTCTAAAATGATCATCAATGCTTGGGGATGGGACAGATGTGATATCAGCACCATTGTTACATTGACCATCATCTGTCTATCTGCTCTGTATCGTCTACCTTATGATCCTGCCCTATTCAAGTCAAGAAGAGTATCCCCATAAAGGGAGCAGCATTGGGCCCAAATACTATAAGATCCTTGAAGGCTGGACCTGTTGCATCCAGTTATCTTCTACCCGTTGGCCCTCCATCAACTCAGAAACATGGGCAGGAGGGATGCTCCAAGGAAGAGATGTGAGAGGTGACTTTCAGCTGAGAATAGTTTAGCACAGCTCCTGCTCGGTTAGCCAGAAGGAGGGGCTTGTATTAGCTCCTCCAGTCTGTCAGCAGACAGACTTGAATCTGTCTTGAATCTTGAATTCTTGAGGCTTGAATCTCAACTTCAGGATCGTGCAAGGCAAGCTGACAACCATGAAGGCCATCCAGTATATGGAGCAGAGTCCTCTGTGTGTGGCCACTCTGCTGGCTGATATGACATTCTAAAGTCCCCTCTTCTGTCCCAACAGATCCCCTTTTTTAAACTATTTTATTTATGAGTTTTCTAAAATAAACACAAGTATTTCTAATAGAGATGGTCCCAACCCACCACTCTGGGTTCCAAATTTCATAGCTCGGGGCAGTTTTAGATACAGAATGCTAGTTCTACCTATCATGTAATCTGGGTTTGGGTTCAGATTGGTGGTGGGGGAATCCCAGAATCTTAGGGTGTGGTCTCGAGATGCTGAACATCTTTAGCTCCCACTAACCTCTTGAAGTGTATGGGAATTGTGTGAGCTCTATGTTCAGGGGTTTTCGGTTAGGGGTTCTGGCCTGTCCCTAACTTCTATATTCTGGGAGTGGAAATGGGCTAGCTGTTTCCAATGTAGCCAAATAAACGTGCTTGGTATATATGCTCCCATACCAGGATGGCAGAGTTTCTCAAAGGAAGCCCAGATGCACTGCATAAATTGTATAAAGCAATTGTGGCCAAAGCACCAGGAACCAGAGTATGCTTTCTGTTTCCTGGATGTAAATCTGAAAGAACTCCATTGACATCAGTGAAATTACTCTGGATTTACACCTAGGGGAATGAGAGCAGAATCTGGTCTTAGGGGTCTCGTTATGTGGGTCTCCCTGATCTGGGAGCTCATGAGTGACGAGGAAACACCTGGCCATTGCAGTGGATTAGAGTTCTGAGGTCAGCAAAGAGCCCTTGCTCAAACTTCTCAGTGATGAAAAAGGGCAACAGATTTTCTGTTGCAGAAGCACATGAGTTTTGTTCAAGGCTTTAAAGCAGGCCAGAGTTCTCAAGATGATACAAGTAGTTAAATACAAGCTCCCTCTTTCAATGCAGGATCCATCTCCTCTAACACCCAGGTAAACAAGGTCAACCTCCTGTTATTCTGGCTAATCTAATTAGTAAATCTATATCGAAAGACATATTGATTCTCAAAAATCTGGTATTTATTTGAATAAAAATTCTTTTCTTCTGGATGGGGGGTGCTCTCAGGATTCAGTGAGGATAGCACGTTCAGCAATATTCAGCTCGCTTCCCTAGAAACATGTTCCATGGGCTGCTTTGCTTCACTTGGGTTGCTTACATTTCAGATAAGCTACCAGCTGCTTGATGTTATAGCGGAATGCAATCTGAAAATCAATGTTCTCTTGTATGCTTTTAGCCATTGTGCTCCATTGCTCTTTGTGGTCTTATGTTATTAAAATTACGTCAGGTATACATCTGTATTGTATGATTTGGTAGCTGGAACGCTGATAAAACTTGGATTACTGGGTCAGATGTATTTATTATCTATTCAGGGAGCATGGTGTCTGATGTGAATTTTCTGAAAGTGTCTGAGTAGATTTTGTAAGCTGAGAATGGCTTCCCCATCACTGACTGCTACATGCAGACAGTGCAGTGCATGCCGCTTTCCTTTTCTTTCTGGTACGCTCCACTGGAGCGTAATGAGCATGTATATTGGAAATTGCTCATTGCACATGTCGGGAGAGAAGAGAGCTCGCAGATGGAATCAATGACCAGGTTGCAGGAAAACAGGCATCATTATGGTTTCATGTAACAGGTGTGTGGGGATAGAATTTGGTATTGGGGATGGACAGCCAAATGCAGACACTTCTTTAACCACTAGCACTGACATAAAGGGTCAAGCACTGGGAAGAGAAAATTGCAGACAAAGGGGAACAGCTGCCTCAGTGGATTGAGGGTAGGTCTGACACTAATAGAAGGCTTATATTCAGTAGCTAGTGGGCAAAGTGATCACCAGCACAGCACCAGGTCTGTTGTGACTACTGCTTATTACACTTACTATCATCTCACTATTATCTTCCTCTTCTGCTTTATATCCACCTCTCTCCTCTCTGGCCAGGAGCCGTCTTCTTGTTGTATGTGCGTGTATAGTGCTTAGTGCAAGGGGTCCTTCCTCCCGGGATGAGGTCACAAAAGGCACTGAGGTAATAGAGATAATGAATAATACTCAGCAGATCTTATTCCATTCAACAGGGGGCTGTAACAGGTATATGCTTTAGGGATGGACATTGATCTGAATACCCTCTGCATTTCATGGTGAGGGAAGCAAGCAATCCAAACCCAACTCCAAACAGCGTGGTTGTCTCCTCTCCATAAAGACCAAAACCTCAGATCTGAACCTGCCCAAAAGTTGGGTGATTGGATTCAAATTTTATGGCTCAGGACCTGACTTTAATGAATTCCTACTTATTCATGACCCATCTCTGCATCCTTTCTTTCTGCAGTGATCAGTTCACAAAAGCCGAGACTTGCAATTTTGCTTCAGAGAGATTGCAAGTGAGTCACTCCCCTCCAGGTTCACATTAAATTAACTCCCACCTCCCAGGAAACCCATTGATTCAGTCCTTCCTCTCAAGAACACTAAGAACACCCCCACCCTGCTTTTTAACTGACAGTGTCTCTGGGGAGAAGGGAAGTTTACTACCTTCCTAGTTGTGAAACATTCTCAGCCCACATTTGTCAAACTTTCACAATCAGGAGCTGAACCTTACAGACCAGAAACCTTGAGCCTGAGTTTGGTTTGAGATTTGAAGAGAATATTCTGCACAGCCCCACGTATTCTGTCAGTTTATGAAACAAATCATGCCAGATTAGCTCAGACCTGTACATCAAAGGTATGCATGTAGAGAGAGAGACTGTTTCTCATTAGATCATTATCTAGGAGATGATGTTTGGCTTAGTGAGCCTGTTGCTTTTAAAGGTTACAAATGAAAAGTGTGTTTTTGGTTTTTTTGCTGCCGTCCTGGATAGCTTGTGGCTCCCATGTTTGACTTGTCAAACCTTCCTCCTTGGATCAGGTATGGTCTTTGTCATATACTTATCTTAGTAGCTCTTCCCTGGCAACATCTGAATTATAGCAGCTGCTGTTTTCTTACCTGTCACTTTGCCCCGAAGGTCCTGCCTTCCGAAGGCTCCTACCTTTTTAGAAGTGCCCAAATCTGTTAGGATCCGTTCCACAGGGTGGCAAGGGCCTCGCCCGAAGGGAATGTTTAAAGGTTTTGGCTGACTGTAGATCTGAGCCTCCATTAGTGAAAAGCCTTCCAGTCTTTTCATTCCCAGAGGCTGGGGCCACCGCCCTGCCTTGGCAGCTTACAGTAAACGTCTCCCATCCCATGAAGTACTTGTGGGGTAGGTGCCTCCTCTGCTCCCCCCAGGGTCTTCGGGAGGACAGAGTCTCCATTCCCTCCACCCAGGCGATCCTTTAGGGGGCGGCCTCATGCGGGTGCACTGTCTCCCAATAGTTGTAGGTCTTTATGGGGTAATGGGATATGCATCTGTGATGGGGTAAACAAGCCCCTCACTGGACAATGGGTTCAGGAGTTACTCTGTGCTCAGCCAGCCCTGCCCCACCACAGGTGCAAGACATGCACAGGCATTAAGTGAGCTGTTCTGCTTCCCTTTTGTGGGCAGACCAGGGAAGAGAAGAGACCTTCAACCCTCAGCTCCTAAAGAAAGGGCTGACTGAAGGCACTTGTTTCCCTGACAGTCACTGCCTGACGGTCCCTACCTGGGGGAAGGGAGGGACTAATCCTGACATACCCTGAGAGGGAAGCATTCCTGGCTGTCTCTCACTAGCTCCATTTGTTTGTGTTCATTCCCCTTGCATTTTATTTATGGGCTACTCCAGAAGGGGAGAGACTTGGAAGTGACCTAGCCAGAGGGCCATGTCACAGGACGAGGCAGGCCACTGCAGAGGTGGAGCGGCCGGTGGCAGCAGACTACAGCGGGGAAAGAGACCTGCTATGCCACACCCAGTCATGAGGAGGTGCCACCCGTGTATCGGCCCCTTCACAGCATCTCTGCCTTCCTCCCCGCCCACCCACAGGCCAGCAGAGTTCCCAGACAGCTGCTTGGTAGAGATCGCAGACACTTGGCTTGCTGTGATATTACAACCACGTCTCGCCTGCTAGCATGTTCTCCACGCTCCTGCGTGGGACAGCATCTGGTGCTCCCTGAAAATCCTGGGAGGTATGGGGGAGGCACTGAGAAGCTCATAGGAGGGGCCACCTTCTACTTGAGCCCTGCCTGAAGGCATCTAAAGTAAGGTGCGGAGTACCGGGAGAAGATGGCTGGGTAGGTGCCCCTGGGTGGGCAGACTGTGTAGCTGGAGGGAGGTGGAAAGGTGGTGCTTCTGACACCACCAGCCCAAGTTTTGTGATTTTTTTTCCCCTAAAACCTGTGTATGGACTAGAACCTAAACTCATTCTCACTTGGTTCTGATGACTCTCTTGCACAGTCTTGTTCTTCTACTTTTCCTAGTCTAAATCCCTGGAGCAATTGTAGCGCCTGGTGTGGGCGATTACAGCAGATATGTATGCTTTAGTTTATACAGTTATAGGACAACTACTTTTCTTAGTCTTGGGTTAATCATCTGAAACGGCCCTCCATGATATATCATTTGGAAGATGTCGTGTGTAGCCGTAGATTTGCACTTCTTCTGAAGTATTTTGCTAAAATAACACTGCAATTTAACAGAGCCCTCTCTCCCTGCTCTAGGACAGTTAAAATGAAATCTGGGGTCTTATCAAGCATCTTATTGTCTACTAAATTTTATAGGTTTTATCCTTTATTTGATCTATCCCTATTACACTAGTAAGACTCTTCCATACGAGTCTGATGAGAAGGTACAGTATAAATTCAAAGTCTTATCACTGTATTTAGCCTAGAGATAACATTGTTGGTTTGTGCGAGGACATAAGGACTTTATTGTTCTTTCCCCACTAGTTGTGATATATACTTTATCCTCTCTCTGAGACTTGGCTTCTCACAATCAGCAAACTCATGTGCTGGAAACTTATTTGACAAGGCAGTTGGGATGTCCTGCTGTGAGAGTAAGCGCTGCCCTTCAAGGGTCATTCCAAGTCCAGCGTGCCCAAGCGCTTTTCTTTAACACCATTGTAACAGAAAAATCAAGGGTGGAGGCAAAATCTTTCTGAAGAGGAACTTTGCACTGGATGGGGAATTTGGATGTGAATGTTATGCAGGGGCTCAGAGCTGTGGTGTTATAGAAGATATTATCAATCATTGTAACAATCTGATGAACACTCTAGCAATCGATAACAATTGATTAAGTATTTATTAATAAATTACTAATAGATGTTTAACCCTTTTATGAACTATTTATAAATAGAACCTTCATTTAAAACTCTACCCTGATTTCTCCCCCTTCTCCCACTCAGAATCTGTTAGGCCTGACAAGAATTGAATATCATTTCCCTGGGCTATCTTGAATCCCAATCCTTCAACCTCATCCCTGTGGGTCAATCTTTCCACCTACATAAAGTTCTATTGAAGCGAGTGGAGCTCTGCCCACACAGAGTAACGTTCAAGACTGGGATCTTGATTGTTGTTCATACAAGCTCCATTAAGGACACCCTCCTAGCTCTGAATGTACCTAGAAAACAGCAAGTCCCTGCAATACGAATTTTAGCTGAAGCACAAGAGAAAACTACACACAGTCAGTTTCTTCTGCCACTTAACTGTGCTGTAGGGTTTAACATAAAATAACATCTTATCCCTGATCATCTATTACACCAATAAAAACAGCAATTAATTTGTTACCCTTGTCAAAGGTTGACAAAACAAGCTAGAAAATTGCATGTGAACTAGTGTCATTGCCCAGCTAAATGGAGTATGCTTCCTCACTCAGAAATGTGAAGGTTTCCAAGTCAGTATATTGTATTTATTTCAGAAACACACCATCCAATGGACTTTTGAAAAACAATTTGAAAATGGTTTGATTGTTTTACTGCAGATAACGCTTTCTTCATTGTATTTAAGTTATGACACAGACCAAATATACAAATATGGACAGCAAATGCATCAGTAGCAAAGCTGTCTGCCTTTATGGTTAAATCATATACATTTATAGCTCAATACCTTTATTCAACAAAATAGCCTTGTAAGTCCTCTGGATGCACCTATTGTGTAGGAAACAATCTGAGAGAGAATCAGAACTGTTGCTTGTAACAGATTGCTCTCTCTGGACAGGACATGAGTCAGGTCTGGTAATGGGGGTGCAGAGACATGACTCAGAGATCTTGGGGGTTAGTAATGAGACACACAGCTCCGCCTACCTGCAGCATGTAGCCATATCCCCTCAGGCAGGCTGTGATCTTTCCAGATCATGCTTGTAAAACAGGGTCCGAGCTTCTCAGACTTCCATGGAAAACCCCAGTGGATTGCAGGAAATGCAGATGATGATTCAGTAGAAGATGTCCTTCTGTTTAAGTCAGCCTGAATCAGTGCCCAGCATGGTGTCAGTCTTGGAGGTGCTGTGTTTCAGGTAAGATATTATGGATATTATTGAAATCATTAATGATCACCAGACAATTTTTAGAAGAATAGACGTATAAGCCCTAGTCCCATTCTAATTTGGGTACTTGCTTTCTTTCTGTCTGATTTTTTTTCCCTTACAGTTTTAATATTTCTCTTTTTTCTTTTCCTCTATATTGCTTAAATAGCTGCTATGTTCCCATAAGCAGCTCCACTTCAGGTGTGAGTGTAAGAGTTCCTAGACCCCAATCCTGCACAGTGATCCTGAAGTGCAGACAATTATTCCCACATAAAGTCCAGTTGGCTTCAATTCAGGATCAGGACTATAGGGCTGGTAAAATAACAGGATCTTCTAGGATGAAGGGCACTATAGAAATGTGAGATTATTCTTAAATTCTCTGCAACCTGCAATTCCGTCTCCTTTCTCTGAAAACAAGCAAAACAACCTCTGAGCATCAGATAGCATTCCTGTTTTGGCCCTGCTACTGGGCCTCCATATTCAGGCTAGAATAGAAACAAACTTGAAATTAATTAACCATCTAGTTTGATCATTCAAATGGACCGAAAAGCAAACAAGATGGTGAAAATTAAACGTAGGCTTTTTATTCAGTTATAATTCTCTCTAAATTGTTATTAGAAATAATGGTGAAAAGGGCATTCTTAAATAAAATGCAGATGCAATATGTAGTTTCTATGTTTATACTGTCACTAAGGCCATTTTTGTGTGTGTGGTCAGTAATAAAGGGGTAACTCTTTACCTATCATTGGAGGATATTTTTATCAAAGGATTTCTTTTCCTCAGTGTCATTTCAGTCTGAGAAAGAAAATGTGTTCCCTTTTCTGATGATGATGTGACTTTGTAATGTTTAGTTTCTGATTGTTTCTTGTTTGCTAATTGGCAGTTCCTTGGTGAATCTGTCAGAAAGTCACACGTGGCACCTGGATTTCTAATCTGACAAAAAACTTTAAAGGAACTCTGACTATCAAACTTGATGTGAAATCTGTCTCCTCATTTATGTGACAGATAGTGCCTTTGATTATTAAAATTAAAAGATTTTTGTAGATTTACTTTCTAATATTTCTGCTTTTTAGGTCCCAGTTCAGGACAGCACTTAAACACATGCTGAAGTCCCATTTATGTCAATGAGACTGACCCTACACACATGCTTTAAGTTAAGCAGGTGTTTTTTAAGTGCTATCCTTAATCGGAGCTCTAGTTTGCCTACAATTCAGTCAGCTTTCCATTCAGGCTCTTTATATCACAGTTTTTCTCTGTGGTATCTGAGAATGTAGCATGGAGAATGAATATAGACTACTTAGTCTCTTTGTAATCACTTTGACCATGTTCCAGCAATCTGATCTGCCAAGGTATAAACTATCAGACACGTACCTCTCCAATGTCCCCCATTTCAAAGGACTTTGCTCATTTTAGATCCAAAGTTACCTCCAGGCCACGCAAATTTGTAATCCCTTCACTTGTCTTGCTGAAAAAGTATTTACATCAGAAATAAAACATTGTGCAGCTGAGGTTGTGGAAAGGTTCATTCATGTTCTCCCACACAGCATTTTAAGCTGAATGAATAACTTTGGATGCTCATAACACGTGTCCCACAGTCGGATGTTTGGAAGTTGAATGAATGATATGACCAGACCCTATCTTTAAAGGTAATAAAAAATCCACTGTAGCAGAAAAGACAAGTATCACTTGGAGTGGAAAGGCACCCATCAACTTCAATGGATTCAGGATCAGGTCCTTGTTGCCCTGTTCATGTGAAATCCATTCCTTAGTAAGATTAGTTTGTTAGAAAACAGCTTGTACTGCGTCACGTGTGCATAGGTGGTTTTCTAATGGAAGGTGGGAGTGTGCATTTCGGAAGGAGAAATACTCCCCATTGTTGTGGCTGCATGCACAGTGTAGGACGGCTGAGGAAGCATGTGGCTGAGCATAGAAATGAAGGATAAAGCGCTTTCCTCATTCTGGCGAGAGTGAAGGCAGACACAGATATGCACACAGGCAGAATGAGCTCTTTCATGCGAGGAGTCATGATTTACTGATGCACTGACTGAATACCAAGTGCAGTAGCACGGTATCGGGGAGGCATTATTCCCACTGGCAGGATAGGAAGACTGATCTGTGGGGCAGCAGTCTTGACACCTTGGGCCTGATTCTCCTCTTTCTCACACCAGTGTAATACCATTGACTACAATGGAGTTACCCCTGATCTGCACCAATATGTGTAAGAGGCCGGGGCGGTGCTGGGGGGCATTGTGGGGGCTATAGCCACCCCAAAATTTTGCCTTCGCCCACCCATAGCCAACCCGTAGCAGCTGCCGCACTCCAGTTGCCTATCTCTGAAGGCAGAGTGGAGAGGGGGGTGGCTGCTGTCTGGGCGCCCAGCTCTGAAGGCAGCAGCACCGCCACTAGCAGCAGATCCGGAGTAAGTCTGGGCAAGGAGCTGGGGTGCCTGAGAGCTGCCCCCGGTCTGTGTCCCTACCCACTGGGGCACATTGCCCAGGGCAGATGGAGGGTCTGGGGCTCCCCACAGCTGCCCGGAGGACCCACTCCAGCCCGGACTCCTGGGTCTGTCCCCACACCCTGGCAGTGGTTACTGGCTGTGAGCAGTTGAAGCACAGCAGGGAGCTGAGGAGCAGCTGCAGCCCCGGCTGGGGCGGGGGAAAAGAGGAGGAGGCAGGGCTGGAAGTTAGGGGGAGCAGAGAGTGGGGCCACAGAGAGGGGCAGGGCCTCGTGGTGGTGGGGTCACAGCTCCCGCCATTTTCTGTGTAGCCCACCTCAGCCCCCCGGTAAGAGGAGGATTAGGCCCCATGTCTTTTGTATGCCCCCATCCCCACAATTTTCAATGCAGGCCTTGTGCAAAACGCTCCCTCTCAGCTGAGTGGAGAATCCTGAGCTGAGCATTATCCACCCGCTTTGCACAGGTGTAAATGTCTAAACAAGGCAACAGAGAACCAAGCCTATGATATGTATTTTTGATAATTCCTTGTATCACTGTAGCGCCCAAAGGCTCCAGTCAGTATCCCATGGTGCTGGGTTCTGTATCAACACCGATGAAGACAGCCCCTTTACTAGGCTGAAGGCCTGACTCTGACTGTGCTGACACTGCTGCAGTTAAAAATCAGTTGAAGTCAACAGAGTCACACTGATGTGAGCGGATAATTGGACCCTGAATGTGGTATCTGATATGTCTGTCTGACTAAGGTACTTATGTGGCTCGCATCAGCATAGTGTCTGAGCGCCTCACAAACTTTAATGTCCTCACAATACCCCTTGAGGTAGGAATGTAATATCAACCACAATTTATAGATGGGGAACTGAGGCGCAGAGAGATTAACGTCACATAGGAAGCCTGTAACAGCGCAGGGAATTGAACCACATTGTCCCCAGTTTCAGGTTAGTGTCCTAACCACTGGACCATCCTACCTCTTTCTATCGGTTTTATAACCCATCCTTGCATCTCATCCCAGTCCAATGTAATCTTGTTTTTCTCAGTTTAAATAGAGAGGTCACTGTGCTGTGATATGCAGTTTACCAAAGAGTTGACTAAGGGATTGATCTAACATCCAGTCAAGTCACAGGCAGTGTGATAGGTGCCTCTTTCCCAAACACATGGTAACCCAGGGTCAGTGCATCATTGGATTGACTGTCAGGGGGGCCCTAAACTGTAGCGCTTTCTTGTCTCACATCTGTATTATTTAAGGCAACCAATCATAATAACAAATTGATTAAGGTTAACTGGATAAAGTCATCTAAGTCGTATTTACTGTTAAACTAACTGCCCAGGGAGGTGAATTAATGATCTTTACAGAAACCTTTATGGTTATTTGGCCACAAGGTGCGATCTGGTTTGATCTTTTATGCAACATAAATCAGTTTAATGGTTAAATCTGTGCAGCTAGCTGTTGAATTTAAATGAGAGCTTTTTAAATGAAGTATGGTGCTTTCCCACACGCTGAGGGACGTTGAGCAGGTGTATATTGCAATTAAATGGGAAAACTTACAATTAAATAATGTTAAGTTTGTGACACAGGCTGACAGAAGCCTAAAGATTCATAGCGAAAGCCACAATCAATCATTAGTTATACCGTTGTGGAAGGAGTAAAATGCAAATGGTCTCAGCTGAGGTCAAAGCACAGTGGGGGAGAGATGGGGAGTCAGTAGAGATTAGTGCTGTCAACCATTAATATCAGTAGCTGTGGGTTCAAATGTTCAATCAAGTCACAAATGGAAATGAGTTTGGTCTAGTGGACAGCTATCAGTTTTTGTCCATTATTTGCATTATGGCAGCATCCAGAGGCCCCAGCTGAGATCAGGGCTCCATTGTGCTAGACACTGTACAAACGAGAGGTGAGGGACAGCTCCATGCTGAAAGAAATCAAAACAGACAAGGCAGACTGGGAAACAGAGGCAAAATTGATGGCAGATTTAGCTATAGAACCCAGTCTAGTGCCCTACCCACTTAGCAACACTGCCTACCATTTCTAGCATGAATACTGAGTTCATTTAGGGGCAAAAAGGGGCAAAGTGTTAGATTTGACATGAAATTCTTTGGGATTTTACGCTCTACTTAACATCTGAGAAGTTAGCTAACTTCCAGGTGGATTTGACGAACTTCAAGACCCCCTGTATGAGCCACCTGTTTGCCCAAGTGTTTCCTGAGAAGGGGGATAATTGATTGAGGTGTCAACTGAAGGATGGGGCTGGGTTGCTTGTGGCTGGGAAGGTATTGTGAGAAGTGCGTGTTTCATATTTGATTTTTTTTTTCAAGGGGTGTGGTTGAGTATCCTGTGTTGTTAATTTACTGATGTGGTTGTATATATTCTGTAATGAGTGTAGTAGAGTCTGGGATAGGCAGTGAGAGAAGGGATTAATAACACTTGAGAACTAGCTCTCTTCCAGGAGACTGGGGTGGCCACTAAGGACTAGCTCCCTGGAGGGGATTTAGTTTCAGTGTTGCACCTAACTTTTTGGTATTCTGCCACCTAATAGAACCCACAGCCCTGAGTTAGGCCTTTAGGCTCCCTATTTATGCATGGAGGGATATGGGCACCTAGGAATGGGGTTCACAAGAGCCAGCAAGCTGAGTGGTGCGCTGCCTAAGCTAGTGAATCGGAGGTGCCAGGGAGAAGTATGAAATATTCATTTCAGGAGGGACTTCATCCCAAATCTTCCCCTTCCCATGATACACCAGGCTAGAGTGTCAATGACCAGGTTATAGAGTCATTCCCACGTTTGCTCTGGCCCTGTGAATATTTAATGATTTGATAAAAAGTGTAAAAGCTTCAGCAGGAGAGATTGAAAGCGATCCACCCAGAGTACCCCATAGTCCAGGGGTTAGGGCACTCTCCTGGTATATGAGAAACCTGATTCAAGTGCTTGCTCCGTGTCAGGCAGAGGAGGGTTTTGAAGTTGGGTCTCCTAAATCCTGGGTTGGAGCTCTAACCACCAGGATATTGGGTAAAAGAATGGCACCCCCCCAGGCACACTCACTGGGGTGGGCCCTACAAGCAAGCTAGGCAGGGAGATACCTAGTTTGTGAATCCTGCCGGAGCTTAGGTGTGAGTTAGACACTGGGTATCAGGACTGAGGGAGCTCTGCACATGCCCACATGTTAGAAGTGGACATTGAGGTGCCTAGGGAGTTTAGGCACCTGAAGTAGCAGTTAGGGTTAGATCCATAATGAGATTTGGGCACCTAAGTGGCATTTTCTATGAAGGAGGCAGGTTTTCTGGCTACTGGCCAATGGGGCAAATTTGAGGTCCTTCAGAGGAGCAAATCCCAATGTGTTCTGCCTCCATCTTGCCGAAAGCCCACTGCTTGATAGGATCTATATCCTTCTGCTGTCTGCTCTGGACTCGTGTCTCAGTGTAGTAGATAGGTAAGTCTCAATGTATTCAAGAAGTAGCTGGCAAGGAGGGAGGGCTGATGGCTGTAATCAGGGAGTGATTTTTCTCCTGGCTGGGGGAGGACAGCCTTCAGCTTGGTGATAGGTCTAGGGGAGAGATCTAATTTTGTCAAGGACCGAAGGAAAAGATCAGAAGCAGAAGTTGGGGCTCCTTTTGGTGGGGAAGGATAAGTAACAAACTTCTAAGGGTCGGATATGAGCATTTGTTTGACCCTGGCAGGCATTTGTCCATATCATTAAGCTTTCATAGCCTGAGCAGCAAATTAATTGTGGGGAGAGCAAACCTGAATGTTTCTTGGGTCCTTGGTGTTCTAACTGCCTTGTGTGTGCGTGTGAGCGGTACTGCATGAAGGCAGTGTGCGTAACCTCAGGGACTGGGCAGAAGGCAAGGCCGGAGGTATTTCCCAGCAGTGGTTTTCAGCGCTTTAGGGTCAGGTCAGATTTTTTTTATTTCATTTCCCAGGGAGAATATTGAGCTTCTCCATCCCTCAGAGTCTGAAAGAGGAGCTGGTTTCTGGGTTGAGCAGGAAGAGATTGTGTCCAATTCTGCTCCGCTGAGCTTTTGTTTCATTAGATTTGGCTCAATTGAGGCCAAAGATGCAGTCTCGGGGTATTTTATTTAAATGCAGGCAAGCCTTAGCAGGTCCCCACATACAAAAGAGCCATTCTCTTGGGCCAGATCCTGCCATTCATGTCAAAGGGGGCTCACAAGATATGGACCTTTGTGCCTGTTCTTGGCTTCACATCCTTTTAGGGGGGAAAGGGGTTGATTGCTTCCTCTGCAGTGCTTGAGCCTGCTCCCATTGAAGTCAATGGGAGATCTGCCACTGACTTCAGTGAGCCTGCAAACACTTCTGTTTGTGTTGCCTATTGAAGCCTATTGAAACTCTTGTTCAGCTATTTGCAGGGAGGCCGTGTGATCTAATAGATACAGGGGTGGACTGAGGTTCAGGAGACCTGGGTTCAATTCCCAGTTTGTTGGGAGGCTTTGTGCAAGTCATTTCCCTCCCAGCGTCTCAGTTTCCCCATCTAAAATGGATAGAACGATGCTGGTCTCCTTTGAAACATAGAGAGGAGAAGTACTATATAAGAACTAGGTTGTAAGTGTATAAAATTACAAGTTTTAAGTCAGTGGAGCTGTGCATCGCTCAAAAGGTCCATCTTACTGGGGCATTATTTTTCACCACCTGATTGCTGCGTGGTCCCACCAATTAAAGAAGAAGGCTTCATTACAGAGCTTTCTGAGGATTCATGGCTTTTTAGAACCACAAAGTACAGTGTTTGGCAACTCACTACTTTCCCATTGCTCACACCTACTTGAATTCTGCATATGCATAGTCATTAAATAATGTTTAACACTTATAATAACCCTTTACATCTCCAAAGTGCTGTACAAACACTAACTAATTAAAGAGAAACTGTCAACATAGAAATCACACAAAAAACAATGGGAGTCCTGTAGCACCTTAAAGACTAACAAATTTCTGTGGGCATAAGCTTTCGTGGGCTGCAACCCACTGCATCTGACCACGAAAGCTTATGCCTGCAGAAATTTGTTAGTCTTTAAGGTGCTACAGGACTCTCATTGTTTTTGCTATATACATACTAACACGGCTACCCCTGTAGAAATCACACTTGTCTGGAATCTGATTTTCTACTTACTGTTGTTACATGTAACACCTGAGACTGCTATAATAACTAGAGCTAATGAGAAAATGAGCAGAGAATTTCATGGACATTCCTCCCCCTCCCTCCCCCCTTTTCCTTTCTTTTTGTCAAAATTTGGATTTGATGGAAATTTTGGGACCGGCTGTAAATATAAAAGAGAACAAAGGAAGAAAAATAAATTCCCCATCGTCAGTTTGCTTATATTGTACCTTTAACAGAACATTGTGTATAGTCAGTTTGCACTATTTCCCTTGTATAATCCGCCAGTCTATTTACTCTGTGGTATGTGTGGGCTTTCATGCAGAAAGAAAGGTGAAAAAAATGGGAAAATATGAGTTCAGGGGCACAGAAACTGTTCAGATGACTGAAGGGCAGGGATAGAATTGGAAACTACTTGAAATTCTCTTTTGAAACTGACTACAGTTCAGGGTGGTGCCTGGGCTCCCAACACCTCTGTGAAATAAATATTATCATCCCTATTTAACACATAGCTCAGTTTAGGCACAGAGAGGTGAAGAGACGTACACGATGCCATACCGAGGACCAACTTCAGGCTTGGCATGGATTGGTGTGATCTGACTGAAGTCAATGAAACTGCAGCCATTTGTATCAGGGTTGAATTGAGTCCAGAGACCTCAATTCCCAACTCCCAGTCTTATATTTAGTACAAAACTGTGCTAAAAAATGGTTATAAATTGCTATGGCATTTACAATAACTTAAATCTTCAGTACATCAGAAAATAGACAGTCATCTCTGTGTCCCTAGGGCGAAACGTAGCAGTTCTGCTTTACAGAGGCTCATGCATGGAGTGATGTTTTGACTTTGCTTCATACTGGTTCGCCCTCCTTGCATTTTGCTTTGGGACCTGGGTTTCAGCGAACCCAGAAACGCAAAGTGAAGTTTAAACAAAATTCAGTTTTGCTTGATCTTAGGCTGAATCCCTATGATGCTTTGAGTTTTATAAGGTTTCCATCTAAACACAGACATGGTTCAGATTGGCTCAGAGATGGTGAGATAAGGCTTTAAAAGTATAAATCAGGATGGTTATGGCAGGGTCTTGGGAAAGTTTTATTGGGAGTTGAGCAGTTGTTCGTGGGGTGACAGCTTGAAGATGGGTGGCGTCTGACTGTTCCCTTCTCTCTCCTTCTTCAGCCAACCAACATCTTTCCCCACTAATCTGTGTATGGATGAAGTCTGGCTTGATTATTCATTTTAGGGGGCTATCGCTAAAAGGGTTGCAAGACTGAGAGTCAGGTCCTGAAAACAGGAACATTTCTGGATGTGAGGGAAGGATGATTACCCCGTGTTTAGTGCCGGATAACAGCTTCATGAATCTTGGGGAAGCTTTTGGAAAACCTGTCCTAAAGTTTTGGGTTGCAAACAGAAACCAGGCAAGTTTTGCCTCATTTTAGGTTTTATTGCAAAAGGTTTGTGCACATGGTTCTGATGTAGGTTCAAGGTTCGGCAATATTTAGATCTGGGGGTTTGATGAACCAAGCAGAAAGAGAGGGAGGCTGTAAATTTGCACTTTGATCTGAATTTCCCCACCATTTGGAAATATTCAGGTCAATCTCCGCTCTAATTGTTTGTTTTATTTCTGCTCGGTTTCAAGGTTTTGTGAAAGAACCACAGCAGAGAGGCTGACTTTATGAACAGTATGGGAGGGGAAGACTGGGACAACAGTCTCCTCCAACTCCACTGCTGGGGGAGGATATCAAACACTTGCATCCCTTTCCATTTGTCTCACTGCTCAAGGGGGAGATTGCACTGCTGAGTTGCCAGGAGTGCATGGGACCTGCAAAATGTGTGTGGAGTCCCAGTAGCCACTTGCATTGGTTGTGTTTTAAGGGCAGCTCTGAGCAGAGGTGACCACTGCAGGAATAAAACACTCCTTTGGAACTAGCTACAGTACCCAGAGAAAGAGCTGTGTGTACTCAGGACTACTGTCAATTAAAACGACAATGAAGCATGGAATAGATGTTCAGTGCTGAAGTAGGTATTGGTGAGAAAGAAAGATGGGGGGAAGGGAGGTAAATCAGCCCTTGGACCCTGAGTGTCCACTTACCTGTAACTCTGTGGGATGAATGGGTTTGAGAGAGGGGGGAAATTGTCCAAAAGTAAACAGCTTGCAAGGCTGAGGCAGTGTGCTGCTGTGATAAAGGAGGCCTTTGACTGCAGTGAAGCTTCATTAATTGCTATAAAAGATTAGACGCTCAATACTGCCATCAAAGGCACTCAGTCTTCGGTCCCACCTGGGCCCACATTATAACTTCGACTTTCTGCTTTGTGCCATAGTGGGAAAAAATACTTCAATTTTTCCTCAGTCGCCTTTGAAAGTCAAAGATTATCCTTCATAGATATGAAAGATGGCCTTGTGGTTGAGGCTGTAGACTGGGACTTGAGAGATCTTGGTTTTATTCTCACCTCTGCTACAGACTTCCTGTGTGACCTTGAGCAAGTGACTTAATCTCTGTCTGTGTTCCACATGTGTAACATAATACCCTCCCACCCTTTTCCTGTCTTGTCTATTTAGATATAAAACCTTCAGGGCAGTTGCCTAGCACAATAGGGTGCCCATGAGCTATTGTAATACAAATGATACTACTACTCTGCTGTTTTCATCTAGAGGACTATCCTGAAACTTGTGGATGCTCCTGATTTTCCTGCTTCATTTCTACAGACAGTGGGTCTAACTTTTGGGACAATCAATGTCCCAAATCTCCTCTGTAGTGCCAGCACTTAGTGTTGTGATGTTGCATTGCCAGGATGTGGTGATGTTGTTTGCATGATTAGTGTGTGTTATGAAACCTTCACAAACAATCTCCAAACACGTGAAACTCATCTGATTTAAATTTGGTTGCAGCCCCAGATCTGGGACTAGGTTCACATAAAGAGTTGTTGAGGTTCTCAACCTCTGTAGTAATTCTGGGATGTGTTCTAGACAAAGGAAAGATTTACAGTTTTGGGTGGAACCACAGGAATCTTCATGGATGTAGGCTGATGCTAGGCGAAACTGAGGGTCCTGAGATGGCATGTGAATTTTGCTTTGAGATTATGGGCTCCCTCAAAGCAAAACTGCAGGGGCACAAAGTCACCTGGGCCCAGAACTGGAAAAAGTTTGAGAGAAATCCCTATGTCCTGATGCTGCTAAGTTTTGTTTGCTTTAGTTTGGAGATGATGATGATGTGGCACCATTTCTTGTTGCTGTAACAGTCATGACATTGTGATGATGTTATTGATGTATTTCCAGTAGAGTACACAATGGACTAAATGCTTTCCAAACAGAAAATAAATCTCTGTAGGGCGAAGGATCATGCTACTTCTTTAGCAAGACAAAACAAAGGTGGCGGTAAGGGGAAGGGGAACACCACACAAGTAAAATGGGAAGATGGTGGTTGGCCAGATCTTGATAATTTAATGGCAGAATAGCTTAGAAAATTGTATGGCTATAGAAAATGTCCATTTACCTTACACCCCGGCTGTTCTAGTGACTTATAGGCATTCCAGTGGAGAGACACCACTTCACAACAGCTGTCTGTTAGTTCTACAGGGACATACAGTCAGGATGTACAACTATGTGACAAAGTCACTTGCCATGGAATTGTTACATTTGTGTATAAAAAAAGAAATGGCCCAGCCTTCAAATGCCACAAACTTTTGAAATCTGTTCTTTTGAATGTTCATTTAGAGCATTTTAAGGGAGTTTGGAGTGGTTTGTCTGTTCTGATTCAGACTTGGCATTAGTCCTATCATAGTTCTGATCAGCAACTTCCCTCTGGATAATGGGATTTAAACAATAGTACTTACGAGGAAAGTTACTGTGTTAAATAAAAAGTAACGTAAAGAATAATTTACCTCCAGCTGTGCGTAACCATGCTGCTATAATTCCATCAAGGCATGCTGGTGACATCAGACACTGTAAGTGCCAGGCTTCAGTGTCTCGCTGATCTCCCCAGGATCCACAGAAAGAATTGCAGCCTTAGTTCATGTACATTACAGGGGCTTGTTCATTCATTTCAGTCCCTCAAAAAATAAAAGTGGGGTGTTTAACAGATGCTACGTAGGCATCCCTTGGAGAATGAAGCCCTCTGCAACTCTGTGCAGTGGAGAAGCTATGCCAGCTACCCTCAATGTGCTTCAACCCTCACCTAGAGGAACCATCTCGAGGAGTGTGAGGCCTTCCATCTAGAGGCCCATTCAACTCTTGATGGAGACCCCCAATAAAGGCTGTCAATTGTCATGAGCTGTGGTTGGTGCTTTTGGCATGTGGCCACCGGACCACTGAGAACTGGATGGGAATTCCCAAACTAGAGTGATTTCTGTAATGCTATGTATCCAACTCACACAGTTCCTTCTCAGGGCCTCTTTTTGACTGGCCAAATACTGATAGACCCTGGAGGGGAGCTCGTCCAGGCCTGCCCAGATGTGAATGTGAGCCATAATGTTTAGGGTGGAGCAAGAGGGGAGGAATGAAGCAGGGAGAGGGAAAGGCACCTAATGAGATTCCAAGGAGCCCTCTGGCAAGTTGGTCAGTGGGAGGCTGCCATGTATAAGAAGGGAATGATTTGTCTGTGGATGATTCCGTGCGTAGAGCTCTCCCTCTCCGAGTCCCCAAAATGGGATTGCTGGAGATTTCTGGTGCAGAAAAATCATCAGGCTCAATAGTTGTCACTTTCTCTGCCAGGGAGGTCAAAGTGCCCCTGCTCAGGCAGTGCTTTCAGACAAGCTCTGGAGGCTGCGAGAGCTGCCTGAAGCCACATTTCACCTCTACCCCTTGGAAGGAGGAGGTACATCTCACCATCACTGGGAAAGTATTAACCCCTAGAGGACTTGCCTTTAGTCCCCAGCTGCTGCTCACGAGACTCACCATAATCTTCCCACAGCTCCCCTCTGCCTTGTTCATGTCCACACACTCTCAAAATAGTGCATCCCAATTTCCCTACCCTGAAAAGATAGTTGCCTCCCTTTCCCCTCCTGCCTCTTCACAGCTGCCTGCCCGCTCTGACTGGCCCACTGTTATGTCCCTCTACTTCCTGAATATGTTCTCCTTGCTGATCTCCCCTTTGCTCATGTCCAGCTTGAGGGGTGGGTTGAAAACCAGTAGCAGAATAGGTGCTACTGGTTTTCAGAAGCCCTGAGTCAGGGATCAGGGAAAGTTTCCAGCAAGGGGAAGGTGTGTGAATTGTTCAGAGCTTACTCTAGCAAAAGGGGTTAAATCATCTCGCTTCTCAGGTGCCCTGGAATTTTTCATTCTTGTCTAGCAAAGTGATTCCCTGCCTTACTTGCACAAATGATTACAAGCTGCTGTTTCTCAGACATCGTACCAGTTTTCTACATGGTCAACTTCTCCCAATAGATACTGCAGTTACTTCCTATTCAGTTACTGTGTGGCGTGTGTGTGAGGGGGTGTATGTGTGGCAGAGGAGACGGGGAACGTAGTATACCAATGTAGCTATTTGCAAATGCGGACTTTTTTTAATGGTGACCACTGCTTCTGCATATGTATGTTGATAGTATGTGCATGTGAATGCACACATAGGCTATGATTCTTAATGGAAATAGCTTTATTAGGTGCATTATCTCTCAGGGCCTGATTCTTCTTTGCCCTTCACCTGTGTAGTCACGTACACTGCTGCAAAATTGCTATTATACGCTACCAGTTAAAAATAGTAGCATTTTATACTCACTGCACACTGGCTTAAATGACTACACAAGGTTCAGGACAATGGAGAATCGGTCCCAATCTGCAGAGAGAGGCCCAGGCACAAAGGAGTGGGCTGAAGGTCAGTCCAGTCCTTCAGCTTGTCAATTCACCTGTACCTACATCCTCAGCATTTTCTCAGTGAATGACTCTCCAGGCCCTTTAGTGGTATCAGCACCGGCTGCAAGAAGAAATCACTTCCTTACATGCTGTTAGCTGATATCAGCAGCCAATTCAGTCCATGTTCAATTCCTAGTGGGGACATTTTGACCAGAGGCAGTTTCTGAAGTGGCAAACCGAAAGAAAACAATGCAGGCAAAGGGAGAATCTAGTTCCATCCAGGAATATTTTCAGTCTCTTTTCCTCACCAGTTTGAAAACAGCATCTCTGCCAGGAACTGAATTGGGTCGTTGTCTGTTCATAGAGATCAGATATAATGATTTTGTTGGGAATACAGGCTTGATCAGACTGAATCAGATAAGTTCAGTATCCTGTCTCTAACCGTCACCGGCACCATATGCTTCAGAAGAAGGTGCAAGAAAGTCCACAGTAGGCAGATGTGGGATAACTTGCTCACCATGAAGGTCTTGGCCTAACCCCTAACCTAATATTTAGAGAGAGGCTCAAGCCATGAAGCATGAGGTTTTTACATCCCTTCCAAAGCTCCTCTTTTAAACTTGTTGGCTAGCATTAAGTAGCACAACTCTGGATATTCTTGTTATCCCTATAAATGCCCAATCACTCTGTGTTTTGCTAAGTTCTTGGCCTACACCATATCATGTGGCAATGAGTTCCGAAGTCTAATGCAAATTAATAGGGGGAAAAGACAGAGTAGAAAACTGGCAGTTAGATCATCCGGGTTCTCTTCCTGGCTCTGCTGCTGACTTGCTGTGTGACCTTGGGCAAATCATTTACATTTCCAGGCCTCAGATTGCCTTCTGTAAAAAGGGGGTAGCAATATTCACTGGCCTCATGGGAGTGCAATGAGGCTATATTAATGTTAATGCCATGCTTCAATATTCATGACTGAAAGGTGTTATTCTTATCGTATAGTCAGAATAACCATGTGGCATTTCCTAGGGGCTCTGCTACTTGGAGAGGGCTGCACAGCCAGCTTTCAGTTGTTGTCTCGTGTGCTGACTATCATAGAATTTTGGGAGCTTTAGGGGTTGTGTCTTTCATGTTGGGAGAAAATGAGTGATGTCCAGATTTGTATTATTACCTCTTTAGTTTGTTGTGTTTTCAGCTTGTACAGAAAAAATGTTGATTTGCAACTGAGATGAGCAGCCAAATCAAGCAATTTCACTTGCAGACAGCCCAGCCTGGGCTCAGCGTTATCAGTACTTTTATCCAGCAGCTTCTCTCTCTGCCCCACATTTCTCAGCCCAGCCTTTTGTTCTTGCATCCTTCCTGCCCCATCAGCTCCTTGGCATATTCTGTTTTTATTACATGGTTTTGTCCAGATAGAAGGCATGCAGAGTGCTTAACCCACACCCTGCCCCCTTAGCAGAGGGTGTGGTTCTGCTTTTAACCCTTTCTGTGGAGAGCCTCTATCTCCTGTATTTGTATCAGTAATTCATACAACACATTTCATTGGCACCTTTTGCCATGACTCTGCTTTGCAGTCCACAAATTCCACGCCAGCTCTTTCTTAATAATGTTTTCCCCATCTCCCCGGTTGACTTAATTTCTTTCAAACCTCTTCCCTGAGGAGTCACTGCTCACTCACTGATGTATGAAGAATTTATATCTTTCCTGGCTTCCCTTGGTTTTCATAGCAAGGGCATCATTTCCCCTCTTGCCCCCGTCCTCCCTAGACACTTAGACTTTGCATTTCATTTAAATTTTCTGCCTCTTAAGTCATTTCCCCCCAATACCATCCTTTTGTCTCTTTTCTTTCTTGTTTCCTCCTTTCCCAGTCCTGCTCTTTCTCCTCCTATACTGAAAAATAGAGACTGGCCATGTTGTTTTAAATTCTTGCTATAGAATTTATAGGATCCTTAAAAAAAATTTCCATACAGGATCTTAGTCTTTATTACATTCTGTAGATTTTAGGATCACGTCTGTATAACACTACTGCAATTCTACAGACTCCTATTGGTTTCATCTCTATTAAATGCTGTAGGACCTTTCCGTAAGCCTAGCTATGCAGACACAAGAGAAATATTGACTCTTACTTTTCATCTTCAAAGTGCTTTACAAATATTAATCTTCACAATAGCCTTGGAGTAGAATGGGTAAGTATTATCACTTTCACAGATGAGGAAACGGACACACAGAATGCCTTAACCAAGCTCATAAAAGGAAGCCTGTGGCAGAGCCGGACTTGGAGTTTTGGCATTCTAGACTCTCAGTCCTTTGCTTGCAGCTCTAGAGAGAGGTTTGGATAAGTATCCCCTCTCTGATGTTCTCCTCTGGACATGTAATACTTAACACTTGCTACTGCGCTTCTGCACCATTGCCCTCTACTGGGTAAAATCACAACTTGTCAGCTGTGTCATAACCGCCTTCTCCTTAGGGGAAGCCATAGAGACCTGTGCTTGGGGAACAGGCATCTGAATTCCATTCCCGCTGTTGCTTTGTAGTTCTAGATGCCACGGATTTGTTACGATATATATATAGTCAAATCTCTCTCTTTAGTATAATTTAAAAAAAACTCAGGCTGACCACTTTCATTGGTTCCATTGTGCCGACTGGAAAATGACCAACACAACTTAATAAATAAATCAACAACAGACTAAATAAATTACTCTAATGTTGTGATGTGGAGAACTTTTCCCATTCGCCTCCTTCCCCTCCACAGAGTCACTGTGCAAGACAATGCTTTTTACAGGGGCTATGCTGGCAATCCACGTGCATGAGTCTTAAAACTTCCCTCTGCCTCCAAAACCCAGGTTGCTGCTCATGCCTAGGCATGTGACAATCTGTGGCTGTTCCTCTTCTCCTTTTCCTTTTTCTACTCCTTGCCTGTACCTCACTTTAAAACAGCAACACGTGTAATTAACAAAGCTGGGCCAATTCTTCACCATACTCATTTGCTTGTATGTGTTATCCCTTACTTTTCATCGGTCGTGTCTCTTAGATTGTAAATCCTCTGGGGCGGGGATTGTCTCCTGTGTTTGTTCAGTGCCTGGCACAGTGGGGCTCCAATCCCAATTGGGAATTGTAGGCACCGCCACAATATAAATAGTTACCACAACTAGCTCTTCTCTAGCCCTTTTTATCAGTCGATCTCAAAGCACTTTACAGAGGAGGTCATATGTCCAATGGCCGGTGAGGGACAGTAGATGGGGAGGGCTCTGAGTTACTAGAGAGAATTCTTTCCCAGGTGTCCGACTGGTGGGTCTTGCCCACTTGCTCTCAGGGTCTAACTGATCACCATGATGGAGTTGGGAAGGAATTTTCCCCTGGGTCAGATTGACAGAGACACGGGTTTTTTTTGCCTTCCTCTGCAGCATAGGACTCTCAAATTTGAAGTTTTGAAATCATGATTTCAGGACTTCAGTAAATCAGCCAGAGGTTAGGGGTCTATTACAGGAGTGGGTGGGAGAGTTTCTGTGGCCTGCCATGTCCAGGAGGCCAAACTAGATGATCATGATGGACCCTTCTGGCCTTAAAGTCTGAGTCTATGAGTATCATTTTCCCCATTTTAAAAATTTGGGAAACTGAGGCACAGGGCAGAGACGCGACTTGCCCAAGGACAACCAGAAGGCCTGTGGCAGAGCCGGGAATTGTCCAGTGCCCTATTCATTTGGCTATACTGCCTCCCTAATAATAATTATAATCCATAAAGAGATTGAAGATGAGCAAGAACCTGAACACCCAAGAATTTCATATCTGAACATTACCTCACAAGAATACATGATGTGGTGCCATGAACATTAATGATCCACAGAGCTGAGTTTTAGTGTTACATGAGAGTTGTACCCGAGGTTTAAAGCCTGTTAACTTTGCAGACAGCAGGCTTCTTAAGAAGCCAGAGTTCCAAGCAACTGAGGTGAGAAGTTACTGAAAATGCAGGTAGCGTCTGACTAGAGACACGATCTGTAGTGAGGAGTTAGACAAGGTGAGGCTGTAAAAGGCCAGTCATTGTACACAAGAGGTTTGCTCTGAATGTGGAGCCATTGGCAGGAGTGCTGGGAAGGAAGCGCAGCCTATCTGAGTACTTTTAGCTCAAAGCTACGTGAAGGCAGGAAGTGGCGGTGGTAGTTGTCTGCATTTCCACCATTAGGATTTGAGGTAACTTGGGATTTTGTGCTGCTTTTGGCACGGAGTTGCTCCAGTTTGCCAAGTTTCATTAATCAACAGCCAGAGGTTACATGAAGGGGATGGTGCCTACCAATGGGGAATTCAAGGACCAGAATGAGAAGTTTCAATAACATTTAGTCAAAAGGCACTTCCAGTTTCTTACTTTTGGTTCCTGGAACATTACTGCCATCCATTAACTATTGTCAGTGGGCTCAGAGGTTCATGCAGCACACTCACATCCACTAGCGATGTCAGATTGGCCTGCTACTACATGAAAAATGTCAAATCTTGCAGCTTCTTAGCTGCAGATTTTGTCTGATTTAGTGTTTTGGGATCTGATGCCATTATCTTCTGAAAGGGAAAGATGACTTGAATTAGAGCCTGTCTCTAACAGACATTTTGCAGTCTCATATGAGTAGAATTTTCAGGCATAATCCAGGGATGCTGTGTCGAAGGAGAGCTGTTTTGGGGGGTTTCTCTGAGTGTGGGGTGTGTGCCTCAGTTTCCCCCCCAGGTGTTTGTTTTTCAGTGATGGGACCCGGGTGTGTGATTATTGTAGAGGCCACCGGAGGGTGGAAGGGCTTTCCCCAGCCACACATTCACTGCCCAGACCCCTTTGTCCTCCTGAGTCAGCCAGCTGGGACAGGTTGTGGCAGATGAAGACCAGGAGGAGTGGCCACCTTGCCCCAGAAGGACACAAAGGACTGGGAGGGGTGAGGGGACAGCTCTGGGGGTAACTGGAGGGAAGAGGGAGTTCCCCGTGGGAGCCTGGCGGGGAGGGAGCCCCGAGAATGGGGCCCTTCAGATAGTTGCTGCTGTAACTCCTAGTAAAAGTGATAGCTAGCAAAGACTTTCTACGCCATGGACCTGAGAACTAATAAACCCTTCTGGCTGCCAGACTGGCTGTGAATCGCTTCTGACTGCAAGGCGGGGTGCATGGCCCTTTGGGCATGGAGGAACTCCCCGGGAGCCATCCAAGGGGGGCTCCCGCAGGGGGAGTTCCAGGCGGAGCAGGAGTGCTGAACACTGCGGGGCCAGAGTCAGGAGGCTGCAGCACTGGTGCGCGGAGACCTGAGAGGCAGACTCGAGTCCTGAGTGGCTGCGCCTGAGTGATTCAAGGGCACGATCCCTGTGGGACTCCCGTCACAGATGCATAAAGAGTAAATGGTACCTAGATTCACCAAATTGTTGGGCTTTCCTTCCCACCTCCCCTTAATCTCTGGGGCAGATTCTCTCCCTCCTGGGGTTGCTCCTCTTTCTTTTACGTGTGACATCCCAGCTGGTAGCCACTGTACTACTGCCTTTTACCTTGCCTTAATCCATCCCTGGCATTACCTTTGCTAATTGAGCAACTGTGCTGTATATGGTACTGTATCTCGCTGGGTAAGTATGATAAACATATGACTTCAGCATGCTAAATGACAGTATGTACAATGTGGGTTAAGCCCTAGGATATTTTTAGTTCTCTGTTGGCCTTATTGCACTCCTTGCTATATTTCTCTGGGAAACAGTTGCTGAATAGCAGCATTTGACTTGACCCATGTAACTCCAGTCTCTGGGAAAGCTGGGTTTCCTGCCAGCCTTCAGAATTCTGGAACAACTTGTTTTCCCACTGGAAATGTTTTCAAGACTTCAGCTCGCATTCACTTTGCCAGAACGTCTACACATGGGCCCAATCCTGAAACTGCCCCGTAACTGTCCTGTTTAAATATATGAGAGCGACAAGGTGGGTGAGGTGATATCTTTTATTGGACTAACTTCTGTAGGTGAAAGAGACACACTTCCCGGTTCCACAGAGCTCTGCCACCTTGTCTCTCTCCAACACAGCTACAGCGGCACTGCAAACAACCTATCTGAAAAGAATATTAGGCCACCAGTTTAAATTGAGATTCGGCAGTAGGCACCAAAAGTCTAATCATCTCACTGCAGTTGTACAGCCACTATGAAATGAACTATATGGATGGTTTAGTTAGTGCTTGATTGGTGTTCACAGAAAAAATACCACCCTCCTATTTGTGCTAATTGTCAGTTCAGTGGAGAAGCCATGTATTGAGTGGATTTTGAAACTTTTGTATCCTTTTGCCCCTAAAGTTGGTCCCGCCAAAACAGGACTGGAACATGTTGCTAGGGCAGTGTTGAAAAGTCGGCAATGGAGCTGTTCAAACTCTCTGCTCTAATCTAGAGGGACCTGAATCTAATCTGCTCTAATCTAGAGGGACCTGAAATTGAAAGGCTCCATGGTCAGTCCCCTGGCAAACCTGTTCTCTGATCCTATAATCTACATTTGAGAGTAAGATAGATGCCCTAACCACAAAGCTGATTTCTGGTTAGGGGATTTGGATTCAGTTCCTGGCTGTGCCACAGACTTCCTGTACGATGCTGGGTGAATCTATCTGTAAAGTAGAGATAGTAAGACTTCCTTTCTCCCACAGGCTGTCTTTTCTATATGGATAGTAAGCTCTTTGGAGCATGACCAGTCTCTACATGTATATACAGGGCCTCGCATAATGGAGTCCTGATCATGGGTAAGACTTCTAGGCATTTTTGTAATATAACAAGTTAATTATAAGGCTCTTGGAAGAGAAGTTGTCTTGTGAGGCTGAGTCCGTCACTTTACAGGCACAGTTCAGCATTTTATTTTAATAGACGTTATCAAGACTGACAGGTCCCAACTGAATCTTCACATAAAAAGAATTATTACATTTTCTGCTGTTCCCAGAGAATAGATCGCTGCCTCATTTTATGTGGTCTGCTGAAATTAGTGCCACAATCCCAGTTTCTTTGAGAGTTGATCCCTCAGTAAGCAAAACTCAGATCAGATGGTTTGTTTGCAATGGTAGACGCTCGTTTCACACACATGCCTATGAACAAAAGCAAAGGTGTTATGTCTAAGTTTAGTCCAACAAGCCTTGACTAGAGTCCCTTTGACTGGATTTAAACCGACAAGACACACCTCTTTGAATTGTTCCAGTGGGGTAGCCGTGTTAGTCTGTATACAGCTGTCTCACTACCGAAGATAAATTACTTTGCTCACCCATTCTCACCTCCTACTCAATGGTCATCATTAGATCTTAAGTACCGGACTCCACCTCCCCCATTGTTCTCAATCACCTGTATATCTATAAGATGCCTCTGTGTTACCTATTTTCTGTATTACTGCATCTGAAGAAGAGAGCTGAAGTCTCTCGAAAGCTTATGCCTGCAAATATTAAATTAGTCTTTAAAGTGCCACAGAACTCTTGTTGTTTTTACCTCTTTGAATGACGACATCATCCTATGAACTTGAATAGCAATTTAAATAAATTGTCCTTTGTTAGACTCCAAACTAACTGGGAGATTTCCAAAGGCACAAAGGGTAATTAGGTGGCAAACTCTCCTGGAAAGTCAAACTGCCATTTGTGCCTTTGGACATCTCTCCTGAAACTGCTGTTGTGGATTGTCTCTGATCCATTTGGATTTGGGACACTGTTCCAGAATGGACCTGTTACTAGTATAGTATATGTTGCAGTACCAAAATCTCTGCTATAGATTTGCATCCATAGCTGATTTGGCTAAGAGTTTGCAGCTCTAGTGGGCACCAGGCTGTAAATACTCAGCTACTTGCACAGGTGATGTATTTCAGACACCCTATTACACAGGATCTAGAGCATCCTAAATTTAGAAGATTTGGGATGAAGTCATCAACTGTATCTAACTGGTTAAATGTAGAAATACTGAGGTATTTGCCCTCTTCATATCTGGGGTGACTTACTAAGATTACATCATAAAGACCCAGAGAAAAAAATGGCTTCACTGTCTGTATTCCTCCTTTGGGGCTAAGAAGTCATTTTTAATTAAATAGAAATCCTATTGGTTCAGATCCCTTAGGAGGGAGTTCGTTGCGAGGCAAATTATGATAATTAAAATCTGATTGCATAATTGATCACGGGGATCGATATGTAGACAAGAAGCCCCACAAAGATGTAAGATTCCTCTCCCCCTCCCTCACCGCTCTGCAATCTTATGGAGTTATTTGCCGGATCTTTCTCTGTGTGAGCTTCTAACTGGGTTAAATCTGTTTCCTTGTTTTAATTTAAACAGTATTTCCTTCTGATGTTGTTTGGGGAATACTAAGTCTTCCAAATATATACAACAAAGTAGCGATGGGAAGGTGGGACTGAATTTGCTTATCATAATGGAAAGGAAATCTGGTCTGCTGGGGGACTGTTCTCTTTGGGTATCCCAATTCATGTCCGAGGCCTAGCCTTAAAGGCAAAATTGAGTTCTGACTTCACAAGACAATGAAGCAACAGAGGGGAAAAACAGCCAAGTTGGCAGGACAAGGGAAGAATACCCTTCTGAAATAAAACAACAGTAAGTATGTTGGCCTGTGAACAGCATCGAAAACCCCAAATATTCAAAAACCATGAGTCAGGTCCTCAAAACCATGAGATTGGTTTTAAAATAATAACATTTAAATCAAAAGATCTCTAAATTTATTTTTTGTGGTTCATAATTTCAGTCTTTTCTCTCCGGACATGGTGACTAGAAACTTCTTTTTTTAATGAAAGCTCAGATTTTCACATAAGGACATGACTGTAAGAATTATGGTTTTTAAAAAATCACTGAATTGTGCAAGAGTACGATACAATCACGAGTTGACAACCCTCCTTTCCCCTTTATTTTACATGAGAATTAAGAAATAATACAACATTTCTTTCAGTTTCTGTACACCGGCTCTGTAAGGAGGGCAAGCAGGGTGGTCCAAGCAGTTGCAACCTCCAGGGGGTGCTGTACCATTGTGGTGCTTGGCATCTTTTTTTTTTTTTTTTAAATTTACTCTAGCTGATTGGCCAGCCTTTTTTTGATCTCTGCTGATTAGCCAGCTTTTGGGGGGGAAGGGTTTGGAGGGGGCATCAACATTTTCTGCTTGGGTTGGCAAAATGTTTAGGGCTACTCCCGCTGTACAGCTTTTATCGTCATCATGGTTGAGGGGAAACAAGCACACAGAAGTGAAGTGACTTGCTACGGTCACACAGAGGTGAAGTGTCATGTGCAGTAGCAAGCAACGTGTTAGGGACAGAGCTGAGAATAGATCCTAACACTCCTGAATGCCAGTCTAGTGCCAGATCTGTTAGACTACACTGCCCTGCTCCTTTCTAAGGACCTGCATATGCAGTTCTTTTTCACTTGAGTTGTATGCTGAATTCAGAGGGACTATTTGAGTAAGGGCTGTGTGTATGAGTAATTTATTCTTGCAGGATCAGTGCCATTATCTTACATTTAAAAAAAAAACAACAAACCTTTCTATTTATCTAAAACTACTAATTCACATTTAAAACTCTTAAGTATCTGAGTATATTTAAAGAAGAGATTCTCTTAAAAATAAAACAAAAAAACCCCTGCAGCTTTCCAAACTAAAACAAGACTTTGCATTAATCACAGTTAGTCTTCTGGGGAGGCGGAGGTTGTGGAATACAAGGCATTTGAGGATCCATCAAGTTCATGGGAAAATAAGCCAGGAAGAGCAACAAATAAACACTGTGACCTCTTGACTCTTAGTTAGCCCCGGAGCTATGGTAAGTTTGCAGTGAGGCACTTGGTTCCAGACAGGAATTTTCATTGCTGTAGTGATGTAAATCACTGTCAGAGTGAGGTCTCTAAAGACTTGTCTAAGCTAGGATTTTTCAGAGCCCCAATTCCCAGTGGGTGCCCCTCACCAGTGACAGCACAAGTGGAAGCTGTAGGATAGATAGGGCTCAGACAGCCCAATGCATTTTTACCACTGTCAAAGCAGCGCTGAACAACACAGTGGTATAAATGCCAGAGTCTTGTCTACATTGCAATTTCCATTGTTGATTCTGGCTTGTTCTGGCGGATGAAAGAGGGTGTACCTTAAGCATTTCAAACAGACTGAATTAAGGGTTAAAAAGTAAAATATGTTTAAAAATCATTTCATTTTAATGAATATTAATTTAATGATAATTTAAAATGAAATGATTTTAAATCTAATTGACTTTTCACCATTAGTTCAGCTGCTTTGGGTTCCCACCCCCCCACACTCTTTTGTGTGGACTAGACTGGGCTGTGCCTAGTCACTTTCACTTCCTGGTTTCCATGCACATGCACCAGTTGTGTTTTAAGCTGCAAACACTGGGTCCCATGCAGTATTGCCAACCCCTAAGCATTGGGGTTCTTTGTATTTACTTTCTGGTTTTCGAGCCTTTAGATGTCACACTTTCACTCTTTTCTCTCCAGCCAACAGAGTTAGAAATGTATACGTCTTTAAATAAATAAATATATATATATATATAAGTTGAAATTCTTGTATAATTATGTGTAGGAGCTGGGACTTCAAGAAAAGCAGCAGATATTGCAATACTCACAGTAGAAGCATGAGATGTAAACACTCTTCCTGTGCTCAAGGGAATAGAAAGTGCCAGGCCCACAGAGAATGGTCAATGTGACTGTATGGCTAGGTTGTATTGCCCTGTACTGCTAGAGCGCAGCTCTGCATGTCTGAGGAGTGATACTAAAGGGAAGAGAAATGTGCTCTTCGCAGCATGGTTCCCTGTATGTCCTTCAAGAATGACAGCTGCTCTGGCTTGTAGCTCTCACTGCATGGAGGCGGGGCTCTGCATGCATTGGGGAGGGACCCCAAATGTAGAATGCCATGTCTTTGGAAGATTCTCCTAAGTGGATCACTGGACCTTTCGTTGGCCATGCTATCTGGTGGCCTATGACCCACCACCAACCAGAGAAGATGGCCTAGGCTGGGCAGCTCAGGAGCCTTTTAAGGTCCAAAGGGGAGGATCTGGCCCATACTACCACCATAGTAATACATACCATCACTGGAATCTTTCTGAATGAGATGCTATAACTCAATCACAGTTTGGAGCTTGACGCAAGAACCACATGGCGATATTAAATGGCTGCATATACAGCATGTCCAACTAGATGATCACAATAGTGCCCTTATGACCTTTAAAATCTATGACTCTATTAAAACATTTCTAGTAATATCAGCATCTATAAAAGTCTGTTTTAAAAAAAACAAACACCCTTAAATATTGTGTCTTAACCGATGGCCTGGGCCCTTCTGAATATGGTAAAACTTACAATCACCTTTTTTTTTTTGGGGGTGGGGAGAGATACAAGGGCATTCCAGCAGGTGAAGAATATTGCAACTCATCAGAAGTTAATTGAACCCACCAGCCTTACTGTGACAGCAGACTATACCTGGAGGAAACCAACTCCTGAGCATTCGGAGCTGACAACAAAGGAAATTGGCACACTCTATTTGAACCTTATTTCAAATCATTTTACATGCTTTCTACTTTAAAAAAGATATGGGGAGTATTTAGAAGCAAAGTATTTGCAACCGATGCTTTTATCTCTGGAGGCAAAGCTTAGACAACATCCACTTGATTTACAGATTCATTGGTGAATTATACAACATCGAGGGCCTGTTTCAACTCCAACTGAAGCCAGTGGAATGACACTTATTGGCTCCAAATGCTTGTAAAATTCCATATCCCTGTGTGAAGTCATATAAAAAAAATTAGCTAAGTTGGCAAGAGCCATTGGAATCTGCCTGGATTTATTTATTTTTCATTTTTATTCATTAAAATGCTGTGAACATAGATTAACTTTCATTGCTCGGTGGTAGTTGTTGTTTCACTCTACACCTCCAAATGGGATCCATGAGTGCTTTGATAAAGGGAATGAGAGGCCAGTTGGTATCACTGTATCTTGTGTGAGTGTTCCTGTATCTTCTTGCTGACATGATGTTGTGTACAGTCTTTTGGCAAATCTTGACCTTTTTGTAGAAGATCAAGTGTGGTAACCATTTAATGCAATGCCTGGAGACTAGTCCCTGCACTTGCAGGGGTAGAGGGTCCATGTTACAATAAGCCTCTTCCATCTCCTAGTGAACTGCTGATCATATAGCCCTGTGCTTAGCACTTGGAATCTGGAAAATGTGAAGTGCCATTAAGGGAAGTCCATGTCCTTATTCTCCAGCAATGGCTGTGCCTGAGTCAAGTCCTGAATGGAGAGTGATCTAATCAGACCTAGGAAGTCCAAATGGATTGGCACATGCCACTTGACTCTGGGGTGGTGGAAATCCTTGGGGTATGGCTGCTGCTGTTTGATTTCTGCCCCTTGGAGAAGTAGGATTACAGGATGGGAATGTCTGCAGGTGTCCTCCTCCCTTCCACTATAGAGACACTTCCCCATGGGTTCATCCTATGTATTCTTCCTCTACAACATTGTTGCCCAGTAAGAATCCTTTTTATGACACATCTGGCTTCTCCGTGTCTGTAAGACATCCTGTTCCCCCATTTGTTCCTCCCTTGCTCTCCTGCTCCTTTGCTAATAGCAGCAAAGATCTCTCCTTGGTTCATTCTGTAGCCTCTTTTTTTCCTCTCCAGCATACAGTTGAGGAAGGAAAACATTCGATGTGAGTAAGTAAGGCTAAAATTCCCATTTCTGTTTCTCATGCCCCAGCTATAAACTATGTAGGGAAAAACAGTGACTCTTATTTATTTTAATTTTTTTAAGGCAGACTCCTTTGGAATGTGTGAGACAGAAAAGATTGGTTGGTGTATAAATGCTGAAAGCAGGACTGGCCGCTAGATGCAATAGCACCCTGGGTAAAACAGAATTGTATGCCTTCCATCTTCCCACTCCACCTCAGATGGCTCTCTTGCTTCCAACAGTCATTCCTTCACCTGGAACCTTTTTTCTGCTCAGTGGTTCATGGGTAATCAGAAGGTCACAGCTGAGGAACAGCACAGTTCATGAGTAGCCTCTGTGCTCTTCTGATGCCCTCTCAGGCAGTGTCCACGCTTTGAGCTGGGGTTGTGATTCCCAGCTAGGGAAATGTACCTGTGCTAGCTCTGATCAAGCTGGTGTGCTAAAAATAGAGTGGAATGCAAGCTGTGGGAGGGGCTAGCCATGCTGAGTACGGTCCCTTCTGAGAGGGTAGGCACATACTTGGAGTGGCTAGCCCTTCCAGCTGCTTGTGCCACTGGGACTATCATCTAGTATCTAGTCCTTGATCTGGGAATTACACCCCCAGCTTGAAGTGTAGACACACCTTTAGACATGATGCTCTAAATGGCCACTTATTTAAGATATGTCTACACTTTAGTGGCACAGCTATTGTGCTGCAGCTGTAGCGCTGTATGTAGATGCTTCCTGCATCGACCGAAGGGGATTTTCCATTGCTGTAGTTAATCCACCTTTCCAAGGAGCAGTAACTAGGTTGATGGAAGAATTCTTTCATCGAACTGTCTGCATCTACACTGGGGATTAGGTCAACCAAACTACATCATACTGGGCATGAAATTTTTCACAGCCCTGAGCGATGTAGCTAGATGGACCTAATGTTTAGGTGTAGACCGGGCCTTATTGTACAGTCTATGCCTCATGCTGCCACTAACTGAGACCTATGGAAAGGGTTTTATTGTACTATACACACAGACAAACAGGACAGGCTAGATTGTCACATCTCATACCTGGCCACACAGTACTCCACTCATGCATACGTCCCCCCTGCTCAGATTGTGCCATTCGCTGCAAGGTGGGGGGAGCTGTGGTCCTGTCCACTCTCCTCGCTGTCTAATGTAGTTGGCCAATATTGCCATGCAAACAGGGGGTGTTAAGTGTTACAGGCAACGGGGTTGGGTAGCTTACTCCTCCACAGAGCTTGAAAGGAATCGTGACTGTCTGACCCACAGTTCCTTCCCTGACTACACCTGTGCCAATACAGTTATGCGCCACCCCTTACTCAGAGCAGATAGTAAAGTTACAACCAAGCCCTAGGCAACTTTCATTATGAAGAATTATTTGAAGCTAAATACTATCCTAGCTGTAATGTGAGGTGATGTGCCCTAGATACCATGCTGATGGGTGCATTAGAATCCCCTAACAGACAGATATCCTTTAAGTACCATAGTCTCTCAATTCATTTACTCAAGCTTCATATTTTTCATTCCCTTTTTAAATTAAAATTAGAAAGAATTTAAAAGCCTTAGAATCAAAAGCCTGTGTCATAGTCTTGATTTGTGTCAAGGTTTTGAGGGCAGGCCATTTTATTTAATAACTGTTCCCTGCCTTTTCAGATAAATCCCCCTTTGCAGAGTTCATCTTTCCTAAAGGGTTTCACAGCTGATTATGGACACAAATAACTCATCAAAAAAAATTAGCAATACTCAGCGTATGGCCAGCCCTGAATTATTATCCAGTTAATGATGCGGCAATGTATGTTTCCAGCTGTGCTGTAGTGGCATGCGGACCTTGGCAGCTGTTGTGGAACTCATCAAATACCTGTTGAGCGTCATCCCCTATTTGTCATAAACCTAAAGGTTCCTTTGGGGGAAAGAATGATATCAGCTGCTAATTCATAGTACATTATAGCTAAATTCTGACATGATCATTATCAAGGGGCTGGTGTTTGATTTTTAGTTTTTTTGAGGGAAATTGTATTCAGATTATTTACTGTCTCGTGATGTTATGTGATTTCCATGGAGATGCAATTTGGCTTATGTTGTGGGACTACAAAATCCAGTTTCCAGATGAGCTGCGAAATAGCCACCTTGGGCCAGATTTCTTAAAGGAACCTAGATATTTAGATGCAGTTAGGCCCCTAATGGGATGGTCAAAAGCACCTAGAAATCTATGGGAGTTAGACACCTGTGTGTAGAGCTGTGTGGAGGATAGAAATTCTGTTTCGCAGAAGATTTTGAGATTTGTCTTCCTTCCAATTAGCATCAAACTCCTAAAATTTCAAAATTCTCTGTGAATGAAAACTCTGAAGAAAACTTGTTTAAATTTTTGCCTTTTAAAACTGTTCTGTTATTATTAATAACACTAAAGTTGACATGAAAAGTTGTATCAGAAAGAAAAATCAAAATGTTTATTCTGGAATGTCAAAATTGGACTTTTTGACATTTTGTTGGAACTTTTTGTCCCATTTTTCCCCCTCCGAAATGAAATTTTGGCAAAAATGACACTATTTCATGAAGGGTTTTAGCTCAGTTAATGCTTTCCTGACCAGCTCTATGCGGATCTTCTGAAATTTCCTGTAGGTACCAATCTGCATCTTTAGAGGCCTGAATCCCTTTAAAAATCTGGCCCCTAGTCCTGGTGATTAAGGTGTGGGATTGGGGCTTTGAAGAGTTCAATTTCTGGCTCTGCCACAGAGTTCCTGTGAGACCTTGGTCAAGTCACGTGATTTCCCTGTGTCCCAGTTTCTCCTCTGTAAAATGAGGATGATAGTACTTCTTTTGTGTCTTTGGATTGTAAGATATTCAGAGCAGGGACTGTCTCTTTTTAAATGGATATATAGTACTCCATACAATGGTGGCTCAGTCTCAGGTAGGATTGTGAGGGGTCACTTTAATCCATCAGTGTGTGTGTATTTATAGGTTCTCCTCTGTGCTGATCCATAGACGATATGAGTTGTCACAGCCACCAGCTTTTAAGTTCAGGCTGTAGCAGCTCATGCTTTTAGCTGTGGAGTTCCCTGGCTGAGTTCCTGGCCGAGATGGTGAACATCACACTACTGTAATACATATAATTATTAATAAGAAATCCAAAGACATTTTGTGTAAGAATGGAAGTTACAGTCAGTGTCCTGGCCAAATCCAGATGTGGGTAACTCCATTTTGTCTCCCTAAAACATTTTCATTTGGATATGGTATTTTTCCTTTCATAAATTGTTGTCTAGTGCTGTTAAGCCAGCTGCAGCGTTCCATCCTAGAGAGAGTTGCATTTCAGTGTTGGGCGAAATTAGTCACATGTATTTTCATGTGTTCATGTGTCTCTTGAAACTGTAAAAGCATGGACTTGCTTATAGTGTAGGCTTGACCCCCAATCACCACTATGAATGCTATACAAGTACTATGGACTGATAGAAACAGTGCAAAAGGTAAATGGAATACTTAGCTGGTGAAGAGATTTCTAGTGGGCATGACACAGAATAGGCACTAAATTGCCACTAATAGGATGCAGAAAACATTTGCAGCTGCTTGAGATGAAACGGACAGAGGTGGATGCCTTTCTTTTGGCCCAAAATACTGAGATGCTTTCAGGCCAGAAATGTTCTTTCTGTTGCCAGCCCCTGTAGAATCTTCTTGGCTTGACGTCCCTGTGTATAACAGCGTATATAGTAGTCCAATAAAAGATATGATCTACCTTGTCTTGCTATCACTTTATCATCTGAAATGTTGCTGTAGCTAATGCTCATTCATATTTGATTTGTACCTAGTGTTTTTCAAGGCTGCAAAGCCATCCATCCAGGGTAGATGTCTGTCTCACTGCTGTCCTCTGCTTATTATTATATATGTTTGTGTAAATACCTTGCTATCCTCTGGTGTTAATTCAGTTTGATTTAAATATTGTGAACAGTGTTCTCCTGCCCCCTTGCCTTGGAGGGTTTATTTCAACATTCTGTGTATATAGTAGTCTGTGTCTTATTGTTTCTGTTTCAAATATATATGAGAAATGCAAAGATTGGCCCCTGATCCCATATTCATGCCCATGGTCAGTTCACCCAATGGGATATGTGATTAATCTTATTGAGGCTAAAATTAAACATGTACTTTGCAAGATCAGAGCTGTTGCGACAAATCAGTGGAAAACACCAAGTTAAGCCTGATTCTGCATTCTTTACCCACCCCCCCTGGACTTGCCATTTTTTATACTTTGTCCCTTGGGATAAAGTCCTCACATCTCTCTGTTGTCATTTATATCATGATGTCCAGCATCACTGCAACATATCATCATGACCCTGAGATGCAAACAGCACATCACTGAGATGTGGTGGTGTTGCATTTTTTTTATGTCTTAGCAACACCACCCAAATCAGAGCTGTCCCTTGAAAACTGGAACATGTGGCAACCCACGGCATACATGGTACAAAATATTTCATGCTAATTAGAGATCTCCATTGTATCTATCTTAATCAGTCCTAAAAGAAGTGGCTAAAGCAATCTTGTGTCATTATTAAATATTGAGAAAGGTAATATTTGCACAACATAACAAAAAAAAAGCCACTCGAGTAATAATATAAGAGTTCGACACAATAGATTTTAACAGCTTGTATGGTGCTGCTTGTAAATATGTGTTTAGGGAGATATTAAAATGCAGATCATTGACCTGATAAGCCATAATATCATCTTCAGAGCCATTAAGATGTGTCGGTTGAATGAATATTTAGAATCTCTGCAGCATGTGTAGTAAAAATTTGCATGAAAAGTAGTTCGTTATATTTCAGGTGCAGAGAAAGTGAAAGATGTGGACCACTTGAATTAGTCCATACTCTAAACCAAGAGAGACCAGAGTTCTGCTCAGGGGTTTATGTGATCCTCCAGAACTCCTGCTGTGGCCCAGTACAGTACTGTGGGAAGTGCTGCCTACTGGATGGAGCTAGGACTCCTGAGTTCTATTTCTGGCTCTGCTGCTGACTCACTGTGTGAACTCTGGCAAGTAAACTAACCTTTCTGAGCCTTGGTTTCAGTCTTTGGATGAAAACTGCTCTATAAGTGCGAACGATGGATGCTGCCGAAAGTCTTAACATGATTTCCCAAGTGCAGCAGTCATCGTAACGGGGAGCTGTTTCCATGTTCTTCTATTGCTATAAGTGACCAAAGGCAGAGGTACAACAGTCAGTGCTCTCTGTTGCTTGGTAGCTCAGTTCTGGGGTTCAGTCTTTGGGGACAGCAGTAGGTCTGAGACAGAAAGCTCAACCTTTGGGGGAGAGACCCCTCTGGCCTATTAAACATCAGTCCCAGAGGGAGTCTCATCTACCACAAATAGGGGTGGTTAAGCGGAAGAAAAAAGAAGGGCATTTCAGAGATGGATATAGTTTTTACTTCTTGGCAAGAAAAATAATGGTGTTGTAGTGTCACTATGGCATAATGCACATAGACTGCTAGACACCACAGAAGAGTTGCCCTGCCCATCCCCCCACCATCTAGCCAATGTCGAGATCTTTTGGCATGCTGCAATTGGTCATTGATTATGTGTGGAACTAAATGGGTTGGCCCCTTAATTTTTGAGATAGGTGGTAATCTGAGGGTATCAAAGAACTGTACGGGGGAAAACTGACTATTGAGCTGACTTCTTTGTGTGCCAAATTGGAGCCACTGTAATATAGCTTCTATTTTGCACATAATTGCCAACTTAACATTTCTAAGGGGGGGGGGTGATTTTGGAAGCAGTTCTCTGTGCAAACATATTTTCATTCCATCAATTCTTATTTTAGGATAAAATACACCAGCCGCATGACACCATCTGCTCATCACAGTCTGAGACATGGAAATTCCTCCCTTGCCTCAGTGTTACACGTGCGCCTTTCTCCAAAGCGATATAATGAAGGATGCAGTGTGTTAATAGTTTGGTGTGGTCTGCTTCGGAGTGAAAGGAGAATCAATAATTCTTAAGTCTGTTAGCTGATGACTTGTCTGAATGCCAACACTGATGCCCTCAAGAATTGCCTGCCAAAGTGACTATCCAAGTGAACCAAGCAGAATGTAATTTCCATGAGTCATTTTGCAAACTTTTTAAGGGCAAAATCCTGCACACGTAGTTCTATATTCAAACAAAATTCCTCCTGAAGTCAGTAGATCAAATCCTGGCATCCTGTTTCCCATTTACCTCAATGGAACTTTCGTCTGAGTAAAACAGAGTAAAGACCCATTGGGGTGGAGAAGGGGATGTCTGAGGGGTTGAACCAAGCCTGTGGGATTTGGGCCTGTAGAAATGGTAGAATTTTTAAAAAGCATGCAGTGAATCACTATGAGAAGAGCTGCTTTTGCCTACTGTTTCCATAGCAGTGACAGAGATAGCAGGAGAGAGGTTTGCCTTTTCAAAAGATGCTTTTTGGTGCTTGCGGGCAGTATTCACACTGAATGGTGGGACAGGAGATCCCGCTCTGGGGTGCTGTAGTTCTGCTCCCCTCTAGATGCTGCTAAGCTGCCCCATGCTAGAGATCACTCTGTCTCTCTGGTCTGTGAAAGCACCTATGGAAAGAGAAAACACTTTGGTGGAACCGGTTGTGCTCCAAAGGCAAAGTGATGTGGAGCATCAAACCTACAGATGGGTCTGAACTGAAACCCTGCCTCCCATTATTCTTGAGCTTGGGATCCAAACTCTGTAATTGTCCATTTGTCTCTAATGGGATATGCCAAAAATTCTAGATCCAATCCTCTCCAAACTTTAGATCAAGATTCAAACTCTCTGACTCAGGCCCAGGCTACCTACCCCATGGGCTGTAGTGATAACACACCATAGGAGGCCATTATCTCCTCCTCTGCAAATTACTCCCTCCAACACCACCATTCCAGCACAGCCCTGGGTAGGGATAGAGTTCTCCCTTGGCTGTTGTTTTCATTTGCTTTCTCTTTTTTCCTCCTGCAAGTTGAAATGTATCCCCTTTGTAATGGGCTCAGTTTTTATTAGCAAAGGATTATGCCTCTTTATTAACCTTCGAGTAAGGCTACACAAGCTGTGTGAAATACTGTTTACCGGTGCATATGGCATCATAAAAGCCACTGCTGGTGTCATGCAGCCTGTTAAAATACAGCAAATGAAGTTTCTGGGTCATTTAGTAAGGAGATTAAATCTTTCTTTTTCATTCTGTTTTGGTTTTTTGTTTTCTTTTTTGTGCTTCCTGATTAGAGACTTGTAAATAATCCGGGCAAAACAGTCTCTGTAAATTATAATTAGAAAAAAGCATATAGACAGTTCATTATTTTTATGAATCCCAGTTCATAATAGTAGTAGTGTCTATTGCAAAGTTCCAATAATAATAAAAATATCAATACTAAAAACTCTACTGCTGATCCAAGTAAAGTAAAACTTGATCAGGCCATGTAACATTGGGCTCTTTGTACTCTCTTTCCTGCTGTTTATCTAAAGCACATTTATTATGTTCAATAGATTTCTACTTCTGGCTGTTTATATCTCCATGAGTTTAAGAGCCTTTGCCTAATTAAGGCCAGCGAGATTTTCACCACACAGCTCCAGTTCCACTTAAAGAATAATTTCCGTGCCATTCTGCTCTCTGGAGGGAGATTAGGCCAAAATTAGAAATAAATAAATAGAAAAAAAAGAGAACTGTGAGAAAAAAACAGCTTCAAACTGCACAGTATATTTCCTGTAACGTGGGGTCTGTTCAATGGGTCTTTAGCTACATTATAACCTATTTGCAGATAAATAATGGAAGAGATGCAAAAGGTTTTCTATTATGAGTTAGTGTATCTGCGTGTCTGCACAGAGGCTGAGTAGCATGCTTTGCTGCTGACTAGCCTTTAATTAAACTGATCAGACAAGATTTATTGATTCCATCCATTGAGGCTGCTTTTTGAAATACAGCAGCCTGTTTCTATTAAGTCGACACAGAAGTGTCATTTTAAAAAATGGCATTGTGGGCCTGATTCTCACGTACACAGATGTCTGCTAATCAAGCCCCGTTGTTTTGTTTACTTGGTTCTCTTCAGAATTTGCTCACTCCAGCTTTTGTCACGTCTGCTTACTTAAAGGCATGGGAAATATAAGGGGTGAATGGATTGCACACTGACATATTTCTTTAACAAAAAGTAGCTTTCCGTTTGAACCGTGGGATCGGGAGGAGAGGGGATCTGAGATAGAGAGAGAGAAAGCACCTCTCTCTCTCGAGCTGTATAGTTTTGGAAACTGATTGGATCCAAGTTATATGTAAGGAATGGCAAGGCAATATGTGTACCAGATACTATACGATGGAAATTAAGGAAGTGTTATTAACGACCAAATTTTGCCAACCTTACTCATGTTGAGTAGTGACTTATTCCACAGTTAGTCCCATTAGTTACAGAATAAGGCCCTGATTCAGGAAAGCACTTAAGCATGTGCTGAAGTCAGTGCTTAATTTGTGTCAGGGCTTGGCAGTTCATAGCCCTGGGACCTCTAGGCTTGGCAGTTCATAGCCCAGGGACTTCTGGGTTTGTTGCATCAGTTATGAATGCAAAAAAATTGTTTGAGCCCCGGCACCTCTCTCGTTACAAAGTAAGCACTAGCTGAAATTCATCATCAGAGGCCAAAGTCCATTGAAGTCAGTGAAGTTTTCCCATTGACTTCAGCAGGCTTTGGATCAGCCCCTAGGATGTCACTGTGAAGCACATGCTTGAGTCCCATAGAGTATGTCTACACAGCAATAAAACACCTGCAACTGGCCTGGGTCAGCTGACTTGGGCTCATGGGGCTTTGGCTGCAGGGCTATAAATTGCAGTGTAGACGTTCAGGCTCCAGGCTCGTAACTGCATGCTTCAAGTTACACATGCCTAAGTGATGTTCTCAGTGGGGATGGTTTCCTGAATTGGGATGTCTAGGGGCATGTCTACTCTACACACTAAGCCTGGATGCTAACTAAATTTTGTGTGCAAGCCTCCATTTTGTTCACACATAAATCAGTCTGACTCAGATCAGCAAAGCACTCAGGACCCAGGTCCTAGGACCCTGCTGGGGGTGGGTCAGAGCCTGAGTCCCACTGTGACTTGGGACCAACCCTTGTCATTTTGCAGTATGGACACAGCTCAAGCCACAGACTTGAGTCAGAAAGTCTGTGTCTTGCAGAATGGCCATGGTAGCATGACTGTGAGACATGGGTCCAGCAGGTTGACAAGTGTGGGCTTGGAAACACTGAGTCTCCATGCCCAGATCCCACATACCCAGGTTTTCAATGAAATGTAGATATATCCTAAGAAAGCTGTCTTGAATAAAGGTAGCACAAATCTGGCCCTTTGAAAGCAGTCAGGAAAGGAGATATTAGTTAATGGAGGATAACAAATTGACTATCAGTTCAGAGTGTAATGCCTTTGTGAAGAATAAATAGACTCTTAAGATTTTTTTTCTTGAAGGATTTCTTACATGGTAAGAGAGTTTGAAGAGTCACTTATCACATTTTGCTGAGACCGTACCTGGGATCCCATGCATACAAGGAGCGCTCTTACTTAAACAAACAAACCAACCCTCTAAGCTAGGTAGCATACACAGATGGGTAGCCAGAATGATAGAGTTATAGGAGTTCAAGGGAATTCAGCAGCCTATTTAGTCCAAAGAAATGTTTAATAGGGGGATGATGAACTTAAGGGTTATTAAATACCAGGAAGATGAAATGACATTAGATACACAAAGAACAATGGGCCCCAATCTAATAAAGGGCGAATTCAAATAGGAAGTGAGGATAAACTGTCAGATGGTTAAGGGCAATCGGACAGTGGAATAGTTTGCTTAATGAGGTAATTATAGCAAACTCAGTAGAGCTGTTCAGGTCTCTAGATTCAATAAATGTAGTGTTGAATTTTTCCTGCTTGACACAAAGGTTTGGACAAGGTGACCCAGCAGTCCTTTTCCAATCCTGTCCTCTGTGACCATTAGCTGGGCAATAATCTGTATTTTAATTTAAAAAAAAAAACAAAAACAAAAAACGAGAAACAAGATTCTTAAACTTTAACGGTAGAAAGTAAGAGAAGAAGAGCCAGACACAGGGTCCTTGAATTACAGCTGTGCTCTAGTTTCACAATAAAAGCTGAAGAGTGAAGTGCTTCAGTTTGTTTTTCTAGTTGAGATTTAAAGCCTTTGGTGTCACAGCATGCTGTGTCTGGGCAAAATCTTGTTACCACGTGAAACTGAAAAATGACTAATTCACTTCCAGGGTGAATTAAGATAAATCAAAATAAGGCCACTTTAATTTTAAATAAGAATGTCTATACAGGGGTTTAATGCAGTTTAACTAATCTGGATTAATTTTTATGAGTGTCCTTGTGTAGACAAGCCCTAACTTTCTTTGATTCCTTTGGAAGTCAAACTGGGATTCAAGGCTGGTCTGTTTTTTGTTTTGATTTTTCTTGAACCACAGCTGAAATAGAGGCTATTAATGGTTAAATGGCTGATCTTCATTAACCACCATTACAATCCTCATGAGATGTTCAGCTATAAATGCTCTGTTTTATCCTTACACATTTTGTAATATTAATTTTAGGAATATCCGTGGAAAAAAGGGACTGTGTACAGCAGTGGTTTTCAAAAATTTTTCTCACAAACCAGTGGAAGGAAACCACTTATCTCCGCGACCCAAAACAATAATATCTTCTGACTAGAGTTTTCATAAAATCATAATAAAGGGCAATACATGCTAGCGTTAGCCACTTCACTTCAAGTAATAACTAAAATTAGATATTGATGTTACTTGTAAAACATTTTAAAATACGGTATAAATATAGTACACAAGATGATTGGGTTGAGTTTCACTTACTTAATGTGGCTGGTGAGCCTGCCTGTTGTTCAGGATCTTGTTCCAATCTGGATCACACGATGAAAGCGCTACCTCCAAATCAGGTGCGCTGTTGAGTTGGTTATTTTCTTTTGTTTTTAACTTTGTTGAAGTCGAAAATCCCAGTTCACACATGTAGGTTGTTGTGAACCGTGACAACAGAACACTAATCTGACTTAACAGTGGATATTCTTTGAAAATACTTATCCAAAAGGATGATAAATTTAATGACTTGTGGTGTGTTTTGAGAGTGCTGTCAAAAGAGAGTTGCAGCAGCTCTTTTTCAGGCATTAAGTTTAGCTCCATTATTGATTCAGGATTTTCGAAAGCAAAAGGATCTTTTACCCAATGCTTTTCCTTCAAATTTTCAAACCCCTCTTCAGGGAAATAGCGACTAAAATTTCAGATAGAGCTTTTTCTTCTTCATATGGCTGATGTAAATGTAGAGCAATAACTATAATTTTATATTCACATGGGTAAGCCAGATAATCACGTCTGGAGTAGCAGAGTGTGTTTCTGTGATGCCTCTTTTGTATTTGTGAATTGGGCATTTAGTTGTTATATGTTCCTTGATCTGTTCTGGGTGACCACTGTCGCACACTAGGGAGTCATTAATTTTCCATTTGTGCAGCAGGTATCTGCATCTGCCATGGTTTGTGTGGATGCGATTTAGGGTTGCCTATGAGCTTCATGGGAAATCGAAGCCAGGGATCTTCTGCATCGGGTCTTTTACAAGGTGTTTATTTGTAACTTCTCGTAAACTCCATTTGGCTTTCCAAGCTTCCAAGGGTTAAAGTTGCATTGTTGAAGGTTAAATGCGTGGGTCGAAAAGGGCTTACGCAACTTCAGGCAATGGTGAGGGACTTTGTTAAGATCCTGGTGGATGGGAAGACGTTCGTTCTCCACGTTCTCCACGAATTTCCGAAGGATTGTGGCATCGCAGCGAATGGATGGGGGAGCAATGTGCGACAGCACTAGCAGCCAAGGCGTTGGGGTTGACTTGAGGGGTCCAGTGATCCACTGCATTGCAGCATTCACTTGGACATCAGCAAATCAAGTATGGCTACTTCTGGTCCATACTGGTGCACAGAACTTGGATACGGAATGCATGAGGTCCATCTCAGATGTCCATAACACTGATGCTGATGCTCCCCGGCTTGTGCTTGCCAATTCCTGGACCAGATTGACAGAGCAGCGAGATATAACTGTTGGACACTTTTTTCATTTCATTCACTTTTTCTTCACTGATGCTGTTCTCTTCAGTGTGTTGTAACAGTGGTGGGACCAGGCAGTAGCTTGGATGATTACTTTTCAGTCATGCTTGCCACAGAGCTAATGACTTTTAGAATGCTTGTCTGTTCACAGTGTTGAAACGCATAATGATTGCTTCTTCCTTGTAACTTCAAATTCAGTTAGTTTAACATTGAGAAAATGTCATCTAGATATGACAACATTCTTAACCAACAGTTGTTGTCAAACAAATTTGCCAAGTTAGACCGTTTCTCTACCAGAAAAATGTGAATCTCATTCCTGAGTTGGGACCAGCTTGAAAGCACACTGCCCTGTGACCGCCACCATACTTCTGCGTGAAAAAATTAATGAGTGTGCTCCATGCCCATTTCTGATCATAATGCTTCTAAAAGCTTGTTGTTCAGTGAGCTTTTGTTTCATGAAATTAACAATTTTCACTACTTCCTTCTGTATTGCCATGAGATCAGAGGAAATATCCTTGCACGTCAAAGCTTTGCATGAATGAAGAGTGATTGCAAACAACATTACCTCAGATGCCTCAGATATTTTTTTCACAACTCCGCTATTTCTACCTATCATATCTGCTGCACTGTCACTTGTAAATTCCCTTGCAATTAGCCCAGTCCAATTTGTATTGTCCAACTACAAAGCCATGCAGTACTTTGAATATCTGTGCTCCTATTGTATTTGTTGGTAAAGTCAGACAACGCAGCAAATCTTCTATAAAGTCATCTTGCCATACATACCGCACATAAACTAACAGTGTTGCACTATTTGAAATATCAGTACTTTCATCAAGTTGGATAGCAAAATCCCCAGCTGACTGTAACCGAGCAATAAGCTGGGCTTCCAAATGCTCTGCAACATCACAATATTTGCTAGGATATTGTGTTATCACTGAGAAGAATACTTCTCAATTTTTCAGCAGACTTCTTGTAGAAAATTGTACACACCATATCAAGAGAATAAGTTTTTCGGCAACTGTATGGGCCATTTTCTCTCTTGCCAAATGAAATGCAACCAATATGATGCCTATTGTGCCTTATCATTCAAAGTAGTTGACCAACGAAGAACTTGCACTGATAACTTTAATCCCTGTTGCTTCCACTGAAAATATTCAAGAAGCTTGTCAATGAGTTTCTCATGTGTTGTTTCTAAATATCGTTTTAACTTTGACGGTTTAAAACTCTTGTTTGCAAGCATCTCGCCGCAAATAACACAGCGGGGCTTTGGGTCTCGAATTGCCTTAGCACAACTGATGAAACCATATTTCAAAAAAGCATCACTATACCGCCTCCTCCACGATTTGGTTTTTTTAGTAGGTAGCTCAGACAAGGTGGACATGGCAGAAGTTTGTCCATTATTACTGGAACTTTCTGTTGCAGATGACACACTTATACTTACACTTTTTCATTTTCAGATGTAGATGGATTACTTTTTCTTATTACAAAATTATCCATTTTTCAGGATGAAGGTTTGTTGATTAAGCCTTGCAGTTTGAGTCTCCAAAGCATTAACAAAACTGACGGTGTGCAGAAGGCAGTCTAGTCAGGTGATTACATTCAAAATGGCTACGTTGGAACGCATATAGTGCGTAAACCTCTCGGCAAACAAATAAGTCTTACCAGAAATAAGTAAAATGTCTGAGATTTAAATGATTGTAATATTATTTTAAACTGTAATGAAAGACATTTTGAGAGATTATGACACTTTACATTTGCAAGCGACCCAGTGCCTAGTGTTCTGTGACCCAGTACTAGGTCACGACCCATACTTTAAAAACCACTGGTGTGCAGGGTTGTCATTTCCTCTAGTCTAAAAAAACAAAACAACCCACCGAAAACACCTTTTTCCTGTAGAAAAAAATAAAAAAGCTGGAGGAAAACTATGAAAGTTTTATGAAATGAGACGCAAATTACATACTGCCAGAACTTCACCTCTTTGTGAAAATGGGCTGAATTAATCCTGGGTTTAATTCCACTGAAGTGAGTGAATAAAGAAATTGATGGCATTGCACCTGCAAGAGATTTAGCCCAGGAAATCTAACATACTGAGCTAAATGATTTGCAAAGTAAAATATATTTATTTTTTTGGGCCACAATTATACAGTTTGTTACTCGTCTCATTTTTAAATGCGCTGATAATTGCAAAAATAATTAAGGAGATTCCAGAGGGATCCCAATTAATGGATAATGGTCACCAAATAGTAATTTTTAGTGTTTGTGAAGATGAAGTGAGTTGATATATTTCAGGGTATGAGACTGGCAAATATTGCACAAAGCAGTTGATGGTTATTACATTCTTGTAACAGAATTAATACAATGATTTAATCTGTGCAATAATTAATATTACTCAGTGATCCTCACTCAGATAGTTATCTGGAAGTGACTAAAATTATTTAATTTTATATGATTTTGAAAGGACAATGATCTGACTGGCAGAATTCATTAGAGAGCAAACAATACACAGCAAAAGAGAGAAGAGGACTATGTAATAATGCTTTGTACCTGTATATCCAAGTGTGTTACAGTTATTAATTAAGCTTCATGACACATCTGTGAAATAAATATTATTATACACTTAATACAGGTGGGTAAATTGAGGGACACAGAATAGCTGTTGTGGTCCTTTTATGACTCCTGCTCTTTTCTGGATGGAATGTCAGGCCTAAGTGTTTGTGGTTGTGTCCTCATTTAATAGTTGATCTAAGAGGAGACTGTAATCTATGGTACTCCTGGAAAAAATAGATGCTGAAGGCTTTCCTTTAGTATCAGTAGCTAGGGCTGTGTTTGGAGCACAAGATCCTTAAAACAATTCCCCTATTCAGCATGTGGGTGGCATAGGTGGTGATTTTGGTCCCAGATTTCATTATCAAATGCTGTAGTCTCTCGCTCTTCACTGTATTCTACAATCCAATGATTGATGTGATATGTTAGCAGATGCAGAGTGTTTTCCATTGGTTGATGGTGGGCTGAGGGCATGTTAGGGACATGGGGACTTGTTCTGATCTCACTTTCACTGGTGTAAGGAAGGAGTTATTCCAAAGAAGTCAGTGGAGCTTCATCAATATAAAACATGTCTGAAGGTACAGTCAGGCCCTGGTGTTTTATTTCAGTCTCTCAAGAGGGTGTGGAACTGTGCCAGTAGCAATGGGAATGGAGAATGCAGTAGATCTTGCAGTACAAAACGGAGGAAAACTGTATCTGAAGTGAAAATGGATGCTTGTTCAGAAACAAAACAAGGTTGCTGTTCGCAGAGGGAGTCCACTGAACTTATTAACTATTAGTATTTATTACAGTGTGACACTGTGCCTGATGTAGAGCTGGTTGAAGATGTTTTTATTCCCATGAAATTTTTTTTTTTTTTTTTAATTTTCATAAAAATTTGTCTTAAAAATTTTCAGGTTTTAGTTGAAAAACTGAAAACTTTTCACTTTTCAGCAACCGGGAACCCAAAAATCTCAGATGAAAACCTAGCCATGTCCTTATTAACTAGCCGTTAGAGACCTTTCCACTTCTATTCAGATTCTGCCACATTTCTTGTTGTACATATGGAACTGCCCAAAAGTTGCCCAACATTTGGGCCATCAGAATATTGTTTGAACTGTGAGTCGACAATGCTAGAGACCTACTCTGTGTTCTGTAATCCATACAGCAGATGGTACTGCTTTGTAATCTTCTCTACCTGTGGTAGATGAACCAAAGTGTATCATTAGCGCACTGTGGTTGGGCAGTGCAGCAAGAGTTACCAAAACAGTGAGAGAAATCATAAAGGCTGAAGAATGAAAATCCAAATGATCAGTAGCCAATACAGTATGTGTTAAAGAAAGGCTGCTTTGGAAAAGTGCCAGCCTCTTTTTGGGGGCAAAGAGAGCGAGCATGCTCAATTTTATCCTTGCATTATGTAAATATTTGAATTGCCTAGTAATGACCCATTGAGATTATGCCAGTAGAGATGTGTCGTGATCCAAGAAAGGTAGATATTTCTCTGTGAATATTTGTAGAAATGTGTAGTCAAAAGTGCATATGGCGCACTGTTTGTGTTCTACAAATAATACATTGCATGTTCTCAACTAAACTCGGTAACTGGGTGAAGGTCTATGGCCTGTGTTGTGAAGGCGGTCAGACTAAATGATCAATGGTCCTTTCTGGCCTTAATATCTATGAATAACATTACTATGAGACTACCATTATTAACGTCCACAAAGCAGAATACTGTGTGTCTGTGTCCCTGCTTAGAAACAAAGGATGCTTAATTAAAATGCACCTTTACATTGATAGTTTAATAAGGCCCATAATATTTAAAAGACATAAGCATGGAAATCGCACAGCCTATTGTAATGTTTTTTAAAGTTGAAGCAGGCTGACAACATTTCCTACTGGGAATATCCTTTCCAATATCTTAATTCCTCTAAGAAGGTGCCAGAAGTCTTTCTGGTCAGATACCATAGGCTAATCCCTGTCTGCTCTGTGGTGCAGTAATTGAATGGAGCAGTTCATCACAGCAGAGAAAAGCAGTCTTTCTTTATAACTGTTCCTCTAGTTCATCTTGACTTGTCAACCTCTGGCAGGTTCTCCATCCTTTACACCGTTCCATTTCAACTCACTTAACAGGTCATAGTTGTGTATCTAGGATGGAATCTGAGAATTTACTGAGGGCATTTCATTACCACACAGAATTCTTCCTGTCTTTCTTGATTTTTCCTTTGTACTTTGTATTTTTATAGACTACTGTAGGACTGGATTCTGCTCTGAATCTGGCCCTGAATTTATAAATCCTTAGCATTTATCATTCCTACTGGGCTGGGTGACTGAAAGAGATTTTGTAGCTGAGCAAAAAAAATCTGTACATTTCTGTCAGGAAAAGTCTGTCCAAGACTGGCACTTGTATCTCATTTTGTTGTATGTATTTTTGCAAAAAAGTGGGGCTAAACAATTTAAAGAGATTTGTAATTATTGGTTTTGTAACACGGAAGCAAGGGACTGAATGAAAACTTTAAAATTCAGTTCTAATTTCCTCTAGCTGAAGAGACACTATAGTGCTTTAATATTTCAACAAATTATTTAGGATCAAATTTTGACTTCCATGTACACATGATGGAGATGCCTGGGCGCTGCACGTGAGTGGCTGAGAGAAGAATTTGGCACTTTAATTTTTAAACACTGTGTCAAACCTGTATTAATAGCAATATGTAGACTGGTTCAGTCTCTTCTAATAGATTCCAAGCAACCACAAATGAAATAATTTTTCAGCAAAATGGTTGCCACTGGATAGGTATGCTCAGAAAAACCAACTGCAATTAATAATGTTACTGAGATGATACTTGAGATAGTAGCAAGCAAGAGATGCAGCTGGAAACTCAGAGCAGGGGGGTTCTCAGCAGAGACGGGTGAGAGGAAGGACTGTCTTATGGTATAGGCACTGGGATTCAGTAGAGCTGGGTTCCTTCAGTTCCTGGCTCTACCAGAGACGGCTTGTGCGTTCTTGGGCACATCACTTAATCTCTCTGTGTCTATTTAGATTGTAAAAGACAGAGCCTGGCCCAAGGAGTTTCCAGTGTGTGGGTATGGTGCCTAACATGCTGGAGCCAACCGGCACCATCTCAATACAAGTAGTGATAATAATCATCATCTGATGTCTGAGCTTTCAGTGACATTTACATTGAACAAGGATATAGAATCACTTCAAGTGCCCTACTGGTTGGAAAGCAAGCCCTTCAGTGATGACGGGTGTATCAGACGAGACTCTTCAGACAGATGTAAGATTGTGTATGCTGCTTTAAAAAGGGATATTGATTATGAAGTCTCTAAGCTATTTTCCCTGAGATCTTAGACGCATAACTCAGAAAAAGAGAGCAGAACTGACAGAAAGAATGAGAGCCTTCCTCAAAGAAGACATTATAACATCATTATTGTATCCGGCCAAACTCGGAGGGCTTTGTGATGAGCAAAACTACATTTTTAAAAAAAGCAATAAATCATCCACAAAGTTCTAAGAGACATAGAAGGATGGCGGCCCAGGAGATAGGCCAGCGAGGGAAGCTCTCAGAGTATGAGGAATTCAAAGAAGATTTCAGTGGGACTACTCGTGCGAGTAGGGGCTTGCAGGACTGGATCTGTATTTCCTTATTCTTAATTAGTTTGCCTTGTGGGATTCAGAACTTAGACTATTGCAGAAACATTTGTCTTGGACTTGGATTCTGCTCTGATGAGTTAGTGGTGGAGTTGTACACTTAATGTCGTGCTGAAGCATGAGTTATGAAGAGCCACTGGGTGCCGCAGGCCCCAGTGCAGGGGTTTTTCTTACGAAAATGTCAGTGGCTCTAGTTTTGAGAGGAAATGTGGACAGGTAGTTAAATCACGAGTCTCGGAGTCGGGAGACCTGGCCTGTTTCTAAGGTTACTACAAACTCTGTGATCTCGGGCAAAACAAAGGGTCATGGACCTGAGGTGTGGTAGTTTTAAAATTGCTTTGTGCTGTCCCGACTCTGCTTTCATTGAAGTCAGTGGGAGTTTTACCATTATCTTCAGTGGGAACAGACTCCTTTATGTTGCAAACTGTGTAGCTGCACAAAGTGGGTAGATCTGTATGGTAGCCATTTTTATATTCAGCTATGTTCCTACCTGAAAGATGTTAAGTGATGTGATCTTTATATACACTGTCTGGTGTATAGAGGAAAGCATGTTATAACCATAAAGCAAGGGACAAATTCTGAGCCTGGTTACACCAATGCAAATTTGGAGTAACTTGAATGGAGTCTATTGGCTCATCACTGTTGCTCTAGAGCTTATATTTACTTTGCCCTGGTGGAAATGACTACCCAAGGGGCAGGACAATGATGAATCAAGCCTGGTGAAGTTAACTGAGATCAGAATCTGGCCCAAGATACATAAGTGCCACTGGAAGAGTTAGTTGTTCTTGTCCCCTTCTATTGTAGCGTTGCAACAAGATACCCGTAAGTCACTTGCTATGTGTTTGGCTTGGTTAAAAATATGCAAATGGCAACCTTTGTTCCAATACATTCACTTCACTTGAGTTCAGTTATTTGGAATTCTTCTCTTTAGTAAATGGGTTGAAACATATGGTGGATTTCATTGCGGAGTGCCTTTTTTTTTTTTGGCTAAAGTCTCTGCCCCCCCACCCCTTCTTTTTGGCTCATGGAAAACTCACATTTTTAATGCTAACAGGAGTTGTGAATATGTGCTGAGAGGACAATATACAGTACCTGCCCTTAAAGACTCTGCTTGGAATAGCAAAACATAGAAACAATTAATGAATTAAAACTGTAGTTGTGTCCTTAGTCCAGCCACAGGAACAATTTTTATGGTGGGGTTGCTGAGAGCAATTGAACCAAACTGTACACACTGTATATGAAGAAAACCACTTCAAGCCAGGACACCCCCAACATCCTTAGTTCCAGCACCTATGCCTGGCGAGTCCCCTGTATTAATTAACCAGTTCGTTTAGGACAAGAATTTAGTGCCGCAAGTGGCCATCCATGAGCCTATTGTCAGTGTCTGTAACGCACATTGTTTTGTCTAGGTAATGCAGCATGTCCTGTGTGGAAGATTATTTAGCATTCTCAGGTGCCTGCCACACTTATAGTGCACAATCAAGTCGACTACAGGAATGAGTGACAGCTATAACAGAAAATGATTTCCAGGCAGCTGCTGGCTTGATATAGACTGTTAGGATCACATTTTGATCTCAAGTGTGAATCCAATGAAGTCAATAGAATTACATTGAATTCACAGTGGTGTGGCTGAAAGCAGAATCTAGCCTTTAATGTTGTCTTAAGTCAGTCAGCCAGAGTTGCTTCTGTGCTTCTAGATCTGAGAATCTAAAGTTCTGTAGTTACAGCTGTATCTGAAATGTACACTATTGAAAACTGTGCTTAAGCTCTGAGAGTTCTGTTCTCAGTGTGTGTATGTGTGAAGGGAGGCAGCATGAACTAATGTTGGGGTGAATCCAGTCATCTAATTTCTCTGTGGCTCAGTTTTCCATTTGTAAAATGGGGACAATAATTCCTTCCTACTGTAGCTCAAAGCAGAGTTATAAGGCTGGACTAATTGTTAGTACAGTGTTTGAGAGCCTCAAGTAAAAGGTACTATAGGTGGGTATTATGCCCTGAGAGGGCATGGATCCAATTTGCCAAACGTCATGGTGGATTGTCCATCACTAACTATTTTAAAATCAAGATTGGAAGTTTTTCTAAAAGATCTGCTCTAGGAATTATTGTGAGGAAGTTTTATAGCCTGTGTTATACAAGAGGTCAGACTGGATGATCACAATGGTCCCTTCTGGCCTTGGGATTTATGAATATTTAGTCCACACTTTTGGGCTAGATACATTTGATCACTTGGAGCTTTATACTTTTCTCTCTCTTGCCTATTGCCCATTGCTATCAACAGCTCCATTGTCACCCAAGAGCATGATACAGCCCTTAAAATGTACCTGTGCTATACGTAGGAGTGAGGAAATCTTTCTTCCACATGATGTTGTTTTTTTCCAGTGACCCTATTCTCACTTTCAGAACTCTGTTGCAGTTAGAAAAAATAATAATAATGAATTTTGAATAATGAATAATATGGGCTGTACTTTGTAAAGAGATTATCTCCATTTATTCTTTTTATAAAAAATTTCAGAAGGGAAAGCACTTGTCCCAATACACAGAAGCAATTTTTCTTTTCAATGGATCCTGTGACTCAAATCTAAACCTTTGCTCTCAGAGGAACACTTTTCAGATGTTTACTTACTGTTCAATCCCTGGTAGGCAGCCTGAAAAAAAATAGTCAGATGAGATGTGGCTCCTTGAAAGTTATACTGCTTTATATTGTTAGAAAACAGAGATTGAACTGATTCATGTAGCAGCCTGTCTCTTCTCAATAGGGGGAGGAAAGAGTTTCCTTTGGATCTTAGGTTTTTATCAGCTGCCCAGTAAAACTGTAATATAAATATATATATGTATGTATATGTAGAGTCTTTTATCTGGATGGATTCCAAAATAGTTGACAAACTTTATTTATATTTTTATAATTTGTCAACTATTTTGTTAAATAACTGCCTCTTATCCCACCCCAGAAATGGCTTCATTGCTGTGATGAGTGAAATTACTCACATTAACAATATTTATTAAAACATCATCCACATTTTAGATCTATGGTTAACAATAACAGTGTTGTGAATTCTCTTGCTGAATCTGTCAGAGGAATTAACTAAACATAAGGCGAAACATACGGTGGTGAGTGTGGCTCCTGCACCGTCGGATCTACCAGACAGAGCAGGAGGGAACCTACACGCTTTGGTTTGTGGCTTCTAGAAGGCAGTTAGGAGCAAAAAGGAATAATGAAACATTGAGAATCATAACAAAGGACCTTGGAAGCATTGCTTTAAATACCTACTTGGGGGCAAATTGTCATCTTCCAGTGCAGCAAAGTGCACACAGACTGATTGGCAGGCAGAAGAGGGATACAGAAACTCTCTTTTCTTCTTTCCCACTCCGAGCCCCAGAACTAATGAGGAGTCTCAAGGCTGTAGCAGTGTCTATAGACTGGCACATGTACCCTGTGTTGGTGTTTCGGCCTTTGATCAGAATAACTCACCCTCTGCCCCACTGGCCACATCTTGACTCCTGCCACCTCCCTCTCCAATGCTTTCCTACCATGAGAGCTGCCATGGGTCAGTACATAGGGGTATGGCCTCTTCCTTCCAACCCCCATATGCCGTACTGCCTTTTGGGGCCTTGTATGCTCATACAGCATTTCCCCACATGGATGTATTCTGTGTTCACATTTCATAGAAGACTTTATTTCTATAGGGCTCAATTGTGGGATTCTTACTCTCAATATGAGCATTTACTCATGCGCGCAGTCTCATTGACTGTCTGCATGAATGAATGCTAAGGGCTTCACAGCGGGGCTCCGAACATTACAGACTTAATACATCCAAGGGTTGTTTATTGTCTAGAACATATTTCATTGCACCCCTGCTGCTCTCATACTTCCTGCATGTAACTTGGCCGAAAAAGATCAGAACTGTGAAGCATCATCTTGGATTCCAGCTGGGATACGTAACTTGGCTACTCACCCCTGCCCCAGCCACTTCCCACGTTAAATAGTTTCTCAGGACTGGAAATGCATCTCTTGGCTCATGCTTCAGATAAATGCAAAAGTTGTGGGTTCTTTGCCCCCCTCCCCCCCCCAAGTAGATTAGTTGTGTTTAGTAGTATGAAATTATGTCACTTATCAGTTCATCTGGGCGTTCTGTGCTTCTGAAATGTCACGTTCGTTGTAGAGCTGTTTGACAGGGTAGAGGGTTCTGCCGAGGGAGAAGGGTGAGGATGGGAGTTATCTGACACGTATATTTTCAAATTGAACAAAGCGTGATTTGTTTTTCTTTGCTGCAGTCTGCTACCAATTTTCAGTTTAGATTAATAGGTATGAAAACTGCAGTTCTGTGTGTCATATTCATTGTCTATTAACACTGTATCTAAATTGACAGGACCCCTTTTATTTTAATTTTTAATTCCCTTGCATTCATAATATACGTATCTACCTTCCCTTCTAATTGCCTTTGCCATGTCCAACTACTTAATTTGTGCTTATCCTTCCATAGGCTTTGATTCTTCTATCATCACACACCCACCAGAAGGAACAAATTAATGCTCTACCTGGAGTTGTTTTCAAAACTTAAATTGGGAGTCTGTCTGAATTCATATTTTATAGATTTGTCAGGAACCCCTGACATCTCTCTCTCAAGGACGTTTACTTCATTGATACTTTAATTGCAGCAATAATCAGTTTGCTGAAGAGGTGGGCTCTTCTCACGGCTGCCAAATCCGTACTGGCTGAGCATAGCGTGAGTTTGATTTATGTGCAGATAAACAGCCTTGGATCCTAGTCAGTCATTTAATCAGTTTTAATTCGGCTGCATAATCAGTAAACAGGAGGGTTTTTTTTATAAGGATGGTCTCTCCAGATGGTTTGGCATGTTACCCAGAGTGACACAGATAACATCCCTGTTTCTCATCAGTTTTATGTCAAAGGCATCTTCAGCTTTCTGACAATGTTTAAAAGAAAGGGATTGGGAGCCAAGACCTGCCTTCAGGCTTTCTCTGGTATCTAAGGAACCATCTCAGATATGCAGGCTAAAAAACAAGCATCTTCTTATCTCATGTTTTATGCAAGAATATCCACCAAATTCATGAGAAAATCGTCGAAAAGTCCACAAAGAAAAAGACGTTGCTTCCCATGTATCTTTGGATGTCGGCGCTTTTAAAAATCGGATGCACTTTGACCAGTTTGTTGTTTTAAGAAAAAAAATGATTCACTAGTGGAAATAACGGGTTGGATTGAGCTCTTTCCAGCCCACAGGAAGGGGTGGAGCTTAATGGCTCTGTTCCAGGGGGAGCGTCAGGAAGAAGAATGTCTTGGAGAGGTATGTTCTTTCCTGGGCTTCCCAGTTGCATTGGTTGGGAAGAGTCATTTGTGATGCCCATTTATAGCCCACAGCACCATCTCTCCCCCCTCCACTCCATTTCCCCATGTGTGGCCTCCACCTCTACTGGTTGTGGCTGTGGTTATTCTTTGCCCCTTCCTGCCCACTTCTTGTCCCATTGCTTTGGAGGGACCTAGGCCCTAAGCTTCCTCAAGCACTGGTACTGCAATTGAGACAGGCCCTAAGTAGTTCTGCAAGGCGTGGTGGAATCTGTACTCCCTTGTCCACTGGGTGAGAGCTAGGCACTCTGTGATTAGCACCTTTAATCTCCAGCTTGTATGCGATTGTTTGGTGTCAGTCGTGTGCACAGCACTGTACAAACCAAAGGGATGCTGCTCTACTGTACTGAGGATCTTATAATGAAAGGATCAAATCCTGAGGTCTTAACCCAGGTTTTTCTCAGTGTTAACTCGAGCAAATTTCCGCTGGCTTTAACTTATTGGCCCATTTAAATTATTATATATTTGCTTCTGATGTACTTAGCTAGGGTGTTTTCTGATTTATAAAAGGCCTCTGAAAAATTTCAAGAGAAAACAGCACTTTGGTGAGCTGAACCAGCGTGAGCAATCACAGCTGTAATAATAAAGCTTGCCTAAAAAGCTTGCACAGTTTGAAAAGTGAGCTGTGTGTCTTTGAACCTTGTTAACTTTTCTGTTTCCCTTTTGGTTCAGTGTGTAACCACATGCTGCCCCTTCAGTCACACCGATATACTGCATGAGACTTCACTACTGATGATCTGTGGCTGGTTTTTCTGCTGTGTTGTAGTCCCTTGCTATGCAACTAAGAGGCAGGAGTGGGGAATATATCGATGATGGAGCCTAGCACTGAACCGTTAGGAGTCAGATTAGTTTGGATGGGAAAATGTTGACATTGTTACAGTATCTTCTTGTGGTTTATGTAGTAACCCAGCAATGGCACATTTCTTTCATTTCAGGTTAAACCTACAGCTCTGTGTTTAAATGTTACTGACACTGTAACGAAAACCAATCAGAGCTACTGCATTCAAATTTTGGGCTGTGTCTTCATTCCTGGCACACCTATTGTGAGTTCAAAGGGAGCTCTGGATTAATAAGGAGGATGGGTTAGTGGATAAGGCACTGGACTTGGAATCAGGAGACCTGGGTCTAAATCCTAACTCAGCCACGGACTTCCTGTGTGATACTGGCAAGGCATTTAATCTGCTCTGTAATCTATCTGTAAACCCAGGATAGTCTTTCCCTAGCTCATGGGTGGTGGGAGGATAAAATCCATCATAAATCATGAGGTGCTCAGATGCAATCCTGACAAGAGTCACACAGGTAGCTAGGTATATTCTACTCTAATGCAAAAACTCCATCTTTATTAAGACTTCCATAGAACTTTGTCTGCAGCTCTTAGAATGCTTCACAAAGGTGCACAAGCATCATTAACTTCTTTTTTATATGCAGGAAATCAGCGGTGCAGAGGAGCAAAGAGGATTGTGTAGGGTGCTAGGGCAAGTGGATGGCAGAGTTTGGAGTGTAACCTGTGTCAGCTGACTCCCAGTCCATGAGACCACAGCTGTTGCTTCTTGAAGGCGGCGCTCTACAGTGTAATATTCTGCCCTTAGTAGCATTTGGGAGCTGCATGTGTAACCCATCGGGGAGTGTGCATTTCCAGTCCTCTTATGTGCCTGATTTACCAAAAATATGAATCTGTTGCAGCCCCAGGTGGCAAGCATTGGATCTTTATCTCACACTGTAACAAATCATGCTTTTAATTCTGGAGGTCCTTGGTTCAATCCCCAGTAGGTTGACCAAGATGGCAGCCAGCCTGTAATTATGGTCCTTATTTTGCATGGAGTTCTGCTTTGTAATGTTTCTGACAGTCCCTTCTTGACGCTCACTGTCATACTTAGCTTAGAATTTCTTTTCTTTGGTTGTGCAAATCATGGAGGCTGAGATTTTTTCAAAGCTGCATAACAGATTTGCACCCCAGTTTCCATTAATATTAATGGGAAGAGAGCATCCAAATAACCTGAGACACTTAAAAAATCCCATCCATAAATCATTTTTTAATTTTTTAACTGAGAGACGAGAACAGCTTCATGCTTTAACTTGGGAGGGAATTCAAAATCTGACTTCTTAAGTAGTGTTAGGTAAACACACCACTGCTTCCAAATACACATGCTGGTTATTTTATAGACTCGGACATCCTAGGGCCAAGAGACCACTGAGGTTTGTCTAGCCTGACCTCGTGCATCACAGCGGCCGTGAAAATCCCCTTGATGACTCCTGCTTTGAACCCACTAGCTGGTGGTTGAACTACATCATGCCCCTTAGAAAGCCTCCCCCCTCTTCCCTGTCTGGAGTTAAAAGGCTGGAGTTGACTTGTATATATTATGATCTAATGAACTGGCAAGTATGGCTGAGTAATATCGCCCTCAAGCAGAGGTGTTCCAGGATGAAGAGAGTGGGCAGGTGGGGAGGCTGGAAAGAGACCGGGTAGCCTAGCTGCAGGGACTGGAACGCACATTGTCCTTCTCCACTGACCACATACAGCAGCAATATAATCTGGGCTGAATGTTATTTACATGCCCTCTCCTTTTTGAGGAGGACCCCCTGAGTGCCATGTTGCCAAAGAACCAGGCCAGAGCTATAGGGAAAGCTGGGGCTGCTGGCTGGAAAACTCTGGTTCCCTTGGGATCTCTGGGCTCTGCAGGGTTTGGGATCCAGCCCCAGATGGAACAGCTGAGGAGAACCACATGGAGATTTCCTCTCCTAAAGGCCTTTCCTCTGGTTGTTCCCACAAGTGCAATTAGGGAAGGGAAGGAAATCGGAGAGTGATGATGTGTGTGTGACAGGTTTAAATGTTACAAAAAGGGCCTGAGAGCTGCCTCTGAATTGTGGAGACATGATGAATGAAGCTTCTTGTGGAAAACAATTGCCTCAGTCCTCTCTGCCAGCAGTGTGAATGCTCCTCTGTTATTGCAGCTTCCTTGTTTTGATTGGATGCTGCTGCAATTATTAGAACTATGTATTTTTTGCTGTAAGAGCTGCACACTTTACAGTCTTTTCTACAGGGAGGATAATCAGAAATCAGAGCTGAGCAAGAAATCCCGGGGGCCAGATTCTGATATTTGTTCATGAAAAGTGGCACCTTGCTGCCTGGGAGGTCCATGGTCCAGGGCTTAGGGCACTAGCCTGGGACTTGGAACGCCTGGGTTCATTTCCACTTTGGGCAAGTTATTTAGCCTCTCAGATCCCCATCTGTAAAATGGGCATAATAGCAGTTCCTACCAAACTGAGGTGTTGTGAGGATAAATACATTAAAGATTGTGAGGTGCTGAGATAGAACAATGATTGGGGGAGGCCAGGTAGGTATCTAGAAAGAGATGGGAGCTCCCATTGACTTCAGAGAGACTTCTCGTGGAGTAAGGCACTATTCCCTGTGGGCAAGGATACCAGAATCTGTCCCAGAGTGAGTGACCGATTGGCTAAAAATTTTGCCCACAGCTAGTCTGTGCTAAAACAACTTAAACTTTTCCTTACCATTGTGTTCCTGCCTGTCTACTTATCTATTTAGCCTGTAAGCTATTTGGGGCTGAGACTGTCATTGTCTATGTTTGGATACCATAAAAGGGGTCCAAACGGATTGAAGCTTTTTGGCATTACTACAATCTAAAGCTTAATACTATTACTACTAATAGATTAATCTTGCCTCTTTACTGTCATCAAGCAGCTAAGGAGTTTCTCCAATTCTGCAAACCCATTGTGAGAATTTCTAAATGTGAGTCGTGTTGGTTAGTTTGGATTGGACACAAAGTATGTTTCCATTTCTTGAATGGATGAAAATATTAGACTTTTGGAGCGAATGTGCTTGTGTACAAATGTGTTTTTCACAAATATTCTCCAGGATTTCAATAAGACAGAGGATGGTCCAGCGGTTAATGGTCTTAGAGACCTGGATTCAACCACAGCCCTCCTTTGTGACCATGGACAAGTCACTTAGTCACTCTGTGTCTCAATTCCCCATCTGTAAAATGGGGATAAATAGCCCTACCCATCCTCCTAGGGAATCTGAGAATGAATGCATTAGAGATTGTGAGGTGCACAGACACGCTGGTAACAGGGACCATATCCAAGATAGATAGTATTTGTTTGAAAATTGCTGTTTCTGCAAAATTTCTAAATCTGTGGCTAAGATATATGCAGAAAGCAAATGCAGAAGTGGTGTGCACGCAATCAAAACAAATTCCAAAGCCACATCGAAATGAACATTGATGGAAATTAGTTTGTAGAATTTGCCCTTCTCTGTATTTCACTCTTATTTCAGAATATCAGGGTTATTTTAAAAAAATGATTTTTAAAATAATGGGGTTTCTTTGGGGTTTTTTTTAGTCTCTGCTCTATCTTGCTGAGATCTGGTTGTATGTGTCTTCTCCCTGCTTACCACTTTCTTTGGTGTTTCCTCAGGTTACCACAGGATATTTCCCTGAACGTGACTTTGAATATGACATGCCAGTGATGCAGAGACAGTAAGTATTTAAGATTATATATACAGCCATGGTAACTTCTTCCCCTGGTCTTTGCTAGAACCTGCTTCTTTCTGAATCCATTTACGCAGAAAGCTTGGAAGGAAATGACTGTAAGATTATATAGTTCCAAAATGGAAGGTGCAGGCTGAAACACTTTGCTTTAAAACTCTTGTTTAAAAATTCCAAAAATGACTGTTTAGCTTGGATAAGAAATTCCCAGTGCATCCATCATTATTGCAGGAAAGGCCACAGAACCATAAAAATAAAAACAGCACTAATATCTATGAGCAACAAATAAAATGCAGTGATACAGTACCAAAATTTGGCATTCAATACCCAGGCACGGAACAAGTAAAGAGCGTTATACTGCCTTCTGCCTGAGTGTGGCGCTCCCATTCATATCCCTAGGAATTCCACTCTGAACCAAGGAGACCATAATGCTTCTAAACCTGGCAGGGGCATGTTGAGGAGACCTACTTTAAGTGGTGCTACACCAGGAATGAATTTGATTTTCGGTTCATTCTAGCTCTGACTGTGTTTTGTCGACCTTTTGTCACTTTGTGTCAGAATTGGAGCTCTGCAAAGCTTTTCACTCCTAAAAGCAAAACATTTTCCGTCTTTCACCATTTATACTTGGGGGAATAAAGTTTCTGACAATTAGCCTAAAATTTTCATTGTATCCAAAAGTAGCTTCCCTAATGGGAAGTTGCCTTCTCCTCCCACAAACTTTCTTCCCCTTGCCTGGCGGAAAAAGTATTTGTGGTATAAACCTGGTTAGATTTGTTAGCCTGGGACTGGAGAGAGCTTAGAAATGGAAATGTGCTGCTGTTATTTATTGGTTGGTCCCATTTCTAATTTTTATGGGTGAATTAAATAGTTAACTGTGAATTTCAGTAGATCTTTTCTAAACTTTATGCTGTGCCTTCTACTCAGCTCATTCACTGGTTCATTCAATCTCCATTTAATTGAGTGGAAAACTCAGCACCCAGACCACTTATAATGAAGATAAAACCGTTTCCAACCTTTATTTCAATCACTGTTGATGGCTTTCGACGGGTGTTATTGGATAACTCAATCACTAGCCATTGAAAATTGTGATTTTTTTTAATCAGTAGGCAAAGCATTTTTTCTCAAGGAGATTGAATGGGAAAGAGCTCGAGGAAAATACATGACGATAAGAGAATACAAAGAGAAAAATGGTGATACGTAGGTGTGATGAACTTTAGAGCTGCCTCTATGCAATGCATGCTGTTGCACACTATCTCGTGGCCGCATTGAAAATCTGATCAGCCACTTACACCAAAAAGTAGACAATGGATTATGCAAAATTACAGGCCCAATCCTGCAGCCTTTCCTTGCATAGAACCTCAATTGCTTTCATTAGGAGAAAAATTGGAACCCAGATTCAGAATGGACTGATACCTACTGGAGCAGATCTTGTAGTCCTTGCTTTGGATATTCGACTTCAATCACAGTTTGCTTGAATGAGTAGTGAAGTAGGGGACTTATTGTAGAGTCGTCCGCAGTTATTTGGTTACTTAGAGATATTCCTAGCAACAGTTATACTCTTAACTTGCTACGGGCCAAATGTGGGGCACGAAAACAAAATTCATCCAAGATATTTAATGACTCATTTCTTTAGTGTAGCTCAAACAGTGTTCAAAGAAAACCAAAATGCCCATTCTGCACAAAACCCACCGTCAGCACTGTAACAAGTAGATTACTGAGCCAACCATGTAAACACATATTTAGGGAGCTTTTTATATTGTCAGGTATATTAGATCAGCAAAGAAAGGCTGAGAATACAACACATTAGGGAATCGTTAACATGCTGTGTGTGGTATTCGTTTCCTGGACTCTAACACTTCCTCTGAGTACTACTATGGGTTATTGAGTAAACTATTATTTAAAGAGGCCTGAAATGCTTATTCTTGACCTCCATTGCTGAGCCATTATTGTTGTCTTATAAAAATCTGGACTCTAGTTTGACTCCTGTGAAGTCTTAAAAACCACATCCAATGAATTTTTGACAAGTTGTAACCCCCCACCCCCCACCCCAAAAAAAAAAGAAAAGAAAAAAAAAGTGTTTCTATAACAGAGATACCAACAAAACTTACTTTGATTGGCAGGAATTATAAAATAAAATCATAGCTCTGTCTTCCTAAATACAGTGATACCTGTACAAAAAACTACACTTGTGACCTCCCATCTTCAATGATTGTCCCTAAACAGTCCCAAACATATTGCATCCACTTCTTCTAATAGCTTCTTCAGGTTTCCACCAGATTAACTCCATCAAAATCAATGGCATCATTCCAGATTTACACAGGCACACTGGAGCAGCAGAATTTGGCCTATTGACTACAGTTCTCCATTAATTTTGTTCAAAGATCATCTCTATTGAGCAACCTTTTCTAGCCAAGCAACCCAGGGGGCCGGATCGTAAGAGATACGGAGTATCTTAATATGGGTGGAGGGTGCTCAGCACTTCTGAGGCTGAACTCAGAACTCTGGCTGGGATTCAGTCAAACATTAATTGTGTATGAGATGGCTGAACTAGGAAGTCATCAGGGCTGGGTTCATAATGGGATTAGTAAATAAAGGTGTCCGATGATGTTGGTGATTTTTTTCCCCCCCCCCCCCCCAACAATGATTTGCTCTTTTCTCCTAAAAAATAAATGATCACAGATTTTATTTCTCTTGGTGAAAGACATTTACAGTAATGCCTTCCACTGTACAGTGTAATGAATCATGTATATATGTGTATAGTTTATAAAAACATAAGTACACAAGTGACAGACTGACAGTACCCTGAAGAAATCTTATGGAATTAAGATGCATTTTATTGAATTAAGCTAAATTACTGAATTAGGGTTAATACCTTTGGGGTACATTGTATTAAAAATGCAGGGGTGTGTGTGTGTGGTGGTGGTGTTGCTGTCGTGATATTGTATGCATCTTCTCCAGTAGGGTGGGGAAATGCTGATGAACTTCCTCCATTATCAGCCTTTGTAGTCCCCTCCCCGAGACATGCATATAACTTGTTCAAATTGGATTCTCCAGAGACAGTAGACAAAGAACCGACTTTTGGCTAAATAACCTGGGTTTAGATGGACTCAGGGCCTTCTTCCTGATCCAGCATATGGACAGGACCCCTGCTCCATGGACGGCCCTAATCCTTAGGATAGGCTTGGAAAGACTAGGCCTGTGAGAATCCATGATAGGGTGAACTCTGACAAGCTTATTAGCATATGTGTAGGTTCTCTTATTGTTTTTTCTGTAATGCATTTTACCTTAAAAATAAAGTAGGCTTGCTTAGAACTGTATGGTAACTTTTATTTCTGTAACAATTTCTCTGTTCTCGGTCTCTGAAGAGAAAACAGGTAGGTCTGTTTAGGCAGACTGCCTTTGTTGGGAAATGCAAAGTGAAGTCAGGGAGCTGTGCAGCCTGCCCATGCTCAGTCAGAAGGGAGTGAGACTCAGGTCTCCACCCAAGAGGGCAACAGTTGGGAAGCTGGAAGCCTGCAAACGGGTGCCCTTGCTGGACCACAGAAGGGAAATACAGGTGCAGTTGCCCTGAACTGTGACAACACACTCATCTGTTTACTAATCCAAAACCTTAATGTCCATTGATTTAAACTGCTAACATGTTTAAAGAGTGGGTTTTTTTCTTTTTTGCCAATCTTTCCAGTCAGATCTGGGGGAAAAAAGGACATGGCAATTTCTTTGATTCCACCTCCCAAAGGAGAGACATTTTTGCTTCCCCCGTTTTCAAATTCTACAGGCTATAGAAGGACTGGGTGTCATTTAGCTGTTAAAGATTTTTTTTTCACTGATCAACATGGAGTAGCATCATTAACACAGGCAAATTACCATGCTTCATTGTACTCTGTCCATGGTACATTAGAGGCCCTTTTCCATTGGTAAAACTGGGCCTATTCTTCTGTAAAATGAGGGGCCCATTGGCAGTTCCTTGGCAAGTTAGACAGAGGAACTATTTAATGAAAGAAGAGAGTAGCTTAATGGGGGAAGAAATTGAACGTGACATGTGCAGGGAAAGATACCAAAAGATTGATCTATAAATCATCAGATAATGGCACTGAAATGTTTATCACGTTTCCCTGAGCAGACTTTGCTGAGGGAAGGACCTGCAATTTTTGGGGAAATGGATTAACAAGATTATTTTTAAAAACGTATTTTACAAAAATCAGGCTTTTCATTCCATTTCTCTTCTATGTGGCTGTGCTTTTAGACTAATGGAACCTGGCTTGCCACGCTTAGCTTTCTGGTCTGCAAAATGCTGTCTTGGCTTTTGGTGCTGGAATCGGAGTTCTGCTCAGAAAGGCCTGGCTTTTACAAATAGGTTTTTAGTTTAATAAAATGAAACCAATTAACCAGAAAATTCACTGCCAATGGATTTTACAAGTACATAAAAATATATTGCTCTTTCTCAACGCTTTTCATCACCCTTTAAAACGTTTCCTTTTCTTTCCTTTGCTGCAGCAGTGACGCAGCACAATAATGGGATTTATCCCCAGATCTGTCCCTTACACCTGCTCCTGAGGGCATTGGTCTCCAGCCCTGATTTTATATATATAATTTTGCCATTCTGTCTTACTTTGCTCCAGGTGTTCAGTGCTGCTTGCTTGTGGCCTAGGGAAAAACAGGGCCCATATGCTATAAAAAGGTGCTTTTTGAAAGGTTATCCAGAGCCACAAGTGGCTTGCATGTGTAATTTACAACAGAGGACCCCATGGCTAATCAGTAATCTCTCAAACACAGGTGTTAATGCAAGCAATGGCGAATTCTGAGCAGAGATGATATTGAGGAGAAGCGATAGGGCCTGATTATCCCCTCCTGCTGCCTCCGCGGGATTGGAAATGTCTCCTGGAAACTCTAAGCTGCCGTACATACTTCACAGGCTTCAGCACTAAAGAGGGTGAGGAGAATATCGTACAATGGCTGGAAGTTGAAGCTAGATCAATTCAGACAGGAGATAAGGTGTAAATTTTTGACAGTGAGAGTAATTAACCATTAGAACAACTTACCAAGGGTCATGGTGGATTCTCCATTGCTGACGATTTTTAAATCAAGATTGGATTTTTTTCTAAAAGATCTGCTCTAGGAATTATTGTGGGGAACTTTTCATGGCCTGTTGTAGCAGGGACATTATTTGCCTGACTCCCTCTTGTGGCCAGAGATGTTTCCATGGCACCCTCCATCTGCCCCCTCTCTTCGAGGCCCTTACGGAGTGCCCTAATAGTCTCTCTCAGGGGAATCATAAGCTCTGTCCTGAAACTGAGTCAGTAGTTCAAAGTAATTCAGAATAGTCCTCAGTGTCCCAAAAACCAGGTCCATCCTAGCAACCCCACAGTCCATACCTTAGGATACTATTCTGACATGGATTCCGTGCCTTTCCAGGATCTCCGTGACTTATTCGGGGGCAATGCTGGAGCAGTGGGAGCTGGCAGAGCATTGGCTGGCCTTGGGCCACCGAACAGCTGATCGGCGGCCCAACAGCTGACCAGCAGCCAGCCCACTGCTCTCCTCCCTTGCCGCAGGAGTAGCGACGGGGCTGCCGCTGTTGCAAGACCTGGCAGCAATCTGTTTTGTCCCCCCCAGGGTATTTTTAGTAAAAGTCAGGGATGGGTCATGGGCTTTGTGAATTTTTGTTCATTGCCCGTGATCTGTCTCTGACTTTTACTAAGAATACTCGTGACAGAATCTTAACCTTATTCAGACCCATCCACAGTGCTCCTGTGGACTGCGGAGCCTTTATTCTGCCCAGCAAAAATCTGGCTGCCCAGCTGCCTTCCTTCCTCTTTTGGTGGGCACCCTGTTCGGAGAGCGAAGGAGGCATATACGCTTCTCCTCCTGAGAGCTCCTCCAGATGGGCTGGGAGAGAGGGAAGCCCTGCCCCTTCCTGCGTTTACAGGGCTTCTGATCCCAGGCCCTTAAAGTAACACAATCCTGGAATTTTCCCATTCCACTGCGAACTCCCTGGGACCACCTCATCTCTTCCCATTTCAGCTGGTTCCCGAGGCTGTGCTCACATCAACGTCCCTGAGATGGGATTTTCTGCCCCTTCTCTCTCCCACCCCCCGCTTGGGTTTAAAGGGCCAGTACACCCTCTTACACCTGTGTTGTACAGGAAGTACGGCTAGATGATCACATTGGTCCCTTCGAGACTTGGACCCTGACATTTTTAAGAGGTTTCCTGATCTTGCTTGCAGGCTACAAGCCTCAGTAGGAAAGTGCGTGATCAGAGTCAATCTGCAGAGAGGCAGCCTTGATCAAGGTGGGTCGAGTTGTGCCTCTGTTTTAGGGAGCAGTGTGTGTTGTCTTTCTGTGCTTCAGTTCTTGTGTTATCGTTCTGAGTTGTAAGAAATAGGGTAGGGTTGCAACCTTCCAGCAAGAGTATTTTATTTTTATGTAACTTCTCTGTGTGTAAGCCTTAAACAGAACAGGAAATCACTGCCTAAGGGTGGTTTCTACCCTAGGTGTTTCCGCCGGGTACCTTTGTTCTTTCTTGCTTGAGGTCTGTCAGACTCTAAGGCTGATGCTGATACTGAAGAGCCGTGTTCCCCTCATCTTTACCTCCTCATCTCCTGCCCTCCCATCAAAAAAAAAAAAAAAAAAAAAAAAAAAATTAGCATCACCAAAGTATTACTACATAGCATCAGACTCTGCCCTATCTTTCTAAAAGCTTTCCAGGAACCCTTGGCTACTTGGAGCAAGCTGCTAACTTGAGGGTAATAATTTTGTCTGGGTTTTGTCACAGAAATTCAATTAAGGAGGATTATAAACACAGTTGTAGGCCTGTTTCATTTACAGTTGCAAATGAAACCCGGGCCACACACTGATCATTTATATAAGAAGGGGGGTGTCGGGTCATTTTTTGCAGCTGAAATCAAAATTACCTGAATGTTCCTTTGTGTTGCTTCACTTAGTACAGAAATGAGAGCGGTAGGGAGAACCTGGGGGATAAATAAAGAGGTGGTGGAAGGGTGTGAGTGAGACTAGCAGGGGGAAAACCACCCCTACTGTTTTTCAGGAGGAGGCACACTTCTCATGTACACATAATAAACTCCCCGTGGAGGTTTATTCCTCCGTAGAAAAATACCCTGAAGGGGAAGAGTGAGGAGTTATTTATTTTTGTTAACAAAGAGCACCGTTCTGTTTCCACAGTCCTGAGTTGGTTCCAAATCCTGCAGCCACTGGGGGCGAGGTGTGCAGCTTGCCTTTCATTCTTATTTCTGGGCTGCGCCAGCCAACTTTTTTTTTTTTGTATTCCTTTTTAGCTTTTCATGTGTCTCCGTGAGTAGCTGAATTCCCCAGGTGGGAGTGTGGGGGAGAGGTAGAGAGGTTTCCCAGGTTGGAGCCAGACAATAGCTGCAGCAGAAACTGCACCCATCCCCTCCTTCCCCCCCGAATTGGCACCTTCTGACATCCTGAAAGGGGAGCATTTTGTTTATGAGAGGGGGAGAAAAAGCAAAAGCAAGTCCTAGGGGCCCGTGATGAAGCAATATTGGCATCTAACATGGGGACTGCATTTGGCAGCTGTTTAGAGGTAGTACCCCATCCACAGAAAGGCCCCCAGTTTCTTCTTTTTGTTCTTATATTGCCACATTACACTCCTTTAGGTAGGCAAATCTAGTGCTGATTTCTGTGGGGTTGTTGCCTGGATAAGGACATGTAGGAGCTGGCATGCCACAAACTAGGAATGAGAATACTTAATTTGTACATAAGTATCCCCATTTTACAGATGAGATAACAGAGAGGTGCCTGAGGTGACTCAGCATGTCCTAGCAGAGCCAGGAGCAGAAGCCTGGTGTGCTGATTTGTAATCCAGTGCTCTATGCCTTAAGGCGTGCTGCTTCCCGTGTTAGTGAGCGCTCAGACATTTGCTGTGGACCTACACCATACCCCGCCTTTTATTGCACCTCAGTCTATTTCACAACCTTGCTTTCTTCCTGATCTTATGATTTCAGCCAGGGGCTTGATTGCCTTACTGAAGTTTCAAGGATGTGCCCAAGAGGCTGACTGGACTCCTCATCAGCTAAGGAGAAATAAGCCCTTTTTCTTTTAGCTTTAGATCAGACACGCCTTCCAAACAGCTCTGTGTAACATCTCAACACTGCCGATGTTGGAAAGAGAATCCGTTAGTTTATTAACTCTCAAAACTGATCAAAGATGGTACAGTGAGGTGTAAATGAACCTCCTTATGGCCAGCTCTGGTTTTGCCCCCTTCAAAAGGGAATCTGTCCTGAGGGAGGGTAGGTAATGTTACTGTTACTTTCCGCTTCAGGGTTTTCTGGTAGGGTTTGTGTGGGGGAACAACTTAGAGTTTATGGATGGGGCAGGCGCCATAGGAGACTGCTCATGGGATGTTTTGAATTAGTATATCTCCAAGCAGCCATGATCATGGCCCCTCTGCAGCCAATGCCTTTCCCCTTTTGGCCACTGGTCCTTTGAAGGCACCCTTGTCGAGAGCAAGATGGTGGTGTCTCTTGCTAGTAATGGGAGTGTGAACTGGAGGATGATCTGGGGTTGGGTCTGGGGCGAGGTAGGCATCGGTGTGGGTAGGTGGTGGTTACTGAGAGGTAGCCCGGATTGGAATTGTACATGGTGTAAGGTGGGGAGGGGAGTCTAAGAACATTTCTGGTTTATAGGCTGAGGTAGGCCTTGCTCTCTCGTCTTTGGCTTGTTCTCCGCTGTTGGGTGGGTGGGGGAGGGCATCCAACAGGATCTGCACTGAGAAGCCAGCACAGATTCTGCGCTGAACCTGGCTCTTTGTAATTCTTCCTGGTGGTAGTGGCACGTACAAAATGATTTCACTACCCAGGCACATACCAGTTGGTAAAGATAAGAATGTTCCCAGTGCAGTATTCAAAACAAGCATGCCACGCGCTCAGTTATAGTGGTGCACCCTCCTGCAGTGGTGAGGAAAGCAGAGATCCTTGGAGTCAAATTCATCCCTAATGCAACCCCACTGAAATCAACGGCCTTCACTGGGGTGAAATTGGCTTCTGTTGCCTTTGCTGTACCTTTTCTGTGAGTTAATTGAGAAATCTAGGGTTAACAGTCCAGTGCCTTCCACCAGCATTCAATCCATTTAAAATATTACTTTGGAGTAGATCTCATGAATGTGTGGATGAGAGGGTAAAGGAACTCCACTGAAGTCAATGCACTTACTCCAGTGGACAAAGAACATGGATCAGAAAGTCTTATAGTGGCTGCCAGATGATTTTATCACAGACTAAATTTTTTATGTTGTTTTAAGTTTGTTAATGCAAATAAAAATAGCTGGCTTTTGAGCATCATTCAGCCTGAAGATCGTAGATCCCCAGCTGGTGTAAATTAGGATAGCTCCAAAGACTTCTGTGTTGAGGATCTGGCTAATTGGCTTCTGTGGGGTTGCTATTGATTTGCATTAATGCAAGTGGAATCAAAACTCAGTGGTACTGTGCTGATAAACATCAGCTGAGAATTTGTCCCACTAATACCCCAGAAATAAAACACGAACTTCAGCAAAGTGCCTGAGAGATTCTCAACTGGAAACCTGGTGGTGTTTCAGGTTCATGTGGCTTGGTATCATACTCTGCATTTTGCATAAAGTGCCCTTACATTAATGATGTCTGGTAGTGTTGCTTTCTCAAATCCATAGCTGAGAAATAATCCCCTCAAATCAGGACTGAGATGCTTTTACTAACCTAGTTTAAAATCGCAGTGGAATCATTCCTTCATGTTGGAGGCTAACTCGTTTAGCGCAAACAATGCACGCAGGCAATGCCAGTTCAGCAGTTTTCCTGGAATTTGCTGTACATTTTTTGTTTTTTTGGAACAAAATTTGTTTATGCAGCAGAAAAAAATGAGCAATTGAATCATGAAGCTAGATAAAATGCTGCAAGTATGTGTTGTATGTGGGTCCTTTTCCGCCAAATAATGACTTTATCCACTTGTAATAGAAGAATTGAAAGAGATGTGGGAAAGTAGGGCTGAAACACACTCAGGATCCCATGATTCATTAATGAGGAAAAGGCCAATCATTAATATGGGAATGAATAACTCTCCAAAGTAGCCCTGCTTGAGCAGCTGGAGTGGGGAATGGCAATGCAGAATGCACAGACTAGACTCTCATCCCCTTTCACAGTGGCTAAAATTAAACATACGGTATTTGTTGCTGCATTCTGTGTTCCACCTTAGTGGGGACAGTTTGCGTGAAAGAGAGGAAAACTCAGGAGAACAAGACCTTTGAACAGCCTTTCACCGCTCAGTATGGGCAGCATTTGTAGCTACCAGTGAGCCCATGGCTGGATTGGTACCGCTCGAGAGGGAACCTGAGTTTGTTGCTAGATATGGTCATTGTTAGCGCTGTTGATCGAAGGGGGGAAGGTTTGGAACTGTAAGCAGAGAAGAGATCCATCATGCATTTTTGCACATGATAAAAGGCTGACAGTTGGAGTCTGCTTATCAAAGAAATAGGTTTATTAGGCTAGTCTGTACTGTCGTTAAATAGGCTTCTTTTTATGTTTCATTTTATTTAATCTTCCTAAAAGGTATCCAGTTTTTTTTAAATCCACTTGTAATGCACCAGCAAAATTGCTAATTTAGATTATTTCTTCTGTTAATGCATAAAAGGAGCATGAAGTGTACAGTTCTCTCATCACCAATAGAGCAGGACCTCAGTACAAACCAAATAGTGCTTCTAAGCTTGGGGCTTTCTGGGAAATAAATTGCAAATCATCTTAAAACAAGTTTGTTCCTTGCAAGAAGACATCTGTAGTGGAAGTGTGGCCACAGGTCTCTTCCTTAGTATGAGCCCAATGCCTTCAGCCCTGCACAGAAAATTAGGTAGGATTTATTGTATATAGTAACTAGAGAGAAAAAAATTAGAAGACAAAAATTTTGCTTGTGTGATAAGAAATCCCGGTGATGAATGGATCTTTCCTTTCATGAATCAGGGAAGCAACATGTCGTGATGTGATTTGCTTTTTGCTCCCAGAGAGAGAAGCTGCTGTTTTCCTCTTTTGAAAAAGTTTGGAAGACAAGATGTGAAACATTAATAATTGAAAACCCAAGTTCAGCAATGGTTTTGCCTTAGGAGATGTCTTGCTTGACCTGAGAAGTATGTTTGCTAGTACTTGCAGAAGCTCAGAGGAGGAGCTACGATGAACAAATATAAATAAAAGGACGCTTAGTAACAAACTGGATTTTACTTTGGTTCCCAGGAGAATTCTAAAATATCTTCCAAACAACTGGCATATAAAAAATTGCTTTTCCCACCACTGAGGTGTGACAGCAGCAATTCTCCATAATTGTGTGGGGAGGGGAATTTCAGTCAGTGACACCGAGTCAAATCCCTACTCTTACAAAGTGCCCTGGGATGTTAAATGGCCACATGCAACCTCTAATTTGAAGGTGTCATCTTAAAGACATTTGCACAATGAACTGCATAGAACTCAGCTCATCCATCCACTATGGGGTGATATAAAGCTGAGCTGACCCTGCTGGGATTTGAATGTGGGTATTTCAAACCTGGTACTTATGCTGCAAAGCCATCCCTCAGCATTTTTTGAATGCTAGCAGTAACACAGCAGTGCTCATAAAAGTGCACACAGTATTAGGCTACCTGAATTTAACTCTTAGCATATTTATGGGCCTCCACTACAAGTTTTTGTATGTGTGTGTGTACGCTCGTGTGTGGTCTCATTAAGGGAACAGCAATAATAAATTGAAATGTTAACAGGGGATTGTTTCACCGACATCCGAGAATATTAACAAACTGGATGAGACGTTTGAAAAGAAAATAACTTTTTAGGATAATTGTTGTTACGTATAGTCACTAGTTGACTCCTTTCAAGTGTGTGTAATTGGCACAGTTTTGAAGTTATAAATGTCATTTCGTTTGGAAGTTTTTAATCACCTTGTTGCCTTATATTGCAGATGAACTCCATTAGGCTCCACTGAGGACATTAGCTCTACTGAAGGTAGTGATCAAACTCAGGTGTACCTGTTGGGGGGCAGAGTGGGATTCAAGGCAGTAACTCTTTAAAATAGGGTAATGAACTTAATTGAAGTAAGATAAAGGAAGTTCCTCTTGTTCAAAGTTTCATGCCTTGTTTCTGAGTGCTTGGAGATAGTCATCAGAGTCAAAGAAATTTTGAATGTGGGCTAGAGGTTAGAAACCAGAATAAATAGCTGAAGAGGGAGGTTCTAACCAGTAGGCGAGCTGACTTATTGTGTGACCTTGAGCAAGTTATTTTAACCTCACTCCTTTTTTCCCTTCACTGGTAAAATGGAGGGGGATTACTTAACTTACAGCAATGTTGAGAGGCTTCATCAGTTCTCATTTGAAGTGTTCCAATATTTTCTGATGGAAGGCACAAACAGAAGTGCTGAGGGCCAGATTCTCAGCTAGCGTCAATCGACATAGTTGCAACTGAGAATCTGGTGCAGCGTGTGTTGTCCTTTTCACTTCCATGTCTTGTTTCAGTCTCCTCTTTGAGAAGCAGTTGTGGCTTTGTGATGAATGGTACTAGAAGAAAATGCAGCTTTCATGTGAAAAAGGTGACTTGTTCATTAAATGTAAGCAGTTACCGCCCCTTTGTCATGTAAGGATTAAGGTGCCATGTCCATAGTACTCAAATAGTGTTACTCTTACAGGTATGGTGTCTGCATCTGAAATTCATTTGCCTCCTAGGTTGTCTATGGTTACAGGAATAACTCATTAATATGTCTTGGGACAGGAGAGGGTCATTCACATACTCCTATGTCAAGGAAAACGATCCCAGTTTTGTAGTCAGAGATATCCAGGAAATTTCTAAATATATCTATTGGAAATTTGAAGACAGCAAAAATTAGCATAATGGCCATTTGTCATAGAACAGCTGGCTTTCTTGGAACACACTTTCTATTGACGAGCTTTAGGAAGTTTGTTCTTAATGATTTTTCATCTCTCCGAGCACATAGACTCCAAAGAAGCATTTGTGTATATGTCTTCACAGCTGTAATGGAGGATTGGAAGGTGATGGGCTTCTCCCCCCGCCTTTATTTTTTTAAACGGTGTACTGTAAAGGAACTAAAGCAGGCCTAGAGATACATATTGGACTGGTTGTTTCCCTTAAGAGAACATGGTTTGGTATTTAAACACATCTTACTGATTAATCATCCAGAAATCCTCTGACTCTAGAATCTTGCATAGTCTTGTGAGTTTAAATGTGTGGAGTTAAGGTTTTTAAAAGGAGACATACAGTTGAATGAATGATTTTTTTTTTCTTTTGTGGATATCAGCGATTTAGAAATTACTCTTATGCAGAGTCATCTACTTTCTGCCATTGGGGAAAACTGCATAAAACCAAACCTGCAGAGCTAAACAAGTGGCCTCTTTCCAATACTCATTGAAATCAATGGAAAAATTCCCATTGATTTCAGCAGGAGTTGGATCAAGCCCAAAGAGAAAATTATCTATCTAATCTTGTTGCTAAAATGCAACTAATAGTAGGAAAAGCTACTCTAATTATATAGTGGTCTTCAGCATTTTGTTCTCTTACAGCCAGATCCAAAGTTCACTGAAGTAGATGGGAGTCTTTTCGTTGACTTCATTGGGTTTTGGATTAGACCTTTAATGTTTTTTCATAACAGATTTGCTTAGACAAAGGATTACTTTCCTAACAGCCAGAACCACAAACACTACCTGGCATTGTGAAATCAAGCTGTGTTCTTTTTGTCTGTCTTAATTGTGTTGCTGGTAGAAAAGATTCTGCAACCAGAAATTGACTTGACAGGTCTGATATTGATAATAGAATCTAGTCTGCTTTCCTATGGCTGTATTGACTGCTTGTCAGTAGAAGTAAATGCTTGTTTTGGTTAACATAATGTCAGCAGATATGGCCCAACCACATACGGGTTGCTGATCTGTTTTTACATAGCCAAACCTTAAAATGCGTGTTATGGTTTTGTTACATCATCATTTTCTAAACCTCTTATTGTTTGGCAAATCCTCTTTTAGATTTAAAATTTATTTTCTTTGTTCCATTATTTCCTTCTCAAATCCTGTACATCCAGATCTGCTTTGGGGGCGGAGGGGGAGGGGAGTGTCTTTTAATATCTTTTTATAGTAGCTGAACTTGTAGCCAAAAAAGATACTGCATTTGTAATGTTCCCATTCTTCTAGGCATTTAACAAGAAAAATGATTGTATGTGTTGGCGTGAATATTCAGCACAGAGCTTTGGTAACTGACCAGTTCTCTTTTCAGGGCCATCCAACCGCACACACATTCCTAAGCGATTACCTCATTACCAGTGCTCTACACAAGTGTGGAACACACAGGATCCAACCAACTGCAAAACTCCGCTTACCTTAGAGCTGATTTTCTGCAATGACCTTTTAAACCACAAATCTAATCCTCCATCTACCCCTGAAACTATTTTTCATCCATTAACTAAGTGGAAGAGACATTTAAAGTGGAAATGGGGTTGAATCATTGGGTTATTTGTAGGAATTTACTCTTCTAGCTGTTAGGTAGTCTTTGGCTCTAAGCATTCAATAACTTCCCACCCAGGGAATGTGTTTGTGCCTTCCTCCTTTTCTTCTTCTTTTCTCATTTTGCATATTCTGACACACCATTTACTTCAATATTCAGCTTTAAAAGCTTTGTGTGCTTTCTCCCCAACTCACAATTACACAAATAAATCACTGGAGGAAATTTGCATTTGATGAGAATTTTTAGGTGATATTGTTAAGTTTTATGTGCAGGTTATAATTTGTGTGTAGTAGTTTAATTAAAACGAATTCTCATGTGAGAAGAGAGGTTTTATCATCTCATTCTTTCTAAGACAAACTTTTTTCTCCACTCTTCTTTAACTTTTAAACCTTAAAGTGGATTTAAAATCAGATGACATCACTTAAAAAGCACCCTCTCCTCTGACACTAAAAATCTTTAAGTGGAAGCAGTACCTTTTGCTCCAAATAGGAAAAAATATCTACAGCATCACTGTGACAGAGTGCTGGGCAGCAAACCTTAGTCAGCCCTCTGTAACACCAGCCCCAATTAAGCAAGGTAAATTGGAGCTCATCTGTTCCTGATTGGTGAATGGGAAGCAGCTGTCGGCCTAATTAGCCAGGGGCTATATACAGGCCCAGGCAAAGGAAGTAAAGAGGGAAGCCACAGGGTGGAAAGTGAACAGAGGCCCTTCCTGCCTAGTGGAAGAAGTTCAGAGGTCTCGGAGACGCTAGCCCAAGCTGTGTACAGTCAGACAGTGGTGGGACTGCACACTGTAAATAAACTGCACCGGTGATTGCTGAAGGGGAGGGTCTCTGAGTGGTTTGTGAGGCAGGGGCAGAGGAACCCCTGGTGGTGCACTGGTACAATCACAAAGTTGAATAGTTGACTTATTCCAGGAACTTCTATCCAACAAGAAGTATTGTACTCCAAACAGTCACATTCCAAGCATAAGTATACTTTAGTGCCATCTAGTTAATTCCATGGGCAAATTGTCTTACCCCGGTACCGGTCAAAGGCTATGGATGGGCAAAGGAGTTTAGATAAAATAAGAAGTTTTATTAAATCTTTGTCAAAATGTCGACAGCTTGAGATACGAGCTAGGTTGAAAAAGTTTGGGCAACTTCTCCTCCCCCAAACTGTTCTTCAATTTCATTTTGCTTTTTCATTCTGTTTTAGAGCTATGACAATAAATGCAAAGATACCACAGGACACTCAAAATAACACACAGTACACCCACTTAATGCCAATGGTGAATTTGGCTCTCAATATTTCTGCCTTGACCAGTAGCAGGAAATGCTGGAAATCTCATGAGACCTATGCTAGTTCTTAAGATTTCCAGCCAAATTTTTCAGAATGCAGATTGCAGGAAATATCAGATAAGAATCCTGACTGTTGGGTGTTTCCCTGAACCAAGGGCTACAAATAATAATAGATTCTTGTGCTCATTAATACTAACAATTTTAAGCAGCTCCCAAAAAAGCATTGAAATCGCGAGTTTCAATTTTTTTTTTCAAGCTGGAGATTTCCACGCTAGCACAACTCCCTTCACTAGCATCTTCCAGGCAAAAGACCTGTATGTCCCTGAGTCTGATACTGCATCCTCTTCCTTGTGAAGACAAAGATAAACTAGTTCATGGTGTGCTGTTGTTTTGCTTGTGTGACCCGTCCGTGCCTAGGGTAGCCACCTGAGAATGCCATGGTCAGGGCAGGCTGTAAAAGGAGAGCAGATTCTCCGAGCACTGGTGGGTGACACTGAAGTCAGACTTTCCAACTAGCCACAAACAGTGCTTCTGATTCCTCACACTTGTTATCAAGAAGTTAAAATAAAATATACACAGCCCCCTTTACTGCATTTCAGTTTCCGGCCCCCAATTAACACTGGGTCCAGTAAAGAAACCAGTTATTTAAACTCTCTGGTCTTTACCAAAAAGGTTTCTCCTGACCCCAAAGGGTCAGCCACAGTACCAGATCAATATAAGTTTAGATCTTACCCAAAATACCACGCTGCCAGTCAATCCTTTAGTAACTAAAATTAAGTTTATTATACAAAGGAAGAAACAAACTATAAGAGAAATGTTAAAGGGTTAAAGCAACCAAACTATAAGAGAGTTCATATATAATGTTAATAGTCCCTCTGGTATACATTAAAGCAACCAGATACATACAAATGATTTGAAAGTTCATATATATCAGGTTTCTAGGAGCAACCAAAATGATTGTGGAGAGTTGAGGGAACTGGGCTTGTTTAGTCTATGAGGGGGGATTTGTAGCGGCTTTTAACTACCTGAAAGGGGGTTCTGGCTAGGCTGTTCTCGGTGGTATACATCTAGGTTGGACAGTTTTTTACCTGGATGGGTCCTCAGTCCTTTGTTTCACAGCTTCAGTTATAGATGAATTGATCCAGAGGTAGATAGGTGGCTAAAGGCTGAACAGGATTGAAGACAGACTAAAGACAAAATGGATCCCAGGCAGCTGCCTTTTATGTCTTTTGGTCTGTGCCATGCTGCTTGTGGAATTTTACAGGAACCCAAAATGGAGTCCAGAATCACATGAGTAAGTCCTGGTGACTCATCAGGTATATCCCTGGCTTCTCCCCCTGGGCCCCTTGTACCTGTGAATTTCTTAATGGGCCATTAAGCAGGCTAGTTCTGTAGCCATCCTGTCTGGGGAGTTGCCCAGACACAGCACAAATTTGAAATACAGATATATCAACCATATCCATAACTTCCATGACACATATAACACATGAACATAAACATCATCATCTTACTTAGCACATTATAGCCTTTCTAACAGTACCTGACATGGCATATCTCACATGGATTATTATGATTTTGACATACTGATGTTAAATATTATAATAAATGCCCCCCTCACCCCAATCCAGCCGGCGTGACAGCTTGCTTTTTAGCACGAGAACAAACAACAAGAATGCATTTTAAGATGTTAATGAAATGAATGAAAGCCAGATCTCTAAAACACCTGAGACTGTTGACAGTCTCAGGAAGATTATACATCATTTTAATTACTGATGAGCCAGAACCAAAACCCTGATTTGAATAAGTTCAAAATTTTGATTCAGATATCAGCTTGGACCTGTTAGATTCAGATATTTGCAGCTTGGACGCGTTTCCAATTTTAATATGGATCTTGTTTTATTTTTCCTTCTGGTTTGGGTCCAGGTCTTATGATGTCCTGCCTTTTATGTGTATGAGTGATGATGCCCTCTCCGTGGTTGGCCTCACTGTGGATATGAGACCCATTACTATTAACCCCTATAGGAATTCTCCTTTAGCTTCAGTGGTAGAGATCTGTGCCTGTGTAGTTGATTAGATAGGATTCTAGACTTCTCTTCCATGTGTGGGGGATTTCTGATTTGCTACCATATCTTCCGCCATAAGATAAATCCATCAAAATAACTATATTCTTACCCTTCACATGCACAAATTCCATCTTGGAAATCTTGGAAATTTAAACTCTTATTTTAAAAAACTCCACAAAAGAGAGAGGGTTACTAATGAAATCACCCCTTTTTATATCATCTGGATGTAAGGGAATAGGGAGTCTCTCTCAAGAGAAAGAGTTCTAGGATGTGGGTTGAGCTGTCCTGCTGGAGGAACCTTAGGAACAGCCAAACTTTCAGGGGAGCATTTGAGCAGATCTTTAATTTAAATTGAACCCTACAGTGCTTCATTTACAAAATTAATAATAAAAGCAGAATTTGAGATTCAAATAATGATTACAGGTTATTAAACTAGGCTTTAAAGCCTTTTAATAAAAGAAAGGCTTTTAATAAATGATGAACATAGATGATAATGTGTTAGATAGAAAATAGAAGGAATCTTTATTAAATTTGACACATTCATTCTCTACCCACCCACTTTCCTGCTACTTTGCTTGGTCTTTGGATCACTATCACAAAAATGTGTCTATAGAATGAAGCTTTATCTGGGAAGGCCACAAGAATGCATCATGTTAGATTGCTGCCAGGGCCCTTAAGGGTATGGAATGGCTGAGAGAAGCTCTTATACAGTGAACTCCACCTTAACCAAGCAGGAATATCTGGATAATATTTAAACAGACACAGATCCAATTCAGTTTCCAAAACCAACCCTCTTTTGCTGTATGGCTTATACGTGCATGTTAGGGATTGGTGTACCACTCACTCCAAGTTCATGCAGGATGCTCATCCAGACATGAATGGTTACTTTCACTCCACAGTTGTAGGACTGGTCAAAAGTCTTTTAGTTGGAAAACTGGCACCTGGTAACATTAAGCAGGCACATCAAGATTTGTTCAGTTAGGGCCTGATCCCAAGCCAGTGGGAGTCCTTCCATCAACTTAGAGCCTTGGATCAGGATCCTGCTCTGTCTTAAGGATCTTGTGCATATATCCAGTAGGAGCAATTTTGAAGCGAGAAATCTGACCAGTTTATTTCACTGACTTTTTTTTCTCTATAAGGGCCTGCAGCCATGCCATTTCAGGCTAGTATCAGATTGTAAAGTTAAGCAGTGGCAAGCCTGGTCTGTAATTGCATGGGAGACTGGAAAATCTGGGGTACAGCAGATGGCACTGTCTTCTCTCAAAATGAATAGATACCCGTGCATGGTGCATGGGGAAACTGTGCCCTCTGCAGGTTCTGTCATTTGGGTAGACATAAAAACTGAGTCCCTGATTACTTATGATCATGGGAGGTGCGGCAAGAATAAAGGTGTTAACTCATAGTCCTAGCCAGATTCTATTTTGGATAATTAAATGCTACCTGCTTAAATTGCCTCGCAGTTTCAATTGGATATGAGGCCTCCCATCCCAGAGGTGGATGCATTTCAGGAGTGGATGAAGCGATTCCTCTATGCATATGGCTGTTAAGGCACTTTTGAGCGCCTTCAGGATGAAAGGCCCCATATAAATGTGCGATGTTGTTATTTTGTGCCAACCAACTGCCCAGACCTGAAACACATTATGTCTCGGTAATACAGACACCGCTTGCGACGGTTAAATTAAACTGTTAAAGCCTCTTGAAAGAAGAGAGATGACAGGGAGCAAATTAAATTTGAATTATCACTAACTTGCTATGCCAGTCGTTTTCAGCTGCATTCTTTATGACCTGGAAGAAAGCAGGGGGAGTGGAATGACATACACACCTCTTAATTGGAGTCATTATCTGTACTTTGTTATCATGCTGCGCACCACAAGGGCACTGCTGGGACAGTGCAATGTCGCAGGTATCAGAGAATGAAGTCTCTGAAGGAGAGTACCTGGTGGCAGTAGCGATTGCCCTGCCATCTTTCTGATTGAAAGCTAAGACGTGGTAAGGCAATTACTCTGCCAGTTATTATGTAGGATAAATTTCTTTGCAGGGTGGACAGGGAAAAAATAATGCACTTTAGATCGAACTTTTCAGCTATTTCAATAGCTGCAGGATTTCCTCCTTCTTCTCTATATTTACTATTGGGAATCCTTTGAATACTGGCGCTAACTGCATATCTCATTGGGAAGTATTGCCACTGAATATCCATTGGCTAGCCATGACTTTTGTTCAAGAGATTGAATGTCTGACTTAGTGCACGACCAGTCACCTGAGTCATCCCCCAAATTAGATTGTTTCAATAATATATGGGCTACTTTTCCTGATTCATAGTAATTGATGGGGTTCATTATATGTTAATATCACTGCTTTTTTTAATTTTATATGTAATGCACTATAGTGTGAAGCTTCAGCGTGAAGCTTCGATTAAGATTGAAATGGGACTTTCATTCTAAACCTGCATCTTCAGTTGGATGAAATTTCTCTTACAGCTGAGGAGAATTTTTTTTTTGATTATTTTGATGTGAATCCATTCAGATATTGCTGAGTCTTTTCATTGTGGAGAAAATACAAAATTTTACCCTTTAAATGCAACCAGTTTGCCTGTGTCTATAAAGTAAATTGAGCAGGGCTATGCCAGAGACAGTGAGCAGTTTGTTCGCCTCTGAGGTAAACTTCATCTGAGGAGGATGAGGAAAACAGCATAATGTCAGTTCACTGGAATACAAACAGCAGGCGAGAAGAACTTCATCTGAAGATGCCTCTCAGAGGAATACATTTCAAAGGTTTACTGGGCTGTGAGAATAAGGGGAGAACCCTTTCGTTGCCTATCATGGAGGGAACAGAGAGACCAGGGCTGTTTGCATCTATGAACGGGATCCCCAACTATGTGGGTTGGAGATGCTGAAAAGTAACTATAGATGAGAAAACGGCTTTAGGCAAAGCTTTGAGCCTGCTACGGTTACATGTAGAATCTTAGAAGTGTGTTATTCTTTTGTTTGATTTGTAACCATTTTCTGCTGCTGTTATCTCTGCTTAATATCACTTAAGGCTCTGTTCTTTGCTAATAAACATGTTCTTGCTTTATTATAAATTAGTCTCTGTGCTGTTATACTAAAGTGAGGTGTGCACCCTCGGTTGATTCAACAGGCTGGTGTGTATTCTCTCTCTGGATACAGGGAACTTGATATTTCTGTGGGCCTCCAGGGTTGGGGGATGGGTGCTGCAGAAGAATGCTGTTCTAAGGGGGTTGGGAGCTGAAGTACATCAAAGATTAACCTGCAAGGCAAAGTTTGGACTGGCAGAGTCCTGTGGAATTTGTTTGGCTGGCTTAAAAAACTGGGGTGGCAGGGAGCTGTCACACAGCATAGCATCAACAGATCTCTTCTCACTGAGGCAGATGGATAGCAAAGTGGTGTACAGTTCTGGATGCCCCGAGGAAGTGTCTCACCCAGTGTTACTGCAACATTGTGATTCAGTTTTTAAATGCACAAAAATTGTGAGCTTCAAAGTGCTGGCTCCCCCAGCAATCATTGCTCAGCCACGCTGCCCATATGTTCGTGTTTATTATCGCTGTATATGGTGTTAATATATGCCACCCAGGAGCTTCTGCTTGCCAACTGGCAAGAGGCACGGAGGCCGTGAGGAGGGGTTATGGGGTCTCTTGGTCTGGCATGTACATTCTAGTTCACCAAAGAGTGTCATGTGAGGTCTCAAATGAAAGCCCGTGTGAGACTGGTCATCAATATCATCGCGAAACGGATGTTGGGTAAGGAGTTATGTATATACACTGAAAGCTATGCCCTTAAAGTCAGTGTCTTGGGACTGGTCCGAAGCAAAGGTGAAAAACTGATTTTCTGTCAGACAAGAAATGCTTATCTAACTGGTTATTTACATGTAAATTAAGTATTGTCTGTTTTCACAATGGGTCTCCTCTCAGCAGTCTGAACCGAATGCTAATGAAGGATTGCAAGAATGTCAAAGAGAGAAAAGCAACAGGAAAAAGTAAACAGTGGGGAGGGAGAGGAGAACCCTATCATGAGGTACACATTGGTCTGTTTGGGGGAACAAAGACGGTACCCTGTCATCCGTTACCTAGGAAGTACACAGACAGCAAGCTTTCTTCATGACAATGGGATCTCAACCGGGCTTGGTTGAAAACGCTGGAGAGAATGTTGGGGGAGATACGCTTCTTTAGGCAAGTGGATAACTTCATAGCCAGTGGTCCCCAAACTGTGGGGCATGCCCCCCTAGGGGTCACGGAGGAACATTTGGGGGGACGTGGAATGGGAGCCAGGGCAAGTCCCCATGCGGCGTGGGGCAGGAGTGCCACACTTCCAGCCCTGCTCCACCCCCAGACCAACGCCGCCTCCAACCCTGGTCAGCCCCAGTCCAGCACCACCTCCAGGCCCAGCTCTGCCTTCAGGCCGGATCCACCCCCAGGCCAACTCCACCTCCAACCCCGCTCCACCCGCAGCCCCAGCTAAACTCCGCTCCGCTCCCAGCCGAGCTCTTCCCTCATTCCCCCTCTGCCCCCAGACTAGCTCTGCCTCTAGCCCCAGCCCCAGTTCTGCCCCCAGCTCTGCCTTCAGTCCAAGCTCCTCTGCTGAGGAAGTGTTGGCTGTGCAGTAGTGGAGGGGGGCAGGAACAGATTCTATTACTGGTAAGGGGTGAGCGTGGCTGGAAAAGTCTGTGCACACTGTTCTAAGCTAGGTTTAGTGCCTAGAAAGGATGGTACGATTTTGTTTGATATATAACCATCTGTTTCCAATATTCCGACTCACTGTCACTGGAATCTCGGTTCTTCCCTGGTAAAGTTATTCTGGTTTTCGCGGTAAATATGTCTAAGTGCTGGGGTGGGAAGACACGTGCTGATCCTGAGTTGAAGGTGGTGGTGGGTACTGTTCTTTTTGGAACAGTGGGCCTGGCAATTCTGTCAGTGTTCGGTGGATAAGGGGCTGGACTTTACAGGGAACGCACCAAGGACTTGGGAGTTGGTGTGTCCCTTTCACACCAGGGAGCGAGGCCTGGAAGTCAGTGCTTGTGGTGCCAGAGGCTGGTGGTTTCAGGGAGCTGATCTACAGACGGCTCAGACAAGACTTCCTCACACTAAGGGCAAGTGGTGGTGAGGTGCCTGACGACTCTAGGTACCCCTGGGGAGGCTCACAATGCACATGGTAACAAGGCCCTGCAGAGAGTGGCTGGGTAAGCTGTGGGTGCACACGCTGGGTGCAGCGTGGGATGTGAGATGTCATCTTCACTGTGGCATGGCTTATAATGCACATTAAAGGTTTCTGCGGAAAGCGCCTGGGCAATCTGAGGGTGGAGGGGGAGTGAATGTCACCCTTAGTATAATAGACTTGCGCTGATCATTTTCATTACGACACTTATTAAGGCTTCTATAAAAGGTTCAGGACTTTATGTGGGATTGATGATTGCCTACGAGTTGACTACATGTATTAACTCAGTACTGGGAATTTAATTCACTGTTGTCAGAAGAGCTTTGGAACACAGCGCCTGAAGAGAGCAAAAAGAAATGTTTCTGTAATGTAATGCACAGAGAGACAAATGTGGGCGTATGTGAAAACACTCAGGCTGGTCTCCTGACACGGGGGGGAAGAAGTTTCTCTATTTTTGTTAAGCAAGTAGAAATTACTGCTCAGCTGGTTTGAAAGTCTGAAGGCTGACATCACTATCTCACAACCTCAGGACTCTGCTGTTACAATTACGGTTGCATTGGCATTTCCTTTATGAATACAGTTCCAAAGGTTTAATCTCTCCCCTGCTTTATGGACTAATACTTGGAGTGCAGCTCCTTGTTGTTTAAATGACAAATATTTGGATTTGGCAGTGTTAGGTTTGCTGGGGCAGTCTGCAGTTTGGATCCATGATTAAAGGGAACTGGCATTAATATGGCTTTCTTACTACACAAGGGCCTCATAGCAGATTATGGACTATAATGTATAATTATTTAGGAATCATTTAAGTACTGAAATGCAGAAGAGGGAGGCCAACCCTCCCTAGTAATTTAGGATAGGAAGTGAAGTATGTTGTGTAGAGCTGATGCGGCAGGGGGAAGTGTATGTAGAGAGAATATCCTCTATCACAGTGTTTCTCAACTGGAGTTCCGCGGAACCCTAACAGGGTTCCGCGAGCAGCTGTTCTCTGCGCCGCCGATCAGCTGTTCTCTGCGCCACCGAAAAAGGGAAGATGTCTCGGATTTTCCGGTGGAGGGTATCCAGTGTAAGTGTAATTTAAGTGAGAAATGCTGACCTTTGCTTATTTCGACATTTGAAGACTGCTAAGAGTTTGGGGGGTTCCGCAATTATTTATGGAGTTCAAAAGGGTTCTGTGGCCAAATTTAATTGAGAAACACTGCTCTATCGTATTTGCAATGTGGACAGGACTCTGGAGTTGACAACACTTCCTGTGAGAAAGGCACCATGGGTTCTTTAATGGCCAGACAATCAGGACCTTGGCTTAATGTCTCTCTCCTCCGAATGAGACACAGCGAGGTGGAAAAGATTTTCCGATAGGTCTTCATTAGCTAAGTTTCCCAACCGAATAGCCTGTGAATGTACTCAGGCCTAGTTCTAGGCTTTGAATGGCCATGTGCAAAGCAACATCAGATCCCCATGCCCACAAAACGCATATATCTGGCAGCTCCCATGCCTGCCTGTAACCCTCATCAGGCTGTAGTGATTCCTTTTCTCACCTCTTTGTCAGGCTCTGCAGCCTCTGGGAAACGTATGCTGCAAGGATTAGAAAAGGTGCTAGAGCCAACACACAGTTCCAGGTGAGGAGTGGGTGAGGGCAGTTTGAGGAATCAGTCTCTGCTACATTAAAAGTTGACAGGGCTGTGAACAAGGATGCAATGATGGAGCAGTGATCTTTGAGGGGAAGGATGATCCTGGGGTGAGGATGCTAGTGTAGGACCTGGGAGACCTGGGCTCAGTTTCCTGCTCTGTCGTGGACATCCTGTCTGATCTTGGACATGTCACATGGCATCTCTCTGCCTCCGTTCTTCCATCTGTAAACTGGAGATGAGACATATCTCACAGGAGTGGTGTTAGAGTAAGTACATTGCAATGATTGCGAGAGGCTCAGACACTAGGGTAATGAGGACCATATAAGTACCTAAGACAGACAGAGATCTGACTGGCAAGTTGGTTTAAGCATGTAATGTGGAGCTGTATTGACCAAATTCTCTCCTGGTGTAAATCGATGCATCTCTGTTGACTTCTGCAGAGAATGTGGGTCTACGTGTCTGTCTAGGTGGCGGAGGTCTAAGGCATGTGACTGTATGTGCCATAGACGCACTAGTGAGAGGCCTGAGCTGCAAAAGTTCAGATCCAAAGTGAGGGATGTCCAGATATGGGACCAAGCCCATGGCTAATAAATTGCGCCTTTTGCTCAACTACATCCATCCTGTAGAAATACCATGCAGTGACCCAAAGAGTAGCTGGTGTCATAGCAGCTCTGTTAGTGGACTTATACACTCTGTTTAGTACGTTCGTTGCAAAGGCTCTCGGAGGAATTTCCTTTATTAAATAGTCAGGCTATCTGAAGAGCTGTTTCCTGCCAAAAAGGGCAAGGATGAGTGTGAAGGTGCCTTCCAGCATGAGTATTAAGGGAATCTCATCACACTTTAAGAAGTCCAGGCCTCTGAACTAAAGCTACTCTAGCTAGTAGCCACGGGGGAAAGAGTCAAAATGACACTTTGTAGATCTTGAGTTTAGAACCTGAATCGTCTGCTTGTGACTGTCTAGCTACTGACATGCTTATTTCCTGCTGCCAGTGGAATGAGTCTGGGTTCCAGAATTAGTGAGCTGAGCTGAATTAGTGTTTTAAACTAGTCAAGTGAAATGAAGCTTTGGCTACCTACACACAAGCTCTAACTTGGTAGACTGGTGAGCTGAGGTGGTGGTGGTGATCATTTGTATTACTGTAGCATCCAGGAACCCTAGTCATGGACCAGGACCCTAATGTGCTACATGCTGTACAAAGACAGAACAAAAAGGTGGTCCCTGCCCCAAGGAGCTTACAATCAGAGACAACAGATGGATGCAGACAGGCAGGGAGTACAAATAAACTATGAGACAATGCTTGTCAGCATGATAGGCAGTTAGATCCCATTGTTCAGCATGTGCTAGGCTGTTGCTGCACTGGGAGAGGAAAACGTTCACAGCAACTCTAGAAAGGCAAGGTGAGGTCACTTGTGTGTCTCTCTGGACTGGAGCAAATCGTCCTACTGCCCACACTTTCTCCTTACTTAGAAATTCCTGCCTTTTGTCCTTACAGACTAACTCCTAGTTGCCAAGGATGGGGAGGAGAGGGGTGATCTGTCACTAGAGGGGAAAGGCGAAAGCCAAGAAAGAACCTTGCCCTTGGGGATCATTCTGGTGCAGATGGACTTGTTGTCCAGCTGCAGATGGAAAGCGCAGACTTGTTGCCATTTGGAGGCTCCAGCACAAATCTGTAGCCAGAGTGGTCCAGAGAGGTAAGATCGCTTTTGTTTTTAGGCTGGAGAGGAATTAGAGGGATGTAACCTTGGTTTCTGAGTAACATCTGCAGTTTTATTCTTGACAGGGAGGAAGTGGCAGCTCCTAGTCAGCCCATTAGGTTGGAGCACAGTAGCTCATCCTAATCCCACACTCTTTCGTTAAGGGCACTTCTGAATATTCCCCTTGATCTTCTGTTGCCAAAAAATCTAATAAAGCATGAGCACCTTCTCTGAAGTTCTGCTGTTGCTGTTGCGGAGCCTCCTACTAGAATGAGCAAGCCACAGTGTGTAAAGGGCAGTGGCAAATCTGCCTAGCTCTTTTAATCAGTAGATCTCAAAGCGCTTTACAAAGGAGTTCAGTATCATTAACCCCATTTTACAGTTGAGGAAACTGACGCACAGAGACTTGCCCAAGTTCACCCAGCAGACCAGTGCCAGGGCCGGGAATAGAACCCAGTGTGTCTGAGTCCCTCTCCAGTGCCCTATTCAGTTGGCAAGGGCTCTGCTGTCAGATTAGCAGTTGTCAATTGCATGTGGAATTAGGATGAAAGTCAATTTATTTTACTTTTGATGTATTCTCTCCTTTTCTAGGTGAGACAGTGCTGCTATTGGCTGGAGGATGGTTAGAAGCTGTGCTTTTGTGACATTAAAAGAACGATTCAAATGATCTCTATTTATGATAATTGGATTTATCTTGTGATCCACATCTGAGCTTTGTTTTCAGTGGTAAAATGTGCCGTAAGCCTAAAGTGTGTTAGTCCCAGGAGCACCAGTGCACTTGGAGAGCAGTTGGTATCTGGTCTGTTCCTGACCACAGCACCATTTCTGCCTATTCTGGGACTTGTGTTTTGTCCATGGATGTCACATAACAGCGGCTTTTAAGGTGGCTTCTTCCTACGCTATTGTAAGGTCTTTACAAACTGTCAGATAAGGAATGTAGACCTCTGCAAACCCTTACGTGAGTTCTTTCATTGAAGCCACCAAGGCCATCGGCATTTAATATTGGTATATAGTGCCGTAGGTGTTTCTTGTGCTTCACATAGGCCAAGATTTACAAAAGCGACGAGTGATTTTTGGATGCCTTTCCCCCTCACCCCCACCCACACCCATTCCCAACTTAAGGCATTTAAAACTGACATGATTTTTTGCGTGTGGATGCTCAGCACTTCTTGTGTATCAGGCCCCTTTAAATGCTTGTCTACACACACAACACTGCAGCAACACAGCTGCTCCAGAGCTTCAGTGAATTCGCCACCTGCACTGATGGGAGAGCTTCTCCAGCCAGTGTAGGTACTCCGCTTCTCCTAGAGGCAGTAGCTCTATAGACGGGAGAAGCCCTCCTGTTGACATAGCGCTGTCTACACCAGGGGCTAGGTCGGTATAACTGCATTGCACAGGGGTGTGGATTTTCCACACTCCTGAGTGACATAGTTATACCAACATAAGTTCATAGTGTAGACCCAAGACAAAGAGTCTCAAGTTGGACACCCAAAAACAGAGGTTTTCCAAGTCAGTGGCACTTCTGAAAATCTTGGCCATAGCTGTGTAAATCTCAGCATTTGCAAATGAAATGATTGTGACAAGATGTATTGCTGGGCAGGAGAGAGGGAGTATAAACCAGCAAGGGGGATGAAGGAAGGAAAGAATTCAAGGAAATGACTTGAATGGCACAGACCGCAGTATGTGAGGTCAATGTGTTGCTTTTTGTAGTTATATTTTGCTACCTTTGAAAGGGAACTAATGAGAGAGTGGCTGAGGGGACTATTGGAAAGGTGGGTTTGAAGCAGGGGGGAGAGGTTGCACAGGTACCAGATGAGGGGACAGCATCTGTATGGGGTATAGCACAGAGGCAGATGGTGGGGAAAGGAAAAGATGAGCATGGTTCCAAAGGGGGAAGCCAAAGATTCTAGTGTGAAGAAGAGGATGGTGTTGAAGATAGATACTAAGTCAGAGAGGCTTCTAAACTAATCATGTGATTAAGGACTACTGATCTGAGTAAGGGTTTGTAGACCCAGGTCTAGTGCAGAAACTTGATCTATCCGTTTGTTCCAACTAGGTGTGATTTATACAGTACCATTTTTGTTCTGCATAGCTGCCAGTAGCTGCCCTTTAATATTTACCTCTCAGATAGAATTCAGTAGCAATACACTTTTCCAGATCTAAGTCTTTCCATTATGTTATTCATGTCCTAAGGGAGCTAAATTGATTTCCAATAAAGTGACAGGTTGATTTTAAGATCTAGCTCTTGCCTATTTGTCTAAATCTTTTGGTTTTTCATTTAACAGGTTGCTGTCCCCATCCCACCTCTAAATGACTTTCACTTGTATGAACTATGGGTTATTGCACATTATGCTGCCATAGGCTAGGATTACAGCATCACAGTCTACTTTTAAAGCTAATAAAAAATTTGTGTTGTGTATAGATTTCCTTCAGTGAATTTTATTTTTATTTAGTTTGTCTCTCTAGCCTTGTATTTTTTATACTTATTTTCTCCCATTTTAGCTGATGGCCTCTACCTTCTTAAACAATCCTTGTTATCTTGACTCATCTTTGGCTGTGAGATGGTTAGACCTATCTCAGTTATATGTTTTGACTGTAATGAACATTAAAGAGTGATCTAGATTGGAAAAGCAACTCAACAGAAAAGATGCCTTAATGTTCCTCCTTTATTCCTCATGCATGGTTTAAGCACTTAATCCAGTAAGTTTTCAAGTCAAAACAAGCACTCCAAGGTCCACCTGGTCTGTGGAAAAAACAAGCATTGTTCTTGCTTCATGCATCATCAATTACAATAAAGATGCTGGATCCAGAACTTAGCTGGAAATTTTCCTTGTAATACATGAGGCAGAATAGGTTAGAATCTGTGCTTCTGAAGTTATATTGGCTTTCCAGTGCTAGCTATACGAAACATTTGTTCATAAATGATGCAACATAATTTGGATGGCAAAGAGAGCATGGTTATGCCTTGCACCAACACTTATTTTTTACACTTACATTTCTGAAGATCGCTCTATTCCTAAACAGGAAACTGATTATCTGACCATACTATGTCCTTCTTGTGGGTGTCGTGTCCCTATGGGATTTCATAATGCTACAGGCAAAACCATTAGGAGTGTATTTTTAAGTTGTGCTTTGGAGATACACTTGCAGCTCTTGTTACTTATTAGGAGCATAGGAAGTGTCATACTGGATCAGACCAGCAATCCCTATATTCTTATATCTTGTGTCTGACATTGGCCTATGCCAGATGCCTCTGAGGAACATGCAGGAAATCCCAACCAGGATCATAAAGGAAGTTTCTTCCTAACCCTTCCAGTTAGAGGTTGGCTAAGACCCTGAAGCATGAGGGCTTTACATATATATAAAATGGTGTGTGTTAGTTGTGGTTTTTTCCATCACCTTGGCTACCTTACAGAATTGTACCATGTTGGAATATGACTGTGGAGAATCAAGTTAAGTGACACAATGTTGACTGATCAGGAAAGATCAGGATATGTTGTGGCTGTATCGTGTTGGCTAAGAGTGATTAAACTCTGCTGCCAGGCCAACCTGTACAGAATGTCGCTTATCTTGGTCCACGCTGACTGCTAAGTTGCATCTGCATTGTGTCAGCTAACAAACATAGTGAAAGAGTAGAAAGAAAGGATGATTCAAATGAAGCAAAATTCTGTAATATAGGCAAGGATTTTGTTTTCAGCAACTGTGGGCAAATTCACTGTTAGTGACATGTAGGTAGTGGAGTTTTGCCTCTCTATAGCTTCTGTGAATATGGCTATTTGGTGGGATTTTCAACAGTGCTCAACATTGGCCTAACTTTGTGGCCAGTGAAGTCAATGGTAAAACTCCAATTGACTTAATGGGAGCAGAGTTAGGCCAGCGTCAAGTGCTTGTGAAAAGGCTATTTGTACACTCACTGGCACAGCTCTAGTAAGTGGTGGAGTCATGGTGATTGTGTAGCATGACGAGCCTTCATGCCCTTTGTTTTATGTGTTGGAATCCCAATGCTCTTCACATAGCAGAGATGTTTTTCCAAGCTTCAAAGGAGTTGAGAATTGAAGAAAACTGAACCTTTGAGCCGCTTTAGAATAGACACTAGATTTACAGGTTTCATCCAAATGATGAATTAAGTGCAGTTTCTGTTTGCTCCGAACATTTTGTCTATTTGTATTGCAGGATCTGTATCTTTTTATTCGTCTCTGATTAGTTTATTTTAAAGTAATGTTTCCTGTTGAAAGCATTTGATTTAGAGCTGGGTGTGAGTGATTCATAATGAACAACTTATTTGGCAAATTTCACCCTTTTATTTTTTTCTGTTTCTGAATGTTCACAAACAGACTGCAATTATTTATATATCATTATTCAAGCATGAATAATTTCAGATCTGTTGATGGTATGCAAATTGCAAATATTCTCAGTTTGCACTATATTTGTTTCTTACAAGTATTATGGCATTGTTTCTATTATTTGATTGGATGAATTATGTAAATAATCAAAACAATTTGAACTGCAAATATTAAATCAAATATACAATCTGAAATTAACTTTCAGGGAATTTCAGTGTATTTTGGCTTAAAATACACTTAAAGCTCTTGCTCTAAATAGTCATGGTAATTGAATACCGAAGGGTTGTGAACATGGTTGAATTGAAATTTGCTTTAGCATTTGAATAAAAATATGTATATATTTTTCCTATTGTTAGCCAGATTAGTTCTAGTTTTATCTCTGTTGTGTATTGAAAGATCAGGGCATTTTGCTTCCCTCATGTTTTGATCAGGACAGCTGACAGTCAGAATGATATGATGATGATGATGTTACAACCAGACCACTTGGCTATCTTCAGTTTCATGATTCCTTGCGCACTGATTGCAGAATAGGAAAAGTCATGTGGAATTGATAGAGCTGTCTTAACTGCAAAATTTCAATATGTAGGATGTCAGCATCATTCTTAAATATACTGAGTGGATAGTATCTGATGGTAAACATTGCCAAATCTGACATCACTTAGACAGTGTCAGTTATCCAGACTGGTGATTTCATGATTCAAGAGAGATTTAATATCCCATGAATAATACTGTGGGAAGTAAAGCATTATGAAAAAGGAATTTTCAAAGAAGGTTGATGTACTGTTTGTTGTTTGGTTGGTTGATGACAGGACTCCTAGAATTCTTAGTTGATTCCATATGTGCACAAATGTGGGTGGTGGTTGTTGCTGCCATTTCAAGGGAGTACTTGCTGTAGAAAGGCCTGTGAAGGGTGCAGAATTTCAAGGGCTTTGGCTATGGTTATATGGACAAATCCATTTGCACTCAGCACTTTCAGCAGAGGGAAACCGATTAGGATTGCAAATTGAAGTGCATGTTGGCCTGTGGTGTACTAGTCAATTTCACACTGCTGCCAATTTCATACTGCTGCCTGTGGTACAAGGAGTACATTATTGCACAGGTAGGATCACAAACCTACTTATTTCTTGGCTGTAGTTGCTTATGTTCTGGGAGACACCAAGGGCCTGATTTTTGTTTTGTTTTAAAAGCTTCAACCATCCCCAATAGTGCAACTGAAAGGATGAAATACAAATAACCTCTATTGATCAGTTACATAAGTTACTCTTCGCTTCCTATACTAAATGGTTGTGGATGATGATTTTTCTTTTTCTTTCTTTTGTGATTCCAAGCTGTTGAATTGCTGTAGGATGTCATCTGCATGATTCGTTTCCTATGCTTAAGTCAGACTCTTAATGTTATTTTCACATACTTTTTGCAGTTGATAGTCTTTAATCGTTTTAACATTTCATCTGTTGTACTTACTTCATTGAACAGCAATAATGGAGGGGAAGATAGAGCAATAAAAAAAACCACCAATGGGAAGTAGAATATAAACTGATTGATGAGAGTTGCTGTAGCTAAGCACCAGACGTTAAACACTGTTACGTGATTTTCACATTATTTTCTACCAAAGGTGCATCTCCTCTGATCCTCCAAGACCAAGCATTCTGAATGTATGTGTAGTGCAAGTCAATGCAAATCAGAAGCCAGACATTTGCCCACAGACTTACCAGAGGCTCTTTCATGAGATAAAGCTGTCACGAATGTCAGACTGATCTAATATCGTAGTGCATTTGACTCTAACCTTGGTAGCCTTTTTAATAGGAAAAAACAACAGCTCTAAGTGGCTTTGAGGTTTTAATTACATTTGCACCCTAGAGGGACACAATGGTGACTCAGTGCTGATGGATTTATGACTAGGTTATTTGACAGGAAGGTGGGATAAATAACAGTTAGTGTAAGACATGTTTACTAATTGAATAAAACATACAGCTTATTTTACGTGATGTAGACGTCTCAATTTTTCTTTTAGGAGTTTCATTTTGGTGGTCTCAGATAGTCAAGGGGATTCTAACCACGGATATGAAGGTTATTTTTATTGTTTTCCCATAAATCTAGATTAGAAATGAAATCATTTCTGACATTAACAAAGCCATATGAGTAACCAAAATAATGGGAAACCCATTGCTTTAGATGTTCATTGTTTCTGAAGCGGTAAAGGTTATTTTTCTGAACAGTCTTAAGAATTATTTAGGATGTAAAAGGAAAAGTTAAATCTCTGTGTGGGGACACTAATATGTTTAAATTCCCAGACTAAAACGTGTTTCATTGGTGGATTGCCTTGTCCATTTTAAAACTCATTAGTTTATTGGTTTATGTAACTGGAATCCACTGGGGATTATTCTTGAAAATTATTAATTGTTATCTGTATTCCTCTAGACCAGCGGTTCTCAACCGTTGGTACGTGTACCACCGGTGGTGCTTCGAATCCGCCGCCAAAAGTCGTTGTCGTCCGTGTGTCGTGTCCATCGTGTCGCCCCCCCCCCCCCCCCCCCCCCCCCCCCCCCCACCCCCACCCGCTGCAAGTCCCCGTTGAGAACCGCTGCTCTAGACTATTTCATTCTCTTTTGGAGACGATCCTTATTAAACAAAGAATTAAAGATTTAAAATAAAGTATTATGGGAAATATGAAAATTTGTAAGATGTGCAGCAAACTATAACATTTCATGAATTGAAAAGTCGCCATATTAAATGATGATGTACATTTATCTAGCACATTAGAAACTTTCACGTGCACGTCCCAATACAAAATGCTATCTTGCGTAACAGTTAAGGTTGCAAAAGTACATCCGCCATCAACCCAGGTCTTAACTTAATTATGAATATGTTTATGTCCAACACACTGCACAGCAATCCACCAGTGAAAAGTTGTGGAAAGCACAACCTTCATTCAGCCCAGTCCTATGCACATGTGCAGCATTCATCACACTCCTATGCAAACATAGTGCAGTACCAAAACTACCTTAACTCTGCCCCTTGAGCAATATCAGCCTAAAATCTTCAGACCTTTATTATTTATAATTATTATTACTGTAGTAGAAACCAAGCTTGGGACCTCATTGCGTTATGCACCATATACACTCATCATCATAAGAGACCGTTGGTGGCCCGATGTGCTTTCTCTTAGACAAGACAGATACTTCTTCTTTTCTCCCATCCTTTATCCCATTTTACAGATTGAGAACTGAAGCGAAGAGAGACCACATGGGATATCTGTGGCAGAACTGAGATAGAAGCCAGATGGCCCGCTTTCAAGTTCAATTTTGTCTTCTCTTTGCTCCTATATTATCTTTATAACAGCTAGGAGCTGGGACCTGAGTTCTAGTTGCATCCAAAAAATGTAACTTCCAGTATCAATCACCTCTGAATTCCTTGCATCACTTTTTTCAGCCACATCCTGTTTGTCTTTCAGCTACATTCAGCCTGGCCCTCCAAAGCTTCTGAGATTTGAGGAGTTCACAACCTGATCTGGTATGATAAGCATAGCTGGCTCATCAGCACATAGAGACATCTGAGAGATTCTATGCTATTGGCTTTATGGTCCTATGAGTAGAAAAATTTTAGAAGGAAAAAAATGTTTACCTAAAATATTTGAAAATGCTCCTTTAGTTGTGATGCATCTTTGCATTAACCATTAGGTTGTTGGGAAAAAAAATTGTAACTCAGACTGACTGTCTCAGTCTGCTTAGATATCCATAAGTACCCCCAAAATACCTGCTGGTGATTGAGTATCAGTATCAACCATATGGCAATCTGTGAACTTGTGAGCTGAAGAAATACACAAAAAATGGCCAAGTTGGGTTGACTCAGTTATTTTCTCATGAGAATCCATCTCCATCACTATAGCATGAAGAGGAAAGGAGAAAAAATCCACAGGAACATGAAAAAGATGATAAAACAGAGCGCCAGGGTAGATGATAATGTGTTTTTTGTTTTTTTGTTTCTTAATTGAGCTAGGGGGAAAAAGAAATCTAGTATAGTCTATAGCCTTTCATGCATGAGGTTATTCTCTCCATGATACGTATCTGGATCAGTTGGAAGTATGATGTTGCCTCTAATATATTTTTCAGTATTCTAGTTGCCATGCAGGAAGTCACCAAAGAGCATGTACAAGAAAGCTTAAGCATGCTGAGTGTGAATAGCCGGCAGCAACCATCCTTTGCAAACTCATGCGACGTTGGCATGGCTGCCCAATAGCCCTTCCAAATCATACTTTTTTGTTTTGGTAATTGATCCCTCTTTTCCAACTCATCTTACTGAAATACACCAGCCTGGGACAAATGAGAAGGGAATGTGCTGGAAAGGAAGTGGGTTGGAAACGGTAATCTCCTTCTTGTATGCACATGAATTCATTTTTTTTGAAGGGTGGAGGAGAGGATTAAGAGAGGGGCTTTCCCTTCGTTAACTGGTTCCTGTCGGAGGCCTGCATGTCACACATTGCCACTGGATTAATGACACTAGCAGACTTAATGGAAGTTTTTGGCATGTAGGTGTTTCATTTTGCACTCTCCAGTTACACAGATGGTTTTGGTTGGGAGTGAGGGTTGAAAATTCCCCACGGTTGTTTCAGGGAGACTTGGCCATGTCCTCTGGTACTAATTATGACTGTCCTTTGTAATTAGCTGAGTCCTGGAACCAGAGGCGCAAAGTTGCATCTCCACTGACTCTGTTTTACTGTCGGATTCCTTCACTGATTGCTCCTCCACAACTGGGAGGCAGATTGTTTGGGCTGGAATTAGACAGTCGTAGGTGGGCAGAGCTCCTCCTGGTCTCTCTTATATTCTTGTTAGATCTGTGAGATGGTTGTGAGTTTGTTCTTTTACAGTCTGTTCAGTGGAGGAGGAGGAAAGAGGACAACACATGTCCTTTCTAATTGGCAATATCATGTTCCAGTGAATGCTCTGCTTGGAGATGGCCCCGAAGTGTCAATAGTACTGTGTTGGTGATGGGTTCCACCCCTACAGATGTAACCAGTTGTCCCATATATACATGGTGCTAGGATAATACTCTGAATGTTGAAAGTCAATGGGAGTTGGGTGCCTAATTCCCATTTATACCTTTAAAAATCTCCTTAAATCCTATCCATATCATCAAATCCCTGGCAGTTTCTGCAGACTTCAATCAAGAATGAGTAGCAGACCTGTTCAGGGAATCCTTGCATGCTACCTATCTGCGTTATACCTGGCCTAAGCCATTTTCACATAGAAAAGAGAAATTTAAACGAAAAGAAAATCAGTATCCAATGTGCTCAATAATCAAAACAACAAGGGAAAGAATCTGCATCTCAATCTTATCATTGTGTTAAAGGAGACGTAGTGACTTTGCCGAATGGCTGCAGCAAGTTGTGAATAATGTATGAAAGGGAAAAACTGCAGCGAGAATACAAACAGCTGTGCTATTTGCTGTGTGCTGTATACAGAGATACGCAATATTCATCAGGTACCCAGGAGAGAAGCATATCCAGTTCAGAATTTCCAAGGCTTGCCCTTCCCCTCCAACACCAGACCTTTAAAAAAAAAACTATTTAAAAAAAAATGTTTTTTGTCATTTATAATTACTTTTTGTTTCTTTCCTTTTCCTTTCTATTCTCTTGGGCAACCAGCCAACTGAGGGAAGGTAGGAAGAGAATGAGAGACCAACACAAATAGCCCAGAACAAGGAAACAAAAGCTCTCCTAAATACTTTAAAATGAAATGTACTTGTTCATTTTTCTACATACCATTTTTTAATATTTAGGGTATATTTATTGCTTGTGAAAGAGAAGGGATTAGTAGCTTTGGCTAACGTCCAGGCATCATGCAGATAGATGCGGTAAATTTGATTCTGGTCTCCATTACACTGGTGCTAATCTTGAATTACTCCATTATCTTCAATGGAGTTACTCCAGATTTACACTGGTGTGACAGATCAGACACCCCTCTTGGTCCTTCTGTGTACAGGAGTGACTGACAGAGACTAATGATTCTAGCAGGGAGTAGCCCATGTCTGCTACTTCCATTGAGTGGCTCTATGAAAGTTCTGGGCACTTTGTGCCTATGGCCCAGTGTAGAGCTATAAGTGGAAGAAGGAGGTAATAGGAACCTTCCCTCCCTTTCCCTTCCCTAGATTCCCCCTCTAGCCCTTTACAGAGGCTAGACAATCCCATACTTTGTACCCGGGGAGCACAAGAACTATGCCACAGTAGAACTGATAGGATCCCCAGTAGATGGGGGAAGGACCTTTTTACCCTTCCCCTTGTGAACTGACCAGCAGAACATGCCCTGCACAAGGGAGATGTACGATACACTCTGTGGAAGTCCATGTGTCCTAGCCCAGTACGTGTGGGGGCTCCTGGTGGAACAGCATGCCTCTGTATCATGTGTAGAGCCAGAACCCAGCCCTTGTGGGTTTTGTTTTCATGTCTGGTGACTTGAACCGGAACAAATGCCTAAGTCTCTCTTAAAATCAGGTGCAGCTTTTGGGCTCCTGGTAAGTTGCCCATGTTACTCTTGGCTTGCAAAGTATGGGCACCCCCTGGTGCATGTCAAGTACTACTGATGAGCACCTTTAACAGGTTGCTCATCAATGCTGAGGTTATAAAAACTAGCCAAGACTGAAAGAATCTACCGTGCGCTTCACCTGCGCAGATCACTGTGCTTTCTTCCGCACTGACCCCATGCATGGAGCACCCTTCCACAGCTGGTTGATGTAGCAAAGTGGTGTGGCCTCCCTCCAAGACCGACACCGAGGGGCCGACCCACGCCACTTGGTGGGCAGGCCGAGGTACGGTACAACCCGCCCGCCGGAAGCGCCGGGGCAGGATGGGAAGAGGAAGTATAAAAGCAAGGCCCTGGCCTGTAGCTTAGTCAGGGGAGAGCCGCTGGGGGAGAAAGACGTCTCTCCAGCCTGCTGCTGGGGTGGGAGCCCGGTGAGGATGCTGGCTGCACTGAGGACTCAGCTGACCCACCAGAGCCGCTCATTAACCCCAGTGCCACGGAGCTACGGGGACTGTCACTGGCGGCGTACCCCGACGAGGCTTGTGAGAACCTTTGGGAGGCAGGTGCCTTGTGAAGGAGGTGGATGAAGTAGCCCAGAGCAGCCGCTCACAGTCCAGCTTGAGCACCGGTCGGCACGTTGCAGCTGGAGCTCTGCTGACCCAGGGGCAGAATGCTCTGCCACTGTTAAGGCCCTGGGCTGAGACGCGGTGGAGTTGGGAGAGCGCGTCCCCCTCCCCCCTTGCCACTCCATCCCTGAGGTGGTAGCCTCACCCCGGACTATGAAGCCTTACCAGTGCTTGACCCCATTGCTTGCTTGCCTGCCCCGCCCCGCCTGAGGGCTATAGACTGTTTGCTGCCCCACCCTATGCAACGGTCTGGGCTAGAGACTCCTGAGGGGACTGCCTGGTTACAGACCAGCTCCCTAACTGTTGGCTGTCTCACCCTGCCGGAAGGGCCGTGCACCTAGACTGAAGGGAGCCCCCTCTTTGCCCCGCCTTTGTCTCCAGGGACTCTCCGTAGTGTGGATTGTGAAGCCGTGTGGCCTCCTTCCGAGGCTGACGCCGAGGGTCAACCCCAATGGGTTACACCTCTTTGCATTCTGACCCCTGCTGAAGATCCACATCCGCCATGTGAGAAACGAAGTCTCTGATTATGGCTGTGGGTACTGGGGGGATGATGTTTAAATCTATATTATCATATTTAAAGTCATTAAACTTCAAAACCATTCCTACCCCTCACACTTTATAATTAAAACATTTATAACCAAATGGGGTCAGTTGTGATCTTCATGTCTTCACTTATATATCATTAACTTTGTGTGATGGTGGCAGACCCATTCTGCTAGCCTCCAAACAAACATCCTGCATGCTTTGTCGGTTGGCTTCATTATAAGCTCTTTGAGGCAGGACTAATACCTTCTTTTCTATTTGGAAAGTCTCTAGCACAGGGGTTCTCAAACTAGGGGTCAGGACCCCTAAAGGGGTCATCATTATGGGGGTCGCAAGCTGTCAGCCCCCACACATGCCATGGCTGTGGCTGTCAGACCTATGCCTGGCTGATAGCCAGAGCCTTTCGGAGCTGGGTGGCCGGAAAGCAGCGCCTGCTGAGTGGGTGTTCTGAAGGCAGCGCCACCCCCAGCAGCAGCGCAGAAGTAAGGGTGGCATGGCTTGGGGGGGTGGTATGGGGGGGGTCATCACTTCTTTTGGGCGGGTTGTCACAGCCTGAAATATTCTCAAAGGGGGTCCCAAGCAAAAAAAAAGTTTGAGAACCCCTGATCTAGCACAACCGAAACAGCGAATTGCCATCAAACAGGCTGGCTAGCCAGTGATGATGCTCTTGTCTTGCAAGACCTAACAGTGCTAGAGAACTTCTCCTCCTGACAGATCCCAAAGCATTTTCCACCATGCCTCCGCATGAAGTAGGCATGAGCATGTGGAGAGGAAAAATTAAACTCGGAGCTATGTATTACAGAGAAATAAATAAATAGGTTAAAATCCTTCCTGCTCCAGATGGATAAACTAATAATGCCCCTTGGTTTCTAAAATCAAGCACTGATGCTTTCCACTTCTCCAGTGACCTGTTATTTTCTACTACTGCCTTGGTAAAAGATGATTAATATTATTTATTATGGGTATTACAATAGTATGTAGCGGCTCTGCTGAAGCTTGGAGCCCAATTATGCTGGGCACATTGAAAGCACATATTAATTATTTAGATTTAAATAAAAATAATTTAAAAAGACACCTATCCAAGGGCCTAACACATCATGAGTAAAACAAATAGAATCCCAGCAAAAATTTAAAGTAATGATTTCAGCCTGAACTCAGAGAGCCGGACTCTCACAAAAACTCCTTTCCATTCCTTTATAACTATGGGGAACACACCCTCAGCCAGCTCCAAAAAACCCAAAACAAAACAAAAAAACCTCTATCCAACAGAGGATTTAACAAGGATTAAGAGAAAATCTCTGCCCTGGAGGGTCTAGAGGAGTGGTTCTCAATCTGCGGGCCCGTGGGCTGCTTGAGGTCCAATCAGCACATAGCTGCGGCCCATGTGATATTCTCAGTGCCGTGCAAGTAGTATACATATTGTGTGGATGTGGCCCACATAACACACAGAGAGCTGCATATGTGGCCCACAGTAGTAAATAGGTTGAGAACCACTGGTCTAGAGTGTACGTCTCAGTCTTACATGCTTGTGGAATTTTATACATGGTGAGAAGGGAATGGGCTGCCCACAGTGCATAAAGTTAGCTTTATATGTAAGTCTTTGTCATCTCAGACAAAACAAAAGTTAGGAGAAAGGAAATACCATTTTCCCCTTTGCTTTGCTTTTTTTAAACAGATGGCTTCCTGAGGCACCAAAAGATTAAGGGACTTGCTCAAGGTCCCAGACAAAGTCTGGCAGAGCTTGGAGTTGAACCTAGGTCTCCTGAGTCTTTGCCCAGTCAGTGCTTTAACCACAAAACCTTGTTTCCTTTCAAGGTTTTTCTTTGTCTTTCCCTCTCTGTTTAATTACTCTTTGTGCTCCTTCTCTTTTTATTCTATTTTTTTTTTTTAAGAGTGAAATGTTAGGAATAGAATAAAAAATCTCCATCATAGTGAATACACAGAGGAATCCAAACTGCAGTCCATTTGCTTAGGTTAATTTGTTTGTTTTTCGTGTGTTTGTTTTGGGGTTGTTGTTTTTTTGCAATCAGCAAGGAGATCTGCTGGAATTCTGGTTGTAGAAAGGCATCTCTGATATTGCAAGAGTTTATAAATGTCTACTTTATAAGAGTACAGGAAGTTTGCAATTAGCCTAATTTGGACTTTAATATTGGGTGTTTATGCACAGTCTTCTGGGACCACATCTGATTAGTGAATGAGTGACCTTATTGGAAACCAACAAGCAGGTCTACAGTTAATTATAAATGATACAGAGTTCACGGCAGAACCTTAACAAAGGTGTTTTTGTAGATGATGTTGCGTATTTGTGTTTAACAGTTCAAATTAGGAGAGAGAAGACAGATGGTGAATATTTTATTGCCCTCTGGACATCTATAGAAATACAGTGATACTAACTGTGAGAAGCCAGGTAATGGCAGGTCAGAAATAATGCCAGAGCAGACTGTCTGGGATCTTTAATTAACATCTGAAAGCAATAATGAACTGGTCAGACAGGGTCAGGAACAGGTGATATTGTGTTCTAGGGGAGAAAGAGCTGTACTTGTCTTTACTTTTTATTCTGGGGTTGGGAGAAGTTGCTTAGAAGTTTTGGTGTACTTTTTCCTCCAGTGGTTAAAAACGGGGGCAGAATCTAATCTCAGTCTGATCTTTGGAGGAAATCTGCTCCTAAGCTTTTCCGAAATAATATCCTGAAAGGGAGAAGAATCAATTTGAGTAAAATTCAGAGCGACGTCTGAAGACAGAACTGTAGAAGCCTGACTTATAGGCCTGTGTGTTCATACACAGGAAGATGTTTCTCAGGGGCATTATACAAAATGATTATACCAGATTACATTAATCAAGGCAAAAATAAGTCAAAACAGATACAAAGACAAAACCCTGAGGAGGGGGAGGAACGTATCCAATTTAGTGAGACAACTGTGATAGCAATTAAGACCCAGATGGAAACCTTTGAAAGCCTCTGGAGTCTGCATATCCACTGTGTTTTTTTCCTGCTAACTTGACATTATAAAAGGGGCACCCAAAGAATAAAGAGATGGTGCTTGAAATTTCATCAGTCAAGCGCGGTCCCAAATTTGATTTATTGTAGACAATTTTCCAAAATTGGTTCGGGTTTCTAAGATACAGGAGGAGAGTTTTCTCAAGTGGTTATTCACAACGAGAGAAATGGTACATTATTTGTAGATTTGTCTTTGCTGAAATGCGGTTGGCATTAATCACACTAGTTAGCAGATCTGCCTAGAAACCTCTGGTACTTCAGACATTCGGATTATATTTTGGCCTGTCATTATAAACTCTGAAAGCAGAGTGCAACAATTTTCATTCCACTAGAAGCATTACATTCAGGATTCCAATAAAGACCAATTAATGCTCTCCTCCTCCCCCCATCACCCGACACATGAAAGAACTATGCAGAAACACATTCTCAAAGGGTCAGGAAGATCAGAATTAAGACGGGAATGGCATACCATGGTATCACTGTATCATTCATAACACCTAGAGGGGGTCTGCTTATCCACTACCTTGCATCTTGAGTTGTCATTTCTTTCTGTTTAAAGCAAGTAAAATGCTACCAAACCAGAATCTCTATCATCTCCACCGCTTTGTTTAGTGTAGCCATTTACACTTGTGCTAAATAGGTTTAGAATATTGCCATCACGTTAAGTGAATAGAGAATTCTGGTCTTAATTCTAATCCCCCACCCCCTCTCAGGGTTTCATTGGTCAAAATCAATGTGTGTTATTTTAACAAAAGCCTTTGATGTCTGATTCACTGACCAAGACAACAACGAAGGGTTGGTTAGTGTAAATCAGGTGTATAGAAAAGAAAAAATAAAGAAAAATAATTCTCCCTTGAAGTATAAATTGGCTTTTTCCATTTCGTCTTGCAGGTATATACTTAGGGGTTTTGGAAATGCCCATTATTCACTAGCCAGATGGTATATTGGATGCTTTGTCACTATTACAGTCTCATAAAGAACTCTACTGAGGCACTTTAAGTTACCAGCAACGTTAACCATTCTTTAGCACTATTAGCTCAAGTCCCTGATGTCTCTCCCAGAATATTCAATACATGTGTACTGGTAGCAGCTCACTTTCTTTGCACTAAGTCCATGTTGTCAAAAGCCTTATGGGTACTTTTAAGTTGGAAAAAAGTTACTATATATGAACAAGTCCCTGTCCACTGCCCCCTTCCACCAGTCATTCATTCTTCATTATAAAATACCCAAAGGGGCCTCTGGTGTAGTTTACATTCTGAAATAATAATAAACAAAATGCCATTTTCTTTAAATAAAATTAAGCTGTTTTTAATAGAGAGAGTCTGACCAAGAATTCCGGATCCCAACACCCATACATTTTGGTGAAGTTTGCTTTTGTGTTAAAACATTGTGCCAGTTCTTCTCTGTTTAATGGCCAAATCACTGGATCCCTGAATCAAAACACCCATGAATTTAGAGTAAGTCTGGGTTGAGTTATAGGTCCAAACTTCTTAGGCTTCAGCCCATCTCTAGACTTTGTGCTAGAGGAGGGCAAGAAAAAAAAAGCCTCCGTATTAAACAAAACAAAACAGTAATTACTCAGAGCCAGACTGTCACCTTTAACTTTCAGTAATACCATACTCCATAAGAAGGCCTATAGAAATTAATGTGACTACTTGCAAAGTAACATACTATGTAGCGTAAAGGTAGCAGAGTTGATTTCAAATCACTTTTTCTGGTCTGTCTTGCACTAGTCATTGCTGTAACTTCAAAACGGTCAATTCATTTTAATTAAAAAAAAAAATCCTCTGTGTGTAAAACTAGTACTATGTAAATTTGAAAGGCTATAGACTACTATATTTATAGCTAATCTTTATGAACAAGGGTCATAATTCTTCTCTTTGTAATTCCTTTGACTCCACTGTAATTATTCCTGAGTTGTACCAACATTGTACATCAGAGGAGACTCAGGAGATTTATAATGGGAAAATGCGGACAGATTCTTAAATTATTGTGCTCTAATGGGCAGCACTGTAATTCTCTTGAAAGTTTCAAAGTTTTGTTTTCTGAGATGGTTTGTTTCCAATGAATTCAGTGTACTACAAACAAACAAACTAATTTCCAGGTGCATGGAACTAGGCTTGTGAATATCTATATTGCTGCATTTTCTCTTGGTATTTTAAAAGCCTTTCACTTTTAGGGCTTCCCATGGTTGAAATTTGTAAGGGGTTTCAGGAACTTCACAGCAGAAAGGCTTATTCATATAAGTCAGGGTTGTTTTTTGTGTCCCTCCTGTTCCCCAGCCTAGAGCATCTTACATATTCATTGTAATACCGGATATTCAAGCAGCAGTTTTAAATTTGCGAGCCATATAAATTTGCTGTGTCCAAAAATGTGTGGACACCAAACAGTCTATTTTTTAACTTATTTTAAGAGAACTCATGAATCTGCATAATGGTCTCACACAGAAAGTGCTTTATCTTCACCAGTTAGAGAGTCAGTTTAGTGGTATTCTATTGGCAAAAGCTTTTAGAGAAATTATGCATGGTAAATTAATGAAGGCCGTCTGAGGTATTATTGTCTGTGAATGCACATGCCATTCGAATCAATGGCTGGCTGAAAAAAGTTAACGGTCATTAAGTGACTGTTAAAAGGGCCGGTGGACACAGATTCACTCCCTTCCAGGGTTCTGGTTGTATTAGGTAAAGACAGATATTGCTATATGCCTGTAGGCCATAGGACAGCCCAGGCTTTGTGCTTTTATATCACCATTTATGTTGAGTCTTTTCTGTCACTGGCAGATTTACAAGAGTCTGAGCAAGACCATCGCACATCCAGGTAAAAACCTTCACATCACTTTTTGTATTGCTTTGAGTAGTTCAGTGCAAAATACAAAAGTGGGTGCTTTAAAGCCCCTTGGACTTCTCAAAGGATGTCTGAAATGCAGATTGAGAACTGGGGAAAAGCTTTGGTTTAGTGAGGCAAAAGTTGTTGGTTTTAGATACTGTGATCTTTGCAGGGGGAGAGAGGTCTGTGAAATGCACGTCTACTTGGAATAATGGGATATCTTCTTCTTGTCAAATAGCAAATATATTAATGAAGCACTGTGGCAGATCTGTTATCCAACAGAGTGTAGAATGGGGCTTTAAACTCCGATCAGAAATTTAGACAACTGTATCCCAGTATGGCAACTCAGCTTGAATTTTGTTGCACAAGACATGTAAGCTGTATCTGGGTACCTTTTATCCATATGGCAGTGTCCTTTTCTTTGAGCAGTGTAGACCTTGTTTCAGATGTCAGTCCACATATGCTTTGGTCACAGTTACTTCTGACTAAAATATAATATGCTGGAGAAAACTGATGATTTGATATTTTCTTAAGGCTACTGAGAAAAGCAAACTGAAATCTTTGATCAAGAGGTCTTCAGAAATTAAACTTGACCAGTCGCTTATGAGGCAATCATGTAAAATCTTAATTAGTATTGATCCTGATTTGGTTTTAAGATTTAGAATTAGTGGCCTTTTGAAGAGGAAGGTTTTCCATTGTATTTTAGACCACAGAGTTCCTGTTATATCACATTCGTCTCAGACTAGCATGGTTTTCCTTGAGAGAAAAATAGAAATGGCTCATTTGATTGAGATTAACACAGAGAACCTTACTAATTGAAGACTATTTCTCTGCCTTACTTTTTCTCTGTTTCATATCCCATAGAGATTACCCTAGACTGCTGCTGCTCGTCACTGTTATTTATATAAAGATATGTAATGTGTTTGTATTTGAGGACTCATCTCAGTGTATACAATTTCAGATAGTCGACATCGGCAGGAATTACTGTGAAAAAATATTTTGTAGTGACAGCTTTATTCTGCCTATAATATGTCATTGCCTGCGACTTTGAATTAATCACGGAATAACAAAACATGGTGTCTGGCGACAATGGTGTGTCCATTAATATCAAGAAGTGAGTGAGTCTCGGCTTTATGAATGTGAATACTGTTGCGGACCCTGACCACTCTTGCTTCTTAATCAGTAAGTTTCAGTACATAGGGAACATTTCCCCCCCTTCCTTTATTGTTCACCTTTGTGATCTGTTAAGCTGCAATCCATAATGTCTCGCATCTCTATAATAGCCTGATGGTGTGAGGTTTTAAATGATCTTATGAATTTGACTTTGGCTCTCTCTGCATTGACCTTGCTGTCTTCAATGATTTTTCTCCATCCTGTTGAACAAGAGGGGGATAAGGAAGAGAGGTCTCTAGAGGAATGGGCTTTGGTGATATTTCTCTTAGGTTTTCATGTATCTTCTTACAATCTCTGAAGAAATGAAAGGAGAGAGAGAGCACATTATTGGAAAACAAAAGACATGGATTGTAAATTTTGCACAAGAAATGGTGTGTCCCTCTCCAACATAACCAGATTGCTGGACTAGAAACTTCATGTGCTAGACCTCTTCAGCAACCACAAGATAATTCTTGCAGCAGTTCTTCTTGGCGGCTTATATTGCTATAAAATTTAAGTATTCCTGGTTGCTGTCCTCCCTTTGAAATAAGACCCAATGTGATGTATCTGTGAATTAAAATCCCAAACTTTCACCTTGTCTCCCAAGCCATATTTCTACCTTGACTTGAAATGTTGAGAGAGGCTTTGTGGGTGTGTTGGGGTTTCGGCCATAAAGGAACAAAGACACTATGGTTTCACATAGCAAATATGTGAGTCTATGATACTAGACCAAACTCAGATGTAGCTCCTGTATTCATTGAAGTCAGTGACTAGTTTTCTGTTGATTTCAGGGGAGGCAGGATTGAGCTCTCTATGCTATGTGCAGCAAAAATGAGTAAGAAGCCAGTTAATAATGCTTTTAGTAAGTCTGTTAGTAAATGGGTTTTCCCTGCCCAACAATGAATGGAAACAGAAATATATTAGAAAAAATGATTGGTTAGATCATGTCAGAAAATTCCTTTTAACTGTCTGAGTCATTTTCTGTGTGAACTATTAAAGCAGAGCATTAGTGTACTCTGTACAATAGCAGGGACCAAAAATATTTTTAAATGTTATTGATTTATGTATTTGATGCATAGATGGTGTTTGGGAATTTGTTGGACATTTGACTGACTTATGAGTTGTTGTTTTATTCAAGTAGGTGCTTAAGAGGGTTTATCTGGTTGTGTGTGTGTGTAAGTGTGTGTAAGTGTGTAAAATAAAATCTTTTGGGCCCCAAAGAATGAGAGCAAGAAGTTGAGCTCTTCAGTGAGACTTGCTGCTTTGCGTGGCTAGCTGAAGTCTTTCTGTTGCTGCTGGATCCTCAGCCAAACAAAGACTGTATGACAAGAACTATGCTAATCAAGGATTTACCCTAAACATGGTTGTGGTTCAGTAAATACTGTGTTATGCCATTGCCATACAGCATTTTTAATTCCCTGTGGGGGATACGGCTTTTGACAATTGGCAAGGGTTTCATTTTTGATTCTCCCCATAGCCTTTTATTATCACTCAGTCTCTGCCTATCCTATTGTAGTAAGGGTTGATCTTGCAAGCTCCTGAATTCTCTCAACTCATAGGGAATCGACGGCCTAGTGTGTGTGTGCTTCCTACAACCTGGATCCTAAAACAAAAGTGGAGCCAAGTGGGGTGTCTTCTCCACAACTGGTCTTTCTTCCCAAAGTGATATTTTTAGAATCTCCTTAGTGTAGTGTCTAGGTAGCAGAATAGCCTTAAAACCCCTAGGAGTCTGAATAACCTCAGTGATTAAGTAAGCAAAAATTCTCCTTTTCCTCTCCTTTCCCTGTTCACCACATCTCCTCCCCCACCCACCCCCAAAATGCCTTCTTACTAGGGGAAATGCAGATCATATTGATCTCTTCCTCCTCCTTACAAGAGCTGAGTGCAGGCTATGTACTTTTCTTTGTTTCCGATTTCGTGAATAACTTAATTGCTTTGTTATCCCTTCGGGTATATGTAATATTAACATTGGTTAATGATGTTAATTCAAGTTCTTACCATTAATAAAAAGGCATTGCTTAAAATTAAGCATTACATTTCAATTAGCAGTCCATCAAAAACTTTAATAGTCTGGAGCATTAAAATGATATTTAAAAAAAATTTCTTATTAATTTTTTATTGTGTCATGCTAATTTCGAAAGAGTGATTGAAAACCCAGATGATCTGAGGAACGACCCTATCTGCCATGTTCCTTGAGGGAACTTCTTTCTTTTATGACATAATGCAAAAAGGTCACATTTCCACAAAGCAGGAATCTGTTTTAGTCACCTCCTGAATTCATTATCATTCTTTTTTACTTTTTAACATGAGGCACATGATATACAGACACCCCAGGTGGACATGTTTAAATTAATCTAGTAATAATTGATTCAGAAGAGATTTGGAGGACAGAATTTGCATAAAAGCCATAATGAGAGCAAATCCTCAGAGGCCAGACTGAACAGCTAAGTCCCTGAATAACTTAAATCTTCTAAACTAATTTGGTTATATATGCAGTACGGTGGTGAGAGGGTTAGAACTCATGTGCTTGGAATTCATTACACATAGTTCATCTTCTCCAGAAAGCCCTAGCTTCAGAGTGTGTGAAAATGACGCCAGCCTCCTAGCACTCAGACACAGCCCTTCTTCACCCATGAAATGACAAGGTCTGGATCTAAAGGGTTATTTTTAAAAGCTGTTCCACACTGAAAAGTCAGTACCGTGCAGCTGGGATACTCTCTTTCCCGACTCTTCTCCAAAAGGTGACATTTCCTAGAACAAGTTCTAAATTGGAGGTTTGACCCAGCTTTTAGCAACATGTCAGAAGTTTGTGGAGGACTGCCTAGTCTGAGATACTTCCTGCTACTACACCAGCATGGCTCTGTCTAGCCTAATATTATATCACACAGAGTCTGACCCTGTGAGATGCTGAGAACCCTCAGTCCCACTAATGTCACTGGGAACGGAGCGAGCTCAGCACTTCCCAGGATTGGGACCATAATCTAGAGTTTACTGCAACGTGAATTTTGTGGCAATGAAAACAGTGAGCCAGGTTTTCTCCCGGGATCGAATTTGCTCCTCTTGAAGCTGATGGCAAACGTCCGCTAACCTCAATAGGAACAAGAATGGCCAGTTCACTATGGTGCTAGCCTATTGACAGTTGCACTAGGGTATCTAAGAGAAAAAATTAATCCAGATGGCTAAAGATAAGGTCAAGGCCTGGTTGTTTCATGGGCAGAACAGAGGTAAGTGTGAGTGTTCAGTGGACTGATATCAAATAATTATGTGGTGTAAATTGGGGTGGTTTCAATGGAGCTACTCTGACGATAAGTATTTATCCCTGCATTGTTTGGTTTAAGCCAGTGGTTTTCAACCTATTGTCCTTGGACCCCTGGGGGTCCGCAGACTATGTCTAAGATTTCCATAGGGGTCTGCACACCCATTCGAAATTTTTTAGGAATCTACAAGTGAAAAAAGGTTTAAAACCACTGCCTTAAGACCTTAAAAACAGTGTTGAGTGTAACAGTTCTATACGCTTCATGGTAATCAAGAGTAGAAGTGACTTGTGATTTGGATATTTTCTACTGTTTCTCTCCCTTTAGTGAAGTTATGCAGCTGTCTATGTTTTAGCATAACACACTCTTTCCTATAGAACACCCTTTATCCAGAGTGCAATAGATAAAAGTAGCCCACGTTGGTCCGTGGATGAGAAAAGCTAATGTGCCTGCCGCTGAATGATGCGCAGAATAAAACTGGTGTGCTGGGTGTAGCAAGAAAAGGGAGAATCTGTTCGATTTCCCAGTGCTCACCCTCCTGTTCACGTTCTGGCCTTTTGGATGCCTTGTAGCTGAGCGCTTGTGTGTGATAAAAAAGGCACTGCAGTGAAATGTACTCGTGTTTCCAAGCATGCTAAACTTGGAGTTCCACTGTAGTGTTGTCGAGTGTGTATCCCTCTAGAGTTATAATTAAGCCATATATTTGTTATGAGGCAGCTGATGATCAGAAATCTGAGCCAAAAACACACAAGCTGTGATTTCTCTCTCTCACACTCAGACATCAGATAAAGAATTTTTCTCATCCAGTTATTGCATGAACTCCAGTGTTTTTTGACAGAAATACTTCAGGGCATGCTACAGATTTGTTACACAAAATCAGATAATGCTTGATTGGGGAGTGCGAGATTTTGAGTATCCATAATGCCTTGTGGTCGCTAGAATTGAGGAACGACAATTATTGATCCAGGGGTAGTTGGGCAGGGCAAGTGGAGGAGGAAGGAAGCTGAGTCTTTACATCAGACAATAAAGTCTTGCTGAGTAGATCAAGCCTATATGTTAAACGTGACTATCAGGTAGGAAGTTAAGTGGCATGGCTATTTGATACATTGGCCTTTGGAAGTTCACATTCTGCCTTTGGTCACAAGCGAAAATAAGGCCTGGTCTACACCTAAAATGAGGGCTACATCACTCGGAGGGGAGGTGGGGGTGCATTTTGCACCCTCCACCCCTGCAAGAGACCTAATTAAGCTGGCCTAAGTCCTTGTGTAGACACTGCTAGGTCAACAGAAGAATTCTTCTGTCAATCTAGCCAACACCTCTCAAGGGGATGGATTTACGTCAGTGATAGAAAAACCCCTTCTGTGGCTGTAGTAAGTGTCTACACTACAGTGGCATACCTACGCTGCTACTGTTGTAGTGTTTGTGGTGTAGACATAAACTGAGTTTGCTGATCTCATTTTAGTCCCTTCCTCATACTGCAATCATAAGACCGCCACAAGGGCTGGTACAGTGCAGCATGATAATCAGTCTCTGCTCAAAAGGGTCCCAAAACTGGACTAGCCAAGGGCTTTACAGCATTGTGTCGAAGGGGGAACTTCCACAGTACCTTCCTGAATAATGCTTGACTTACTTCCAGGGCTGCAACTGGTTTCTCCTCCCTTGGATGAGCACTAAATTCATTCCAAAAAATTTAATCAAAGAACATCCCCCGGGTGCCTCTATGCTGCAATACAGAACAATGTCAGTAAAACTTTATGGTTAGTACTCTAATTGCACAGAAGTCAAGCAGAGTTATGGTTTCCAAATTAAAGTGGGAGAACAAGGAGGGCCTTGTGTCTAAAATATTTGGAGTCAGGAGACTTGAGTTACCTTTCTGGTTTTGCCAAAGACTGTTAATTGCTCTGTGCCTCAGTTTCCCCATCTGTAAAATGGGGCTAGTAAAATTATTCGTGGAAGTGTGGAGGAGAATTCATTAATGTTTGTGAAGTGTTCCAAGATACTCTGATAGAAGGGGCTATAGAAGTATTATAAAAGCAAGCAGTAACCTTGCATGAATATGGACATTTCTATTGCATATTTTGAGTTTAAAAAAAATGAGAAAAATAACTGAACTAGCCCTCATTTCCTCAACCTTTTAAATAATCCATTACTCAAAAAATACACCTGCATTTGTTTGAATGTTTATTGAGTTACTGCATTGAGGGGCAAATCCTCTGCTGTAGAGGAGGCACTCAGGGGCTGAGAGTGGTGTCAGGGCTGGTGGATGCACTCCTTTGCAATTCCAGAAGACATTCCCACAGTCTGTGTGAGAGTAACCAGAAGAGAAGCTGCTGCAGGGTTAAAGATGCAATAGTGGTTGCACAGTGCTCTGCTACTGCTCTGGGTCCTGTGAGGATTCCTCATCTCTCTGACCCTATGCAGTTTCCTCTTGTCCAATCCTTAGAGGTTTGAGTTGGAGCTGAGGGCTCCTGATTCCTGCTCCATGCTGTATCAATCACTCCTGAAGCCCTGTGCAAGAAACTGATGGCCTGATTCACAAGGGGCTGAGTACTGTAGCACCCACTGACTTCACTTGGAGTTATGGGTGATTGACACGTCTGAAAATCAGGCCCTTCATCCCTTCCTGGGTTACTCCATCTATGAAATGGGGACTTTGAAAACTCATTCCATACTCCGTTCCTAGAAGACAAGCCTCCTCATCACAAAAACCATCACCACTTTTGGCAACCTTCTTGACCATCTCAGCACAGATGCCAAGTACTGACGGGGGATAGGGATGGAAATACCTTCTCAAGCCTAGTACTGCTCTCCAAGAGAAGGATTGAGGTACACGGGGAGGGTAATGTTTGTGAGCTTTGACTGCCAAATGAGTTCCTTGGATAAATAGTAGACTTTAGACACCAGGGCACCTTTCACAAGTGCTAAATTCATAACAATCCCCCTAACAAAATTGCTCACGTTTTATATTACATGTAGCCAATAAAGCAAGTTCAAAAGTCTTTTTTTTTTTTTTTTACGGCCTCTTGAGGCACTTAGGAAACCAGTCCATGCATGTGTGGTTAGCTTAGCTCTGTACAAAAGTAGGTTTGAATGTCTGCAGAGCAGGTATTTATTTATGCCTACTGGGGTTGGCAGGTGCCCAGCGATATAGTATGTCGTGGTCCGCTGTACATGCTTGTACTATCGAATCAGAAATATTTTACAGGAACTTTATATAATAGAATTCTGTTCTGGAGGGACCTGCTCTAAGGGTGACAGCAGTTCAGTTTCCATGACCATTCAGTTGTTGGCTTCTCTGCCAACAAAGGGACCAACGAATGCCAGTTGGCGGCGCCGCTGATTTGGACACTCGCCCATGAAGAAGTGGAGTGAGCCTCACTGACTCATTTCAGACTGGGCCACCAATCTACCATTAGAGAGTATCATCTTGTGTATTTAATCCAAAGCCCGCTGAAGTCAATGGGAGTCTTTCAAATGACTTCAGTGGCCTTTGGATGAGGTCCTTGGTCACTACCAAGTTGAGCTGGAATCAAATGGAGATTGAGGTAGAACATTGCTAAGCCCATTACACCGATCCCTTGAGCTATCTAGTCTTACAGATGCTCATACCTTAGACATTTTCTTCCCAAGTGCCTTGCAGTCTTCCATGCCATGTGCCTGCAATGGGAGTTAGTAGGTCAAGTAGCTTCTTATTTACATGGAGATGCCTGAACTATTCACATATGTCAAGATAATAGAAAGATTATGGTAAAGTGTCTTGTATTTCCTGATTTTTGTTGTTTTACTCCTGCATGAGAAACAACAACATTGTCAAAAGCTGGTGAGTGCTTCAGAAGATACAAACTCCCAGTGAATTATACACTCAGAATAACAATGGCCCAGTGGTTAACATGCAAGCTGGAGACCCAGGTTCAAGCCCTTGCTCTGCTACAAACTTCCTGTGTGATCCTGGACAAATCACTTAGCCTCTCTGTGTCTCAGATCTCCATCTGTAAAGTGGAGGTAATAATACTTCCCTATCTTGTGGATGTGTTGTGTGGGTAAATATCCTGTAGATTCTGAGGCCTTCAGGATAGCCTGGTAATTAGGGCCATATAAGTAGCTTGTACAGACTGATGCAGCTACAAATAATAAGTCCCAGTCAGAACCAAGAACTTCAGAGTCTAACTGCGAGTAAAAATAGAAATAAGTCAATGGTTTAAAAAAGAAAAGAAAAATACAATGCATCCATTAAAACAAAAAAGAGAGAGAGAGATACTCCTCCCAGACACACATCTGAACAATGGTTTGTGTAGTCAAATGTGTCTGGCATTAAACAAAAAGAAGAGTTCAGTGTGCTAGAAGGGAGTCTGGTACTGTAAATGTGATTGAAAGATGTGACACGTGTTCTATAATTGCACTCTGTCATTTTCTGTTGTAAGACAGATCTGTTGTTCACAACATAAACAGCACTAATGGGTAGATGTACCAACTGCTGGTGATACAGAGAAAAGCTCCATTTTCTTCTTGATGGTGTGAAGCAGCCTTTCGAAACAGTCTGAAGGAGCGAACTCCAGCTGGTTGGGGTGCATAGGCAGTGGCATATGAACGTGAATATATGAATATAGCGAGGACTGCATTTTTGTTGGCGTTGGGTAGGGGTTTATTTACAGTGCATAGTTCGCTGCTCTAGGCTGGCATGACTGTGTTGCTCAGCTGTCATGTTGTATAACATTTATATTTATTTTGTTTACTGGTCCAATGCACATTTTGAATATTTTTGTGTCCATGCACCTCCGTCTGCTGCTGCTCCCAGCTTCCAAAGTCCTGTTTCAATAAAACCATAAACTTACCCAACTATAAAAAAGCTTTCGAGGTTTTTTTTTTAAAAAGCAATCTTTCTCCTTTAAAATGAAAGATGAAGAATTTTCTTTCCATCCTTTGACTTTGTTCCATCATCAGGTTTTGTTAAGGCAAAATAATGGGTCTAGTCAGAGGAAAGTAGGATACAAATTCTTGGAATAGTCGTTTTTAAAGTGAGCTTTGTTTTAAAGCCTTAGGGAAAGATCAGTTGAAGGTCTTCTTCTTTCAGGCATGGAGCTTATTCATATGGGGCCCAATTCTGATGCAAGTTATACAGCTGTAAATTGGGAATAATTCCGCTGAAGTCAGTGGAGTAACAATGACATAAAACTGGGGTAAATCAGAGGGGAATATGTTCCTTAGAATAAAGTTCACTGTGCAAGGGAGGCTGTTGCAGGTTCCTAGTGCCATGATTCAGCTGTATGAGAAGAAGGTGGCTGTGAGGCAGAGCAGAACTCTGTCATCTCTATGAAGGTGAGTATGGAGGGAACTGGGAGAGAGAGGCCTACACTCAGTGGGTTTGTGATTACGTAGGTCCAGTGGCTGCAAAATGCTCAGTGTAGATGGTGCACAGAGATCACCTCCCAGAGTCCCAGCTTTATCTGGAAGACCACTTCTTTCCCCCATGTGATTCCACCACAGTTACAATCAGAGGAGGAACAGGAGCTAACGGTCCTCTGGTTTAGGAGGGAAAGGAGTAGGGGGGCAGATGTTCTCTATGAGCATACTTCCCCAGGCAGACCCTGAAATTGTTGATCATGTGGGCATGCTGTCAGGTCCACCTATATCTGTGTGAATTTGTTGTGTGGAGAGGGTGGTTTGATGTTTGTGATAATTGAGTGTGTGTGTATGTGCATGGGGGTGCGGGTGATGTTTTGGAGAGGGTTGGTATCTGAATAGTCATTTGACTGAACATTTTTGTCCTTGATTTGTTCCATCTGAATGTTTGTGAAAAATATGTAAGGTGATAGGTAAATTAAGGAAATCAAATGTTTCCACCTAGGGTTTAGGTTTAGGCTGGGATTTGGGATTAAGTCTTTAGTTCAGCAGCACTGGAATCTTGGTAGTTGAGCTCTTGAGACTTCTGCCCTTTTGAGCAGGGACCTTATGAGAACAGGTTCTCTGGGTTTCAGTTGTGTCGGAAAGGCTTAAAACTGGGGTAAGTTCCACTAGTGCAAAGCATGGCTTTCTTGCTTGGATTTGCAATGGTGCAGCTGCATGGCTGGCTGGCCATTGACTGCTGGAATCAGGGCAAATTCCAAATGTAGACAAGTCTTAAGTGCCAGTTCCATTCCCACATACTGCCAGTAAAATTCGAAGGGGGCTAGTTCTGAGGTTCTGATTTGGCCACTCTCCTGTAGAACTAAAGCATTTCTTGTTACATTTCATAATAGTTCTGATGTCATCCAGCCAGTCATTCTCCTCAATGCTTTGGTTTGATCTTTCTACAAGCTGATCTCTTCCTGGGTATGATACTCTTCCTCATTAAGATAATTTCCCAAAACAAAACTGCAGCTAATGGTAGTATAGGGCTTTTTTAGAGATTATTTGAAGTTGTTAATGGCCATGGTAACTTGGTAGGGGGCAGTTGAAAGGAGAAACCTCTTTCAATGCTACCGTATATATTTAATTCTCATTACATTGATGCTTTAGGATCATGTTGTGTGCTGCCCTTGATCCAAGCATACATTTTTCATTGACTACAGAATGTCTCAGTTCATGAAGACATTCACAGCATTGATTTTTGTTCAGCTTTTCAGAGCAGTGGGAACTTCACAGATATTTAAGTTTTAGATTTTGTATGGTTTCTTTTGCACCTTGGTCTTATTAATTTCCACCTGGCATCATTTTGAAAATAATGATCTTGATTACAACTGATTTGACTATACTGTTAAACCTGAATCTTTAAAGAGCGAGTGAAAATTTACACTATGAGGGAAAAATTCCTAGGGAACAATGATATCTAGTGGGCTGTGGCATAGTCTCCCAGGGAAAGTGGCAGAAATCCAATCACTTGGCACATTTTTACAACTAGTCCGGACAAAATGCTAGTAAATGTACAACAGGGAACACTGCGTTGCCAGGAGAATAGTCTGCATGACATTGTGAGTCTTTTCTCTATGCAGTTTTTATGGTTCCATGATCCCAGTTGGTATGAAACTTGGACTTCTTTATCTCCTGATTCTAGACTTCACAGTGACTTTGGAAAGCGTCAGAGGAATGTGCAGGAGGTCTAGCATATGACTTTGTACAAAGGGTGAACACTTCATATCTGGTTATTGTTGAAACTCAATAGTGTCAATAAAGGTCTCCTTTTTTATTGAGGTCCTCCTATGTCTTTTTCCCCCTTTGATACCCTACACTATAACAAGCACCTTATAATGGAAGAAGACTGGATGCTATCTCCTCTGGAAACCAGTGTGGACTGGAGAGTGATACAAAACACATCTTCCTAGATGTTGGGAATATATGCTGTATTCAGTCCCTTGCTCGCTTCTGTAGTGATAAACTTTGATATGAACAGGTGAAAATTTATCCTAATGATCCTCTTTTTATGCCTCCTCTCTTAAGCTTGCATGTCACATCTCAGCATCTGAGGTTCCCCAGTAGCCTTTGTGTATGTGTGATCCCTGAAATAGCCTTATCTTTTCATGGCATGAGCTGAAGACCATGCTAGCCTTAATTTTGAACTATTTTTCATCTCTCATTTCTGCCACTGTCACTTGTTATTTTAACTTGCTTGTATTTTCAAATGAAAAAATATATTCTTCTGCAGTATTTGTGAGCTGAGACACCTCCTTGGGAGAATCATGGTGGGATTTTATAAAAGCCCTCTATGAAACCTCTGCTAATCTGGGGCCTGAGAAGTGCTAAATGCCAAGGACACTTGTCACAGTTCAGGGCAACTGCACCTGTATTCCCCCTCTATGGTCCACCAAGGGCATATGTGTAAGGGTTTTTGTCTCCCAGCCATCACCTCTGTTGGGCAGAAACCTGCTCCTCACTGGTGATATTCCCAGCAAGCCAGACTGCCTCAACAAGCTAGAGTCAGCACTTTGCTTCCTCTCCAGAGGCTATGAACAGAGTAATTGCCCATAAGTGTAAGTTACCACACAAAGCTTTTTAAGGAAGCATGTTTGCTCATAAGGTGAAAGCATTACAGAGAAAACCTATTAAAAGAAATCTACACACATGCTTACAAGCTTATCAGAGGTCACCCCTCAGTCATATGTCCTTAGTAGGATGAGTCCTCCTGGAAGGATTGGAGCCCCCCCATCCATTTGCTGGATCAGAAAGAAGGCCCTGAGTCAACATAAGAAAGGCTATACTGGGTCAGATCAATGGTCCATCTAGCCCAGCATCCTGTCCTCGACAGTGGCCAATGCCAGGTGCTCTAGAGGGAATGAACAGAACAGGGTAATTATGGAGTGAGCCATCCCTTGTTGTCCAGTCCCATCATCTGGCAGTCAGAGGCTTAGGAACACTCAGAACATGGTTTTGCATCCCTGACCATCTTGGCTAATAGCCATTTTTTTACCTATCCTCCATGAACTTGGCTAATTTTTTAAAAAATCCAGTTATACTTTTAGCCTTCACAACATCCCCTGGCAACAAGTTCCACACTGTGTGTTGTGCGAAGAAATACTTCCTTTTGTTTGTTTTTAAACCTGCTGCCTATTAATTTCCTTGGGTGACCCCTGGTTCTTGAATTATGTGAAAGGGTAAATAACACTTCCCTATTCACTTTCTCCAGGCCATTCAGACACTATTCAAGGTTGGGTGTACCGTGGATTTATATAGTGGCATTATGATATTTTCTGTTTTATTATCTATCCCTTGTCTAATGGTTCCTAACTTTCTGTTAGCTTTTTTGACTGCTATTGCACGTCGAGCGGATGTTTTCAAAGAACTATCCACAATGATTCCAAGATCTCGTTCTTGGGTGGTAACAGCGAATTTAGAATCCATAATTTTGTATGTATAATTTGCACTGCTTAGCATTTATCAACATTGAATTTAATCTGCCATTTTGTTGCCCAGTCACCAGTTTTGTGAGATCCCATTGTAACTCTTCACAGTCTGCTTTAAACTCAGGCTATTTATCCAAAAGGCCTTTCTTTGTCTGTTGATCTCTGGAGAATTTAGTATATGTGAGCCTCCCCGGGAGGTGGTACCTCTCAGAGGAGTGGGTTAAAAGCTGACTGATTTGCCTTAATCACCATCCACTGTTCTTAGTTCCTGGAGGAGCTATGGTAGCCCTCCCCCATGAAACTGAACACAGTCATACATAAATCATTCACTTAAAACAATGGATCCTAAATATACTACATGGGGTTGCACGGTCTGTCACATCTCCCCCCTGAGAGTTTACATACAATCCTGGCCCACAATAATGCATAAACTTAATACACTAATGTCTTTCAAGGAAATTGCCAGGTCTGTCAGAACAATCACTGACCTAATTTGAGATTGCTGGTGATCAGAACCACTCTAAGTGAGGCAAAAGATTTGAGAAATCCTTGGGTCAAACCTTGAATATCTTCCTGTAGTAACTTCACAACACTGAAGGGCTTGATTGTAAGCCTATTGCAACTAATGTGAGGCTTTCCATTAACTTCACTGGGCTTCCATGTCAGACAAAACTGCCACCGAGCCAAATCCTGAGGTCTTTTTTTTCAGACACAACTTGCTGAATTCTACAGGAGTTTGTCCTGAATGAGTGAAAACCAAGGGCCACGTTCTGAGGTCTTTCATCACTTTTTATTCAGGCAAAATTCCCATTGACTTCACTGGGTTGAGTCTGCCAAAATAAGGCCTTAAACTGGACTCAGCCCCTTACTGTAGGTGGAACTGCTAATGCTGCCTATAGTGAAAGTTGCCTGATACTTCCTGTTATAGGGACCCCATTTTCAGTTGCTTATAACTTTGGCAAACTTTATTGTTCTTATTATCTGTTATTTGTATTGCTATAGGAGTCCCAGTCAAGACTCTATTGTGCTAGGTGCTGTTCAGACACAGAACAAAAAAACAGTCCCTGCTCCAAGGAGCTTACCATCTAAAAATTCTTATAACCATTTCACTGAAAAGCTGTAGCTATCCCATGCTTTGAAGTTGGGGCTTGAAATGGGGTGGGAGGGGAGGGGTTAACCTGGTGTCAGGGATATACCGTCTGCTCTTCTCATTAAAAACTGCCTACATCGGGCCAAGTTATAAGCCATTGAAAAAAAATCTGTTTGCACATGCTCTATAGAAACTTGTTAGTTTGGCAGTTAAATTCTCTGAAAATTCTGCCTGCACTGAACATGCTCCAGGCTCCAGCAGGAAGACCGTCTCCTGTGCTCTCAATAAAACCCTCTGCTGGCAGCCAGACAATGAGGAGGACAAGGAGGAAGTAGCCACCCTGGGATGCAGAGGGGATGAGAGAGAGGGTAACATGGGGATATAGGGGTGAGGAATTAGTTGGTGGGGGCTGAGGAGCTGAGGCAATCCTAATTTTGGCATTTCCTAACTTTGAGTGCTTGACTTTGCAATTTTAATGTTCTTTTAACGTAGTTTTTAAAATATAATATATAGTAGTTTCTGCATCTGCAAATATTAGAAGGAATGAAGAGTTACAGATCATCTTTATGGCAATATTCAGAACCCGTAGGGACAAGAGTAAAACGTGGCATATGGCTTTAAATTGTAATGTTGCTACCTGATGCCTCTTTCCTACTGCAGTTTATTATTGCATTTGCACTACTTGAATAATAATTAATACTGAGCCATTCACATGTATTTGGAGTATTTGCACTTTTCAGTACCTTTACAAATACTGTAGCTATTGCATACTAGGAGTTGTATAAAAGCACTCAATTTTTCAAGGTATTGTTTGCTGAATATTATCACACCTAGTTAACACAGATGGGCTTATAATGAAAGAGAAAAACCATGCCCAGAGATTTGCTTCAGACTTTAGATAGGGATATATGTTTCCTAAAATGAAATTCTTTGCATTGCAGGTGTCCTCCCAGGGCCTACCTTGGAAGCTAGATCTGCAGCAGGCCTCCAATCATGGTTGTATCAAGATTAAAGGGCATTTCTCTGTCATTGGCAAGCCTTTTCCTTCTCTCTTTTCATCTCTCAGCATCACAGAATGCACCTGACTACCCTGAAATTGAGCAAGAGCAGTGCGTCAGAAGAGAACACCCCACCATTACTTTTGAAGGTAAGAGATTCTCTCCCCTTGGATGCCTCAGCTTGATTTCAAGAGACAGTAGGATAATCCACTCTGGAATCCTTCCTATAGTGCTGTGTCCTGAAAAGCAGTGAGGTCAGAACAGAGAGCTGGGAGATCAGAGCTCCCGGATTCTCACCATTCTACCACTGGCTCCGTGTGATCTTGGGTGACTCAGTGAATTTTGCCTTTATTTCCTCATCCGTAACTGGATACAATCATGCTTCTAAACCTCACAGGGCTATTATGAGGCTTAATTGATTCATGTTTGTGAAGTATTTTGAGATATTTGAATGAAAGGCACATTTATTATTTTGACGTTTCGAGCAAGACTACTGCGTATACAGTGAATAATAAACTCATCACTAGTTGCTTTCATTTTAGTTGTTGCTTTTTTTGCATATATTTGTAGTCCTTGCCAGTGACTTTTCTGACCTCCACCCAGCCTCTGGCCTTGATAAGTTCTTAGAGGCAAAAGAGCAGCCTTTTTAATTGCAGAGGCCTGCAGTGCCACACATAAAAACATAGGCCTCTTACTGGTCTCTTGCAACGTAAGTATTTCCCTGAAGAACTGTATTCTTATCCCAGATTAATGGTTCATGTCGTTATTTGTAGTAGTGGTACCCCTAGGATTCTGTCAATGCTTGTATCTACACATCCATCTAGTTACATGGCCCTCATCACCCTCATACCTGAGCACCTATACTATCTAGTGTAACAGGCTCCATACGCCATTACCGTAGTGTGCTGAGCCGCCTTGCCAACTGTAGCTTCCTCCTAAATGTTGAAGTATTGATTTTGGTTCCCCTTTGGGGGATTGCAGTGTATCTGTGGTTAGGCTCTTTGCTGAGGATAACCGAGTGAAGCTTCTGTGACCTTTGAGATGGGGTGTGCAGGGGGAAAAGAGAAGTTGAAGGGTTCTTTGCTGACCTTTTAGGGCTCTTATCTAAGGCTTTATGCTTCTTCGGAGGGAAGGAAACCATTGTCTGCATTTTGGAATGTATTAACGTTTTCTTGTCTGTTTTCCATTATTCATGCTTTAAAGGTTTAAGTGGATTAAAGTAAATTAGCAAATCTTTAAGCCTACATAATAGGGCACTGGCTCTAAGCTTGTTCCTGTGGAATGGGTAAATAAACCTTGATTTTTAATTGCTTAATAATGCTGACCATCTGCTTTATTGGGGAAGAGTGAAAAAGGAAATCCCTGAGGTTAAAAAAAAATGTTTTTGGAACTCAACTGGCTATTTAAACAGATAATACAGTAATGAGCATATTAGAAGTACAAAGAAAGAGAGAGCGAGAAGTTGGTTCCCTTAATATTATCCAGAAGGCACTCAAGTGTTTTGGTTCATAGAGAACCAGTTTATCGGCTCCAACTTTGAGATGTATTATCTTCTGCAATCTATGTGCATATTAGAAGCACGTCTCAATCCTAGGTCCTGATCCTGAGAAGCCAGTTGGAGTTGTTGATGCTCATGATGGGTGTCTTAGTCAGCCAAACTGCTTTATATTAATCAGGCATGGCAGGAACACAAAAACCAGTGCGTTCCTTTTCCCTTTTGCTACTCTTTTCTGGTATAGATTAATTAGAGCCCTGCAGTCATAGGAAAGAAATAGAGATAAAAATTACAGCCATGTCAGGCTTATGTCCTCAGCAATCAAATGGGCCCTATAAACCCTGGTTAGACTCACGATTATATTTCGTATCTGCACCTGTTTGTAGTTGTGTGTGCTCTGCTATGCAGTCCTGCTGAAGATGTTCTGTAGGAAAATATGCAGAATGAAATAAAAGGCATCTCAGTTCCTTAGCTACAGGCGGCACTCAGAGTCTATGGAAGAGAGCGCCATGCATGCAAAAAGCACATCACAGATCTTTGTTTGATTTACGTTAAGGCTGTTCTTGGCCCCAACACCAACGGGCATGGAAAGTGCTAAACGCAGCAGAACCGCAGCAGTTCTGCTATTCAAGGGGAACAGACTACGGAATCCACATCTTACTTGCTGCCGAGTAGTACTCTGTGAAGGCTCGCTCCATGACAGCATGAAGCAGGATGGTTGTGGCCAATAACTCCCCAAATATATTGTATTAAGGGCCATAATCTACTGTGTTGGGGGGATGCAAGGGCAGCTGCTAATATTGTAGCCTATGGAGCAGCTGAGCTGATGCTCCAAAGCCTGGGTGGAGAAATCCTTTTCCCAAGACCTAGTACATTTACCTAGCTGTTGCCCATGGTCAGTGGGTAGGGTACTAGACTGGAAATCAGGATTCCTGGGTTCTAGACTTGGCTTGATTATTGACAAATTGGGTCAAAGTAGGGTACCACCCTCTGTCTGTCTTGTCTACTTGTATTGTGTGCCTTTTGAGGCCTGGCCTGCCACTTCTTACGGGGTTTGTCCTATCAAGGTTTAGTTATCCATTCCACAAGAACAAAGTTAGAGCCAGTACTCCATTAAGTAAGCTTAAAGATATCTTATGTGTTTGTACTTTCTGAACCTCCTGGATCTGCCAGACTTAGCCAGAAATCCCTTGAAAACAGGTTTTCATGTGAGATTTCTACTCATCCTTACTTCTCTCTGGTTTTGTTTGTTAAATCATGCTGTCTTCTTCATTGGTCATGGTTAGGAAAGAATTTTGTTTAAACAAATTATTAGTCCTGAGTTCCTTATCTTTCCTGCCTGCCAGTGCGGTCACCCCTCGGGACATGGTGGTCATTACTGGCGAAGATGGACATGTTTGCGGGAGTCTTTTGTTTCAGTATTGGTAGTGCAGTTCTCCTTGTCTACCTCCACCCCATACGCATGCAGAAGTGGGGTCTGTCAGCAAAACTGCCTCAGCCGACTTGAGCCATCATGCTGATGCATGGAGAAGAGGTGACCTGAAGTAGGTAACTAAAATAGTTATGTAACATCCTACATGGTCAGGGATCTATGACAGCTTCCCATAGCCCATCAGAACTGTTGGCAAAAGGTTTCATGCATGCAAAATCTGACCTATTGACAGGTACCTGATCTATCTTGAATTACGTGCAGGTGCATTTTCTGTTGCCTTGTGTTTTAAAATTAATTGACTCGGGGGTGTTCTAATCAGGGTTTTACTTTGGGATGGTGTGTAATTATTACCTGCTACCAGATGAATGTGACTTGGGTAGCATGAACGTAGCTTGTGGTATATTAATGCATTGTTCTTATTTTTTCTTTAAACAACATATTTTTGAAAACTGGCCAACTTGCAAATATTGAGATCCACAGGGAGCTATTAAGTGTTTGCTTCTTGTACTGAAAAAAGGCTGTTTTAACTTTGTGTGGCTGAAGGATAATGGGGTATGATTTATTTCTCTTAGATTTTCATGATATTTTGCCAACCACCCCCACTACAGTTGAACTGGACACTAATGCATTATTCCCTTTAGTGTGTATTAATGGAAAAAAACACACTATCATCCATGAATTCCACCACCCAGCTATGAAAACCCACAGGAAATTTTGCATTTGCATTCATGTTGTGTGTGCTTGATTTTTTTGATATTCCCAACCAAAAATTAAGTTAGCAGAGGAGAGGATTGTAGGGTGAAGTCTGGTAGGTATGGCTGGCCAAACATCGGGGGGAAAACACAAAGGTACTATGGGAAAAATTCATTAGCCTTGCCACCCTGGAATCTCCATTAAGGGATTTGACACTTTAGCTCAAGGTTTCTCAAACTTTTTTTCTGGGAGCCTCTTTGAAAATATTTCAGGCTGTGACGACCCCGCCCCATGTCATGCCGCCACCCCATCCCCCCTCTCTGCCCCCATGCCATGCCACCGTTACTTCTGAGCTGCTGCTGCTGGGGAGCTGCTCTCCAGCTGCCCAGTTCTGAAGAACTCTGGCCGTCAGCCATGCACGTGGCTGACAGCCGTGGCCACGGCATGTGCGGGAACTGACGGCTCGCGACCCCCCCATAATAACCCCCACTTTGAGAACCCCTCCTTTAGCTCATAATGTAACATTGATTGGTGACCAACAGCAGCATGTGAATAAAACTGCAGTGGTGCAGAAAATTTGACCTGGAAGGCATTTGGCTATGGACTTCTTTTCTATTAGAAAAAACCTCGTAGTATTTTTTTTTTAATCTTGAAAATGGAACTCTAGCAAACAAGTCTGATATTTTCTTCCTTGGGGTTGGTTTAAAATTTGTTTTGAAATTACTAACAATAAAGTCATAAAGATTACACAATGGTTAGCAAAGCAATTTTGCTCTCCGCAACCATCAGTAAATCTCACACAACCGCTTTTCACTATACAGTACAATGTATTTTTTGATACAATACTATTTTTTTCTTTGGTGCTTACTCATCAATGGTGTCCCATGAGCCTTGCAAATAAACACGAAGAGAACTGATAAAAATGATTCAGTGTGCTGTGCCGAAAGGCCTCTGGGATGAAAAGGGTCTGGGAAAAGTGCCCTTCATTCATAAAATACTTTAAACAGAGAGAGTCCCTCACAAGCTGCAGAGAAAAGGAAGATTTTACGGTAAGATTTAAAGGAGGGAGGTGATTCAGAGTCTCTCTCAGAAGGGAGAAGGAGGGAGCTCAAAAGGGATGGGATAACACAAGTGAAAAAGTGACCCCCACTGTGAAGAGGCATGGGGGGTGGGATGGAGAGAAGAAGCCCCTGAGGAGGTGTTGTGGAGCCAGTGGGAATTGACTATGAGTAGGTCAGAAAGGTGGGATATATGGAATTAAGCCATGTAGAGTTTTGAATAGCAGCTGGGTGGTTTTTAGGTGCCACTACCTTAATTTCTGATAATAGCTGCATGCAAAGTTGCTTTGATTCTTGAGTATATCATTTAGAATGGTAGGATGCAAGACATGAAATTGTGCTGTTAATAAACAGTGCTGCTTTACAAATCCCAGGCAGCAACCCCAGCAAAACAGAGAGAAGAAAAAAACTTTTCTGTGGTGGTTTGGTTCAAACAAGCATATGCTTTCCAGAGAGCTCATTCTGGATTTTAAGGTTTGCTTAATGTTGCTCTTTAACAGATACAGCTTATGATCCAATGGTATTGCAAATCTGATTTATTTAGCCTCTGTACATATCTCCTGTTGTAAATAACGATAACGTGATGCATTTCTCGAACACCTTCCATCCAAAGACCTCATTGTTCCTCGATTAAATTTATCCCGCTATGAGAACTGTTTAATAAATACCACACTTTAATTGTCAGGGGATCAATCCTGGAAGATGATGAGCACTGTGGCCCAAAACACTTAAGCACATAATTTAAATTGAAGCCAATGGGATAACTCATGCTTAAAGTTAAGCATATGCTTAAGTATTTTGCTGGAGCGGAGCCAGAGTGTTCATCACTTTACAGGATCAAGCTCATACTTGGAAACCCCAACACATTATTTTTACTGCTCAGAATTTTTCAACTATAGATACAACTGGCAGCCAATCTCCTATACCTATACCAGCGCTAAGCCAACTGGTTGGGATAACCTTTTTGAGACATGAGAGAGAGCTTGATTAGCTTTCCCTTTCTGGATTTCCACATTAGCGGAAGTGCTAATGTGGTGGTCACCATCTTGGCTGACATGTAGGAGACAGAGCTGGGGACTTCCAAAGTTCAAAGCATAAGTGGATCCTTCAAGCTAACGTTATTTAGGTGGGTCTGTACCAAGTTTGTATCTTAAGTGGTTGGGGCTCTGAGGGGGGCCCAGTAACTGTCATTCACCAGTGGTCACACTAATGGACCAGACAGAGGTGAGTCTGTGAAATACTGGAAATGTTTTGAAGGAAGCTGGTTCCCAGGAGTATTGCAATTTTGGCATGCAGAGCAGAGACATGTGGAAATGCTTTGAATGCACAGTCAAACTTTTCTGCATGTCCTTTCAAACAGGAAGTGAAAGTTAATACTGGAGGAAGATGATGGACTGAATTTCACAAATGGCCCCTCTTCGTTAATGTGCCCTAGAACCAAATGGTGCCTGTGTTTGAAATCTGGGTCTGAATTTTGCAGCCTGAGCCTCTCTACTTAAAACCTTCTAAGGATTTCCCAGTGCTAGTAAAAAGGAAATTGTCAGTGCCTTGGCAATCTGCAGATTTTAAACCCAATCATAAGGGATTTTTCAGGCTGATTTTCATTCATAGATTTATATATTTAAAGGCTGTCATAGACCATTAGCTAATCTAGTCTGACCACCTGTATAAAAGAAGACATTCATAGACTTTCATCCAGTTATACCTGTGTGGAGCCCAATAAATTGCATTTCACTAAAGCATATTTATTAACTGGGTCTGAGTCTCTACTGACTTTGCAAGATCTGATCAGGAAGATATTATTCTGAATCCTGTACTACACATCTGTTGGAACAAATTGCTGGCATAGACATGTGAGTGTAGAGATAATGTAAAATCTGCCCCCAGATGTGGGAGAGGCTAGCCAAAATGTTGAGTGATGACAAAAGAGTGTTTTTTCCATCAGACGCCGATGGCTCTGAGAGCCAAGATGCAACTTGCCTTCCTGTCTGAAAAGAGGGATTATAGTGATCAGAATGTTGTATGAAGCAATGAGTGATGCATGGGCACTAGTCTTATCCTTCTCAACGTACGGGATTGCGTGATAGCTGCAGCGTTTGTCTCAGTAAACAATGGGTCACAATGTTTAAATGCTCCGGAATGTGCTTAAAGCAACAAGGAGGCTTTAAATTAGCTGACACTGGCCAAGTTTGTGGGTTGGCTAGTGCAGCCATGCAAGTTGGTAATGGGGTGTAAGGGGTCCCTTTACTGCCTTGTATAGGCTACCCAGATCTCAGATAGCAGAGTGAGGGGCCGAGCAGGCTCTGTTGGGCTTCAGTAGCCTCCCCCTGTCTTGTGCAAGTGGGTGGGAGGGCCCAAATGGAGTGGAGGACGGCAGAGTCTTGGTTCCACCCTATAGTGCATCAGGTCGCGTGCACTGTGCTGGTATAGATCTGGGGGAGTTTACTTCTTCCTTGGAGGAGCAAGAGATCCAGGAGGTATCTCTCTGCCTCACCGTCTCCTTCCCATGGTGCTCCAGGGACAGAACGAGAGCAGACTGTATAGTCATGAGCTAGTCCATAATGATTATCTGGCATTGCTTTACATGGGCTTTGAATCCCTGGATTCTTCCAAACAGACCAGAATGCTTTGTTGGCCACTCAATAGTAATAAAAAAGTAAATAAATACTAGTAATTGTACTTGTGCGGTAATGTGGATTTGGAATAAGTTCCTCTCTGTCCATATTGCAACACTTTGGCAAGCCAACTCCTGTGTTGAGGAAGTGATCATTATTTAGGAACCTAAGCTTTGAGATGATCTGCGTTATATTGTAGCAACATGTGGTGCTTGCCCTACATCACATCCTGCCAGTGCTTTACAAGTAAGTAGGCCTTGCAGCACGCTTGTGAGTTAGGCAGGAGTTGTTAGCCCCAGTTTGCGATTGGGGAAACTAAAGCACTGAAAAGTTTAAGCGATTGGCTCAAGGCTACAGAGGAATTCCATGTCAGAGCCATTATTGGGATTCAAGGATTCCTGGGTCTTTGCTCAAGTCACAAGGTCTCATTTCTCCCTTGTCATTTAGGATGGGAGGACCATGGGAAGTTCAGTTTAGGGATCTACTGTGGACTGTTGAGAGCGGGAGCTCCACGAAGCGGTCTTGGGTTGGGCGACGACACTGTATCTTTCCACTCCACTCAGTGATGAAGTAGGTCTTCAGCTATTGTATTCTGTTACTGCTGGGAAGGAGAGCCGTCGGCTCTGTCTCTTTCCTTCTCTTGGTGGCTGAGGGGGGGGGTTGTTTTCTCCCTTCTGGTGCTGGGAGAGAACAGGGATTTTATTCCCATTTTTCCATCCAGGCTGTCCCTTCCTGCTTGCTATTGGACAGCAAGTGGCGTGGGGGGCACTGGTAGCTCCTGTACTTCCTTTCTGCACTCCCTTTTAAGGGAAGGGAGGGGGTGGAAGCAAGATCCCCTGTGGCTCTCACAACATCCTGAGTTTGCTCATTGTTCCTCTCATGGTGGAGCTGGCCAGGATTGGAGGAGTGGAGTGAATGGACAGGAAGCGAGGTGGAAATGAGACCAGTGGAGCTAGCTGGAGACTGGAGAAGTTGGTGCGTGAGTGGGAGAGGAGGTAGCTGTGAGGTCAGAGAAGTAGGCCGGGGAAATCCAGGAAGGTTTGGAAATCTGATAGGCAATTTTGAATTGGATTTGGAGATAGGGGTTATGGAAAGGAAGCCAGCAATCATAATGGAGGAGCTGGGATAATGTAGCCCCATTTCCTAGAGCAAGAGCGTAGCCTGACTGCAGCATTCGGAGTCCCTGGATCTTTGGCTGGAGAGCAGGGATTCAGAAAGACAGTGGAAGTAGGAATTGCATTCACTGAGGCAAGGACGTGATTAGTCCACAATTAAGAATGTGGACAGATGGGGGTCAAAGTAAGGGAGATTTCGGGTAACGATGTGGAAGTGTTGATAGGAAGAGAACATGGGGGTGTATGGGGGGGGAGGCGGGGGGCTCTTGTGGTGAAGCCAGAGTAACACCAAGATTTTTAGCATCAGGAATAAAGTTAAAGTCTGAATGCCAGCATATTTGCTTAGACAGCCCTGCCAACACATCTATAGATTCTTCCAGTTCCCCTGCTAATTTTGCCACGTCATGGTTTGGTTTTGCACTGTGTACGAGGGGGACTAGGAGGAGGCCACGCAGCCCATTTGCACAGGATTGGAACTCAGTTCTCCAAAGGCTACTGCTCAGCCCCACAGTGTGACCTACACAAAGAGATTCAGAATTTAAAATGATGACAGTTATTAAACTGACAATGAATCACATTATATTAAGATTACATTGTCTGAGAATTGTAAAACAATTGTAACTTTTTTTTTCAGCTGTAGAAATGTCCGTGCTGATCTAAGGAAGCTGTAAAAAAGAGGATTTAGTTGATGGAATTATTGTGCTAGGATTGTACATGGGTGCTGTTGGGAATCTCTGATTTCCAGGGACTGGTAGTAGCATCTAAAGCCTTTTCCCTTCTAGGTTGTTGATGCTGATCCACTCTGTATTGGTGCTGATGGGAAATAACTACCAGCTGATGCTGTCTGTTCAGTGATTCATATAACATGAGGATCATGGTCTCAGTTCAGTTCCTAGCAGAAAAGCATCCAGATCACAAAAGCCACTGCCACCGTTGATGCTAATTTCAAGGGAACAAGGCTTGAAGTTGGCTGAGTTACATGAGGTTGCACACCCTGCTAAGCTGTTAGAGACCTCTCAGGTGGGTCTGTTGCTGGGGAAGGGGCATCGTCATTGTATTCAGACTAAGCTGCCTGAGACCTCAACCTTTGTTACAAGGAAATCAGTTGGTCGGTGGTGGGACCCAATACAATCTGAGACCATTCTAAACTGACTATTTCCAACAGACGCCAATGGCTGGCTGGACCTGAAGAGTGAACTAAAGGTGATCCCTCCCTGCCAGAGTTGAGGCACATTACAGGAGTGCATGAGAGAGGCTTTCATGGCTGCTGTCTTAATTTGTACCCGTTCCATATATAAACAAATGTCAAGGCTGTCAAACGGGCACCGCCCATGAGGGCTAAATTCATATTCACACACCTCAAACACCAGGAAAAATCCCCATTCCCTGTTTTGTGACATGCAGCCAATGAAGCCAGTTCAAGAGTCTTTTTAGGAGTGTGTCTTGAGGCATGTAGCAAACCACTCCTTGTGTGATCAGGTTAGTCCTGTACAAAAATGGGTTTGAGTGCTTGCAGGACAGGTATTTATTTATGCCACTGGGTTTGACGGGGGTCCAGCAGTATAGCATGTTCGCTTCATTATGCAGGCCTTTACTGTTGAATCCGCTTTACTTTATGGGAACTTTATAAATCTGTAGTCTAGAGGCTAATTAAAGGAGGTTCTGCTTTGGGTTCCTTTCTGGAGTGGGGTCCTGGGGGATTCCTTCCAATTAATTTCCTATCTTGCCTCCTTCAAAATGTTTTTGTTGCATCTTTTATGCATTTTGTGCTACACCCTCATTTGTAACAGGGAATTACTGTGTTCAGGGTTCAAATTGACAATGATGGTGGATTACAGTGGCATACCTCTAATAGTAATATTACTTAGCACCTGGAGAGGGCTTTGCATTCTCCAGACACAGGCATTTAACACCTTGATCCTTACATGGTGTGCAGCAGGTTGCACAAAACTGTTGCACACCAGTGCAGGTGCAGACAGCTACATGTAGGCACAAGTGAAATGAAACAGTCAGTGGAATCCTTCATGCCGAGATGTCTCAAGTCTCTTCTCTTCTGCTTCCTTCCTCATAAGCATGCAGGGTGTGAAGTGATGTGGAGAAACGGGGGTTTTGGAGGAAACATGGGGTTAAGAGTGATCATAACGAGGCTGATGAGACACTTTCCACATTTAGAGCTTGATCCAAAGCCCACGAAACTTAATGGAAAAAAAAATCCCACTGGCTTTAGTGGCCTTTGGATCAGTCCCTTGGCCCTTGTACTCTCCACTGCTGCTGGCTGTGCTTTCCCCACATCCTGTTTACATTCAGGTAACTAACGCACAATGAAGTGCTAGCAGAGCAGTAGCTATCCTCCCAAATGGCATTGTGCCCGACCCCAGCCAAGGCTGGCCATGCGTAGAGTGGCCAGGTGCCCGGTTTTCAACCGGAAAGTTCAGTCGAAAAGGAAACCTGACAAGTGTCCAGCCAGATCTACTGACTGGACACCTAACGTCCAGTTACTGCAGGTGGGGGAGGCAGCAGGTCATCACCTGTGCCAGCACCAACTCAGCCAGGAGCTCCCAGCCCTGGCTCCGCAGGCAAGTCCCTCCCGACCCAGTGAGGAGGAAAAGCAAGAGCAGCAGGCGATAGAGAGAGGGGGGGGAAAGTGTGAATGGGGAGGGGCCTCAGGAAGGGTGGGATGGGGATGGGGCCTAGGAGGAAGGGTGGGTCAGGGTGAGGTCTTGGGGGGGGAAGAGGCAGGGTGGGGGAGGTTCCAGCACTCTGGAGTGTCCAGTTTTAAAATATTACAAAGTTGGCAACCCTATAATATGCGTGGAGGACTGGGCGCAATTAAGCCCAAAGATAAGTGTCTTTTATGAAGGCTCTGGGTCTTTCCGTGTTTATGGACCAACTTGAGCAGCAGATAGGCCAGCAGGGGTTCAGAGGCTTTGGATCACATTGTTGACACCGGGCTGTATTTGAAACAATGACACTTTGGAGAACGAACGGGGAGAAAGTGACAGCATGGCTCTTTAACCCCCTGGAAATAGTTAGACACATGGAGCACAAAGGAGGCCTTGATGAGCAGATTGCTCTTAAGTCATTTAGTTCCTAGATTTCCTGCCCCTATTGCCGAGATGCCAAACCAGAGCCTTGGGTTTTAATTTTTCATCGTGTTTTTAAACAGATACTTTTGCAAAGGTAAACATGCCTCAGCGTTGAGAGTTTCCAGCCAACTTAAAGAGACGGCTCTGAAAAATCAGCTCTTGGAGAAAGGTCAAATAAAAGCAAACTCTAGAGTTCAGTGGGTCCATATGTGTAAACCTCAGTCAAAGTGGGACAGGCCCCGCCAAACACTTACTCTAGCAGAAGTGAGGCTCGTTTTAAAATAAAAGCATTGAGCTGCCCTTAGGGATGCCTGTGGCTTGAGTGATAGGATTTAACGTGTTGAATGAAAAAGACCTACATCCTCTCTCGCTGCTTGGATTTCCATTCCACTTTATCCATTCACTCTAACAGAAAAGAAGGGTGGTGAGGGTAATGTGCTGTTTGGCATTAATTCCCATAACTTGCAGTTAGATAGTTTTAGCTGGGAACCACGCTGGGTTTAATAAAATCCAACGACATGCCTATAAAAGCTTAATTTTGCTATGAAGATGCATGCCTTGCAGCCTTTCATTTAATAATCAAGAAGGGTTGGGTTTTTTTTTTTTTTTTTTTTATAAGTTATGCTCCCTGCAGTAGTAAATGGAAAGTGGGACAGTTTCTGTTATTTCACAGGCTTGCTTGATATTTAAACAGACTACGGCAAGAACTGAACCACTTACAGCTTTTTCATTATGATTATGATTATTTTTTACCTGTGATTTGTCAGTGCTTGCTATTAAAAGGAAGAACTGAGGACTGTGCTGCTCTGAAGTGAGGAGATTTCACTTAGAACAGCAGTTGAAGAAATCTTTTTGCCAGTGAACTGTAATAGTGGGTTGGTCGGGGGAGCGAGGGTTAGGATGGTAGGAGACAAGAAAAACAAAGAGAAATTATGGCATAAAAGTAGGATCTTTAAAAGGTTCTATTGTTATGTGCCGACCTCCCCCTCCCCGCCATTGCACAGTGTTTGACCACCCCAATTTGACATCATGAATGCCCAGCTGGTTTACCTGCCTGGAAAGGTGTTATTCTTATTGCTTCTGCTGCTGGGCTCAGAAACATTTCTGCAGCTTAAGAGCTACAGGAAAAGAAGATGAAGCTGCATTAGCAAGGAGAACGCCAGAGGTGAAACCATCGCACCTCCCTAGTGCTAGCACACCATTAAAAATCTCAGAGGACTTTGCAGCAGGTGGAAATGTTTAAAGATTAAGCTGACTGAGTTTTCCCTTACCTCAGACCTTTGTATTAAATAGCAGAGGCAGGTACATGCATTCTGTGTGCCAGTTTAGTGTGATGAATGCTTGTTCTCCAAGATGAAGGGCCTGATCCTGAGCAGTGCAGGAACCCCTATCTCCCACTGAAAAACCCAAAGGCAGGACTTTAAATCCATGACATGCAGGTCCCATTGCCACAAGGGGCCTGACTCAGCAGTGAGTCAGAGCGCAAGGCCACGGTTCAGTGCACAGTTGATTGCAGTGGGTGAGGATGGCTCACTCAGGAGTAATTCAGGCGTGGGTGGAAGACATGAGTACATTGTGGGGAATGTAACATCTTGGATGAAAGAACCTGTGTGGGGAAGGGCAGGCTAGGCTCAGAGGACACAGGAGAGTGGGAGAAGAGTCTGTCCAGGGTGCTTCTCAAAGGTTTGGTGGCACCTGGCCTCATTTAGCCTTCACCTACACCTCCTGATCCCTAGAATTAGAAGGGACTTCACTAGGGATTACCCAGCAGGTACCCATTGTTCGTTTGTTGTAACACCTTGCACTTCTGTAGCCCCTTTAAAGCATGCTGAGACCTGAAAGTGCTTGGTAAACAGTACACACCCCTGTGAGGCAGGGAAGCATTATTACTCCCTGCTTATAGATGGGGGAACTGAGGCACAGAGCCATTAAGACCAAAATTTTCACACATGAGATCCTAAAATGAGGCACTGAAAGCCATATTTAGCACATAAATGAAATGTGCCGATTTTAAAAGCATTAGTGAGCTGATTTGGAATCTGTAACTCATGCAGGACATAACAGCACGATCATTGTCACAGGTAGGGGGTAGAAAGGATCATTGCTCTATGGATTGGCAGGTACATACAAAACATTAGTGTTCACTTTCAAATCTCTTGCTATGCTGGATTCTAATTATCCTTCTGAGTTCCCATTTTTGGCTGGTCCAAACTTGGGGGGTTTGGGTCACAAGATATTTCAGTGTTTTGGAATTTGCTTTCAGAGTGCAAATTTTTGCAGACTGTCTTGCAAACTGAAGAGCCTGGACAATTTGGTTTGGGAACATTGAAACATGTTCCTGAAAGCAGCTAAGTGAAATTGACATTTTTGTTAGTGTCACATGTGCTATTCATTGAAAATTGCAGCCAGGGCTCCCTGCTGCAGAACTGTGACCCCTGGAATACCAGCAGTTTTCCGGTGGTAACCTGCTTGTGTTTTTAATAAAGTTGTGTCAAATCTGTAATAGAGTCAGCAAAACATCTTGCTTCAATGAATTCATCAGAAAATTTCTGACCAGCTCTACTGTCAGCACCCTAATAGAAGCAGGGTATTTGGCCCCATGGTCATAGACGGAGTAGAGAGGTAGTGGTACGGTTCTTATTTTTCCCTCCGCAACTCTGGATGTTTGAATTTATTCAAATTAGGAATAAGGCACACATTGTTAACCATGAGGTTGATTAAGCACTGGAACAAACTAAACAGGGAATTGGTGGATTCTCCATCTCTTGATGTCTTCAGATTAAGACTGGGTGATGTTCTGGAAGATATGCTTTAGTCAAACACAAGTTATTGGGCTCTATATAGGGGTCAGTGGGTGAAATTCTATGGCCTGTCTTATACTGGAGGTTAAAGTAAATGATCTAATTGTTCCTTCTAGCCTTAAAAATCTATAAATGCCCTAGCATCACGCCTGAGAAGAGCCCTGGATCTGGACTTCTTTAAATTACATCACAAACATTTCCCCCTTGATCTTTCACTAGATGTTGGTGTGTTAACTGATGTGACTCTTATGGGCCTCCCATTGACTTCATTGGGAGTTTTGACCATGTGCTTAGAATCTAACTTTTCTGTGGTTGCAATTTGGGGAAGTGCCTAGCATAGCAAATCCAAGATAGACAAATAAGATACGTGTATCTTATAGAACCATATTCAAACCTAGGGAAGAATTCTGTCTGTCTAGGCACGATATGGCCCTCACCACCATATCACCCCTGTTGAGATAGGAAAGTTCTATCTTCATTTAACTGATGGGAACTCTGGTAAAGAGTAGAATAAATGACTTGCATACGGTCACACAGGAAATATGTGATGGAGCTAGGAATTGATCCCACATCTCTTGAGTATCAGTCAGTGTCCTGTCCCCTAGACCAACCTTCCTACCCTGGATGGGGCTTCTGTGAAATTGAACCATTCACACCAATTCTGAATTTGGCACACAGTCTTTAAAATAAATGAATAAACCAAGCCACCATAACGTCTGTTCAGAGATAATGCTGACATTCAATCTTTGGGCATCATGGATGTGAAAATAACTGCTGAGACAAACTCCCATTATTTATGCAGCTTTTGCACATTCTGCTCAGAATAAACAGAAGCACTTTAAATAGATTATTAATTATCTTTCCCCTGACAGTTACTCAGTAGGAAAACCATTAGTGGATGTCCGGGTGAACTCACTGTTTCTGGAGCAGCGTCATTGTTTTCTGCTTTTTCATTTTCTTTGCAGATCTGAAGCCCTGGGTGTCGAATTTCACCTATCCAGGTGTACATGACTTTTCTCAGCTTGCACTGGATGCCAACAGGAATCAGCTCATTGTGGGAGCAAGGTAAAGATAATCTTGTAATTAGACCAGGATTGCTGTTCAAGCTCTTTCCCTCCAGGTTCCTGGCTTCAGGGGAGATTGTGGGTTTTGTTTTGTTTTTTTTCCTCTCTCTCTCTCTCACTCTCACTCTCTCTCTCTCACTCACTCACTCACTCACTGAAAAAGAGAGGGCTGTAATTATGTAGGGGTTTTAGACCCTCAATAAAATTGTAAAGAATTGAAATTACTACATTTAAAAAAAACCCATCTTAAATGTAATTAAAATGAAACAGGAAGCTGCTGTCCCCCAGTGAATAACAGATCTTAGGAAAGTTCTAGCAGGCCAGTGTAGTCCATCGCTCTGTCAATATAGGATTGAGCCCTATGGTTTATTTACTGGTGGTCTAACTAGTCAAGTTTTCCAGCTACATCGTGTTCATTACTGAAGAGGCTGCCATCTCTCTGCAATGCCATAACTGGAACTCTTATTGTCTTTACTTTCAACTCTTTTCCCCATTATTGGAGTTTAAATTTAACATTGTTGTGCAGCATTCCTCGTGGATATTTTGCTTTTATTAACCAAGGATGTACGTGCACTACCAGAAAATCTGAAACCTTAAGAGTCATGGGTAACAAAGTGGAGGCAGCATCTTGCAGATTGGTGTCATGCCATGAGATATGTGTGTCTTTGACAAAAGCAAGTATAGACAAAGGCGCAGCAGCGAAAGAGCCAGGTTAGAGGTTATTCCAAATACCAGAGCAAAGGATGGGCAGATTGGAACACTGTGTTCTTCTGCCAGAGTTATACAGACAGTCAATGGATTGGGCAGAACAGTCTGAATTAGTAGCTCAACAATAAATGGGTTTAATGAAGGAGATGACTTAAATTTCCTAATGCAACGAATAGGCAAGAGATGCATGTGGTGGTGTAGCTGGGTGAGGTGGAAAATGAGAGTGGTAAATTAAAAGCAACTGTTTGAATCTACAGTGTCAGTATGCTGTGGTCCTGCTGCCTTTTGGTCCAGAGGCCGTAACCTGGGGAAAAGTATAAAGGACTCAGTGGAAGATGTCTAGTGCCTTGTAGTGAAATCCTACCAAGTATGTGCAGAGGGCTTTGAGACGTGCTAATTTAGGGTTATCTCGTTACCTGTTGGGCAGTGGCATGAGCAGCTAAGGAAATTTGGTGTTAAAAACCCAGCTCAGACTAAAGCCAACATTTGCACTGTACAAGAACTTGCTGAGTAGGAGAAAATAAAAGCTTGGAAAGAGGGATCGTTGGGGCACGGTGAGACAATCTGCACGGCTACGAACTGAAGCGAAGCAGTGTGGTGCCCAGAGAAATGGACACACGCAGAATGACTGGGAAATCTGAAGAGAAACATTTAACTTTCCCCGAGAAGCAAGCCACAGGGAATGTCAGCTCTGAGACATTAGCCAGCTGGACCTGTGGATGTGAGAAGCATCTATAAGGAGATTGTCCTTTCGAAGCAAGTTGAGGAGCTGTTGAGGAAAAACAGCCAGAAAGCATCGTGACAAGAAGTTCCCATTTTTCAGTCTGCCAAGGGATCACCAGCTCCATCAGGAGATATAAAATGTCTGTCTCTTGTGGAATTCATGTGGGCTTTGAAAGTTGCTGCCAAAAATGGACGTTGTAGAGGAGGTTATTGGGGTAAGGAAGTTCCTAATCCCTGTTAGGGGCTCTAAACTGGCAAGCAGAGAGGGCCTGAGTTTTGTGAAGCTGCTGGCCACCGTGATACGGTCTGATGCCCTTCACTTGATCTAGGACTGGGCAGCTGCCAGTGACGGAGGCCTGTGTGCTTTGTAGGGGTGTGATTAAGAGCTGTGGTGAATATGCCTATTAGTGTTTGGTAAACAGGGAACTCAGTGGTTTAAGGGAAGGGTGTAATAGACCAGAACATGAATTAAAAATGCTTATTCTGGAACAGGTCAAAAGAACTGCCTCTGAGTACCAAAGGGGAGAGGATATATATAAAAGAATCCTATTGGAAGTGCCCTTTGGCTTTGGAGGGGGTCAATCACTAGTAAACAGGCAGATTGGCACCTGGGCACACCCAGTGCCAGCAGACACTGACCACAGTGCCTTGGTAAAGTAAGAACAAGAAAAAGATTCCGTATTAGCTAAGCTTAATGCCTGAAGACTGGATGGTCAGGACTGATGCCCCAGAAAAGTAACTTAAGTTCCAGCCTTACAGAAATATGTGGGATTGCAAATAAGCTCTGGGACCCTTAGCCTGCAGGTCTGGCACTCTGAGTTGACTGAAACTCTCTGGAGAGCCCTGGAACCTGGCAGCTTAAGTACCTCAGACAGCAGCCTCTGAGCAGACTTTTGGCTGAAACTAGGCTCTTACCTGCCTAGTTGGCAGAAAGCTCCAAAGCGTGTTGTTAAACTTGCAAAAACCTGTGCCACTTGAAAATCATCACTTCCAGCCCCAGGAATCTTCAGTTGTATCCAGAGTGGGGCTGCCACTGAACTGTGAAATGAACAAGTGCTACCAAATTATGTTGCATAGGCAGAAACTCATTGCAAACCTGGAAGCTAGGACTGTGGCCAAAGTCCTGGCTCAGGAGTTTATCTGCATGTTTGGCACACCTGGGAATATACAGAATGTTCAATCATAAGTATTGGAGTCTGTCTGAGATAATTCCCATTGTCATGGTATCTGACTAACTCACAATCTCTTATCCTCACAGTCCCCTTTTGAGGTAGGTGGATGCTATTATCCCATTTTACAGATAGCCTCTTTGTGTCTCAGTTCTCTAAGTGACTTATCCAAGGTTACAGAGGAAGTCTGTGGCAGAGCAGGGTCTTGAGCCAGATTTTCAGAGTGCTAATCTCATACTTTAACCACTGGACCAGACTTTTTCAGTGTGGGCATCTTCCAAGGGCCTTGTTTTCAAAGGTGCTGAGCAGCCACAGATCCAATTGACTTCAACTCAAACTGTGAGTGCTCAGCAGTTTTGAAAATACAGGTCACGTGCACCCAAGTAGAAATTAAACCACACAACATTTGTTATTGCTCGCAGTCTGATGAGTACATTGAGATGTTGACGAGCACTTCGGCTATCAAGTTATCAATAGGGACAAGATGTGCAGTCCTTAATTCACCACTGAATCTGATCCAATGTTTCTCTGAGAGAGTGACTGAGATGAGTTACTGCCATTTGTTATGATGGCTTATATTCATATCACTAAGCCTTCTGCTGGCTTTGCCTCCTACTAAGTCATCTGTGGCTGAGAAATTACCTTGCCAGTTGAAGTATTCATGGGAATGTGATCAAGCAAAGAGCATGAGAGTGTGTCTGATTATATTGCTTGTAGAAAGGTATCTGAAATCTGTTGCAGAAGCTGCAAGGAAACTCAGAAAAGCAAATAACCTTCCCTCTTACCAGATGTTAAGTTTCTTGAGGGACAAAAGAAATGGTCTGATTTAAAAGCCACATTCCAGTGTTAGAAAATAAACAAATCTGGTAATGTGAGAGTGTGAGCAAGAAGGACCCTACTTCGCAATTTACCAAGAAATTCAAAAAGCTGTTGAAATTTTTTAAGAAACTGATCTTCTGTATGAGAGAGAACATGGTAAAGGAGAGAAATGTACGAGTAGACATAACCACCAGTTAAAACTTTAATTAGGGGTATATGGAGTTTCTTTACACAAGGCACAAACATGATTTAAAGTGCAGGTTTTAACCCATAGAGCTTTAAGTGGACTGATCCCAGGTAGTTCAGTGGTAGACTTACCTCTCATATTAGAGAGACAAGGTGGGTGAGGTAATATATTTTATTGGACCACCTGCTGTTGGTGAAAGACACAAGCTTTCGTGATACACGGGCTTCCCTCTCATGTGATACTTTGCTAGCTGGAATTCGCTCAGGCATTTCATCTAGCAGCTCCTAGGTTAGAGGTGAAGGGACTAGAGACCACTTCCAGGTGATAGGTCCTCAGCTTGGAAATTTGCTTCCCTTGCTGGCATACAAGAGCCTGAATTTGCTGAGTTGGGGTCCTGCTCCAAGGCCTAACAGTTTCTCAGGCTATCCCTTGAGGAGAAGGAGACAGAGGAAGAATTTATCTCTGGCTTCTAGGCCCTTTGGACACTGGCTCAAGTTGCCCAGTGTATAATTTTTTTCTGTGTAAAGTTTGTACATTTAACTAGCATTCAGGATTGGGCATTTTAATCACTTCAAAATAAATAGAGCATAGAATTAAATGAACAGACCCAGGTTGCTGGGGCTGGCCAATGCACACAAGCAGTTGCTGCTATAATTGAACAAATAGGGGGTATTGTTCGGGAGTTGAAGCTGTGACAATGGGCATTTTAGCCCATTTTTCCTTTATTAGCAATGGAAACAAATGTTCCTTAATTATAACTTCAGGGTGGCACCATCTGCATTTCTGCCAAATGGCCTGTTTTATCGGGTACCTAATCTTATATGACCCGCCCCCCCATCACCATAGTATCCACAAATGAAATAGGGTCTCAGATAACTCAAGACATAGTCTCACATGCAGCACGGTGTGAAAGACAATCTCAGCACAATGTGGGTTCTAACCTCACAAATGAGGGTGAGGCTGGAAACGTGCCTTGTACTTCAGATGAAATGAATGTCAATGATACCCCATCACAAAATCAACCACCCATGAGAGAGACACTTGCTTCTAATAGCCCATACAGGATAATTAAGTTAAAAGATTATGTTCCAGAGACTTGGGTACAAGCAAACACAAGGTCATGATGTTTTTCTGAAAGCTCTAGAGAAGTGGTTTTCAATATGTGGTTTGCAGACCCTGGGGGGGGAACCACCGACTATGTCTAAGGGATCCACAGAAGGTGACTATGAAAATAAAAGTTTCAGATCCCAGAAAAGGAATTCCGTTTTTCTGATCAATCAAAAGCATGTGAATACCACCCCCATTTACAGGTCAAAACTGGGAAGAGTTGTCGTTACCATGGAAGCCCACAGTTTAGAACCCTTTCTCACCCTGCGTCAGCTGCCATGCCGAGCCCATGCAACATTTAATGCTGAATTCTGTTCATCTGGTTTTCACTATAAGAATTCTATGATAGGGGCCTGTGGACCACAGGTTGAATTTCCAAAGAGGCTCTGTAGTTGGGTGAAAAAGAGGGTGGAAATTTCACAAAAAATGTCATTGAAATGTTCCCTATTTTGTTTTTAATTCATTGCTACTGCTAAACCATTTCCACACTGAATTTCTGTGCTGTTATGATTTCTCTGAATATCCTTTTTATTCTTGTATTTTTGTTCAGAGCTGTATTGAACTTACTGGCATACACTTCATTGCCCTTCTACTAAACTGAACCAGAACTGCTCAACTGCATGTAATAAGCCTTAAACCAGCCGTTCTCAACCAGGGGTCTGGCCAGTTCAGGGGATCTGCAAGCCTTGAGTCCCCCCGCCCGGCAGGGCTAAAGCCAGGAGCCCCGAGCCCCAGCTCCCTATGGGACTAAAGCCCTGGACCCCCGTACCTCATAGGGCTGAATCCCTGAGCCCCCAGCTCTGCAGGCCTAAAGCCCCAAGCCCCCCCACTCCATGGGGCAGAAGCCCTGAGCCCTGCCCCACCCTTGTTGGGCCCTGGAAATGTTTATAGCATGGGGGGAGGAATGGGGGTTCAGAAAGAAAAAGGTTGAGAACCTCTGCCCTATACTACTTCAGCTGTTAGCGATTCTCCCATGGCTGGTCAGGGGCCTGTGCTTTTGGAGTCAGGAGAATCTGAGTTTCACCTTCTCTGCTAGAGTGAGGAACCAAATGGCCATCATGACTGTCACTGTGACAACCATGAAATCTTAGTGGGCTTCTTTCTTAAATGGGACAGCTGATTAATCGGAATGATCGGCTATTCTGCAAGACAGTCCTAGCTAAGAGGACTCTACAGTATCTCTGTCTACATTCATCACAGAGATATGTTGCTATGGGAAAAACAGTCGCTCATAGAGAAACTGCATCATATTACTATGTGCCATTAAATACAGTTCTCTGTTGAGCAGCTATTGATTTTTAAGAAAGAATGATGTTCCAGACAAGTTTTCCTTCAATAGAAACAAAATTACTGGCCGATGAGATTACGAGTTGCAAGGGAGATGTTGGCAGATCAACTTTTCTCCAGCATCCATATGCTGGGTCCTATAAAGGAATCAGCAGAGTAGTGTTTGCTGTGGGATTGCTGCATCACTTGGTGGAGCAGACATGTAATCAGCCCCTTCTGAGTAAGAAGCCTGGAATAATCCATCAGCATCCTGCGTTTCTTGAGATAGCAACTTCAGAGGTGTAGATAGCCATCTTAAAAGTTCAAACCACACCTGGGCCTCAGTGGAAGCACTGTGGGCTAGTTTAGCATGAGATCTGGCGGTCAGGACACTTGAGGTTTAATTCTGACTCTGTTGCTGCCTTGCTGTGTGCTCGGGGGCAGGTCATTAACCTTTCTGTGGCTCCTTTCCTTCATCGGTAAAAAGGGGTTGCGAAGTATGACTTGAGTTATGTTTGTCATGTGCTATAGAAGTACAAAGTATTCTTCAGGTGTATAACTGCAGAGTGTAAGGGACCAGGGGGTAGGCGGTCTGGCCTAGCAGTCACAGCTGGACTGAGGTCTGCCCACCAGGGAATGGTAGTCATCAGGAAGGAGTTGGAGGAATCGCAAAAGCCCGGTCCCATAACCAAGTGTCAGGGTCAGAGTCAGGCTGGGGTCGGATACTGGAGATCAAGCAAAGCCTGGTGTTGCAGCAGGCCGAAGTCTGTGTGGTTGCCAGGAAAACGTCCTGGGGTTAAACAGGACACTTGGCCAATCAGAGGGCTGCAGAGTGCTGTCACTCTGGGTCTCTTGGGTGGTGCTTCCTGCAGCACTGACTCTCCAGGGTGCTCCCTGGCTGTGCCTTTGTGGGGCACTGTGGGAGTATCAGTTGTCCCGGGCTCTGCAGATCGGGGTTCTAGTCCCCAGACCCTGACAGAGGTGGGAAAAGAAGAGAGGCTGTCCTGGCTTCCAGTCTTGCATTCAATCCTCATCCGCGTGGCTTCTAGAAAAATGCCCAAATGGGGTGTTAGGCTTTGTCTCACTCCTCAGTCTGTGTCTTGGTTTATCTTGCCCACGGTACCCAGTTCTGGTTGCTAGTATATTATTGTAGCGCCTGGCAACAAGAGCCTGGAGCCTGTGTAGAAGGGCGGGGGGAACTGTGGCCCCACCCCTCCTTCTCTCCCCCCCGAAGCTGGAGCCAGGCCATGGTAAGAGCCGCCCAGGGAGCCCGGGCTGCTGTGGGGAGCCCCAGGCCCTCTATTTGCGCTGGGCAGGATGCTGGGGTGCCCGAGAGCAGCACCTGACCTATGTCCTGCCCCCTGCGGTGCACCCTTCCCTATGGTGAGGGGGCAGGGGCTAAGGCCTACCTCAGCCCTCCCACCAGGAAGAGGCCGGTGCCACTGGCAGGGGCTGCTTTTGTGGCGGGGAGCTGATCACCTGCAAAGCACAGCTCCTGCCGTGCCTGCCTGAGGCTACGATCCTATACTTTTAAAAGCACTTTCAGCGCCCCTGCCTAGGGGCCCCTTTCGTGGTCCAGAACCCCTCTGTGCCAAGTGTTGTACAAACACCTGAAGTCTCTGGTTTCTCAGATCGTGTGTCAGAATGCTAAAATCCAGGGCTGGCTTTATAGTTCCCTCATCTAGGAGAGTCAGTCTATATCAGTGAGATGGTGATCCCAAAAGGAGAGAATGACTCTTTTCTCTTTCTCCACCTCCACATTCTTCCCCCACAAACCATGTTTTTAAAGTGAATTAACATGATCTACTTCTGAGCGTCCCAAGAAGCCACCAGCACTGGAAAAGCTTGTGACTTTGCAGTCTTCAGCAGAGGTCTTTCTGAAGCACATCTGGGTTATTCTGTTTGGTTTTAGAGAGAGACAGTAAAAGTAGATGGAAACAAGATGTGAAAATGAACCCCCCAAATTTAAAAGTAATGGATGTCTGACTCTCCGTTCATTGGCACCATTTTGAACTGGTATAACGCCACTGACTGGTGGAGCTGCTCCTGCTTTATAGCACCATAAGTGAGCTCAGGATCCGGATTTCTTTTTAATTAGAAGGAAGATTTATTTTAATCAGTAGGCATCGTGCTGACAGATGTGGTGCCTGAAAAGAGGGCTTTGCAGAGAGCAGAGTACACATCTGTTTGTAGACAGGCGTGCCTGAAGTATATTGTAAAATACTTATAAACCCTCTAGAGGAGATCTCTGTTTTTGTTCAAGATCATGTTAAATGGCTTCTCATTAGAAATGCCCAGTTTCTCTTGCAGCCCCATTGCTCAGTGCATTGGAGGCGACATACTTTGCCCTCCATAAAATTGTTTCAAGGCAAGGCAGTTTCGGAGGGAGAATGTGGGTAATGTATTATAAAGTTCAGCCAGGGTGCGCTTGGCCAAGTGAGATGGCTACTTAGTAAGCAGATTTGACTGTGGAATGTTACTGGAAGGAGAATTAAGTGGATATGTTTTTCCACCCTTTAAGACCCATCTAGACTGCTCCCTTTCTGTAACAACTTATGCTCTATTGTGGTAGGCACGGGGTGCATTTAGTCATTTTCAGGCCAGCCAATTAATAAATACTTTTGTCTACAGGATTTGTACAACAGTTCAGCTCTGAGAAACCTGCAAATAAACAGGATTTAGGTCCAGATTATGGAAAGCATTCCTGTTCAGAAAAGCACTTAAGCATGTCCCTAAATTCTATTGATTTGAATAGGATTTAAGCATGGGCTTATAGTTAAGCATGTGCTTAAGTGCTTTCATGAATTGGGGACTTAGTAAGAGCATCCTTTTTCTCCAAGTATACATACATTGTTACGCACAATGGGACCCTAGTCTTGTTTGACGCTTCTGGGTGTTACCATAATTCAAGAAATAAGAATAAGGGAATTTTTAGAAATGCTTTGGAGGTTGTGAGAAATAAAGATAGGAGTAATAATTAGTGTGCATGGTATCTTACGATATATACATTACCATTCATTCCAAAGAATGCCAAAACTCTTTACAAAGTATAATCACTTGAACCACCCGCCAGTGCAATGCAGCCAACTCTGGAGTGAGACAAGGCAACTGTTTACCAGTATGAAGCAACCTTGCATGACAGTTTGGCCGGGAAGTGAATATCATCCTATCCTTTTAAACGTATTCACACTGTTCATTATAGAACTACTGGAGAAAGGTGTTCGTAGGATAACCTTGTTGCATCTCACAGTTATTCTTTTGGCCAGTTTGGTTGCTCCAGGTTTGGTCTGCTCCAGGTTTAATTAAAAACAAAGTTGTTGTTGTAAAAAGGAAATTACTGAAATTTACCAAGAACATAAAAAGTGTGTGTGGGGGGGAAATGTATTAAGTGGGGCTCAAACTCCCTATCCCATTATGCAGGGGCGCCCAACCTACGGCCCGTGGGCTGTACATGGCCTGCCAGAACATTTCATAAGGCCTGCAGCCGGGCTTGGGCTGTTTGTTTGTGATTTGGGAGAAGGTTATGTGTTCTTTACTGCTTTTCCCCCACTATTTTCTATAATTCTAATACATGTTTTATGCACCTATTTCTTTATTTGTTTTTAAATAGACAATACTGTACATAGAAACAACCTAACTAAATAAAACGAGCTGAGCTTAAAATATAAATCAGTAAAGGTGACTTTAAATCTTGTTAAAATATGTAGCATCTGTTTGGCCCACCCAAGGTTGTGCTTAGGTTTATGTGGCCCTCCTGTATAATAAAGTTGGGTACCACTGCTATTATGTAAAGGCCTCGTGCACTTGGGTATTTCTTAATTCTACACCTCCAGCTGATTTAAATGCCAGTTCAGCAAGTTATTTAAACAGTTGTGTGACGTTAAGCACCTGTCCCAGTGAAGTCAATGGGGGCATTTTGAGGTACCTTTTTTAATTACTTTTTCCAATTGGGTCCTTCAATTGCAGTTCTACTCTTAAAAGTAGCTGTGTAAAAATTCTTACTCAGCGGATCTTCTCCCTGGGCATATTCAGAGTCATATTTACTGAATATAGTGAGCTAAATACATTTTTGCTGCTTTTTACTCCTGTTAGCCCTGTGGGGCCAACACGGCTAAGAGAAGCTGAGATGGATTCTATCCCTTCTTGTGCATCACCCACCGAATTGTTAGATTCAATTGATTACAACTGCGTAAAACCACTAAAAGCCAAAGAATTGAACAGGCATCACTGAGGGAATAATCTGTCTGGCAGAATTTCTATAACTGGTGTTGATATGCGAGAAGAAAAGAACCCAGTTTCTCAGATGCCAAGTTGAGTTTGCTGGGTGAGAAGTAAGAAAAAAAAAATCTTTGTATTTGTAAATGCGGCCCATTTTAGTCCCTGGAGAGATGACAAACATAGGACTCCACCATGTCATTCTTACAGAGTTGCATTTGCAGGACAGAGTTATATTTTAATAATACTGGAAGATAATTGTGGGAACTTTAGTATCCTTGATCAATGGAGGGGTGTTTGCCACCTGACCGCAGCTCACAGCTGATGCAAATATGCATGTGCCACACAATGATCTCTGCAAAGATAGATCCTGCTTTTCTTTAAATTGACTCTGCTCTCTTTCTGCAGCTGTTTTTGGTGCAAGAAAAACCATATCCTTTGAATATGACTCTTCCTTTAAAAGTTTGTGGTTGAATCTGTTTCACTATGAAAAAAATCTAATATTAGAAGTTTCACTCAGTCAAACCACCCAGTGTTTCACAAGACTAAAACAAGGAGCAGGAATCTGTGTTATAAGACTTCCAAAATCAATGCATTTAAATAGCATGCTTAACAACAGGATAGCAGCTCCGAGCCAGTTATCAAGAGAACTCTTTCCTTGGGGTGTTTATAAGACATGAGGCCCTGTGACATGCTTTAACTCCTGCAGGAACAGGATTATTTCATGATTCTTTACACACTGGAGTCACATTATTATTTTTGTTAAATTAGCATGTGCTTTCCTAAGAGATCCAAGAAAAATCAGCTGCTAGATGAAAATTTCCAATTTGAATGATTCCATAGATGTGTGTAACCCTAGTGCCAGAGATCTGTTAAACAGAGCTCATTGTAGGGCGTAATATTTGTTAAAGGGCTTCTGTACATGGTGTGGAAACGTACACAGCAACAATGTGATTTATAAGCGCACTAACTGGTCTGGGTAGATTCTGCTGGTGCTCACTAAAATTTCCCTAGTGTGCTTGAACTTTGTGCTGTTTGAAATGCAATAAAGTGCACTGGGGAACTTTTAGTGCGCATCAGCAGGCGTTACGCAGACCAGTTAGCGCACAACATGTTAGTTTGCTTTAGGGATCACATCTTTGTAGTGTGCGTTGCTGCACAGTGTAGACAAGACCTAAGTCTGTAGTTGATGAGAAACTGTTTAATAACAAAACAGCAAGAGTGCTATGGCACCTTAAAGACTAACACATTTATTTGGGCATAAGCTTTCTTGGGCAGAAACCCACTTTGTCGGGTGGGTTTCTGCCCCGAAAGCTTATGCCCAAATAAATGTGTTAGTCTTTAAGGTGCCACAGCACTCTTGCTGTTTTGCTAAAAACAGACTAACATGGCTACTCCTCTGGAACTCATCAACATGCAAGTTTAATAACAGAGTACCTGGGAGATTATGTAGTTGTAAGAAAGAAAGGATGTTTTCGTGTACAACAGAACTGCTGGATTTGGGGAGACGCTCTTAATTGAGAACTTGGAAAGATACTTTGGATGCATTTTGCCAATAATAATACCAGTTCTTTTCATGAGTAGATGAATAGATCTGAGTAGGTTTCAAAGCACTGTACAGACAACGTAAGTATCATTATGCCTGTGTTACAGATGGGGAAACTGAGGCGGAGGGAGGGACGTGACTTCTCCAAGGTCGTCCTACAGGCCAGTGGCAGAGCTGGGACTAGAATCCAGATCTCCTGAGTCCTAGTCCAGTGCTCTGTTAGGCCACACTGCTTGGATACTTCTATGGGAATCATTTATTTATTATCGTTTGTGATGTGCTTTGATGAGGGATCATTTAAGAGACTCATGCTCCTCTATGTCAGTTACTCCTGTGAAGGTGAGTGAAAGGGGCCATTGTGATCATCTAATCTGTCCTCCTGGATAAAACAGGCCATAAAACTTCCCCAAAATAAACGGCATATATTTTAGAAAAGCATCTGATCTTGATTTAAAAATGGTCAGTGATGGAAAATCTGCCACAGCCCTTAATAAATTGTTCCAATAGTTAATTAGCCTAACTGTCAAAGTAGTGTGCCTTATTTCCAGTCTGAATTTGTCTACCTTCAACTTCCAGCCATTGGCTCTTGCTATGTCTTTCTCTATTTATTATATTATGATATTTATTAATGTAATCTATTTAATATGTTCATTAGACTTGGGTGAAAATATGAATGCATTAAATCAAGATTATTAAGCAAAAACACCTGCGTAACACACATGATTATACAAAAAAAGGAAACGATTGGTGGATCTTTCTTTAGTCTGCACAGATCATGAAAGTGTCATGGGGGATGCCTAGGCCCTTTGCCTCCCATAGCCATCTGGCCATCCCCACGCTCCCTGTCGCCCTTGCTAGCAAAACTTATCTTGTCAGGAACTGCCTCTGCTGCCTCTGCCCCAGAATGTTCTGTTCTCGGGGAGATTCTACATCATGGTGTGCGTGTGGGGGCATGGAGAGTTGCCACACTGACCACAGGTTCAGGCCACAGTCTCTTGCATTGATTTCGTTGCAGGTTTTGTGTGTGGAGAGCATCTACCAGACTGCAGCTGCCCCTTTCCCTGCTTTCTGCGCTCTTTTGCGCCTATCTCATGCCAGGTCTGCAGATTCCAACTCCTTCCCACTCCCAGAAGCAAACAGGATTGTAGCACCATAGGCCCTGAGCCAACTGAAGATTTTGAATCAGGCCCCTAGACATTAAGATTTCTTTGTACGTCTCCATTACAGACTTTGGAAAGTTTGGCTCCAAATATGCTTCGAGTTTTGTTACAAAGTTCATTAAAAGAAAGGCAAAGGGAGGTAATTCTCCTGCTGTGCTTGACACTGGTGAGGTCTCAACAGAAGTACTGTATCCAGTTTTGGGCGCCATACTTTCAGAAAGATGTGGATAAATTGGAGAGAGTCCAGAGGAGAAATGATAAAAGGTTTAGAAAATCAGACCTATGGGGAAAAGTTAAAAAAACCCAACCCTGGATATATTTAGTCTTGAGAAAAGAATGAGGGGGGACCTGAGTACACTCTTCAAATATGTCAAGGGCTGTTATAAAGAGGGTGGTGATCAATTGTTCATGTTCACTGAAAGTAAGGCCAGAAGTAATTAGCTTATTCAGCAGCAAGAGACATTGAGGTTAGATATTAGGAAACTCTTTCTAACTATAAGAGTAGTCAAACACTGCAATAGGCTTCCAAGAGAGGTTGTAGAACCCCGTCATTGGAGGTTTTTAAGAACAGGTTGGATAAACACCTGTCAGGGATGGTCTAGGTTTACTGGGTCTTGCCTCAGTTCTGGGGCCTGGACTAGATGACCTTTAGAAGTCCCTTCCAGTCCTACATTTCTGTGAAACGAGGCACCATTTTGGCATTTCCTTTTGCTCTTTTGCTGGATCACCTCACCACTTCTCTTGGAAAGGCTCACTGCCTGAATAAATGCATAAACTTTTAGCGGAAAGTATACGACTTCCCCTCACTTTCTCCTTCCCCACCCCTCTTTTTTAAGTTCTCTTTAATCTAACAAGTTTTGTTTCTTCTTCTTTCTCCTGCAGGAACTACCTCTTCAGACTTAGTCTACACAATGTTTCTCTTATCCAGGTACGTCTAATTGGTTTTTACCCAATCATTTTGCTTGACTCATTAATGAACATGCTGCCGGAGTCCCTTGGTGTATGTTGTCAATATGCGTCCAGAGTGGCAGGGGGAAGAATTAGGCTGTGTTTGTTCCCACTGAGGAGATAATGCATACGGGAAAGGCATTCCTGTGCTTGGCCTTTTGGAAAGTACTTCCTTGTTCTTCATTCTTGAGTGTTTTCAGCAGTGATGGGATGGGTGGGTGCTGAAAATATGGCATCTTAAAGAAACAAAGCAGCAGCATGATTGATAACTGGTGCAGGCTTAAATAAAACCATGCAAATAAATTCTTGGCTTTCCTTAGTGCAAAGGTCAGGAGCTTGCAGGGAAGGCTTTTACAATTCTTGTCCATCACCGCTCCCTGCTTTTGTTGTTCCCTTGTGAGCATGGAATGCTGAGGAGCTGAATGTGTTACTAAAAACAAGATAGGACTTGCAGATGTTCAAAAGTTCAACTGGTTGTAAATGTGTGTTTCCGAGGACTCCGTGGTAGAGGGGAGGCTTGTCTGCACTGGTCTTAAAGGGCTTACAGACAGCCAATGGGATGAGCAGGATTTTCCCCTCCAACTCGAATCTGGACTTGAAAGGTGCAGCGAAAGTTAATGACTCATTAAAAGTAATGGTGTATCTGTCAATAACAAATATTCTGTGTCACTGACTGTTGTTTTCTGTAAGCAGTGAAGACATGTCTTGTTCTTGTTAGACAGATAAAATGAGGGCACCCAGCCCCAAAGGGCTGAGAATCCAAGGCCTCATTGCAGCATCTCACTCCTTGCAGGTGCCTGAATAGTGCTCTGTTGACTTCAGAGAGGATCCTGCCCGTGTAGACTCAGGCTAAACTGCTTTTACCAATGGCAGCATTCAAAATGGCTGGGCAAAGTAACTGCCGCACCCTGATTCCTTGCATGCGAGTCTTTTGCCATGGAGTGTGGACGGAGGGCAGCATGGCTATTTAGCTGTCAGAAATGTGATTCTCTTGCCTCTTTCTTTTTTATTCTGTAAAGTACAAGTGACGGTGAGGCGAACTATAAAAGTTGCCCTCATCTGTGACAGAATTTTCCCTTTCAAGGATTGTAGGTTGTGTGTGCCAGAAGAGTTCCAACGGGATATGGAAGAGATGGGGCAGTGGTAGGAAACGATGTTTCTCTGTAGAGTGCTGATTCTCAGAGGGGCTCACACAGCCTGTTTCAGTTACCGCAGGGGATCCCCTACATCCCGACCTGATTGAGATTCAGGGGCTTCAACAATGGCTGGAGCTTTCTGCAGGCTTTCTGCACTGGGGCATATTTCCTCCACAATGGTCTGCTCACTACATTGCCAAAAATTGAAAGCCTTCCTGTATGGAAGTGGAGGAAGTGGGATCTCTGGTGAACATAATGAGCTTAGTTTGTTCTTGCTTTCTGGGTGTATCCGGCCACTTCTACAAACCTCTTTGCATGACAATGAGAGCATGGAATTATGCGGACACACGTGTTGGGAATGATGGAAACGATTGTTTCCAGACCTAGTGGTTGCCTAAGTAGCTACTTGGCTTGCATCTGTGAAGCACATAATGCTGCTCAGAGAATACCCCATCCCTCCATATACATCATTTTGAAGAAAAGGATAGAAAATCAAGCTGAGAAATTAAGGGGATTCTAAGTTCAGTTCAATAGAAGGGGGAGGAGGCAAGGTTTAGAAAATAACAAAATGGAGACTGTTGTGTATTGAAGTGTCAGTGGTTCTTTTAAAATATAATACGGATCCTACAGTTTGACATGTATCGGGAGGGTCTTTTTTCCTACCAGTGGGTCTGATTCACTTTTCCTGACAGAGGCTGTGTTGCAGGCTGCCAGTGGCACCAAATCTGCTGGAAGGTGGGGATGACGTGGTGCAAGTCCGCACAGCACCCTTGCTTTGCTGAGGTTGCAGGGTGAATTGGACAGCACTGCCCACCGAGTAGGAACTGTGTGCTGAGTAGGGGTAGAGCCAGGACGTGCAGAAGATGCTCTGATTCAGCACATCTTCCAGGCTAGCCTTTCAAGGAGGGTTTCCTAGTGAGTACTAGTCAAAGGTTAAAGTTGCCTTTCCTGCCACCTCCCATTCCCGATGGCCACAGCTGACTCTGGGTAAAGGGTGAGTATAAATTTCAATCCCACTGTACCCACAGACCAGAGTCAAACCCAGTCAGTGCTTTTGCTATGAAGGAGGCTGATTGTAATAGTTTTTTCAATGAACCTAGCAACATTGGATCAATATCCCAGTGACACACTGGCACACTGACTTGAGTGCTTTAATATCTCTCTCCTTCTGTAGTGTGTAAATTTAGGGTATGTCTTCACTGTCAGTGGCAAATTCGCCACCGTCAGATTGATGTATCCAGATCGATTGAGCGGTCAGTAAATACCCACTCAATCAATCTGGAAGTCGACGCAATAAAACCACCCCCTCAAGTGGCGTAGCGCTGTGTCGATGGGAAAGCATGTTCCGTCAGCACAGCACAGTGAAGACGCCGCATACAAGAGGAGTTATAAAGTCGACGGCAGTTTGCAAGCTACTCTACTCTATGTAGCTTGCATAACTCCCGTCGACTACTGCCGAATTTCCAGGTAAGAGTAGACCTGGTCTTAGCGACTAACTCTGATTAGTGCATCTTTTCTTGAATCAGAAAATGAACATCTCCTACTGTTAAACAGGTGACAGAGTCACTAGTCATACACATTACATTATTCATTGCTTCTATTCAGAGGAAATTCTCATGCCTTTGTACTAACACCCCCCCCTCCCCCCCAAAAATCAATCAATCAATCAATCAATCAATCTGTAGTTACCATTTCACAAGGCCAGTGTAAACCTTCTTGGTGCTGTTCGGTTTGAAAACTTGAAGGCCTTCTGGGACTTTGGTTTCTCTCTTTCCACATAGCTGTTGACTGATTGTGGACTGCTCTCATTTAGGTCCTGATTCAAAGCCTGCTGAAGTCAATAGAAGTGTTCCATTGACTTCGATGAACCCGGAACCAAACCCTTACCTGGGACATTAATTTTCGGTCCATCACAAAAGTTAGCCCCAGCATCGAAGGTTTGGTATCATTTAGGTCCCAGACTGGGCTACCATTGCTAGATAGCTCTATACTAGCACTGGGAGATTTTCACTTTGCTGGCATCTCTGAAAAATAGGGGAAAAAAAATTATTCAAGCTGAACTGAATGCAAAAAATCGGAAGAACTTCAGCAAATAGAGAAAGTTGACCAAAATTTTGTTTTGGGTCAAAACAAACTGCTTGGTTTAATTTCTGGGCACCTTTTAACATAAAGCAAAGGAAATGAAATAAAACAGGCCAGAGGAGGCAGTGGTATTGCTGCCCTGGTTTTTCTTCTGACCTGTAGCCCACTGGTCAGGGCACTCTCCTCAGATGTGAGAGACCCAAGTTCAGTTCTCAAATCTGCTGTTTGTAGAGCAGGGATTTAAACTTGGGTCTCCCATACTATGGGGGAAACACCAAAGCTGTTGGGCTATGGTACATTCTGTTGTGGATCTCTGTGTCTCTCCTATTGAAGCTGTTCCATTCTGGATAAATAAATAATTAGATAGTGGAGCAAGGATTTGAACCTGGTTATCCCATATGGCATTTTTCAGCAAATAAACTATTTGCTGGGGAAATAAATTGCCCAGCTCTACTCCTTCCAGCATTGCAATGAATGTTTGTAAGCTCACAGAAGAACCACACACAAAAAATGTGCTGTTCCAACATGAGATTCAACCATTTTAAATTGGAATCGGATATTACATCCAAATAAGTAAGATATGGAGCTAGGATCTTGAAATTACAAATACAAAGACATAGTCTAACAACTGTCTTGTCCATATGAAGAAAACTTGTTTTGCAACCTCATTTTCTGGAAGCATGTTACTGGTATTGTTTGTGCAATGAAAGATGTCTAAAAAATTAGTATTTCCTGATAAATAGGCTAGGATTTTGGTGGCAGGATGGGCTTAAAGGCGTGGGTGAGGGAAGGTTTTGGTGGGGGTGCTTCCAGGGGTGAGGGCAGGAGGACATGTGAGTCTCTGACGGCTGTTAAGGAGGCCATAAAGTAAAACCTGTCCTTTCCTTTCCTTTCTTCTTTGTTCACTCTCAGCTCTTTATCTTGGTCTGTTCTCCAGAGTAGGTTGCTCTGGTCCCCTCTGTCCTGCCATGGTCCAAAATTCACTTCTGGTTCAAGGATGGCTTTAGATTTTCATTTGGAGTTAAACATTCCCTTGCCCTGTTTGCCCCTCTAAGAAATGCAAGAACTAGCCTGTGCATGAGAACCAGGAGGCAAAATGTATTAGAAACAAAAGGGAAACTATTCTTTTCCTACCCAAGTGGAGAGAAATGCAAAACGTAAACAGTCTGTATTAATGGCCAACAGTGAACTGGGGCCAACATATTGCAGGAGTCAATAGTGATTTAGGGGCTCTTTTTTGGTGCCCACCTTAATGAAGCTGAACTTCCAGGGCACAGATTATCAAGATTTACTGAAAATCAGCCCCTTTAAGGTACCTTAAGTTGGATACGCAAAAACATTTACTCACTATTGAAAATCTGGTTGGAGATTTTTAAAATTCTTGCAAAACAAAGGAAATTTGCCTTTAAAACATATATTTTTTAATCTGCTAGTGTCCCTTTAAAATGAAATCCATACATCTTCCTTTTCCACTTCAAAAGCAGCTCTCGTACATGCATTATGTTTCTTAAATATTAGGCATTTTTTTTAAACCGAGGCAATGATGTGCATGTAGAGCACACATTGTTCAATTTATGCAAGAGCCAGTAACAGGGTTACCCTCTAATCCCCAGCTTTCACAGAGAGGCCACTAACAGGGCTGTTTATACTAGACTTCACAATTAATAGATTAGGTGGAAAGTGTCAGTTTAAAAACAAAATCTTCCTGGCGAGTTTAAAAAAATACACCAGGCTAATTTGGGCCTCCTAAAAGGACTAAACAAGGAAATTTGCCAGCGTATATAAAATCACTCTGCCTGGCATACGTTTCCTGCTAGGCCCTGAGTTACTGACTACTCCACTGACTTCATTGAGTACACACAGCTAGAGCTGGGTGAATATCTGCTTTTTCAGTTCACTGGCAATTTGGGGAGGTGGGAGTGGGAATTAGTTTGACCTGAACTGAAATGGAAAAATTCTGAAATTTTCAGTGAATCTAAAAATTCAATTTTGGGTTGAATGAAAGACTTTGTTTGACCTGACATGTTTTGTTCCTGGGTATTTTGAAAGGGGCTAGATTAACAAAATGGGGAGGGAGGAGCTGCTGCCACCATCCTCCCCCCAAAACATTTATCCTGGTGGTTTAGACATTCACCCTCTGGGGGAAGCAGGGGTTTGAAGTTGGGTCTCCTACCTCCCAAAAGAGCAGACTAATCACTGGGTTATGGGGTATTCCGGGGCAGAGCTCTCTCTCAATCTCTCCTGTTGAAGCTGTTTCACTTCGTATAAAATACTTGAAGGCAGAGCGAGAAGAAACTGTATGACTCCATAACATGGTGGTTAGGACTCTTACGTGGAAGACCCAAGTTCAAGTCCCTGCTCAAATGACTATTCAAGTATACCCTGTTCATCAAACCGTTTTGCCCAGCTTTGCTCACAGCATTGCAGGTTATGAGCGCATCATGTATATTGATAACATTATTTCATGTAAGCAACTTTTAAAATATTTCAGGAACACTTGCTCCTTTTTAAAAGGGGGCCATTCAAAAAATAGGGAGTTGAGCCATAAAATATTTACATATTAAATGGCAAAATAAATACATGGGCCAGACTTGCAGAATGGAGGTCCTTACTCACACTGAGAAAAAAGCATCCGAGTAACAACATTCTTTAGTGGATTTTCTGCGGAGTAAGGCACTGTTCAATGTGAGTAAGGGTATCAGAATCTAGGCCTTAATTTAGTCCATCCCTAAAGCAATTAAATATGGTACCAGTTCAGCAAAGCACTTAAATGCTTTCGAAAATTTTGCCGTAAGTGAAAGTCAATGGGACATATGCTCCTAAATCACTTACGTACTTTTGAAAATGGTACTTGTAAGAAAGTACTTAACTTTCAGTACGAGTTGTCCCATTAACTTCAGTGCCTAAATCCCATTGACCATGTGCGTAAGTGCTTTTCTGAATCAGGGCCCAACCCCATATGGCCTGATCGAAGACTCAGTGAAATCTCTTTCCACTGACTTCAGTAGAACAGAATTTGGAACAGAAAGGAGCAGAGATTAGCAAAGCTAAAGTAGAGAGGAAAAGCTGATATATGTTTCTTTAGTAGTTAAACTGCACTTCTTTGCTAACAACCTTTCCATTGAGAGAAGGTACTTTACCCTGCTTCACTTTTTTTTCTTAATCTAACAATCAGAAACAGCTGCACTTCTCAGATCCATCTCTTAAACCGAATTGCTCTTGCTACAAACACTCTCCCTCTGACACTTCTCTGTGGAGCGATCGCTAACTCTAGGGCAAAATCACTGGTAAATCAATAGTACCTAGCAACGGGTTGTACTTAATGGTAATAAAATCTCTCCGTTGGTCCTGAACATTTCTCACTGCAACAGAATGAACAGGTTTTATATTTCTGGTCTTGAAGCAAAAACAGGAATTAAACACATCCCATTTGCTTTATTTTGTACTGTTCAAGGCCTCATACTGCCTCCCTTATATATGTTGATTGGTAACTTACACTGTGAGTAGTGCACATATTAAGTCACTACTCAATGTAAGTTGAAGTGGCAGAATCTGACTTCCAGAATATCCCTGGACAATCGCATAAAAATTTACAAATATAACAAATGATAAATAGTGAATAATGCAATTTTCAGCACAAATTTTCACCCTATAAATCATTCATGTTAAAATTCATGGAACTTTAAGGATTCAGAAACGTTTTCATGAAGGACCAGTACTCAGCAGGATAATTGCAAATGTCCAATAATATCATTCCACCAATCACCGTAAAGTCATCTTGGGAGGCAGTGTTTCCTAGTGGCTAGAGCACTGCACTGGGACGCCTTTGTTGTGTTCCCAGCTCTGCCGCTGGTCTGTTGAGTGACTTTGGGCAAGTCATTTCAGCTCCTTGCCACAGTTTCCCCATGATCCTTTGTGAAGTGGTTTTAGAGCTACCGATGAGAGAGTATTATTATTATTGTAGTTTGTATTTATTTGCAAAAATATTTCTCATTAATGGTTCGCCTCAGTATTCAACCTGCTATAACTGAGACCACGAGAAACTACAATACAGTTGCACTTTGAAATTTTCAGGAAGAATCTTAACTTTTCCAGCAGAAAATCATTCTTAAATTGTTCACTGCAAGTGTTTTGAATATAACTTTTCTGTTTCACATACTCAGATACCACTATGAGTGATGTGGTATAAATAACTAGCTAAAACATACAGTTCTGTGGGGTTTTTTTAAGTATGATCAAAACCTTATATAATACAGCAGAAGCAAACCTTAATATGTGGATTATAGTTTAGTTATGAATGTCACATATTTTATCAGAATGATACATTTTTTATTAGCAGATTTAAGAATAGATTTATATGTTAATTACCTACCATAGCTACACCTAAAATCCCTTACTCTCAGCCCAGAGTTCTAATGCCATTCCATAATAAAGGGCTTATGTGATGGATGTACTCTGTGCTGAAGATATGAAGACTCTTGTTGGTATCTTGGACCTGCTTTTGAGCAAATCTGGTTTTCATCAAGATCTTGATGAAATTGTGGTTTCAGTTATAGCAGGTTGAATACTGAGAAGAACCCTGTTTCTTGTTGGTATAGTTTTTTTATTTTATCTGGAGCTAGGGCCCAAATCCAACCCTACATTTGATCGCACTCTGACATTCTGGAGTCTTGAAATCTAGCATGTAGGGGGAAATAGGAGGAGTGTCAAAGTGTGAGTGTCTGGAGTCTGCAGTTCCTTTCTAAGGTCTCCTACTTCCATAGGGAGCGTTTGGAGGAAAGGCCTCGATTCAGGAGTTCACCTCTATTCTAAAAAGCACTTAAGTATGTGCTCAACTTTAAACAGGTGCTCAAGTTCCTCTGGGACTTGCTTATAGTTAAGAATATGCTTACATGTTTTGCTGAATAGGGGTGGACTACAGTAAATGCTTAAATGTTTTGCTGAATTGGGGCGGTAGATGAGTGCTTACTGCTGTGTGAAGTCTCACTGAAGTCAGTGCTACTACGCTCTGTGGGGCACTATTCGGGTACAGTCAGAAGAGTTTGGAGGTTCACTTGCTGGCACTGTTTGGACTACACCCCCACCTAGTGGTGTAAATCAGTGAAGCTCCACTGAAGTCAAGGGAGATATGCTGATTTACATGGTCTGAGGATCAAGCCCTTTACCCTTGTGTGAAAGTGAAACTTCTATGATGTTTGTCAGCTGCTGATTGTCAGCCTTCTTCCCAGATAACTTTTCAGTAGCCATTCCCCACCCCTAACCTGGGAGTGTAGATGGTGAAATAACTACCTGGGCTTTGTCAGCAAACATTTAGAGTAGGAGTCAAAAACTGAGAATGTAAGTAGCTGCTGAAGTCATTTACTGATAACTGGCATATTGGCTTTTTATTTGATAAAACCCTGTCAGGCATTTTTATGTGTGGGGAATGAAGACTAATGTTCTTATTACTTGCAAGTTACAGCCAGGACCATTAAACATGCTTTACGCAGACCCAAAAAAATGCACCTCTGTTTCCTCGTGCTGCAAAAGGCTGTGGAGTATATTTTGGCTTTATTTAGCTTATTTTCTCTGTCTCTTGCTTCCCACTTCTCTGATTTCAGAGTGCCCAGAAGTCAGTGTTCTTGTGCCATGATTCTCCTCTTGCTTTGCACCATCAATCCATTGTCTTCAGGGAGTTACTCCTGATTTTTGTTGGTATTACTGAGAGAAGACTCAACCTTTAGACGAAATTGACCTACTAGCAGAAATTTGTTTGTTTGCTTAGGGCTTTTTTTTTTGGACTCAGTAATGAGAAGTTCTGTGAAAGCCGATGTAATGTTTGTTCCTATAACCTGTCCAGAAATGAGCTGAAAATCCCTTGACACAGTGCTGAAAAAGTATTTCATGTTCACTCTCCTTCTGCCAGTACTTCTGTGTGTTCTTATGTGACCTTTAGTGAAAGAGCCAACACTACATGATTCTGTACCAAAGTATTGCATCTTACAAAAGTGAAAATGCAGTATTTGGGTGAGTTACTGTAGGTAAACTGTAGATTATAAGGCTGAAAGTACAGGTTAATATCTGCATTTTAAACTCAAAACAGGGCTTAAATAAGACTTAAGGGGTTCATGTACATTGTGCTGGCTGTCTGCACAGGAGCATGTCTGCCCCTGTTAGCATAAGGTAGTTTATAGTGGGAGCATAAGAACACCAGTCATTGATTTGTGCCTCTCTAAAACTGACCTAAAAACAACCTCATATGTTTCCTATAAAACAACCTATTGAGCTCTTGTGTTTAAAAAAAAAAAAAAAGTACTGTAAATACATTTTGTGGTAGCACAAGCAGTTTTCCCTGGATAAAATTATCCTAACTTTTTTTTTTTCCGGTAACCGTTTAGCTGATGTGTAACAGTTTTGAATGAATAATTCCAGAGGGATTATTGCAGCCTGAAGCTATACAGCAGAGTCACTAATACAGGCTGAATAGCTATTGTGGTGCATCCAGAGTTTGGGGAGGGAGGGGAACAGTTCATCACTGTATGGATTGTTGATTTTACCTCAGCATGCCAGAGAATAGCTACCTTGAGTTCTTTTATAACATGACAAGACTTTTGGTTGGAAGAGCCCAGATGCTATCTTTCAGGTATGAAGAGGAGAAAATGGTGATGAGGCCCCCACTTGATTAGCTCTAAATACCACTCAGCTGCCTTGGTAGGTAGAAGATGCCATCATTAGGGGACCCAAGGGATGGGGGGAGACCGTAGTTTCAGGGATTATTTCAGGCCTCATTTAGTAGTTTGAAGAAGGGTTAGGTTTGGTTTCTCCACAACTTTAAGAGTTTGTGTCGCCAGCTGAACCCATGCGGGTTTTCTAATCCAGTGTTTCAAAAAGCCATGTTAGGACAACAGATCCTACTCGAGGACAAAGGCTTCAAACGAACACAGTTCTGCAACTCTGTGTAGGCTATAGGTCTTACGGTCTTCCTAACGAATAACTTGTGATTGCCACTCCTGACTGGCTAAGAAATGTGCACATCCCATTACTGTTGCTATCGCTCACTCCCCTAGCCCCAGCTTATCTCATCAAAGTGTCTTGTCTTTCAGACGGTCAGCTCTTCATGGCAGGGACTGTCATTTCCTAGATGCTTCTGCAGTGCCTAGCACAATGGGACTCTGATCTAGTTGCCCTGTGGATGCTACCTCAATAAAAATGTTCAATAATAATTTTAAATTTACTTTGCATGTAGCATCGAGTGACCTTTTTCATTCCATGTAAAGTTTACCATGTAAATGTTCCACCATCTACACAATGCCTTACGTTAGCTGTAGTGTGGCTTAGTGGATAGACTACTAGCCTGGTATTCAGGGGACCTGGGTTCTATTCCCAGCACTGCCTACACTTGGCTTGCAGGGTGACGTGGGGGAAAGTCACCATGCCTCAGTTCCCCCACCTGTAAAATGGGAGTAATGGTACTGACTTCCTCTGTAAAGTGTTTTAAGTTCTATGGATAAAAAACACTGGGTATTATATGTTGGGATATGCCTTGTAAATATCTATAATTGCTATTGTACTGGTCATGACATTAAGAGGTTATATGAGGACTGATAATCCCTGTTTTCACATGTAAGATTATAAAAAGATTATTATTAGAGCTGGTTTGAATTTTTTAATATATAGTGAAAAATTTTGAAATGTCAAAATTCTTCAGTGTTCATAGCATTTGAAACAGATCCTTTTTTCCCCTTCATTATTTCACATTTTTTAATGAAATTTCCTAATTGTAATTAAAATCAAGTAAAAATTGAGTACTGGCTTTTTGGCTAATGAAAAATATAAATGATCATTTTGATAACATTTTGAAAAAAACTTAAAAGTTGTAAATAATTTTGTGAGAAATTGAATTTTTTTTAAAGCCAAGTTTTACAAGATATTTTAAATTTGTCTCAAAAAAGGCCTTTTTCAACAAAAAACATTTTTTGTTTGAAAATTTGTCTGCTCTAGTTCTTCGTGTTTATTATTAACCACTCACTGTGCAGAGGAGATGAGCCATTATCTTGAGTTTTTTAAAGAGTGCATATATTTCCTTGAAAGTAGAGGGAAAAGAATGATTTAGATCAGACCAGTTGAATAGGTTGCGGGGCTGTTCAGAGAAAAAGAGATGAAAGCTTTATTGAGAACAACAAAAGTTCATGAGCTAGCCTGGGAATATTAACAGGTGAGCTGTAGTTGCCTTAGAGGAGGAGATTTAGATGCATGAAGCAGAGAAGTGCTCAATAGTTCACAAATATAACAAAGTTTATGTATGCCCTGGTCTACGCTTACCTGGCGATTCAGCGGCAGTCGACAGGAGTTACACAAGCTGTGCAGAGGAGCTTGCGTAACTCCCGTCGACAGCTGTGCTTCCCTTCTGCGCGGTGTCTTCACTGCACTGCGCCGACAGGAACCGTGTTCCTGTTGACGCAGCGCTACGCCACTTGAGGGGGTGGTTTACTAGTGTCGACTGCTGGATCGACTGAGTGGGTCTTCACTGACTGCTTAGTCGATCCAGATGGGTCAATCTGACAGCGGCGACTTTGCCGTCGTCAGTATAGACATAATCTATAACAAGAAGGAAAAATGTCTGTGGTTAATATAATTGTTTGTAGTTTAGTAGCTTTTGCTATGGGATCAGCTGCTGAAAATTTTAGAATGAGCAAAACCAGGACTTATTTTCAAGCAAAAGATAAATGAAAAAAGCATTGGGAGCAGCCAAAAAAGGATCCAGAGAGAAACAGGACAGAGGAGAAATATGCTACATTAAGACCAATGGAGAATCAGGCTGTATTCCCACATCCTCAATGTGGGACATACTCCTAGTACTTGTTACTAGTCTTTGACCTTGGATAGAGGTTAAATTAATAGCTTTTTTATGAGTAGATAGAGGAGAGAGACAGGTGGTAGGGAGAAAGTAGGGGCAGGACTCAGGGTTAAAATAATTGGAAGATAAATAGTGGGATGGCAAGAGAACAGAGAATGGAAAGCATAAGAGAGAGGAGCTGAGATGGGAAGGAATAAAAAATACAGGATCAGAGTCTTCTTTACAGTAGAAAGAGCAAATAAATTCCTTGTCGGGATTCCAGAGCTTGGCAGAGACGACTGGAGCATCAGGTGCTGACGTCTGGTGTTGGAGATGGAGAGGAAGAGACCGAGCAAAGCAAACTGTGACAGACCAAGCAGGGAGTCTGAAGGCGTCTGTTTCAACAGACTCTAGGAAGGAGATAGAGCAACTGCTAAGTGAAGCCTGGGGAGGAGGGTTACTTGCAGTGGAGAGGTAGATAAGATTGTATTGCTGCAAGAGTTGCAGAATGGGATTCTGATGGAGGCACTAGAATTTTTGGCAACATGGGATGGGGGTAGGGAGAGGCCTTTTTCTTAAGGTAGTAATCTTGTTTTGATTAAATGCTTGTTTGTCTTTATGTTGTAGTACTAAATGCTGGGCTTCATAGAGCCTCCCTAAAGATCTCTTTTTCTCAAAGCTGTCTCTCTCTTTCTCTTTTGGAGAACTTTCAAATTCCCTCACTCTGATCCTGTGGTTTGTTTTTTGTTGTTGGTTTGGTTTTTTTTTTGTTTTTGCAAGCTGAGCAAACTAGCAGTAGCCAGTTGGTAGGTGTAATGAAGCACTGAGCCCTAGTTTGTTTATATCTACACCTGAGAAGTTCAGGCAAGGTCATTCTGGATCTCAGACTGTTTTAGTGGCCGGTGAGGAAGTAACTGCACATAGTGATTAATCTCATGCAGCTGGGCTCTGGGAGAAAATGGACTGATGTTTTTTTCTGGAGGGTGCATCTAGGACTGGATCAATTTTGGTTTGTTAGGAAGACTGATATGAGGGCAGGGGGGTTGGGAATAGGACTTGGGAGCATGGCCTGGGGAAGTCACCACAGTTTGTTTTGCTGTCTCCTCATAGTGAAGTGCTGCAGGGCTGAGAGACCCCGGATGGTCTGGTAATAATGAAAATACATGGGCACTGGAGGGTAGTTTCAGGGGCTTGGAACTGAGCTTCAGGTGAAGCCGGCGGGAAGCTGTAATTAAATGCTAAATGCTCTGAGTAAGGTGCTGGAGTAGTGTCAAACTGTAACACAACTGCATTGACAGTGAAATTATGAAGATACCAAAGGGGTCTGAATGGCTCTGGAGGTTGATAATGCATTATGAGCCTTTCATCACTAGTTCAAGTGATTTAAATCCATCCCTTATTGGTAGCAACTGAAAGACACTACCCACTGATTGCTGTAGTGTTAGTTACTTAAGGGAAGTGAGTGATGATTTCAATCTGCTTTCTGGTGTGTGTGTGTTTAACATCCCAAAACCCACCAACCCAGGAAGCATTTGGGAGGCCATGGATTGAATATAGGGTGACTAGATAGCAAGTATGAAAAATCGGGACGTCGGTGGGGGGTAATAGACACTTATATATGACAAAGCCCTGAATATTGGGATTGTCCCTATAAAATCGGGACATCTGGTCACCCTAATTGAATGGGCCCTGGAGACTGAACTGTGCTCTCAGCTGTCAGAGTGGTCCTTCCAAGTCAGGATTGAGGCTTTTTGGCATTGCCCTGATGGGGAAGCTTGCATCCTTTTGGCCTGGGCTGCATGTGTTCTGTGGCAAAATGGGGGGGCATTAGTCTATAACCACCACTTAGTGCACTCTCATCACAGTCACTTCACTGTTACCTTGTACTCTGCCGTCTTTTTGTTGTATCCACCTGTTGTCTCTCACTTTATCCTTAGATTATAAAGTCTTTAGGGCAGGGATTCCCTTTTTGTTCTATGTTTATACAGCGCCTAGCGCGATGGAACTGCAGGCTTCAGGCACTACCATAATTATAAATAATAATAATGGTCTCTAGGGACTTCTGTCTGGATCCTTTTCCCAGCACTAAATATATATTTTAAAAGAGGGTGAAACTTTGATCTCAGCAAAGTGGATTGACTAGCGTAGAAGTGAGGGCTGACTTGTACTTGTGGGTGTTGTGCCATTCTTGCCTTGCCTCCTAAAGTTATGTTTTAAGAAACCCTGTAAGATCGAAAAGCAGGAATTAGACTCTGGTTTTGCTTTTTGTGCTTCAGACTCAGAGGGTTCCATATTGCAGTCATGTTTATTCAGGATCTTGCTGATGTTTTCAGTCTGTTTCTCTGCAAAAGACTTTCCCAGTCTCTCTAGCTTGCACAAAATTCCCCTTCGCTAATTAAGGAAATTTCAAGCCTTTCATTTGCTCCCAGTAAGGCATTTTTTGCTTTATTAAAGATTTCCACTTTTTCCCCCTTCGGTTGCACTATACCAAGCTTAAATGCACAACCAGAAAAGAACGTGGATAGGATAAGTTGAATCACATGAACATTTTATTTGTTTAATTGTCCCCTTTGTAGAGCTGAGACAGGAGTAAACTCATGTTGAGCTTCTTATACGATTTTAATGAGAATATATTGCCATGTTTGTAATCTGAAAGAGTATTAGGTCCCATTGATGTAATAGATGCGATTTCCCTGAAGAAAAACGAGGAACACAGAACAGTGAAAATGTCATCTTGAGTTCTTCATTAGTCACTTTAAAACTGCAGGATGTGCTGATTTTGATTCATTAATCTCATCCTAATTGTTGAGAGAATTGTGTCCATGCTGGGCAGTTTCCTCCAATTTAATTCAGTTATTTCTCAAAACAAACAAACAAAGTCTGAAACAGACTAGTCCTTGCTGTAATCTGAAGTGGAATAAGGAATGCATGGCTCCCCACTTTATTATTTAGGAAGCTGATAATGTGTGGAGGTTTCTCATATCGTTTCATAGCATTTTTGCTTTGAAGCATTGAGGAAGATCCCTTTTCATAGCTGGACATTAAAGCCTTTTAATGGGGTGCACAAAAAGTCTCTCAATTGACTATGCAGTATCCATCCGGTTTAGATGTGTAGTGGAAAAAGAAAAGTGTGTGTAGTGGAGAAGTCTTAACATCTCTACAGAGCAGTAAGCTTCAAAGGAAAGCATAATGGAGAGGAAGCCCTGAGCAGAAAAATGAAGGAGAATAAAATCTCCTTGCTTGGTGCAGAAACACAAAGGGGACTACAGCCATGGTAAATTGATTTTCTACTGAATATGGGCTGGTCCATTGGAAGGGTTTTTGAACCTTCTACTGCAGAGATCATTGTGCAGAACCGTAAAGGGAGGCTGTTTAGGAGTCCTGTCACATCAGTGGAGCCCTCGAATGGTAGGGAGAGATTTATTTCTGAATGGCGACTCTACTAAAGAACAAAAAGGGGCGGAGGTGGACATCTTTTGGCGATACATTAGCCTGGAAGGGAGAATTGATCCACGCTGCTAAAAATGAAGGCATTGCTGTGGCTGACTCCGTCCTAAGGAATACTTGGTGATGCCTGTGGGAGAAGAAATGTAAAAACTGATCTTTGCAAAATAAACAGAGCTGAAAGTGCAAAGAAAATGCATAATGTGCTACAAAAATGGCAGGTGTCTAAGGATTGATTGACCAACCTGAGATAAGCCAGCATTCAGCTATATTCATACCCTGGACTTATGCCTGACATATTAATGTGGCGTCTTTTTTTTTTTTTTTGACTGAGTACATTTTAACTTCCTTTATATATTATTGTATTGATTTATCATATAACCTTATGTCTTCATAATTGCCTGTCCCTTTTGCCAATGTTTGTTGCCACAAATTACAAAATGTTTTTGACATAGCAGGAGACTAAATTCTACCGTGGATATTAATTGTCCACTTTGCTAAATATCTTGTCATGATTCCTGTATACTTTTGGTTCCTCCGTCATAGGAAGTACTGCATTTACTAACTGCATTTGCTAACACCCGTTGTGCCATTCTTCAGTTTTCCAGTGTCATTCATTCTAAACTGGCTATGTGTAGATGAACGTTAGTTCAATGGACTATTTTATTTTGTGTGGTAGAACAGTGTCATAGCTGGTCCAGCATTTTCTGACAAAGCAGTTTCTCATGGGAAAAAATGTTGATTTGTCAAAACCAAAATTTTGGAGGGAAATATACAAATTTCAATGAAACATTTGTTGGGAAGGATTTCTCAGATCTAGGGTGGAATTTCTTGAGAGTCACCCCAGAATAGCTCCATGGTTCGCATAACCACCAGGCTAATTGCTCTTCTGGAATGGGGGGCTCTCAATCTCTCCTGTTTGAGCTATTCCATTTTAAAAAATGATTAAATGTTAATTGGGCCAGAGAGAGCAAGCAAAAGCAAGACTAACTCTATAGTCCAGTTGTCAGGGCATTTAGTTGGAATGTCAAAGACTCAAGTTTGAGTCCGTGTTCCAATAAATATTTAACCCATCCCAGAATAGCCAGTTGCCTGCTGGGTAAGGTACTCATGTGGGATATTGGTTTTGTCCTGATACAGAATGGGAAAATATTTTGAAATCTTGAACATTTTTACTTGAACATTTTAATCTCAGTGAAGGAACCCCATCAACTTGCATTTAGACCAAACTTTAGACTTTGTAAAAATGTGCTCTTACAAACTTATGACCAAAAGAAATATTTGTTTTTTCTAACTGCCAATAGATGCAGTTGTTTTTAAGCAAAAAATATTCTCCTGCAGCATTTGCAACCAAATATTGCAGTGTTGAGCAATGATTTTTAAACAAAATGACATGAACGTCATTGGCTGTTCTTCGTGCAATGCAAGAAATGCAAAATGTAATTAGTGAAAAGTAAATTGGAATTTAAAAAATACTTCCTGTTTCACAATGTAGGTTTATATCACCGTTTAGGGCTCAAATTCTGTGCTCAGTAGAAGTCTGTGATTAGACTGCATTTATACCAGGATTACTGAAGGTAAAATTAGACAAACTAGCAAGGAAATTTGCTTGTTTAAGTTATGAATTTTTAAGTTGATAGTATCTCATCCTAGGTGACAGAATGAGTTGGCTGTTCTGTTATAAACAGTGATTTTTATTTTTTTTTATTCCTTTATATCTGAGTTCTTAAAAACAACAAAGAACTGAACCCAGGAATACAAGTTGTAACCCTGGCTGTGATTATCTTTATCACTTACTTTACAAAAACATTTTTAATCTAGTTTTATACCATTTTAGTTCTAGAGGGCTGGAAATAAATTTGTACGTGGTATCAAATGCTCTTTAGTAAAGCTTTAGACAATAATCTTTAATAATAATACTTTGCACTTGTAAGGATGTGCTTTTCATCATAGAGTGCTTTAGAAACTGTGGTCTATTAAGCCTCACACAATACCCCTTTGAGATAAGGAAATGTAGAGTCAGGAGCTGTAAATTCCTAACCAACACTACAGGAAGGAGAAGTGTTTGTCTGATTTACAGGAACCTGGTGTTATTCAACAGAATCCCCTGCAGGACAAATGAAGGTTTATGGCTCCGGAACTATAAGGCAAGTTTCACAGTGGCAAACAAAGTCAGAGGTGTTTGACTTGCCTAAGATTACACAACAAATCCGTGCTGGAACTAAGAATATGACCTATGAGTCCTGTATCCAGTCCTTTTTGCTCTAGCTACTAAATGTAGATCATCCCTGACAGGTGTTTGTCTAACATGTTTTTAAAAACCTCCCATGCTGCTCCATTCCAGGTACCACTGACCTGGTGGCTGAGAAGCATTCTACTATGAAGAATGCTATACAAAAAGAAACTTGGGCGGCAGGGTGGTATTGTGGACCAGGCTGTACACTGGGAATCAAGAGAACTGGTTTTCTTCTTAGCTGTGCCGCTGACCTGCTGTGTGACCTGGTTGTGTGCCTGTGTGTTTCCTCTTCCACCATTTGCCTGTTTTGCCTATTTAGATGGTAAGCACTTTGTGTCAAGGGTTGTCTCTCACTATAGGTTTGTATAGTGCCAATACAATCTCAGTTCAGGCCTCTGGGGGTGTGTCTACACAGGGATAAAAGTCCCAGACCCAAGCCCATGAGGTCAAGTCAGCTGACTTGGGTCAGCTGCATTTTTTTTCTCCTTGTGTAGACTTATTCTGAGAGCTTCTGTAGTACAAATAAATAATAATAATAAATGATAATTGCAGCTACTCAGGAGAGAGAAATAACTAAAGTCCAGCATTAGCAAGAACTCATAGCAGGTGAAGTAGTTCACCAAAAAAGGGTTACTTCAATTGCATTTGAAGACTGAGCGATATTGTGTCTACCTTACTTTGCAGAAAGTCCCATTTGTTTTGATTGAGATCAAGACCCCATTCTGTGATGCACTGTACAAACAACTAGTAAGAGACAGTCCTTGTCTGAAAGAACTTACCATTTAAATAGACAAGACAGTCAAATGGTAGGAAGGGAAACAGACCCTGCCATGAATAAATGGTGCAAAAGAATATGAGACTGAAACATGGTTAAAATAAATACAACTGGAGAGGGGAAAACCAGTTAATCTGAAGGTCTGATCAGTCCTGTCTATTGACTTATTTAAGAAGAGTGGATGTAGCTGATTTGTCCAACTCTTGTAGAGCAGCTAACTTGGGGGTATACCATTTCTCAGTGTCCAAGGGCCCTGATAAAAGTCTTTGTGGGCTAGGTTGTTTACCTCAGTCCCAATATACCTACAGTGCCAGTGCAAGCCTTAAATGAGAACTTTCTTCCTGTGGCTGGTGTATGCCTTCCCTTAATGTCACTTAAACATAGGGGTCTGATTCTGATCTTTCACTGGTGTAAATCAGGAGTTGCACTAAGTCTAAGACTAGTGTCAGAGCAGAATCAGGCGCACCATTTTAATAGGTTGTTTTTAGTTATAATCAGAGGGTTTGATTCACTGTTGCCCTGATCGTTGTGCATTGATTTGGACTAGTGAAAAATGCATAGACTCACTAATACAGGGTAATGGTGAATTGGGCCTTTTTTTTTTTTCTTCTTTTCCCCAGTATATATCCTTCCTGCCTCCTAAATGTTACGTTATAATATTCAGCTTCTGCAGGTGACTTGTAGCACATATGGTGAGCCCAGCCACCTGGAGTAGAGCCATGTTGTCACGCTGACCTGTGTTGATATGTGTGGTTAGTTTGGGTTGAAAACGAAATATACAACTTGCATTTTATCACATCTAAGGATTTAGAGATCATTGAAGGGAAATTAATTAGCGGTTTGATTAACTGCCATGCAGTTCTCCACTCCCCACTTCTGCTACCATCAAACACTAATTTGCTGAATTCCGAGACCATTCCTCATAGGTGTCACAGTCTGTAGCAATGTTCTGTAATTTGCCCTCGCAATATGTAGCTAGTCTATTTACTGAGACACAGCATTATATTCTCTTTCAGCTCTATCTATCTGATTATCAGCCTTGTGTACCACAGTTTTAATAAATGTAACTGCTGTGGAACTTCAGAAGTAGCCTTTAGGTCACTGAGCTTCTCTTCTGTATTATTAAGAAGTTAGATTTCAATAAATTGTTTATAGAGCAATGCAAATGTCCCTGGCACTTCAGAGACAAAAGCTAAGGCTTCAAAAAGGACTTTTAACATTGCACTTTTAGACTGCTCAGCAGGCCTTTATGGCTAAGTCCTATAGAATTTAATGAGGATGAAACCATAGGTTTTTATAGTACTTTATATAGAACCCTAAGTGAAATGAGTTCCATTCTAAAGGGTTTTCTTGATCCAACATATAGAATCATCTAATAGAAGTCGTTTCTTTTAAATTCTATAAGACTCCTATAGAAAAGTTATCATTTCCTTTTAAACACTACAGAATTTTCCCATAAAGGGTAGGTCAGCATTGTCATCAATGGTGTCGACTTGTCTTCTGCGAAGATTACCAAATATTTATGAGCATAGAAATGGCCTTATAAAGTAGTTTGTCCACATCAGCAATTGTGTATATATTGAGTTCCAGAGGGGTAGCTGTGTTAGTCTGTATACAGCAAAAACAACGAGAGTTCTGTGGCACTTTAAAGACTAACAAATTTAATTTTAGCAGGCATAAGCTTTCGTGAGGCTCAGCTCACTTCGTCAGATGCAGAGGTAGAAATGAGAAACATAGGATCATCATATACATATACAAGTGCATAGAGAATAATGGGGGAGGTGGATGAAAGCCGGGTACTTGAGGTCTAATGACAGTCATTGAGTAGGAGGCGAGAATGGGTGAGCAAAGCAATTTACCTCTTGTAATGAGAGAGCCATTCCAAATCTCTGTTTAAACCCAGTTTGAATGTGTCAAGTTTGCAGATCATTTCTAACTCAGCAGTTTCTCTTTGAAGTCTGTTTGGAGTTTTTTTGGAGAAGTACAGCAACTTTCAGGAATAAGGAATGTTGGAAGCTTCCTTGTAGTGTCTCTTAATTTTAACTGAAGATACAAACCTGCGTTAGGGTTTGGGAAAGGAAGATGTAAGTAAATACACAGAGGAAAAATAACTTTGCCAGCTCAGGTTTTCAGTGCACGGTAACTCCTGCTTCCCTTCCTCGTGCATAACTCAGTGCAGGTGGATGGAGCTAGCAGCCTCTGCTCAGGGTGCCCTACATTGAGCAAACATGAAACCAAAATCACCTTTCCTCCTCTCCCCCTGGGCAGATGGAAGAAGCCTCCTCTACATATTCCTGTGGATTGATTGAAAAGCCATTGTGCCATTAGCAGTCCCTGCAGACCTGATCTGGCAACGTGCTGAGTGCCTTCCATTCCCATTGACATTTGTAGGAGTTGATGGGGCTCAGGATCTTACAGGCGATGTCAGGTATCTTGCAGAATCAGGCCATGTGTTGGCAATATGTGCATTCCAACCACCACTAGATATAAATAACATAAGATTTAAAAACAAAAGATCTTAATGGAAACAGGAGAGAGCAGCATTATTTTGGGCCAATCTGCAGGCACGAAAGGCTGTCAGCAGCTTGTGTGGAACACGTATTTAATGGAAGTGAGGATGGTAACAGATGGATGGATTTGTAATGAGATACTTTAGAAATTAAAAGTGGGTTTCATTTACCAAATACATATGCAGTGTAACTTATTTTTTATAGTCTTTGTTTTCAATTTCTGAAATGACACCTTAGTTCTGGGCAAAAACTGTATCTTTGTAGTCCAAGTATAATACAGGGATTATTGTGAGCTTAATCTACCACATTCAAACGCAGTCTCAAATTAATTATAAATTGCAAATCAGTGTTACTGGGCCAAAGGCAAATCTGGTGTATCCTTGGGCTAGTCATTCAAACTCATTTGGTACAAATCTGGGCGTTCTTCATTCTGCATATGGATCACATAGTTGCATATGAGGTCCCCAAAGTGTCCAGAACCATTGACAATAAGAAAACCCACAAATTTTGTTTGGAAATAGGAAGAGGGAAGCAGTGAGGAGGCTGGAAGCCTTCCAGATAGGTGTGAAGAGGTGGAACGTCAAGGGGAAAGAATATAGAGAGTAAAGAACTGGTGCCCCCAATCAGTCTAGCCTCAAACTGCTAAATACTGTTTGCTTCATCAACATGTGGGAGATGATGAAGCAGCTGGAAGAACATTCATATTCTCCTGTTTTCCTGCTCTGCATCCTCCTACTAGCTTCAATCACTTAACCATCCAGGTTCTATTTTCCGTGAGAGTTGGTGTCTCACCATGTCATTTCATAGTCATCTGCTGTTCTTCTCCTGATTGACATGTATACCAGGAGGTACAGAAATAGTCCAGTATATGTTTGCTGGGCAGTGAAGTCTGAGTGGCTCAAATAGCTGAGAAAATGAGTGAAGAATCAAGAGGATCTCTAGCCTGGTGGGGAACAAGCTGATAGTTAGTTATTTTGCCATTCAGCTATATGTGCATAGACAGCTGTGAGAAATAAATAGAAATAACTTTTTGTTTGTTTGTTTACTAGGGGCTAAGGAAATGCGTGGTGGTGAGTCTGGCAATATTCATTGTGATCAGGAACTGAAATGAATGCAAGGGTGCCTTACCCACAAAGTTTGGTACTAAGCCAGTTATGTAGGTATCAGTACTCATGAGAAATCCACAGAGAGACCCAGCCAGACACACATGTGCTTTATTGACTCAATACGTCTCAGAATACATATGTCTTGTTGGAAAGACTGACTGAAGAAACAATGAGAGTCCTGTAGCACTTTAAAGACTAACAAATTTAATTTCTGCAGGCATAAGCTTTCGTGGGCTGTAACCCACTTCGTCAGAAATAAGGAATAGAAATCACATAGGAGGTATATATGTACATATCCAAGGGTAAGTAACAACTATGGGGAAGGTAGATAAAAGCAAAGTCCATTCAGTTAGAGTAGTTGAGGCCTATTCACAACCACTGATTAGGAGGTGTATGAACAGTGACAATTACTTCTTGTAATGAGATAACTTCAAAGAGAAACTGCTGAGCTAGAAATCATCTGCAAATTTGACACAATCAAACTGGGTCTGAATCGGAACTTGGAATGGTTATCTCATTACATGAAGATTGTTGTTTTTGCTGTATAGAGACTAACACGGCTACCCCTCTGGAACTGACTGAAGAGATTCTGAAAGGTACTGGGAGATACAAGGCTGAAGCAGAAGTGTTGAATATGTCTAGGGGAGGAGGAAGGTTTCATAAGGAGCTTCCAGGAAGGAGAGGCTTGGAAGGGAAGTAGAAAGGACAAGCTTACACTGAAGCACTAGCCGTTTTCAGGGAGGCTTGGGATAGGGGTACATCCAGGAGGTTTAAGACAGCAGAAATGGAAAGAAGAAATGGTGAAGTGTTTGTGGAGCTGAAAGGGGGTCTGGCCTGCAGATGAATCTAAACAGATAGAACAAATTGAGTGCAAAAGGACAGGAGAAATGCTAAAAAGGCTGAGAACTCAAAATCCTGGCCCTTCATGGGACGCTTTAGAGCTCCTTAGAATGAATGGCCAGACTTCAGTTGGCTGAGAGACAGACCCTTGGTGCACTTTCATTCACTGATATACAATTACTTTTCCTTAAATATATATTAGCTTTTTGGTTTTGCAGCTATATTTTTATTAGTGACGAGATGCTCCAGGTTCCCCTTCGCAGGGTCTTGAATACGGTCTTTGAGTCTCTGGAAGTCAGTGGAGTCACTCAGCCCTCAACCCTGTGCCTCAGAGCTCACCTGAGGTGTGTATATTGGCCTAATAAAACATGATGTACCCTGCCTTAGTGCTTAATTATTCTCTTGACTCTAATGAAAGGTGAATTGACAAATGGTGCAGTCATCGGCAACATGTTCCAATAATTTGTTCTATCATCAAGGGCTCCTGTTATCAGCAGCCTCATCAGGGTACTTGGGAGAACCTGAGGACAATATTATCCGAAAATAATCCAGCCCCAAAAACACATTTTAGGGATGTATCTGTGCTGTGTCTTGCACTATGTTTGTGGACTTGTACTTGTACTTAGCTCAGCTGGGTTGGTGTGTGGAAAGTAGATGCTCTTCTATAGAGGGCCATATTCTGTTCTCAGTTACGTTGCTGCTGTCCTAGAGGGCCCAGGGTATTTCCCGAGGAGCAGCATCAATTGCTAAAGAAACCAGTGATTTTTGTTTTAATTTTGTCCTTTGTCATGCTAAACTGGGGCTGTAAAGGAGGGTGCTCCTTCTTGGTGTTTCTGAAATGGGAAGAAAGCCATCAAATAAGCCCTTTGCTCTGGAGTTTTGTGTGGTGTGGTTTTTTTGAGCTTGTCAAAAATTGATCTGAGGGAAGAGAATATTGTAGCGAGCTGACTGTGGAGATGGGACTGAACCAGAACTTAGAATCCAAGCCCATAACTGTTGTGTGCCCCTTTCTGATGCGAGTTGCCAGTTAAAATTCCACATCTGGACTGAGTGGACTGCTGAAGTCCTCTCCCTGCCTCTGGTGGTGTCATTCCTCTACTGCTAAACTGTCCCTTCCAGTGGAGACTTATCCCCAAGCGCGCACACATACACACTTCAAACTTTCCAAGTTGAACAGAGTGCTCTGATGATGATATACAAAGCACAGTTTTCAGGAACAACGTAAAAACAGTCACAAACTTCCCTGAAATTTCCCTAAAAAGTGCTGCTTAATATACATGTGCTTACTGGGTGGTGTTACCTCTATCCTTGGTTGTGATTAGGAGAAAGTTTATTTTATTGAATTGGGGAAACTAATAGATCCCCTCTTTTCTGCAAGCACCCGTCTGCCTCCCCTAGAAACCTGGGTTCATCATGTGTCTAGGGGACACTTTTTTGGCAATACCCGATATTAAAATATTGGGAGTGGTCAGAAAGTTGGGGGGAAACTTTGCTGCTATTTCCAGCCTTTGTAATGGGCTGGAAAAAACCCTGGCTCCTTTAGGGGAGTTTGGATCCATATCTGAATATTGCAATCCTGTCCTATCTCTTGTTAGCGGGAGTATTTTTCTAGCACTCAGAACAATACAGCATGCATGTCTGTGTGTATTTTCATGACCAGTTATTAAAATTAAGAATATGTGCTTGAATTTGTTATTTTAAAAAAAATGCTTGGGGGGTGGGGGAGAATTGAGAAGATGGTCTGTTGCTGGTGTTTCTTGAAACTGGAAGTTGCTCTTTGTCTGATACCATATTGCTGGGGTCTGACTCTTCTTTCAAAGAAGTCACTGTGGGTCAGATCCTCAGCTGGTATAAATCTGCAAAGCTATACTGTTGGCAGTGTAGCATAGCAATTTTACACCAGTTAAGGATCTGGGGCAAGCACTCCACATTTCATTAGCTGTACAGTCACCTTGAGGTCTCTTCCCCCATATTCCCTGGCCAAGATATCCCTGAGAAACTCCATTTCTCATCTTATCCAACTGATTTTGCAGTGTGACTAACATTAAGTTTCAGTAGTAGGGTGATTATCTCTGGGGTGCTTTTAAGAAAACTAAAGATTTGTGCAAAATTATTGTTGAATACCTATGACTTTGCTGTAAGGAATTTTTGTTTTGTTTTGTTCCATTTAGTGCTTAAAACTGGTACTTTTACACTGCATTGTACCTTCAAAAAGGGCAAAATCCTGGAATATAGGGTTTTTGTATTGGATCCTTCCTCTTGAATTATAGTCAAATGTTGTATTTACATGCAAATTAAAATCTGTTCTCTGTTACTGTGTTAGTTGCCTCAATCTCTGGATGGTTCATCTATTTATCATTTGTTTGCACTTTGAGCTCAACAAGAATGATATATATGACATTATGTTTACTGTCCCAATGCCTGCTGTAAATTGCACTGCATAAATTGACTTGAGATGCTTGCTCTTGTTTCTTTGAGTCTCCAGATGTGGGTTAGCCAAGAAGCAATAGTTCATGCTATTATCATGTGACTTGTACATTTTGGTTTCCCAGGCAACAGAATGGGGCTCAGATGAAGACACCAGGAGGTCCTGTCAGAGTAAAGGAAAAACTGAGGTAAGTTTTGCTTTGACACAAAGAGACTGCGGTTAAATTATTTGCTTCACACCCTTGGAAATTCATGCAGGGAACATCTGACACCAGCTCAAGTTTGTAAATCTGCAGTGTTTTAGAGCCTCCACAACAAATGCATAAACTACATAGAACAAGCCTTTTCAAAGGCCCTCTGTTCCAGTTATTAGACCTGCTCTGCATGAAATTTGAAGGTAATTCACTGCTGGAGGGGACGTAATTTGTGGCAAATCAGAGAGCAGGATGGTGGCAGACCAGGACTAACATTTATTGTACAGCTGAGACAGTTCAGGTCAGCTTACTCTTGGTGTGAAGCAGTAAGATTCTGGATTTCAGCCATGTGGGTTTGCGTTCGGCTTTAATTGCAGACGAGCACATGTCCTGGTAATAATTCACTCAAACTGCAGTGTTTAATCTGATGACACAAAACAATTTTCTACATCAAAGACCTCACAACATTCTTTATAAGATAGATTCAGACTCCTAGAATGCAAGTCAAACCAAAACCAGTTCATATAAAGGGCTTGGATTCCAACACACCTGCATTTGTAGATAGTTTTGATTCAAACTCAGAGCTGCATCCACAATTGGCAAATAGCCCCTGCCTTCATAAGAAGCCAAAACAAAACCTTGGATCTGAATTTTGGAAACTTTGGGATGTTTGAAATTATTATTACTGTATTACAATAGCACCAATAAGCCCCAACTGAGATCGAAGTCCCATTGTGCTAGGTGATGTACATACATATAATAAAAAAATGTTCCTGCCACAAAAAACAGTAATCTAAACCAGACAGACAAACAAAGGAAGTATCATTATCCTTGCTTTACAGATAGGGAGCTGAGGCAGAGAACAACGGAACAGCTTACCTATGAAGTTTGTGGAAGAGCCAGGCCTTGAATTGAGTTTTCCTGAGTCCCAGTCAAGTGCCTTAACCAAAAGATTAGCTTGTTATCTTCCATGTATCAGATTAATTTTTAAGCACCCAAAATCAGCTCGCCTGAATTTTGCAACGTGGGCCAACTTCTAATACTAAATCTCCAGTAAAGTTGTAGCTAAGTAATGTAAGTGTCATAGGGCATCAACTAGAGCAGTGGTACTTCGAAGAAGGCTGGGTGCTACGCGAGCCGTACCGTGCTGCTGAATCCGCCGCCGAAAGTCCCCTCCCCGCTGCCGCGAAACCCCACTGCCGCTGAAAGTCCCCCCCCTTTTTTTTTCCCGAGTGGTACTCGGGTCAGGTACAGTCAGGTCAAGTACTACTGTACCTGACCTGAGTGGTACTTGGGAAAAAAAGGTTAAGAACCGCTGAATTAGAGTATTATAGAGCATCTACATTATACAGATAAACATCATGATCACTCTAAATACAATGTGGAGGCAAACAAGTAATCTAGCTAGCCAGTAAAGGATGAACTCCGGCGGGAAAAAACAACTAAAACTGGAGAGAATTTAAAAATCAAGACACTGGGAACTTTTGCAAGTTGAATCCGAAATCTTCTGTACTTATGTTTAAAAATATATAGGTTAAAGTGAGCATTTTATTGTTACCGCTCAGTGTGGAATTTGCAAGAGGAAAATGGCATTCTGTTGTTCATGAAGTACTTGAATTTATAACCAAGAATTATTTTGTCAAGCCACCGATCAACCCAGTGTGTGAGATTTCCATGCACTCAACTGAACACATTGTATGTTAATTTAACTTTTATCTTTTTACTGGATAAACACGGGTCTGAGCGTCTGTTCTTTTGCTGACTGCTCTGTTCCTGCAGATTACATTGCAAAATGTTTGACAAACATTTCACAAGAGGATTCTGAAAAATTGAGTTTAAATTCATTTTGAGCTATAGCTTAGGGGACCTTCATGCATGTAGTTGGCCTTGTTTGCAGATATGTCTTGAATCCACCTTATTGTGGACAATAGTTAGTCAGATTGGCACTGAACTACTAGAAACCCTAAGTGCAGACAGGTGTTGCCTAGTGGTCTCACAACAAGACCTGGAGCTTGGAAGAAGGGACAAAGGATGGTCCAGTGGTTTATGGTGCACATTATGGTGTGCATTTGAGACTTGGGAGACTGGGTTCAATTCCTTCCTCTACCATGATCTTCCTAAGTGACCTTGGGCAAATGACTTAGTTTCTTTGTACCCCATATATATACAATGGGGATAACAGTACTGCCCTACCTCCCAGGGGCGTTGTGAAGAGAAATACATTAAAGATTGTGAGGTGCATGGATACCATAATAATGAGGGCCAAAGAGATAGACAGAGTCAAGAGTTCCTGACATCAATTACCCCTTAGCCTGGGCTATGTTACTTAACCAGTCTGCTTTAGTTCCCCCATCCAAATGTGTATTTATTTATTTGTGCTTTTCAGGGAGGGGTTTTCAGAGCCACCTAAGGTATGACAAGACCTAAATCCCATTCATTTTATTGGCACTTGAGAGCCTAAATCAGATCCCTCGAGTAGCTTAGAAAATCTTACTGTAGACTGCCTGGAACTTCAGCCTAGTGAAACTATATAGTACAAAGAATACAAGTCACAAATTAAATTTTAACAAAATACATGATCTGCTCATATATTGCCATGATACTAATAACTGTAGTAACCCTACACCTGACCACCTATTCTATTGCACGAGATGCTTGCTCGGGTAACCAGGTCCAAGCCACTTAGGGATTGTAGGATAAAACCAACATCTTAAAGTGCCACCTGATTGGCTGGCAGAGTATCGTGTAACATTGTGCTGCTTCTTTCTTGGTCTTTCAAGTGATGTCACATTGAGGGTGTGGCTAGAATGAGTAACAGGGAGAATTGACACCACTGAGTCAAAGACACATTCATGGTCACTAGTGAGGAGTTCAGCATTCAGTATTTTTTAGTCTGTTATTAGCTGAGGTTCTTCTCTGGTTGCATATCAATCAGACCCCATAGCTGGTCATTTTACATAGCACCTGGAGACTGGCAGCTCTCTGAGCATCTTGCTTTTCAGTAAGTGCTGAATTATTTTTAGCTTTCCAAATTGGCATGCCTTCCCACTAGGGACTGAGGGGATTGTGTGGGCAAACTTCAGTGGAGGCTGCCTGAAATGGACAGTTGTCAGAGTCTCAGGCTGTATGGCTGTCATTAACACTGGGGTAAGAAAAAGAGAGACAATGAGCTGATAGTGATTGGGGAGCAATAAATCTTACCGAGGGGAACACCTGACTAAAAGTTCAACTAGAAGAAATACCACCTTATTATTCCTTGGCATTCTTTGTATGGTTCATCAGCAATGTGCTCTGATTCCTCTCATGCATGTGTGGGGCAGTCTTTCCCATGTGCTGAGCCCAGGTAAATGGGGTTGGCACAGGTATTCCTGTGTGCTGTGGGCTGGAATCTTCTATCCCCAGCTGTGAGTGGCTCTGAGAATATGTTCTTCAGGCTGATTTCCATGCTCTGCTGATTTCCATGCTCCTCTTAGTTCCATTTCATCCGGGATCCTTCACACCCATTAGGAAGGACATGAACGAGATATGACAGGGGGCATATAATATAAATACCTAGTTAGGTGGATATAAATAAACAGGGAGATGAGTCTGGATTTACCCATTATAATTTTTCCAAGGACCTGATCCTGTGTTCCTTCTGCTCCCGTTAAGTTGGCAGTGGAGGATTGATGCCCAAGTTTGATACGAGGTCCATTAAAATAAAACTGGCTGGAAAATCATTAGCAAATCCTGCTTGGTATCGGCGGCACGCTGCGGAAAGAGACCTTGGCTGGGATGCAGGCTAAGCTGATTAATGGAATTGTTTGTCTAAGGAAATAAATATAAATATCTGAAAGCATATTAATAGCTGTGCTTGGAAGCCTGGAAGGTGGTGGCTTTTTAAAAAAAAGGATGGATTGCAGCAAATAAATTAACTCTGTTTGCTGTAGTTTAAAATGAAATGGCTTTAAAGGGAACAGCGTGGAGTTCTGCTGGTTAATGCCCTGTACCATGCTGCCATGGGAGAGAGACAGGCTCAATACATTGTTATTGGTGCACCTTTAGGCTGGGAGTACTGTAGAATGAGGGAGTATGAGTAGAAGAGGAGAGTCTTGGGTCACTCAGTTGGGATATCCTCTGGCCAGTTAAGGGGACCCAATCAAGTGACCTCGGCCAATGGGTCTGGGGTTGTGCTAAGGTGTTTCTTAGGTGGGTGATGTAAATGGAAGCGGGAGAGAGTGTGAGCTTCAGTGCTGCTAGCCCAGAAGGAAAAGAGGCCAGAAGAAGCTGTGACACTTTCTCGGCACTCTCAGGATTATAAATCACCTTGTTTCCCCTTCCCTCCCATCCTGCGTCAGAGAAAGACATACTGGTGCTAAAGTGGGAGACAGCTGTCTGTCACTCTAGTCCCATAGCCACCCAAACCATCTCCTCAGAAGCTCTGCTAGCCTTTAGTTTGCCTTGCAGTTTATCTTTAGGTGCAACCTAATCCCTGAGCCCTCTTGACGAGCGTTCTCCTGTAGCATCCAGCCCCTATCACTGGACACTCACAGAAAGAACCAAGTGTGCCATCTCCAAAGAGAAAGTGTACACACCAGCCTATTTGGTTCAGCTGAGGAGTCATGCTTCACTTCATATGCAGCATTGAGATGAATTTATAATAAAACCAAGAATAAGTTTATTATGAAACAGAGATTTAAGTGGTAATGAATAGGGATGGTGGAAACAGAATTGGGTACAATTAAAACAAAAGTATAACACACTTTTAAGAGACTAAACATAACTTTAGCAGGCTACAATCCCTGTCTAAAGAAAGTCGCTCACCTAAAGCAATTTATCAGTGTCACCAGTCCTGCCCTCAGGGCCAGGATCCAATTTTTATGAAAGCAAAACTTGCCATCTTTTTTGCTCCCTCAGTGATGGTCAACAAAATGGTCCTTTTTCATTTTTATAGTCTAGTAGACCTTTGACATGGATCCTTTTGAAGTGAGCTTCCAGATAAGACCCATCTCCCCCACTGCTTGTGCTGTGGCATGCTGACATCATGCTGTTTTCCCATCATCCAGTTTACTGGGTTGTCTTGTTTGTCTCAGGTGCAAATGTGCCTCCCATTGGGTTTGGCTTATCCTGCTTACTTCCGAGACCTAGGCAGACAGGTGAACCAACATTCCTTTGTCCGGAAAAAACAAGTTTATCACCTCTGCCTGGTTACATAGTTTAAACCTACTTTTAGTTCATGCATGTAACTTCTAACATATTCGTATGTACCTCACGTGATGCTTATGATGACCAGTAGGATATAAGCTTTCATTTGATGTCTCACTCCACCACGCTCACACAGAGGGCAGAGATAATCTGCTTGGGTCTTGCTGGCAGTGCCCTAGAACTCCTAGGGGGCATGCCTGGGGAGGGCTGTCTGTGCACACTGGCTGACTGCGTTGTGCTGGCTATCCCTGTTACACATGAGTAGAAATTGACACTTCTCAGAGGCTTCCCCACACCATTACCAGCCAGAATTTCATCTTGTCAGGGCTTCTCCACTCGAGCAGTCTTCTGTTCCCAACAAATCCAGACTCTCAAGAGGAATAGTCAAACCCGTGCATCTGAATGCACTCGCGTTCGCAGTCCCTGCAGTGAGAGGGCCAGGAACATTGTCTTTACATTTATAGAGATGTAACTGGAAACTGAAACACACCCTGATGCAATAGAGATTCCCAGATTCCCATCCCTGTCAAGAAATGTTTCTATGGCACTGACTGAATGCAGGAGAAATAGCTGAGTCTTTGACAGAATGTGTAAGTTACGGTGGAAAATACTGGATCTTAGAATTAGAGACAGAAAAACCAGCCAGGGCCTGTCTAGAGTCCATCCCCTGATGCTCTCCCTGCAGAGTCTCTCCCCACTGTGTATTCTTCAATATTTGGTCTGATCTGCTTTTAAATGACTCAGGCAATGTGGCTTCCAATGCCTCTCTTGTGAGGATAGGAATGTAGGAATTGCCATATTGACTGAGGGTTAGTCTACACTTAGTGCTACAACGGAACAACTGTGGCACTTCAGTGTAAATGCTACCTCCTAAAGAGGTGGTTGCTAATTCGATGGAAAAAAATTTCTGTCAACCTAGTGCTGCCTACACAGGAACTTACGTGGACTTAAATTATGCTACTCAGGGGTGTGGATTTTTCACACCCCGACTGATGAAGTTAAACTGATCTAATTTTCCAGTGTCGACCAGGCCTCAGATGAATGGTCCATCCAGTCCAGTATCTTCACTGTAACAGCACCAGTAACAGCTGCTTCAAAGGAAAGATGCAAGAAACCTTTCAATAGTAGCTATGGAATAACCTGCTGACAGGGAAGGTTTTTTCCTAGCCTCTTCATCCCCTTTGATTAGAGGCTGTTTGAAACCTAGAAGCCTGAGAGTTTTTATCCCTTCCAAAACACATGGAATAAAATCCTTGCTATTGCAACTCTAGACGATCTTTTTCTCCATATAAACTCCCATTCCGTTTTTTTTTAATGCTACTAAGCTCTTGACCTGGATGACATCTTGTAGCAATGAGTTCCACAGGTTAATTGTGCATTGCGTGAAAATATACTTCCATTTATCCACAGTCAAGATCTTATCATTAAGGGTTTGATCATAGTCCTCATCTTGTTGTTCAGTATTATCCTCATTGTTCAGTATTATCCTATTTCTCCTTGTAAAACCATCACAGACCCCATGCCTCTGCCTCTTTGCAATCTGAATAGTTTGTGTTTCTTTGTCAAGGGCAACAGATCATCCAGAACAGATCCTTCCCCATTATATCACGTGTTTATATTTTTACATGATGCTAGTTTCATGATCCGCTAAGATGTTGAGCTCACCTGTTGAACATCATCTTGAGCCAAATGACTAAAAACCAAATAAAAAACAAACAGAAAACACAGCTCCCAATGATTTATTCAAAGGGAGGTCCCAATTAAATTAAATGGGGGCATCAGAAGGAAAAATACATCTGTGCAGTGAGATTAATGGTTTATAAACTTTCAAACCCCCAGTGTTCAGAGATGCCTTGGGAAGCATCTACAGCAGATTTGTTCTTAATATGCTGAAAAATGCTTTTTGATATTTATCTTAATTTAAGCCCAGCAGCGACCTCAGACCCCTTTATTTTCCGGTGCTGATCTTCGCAGACAAAGAAGGGCAGTAATGGGGGGAGGGGAGAAAGGTGCCATTTTCTGTTTTTGGGTTTGAAATGCTCTTGGTGACACTTCAGAGAAGCCTGAAGGTGTAAATGCCAGAATAAAGCCTGCTGTTAATATCTTGGTGGTCGATATTACGTCATTCATGGAGTCTTTAGAGCCAAATGTTGGAATGAGTAAAACAAAATAGCAAAGGTTTAAACTGGGTGGCATAGATCAAAATAATGGAAACAAAAACTAACCATGAATTAGCCTTTGGAACAATTTACCAATGGTCTTGGTGGATTCTCTATCACCGACTATTTTAAAATCAAGATGGGATGTTTTTCTAAAAGATTTGATCTAGGAATTATTCTGGGGAAGTTCTATGGTCTGTGTTCTACAGGTGGTCAGACTAGATGGTCACAATGGTCCCTTCTAAACTTAGAATCTATGACTCTATGGAACTGCAAGTGAGGGCTTAAGTGAAGTTCTCTCACTAACACAGAAGCAGTGTGGCCTAGTGGATTGAGTACTAGCCCAGCAGCTTGGTGCGTATGCTTTTTAGGAACATAGAAATATCTCTGCTGGGTCAGATCAATTGTAGAACTGGAAGGGACCTCAAGAGGTCATTTAGTCCAGTCCCCTGCACGTATGGCAGGCCAAGTATTATCTAGACCAGGGGTGTCAAACATCCGGCCCGTGAACCTTTTTGATCCGGCCCGCGTCCGGCCAGTTTTTTTGAGACGTGCTGCCGCCCTAAGTGAGGGGCATTGGCAATTAAAGAGATTTCTCTGCCTACGGCATTGCCGGTTTAAGAGTCCGTGAAATGTCTTAAAGCGTCGATGCCAGACACAGAGAAATCCCTTAAAGCGGCAATGTACTCAGTCCGTCAACACGGTCTCCCGTGAAATCTCGCCACCTTAAAGGGCTGATGCTGCGCCGCCGAAAAGGGGAAGATGGCCCGAATTTTTTGGCAGAGGGTATTGCATGGCCCCCGTGAAGTGCAGTTTATGAGAATTTGGCCCGTCACCATCAGCGAGTTTGACACCCCTGATGTAGACGATCCTTGACAAGTTTTTTGTCTAATCTGCTCTTAAAAATTTCCAGTGATGGAGATTCCACAATCTCCATTGGCAATTTATTCCAGGGCTTAACTACCATGGCAGTTAGGAAGTTTTTCCTAATGTCCAACTTAAACCGCCCTTGCTGCAATTTAAACCTATTGCTTCTTATCTTATCCTCAGAGGTTAAGAAAAACAATTTTTCTCACTCCTCCTTGTAACAACCTTTTATGTACTTGAAAACTGTTATCATGTCTCTCCTCAGTCTTCTCTTCTCCAGACTAAACTAACCCAGTTGTTTCAATTTTCCCTCAGAGATCATGTTTTCTAGACCTTTAATCATTTTTGTTGCTCTTCTCTGGACTTTCTACAATTTGTCCACATCTTTCCTGAAATGTGGTGCCCAGAATGGGACACATTACTCCAGGTGAGGCCTAATCAGCGCAGAGTAAAGCGGAAGAATTACTTGTCTTGCTTACAACACTCCTGCTAATACATCCCAGAATGATGATTGATTCTCTGCAACAGTGTTGACTCATATTTAGCTTGTGATCCACTATGACCTTTAGATCTCTTTCTGCAGTACTCTTTCATTGGGAGTCATTTCCCATTTTTATGTGTGTAATTGATGGTTCTGTCCTAAGTGGATTACTTTGCATTTGTACTTATTAAATTTCATCCTATTTATATCAGACAATTTCTCCAGTTTATCCAGATCATTCTGAATTTTAAGCCTAACCTCCAAAGCACTTGCAACCCTTCCCAGCTTGATATCGTCCACAAACTTTAGAAGTGTATTCTCTATGTGATTATCTAAATAATCGATGAAGCTATTGAACAGAATTGGACCCAGAACTGATTCCGGAGGGACCCTTCCAGTTTGACTGTGAACCACTGATACTTTCTCACTGGGAACAGTTTCCACCCACCTTATAGTAGCTCCATCTAGGTTGTATTGCCCTAGTTTGTCAGTATCAAAAGCCTTACTAAAGTCAAGATATACCACATCTACCACTTGCCCCCATCCACAAGGCTTGTTACCCTGTCAAGGAAAGCTATTAGGATTGTTTGACATGATTTGTTTTTGACAAATCTCTGCTGACTCTTTATCACCTTGTGCTCTTCTAGGTGTTTACAAATTGATTGCTTAATTATTTGCTCCATTATCTTTCTGGGTACAGAAATTAAGCTGACTGGTCTGTAATTCCCCGGTCTGTCTCATTTAGTATCTTGTCTCTGAGAGTAGCCAGTGTCAGATGCTTCAAAGGACACAGAAAGAACCCCAAAGTGGGTAATTATGGAATAGTCTATCCATAGTGGAAGTTTCTTTACAACTCCATTAGTCTGAGATTGTCTTATTCTCTGAGCAGTAAACATGAGGGTTTATATCAATTCCACCCTCTTTTTTTTTTTTTTTTTTTAAATCCTATCTATTGTAATGGGAGCTGCTTCTGTTAGCCATATAAATGTCTGGTCCTTATTTTGGAATCCTATGAACCTCTTGTACCCAATAATACTTTGTGGCAATGAATTCCACAGGCTGATTGTTCACAGGTTCATCTGGGCTGGTGTCATGACTTCAGATTGTGACATAAATGTTATGTCATTACATAGCTTGGAGTCTGGCTTGCCAAACTTTGTGACTAGGAGCAAAACCTATTTGGATTTAGCCATGCCTATTTAGAATAGTAGTTGATCCACATCTAACTAGCAAAATTCAATAAATAGTTCCTATATGCGTCAAACATTTATGTCTAAGATGGTGGCAAGTCAGAGGCTGTGAGTTGGAGCTGGTTATTTTGCAGCATTTGAGAGTTAATTTCACTAACCAGTTGCCCACAGTTACAAATTTAAGTTAAAGGGAGCCGGTATCAAATACAGCCACAGATTCCTTTTCAGAGAGACTTCAGGTCTTGTGGGCAAGGTGGTAAATCTAAAGATTGTGGGTAGAAGGCCGTTCTTTTACAAAGATATTTTAAGAGTTGGTGAAATGGGAGGGAGGGGGTCATGTTAAGCACACAAGGAAGTTTTGAGAGAAATCTCCATGCAAGCCAGTGAATCTAAATATTTCCGCATCATTCTTGCCTGAGGCTTTCACATAGCACAGACTGAGGCAACTGAGAGTGTGGGGGCAGCATTGAAAAATGTCAGATTAATACAGTACTATTTTTAGGGATGTGTAGGAAGGAGTGCTATTTGGTGACTAGAAGAGGGGATTGCCAGTCAAGAGTCCTGGGTCCTGTTCTCAGAGCTGCCACTGACTCTATGTGCGTGAGTTTAGGCAAGTCGCTTAACATCTTTTTGTCACAGTTCACCTTCCTGTAAAAAGGGGAGAATAATGCTTACCTGCTTCAGAGGGATGTTCTGAGGCTTTAAATAAAATCAAGGAAAATGCTTTAAGATCAGTGGAAAGAAAGTCCTATGTTGTCAGTGCTCTTCTTCCAAAAGTGTGCAGCATTGTTATTGTCATTAAGAGGCTTAGTTCAGTTAAAGAAGCTATAGAGATTCTAGGCAATTATTTAGTAGGAATAAGCATTACATTTGCCCCATGCTATTGCTCTGCCTGGCAGTGTTCCCATCCTCCTCCTCCCAAGCAGTGTAGAAAATGTCCACTATTTGCTCTCGCTTCCACCAGTTACAACCAATCAAAATTTAGCAGATTCAGTTCATTCAATTTTATGAAAAATACCAGCTGTCAAACGCTTCTGTTTTAACCCACTACCCATGCTGAGCATGTTCTTTGCGGAACACGATCAGGAGCAGGCAGGCTGAGTCACAGGCCAGAATGGTAAAGCTACAGGCTCAGACCATAGTGATAAGACCTCCTCGATATAGATTCCTTAACCATTCACCTTCTGTTTTGGTTAATGGCCTTCATTTTTGCCAGAATGAGCACAAAATTAAAAACCATGCTTAACCAGGCAAAAATACAGGTAGTTTACCAGACAGGTTGGGATACTTTGAGCATTCTAATTGCCCTGGGGTCGGATGCATGTCACATACTTTGCTGCTTATTGTTGCTGGCAGACTCAGGAAGACCTTGTAGCATCCATTTACAGGAAGTGAGAACTTTTTTAAAATGAAAGTGTAGGTCCAGAATATTGTTCTGTGGGAAAGAGGCAAATTCTGTAAATGTTGTTCATTTTGTTTAGATTTCTACAATAATAAAAAGAGGAACCCATGCAAGGCTTTATGCATCCCTAAGACAGGCTACCCCCAAAAAATCAAATTAAACAACAGTGGCCAATTCAGAGCAGATGCTGATTACAAACCCCGCAAGGCTGGGCAAGTTAGGAGTAGGGGTGGAGTTGGATTGGCCTCTTTGAGACTAGAATTTGGGTACAAATCTGCATCCTGGGTTAGATGCTGAACCTTCCCCACATCCTAAATAGAAAATTTTGTGGGGAAAGAGGATTGGGCCCAAATGTCTAGTTATTTATATAGCAGCCACTGACCAAAGTGTTCTTGGTCCTGTACAGTTGTGGAACCCAAATCTGCAGTCCTAATGCAGGCAAAACCCCCAGAGTTTTTGCAGTACCTACTCCACGGCAAAGCAGCCTTCACATGGAATCCTTGTGCTCTCAGACTAGCTCTGAAAGTGCAGATCCTGTTGCCTGGTAGCATCTATCCAAAAAAAAAAATAATCCCCAAATATTCTACACATCGGTACCTCGTTCTTATCTTACACTGGTAGCCTTTCCTTAAATATGGCCCTTTGAAAAGTTGATTTCCATGTAGCAAATGAAAGGAGATAGGACTTAATCCAGCTGAGCAAGACTCTTCCCTCCCAGATGATATGGAGTGTTTTCACATGGCTGAATCTTGCAAATGAAGTTTTCAGGGAAGTGATCGGCCGCATGCAGGACTTGGAGATAGGGGAGCTTGCGGCACAATTCCTAGTCACAAAAGAAGGAGCTGTGTCTGCAGTTGTGGGCTCAGTTTAGTGGCAAATTATTATGTAGAGGGAGTGGGCTGTGGGGGGGAGCGGGGAGAGGGGAGGGATGAAGCAAAGCATCCAACGTAACCAAGATGAGGTTGTTATTTTTAACAAGTTTCCTTTTCTGTTTACAATAGAATTTTATTTGATTTCTTTACCATGTGTACCCTAAGAATGACAGTGTATGAACAATTGCTTGTATCCTTTTCCCTCTGAAGTGCAGGATGGAGAGAGACCCTAAGCCATGATTCTGATGTCAGACTTGCAGGACATCTTTCATACTCCGTTGAGTTGTTAAGGGGTTCTGGGGAACGGGGGCAGGGACTATGGATTTACTGCTGTGCAGATCTGTCAGCTGTTTGCTACATGCCGGAGTCCCCAGTTGCAGATGTAAAGAGGGGCTTGTGGTCTGGGTTGGAGTGCGTAATTTGTTTTACCCAGCCTCCTGTGGAACTCCTGAGAACACAGCCCTGTTGAGACTGAGGTTTGTCCCAGTGCATGAAAAGCAAGTGGTGGAGCTGCCTAGAGACAAGTAGGCCTCATTGCATGTCTACAGTAGAGAATTTCTTACTTGTTTTAACAGCAACAGTGCAATTACATTGCTGCTAGCAACAGTGTGAACTCCAGTGTTGGCAAGGCACCTGGTCTGCACTATAGCTTTTGCCATTAATTATGCTGGCAGAGTTGCACCATTGCTATGAAAATGGGTACAAAATGTCCTATTGTAGACACTCCCTCATTCTGCAAGCTAGCTGAAGTGCCAAAAGTGAGCCATTAGCATGACTGGTAAAAAGGAAATGAGATTATTACAGTCCTTTCAAGGGATTGCAGCGGGGATGGGCTGAGAGGAGTAACCAGTTAGCTGGGTTTCTAACATCTCCTTGGCCATCTTGCTTTGCACGTTGGTCATTTGTTTTTATGTCTGATTTATTCATTCGGAGTGTGGGCTGTACAGAGCTGTGTGTTTGTACAGCACTTTGCACAATGGGGCCTTGATCAGGGCTCTTGGATGCTATTCAAAGATAATTAATACTCTAGGGTATATTTGGGCTGTAGCACAATTAAAGAAAATATGAGGGTTTTGTAATGAAACTCCTAACTTGACTGTCCCCCTTTCACATGGCCTGTTTGTATTTTCCCTTCTTGCAGGAGGAATGCCAGAACTATGTGCGGGTGCTGATTGTGTATGGCAAGAAGGTTTTTACCTGTGGTACCAATGCCTTCTCCCCAGTGTGTTCCAGCAGACAGGTCTGTCGTTGTCTTTTTTGGGGGGGTGGGGAGGTGGAAAGAGATGAGAGTGTGTTCCAGAGAAGCTGAGTCATTTTGAGGCAAAGATGGAAGTATTTCCTATTGCAGAATAAATATTCAAAATTCAGCTGAAATTGCCTCTTTTTTGCTGTGATTTCCCCCGCCTTGCTGGAAATGAGGCTGATGGTATATATAAGGATTGGGTTCAGCTACAAGACAATACTTGTGGCCTTGTGAGTCCTGCACTCTCCGTAGAGCAGTGCTTTCTGAGGTGGGAGGTTGCCTGTGGATGGTGGAGGAGGCTTGGATTTAGACTATCCATTCGTTTTGGGAGAAGTTTTTTTTCTTGTCCTCACTCCAGCCCCTTGTAGGGAGCAGGGCAGAAGGGCCCCAAATGCTGGAGAGCTCTGAAGAATGGAATTTTTCTCCATGAATATCATGGGGGTTTTGGGGGGGAGGGTGAGAGGAATTAGAGGCCTGTTGAAACTTCACGCCTTTCATGACCCTTTCTTGCTTTTCCCTTGCTAATAAGCCTGCTGCTGACAGCTAGGGAAGACGGGCAACGTGTATCTCCTGTCTCTATAGGGTTCTTCCCTAGCTCAGTCAGCGTGAACTGGAAGCTGTCTCTGTATTAGGATGTTGGAGATGTGCATGGGGCATGCTCCGTCCTTTGACACCCTTCTCAAGACACAGATTGTCCCAGATGGCAATTGAGCTGGGTGGATTCAGGGCACATGGACGCAGACTAAATAATGGGGCATTCTGCAGCTCCCTAGCAGGAGAGATTCTCCCTCAGAATCAGGATTGGCCCCTGCAGCTGTCTCATTAGCACTACAAAGACTATTTTCCACGAGACTCGGCCCTGTTTGCTGGAATTCCAACTTGTATAGCATTCCACCAAAGCAAATGACAAAGCTCTCCTTACTAATAAAAGGAGCAGGAGCAGGTCCACAGGGATTTAAAAAATGCCAACATGTAAGACTGGAAACAAAAGGAACCTAGACATCCAGCGACTGAGATGGTAAACAGGCAGCTGATGTATGTGGGTTACAACTCCACTGACACTGGCGAGCTGTCATCCGAGGGGTGCAAATCACCTCTTTGCAGAGGGCCAGCTGGTTTGAAGCTAATGCACCGCACTGGCTTTGTGTTCGCCCTCTGCATGTGGTGAATTTGACCACTGATTTACAATCATCCACAATGTCATCTTCTTACCATTGCCTATTGTTGTTTTTGAATATGGTGGTTGTTACTAGGTACGCGAGGAAAGCTTGAAATCTGTGTGCATGGTTAGAAGAGCCAGCTATAAAACTTTTTACTCCCACTTTCTCTCTCCTTTTAAATACAGGTAGGAAATCTTAGCAAAACCATTGACAAAATAAATGGAGTGGCTAGATGCCCATATGACCCTCGACACAACTCAACAGCTGTGATTACATCACGGGGAGAACTCTATGCTGCAACTGTAATTGATTTCTCGGGACGGGATCCTGCTATTTACCGCAGCCTTGGAAACGTTCCCCCACTTCGGACTGCACAATACAACTCCAAATGGCTTAATGGTAAAGTCCTGCTGGTCAAATCTAAGCAATAAATGTATTGAAAGCAATGGGGTAGACTAGTAAATTAGCTCCCTCACCCTCATTTTGTACCAGAATCCAGAATTGAGATGGGATTTCAGAGAATTTAATACGACTCCGAGACTGTGGTTTATTTAGAGTACTTTTTACAGATTTAGGTTGCTAGGCCTTGAGATGCCAAAGTGTTCTCTTTTGAACATGAAAAAGACATTTTACTTCTGGGTACCACTCACAGAATTGGAGATCAGCTATGGCTTACATATGTTGTCATGTGATTGGCCAAATTTTGCAAGAGGTTGAAGGTGCATGGCATTAGTACAAGATCAGGCCCAAAATGAGGAGAAACTAAGTCAACATAAAGCCCCATCCTATTATACATTCATGGATGCTAGGGTCAGAAGGGACCGTTATAATGATCTAGTCTGACCTCCTGTGTAACACAGGCCGTAAAAATTCATCCAGTAATTCCTGCATTGAGCCCTGGTTGAGCAAGAACATATCTATTCAAAAGAGACCCAGTCTTGACTGAAAGATGTAAGTGATGGAGAATCTGCTATGTCCCCTGGTTAGTGGGGCCTGATCCACAGCACATTCAAGTCAGTGGGAGTCTTTCTATTGACTTCTGTGGGCTTTGGATCAAAACCTATGGCAGTGCTCACGTCTGCTCTCCAGATGCTGGTGAGACTTACCTAGGCTGCTGCAGAGCTGTGGGATGCAGTGTGAAGCAGTGTCCAGAGGGAGAAGGTGCTGGACTGTGTCACTGTCTTTCCATTAGGAGGCAAGTCCCAGCATTTCTCCTGTATATCTATTTTCCTGCGCCAACAAACAAAAAAGAAAAAAAAATTGAGAAAAATTCAAGGGAAGGAAAGAAAATCTGAAAAGAGAATTTAAAAAAGAGCATAGCAAAGCTGAGCTGCCAGTGCAACACTGTAGCCAAAGGACTTAATGCAAACCTTGGATGTATAAATGGGGATATTGAGTAGGAGTAGGGAGGTAGTATTACCTCTATATGCAGCACTGGTGAGACCATTACCAGAACACTGTGTCCTGTTCTGGTGTCCACACTTCAAAAAGGATGGTTGAAAAATTGGAGAATTTTCCAGTGAAGAGCCGAATGATTTGAGGTCTGGAAAACCTCCCTTGCTGTGCACAATTTATTTTCCTTACTCAAAAAAAAAGGTTAAAAGGTGACTTGATTGTGCTGCTATAAGAAGCTGCAGGGGGAGAAAATACCTGATAGAAACGGGCTCTTTAACCTAGCAGACAAAGCTATAATAAGATCAGTGGCTAGAAGCTAAAATGACTATTTCAAGCTGAAAATAAAGTGTCTTTTTAACTGGGGGGGTAATTAACTATTGGAATGAGTTATACAGGAAGGCGGAGGATTTGAAATCTCATGAAATCGGTCAATTGGGAGTAGGTGTCTTTCTAAAAGATATGTTCTAGTTCAACCAAAAGTTACTGGGCTTGATGCAGGAACTACAGGGTGAAATTCCCTGGCCCATGTTATGTCAAAGATCAGATTAGGCAATCACAGTGGTCCTATAGACCTTAAAATCTATGTATCTATGAAAGTCTGATTGGAGCTATTCTGCGAGGCCCTTTTTTACTTTATTATACTGCCTTCCAGCGTAAACCTGGCTTGCAACTTCACCAGAGCTCTCCTGATTTCCTATTACCTCCCCTGTGCTCAGTTCTCCTCCTCACTCCTGGGCTATAGCTTTAAAAAAGTTCCTGTACATTTTTCTTCCTCCTTTGAGCATTAGTCCGACATAAGCATCATAAAAACAGCCTGTAAAATCAACAGCTTTTTTCCCTTCCAGTCAAATATTGTTCATTGGCCAAACTTTGTCCTTTGCTGCAGAGACTGTTGGTATGAAAGAATATACACTTTAAAGCTTTGCTTAATGTCTGATTAAAATGCATGCTTCAAACCTCTTCCAGGTTCTTTTAAATTCTTGTAGGGGAGAAGTAAAATGCTTGTTTTGATACTATCAGTTTGATACTTCCAGTTTGAACTGGAAAAAAGCTTGTGATAGAAGCCAGATGTCATTGCTTTGGGAGAACCAGTTGAATGTTTCAATACAGAATTTAGAGAATTAGGATCTGATGCAAACAGCATGTCTAACACACCATAAGGTGCAATTCAGCAGTGAAAAGGGGGTGGGATGGCTTGTATTCTAGGGTGATTACAGGTCCACATGGTATATATAGGACTATCATATATATGTATAAACCGTGTGTCTAACTCTGCTTGCACTAAAATCAGTGGCAGCCATGCCACTGATAGCAATGGTGAAAGGATTGGGCCCAGTATTTGCATTACCAGGATTGGAGCTGAGGAACTGAATGGGAGCTACACACCCATATGTCATTATTCTCAGACCCACTGCTTGGGTGCCTTCTGCCAACTCAGTGTCCCTAGCAGGATCCAACAGTGCAAAGCACAGGGCTATTTCTGAGCTGTGTAAATCTCATTGTGCATCTGTTTTCCAGAGCCCAACTTTATTGCTGCCTATGACATTGGTTTGTTCACCTACTTCTTTTTCCGTGAGAATGCGGTGGAACATGATTGTGGGAAAACTGTCTATTCTCGCGTGGCCAGGGTTTGCAAAAATGACATTGGGGGGAGATTTTTGCTGGAGGACACATGGACGACTTTTATGAAAGCCAGGCTGAACTGCTCCCGCTCTGGAGAAATTCCCTTCTATTACAATGAACTGCAAAGCACCTTCTATCTTCCTGAGCAAGACCTGATCTATGGAGTCTTCACCACTAATGTGTGAGTTGTGATACTTTCAGTCATGTTTAGGCCCCACATTCCCTCCCCAATATAATGGAACTGACATATTTTCCTGTCTTACTATCAATTCCAGTCAGTCACTTCAGAAAGATCCTTTAAAGGCCTAGTGCCCTTTAGAACTTAGAGAGAGAAGCATGAACTATAAAATAGAGGGACGTAAAGACATAACGAGATTGTCATATCACCTTTCTGATGTTTGCTGGGATGATATCAAGGAATTTGCATTGGGATGATTTTGGGCTTGCGTGTGTGAAAACCTTGAAGACAGAGTCAGAGGAGAAGAGCTAAGTTTAAAAAAAAATATTATGACCTTTTTTAGGTTTTGAACAACTTTTTAAAAGTTAGATAAGTGCAAACAAGGCTTCTCCAAACCCCTGGCTCAGGTGAGACTAATTTCTCACTGCTACCAGCATGTCCATTATGAGGTCACAATAATACTCTTTTATGTTAGACTGAATTATAAATGAGACAATGAAGATCGAATTAGTTATTGTATAAGATGCGACACTCAGAGTGCCTGAATCTAGCCCCTTTATTCATGTGGAATAGCTGACTTCTGCAGAGCTACACATGGAATAGGGAACTACTTAATCTGAGTAAAGGTCTGGCCCAAAAATAATAACCCATGCAGGGCAGAGACTTGGCATCACACTCAAATGTGTACAGTATGCTTATGTACAGTGATGCTCCTAGAGGGGTTGGCAGTGGTAGAAATTGAGATTAAGAGCCCTGGATCTAACCACATGAACCTCCGCTTTTGAGTTAAAGAACCTGATTCCTTAGCTCAAAGGCTGCAGCCAACTCATCAACCTCTCTACGTGAACTAGATGGAGACTGTAAAGAGTCACGCTGTTTTAGCATGGGCTACACTCACATTGAGATTGGGACAGAGAACCAACGGCTGTCAAAAAAACTCTCACTACTTTGTGCTTTTTTTTTATCCATGCATGGTGCTTAGATATTGCAGCCCTAGAGGTGAAATCCTGGATCCACTGAAGGCAGTGGGGGTTTTGCCATTGAAGTCAGTGGGGTCAGGATTTCACCCATACTCTATAAACGCCAAGAGGGAGGGAGAGTGGCTCTACTTATTTATTTATCTCGTGCTATTTCTGTGCTTTCACTGCCAAAATCAGCCAGGAACTAGCCAGTGCAGAGCTTAAAAAAGAAAATATAATTGGGCAATGGGCCTGAACCACAAACCCAGATCCAAACACCCTGTGGACTTTGGAGAAAATCTAACCCAGATCTGAACTTTGCATGAAACTCTCTCTAGAAATGATGCTTACAGGAAGTTAGCCAAATGTTCTGAACCTATGAAGAAGCTTGGCTAGCGCTTCGGATGAAGATATGAGACAGTGCTTACGTTACCAAAAGTGGCTCACCAGTCTATAGTGAAGATGTTGAGGGTTTTTATCCATCCATCCACCTGGCACCAAAGAGTTTGAAATGATCATTTAAAAAAATGAATGCATTATTATAATTAACAACTGGTATACTTGGAATCTATTGGGAGAAGGTATTGGATGGCATGAGCTGGACAGGATACTCTCCTGCTGTGCCTGTAGCATCACTTCTCCCATTATTTATAAGCAACACAGAACATAAGGGGTGTTACCCAATCCCTATATGGGCTACAGTTAGAAGCTCTTGTTACTCTATGGTTTTAAAGGGCCCATCCCCATACTTGGTTCATCCTTCTCTTCCCCACCTTCTGAGAACAATGTATTATATAACACTGGTGTAATTGAATAGATGCGTTATTGACAATAGCAGAAGTTAGATCGAGTAATGTTTTTTGTGGCTACGACAGAATGTTCTTTCAAGAATTCAAAGAGATAATGTTCCAATTTGTCATCTGACTAGAGAAATAATGATAATTATTCGTTTAACTTCCATCAGGATTTATATCACGCCGTATGTGTTCTGCATACCAGATAAGGCTGATTTATGCTCCGGTCTTGTATCTATCCGGTGTTCTGCTGATACACTGAAGATGCATAATTTTTATTTAGAAGTATAATTGCTTTTCGAAAACTCACATTTAATGGAATCGGGGCCATTTCCCAACAAAGGGTGATCGGCTTACATCATGCTTCATTGTGAAAAATCCGTTACCAACAGATTTATTGCTCATTGTTGTGCAATATTGAGCTAAGTCAGAGAAACGATGGTTATTTAGGGAAGTTGCTTTTGAAATATTTAAACAGTTGTTATTAAAGTTTTTCTATAAGGTCATTGAGATCACATTTAAAAGCTCTTTGAACTTAAGCCATTTTCCAAACAGCTTGGTTGATCATCATCACTAGTATTGGATGTGAATGAAAGGGGTAGCTACACTTGGCCCATGCATCACCGAGAAACATAGAACTCTACCCACGAAATTAATGTCAGTGGTTTAAGATTAGGATCAAACTTTTGATAGTCAGGGATGAAATAACGCTAACCTGGAGGTGGAATAATTTCATGGAGAGTATCTGATATTCATCTCTCCTCACTCTTTTTCAGCAGAGGGAAGGAGTTTGACTCTGAAATGTTTAGACGGGCTCTATAAGAATCCATTCTATTTTGAAAAGCTTTATTTAGACTAGCCTTTTTGTGTGTGTGCGCCTCGAGGCATTTACTTGTCATCCATCATTAGCTTTGTCTAAAGAGCTGCCTTCTGTGAACATGCACTGCGTCAGCGGCATTCAGACAAAAGTGGAGAAAGGTTCGGCTTGCCTTGGTTTGACATGTTCAAAGTGAACTGCTCCACTGCACAGTGGAATGGAAGGTGCAGGGAGGGGAGGTAGTTGGGTGAGGAAAAGAGAATAGGAAAAAAAGTTCCTCTTTATAATGTGTTGCTCCAAAGGAATCTGTTGTGAAAGAATCTGTCCCTCTGGTTCCCTGCCTGGAATCATGCAGCTAGGCTTTTTGTGTGTGTAATAGTAATTATTGGTTTAGTAAAAATTTGTTCTTTTCAGAGAATTCAGATTGCTTTAATTAGCAGCACGATATGTAAAGCAAACCCTGGGTCATCTAAAAGACATCATGACAAGTCAATCTGTCGTGTTATCTCTTAATGATCTATTTTTATTTTTAATTTGACATCTTTCTCTCTAATTTTCTCTCTTTTCTTCTTCCTTTAAAAAGAATGGTTTGAATTCCAGATTGCGTTTACACAGGCCCTGTCACTTAAGCAAATATCTATGCTTTGGGCTAGATCCTACTAGAATGGAGCCCCTCCTGGGAAGTTTTGGGTGACCCCACTGCCTGTTGAAGTCAGAAATGGAGTGTGCTCAGCACCCTGCCAAAACATGACCTTGGTGACAGAAATAGAACAGCAATGGCCCACTGAGCTGCAGGATGTGATGACTGAGTAGAGTAAAGTTGCTGAAACAAGTTCCCTTGCAGATAGTCCTTCCTCCAGGAGCATTTGTTCTAAAGACTGACTCCTCTGCCTGGGGCATGCATTCAAAACGGACTGCATGAGACACACATTATTCCCAGCTGGGGACACAAAGAAGTAAACTGTGGTCATTGAAAACAGCGGTTTCTATAGCCTACCAAGACCTTCTAGCATGCTGAACTGCTGCAGTAGCTAGCTTGGTGCTAACTCTCTCTCTCTAGGTATATTTAGAATATTTTTGCAACTATAGATTTCAGGCATCAGCAGAAACTGAATTTCAACTTCACCTGACAAATACCAAGACATTAAAAATGAGTCTGTTCATTATTGGTCAAGATGGATAAGATGTAAAAAAAAAAAAAAGCAAAACAAAATCGGACACAAACAATCAAATTAAACAATATCCACCCTTTGTGTCAGGATTGCTTCTGTGGCTCTTAAATCATGTATATTTTACAACTGAGTTTAAAATTCATTCCCAAGATTGTCCTCTAATCTAGCTGGATTTTTTCCTCCTTCTGAGATCTGTACCACTGTACTTTTACCTAGTAATTTACATGTATTTTATTCAAGTGGAGTCTGATATCTGTTATGATGAAATTGTCAATGTTCTAATGATTAAATTGATTTTTTCCCCCTTTCCAGAAACAGTATAGCTGCTTCAGCAGTATGTGCCTTCAACCTCAGTGCCATTACTCAGGCGTTTAATGGACCTTTCCGATACCAGGAGAATCCAAGATCCGCATGGCTGCCAACAATAAACCCCGTCCCTAATTTTCAGGTATTTCTGAAGCAGTGTAATTGACTCCAGACCCTTTTAATTTCTCTTTGATGGAACTGTTGTACTGGGTTGATTTTTATAGAATTCAGGACTCCAGGTGGTAGCATGCTGCTGTCCAAGTCACTGATCTATATTTTTCCAGACCGAGAGGGGTAATGGAAAAGTAAGGTTTGGGATGGGTTCTTTTTACTGCTCTAGATCTATCAAAATACTTCAAGATAAAGACTGAAGTAGGTAGGGAGGAAAAGCATGGTCAGTTTTTGGAAGAATCCAGGAATCACTATAAGTATTCAAATGAAGTAGAATGTGGGGAAAAAAATACATATAGGTTTAGCTTTTCATCCAGGAGAAGTAAATGTTTGTTTTTTCATGCAGCATATTCTTAGCCTGTGGAACTCCTTGCCACATGAATTGAGTATATCTCACCAAATCAATTCCCTGACATTGCAGGGGTCTTTAGCATTGGTGCTCCTTTGTCCCTCCTATTCTCTACCCGTAGAGCCTCCTGCCAGCTGTAATACTTTGGTCTAATCCTGGCGGTTGGCCATGGTGTGGGGATGTCTGCATGGTGTTTAGTGGCCTTTGATTTAAAGGAGGTCTGACTGCATGATCTGGCCTCAAACTCTATGACTATGACATTGCTGAGGCTAAGAGCTTAGCAGAATTCAAGAGAAGATAGAACATTTCTATGAATAACAAGAACAGCCAGAGTTATAATAGTAAAAATTTAGAAAATGAACAAGAGTTGTGGAAGGGATACAAATCCTCATTCTGACAGGCAGAAAATAGCCTCTAATTAAAAGAGAGAGGATGAAAATTTTTTGGGGGACAGATTATCCCATAGCTTCCCACTGCAGGGTTTCTTGCACCATCCATTGAAGGTCTCTGTTGATGACCATATTGGGCTAGAAGAACTGAAGAAGGGGAATTCCTGTGCTCCTATTTTAGTATTTCTATATGCTCATCACTATGATATGTGAGTGTCTAGAATGAGAACTTTAAAAGGAGACATATAGACTACCCAAGCATGATTTGCAGATTCAGTAGCTGCAAAATGAAGTTAGACAAATTCAGACTAGAACTAAGGCACATTTTTTTTATCAGTGAGGGTAATTGACCATTGAAACGATTTACCCAGGGATGTGGTGGACTGTCTGTCACTTGAAATCTTAAATCATCTCTTAAATCTTTCAGTCAAGGTATGGTGGTGGGGGCTGTCTTTCTAGCAGATATGCTCTAGCTCGCCTGAATTTATGGGATTTATGTAGGAATTACTGTGACAATCTATGGCCTGAGTTATTTAGAAGACTAGATTATCATAATAGTTCCTTTGGGCCTTAAAATCTAGGCATCTGTGAATTGTGAACTTGCCAGAATCCTGAGTTACAGCTAATTGGCAAAAAAAGGAACAAATTGCAGCTATCCAGATTCACAGTCAGCACAGCACAAATCTTCAGGGAGAGTGAACATGAACTTAATCCCACACCACTGGTTGAAATCCGAGGGGGAGTGTCAGTGTGTCAGGAATCTTCCCTCACATCCTCAGAGTGAATTTCTCTGTGGCACAATGGGGCCTTGTGCTGAATTGGGTAACTAGCTCCCCATCAGTAATGCAGACTACAGGTTCCAACATGCATTGCTCCATCTTGATTGGCTACATTTTGGTCACCCCAATCTAGGTGCACTCAAAACGAAATCTAACTGGAGGCCTGGTCATGCCGAATGCCCTCAATTCCTATCGGGTTTGAAGGGAATTTGGTTTCCCTGAGCAGCAAGTGTGTTTAGCGCTTTGATGGACTGTGCCCTGGGTGAACAGCGGAATGCAAAAATGAGTCTGGAAAAGAGATTTATGTGCTGTGTAAAATATTAGATACAGTGGGGGAGTGAAGAGATTACAGGACCAATATGAGAGTGTTAAAAGATAAAAAAATAAGAAAATGAAAGGAAGGTACATGGCAGATGAAAGGAAGATTGCAAAAAGAGATTAGGATATATTTCAAGTACATAAGGAACAAGAGGTCAGTGAAGGGCCTTTATGAGAAGACAAGGGTAATTTAGTGACAGAAGAGGCAGATATTGCAAAAAAATTAAATTAATTCCTTGATTCAGTGTCCGCTAAGGAAGCTGAGGGAAGGATGCCAGAAAAAAAAAGTCTTCCCAGAGAGGAAGGAGATATACTGAAGGATATAGAGGATCAAGACAGCACAGATAATCAGGAAATTAGAACAAAACAAAATAAAACACAAACAGGAGGATGCTGTGTCAGCATGCAGGCTGCCAATAGAGCAAAAGGGACGAGAGTAGGAAATAAAACGAATAATGATATTCTGCTTGACAAGAGTAGGAAATAAAACTAACAATGACATTCCAACCATCTGGATTCCTCCTTCAGTGATAACCTGGGAAAGAAAAGGCAATAATGGGTAAAAATCAGACTATCGGAAACATGACACATATAGGGCTAGAGAAAGAATGAGAAGGAGATAGCAAAAGAGAGATTTCCAAACTTCTTTAGAAACCAAGGATCAGGCACTGATGAAATAGAAAGGATCTTTCTATTAGAAAATGCTTTCTGTAAGAGTTGAGTCAGAAAACCAATAACTTGGGTATGAGTATTTGGAAAGATGCTGAAGATACTAACCAAAGAGCTAGATCTTCTGCTGGAGTACATCAGCACCAGCCCTATTGACTGCCCTCGATTTCCACCGGTTCACACCAGCTCTGGCCCAAAAAGTTCGTTGCAGACTTCCAGCAGGGATTCACAAAAGGAAAGTTGTGCCCAACCACTGAGAAGAACTTCTTTGTTGTTGCAGTAAACAGTCAAAAATGTGACCCTATTTGGAAAAACATAATTTGCTTATTCCCTAGTATAACTTCTGATCTGTCAAGATCAGTAAATCAGAGGGACAACATAGTCCAGTGGGCTAAGTTTGGGACTGAGCACTAATCTCAATTAATGCCGTTCCCAAATGTCCTTGGGCACAGGACATTTATCAGACTCCCTGTATTTTGTATGGGTTAATGAAAGCCTTCTTGCTTGCCTCACAGTGCTATTGTGAGGACTGAAAGTCCAATGCTATTCCCACTGAAGTCAATAACAAAAGTCACGTTGACTTCAGTGGGAGTATGATTCTGCACAGTTCTTCGAAAATATTAAGTGCTAAGTATTAAAGTATGATATAAAGTGAATTCTGGGACAACTCAGGCATCAGAATGAGGTAACCAGGTTAGTAGACCTGATGCTGCTGGTGAATTGAGGCAAGGAAGCCAACACCTCCACCAAAAGTTCCATTTTGGATGCATGCAGGAGGTGAGGCCTAGCTTGCCAGACCAGTTGAAGCCTGAAGATGGTTGGGCACAGGCTAACCAGTCATCTCCGTGAAGATGTAGGAGTTGGAGAGAGGTTTCAGGTCAACACCCCTGCTACCTCAAGGATTATTTAAAGTTAGGGGAGCAAGCTCGGGAATGCATGTGGAGTAGGCCAGTTGGTGAATTTGGTGTTTTCATACAAAAAGAGTAATTTTGGGGGGAGTACATCTCAGGTTCACATGGACTTCAGGGTGACACTCCAGACAGACATGGGAGAACCTCAGAAAGAGGTTCAGGGATTTCTTATCTCCTCTGAATTTCTTCACCCGTCCTTTAGCTCTTTTTCTCCCCAGTTAGTTTTTAACTCCTGTAGTTTATCTGTAGATGTGCTCAATCTGTGGTGTGTCAAAGGCATAAAATGCCTCCTCTCTGGCCAGTGAACCAGTATGGAGACGCATCTTTATGGGGTGGAAGCATGACCAAAGTTCACTGTAACACTGGCCACTAGGATAAGGGGCCAAATCCTGAAGGCTTCCGTCAAGCACAATTCCCAGTGATGTCAATGAATGTTTTTCCTGAGGAAGGATTGTTTTGAGTGAAGTGCAAATACAGCTGATGAAGTTCTGTCTTCCCTGTTTAGTGTGGGACGCTGAATGACAACAGCCCTAACGAGAACCTGACTGAAAGGATCCTACAGGATGCCCAGCGCTTGTTCCTGATGAATGACGTGGTTCAGCTAGTCTCCGTGGATCCCTATGTCACTCAGGACAGCATGCGATTTTCCAAACTGGTGGTTGATATTGTTCAAGGAAAGGATACTCTTTACCACGTGACGTATATTGGGACAGGTAAGAACATTAGAGCTTAAGCAGATTCAGGCCCCTCATTCAGCGACATAACAGCATGGGAGCCTAATCCTGAGATCGTTACTGTTTGTACTGAGTTCGTACTTCAGGCATAACTCCATGGAAGCTAGTTTTTTCTGAATAAGGAATGGATAAAAACAGAATAGAGCCTTTGAGGTATGACCCTGAGAAAATAGGCCATAAATCCAGAATGTGTAAAGAAGCAAAAGATGTCTTTCTTTTTATTAACACGTATCAACTAATCAAACTAAGGCACAATGGCGGGGAAGGGCAAAGGGCTTGCCCCAGGTAACCGAATTGCTGTGTGATCTTGTGCAAGCTCATTTAACTTCTCCATGCTACAATTTACCTATCTGTAATGATATTTACCTACAGGGTTGTTGGGAGGCTTAATTGTTTGTAACAGTAATGTTTTGCACTTCTATACGCCTGCTATCCTATGATATCAAGAGATGGGTAAGCATTATTATCGTCACATTACAGATGGGGAAACCAAGGCAGACCGTTTCCTAAGGGGAAACAGAGAGTCACTGGCAGACCTGAAATTATAACACAGATCTCTTTACTCCCATTGCCGTGCTCTGACAATTACGCCGTGCTGTAAAGCACCAGAGCCTTGGATAAAGGCAATAAAGAAAGGCAAAGTATTATAAATGGTCGCCTTAACCCATATTCTCACTTGAGATCAAAGTTAAATGGTATATTTTGATTAATCAGAGCATATGGCCAGCCACATGGGTGTAATGTTTTCATCCTTTATTGTGAGAGTGTTGACTTTATAATAAGATATATTGCCTCTGTAAGTATTAGATTAAACTAACATTTCAATATGGAGTCATCCTCTCACTCTGAAGTTACCATCTTCCAGGATTGTGTCATAATTTATGTAACTTTTACCACCACTTACTTTGAAAGTGATTAGCTTTGATATATTCTAGTAGCATTCTTCCTGATTTAAGCCTGCATGCAAGTGATCGTGATGAGAAAACCGTACTTAAAATGAAATATGACATGGTTTTGCCACTTCTACATCTTGATTCCTTAAGTGAAGTGTCCCAGTTACTATGCCAGAAGAAACAGAAGTGGAAGACTTGGATTTGAATTCCATTTGCTTTCTGCCTTCCATTATGTGTGAAGTCATTGTGCTTTATCATCTATTTTCTTACACACATCTGCTTTTCTGGACACTGGTAATAGGCTCTGGAGATTGGAATTTGTTGAAACTGAAACCTTTCAAAGGCTGAGTGGCAGTTAGAGGGAGCCCAGAGCATATTGGATCCTGGAGATTAGGTGTGGTTTTGAACCCAAATCTGAACTGACCCCAAATTTAACTGAGATTAAAACTTCCTGCATGTAGCAGAACTTTGTTGCTAGGAGTAATTTAACTACAATACTGATACAAATAAAATAGCTGTTTGACCAAGAAAGCTTATTCTTTGAACAGATCAAACTTCAAAGATAACAGGCATTGACTAATCTCATTTTTGTTCTGGGTACATATATTGTTCATAGAAAAATGCTAGTTTGACAGCCCCAAAGATGAACTTCTCCCATAGATCCATCAATCCACCAGTTTATCAATCAACAATAGTGTAAGCTTCCATACAAACACTGCTCATTGTCGTTGTAACCTATCTTCCAACTGTAAGGACCACTTTTAGCAGGAGAAGAATCATTTAGACTTCAAATCCATTCAGTCCTTACTATGACCTCTGAGATTTCCAACACGGGCACACCATTTGTTGCGTTTGAGATGAGAAAATCCTGGGCCCAATAAGCCAGTAATAAGCCAGTCAGCAATAAGCCAGTCAGGACACCCAAACACACGAAAGCGAATTGCACCCACATAGCTGACGCAGTTTGTATCACGGATAACAAAAATGTTTTAAAATAGAAGAGGAGTCTTAAAGTGTCTATGTAAATAGCATGTCATTAATCTTTAGTTTTCATGCTAGGGACAAAATTGAATCAATATCTCTAAGATTTACTTGCATCTTGCTTCTTGTTCCATTAGAGTATGGCACCATTTTGAAGGCACTTTCTACCACTAATAGGAGCCTGAGGAGTTGTTATTTAGAGGAAATGCAGATTCTTCCCGACGGTCAACAGGAACCAATCAAGAGCCTCCAAATCCTGCACAGTGACAGGTCACTGTTTGTGGGTTTAAATAATGGAGTGCTAAAAATTCCTCTGGAGAGGTGTTCAGTGTACAGAACAGAAGGGTAAGCAAATTTACTGCTCTGATATATTCCACTCCAGCTTCTAAGGAAAGCACCAGGGAAACATATTCTAATCTGATTCATTTCAGAACGCCTTTTTTCATCACCATGAGAGAGACATAAGATATCCGTGTGTATGTATATCTTGATAGATAGTGCTTATGTCAGCAGCAGTGGGAACAAATGATATTGTTTTTGGTAAATATTAATTAGTCTTCATTAGAAATTAATCACATGTTTACTGAGGAGTAACTTCCAATATTTACCGCTTTACTTGACATTCCAGTGTTGATTTTTTCATCTCCATGTTTCACTTGTAGTTCTTGCTGTCTGAAAGGCTGCAGTATTCTGAATTCCTGATCCTCTCAGCCCATTGTGACTTATAAATGATTGCTTCTCAACCATTTAATAGTGTAGGGTTGGGTTGGGTGGCTACTTTTTGTTCCTTTCAGAAGCCAATATCTCATTAGAACAATGTGTGACATCGTTGGCACCTGGAAAAGTGCTATGGTTGGCTTGCATGTTTTAAAAGAAAATAAAAAAGATTTTCAATGTTCACTCAGAATTGTAATCCACCCAGTGCTGAGTACAGAAGGGTTTGGATGTATGTCTACATAGCCTGCCCCTACCAGGCAAAACAGTGTGATACCGCTGACTGAGACACCCGCTCCTGTAATCTGTTTTCCATCTTCAGTCCTAGAGTTTGCAGTGGGTCCAGCGGTGGGTAATTGCTTGTTTGCGCCCCAAAGGACACTCCTCCCCCTTCACTGCAGCCTTTGCATTGCTTTTCTTGAATATAGAGAGCCTCGTCTGGAATAGATGTTTTCAGTGCATGCCAAAAGGAGGCAGTTCATTAGCATGCTCTAAACTAGCTACCTCTTTTTCAACCTAGCACAGTGGTTCTCAACCTATTTACCATTGTGGGCCACATATGCAGCTCTCTGTGTGTTATGTGGGCTGCATCCACACAATATATATACATACACACTACCTGTATGGCCCTGAGGATGTCACATGGGCCACAGCTGTGTGCTGATTGGGCCGCAAGTGGCGGGTTGAGAAACACTGGCTTGATTCCACAAGGTGAATTTCATGATAGCTTAATTTCTAACTGGATTAAAATGATCAACTAGCTTGTTCTAAGTTGTGTCTGTCTCAATATAAAAACGCCTGTTCTTTCTATTTTTTCTGAGCCTCGTAAGTATAATTATGCCTTTTAGGAAAAAAACCCACTTCAGTCATTTCTTTGAGTTTGACTCAGGAGCAGTGAATATATTAAGGTTTAGGAGTTTGATACAGAAGGCTTTAATATGAGAAGGGAACCAGTGTTGGAAAACATCAACCAATCCTTCCATCTTAATTGCAGATGTTTAAAGGGCCAGAACACAAGGAGCCTTCCTCTTAAGACTGTGCAGGAGAATACAGCTTGAAAGGAATGTACATATGACATGGTTCAATGGAAACCTAATTCTTCCCTCTCTTTCTATTCTTTCATGAAAGATATTCCTGAATTAAACTTGCTGACAATTTATAGAATGTTAATGTTCCCAGTTTCAGGATATAAAAGTAGTTTCCACCATGGGGCCCAGAGTGACCCTTTTATAAAATCAAATGGCCAAGGTTTTCAAGGCTCCCTGAGGTATTTGGACACTCAGTTCCCATTGATGTTGCTTTTAACCATTTGTATTGGAAACAAAAGGCTTTTTGGCCAAGGTTTTCCGAGTTGCGGAAGGGATTTGGATGCTAAGCATTAAAGAAGAACCTATATGGCACTCCACTGAGCAGAGAGAGAGCCAATCCTGTGAGCATTCAAGGATGAGTCTTCCCTAGTAACAGGATGAACCAGGTGATTGATTCCATCATCGTATAACTACCCTAAAAATCATTATTTTCTTCCTGGAAGTCGTGGCCATGACAAACATGCACAGTCTTAGTTATGATACTGGTTTAGTGCTAAAGGTTTTCCCAGTGAGACAGCCTTGTGATAGCCACATCTGGGGCCAATTTCATTCCAGATGCAACATCATTGAATATGGAGCACGGTTTCAATCAGCTGGATCGTCTACTCCTGTGAAAAACCCATAAGAATGGGTTTGGAAGAAGGAAGTGTCTCCTGCGAGCAATCGTGGGTCTCAAACTCAGGCTCCCGCACAGTCGCCATCTGGCAGCTGACTGGCGTACCAGCAAGGCGTGTGGGCTGGTAGACCCTAGCTCACCATAAGCACTGCCCACAAAGTTTCCAATTGGAGGATACGTCTGGCCTCTCCAAATGACTCAGACTCACTGTTGGACCTAGGAGTCACAAGAAGTTGTCCAAGCAATTAGGTGAATCCCTGGCTGGCTGCTACATCAGTTCTGCCTTCTCACCTGACTTATTCTAGATCCCTGCTTCTGTGCCCCACCTCTGGCTACTGACTCCGGCTCTGAGCCTTGGCCCAATTTCTGACTCTGACTTTGACCCTTGGCTTGACTACCGACTCTGGTTCCATCACTGATCTCTGGTTCCTGGCTCCTGCTCAGACCACGTGGCCTGTCCACCTATGTTCAGTCTAGGACAATCTCCTCACAGAGATCCTATCAGGAGGATCAGGGTTTGTTCCTGCATATGGAACAGATTATGGAACCCACCCAGAAACCCCGAGCATCCTGTGGGACCTGACTCTCAGCACAACGGCCCCAGGCTTACTTCCATACCAGCTCAGTGCACCAATGAAGCTGAAGTGGAGCCAGGCTACCAGGTACTCCTTGGCCATGGTTATCCCCTTTCAAGGGGATCACTACCTTGTAGAGAGGAGCTGCAGAAAAGATGACAAATCCCCAGGAATTTCCATAGGGCCAGAGGAGAGGAGATGTGTGTTCCTGTCTCAGCCTGCTCACACCTCACTTTGCTCAGAGAACCCGCTTCATGGACTGGGGGGAAAGGTGACAGTGGCAGTGACAGACACTAGTGACTGAGTCCTTTTTGCCTCATCAGAGTCCCCTCCACACATGGATCAGGGAGACACAACTCTTCCTCCGGTTACCCATCTTTACTCCAGCCTAGTGGTGTACAACGGTTTGGAACACACAGACTCTCACATAAAATCAAAGTCACCATTTGACTTCATGATACAATGTTAAGGTCTATTGCCAGTGGCTGGAAGCTGCCTGAAATCATGGGAGGGCTTTACATTTTTTCCAAGCCAAACCTTGCAGATATCTCTTTCAATGAAATAAAGCACCAGCCCAACTCCTGGTGGGCTGGCAACTCGAATTACAACCAGTTTTTTTATCATATTTTACACACTGTAAAATTAATAGGTCAGGCTAAATAGGAGTACCTGGGATAGGATACACAGAAAAATACTATACTATATGTACTATAAATGTACTATAAATATGCTGGTTGCCAAACAGCGAATACATTCGTACAATGTGGTAAACCAGATTATTTGTGCAGAGAGAGTTGGCCAATGAAAGTGATTTTGCAGGTAATGCAGTGGTGGGTTCTGAGTTCAAAAGAAGATTGGGGGAGGGGGAGAACTCCAGGAGGCTGTCTTGAGATCTGAAGCAATAGAGGGATGGTACATTGCAAAAAACCAAATGGAAACTTACACATCCCCTAAAAAGCCAAGCGGAGCTGGGTTGTATGTATTTAGGTGTTTGTTTTTTTTCTAAGAGAAACTACTTTGTAGGGGATTTCTCAATTTTAGAGTCCTGAAACTTTTCCCGCTTTAACATCCTGGATGTGTTATTTACCAACCTCCTTTATATTTATTTTAGTGCTGAGTTGTTTCAAGAGGGATGTTTTAATTTCATCTGGTGCTTTCCACCTGGCACTTCTCATGGGCTGTGATTTATTGCTTATTGTTGTGTCTATGTTTAATACATGCCAATAAATAATCTCGGAAGCAAGTCATGATTCCTACCCCTCACCTACTTTCTTGACGGTGCTGTGACTTCTTGACTGGCTTCTCAGAAAAACTCTGGTTTCAGCAGTTTTCATAATCTAATCGTTTTGACGGAGGCTTGAGAAGCTTTCAGATGATGAAGATTTCGTGCTTCCCAGGCAGGAATATCACAATGCTGTTTGTTTCCCTTGGCTCTCTCCCACTTTATCAGGAAACTTGTGACTGTTTCGCACCCCAGGGGCTGATTAGGAATCATGTTTGCCAAGTAGTTTTTGGAACCGTATCAGTCTGGGCCCCAGAAAAGGGAAATCAGATCCTATTTTGGAGACAAAATTGATCCTTGCATTGATTAGCTTTGCATTCCGTGCAGGGGGACATGTTATCAAAGTTCAAAAAGAGGGGAAGAGAAGGAAAGTGGGTGGGGGAAAAAAAGTACTTCTGGCATCTCCTTTTACTGTTTGTTTATTGCTGCACATCAACTGGACCTGCTAAATGGTCAGTGATAGTGTTGCACCGTCTCGATGTGGCAGTTGACCCAAAGATATTTCTGGGTGTCTAAATGGTGCTTTCTATCTGTCCGCTGACCTGTCATAATTGGCCTTTGCAATACAGCCAGGCTCAGCAGCAGGGGGACAGGAAGGCAGCTATAATGTCAGTTGCCCAAATTTACAGCTGGACTTGGCTGCAGGGACATTGCCTTGTGCATGTGTGTGTTTTCCTATTGTGTGTTAATGCTGTGGTTCCCCACTTCCACTGGAGAGTATTAGGAGGGTGTCCAATGCATGCCAAACCTACAAATCCTTTTAAACGTGCCATGTTTCTAGACTGCTTTGCTGCGTAGTAGTTTGGCTGGGTTTACGGCTCAGGGTTTTGCTTGTTTAGAAACCTTTTTACTCTCCTTACAATATTAGAAGTTGGTAGAGATGAGTTTAATTCTTGTTTCAAAATACCCCTAAACGTCAGCCCAGGGGTTGGTCTTGGATTCCTGGTTTAAATTTCACAGCTGGCATCCACACAGTATCTAGAACAAGTAAAAACAAAACCCAGGATCTGAAGTTTGGAGTGGTTGGGATTTGTGATCAGGATCCAACGTTAATCATGGGGGCCTATCTCTAGTCTAAGTCAAGAATTATTTAAAGGGAGAGTAAGATAATTATTTCATGTTGGGAATCAGTGAGGAAGGTGGGAAAGTGAGGCCAGCACTAACACAAGGAGCTTTGTGGTCTATGTGAACTCCCCCTTCCCCAGCATCTATCCAGAGTGTACATTCAGTGCAGCAGGTTACTGATTGCAAGTCAGCCAACCGCGTTCAGGACAAGGAACAAAAGCGAAGCTGTAGTAATGCTTTAGTGACCCGTTTAGAACAGCAAGAATGAAGCATGGTTGGAGACCAGACTGGAAGGTCTCTCCAACACCATTGCTGCTCCCACTCCTGCCAGACATTATTATACTGTAATTTTTATGGATCATCATCGTCGCCTGGTCCCCCCCCTGCACCATCCCCCATAATTGTCTGCAGTTCATAAGAAGCAGTGATACTTTCCATGCACTGTGGAGTCTTGGGAAAAGGCCAGTTTATTATCCACATCTGCTGCTAAAGATGCATCTTTCTCTGTACAATTGTGTTCGCTTCTTCAGTTGTGAATCTCTTGGGCCTTACACCAGTTTGGCAGCAGAATAATAGCATCACTGTTAAAATATTCCTCATTTACACTAGCATAACTGGGATGAGAACCAGGCCCTCTTAGCATGCAGTTGTGACTCTCTCTTGTCTTTTGACCATGTCAGTGTGAGTTTTACATTGCTTGCTTGGTTTTACATGCCCCTTGGCTATGTTGCTTAATGAAAAGCCAGCAAAAATGCTAATGCTTGACTGACTACTACTCTCATTTGCTGACGTGGGATCTGCATGAGGAACACAATTCACCTCAAAACCGCTATGGGCCAATGATCAGACAACTGAATACACGTGGGTGAGCAACTCCTGGGGCAGCTTTGGAGGGGAACGTTGGACGAGGAGAAAGGGCAGTATAAAAGCATCCAAGCAGTGTAGTGGTCTCTCACTCATTCTCTCTTTCTCACTACAGGTCAAATAAAAGTTCCAAAGGTGGTCACTAAGGCCCAGATCCTCCAAGAGATTTAGGCTTCTAACTGGCATTGAAATCTCTGGGAGATAGGTCCCTAAATAGCTTTGAGGATCTGGGCCAAGGCCACTAGACATTTTAAGTGAAAGATTTGTGGTTTTGGATGTTTAAAACAAACAAACAAACAAACAAACAAACAAACAAAACTTCAAAAAGTGAGATGCAAAATCCCCTGAAACAAAAAGGTGAGCTACTTGAATGTAGCGTAGTAAAGATGCAGTCATTACAAGCCTGCTAGATTTCAGGAAAGCAAATATTGGGGAATTCAGAAATCAAGTGAGTAATGTGCAATGGAAGGAGGTATTAAAAATGCTGAGTGGAAACCACAGAGGAATCCAAAAGCATCATAATTAAGGCGCAGCAGCTCCCATTGTGACACTGATGGCCAGATTTTTGCTGAACTCTCTTGAAAATACAGCTGATTATTTTGATACTGAAATGGGAGCTGAGCGTTTTTGAAAATCTGGTTCTTTAATGACTATAAAAATTGCTGAGATATTGAACTCCTTCTACACGTGTGTGAGAGGATAAAGAGAAGTAGTAAGGAGGACCTTGTGAAAATAACTATTGTTGAAAAGCAGGAAAGGGAAAATCTGAACCACCTCTTTCCATCTGGTTTGGTTGACATGGACACTGTAGGATTAAGGAAACTAGCTACTTGCTATACCACTGATAATTAATTTGAAAAGCCTTGGAAACGTCAAAGAAGGAAAGAAGGATGATCAGGACAAATACTCTCCCATAAATCCACCCACGATCCCCAGTGATAGAATGGGGTAAATTGTGAGAATGAAATCCTGGCTGAATTTAAGTGAATGGCAAAACTCCCATCGACTCATTGGGCCAGCCTTTCACCTCAGGGTATGTCTGTACTGCAATTAGACGCCTGCAGCTAGCCCATGCCAACTGGGTTGGGCTAAGGGGCTGCTTAATTGCAGTGTAGATTTTTGGGCTCAGGATGGAGCCTGGGCTCTAGGACGCTCCCACCTCTCAAGGCCCTACGCCCGGGCTCCAGCCTGAGTCTGAACATCTACACTGCAATTAAACAGTCCGTTAGCCCAAGTCCTGCGACCCCGAGTGAACTGGCACGGGCCAGCCATGGATTTTTAATTGCCATGTAGCGTACCCCTATAGAATAACAAGCAGAACTACAATCAGTAAGTTACATGGATTTACAAAGAATAAAACTTGGTAGATGAATTTGATTGCTTTTGTCTATAGTAGTAGAAAGTTAGACCCCCATACTGCAAACACTTATGCACATGCTTAGCTATAAGCAGATGAGTAGTCCTATTTAGTATAAGAAATCTAGTCATGTACCTAAAGTTAAGCACCTCCATCGTAGTTTGCAGGATCTGGACCTTCGTGGTTGAAGAATGAGATAGATGTAATGTGCTTGGATTGTAAAACATTGGATACTGTATCTCATGAAAGCTTAGTTCAAACTGTCTGGGAGAAAAACATTGTCATGTGGATCTAAAATTAATTAAAAGACCATAAATAAAGGGCCTGGGTAAGTGGTAATGAAGCAAGTTGGGGTTAGTTTCTAGTGAGGTACCAGAGAAATTGGCATTAGGTTCCATCTTATTTAAAATTATCTTTATGACATGGAAGAAAATAGCATGCTTTGCGCATGATACCAATGTGTGAGAGAATCACAAAGAACAGTGATCAGAGAAATAAGTATCTGCATAGAAAGCTAAGATAGATTGAGTTTGGGGAGAAAGCCTGGACAGAGGTTTGTGGTGGTGGTTGAGTTAAACATGAAAAACCAAATAGGAGGAATTCAAGATTTTGTGCAGTGTGTGTATGCTCTGCTGAGAGCAGGGTGTGATCTCTGCCTATTTATAGAGATGTGTTTGTTGAATAATCTCCCTAGGGCCATGGCAAAAGCCCCATCACTTGGGACATTTAAAATACAGTAGAGTGGATAGAACCCTAAGAAACAATCCATAAAAAATAATCCCGCAGTGGCTGGAAAATACACTGGGCAATTTGATAGATCTGTCCAATTTCTGACTTCTGTGATTCTATAAACTCAATTTATAAAGCTGTATTTTTATGCTGACTTTAATATGATCTCTCATGCACTAGCAAACTATCACTGCAGAGGTAGAATTCAGTGACCATATTATGCAATAGCCGAAGCCCAGGTTTATGCAGCTCCTGAAAAAAGAGACGTTATAATAACTGAGCAAGACGAAGGTCACTTAAGAATGAGCCCAGTAAAATGAGCTAATTTCAGGGCTCACTGGCTTTTGTTTTCTCATTGTCATCTCTTTGTTGCCAATTTGTTTTGGGATGCTTTGGTGTTACTAGATTTTTTTAAAGCACACTGCACTTGTGACCTGGCTGGCTCAGAAGATGCAGAATAGCTTAGAAGATGGATCTTTTTGTTATACTTAGAAAAGACTAGCAGGATCTTATTCAGGGGGGACAAGGCAATATGCCACATTTATTGTACATGTAAGAAAATCAAAAAGCAGTCACAGTCACACACACATTCATAAGGTTCTGCAAGCTGGTGTGATATAATTACCAGTCCTTTTATGCATTGCTTGAGCCAGCCTAGTGGCCAACTAGGCTGGGCACGAGGAGGGAGCCAGGCCTCTGTCAGACATGAATCTGATGCTCCAAGATGATAATTGCAGAATGAGACCCAAAGTTTCCATGTTTTTACCCATCTTTTATACTTACTGGCTCTCATGTGATTCTATGGGTCTGGCTGTGTCATGCTGCCTCTGGGTTGAGTATAGTTGTTAATAGTTGTTAATTGAAAGCATGACTATTCTCTTATTTCTATACTTTCTTTGTTCCCAGGGTGGATCCTTCTGTACTTCAGGGTCGTTAATTTGCAATTTAGGGTCGTTGATAGGTATTCTTCGGGCTCCAGGGTTAGGGTGGCAGTCGTGTCTTCATCCCCCTTTCTGTTGTTAGAGCTGTTTAGGTTCCTGTCTTTTTATGCCCTGCACATACATTCCTTACTCACACAAAGAGAATTTATCATGATATTTTTAGGTTCAGTAGTACAAGTTTTCAGGAAAGAGCTCATTGCAAGAAACTAACAAGATGGAGTCCACTTATGCCACACTAAACAGTACTATACCATTACCGTAAACATTTCTCTATACCTCTATCTTACTCATACAATAGAACAAGGAGTCTACATCTGATTGGTCTGCACAGCTCCTGAGGAGTCCTTACACTTTCACCTTTAGCTAACTGGCTTGAGTCCAGCCCAGTTCTGTGGTGTCTTGAACTCATTGCCATCTGATGACGGCTTGGTGGGCTCTGTGAAATTAGTCTCAGTCCTGTGCTGATTGACAGTGAGCATGCAGTTTTCTTGGAACGTACCATGTTAGGATGGCTTTGATGCTACCGTAATATAAATAATATTAATAACAAAATGCTATAAACAAGTCCCAGGGGATTCATCCATTGCGGTCTTGAGTCCTTACATCTTGGGCAACTATAATTTCATATTATTTGTAGCACTCTCAGTTTTTTCAACACTGTCCTATAGAAAGATGCAGTCCCTGCATCAAAGATCTCCGTTGACCGCTTGCTTCATATCTCAAATTTCCTGTCTGCTTACAGCCAGGCCTGCAGTGAGAACTGACAGACACTGTCATATTCAATATGCACCCTTGATTGCAGGAGCCATGGTTAAATATCCAGCTGCATAGTGGCTGGGGAATTTGGCTTTTTCTTTTGGAGATATACTGGTTGTTGGGGTTTTCTCTACAGCATCAGCGTAGTGTGTAAAAGATGTATATATAATTCATCATCAGAATCAAACACATAATAGTGATAGTTATTTATATTTATATAGTGTCTTTCATGCCAAAGAATCCCAAAGCAATAGCTTTGTGTGAAAAATATAGGCACCCATTTCGTCTACCACTGAAAATTAGCCACTTCTCAGGTGGAACACATCAGCTCCCAGGAACACCACACAGCTGTTTTGGACAGGCACTAAAAACATACGGGGTGAATATGAAGAAAAATTTCCTGATAGTGAGATCAGTTACTGTGTAGAATAATCTGTCAAACTAAGTAAACGAAGCCTTGTGACCTGGGACACTGACAACTAGACAGGAGAAAGTGATGGAGAACATACTGAAGGGATGGTCTTGCACTTGTCTAGTGTAGGTACCATCCGGCAGTGGGCAAGGGATGAACTAGATCCACAAGGGAGAGATTATATGGCCTAGCATTTCTCTGAACTCTCTAATTTCTGTTATTCTACAGATACTCTCTCCAGCTGAATCGGCAGAAGGCAATTTTTTTGAGCAGAAAGTAATTATACAAAGTTGGACAAAACAAGCTCTCATGAAAGAGCTGTTCGAATAGGGATTGCTTTGTGCAGCCTTGGTGAAAATTGTGGATTGTTTTCAGACTCTTTCAAAGTCATTTGCTCCTGCAGTCTTTCTTCTTGATAATGCTCATCTCAGCTTAGGTGTGAATCAGCAGCATCTTCTGGAGGTTGCCTATAACATCTTCATTTTTCCTTGTTATTGAGAGCAAACACATTTCTTTTCCCTCCAGCTACCGCTTCTGCTATGCTCCCAAGCCAGTAAATTGCAGGAATTCACTTCATTCTTAGGAGGATGAAATCTGAAATTGCAAACCCAAAATGCAGAGGCAAAGTACCAGCCTCACTGGCATCCTGGCATTTAACAACACAGAGCAGCTGTAGGGACTAACACTTCAATTGGCAAATTTGCCGATGCTGTTTTTCTAAAGGACCTCTAACCACTCTGCCTTTTTTCTTTGGGTGTGTCCGCCCCACACTGCAGTCTGCCTTTTGTATAAGAAATGTTGTCTTTGTATATTTCAAGGCCAGAAGTGACCACTGTGATCCAGTCAGCCCTCCTGTATAACATAGGCCATAGAACTTTCCCAAAATATGCTCTAGGAGTTTTCTATTATTGCTAAAGTCTTGTGAGTTTAGGAAATGGATTGTGCTTCAACATATGGACAAATACACTCCCTATTGAGGAATTCCTTCTTGCTACCCCTCTCTTTAGGACTTGCATAATATCTGCATTTCCTTGTGGATGACTGATCCCATATCTGGTAGTCAGAGGCCCACTGACTTTCCATTTTTATTAGAGGTCAGTTTTTCTGGGCAAGGTGACAGGAGTTTTTAATAGTGTTTATAGAACAGTGCTTTTTTTTTTTTTTTTTTTTTTTTAATAACCTGTTTTACTGATACAAACGTAAATCCAGATTTAATCAGAATTTTCTCAGGATAGCATTAATCTTCACATCTGAATAAATACAATGTTGTTCTATTTCATGTCTTTAATAAAAACCAAACCCTACCCAATAAAGAACTCATTGTCCCTAAGCAGTGATGGAAAGGGATGTCAGGGAGTAAGAAATGCAATAACTTCTTGTGTAGATTGTGAGAGGCCGTAAACTATAAAATCACAATCAATTATGGAGATATTGAAAATGTTGGGGTACAAATGGAAAGTAGCAAAGATAAAGCCATGTCACGGTCTATGGTGTGGAAAGGGAAACAAGCCAAAATTGCCTACAGAAGTCATGCATCTATTCACTATTACTTTCAAATAAGTTAGATGTGTTTTGGATTTTAAATGCCCTGTGAGGTAGTTTAATTTCAGAAGTCCTTTTTCCATATGAGGGTTTAATTTATGTGGTTAAAACACATCATGTGCAAAGTGGAAATCACTGAAGCTAGTGGTGTGTGGGTGATAAATTTCACACACACACTTCTCTGTCTTTGTGGCCTGACACCATGCACTGAAATACTGAACCTCATCTATCCAGTGTAAATGCTACTGTCACCCTACCCACTGTGGTCTAGGGGCTGGTTTCCATCTGAGCAGTATCCTACTTGGCAAGTAGTCCCATTGATTACTTGAGAGGTAAGGTCCTACTCCAAATGAATAATGATAAAAATGATAAAATCTGGCTCTGAATGTGTCACATTGTTAGGCAGAAAAATTAAGTTGCAACTTGACCAGCGTCTGACTACATCAACTCAGTTCCACTCCACTTGTCTGTTCAGTGGGAAAGATAATGGATTTGTACAGCTCACTAGTCCATCTCTGTGGGTTTAAATTTTTAAAGGTATCAAAATTATAGGGATTGTTTGAGTTGGTTTTTCTTTTTAATCGTATTTTCATAAGCTGTGAACATCCTTTGATTCTGACTCTGCTCTCTTCACGCCATCTGGTTTTAGGAAAGACAAAGGTCCAGTCTTCTGTGCGTGGGTTATTGAGACTGTCAGGAATTATGATTTGGTTGGCTGGAAACTAATATGATTATTTGTTTAGTTCATCCCCTCTGCAGGTTGATGTTAATGGGACAATAAGCAAACCTTGTCAGGAAATGCCGGGCTGTGAAACACAGTCTTATGCTCATAGCTGACAGACACCTTATTGCTTACAAAATGCTCTCCTCTTTGCATTAGTCAGGTTGCTCTGTGATTGGAACCTATTAATGTGGACTCCTAACATCTCAAAATAAAGTTCTATATTGTAACTCAAAGGGTTCTGGCTTCCACCGCCTTCTGTGACTTCAAGTTCAGTATCAGTCCCCAGTCTAACTTCAAACAAAGGAATCACATAAACCATGTTCCCCCACCCTGGGCTTAATAAAAATCTTATGTCCCTCCTCTGTTTTTTCTCAGCAACCTGCCCCTTGATTAGGGTGGCTCCCGTGGGCCTTCCTTAACCCTAGACAATCTCCCAGAGATTGTCATGAATCATAACCTGTGCCGCTCCATAGCCCCTTGGCTTTTTTCAGCCTCAGTTTCTTGGCTTTTTTCATCCTCACTTCATTCCTCATCCCCTGCCATTTATACAGGATGTGTCCACAGGCCTGCTCCCCAGGACCTTCCTTCCTGGAGCCTTTTCCCTACTGCAGGGACTATTATAAGAGACTATCCCTTCCTGGCAGTTTTCCGTTGACACCCCTCCCCTGTAGCTCTTTATAAGGAGCACCTGTCCCCTGCTCAGTTGGACTGATTAGCGAACAAGACTAGTTGGTCCCACACCTGTGGCCCTTAAAGGGTCGTGCCAGCCTGTTACACCCTCTCTAACCCACCTTCCAGAATTCGCAAAATAAAGAGAAAGCGTGAGGAAGAGGAAAATGGAAAGAGAGACGAAGAGCATGAGGAGAGCAAGAGCATCCTGCTGAATTGTTGGAGAGCCGTAGCTAAATATCTGTTGGTGTAACTGTTGTGTGGTTGCTTTGGGACTCTTGGTACAGAAGAGCACGTTTGCTTGTTGTCTCTCCCGTAGTAAGCAGAAGAGAGGGAAGACGTTACAGTAATTTTTGTTTTCCTTGGGTCTGTCGAAGCCCGATCTCTTGGGTCTGTTCTATTAATTGTAAAGGTCTATTTATTACACAGTCTAAAGCTTTCATCTGTCAGGAAAAACTGACCAAAAGATGAATAATCTTGTGGCATCAGCAAATTAGAGGCTGGACTGGAAACTTTTGAACTAGAGAGGTTTAAACTTTAATGAAGATTTTAAGGGAGAAATTGTTCAGTCGGTAAACAAGAGTTCCCAAGTGTCCATGTCACCTACATCACTGGGCTGCTGCTGAGTCTTTGCACTGCTCTCTGGAATACCTAAAGAGGGAAAGGAGCCTCCGCTCTAGTCCTGCGGGCTGCCGCCGGGAATATTAGTTGGCGGCTTCTTCATGGAGACGTGAGCATGGGTGAGTACCTGGTGTGGTTCATGACCTCCCCGACACCTGGTCCTTTGGTGGTGAGAGGGCGACCCTGGTACACATTTATATCAAGGATGTCAGGTTGCAGCCTTTCTTTTGGCTCATCCAGAACCTACTCTCCCAATTTTGGCTGCATTTCTCCCCATGCCTCCTGATTTACGCACACCGTATCCCAGTGTTTCAATATGTGCACATTGGAATCAATATTCCGTTAAGAGACCACTGTGTTCACAGGTCAGATGTTTTTCGGTGTCATTTAACTCCTATTTTGGGACAGTCTGTAGTAAAACTCAGTCCCCTAAAAACAAACCCCACAACAACAGCAACAAAACGACTCTGAAGGGCCCACTGGTTTTCATTACTTTGAGAGAGAAATTCTCAAGCTGTGGTCTGCACAGAGGTGATTGGCCACACAGTGCTGGCTCCTCCTCCTTGTTTTCAGACAGTAAACTGCACTGTAAGGGGATGAAGATACACAGATGCTTTCCCAAGAAGCAGCTGCTGTAGGGACATCATGTGATTGGGAGTGGGGATGGGTGGCTGGCCCTAGGTAATTATGGAATAAGGATAGGAGACTGATACTGAGTGGTGAGGAATGGGGAGGGGAGACTGGGCCTGATTGATTGGGGGTGGGGCGTTTGCAGAGCCTAGGCAATTGAGGAATGGGGGCAGGAGGTAGGGCCTGGTGAAGAGAGGGGGGGTGGAGCCTGGACAATTGAGTGGAGAGAGGAGGCGTGGTCTGGGCGATGAGAAGGGGAAGCTGAGCCTTGATCAATTCATAGAATCAAAGAAGATTAGGGTTGGACAGGACCTCAGGAGGTCATCTAGTCCAACCCCCTCCTCAAAGCAAACCCTACTAAATCACCCAGCCAGGCCTTAACCTCTAAGGATGGAGATTCCACCACCTCCCTAGGTAACCCATTCCAGTGCTTCACCACCCTTCTAGTGAAAAAGTTTTTCCTAATATCCAACCTAGGCCTCCCCCACTGCAACTTGAAACCGTTGCTCCTTGTTCTGTCATCTGCCACCACTGAAAACAGCCTAGCTCCATCCTCCCTGGAACCCCTTTTCAGGTTGTTGAGGGGGGATTTGATAGCAGCCTTCACTCTTCTCTTCTGCAGACTAAACAAGCCCAGTTCTCTCATTTCCTCCTCATAAGTCATGTGCTCCAGCCCCCTAATCATTTTCATTGCCCTCTGCTGGACTCTCTCCAACTTGTCCACATCCTTCCTGTAGTGGGAGGGCCCAAAGTACTCCAAATGTGGCCTCACCAATGCCGAATAGAGGGGAATAATCACTTCCCTCAATCTGCTGGCAATGCTCCTACTAATGCAGCCCAATATGCCGTTAGCCTTCTTGGCAACAAGGGCATGCTGTTGACTAATATCCAGCTACTTGTCCACTGTAATCCTCAGGTCCTTTTCTGCAGAACTGCTGCCTAGCCAGTTGTTTCCCTGTTTGTAGCTGTGGATGGGATTCTTCTGTCCTAAGTGCAGGACTCTGCACTTGTCCTTGTTGAACCTCATCGGATTCCTTTTGGCCCAGTCCTCCAATTTGTTTGTCAATCTGTATCCTATTCCTACCCTTTAGTGTATCTACCACTCCCTGCAGCTTATTGTCATCTGCAAACTTGCCGAGAATGCAATCCATCCCATCATCCAGATCATTAATGAAGATGTTGAATAAAATTGGCCCCAGGACCGACCACTGGTGCACTCTGCTTGATACTGGCCCCCAGCTAGACATCAAGCTGTGAATCACTACCCATTGAGCCCGATGATCTAGTCAGCTTTCTATCCACCTCATAGTTGAGGAAAGGGGACAGGAGGCAGGGCCTAGTGGTGGGGAATGGGAAGGAGAGGTGGCCATAAGAAAATCTTTTTATTTAAATATTGTCCAGAGCATAAGAGCTGCGTTGTAGGCCACCACCCTTTGTGCCCTATCAAAAGGCCATTCCTGCACCAGATTCATCTCTCAGATGGGGCAAGGTTTGGCCTTTCTGTGGAAGAATCAGTGGGTCCAGCCCCCAAACTCTGGATCCTTGAGATCTGCTCAAGGCCAGAGCATCCCCCCCGCAGAAGATCTGTACCAAGACATTGCTTCCTACTTGCCTGGGGCTTTAGCCAGGCTTTCTGTTATTTATGGCTCTGTGCTGCCAGGTTTCTCTGCCCAGCTATTTTGGGACTCCTTCCACACTCCTGTTTAGGGAGGTATGGTCCAGAGCATGAAGATGGGCCACAAATTTAGTCTCAGGCTGTACAGACTTCTCCAAGTATCCCCTGTGGAGATTGGGGGGATGGTACCATGGTGCATGTCTCTAGCAATCTCATCCCCTTCCCCCTCTCCCATTCCATTTTGCTTCTTGGGACCTTTTTGCTTCGTGGGTCTAGAGCAGGGTTAGGGACACCACCACAGAGGCAGTGAGCATCCTCCTTCTCCTAAGACAGATGCCCTGTAAGTATACATCACAAGAGGATGATCAAGCCCCTAAGAATTCCTGTGCTCCAAGGGCCTGATCCAAAGCCCATCAAAGTCTTGGGGAACTTTTCCATTGACTTTAATTGGCTGTGGTTCAAATCCTGTGTGGTGATTTCCCCACCTGGAGCTTTAATCCTCTGTCTGTGTCATTCCAACTCACTGCTGTGGGAATTATTGTGATATTTGACAACAGCTAGGCCTGTAGCTCCAGAACAGCAGGCAGCAGGTGAACTCTTTAAGAATGAAAAGTTCCAGAGAGGTAGCCGTGTTAGTCTGAATACAGCAAAAACAATGAGAGTCCTGTAGCACCTTAAAGACTAACAAATGTCGTCAGATGCATGTAATTGTCACTGTTCACACATTCTCACCTTCTAATCAATGGTTGTGATTAGGCCTCATCTACCCTAACTGAATTGACTTTGTTAGCACTTACCCTCCCCATTGTTACGTTCTTTACCCTTGGATGTATATATATACTCCCTATCTGTGGTTTCCATTTCATGCATCTGACGAAGTGGGTTGCAGCCAACGAAAGCTTATGCCTGCAGAAATTTGTTAGTCTTTAAGGTGCTACAGGATCTCGTCTTTCTTTTAAGAATGAGACCCTATTTTCATGCAAATGTCCTTGGTGAGTGAAAACAGGGACCGAGAGACAAAATACTCTGTGCAAGAGATTCAAGCAGAATTGTTTCAAAATTGGGGGTTTTCAGTATATGCCATTAGGCATCAGATAAGACATTTATTGCAAACCAGTGAACTAAAGTGAATCACTATTGATACGAATACCCTATCATAATAAATCCAGCCCAGAAGCTGTACATGGAGAGGTATTTTCCTGACTCAGTGAACATATAACAAATATTAATCGGCACGTGGGGATGTGTGTGTGTGTGGGGGGGGGGAGGGGCTTTGCTCTCAGCTGCATCTTATGCTTCACACACATTCCACCCTTTCGGACTTCAGGTAAGTCAGTGACAATCCCATCAGCATTAATATAATCACTATTCCGGGCTGGGCTCTGCGAGGCTCCTGGTGAGGGCTCGTGGATTGATTGCCTGGCCGCCTTGCTTCAATGGGAGTTCCAATGGCAAGGGGTGGGGAGGAGATGATATTGTATCATTTGCTCCTTGTGATGTTTCTAATCCACCGTCTACATACAGGATAAAATGCTGGACCCATTGAAGCTAAAGGTAAAGGTCCCATTGATTTCAATAGCGTCAAGATTTCACTCTGTGTTTCTTTGGGGCAGGGACTGTGTTTCACTATGTGTTTGCAGAGGGGCTTTTTACCATATATTTACCATATATATTTTACCTTATATTTACCATAATATAAATGCTAAATGATAATATTTGTAAAAAGTTACCACGTGTATTTCCTATTCGAAACATTGGGAAATGCTGTGGTGTCTTAACTATCACGGTGTGGCAAATGCTGATTCAGTCATGGTGACTACTGTGTGGATATTATTCATCCTTAACATTTATATTATGGTAATATGTAGAAGCCGCAGCCAAATCAAGGTCTTATATTTCTATGTACTACACATATAGCAAACAATAGTCCCTACGTCAAAGATTCTACAGTCTAAAAGGTTTCTAATTCTAAAAGGTTGTCTATTTTATTGCATACATTGTTTTCTCAACACAATTTTTGTAGCATTGGTAGGTGGGTATATTATCCAAATTCCCTTTATCCAAAAAGCCTAGTTATCCAAATCCACAGTGTGTACCCCCTGGAGCCCGATGTGAGTTAATAGCACTTCTGTTTATCTGAAAGCCTGTTTATCTGAAACTTTTGGATGTCTCCCAGCCCATTTGGGTAAATAAGGGTGTGCTGGGTAAGTGTGTGTGTGTGTGTGTGTGTGTGTTTGTTTATATTATTTATAAAATAAATAGGAATATATTTTTCAAAAAAACTAAATGAAATGTGGATTTGAAAGTGTGCATTTAATGCACTAGCCAGAAATCGTCTCTTGCTGTGCTGAGTATTGTAATGCTCTTTCCATTTATAAAAGGAAAAAAGTGAAGCAAATTGTGTGTAAGTAAATATAGTTCTCTTTAATCTAACTTGTGTCACTGTCAGTTGATATAATAGGTTTCCTACCAGAATTGAATCAGATGGATTCTGAATTCTGAAGTGAAATTGATAACACAGCTGTTTTGGTTTTTTTAATCTCAGTTGGTCATGGAAGCTAGCCTTGAGATGGGGAAATGTCTTGTTCTTTATGATTTTACTAAATTATATATATATGTCCTGGTAAACGAAGAGTCTGTAAATGTCAGAGAGAGGCAAATGGCACTTTGTTCCATCCATGTACCAGAGCCCAGAGACTGCTCACCTAGCGCAAGATATAGCTCATGTTAACATACACAGTGTCAAGCTCTTGCCACGGCCCAGCATAGCAATGTAGGCACTAGTCCTGTGATTCAGTGACTGATTGCCCATCAGCTGTGGGGGTTAGTGAGACAGGCAGGAAAATGGCAGTCTGTGATTCACTGAGTGCACCATTAAGGTTCTGTAACTCGCTGCTCTCGGCCAAGAGCGGCCCATTAGCTACATGACATACGTTATGATAGTGCCAGCAAAGTGGTCAGTGCCTAACTGGGATATATTGCAGCCTGAGGAGTGGCTGTGGGCTGCAGCACAGAACATATGGAGATTATTTTCTGAATTTATGCAGCACATGTTTCCCTATAAATTAAATTCAGAGAAAATGTGTATCCGTAATAGGGTGATGCTCACAACAGCCAGCCCTGTAACGAATTACAATGACCTGCCACTGTTTGCTGTGTGCCTAGTGGAACAGCTTTATATAGGCAGAAGCAACCACATGTGCTGTCTCAAGGTCTGGAAGGATAAGCCGAGATCTGTACAGCTGTATGCAGGATTCTTTTGTTGTTCTTCTCTGTGTTTTTCTTACTTTCTGTAGAAACCACACAATTCCCTCCTGAAGTGCTGGGGTTACCTAGAGGTCTGAGCATATGCCATGCATGATCTTCCCTGTCCCTGCGTCTGCTCAGCAGCAGTATATCATCCCAGAGAAGGGCTGCTGCCATTGAAGTGAAAAAGGCAGACAAGTATCTCTTGTGGAAATGAAGGCTACCCCACTCTATGGATTAGAACAGAATGGGCTGCCAAAACAGTAGGATGGGGGGCTCTTTAGCCAGAATAATAAGCACAGCGGCACATATATACCCTTCACTGTCCTTGGGCTAAGGATCTGAAGTCTTTTTCTACACTAAAGCCTAGCCGTTTGCTACCTTGGACTGGATGAGAATTTTCTATGACTTTTCCTCAGGTATTTTTAAGCAGTTTAAGGAAAACGTAATGGAGAGTCATTGTCACTTGTTCACTGAATCGCTCCTTTAAAACAACCAAGAGACAACTGCATCGCTTGCTGTTTACCAAGTTTAAATCTTTAGTGAAACAGACACCCTTCTGCAACGTGTGAGCAAATTGGAGAGTTGTTAAGTAATAAAAACCTGTACCACAGAGCAGAAGAATCAAGCATTTGCTTTTGGGCAAATTGCATTGGAATCAGTACGGACTAGAGCGGCATCCAAGTGTTTTCAGCTGTGCTTGAGGGACATCCTTTTTCATTTGTAGCTGATTATGGTCTAATAGGATTTCAAAGATTTCTGTGTGGGAATACTTCACATCTCATTTCATTTGATTTTTTTCTGATGTTTCACTTATCATACTGATCGCTACCCTTGGAATAAATCTCATTACCTTTTTAGCTGCCTGAACTGAATTTTTCCTGTTGGTCTCATGCTACCATTTAATTGGCATTTCTGAAATCTCTTGAGGATTTCAGAAAGAGCCAAGCAGCAGTTTGCATGATAGGAAAGCATAGATCATTGAAATAAAGAAGTAACATTACAAATTCTTTTAGTTTTGGTCTTCCCTCTTCTTTCTCTCACTCCCTAACTTTCATATACTCTCTGTGGCTTGTGCTATCACATTTTCATAGTGGAAATTAAGGACTTGAAAGGAATCCATGATGGGAGTAACCAGTAAAGCCCAAAATGGACCAGTCTGATCACTGACCTTTGCTGTCTAGTGAAGGTAGTAACCATAGTTATTTTTCATTAGCAGCTCATAGGATGGGAACTCACACGCAGCTATAGATATGGATTTGGCAGGAAAATGAATACACCAGTATTCAGAGCAGCCAAAGGCTCAGAAATAATGTTCTGCTGTGACTCTTCCAAACTGACATCTTGATGTGAGGATTATAAATGAAATCATTGTTCTGACAAAGGCCAAGGCTAATAGAAAGCTTTTATTACTGGCCCATTGGCTAATTCTGCTGGTCTAACCCCTTTGGATGGACATAGTGTCAGCAAACATGCACACAGAGGATGCTTTGTGTGAGATCCGGCCCGGTGAAGGATTACTAAGGGGCACAAGGATATCTCAATGAGAAACGTTCTTTTACTAAAATTTGTAAAGTAATTTTTTCCCCCGAGGCCTCGAAAGAGAGTGACTGGGTTTTTAATCTACAGTTTGTATGAGTGATATTTGTTTTGTGTCCTATCACCCTTGTTATTCAGCCGTGCTCTCCTTCCAAGGAGGTGAAGTGCCGCCTAAAAGAAATTGTTTCTTCTGCTGAGGTTCAGTGCAGTCGACAGCTGTCATAGAGAAGCGCTATGCTTTCATACAGATTTTTAGAGCTAGTCAATGTTACAGAGCTCTAATCTGTTCTCTTTCCTCACACAGGGAATGTCTAGGAGCCAGGGACCCATACTGTGGCTGGGATAACAAACAGAAACGATGCACCACCATTGAGGACAGCTCCAACATGAGCCTGTGGACTCAGAATATTACTGAGTGCCCAGTAAGTGGAAATTAACGAAAAAAAGAGTAGAAAAACATATTGCACATAGAGTGTGTTTGTTTGTGTGTGTGTGTGGAACATTATAGTCAGCCTGTTGCTCAGTACCTCCATTTCTATGCTCTAGGGTCCTGCAGGGGGCTTCCTAAGTCCCCGGTTAAGCCAGAGCCGCCTCACGGCTACTTTAATGTATGCACTACTTCCCACAGCTCTCTATGGGTGTGGGAAATGAGAATAGCTGAAGTGCAGTGCTCTCTGGCCCTGCAGGCATGTCCCAGCTCATCTCTGACACACACCTTATGTGAGGGACTGGGCATAGAGCTCTTGTGGCTGGCCACAGAGACTCCCCGTGCGAGGCAGTATTCTGTTGGAAAAGCAGAAAGAGGCTGAACATAAACAGAAAATCAGGCCTTGTGTACGTTTATGTAAGGGTGGGAGAGTGCTAGAGGGGAGAGCATGAAGAAGGGGAGAAGGTGGTATGGGGGTGTGTGTTAAAGTGGAGAGAATGCGCACATGCAAGTAGAAGGGAAAGGGGATGGTGTATATGTGTGCGTGAGAGAGAGATGAAATTGTAACCCTCTTCTCATCCGAGCAGGGTTCTAACAAATGTAAGGCACTCAAAGGGAACACTTTTCTGTTCTTGTCATGGCCTCTGAAATGATGTCATTACAACAAACCAGCTCTTTACGATTCAGTTTAGATCGGCACACTGTATCCAGTTAGGGGCTGCATGGCCAAGTTAATTCTTGCTACTTGAACCATTTCTGTAAGACGACAGGAAAGAAAACTACTCTCATTACATTGCAGTGCGGGAAATAAAAGATTTCTTGTTAACTTCCATTGTTATTGTCTAATGCCAATTAGCATGCTGATGCTGCTAAGTAAAGCAGGCTGAGAAGGGGCTGGATGGGTTATATCTTCAATATGCTATTTATGTCTCGAGCTGCTGGGATGTTTATTTCCCTTCTCTCTCTATCTTCTCAGAAAATTTCCCAGGAAATACTAGTCATTACTTCAATCCTGTCTCAGCGAGGCAAGCTTAAGTCTTTCACCACTGGATTCAGGGGCTTGTGCGTTTATAACCCTCTTGTGTGGTGCTTCTTGATTGCACATGCTGTTATCCTGTCCTGTTTAGTGCCTGTGTCTGTTGATAGGTGTGCGAGGTGTTAATCCTCTAGTTTGAACGCGGCTGCCATTGCGAACATTGGGGAATGTGCAACTCCAGATCATTGTTTCAAGGTTATAAAACCTGCACAGAACATACAGGTGCATTCTGAAGATCGTGTGCTCCTAGGGACGTGCACGACAACTGTGTGTATAAATTTACATCTGTGTGTTAAATTTAACTGTGTGTTAGAATTTAATTAATGTATAAATTTACATCTGCGTAGTACTTTTCATTCCAAGGGATCTCAAAGTACTTTAAAAACCACATTTATTACAGAAATAACGTCCTCTCTCTCACCCCCCACCCCTCACTGAAATATATCCATCTCTGGTCTGGTATGTGCCAGCTGACTTAAGGCCCTGATTCAGCAATGTACTTAAGCATGTACCTAGCTTTAAGAGCATGCTGAACACCTTGCTCAATAGGGGCCTTACACAGCACAAGAGTTTGGGATGGTAAGCAGAAGAATGTTGTACCAATTGTGACAAAGCTCTTCTTCTGCCTCAGTGGGTCCAGCGCTTCCCTCTAATGGTAGGTCAGGGAACTGCTTCTCCCCTTAGAGTTCTTCCACCCTCTAGTGTTGGTGGAGGGTAACACAGCCGCTCTAAGGTGGCTGCTCCCTGTGGGGTCCCGGTCCTGTCTCTGGTTCTTGTAGGCCCCTTGCCTCGTCGCTGTGGCTCTTATCCCTCCAGTGAACGGCCAGTTGGGGGGCAGAGCGGGGCCCAGTCCCACCCTCGACTCCAGGCCCCAACCCAGGGACCCTACAAGTAGCCGTCTCGCGCTGTGGCTTCAAGAAAGCTGCTGGCTTCCCTGGGTTACTTCCCCGGGCCCCTTGACTTAATATCCGTACTCTGCTCGGACAGGGGCCCTTCCTGGCCTCCTTGCCAGGGGAAGCTCTTGACCCCTGATAGCCGCACAGGGTGTGGTAGTGTCCAAACCAAATGTCCAGTTCAGTCTTTCTCTTCTGGCAGGGTCTCTTCCCTTGGGCCTCCAGGGCTGAGAAAAGTTCTTTGCCCTCTTCGGGCAGGATTTCCCCTCCCCAGTCTTTGTACCTGCAGGGTTCTCTCCTGCCAGCGTTCTGCTCCTTCTCCTAAGCCCTCCTGGCTCTTGACAGCGTCTGGCCTGCTCACACACCCTGGTAGCTCACCTCACTCCCACAACTCCAGCCTCACCCTTTCTCTGGAGGGGAGGCTTTTAACAAGTCCTAGGTGGGGCCTTGATTGGCTCCAGGTGTGTTAATTAACCCGGAGTAACCCCTGCTCAGCTACCAGGGGAAAAGGGACTTGCTGATCCTGGGCTGATAAATCGGCCTTCTAGCACTCTCCCGTAGACCGGCTGCAGGATCTGCAGCTGGTGCGCTTCCGAACCGCGCCACAGGCGCACCTGTACACATGCGTGCTCCACACACTCCATTTCCTCGCCCTCGTGTCCTGCCCTGACACCAAGTGGTGGGACCTCTTACCAACATGGCTTGGAGTCCCCGGTACCAAGATCGTCAGCGCGGAGGAATCCCTACCCTCGTGACATCGATCATGGAGATCCTTCTTGCGATCTCCCAAGTCGGCACACTCACACCGATTGGAGCAGCACTGATTGTGTACCAGTCCCCAGCATCTCGGCATTGGTCTCCAACTCTACACCACTCTCTGAGACAGTGTTCATTGGAGCACGACCATCCCGCGGTTTGAGGCACAGATCCTCTTCCCCATGGCATCATTTCTCCATGCCACATGATAGTCGAGGGGAATCACCGACAGCCCCACCTTGGTCTCCGTGGGAAGAGTCCTATTGCTCGACTTTGGAGGGGGAGCCCCAGTCCTAGACCACGGCACCATCACAGTCGCAAGGCACTGAAGGCTGGGGCTGTACCTACAGCATCGCACTGGGCCCAGGGACAATAGCCTGTTCAGTGGCCATATTGGAATCCGTGGTGCCAGGTCCCTACTTACACCGCTGTTCGGCGAAGCATTCTGCAGTACTGCCGACCCAGCAAGAAACCCAGGACTCTGCGTCAGACTGCAGTTCCGTGCCTCAGGCAACCACTTCAGCCCAGGCTCAGGAGGAGAGTTTACGTCCCCCTCTTCCGGTCCTGCCATCCTCCTCTTCATCCATGGACAAGGCCCCCGGTATCACTGAACGACTTCAGAGCCCATCAAGAGCTCTTCAAGAGGGTGGCTTCCAACCTGGGCCTGGAGGTGGAGGAGCTCAAGGACGCCTCTGACCCCCTCTTTGATGTACTGGCCCAGGTCGCACTTCCAGTGCATGAAGGGGTGCTTAAGGTGCTCAGTGCCCTGTGGGAAAATACCATCTTCATTGCCACCAACATCAAAAAGGGCTGAGAAGAAATATTCTGTCCCGGCTAAGGGGTTTGAGTTCCTCTTCACAACCCCCACACCCCTCCCGGGATCCCTTGTAGACAAGGACTCAAAACAGCTAGATTTGTTTGGTTGAAAAATTTATTCTACAGCCAGCTTGCAATTCAGAGTTGCCAACCTCCTGGCACTGCTAGGGAGGTACAGTGATAATATCTGGAATATAATATCTGGAACTTGCTGGCTAAATTCAACATTCCCAGGACTTTGCCACCATATTGGAGGAAGGAAAGATGGTGGCCAGAGCGGCCATTCAGGTGACTCTGGATGCAGCGGATTCGGCAGCGAGATCTATGGCCTCCACTGTATCCATGCGCAGGTGTTCATGGCTACAATCCTTTGGTCTGTCTCAAGAAGTGCAGTGGTTGATTCAAGACATCCCATTTGATGGCAGTGCACCTTTTTCAGACCAAACAGATGCTAGGCTCCATGGTTTAAAAGACTCCAGAGCTACCCTGTGCTCTTTGGGCCTGTGTACACCTCAGTCCTTCAGGAAGCAGTTTCGCCCACTGCAGCAGCGGCCTTGATTCCAAGGGCCTCCTCGCTCATCCTTCTACAGGAGAAAGCATAGAGAAAGAGACTTTAAATGCCGTTGCCAAGCCCTAACCTCCTCTTCTTCCCACTTGGGAATCTCGTGACACCCCAGTGGCTAGAGGCAGCAGTTTTGAGGGTGCGCCCAAGGACAACACCACAGACTCCATTCAGGATCTGCCTTCCAGGCTCTTCCTAAACCACCTTTTTCTCTTCTTTCCAGCATGGTCCCATATAACATCAGACCGATGGGTCCTCAGTGTTCCCAGGGCGCTGCACCCTGCAGTCCTCCTCAATCCTACTCAACCAACCCCCTGTCCCAGTCTTTCTTCAGAGACCCCTCTCACGAGCATCTTCTCATTCAGGAGGTGCAAAGTCTTCTGAGGATAGGGGCCATAGAGGAAGTTCCTCCAGATTTGCGGGGAAGAGGATTTTATTCCCGCTACTTTCTCATTCCCAAAGCGAAAGGTGGTCTCAGACCCATTCTAGACTTGTGGCATCTCAAGAGACTGTCCAGGGGCTCAAGGGGATAAGGCTGGTCTGCCAGGTGTTCCTTCCCTATGGAGGGAAAAGCGGTGCAGGTTCTGACGGACAACACCACCACGATTTACATCAACAGGCAAGGTGGAGCCCACTCATCGGCTAATCACCGTCAAGAGGCTAATGCGCCTGTGGGACCTGGCCGGTCGGAACAATTTCCATATCATGGCATCCCACCTGCTAGAGGACAGGAACACCATGACAGACCGGCTCAGCAGCTGCTTCTTACCTCACCATGAATGGTCACTTCACCTTCAAGTTATGGATATGCTTTTCCAGAGGTGGGGAGTTCCCCAAGTGCACCTCTTCGCGTCCAGTCTGAACAAGAAATGTGACCAGTTTTGCTCCATCCATGGGGTCACCTTCCTCCTTGCATGGACAGGGGTTCTCATGTACGCATTTCTGCCACCGCTGATACACAAGGTCCTCTCAAAGACCAAGAGGGACAAAACAGATGTGATTCTAGTAGCTCCCGCCTGGCAAAGGCAGCGTTGGTTCAGCACTCTGATGGAGCTATCAATGGCCCCCCAGCTGGAGCTGCCACATTGGCCAGACTTGCTATCGCAGGACAGAGGCTAATTCTTACACTTAGCCTTGATATCTCTACACTTGACGGCCTGGAGGTTGACTGGCTGAATATGGGCAAACAGGCATGTTTGTCTCAGGTTCAAGAGGTCCTGATGGGCAGTAGGAAACCCTCCACCGGAGTGTCTTATTTGGCCGAATGGAAGAGGTTTGCTGGCTAGGCATCAAACCAATGTATTTCTCCCTAGCCGTGCTCTAAGAAATGGCTGAAATTAAAAAATCAGCCTGAGGCAGACACCTGTCGTGGAAAACATCCGCCCAAATGGTTAAAGGTTGGCAAAGCTCTAGGGAATGGAAAACGGGGTCTTATAATGCGTCGTGCTGGGCAGCATTAATATTAGGTGGTGTTACCATCCCCACCTGTAATATTTGACTGTACACCAAAAATATCTGTCCTGCCTAAAAATATGTCAGTCTGGAATTTTAGCTTGGAATCTGAGCACCCTTGCGTTTGGGCCCGATGCTGCGTTCCTTGAACTCAGGGAGACGTTTAAGTTGGGCCCTTCTGCATCTGTGGGTCGATTTATGATTAACAAGGACTCTCTTACCTGATCATCCATAATAATTTCAAAGGTGTATTTGATTACAGATGTTTTGAAATGCGTCTTGTTTATCTGATTGACATGGCAATGTCTACAAAGGAGCCACCACAGAGAGCTGTTCTGAAAAAGATCAATGCATGGTTTTTTTATCCAAATTCCTGAGCTTGCTCTTTTCAAAATGCCACTACAAACTTAAGGATAGAATAATAATCCATATGTAATTTCTTAAGAAATGAAACTTCCCACACTTGCAACGTGATCTGTTTATAAATCTCAACATTTCAGCCATTTTGTTTATTTATTTAAATGTTGGGTTGTTTCCCAGTACTAATTACAAGTCAATAATTATTTATCAGCTTTATATTTTTTAAAACTCAAGCAATGGGCCATATCATACCAATGATTTTTAAACAGAGCTGCCCGCTGAAATCAGCAAGGGGTTCTGGCTTAAAAATGAATAGCATGATCCAATATTTGGATTTTTACTTTTGAAAGGTGAAAAAAAAAAAAAGATGATGATAAATGAATCGAATGACTCAAATGTTTCGAAGTAGCTCTTTTAATATTCTCACTTTGTAACAACCCAAACCGTGTTAATTTTATGTATGTATTTAAAATCACAAAATCAACCCAAAAATAAATAATGTACTGCTTTGGGACATCTTGCCTGGTAGCCTTCAACCAAGAGTGAAATTGTACGGCTGAATGACAGTCTGTTGAAAACAAAGGTTTGCAACAGATGCCTGAAACCCCTTAATTACAATATGATGAACATAGTAACAGATCTAAATTACTTTCATGTCATTGCTGTGGATTTCTGAGGCTGTTAGATGACAGCTCTCAAAAGTGCCTAGTTAAAGCATAACATAGGACCTGACACGCGAGGAGGAGTGAGAGAGTTCTACTTCTGATTCTACAGTTGACTCACTGTGTGGTCTCAGACATGTCACTTAACCTCTCTGTGCCTCAGTTTCCTCATCTGTAAAGCTGAGGAAAAACATGCTTACATCATAGAGGTGGTGACGGCTAATTCAGAATGACTTTAGAGCGCTTTGAAGCTGTAAAGTGATCAGCATTAAGCATGGCAATGTTGGTTTTGTCTGCCGCTGTATCTGGTTCAGTACTTGGACCTGAGATGTTAGCCAGGACCTCAGTCTGTTCCGTTCTTATTCTTTGAATGAGACACAGAGGCCAATTACCCTGTTGCCTTTATTGGCAGTTTCACTACAGCTGCAGGGTTTTGTGCAGCTCTGTGTGAGACGTTTCAATCTGGTGCCGACGTTGCTCTGATTCCCTTCCGCCTTCTCCCAGCAGGGGGAGCTCTTTTGGGGAGGCAGGGCCATATTCCTTTCATACCTCACAAGAGAGGGCAAGAGCCCGGGGCAACTGGCGGTGCAGCTGCTGAGTGGGAGAGACCCGAGGGGTTATTGGAGTGAATCTGGAGGGGTGCCAGGGGTTCGCTGTGGATGGGAGAGGAGGCACGAAGCAGCTGGGCGTAGGCGGGGTTCATCAGACTGAGGGACGCCTGGAGACGGAGGTGCATGGGAGAGTTGGGGAGGCGGGGTCCCCTTCATTCTGCTCCTACTTCCTATTAGCCTCCCCTATTCAGCCAATCCGCCTATTCCGTCCCCCTTTAGTCCAGCCCAGTCTCAGTTCAGTCCCTGGCCCATCCTTCAAGCGCTGTCTGTTAGCCTCACTCCCTTGTCACCCGTCTGTCCATATCCCCTTTCCTTCCCTCTGTTCTCTCCTGCCTCCCGCTCCTTTCCATGTGCCCCACACTCCTGCCTGAGCGTCACTGCTGCTGCTTCTGTCCCTCTCCGCTGCCCCCGGCAGGCTGGGAACCCGCAGGGGGACCAGGGATCAGCCAGAGGAGAGAGGTGCAGAGGGTGTCAGTTTCCCAGAGCCGACCGTGTGTCTGGGTGTTGCGGGAATGAGGGCAGGGCTTGGGGTTGGATTTGGATGTGCAAATGTCACAGGAGATGCCTGACACCTGGCGAGTCTGTTTCTTTGCACTCCAGCCATACCGCACAAGCACCGTTCTGGAGCAGCTCCAGGTAACGTCCCACCACACTTCTGGCGAGGCCCTTCAGTTTTGACTGTGTGGGAGCTGCAAGGGAGTTGTTGCCTCAAGATAACACACCAACTTCAGATCATCAGGAAGTAGCATTGGGAACCCAATGGATCTCAGGCACAGCTGTAGATATTGGCACTTCTAGGGCCTCTACACCTCCTCCCATGGCTGGCGAGGGGCCATGCTGCCTCACTTCATGTAGCCCCTCTGTTGCTGGTCACCTGCGCAGAATTAGTTTCTGCTGCTTTTCCTGTTCTGTGACACTAGTTAGAGAGGAGCTGGTGCAGCACAGCGCAGCTGTAGCCTGACTGCTGGTTCTGGCTGGAGTTTGCGAAGAGCAAGTCACTGTAGCCACTGGCAGAGCAAACCAAGTTATGTGGGGGGGACCGTGCTTTATTCATTTCTCTTCTGCAAGGCCCTTTGCTTTCACCTTGCACCAGAATTCTGTGACCTTACACCTGTGATTGACAAGGAAGCCTCTGTGAGACAGGCCACTTTCCGTAGCAAAAGAAAGAGAGAGCAAAGAAAGGGGTAGGGGAATGGGAATGGTTAGAGAATTCATTTCAATATGAAGATTGTTTGATTAAATAATTGTGCCTGGTTTTTTTAACGTATAAATCATGACCAACCTGCAAGGTTATTTTTAGTTTCTAGAATAATTTAGTGATCTTGAAAGCATGAGACTAATAGCAAGCCAGGCATCGCATGAGCAGATACTGCCAACCCACCTCACCCAACTTATGCTGATATGTGTCAATCCTAGTCTGAAACGGCCCCTTACTCCATTTTTTTGCACTTGCCCGATTACCCTGATTTATTTATTTGCATTGTGGCATTGCCTGAGATTCCCAAGCTGTGGCGCAGGATCCAGTTGTGCTAGCTGTCGTACAAACACACAACGAAAAGACAGCACTTGCCCTAAAGCTAAAAATACTCGAGTTTCTGGAGAGGAGTGGCATGATATAGTAGATCAGGTACTGGAGTGGCCACAGGAGACCTGCGTTCTGTTCCTTGCTTGCCCATTAATTTGCTGTGTGACCTTGAGCAAGTCATTTCGCTTGTCTGTGTGTGTCTGTTTCATCTCCCCTCCTTTGCCTGTGTTATCTAATTAGATTGTAAGTTGCTTGGGACAGGGACTCTCCCTGACTATGTTTTTGTACAGTGGGGCTCTGAGCTCAGTTGGGTGCTACAGTAATATAAATAGTAAATAATAAATTCTACGGGGATCATCTCAAACATTGCAGCAGCATCTCAGTGAACGGTAGCGTTTTGGACTGTTAGCACAGGAATACAGTGGTTCGGCTGCTAGTGGACAGTTTCCATGGTCTATCATGCTGAGCGATATTGTTTTTGCTCACTTGGATTCCCCGTCTGTCCATATCTACCTGTTGTCGCTTGTCTTATCCCTCGATTGTAAACTCCTTGGGAACAGGGAGCATGTCTTTGTTCTGGGTTTGCACGACACCTCGCACACTGGACTCCTGGTCCAGGACTAGGGCTCCCAGGTGCTACAGTAATACAAATAATAATAATAATAAATAAAATAATATAGTAACAGACTGTTGTGTTTTACAGGCTGAGGCAGCGTGAGATGATATCCAAAGGGGGTTGGGTTTGTGAGGTGGGCAGATGGTGCTCTCGTGGGAGGTGGTAGTAGTCTGAGGGAGCTTTGCTGCTTGTATATGTGTGTTAGGTATGCAGGGTGGAATTTGGAGGGTAAATATTGGCTCAGCATTGTCTGAAAACAACCCCCGTTTTTGAATCCTGCTCACAGGCACAGACAGCTCTCATCTAAGCTGCATCTTAATCCCCTCAGCAGCTTTGTTTGCCGTTTCTATTGTGGTGCTGTCTCCAGAAATGTAAACTCTCTGTAGTGACTTTTTTTTTTTTTTTTTAAATTAGGTGAAAAACCTGACAACAAATGGGAGATTGGGGCCCTGGTCCCCGTGGCAACCATGTGAGCATTCGGATGGGGACAGCACGGGCTCTTGTATGTGTAGGTCACGGTCCTGTGACAACCCTCGCCCTCGCTGCGGGGGTCGCGGCTGTGACGGGACCAGGATCGAGATTGCAAATTGCTCAAGGTACATCTGCATGGCTGCTGGGCCTTCTGTGAGGGGAGCAGGGTGGTTCCTGAATGTTTGGTCTCCACACATATATTTCCACTGGTATCTTCTTGTCTCTGGCCCTGGTGTAAGTGGGTGCAATTCCAGTTGAAGTCAATAGGAGCTACAGGGTCTCAGCTCCTCTGAAAAGCAGGTCTCAGGTGTCTCAAGTGAGGCACCCAAAAGCAGAGGTACCCCAAGTGAGTGGATACATGGGGAAATGTTAGACTCAGCGTCCCTGTGCCTCACTTTCCCCCGCTGCACAGTGGGAATAATGGCACATCAATGGCGGGGGCATGAGGCTTAGTGAGGTAATGACTGAACAGTGCTTTGAAGATTAAAATGTGCTAAACACACTGTTGTGTTTCTGGCTCCGGAAGTGTGGCCAAAGGGAGGGGACTGGGAGACAGCCTAGCGCACAGGGGGGTAAGGTGCCTCCTTTGTGTGCCGGGGTCTCTGAGTCTGTCACATGGGGTTGCTGCTGGCTGGCTGCATGAGATGAGACCAGACCTAGGAAAGCATCCCTCCCTGTTCAGGACAGGGCTTGCTTATGTCCCACTGCAGTCAATGGGACTTAATCATGGACTTAGTTAAGCTAGTGTTAAGGGCCGCCCTAATAATAATGCTTGAGTGGCTTTCCTGAATAAGGGTCTGAGGGAGGAGGTTTGGAAATCAGGCCTCTTCGACTTCAATGTCTAAACGTAAGCACCCAGTTTATGTCCCTGGTGCCCCTCTCACCTTTCCGGTGAAGGTCACTTCATGACCCAAGGGAAGCAGGAGCCAAGCAGGGGCTGGGAGCTGTTGACTGCAGGATGCCTGGGGTGAGTCCCTGATATTTGAGCAGACATAGAGCCGATATAGGTTTAAGCTACCTCAGCTCCTCTTTAAACACTCCTCATACCGAGGAGAACTCTCCTCCTCCCCTGAGCTCAGCCCTGCTCTTGGCAGCAAAAGAATCAGCTACGTTTACTAAGGATAATATTTTAATTGCTGTCTGTTCCTCCAGCTGTGCACTGTGCTGCCTACCCGGCAGAGCCAGCCATTCCTGCTACTTCTCCACTGCCCCGTATTGAGCCAGAGCCCTCTTCTGTCAGCGACTGATGGCAGGCCCTCCAGGGGGTCATGCATTTTAGCATCACTCACATTATAGGCTCTGGTCCAGTGGGAAAAGTTGTGGGAACAGCCTGTAAGAAGTGGCTGAAATATGTATTCCATCATAAAACACTGGAAGGCAGCAGGGTTTGAAAAATAGGGACATCTGGTCATCCTATGTCCACGTAAGCGCTAGAATTTCCTTTAATTGACTTCATATGCCATTGGGATGTTTCCGCAGAGAAAAAGCAGGATGCTTAAAAACGAGTTTTATTAGAAAGTAGGAGATGGAAATTTGAAAATGGGAATTTTTTGTTGCCATTAAGAATTCTCTGCACTTGGAATACAAATCCCCTGATGGCAAGAAGTGTTATTTCTATGGGGAATATTTTTAGATATATTTATTTTTCTTTTGCTGCTCCAACAACAATAAAAATCCTCCTTGTAATGTTCTTCCGCTTTAAGATTTTGCATGAAATCTCTCCTCCTGGATTAAGGACCGGCAGGTGATAGGTGGGTTAGAACATGGAAGAAAGGGATTTTCATAAAAAAGACTTTCTTGTTCCTCCCCCTATATGGGGAAGAGAGGATATGCAGCACTGCTCTGAAGCCAAGCTGCTCAGAGAAGGCAAGAGATGATAATGAACACAAAAAGTGTGCAGGACAACCTGAGTTTTAACTTTCATCCTGTACCGTGGTTGGTGCCAGGATAGATAGAATGCATTACTTGCCAGCAGTGTTATTAGTTCAGTAAAGGCTTTACAAATTAACATCTGTTTTCCAGCTCAGCTTTTGAGCGTGGCTGTAACAAGAGAGCACCTGAGTTGTTTCTTTAGTTGACTTTAGAAAGTGGTGGGTTTTTTTTTTTACAAAACAAGATTGCTGGACTAGAAACAGTAACGCAACGAGATGAGGTGTTCACGCAGAGATAGCTGCCTATCTGTTGGCTCAGTTTAATGAGATGAGAACCTGAGGCACATGAAAGACTGTAATCTAATTCTTCTGTCCCCTAGTCCTATTGAGATTTATGATCTAGTGGTATTGTCAACCCCGATCATATATCAGCCCCCAAAAATCATGAGATAGAAATAAAAATCATGAGATTTAAAAAATAATAATAAATGTTGTGCTCTTTTTATTTGCCTTCTGAGTTCTGCACATCTAGGGTCACACTAAAGTCAAATTTTCAGACTTTTCTCTGCAATCACGGAAGTTAGATACTAATTTTTTAAATGAAAGCTGATGTTCTCATGTAATAGCAGGATTCCAGGAGCTGGGGCTTTAAAAAAAACACCAAATATCACAAGACCCATGAGTTAGCAACATTAGTTATAGCAAATCTATAGTGTTAGCGTGTCATTGATGGACAGGGTTAGTTTTCCCAACTCCTTGGCATTGACAGAGCTGGTTTTGGTGACCCACAAAACCTGAATCCCATTTCATGCAATAGGGTTGGATTTTAACATGCAAATTTGGGAGTCTACTGTTGTCTGAGCACATTGGCCAGAGAAGGAAAGTAAAGAGAAATTGGAGGGGATTGGTCAATGAGATTTATAGAGGAATGGGGTTGAAGGGAAAAGGCGATCATCAACAATAACACTGCAGAAAGCTCAGAGAACACTCAGGTGGGACTTTCAAATCACTCAACATTCGCTTAGCTCTGCTTTGTTTGAAATCAATGGGAACTTTGCCATCAACACCAGTGGGACCAGAGTTAGGCCAATGCTGAGTGCGTCTGAGAATCCCAGTCTGAATTCTGGGCTTGTCTCTTGGGTCTGGCTGAGATGAAGTGGAGCTTTTTAGAACTAGTGGATTCCAGTGATTTAGTGGGGCTTCCACTTAGGAACTTTACAGCCCAAGCCTTTGAGTAGGGCCTGACGCTAGAAGAGGAGAAATTAACCCAAATATTCTGTTTTCTCATCTGCCCTGTCCCTTTGTCTCTGTCAGAAATGGCGCTTGGACTCCATGGTCCCCCTGGGCCCAATGCAGCACCTCCTGTGGGATTGGCTTTCAGGTCCGTCAGAGATCGTGCAGCAACCCAGCTCCGCGGTATGGGGGCAGGGTCTGTGTTGGACAGAGCAGAGAGGAGCGGTAAGAGGCATTCACAGCCCAAACACCAGAGGGTCTCTCATCCAGGGCAGTGCAGTCACTTTAGAGGCTGACGGATGGGCCTGAAGTTAATGTAGATGAAGTGCAAAGAGCTAGTGTTAATGCAGCATTAGGGCTGACCAGTCAAGCACATGGAAGTGAGGGAATGCCAGAGTTAAGATGCATTAGCTCACCCACAATGATCATCCTCTATTTTGTAACAAGTCGGTGACAATCTAAGACTTCACAGTTGCCACCGGGCTGCATGTCATGATTTCTCAGAACTTGGCAGTAGAAGCAGGGATTTAACCCAGATCTCCCTGCCTCCAACACAGACGATCCTAACTCTTGTGCTAAAAGAGAATCACTGTTAGCAGTATAGTGCCTATGATACTCAGTTGAGCAGTTCTGATTCCACCCATTAGAGGGCAATGGCATACATACACACTAGTCAGTGTATACATCAATTGCACTTTAATTACGACTCCAATTCACCCCATTCGGTCTCTGTTAACGGTAGTGATGTGCGAAAAAGAAAGAAAGAACCCAGCTTGACTTTCAGATCTAAGGTTGAGTTTGCAGGGCTGGGCATGAGAAAAACAACCTTTTTTACTTGAAAACTGAGCAAATTTGATCTGGAATCATTGAAAGACAATACATTTGGAAGGCACAATACCATTTTCACAGAGACACTTCTCAGAGTCCAGCCACTCTTTAACCAAATGCTTTAAAGCATCCCCATGTGGTTTCTAGCATTGACATTTCATTAAAGGCCACCTCTACTTGGCATCAGATTTTTGCTGGTCTCTTGAGTGGTGACTTAAGACGGGTTTCTCTGTATTTCTCAGTGTGCAAAGGGTAATTCATTTAACTTTCTTGACTCTGGACATCTTTATGTTTGGGTTGATTTGTAGCCATTCAACATGAACTTTAAAGACTGTATGGCAGTCAGTTGTGGTCTAAGATTAAAGATTGGGGCGATTAAACTTGAGACGAAGTTTGATTCAAAAGTTGAACAAAAAGGATGATCCCTTTTTAAAAGGAAACATGAAATAATATTAATCGGCTTTTCAGGCACAGCCCCACTTCAAACACTAGTTACCTGTGTTCCAAATAGCAATAAAGGCAAGATTTTCATAAGACCAGTTTGTCAAGAGCTCAGCAACTGTAACGGGGACAATTGTCAAAGAGCTCAACTCCCACGTAGGCACCTAAAATAAAGGCATCCAGCACCTACCATTGTGATACATGTGGGTTGGAGGTTGAAAATCTGGCTGATTGATTTTGCTATCCCAATGAGATGCGAACTCTTTCGAAAATGTGCCCCTGGCGGTGGGTGCTGAGCTTGTTTGTAAATCTCCCCTAAATGGTTAACCACCCTGCGTTAAGTACAAGGGGTGAAATTCATTCCTGTGCGGAGTGTCAGCAAAGTCCCCCCACATCCCTTAATTTTGACTTTGGTGGTGCATGAATTTCACCCAGAATGTATGTGTACTCTGTGATCCTCCCATAGGGGTAGCATTTATAGTCAATATCCCTTTGCCCTTTGGATGCCTCTAGTAACTGACATGGATTCTTTGACATGCTTTGTCCACACTCTTTCAGATTCTGCAATGAGAATAGTCCATGTCCATTACCAATATTTTGGTCTTCCTGGGGCCCCTGGAATAAATGTAGCGCAAATTGTGGTGGAGGGATACATTCAAGGCAGAGGTCCTGTGAGAATGGCAACACCTGCCCGGGCTGCGCTATGGTATGTAATATTTACTAGCATTGCATTCAACCTACAGGCATCTGCTGTTTCACCGACAGTCGCTATTATTGTTTCATTTTTTGATCTAGTAAAAAATGCTAGGAGCAAGTCCTGCTGCTAGGCGGGGAGGTAGGGAGAGTGGTAAATTGGTGGATTTATTCTATATTGGGAGTTAGCCAGAGTTAATGGATGTTGATGCAGAAGAAGGGAGTGGTCTTTCTATTGACTTCTGTGGTCTTTGGACCAGGACTTTTGCCTTCATTAGTCTGGGAAACTGAGAGCGTTCCAGCTGTTTTTTCCCTTATGTCTCACTCTCATGGGGGATCCTACTGCAGGTCATGGGAGCCTTGCACATACCTCAGAAATGGGCCTCCCGCCCATTTGACAATGGAAGATTCATCTAATCAGCCTGCTGGTGATACACTGGTTACCGTTTCCATTGTATTTCTCCACATTTTGTCAGCTGATTGGTGCAAGGTATTTTTAATTAGCTTGTTTTGCAAAGGTTTTTCTTTATGAAGGGTTTTTCTGAGTGTAAGCAGATTTGATCAGGGACCTCTGATTTTGTTCACAAGCCATTTGGCATCTACTTTAGAGTCATATAAAGTCCTGAAGCAGTAACATTCTTATCCTTCTGCCAGAAGGAATTTCCTTATTTGTTTTAAAAAACAGAAACTTCTGGGGAATAGTCAGAATCCAGGACCACCCTGCTATCTGCCCATACTGAACTTCTACAAATGTCAGTAGGAATTCAGGCATAGACTGAAGATGTATATAGCCCATAGCCTTCACTGTGTATATCAGAAAACCAAATAAAAAGACAGGTTTTTCTAAATGCTTCTTTAGAAATAAACAGATAGTACTATGAATGAAATATAAATTGCTGGAGGTGGGCTAATGCTTTTTCTTCAGTAATGGGCCATGCACTTCTGTAGACTTAACGGTCCCACTGCTGTTCACAGATTTACTATTGTTATAACTTTTTCATTGTGGCCCTGCCCAAAATGTGTTAGCCACTGTCCAAATGTGTACAGGGGCCTATTCCCTGCTCCAAAGAGGTTGCAATCTGCAAAGAAACGAAAACCAAGGCAGGGGACACAGGCCAAAAGCCAGTGTGTGAAATTCAGCCCATGCAGAGGACCCATATGAGGCTTCTGCACCAGTTAACTCCCAGTTAATCCCGCTGGCTCATGCTGTCCCTCCGCATGGTGAATTGTATCTGGCGCAATCAGAGTGATGCAGTTGTGTGCCTTCTTAGATCCACTTGTTCTCGTGCTGGTTTCTTGGGTGTAAAGGAATTCCTTCCTTGTAGCTGTGTTGCAGACGTGTTATAGTCGTTAAAATCATGCATAAGCAGATTGGGAGTAATGAGAGATGATTTTCCTGGTTGGTAGGAATACAAGACCTGCAATCCAGAGAGCTGCCCAGAGGTGCGCAGAAACACGCCCTGGACTCCCTGGATGCCTGTCAACCTCACCCAGAATGGAGCCCGCCAAGAGCAGCGCTTCCGCTACACCTGCCGTGCCCAGCTAGCTGATCCTCACGAGCTGCAGTTTGGGAGGAAGAAGACAGAGAGTCGGTTCTGTCCCAATGACGGCTCGGCAGTTTGTGACACTGACTGTACGTCCCGCCGACTCACCCATAACCCTAGGGCCAGGCTCAGTTTTGCATCCTTTTCGGTGGTGAAAGGGGGAGGTAGTCGTGCTTGAATACACGCTGACCTGCACTCTGACACCACCACAAACTGCAGGGACGGCAAGAGTCCCTAGACCTGACTCACTGGCTCTGGCATGAACGCACCAGGCAGGGGGAGCTGCAAGGAGCCATTTCCATTTCTTGTTCCCCTGCGCTCAAGGGGGTGCTTATGGGAGTGTAGTGCCCACTGGGGGACTCGATGGCCAAAAGAGGAGAGGCCAGTGGTGGGGGCATGGCCTTACCCACTCTCTCTAGTGGAGAAGAGGGGAGGGCCATCCTGAGGTGTGGCATGTATGCTCCGACTACATGGTCTGGAGGTTCCAGGGGAAGGCACAAATCCTCCTGGGGCTGCCTGTGGGGTAGAGCACCTCTGTGCTGGCTTTACCACAGGTCAGTCCCTTTGAGGCCCAGTCTGACCCTGCTCAGTTTGTTGCCCGTGGGATACCGTGGGCTTGGTTTTTCACTTCATTCGGTTTGCGCAGGGAAACCAGAGCGCTCCACTGCACTTCCCTTTTGGTTTCCCTCTGGTGCGGTAGAGCCGCGCTGTTGGCGCTGGGTTCCCAGCACTGGAAGGGGATGTGGTTTCCACAGGATTCCTCCCCAGAGCCTGAAGGTGGAATGAGTCTGTTTCCAAGCCAAAGCCCTGCCCAACAACTCACCCTTTTGTGTCTTATTTTTGCTTCTTGAAGCACTCGTCGATGATCTTCTGAAGAGTGGTAAGACCTCTGTACGGATAATCAATGGGGGCTGGTCCTTTTGGGGGGCCTGGTCCTCCTGTTCCAGGGACTGTGAATTGGGCTTTAGGATCCGGAAGAGAACGTGCACAAACCCAGAACCTAAAAATGGCGGCCTGCCCTGCGTGGGGTCAGCAATGGAATACCAAGATTGCAACCCGCATCCCTGCCCAGGTAACAATGATTTCTTTCCTCCACTAAAATGATGTGTTCTTCTATCTCATCTAAATATTAAAAATCATGAAGATTCAATAGTTCTGAACGTCCGATTTGAACTTGTATTGCTTTTTTTTAAAAAAAGGTATTTAAATAAGCCTTGGACAGCCTCTGATACAAGGACACTTTAATGTTATGCCTTCTGCCCCCCATCGCCCCTGCAGGGCAATAGGCCAACATGCTCTAGCGCAATGGTTTTGACCTTTTTTCATTTGCAGATCCCTAAAAAATTTCAAATGGCAGCGCAGACCGCTTTGGAAATCTTAGACATAGTCTGCAGACGTCCAGGGGTCTGCAGACCACAGGTTGAAAAGCACTGCTCTGGAGAGAACAGCACTGTAGCTTACCTTCCATTTTTCTAGCCGCCAGAGGGTAACTAACACACATTTGAGCAGGCATAGTGCTCCATTCAGCAGAGGGCCAGTGTGGTACCCTTACCTATTGTGAAATGGCACCAAATGTGGCGTACTACTGTGTAGAGATGCTTGTCACGGCAATTTTTATTTTTTGGTGAACACTTGTTTCTTCTCGCTTCCCACCTCTTCCACTTATGTAATGTTTTCACCATGGGCATCTCCCCCTGGCATCAATTACCATTTCCTGCAATGCCAGCAGGGAGCATTCTTGCCTGGTTATCTGGTTTTCAAGTTTGTCCTCATGATTTTGTTGCACTTCTGATCAGAATAGTGCTCATAGGCCATGGGATCTCCCCACTCCACCCTGTAGAAACAATTTGAGCAAGTCACTTCACCACTGAGCAGTAACAATACTTAGCCATTTCCTTTGACACGCTTTATGCCTGCCGGGTGAACCGCGACAACTGCCAAGTGTCATTATGAGCAGTATCATTTATTATATTTCCATCTCGCGGTTTTAAAATCTCAAACATGAAACTAAAGCTGACATTTTAGACAGGAGAGATGTGATCCTAGTGTTTTGAGCGCAATGAGTGTGACAAAATTTGAGCCGCATGGCCAGTAAAAATTAAAAATCTGAGCTCTGCAAAGGCGGCTATTACTATTTTGGATCTTCCCAGTGGCTTTTCTCTAATGGTTGTGCCCTTTTGTTCACCCTGTGCAGCTTTTCTTTTCCTTTTTACTCTATGATTTATTGCAAATCTGTCTTGAGTGCATGGTTCCTATGTCTGTTTACCTCTGTTGTCCTCCTTCTCTCTCTGTGTATATAAATATACCGGTCTATGCTGCTCTCAATCATCAGATTGTTTTAAGATCACATTTGAAGGAATAGAATGTGGAACTGAGAAAAATGAGCAGTGTGTCTAGTAGGTGGAGTATGGGTTCAAGAGCCAGGACTCATTCTCTGCTTTTCCATCGACTGGCTGGGTGAGCTCCGGTCAGATAACTTCTCTGTGCTTCAGTTTTCCAGTTGGTAAAAAGGGAATGATATACACAGCTCACAAGGGTGTTCTGAGACTTGTGGTTCACAGAGCGCTTTGAAATCTTCAAAAGAAAGGTGCTATGCAAACCCAAAAACTAATTATTGCATTAAAAGTGTTTGGGTTCTGGCAGCCCTTTGTTTCCAAGTAAACCTATATAGTTCACCCTCCTTACAGGTGAAGTGGGCCGTGTCAGGAAGTAGGTAAATAATAGATTATGAACGTGGCTATATACATGTGTAGGAACAAAGAAACATGAAAAATAGTTGTTTCTTTTAGAGCACTCTAAGGCCTGGTCTACACTTACCTGGAGATTCGGTGGCAGTCAATGGGAGTTACGTAAGCTATGCAGAGTAGCTTGTGTAACTCTCCGTCAACTGCTGTACTTCCGTTCTGTGCGGTGTCCTCACTGCACTGCGCCAATGGGAACTGTGTTCCCGTCAACAAAGCGCTACACCACTTGAGGAGGTGGTTTTACTAGGCTGACTTCCTGATCGATTGAGCGGGTCTTCACTGACTGCTCAATCGATCCAAAAAAGATCGATCTGGCGGTGGTGACTTTGCTGCCGTCAGTGTAGATATACCCTAAGATACAGGGTTTCATCTTGCTGAACAACAGCTATGTTTGATTCAGCATCTGTGGAGTACAACATATTTAAACTCGTTGTTCGTTTAAGTTGTCCATTGTCAGGCACAGACATTGCCCCAGGAAATATCTGTTGCTAGTGGCACAAAAAGAGCTTGTTAGGTTGGGCTGGGCTGTCTAGGAAGTCAGGACTCAAGTGGTTCCGAGCTTCTTCAGAGAAATAAAAACCAACGTGCGTGTGTCTGTTTTATTTCTTGTGATCCTTAGTAAAGGGTTCGTGGTCTTGCTGGACCCCTTGGTCTCAGTGTTCAGCAACCTGTGGAGGAGGACACTACCAACGCACCCGCACCTGTACCAACCCAGCACCATCCAGCGGAGAGGATATCTGCATTGGCCTGCACACAGAGGAGGCGCTGTGCAACACACACTCCTGCAAAGGTAGCAGATTATTTTCTCGTATTCAAGTTGTGTTGAGGGAGGGCAGAAACAAACTCCAGCAGCAAACGAATATGTTAAAAAAAAAAAAAAAAAAAAAATCCCAAGAAACACAAGCTGTGAAATGTTTATCTGCCCATTCAGTAAATGTATATTGAACCAGGGAAAAGAAGACACTCTATTCTTAAAATTAAATGCGTCGCCTTCCTCTTAACTTGTTCACCAGAGCGTGGCCTGGTATTCTATAGCCAGCCTGCCCAAAATCTCGTTGACAGCTGATCCATTTAAAATGATTGAAAAAGCAGATCAGTTTTGATCAGAAACATTTGCAAGACAAGCCAAAGGAGTCTCAGAAGTAGCAGCCTGTGCATCTGAGTAAGGATATTCCTTCACTGTGTTGTGCTCCACAGAATGGCTGAGGAGCACACATTACAACTGGTAGGGTAGGTGCAGAGGTGGTTTGGAGCCACCTTTGTGCTCCCGATACTGGGTTGGCTGTGTGCTGGGCTGGTAGAACATTAGTGCAGCCTGGGGGCTGCTCTAAACTTATGCTGGCTGCTAGTGGCCCCCAAGAGAGCATTATGACAGCTAGGGGTGGCTGTGAACAAAACCCCAACCATTTCCTATGCAACTACAAGAAGAGAGCTGATCTAGGAACCTTTATGTCCACTCTGCACCACACAAGGGTCCCCCTAATCTGGGTTTTCCTTCTGGGGCTGGCGAAGTCAGCCTTGAGGCTGCTTTGCACTCACTGCTGTAGTCAGAAGCTTAGGTTGCACAGCGGCAATGTTGTTTACATGGAGGGAATTAAATCCACTCCCCTGAAGGCTCCCTGTTGTGGGGTGTATGAGAGATGGGCCTGCACCAGAATCAGGACTCAGACACCCCCAAACACTGGGGAAGTTTGGATTGTATGGGTGTCTTCCCCCCCCGCTGTGGTGGCGTAGTGTGTGCGTTATTCCTGATTTCAGACTCATTGGGTTTTAGGTGGATGGTCGGACTGGTCAGAGTGGAGCCTGTGCAACGAAGACGGAATCCAGTATCGCAGCCGTTATTGTGAGATGCACAATCCAGAGTCATCCCAGTGCGTCGGGAACAGCACACAGTACCAAGACTGCTTGTCCAATGAAATTCCCGGTAGGGGCAGCATTACGTCACAGGGCAAAGATGGGTCAGGCCAGGAAGGCAGGTTTCTCTCAGGAGGAATTAATGTCAATCAACGTAGGCTGTAATTTCCAGAGCTGCCTAGGGGGTTTGGATGCCTATTAGAAATAATGGGAATGGAGTTGTCACACTCCTGCAGAGGTCTTTGAAAAGCCCATCTGTAACGTACAGTGCTTGGTGCATGACATGGATGTGGCAGCTCAGCTCTTCTGTAAGGCAATGCTATTTACAGCTACGATACAGTCAGTGAGCTGCTTAATTTGAATTGGGGCTGTTAACCCCTGCAGGGTGCAGTTCATGGTGGGTTAATTAAATGAACCCTGGCATTCGTGTGAACCTTGGCAACTGGAGATTGGTTAATTCAGACACCCCAGGGGAAGCATCCCACAGGACCAAGGTGTCTGCGCTAGTAGGGCTTCTTTCCCCTTCTAAAAGTACTTTTTCTGTGCTGCACCTTCGTGCCGCGAGGGTTTATACCGAGGTTTTGTTAAATTTCGCTCCACATTGTCCACCAGCCTCTCTATTTAGGCCTGCAGCTTGCTGCAGAATGCACAATCAACTTCTGCAAGGAACAAAGGGGTATTAATTTCCTAAATAATGCAACTGGTGGCAAAATGACAACTTTCCCCAATGCTTTCTCTTTGTTTAGTGATCCTGCCGGCCTCAAGCATTGATGAGAGCACGAACTGTGGAGGTAGGAGTTATTTTTATCTTAGCGTGGCTTTTTCTTTCTGGGCAGCATTGACCAAACCATTAATCTACCCAATTCTAATCCCATTGATAGCCTTAATTCCAGTGGAGGCTCGTTCTCTGAGTCAGATTGGAAGAATGTATTGCTCTATCCAGCTGTCAGTTCCAAGACTCTTATTTATTGCTGGTTTTGGGGTGGATCCTCAGAGTTGCTAATTAGCAAGGAACATATGCCTGCCTTGTTGTACCCCCTTTGTAAATGGTCCAGGAGAAATGAAGACATATTCCTCATGCTCCCACTATGACAAGCCAGCTGTTTGGAGGCAAGTGTTCTTCAGACATCTATGAAAATTTCAATGAGTGGAACATCCCAGACTATACTTTTGTAGTATAAATGACTACATGAGGTCTGAGAGACAAGGTGGGTTAGATCAGAATGGATAGTCATCCTCCCAACCATTCCCTTTCATTCATGTTCTTGTTTATCTCCCAAGAAGCTGCGTCTTCATTATGTGTAGAACTTGGAAGATCCAGTCATTAACTTCATCTCCCCACTGCCCTGTAAATCCTAGATAGATAAGGTCTTCTGAAGACTGTCAGGATTTCTGTGACTTGCCCTCACCGCTCCCTATAACACCATTGGGAACATGGATTACTGATTTTCTTGTAAATTTAAAAATGGTGCTAGAGGAGCTTCGCATTGGCGTGCTGGTAGATTTCCACGGATGGTGAACACAAAGCTCTCCTTAAATACAAATTGCCAGATGTCCCTGCAAGTCGTCAAGATGAACTGCAGTTTCTGGCCCATCCAGAGCAATTCTCCCTACCAAGAGGATGACAAAAAGACTATCCTGACAAAAAACTATCAGCAGTTTGATATGGAGCTTCTTGGTTTGTGGCTGCAGGGCAGTCAGTACCAATTACGTAAAGATTGACTTTATGCATCACTTCTTCCTGCCCAGACAATACAAGGTATCTGCTCCTATTCCGGGGCTCCTTATTAACCTTGCACTTCAGAATTGTGCATTGCTATTGACAATGTACGCTGCCTCCTTCTTCCATTGCACTTTTGTTTCCTGTTACAACGTATGTTATACCATGGCTAATAAATAATATTACTCAGTGTCTTACAATATCTGGCAAGGAAACTAATCAATAGAAGCTTCTTGTGCTGCATCTCGAAGAGAAAACCTACATTTAAAAAGTGATGAACCAAGAAAGCATCTTTGGGAACTGATGTCCTGCCTGTTTAAAACAAACAAACTCTTGCCCCCAAGATACTCTGAAAACACACTTGAAACTCAGGTGGCTTCTTTCAAGGGCCAGAGCTATTTGTAAAAGAGCTTCAGGTTTCAGAAAGGATTTCCTGCTCTGAATGAATGAAATACAGAAGAGACATGCCTCCTTGTGGAACTATAATCAGATTTGTTACAATATGGGCAAAGCTGGACAAGAGAGGAATACAACATCACTGAACTCATCTCATTCATTCATTTTTGCTATTGTAATGTTGAGATGAGATGCGAGAGTGGTTAAAGCAGAAGTGGATTTTCAGGAGGGAACTACCCTGAACAAAATTTCATAAAATGTAATAGGAAATTATAGTCTTTCTGTAGACTTTTTGGATCATCCTATAAAATATAATAGAAAATTATATCCCTGCTATGGACTTTTATACGTTTAAAAAGTAAACCATAGATTATGGGTCTACTAAATTCTATACATTCCTTCATGTAATTAATATAGAACCCTATTAAGTCTCTATAGAACTCTATCAAACTCCCCATTAAACTCTGTTTATATAGGGTTTTTTAAAAGATTAAAGAAAACAGTAAAATTATTGGGTGAAATTCGCTATTTAGAAAGCATGTTAATCAAAAAGTAAGATGTCACCGACCTCTGACAGGTAAAAAGAGGCACAGCTGTATCATGAGCAGACCAAGAATGAGCATCATTTAAAGCTATTAGCCAGGCAGTCACTTCTGCTTCTCCACACACAGTCAAGGTGAGACATCAGACTCTGCAGATGAATTCTTGGGCTACCTAAAAATTATGGTAGTATTCTGTGCAGTCTCTATCATAACTGGCTGCACTCAGGGGTTAGAACATCGATGTTTAGTAGTGCAGTGGTTCCTCTCAACTTTTGTGGCCCACCTTATTCTTGCTTGAAAGATTATGTAGCAGACCAAAGTCCGTAGAAATGTACATTTGGGCTAATGCTGCTGATTCTCTTCAGAGAGTTCCACTCTTCCGACTGGAAGGCAGCACCCTCTGATTGCAAAGGGAAACTAAACATGGCCACAACTGGGTGCTGCACAAGACTCTTCCAGTCTTCACTACTACATCTGCTAGTGCGATTTGTGCCATGGACTCCGTTCAGGGCTGTTACTCTTATTGAAGGTAGAGAACTGTTGGCTGTTTGGTTATACCCTGACTGTGTAAAGGCTCTGTGGGGCGATGCACTAATGAAGAACGTAAGAAGGATGACTCTCTCCTAGCATTTATTGACTTCCTCTATTCACCTCTACCAGCTACCTCCCACTGCCTGTGGTCTCTCCCGCTTGTAGATACACATCCCCTTCCAGCAGATAACAACATGCTGTGTTGGAAGTGTTTGAAACCTCAAGTTCTTCTTCAAGTGCTTGCTTGTGTCCATTCCATAGCTGTTTTTTAAGAGATCTGCTTCCTTTGTATTTTCTTTTCCCCCCACTGCCCATTTCATTTCCTTCTCATTTCCCCCCTTCCCCTGACCCCACCAGTGCACCTTCTAGCACACCTTTTAGTGTTGCTAAAACACCTTGTAGATAGTGGGGGGAGACCAATCACCAAATCAATAAACAAGATGACTGAGCACACTTAGGATACATTGGCTGTGTAAAAAAAGCCCTATGACCATGAGTCTCAGAGCCTGGGTCAACTGACTCAGGCTTGCGAAGCTCAAGCTACAAGGCTAAAGAATGGTGTAGACGTTCCCAGCGAGGGGGTGCGTCTCAGATTCTGGGCTCCAGCCTGCACAGGAACATCTACACTGCTGCTCTTCAGCCCTGATGACAGTCACTTGACCCAGGCTCTTGTGGATTTTCTTTTTTCTTTTTTGCATCGTTGATGTATCCTTAGGGATTACATAAAGGAGGAATGTGTCATGCTGCTTCCCCCCCCCCCCCCCCCCCCCCTGAATACTTTTGGGTAGCCAACAAAGAGGACTTTTATTTTCCAGTAGAAAAACCCTGAGTTTTTCTAGCCCCCTATTTCCATGACATGCCCATTCTTTGGAACCCATTAATGTGTATTGTCTACATGCCTCATTTCTTTTGCTGTCAGCTTAACACAATGTTTAGTTTCAATATCAATAGAGGGAGAGAGTGGTGAGACAGGGAAAGAGTTTTGAGAAAACAATGTATGGACCCATTAAACTCAGCAAGACAGAGCCGTAATGGGGAGACTGATTTGTACATTAGAACACAAGACTCTGGCTTCAACAGCTTATCGCCATCAATTCTGAGGTGTTGTAGCTCTGATTTGTACCTGTGCTCTTGTCAAGAGAGGAAGAAGGCTGTTCTTCGAAAAGTGCACCACTTGTTGTTTTGCTTGCAGGGTTTAGTCTCATCCATCTGATTGCCACTGGGATCTCCTGCTTCTTTGGTTCCAGTCTCTTAACGTTTGTGATCTATGTGTACTGTCAGCGCTGTCAGCGGCAGTCCCAGGAATCGACTGTTATCCACCCAACCACTCCCAACCATCTCCATTACAAAGGCAACACGACCCCCAAGAATGAAAAGTACACGCCCATGGAATTCAAGGTAGGGTGCTTTACAAGAAACACCACTGGCAAATTGATAATAGCTACATACATGTATATTTAGCTATGGTCTTAAGTATAAATGTATGTGTGTATGTGCTAATATGATACATATATAAAATGTAGATACATATATAAAGAACTCAGAAGGAGAATAACCTTACAGCATTGTTAGTGTTTGATAAAAAGAAGCAGGGGGAATGGAGAGAAAATTTGGAAAGCTTAAAGTACGAATAGCTATATTTATATAAACAGGATGAGATTCTTTAAATACACCAAGAGAATGAAAAGTAGGAGAGATTTGGTGAGGCCATTCATGGGCCAACAAAATAAGGACTGAATTCTGCCATCCTTAATCATGCTAGGTATCACTTTGCACGTAGCTCCACTAAAACCAATGAGGCTACTCAGTGTGTGTAAGGTTGGAAGAATTTGGTCTTAAGGACATAGGAAGAAATGGTGGTAGAACTCACGTGCTCTCTTGGCATCTGTATTTGGTAAGGAGAACATTAACAATACATCCATGGAGGAGTTGAAGGAAGGTGCCAGAGACAATGCGCTGGAGAAGACTGAGATTACTGGAACAATGGTAAACAAGTATTTGAGTAAAACAGAAATAATAATGGGTGATGTCTACAGATGATAGATGAGATTAGGGATAAGATAGCAGAATGGTGGGGTGGCAGGAAGGGACTTTGGGTGGAGTAGGCTGTTTTGGGACACAGGAACATTGGGGAGGATGGTTTGGAAGTCATAATAAAAACAAACAACTCCTCCTCCTGCAATAGTTCTGTACCACTGACATTTTGCTTATGTTGTCTATTACGGCTTGCCTGTCTTTCCTGTTTAGGCTATGATCCTGCAATAAGCACTGTGTAGGCAGACCCCTGTACCCTTAGACTTTGAATGATGCTCATTGCAGGATCAGGGCCATAGATTGTAAGCTCTTCATGGCAGTGACTATTTCTACCTATGCATTTTACAGCACCCAGCACGAGAGGACCTCAGTCCTGATTGAGGCCTTTGGGTGTTAGCACGATAATAATAATAAATAATAATAATAATAATGATAAAAGTGCTATACCAGGTAATTGGAAGAGAATGGCCATTGTTCTGGGACTTTAAAGAAAAATTATAAGAGTCTGAAAAGTACAGACTTATCTGGTAACTGTGGTCTTGATTGAGGTGCTGAGCACTTCCTCCTGGGTGCTACAGGCTGGGCCCCTCCTCTGCTGTTTAGCACCTTGCAGGATTCTGAAGTTGGTAAATGCAATCTCAAAAATATAGTTCCTGGTGACTTAAGGATACAATTGCCTAGTTTAATAAGGGTGCAGCATAATAATGAGAGTCATCATGCATTTGTGGAAGGTAAATCATGTCACACAAATTGGATTCCTTTTTAAAAATTAAATAAATATCGATCTAGGTAGAAGGAAAGCAGCAGACAATACCTGGATTTTGAGAAAGCTCTTGACAGAGTTTCACAGGATGGATTATCCTATAAACTCTCAGAATACAGGGGAGGTAATAAATTATAAAGATGGATAAAGGGTTGAGGCCAAATTCTGAGAGCTCCTTAACCACAGGAGTAAATTTTTCAGTTATGTGACTAGTCCTGACAATGTCTGTAGGCCTGCTCTAGTGAGTAAAGCCTGCTTGTGTGAGTGGCATTTTGCAGGACTGCTTTCTTGCTTCATGGGCAGCATGCAGAGGGCTGGAGTGAAGGGTGCATGTTCTTTTTGGAAGTGGGCAAGGAATGAATACTTGCAGGGCGCTATATGAATATTTTGGTAATGATATAAACATTACTGTAATGTGTAAAATCATGACATTTGCAGATGATACTAAAATAATGGGAGTGGTTAATATTCAGATGGATACAGCTGGTTACAGAATACTATTGATTGATTGAGCAAATGGATGTACTATGTAATATTGTAATATGTAATGAATGTAATATGTCTGTGTAAAGTTGATGCAATGGGGTGGGAATAATATCCAAGTGAGGCATAGTTTAAAACGGCAATGGATTAGTTACTAATGTATCAAAAAAAGACTGGGGTTTTTGACAGACTGAACATCTGAATATTTGGTCTTGTGTGCAGCTACAGTAAAAGCTAATAGAATGTGGGATTCTCTGAAGATGGGGTATATATTAGACAGAAATTCTTAGCATTAGTTAGATCACATTCTGGAGTGTCCAGTTAAGATTACTTTATTTGACGGAAGTTTTAGCTAATTGCAGACAGCCCAAGGTAGGGCAGTGAAGGTGGTTAATGGAAAGGAGGAACTCGCATATAAGGAATGACGGACAAGACGGGGTTATTTAGAGACCACTGAAAAGTGACACAACTGAAGTATGTAAATCTTAGGTCATTGGACAGACAAGAGGAAGAGTATAGGGTAAAAGGGACTTGTTTATTAAGAAGAATTGAAAGAGATCTTATTTTACAGAGGGAGTGGGGAATGGGTGGTATGGACTGGGTGAAGTATATTGATTTAAATGAAGCACTTTCTCCCTAATCATCACTCCTCCTGTAAAATAGTATCTCCTTAAATTCTTCTTGCATATAGCCCATCTTATCTTAAACCTCTAGTACTAGTCAACAGTCTTAGACTTACACTTCCATTGTGTCACTTCCTCACTGTTCTCTAAGTAATGCAGTGTCAGTGCAGTTAGAGAGAGGTTGTGCGTGTGTGTGGAACATAAGCCAAAGGAGTATTATTAGTTAGTTTTGTATTTGGGAGTAGCTGACAAACAGCAGCAGCATCTTGAGGGATTTTTTCACTGCTCGTTTGTCCCCGCCTTGACTGATCTCTGGTAGGAGTTTGTTTTGATGGGAGTGTTTGTGCCCTGCTCTGGTTTTTAAAAAAGGGAAACTTAAAAATGTTCTTAATGGTTTTTTAAGTTTTAAAATATATTAGATGGAATTATCATCACATTTTGGCTTGGCCTGTCAGTATTCTAAACACTTAAATTCCAGTTAATTTTCTGGGTCAGAATAATGCACACGGACAGGATGTGTATGTGTGTTCATATGGGTTAGTAAAACCTGAGATAAGGAAATATATGATCAGTCGGTTACTTTGCAGTAAAAGAAACCAGTCATGCACATTGACTGGATGCTAACATAAGGATGAGCATATGCACAGCTCTGTGATTTTCTCTATTCTTTTGATACTACTAAGACTTCTGCAACCACCTTTATTTTGTTTTCATCTTAAAATATGTTTGTTCCCCGGTCAGCAGGTGAATACGACTGAAAGTTTGACAGTGTTCCACTCAAATGTACAGCCCTGAATGTGGAATGTAAATCAAGGTGAATTTTGTATCAAGATAGATTTAATGAAGGTGGTCTTAGTGGGTATGAGCCTTGTTGGGACATTCAAGTGCAGCAACACATTAATGCAGATCAGATGTAAATACCATAGATGACAATGACCTTTGATGAAAACTTGCCAGGGCAGGATTTTGTACAAGAATGTTTTATCTTCCTGGCTTCTTTTGAATTTCTATCTTGCTTTGTCAGGGATTCTCTGGATCCTATTATTAGGTATTTTACCTGTGACATTTTAAAAGATTTCATACATACATTTTTATCAGTGATATGTAGATTTTAAGTTCTTATTCATAAATTGTAGAGAGAGACTTTTGGGGTCATCTAATAAGTAGTTCATGTTTCATTAATTAGTTAAATTCATACAGTGCTTTGACAATATCAAACACTGTGCAGTAAAAGGGCATGATAAAATAAGAATTAGCAGCTCTTTGCTCTGTGCATCATGGCAGAATGACTTACAGAACCTCTCACAACATCCCAGTACTATCAGGTTGATTAGTTAATAACTGACTATAATAGGGGAGAGCAAACCTGCAGGGGATTGGCATTCTTAGCAGGTTTTGTTTCTTCTGGGAATTGCTCAGCAATGCATTCTTGCCAATGGCTAGTTAGCTCTGTGCTTGATGTAAGAGAGGAGGGATTGTGGATTGAGGGCAAGGAGGACCCAGGGTCAGGGCTGAGCTGTTCTGAGATAGGAGCCTAGGAGCAGCCATGTCTGAAGACAAGGCTCGAACTGAACTTTCTCTTTTTTGTTACTAAAGGAGGCGGCTAAGTGTTGACTCTACAAAGTGTGTGGACTGTGTTTGAGAATAGTCTGGGAAAGGCACCTGCACAGAGGGCCAAACCCAAATCCCATTGAAGTCAATGGAAAGACTTCTATTAACTTCAGGGGACTTTGGATCAGAGTCATACCGATTAAGGAGAATTGCGTGTTTTCAAGATTGGGTGCAATGACAACCATGCAGAGTTTCTTCCCAGCTGTGCTTGGATTGACATATCTTTTTTTAAGGTAGCTTGTAGCTTTATTTTGAAGACATACCCATGTATCTTTTAAAATCAAACTCTCTGTAGAGAGGCCTCAAACAAATTATCAAAGCTTCCAGTTCCTCTAATACACATCTTGTCCTTGTCACCCCCACCAACCCTTGGAAACCAAGTAAAAAATCCTGAAGTTGTTGCTCAGGCAAAACTGCCATTTGCTCCAATGAGAGCTTTACATGTGATAGGACAGAGTGAAAACTAAGTGAGGATTTCAGGGTTGGGCTGTAAAAAAACGGGAAGAAACTTGTAAATGTTTGATGTGTCCCCTAGTGCCTGGAGTTTATAGGAAGACATCATACCACTATAAACTAACTTGGGTAAGTCTGCGAACATCACACTTACCCAACAAAGTTATACCTCTGAATGAAAATACAGTCATTAGAAAATATTCATAAATGGAAAAATATATTCATTAAATCCCATGGGACCTATATAAATCAAACAATCTAAAATAAACGCCTTTCAACAAAGTGTGAACAATCACACTGAGAGCCAAAGACTCATGTGTAGCAGATGACGCCCTCTGCAAGGGATGCCAGACAATGTCATCCACCCTTCGTTAGCAATCGCAAAATATTTCATAACAACAAAATATCAATGTGGGATCGTGAAAAAGAATTTCTGCCTTGCTGAAGCATAATCATTCTGAACGAATCCACAGTCTTAAAGATTGGTGCAGCTGTGTAGTGAGAAATAAAGTTTCAAGTGGGCTGTGGATATCTGTCTGGTTTTAAAAATCTTTCTTTTTGCTGCTACTGAAAATTGCATCTTTTTTAAAGCTGAGAAGCCGCTGGGGGTTCAATGACTTTTAGCTACTTTGGGTCATCCAGAGGTAAGTTTGTCTACATTATTCTTAGTTTGTGAGGGAATTTGCTTCTCTCACACTTGGAAAATTTAGGACTCAGTCTTCTATCATCTAATTTGATATGTTGCTACTTCAACTAAATTTAGCTAACCCACTTTTCCCCCATGTGGTCACAGCACATGCCATGATATCGTTGTGATATAAGAATTTGTTTTGTTTCAACGACCCTTTCACTGTGCATCATTTGAGTCCCACGAATTGGGCTATAAAGTTCAGATATTCGTCAACAACTTATGAAACAAAACACAATCAAGAAAGTTCTCAACAGTTTCCTGTTAGCATCAGCCTGGGCTCTGTGGTTTTTTTTTTAATGAGATTTAGCTGGTGCAATCTGATGGAACAACAACAAAAACCAGTAAATCAGATTGAAACATAAAATCTGTCCCCAGTGAATTTCACGTTTAACAAAGACTGTTTCCCCCGAGCAAAGTGGCATTTAAGAACATTAACTGTTTGAATGGCCCATTACGTGGCATTTAGTACTTGCCACGAGTATAGCCTTATTTGAAAAAGAATGTGTTGGCAAAAGAGCACTGAGCCTTTCATTGTATGATCCAGCAGTTGCAAATATCACTTCAGGGGAGTCTAGATTTACATAAGGAAAGTAAGAAAGCTCCTGATGGGGGAAAAAAGGATTAAGCCATGCAATTCAGCTGAAATCTATCAGTGTCTCTCTCCCCCATCCCCCTTCTTTATTTCATTGGGTCAAATCAAATTGAGCAGTCAGGCATGCCTGGATGTGTGCCTATTATGTGATGATTGTGCCCGTGGAGTGATCTGCATCTAGCAGAGGGGTCATTCCCCCATCACAGCAGTGATTCAGGACGGTGGGAGGGGGAAAGCTGCCCTCTGGTTTTCACATATGCCTCGGTTCTATAGATAATTCTTTTTAAGATCAGTGAAAACTGCCAGTTCGAGCTGGAATGTCTCATCGCTCTGGTTGTCCCAGATAGAGCTCTCCCATGGAATGTTAAACAGCTGCTCACCATGCTGCTGTAGTCCTCGGGTTTCCACGCTAGTGCGCGTCGTTGTTTTGCAGGGCTGTGGCTGCTTGCTGGGTGGCAGGAATCCAGATTGCCACATGGGTAATTGTCGAGAGAGCTTCAGTTCAATTCTCTCGATCCGTTTTTGACTTCCTCTTTGATTTTCAGTCCGCTTGAGAACCCTCTCCTTGTTGATGTGGATGCTTTATTCTTGTCCTGCCAAATGTTTAATGCTTACTCAACTCTCTTCCCCCGTCCCGAGGGTGATAAGCACGTGAGCAGGATCTTTGCTAGTGTCCCCTGTTCTGCCAGCTGTGCACCCCATCTAGTCATTGCAAATGCCAGGTTTGTCTTTCATTTGGGGTGACATTTACTTGTTTCCACACTGAAGAAAAGGAGAATTCAGGGAAGAAGAAGTGGCCAGTGTGGATTCGTGAGGGAATTAAACAGTACGGAGGTGAATCGGCTACTGTATATTTATCTATTGGCCAGCACAGGGCTGCTGAGTTATGTCCTAGGCTCCTACTCCGAACAGCTAATGGTGATTCGTCTTTGGCTCAGGGGGCATGGGACCTGTGCTACTGGAGAAGGAAGATGTGTAGTTTTCCCTCCACTGCTGCCACGAAATCCGGAGAGGCAATGGTATGCAGCATAGTCAAAACTATAAAGTCCTGAGTGGCCGTGGACTAATAATAATATAAAAAGAATTGGTTAAAGCTTTGCAGAAGAGGTGAGGAACCCACAACAGCAGAATGCTAAGCAAAGCGATGAAGAGGCGCTTTAGAAATATATTAGGGAAACAATAAATACCAAAGACAGTGTAAGCCCAGTGATACGTTTGGAGGGAGACTATATTAATTTTGAGTCTACAGTAGTTGAGGTACTGAATGACTTCGATAATTGGAATAATAAAGAAAATGAGTCTGGTAATTAGGAAATAATGAAGACCGTCAGTTCTAAAAATGTGAGGTCAGTTGTCTGGCACCTGGTGCGGCTCAAGAACAGGACCCTGACACTTTGTGTCTTCCTGACACTCAGGCTGCTAGGCACCAGGACGGTCCTGAGGAGCAATTGAGAGCAGCGTCGGGGCTGCTGTAAGATGCATTGGCTGCTCCCGAAGCCTAGATTGCTGGAGTGCAGCAACACGCCATCTATACCACCTCCTCCCCTCCGTCCCATCCCCTATACAGGGTTGGTTTGGCATCAAGTTAAGTATGCTGGCTTTGCCCTGCCCTCGGGTGCTTGTATACCAGGGGAATTCTCATTAAACCATATCTAGAGAGTACCAAGCATTAAATACAAGGGAAGAGAGAGCTCTAATCCCTATTTAACTAATTGAATAGCTGTTAAACCACCAAACCTGGTTCACTTCAGTCCCAGGAGAAGCTGCATTAATTCCATGTAAGGCCAGCTGGATTCGGTGCTAAGAGGAGATAGCTGGAGGCACATGGGCCCCTATTCCGAAGAGTATTTAACTTCAGTCCATCCTCATTAACCATTAGGGCTCAGGTTCTTGGCCATAATGGAAAAGGAAACTAGGAGCAATGACTGGAGTGGGCCATATTGGGCTTTCAGTTATGCCTGGGCAAATGGTTTGAAGCCCATCTGTGTAAGTGTTATACGCAGGCCACCCGGAATTAATTTTTTGCAATGCAGCATCACATCCTTTGAAGTGAAGGTTACTTGGGTGGGACTGACAGCTGAACTGGGACCCCGTAGGCGTACAAAGAGAAATGAAATGTGATCACTTCTTCGGACTGAATTCCAAGGTTAGAGGAGAAAGGGACTGGTGCTGTAAGATAGCTAGGGCTAGCTCCTTGTCTGTTGTACATTGGCGTAGCTCCACTCACCCATACGCTTTAGTAAACATTTGGCATGGGGCTGTACAAAATCTGATTTTTGGCAAATAGATTCAGATCAGCTTGGATTTGAGGGCTGCCACCGAGATTGAAAATTGGCTAATAGACCATAAATGGTGGGCAATGATTAATGGCAACTACCCATGTTGTGGGGAGGTGTCTTGTGGGGCATAGCAAGGATCAGTGTAAAGCCTGGTTTTCTTTGACATCTTCATTAACAATCTAGGAGAATGTGCAGGCAGCATGTTAATTACATTATCAGATGATACTAAATTGGGAGGTGTGTCAAACATCAGCCACGATAGAAAAATCATGGGAAAGGACTGGAAAGGAAATAGCCAGGTGAGATTTAGCATGGGGAAAAAGCAAAGCAATCTTGCGGAAGGTATGCAAAAGGCAGCTATGTAGTTGGAGGGAGCTGTCACACTGTCTGAAACGGCTCATCACCATGAGCACCAACCACAGGGCAGACTGTCGAGAAGCAGGGCAGAGACCCCAAACTAGTTGTGTGGTCTATAATTAGATTTCACCAACCCAGTAACAAATGTGAACTCCTGAAGCACTATAACAGTCTTACCATGGCATCACAGACAGTCCCCTTGCGCATTCCAGTCTGTCTTGCCACCCAATCAAGAGAGATTAATGATAGGTGGTTGCTATGCACCAAAGAGCACAAAATATTTAGGTTACTCTCAGCCCCAAGAGACGGTCACTTACCCCAAGTAAATGTATACCTTCGATCTCACACAAAAGACAATGCTTGTAGCCAAGCCTAGTCTAAACTAGCTAAGGATTTATTAACTAAGAAAAAGAATGAGAGAGTTAGTGTAAGGTTTAAGTAGGCAAACATATACACACAAATTAGTTAGAATGTATGGTTTCAAAAGGTGACCAAGTGGAAGTAATCTGTCAGCACTGAATCTGTGGTAGGGCTAACCCAGATTCATCCTGGGGATCGCTGCTTCTGGTTCATAGTGCTGGCCCTGTGAGAGTCCAAACAGTAAAAAAGCGATGAAAATTTTTCTTGTCAGCAAGTTTAATTTCCCACTTCCAGAATTGAAGCTGATCTGATGAGTTCTTTGGCATGTAGCCACTTCATGGGTGCGCGGGGGCAATTAACAGAGGCTTTATATTGTGATGTCCCACAATGGCCCTGTTAGTTTTGATAGGCCTTCTTGATGGGCAGGAGATGATCCATCCTGATTGAGTTCAAACATTTTTTTTTAGTTAAAAAGCAAAAACTTACCTTTTATTTCATAGCACGTGATAAGATATTGTAAGTAAGATTAATGCATGCAGCAACTTATAAGCATGTCATCAAGCCTAAACAGTAAACACATTGTCATAAGTCCAGTACCCATCATAGCCACGCTGACACACAGGTGAAACAGACTGGTTTCCAGCAATGAATTTGTGAGTGCTCAGCTGAGGCCTAATGCCATGGCAAGAGCTGGCATCTGGTCTAACAGCATCACAGGAGGTTCTTGGCAAGCAGGAAGGCTGTCAGAGCCCTAAGGGAAGCATTGGTTGGCAAATTAGACCCTGGCTGTACAGTGATTTTTATTTTATTTTTTTTTGCTGCGGTAGCTATACATGTGTAACTCCCAGTCTGAATGCCCTGTGCTGCTCTGATGTGGCGCTCACACCTCGCCAATATGTTAGCAGGGTAGGTTGCACTGATGCAGTGCGCGTGCATGCACACACACACACACACACACACACACACACACACACACGGGCTATGTGTACTAGTGTAGCTACATCGTTGTAGGGCTTATCTGCACGAGTAATGCTACAGCTGTGTCACTGTAGCGCTTCAGTGTAGACCCTGCTTACGTTGACAGGAAGGGTGCTTGGGTCAGTGTAGGTAAGCCACCTCCCCAAGAAGGGAGTGATTCTTTTGTTCACCTATCACTCTCTACACTGTGGGATAGGTTGGCTTAACTACGTCACTTGGTGTGTGTGTGTGTGTGTGTGTGTGTGTGTGGATTTGTCACACCCCTGGGTGCCGTAACTAGATTGACCTAATTTTTGAGTGGCGACCAGGCCTCGGAGATGAGCTTGCCATGTGTTACAATGGCAGACAAAGCCACTGTGATTTTGTTGGTCATGCACAGAGCCATCATAGAGCAGGGATTCTCAGGCATAGACTGCTACCCTAGCCCCAAACCCGTGACTCGTTTGCCAAGACCACTAGTCTGTATTTCCACAGCACTGTTGGGACTGCAGCTGACATTTTGTGGTCCATACTGAGCACCTCCATACTGGCAAAACCGGAGGGAAATTTTGGGGTGTTGGTTGCTTGGGGTTTCCTTTGTGTCTGTGCGTGCCTGGCACATGGTATGTGCTACTGGAAACAAATAACCAATGATACTGCTCATGCAGAGAAGAATAACAACTACTCATGAGTCTGAGGTCACTATGGGTGTGACTTGGACAAATTACTTAGGGGCTGATCTAACACCCAGTGATGTCAGTGGAAGGACTCCCATTGACCCAGTGCCCTTGGGAATCAGACTCTTACATTCGTCCCAATTCAGAAAGATCCTTAAACATGAGTGTTGTATGTGCCGAGTTCCATTTACTTTAGGGGGATCGCTTAAAGTTAGGCAGCTGCCTAAGTACCTTTCTGAATCGTGACCTTAATATATCTGAGTCTTTGTTTCTCCAGGTATAAAAGGGGGGTAACTTGGCTACCTCACAGGGATGTTGAGAGGATTCATTAGTTATCTTTTAGTAAATGCCCTATACATGCTACGTATGATTATTTCTTAGCAGTATTTTGATTTGTTTAATAACTAGTCTTAGCACATCTACAGTCTCTGCCTCTATGCCATGGATCGGAAATACGAGTGTTATGATCTATGTAGTACCAAACAGTGAGTGAAGAAGATCTTCCAGTCTAAAATACAGACCGATGAGACTAGGAAGTTCACAGGCTGGGATGGCATTGCGGCATTGTTTTCCAATAGCAAACAATTGGGGGGGGCATAGTTAATAAGGCCCCAAGCCCTATACATGTGGCTTTCTTTACACACCCTGAAGAGTCTCATGGAACTACTTCAAGAACAAACTTCTGGCCTCATTGCAGTCCGTGGAAGTTGTGCGATTGACTGCAGCGGAGTCAGGATTTCACCCAAAGGTTGTACAGTTCAGGAGATATGAAAGTCTTTGCAGCATCAGAGAGGACGTGTGTATTTAAGGACGACTTGACAGAAGAGACCTCAGAGCCTCTGAATTTTTTTTATAACGTGTGGCTAATAAACCCATGGGCTTCCGAAGCCTTTTCCAGCATTTGTCTGTATTTCCAATAGTGGTTATAATGTATAGCATGAGAGGCATGATAATGTTACAACATCCTGTTTGTGGGAGAGGAGAGAGGGCGGTGTATATCATTTGTTTTGTTAGTGCTAGTAAATGCCAAAAGGGTTGATTTTAATCATATGCTTTATTTATTTTTAATGTAATTGTTATGTTAATTATTCCCCAATTTGCTGGTTAATCATAGTTCTGAGATTGCCACCTTGCACCACTCCAGAGAAGTGCGATCTGTAGGAAATTGTTCGTAAGCTGAATCCATTTCAGTAACCCTTATCTATTTGGCTAATGTTGCCATGACAGAATAATTTCCTCTCATGAGAAGGGCCTGGCTAGCTCCATAAAACATAAATAATCGGTATTGAAAAAGCAATTACCCAAACTGATTTTACTACGAGGAAAACGAGACCCATAAAGAACACAAAAAAGGCAGAAGGCTGGAGCTGGGATGCTTTATTGTCATTATGTAATTCTCTTCTCCCTCACTCCTTCCCCATGGAAAAAGAAGTGTCCAGCTTGCTGTCTCAGATCACTGTTACTACAGGATATTGGATACTGCTACCAGTGAAAATGGGAACCAAACCACTCATTTTATTCTTTAAAAGCTTAATGTTGTGCCTCTGAATTCATGATTCCACTTAATTACAGTGGAAGCACGATATCAAGCTCTACTTGCATATGGTCCCAATTTGGACCTTGTGGGGTCCCATTGTGAATGAGTGGTGTAGTCTAATGCTGTGTCTCCCTAAAACAGTCCAGTCACTTCGCTATCTAGACACCAGTTCCAGGCGATTGCTTAAATCCGCTGCACAATGCACGACAAAGCTTAAAGCTGTATGGAGTGACTTCAGTACTGTTTGGCTGGCTTACTTGTTGTGTTCCTCTTCACCTTACGCATCGTTTAGGACCAATATGTTTTTAATGGTAGAAAGAGATCTCGCATTATATACAAAACTGCAAGAGTGGAAGTGCAATCATGGCATTTTAGAGGAATCTTGTGGGGGAAGCTACAGTTGGAAAGCTATGCATCCTGAAATAAAACCTCTGAATCCAGGATGAGATTAACATGGTGATTTAGGGGTTAATCGCAAATGATGAGTGAGATGTTACAAGAGGGTCACCTAACTAAAAATACCTGCTGTCTAGAAAAGGGAGAGAGAGAAATATCCAGCAGTGGCAGAAAGATGTTGGGGCAGATTTTCTGCTTGTACACATGGTCACAGCTCCATTGATGTTCATGCAGCTATGACAATTTACAGAAGATGAAGATCTGCCCTCAAGATCCTAGGAGATCTCCAAAAAAGGGACAGGAGTCTGAAGTGCTAAGAGGACTGGCCAGATGTGGAAGTAAATGGAAAATAAGGCACTAGATGAGGCCTACTAGAAGTCTTTCTGTATTATTTCACTGTGTTAGAAATCCTGTTGTTTTAACTTAGATTTTGGAGGTATATGTATGGAAGGAAAGTATTTATAGCGAATACACTTTAAAAAATTGCCCTTTTCACTAGAGCTGGTCAAAAATGAGGAAAAATTGAAACATTTTTGTAAAAAACATATATTATTTTTTTAGTCAAAATTTGAAGCTTAGCCAAATTTTGATCAAAAAATTGAAATTTGGAAAAGTTTGAGCACAAATGTATATGTCCAAGTAACAAATGTACATACAGGGCATATATATCCTAGATCAAACTGGATTTGCACTGGATTTTCTATATTATTAAATATCGTTATGTGTTGATAGATGTGTCGGATTATAATCCAGTTCGCTAATGGATTATGATTTAATGACTTGGAACAAGGGCAGAATTTTTTGCATGGGATAAGGCTTATGGGATAGGAGGTTAGTAATCAGAAAGTCTGAATGTTTTACTTAGCCTAAAAATATGACTATAAAATGATTAAAAAGATCTAGCGAACAAATATACCATAATGCCAGTCATATTTAAGAGTACTAACACTCTGCTTTATTGAACCTTTGTCTTGGATGGGATGCAACTGAGTGTGCCTGCGTTTATATGTTATATAATGCACGCACACACATGTCCATGCAAAATATTCCATCCAATATAACATATATTTTATATAAGCTTCAGCAGTTATGACAATATATGAAAAAGGGATTTTTGGGAGCATTATGCTTCTACAATTATTTTAATGCCAACTATACCCTGCTTATACATTCTGTAAATATTGGGTTATTCAGTGTTCTGCTAGCCCAAGGTTAAACATTAGATTTCAGGACATTTTTTGTTTAAAATTTGCTGACCGCAATAGTATGTCAAAATGCAGCATTTATCTCAAACCATCTCTCAGTAATCTCTTTCTTCACTTTTTTGAAAATGTCCATATATGACAAACTAATATTCCTAGGACAGAAGAGTCTTTCTTGTGTTTTATTCATATGCCAATATAATACAGTAAAAAATCTTTTAAAGGAAGAAGTTTAAATTCTAGTGCCTGCCCTTGAGTAATGGGTTTTGGTCAGATTAGCATATATTGCTGGCAAGCCATCTGCTAAAAGGTTCTTGGATGGATAGACTGGCAAATACAACTTGGCTTTGCTGATACTGCTGATCTCCAGGCTGAAGGAAGCAGGTGGTAGATATTTGATCAGTGTGATCTGAGTTCTTCTTTGCTCCTGAATGAAACAAGTTTATATCTAAATCTAGCTCATAGGCATTAACATCACCATAGATTCTAAGTGCTGCTACAAGTCCTGTAGTAATTCTGATACTCTTGTGTGACACCTCGCCTCTAAAACTGCAGTAAGATTCCTTCTTCTCAGGGCAGGATGGGGCCGAAGCTGAGAGCGTGAAACCCCTTTCCCATCTGTGTTTGGGAAGGTTCTCAGATAGAACTGTGTATTGCCCAGACATTGTGCACTGAGTGATATTTCAACCCTAGGAAAGGGTGGAGTTACCTACATAAGACCTTTAAATGCAAAGGGGTGGGAGAAATGCATATAGCCCTATCCCTCCTGCTCACAGATAACCACTAAGAGAGGTTGTAAACATCAAGGAGGAAGAGGCATTAGTTAGTGCTACTAATGAGGGACTATAGCTATGAGTGATGGGATGAAATTAAGAAAGGGACAATATAAACTCAACATCAGGAAAAGAGTCCTGACAATGAGGCCTGTTAGGCTGTCAAGTGATGGCAACACCATTGCTTCAGCTTTTTAAATGAGCCAATATAAAATCTACCACAATCTACACTGGCAGAGGCAAGTCTCTTCTCCTTGTATCTTCCCGAGAGCTGTGTGGAGGGTAACCTGTGCTGCACCCGCTGTACTGGATTAGCAAGATGAGCGCCTATGGTGATGAGGCCCATGGAAGTTCCTGGAAAGACAGATAGCAAGTGTCTCTTCTCTGAGGGCATTTATGCTTTCCTCTGCACTGCACATGCATGATGCTTTCAGCTGCCACTTCCTGGGCACTCAGCTGCTGAGAAACAGCATGAACATTGCCAAGATGACGGAGCTTGTTGCTGGGCTTTGGTGTTGGATGCGGTTGGTTTTGGGGCGGGAGCCAGCACTGTAGCAATGAGTGCACAGGAACTTGCCATCTCAGAATCATGGCTGGAGACCCCTGTCCGTTCAGTGTGGGCCAAATGCGCCCCTGGGGTAACTCCATCGAGTTCAGCACACTGGGAATAAAATTTGGTCCATCGTCTGAGTCGTGGCCTACCTTGATGGAGCAACCCATGAAAAATCTTCAGAGGGGTGGTTTGCCACCTCTGCCTGTCATCCCTGCCTAGAGAGAAAGGCAGGGAGCAAGGGTTAAACCTCTTAAAACAAGTGAGGCAGCCCCCCAAGATTTAATTGCAATCCACTTCTGGATTTTTGGATTTCTAAAATTCACTGCTGCCTAATTTCCCCTCTTGCAAAAATATCAACCAATTTTTAGTGCCTGGGAGCTTAATCATCTATTTATTAAAATAAGACCAACAATATGTTTGAGCTGGAAAACATTAAGGTGCTGTACACTGATCATATTTATTTAGGGCTTGTTCTGCCATCCTAATATTGCCAGAGACAAATTCTTTGCAGCTAATTGCATTATAAATCCCTTAAACCATTTTCATAAGGTATTTCCCAAAGATATAAGACCTTTCAGCAAAAAAATAGAGAGCAAAGAAACAATTGTGGGTTTTTTTCCTAATTGTTATAGGAAAAAGAGCGAGAGAAAATGAATGCAAATTTTGTTAATTAAATGCAAAGCTTGCTTTCAGTCACGAGATTTAAAGTGTTGCAGGATATTCTGAAATTTACAGTCATTCCAGCTGAAGACCCAAGGAATAGGGGCTGTGATTTTCATTTTTAGCTAGAGGTGGGCCCTTATTTCTGACCAGGATTTGATTGTCACCAAATTTCAGGGGTGTTTAGGTCTGGGGTTTTGATCTGGACTCATCTCTACTCTGAACCCTTAATGAAATTGCAAAAGGAGATCCAGCTAAGCTGCAGCTGCTGTGACCGCCTGAGGGCATCCCAATTGGCCAGCCCCCTCTCACACATCCATATACTGACAGCCCGCTCCTCGCCACAGTATGCAACCCATGAGATTTCTCTCAGCATCATCTCAGCACTTGGCCATGTAGGATGCCACTTCCTCACTCGCCTGCTCCTCTTGTCCCCGTTTATGCTTCTGAAAACTACTGCGCAACTGAGTGGATCTGGCGGTGTTTTATGCTCACTTGGAGAATGGGGCTCCACACGCCTTCTGTGGCGTGAAGTGTTTAATTGCATGTGTTAAGTATATGGAGCTAATTCAGACTGGCTAGGAAATAACAATCCTTATGTACAGTAAGCAAGAACAACTCCATTCATTTGCCTTGGAAGATCTCCCGAAGATACCAATAATAATACTTTGCACATATAATGTGCCTTTTACCCAGGCATCTCAATTGTTTGACCAAACTGGGTGTTTTTATCTTCATTTTACAGATGGGGAGTCTGAAACAGAGAAATTAAATGAATTTCCCAAGGGCACACTGAAAGTGGCAGAGCCAGAGTATTTAACTCAAATTCCCTGACTTCTTGCCCTGAGCTTTAACCAACAGACTACTTCGTTTATTATTTGCATGATTGGGAGCAACGCATAACACTTCCTATCACATCTTCCTTTCATTTCTGAGGGCAGAAGACATTCTTATCCCTTATTGGCTAGTTGGAGATTATCTAGCATTTGCACCTCTAAAGTAGGTGCTCTGCCCATTCTAATAATATTTGGCATGCATATAGTGCCTGATGCTACCTTTATGCACAGAGAGCAGTGCTTCACTCACACATGGACACTGCTGAAGCGCCTAGGACTATATGCACGAGTAAGGTACTTCTCAGTTTGGAAGGACTGGGCCCTGAGCACTTGTTGAGCATTAGCCAGTTAATCATCACATCACTGCTGGGAGATAGGTAAGTAAGCGTTATTATCCCCCTATGGCAACAAGTGAAATAATTTGCCCAAGGTCATAGTCTGCCAGTAGAGGACTCATTAGAACTCATTTGCATGATAACACAGGAGTTCCGGACTCCAAAGCCTATATTCAGTCCTCCGGACCAGGCTGCCTTTCAAATGGGTGACATTCTTCACTCCAGATGGCAAGACGCTTGAACTAGCCAATCTCAGAGATCTGCACCCTTTTTGGAAGTGCAGTGTGCACCTACTTTAAGGGTATAAGTGGAATACATACCTTGCGTTGCCTCAGAACAAGGGACAAATTCTTTGTTGCAGCATAACAGATTAAGGTCCCCACACGAGATTGAGGCATGCAATTATTGAAAAATAAAAGCCTTCCATGAGCATGCGTCATAAGTGCAGTGCATTGTGGGATTGAAATGACATCACTAGCAAGGGAAAGGATCTATTTTCTGAGAGGTGTGTTCTCCTCCAATTATCATTTTGAGCTGGTAACACCTGGCATGTCAATGGATTTTACACCAAGGCAGGGAGGGAGGAGGGAACCAATTTCTGGTGGCATGAATATAAGTGATGAGGGGAAGGAAAAGTCCCTGCCTCTTTTCTAAATTCCAGTGGTAAAAAGGTACTTTTGTATTTTTCATTTTTTCTGCTGCTATTGACAACACTTGCTACTTGGTTGTTGAATTTCTTGAGTCATTTTAGTTTTTCAAGAAGTGACCATGACTTGTTACTTATACTGTAGCTGACAGAAGTGACACACTTAATATCGGGGGGTCCAAACCTGGATATCTACCAATGGAGATGGAGATCAGGTAAATGTGCACCTGCTCTTCCAAAGAGAAAAGAAGTGCCATTTTGGTAACTGCTGTGGCAGGGAGCTGGCGGCTGTACAATGAACACTCTGGAAGGGAATAGATTGAGTGTAGTTCACCACTCAGTCTTCGTTAGGCCCAGCATGGTTGTGTGACAATGATGATCAGACATCATGCCATCTACTAGGAGAATCTGGGTCTCTGGAGAAGACTCTGGATTCTGGCTCTAGTAGTGGCTGAGCACAGATCCACTCACGCAGAAATGGCAAGAGCAGTGGGGACACCCACTGACTCCACAAAGAGAAAGAGCCCTGTATGGTACACACCCATCTTACCCTCCCAGTTGGAGGGAAGGTGTAAGTGGCCTGGGTTGGAGACCATGCTGGAGAAGGAATCTGAGAAAGATCTGAAGATAGAAAAGAGCAGTTACAAAATAGTATTTATATATCTGTCATTTCTTTTTTACCTTTTACAGACGCTTAACAAGAACAACTTAATACCAGATGACAGGACCAACTTCTACCCCTTGCAGCAAACCAACGTATACACTACAACCTATTATCCCAGTACACTGAACAAATATGACTACAGGCCTGAGGCCTCCCCTGGAAGGACCTTTACCAACAGCTGATGATGGACAGACTGTCCCAGGACTGGATCACATCCTATATGAATTGTTTTTTAAACTGAGTTTATGGACCAAATATTGGCCCGGTCTCTAGATGTAAATATTGTACAAGTAGGGCCTTTTTTTTTTTTTTTTTTTGGTTAACTATTACTTTTAAACAGCACATCTCCTTAAGTGGACAGAATGCTTATGGACCATGGACCATTGCATTTATGCATAGGCTTTTGTGACTATTTGGCTGGAGATGGCACTTAATGCTGCAAATAGTCATGGCTGGATGATCAGTATTTCTGTTTGAGGCCTGAATTGCCAAGGAGTTGATTACATGCTGCACTAGGTTTCCACTACGCTATACCAGTGTGTTCTAAGAAACGTAACAGATAGCATCATGGAGCAAATGATGATTGTACAGTGAGGCGCACTCTTGATGTGACTAGACAATGATGGTACATTGAATGATGAGCTGCATGGGAATCCAGCATGCTAGGAACTGGAAGAAAGTTCTGCAAAAATAACTTTCTCTGGTGGTGTTTCCAGCATCATCAGAAGATTCCTTACCTATTGCAGGAAATAGCCTCTACAATCTTCTTTGGTAACATCCACTTCAACTGAGGAAAGAAAACACACAAACTACTCTACCCAAAGAAGCATTTCAGAATGTTTCCAGTCTTAATTAAAATAAAATTGTACAGGCAATGAGATGTAAATGTTGGACTAATGAGACATGGATTGCATATCAAAGATATTTACATCACTGGAAGAAATGTGAGGAGTGCTGAACATGTGCCATGAGCTTTCTTTGAAATGACATTTACTCTTTTTTCCTCCAACTTTGATTCTGATCATATCTGCAAAAAATGACGACTGAGGGCTAAGCCTCCTCTTGTGAAATCACTATGCTTGGGCCGAATTCTTATTTTATTCTTATTTTTTAGTTCACTTATTTCTGAAAAGTGAGAAATTCTCAATTTTTGGCACGGTATTTTTCTAAGGAATGTATTCATAGTATACCATGATGCAGAAAATCTGCTGCACATTCTTATAGTGTCTTCCAGTCAGTACTCCATCAAATAATTATACATCTGAATAATGTGCATTGTTTGCCAATATTTCTTTAGATTTCTCAGCTAGAAACAAAAAAAAAATCTTGCTACAGTTATTACAGTAAGTTGGGACTGTAGCATTATTAAACATTATATCCAGCCTTGAAATGTAATTTTGTGTGTGTGCCTGTGTCCTTCAGAATTGTATTGGACTGCTGCAGAAGTTATGGTGTGTACAACCAGATGTATGTCTGACATTACTGTTTGGCCAAAAGAAAACCTATCGCCTATGCTTAATGGACAGTTCCATCAAATGTGTTAGCAATGTGAGCAAGTTTGACACTGTTAATATTTCTAGCTATTTATAATGAACTCCTGATGCTAAGATTTTTAGAATGTCACAATACTGAGCATGAGATACGAGTACAAAGCAAAACACGCATGAGCTCCAAGTAGCTCCAGAACTTGAATTCTTTGTATGCATCTTACTTCAGCAATTGCCATGTCTATTTTCAGTCATTGCCTTGGATGTGTTTCAAGCAGTTTGGGTTATATTTGTTACATTCAACAGATTTCACTGTAAGCCAGAACTTTGCTAGTTTCTCATTGCTTTCACTTCACAGACACTTGTCTGGCAGGTTGGGCTGAGATGTAGCTAGTCGTTGCACACACACTCATTCATATAGGTGGTAAATGGGAGCTGAGACAAGGCTTTGCTGCTCATGACTCAAATGTACAAATCCTAACGTTGAAGAAGAGCAGAGGTGGATTCTGTAACCTGGTGTTACAGTGTAGAACCAAAAGCAGGAGAACAAAGTAACCTATTTCTAAACTAGGTGAACCCTAACCTATGCGAGTGGTCTGTAGCTGTAAGGAAATAGAATTTTATAATACATTACATCAGTGAGCATCTTCAATTAGCTCAATAATTTTTTGCTGGCAACTGTACCAGTTTAGCTGATGCAGCTTCCGCTCCCATTTACACCAATGTAAATTGGGACAAACTCCATATAAATAAAATTAATCTGGTTCTAATATTAGTTTCTTCCACCTATTCAGCTAGATGTCCTCTAAACCACCATGGTGATTAGGCTGTTCCAAATCCCAGTCTTGCAATGTGAATGGAAGGGAAGGCAGTAAGGGTGCACTGGACACAGAACATTAAGACACAGAGGCACTGGTCACAAAAGCCCCATTGATTTTCAGTGGGCGTTAGGTACCTAATTCCCTTGAGGCTATGAAAAATCCCAACCTAAAGTTACAGGATTGGTGCAGAGCCCAGTGATTGAAAACTGTTGCACTAGACAAGCAATAGGGATTTGCCATCTCTGACAGCAGTTCTAAAAAACCATTGAAGCCCAAGATCACTATAGACATTAATTACAAACTAAAGCCATTTCTAAGCTTCCATTTCAGATGGTTCCGTGTTGGAGAGTTATACTGGCATCGTTTATTGGCAGGATTACAGCTGCCGTTCTTAAAATTGCGAGCAAGTGAGTCAAACCTTGCAGGGTTTTTGGAGTTTTTTGCCTCTCAAACATTTCTATTTGCAGACTCTAAACTGCCTTTAAAAAAAAAAAAAAAGCCATGTAACAGCTGAAATTATTTAGTCTTTCAACTCAGTGATCACTGCTTCCATTGTGCTCAAAAGGTGCATCTCTTATAGTATTTGTGGGCATTGGGGCAGGGGGTATATTTTCATCAAGACATTTCAGAGTCATTCATATTAGCCAGTCGAATGGCTTCATGGACTTGGCAATCACAGTGAGAGTTTTTAGCCTCCATTCAAACAGAAAGTAGAAGTGGGGGGTGAGGGAGGAAGAATGGGGAACCCTGACCACTTATTACTCCATTAACGTGAGGGTTAATGCGAGGTGAGGTGAATTCCTTCTGCGCTCTCCAATGTGGGCCAGGTTAATGACACAATATACAATTATATTCTTGCGTTTGTCTGGTTCTAGCACATAATTTGGCAACCAGATCATCCGATCTGTAATGCCCATAGGAGATTGAATTGCTCCTCCAGCCACACGTTATACTGCTTACATTTCCGAGCCTTTTTTAGGGTCATCTAAAAGTAGGTGTAGTGTGCTAGCAATGCCTCTGGTTCTATAGCAATGCTTTTTAAAAGCAGCTTTGGCTTTTTTTTTTTTTTTTTTAATTTTAGAAAAAGAAACAAAATGCTGATCAGTTACAGAGCAAGAACTTGCATTGATCTTGCAACTGCAAAGGTAACTCTCTGCAAATATTTGGGATAGGATACAGCTGTACAGCCTGATGAATGTAGTAAGTGTCTTGCACTCAACTGTATGGGGGGGTAGCGATTAACTAAGTCATTCTTTTTCCACCTCCATACGAAGAGATGCATTACACCCTTGCTCTAAAGGTTGCATGTATGGAGTTATCCACTCCCCATTCTAAAACAGCTGTTGAATCATGCTGGATTGAGACATCACTTATAAACAAGACCAATCAGCAAAACACCCCATAGTAAAATTCCTGGAGAAAGGCTGTGCTGTTGTTCTAAAAATGTACTTGTGAATGTTTGTAAATATGAGCCACATGCTCTTCTTAAAAACACATGAAATGTACAAATACCAGAGAAGAATGTTTTTGGTGTAATGACTGCTGTTATTAATGCCTTATTCTGAGAATATGAAATAGAAGTTTTACTGAAATTAAGGTAGAGAGTGGGAACGGAAGCTGTTAAGTGCCACATGTAGGATATCCCAATGATTAATTTGATCAGATAAGCCCCCATCAAGATGAAATTTCTGTCCATAGAGATCAGTTTATTCTTTGTACCAAATGTATGAATTTTTTATACCTATAAAATGTAAATCTAAAGTTTGTGTAATAAATGTAATAGTATGCATATCTATCAATCCATAGATAGGGTATATATTGATAATATACACACTGTCTATCCATCCATCCAAATACCTGCAGAGAAAATTTAGACTAAGAAAGGCAGTGCTGGTGTTCAAACTCCATGGCGAAAGACCGAAAATAAGGATTTATAAACCCCATCTTTTCATTAAATTTAATACTTTCTAGCTAAACGATTTTTAAAACTTGAAAATACTTTTTTTTTTGTAGTTAGAAATGCCCATTCTCCACCAAACGTTCTGGTTAAGAATGACTAAGTACACAATTGTTGTAGCCACTGTACAACTAATCGGCTTCAGGCAGCTGCGTGTATCACTCTTGTATTTCTTTTTAACTACAAGTGGAGAATAATTGTGCAAACAAAGTAGCAGGTAAGAGCAACAAATGTAAAGTAAAACGTCTTAAATGGGGTCTGGAAGAAGTTTTTCACTTGCAAGTTGAAGAACTTCACAGTTGTTTTCGATGTACTTGAGTAGTAATATAAGAGCTAGATAGCAACAGCCTTGTGTGGTTATGTAATTTAAGGGCTAGGTGCTACCACCCCCTAGGCTGAGATTTTCAAATGGGCCTGACAGGCAATAGAGTAAGAATCAGGTATCTAGTGCCTTTGGGCTCCTTTGTAAACCGCAGCTTAGCCTTCAAGATTACTTATGTAGCTCTTGGCCAGGGACACCAATGGGACTCCCTGAATATAGGACATGCTTCAGCACCCCACTGGAGTGGGTGCAGATATTGCCAGTGATTTCAATGGGTGCAAAGTAAGGACTACTCCCATGAACAGTTGTGCAGAATTTGGCCTGAGCTGAATTGATAGATCAGTGAATTCTCAAAAGGGAGCAACCTCCTATAGGTGAATCCCTCATTTAAGCCAGTTTAAAGCAGACATCAAATAATTCTGAGGTCAGGTTTGGTTCAGATAAGCATCTACCAAGTTAGCTGCTGTCCATGTCACTGAAGCCTTCAAAACTGCACAAGAAAACTCACAAAAACAAGCCCTCCTGGGGAATCTGGTATTTTAACTCTCATGGCCAGAACATCGCAAGTTAGAGCCTTTCTTGGACTGTTAGCAGTAGTTCTGCTCCCAGCTGCAGAAAACCTATTCTGCTCATTGCAATGCTTGTTGTTTGTTTGCTTCTAGAGCTTGACTCCTCCTACCTTCCCTCTTCCTGGCTCAATCTAGTATTTATTTTTTCCAAACATAGTGGCTCTGACAGCATGAATGGTTACATGCTATAAAAATAGTACTGAATAGTCAGAATTCCAAGTACAAATAGTTTTGAAATAAAGATGATGTGGCATAGCAATACCAGTACTCCTGTATTACACTGAAACCTCAGTGGATAGGGATGCTGTGTAATATACATGCCACAGCATCAGAGAGGCCACTGTGTATATTCCAGTAATAACTGAAGCAAAAGGAGTTTTAGTAGAAATATGTCAAAACACTGGCAAAAAGCCACCCAGCTGCATGATCTTGTGAGTTACATCTATCTACATGCAACTAATCTCCAATAACATCTGGATGTGTGTGTATATTTTGAACAGATGAGCTAATTAATCAGAAACATCCTTTGGCACACAGGGTAAGTTAGGAGGGACATTAGCTAGGACTTAAGCATGGGTGAGGAGGGAGTGACAGATGCAATACTGGATCTTTTATACACAGGAAATTGTTAGTAGAAAACAGTATATTTACTCCCTGAAAAGGAAAATCTGGCAAGTATTATTGGACTTCTAGTGTGACGACACATCACCCTTCCTATGCAATTGAACATGATGGTACTATTAGCATATAAAGGTGACCTAGACTATAATCACTGCCTTTAGACACTGTGAATTTTTTGGGGGTATTCTGTATTTTTATATATTGTACAATGTAAAGAATAATTCAGAAATAAAACAACAACAACCTGGAGATCTTGTGAGTCATTTCCCCTCAAAAAGAGTAACATGAAGCCTCCTGAGATTTGTCAGGCAAGCCTTCTCCTGGCAATGGTCAATATATACGTTACAGATGGCAGAACATCCCAGAATGCAACTGGCCACTTGGGCCAGGTTTATAGCTTGGAAGATATGTAAATATCTAATTCCTTCCTGACCACAATCCCCTTATTGCCTGAACTATGTTGCAGGATTCCGTTTGTCACAATTTTAGCCTGGATGACTATATAATGTTACTGGGTATAACATTAAATACAGGTACGCTATTCAACCCTCCATCTAAACAAACTTGATTTCGTTCAGCGTTCTAAAACAAAATGAAACACCAAAACCATTTCCTACCACTCTCTCAAACTTTTAGTGCATTTGACACACAAAACTTAATTCAGAATAAGGCACCAAATGGGGCAAATCAAAATTTTGGATTGAGCGACTGTGAACTCTTTGGGGTTGAAATACAAATCCAGGCCTAATTTTGCATCATGACCCTAATCTCTGCTTCCTGGCTCCTGTAGCACCTCATCTTTGTCCAGGGAATCACATAACTAGTGTCCCAAGGACACAGTTTTTTTTATTTTACCAAGGCAGCAAAAATATGATCAACCTGCTGAGCTTTTCAGCTATACAGTTCCCACTTGGACTGAGATTGTAGCCCAGCTCCTTTGCAATATCACAGTGAAAAACTGTAAAGATGGATACATTTTTGATTGAAGGATGATCATAGCCTCTTACTGGCGAATGTTATTGCTCTCATCACATTTATTAATCAAAATAAAGACCATGGAATGACAGAGTTAGAAACATTTTAGTTTATGTCCCAGTACAGCTGAAGACTTATATTGTAGTTTTATACCGAAAATTACACCATACTGTCATAAAAAATAGATTGGATTGCTAATAACCTGAAACATGCCACACCTGCATACAGAATATCTTATCTCTAGTAAATCATAAGCTATCATTTGCGTTTTCTCAGCTGCTCAAGTGTATATACAGGAATTTCTTTTCAAATGCAGATCATCAAAAAGTAATTGAGACACACAAGATCACTAAAAATAAACTTGGTGGGAATAAGACAATGTTTTTGTTATTCCTGTACTTGAATACGCATAAGCGCTTTCTAAATGGTTTTGTATTGACTCAAGACACTTCTATGCACATATAAAATGAATTCTCAAGTTGGAAACTATTTGCTTAAAAATCTCTGTCTAAACACATTGTTTTTCTAACTACTAATGTGAGTCATTAAAGGAACAGGCCCACTTTGTTCCACAGTACATGATGTTCTCGCTCACCTTCACTGCACTTCACAACTATATGCATTATCAAAAAATTATCAGCCATGTACAGTAGAGATGTAATAACTTTGTTAGCCAGAGATCCCATGCCTATTCTTCCTTAGAGGGATAGAGCTTTAGAGACATCTTACGCTCTTCTCTCTTCCATCTACCTGCACAGCATCACCTCATGCACATGTCTAAGTTTGTTTAGGGGCACCCTAAAGCTGAATATTGTCTTATAAACACAGGCCAGGTAACTGAGTCATTGCTGCGAGGACTCGCGCCTGCAAGATGCTGTGCGTTCTGGCCCTACTCCAGCAAAGCACTTTAAACACATGCTTAACATTAAGCACCTTGAGTAGGCCTGCTTTGGTTAAGTGCTTTGCTGGAGCAGGCCCTAAGTGTTCAGCCCCTCACAGAATCAAGCATCCATGGTTGGGATGTTACTTGCCTAACTGGAGATGGCTGAAGGGGCAACATCAGCAAATAGCTACTGAACCTGCATATCCATTAGCAATGACAAATTGAGTACAGCAGCCACTGCGATAGTGCTAGAGTATAATGTTCTGTGTATCCCCATTAAAGGAATAGACCTGGACTAACTAACTTCTGCCTTTAGTATCTAATCCAGCCACTGTTTTTCTCCCATGCCTAGCAGCACAATATCTAAGTCCTGATACTTTATTTTCTCTTCTGCCCTGTCCATTCTTGTGTGGCTATAGTAAAAACAAAGACTCGGATGCCCCATCTATCTGACCAAGATACACTTTGGAGCAATTACATTGCAGTTTGAGGATATCTTTGAACCAAGTTTACAAACACTGTGTATGATTGATTTATTGACTATTAGTCTTTTTCTGATCTTTGTTGCATTTTAATTTTAACACACACATTGGCTGGGCACAAAACTTTTGGTCTTTGGCAAATGATTTCAGTAGGTGTTTCTGGCCTAGCAATCTGGATCCTGCTAGGATGAGCCCTCTTCTCACTGGAATAGCTTTTCAAGTATGCCATTGACTTTCTCCTCCAACTATTAGCTCTGAAAATGTAACTACCACTTATCCCGCTGTCACGAAGTGCTGCAATACTGTTTTTAAATGTTACAACAGATTCCTACAGTTTGAAGGTGCTAATCAGGTGCCTTTGAAAGCCTTTGAAAATAGCACAGAGGCCATCGAACTTCTTCACCACTGAAACTGTACCGAGAACAGAACACGTCGCTTTCTTGGGCAGCTAAATTGCTATGTTTAATTAACACAACTGTTGCATGGACAGACCCACTCATCTGTAGACTGGGAACTTCGCTACTTCAAACCATTTTGCTTGCAGATGCCTTGGAGCTATACTATTCTGTGGACCAAATTTTGTGTTGCAACATTTAAGTCTACATGTTCCCTTCCCCACATCCTTGTTCATCACTCATCATTTATACAGGGCCCTGCTCCTTTTTCCCAGCCCCTTCCTGAGTGCTCATTGGAGGGATAAATGACCCAGAAAGCAGCGGGGAAGCAGGTCAGCTAACACACACATGAAAAATGAAGAGGTTAAGTATGGGCAGCTCATACATGGGTGGCTCCATGCTCAGATCAACCCATGAGCATGCAGGGGCTCTAAATGATAATGACCCTGTGCCTACCCTCAACCTTTTAATCCTGATGCACCAACACAGCGACCAGAAGGATGCCATGGCTGTGCTAAAGTTACAAGCTCTTTTCTTCACACAGCTACTTTTGCAGTCCCTTTCCCAAGCTCAGCCTCAGTTCTTAACTCCCACCCTACCTCATCAGCCACCATGGCACTCCTCTGCAATACACAATTGTAGCTACTCCCTAGGCCAACTGGCACAGGCCCCTGCAGCTACTGAAGATATGCCAGCTACTCTCATAAAATAGTGCCCCGCCACCCCAGCTCTACTTACTGCTCTATCTCTGTCCTTTCCCAAGAAATAAGTGCCCTAGACCTGGGTCTTTTGGTTAATATGCCCTGTTCATGCACACAATCAGATAACAGATGCCAAACAAATAATGCAAACATAACCAAAGTCAGTCCAACCTAGAGGCTAACCATTGGGAAATGGCAGGACATCGTATGCAGGAACATGACCAGGCTGGACTCAGTGGAGGAGCACAACATGGACAGGAATGAATGGCAATGCTGTACTGCTCCCCATGACTGTAAAGTTGCTCTGACACAAAAGAGAGAGATGAATACATTAAACATGGCAACAACCAGTCAATACTTTCAAGCGGCAGTATGTTGGTACAGTCTTTTGTGCTCACGTGGCCAGTGCCCTATCTTCAGGGCACAGACAAAGCCCCAAAGAGGGGAGACGGAGCAGTTACTTACCTTGTGAGTTAACTGAAGTTCTTCAAGATGTGTGCCTCTGTGGCTGCTCCACTTCAGTTGCGAATGCACTCTGCGCCTTTGATGGGCGATTTTTAGTAGTAATGCCCGTTCAGCCCATGCATGCACCCTACACATCCTCGTGCCCTGAACCAAGGTTACATAGGGCTGTGCGGGTAAACCACCGTCTGTTCTTTCTCTACCAGTCACACAGAGGAATCTTTGAACCATCTTACTGAGCACATTTTACCTTTCGTGAATCTACAGCTGTCTACAAAATTACTGTGCACACAAATAAGTTGACCTGATGCATGGATACCACCAACCCTATGGGGACTCATCCACATTGTGTTTCACCATGTGCTAACTCAACAATGGCAGATTAAGTTAAATCAATTGTAGCTAGGGGGCACTGGATAATATGCCAAGTTTCAGCCATACTGAGAATCTGAACACCAACGCAACCTCTCTCAGTAAAATTTTGCTGTATCTTCTATTTGGGTTCTAAGTTAGAAATATGTCTTTAGGGCAATGAAAACTCAGCAGTACAGAAAGTGACACTACTAAGAATGCTACTCTTAGACTAATCTCTTAAAGTGCACATCATTTCCAAAAGGTTATTACTTGTACTATGGAGCATCAGAGGCCTCTGCTGAGATTGTGGCCTAGCTGTGCTAGGTGCTATGCATACACATAGTAAGAAACAGCCCTTGCCCCAAAGAGCTTACAATCTAAGTACCCAAGACAAAGGAGGTGTCATCGTCCTCATTTTACAGCTGGGGAGCTCAGATTAAATGACTCAAAGTCACACAAAGAGTCCATGGCAGAACCAGGAACTGAACTCAGACCTCCTGAATCTCAGGCCAATCTTCCTCTCAGTGAGCGCCATTGAGATTTTTGGGTGAGCAAAAGCTGTGCTCAGTAAAAACCAATTCTATTGACAGAATATTATAGTGAAAAAATTCAACATAATACTAACTAGTAAGCAGCTCTACAATGTTATCAGTGTACCTTCTGATTTTGTTAATCAGTAGACCTATACTGTTCTTTATCAAGCATCCATAAGGAATCCATAAGGATTGCCTATAACCCTACATCTACAACACTCTCCCTGTCATCTGCCGAACACGCACTCTTTCCTCTTCAAATTCTTCCTTCTTTTTTTTCTTCATCAATAATTCCCATCAATCTCCCTCCTCTTCTGAACTAAAAGAGTGTCTGTCCTTAGGTTAGACAGTCTTCCAAACAATGAACATGAATCTAGGTTCATAGGGCACTATCTCAACGTTGTACAATAAACTAACAATTGAAACACACACTGTCTCTGTGTGTAGGCATGCGCATGTGCGCAGTGCCTATCACAGAGGGGCCTTGATTCTTAGTGGGGCCTATGAATATTATTGTAATACAATACAAAATCTTTAGCTTCTAGAATAATGTTTGCTATCCACAAAGTGCTGGATTCAAAGCCCATTAAGTCAACAGAAGTCTTTTTATTGCTTTTAGATCAGTCACTGTGATGGGGCATACTTCCCCACACTGGCCCTGAGAGGACTGAATTTAGGCCAAGTGGGCCCAATCAGCCAATTAAGCTGCTAACGGGGAACTGTTAAGCTAGAGGAAGCTAATTAGAAGAAGGCATGCCAAGACAGGAAATTGGCAGCAGAAGAGGCTGCAGGGAGGTAGTGTGCCGACACCCCCTGGGAGAGTGTTTGGGGGCTACAGAGGCTAGTAGCCCACAGTTACTCCCTGGGAGAAGGGAGTTGAGAGGCTGGCAAACCCAGAGAAGTGGGGAGAGCCAGGAGGTAAGGAAGAGGCTCAAGGAAAGGCATCATGGTGGAGGAGAGAACCATACCTTAATTACTGTTTAGAGGGTTGCTAAGCTGGCACCCAGAGTAGAGGGCAGGCCTGGGTTCCCCTGCCAGCCCCTGAGGGAGTGGCACCTGGGTCAGTGAATGGGAGGACTGCCTGAGACTGTTGGTGAGCAGGGACTTTGATACATATCCCAGAAGGGGAAACCGCACAGTGACCTGGCCGGAGGGCTGAATCACGAAGTGGACGCTGCACCTTCGGGAGCGAGAAAGGGGCTGCAGGAGAGGAGAGCTGGTGTGCAATTGCAGGAAGGAGTGTTGACTGTGCAGAGGGCGACCCCCGCAGTGAGCACCCTGTCACAGTCCTATAGTATCAGGTCTAAGTTTAAGCAAACTAAGCTCCATTTCAAAGCAATGTCTTTGATAATGTTTCAACATTGATATGACACAAAATTAATATTTACACTTTCCAAGTTACTGAAAATACTGGCAACAAACATGAATAACTATTTTAATGTGAAACAAGCAGTACAGAAAATAACAGACACACACATCTCCACAGTAAGATTCCAGTTTTAAAAGAAATTAAATGGCAGCTATATTACGTTTACAAGTGCACAGTAGTTTAAACTCTATTTAAAAAAAATAAAATTACATCACATCAGAATACTGCATAAAAAGAATTTTTCCTAAAATAAATCGTATTTTTTTAAAATAGCAAAAGTAAAATGCATACAAACTCCAATAAAACTGAACAGTCTTACCATTTGAGGATAGTTTACAAACCCTCCCCCCCCCCCGCCACACACACACCAACCTTTTACTTTTCTGTATGTTCACATCATGTCAAAAGAAAACTAACTATGGCAAATTATTAAAAGCCAATATTTCCATCACATCAAGTACTTGTTTCTAGAACATATAGTTAAAGATGACTCTGTAGGGCAAGTAGAATTTTAAATCAGTGAAAATCCTACTCAGAGACACGGGGCCCAATTCAGAGGGGATGCTTTACAATAGGTTAAGCAACATACAGGGCAGTGCAGTTAGTTAAAGAGCCAAGGATCCTCAGAGAGCTGTTAGTGGAATTTTGCTGGGTTTCCATTTAATGATATGAACATAAAGCCCCATGAGGCAAATTCTTGCAACTTGAGAGCTCACTATGCTTCTTGCCAAGGGCACTGCAAGCACCTGCAACATGACTCATCACTTTTCAAAAAGCATCTCTAATACTTAAGATGTCTTTGTCTCTTTCCTGACCCATGCATTTGACACAGATTTAAATCCAAGATAGTTGTATTTAGTTCATAGGCAATTAGAACAAATGAGGTTGTCCTCAAAGGGCAATCAAAATTTCAAAACCAATTCAAAGGACAGTTAAATAACCAATATGTATGACAATCAGCTCTTAAAAGGTGACTTTGTAGTAAAGGAGCCTACAAAACACAGGTGCACGGCTGATATACAGCTTAAGAAACAGTAGCTTTAAAACCAGATGACTCACCCACCGACACACACACTTCCATCTTCTCTAAGATCATGGTACATCATCTTTTCTGATCAGTTTGCTTTTGCTGAGGTTACCTGTCCTGTCAGAGCAGTTCTAAATGTATGGATATATATATTTATATGCCATATATGGGGATCTGATCCCAATAATGCTGTGTGCATTCAACTCCTGATGACTTCAAAGATAGCTCAGTAACTCCACAGGATTAGTCTCTATGTTCTTAATAAAGAGTCACTTTAATAAAAACCTGAATAATATATAGGAACACCAGACATTAACAATATTTTGCAGTTCTAGAGCTCGCACCTTCCATTAAAGGACCTCAAAACATTTTACAGACAGCATTTCAACATCACAACACCTTAGTAAGGTAGGGAAGTATTATCCTCATTTTACAGCTGAGGAAACTGAGGCACAAAGAGGTTAAGTAATTTTTCCAAGATCTCTCAATCTGTCAGAGCAAGACTAAAAACCAGGCATCCAGACTCCCAGTCCTGTGCTTTAACCACAATACTACCCATCACCTCTACGTACAGACCATCGACAAAGGAAAATAATCTCTTTTGACTTTTACATACAGTGGAACTAAGGTTAGAGGGAATAAAGGGGAAAAACTCTGAATAAGAACATGAGAAAGTCATCCATAAATTCCAATACTCATGGAATAGTGAAAAATGAACATATCAAATAAATGTACAGGGGAAGTCACAGAGTGAACAACGACTACACACCGTAAAAACAGGAAGATCTACTGAAAAGAGTAAGCTATACACACTGACTCCTACACTTCGAAAAAAGAGCATCACATAAGTAAAAGCTGACTCCTGTATTTTTCACTTTAATTCTGTGTCAAACCAATATAGTATCATTCCAGCACTAAAAGTATTGCAGTCAAAGCATTACATTTAAGAATTGCAGAAAGTTTGCATGTACGGGGCATATCAGGAAAGATTTTAAGGTACTTATGCTAGCAAACACACTTTCCACTCATCTGTTTACTATGACAATCCACTGAAGCAACAAAGTATGTGAGAGTAGGTAAGTAAGGAACACAAGAAAGACAAATTTATGCTTACTCTCTGTATGCAAGGTCAATTACTGTCTTCTAAACAAACATCTCAAGGATGAACATTGAATGAAGGCTTTAACAATTAACCCAGCAATCATATTTCCTGAAGTGTTATGAACACACAATAGCTGTGCAGGGAACAAGGAAGAAATATTGATGCAATAAATTATGTGTTTATAAATTATTTCCAGGTCCAGAATACCTTAAGGACTTCCAGGAGAGAGTGCCAACCGCTTTCTAAAAATGAGGCCCTCTCAGAGGTCTCAAGCTTGGTTACGAAAAACGGGGATACCCCGCTTTACCAGTCACCTATGGAAGGAAGCCTTGGCCGTCATATCTAATTCACCATCTCTTACTTCTGGACCAATATCTGCCACAGATATTTTCTGTAATGTTGCTTTCTTTAATGAGTATCATGCTGTAGTGTTCACTATGCAAATCTAGTAAAAAAGGAGTAAGAGTGAAGTGATGTAGGATCATGGAATTCAGAAGAAATTTGTCAGAACACACTGTCCCACACACATCAGAGATCCACGATGAAAACAGAAATCAAAACATCTGCACAAATATTTACCTTTGCTTTTTAAAACTTTAGATAAAGATGAATTTTCCCTTCAATTTATTATTTTTTCATCTCCCTTGAAACGCAATCTGCTGTAAGCAGATTGACAGGTTTTCTGATTTCATTGTGGCCTCTGCATCCTCCACTGAAATGTTACTTAATAGCAGTACTCCCTTATGAATCAAAGCAGATATTCCTACGCCTCCTAAAATAGCAAACTTAAGTGAGACTTTTTCATTTTTTATTGGTGCTGGGAGAGCACCACTGCCCAAAAGTTTGTGATGAACCATAATCTCGTCAATAACAACATGGACTTGCTGAAGAGAAACTAATAAGCTTGATCAAAATGATGTGGGTATTGTTATAATTTCAGAGTTTTCTTCTTTATGATAGTCAGTGTCCTTGACTCTGGCCCCGTCATTGGAGGTTTTTCAAAACTGGTTGGACAAACACCTGTCATGGTTAGGTTTATTTGGTCCTGCCCAGTGCAGAGGGCTAGACCAGATGACCTCTTATAATCTCTCCCAGCTCCACATTTCTATATCTTGGACCTACTGAAGATAATGGCAAAATTACCATTCATTTTTATTGGGTGAGCTGTTAGCCCTATGTGACTATCTGTAACTGCCATTTGAGTGAGAGAGAGATCACACTGGTTCTTTATAAAATTTAACACAATGATATTCAACACAAAATTCTAAGCACACCATCAATACATACTGTACAACCTCCATCAACAGTGTTCTGAATTTCTGGTATTTTCACACCAATTAATAGTTATCCTGTCAAACAATTACAGTAAATTATATGTAGGTCCTATCAAGCCTAATAAAATATACAAAAACTAGCACTTAAAAACAACTGTTTGCCACAAACTAGTCAACATTTGTTTCCTCTGAAGTTTTAAAAAAATGACTCAATATAATGAGAAATGTAGATTTATTACTAAATTGCTGCTCTCAATAGCTTTATAGGATGTCTAAAGCCATGGGATAAAACATCTAATCCCTATGCAAATACCAGTCAATTCTCACTGTCGAGGAAAAATAAAGTCACACTGCTACATTTTAAAGTTGGATCGGGTGCAGCTTTAATTGTGACACACACACAATCACATAACCATAGCTATGGGGAATACTATAGCCATAGGGAAAACCCAGGTGGCTATAGGGAAGTCAAGCAGCATGTCTGGATGCTGGGCAAATGTACTTCACCTGGTTACCAGATACAAAAGACTTATATAGGGGTTGCTTAGGTTCATTTACATGTTGATCGTATAGTGGAATTTGATTAACAGTTTATACTTAACAGGAAAGACAATTATATGTACAATGGGGTACGCCAGATGTTTTCACAGGAAAGACCAAAGAGTCACTTGATTATACAATGTGGTTATCAGGTACCTGGCTATCACCCAAAGATGGGTGGCTACACAATACATGTTAAAATGCTAATTTGTATGGAGTAACTTCCTATGGGGCCAGGAAGACAGGGGGGCACGTACTGATACTTCTCAGAACAGGAGATGTCGGTTTACAGACATCAAAAGGGCTAGAGTTCACAAAAGGAGTTTGCATTTAAATGGTGGTCCTGAGACATCCTGTGGGATTTTAGCATCTTTATCTCAATCTCAGTTTGGGGCATCCTGTCAGTGATTTAACCTGAGGGCTTCCATCACAGTTCAGGCTACTCAGTTTCAGGCCAGGCCCTCTATAATCAATTTCAGGCCAGGCATTCTATAATCAATTCTATGATAAATTCTTTGATTCCACATCACAAATCTACTATTTTCCCCCTTTTTGGTAACAGCCAATATATGTACACACATATTAATTATGTAAGAATATGTATTCACTTTTTTTGTAGTCTAAACGTTCTCCATAACACACATTCCAGGTAGCAATATAATCTCTCTTACATGCAAGCAACCAGCAACTCTCATCAAACCCAGTGAGGAATGCATTCAATGTGTGAGCTGCAGATGCTCAGCATCTCTCAGGATCAGACTCCTCTAGATGCTGTTCTTGGAACCTAGTCACAAGCAAAACCATTGTTACTAACATGATTCTGCACTCAAGTACCTCTTTGAGCATCAAGAGATTTGACAAATGTAACCTTGTATTTTAATTTTAAAATGTCCTACAGAGAGACAGGACATCATCTCCAGCCCATTTCCAAACAACTGGATCTGTACAAAACAGTCTCTTCATAACACTGTGGATACACGAGCCACACATATAGGCTGAAATTTTCCCAGACACTTAGGGATTTAGGACACCCAATATCCATTCATTTTAAATTCCTTAGGTGGCTTTGAAAATCTCAGCTGTAGCATACACCTGTATACATTACATACAGTACTATACAATTTCCTCCTTCATATTCTGTGGGTACAGGAACTACATATATAGTTTGTGCCCGTATATGCTCTATCTCCAATACAGTATATACAATGTACACATAGTACCTAAAATCCTTGGGTTCTGCACTTCATGTTCAGTGATTTTCTAACATTGAAAATAACTTTCTTTGAATATTCCATATGCTTGGTCAACCCTTCTCTCTCTAGAATTGAACTGGGAATTCAGAAAGTTCTGCTTCCACGGTACTTGTGTAGACACAATTTAAAAGAGAAAAGGCCATAAAGGAAGGAGAAGGGAAACAAGAGGGAGGATGTGGACAGGGGGTGGCGGAAGGGGAAGAGGGGGAAACTGAAGAGAAAGAAAATAGGGATGGAAGTGAAGCCCGGTCCTTCTAAATCTGATCTGCCTCATTAGCAGCAAGAGAAATAATATAACTCTGGAGCCAACGAAAGTAAAAAAGCAGCATAGCTGGAAGTTGAATTTACAGTTATTATGGAGCCAAGTGAAAACCTGAGACGCAGCCTAGAATATAAATAGCTATTTAAACAAAGATCTATTACAAACGAGGAAAGGGAACTGCACAGCCTCATTCCTCACATTTTCAACACAAAATGCAGCATAATTGTCCATATTCTAGTGGCTTTGCACTTATCAGGGCTAGGAAAAATTGCCCTTCTGGATTTCTACAGAAAATAACACAGAGCCAAGAGGGGAAAGGGAATATTGTCTTTTCTCAGAATATTTTCCTATTGAAGTCAGTTCGAGTTAGGGTGAGAAATGTTTGTAATGTTCAATCCATGTCAGTAATTGATTACGCCCCACATGGACATGAAAACATATCCATTGTTACTCACTGAAAATTAAAGGGATAATTAAAACTAAGTTGTACTTCCAAAAACTGATGTGCTCTTTTGCTGTTGAATAGTAAACATGAAATATTTTATATTTCATTTCTGAATCTTTTCTGGAACTATTATATATTAACACATAAGCAATATTTAAAACCCATTGCAGCATGAAGTCTCTTTCAGTATGACCTGATTAGCAAAGATAGATTTTACCCTTAGAAAGTCAAAAATACTAAATAGGTAGCCTGCTCTGGTAAATGCTACTCACGCAGAATTTTCATTGGCTTCAGCTGGATTTCTGCCTGAATAAGGGCTGCTGGCTTGGATTCTATGGTGGAGAATGTTTTCTGTGCAGTCAAATGAAGATCTGAGCTATTTTAAAGATCATGTTAGAAACTGCATTTTAACTTTAACAAAGCTACAATATTTGATATTTCCTCTGCCCTCCAACACATTCCCTTCACCCAAAGATATATTGATCTGATGAAGTCCAAGTCTGAAAATTCATTTCTACTTCTTCTCATAGCACCAGACTCTTACCTATGGGAGAACTTAATATAATTAGGATCTGCTCCTGTAGTTCTTCCTCAGGCAAAAGTTCCATCAGACTTAATGGGAATTCTAGCTGAGTAAAGACTGCAAGGTGATGGCTTTATAGTAGAACAAGGCCAAGAAAACTGAGTGGGTTAACACCTTTGTACAATCAACTGAAAAGGTGAAGACAGTAAAAGGATATGTCCAACTGTTCTTCACCTGTTGGTTAGATTTATTTAAGTTATCTTTAGTGCCTTTCAAGGAAGAACTCTGATCTTGTAATAGCTGATATAGCCAATAAACTAGATCACATCATCCCCATTACCTGCTATGGTAAATATGCCCCTTTCGTTGAAAACAATAAAAGAAAATGTGAAATAACTTATTTCATTTTACTGCATAAATACAATTTTGAATTTAAAGTGTTAATGAAATATTTGCTCTCTACAGAGAAAGCAGACAGAACGGATGGATTAGCGCATTGTTCAGCTTTTATTTTATAGAGTTATAGTGGCTGTATTACTCAGGGATGGCAGAGCAGAGCCCCTCACAGGAGTAGAATGCGTTTGATTCAGATTTCTCACTGAAGTGGAACATTACATGCCAACACCCACAAACATATACACATCCCTCTAGATCAAATAGCTACATTAAGAAAAGACATTCACCCAGTGAAATAAAACTCATGTCACAGTTGGGGTCTGTGTACATCTTCATTCACTGAAATGACTGCTTCAGTTGACTGCAGTAGCATACCACATTATTTTAAAATAAACCTATATACACACTCTATATACAATATTTATATATTCTATAATTATATACAACATATAAATATTATATATGCACACACTCGAATCTATACATTTACGCACACACACACATTACACAAAATACAGGAACACAATGGAAATGCTGTAAATAATTTTGAACTGAATTATAAGATAATAATTCAGAAGTTACTAACCAGTTTAAAATTGAGTTAAAAAACTACTCAACTTGTCTTAAATATTTCTGTTCAATTAAGGGCCAGATTGACCACAATTTACCAGTTGGCATTGTACTTCCCAGGTTATAGCAAAATTCATGGACTCATGAATCAAAATGTTCCACGATTTGTCATTTCACCGCTAACAAGGGCACCTCACAAAGTCCAAAGTCATTTCAGAAATGTACCACTTGTAAAGAACTGGATATTTAAAAAACATTATCTAGGTACCCATAATTGTAAACTAATCTTAAACACACATGCACTATGGCCCAAACCCTAAAATCTTTACTAAAGCTAAACTTACAGGGGATTTGGCCCTACACTATTCAGTGTAATGGAACTGGGTTTCACAGCATTAATTGGAGATGAAAGAGAAGTATAGTGGTGGCCATTACGTTATCAACTATGACATCTGAGATACCCCACAGTTCTCTCCTATTCTAAGCATATGGAAAAACCGCAGAATTTCAGACGCTACTTTCACAGCTAATGGTGACTTTTAGTGGCAACTACTATATGACTAAAACTGCACTTATTCAGTCCACACTTGTTCTGGAGTGAAAATTAAAGCATTTCTAGTAGTGCAAGGACTGCTAAGATTAGTCAGTATGGTTGAAAACCCAGGTACTAGAGTCTTCTATCAGAAATGGCTTTATTAGAACATAATGTAGTGTAAAGACACCACATTATTGTAACTTATTCATTTGCTGGCCTTTTAATATTTAAACGTGTTAACTATTTAAAAGTTACAAATTTTTAAAAAAAGTTGATTCACTATTCCTATTCTGACTGATGGAAAGATTACTGGTAACTTGGCATCCTATGGGTACCTAATGCAATCTTTAAGTGGTTTGAGTTGGCACAGAAAATCTGTACACTTAATTGCTACAAGTATTCTTTTAAATAAGATATCACAGTTCTGACTCTAGAATACACACATCAGATATATACCACTTGTGTATTTTAAGATACTTTGATTCCCAACTCAAGTACCACACTGTTTATCAAGTCTGTAACAAAGATCAAGTCAAAAGATGTTTTTAAAAAAATATCTTTGTAGACTGGTAAAACAGCATTTAAAATTTTGTAGTTTCTTTGCTTTTTCCTCCATACAGCTATGCAATTCCAAGAAACGTGCAGAATGCAGTATCGATTTCCAACTCTGCCAGTTCTGTGCTATTAAACTGAGACAACGACATCAAGATAAAGTCTATCATAGGATTCCCTGAAGCACAGAATAAGGAGCAGGCTGAGTAAACACGATCCTGGGAGGCACCAGTTGAACCAGGACAACTCTGTAAAACAAAAAACCAATGCAGTCTCAGAAGTTCATATAACATTCTCCACCCTTAAAGCAACCAGGACTTAAATACTGGAAGCTAGAAGTTTAATTAATGGCTTTGAGCTAGATCTGCTCTAATTGAATAACAACCAAAGGATTGAGAGATGGATGAAAAATTTTATGAGAGGTTACGGATTTCTTTTAAAAACTCAACGCCATTAATTAATTAATTAACCAACCTTTCATAGAGTCTAAGGCCAAAAGGGTCCATTATGATCATCTAGTCAGACCTCTGATATAACACAGGTCATAGACCTCCACCAAAATAATTCCTAAAGCAGAACTTTTAGAAAAAATATCCAATCTTGTTTTAAAATGGTCATGATGGAGAATCCTCCATGACCCTTGGTAAATTGTGCGAATGATTAATTACTTTCATCGTTAAATTTATGCCTTATTTCCAATCTGAATTTGTGTAGCTTCATGATCCAATTATTTGAAGTTGTTATATTTTTCTCTGCTACATAGAAGAGGCCATTGTTAAGTATTTATTCCTGACGTAGGTACTTATAGACTGTAATCAAGTCACCTCTTAATCTTCTCTTTGTTAAATTAAATAGATTGGGCTCCTGGAGTCTACTGCTATAAAACATGTTTTCTAATCCTTTAATCATTCTGATGGCTCTCCTCTGAACCCTCTCCAAGTCCTTCTTGAATTGTGGACACCAGAATTGGACACAGTATTCCATTAGTGGTCACAGCAGTATCTAAGATAAACTTTTTCTACTAAAGATTCTCCTATTTGTTCATGCCAGGATTGCATTAGCAATCTGGGCCACAGCATCACACTGGGAACACATGTTCAGTTTATCCACCATGACAGCCAGATCTTTTTCAGTCACTGCTTCCTAGAACAGAGATCCCGACCCTGCAAGTCTAGCCTACACTCTTTGTTCTTAGATGTATATGTTTACATTTAGCCATATTAAAACGCATATTGTTTGCTTCCACCCAGATTACCAAGTGATTCAGATTGCTCTGAATCAACGACCTATGTCCTCTTCTTTATTTGCCACTCCCCCAATTTTTTTGTCATCTGCAAACTTTTTCAGTGATGCAAACCAACCTTAAACTTGTCTATACAAACAATTACATTGTGGAAAGCTAATGTGTAAATGTACCCCACACTAACCTTCCATGGTGTAACTATTCATGTACATTCAGTTGATGCATGTTAACCATTAACTAGAGCACTTTGAACTACTCCTTTTTGAAAGAGAACTATCTTAAAGTGCTCTAACAAACTGTTAACGCACGTCGGCAAGGCATAGACAAAGTTAGACCACAGCAGGCTAGTGCTGGATAAATTTACACCCTATCGTGCCATGGTCTAATAAAACCTTACATTTCTATTGGCTAAAATACAAAAAGGATAATAAACAGCACTTTGAGCATGAAACAATGAATCAAATCAGCTACATAGTTTGGACAGAGAGAGCTAATTTCTCAACAAAAAGTTTAGTGCGGTAAAATCATCCAAGTTATAAAGGTATCACAAAAAACTCTCAGGAGGCCTCTTTGTAACCATTAAATGTAATAGGGGTAATAGCCCTTAAGAGCATGCATCTTGCAGGTTTGGAAAATCCTCCCCACTGGTCAATGTTTATTTATTTATTTTAATGAGAAATCAAAGGCACAGCACTTCCCTTTGTATTAGTATTTTGTCTCCACCTTAAGTTACTGAAGAAGCATTCATTTTACTGGAGATGGTCTTTTCCTTCATTCAGTATTTCTACAGAATTCTAGCACTCCCTTAAGGTCTAATTAATCATATTAAAGACTCCATCAACGCTGCTTTAGTTTAGTGTATAATTCATATGGCTAAAGGTAAAGCACAATTTGTGTTCTGGAACACAAAACATATCGGAAAGCTTGAGAAACCAACCAAAATGGAAGTTCAAAACCGGCACCCTAAAAACCTTGTCTCTATTCATGTAGTAAACTTAGACATGCCCCACTAAAAATATCCCTTAGTTTATGTAGGATTGCTGTAAGTATTCTCAGAAGTTATTAAAAATATGCTTCACTAACATTTTCTACAGAAAACTATATTTATGCTTAACTGGACTGAACATAATCTATTCTAAACCAAACATTAAAAAAGCTGAGAATTTTATGACCTTTTAAACCTTCTCTTTTTGTACTACAAAAATCACTAGACCACTAGTCAATTCATGCTAACACTCATCATAAAAATAAAATAAAATTTTATTTAAATTTAAAATTAAATAAAATAGAACACTGAAGAAAGCATGAAACTATGCAGAAACTGGGCTTTTGATATTAGAATACAGTGCTAGGAAATTAGAGCAGGGATTCTAAAAGGCTTAAATCTCACATTCTAATCATCTGAATCAGAATGTTCAATCTGTTGGAAAACTTCAAGGATTGGCTCTTAACAGCCTTAGAAATTGAGACACTAATATCAGAGTATGAGGAGAGGGAAGACATCAGAATGAAAACTAGTGATGGATTATATGATTTGAAAGTGAGACAGAGGGCTAGAATTCTACTGCACTCTATTTGGAATGATGATAAAAGGTGTTTGCAAATCATAGAAGAAAAAGACTGATTTAAAAGGAAGCCTTTTGTTACAAAATAATTTTCCATCTTCAATGGATTTTTCTTTTGGTAACATAGCTAGGAATTTCATCAAATAGACATTGATCAACCCTTAGAGATCATATAAATGGTCATGCTTTTAATAATTTGAGAAATGCATTCTCAGTGATGAAGTAATCTTGAAGATAAGTGTAACTCAATGCTTCTTCCTTTAGAAAAAGACTACAGCTTTATGCTTTTTTCATATTTGTGTTCACATATATTTATTGACATCCTTTATGAAAAAAGAGGTCCAAAACCCTGCATTTTACAATGTTACTGCCGTGTTTTGAAATATTATTGTAGAATACTATAATTATTTTTAGTAAAATGACCTCAGACCCATTGATACAGTACACTGTATTATATCCTAATACTCAATGGAAAAGGAATTCATAACACTGGACTTTCACTCATTTGGAAGTACACTGAAAATATTTCAAATTTGTCGTTTCATTTTGGCTACTCAATTGTGAACGTTGGAAACAATAGTATTTTTGTGTTAACAGTTCACATCCACTAATATTCGAAATATAAATTTGATTGTTTAGGAAACTCTCAAATTGCAATTATGATTCAAACATCAAATCACTTTTAACTGGTAGGTACAGGCTAACATTTGAAAAACTGACTTTTAATTTTCAGGCCACAAATGACCCTATCGGAGAATGCGCCTACACAACAGTAGTTAGAAGTTAGAATGAAGTTTCACTGATCCCTTTTCACAATTAATTGTAGGTAGAAAACCAGAGACTATGTTGAGACAGCTGAAAGTTTGGTCAATAATATAATATTCTTAATTTCAAAAGAGAGTTTACTGTGAAGTTTACCATTTTCCTCTTGGCTGGGAACATAACATTTTAATTAACAAATGTCTTGACAATTATACTTAGAATTCATATGATGTTTTTATATTTAAAATTGAAATAAAATAAATTTTATAGCAAAATAAAAACATTTTGTTTGAAAGTACTCTTCTTTTACAAGGGGAAAAAAATTAGCCTCGGACTTCTACATATAAAAGTAGCAGTTTGCAACTTTAAAAAGAAGAATTAGTAAGATTGCAGGTTTTTATTCTAAACCTATCTAGGTTCTTGTATTGTTACCGTAGTAACTCAGTAGCTAAATGCAAATATAATCCACAAGATATACCACTCAAAATTACAATGAGGCATTATGTGAGCAAATAAATAATACACAAGAGATGAAACAAATAAAGGAGCTATAAAGAATTTGTTGGAAATATCAGACACATAGGACTGCCTTAGCACCTGAGACCACTACATCATCTAATGCAGTATTCTGAATCTGAGTGGTTGCCAATATCTTGTTAAGGTAAACCTCTCCCACCATCAATACTGCACTCAGCCATGTATGCAATGATAAACATGGGGGAGGGGTATTCCTTTCTGATCACCACACGCAATCAAATCAGTTTATACCCTGAAGCATGAGATTGGATTAGCTTTATTGTTATTCTAGCTAGAATAGCTACACATGTTGTTAATGGCCAGAACATTATCCAGTTCTTTGTAAAAATTCAGCCATCATGTTTATCTCAATGGCTTCCTTCTACAGTGAGTTCTGCGCAAAGTTTGAATATCTGTCTTCTACTAAAGGATTTCATTCTTGGATTGGCATTCATGTAAAGAAAAACAATTACGTCTTTTCTGCTGCTGATGTGCAGGAGATTTATGCACAGAATTAGCATGAATGAAAGTTCTGTATGTGAATTCTCCTCCCACTGGTGCCAGAATAGACCCATTATAGAATGCATCTTCACAGAGAATTACATTCAGTAAGTAGCTGATATTTCTTACCTGTGTGGTAAAATGTGAGAAAAAATAAGAGCACTCCCATAAACATGTTACTCAGAAAGGTGACAACACCACATGTAATTCCTTCTGGAACAGGATAGACAGTCTCCACGAAAAGCTCAAAGAATATAGGTATGCTACTATTCAGGAATACTCCCAGCAAGATACAGGATGTGTATAAAGTAGCTACAACAAAAAACAAAAACATTGGTTTAGTTTCATAGCAGCATTGTGCTATCATATTTCTAACAAATATGCCCAGGATATTAATGGTTAAGTAATTGGAAGACAGAGAATCAGACCTGTTTTTACCCTCTGTACACCACACTTTGAATAATGTCTCTATGACAGTACTCAGCATTTATTACTGGTTTGATTGCTTCAGCAATGTTTATTTGGATACAAAACTGCATTTCTGAAGATACAGTCAGTTACTTGGAGTATGTTTGACAAATAACAGAAAACAACAGAAAAAATATTTATGCAAAGAGACATCTAGGTTGATTTACATCCTAAGTGAACAATAACTATTTTTTTATATTCAGGGTCAAAACAATTACTGTACTGAATCAGAAATGAACTGGAAATTAACATTTTGACTCTCAGTTCCAAAGGTCTGAACTAGTTTTTGCTTTCACTTTCCAAACAAATAATACTAAAATCTGCTTTGCTCACTGTCTACATGTATGTGTTTTCCAAATCACTACTGTTTGCTTTAGTGACAAAACACATTTTATATTACAGTGAGCAAAGCAGAGTCAACATGTCCCCATGAAAGACATTTACCATCAATCACCATAGAGCATTATCCAAGATACTGGGGTATTTCCTTACAATCAAAGTAGCTACCATTGCATTTTCCTATTCTAGGCTAATATATAAGGCTACCTAGGAACATTTATGGCCCACATTGCAGCAGCAACTGTAGGGAAGTGGTTCTCAACCTTTCCAGACTATTGTACTCCTTTCAGGAGTCTGATTTGTCTTGTGTACCCCAAGTTTCACCTCACTTAAAAACGATTTGATTACAAAATCAGACATAAAAATACGAAAGCGTCACAGCACCCTGTTACTGAAAAATTGCTTACTTTTTCATTTTTACCATATAATTATAAAATAAATCAATTGGAATATAAATATTGTACTTACATTTTAGTGTATAACATATAGAGCAGTATAAACAAGTTATTGCTTATACAATTTTAGTTTGTATTGACTTCACTAGTGTTTTTTATGTAGCCTATTGTAAAACGAGGCAAATATCTAGATGAGTTGATGTACCTCCTGGAAGACCTTTGTGTACCTCCAGGGGTACGCGTACCCCTGGTAAGAAACACTGCTGTAGGGGAATACTGCAGTATCCCAACATGCCACCATAGAACAGCAAAGTGGGTTCTTCTCTTCTCCATTCACCAATACCAAAAATTGTCAAAGGTACTGACTTCAGAATCTTTACTGCTGGGGTTAATAGTTATAGATCATATTTATATATGTCCTCTTCCCTCACAAAGCACTTGGGACATTGCATAACCATGTAAAAATAATGTATCATAAAACACACACACACATGTATTTTAAAATCTAATATACTAAAAAAGCCAAAGCAAGAGGATCAATGTTAAAGGCAGAAAGAACAGGGCTTGTTGTATTTTACAGGACTGGCAGTAAGAAAATATATATTTTAACTTGTAAACTAGAAAAATGGATATGGAAATGACCGTATTAAAAATCTGGAAGCCTCCAATAACATTTATAGTCACACCTCTAACTTTAACCACACTTTAATGATGAGAAAAACATTTTCATGTAATGTTTATGTAAAGCATCTAAAACTCTTGAGTGCTATAAACATAATAAATAATTTTATGGCACCAATTCAGCATTTAAAAGTAACAAATCCAATTTAGTCGACAAACACAAAGTCATAAATAAAATATGCAGTGCAAGAAAAATTTATTGGAAGAAATCAGATAAATGATAATCCAAAAGTTGCTCTAACCTTTTATTTCACATACTGCAGTGAGTACTGTACCTTAAATACCAGCTCAAGGGGTGACAAAGCTACTGGGGCAGGGTGAGGGCCACCTATTCAAAGTAGTCCATCTATTTTTCATAACATGGACTTCAGACTGCATGATCATTAGAGTGCTCCACGATTATTTTTATAGTTTAAACTAACTTCTGTTAAAATTACACTAAATGCTTTTTCAGTTAAGAAGCCCTGATTACCATCAATGGTGTGCAATACAGACAAGAACAAGTGTCAGGAGAAAAGCTAATATTCCTTCCTTAATCCCTTCCTCCAAAAACAGGGTAAACAATTACTTCATATCTGCTTGGATAAAAATACACAATAGAACTGTACTTCATCTGCATGACATATATCATATCAGAAGAGCACTTGCCCTTTTCTATGAAAGGCAATTAACTGGGAAAAAAGCAGTGTGCAAAGACATGTGCCCAAGCCACTTACATTAGCAAGCTCCAGTCATTAAGAAATAATGGAACCAGGGTTTTTTTTAAAGCAACTATGATCGAGTATTTGTTATTTTTAGGATCTGTATAGATCTCTGTGTATGTTAAGCAGCTATTAACTGTAGCATCTGAGGCTTTGACACTTACTGTATCCATGGAACAATGATCTAAAACACTGCTGTTTGGGTTGCCTTTGGGCTGTCCTCAGATTAGCCTGGCATTACCTCAGTGGGAGCCATAACCAAAATTCTTGTTTGAGCAACGTAATATTTATGTTTGATCCACTACCAGGCCAGATCACACTACAGAGCCCGTTCCAATCATACCTGCTAGGAAGGAGAATGATATGCACTGATGATAGCATCATAGCAGAAAAAGTCAGCTGTGTAAAGAACAATAACTAACTGTGATTAGGAATGGACATCTCTCAATTGGCTCATCACAAAAGATAAAAAAGTGGGTAGAGATTTGGTTTTAGAACTGATGTGGGCAGATTGGATACAAGAAAACAAACATTTTCCTATTTATGTATCCCAGATTTTCCTCAAAAATTTATTTATTGATGGGGCAGATATATGAGCTTATTTGGTTATCCATTACTATAAATTTCCGTGGCAAGAAGAAAGAATTGGAATAGAGGAAGTGGTACACAGTGGTAGCCATTTAGCTATTCTCAGTTGGGCTTAGAACACAGCGAAACTGGTCTTAAATATCTTCAAGGCAACAGTACAAATCAGTTCCTAGAATATCTGTATTCCAGGAAAGTCCTGTAAGGTATATTAACAGCCTCCTCTTACGTTCTGCCCTCTCCAGCAGTGGTTCACAGCCCAGCTGGTCACTTAGACTCCCATTGACTTCAGAGGCCTTTGGATCAAGCCATTAGTGTGGGGGAATGTCAGGCATACTGCAAGCAGGTGGTGGTGTGCAAGCTTCCCCAAACCACTCTGACCATATATCCTGATCTCCTATACCCTGGTTATTCCAGTAACGGGCCCCTTATGAGCAGAAAAACTGTGCCAATAAACGTAAAAATAAACTTAACTTTTAAAAAGCACTTCATCTGTAGATCTCAAAGCACTTTAAGGAAAGCAAGTATCTTTATCTCCAGTATTACAGATAGGAAAAACTAAGGGACAGAGAGATGACGTAATTTGCCCAAAGTCACATAGCAGGTTAATGCCAAAGCTCGGAACAAAATCTAGGTCTTCAGAGTCCCTGCCAACTCTGTCATCCACTTGGCTATGCTGTCTTATTTCACATCAAACATATGCTGTTTACAGTAAACAAATTAATCTTTTTATCATTTTATCCTTTTTGCATAAATGACTTCATAGCCTCTCTCATTATGGTTATTTGTTTAATATTATGTCCTATATTTATATATGTTCTTATTTGCTGGAAGTTATTTATTTTTAATTATATTGCATAACTTAAATTCAGTTTTTGACTCCATAGATAATTGAGTGCCTAATGCCCAGTGTGAATAAAGATTTTGTAAAGGGAAATTCTGATACTTTCCCCAAAATGTTAAATACTGTTGAAAATACTGATAAACATTAGAAATGTATTGATCTTTTATGCATCAAACATTGAATCTGATTCGTATGCAACAGGTGTTATATACAAATTCCTAGACAGAGTTAGTATTTATATCCACAGGTATTATCAGCAACACCAAGTAGCAAAATACTGAAACTGACATTGCACCATGTTATATAGTTATCTTGGGTCAATATACCCCATTGTACATTGATTAATGTAATGAGTTCAACACAAAGCAAACTAACAATGCATTATTCTAGTACAGACAACGGAAACAACTATTTAAGAGTTCAGTGTGTACACAAAACTGTCTTCGGAACTCAGAGAAGAATTTAGCTTAGTATAATTTAAATAATGTATATTAAAATTTCTTTAAAAAATTTAAGCTTTCTTCAAGTGTATTGTAAATTAATTTCAGAATCAAGAATTTTTAAATGTCATAATTACACAGATGAGCAGTGTATAAGCCAGATGATATTGTAGCTATGACTGAGCTTGGTTTCATTTTTCATATCAGCAGATTTGGTTCTTATATATGTTTCCAAATATGCTTTCATATAAATTCTGCTGAAGATATCTTTAAAAAAAACTAAAACAAAACACTAATGACAGAAAGCAAAAGCCTTGCTGTATAAAAGGAAGAAAAGCCTGAACATAATCTACTGTTGGTTAAAGAAAACATAAATTAGTCATTGATTTTTAATATCAATGTTAAAAGGTCTCTAAGTAATTAATTTTGTAGGAAATCTCTTTAGATGATGTCATGCTTATTTAAAAAGAATTTGGCCAATATTTTATAAGCAAATGCAGGAAACAAGCATGTTGCTTTGACCTCTTTTTCAATATATAACACCATTTCCCCACTTATTTTAGGCAGAGATTTCTAAAATTGCTACACATTCTGCTGATTGAAAGTTGGTTTAGATAGTAGAGCTGGGTGACATTTTTCAGCTGAAACTTTTTAATCAGCAAAAAATGCAGATTCAGCAACAGCAAAACATTTTACATATTCATGTCAGTTTCATCAAATTATTCATTTAAATAAATCCAAAAAATTGACAAGTTTCATTTAGAAGTTTTCTGTACAAAACATTTTTTATTTGAAACAACTTTTTGTTGCAAAATTTCCTTTTATTTTACTTTTTTAAATTTCAAAAATGTTAAATTGTCAAAATCTAATTTTTTTTTTTTTGATTTTGTCAAAGTAAAATGACTCAAAACATTTTACAACTTTTTGAAACTGACAACAAAGCAAAAAATCTGTTATTTGCCCAGCTCCACTACATAGGTCTTCAGGGCTTCTCTCTTCCTCTTCACCTTAGGAAGATTAATCATACACTAAGAACATCTCCTTAAACATGGCAGGAATGGATTCAGTCTGGTGAACTGAGCACAAGTCTTAGAGCTAGGTCTGCAGAGTTCTAACCCCAGCTCTAACATCAATTCCTTCTGTCAGCTTGGACAAGCTGCTTGGGAGTAAATTTTCAAAAACTTAGTATATTTGTGCACCCATATGAGTACTTATTTTGGAATGCCAATGGGAGATGAGTGGGCATGTTTTTCAGAGTAGGTGGCTAACTTTATGAACAGAAGAGCATACGTGCACTGAAGGATGGGCACAGCCTCAGGAATAGACTATTTTCAGAATTGAGATAAGATCTGGCAAGGATAAAGCAAGGGCTCATAATTTATTCACAAATCAAGCAGATAAAACTTGAGAAGGCATTGGCATAGGTGGTCTCTAATCTGCCTCTCATTGGCAGCTGGCTGATTCAGTACACTTCAGAGAGTTCAACATACAAAACTGTTTCTGTGATTCCCTCTGGCTGCTCAACAGTGTCTATGAGTTCACACACAACTGTCTGAGCCACCCAGGATGCCTGCTGAATTAGCTGTTGCTCTCGCTCACATTGACCCTTCTCTAGCAGCCCTTTTAGTGGCAGCATGTACACTCCATGCCACACAAAGGTCCCCCACTTAGAGTCACAGAGTTTAATGCAAAATGGGACCACCTGATCACCTAGGTGGACCTGCATATCACAGGCCAGCAAACGTCACTCAGTTAACTGTTTCTGATTGCTTACACAGTCCCCTGACTACTCTCACCACTGAATTTGACAGATACTACCTAACACATGTCTTCTCCTTCTGAGTAGCATTCATTTCATCTGAGTAGCCTTCCACAAGTGCCTGACTCAACCTCCATAATTTCCTGAATGGGGTTTGCTTCCTCATCCAAGTAGCTGGCTTTCCTTTTGGAACAATTCTCCTCCTGACTGCTCAGACCAGAAGCATCAAATGAACCCATCCTGATATCTGGGCAGTTTCAAGATGTTGCACCAGCCTGTCATGTTTGTGTTTTTGCAGGTGTAGGGCCAGTCTGCTCATGAGAAAGATGTCTACATAGGCAAATAGCAGATTGGACACCCAGGAAAAGAAATATGATACCACTGAACTAAAGCTCTCTGAGGAGGTGTGGAGTGGAAGTGAACATACAAATCTTGGAAGATAAACCTGTGTAGGGGCAGACTACTCCCCTACAGGTGCCTCTGTGCGTCTATGCTAGCTTCTGCAAAAATTATTTTGGACCTTGATCTCTCTGCCTTAGAATTCTCACAATAATGCAGGATCGATAATACCTGCTTCCCAGTGGTGTTGTGAAGATTAGTTAATGAACCCACAGTACCTTGATGATGTAAAGCACTGTACAGTAACTGCTACAAAAAAAACTAAGATAAATTGTTTCAGCTATACATAGTGCTCATCTTCCAAACACAAAAACGTTCAAACAACATCCTTGACCTCCAATGTCAATATTGCTTCACTGATTGAGTACACAGATGCTCCCACATTAAATAGCCATCTCACAATCCTTCCCCAAAGCCCAAGTACTACTAAGCAGCCGCCTGCATTTGACCTTCTTCTATACGTTGTCTCAGTTGTACTTCATACCCTCAAACTTTTAATTAAACAAAAAGAAGTTCAACCAAATCAGTTTAAATGTACTGTTTTTCCCAATTACTGTGAAACGAAGAGGTCATAATCACATTGCATCATTATATTTAGGAATAATCTAGCATGAAGCCCTATTAGTACTTTAAATAGCTTGTGCATTTTCATCTATAAGAATGTATTTTATAAAGATGTATCATTGGGATTCAAAACACAAAGACCTAAATTAAATAGGCATATTGCATTTATTTTATATTAATTTTTAAAAGAAAGAGCTGCTTATAAAAAAAATGGGAAGTTAGGCCACAGAGAAGAAAGGAATCTTGTATAGCAGATATAAATTAGGGTCTAAATCCTTTAAATCTCCTTTTAAAGATTTGCCATTCCCCATTAGAGCCAGCATTGCTATTCAAGGCAAGATTTTGTTTTCTCCAAAAGGTGCTCAGATTCTACAGGGATGTGCACCTTTAAAGAACTTAGACAGAAATAGACAGAAAATCTACAACAGGAAAGGAATAGTTTTATTTGGGTACTTTATAAAAACCAAATTTAAGGGACTGCCTATTATTAAGGCAATAACAATACATCTATTTTGAACAGAGTTTTAAACAAGCAGATTAAAAAGAAGAATCTAACCTTTAACTACTTATGAAGACACACTGATTTAGGAGATTTCATGCCAAATCCTAAAATATGTACTTGTACACAGGAATAAGGTGAGAAAGGCTTTTAAAGGTAAAGCTTCATTGCACTGAAGTGCTACAGTAACATTACTGAATATTCTGAACACTGCTGATGTTCCCACCAATTGAAGCAATTTTCCAACTCACAGGAGGTGTTCACCATCCTGGAAGACTCGGCTCTAATTTCGTCAAGTTCCTTCTGGCCCTACCAGATATTCAACAGTGGTCAGCCCAAAAATCAGCTAACTAATAATCTTATTCAAGTAAAGTTTCCAACAGAGTCCATGAATTACACAGAAGTGGTAAAATGCTTTCCAATATGTTTTAATGTGAGTTATAAGGTAACACTTGCCAAACACCTTTAAGTGGGAAGAAAACAAGACACAGAAAGACTAAAACTAAGATCGAGACAGAGAGACCAAAATTCCTGCTATAAAAGTTAACAGTGTGACCTTCCTCCCCCCCCGCCCACAAATGCACCTGATCATAGAGGAAGGACTTACAACAATCCTGCAGCCAAGGATCACAAGGCCCCTTTAGGGAGGAAGGAATCTGGAATTCTGCTACAAGTAGTACTGATGGTGGCACAATGGTCATAATCTTTCACCTCAGATTCAGCATTGGTCCAGTACACCAACACGATGACCAAGGCATGGTACTAAATACACTTCCCTTAGTATACCATATAAAAGTAAGGGCACTGACCCGTCAGGTCTTTCAAAAAGCTTGTTATGAATCTCCAAAAAAAAAAAAAAAAAAAAAAAAAGTGAGATTTAATGCATTAATGTTAGCTGCAACTCTGACAACCTCTGGGGCCATGGAAAAAATCATTTAACCTTCACCTCTATTTCCTCATCTGTGAAATGCAGATACTCTCCCCTACCCCACAGGTGTATAGAGAGGACTGGAGACAGTCAGATTGCAGGTGGCCTCCACTTGTGTAATTTTGTGTGTGTATATGCATACCCATGAGTGTGTAAGCAGTATATGCTGTCCACAAAAATTCAACCAGAGGCATGCACAGAGAGATGGGATCTATCATATTCATGTATTGATGCCTGCATTTGCATAAGTTGATGCTCCATTCAAAATCAGACTCAATATTTGTAAAGAACTTTGAAGATGTGAAGTGCTATGTTAATGTCATTATTACAAATTAACTTTGTGGCATACAAAGGGGACCAAAATTAAGAAATGCTGTTAAATCTGTTTCTCTGTATTTTTACCCTCTCCTCAAACTAACTTTACTCCTTTTAATTTACCTGGCTTACCATGAGTCCCATCCCAGTTACAAGAATCCACTGGCAAATTGCAAAACCCTACCAGCATCCCAGAGAAGATTGATGTGCTGTCCAAACACACAACAGTCTAGCAATCGTTAGTCATTCACAAAAACAACCAGACTGACAACCAGGCCACTACAGACTCACTGACTGTTTCTTGAGCCAGTTCTACCCACAAAAAAGTAACATTTTAGAAGTTACAGTGTTGGATGTTGCTTTAGATCAGTGGCTCTCAACCTTTCCAGACTACTGTATCACTTTCAAGGGTCTGATTTGTCTTGCGTATCCCCAAGTTTTACCTCCCTTAAAAACTACTATGGCTATCCAACATCTTGACAGATGAAAGGGAACATGACGAAGTCAGTCAGTCAGTCAATGGTGGTTAGCAATAGTGTGGGAAAAGAGCCCAATGCACGAGACACAGACCTTCCATCTGGCAGGTGGATCTGTAGCCACTGTGGGAAACTGAGGCACACTGCTTCCTGGCTCACCTCGGGGCCTCAGCCTGGGCTCTCTGATGACTCTTTGCGGTGACTGCACCAGCCTTGACCTGACTTCTACAGACTGAGCAGTTGTGGGTAGGGCACTCCCTGTTGTCAGTGGGAATGCTGAATTTCTTAAGACCCTGCTTGACCTTGTTGTTGTATTGGAGCTTTGGCCTTGCTCTGCGTCACGGGTAGTTCTTGAGTTGACCACAGAGCACAACCTTCGGCAGATGATCTTCAGGCATGCGCTCCATGTGTCCCAGCCAGTGAAGCCTGCGAACATCCAACACAATCTGCATAGACTGTAGGCTGGTTCTCCTAAGGATCTCACTGTTAGTGATCCATTGGTCCCAAGTCACTCCAAGGATTTTTCTGAGAAAGCAAAGGTGGAAGCTGTTCAATCTCTGCTCTTGCTTGGAGTACATGACCCAGCTTGCACAGCTGTAAAGGAGGGTACTGAGGAAACAAGCCTGATAAACGGACACCTTTTTTTCAGGGTTAGCAGCTTCCTGTTTTAGACACGAGGTAAGTTTGCCGAAGGTGACAGAGGTTTTGCTGATTTTCACATCAAGTTCTGTATCAAGGCTAAGTAAGCTGATTAAAGTTGAACCAAGACTGCAAAAGTAATCCACGTTGTTCAGAGCTTCATTACGGACGTAAACTATAGGTAGGTTATTAGTGTCTTGTGACATGACAACTGTTTTTTAATATTGATTACCATGCGGAACTTGATACATGCATCAGAAAACTTATTCTTCATGATATGCAATTCATCAGGTGAATTAGAGATGAATGCAGTGTCACCAGCGAAGAGCAGATGCCAAATAGTGAGCTGGGTGACTACTTTTGTTCTGAAATTGCCTGACGTTGAACAAGCTGCCATCTGTCCTCCATTCAATTAGTATGCTAGACTGATAGTTTTCAAAAGCGACTTAAGAAGAACAGAGAAGAAGATGCCAAAGCCGGTAGGCACTAAGACACAGCTTTGCTTCATGCCAGTATCAATGCTAAACTCAGATGATGTTTTATTTTCATACTGGATAGTTGCCTTCATTCCCTCAAGGAACTCCTTAAAAAAGGAGAGTACTTTTTGTGGACAGCCAATTTTCAACAGGATCTTGTATATGCCATTCCTGCTACCTGTGTCAAAGGCCTTTTGTAGATGAACGAATGCCACAGAGAGGTGCCTGTTGTTCACGGCTTTTTTCTTGCAACAAGTGCATTGTGAAGGACATGTCAGTCGTGGAGCATCCAGCTCTGAACTCTTACTGGCTCTCAGGATAAACTCTCCAAGGACTTAGAGTCGTTTCGGCTGGACCCTGGCAAGCATTTTGCCACGCTTAAAAGCCACTTGCTTTCAAAATCAGACAAAAATACAAAAGTGTCACAGCACACATTACTGAAAAACTGCTTACTTTCTCATTTTTACCATATAATTATAAAATAAATCAATTGGAATATAAATATTTTATTTACATTTTAGTGTATAGTATATAGAGCAGTGTAAATAAGTCATTGTCCATATGAAATTTTAGTTTGCACTGTGCTAGTGCTGTTTATGTAGCTAGTGCTTTTTTTATGTAGCCTGTTGTAAAACTAGGCAAATATCTAGATGAGTTGATGTGCACCCCCCAGGAATACCTCTGCATACCCGAGAGGTACGTGTGCCCCTGGTTGAGAATGACTGCTTTATATCTACTCATTTGCCTACAAAAATCCTTTCGAAATCTTCACTAATTTCATTTTTAAACAGAGTAATTGTGGGAGGACACTGACATCAGTTTTCCCTTGATAGTACACAACTGTCAGTTTAAGTTCTGTTAATTGTAAGTATTTTTACAATCCATTAGTTCACTTTTTTTCATTTTACAGTCATGCAGCTATATGTTGAATAAACAAGAAGAGATAAGGAGACTGATTTATTTCTTAAGGATCCTATATAGTGTGTTGAGTTCTTTAAAAAAAAAAAAAAAGGAAAATTAAAAGCTGGTAAGTAAAATTTTGACATACCACTTATTTTGGATCACCGTGTATATGTTTATGTAATGAATTTCACCTGCAGAAAGTTGTCTGCTTTGTTCTTGTGTGCAGGCAGGGACGGGAGACTTATAAGTTTGGCTCACTGCATTAATTCAGAAAACAGAATTTTTGTACAAATTTACCTTCCTGCAGGCATGTAATGATGGAGCTGACAAGCACAAAGAGTAAAAGCTGTTACTCTGTTTTTTCACCTGTGATAAAGAATAGGTGTAATGATTGCTATTCTATAACTGTAGCTTTTGCAGAGTTTGATTTGTTTATCAATTAAATGTGTGTGTTTGTGTTTTTAAGCAGAAAGATTTTTTGAAACAATTAAATTTAAATTTCAAGATAGGTCACAAAACTGACCTACCAGTGCAGGTGGAATTTCCTCTCAACTGGGCATGTGTTTCAATATTTTTGGTTTGCAGCTGTGCCACATTCACAGCACTAAGAATATTTTTTGAGCCCCAAAGTTTGAATGCAACAATCTTTTATATGCCACTCACCTCCTGAGGTTCTCTTTAATCAAAATATGATTAATATGCATGTACTTTTCTTCCTTCTTTCATCTATAACATTTAAACAAGTGTGGCACTAAACTTGTATAATAATATGAAATGGATAAATCTTATTCCCAAAGTGTTTTACAACTTTAGAAATATTGGCATTATTTTATCCCTCTCTAGGACTTGAGCATAACAGCTTTTTAAGAAGCACAGTGCTCTGAAGCCTATATAAAACTTGACAAAAAACAGGCTCCTGCTGGTGTGCTGAAACCACTGACTATCATGCTGACCAGTATGGGACGTATGCACAGATCAAATGGACATTAACGAAAAATCTCTGATCAAGGACTTAGGAGGTGCATGCGTACCTGAAGTGGAGCACCCATACAGACATTACTTAAAGAAGACACTGTGGTGCTGAAGTGTGGATCCAGAGGCAAAGGCAGGGGACAGGATAGACAGGTGATGAAGAATGGTGATGATGAGGGAAGCAGGGAACCATAGGTGAGGAAGTGGGATGGTGGGAATGGACACAGGGACCTGAAGTGCAGGGAGTGGAGGGGAACAAGGACAATTTATAACAAACCCAAAGTTTCTCATGAAAACCACTGCAAATGTTGACTCAGGAAGGAGAGGGCTCCAAATGTGGAGGAGGGAGAGGACCAAAGGTGTTTCCCAACCAGGGCTTGGGGGATGGAAGGAGAGTTCTCATGTGGGAGGAAGATAAATTTCTGGGATGGGCAGGGTAGCGAGTAACTGGAAGGGTAAAGGAGAAAGCAGCTCTGAATGCAGGGACTGGGGGAAGTATCATTCCCTCATTCACCCCATCTCTGGCCCTCACTGCCTGTTCCCCCACCAAATTTCTGCAGCCAGAGAAATCTCTGTAGTGCTCCCCTGATGCTGCTTATGCATATCATATGCAGCAATTTAATATGCTGCTCTTTCATTAGGAATACAGCTTGGTTGACAGAAACAATGAAGTGTGCAACCCTGGTTTAGTGTACACTGCAGTCCTCCTCAATCTAAGGGCTTCTCTTCATTGTTTAACTTGAGTGCTGTCCCCAACATGAGTCCTGTTCACACACAAACAACCCCTTAACTTAGTGTGCTGGTGATTTTAACTTGAGTTGGCTTGTTAGAGGGAGAATAAATTACAGCTGGAGTTAGCTTAGATCATAAGTTGCTAACACAACCACTCTGTGCTGATCAAGTGCTGTTTTGCAGCATGGCTGCTCTTACTTGTGTGGAGTTAACTTGAGTGTAACAAAGACATAAGCTATGGGGTGTCTGAAGAAAGGGAGGGGAAGTACAGAGGGAAAGGGAAGGGAATACAGAGGATCCACCAATCAGGCTCTGTTGCCATAAAATAAAAGTAAGTTAACATATACAAAAGTGCCATTTAATTAAAGGAACATCTGTCTGAATGTATAGGTTCTGTAAAAAACAATTCTTGGGAAAACCTCTAACATACATAAACATTGTCATGAACTTTCACAAAATTCCAATGGAAACTATTTTTTTAAAAAGTTGTGTTTGTAACCCGGATATCATAACAGAAGAGCTCAAGATGATAAAATTGAAATTGACTAAGAACTGACTATAGACAACGAAGTTTGCTAAATAAATTCTATGCTAAATAAAGTCTAAAAAATAAACTGCATAAACAATGAAACTGAAAGCACTTTTTTACATTATTTTCAATAAGCTATCGTACCATTTGTAACAAAGAAATTATTTTTTAAAAACTGATTATAATCTATTGTCTTTTTGGTTTGGTGCACTCAATTCATTGTGACTCAGATTATTTTGCTTAAGGTTTCCACCACGAACCACACTGTTCTGCAATAATTAGATACAGTTAAGCAGGTGAAGGACAGAGACTTTTGTGGATTAATTAGCTCAATGTTTTAGTTAATTTTTAATAATCTATGAAATCTTTAAATTCTAAATTCCCAAACTTACCTTTTCCCTATATATTCACCACTACCACACACAAACTATTACCATCACTGTTTTATTCATAAGGATTGCTATTCCAAAAAAAAGGGTACTAATTTATATTCTGGATTATCATCATGCTTTTAAAGATGGTCAATTGTTTTGTCTATCGTTATAAATTACTGGATGAAAACTCAGATTATTGTATTTAAGGTATTTATTATTAGGATTGAATTCTCAAAACAGGTCATAATATAGTTTAATCTAGGTGGCAAATATTTGCCTACATATCAGTTATTTAAAGAACAGTCCCAAAACACAATAAAAATAATCTCTTTTACAGTTAAACATCATTCTAGGTACCTGTGGTTAAAGGCAGGTGAGTGATACTAGTTAGACAGGTGAGAGTGAACCAGGTGGATGCCAGTGTTGCGCCAAATAGCAGCAGCAGAAGTATAAGTTTCAGCATGCCCCTTATAAAATCTGCAAACCTGAAATAAAAGCACAAATCCCATGAAGTCAAATGTTATTTTTCATGTAATTTATGCATGAAACTTCAGAATTAAATTAATACATTCTCATTACATGATCCAGAAACTAGAAAAGATTCTTACACATTATTCTGAAACTGCTAGAAGGAGTTATATATACACACATGATGATTTTTGTCACGGTTAAACTGAATCCTGGCTTGATTCCACAGCAGCTTATAAAAAATCTTGAGTCATCAGTCAAGGATCACTGGTACACAGGATTCTGGTTTGTAGTTCTTAGACTGTAAATCTTCTTGAACAGGAACCATATTATTTGTAAATGTCTGACTAACACCATGCTCTAAAACTGGAAAATAACTGTTTAACCTCTGCTTTGAAATCTTTATCTTTCCACAGTCTCACAACCACAATTCAAGATTCATTGTTGTTTTAAAAAGTATCTTCACAGCTCCAGTATCCAAAACCTCATTAAACATTACACTCCTACCACTTCCTTAGGCTTGACTCCTATGTATTTTTGCCAGATCACAGTTCTCACAGGGATCATCTCTGCCATTATAACACATTTTAAAAAGAGAAAGTTACTCACCCTGTGCAGTAACTGAGGTTCTTCGAGATGCTTCCCACTGTGGATGCTCTACTCTAGGTGTTGGCACATCCTTGATCGGAGATTTTTGACAGCAGTGCTCATCCAGGTGGCATGTGTGCAGTCCCTGTCTCGAGGCACCGTTGGCACCCTTTTCTGCTCGTGTGACCCAACCCCCTCTATTCCTTCTCTACTGTGGAGTCCCTTGTCTGAACTCCAAAGTAGAGGGGAGAAGGCTGGATAGTGGAGCACCCACAGGGACACACATCTCAAAGAACCTCAGTTATTGCACCAGGTGAGTAACTTTCTCTTCTTCTTTGAGTAGTGTCCCTGTGGGTGCTCTTGAGCAGTAGTCTTAATTGGCAGAAGGGACTTTGGAGTCAGTTGGTTGTATAGAGGGAAAGTACTGTAAGGCCTGTTAATGCATCCAATCTGGATGCCTGGTCAATGGCATAAAATCTTGGGAACATACATGCAGAGGCCCAACTTGCTGCTCTGCATATATCTACAATTGATACATTATTTAGAAATGCTGTAGATGTGGACGTCGATCTGGTGGAGTGTGTTTAGACCCCATGTGGGGCTAGTGCGTTTCTTTGTGTGTAGCTTGTATGGATGTAAACTGATATCCACTCTGACAACCTTTGCATGTATATGGCAGTACCTTTAGATGATTCTGCAATCAACATGAAAAGTTTGGAGGACATTTTAAATGGTTTAGTCCTGTCTAAGTAAAACACAATTGCCCAGCTGACACCCAGTGTGTGTAAAGCAGTATCTTGTATGTTACTGTGGGGTTTCGGGCAAAACTTAGGTAAACGGATTGGTTGGTTTAAATGAAAAGCTGAGGGAGGACTTTTGGATGGGGATTGAGAGTGACTTTGTCCTTGTGGAAAATTGTGTGTGGTGGGTGGGCCATGAGTGCTCCATGTTCACCTACCTGACAAGCTGATGTGATGGCCATGAGAAACGATACCTTTATTGACATATGCATTAGTAAGCACATTGCTAAGGGCTCCAATGACAGTTTAATAATGGTCCTTAGGACTAAGTTAAGCTCCCACGGTGTTGCAAGAGCATGTATACCTGGGTATACATTCTGAATATCAGTAATGAAACGTTTCACTGTTGGGTGCGCTAAGAGTGTCTTATCGTCTATCTGACTGTGGAAGGTGGTGATGGCTGCTAAATGAACCTCCACCATTTCTCAAGGCAAGTTTTTCTCGTTGTGGGTTTCCTACTATTTAATAATATATGTCTCACTTGTTCTGAGAAATCTAGTTCTTTTTGCCAGAACCAGCTAGGAACCATGCTGTTAGGTGAATCTTCTGCAGATCTGGGTGGAGAATCTAGCCATTGTCCTGGGAAAGGAGACTGTTGCACAGTGGGAGAGTGATTAGTGTGCACACTGACATTTATAGTAGGTAAGAATACCATGTTTGTCTGGGCCATGAGAGTGCTATCATTATTACCCTTGCCCTGTCTATTTGTATTTTGTGAACAATTCTGGGTATCATTGGGATGTGTGGTAATGTGTAAAGGAGGTCAATGCTCCAATCGAGGAGGAATGCATCACCCATTTATCCTGCACCCAGGCCTGCTCGAGAGCAGAAGTCGGGGCATTTTTGATTCTGTGCAGTGGCAAAAAGAGGTCCATCATTGGATGACCCCAGTGTCGAAAAATGTTTTCCAGGATTGTGGTGTTCAACCCCGCTTGTGGTTGCAACCGAATTGTCTGCTGAGCATACCTGCGGTCATGTTTTGGCATCCAGGTAAGTATGCAGCTGATATATTTATGTTGTTGCAGATGCACCAATTTCAGAGTTTAATTGCTTCTGTGCATAGGGAATGGGATCTTGCTCCTCCCTATAAAACATGCACATAATGTTGTCCATCATTATCTTTATCGTCTTGTTTGCTATGAGTAGTAGAATGTGGACACGCGCTGCCAACTGCGTGGACTTCATACAGGTTTATATGTAAGTGTGTTTTGATTTTCGACCATCATCCTTGTATAGTGTAGTTCTGTAGGTGTGCTCCCCTCCCCAGCAAGGATGCGTCTGTGGTGATCATGACTGCAGGTGGTTCCCATATGAATGGGATTCTCTGAGATCATGTTGCAGGGTTAGGTCTACCACGTTAATGATTCTTTGACTCTGTTTGGCATCACCAATGTCTTGTTTAATGCGTGTCTGTGTGGCCTGTATACAGTTGACAGCCATCCCTGTAGTTCACGCATGTGTAATCATGCGTGTTGCATCATGATGGTAGTGGCCATGTGTCCTAGCATTTGTACACATGTGCACACTATCGAGGTCTGGCTGTTCCTTATGGATGTCAGTTTTACTATAGTAAGAAACTGGGCCTCAGGTAGTGATGCTCTGGCTGTTACTGAGTCCAGGTATGCCCCTATGAATTCCAGCTGCTGCACTGGCTTGAAAGCGGACTTCTGACTGTTTATCATCAGTCCCAGCTCTTGACATAGTGACCTTGTTTGTTGGGTCGCTTGAATGGCTTGAACTTGACTATGCGCCTTTATCAAGCAGTCGTCTAGATATGGGAATATTATGATCCCCTTCCTCACCCCCTTTCCAGTGCTGGTATTATTGTAGACAGTGCAACATCCTGAATTTTTATACTTCTCCGAACTTGTTCAGTCGTCTGAAATCTAAGATGGGCCTCCATCCTCCGTTTTTCTTTTGGATTAAAAAGTAGTGGGAGTAGAAACCTTCCCACTGTGTTGGTGAGGGATGTGTTCTATTGCACCTAGAAGCAGCAGATGTTCCACTTCTTGTTGTAATAGCTGCTTGTACGATGGGTCCCTGAAGAGGGATGGAAAGGGGGTTGGGTAGGAGGGATGGATAAAAAGTCAATGGTATATCCCAACTGAATGATTTCTGATACCGATTTGCCTGTTGTAATAATCTCCCACTTGTGGTGGAAAGGACGTAGTCAATAGTCGAACAGCGTGGTCACTGTTGATACTGGATGGTGAGGGAGGTCATTCAGACCTTCGAACAAAACTTCAAAACTGAGGCTTGGAAGGCACTGGCTGGGATGTCGACTGCTGTTGGTGTGTCTGTCTACGTCTTTGCTGCCTCTGTCTATTCCATGGAGGTTCATTATGTCTGTGCTGTGAGTATTGTTGGTATCTGCAAGGCTAAGGCTGATACTTACCGTATTTCCCCATGTATAAGACGCACCTTTTTTCAAAAAATTTGGGGTCTAAAAACTGGGTGCGTCTTATACAGTGGTACTTACCGGTGATGTACCGTAATACATTTATTTTCAAATTTCGGGCCCCAAAATTAAGGTGCGTCTTATACATGGGAGCGTCTTATACATGGGGAAATACGGTATATTGTCTCCTCCTCATTGCAGGTATATATAATCCGAGGGTATGCAGAGTGGCCTGTGAGTCCTTCATGGTGTGCAGGACCTTGTCAGTTTTCCCAAGCAAAGAGTTTCACCTTGTTGAAGGGATGGTCTTCTATAGCCGATTGCAGTTCTCTGGGTAAACCTGCAGAGTGGAGCCACAATGACCTAAGAATGACAACTACCATTGCTCTTGTTCATGCAGCTGTATCAGCCACGTCGAGGGAGGCTTGCAGCATGGTTCTTGCAACCAGCTGGCCATCATTTATGAGAGACCTAAATTGCTCCTTTTTTGTTGTCCGGGAGATCATTAATAAATCCTGAGATCTTTGTATAATTGTTGTGGTTATAATTGGATAAGAGTGCTATGTAATTAGCTACACTAAGCCATAATGTTACTGATGAACAGACTTTTCTGTTGAATAAATCTAATCTCTTTCCATCCTTGTCCTCTTGCACTGATTTATATTGGGATTTTGATTTGCTATGATTTGCTGCCTCGATGACTAGAGAGTTTGGAGCAGGATAAGTGAAGAAAAACTTGGTATCCTTGTCGGGAACATAGTATTTCTTGTCTGCCCTTTTGCAGGTGGGAGGAATGGTGACAGGTGTTTACCAGATATTATTGGCTGGCTCCATCAACGCATCATCGATAGGTAGCGTGAGTAGAGTAGGCTGAAGTCTGCAAGTTTCACAGTAATTTATTGTACGTTTTATCGACTTCCTGGAGGTGGATTTCCAGATTTTCAGCCACTCTTAATTTGTTCCTGAAACTGCTTAAAATCATCTGCAGTTGTAGGCGCTGGTGAGATTATCACCTCATTTGGTGAGGAAGACCAGTTGTGTGCAGGTGGTGCTGTCTCCTGCTCTATGTTTTCTTTCCTTTCTTTTCCAACTTCAAGTGGTTCAGAAATGGACAGAGCAGACCTTGTGGAAGATCTGGGTGTGTCTCTATGGGGGCTTGGAGGTCTGCTATAAGACCTGGTGCAGGTAGGCCAATTTTCCCTATTGGACAATTGCATATGGTAAGGGATGGGGGTGGCCCAAACCATGGTGCTCCATACAATGGCTGTGTGTGGTGTCTTGAGTGAGACCTATATTGAGGTGCTTGGATGGTAGGTCCAGTGAGAGAAGAGTGTTGGGAGGAGAATCTCTCTTCTTCTCCTTCCTTCTCATCCCCACTTGAATACGGGATTGGGGAGAGAGGCTCCTCATAAGAAAAATGCACTGGAAATGTCTGCCTTACAGGGGCAAAGCATGTCAATACCGCCTCCCCCTGCTGACAGTGGTGTCATTTTTCGGTGTGTTTTTGCAACGGTACTGATGGCGGTGTTGCTGGGCATTGGTGCCATGCTCGAGGTTGGTGCTGAGGTAAAGGTAGGTTCCAATGCTCTTGTCGGTACCAATGGTGTCATCAGTGCCATAGGTGCTGTCAGTGCCATTGTGAGTGGCTCTTTCAATGCCAGCATCATGCTACAGATCGGTAATGCAGTTGGTGTGGGGACAGTTGTCAGTGCTGATGTCGCCATTAGGACGGCTGATCTGTTCGCCTTTGGTTTTGTCGGTGCTGTGGCGTAGGAGGGCTGGGTTTTTTTTGCCTCATGACTCTGGGATGTTGAGTCCTTCAGTGCCATGGCATGAGCTGTACCCAAGGAATCTGGAGCCTCATAGGTACTAAGTCTTATACCCATTTTGGCTGGCAAACTCCTTTTCCTAGTTGACTCAGTCCTGGGTGGGGTTAAGGGTCTTTTCCTGGATGATTTTTCCTCTGAAGAGAGATTTTCCTGTCCAGGATCAGAGTAGGGTCTCAGTGACTTTTCCATAAGGGTGATTTTCAATCTAAGATTTTTGTCTCTTCTGGCTCTGAAGTTCTTACAGTGGGCATCTTTTGGGTTATCTATCCTTCCTCCAAGCACCTGACATATTGGGAATGTCCATCAGATGCCGGGATTGTGTCTCTGCAAGATGTGCTTCTTTTAAAACCTGGTGAACCAGACATGATGCAAAGTTCCCTGAGGGGAAGCTAAGAAACTATTTTACTTGGAGGGAAAAAAACCTTTTTTTTTCCCCAATAAGGTAGATGGGGAAGGTAAGTACACTAACTACCAACTAAAAACTAACACTATCACTAACTATGTTGATGAGCTAAATACAAAGTGTTGAGGACTCAGTCTTGGACCATGGATGGTTGAGAAGGAACTGAGGAGGTCTGGTGGCGTGTGCCAAAAAGGGCACCAAAAGCGCCACGAGACTGGGACAGTGCATGTGCAACCTGGACAAGCACTGCTGTCAAAAATCTCTGATCAAGAAACCAAGGATATGCCAATACCTAGAGTGGAGCACCCACAGGGACGCTACTTGAAGAATTAACCTTTTGCTGCCATTCTCTGACATCTCTTTGTGGACATCTAGATGAAGCTCAACATGGCTAAAACACAGCTCTTAGTCTTCCCAACCAAGTTCTCCCCGCTACTTCCTTTCTCAATCACTGTGGACACCAGCACCATGTGGCCGAGGACAAACCCATAACCTTAGCATCATCTTTGACTTGGACCTTCCTTTAGGTCTTCATATCCAGGCTGTATCTAAATCTTGCTGATTCTTTCTAACCTCTGTAAGACATAGCCTTTCCCATTCATCCACAGCTAAAATTCTGATCCAGACTTTCATCATCTCGTGTCTGTTACTGCAACATCCTATTCTCTGGCCTTGACAAATGCAATCTTGTCCCCATTCATATCAACGCAGAATGCTGCTGCCAAAATAATTTTCTTAGCAAGTTGCTTTGCCCATATTACCCTCTCTTTGCATCACTTCACTTACTCCCTCTTCTCTATTAAATCAAACTACTTGTCTTCACTTTCAAGGCACTTCACTACCTATTCCCACTGTATTTATCATCTTTCGTTCACTATTGAGATGTTGACTCCCACCTTTGATTGGCCCACGATGCCAGTAACTATCGCTCACTTGTTAAATTTTCAAACAAGTACTTTTGTACTTTCTCCTATGCTGCCCCTCACAATTGGGAGTAACCCCCTGTAAACATTGGCAAAACTAACTCCTTATCCTCCCTGACAATGCTATTTTACTGTGATGCCTCCAAAAACTTGAGAACATTTAGGCTATTGGTCTGCAGAGAACACTACCCTATCATGCTGACCAGTACTGTCTCACAGTTTACTAGTTCTCCCCCCATTTGTCTCTGTTGGCCTGTCTCCACCTGTTATCTCGTTTTATACTTAAGACTGTAAGAACTTTGGGGCAAGAAAGGTCTTTTTGTTCTGTTTTTACAGCACTTAGCACAATGAGGCCCTGGTCTATGACTGGGGTTCTACACACCACAGTTATACAAATAAAAATGAATAATAATTCAAAACAATTCAGTCACTGGAGACACAGCCTCACTTTGCTTTGGATATTTACAAGAAAACTTAAAAAATAGTTCACATGGTGTTTTCCAGCAGCTAAACATAAGTTAAGAGGAAATTTTAATTCCCCCCCCAAAGTAGATTGATCTCAGAACTAAAATCACACCCTTACTTAGCTGGCTGCTTGCCAGTCAGTGGAATTTAGACTTGACGGTACATTGATCAATTAGTTTAGGGTGACTTGCTTGATTATGTACAAGTGCAGGTATGTATTTATTTTATTCCAGCAATATTTGAAGAGCTAGGATCCATTTCTGGGGAAAAACTCAAACCTTTCCGGTTATCCTCAAATCCCTAATACTATCATCACTATGGAGTCAATGTAATTTAGAACAATATGCTGGGTATAACAAGAGGATAAGTTGGGTCTCGCAAATCCAAATGACTCAGTGACGGAGGTCTCAGTAGATAGGGCAAGCAGAAACCCTATGCTCAGAAACTTGCACCTTGATACAAACGTCAAAGTTCTGAACACCAGAGTTACGAACTGACCAGTCAACCACACACTTTATTTGAAACCAGAAGTACGCAATCAGGCAGCCGCAGAGGAAAAAAAAACCAGCAAATACAGTACAGTACCGTGTTAAACGTAAGCTACTAAAAAATAAAGGGGAAGCAGCATTTTTCTTCTGCATAGTAGTGTTTCAAAGCTGTATGGAGTTAATGTTCAGTTGTAAACTTTTGAAAGAACAACCATAATATTTTGTTCAGAGTTACGAACAACCTCCATTCCCGATGTGTTCATAACTCTGAGGTTCTACTGTACGATCTATAAAACAGTTTGCGGGTGCCGTCAATTTTTTATACCTTTTTCATTTATTTTTTAAAAAACAATCCAGCTGAGCACTGAACACAAGACAGTATTAGTACTGCAACTGCTCTTTTCAAAAGGGATTTTAACACTAGTGCAAACTTATAAAAAACATTAGAAAGGGAGATGTTATTCAATTTGCTGGTAATTTTTTTGTAGTCCCCTTGCTATTACTGAAGTTATGGCTGAAGAACTTCTTCTCTCGTAGCTCAGTTTTTTTCCTCCTGTTGGATTGTGGTAGTGTGGTCTAGGAAGTTTGGAATGATGAAGACATCCTATCCTGTCTGCTAATTGCCTTATTTTCACTTTCCCCTGCTAAAAGAGATAGGTAGGTATTTTAAGGTCCAATCCTACATGGCCACTCGATATAGAAGGTAACACTATATACAACTTGAAAGCTGGGAATGCCACATTTAAGTAATGTTTAGCAGTTTATCTAGAATGGAAGTTTTATGAAATATTGGATCTTAAGACCACATCTTTCTTCTTATTTGGTCCTTCCCTCTATTTCAATTCCACACTGAACTTAGCAGTCAATAACTGGTAGAGCTAGAATCAATGCCGTATATCACCTTAAAGCTTGTAAGCCCAGCTTTCAAATGGCATAGAGTATTAACTTCCAACTGCAGAAGTTTAGCTGTGCTTGCTGGATTTGAAGTGGGGAGGAAGAAAGTAATCAGAATAACCCAACTTTAAAATCACAGGAGTCTATTTATTTATTTAATTTTTTTCTGTATTTTTGTCATTAAATATTAACTATATAAAACCTCTCAGAAGTGTCACAAAACACAAACTTCGTATTTGTCCCATGGAGCTTTTCCTCTCTGAGCAAAGTCCAAGGGGACATATTGCTGCCGACATAGGTATTCCATTTCTACAATTTAGAGGAGTTAGATATGCTGCCTAACGAAAAAATGGATGAAATATCAGATCAAAGATGGGAATGGGGAGAGAGATAATGGAGTAGATATTTTCTCCACTTTACTGTACTGGGCAGTTGCAGCTCTCTTTTTAATACAGAAAGAAACTACTCTTGAAATTAGTAGCAGCAACAGGGATCTCAGATTTTGCTGAGAGTTAAAGTTGACATTTCTCCCTTATCTGCCTAAAAGTTACACAAAACTACTGAATTTAAGAAAAATGAAGAAAATTAGGTCACATTCAATCCTTTAAGGACCTTATTTCACCTTTGGTGAGAAAAAAAAACCCCTCAGTACGACTAGTACAAATGCTTCCAAGACCAGTAACTTTTCGCAGCACTGGTCTCGGTACAATAATCAGAAAGAATATTTTTGTTCTCCAGTCCCAGCAGCTCTTTCAGTTGCAACCACACAGCAACACATCAACAACACCCTGTACTCACAACTTCATATACTACCCTCATATATCATACGGTGGGGTGTGTGCATGTACTAAAGGAGAGGTAGTTCAGGATTGTAGGTGAGTACCAGCCTGTAATGGAGTCAAGGCCTATCACCGTGCCCTATGCTTGTGGCATAATCTTTCATGACCAAGCAAATCCATCCCTGTGCTGGATCCCGCAGTTAAGTCTTAAACATATGCGGCTGAGATAACCGTCTGTTGCTAGGGAAATTATCACCAAGTCACAACGACATTTCAGAATTTTGGCTTTACTGTAGGATAAAAACAGAAGGAAATGCAGTGAAGGACAAAAATCCAGAAATATCTGTGGTCATTAGCAAATGTGATAAGAAAAATTCTGAGGGAAAAGGAAATAGATTTATGTTTCAGCGTGATAATAAAACATGAATATCACTCTTTGAAGTTGCTTTGCTACAAACCAGTCTCATTCTACCTCTGTCAGCAAAGGGTACAACATCTGCCAACTGTCCAAAATATCCCAGGCTTTTCAATCATTAAAATGCTCAAACAAATTAACCAAACATACCTAGTTCAGGATTGTGGGGGAGTAGAGAAAAGTAGGATTTACATACTTTGTGGAGGAAAACTCTTCATACCACAGAAAGTGAAAAAGAGATTTGGGTTCTGATTTTCAATCTGGGTCTTTCCTTTTGAACAGGCTCAATTTAATATCCACAGTGACTTGAAGGCAGAAATGCTACCATTGCAGGCATCAGGTAGAAAGCTATCAAAGTGGTTGCATTTGAGTTACAAAAAATTGAAACTAGGTTTGAAAATCAGGTCCTTTATGTGCAGTTAAGTGACTAAATCATGTTCATGATGGGTAAAATTATATCTAGAATTTACAGTTTGAGAAGACTAAAGTAAAGCAACATCATTCTTAAACTGTAACGTTTTTGGTTTTACAAATTAGCAGCTGCTAGGAAAAAGGCAAAAAACAAAAAAAACAAACCCACCTTACCAGAGGTTGCTATGAGCAAGAACTGCTTACCTGGTAAGTCACAGTCCTGATATTGAAATAAATCAGCTTGTCATAACGTGACAAGAATCATTACTTAATTTTCCTAATTATAACTTTCAGCAGACTACTGTCAGTCATCACTGGTTCAGTCCTACACACATAACTGTTGAATAGGCCTAAGAGGAGGGAGTCATCTATCAGAAGTGACAAATCACCCTTCCCTACTTTTTGTGTGTGCAAACCCTATTGTTATATTGCCTGAATTGGAGAGACATATTTGGAGACAGACTACTAGCATTCTTTTAATTTGCTCAAAAGCATAGTTTTGAACTCTACAAAATACTGACCTCACTATATAGTTTGTAATCAATTTTGCAGCAGTTATATAGGCATTAAGCATTTTCTGAAACTAAAACCAGGCTGTGTATTAAATAAATTTATCATAAAGGCTGAGATTTGCATTATGGGTTTTAATGAGAGGGTTACTCACGTGGTGCAGTAAGTGAGGTTTTTCAAGATGTGTCCCCCTGTAGGTGCTCCACTTTAGGTGCCACTGTGTCCCACATTCTTGATCGGAGATCTTTACAACAGTACTCGTCCGGGTTGTGAGTGCACAGTTCCCGTCTCATGGTGCCGTTGGTGCATCTTCTGGTGCACACGTGACCCAACTCTCTCAGTTCCTTCTCTACCATAGAGTCCCATGTTAGAACTCCGAAGTAGAGGGGATGAGGGTGGATAGTGGAGCACCCACAGGGACACACATCTCAAAGAACCTCAATTACTGCACCAGGTGAGTAACCCTCTCTTCTTCTTTGAGTGATGTCCCTGTGGGTGCTCCACTTTAGGTGACTATAGAGCAGTCCCTGTCATTTGATTGAGGGACTTCAGTGTTAGTTGTTTGGACAGAGAAAGAACTGTTAGTCCTAGCGCAGCATCTATAATAGATGCACGATCAATTACATAATGCCTTGTGAAAGTATGAGCTGAGGCCCATGTAACTGCCTCGCATATGTCCATGGCAGGAACATTATTAAGGAACGCTATAGAAGTGGATATTGCTGTCGTCGAGTGCGCGCTAGTTCCTGAGGGAGCATGTATGTTTTTCTGTTTATAGCATAGCTGGATACATCCTGTTATCCATTTGGATAGGTATGGGTTTGCCATTCATGAGTTCTGCCACTGACACGAAAAGCTTATCTGATCTGAATGTTTTTGTTGTGTCTAGGTAAAATGCTATCATCCGTCTGACATCCTGAGTGTGAAGTGCTGCTTCCTGTGCATCCGTATGCGATTTCAGATAAAAAGGTAGGTAAATGAATAGGTTGGTTAATATGGAAATTTGACACTATTTTTGGAAGGAACTTTGGGTGAGGTCTAAGAGTGATTTTATCTTTATGAAATATCATGTAAGGTGGGTAGGCCACGAGTGTACTAACCTCCCCTATGCGCCAGGCTGATGTGACAGCAACTAAAAACAACACTTTCATAGACATATGGAGAAGTGAACATGTTGCTAAGGATTTCAAAGGTGTCCTAGTAATGGCCTTTAGTACTAGGTTTAGGTCTCATGGTGTTGTGGGGGCACATATGACTGGGAATGCTCTTTATAGCCCCACCAGGAACCATTTTACCATCGGGTGAGTGAATACCATTGTGTGATTGATCTTGTTGTGGAAGACAGTAATTGCTGCTAGATGAACCTTTAAGGAGCTAATTGATAGACCTGATTTTTTAAATTCTAAGATATATTCTAAGATAACAGGGATGGATGAGGATGCAGCTGAGGTTTGTCCATCTCTGCACTATAAGTCGAATATGTGCCATTTCTGTAGGAAAGTTTCCCTCATTGTTGATTTTCTATTATTTAATAGTATCTGTTTAACTTGTTTTGAGCATTCTAGCTCTTCTGGGCAGAATCAGTTAGGAACCATGCCGTTAAATGTAGTTTCTGTATCTCGGGGTGATAAATCCGACTGTTGTCCTGGGATAGGAGATTGTGCCTTGGAAGAAACATGATTGGTTTGTATGTTGACATGTTTGGCAGGTCTGAGAACCATGTCTATCTGGGCCAAGCTGGTGTTACCATCACTGTCACCTTGTCGACCTTGATTTTGTGGATGGTCTTGGGTATCATTAGGATGGGTGAGAATGCGTATAGGAGCTCTTTGCTCCTGTTGAGTAGAAAGGCATCGCTCATCGAGCCTGGTCCCAATCCCGCCCTCGAGCAGAAACTATGGCATATGTGGTTTTGTTTTGTGGTAAAAAGGTTGACAGTTGGATGTCCCCACTGATGAAACATGTTTTTCAGGACTTCGTTGTCCAGCTCCCATTCATGATTCTGGCCAAAGTGTCTGCTGAGGTGTTCTGTCTCCCAGGTAGGTATGCCACTGTTATGTTGTGCTCTATATGCACCAGTTCCATAGTTTTATCAATTTGCTACACAGAGAATGGGATCTTGCTCTTCCCTTACGGTTGATCTAAAGCATGCACGCTATGTCATCTGTCATCATCTTTATTGACCTGTCTCTTATGAACAGTAGAAAATGACAGCAGGCATTTGCGCACTGCCCAGAGCTCTAAATGTTTATGTGCAGACTGATTTTGGGTTTTTATCATCTTCCCTGTATTGTATGGTTGTGTAGATGTGTTCCCCACCCTAGGAGTGATGCATCTGTGGTAATCACGAGCGATGGTGGAGGCTGTGAGAATTGGACTCCCTTCATCATATTGTTCTCTTGGGTCCACCACAGTAGGGAATCTTAGAGCACTGACAATGCCAAACAAGGTCTGTTTAAACTGTGTCTGTGTGGTCTGTAGGCTGAAGCGAGCCATCCCTGAAGGCAATGCATGTTTCGCCGGGCTTACTGGACCACAAATGCCGTAGCCACCATGTGCCCCAGGAGTTGTAAAGCAATGTGTGCTGTTACTGTTGAACTAATAGAATTAGGTCTGTAATGACCTTGAATCTGGGCAATAGTAATGATGCCTTGGCTATTATTAAGTTCAGGTCCGCTTGTATGAATTCCAACTGTTGCGTTGGGTTCAAAGTGGACTTTTCATTGTTTACCTTGAGTCCTAGTTTTTGAAACAGTGTTATGGTTTGGCCTGTAGTTTGTCTGGCCAGGGTTTGACTGGGTGACTTTATTAGACAGTTTTCTAGGTATGGGAAGATTGTGATTCCCTCTCTCCTCAGAAGTGCCACAACTATTGCGAGCACTATGAAGACGACCCTCTGTGCCACAGAGAGGCCAAATGGCAGTACCTTGTATTGGTATTGTTTGCCAGACATGGTAAATCTTAGAAAACATCTGTGTGGGGGGTGGATAATGATATGAAAGTAGGCGTCCTGAAGGTTGAGGGCTGAGAACCAATCCCCTTTTTACAGTGCCAGAATTATGGTGGACAATGCAACCATTTTGAATTTCTGTTGCCTTACGAACTTAGTGACCTCAGATCTAGTATGGGTCTCCAGCCTCCATTCTTTTTGTGGATCACAAAATAATGGGAATAGAACCCCTTCCCTCTGTGTTGCCATGGGACATGTTCTATTGCCCCTAATTGTAGAAGATGTTCTATTTCTTGATGGAGTATTTGCACATGAGATGGGTCCCTGCAGAGGAACGGGGAAGGGGGTTGGATAGGAGGTGTGGATATGAACAGGATTGTATATCCCAACTGGATAATTTCTAATACCCATTTGTCTGAGGTGATAGTTTACCAGTTGTGGTGGAACTTTCTCAGGCAGAACTCGAAGTGGGTGGTAACTGATGGTAGCACTGATTGGTGAGGGGGGTCCTTGCAACCCTCAACCAAATTTTCCAAAATGTTGCTTGGATGATGTGGTTTGAGAGGTTGAAGATGTTTGTTGTGCTTGTCTACATCTTTGTGGTTTTGTCTACCTCTGTGTGATTCATATTCTCTGTATTTTGAGTAGAACAGATATCTCCTAATATAGAGTCGAAATCTGTATTATTTTTTCTTTGTTCCAGGTGTGTAAATTCCAAGGGTTCGTAATGTTGCTCATGAATCCCTCAATGAGTAAAGAACCTTACTGTCTTCTCCACGAACAGCAGGGCTTTGTCTAATGGGAGGTCTTCTATTTTTGTCTGTAATTCTCTTGGGAGACCCACAAAGTGGAGCCATGAGGCCTTGCGCATAACAATGGCCATGGCTGTTGTTCTGGCGGCCATATCAGCCACATCTAGCAAAGCCTGTAGAAATGTTCTCGCTATGAGTTGTTCTTCGTTGATCAGCGATCTGAACTCTTCTCTCGTTTTCAGAAATGTCATTGATAATATCTGAAATTTTCTCATATATGTTGTGATTGTAGTTAGAAAGTAAGGCTGAGTAACTGGATACTCTCATTAGAAGTGTTAATGATGAATAAAATTCTCCATCTCCTGTGCCTCTTCTGCAGCTGGTTCAGGAGGGGACAGAGATAAGTACATAGAAGATCTCGCTCTGCTTTTTTCTGGGATGGGTGGTCTGTTATAAGGTCTAGAATGGCTTGACCACATGTCCCAGTTCTGCCACTGCATGGGATATGGCATAGGTGGTCCATACCATGGATATGCTCTTGTTCCTCACGAGGCATATATCTGTGGGCCTCTGAGGATGGTCTGGTGGGAGAGGAGTGCTTTGACGAAAATTGCGCATCGTCTGCCTCACTGTCTTCTCCACTTAAGGAGGGTACTGGTGAGAAGGCTTTGTCATGCATGAAATGAAATGGGGAATCAAGGGCCCCTGCCACGGATGACTCTGGAGATGACGTTGCCATAGCTTCCGTTTGCTGACAGTGGTGGTGTTCCATCTTTTTTCTTTAGGGACGGTGCCGGTGTCAGTGCCATTTTCGCGCTGGGTACCTTAGTCAGTAGCTCTCCAGAAGTTGGTGCCATTGCCTGTTCCAGTGCTGAACTGGTTATTAGTAGCATTGTCAGTGCCATGGTCTTTGACGGTACCATAGTTGGTACGGCTGACCATTGAGATCTCACTCTTTGCACCATGTCTTTCTTCAGTGCTGTTGTGGAGGAGGATGGTTTATCTTTGTCTCTCGACTCCACATCTGGGCGTTTCAAGTCCTTGGGTGTTACAGCCCGATTCGTACCCAAGGAACCTGTAGCCTCATGAGTACTGGGTGAAGGGGCTGCTGGTGGCTTTTTGGGCAAACCCCTTTTCTTTACAGTAGTCATATTGGGGAGGCTGAGATGCTTTTCCTGAAGGTTTTTTCAGTTCTCTCTTACTGGGTATTCTGTGGTCCCGGGTCAGAGGCGGGTCTTAAGATTTTTGCAGTCAGTGCACTTTTGCGGCACATGTGTTTCTCCCAGGCAGCAGACACATTGAGAGTGTCTGTCTGACACTGGGAAGGCTTCCCTACATGAGGTACACCTCTTGATGCAGGCATGGTCAAATCCTAAACTTCTAATTTAATCTACTCTATTCACTGAAGGGAAGAGGGTGGGGGTGGGGAGAAGTTAACAGGTTGTTGATGGGTTTTTTGTTTTTGTTTTTTAAAGAAAGGTGGGTAAGGTAAAATACTAACTAAGCTAAGGTAATTGTGACTAAACAAATGACTGGACTCTCTCCAACTTCTCCACATCCTTTTTGTAATAGGGGCCACAAAACTGGATACAATACTCCAAATGCGGCCTCATCAATGCCAAATAGAGGAGAATAATCACTTCCCTCGATCTGCTAGCAATGCTTCTACTAATGCAGCCCAACATGCTATTAGCCTTCTTGGCAATACTTGGCCTCAGGGCACACTGCTGACTCATTATCCAGCTTCTTATCCACTGTAACCCCTAGGTCCTTTTCTGCAGAACTGCTGCCTAGCTCATCGGTCCCCAGTCTGTAGCTGTGCATGGGATTCTTCCATCCTATGTGCAGGACTCTGCCCTTGTCTTTGTTGAACCTCATCAGATTTCTTTTGGCCCAATCCTCCAATTTGTCTAGGTCCCTCTGTATCTTATCCCTACCTTCCAGGGTATCTACCACTCTCCCTAGCTTAGTGTCATCTGCAAACTTGCTGAGGGTGCAATCTACCCCATCCTCAAGATCATTAATGAAGATGGTGAACAAAATCGGCCCCAGGACAGACCCGTGGGGCACTCCACTTGTGACCAGCTGCCAGCTAGACATGGAGCCATTGATCACTACCCATTGAGCCCAATGATCTAGCCAGTTCTCTATCCGTTTTATAGACCATTCATCCAACCTATACTACTTTAACTTGCTGATAAGTATACTGTAGGAGACTGTACCAAAAGCTTTGCTAAAGTCAAGCTATATCACGTCCACTGCTTTCCCCACATCCACAGAGCCAGTCACCTCTTCATAGAAGGCAATCAGGTTGGTCAGGCATGACTTGCCCTTGGTGAATCAATGTTGACTGTTCCTGATCACCTTCCTCTCTTCCAAGCGAGGGCCTCAGTAGTGGATGGAATTGTACTGAGAAATCCAGAGATGAGTAACGTAGGGGTTCTCTCTTTTTTATTAATTAAAGTTATAAAAACACTTCTCAAGGAAGGGGCTTTTGGTGTTTGTTTTAAAGGAGCTTGGATGGAGAGAGAATCTGGTAGCTTGGTTTGGGAAGGGCGTGCCATTTCTCACTCTTTCACTCATAAATCCACATCTTCTAGGAAGGTGGGTGGATAGTGTCACTCCACACTCATAGTGGTCAAGAGAAGGATGCTAGGAGCACTTTCCTCACATGTGTGGGAAATGTGTTGTGTTCTCAGCATTACTGAACACTCAGTGGATCAGAATGCTAGACAGGTGTTGGCAGGAAACAGACACTGATGTTGATGTTCTCTCATGTTCTTCAGAGGATCTAAATTGGTTTTCTTCCAAGACCAGGCAGCCTCATTTTCACAAGGCTACGCTAAAAAGGAGCGGATGGGAAGCACTCGTCAGACATAACATGACTCATTCAACTTGAGTGAGCAAATGGAGTTTTCAACCCATGAAGTCCAGTAAAATGAAATATACAAATTACTGTACTAAAAGAAACAATACATCATCTTGGAGATGCATATTTGCCATTTCACTAATGAGCAGAAATAAATTCAGTTTATTCTCTTAAAAACCTAAGTGATCATTACAGATGAAGAAAAATAAAGAACTGAAGGTCAGATCATTATTCCTACCTTGCCATTGCTATGCCAACAACACAGCCTCCAACTATGGACCAAAATCCAATCCAGCCCGCATCCACCTGAGGAGAAACAGTATGGGGAAATGAAAAGGTTAAGGCTGAGAAAAAAAGATACTACTTTGAAAAAGGGAGGTGAAGGGGACTGAAAACATAATTTAACATAATTTAGTTAAAAGAATATGGTCAAACAGTCTATGCCCCAAATATGACCTCTTTTTATATTGGAATCTGCTGGGGAATGTCATCTGGATTTCTATAATACCCTATTAGAGGTTTAAAAATAAAAATCTCTTTCCCTACTGATTTTGTCCTTTCAAACTGGCAAACATTGATTTTCTTTTAATTCTCTCTGTTTGTTAAGGTACAACAGCCAACACTACTCCCTTTTATTTATTAACATCAATAGGTGTATACAGCTCTGAAAATATGAACTGCCATTGTAGAGTCAGCATGGGGAGCTACTACAACTTTTGGTATGTCAATGCTAATAAGTTTGTTTTGTTTAAAGTTTCAGCAGTGAAGTGGTGCTATATATATATATATATATATATATATATATATATATATATATATATATATATAGACAGTAAGAAAACAGAAAACAGTAAGAAAAACTAAGGTAGGTAATATGTATATCAGCTCAAACCACCATTACAAATCTAACAAAATATCTATGAAATAGAACAGTCGCTGCATGTATGTACTTACTTGGCTGACGTGAACTGGTGTTAATATCAAGTCCAGAACGCCAGACCAACCAGAGAAAACACCCAACGGTATAGCATAGGCTAATGCTATCATCAAAAACCGGAAATTGCTGTGAAGACAACATATATGTTGTTTTTATTAGAAATGGCTCTGAGATGTATCCTAGAATCTATATTCCGCCCATTAAGAACAGTAGAAAGCTAAAGATCGAGCCAGAAAAAACAAGTATAGAATTTGGATATTGCACTGAAATTCCAAGGGCTGAGATGTTACTGTCTGGCACCATGATGTGAAAGAAAAAGCATTTACTGTGTTCTTTGGATCTTCTCATGGAGTAAAACAAACATGACCTCTGAAATCATGAACATTTCACAGAACATTGTAAGATTTTTCTCTTCCTCGGCTTCAATAGTTGTGTGTATTAGCAAATTGCCCCTTCATGCCATGGGAACTGGTGCTGATCAATTGATCAATTTCAGTCTTGTGTAACCTGCTTTGAGGGAGGCCACTTTAAGTGAGTTGAATCCCCATATGTGAATAATCAGTTGTTTCCCAGCTGATGTTGTAAGACAGGGATAAGGTGACAGTTTGAAGATCACCATGTCTCTATAAGAGTCAGCAAGCAACTCAGTTATTAGAGAGAGCTGTAGGGAATAGGTAAACTCCTGAAGGAGTCCTCATGTCAGGGGAAAGAGCCTAGGTCATACCCGACTCCCAGGTAGATGGCCTGTGCAATGTAATCCTGCAGGGAGTAGGTTGCAAAGGAGAAGGGAGCAGAGAGGATCACTTTGACTCCAAGCAGGTGGCCTGTACGAGCAGTAGAGAGTACATAGGCTCCTGCAGAAGACACCAGGTCAGGGTAATGGACATGACAGATGTTGGACTTGTGTTAAACAGTTTTATTTTGAAGAAAAAGCTATAACTCATGGCTGAAGTGTTTTTTGTGCATGGATTTGTAAGTTAGCCGATTGGTTTACACATATCAAACACAGATATGCATATCAGCAACATATGAAAGCAATTTCAATAATAACAACACTAACTCTGTAATATAGGCAGGCATGTAATACAGGGCTCTGTAATACAGGGAGTAATTCCAGGGCTCATCAGCTGAGTATCCCTAGTTTACACTGCACTGTCAGAAGAAATAGTCCCTGTCCCAAAGACTACAAAAAAAGATTAGACAGGCAATGCAGTTTAGATGTCTAACAACAATGATAATGGATCTCTCTCACAACATAGCAGATTCCATCCTTTTATAAATGCCTCCTCTTTGATGGATTATTGCTGAAAGGCTCCCCAAGAGGAGTGTGATTTGAATGATGAGATGGTGATTGTTTTGTGTACAAAGGGAGAGAGAGTACCTTGCGGAAGGAGCACCATGGAAGAATGCATAAGGGGAGGAAGATACAATGTTTTACTTAATGGCAATAGAAAATCCTGACTTGTGACAGCCATGGGTTAAAACAGAAATATGTTCACTATTTAAATGCCAAATTATGTTTTATTAAGAAAGGTTTAGTGAGTGGGTAATTCAGAGTTTTGCAGTTCACCAGTTGACACTACAAATATCCCAGATCCAGGGTTTACTGTTCTGTGTACAACCAATTAGTTACAAGGCGCCCAAATGGAATACAGTCAACAGAAATGTTATATATAATATTTCATAAATATATTTATATTTTATATTACAGTCGATTATTTAGGTTTTTGACAGTAACGTTTTTACAACTCACCCTTCAGGCAGGATTTCTCGCCATAGCGTAGGCTCATAATGCAGCATTAATAAGTGTGCTCAGTGCCCTCATGGGAATTGCTATTTTTTAATTCCTCAAGTAGGTCACATTACGGATTAACTGACCAATTCTGTTCTCACCTTCTCGTCCTCCCCCCCCTAGAAAGGACACACTTCGGTGACTATCTTGCCTCACACGTTCTAATAACTTAAACTATGTCTACACTGCAATTAAAACCTGCAGCTGGCCTGCACCAGCTGACTCAGGCTTGCTGGGTTCAGGCTATAGTGGCTGTTTAATTGCATTGTAGACATTTGGGCTAGGGCTGGAGCCCTGGGCTCTACAACTCTGCAAGGTGGGAGGGTCCCAGAGCCCAGGCTCCAGGCTGAGCCCAAATGTCTACACCGCAATTAAGCAGCCCTTAGCCTAAGTCCCGGTGAGCCTGAGTCAGCTGACAAGGGCAAGCCATTGATGTTTAACTGCAATGTAGACATAGCCTTAGCCAGATTCCCCAAATAGCAGAAATTGAACATTTCTGATAGGACATAATTTCCCTAAAAACAACAAAGAGAGAATTTTTGCTGGTATTAAGTACAAGTAAAGAAGGCACAGAGTATATGACAGGTATGATTTTAATTGCTCTCTAATTATTGCTTTGTTAAAAAAGCTTCACAAATATCCCATCCAAGCCCTAGATAGTCCCTTTTATACATTGATTCTATTCCTGCTACTGACAGCATAGTGGTAGACTGCTGCACATGAGCAGAGCACCTTTGAAGTCAACTGGACTCTGCATGGGCACAACAATTCTCCTATGCAATATCAGTTACAGGATTCCAGGCTTTTAATATTACATATTATTTATATTACAGCAGCACCAAGAGGACCCAACTGTTATCAGGATACCATTGTGTTAGGTGCACACAGGAAGAAATAGTCCCTGCCCTGAAGAGCTTACAGTTTAAATACACAAGACAGACAAAGTGTGGGAGAAAGGAAGCACCATTAGGACATTTCTTTATAACAAAGTTAAAAAAAACACCAAAAATGTATAATCTGAGACCTTGCCCAGCAGTACGACTTATTTTCCAATTCTTCATTTTGCACTTTAACATCACATGCAATTAACTCAATAGGACAAATTCTGCCTTGGATGCATTTGCACACTTCTCCCACAATAGCAAGCGCTCTGGCTCACATTTGAATGGAGAACTGGACACAAAGTTATTCCACCATAATGAGCAATCCACAACATTGGCTGCTTAGAGCACTGCAATGAAGAGAGCAATCTAATGGTCAGTTATTCACAATGTTAAATTATCTCACCACTTTACAGTCCCCACCCCTTTAATCATCTTGCATTGGATGCAACAAAAGTATTATTTAGAGACTGTGTTAACAAGACCAGAGCTGTGCTGACGCTAAGTGACTCTGACATGTGGTTTGTGATATTTTTTTAAAATAGTTAATATTTAATGACTCCCGTTTTTAACATGTAATGTTCTTTCATATCTACATAGTAATATTTAATTTGATTACAAACCACTGCAAATTAACTTGTTTGTTCTTCAGTGAGAAGATTAAAGCACATGTTCTGTTGTATTTCTTTTTAAATTTAGGTTTTGAATTTGCTTTGAACTGTAAACCCAAGCTGTCCCCAGGTGTACCTACCTTAATAGCCTACAAAAACTTCTCCTATAGCTGAGCCGCTGACTAGCTGCAGCCACACTGGGAGGAAATGGAGGGCGTGATGGGAAGTAAGCTAGTGCTGCAGAAAATATCAGGGAAACCATTCCAAATTCTAAGAGACAATTAAGAAAAACCACAGTGAGAGAGAATTAACATTGTGATGGATTTTAACAATGAGAGTTTATTTTAATATAATAAAGTTATTATCTATCCTCTTTCAGACAAAAATTGTACCCCAAATGCTTTACAAAGTTCAATAGTACAGCTATAGATCTAAAACAACAGGAAGAGGAATTAAGGGAATATATTTTCAAGCAAGATTGGGAGTCAATGAGGTAGATTAATATAGGCAGGTCATTTGCAATGGCAGGAGTTACAGAGGAAAAAGCTCTTGCACCAACAGTTATAACACCACCTGAAGAGACAGAGAGGAGGCCAGTGCAGAAATGGACAAGGTCTGTATGGCAGGCCAGAGCAGATCCACTTGTGGTTTCAAACACAAGGAGGATATCATCAAACTTGGAACCAAGTGGATAATTCTGAGGGCAGTGATGAGGTTACTTTTCATTGTGTGAGAATGCAGGTAGAAGTACATGCTAGAGTTTGGACAGCTGCGACTAGGGGAAGCTCTAGAGCAACGAATTACAGTAGTCACACAATAGGGTGACAAAGGCATGGAAAAAGGGTTCAACAAAGGTGGAATCAAAAGAGCACACCGCACAGACAGTGTTACTGTGGTAACAGACACATTTACAACAGGAGGAAAGTACAATCAGACATGCCCCAAGGAGAGAGAGGACAGAAATGGGAGAGAAATGAAGAAACCGAGTTGTTTGCAGATGCTGCTCTTGCTCAACAGTAGTCTTTCAGAAATTTCAATGTAGCAATTTGGGCCTGAACCTGCAGGAGACACTCAGCAAGTCTTGTGTTCAGACTTTTTAAAGAGAGAGAAAGCCACAAACGTTCATCAACCCCCCAGGCCCTCTAACATTCACATGCATTTACAATTTGCACAGCATTCTCCCTATTCACATGCTTAACCCTAACTTGCTAGTTTTCCTAAACTCTTAAAAAACAGGATTCTTTATTACTGTATAGAAAATCCTATAGCTATGGATAGTGTCCTTTTAGGAGCGCCTGGAATCTTATTACAAAAAACTGATTCACCAGTACTACTAGAAATCACAGGAGGGCTGGGTACTTCACTGCCTTAGTTTCTTCCTCTTTAAAAAAAAAAAAAAAAAAAAAAAAAAAAAAATTAAAGTCAATATGGAGAAGGCACTTTGCCAACTGCTCTGCCAAATGAGGGAAAAATAATTCATGAAAATGAAAAGTAAATGATACTCAGAATCTGAATGGACCAGGTGGGAAAAAACCCAGAATTACTGTTTCAGCTTGCTCTTTAGGAGGGAAAAAAAAATTATATATATGAGAGAGAGAGAGAGTAGGATTTCTTTTGAGGATAATTCTTGTGGATTTGACAATTTTATTCTCTAATATCAAATACTAAATGATTCACTTTGGACTAAACTTGTTTCCTTTTCCTACTACAGTCTCATCATAAAAGGATTGTCTTTGAGAGTTAAGGACACGTTAGCTAAACCCACCACACAATATAACACCACAGCCTGTAGGCCAGGGGTGTCAAACATCTGGCCCGCCAACCTTTTTGGTCCAGCCCCTGGAGGCAGCATGCGCTGCTGTGACATCTTGCGGCGTTGTACTCTCTGGCAGTGGCGTGTGCTGCCGCCAGAGGGTACGACGCCGCGAGACGTCGCAGCGGTGCGCGCTGCCACGAGATTTGTGTATTCTGGCGGCATCGTGTGGAGCGCTGTGTGCACGAGACACAGTGTTTCAAAAGTGCCTAGTATTTCGATTTACGGCCCACTTGAAGCACATTTAATTCAAATCTGGCCTGCCACAGCAAATGAGTTTGACACCCCTGCTTTAGGCTATACAAATATAGTAAGTTCTATGCTGCTGCACATTACTGCCTTCAAGGAAACGAATGGTGAGTAAGGAATTGACTATGATATTGTAACTGAATAAACCCAGACCTAAAAAGAAGAAAAGAACTTTCTGTAGTACTGGGGCGATGCTTAGAAGGGGAAGCACGGATTGTCAATAGCAATTTTTTTTTTTTTTAAATGCCTTTTATTCTGTTTTCAAAACAAGATTTCAGAGTTACATGTGGACATATCCAAAAGATCATCTGGTTACAGAGAAACATGGAAACAGACTAAAGTACATTCTTATTGAGCTATAATATACCATAACTATAAAATGGTAGGTTTACTCTTTTTAAAATGTAAACCATGTTGATTTAATATTTTAAAGAGTAGAGTAATATTTTTACAAGTGCTTAATCTCATTTGGGGCAACTGCTGAGATTTACCTTAAAGTCCTTTTCATCAGAGCCAACTTCTTTAGGGAGCATGCTCTAGTATTGTTTAGGTAATTTTTTAAAATTATTCAATTAACCTGGCAATTCCTACAGTGTTTCCCTGTAGCCCTTGGGGTATGTCTATACTGATTCCGCTGTGTTGGGCTCCACAGATCGACGCAGCAGGACCGATTGAGCGGCCAGTGGAGACCCATTCAATCAACCGGAAGTGCTCTCCGTTTGACGCAGTAACTCCACCCATCCCCCGGAAAAGAGAAACACTGTGCTGACTGGAGGGCATTTCCCATTGGCGCAGCACAGTGAAGATGCTGCAGTAAGACAGCGTAAAGTAAGTTGACGGGAGATAACGCATTCTACAGTACGTAGCTTGCATATCTCCTGTCGACCCAGTGTGGCAGTGTAGACCAGGCCTTAGTATCCTCCCACATTACAACTCCTAGTCTGATGAATTTGCCTTGTGGTCACTGTCCTGAGGCATAAAGAAGGGCAGAACTTGTCTGAAACCTAGCCAAAAAACAAAAGGGTCACTGCTATTGGGAAATAAATGACCCTCAGATCAGCTTGGCCTTGTGTACCCCACACTTGCCTCACATAAGAGCTCTGAACGGAATTAGTTTCTCACGTCACAAAGCTTGGGAGGCCCAAGAATAACGGGTTTGTCTTTGTCACTACTACCATGCATTATACCATGCTATAGATGAAGAAAAAAAGCAAGCCTAGGCCAAGTTTACTAGCTTGTTATTAGAGTTTAACAAGTAAGAGCAAGTCACGATAAAAAGGAAGATGTAAGGGATGTACTGTAAGTGCCGAGGGAATTACAGTTAGAGACAAGAGCTCCTCAACAGCAACTGACTACTTTTTTCCTAATAGTTCTCTCAGGAACACTGGATGGATCCTCCAAAGCACTTAAAACAAGAAAAGAAAACAAGAACAGTCAACAAACTAATGGGCAGGAAATACTACACTGAGTATTGAGCTGTATGTCTTTTGCTGAAAAGTGAATCTCTAATGCCTCATGAAAGCAATCTGAGCACATGCGACAATGACCTGCATATGTCAAAGTGAAGAGATGGTCCCCACTCAGCCTTGAGAAGTGAGCACCTTGGCTGATTAAATAGGCTGTAAATGGGAAAGGGAAGGTTTTATATTCAGAGGTGCAAGTCTCTTTGGTGGAAGGTATTTTTCCTTTTGAAAGGTATATCCACACGTAAAAAGTTCAAATACTGAATTGCTGGGCAATAAGAAAAATCTGTAACACTGTAATAATATATTAGATGGGTTTAAGTTAATGTTCAGGAAAACAAATGGCTAATAGCGTTGGTTACAGCCAACAGCAAGGCAAACTTCCCCATGCAATTCAGGTATTGCAACTTGATTTTAATCTGTAACATCCCTGCTATTTCAATCATGGTTCAGAATACGGTATGCAAAAATGACAACAGGATGCCATGATAATTCAGCTGAGCTCTTAGTGCAAGAAACTCCACCACATTAAAACAGAGAGAGGGAAGGGAATGGGTTCAGAGAAAGATTGTAAAGCAAATCTATGTACACTTATAGCCCCATCCATCATTACAAAAAATATTCTTTGGAAAAATAACATGTTTTTGCCATGCCATCAATCCAAGGTTAACAACTCTTGTAGTATATCCAAAATCTCAAAGTGAGAGCTGCATCTTGGCCAAGTGGCTATGCCAAAGGAATGGATGTTAAGAGACTTGAGTTCCGCCTCTAGATTGCAATATGATGTTAGGCAACTCCCTTAATCTCTCAATTTCCCCATCTGTAAAATGGGACAAATAATACCTTCTATCTTTGTGAACTGCTTTGAGGTTAGCAGATGAATAGAGCTTTATAATTGCTAATTTTTATTGTTACACATTATGGGGTAGATTCTCTCCCATGTCTGTGCTCCACTGGGTACTGGAGAATGGGGATGGGGACATCAGTGTGCAAGTTTAAGCCCTCCGATTCTGTGGATACTCTCCCTCATCCCAGTCCCTTTCCTATGGTGTTCTGAGGTTTGAAGGGGGTGATTGTCTCTTGAGCCAGCTCTGCCAGCTTTTAACTAGTTGAGTGTTCCCCCACAACCAGGGAAATTCTCTGCTTTCCAACTATATCCAGGATCCAACCTTTCACTGCATGAGTGGTGCAAAGGAGCTATACTGCAAAAGAGAATCTCACCCTATATGACAGATCATTAACACAGTAGGTGCAGTCAGACAGAAAAATCCAGTTGTATGTTTAAAAGTCTACTGAATAAAGTAAAATCTTATAGCGACCTTATGAAATGTTGCCTCCCCAGGAAATTTAAAAATTGAAACACAATGATTCTGCACCCATGCCAATACCACCCACAAGTCTGAGGGAGGGTTTCTCCAAAAACCCTTTCCATTCCAGGAATGCAGAAGACCTGTGCTACATACCATCAAGTTTTTCATCAACATTGCTACAATAGAGCCACACTGAGCTGGGTTCAGCAAAAGGGACTTGGCATCTCTAATAGACAGGTAGGTGTAATCGAGGTCAAAAGCCTCAAGTCATAGATTTCTCAGTTTAAACACCAAGCACCCCAATGGCATCCAATTTATGAAGAACATGCTCAGGAAAGCCTTCCCCCAAGCAGAATAAATGAAAAGGACACATCAGTCAGTGGCAGACTTGTGAGAAGGGGAAAGCCACTTCCATCACTGCTAGACACAAAATGAATCTGTTCTAGACACAGTATTACATTTCCCTCAGACCTGTTCACAGGTCTTAGTTATATATGGTATCTGGTAGGGCTGATGGGCTGGGGGGGGGAGGGGGGGCGCAGAGAAGAGGAGCTAAGTTGTTCTTATAGTCATTAGATTTTATTCCTCTTGCATTCATTGCACCTCACGATAGGGACTGACATGCAAACAAGTCACATCAGTTTTCCCTTGCACTCCTTCTTGTGCATCATCACTTTGAACTGCCATGGAACCTTTCAGTTGCAATACCTTATATGCCTCTTAAAGAGGCTGCAGCCCAAAAAATTGCTTCGCTGCGGTTTCAATATATCTGGCTTCAGAAAAAGAGTGAGTCACTCGAAAAGAAAGGAGCTATGTGGTGCCCAGTCACATAATGATCCAACTTCAATTGCTTGTTATTAAAGTAAAGAAAGGAAAGTGACCCTCACTCTGCCATTACTAACATATAAGAAAATTTGCCTCATGAAGAATGGATAGGTACGAAGCATTGCAAATAGCCAGCAGAGTCTAATACACTTGTATACACACTACAGTATATACACTTTTAAACATTGAGGTTCCTTTTTAAAAACATTTTAAATAGCAAAATAGAGCCTAGTAATATCTCTTGGCTGAATTCTAGAGAGATAACTAGACCAAATTCTTAACTGACATGAACTGGTGAAGGAATTATCCAGCTGTGCTAAAGAAACCATTGCAAGGAAAAGCAAGGGAAAATAAATCAAGTATTTCAGAGTGTTCATTTTCATACATTACTATTAGTCAGTAAATAGTTGCTCCTGAATAATAACTGTTACATACATCTATGAAGAATAACATTAAGTACTTTTTAGTTAAAAACGAACAAAAAACCAAGATCTAGTGGGGATTTATTCCACAATTATATTCTTAATTAAAAAATCACTTTAGAAAGACTTACACGTTTAAACCCTAAATGAGGACTCAGTTAATACAGAAGTTAAACATGAAGTGCTGAGAGTGTTGGATTTCCACTACCACTATTAATGATACAGAGAAACATGAACTGGTATTGGAGAGGTTTACTGCTAAAGTTCAACAAGGGAACAGCATAGTTTTGAAGTTCTGTATTAAAACACAAAGCCCTAGTGAAAGATATTTGTCCTGGGAAATCAGAAGATATGAAAAGCTAGACCAGATTCTGTACTGGAATGAATCTGTCTGCATTCAAAGAGACAGCTCAATTGGTTACCGCACATGTGTGGCAATGGGAACAGAATTTAGCTCCTCTAGAACACAGAATTCTACCACTTGGAAAAAAAAGGACAACAGCTCTTTAAGCCATTAGCAATTTTGTCTGCAGGCCAGCCTCTAGAGGGCAGTAGTTCACACTTTAAACATAAATTAGTTTTACGATACCTGCATACAACACAGCTTCAATGCGGTCCTTGATACGCTCAGAGTTACTTCCTGATGCAAGTGAAAGATGGGATGTTCCATTAGGAGATGGAACTACCAGAGGTCCTACTAAAAACGCACATGCTGCACCAAGATAATTGAGCAATGATGCAATAGCTGTTGCAGTGGCACGTTCATCAGGAGAAAACCAGGTAGTGGAGAGAAATGGAGCAGCATTCATTACGGTTGGACCTGCCAATCCATTTAACAGCTGCCCTCCATGAATCAATCTGGAATTGAGAAAAGAATATGCAGACATTTACAAATTACTTAGACATTATGTAAGATCTAGATTGCACTAAAATGTGTAATTCCACAAAAGATATACAAAAATCATTAGCACAAAAGGAATATTTTATACGGTACTAAGAAAAGCAGGACTAGACTCATGAAGAATCCAGGAGCTACTTTGTTCTTATTAGCACTGAAACGAATGGAGAAGTTAAAGGTTCTCTTCAAGGAAGGTATGGTGAAGGGAATAAAAGAGTGAGATTGCTTTGGAGAGGAGGATAGCATGATAGGCTATAAAGGAAGAAAGAGGTTTAGTGACAGTCAAGCTCCAAAATGTTAAACTTAATCCCATGTGTGTTACACATGCATGAATCCCACTGGGAGTTTTAAATCACTTATAGGGTTTCAATTCTGAATCTATCACAAAGTCCTTTTGCATATTTTCATTACATTATTGACTTCTACTCTAATGGAAGTTTTACACTAAAAGGAAGATGAGATTGGGCCCTCAGTTGTCCTGAGACAGAATCATTTTATTCTGCTATTTAGAAAAATATTTGCTATTTCGCAAAATACAATTTCTTTTTCCCTCCCCTACCCCCTAGCGCATTCTCACTGGGGTCAAACAGATAAAGACTCTTTTAAATGAAATGTGAACCCTCTGTTACAGCTGCAAGAATATAGTCATAAGAAACACAGCTATGGCTTAAAAATGGGAAACACAAACCAAGCTTAATCAACATTTAGGCAACACTTCAAGCCACAAATGGCTAAATGTCAGAACACTGCAGAGCAGTTCTTTGTATTAAAACTTAGGAAGAATGTCATTCACTCAGCATAAATTTCAATTAAAATCTATTAAGAAAATGTATAAAAGATATTATAGAGAAAAAAAACCACCACCACATACCATCTTAAGGAAACATTTTACTGACTCACTACTTGGGAGTTAAATTGTATTAACTATTAAATAAAGGAAAATATCAGCTATAAATCTAATTAATAGATGTGTTATCCTTTCTTTGTAATAAGCAACTGCATACTATCTCGTGCTGTGATTTTGACAGACATCACAAGCTAAGCAGAGTCAGGCTAGGTCAATACTTAGACTGGAGGTCTCCAAAAAACAAAACAAAAACAAAATTAAAAACAAAACACCAGGGTATGGTGGCTCAGCACAGAGCTTAAGTCAGTATTGAATGAATAGGTTAAAAATTGATGTGATGCCTTTGAGCAAGTTGCAACATGAAGATCTGTATGATCTTTGTAAAGGTCTCCAATTTGCATCTATAACCTCAGAGACACAAAAATATTCACTTCACTGTATGAACCCTATAGGAAGTGCAGTGGCCTTCCTCCAAGCCTGGGCCTGAGGAAGGGCCACAACGCCCAGAGCAGGCAGAAAAAGGGCCAGCTGACCAGTCTGCCCGGCAACCGGGGAGCTGGCCAGCAATAGGTACCACGGGCCGGCCAATCCAGCAACAGAGGGGCGGGGCCTCAACCGGGGCTGATAATATAAAAAGCAGGCCCCGGAGCTCAGTGAGGAACAGGCTGCCGCCGGAGGCAGATGTGCCGTTCCACTGGCTGCAGCCAAGGCCTGAACCCAGCCAGGCCACTATCCCAAGCGAGCGTCTCCCGAAGCCTAGGACCTGGGGATGGCCCAAGCGACCAGGCCCCAAGGGTTGGATAGGGCCTCCGGGCCCCCCTAGACTGGCCTAGGCCTACCAGCCCCAAGGACTGGGCTAGGCCCCAGTAACTGGACCGAGTCCCCTGAGCCTGAGAGATTCCCCCTCCCCAAGGCCAAACCTGACCTGGAGGAACTGCCTGAGGCAGAGTCATCCCCTGAGATGGGACAGGACCTAGAGGAGCTACCTGAGGCCAAGCCATCCCCCAAGCCCTGTGACCTGAAGGAGCTGCCCCTCTCCGAGGAGCTCCCCGCCTTGCCGCCTGTGGACGCAGAGGGACTGGCGAGCCTGCCGCGGGCTGTGTACCCCAGTGACACTGAGGATCCCACTGATACAGGTACCTGGGGATATGGGGAGGAAGTGGCCCAGGGACAGCCATAGCCGTGGCTGAGACAGAGGCGAGACCCCGTTGGCGTGTTGCGGCAGGAGCCCCACCGACTCAGTGGCAATGTCTTTGCCACTGCTAGGGCCCTGGGCTGGGACGCAGTGGAGTTGGGTGGGCTTGTGTCCCCCTCCCCTCCCCCTTGTCCTCGCCACACAGGGAGTACTGTCCCCTGCACTCCTGGCTAGAGGACACTGCTGCCTGCTCGCCCGCCCTGCCTGAGGGCCAGGGCGATAGACTGCTTGCTCGCCCGCCCTGCCTGAGGGCCCGGACTGCAACGTATCCGGACGCTAACGTTCCCCTTTTTGGAAGGTGCAGTGGCCTTCCTCCGAGTCTGGGCCTGAGGAAGGGCTACAATAATGGGGCCCAGCCAGTCCCCGTGCTACAAACCCAAAATGGATAGATCACATTTTAATTCAGTACATTATCCAAAGAACTTAACTGAGGGGATTTTTTTTTTTTTTAATTAAAGACATCACATTTCTCTTCAATTTATTTTTTTTACCTCATGCTCTCTCCTTCCCTTTCCCATTTAATATTACATCTTTTTAACATATTTCTGCCATTCCAGCTCTATTTGTATCTTACTTATCTATTATGCCTGGTGCTATCCCATTATATAGCCTATCCTTTTACAAGAATTTTCCAAACGCCAATATTTTAGGTTTTTAAATTTCAAAACTTTATTCTCTCAACCAGTTATGCTTCCGGAGTATTGCCTGCTTCAAATGTCTCTGTATATGTTTGTATTCTTAACCTCATTTTATCCCTCAGTCATGTACTTGCTTGAATTAAGTTACTTTTCAAGGGAAGGAGATTATTTTCATTGTTCCACTATGCATCTCTAGCTTGTCTCCCAAAGGAGATGGAAAAGATACTCAAAATGTGGTTCAGTGCATTCAGTAGTAATCTACTACTTCTCTAGGAGACAAATATATAGCAGCTAATACAGATGACGAAGAAATATGAACACAATAGTATCAGTGCTTTTTACTGTTTGTTACAGTGTCTTGCTATCCATGAACTAGATTTTGGTCTAAAAGACTATCAGACCTATTTCCTACAGACCCTCATCAGTATGAAAAATTGCTTTAAGATTAGAAGCATTTGTTCCCATTACTTCCCTATTTTCTCTTGGTTTTTGTTATTCAAAAGGAGCAAAGAGCAACTACATTTTTCCCAACAGTCTTATACTGTAATACAAAATGTCTTTTCTATGAAAAGTGAGGACTGCAAGAGAATTTTAGTCCATTTCTAAACCTAGTTGGAAAACATTTTAAAGATCTGGCATAATAACAGTTGAATTTTGATTGATTCTGTGTTTAGCTCTGTTCTGCTCTCAGATTTATACATTTTGTCCCAATATTCACCTAGTTATTTTCAGGTACCCAAGCAATGTCGATAATATTGAGTTCAAACAACAGAAAATATACCAAGAGAGTGAGGCTTTTCATCACAATCATGAAAAAAAATTAAGAAAAAAGTGACATAAGGAATTTAACACAGACTTATGAAATAACCAATTGTTCTGCTTGTGCCTTAAAATGGAAGTAGGTGACTGCAGGTCTGACTCAAACACCATCTTGGCAGCCATCTTAGAAACCCATGTTTAGGAGCACTTTCTGGATATCTGCTTGCTTGGCTAGTGAATTTACACTAAGTGAAACTTACATTTGGAGGATGGGTCATGGATTCTCTGTTAAAAGCCAACCATTCTGATTCAGGGAGCGGCGCTGGTTTTAATCTTACAGCTTTAAGAATCATGTACCACAACGTCCTATAAATAAAGAGTGTTTGTAAAAAGATGTAAAGGATAAAACCTAACTTCCATCCAAATTGACAGGTCATGTGAATCACCGAATTGCCTAGATCATCTTTTTAGTCAGCAAGACCCAGGGCAATGGAGAATCTACATAGAACAATAGAGCTTGGGATTCAAAAGACCTATTAGACTCTGTAGTCCATTGCCGGTCTGCCTCTTTTCCAGGTATTTATCAAGTCTAGTTAGAAATGATTCAAGCTATAGCACTTTCACATTTCCCTTGGGAGACTACTCCACATCTATGGGCTGGTCTAGACTGAAAACTTACACTGGAATAGCTAGGTGTCTCAGGGGTGTGAAAAATCCACACCTGAGAGATGCATCTATGCTGACCTGATCCCTAATGTAGACGGTGCTAGATTAAGAGAAGAATTCTTCTGTCAACCTAGCTACCTCTCACAGAGGTGGATTACCTACAGAGATGGGAGATTCCCTTCTGTGGATGTAGTGAGCTGCAGCTGTGCCGCTGTAGTGTTTTAAGTGCAGACATAGTCTAGATCTTTAAAATTAGCCTGTATTACCCTGTCCGATTCACGCATCATAACTGCAACATCACTATTTATCAACAAGGAAGTAATTGTGAGGTTTTAAACATTATGACTATGATAGATATGACTATCTTGGACCAATCTTACTGAATCAAGTTAAACCTTATGGAATTAAGTTTTTAACAGCTGATTGTATTAAAAATGCAAATGTTTATACACAATGGAGGGATTGCATGTATTTTCATGGGGGAGGGGGACCACAGCCCTCCAGGAACTAAGAACGGGTCCCATCACCAGCCACTGAAGATATCTGTTGTTAGCAGTTGCAGATCCGCTACCTGCCATTGTAAGCAGTCTCATCATACTATCTCCTCCATAAACTTATCAAGCTCAGTCTTGAAGTCAGTTAGGTTTTTTGCCCCCACTGCTCCTCTTGGAAGACTTAGCCAGTCTGTCTTTTGCTGGGGACATTACATCATAGCCAGGGAACTGTGCAAACTGCAAATACCTGTCAGTAGATGGATGCTTTGTATGTTTACAATGCAGTTAAAAACCTGTGGTGCACGTGTGCTAACTAACCCACACTTGCAGGGCTCGGGCGGCAGGGCTGTTCAAATAGTGTAGACGTCTGGGCTCGGACTGGGGCCCAGTCTCTAGGACCCTGTGAGATGGCAAGGTCCCAGAGCTTGTAGCTGGAACGTCTACACAGCAATTAAACAGTCCCACACCCTGAGCGCCAGTCAGCTGACACAGACCAGCCGCAGGTGTCTAATTGCAGTGTAGACATACTCCCTGAGGGAGCCTCCATCCAACAGAGGGGACGACAAAGTAGCCTGGAGCGTAATGAGTGCCCTTGCTGGATCATAGAGGGTGAATACAGGTGTAGTAGTCCTGAACTGTGGCAGTAGCATCAATGAATAAACTGGGCAGGAGAAAACAAGCTGATTACACAAAAGGAGGCATTTCCATAGCCGTCCAACATCTCATCAGATGAAAGTTAGTCTGTCAGTGGTGCTTAGCAATGGTATGGGAAAAGAGCCCGACGTGCGAGCAGCAAACCTTCCCCAAGTGGCTACTGGTCCCTTGCCAGATGGAAGTTGAAGCATACTCTGCTTCCTGGCTTGTCTGCATGGGCTCTCTGCAGTGACTGCACCAATCTTAACCCGACTTCTCCAAACTGAACAATTGTGGGCAGGATTCTCCCACTTGTCAGTGGAAATGCTGAATTTCTTGAGGTTTTGCTTGAGCTTGTCGCTGTATCGGAGCTTTGGCCTTTCTCTGTGATACAGGAAGTTCTTAAGTTGGCCATAGAGCACAGCCTTCGGCAGATGATCCTGCAGCATGCACACCACATCTCAGCCAGTGAAGTCTGCAAAGGATCTTGTTATTGGTGATCTGTTGGTCCAAAGTAACTTCAAGGATTTTTCTAAGACAGCAGAGATGGAAACTGTTCAATCTCAGCTCCTGCTTGGAATACATAAACCCAGCTTTCACAACCGTAAAGGAGGGTACTAATGACAAGCTTGATAAACACCCTTTGTATTCAGGGTTAACTTGTTGTTCCAAATATGAGGAACAAGGTAAGTTTGCCAAACGTAACAGAAGCTTTGCCAATTCTAGCATCAAGTTTTCTATCAAGGTTAAGTAAGCTGGTGAGAATTGAGGTAAGAAAGCAGAAGTGATCCACGTTGTCCAGAGCTTCATTATTGACATAGATTTTAGGTGGAGTATTGGTATTTTTGACATAACTGTTTTCTTGATATTGCATGCAAGTTTTGTGATGCATGCAGTTTTCTGCATGCATCACAAAACTTGTTCATCATGACCTGCAGTTCATCAGGTGAATTAGAGATGAATGCAGCATCATCTGTGAAAAGCAGATCCTGAATAGTGAGCTCGGTGACATGCTCTCTGTTCTGGAATCTAGTGATCAGTGATAACACTATCATTAAAGTTGAAACTTTACATTCAAACTCTGTTTCACTTAACATTTTTTAGATTTCGTTTTGGGGATGAAAATTTTCATGCTTGGTCTCAGCACAAAAAGGAATTTATCTGGAAAGGTTGGGCTAGATTTGTTATGCTATTTTCAAGATATACAAATATCAAAATTTCCTTATTGTATAAAAATAATATTTCTCTTACATAACATATTTCATCCATAGATCTCAGTGCTTTACAAAGAAGGGCATCATTAACCTCATTTACAGATGGAGAAACAAAGGAGGAGAAAGGAAAAAAAGTAACTTATCCAAGAAACAGTTGATTTATTTCACTTTAATTCAAAAAACAACTGAAGGAAAAAGCTTCAAACCTGGCAGGACCAAAATTCTCAATCCTTACTAAGAACTAAATCAAGTTTAGGGAGACCAGGAATGGAGAAATCACTTTGCTACTACAGTCATTTTAATTTGCAGATCTTGAAAAATGTACCTACCTCATACTAGTCAGTCTCTGCTACAAGTATAGCACAGAGACCTGCACTGGTGAGGCAACCCGCCACCTTACTGTAATTGTTGGACCCTTCTAGGAGGTTCATCTTTTATATTAGTCTTTGACTAGTACCTGGTAAATTTGAAGTTCCACCTTCATCTAGCTGTGGGAGTGGAAAAGGAGCATTATTTCCCTCTCTCAGAGATGTGAGAAGGAGCAAAGGAATATTGTATTGAAGAAACCCTTCTCCTGGCTGCTGTGAAGCTACTACCTTTCTGCCTTCGCAAACAACACCATGCCTGCCTCTGCTGCTGTTTAAAGTCTCAAGTAGCACCAATAACTGAAAAGATTCTTGACAGTTTCGTTGCTGTCCACATTTTTAAATAGAGGCAATGAAAATAATTAGTGTTTTGTTAGTTTCATTCTGCTGCTGTTTGGCAAAACTAGGAGCAGCAGCAGCAGAGACACTGGACCTGCCCAACTGGTGACTCAGGAAAACACTGTATTGAGTCACATTCATAATTGGCAGAGTTCATAATAGGGCAGGTTATTTGCTGCTTTGTAGAAGATGCTTTAAGGAAGAGTTTTTTGTAGTGAAGTCTATATTTTGCAGAAGTTGATGGTTAATGTCCTCACATTCGCCAGGGAATGCTTCTCATTCACAATAGGTAATGGATTATTCAACCCATGCTAAATTTTCATTACTCAGATCATTTGGAACAGATGGTGCTTTCTTTTGAATTCACACTGTGATTAATACATTGTGGGAGCTATTGGAAACAAAAAAAACAGAACCTTTCGTGTGAGAATCTCAATGCACTTTTCAAAGACGAATGGATTTAGCCACTCTAGACGACAGTGAGGTGCGTAAATATTAACCCCATTTTACAGATGGGGAAACTGATGTATGGTGAGGTTAAGTCACTTGTCTAGAAAATAAAAAAATATATGAGAAAACATGGACGCTGGTCACATCATTCATTAGAAGATTTATTACAGGATAGGAGGAAATCGATTCCACTTCTTGAATGAAAAAAACTGATTTTCACAATGGCTAAATCTTTTCTTAGACTCATGCTAGACGTTTAAAAAAAAAAAAAAAGTTATAAAGGTAGAGGGAAACCAGGAAGCGTACTTTGTAGCAATGCAATTACACTAAAAAGCAGCAAACCTTCTCCTGCTTATGGCCCAAAGATAATGCACCTACAGTCCAGCCCCAGATAAAAGCACTGTGAAGCAAATTTACCTTTGGAGAAAGTAATGTATTCATCTAATAAACCAAAGGATTTCTTTGTATAGAAATAGCAACTCTTTCAAGATTTTCATTAAGTGATATATTTGTAAGGCAAAAGTTTTGTGCCACCTAGATATTCATTGTTAGTGTGACTGTTAGTGTTTTCCGGTTTGTTTTGACACGTGGTCATTGATGTATGAGAGATAATGTAGGGACATTTTTCTAACTAAAAAGAATTACAGGTAGAAAGTTATAGTGTAGCACAGCCACTGTGTGCTATATTATCTCTGGTAGTAAAGAAAAAAAAAGGTATAAATGTACCGTCTATGGCTTTCATTAAGAACTCAGCTCACAGCTCATCTGTTGTACTTATTGCAGCCTCATCATAATCTATCATGTTACTAGAGAATGAGCTTACTTTAAAAAGACCAACATCAGATCAGACATCTCTCAGACCCTAAATCTCTTCTCTGACCTGTTAAAAAAACTTGTCAAATATGTATTGTGTTTTTAAAGTTAAAATAATTTAACTTTAAAGTGTTGTTACTTTGAAACTAGTATTACTGAAAGCCTGCCAAGAGAGAGACAAAGATTTACAGTGAAACAAACACTGCAATATTAGGCCAATACACTGACATCTCTGTCAGAATTTCTGACAGTTAAAAGGCAACAGCATAACAATACAGCGAGACCCCTGACAGTACAGGGACAAATTCACTCAAATCCTCACATAACACCATGTTATTGTATAGCCATCATAGCTGTCATATACTTGAGAATGTCTTTTTGGTCAAAGCTTTATCCAAGTTTGGAAGATAGGGTCATAAGAAATGGAAAAAGTCTTTTCAACGTTTGATATTAAGAGACCACTGAGGTAAAAACTAAGCAAATCGAGCTCAATAGCCTTATTTTTTTCTTTCAGTGCTATTAAAGATGTTCTCAAACCCTATAGTCAGGGAAGATTATCACTAAAGCAGCATAAATGCAGGACAAATTCACTAAATGTGAACAAATTTTAAAAGACCCAATATGAGCTGAGTTGCTGCATGCCCAAATAATTTTTTGTGTGTCATGGCCTAATCATGAGACACAGCATAAAGAAGCAAAAGTCTCAAGGAAACACTGCCATATGAGGAGAAATGTAAAAAAACCCAGTATATTATTCTGCTCTTCTTTGGAGTCTTCTCTCGAAATATCACCAAGGGATATTATGTTAAATTTGTAAAACTATTAATGAGTTGAGACTCACATGGCAGCCCAAACCTGAAAAACAAAACAATCACCAACTCATTGGACATTACCATTTTATATTAAGCATCTTAACGCTTCTAGAAGCAAAAAAATTAAAACGGTTGGCACGTGTCCAATAAAAAAATCACATTTTACCATTAGACAGGACTCTTAAGTTTACAACACAGAAGAACTTCATGTCTGATCGGGCAGGCAGGCATTGCCCAATACTCAATATTCTCTAATGACCCTGCACACCTTGAGACTGACACTCAAATCCAAATCAGCAATGAAGGATCTTAGGGCTTATCTACATGGGAAAACTATACCTGTATAAAACCAGGTTACTTACCAGTAACTGATGTTCTTCAAGATGTGTTGCTCATGTCCATTCCACTATAGGTGTGTGCACGCCTCCATGCACGGTTCCCGGAACTTTTTTCCCCTTAGCAGATCCCGTAGGGCCAGCTCTGGCGCCCCGCACACATGCCACGGTATATGAGCACTGCCGACCCTACGGTCCCTCAGTCCCTTCTTTCTGCCAACTCCGGCAGCAGGGACGGAGGGTGGGTTGTGGAATGGACATGAGCAACACATCTCGAAGAACATCAGTTACTGGTAAGTAACCTTATTTTCTTCTTCAAGTGCTTGCTCATGTCCATTCCACTATAGGTGACTAACAAGCAATACCTTTGGAGGTGGGTAGGAGTTACCAGTGAGCTACCCTCAGCACCGCTCTGCCGAATCCCATGTCCTCTCTCACTTACTGAATGATGGCATAGTTGGACATGAAGGTACGCACCGATGACCAGGTGGCAGCTTTGCAGATGTCCTGCAGGGAGACACTCTCTAGGAAGGCTGTAGACGAGACTTGAACTCTGGTTGAGTGTGCTGTGATGGTTCCTGGAAGTGGCACCCTCTCTTGCTTGTAGCAGAACTTGATGCAAGATGTAATCAACGAGGAGATGTGCTGGGTGGAGACAGGTGAGCCTTTCATTGGTCAGCCACTGCGACGAAGAGCTGTGTCGATTTCCGGAATGATTTTGTACGCTCGATGCAGAGGGCCAGGGCTCATCTCACGTCCAGCGAATGCCATCTCCTCTCCTCCTCCGAACCGTGAGGTTTGGGAAAAAACACGGGGGGAAAAATATCTTGGTTACAACGAAATTGGGAAACCACCTTGCGTAGGAAGGACCTTGTCATAATAGAATACTGTATATGGGGGTTCCCGTCAAGGCCCTAATCTCGGAGACCCTCTTGGCTGAGGTAATGGCCACCAGGAAGGCTACCTTCCATGAAAGCACGAGCAGAGGGCATGAAGCCATGGGTTCAAAGAGGGATCCTGTGACTCTCGAGAGGACCAGGTTGAGATCCCAGGGAGGCACCTGGTCACAGACCTGCAGATAAAGCCTCTCCACCCCCTTGAGGAACCTGCCCGACATGGGATGGGAGGGATCTCCCCTCTAGCGGCTGACAGAAGGCCAAAATGGCTGACAGGTGAACCTTCAGTGAGGCCAGCGCCAGACCCTGGAGCTTTAGCTGGAGCAGATACTCCAGGATCGCTTCTACAGTCGAGAGGCTGGGCGGAATGCCCCAGGACTCCGCCCAAGAGGTAAACCGTTTCCACTTAGCCCGATACACGCCCTGTGTAGAAGGTTTCCTGCTGCCAAGCAGGACTTGTTAGACCTGCACCGAGCAGGCTCTCTCTCCCTCCGTCAGCCACAGAGCCTCCAGGCTGTGAGGTTCACTAAGTCCAGGTCCAGGTGCAACAGGCGACCATGGTCCTGGGAGAAAAGGTCGTGTCGCCTCGGGAACTCCAGGGGTGGGGCAATGGAGAGGTCCAGCAGCATGTTGAACCAGTGCTGTCTCGGCCAGGCTGGAGCGATGAGTTCAACATCCGCCCTGTCCCTCTTTATTTTCAGCAGGACCTTGGGCAGGAGTGGAATGGCGGGAACATGTACATGAGGGTCCCCGTCCAGTCGATGAGGAACGTGTCGGAAAACGACCCAGTCTCGCGACCCTGGAGTGAGCAGAATCTCAGGCACTTCGAGTTCTAGGTCGACGCGAATAGGTCCAGCTGGGGAACGCCCCACTTCTAGAAGATCATAGCCACCACCTCTGGGTGCAATGACTAGATGTGGCGGGGTAAAAATGACCTCCTGAGGCAATCCACCTAGTCGTTCCTCACTCCCGGGAGGTGAGAGGCAGTTAAGTGGAAATCGTGCCTCATGGCAAAGTCCCACAGACGGGTAGCTTCCTTGCAGAGGGCCGAGGAGCGCGCTCCCCCCTGCCTGTTTATGTAGAACATGGTCCTGTTGTCTGTCAGCACCTGTACTACTCTGCCTGTCAGGAAACGGAGGAACAACTTGCACGCTAAGCAAACGGCCCTGAGCTCCTTCACACTGATGTGTAGGTGCCTCTCCTCCCACGACCAGAGCCTCTGAGTGCCTGGGTTGACGCTGATGTGGCTCCCCATCCTACATCCAAAGCGTCGGAAATTAGGGAGACCAATGAGACCAGCTCCCTCAACGCAACGCCCTTCATCACTGCCCTGGGAGTCCGCCACCAGTTTAGGGAGGCTAAGATGAGTGGGGGAACTGTGACCACCCGATCCAACGGGTGTCTGCTCGGCACATATACCGAGGCCAATCATGCCTGAAGTGGTCTGAGCTTCAGGCGAGCTAGTCTCACTACGTATGTGCAGGCCGCCATGTGGCCTAACAGCTGTAGGCAGTGCCTGGCTGTTGTCATGGGGCATCGGAGCAGCTGGGAGATGATAGAGAACATCGCCTCGAAACGTGGCTGAGGCAGGAAGGCTCTGGCCTGGGAAGCGTCCAGGGTGGCCCCAATGAATTATATGCTTTGCACGGGGGTAAGTGTGGACTTCCGCTCATTTATGAGCAGTCCCAGCCTGCTGCACATGGAGCAAGTGAGGGTCACGCTCTCCTGCACTTGGGACCTAGATCTGCCCCTAATCAGCCAATCGTCCAGGTAAGGAAAAATTTGCACACCCTATCGTCTCAGGTGGGCAGCCACTACCGCCATGCACTTGGTGAACACCCTTGAAGCCTCCTAGCACGCGCTGCCTCCGGTACCAGGGATAGACATCGGTGCCGACAGGGAGATGCTGCGTCCTGTGTCATGGTCTCGAACCGAGTCTGAGGAAGGAAGGCTCTGGCCTGGGTGGCAACCAAGGTGGCCCCTATGAACTCTATGCGCTGCACCGGGGTGAGAGTGAACTTCTGCTCGTTGATGAGCAGCCCCAGTCTGGTGCATGTGGCGCAGGTCAGAGCCAGGTAGTTCCTCACATGGGCCCTGGACTTGCCCCGGATCAGCCAGTCGTCCAGGTATGGGAATATCTGAACCCCTCTGCAGCGCAGGTGGGCTGCTACCACTGCCATGCATTTTGTAAACTCCCTTGGCGCGGACAAAAGGCCAAAGGGCAGGGCAGAAAACTGGTAGTGGTATCCAGCTACCATAAACCTTAAGAACCTTCTGTGACCTAAAAGGAAAGTGGATCTAGAGCAGGAATGATGGAAGTACGCGTCCTTCAGGTCGAGGGCCCCCTTGGCCATACCAGTCCCCGTTCCTGTGGAGGATCTAGAGCAGGAATGATGGAGGCTAGGGAAACCGTAAGCTGTAAGGCATATGAAACCCTATGGTCACGGCAGATGGGCGCCCAGTACCTGTCCCTACCCCTCCTGGGCTGAGTGGGTCTGGGGGGCAGCCTCAATGGAGGTTGCGGCTGCCTCTGTGCCTGAGGCCGGGTCTGGCGCCTCGAGGCCTGAGGGGTTTATAGCCCTAGGGATCTCAGGGTAGCCCGTGAGTCCTTTAGGGAATGCAACTTCTCGTCCGTCCTCTCAGAGAAGAGGCCGGTGTAGTCAAAGGGGAGGTCCTGAATTGACTGTTGGACCTCCTGAGAGACAGACCAGAAGCTTGGAGCCAGGAGCAGCGGTGCATGACAATGGCCGAAGCAATCGCCCTGCTGGCTGCACTTGCTGTGTCGCTGGCCGACTGGAGTGCCGCCTTAGCCTCCGCCACGGCCTCTTGTGACACAGTGGCAAAGTCTGCGGCCTGGTCCGGGGGTAACCCCGAGGAGACCCTCTGTAGAGAGGACCAAAGGTTCAGGTTATATTTCCCCATGAGGGCCTGATGGTTCGCGACCCTCAGCTGCAGGGCCGCAGTAGAGTACATCTTGCGCCCAAAAAGGTACAGCTTCTTGCTGTCCTTATCTTTAGGGGTGTTGCCCTGGCTGCCCCGCTGGTTCACTGCATCCACTACGAGCGAACCTGGGGCGGGATGCGTATATAAAAATTCAAACCCCTCCTTCGGTACATAGTATTTGCGCTCAGTGCCTTTCGAGGTGGGGGCCACTGAGGAAGAGGTTTGCCAGAGGGTTTTAGCTATCTTCATAACCCTCTCATGAACAGGCAGGGCCAGGCGTGATGGGCCTGCTGCCTCAGAGACCCCAAAGAGGGGGTCCTCTTCCTCCGACAGCTCCTTAATCTCTAGACCGAGATTGTCATCCACTCTCCTCAGGAGGTCCTGGTGGCCCCGGAAGTCAAAGAGGGGGTCCCTATTGTCCCTGGCTGCCGCCTCATCCGGAGAGGAGGAGGAGGACCGTGGAAGGGCCCCTACAGAAGGGCCTTCCTCTGGATCAGACCCCTCCTCAGAGGGGTGACCCTCCTGTGGACCAGTTGGTGGGGGCATTGGTTGGGCAACCGAAGAGTGAATAGAGGTGGTCCCTTGGCCCATCTGGGTACCCCACGGCCCCCAATATGGCCATTGCCAGGGGCTCTGGGGCCATGCAGTTGCAGGTGTGGGGACCAGTTTGGTCATTTCCAGGCATCCCCCCTTGGACACCGAGCCACTTGACCGGTGCTTATGGGCCCTGGAAGGGGAGCAGCTCCTGGACGATGAAGACCTCCGGTGCCAATGCCTGCGGTGCCGATGAGGAGAGGAGCTGCTGGAGGAGCTGTAGCTGGAATGACCCCTCCCTCTAGATGACTTGCAGCGACACTTCCCAGATCTAGAGCGGGAGCGGTGACGCCTGTGACGTCTCAACGCTGACCTGGAGCGCTCGGTGCCGAGGCGCTCAGTGCCGGAATGCATGGTGGGAAGCTCAGCACCGAGGCAGGCAGCGTTGGGGATTGGCGTTGAGCTGGGCTCCGCACCGGGGTGCCGGAGCGCATGCTTAGGTCCCCGCTTGAGGCGGAACTGTAGCACCTTCGCCTCGAGCGTTTGTCCCTGGACCGCCCTCGGTGTCGCGGTGCCGGGGAGCTCAACGACCCGGAGTCGGAGCTAGGAGGGGAGCCCGCACTCTCTACCCTCCTTGGCCGTCTCGGGGGAGACCTCGACTCCTGTCTCTTCCACCCACTGGGGTAACCCAACGCGGGTTTACCCTGAGACACGAGTCCTGGAACCCTCAGCCGAGGGGGGGACAGAGGCGTAGGCAGGCCCATGAGGGCGCGTGCCGCAGCGAAAGCCTCTGGTGTCGACGGCCCTTGCAGAGGCGCTCCCTCACCCCCAGGAGTCGGGGGAGGCTCTCTGCGAGGAGATGCCAGTGCTGGAGTACTCTCCACGGCACGTGGCTGGGGCATCTCCTGTTGCACCCCCTGCTTTCCCGGTAGCAGGGGGGAGTCCATATGTGCGGCCTCGCACCGCTTCTTCTTTTTCGGTGCCGATGGTGCCAGGGCCGATGTCGGTGCCGGTGGAGCGCTCCACACCGAGGAGACACTCGGTGCCGCAGGGGAACGCGATGGCTCGGAGTCCGGGTGAAGCATGGACTCCATCAGCTTTTAGTCTCGCGTCCCACTCCTTCTGGGTCCTTGGTTTGAAGGACCTACAGATCCTACATTTTTCTTTCCTGTGTTGCTCCCCGAGGCATCAGAGGCAATGGTCATGAAAGTCACTCACTGGAAAGGATTTTGCACACGCGGTGCAGGCTTTAAAGCCTGTGGAGCCGGGCATGGCTCAGCTCTAGCCCCTAAGGGCATTATTTACTTAACTACTTGCTAATTCTGCTATTAGAAAACAAACTCGAACAATAAAGCTAACACTAAGGGATGCTACTTGTGTTTGTATGCAAGAGGCAGACGTTCCGGTAACCGTCACAGGCGGAAAGAAGGAACTGAGGGGCCGCAGGGTTGGCAGCACCCTATGTACCGCGGCATGAGCGCGGTACTTCAGGAGGCGCCTGAGCCAGCCCTACGGAGCTAGCTAAGGGAAAAAGTTCTGGGAATCTGTGCACGGGACACGCGCACACCTATACTGGAATGGATATGAGCAATCACTCGAAGAGAGAATAGTACTTGCTGAGAGCAAGGCTAGTTCCAGTAACCGTCACGGGCGGAAAGAAGGAATTGAGGGGTCGTAGTGCCAGCATCACCTCATATACCGTGGCATGTGCGCTGGGCCCCAAGGGTCGCCAGAGCCGGCCCTATATGATCTGCTAAGGGGAAAAAAGTTCCAGGAACCATGCACACACCAATAGTGGAATAGACATGAGCAAGCACTCGAAGAAGACGCTAGCCATATATTTATAGCCATATATTTATACTAGTATAACTCCCTGTGTGTATGCTGTTATTCCAGTATAATAGCATCTTTTTTCTGTTTAGTTTATGTCACTTTGGATGAGTTCTAAGCTAAACTGAAAAAAGGCACTATTAAACTATTAGAGTTATAAGTTATTTATTCTGGTATAACTATACAGGTATAATTACGTCAGCACGACTGGTAAAAACAACTTTCCTCTGTACACAAGCCCTCAGGTTTCTGGAGTGAAACACATTTTAAACAAAGATAAAGGAAAAAGAATCCACAGAGCATTTCCATTTTACATACAATATTTAAAATGTTTTAGTCTGTTTTTACAAGTAGATTAAATATTGATGTCTACTGGATAGAGAATTTTTCCTTCATATCAGTCACAAATATTTTAGATTTAATACAAACTAAAGAGATATGAAGAAACCCAATTTTAAATCTGCAAATAAGAGGTGTGGAGGCTTTCATCACATTTATAAATTAGTTTTAAATAACCTTTTTACAAATTTACCTTAATATCCCTGACACTTACAACAGCAATTATCTGAGAAAGCCTAGATGTGTCTAGTCTGATCTTACATTAATTTAATGGAGGATTTTTCTTCTTCTTTAAATGTAACAATGGATATTACGTTTACTATATACCAACTACATGGGATTTGTGTGGTTTTATTAAGATATTGGTTTCTATTCCCATCTCTGACATTGCCTATGTGCAAAGTAAATGTTTCAGCTCCATAGAAAGGAAATAATTTAAAAATATATATTTCCTAGGAATGGGGATTATAATATATTGTATGCAAGGCGCACATTCCTATTAGTTCATTTGCCTTGGTGTTTGATCTCGTAAATGCAACATGTAAAATTTAAAATGTAAAGATTATTTAACAGTTGCATACAAATGTATTTTTGTTTTGTGTGGGATGATTACTGTATTATCTTGGGCAAGTTTATTAACGTTTCTATACCTCAGTTTCCTCATTTGTAAAACTAGGATTAATGCATACCTTCACAGGGGTATGGTAAGGCTTTAACTGAAGTTCATTAAGTGCTTTGCAATCTTCAGATACTACGTAAAAGAATTATGTTAAAATCAATTCTGAGAATCAAAGAAAGAAGCGTTACAGCTAGTTTCAGTTGAATGGTGTTTATGTATCAGTCTGATATGGAAAATTTGTATTGACATTATTCTGCATTGGATTAGCAGAGAAAATAGGGACATTTAAAACAAGCAAAAAAAAAATATATATATGTCTTTTCTCCACTTACTTTTTCCTTATTGTTAGGTCTGACAGTGGTACACATCTTAAGCCAGCTCCCAACACCATGAGGGAGGATGTTAATAACACTGTTACCCTGAGACCTAAGAAACAAAAATTGTAATATATTACAATTTTTAAAAATAAAGCAGCAATAATGCTAAGAATGAAGCTGAATACATACACATACATGCAACCTAAAATTGCTTCTTCACACATGCCTTTTCCTAAATGCCTTCACCCATGACTTTTCATAAATGCCTACAACCATAAAACCTTGTGTTATGATAGTTAATTCTATGACTTCACACTCCGTATTCAAGCTCCAATACTGCAAAAGGACAAACTTTGGCATAACCCTTTGCAGGATCTGGGCCAATCATATAAAAAGCACCTTTCAAAGAAAAAAATATTATACAGTTTCACTGGTGCTCATGATGAAGGTTTCTTACTATGCCTAATTGAAGTATCAGGCAATAACATATGATCTAAAATCTCTGGATTACATATATAGAGGGAGAAACGGACCCCACACGTTCTTTTCTAAACACTAAATGTAGTGAGATCTTTGGGGGGTTTATTTGCTGCATTCTTTCATAAAGCAGATTTACATTTCATCTCGAAGAAATAATGATTTATTCACTAGAAAAATTTGCCTTCCTTGCAATACTTGGCAATTAAGCCATGTTTTTGATGTGTTCAGATCAAGTTGTCAGAAGTTGTGTGTATAATACGTTTTAAAAAAATTAAGTTATAATTGAATGATTTTTTAAATATTTTCCCTTTCAAATAAGGCAAGTAAGAAACCTTAATAAATGCTTCTTGCTCTAAACCTCCTTTCTGTAAACATGCAGGGATTCTGGGCTTAACCACCATTTCTGAATTACACCTGAACATTGTTTGTTCTTATCCACAAATGCAATTAACTAGTCTACACTGACTGCTCAATAGATTCAGAAAGATCGATTTGACGGCGATGACTTTGCCGCCATCAGTATAGATATACCCTAGGTATACACAGGAGAATGGGATCAAGATAAGCAGTCAGTCAGTTAGCAGTAGCCACTGGCCAAGTTCTGTTAAATTTACATACAGGAGAAAATAGAAATTCATATAGCATACTGTAGAGAAATTATATTCACACTAAAATTGCCATGTTAAACAAAGTCCTTAGATAATTATATACATAATTAATTCAAAACTGTACAGTTTTCTAAAACAAAATCTACTAAAATATTTAAGGTACTTAAAAACCAAGATGTCCCCCCTACTGTTTCCACTTCATTTGCATGTCTGATTCTTTTCCTGTTTTAAAGTCTATCCTTTTCATACGCCTCTGTTTCATATGTTTTTCTGTTCTCCGTTCAGTACCATATACTCTCACCAGCCAGCACTTTGCAAAACACTATTTCTCTGTAAAAATATTACGGCATAGATTAAAGTTCCACACAGGTTGCTATATAAAGTTCAGTTTGGAATAATTCAAGTCTCATTAATGGCAAAAAACACAAGTGTGGAAAATAAGGAGAATATCAAGCATGCCCAGATAGGGGATGGCAACAATCACTGTTACTGTGTTTTCCTCACCAGGGTTATCCTACAGCCGAGATCAAGCCAGAGAGAACTCCCACTGCAGGTGCAAAATTGAATACACAAGGCGTGCAAGTGTACAAATGAATCATCTGTGAAAGAATAGAGCTAATGATGTAAACTCTTAATCAGTTTAGTGCAAAATTTGTTAATTCATTTATGTAAGTGACTATGCAACAAAAACAAATAGTAAATGGAAGGTCAAAACCAAAATTTTAATTAGTGAGTTCTTACAGAAAATAACTGTAACAGTGTTTCAGCGAAGCAGTGTATAAACCTGAATGGATCTGTGGGTATGCAGAAACAAGTTATATTGCTGACCCGGTCTACTTTTTGTCACTGAAAAGAATGTGTGGAATATGGCAGGACAATAGCCTAAACAACCTAGAAAATGCAGGCATCATGAAACTAGTCAGCAACAGCTGGCGCCCTGTATACAGTTACAAACACTGGGACAAACATGCAGTGATCTTCAGTTAGATGAACTACAGAGAATTGCTGAGAGACAACACATGAAAAAAACTGTCAGAATCAGGCTATTTTGCATAGACTAATTTGTGTTGCATGTCATCTTGGAGAACAAGAGCTGGCATTTCAGGGGCATAACGAATCAGATGGATTCCCTGAATCAAGGCAGTTATGTAAAAATCTTAGAATCAGTCAGTGAATTCAATCCTTTACTCAAGCACCATCTGGAAACCTCTACTGTCTTTTCTGGAACATCAAACAGAATTCTGAATGACTTCATCGAAGCAGTAAGTATGTCCAACTTAATACCATTGCCAAAAATATTGAGCAACACTGTTTGTTGCTATTTTGAAACCTCAGATATTGCCAATAAGTCTCAGCTTTTGACTGTACTGCATTACATGACCAAAAATGTTAATGCTGCAAATGGTTTGTTGGTTTTACTGATGTTAACAACAATTGAACTGCAACCGGCCTTTACCACTATGTTGAAATGGTGTACCAGACATTTAAATTCAGGGACAAGTTGGTAGCTCAGAGGTGCAGCAGTAACTGGCAGGCCACATAAGTGGGCTTCAAAAACAAATTTGTGAAAAGTTCCCCTGTGCACTTCTTGTTCATTGCCATGCTATTTTTTTTAAAATCCTACCTCAGTTTTGCAGCATACAGTATTAGAGAATGTTGGATTCTCTTAAAAAATGTAGAAGGAATATCTAGAATTTAGAAGGAAGGCTGAACTTCCTTGAAACATAGTTAAACAAAGGCTGCCTTCTATTTGTACCACAACATGGAATTTTCATTCAAGGCTTGTACAAACTTAAGCAGAGCAGAGAAGCTCTGATTGAACTCTTCAAAAGTGTGATGCAAAATACAGCAGATTGGGACATGTATTCTTTCACCTCAGCCAAGCGTTTTATGACCATGTTTGATGATTTTCAGTTTAATGTTTCTCCTTTGCCTCTGGAGCAACATATTTGAAGTGACAGAAGAGTTGTTTGATGTTCTTCAAACCCAGATGGACAATACTGGGTTTTGTATTCAACAGATTCGTGAGACAGAGTAAACTTTTGATGAGATTCGCAAAGAGGTGTGAGAACAAGATGCACATGAACCTTAGGAAAGAGAGAGCAAGAGAAGACCAAGCAACATGCAAGTGTCTCTTCTTTGAGTTTATTGACAATGTCAGCGAACATTTGTTGGTACAATTTGAAAGCACAGAAAAAAACAGAGTTACTTACCAGTAACTGTTGTTCTTTGAGATGTGTTGCTCATATCCATTCCAATATAGGTGAGCGCGCGCCACCGTGCACAGATTCCCGGAACTTTTTTCCCCTTAGCAAGCCCCATAGGGCCGGCTCAGGCACCCCCTGGAGTGCCGCGCTCATGCCGCGGTATATGAGGCACCGCCGGCCCTGCGGGCCCTCAGCCCCTTCTTTCTGCCGACTCCGACAGCGGGGATGGAGGGTGGGTGTGGAATGGATATGAGCAACACATCTCGAAGAACAACAGTTACTGGTAAGTAACCCTGTTTTCTACTTTGAGTGATTGCTCATATCCATTCCAATATAGGTGATTAAATAGCCATACTTTGGAGGTGGGTAGGAGTCATCGGCGAGCTGCTCTCATCAGTACAGCTCTGCCGAAGCCCGCGTCCTCCCTCGCCTGCTGCATGATGGCGTAGTGGGACGTGAAGGTGTGGACCAACGACCAGGTTGTTGCCTTGCAGATGTCCTGCAGGGGCACTCTTTCCAGGAAGGCTGCCGACAAGGCCTGAGCTCTGGTTGAGTGCGCTGAAACAGCTCCTGGAAGCGGCACCTTCACCTGCTCGTAGCAGGTCCTGATGTAGGTGGTGATCCAGGCAGAGATGCGTTGGGTGGAGACAGGTGAGCCCTTCATCCGGTGTGCCACAAACAGCTGCGTCAACTTCCGGAATGGCCGCGTCTGCTCGATGTAGTAGGCCAGGGCTCATCTCATGTCCAGCGAGTGCCATCTCCACTCCTCCTCTGAACCATGCGGTTTTGGAAAGAACACAGGGAGAAAGATATCCTGGTTATAATGAAACTGGGACACCACCTTAGGCAGGAAGGCTGTACCGTGTCCTTATAAAAGATAGTGTAGGGGGGCTCCGGGGTCAATGCTCTTATCTCGGAGACCCTCCTAGCTGATGTACTGGCCACCAGGAAGGCTACCTTCCATGACAGAACGAGCAGCAGGCATGTAGCCATGGGCTCGAAGGGGGGTCCTGTCAGTGTGGCGAGGACCAGGTTCAAGTCCCAGGGAGGCACCAGGTCATGGACCTGCGGGTATAGCCTCTCCACCCCTTTAAGGAACCTGACTGACATGGGGTGTGAGAATAATGAGCAGGCTCTCTCTCCCTCCGTCAGCCACAGAGTCTCCATGCCGTCAGGTAGAGGGAGTCCAGGTCCAAGTGCAGCAGGCAACCCTGGTCCTGGGAGAGCAGGTCGTAATGCCTCGGGAGCGGCACTGGCGGGGCGATGGACAGGTCCAGCAACATGCTGAACTAATCCTGTCTTGGCCATGCTGAGGTGATCAATATGACATCCGCTTTGTCCCTCTTGATCTTCAAGAGGACTTTGGGCAGCAGCGGAATGGGGGGAAACGCATACATCAGGGTCCCCGTCCATTCTATAAGGAACGCGTCAGAGATGGAGCCCGGCTCGCGATCCCGGAGAGAGCAGGACCTCAGGCACTTCCTGTTCCAGGACGATGAGAACAGGTCCAGCTGGGGAACACCCCACTTGCGGAAGATAAAACTTATCACCTCCGGGTGTAGCTACCAGTTGTGTCGGGGTAGAAATGACCTGCTGAGGCGGTCCACCTTGTCGTTCTTGACCCCCGGGAGGTGAGAGGCAGATATGTGAAAGTCATGCCTCACCGCAAAGTCCCAAAGTCAAATAGCCTCCTGGCAAAGGGCTGAGGAGTGCGCTCCCCCCTGCTTGTTCATGTAGAACATGGCCGCCGTATTGTCCGTGAGGACCTGCACCATCCTGCCCCTCAGGAATCCGAGGAACACCTTGCAGGCCAGGCAGACTGCCCTGAGCTCCCGGATGTTGATGCGGAGACTCCTTTCGTCTGCCGACCAGAGCCCCTGGGTGCTCAGGTCACTGCTGATGTGGGCCCCCCATCCCATATCTGAGGCGTCCATGATGAGGGTGACCAATGGGGCCAAGTCTTGGAATGGGACCCCCCTCAGAACTTCCCTGGGAGCCCTCCACTAGTTCAGAGAGGTCAGGACCTGTGCAGGAACCGTGACCACCCTGTTCAAGGAGTGCCTGGCTGGAGCGTATACCGAGGCTAGCCACGCCTGGAGAGGCCTGAGTTTGAGGTGAGCCAGCCTCACCACGTATGTACAGGCCGTCATGTGTCCCAATAGCCGCAGGCAGTTCCTGGCTGTCGTCGTGGGGGACCTGTGGAGATGGTCAATAATGGTGGCCATCATCTCGAAGCGAGGCTGTGGGAGGAAGGCTCTGGCCTCGGTGACATCCAGGGTGGCCCTGATAAAGTCTATGCGGTGCACCGGGGTGAGAGTGGACTTTTGCTCGTTGATGAGCAGCCCCAGTCTGATGCATGTCATGCAGGTGAGAGCCAGGCTGTTCCTCACGTGGGCTCTGGACCTGCCCCGGATCAGCCAGTCGTCCAGGAAGGGAAAGATCTAGACCCCTCTGTGGCAGAGGTGGGCCGCCACCACTGCCATAAACTTTGTGAAAACCCTGGGGACAGATGAGAGACCAAAGGGTAGGGCCAAAAACTGGTAGTGGCAGCCAGCTACCATAAATCGGAGGAAGCGTCTGTGTCTGGGAAGAATGGAAATGTGAAAATATGCATCCTTTAGATCGAGGGCAGCGTACCAGTCCCCTGGATCCAGTGCAGGAATGATGGAGGCTAGGGAAACCATACGGAACCTGAGATGTCTGATGAATTTGTTCAGACGGCGGAGATCTAATATGGGTCTCAAGCCCCCCCTTTGCCTTGGAAATAACGAATACCTTGAGTAGAATCCCCTCCCTAATTCCTGCACAGGGATTGTTTCCACAGCCCTGAGGAGAGGGAGGGAATTCACCTCCTGCAGCAGGAGTGGCTCGTGAGAGGGGTCCCTGAAGAGGGACAGGGTAGGCGGGAGTCCGGGGGGGAAGGTTGTAAGCTGAAGGGCGTAGCCTTTGAGAACCACACCGAGGACCCAAAGGTCTGAAGTGATCTTTCGCCAGTCGGTGTAGTATGGCCTGAGCCTCTCTGAAAATGGCAGGGGCGAATCCAGGTGAATGGCATGGATGCCACCCTCGGGCGCACCATCAAAATTGTCTTTTATTATTCTTGGGCCCCTTCGCTGGGCCCTGTCAAGAGGCCGCAAATAACCCCAATCGGTCGTGGCGGTTCAAGCCCCTGTATCTATCACGGCCCCTCCTGGGTTGAGCGGGCCTGGGCAGCGGCCAAGGAGCCAGCTGGGTCTGGTGCTGGGGTTGAGGCCGAGACTGACGCCTCGAGGCCTGTGGTGTGTATAGCCCCAGGGATCTGAGGGTGGCCCTAGAATCCTTCAGGGCGTGCAGTTTTTCGTCAGTCTTATCCGAAAATAAACCTGCCCCATCAAAGGGCAGGTCCTGGATAGACTGTTGGACCTCCTGCGTTAACCCTGAGGACTGCAGCCACGAACACTTCCGCATGGCAATAGCTGAGGCCATGGCTCTGCTGGTGGTGTCCGCGGCGTTGCTGGCGGTTTGTAGGGACACCCCTGCAACAGCAGCGCCCTCTTCTAGGACTGTCACGAAGTCTGCTTCCTGGTCCAGAGACAGCCCTTCTGCGAACCTCCGCATGGAGGTCCAGAGATTTAGGTTGTAGCGGCCGAGGAGCGCCTGGTGGTTGACGATCCTCAGCTGCAAGGCCCCTGTCGAATAGACCTTGCGGCCGAATAGGTCCAGCTTTTTATTATCCTTGTTTTTGGGCATATTATCCTGGCCGCCCTGTCTGTCCCGTTGGTTGGCCACATCAACCACAAGGGTCCCAGGAGCAGGGTGGGTATAGAGGGTACACAGAACTTTTTCTCAGCACCCTTGGATGTGGGGGCAACTGAGGAAGGAGTTTGCCAGAGAGCCTTGGCCAGCTTCAAGACTCTCTCGTGGACAGGCAGGGCCACTCTGGACGGCCCTGCTGACCCAGCCACCCCAAAGAGGAGGTCCTCCTCCTCAGAGAGTTCCTTGAGCTCCAGATTAAGGTTACTGGACACCTTCCTGAGGAGCTCCTGGTGGGCCTTAAAGTCTGGCAGGGACGCCCTATGGTCCCTGGCGGCTGCGTCGTCAGGAGAGGAAGAGGAGGATTGTGGGAGGGGCCCCGTGGAGGGACCCTCCCCAGGATTCGATTCCTCCTCCAAGGAATGGCCCTTGTCTGGTTGGCTCGGTGGGGGGGTGGCCAGCTGGGCCACTGATGATTGTACTGAGACAATGCCCTGACCCATCTGCATCCCCCAGGGCTCCCAGTATGGCCACTGCCACGGTCCCTGTGGCCATGCTGGTGCCGGCATCAGTGCCATCTGCAGCTCTTCCTGGCGGCGGGTGCGAGACCCCAAGCCGCTGGAGCGGTGCTGGCGGTGCTTGTGGCTCCTGCCTGCCTTCATCAATTATCTGCTCCGCGAAGATGTTGACGAAGACAAGGAGTGCCGGTGCCGCCACGTGCGGTGCCGGCGGGGAGGCGAGCGGCTGGAGGAGCTGGAATATGACCTCCGCTTCGGTGCCGAGGTCTTACGTCGGTGCTTCCCCCTTGGGGACCGGGAGCGGTGCTGGCCATGCCTTCTCGGTGCTGATTCTGACCCCAATGAACGTGAGTGGCGGCACGGTGCCGAAGTCGCAGCCAGGGCCGAGTCCTTCGGCACCGGGATCCGCGCCGGACTATGGTCCGGGGATCGGGACCGGTGCCATGCCTGATTCCGTGTCTCCTCTGGCACCGGGATCCGCGCCGGGCTGCGTGCTGGGGATCGGGACCGGTGCCACATCAATGGACTCGGTGCTGGGGTACGGGAGCTGCACCCCTCACGTGAGGTGGAACTGTATTGATGTCGCTTCGAGCGCGAACCTCTGGACCACCCTCGGTGCCGCGGTGCGGAGGAGCTCGACGAACCGGAGTCGGAGCTATGAAGGGAGCCCACACGCTGTGATCGTCTGCGGGGAGACTTAGACTGCTGTCTCGACCACCCACCGGGGCCACCCAGCGCGGATTTACCCCGAGACGCTGGTCCCTGCACCCTCAGCCAAGGGGGGGGACAGAGGCATCGGCATAGCCATGAGGGCGCGTGTCGCAGCAAACGCCTCCGGCATCAACGGCCCTTGCAGGGGCACTCCCCCACCCCCAGGAGTCGGGGGAGGCTTCCTGTGAGGAGATGCAGGTGCCGGAGTAATCTCAACAGCCCGCGCTGGTGCATCTCCTGACACCCCCCAGGCCAGGCAGGCGGTGCAGGGGAGTCCTGGCGCTCGGTGCCCTGGCGCTTCTTTCTCTTCGGCACCGGGGCCTGGCGATGGGTCAGTGCCGCAGGGGAACGTGCTTGAAGGCCTTGCAGATCCTGCATTTGTCTTTTCTATGCTGCTCTCCCAGGCAGCGGAGGCAGCGGTCGTGAGGGTCACTCACAGGAAAGGCTTTGCCGCAAGCGGCACAGGATTTAAATCTGGTTGTGCCAGGCATGGCCCAACCTTAAGCCCCTGAGGGCTGTCTTATCTTAATCTCACTAATTACTATACTTAACACTAACACTAACACCTATGCTTAACGTGACAACTATGCTCTAACAGCTACTTAAATCTAACAACAACGAGATAAAGTTCAACGGGGAGGCTACTTGCTAGACAGCAAGAGGCAGACGTTCCAGCAAACGTCACGGGCGGAAAGAAGGAACTGAGGGCCCACAGGGCCAGCGGCATCTCATATACCGCGGCATGAGCACGGCACTCCAGGGGGCACCTAAGCCAGCCCAAGGCTTGCCAAGAGGAAAAAAGTTCCAGGAACCAGTGCACAGGGCGCGCACTCACCTATAGTGGAATGGATATGAGCAATCACTCGAAGTAGAACTTAAATTTATCCAAAAGGATTCAATGAGTTCTACACACATTTTCCACTTATACTCTCAAATCTCTGGAAGCATGTTACCCGATTACTTTTTATATTAGTTGGCGCACTGCAAACTGTTTGTTGTGTACAACTCAGAGCAGCTCCAAGTGAAAGGTGAATTTGACTTGTATAGAACCATTCATATGCTGGATTTACATATTTTGCTTGTCTAAAGTCAACAAGTCAGATGCCTTAATTCTGACTATTCCCTACTCCACTGGCACAATGGAACAGTCTTCTTCAACTTCAGAAGTGCATAAAGACATTCACCTGCAACAATCAGCACAGCGAATGCCTGTTCAAATTGGCTTTAATGATCATCAAAAAGGAATTGCTTATGTATCTGTGCAGCTTGCCAGATTTCTGCACCTTGGTCACTTTTGAGTTTCTTAAAGATAAAATAATGGATTTTCAATTTCAGTAGAAAGATTAGGTAATCACATATTTATATATTCTCAGCTTCCATTATATTTGACTACTAATATTTGCCAAAACAAATGTATTTGGTTTATTAATTGCTAGGTGCAGATTTTTAGATAATAAATCTTTTCATCTGTCACCTAAAAAGTGACTATATGCCTATAAGGCTATATGTCTTAAAAAAATTCACTGCACACCACTGAATGGCAGCCATTTCTGATATCTAGTGTAGCTAATTTTCCTAATGTAGACAAGGTTACAGAGACATGGCCATTTTTTGGTGTGAGTACAATTAGCATCGTAAGCATTCCTAAACTATAATAGATTATATCTTACTACAAGCACTGACAGTATGTTCAAAACTGAAGAAGACAGATAAAGACACACAGGTCCATACCCCAAGGAGCATGCAAGGTAAGGCCCTGTCAATGTACAATTTTTAACTGAGCTAGTAATTAATTACTAGCATGGCTGGTTCTAAATACACTCTCTCCTCACACTACCTGATTCAAATACTGTTAATAACCATAGCAGCTAACAGTATCTTGCTTGTGCCAGGAGACGGAGGCTGGCACACTTGTAATGGGACAGTACATTGGCTGCCATGAGGATTGCAAGCTTCCTGGGGCAGGACTTGTCCTTTTGTTACTTATCTGTACAATGCTGAGTACAATGGACCCCTTATCTTTGACTGCAGTTCCTATGCACCACTGTAAGTTAAATCATGATAATGTCTCTCATACCCAGTAACAGTGGCTGCATCTCTAGTTAGTTAAAAAAAAGCCACACTACAGATCTAAGTGTGAATAGAAGCCAAAAGATGAACAAAGAAACACACAACGGAAGGCCCAGGTGATATCTATATTAGGTGTTTGTTAAATTGGGTGGGTTTAGAAGTAATGTTTTAGATGAAGAAACACATTAATAGAGAAATATGAATGTATGTACTTCCTGTTAATATGAACTAGTGGTTTCAGTTTATTTTCTTAAAGATTTTGCTTTAACATGATCCTTCCAGGGTAGTTTTCTGCCAAAATATAATTTTAGTTAAGGGGGTAATCTATTATTTATTATTTGTATTACTGTAGCACCTAGGAGCCTTAGTTGTGGACAAGGACCTCATTGTGCTAGGCGCTGTACAAACAGAACAAAAAGACCATCCCTGCCCAAAAGAGCTTACAACTTAAGTTGTATTATGTACTCAGAACAAGCCTCCTTCCCACACTGGGTAGCAGCATAAGCCTCAAAATGAGAGAAGCTTGATCATTTTAAAAAAGTAATTCTTAAACTGTTTATTTTATCAGTATTCTAAGATTAAATTAATTGGGAAAGTGTGGCAGGATATATTTACACACACAAGTGCATCATGTGCCTGATACTCTTCTTCAAAAATTAACAGGACAAACAAAAAAAGCTGGCAGTAAATTAAAGACAGTTACTCTTCTGGGTTTCCTTCATCCCTGTTTGACTAGCATCGCTTCCAAAAGTAAGGCTTTGCTCCTAAATGAAAAAAAATGTAGGCAAATTCCTGTGACTTTGAAGGATGGACTCTGACCAGTGGTTAATGGTAGTTTGCCAAGAAAAGGTTAAAAGCGCCAACAATCAAGAATATTTGTCTTCTTTTAAGGATTTTTATTGGCTGCCAAACTTATTTGCCTGATGGAGCATTTAATCACTGCATGTTACTGTGAAAGTGGATTTTCATTTCCAGTTTTTGGAGAGCACCAACCAGTTTATCTGATCATATCAGTATTGGAATTTCTGTGCTTGATCTTCAAGTTTTCTTTCAAGCTAGCTAAGTATTTATATCATATTTATACCTGTAGTTCCTGAGTACGTATCAAAAATAACCACCACTACAATATAAAGACCCACTTTGTTATTAAACATTTATATTGTGGTGGCACATGTGGTCTAATTTTCTCCTTACTTCCCCTGAAGAAGCTTTGTTTGTTTTTGTTCTCCCTCTTTTATGACCACAGTCTTCTACCTTTGTTCATTTGTGGTTTCTGTTGTGGCTCTGGGAAAGCTAAACTGAAAAAATTAACTCCACATACAGCTGATCAAAAGTGAGTTTTCTTCTGCTGAAAATTTTGTCTAACTTTTCAATGGAAAATTTCAATATTTTGGTGGAAATTCAAATACTGAAAGAAGTTGATCTGAAAAATATCAAAATATTTTGATTTGGATACACCATCACAGTGCCTTATGGGAGCTATAGTTAGGCTGCCTCATGCTCCATTTTCATACATAGACTAGATTCTATTGTTAGATTACATCTCCCAAGATGCACCACAGCCTCCTCTTGGAAAAGGGAAGCGATGCATCATGGAAAACGAAATCTAGTTAGGAAGCCGGCCCATAAAGAAGAATTAGCAACTAAATTAAAACTTCCATGAGACAACATTTCCAAATCAAAATATTTCAGTTTTCAGATGTTAATTTTTTCATAGCAAACTTCTGCAAAAAAATTTTGATTTAATCAAAAAACCCAATTATCCACGGAAAAATAACTGACAAAAATTTTGATCAACCCTCATTCTATGCTTTACTCTGAAAACAGTGATCTGTAGTCTCACTGCTATCAGAAGAGTCTCTTTTTAAAACCTGCAGCTAAGAAAAGTGTAATGAATCCAAGGCTTAGTGTCTTTCCTTAAATTTAATTTTAATCTCACACGCCAGTAAATTTAACTGAAAATCATCAACTTAACTTCTCTCTTCCAAATTTGAAATCTAAACCTTGAGTTCCTAAAGTACAAATTATGCAGTGCTTTTAAGTGTTTCGCATTGTGCTGATCTCTTTGACCTTTTGTTTCTTCTTAATATGCATGTACACCTAAAAATTCCCTTTAGTTAAAGAATAATGCAGCACATTGAAACTGCCACACCACAGAAAATCAGTAAAAGAATGTCAGATAAATAGCTTATTTTAGACAATAGTTTCACTGCTAACAACATGCTTCCCTAGTTGGTTTTTAAAAAAAAAACAAACAAAAAAACAAACCACATTTCACATCTTGGTTCTCTCAATTACTTTTTCTTTTCCACCTTAGTTAATGAAGACAATAATCTAACGAAGAGTTCCCAAACTGCAGTGACAGTAAGTATGTTATTGTTTTAGTTATCTGTCTTTCATTCTAAAGCCTTCATATATTTTGGCTTTGAAATTAGTAGCTGCTCTTAAATTAAAATCTTTTATTATATAAAATGCTATCTGGGGCACATATCCTGAAACACATTATTAATAATTTTCTGTATACAACAATCACACACAAACTACTAATAAAACTTAAACAACCTTGTAACGTTTTGTCTAAGGTAGGGTTTCTAAAGGTCCCAGTAAAGTAGATAATCAAAAAGTTTGATTTGGCTAGATGAATAATAAAAAAACCTGGCTACCTTGTGGTTCTATATATGAATATCCTGAAAACTGTTTTAAAAACACAACCATCTCAAACCTTTCCCCCATTGTTAAATATCATCAAGGTTTTGGGTGGGGAATACATTCCTCCAAACTTTTAAAATGAAATATGTACTTACATACAGCAAATGACATACTGTACTACTGGCCCAAATCTTTCACCAACACAAATATAAATCAGGAGTAATGCTGGTGCAAAATAGGCATAAGAAGAAAACCAGGTGCTCGCTGTTTACTAATTATCCCAGTATAACCTTCTAATGCACCATAATATGGAAGTGAGTGAAAGCTTTTTATTTAGGACTAATTCTTGCCGTCATATATGACAAGGCAACTCCTCGCCATGTGTATATATTCAAGGGAAGAAATTAGCTCCAGGTGTTTAGAGTTTTTTTCCAAGCATTTTGGTCCCCATTTTGTTTGTGTGTTTCATCCACAGGGTGAACCTGGGTTACTAATGTGCCCCCTCCTCCCTCTCAAAGAAACTGCCTGAAGATTTTCTCTCCTGACTGCTAAACCAGACACATGGTCTCTTCCTTAGCATCCACCATAAAACAAAAACACGAGACAGGAGTTGACCATACCTCATATCAGGGTGGATTGATTTAAATCAAGGCAATTTAAATAATTGATTTAAATCATGATTTACATCGAGAAAATCATTGATTTAAATCAAGTTTCCCACTGATATTTCTTAAACAATTGTGCAAATCTGATCACTTAAACACGTTAATTTACAACTCAATACAGCATTTTACAACATTTAGGAGAGTATACTTTGTGTAATTTTTTAGATAACTTGATTTTTATTAATTTAGGAAATAGTACATAATACTCATTCATTACCTGTGTCAAGCTGAAGATGCAGCAGCAGTACATTAGGAATGGTAAGAACTAAATCACACACCCAAACACAATGGCACTTGTATTTTATTAACCTAAATCTTAAATGTTATATAAATGTTTTACATTTGCAATTGCAGCAGTCTCTTGAGTTGCCGGATGACGGCTGTCCTTAAACTCTTTTTTTTTTTTAATTTTCAAATTTTATTAACTCTTACAGACAAGTCATCACAACACTAAATGTACGCTGTCCTTAAAACTTCTACAACTAGCTGTCATCTTCCCCACTGTCATTTTTATTCATAGACAAACAGAAATACAAGTTTTTCTACTTTTTCAACTCCCTGTCGATTTCTTAGCTTTAAGTGAGTAATACCAAATGATGAAAATATTCTCTCTGTGCCTGTAGAGGAAGCTACTGCTGTGAAAAGTTGGCTTAGCAACTGAAGGAACTCTGTTTCAAAGTGCTTGGCTAATGATTTCCACCAATTCAGCGCAGTGACTTTGTTCAAATCATCATCAGCAAACATGTACTGTTTAAATGGTTCCGCTCCAGCCCTGAAATTTATTATGACTGGCATAACTGAGGAGTGATTTTGAGATGCCCATGCCATGGCAGCAGCATCTTCTTCAGAAGTTAGACATCTCTATCTTTATATCTTGGGTCAAGAATGTTCACAAGAAAATGAGGTGGAGTTAGAGCTTGAGCCATTCGCTTCTTTATTGCCTGCAGTTTAACTTTCTGGTGAGGCATTTCTTTCTTCAATGTCCCTTGAAGTGCCTTCCAAATTTCGACAGCATGAGCAATGCAGCAACAATTTCTCTGAAGTTTAAGACTATGGATATAGGCTTCAGTATACCGAGCATATCCTCTATATTCCTCTTTAATCCAATGTGAGATACTTTGGATGAGATACTTCCATCTATTTTATCACGGTTTTCTTCACAAAGTTTTATGAGAATAGGCCAGTTCTTAATAAATTGTTCAAAACAATCAACCACAGAATTCCATCGAACATCTTGAGGGAGAATTAGTTTGGATCCTGCTGCTCTCTTCAGTGAAGCTGAAGCAAAATGATTGTTACGAAAGTATTTTGTGACTTCAACAACATTTTCTTTTATTCCTGGAGGAGATGTACTTAAGTCTTTGGCTAAAAGACACATTAAATGGGCACTGCAGCCATGTTATTAAATAGCATCTTTCCATTTCTTCCTCTAAGTATCTTCTCATCTTTGCCAAGTTTGCAGCATTGAGTGAATACCACCAAATGATGAAAATATTCTCTGTGCCTTTAAGACACTGTCTTAACTAACTCCTCTGCCTTCCTTGGCCCAGCTCCACCACCACATAAACAGAGAACAACAACAATCCTATCTAGCCTGCACATGTGACTTTAGTCTGCTGAGAAACTGAAAAACTGAAAGCCCAGAACTTTCAAGAAGCAAGAGCTGGTAGTTAGGCTGGACAGACTAGAGACATTAATTAATTTTTATGAGACTAAGTGTAGGTTTAGCATGTTTGTGATGAGATTTAATTGTAACTGTTTTTAAATGAGAGAGAAATTTAGTATTTTATTGATTTTTTTAAAAAAATCAAAAAAATCGATTTAAATTTTAAAAATCCAATTTTTTTAAATTCTTTTAAAGAAAATCATTGATTTTTATCCATCCTGCTTCATATAGACTTAGTTCACAAGAGACTGGTAGTCTTTAAAGCTCTGGAACAATTTCTAAAAAATAGGGGTGATATCTATCTAGGGAACAGTCCTACCCATCACAGACTTAGCATTTTTCCAACAGATGTATTCTGTTTGAAGTTATCAATGGTAAGAAGTTTACAGCTCCAATTTAGAGACTGAAAATGCTAAATTAAGAAAATATGAAGATCTTGGAGGTGCCAAGAAAGATACCAATGATTTATAAAACTTATTTGCTGACCAGGTCACTAAACAAGGATCACATCTTAACTTTCTTCTTTTCTCTGCTACTACAAAGGAAGGATCAGGAAAAGATTACAGTACGGGAAGTCGAATTTTTTTGTAACCATTTGCAAAAGGAGTCACTATAAAACAGCTCTTGAGCATTAAAGTATTAATATTTCTTTTGATTCCTCAGTTTCATTTTTCTGTTCTGACCATGAATCACTCGATATGTTTTTTTTTTTTTTTTGAAACCCTACCCCCAACACACCTCTCCTAACCTGGCACACCACCTACCCAGGGGTCTTCCTCTATAGTGCTTGTGCCAAGGCAACCTTTGCCAGGCTATTATAAAGTTTTTAGGGCCCCTTTACACCAATCCAGCCCTTCTATAAAGTGTAAAGGGGATGGCGCAGGGATGAGGATCTCACCCTATACTTTTATTAAATATAATAAGCATAGCATTATTCCTTTAATACTAGGTCCATTTTTAAAGGGTGCACACCACTAAATATTTACCATCCCAACTGAAGAATGCTGTGACAACATTCCATCTAATTCAACCTTCCTGCTTTTTCACCTTTTTTTTTTTGCCACCCCCCCTTTTTTTTTTTTTTAAACAAAATACAAACTAATTTAAAAATTAATGACAGAAAATAAAATACAAAGGGAGTATGTGTTGTACAGGCTTACTTGCAAGCAACACTTTAAGTCATTAAAATAGGATTTGTCTTTTTTCTTTTATGTTACTGGCATTTTACCCAACTTGGGACCTACGACATACAGAGTACATCTTGCCATAAAAACAAAGGTCATGCAAAAACAGTGTAATTACATATAGAGAGACATGAATAAAACTCCACATATTTGTAAACCTTAAAAATTACTCCTTTCACTTTCTAAACTATATATTCAGTTGCTGGTTATGATGAAAATAAAGAAAACCTTGAAAAGTACATGTGAAAAGCAGATGGTAATGGCCAAGTCTTTACTCGGACGAAACACGCGTTCACATCAAAACTCCCATTCATGTAAAAAAAATGAAAAATTCTACTTTATATAGATTTATAACAGCAAATATCTTTGTGTATCAGCACAACTGACTGATGTCAGCATAGATCAGCATAGTCTGTTAGTGAATTGCTGCTACAGAGCCAGAACAGTAAACAAAACATTCTTATTTTGGGGAGTCACAAAAACATCAGCTATTTACTTATTTTAAGCATAGTGCTCCATTATGGAGAAATTTAAATTAGATATTTAGAATGAAGAACAGTTTTCACTATTCCACCAAAGTCAATGAGAGTTTTGGCTGACTAAAGGTTGCAGAATTTGGCTCTAAAACTGGAATGCACAGATATAAATTTACTTTATCATTGAGGTTATATGCTTTTATTTTAGGCATATCAGAATTTCAGGAGGTTGCTCTCATTCACTTGCATGCACCAGAAATCAATCCTCATGGACATAGAATACCACAAAACTCAGTGCAATAGAAAGGGTGACATCTTGCTGTATATTTTATGAGTTTTTATTTTAATAGATTTTTAAGGCCAGAAGGGACCATGTGATCATCTTGTCTGACCTCCCGTATAACACGTCATTAAATTTCACCATTACCGCATATTGAGCCCAATAACTTGTGTTTGACTAAAGCAGGGGTTCTCAAACTTTTTAAATGGAGCCCTCCCATGGACTTTTGTATAACAATTACACCCCCTCTGCCTCAGAACCCCCCTCACTTTCAGAAAAAAACAGGGCAGCAGGCAGGGGTGGGGGAAGCAGGGGCGGCAGCAGCTGCGTGGGGAGCGTGCCCATTAGCAGTGGGGGGGGCTGCTGCTGCTGTGGGAGGCAGGCAGTGGCTGCTGGGAGCAGCATGCCGAGCAGGGAGTGTACCTGGCAGTGGGGGGGAGGGGGGAGCGGGGGGCGGCGGCTGCTGCTGCAGGAGGCAGGCAGCGGCCAAAGTGCAGAGCTGGACTGGCTCTGTCCCCCACTCCACCAGCAGGGCAGCCTGGGCAGGTGTTGGGGGTGGGGGAGCGGAGGTGGGATAAGGCTGCTGCGGGTGGCGAGCCTGGCACTGCTGATAGTGGCAAGGGAGCAGACAGCAGGGGTGGAGGCAGTTGGTGGAGCTGGGGATAGAGCCGGTCCAGCTCCTCACCCAGCATGCCCCCTCAAACTCCGCCCATGGCGCCACCCCACAATCCATCTCGTGCCCCCCACTTTGAGAACCACTGGAGTAAAGCATGTCTTCCTGAAAGGTATCCATGTCTTGATTTGGAGACATCAAGAGAATCTGCCACTCCCCTTGGTAATTAGTTATTCAAATTGTTAATCACACTCACTGCTAAAAATGTGTCTTTTTTCTAATTTGAATTTGTTTCAGCTTTCAACCTATTGGTGCTTGTTATGCCTTTCTCCGTTAGATTAATCAACCCTTTAGTGCCCAATATTTTCTCTCCATGGGAGTACTTGTGCGCTGCAGTCAAGCCACCTCTCAATCTTCTTGTTTATAAAGAGCTCAATCTGTATAGTTTAAGTCTCTCTCTGTAAGGCATTTTCCCCAGTCCTCTAATCATTTTGGTGGTTCTTTTCTTCACCTTCTTCAATTTCTCCAACATCCTTTTAAAAATGTAGACACCAGAACTGCATGCAGTATTCTAGCAGTAGTCTTACTAAGGCCATATAAAGAGGTAAAGTCCCCTCTCTACTTCTATCCCCTACTCCCATTTATACATCGAAGGATTGCATTAGACCTTTTTGCAGCAGCCTCACACTCAAGAGTTCACTATGACCCCTAAATATTTTTCAGTGTCACAGCTTTCCAGGATACAGTCCTCCAATGCTGCAGGTATGACGTGTTTTTCTGGTTCCTAGATGTCTGATATTGAATTTGGCTATATTAAAACACATTTTGATAATGGGCTCATTTTACTAAGCAACCCAGATCAAACATTGTATGAACTTTGAATGAACTTGGAAGCCAATGCAAAGTTGAAGTACAGGTGTGTCACACCAGCAACCACTACCCAGGAACTGGGAGTTATGTACAGCACTAGGTAGAAGATTCAAATGGACCCCAGGGATAAGAGTAACCCAGAAGATACAACGGCTGGATGACCACTTCAAAATCAGGAAGAAATAGTACAATATCCCAGCCATGTATAGACAGTAAAAGGCGCTAAAGTGCCAATGGTAGCAAGGAATCCAAGAGACTACTGAGTTTGCAACCCTTTCAGGCATAAGTCGGAAATATACCCTCAATAAGTGCTTCTGACCCTGCCTCCCCATCACTCCTTCATCAAATGCTTCCCCTTAAACAAAAAATAAACCAAACAAGAAGTACTTCTCTGTTCGTTGAGTTGTAGCCAATTTATTTTCAGACATATCCCTGCATCCATCAGTCTCTAGGAAAGTAATTAAAATGTAAAATCTGAGTTCTATGAAAAAGCAATCAATATTTGAATACTGTCTTATTGAAAAGACAGTCCCAAAATATCTTTATCTGCCCAGTAGCTTCATATAAATATTGCGCAAGCCAAGTGACCAGATGGAACTCTGAGGAACCTCATGTAGCCTTTGGAATCAACTAGTGATTGCCCAGCACTACTCTGGGACCTCTCTGAGATGAAGGAGTAAATCCCTTGACCTACCACTCTGCCCTCCTGCAAGATACCACAGTTTTATCAATGATACAAAAAACAGACGTTTTAATATTTTTTGTCCATGTGAATCCCATGACCTACCCTCCACCCTTTCTTTTTAGAGAGTCTTCGTTAAACTGAGAATCAAAAGTAGCAAAGAAACTCAGCGACAGTTGTGGCCTCTCCTCTTTTTTTCTCCATGGTTGGGAGGACAGAGAGGGATGCTAACACATGCAGGGCAATTGTACCCACCCAATGGATACTGCCATTCTAAGATTCTGATCTCACATGCATGGGGTGCATTTGCACCTAGAGTGGGATCCACAGGGTCAAAATGTGAACTGAACTGAGAGTCCAGAGAGCTTTAGATGCAAGATGTAATTAATGATCAGGAGAAGGGGAGACTAATGGACCAAGGCTGCAAGGAGCTACCCAAATTGGAAGTCTTTCCCACTTTGTTCAGGATACCCTCTATAAGAATAGCTTACTCAGTCTTATCAGTGGAACTTAAGCAGCCAACAAGTAGAGAATGTCAAGTGCCATGATTTCAGGTCTAAGTGAAGAATTTGACCTTTGTTCGGCAATATTAGGTCTGGACAGTCTAGAAGTGCTATCAGAGGCTGAACTGAGATGTGGGAAATACTAGTTTAGCTAGAATTGCATCAGTCAATAAAGAGCTATCAGGATAAGAATAGGAGGGAACTGATGCTGGTGGGTCATTGGGAGAAGTTGAAGGGTACTCATCCAGAAGTTTAAGACCTGCCTGTTCTTCATCCATCAAGAGTTCTTCAATCCCCACCCCTAAGAGTTTCTCTGGTAGATCTTGAAACTGAGGTGGCAAAGGAATGAGACTGTCCACATTTGCATGAATGATCAGGAAGGAGACTCAGCTCCAGAGGGTGCGTCCCATTAGGTCCAGCAGGGATGCCGACAGCCATGTAATTGGTAAACCAGGGCTCTTAAATGAGTAGTTCATCCCTTCAGATAAGAACTATATTCTGAACTCAGTGAGCAAGATGAAGGTTTCCAAATGGATTTTTTTGGGGGGAGGGAAGGGAGTTTGTAAGAGAACATAGTGTGACCAGGAGAAGGAATAGATCGCCTCTAACCACGGGGTCCTGATCTCTGAAGTAATGTTGATACTAGGAGCTTAGATGTCAGAGCTGGTAATGGATGAAGCATTTTCAGTACTGAAGATGGTAACTGAAAGGAGGTAACTTCCATCAACAATAAATCAGTTGGAGCTGTTAGTGCCTCAATTGCTGGTGCCAATTCTGATGTTGGTACTGTGATTTTTGGTGTTGAGGAATTCTGTACCAGATACAGGGACTAAGATAACTTTAGGACCCTTCAGTATCAAGCTGGAAGCTGAACCAGCATTACTCACCTCTGTAGTATGAGAAGGATTTGTGTTCAGTTTCAAAGGGGAGCGAAGGCAAATAGCTCTTCTTCCGGTGCTGGAAACCATGCTTGGTCAGGTGCTCTGACCTACCTTGTGGGGGGAAAAGGGAGTTTGAAGAAGTGGTACTTGTCTCTGGTGCCAGAGAAGCCAGCGCCAAGCTGGTTTTGGCCGTCAGTGCCAGGTCAGATTGCTTACTGGTATTGGCCTTAGGAGTCTCATCCCAGCTAATGGGAAAACTGACAGACTAGAACTTTAAGGTGGGAAATTCCATACTGGAGCTCAATTCCTGTTCTTCTGCGTCCAAAGTGCCCCTCATTCACTCCTCCAGAAGGTGTAATTTTAGCCAGATGTCTCTAGATTTTCTTGTTCTTGAGAACAACAAGCAGACAGAACGACACAGGGTTCTGGCTGAGACAAAATAAACAACTGCTATGACTTGTCTGGAGGAATGTGCCTGCCAAAAGATGGGCAGAGTCTGAAGGTCAATGGCTTTGAATCTGATATTTTAGCAGTTGTGGTGCAAAGTACTAAGAAAAAACAAACTTAAGAAAAAACAAAACAAGAATTTAAAGACCATTTTTAAGTGGGTATTTTTAGGAAATTAACCTTAACTACCTAGGTAAGGACAGATCTGGAGACTACACCAAGGGGATGGTTGCAACTGCTCTGACCCTTATGCCCATGATTGCAGGGCAGCGAGGTCCCACAGGCATAGACGCAGCCCAAGACACACTGCTATTTCAAAGATTCTGAAGGGGTGCATCCCCACCTACACTGGGATAAACATGGACAAATATTCAATGCAGAGTCTAATTTACCGTGACTCAAAAGCAGCAGGTGGTTTTCATATATTGTGGACATGAAAAATTTATGCATTACTTTCATATTTTGAGGTCTATTATCAGACTCCCTCTATTTTCAACTCCCATATAAAAACCCCAAAAGGTTCACAGAATAGTTATGAGTATTATGAATTGATGAAACTGAATACTTAAGGGTTACAACTGTGCAAATATGCAGGATAATCAATGTCAGAGTTATTAGATAATTGGTATAAAATGTAAAGAATATTTTTAACATGAAACAATATACATCAAGAGGTAGGTACAGTTATTCCAGCTACCTATAACTTCTTGGGTGCCTAAAGGGCTTTTACATATGTGCGTAAGAAGATAGGCAGTATCCAGTACCACCAGTCTTTCATACAGTGCAACTCTCACAAGACTGAGTATGCATCATTCAGTATAATCACACACCTTGTCACATGAGAGCTCATACAACTACTCCCCACCAGCTCTACTTATAAAATAGTGGTTATAACCATGTTAAATGGATGTAATATGCCTTTTGTCCCATCGACACCAGCAAGCCCAAGTCAGGTTATAATGCGAAGAGTGGAACTATTGCTTCAACATTTCAAAATATTAATATTAATTGTAAACAAACTCTAAAAAGATGCCAAGTGTAAATCAATTATCCACCTCTCCACTGCAGTAAATTTAGTTACAGGAATATTGATGGTTCTGGCTTCTTTTCATGTCTATTGTAACATATGTTTAGCTCAACTAATATGGACTAAACCACAGTTGGCAGTAGATTATATTTTGTCTAAATTCTAAGTGAAAACAATTTCATGTTTTAGGTAGTACTTACAAGGTTTTCCCCCCCAAAAGTGTACTTTCTTCTGTTTATCAGCTAAGAATCACTGATTGCCCAGGAGCCTTGGGGGAGTTCCCAGGCTCCTACCAGGGAGCCTCAGTGCAGTCAGGGTCCCAGTGGGGAATAGGGAGTCAGCCCCCCATACTGCACACCAACGACAGAAGAAGGGCAGTGTGGACATGAACCATTGCAGTAATTGTCGTGGTGGCTGTAAGTCAGCTTAACATAAGTCAACTTACATTTTTAGAGCAGACAAGCCCACAGTCTGCCTAAACCAGTGGTTCTCAACCAGGGGTACGTGTATCCCTGGGGATACGCAAAGGTCTTCCAGGGGGTACATCAACTAATCTAGATATTTGCCTAGCTTTACAACTGGCACCATAAAAAGCACTAGTTAAAAGTCAGTACAAACTAAAATTTCATACTTTTGCTTATGCTGCTCTACATACTGTGCACTGAAATGTAAGTACAATTATATTCCAATCGATTTATTTTATAATCATATGGTAAAAATGAGAAAGTAAGCAATTTTTCAGTAATAGTGGTTGTGACACTTTTGTATTTTTATGTTTAATTTTGTAAGCAAATAGTTTTTTAAGTGAGGTGAAATTAGGGGTATGCAAGACTCCAAATAAGACAATAATCTCAAAAAGCTGACAACCACCGCTTTAAACCAACAGAAGGGGGGTGACATTGGCCTCCAGGGGAGCCATGCTAAGGTAGTTTAAACAGGGCAAACTGCAAAGAATTGGGCAGGCAAGGCCCTAAATACTGGTGGTTTTTCTTCCATAAGATATACCAAGCCAGCAACAAATAACTTCTGATCATGGTCATTCAGAAGACAGAACAGTTTCCTTAAAACTATTCAGCCTTTTGGCTAGCATTCAGACAGCTAAGTCAAATATGATAGGGATTACTGAAAATCTTTATCCATCATGTGCAAAAAAAGTTCTACCAATCCCAAAGGATTGGACACATTACCAAACAGGTCAATGAACAGTTCAGATCTTAGCCAAATATACACTTAAAGCCAATGCTTATTAACTAAACTAATATTTATTAAAAAAGAAAAGAGAGTAATGGTTAAAAGCTTTACATACACAGATGAATATAAAGTTATGTCAGTTTCAAAGTAGAGAAGATAGCTGAATTGCAAAGTTCTTAAATTGCAAAATCTCTGAAATTACCCAAATAGTTTGGGGGTCATCAGTCCTTGTTTAGTCTTCATTTTTTCTGGACTGGATTTCTAACAAAGAAACTCTAAACAGTCCACATACAGAGTTTGTTCAAATTCTCCCATGAGAATTAGCACGGCAACTCCAAGCTAGTGCTGAGATTCCAATCTTGCAATCTAAACTTTCCCTGACAAGCTTGGACAGATTTGAGATAAAAAGGATCAGTCCACTAGACTCTTTTATAGATCCGTGCAGGCTTACCCATATCTTCTTGACAGCAGGTACATCCTTGAACAATTAAAAGGTAATTACTTGTGGCTCTGAAGTATCTCATGTCTTGTGCACACTAGTAATCAGTTACATTAGCACAAGGTAATTGGCAATTTACAACCATTCACAGGCATTTACTACTTAAATTTCAAAGAGAAATAAAAACAATAGTATTGTTCATTCAAGTTCCATCTAAATGTTAATATGTACCTTTTGAATTCTAAATCAATAGAACAGTAGTAGACAGGAAAGCAGTTGTTATCTACATTGTTAACCTCTAACAAGATATATGTAAACAAACACACTTGCATATCAAAGCTCTAGTCTATTTGTAAGGAATGACCCTCATAAACCATTGTATTTTCCTATAATATGTCTTTAAAGGTCAGATTTGGGCCATGCAACTTGCAAAATTGCTTAGCATGTTCTGGCCCAGTGTCACAAGGGGTTTTTCTGTTGGTTTACAAACGCCATGACCCTGAATGACAGTTGTTACATTGATGGAAGCATTCTTCCATCAACATCGCTGCATCTACAATTGAGGTTAGGTGAGCATAGTTACATTGGTCAGGAATGTTGATTTTTCACACCTCTGACCAACACAACTACTGTTGACCTAACTTTTAAGTGTAGATCAGGCCTTTGTGTAGTGTAAGTGTTGTTAAATGTGGTCATAGTACTCTGCTCCCATTGGAGCTAGACTAACTCAAGTGGAATACCTCCAGCATACTAACTCGAGCTAATTGTTGTAATGAAGACAAGGCTTGTGTGTTTGTACAGTGCCTAACACAATGAAACCCCAATCTGAGCTGAAGCCTCTAGGGCATTACTGTAATATAATAAAAGTGGTATCTGAGTATTTCCCAAACTTTTAAAGTCAGCACACAAAAAAGCTCTCTTTCTGCAATCAGTATTTCTGGATTCTATTCCCAGCTCTGCCATCGTCTTAACATGTGCTAATCCTTGAGCTACAGTTACTTCTCACCCCCCTTTCATTGTGAGGTGGAGTGGAAGCAGCTATATTTCTCCAAATGCAGGATCTTCACCAACCACATTCTGTAATGTGGGAAGTGGGCTTAAGCTAACACCAGAACATCTATTCCTATGTCAGGTGGAGCAAGAGAGGCACTCACACAGCTAGAGGGCTCTTGAAGTCATTTATTACCTCTCTTTGCCTCCATTTGTCAGTGTATAAGAGGGAGATGATATTTACACAAGTGTGTAAATACAGTCACAGACACAAACAGTGATTAAATAAATCAGGGGTGGGGAACCTTTTTTCTGCAAAGGGCCTGATGGTGGTACGGGTGGTACGCCGCCGAATTCCCACCGAATTCCCCCCCCGCCCCACCGCCAGGTCCGGACCAAATGGTCCTGCGGGCCGGACCAAATGATTTTGCAGGCCTTATACGGCCCGTGGGCCGGACGTTCCCCACCCCTGAAATAAATGAACCAAACACCTACTAGTTGGAGGACTAAATCTTACAGCCCAGAGGTAACTTAAGACATGAGGGTGAATCCCCAAGTAGCAAGGTCCTGGGGAAAAATGAGAAAATCAGCTCTCACTGCAACTCCCAGCTGCTTATCCCTAGACCAGCCTTTGGCTAGTAGGTGTCTGAAATTTTAAGATTCACACCCATTTTGCTGCTGAACAGAAGTAACTGTCTCTTCTCCCACTCACTCCAACGGTTCCTGATTGCTGAGAGAGGAGAGAAGTTTCAGCTATTACACCTCCACACAAGATCCCTCTAGCTGTGTGAGTGCCTCTCTTGCTCCCACCTGACATAGGGATAGATGTTCTGGTGTTATCGTAAGCCCACTTCCCACATTACAGAATGTGGTTGGTGAAGATCCTGCATTTGGAGAAATATAGCTGCTTCCACTTCTTCTCACAATGAAAGAGGGGTGAAAAAGAACTGTAGCTCAAGGATTGGCAGAGACACTGAATATCTCCCTAGGGGTGCTTTCAACGGAACTACGGAACAGAAAAGCATGTATGAAGATTCTATCTCTACCTATCCCTCCTATGGTGTGAGGAAGACGGGACTGCTAGAATCCAGTCAATGAAAAGACCATCGAATCCTTTGATTTTTAGGAAAAGTTATTGTAGCAAGCTTTCAACCTTGGTATTTGATTTACTATTTTATCTTTGTAATAAAATGGGCTAGGAACTGTTATGTAAATTATCGGATTAGAAGTGACCTGAAGGATTGAACATGAAGGTTTATAGACTCTGCTGGGACCAGATAAGTCTTCAAAGATTCAAAAATTTTCATGGCTAATAAATTAAAAATTAACCCTAGCTTCCTAAAATATTCAAAGAGGATAGTTCTTACTGAAGGCAACTCAATAAAACAGATGTGGCGTTTCTAGGCCCAGCTACAATTGAACTATCACATTCCAGAAGAAACACCAGAAGTCTTTACAAGAGCAGACCTCTTATTTTCAAAACTCTGATGTTGAGTCAAATTAACCTCAAACTTCACCAAGAGGAAAAAATCCTGCACTGGCTACACAATATGCATGAGACTGCTTACTTTGCAGCTTTTTGAGGAAGTTGGAAAAATGGTCAAAAGCCAGTATAATGGAACGTTAATTACAACTTAAGGATGGAGTAACAGCCACAGAATGCACCTGAAAAGCACTAAATAAAGAACACTGTGTGAAACTGAGAGCATAAAATGTCAACATGGCCTATTTTCAGCTGATATTCTGAAATAAGACACCCAGGAAGTGAGAAAGGGGAAGGAAGGAATAAAAGGTGAAGTAAGCTGCCATTTCTTCAATCTACTAAATCGCTTTCATATGCAAAAATAAATCTGTAAAGAAATAGCTACTGAAAAGACAAGGTCTGTAGTTCAGCATTAAGTGGTTAATATTTGTAAAATGCCATGCAAGTGCTCAGCACTTAGCCATAAAACGCTTATCAATAACACTGCTACTAATTATGGTGGAGCTGTTAAGACACTATGGTTAAGGTTGTGTTGTTTTGCAAAGGGGGAATTTAACCTGTTTAATAGACAAAGTATATAGCCCAAATTTTGCACACAATCACTGAGTAAAGCTTGAAACTAACTGTGGAGAGGTTTCAAGAAAACCAGTTAGTTTCCAAATTTTCATCAATTAAAAATTACCCTGTAGGAAGCCGCTGTGGCCTCCCTCGGAGACAGAGCCTGAGGAAGGGCACGAGAGCCCTGATTGGCCCAGCTCACACCCTGCCCCGGAGTCTGCCCGGCAACAAGGGACCCGGGCCGTGATAGGACCACCCGGCCAGGCCAATTGGCAGCCGCGGGGCGGAGCCCCAACAGGAAGGGGAAGGATAAAAGCCTGGCCCCTGAGCTCAGTAGGGCCCAGATTGCTGCCAGAGGCAGATGTGCTGCCCCGCCAGCAGAGGCCTAGGCCAGAGCCTAACCGCCGCCGACAAACCCCGGCCCCAGGGATTGGATAGGGCCCTCAAGGAGCTGGACTAGGCAACCCGGCCAGGACGACTGGGCCGAGTTACCCCGACCTCGAGCCCGGGGCCGTGCTCGGGAACTGCCAGACTGGGCCGAGACCACAGAGCCGCCCGAGTGGCGGGCACCCCCGGAGGCTGGACCGGATTTGGAGGAACTGCCGGCCGCCGAGCCCCTCCCCGCAGCGGGGCAGGACTTGGAGGAGCTGCCCGAGGCTGAGCCGCTTGCACCAACCTACAACGACCTGGAGGAGCTGCCCCCTGAAGAGGAGTATCCTGCCTTACCCCCGGTCGACGAGGAAGGACTAGCAGCGCTAACAAAGGTGGACTATCCTTGGGACACGGAGGAGACAGGTACCAGGGTCAGTGGGGAGGAAGTAGCCCAGGGACAGCCACGGCCTGTGGCTGAAACCGCCTTATAACCGGTGTGTTGCGGCGGGAGCCCCGCCGGCACAGTGGCAGCCGCTTCTGCCACTGCTAGGGCCCTGGGCTGGGACGCAGTGGAGACGGGTGGGCCTGCGTCTCCTCCCCTTCCCCTTGTCCCTAGCCACCCCAGGAGAATTGCTCTCCTGACCCCGCCTGAGCGATTAGCTGCTGCTCACCCCTGCCTAGGGGTTGGAGCACTGGACTTCTGTTCGCTCGCCCTGCCTGAGGGCCGGAGCGATTAACTGCTGCTCACCCCTGCCTAGGGGTTGGAGCCTGACTCTGTGCTTGCCCGCCCTGACTGAGGGCCTGGGTGGGTAACTGCTGCTGCACCCTGCCCAAGGGTGGACTGTTAGGACTATTCACTCGCCAAGCGCGAGCTATTCCCTGTTTGTAGGAAGCCTCTGTGGCCTCCCTCGGAGCCAACACGCCTACATACCCCCACCAAAAAAAGAGAGTCACTTTCAGCTTCAATATGGGGACCTCTATAGCTTAATAGTTACAAACTGCAGAAAGGCCAAAGATGTTTTTACATTATTTGGTGGGTTCTCTGGAGTTATGTAATTATTTTGCTAATTCATACAAAGAAAAAATATTAACATTCTTCTTGAAAATGGAATTCTATGTTAGCAACTTCTGTGCTCACAAGTGGTATGTGGAAGCCTTTTTGAATAGTTCAGGAGAGGAATGCAAGCCTGCCTTTAGGCGTATGTTTTCAGTAATATTCTCTGCACCTAAAATCAGAAGCACAGCGAATGGATGTTTGTTAGGCTGGAGTTTTGTATTGTTTTGGAGAAGGAGCACTTAGATGATTATGATAGTTTATTGCTACTGAACAGTTTAATGAAGATCAGGAACTCTGACAAAGCAATAGTTCCTTTCACAAAGTATGATCATCATAGAGTTCTTTGACAAAAGTCCTGTTCTTCATAGAAGAGTTTTGCTACATTGAAGAGTCCAGCTAAAAACCTAGGAAATTAATACATAAAAAACACTGCATTCTGCAGTAGTTAAGGTTACACTATACACAACTAACACAAAATCTAAAAGACAACGAAGTGAAAACTTAAAGCTTACCCCTTAACTAGCAGCACAACTACCATACTCAACAGAGAACATTCCAAAATCTTAACTCTGCCCCAGTAAGAATGCCAGCCTTCAAACACTACCTTACTCAAGATTGAGTATGTGTAATTTTATACTACTGTGCAGAAGGGATGGTATAAGTGTGTGTATGTGTGTGTTTTGTTGGATTGGGGGGGGGGCGGCGACGGCGGTGGGGAAGGAAGGGGACGAGCATAAAAGCCTGGTCTATTTCTGCTGGAAGCGAGTCAGTGGAATTTTCAAATACCCTAATACTGTTCCTTTACCACCATGAACCATAACGGAAATTTAAAGTGTGTAAATGTTAACTCAGTAAAGTTATAAGAGACCCCCAAAGTAGAATCCCTGCAAAAAGTTATTTAAAATGTATGATTGAAAATGGTCTACTTGTTGAAACTCAGGGATCTGCAGTTTGAAAACTATCTGAAATATTCAAGTTTGTCCTTTCTTTATTCAAATAGTATTTCTGGGTTAATTATCACTAGGAAGCTTAATGTATTTTCAAGGAGATTTAAATTCCACTTTAAGAGAAAAATACAATGCAACCTTAACTATGGACTTGTAAAGGCAACTCCATAATACTGACTAATTCACAAATTCCAACACCAGAAGGGACCACTGTGATCCTCTAGTCTGACCTCCTGTAAAACACAGGCCAAAATAATTCCTTACTTCCAACACATGATGTGGAACTACACTGTGTAACTGAAATCCCTTAATTTGAGCTAACTCATTATAGCACATCACAATCAATTTCCACAAATATATTCCATCTATATCATCTGAAATGAATGTGAATACCCAGCCTTGTATTCCTCAAAACTAAGAAACACAACACCTTTTGCCAAAGCACAATTTTAAGGATTAAGATAGTTGTAAAGTAAGATCAGTACTTAAAAAAAAAAACAGAACGCCAACTCAATCCTCATTACTCTCAGTCATTAGTTGCAGAAATAAATAGCTTTTTATCAGAATTACAGTACACTCACTGAAGTTCTGAACAGCTGTGTAGAAGCCTTTACTGAAATCAGATAGGTTTCGACTTCTGATGGATAGTAAAATGTTTGCAATAACACTGCTTCAAACAATTTTCAGTGAGGCTTGTGAGATGGACAGGGAGAAGGTGGTTCAGCTAACCGCCACGTAAGGGAGCAGCTTGGGAAAGCAAGCTGTGCACAGGGTCCCAAATCTAGTTTATAAGGGACAATCCTCAGCTGGTGTAACTGATTTGAGGCACAGACAGTGTTTTCTCAACCTATCTGTACAGCTCCTAGAATACTGTTGGCACTATAAACAAACATTTACACACCATTCCAGGTAAGGGAAGAATCCCCTAAAGGCAGCTATCATTAAGAGCTCATTTGAGGCTGCACTCAATTCCTGTTTGGAGGAAAAAAAGAACACACTTTCCAAGAAATTTCCCAAAATAATCTAAGAGGCAATTACGAAATTTACATGTTAGTTAAATCTTATCTGCTAAATTTAGGAGTGATTATGTTTTTTAAACAGAAGACTCTCACATGCTAGTTCTATACTATGTTTTAGATTTCTTTAATGGGTGAGAGTCACAAAACATATTGCTCCTATGCATGATGTTTCTGCAGCTTTGGAACAGAGGTCAGAAGATCTGTTTTACAAGTCTACTTTCCCATAAGTAGAACATTCCCTACCAGAAAATCCAATTAAATAGAGAATGATGATGAGAAAACTAATAATGTTATAAACCTTATTAACAAGCAACTAAACTTATTTTATCATTCACTTTGTGTTTTCATAGTGAAAAGGCAAATCTACACATTAAATGTTCTCTTGTGACAAAAACATATTAGCCCATACTAATTCATTAAATTTAAATTTGTTAGGTTTATCAACATGGCAGTACTGATAAGCATTAATTCAATTTCTCTGTCTTCCCCTCCAATTAATAATTATTACAATACCAATAAAGCTCAATTAGATTAATAGTCACTAAGTTAATAGAGCCAGGAGAACTATTACTTTGTTCATACTTACAGTTTCTGCTGTTAAGAAATGTATAATGGTCCTTAAAGGGATGCTGTCAACACAGAGAGGCCAAAATCTGATCTACTTGTTTTTCTTTGTGTCTGTTTATCAAGTTCACATTATAATAATTAAAAAAATATATTTTTAACAACTAGCATTTGCAAACGTATCACAAATACACAGTTCATTAATATAGTAAAACAAACAAGACTGGACTATTTTTTTACTCCCATAATAGATATCTAAAAGAAGCCCCAGAGAGCTTGATAACAGCTGAATTCATCTACTACTGAGCTAAAAATCATTTCTTTTGTCATGTGCTTCGTATGAACCATTTCTATGTATCAATCCACTGCTTAAAACTTCTAAATGAAATCAAACTGGAATCATTACACCATTTTCAAAAAGTAGCAAGACAGTGGATGACATAATGCTGTTTATTATGTGTTAATCAAAAATGAACCTAAAGTTTTTGAGCATCTACTCTACGCAGCTTAAATTCATGGTTTTCTCCTTCACTACGTACCATTTTCAATCATTCTAATTTATTTTAAAAAAATAATTCACTGGAATACCTTAGTGGGAACATATTGAAAGGGTAATTCAACCAAGGTTCTAAAGTCATCTTAATTCAATGGGTACATCCCCATGTCACTAGTATTAGTTCAATCAAGTTCATTAAAAAAAGTGTGCAATGCTTGAATTAGTACTGTTACTAGTTCCTGTGTTTTTCGCCCTTCATTAAGCAATATAACCAAATACTAAATACCTTTTGGTAACCATCATAAGTTCCATTCAGATAGCCCAGTATTTGGGCAATAGAGGATATATGAAGTAGTTCAATTTTTTTTTTTACTAATTTATTTTTCAACTGGGAAATCTTGCGAAGTAATTTTTTACTTATTGATTACATCAGATGCCTAGTGCCTGTCTTGATTTGTAAGTATTAATAAGATGTCATCCACATAGAAAAATGTATATTAAACTCTCTCAAAAAAGTCTTGCTTCCTGACTGCTTCGGCTAATATAAAGCAAATATAAACAGGAGTGGTAAAAGTGGATAGTCTGTTTTGTGTCTGTCTAGCATGAAAGATTTAAATGCAATTTCATCACTTATTTCCAATGCATTAGGCTTTGAGCACAGCCAATGTATGCACTTTGATATTGCCAGGACAAAGCTGCACACTTTATATATTAGTAATAAATAATCTCATTCCACTCAGTTGAATGTTTTCCCAGTCTAGACACATGGTAACATCAAGAAGGATTGAGTTGCATTCACTATATATTTAGTAGGTCAACGTTCATGTCATCTCCTGATTTTCTCCCTCCATATGAAGCGTGCATTTTTGTTGGTATCTGACTTTCTATCTTTAGTGATAAAATGATTGTGTAGATCTTAACTTTGGGTTTCAAAGACATTGATTTAATTTGTATCCTTGACATATGCACAGGCTTAACAGGATTCTGAAGACTACTCCATATATAAAGTTAAGCATGTGCATAGATCTTTGTTGGATCGGGACTCTAAGTGAGGAACTAATTTGCCCTTTACCTTATCCTTTGAAAATACAGACTTTTATACTGGAACCTTCTGATCACAATGAGCCTGACAGTTTGGTTTTACAAAGCTATTTCTCCAGAAGGATTTACCTAATCATTTCTTTAATCTCTTCACATAAAAAGGATCCCTCAAAGTCATCTCCTCTTTCAAGATTTGTTAATTTAGGTATATTGATATGTTCAGATCAGTGTTACCTTTGAAGACATTAAAAACTGTATTATTCATAAAATTCGACTGGTTATTTCCACAGGAAGAGTGGGATTGTGCAATTAAGCTAGAAATTCATGTTTCTTTTGCTTTCGGCTGAACTGGAGCAATTTACCTGCCCTTTCACCAAATTCATATTGCTTTTGCTTTGAAAAAAGATAGTACTTTTTTTTTAAAATTTTGCATTACTTAATGCACAGTAGAAGAAAACATTTGACCATTTACTTTTTTTTGTGCGTGCATGCGCGCGCGCACACGCACACACACACATTTACAAAGAGAAAGTGTACATGACACAGAGCACCATATGTATTATTTATAGGACTTGTATTGTCATTCCTCTGATTTAATAAAAAAAATTATAAATCATTTAAAAATGATTTTGTAAAAAAGCTGAGAGTTTACAATTCCAAACAAGCCATAATACTGATGGTACACAACATTTAAGTGTCATGTTACAATCTTTAGCCAATTTGTATCATTCAAACAATAAGAGCCTGATGCAATGCTCACTGAAGTCAGTGGGAATCTTCTCATTCACTTTGGTGAACAATGGATCAGGTGCCAAGAGAACTGAAGAAAACTGTCTTTTAAAATTTGTATCCCTTCTACTCTCTAGCTCAGGGGTTCCCAAAATGGGCATGACCCCATTTTAATGAAGTCTTTCCTGCTGGGACCCCAGACAGCATGGAGAATGTAATTTTGAAGAGCAATAGGTCATCCTCCTCGTACTATGACCTTCTACATGAGGTAACAGCGCATGGAGAATGCCATTTTGCTCCACAAAATGGTGTCCTTTGCACAATGTGACCTCAGATGTATGGTGTGTGTGAGTTCATGCTGTGCAGAGAATACCAGTTAGTAGGGCAAAATGGTGGCCTCTATGCATTGTGACCTTGCATACATTGCGCATTGGAGATCATGCTCTGCAAGCAAAATGATGTCCTCTGCACAGGAGGGATCGCCACCACCCCATCTGCTGAGTATGTGACCACAGCTGGGGTTGCGACCCACACTTTGGAAACCACAGCTGTAGCTGAAGGAAGATATGTTCACAAAAATCAAACCCACATCCCTTTGTACCTTTCCTCTCAAATAAACTCCTACAACTGTACCTTTAGAAGAATAAGTGTTTGGCAAAATTACAGGAAATCTCTCTCTCTCTCCACAGAAGAAAGATTTTCAACCAGAAAGTATCCCTTTCTCTCATTCTTTTACTTGTTTGTCAAGTCCATATAGTACCTTAGGGTTTATTTTCCTGAAAACAAGTACTAATTAAACAATACTACATACGATATTTTCTTAACTGTGAGCTGACAACAGAATCATTACATTTCATTTACTTCAGCAATATGCTGCACAACAAACAACACTTATCAATTCACATGCCCTAAGGTAATGGTAGCTGGATCCAGTTCTGCTACACATCACATCTCCCAACCACCCTCCCCCAAAATTACATACATTAGGGATAAAGAATGCTTTTAGAGCATGACATCAGCCCATAAAGGGACCCATATCATCCTACCTTTTGTGGGAGTGGGAGATTATTTTCCAGACAGGGTGAGAATCATCATGAGGAGGCTTTCTGGAAATTCCCCACATTGTCCTATCAGGGCAGGGTTTACCACCAACACCATGAAGAAAAAAAATGTGGGACCTACCCTCAAACGTAGGAAATCCCTGGGGATTTGCAGGAGGTTAGGCCCAGTATTCCCAAACTGGCTCTGATCCTAGCAGCAAATCTGGCTCCATAGGAGCCATCCCATAAACCCATTCCTGGCTACTCCCAGAACTCTTTGGGAAAACTTCACAGACCAGACAATACAGCCCATATGCTGGGGATTCTTTGTGAAGTCAAATATGGGATGTTATACATCTCCTGCAGCCTATCTACTCCTCATGTCCGAGCTCACACCAGTCTCCAACCACATCAACTATGTGAACTCTAACTAGATCTCTACACAGGATCCAGGAGACAAGGGGGTGGGGGAGTAAACAACAATGGCATAGGCGTGGTTGAACCCTATTTCTATCACAATGTATGAGAAGGGTAGGTAAATTCTGGAATAGGCTTACAAGGGAGATTGTGGAATCCCCAACAGTGGAGGTTTTTAAGAACAGGTTGGACAAATACTGTCAGGAATGGTCTAGGTTCAGTTGGTCCTGCCTCAGCACAAGAAGCTGAACTAAATGACCTCTCTAGGTCCCTTTTCTTACATTTCTTTGATCTGCGCATGGAGGATCCCTTCCACATGCAGATGTTGATAGAAGAGAAACAATGTGGGAAAAGGTCAGCTAAGTGATGGTTATTTTAGTATGATATGATTTACTAAAAATAACCACCACTTAACTTATCCTTTTAGGGCTGACTCCATACTCCAGGGTTCTTTGACAGTTCTTTGACAAATCAAACACAAAATGAGATATTCTGGTGCCCCACCTAAGCCACCATGATTTCAGGAGTCTTTAGAAAAAAATAAAATGCACAGTTGTCTATATGTCAAGTGTCCCTTTTAGCTTAGTTAATGGGAATACTATTCAGCACCTATTGCTGAGTAAGCAATTTTTCACTCCCAGATAACTTTTAAAAGAAGAAAACAAAACCAGTAAGAATAAATGTTTATAAGCAGCAGTAGAACAGACAGGCTCTTGATACAGAAAAAGTAAGTTTGATAGGTGAACAGGCTTAAATTTCAAGCTTTTAAACTATTCACAACAGTAATTTTTTTTAAATTTCATATCAAATAATCTGAATCATGAAACAAAAATCAGACTGAACAGACCATGGCCTGCTACACAGCTAATGACAATAGCATATTTTGGCTTCAGAGAGGTGAATAATTTTTAAGGCAGAATATTGCCCAATAGTAATCTTGACTATAACTTATTGTCCTCTCTCACAAGTTGTGATATGTAACAATTAAAATAGCCAATTTGATTACAGTATTTGACAATATAGTGTACCTTTCTGTGCTGAAGATACCCAGTAAGGATGAATATACCATAAGAGTAAATGGTGTAATTTCAGTATGTTTGTACAGTATAGGAAATCAAACATTTGTTTGTATCCCTAAAGAGAAAACTAAACACTGCTTTAAATGAAAATGCCTAGCCAATACATCTTAAAACTCCAAAGAACCTGAATCACAATAAAGTACATTATTTTATAATCCAATTGATTTATTTTATAATTATATGGTAAAAATGAGAAAGTAAGCAATTTTTCAGTAATAGTGTGTTGTGACACATTTGTATTTTTATGTCTGATTTTGTAAGCAACTAGTTTTTAAGTGAAGTGAAACTTGGGATACATAAGACAAATCAGACTCCTGAAAGGGGTACAGTAGTTTGGAAAGGTTGAGAACCTGCTCTACAGGACAGGTACCTTCCTCAGCAGTGCATTTCTGAATGTTATGGCAGTGTGCACCATAAAAGCCGCATAAGAAAGGAACTCTTCTGTGAACCCTAGGCAAGCCGCAAATAAAGAGAAAATTGGGACACTGCCAGGATCCGGTACAAGGGGCCCAGCCAGAGTGCCACAAGCTTATCATCACTATGAGAAAAAAATTCAGGTTAAATTATGGATGTTTCAGTTTGACTAAGTGTTATTTATATAATCTTAGTATGTTTGTACCTATCTATCTATACAGAATCCAGATCTCACAAGGTTTACCTGACCCAATGAGAAGCAGTCTTAGAACAGAAGCAACATCCTCAACAGTAAGCTGGTCCTCCAGGATGCCTAGAAGGGCTAAGAATTGAGGCCAGATCCCAGGGACAGGGAACAGTGAGCTGGACATCCAGGAAGTCTGTGCGACACTCAGGGTCCAGACAACCCAAGGGGAGAACAGGGGGTCTGAATCCCAAATAAGCAACTGAATCAACTGGCTGTTTACAAATTTAAGGTGTATAAAATTGTCAATTAAGTTCTTTTATGAAAATTTGTAATGTTCTGAACTTGATGGCCGTTATAAGATATGTATATAAAATCTATGTATATAATATAGTACGCTCATGACCGGTACTACAATTTCAAGTACACCTCACAGCAGGTAGGGGCTCCTTCTAAGCCAGTTGTGTATATGAAAAACCAACATTTCAAGTACTCATTCATTGTCTAGCAAGGAAAAGACAATGGTGGACCTTTATAGTAAATGGGAAAATGCTGAAACAATTTGAAACTGAAAAGAGAGCCCCAATCTTAGTTTTCCAAGAGAGAAGGAAATTTCGCCCAAGATGAAAATCATCATGGTCTGAGAGAAAGAAAAACTGCAAAAACCCTTAAAAGAGATGGGGTTTGAAGTGAAAGACATCCAGAAACTGAGGGCTAGGCATCTAGATGGGGTGCTGTCCACAGAAGACATCCTGGGAAACTGTTCAGAAGCAATAACAGAAATGTGAAGCCTTGAGTTGTGCCTTCATGTTTATTTTCTGTGCAACTTGCGTGTGTGTGTTTTTCCTTATTAATTCTTCTTTGAATCTATGATTTTTTTATTAAATATATTTTGTTTGTTTATTTTTACCCCAAGCAAACTGCATGGAGTGTGTCCCCCAAAGAGTACTGATAACAGGAGGTGTCACTCCATGGGGGGCAACTAACTAGAGAGGAAGTCCAAGCGCCTGGTAGTTAAGAACGCAGGGTGCATGGATTTCGGGACACTTGGGACCGGAAGCGCTCGAGGTCACCCTGCAAGGAGTAACTAGGGCTGGCAGAAGCCAGGGTGAGACCCTTATGCTTTTAATCTGGCTACTAGTGTCAGAGCTTTGAGCCATAGTAGCACAGCATGAAAGCACACAAAGTTACAATCAGGAGGTGACAGAACCCTTTACTGGTCTGGCTTATTCCCAAAACTTTACAGCCTAGAAGAGCTGAGACCCAGACACAGGGAACAGTGAGCTGTTCCTCCAGCGTGCCTAGAAGGGCTGAGACAAGATCACAGGGATAGGGCATAGTACCTCATAGGCGCCTAGAGGACATTTATCATTGGTGTATTATTCATATATGTGCCATATTGCCATGTCTGGTTGTAAATACGAATCAGTGTTCATCTATATTTATAGAAACTTGAGGAGTTTAAAGAAAAGAAGCTAATGGATGCGAGGCGATCCCCCAATTTTTCCAGACAGACAAGGCCTCTCAACTGTCCGGTTCAAACAATGCACGAACTGGATGAACAAAATCCGCAAGGTGAAGGTGATTTCAATAAAGACTATGGAAATTGATGAAGGAAAGCATCCAGATGAATCATTCCAGATTCTAATTTAATGACTTTCAAAGATACCATCACCAAACTCAGAGGAAGATTTGTAAATGCAGTATTAATCTCTCCTGCTTCCATGAATTTACTGATTCATGTTTTTTTAACAAATTTAACAACTGTGGCACAAATTCTGTTCATCAAAAATTTGTTCTATTTGGTGTGCCGAATTTCAAAGAAATGCAGACACTAGTGAAATCATAAGAACAGCCATACAGGGTCAGACCAATGGTCCATCCATCCCAGTATCCTGTCTTCTGATAGTGGCCAATGCCAGGTGCTTCAGAGGGAATGAACAGAACAGGTCATCATTAAGTGATCCATCCCATCACCTATTCTCAGCTTCTAGCAAACAGCAATCCCTGACCATCTGGCTAATAGCCATTGATTAACCTATCCTCCATGAACTTATCTAGTTCTTTTCTGAACCCTGTTAAGTCAGTGCCAAAAGATGTTGAAGGCCATAGTTTTTCTGAATGTCTTCTCAAATGTAAGACTTCCAACAACAGAGAAAAGATTCCAAGAGACTAGCTTGTTTGGAGTGCTACCAACCAAGCACTGTACTGCTTTTCAGGTCAGCTATTTTGTGAGGGGGAAGACAAACAATGCAGTATACTGGCAAAATGTGAAGAGTGTTCACCAGATATGAAAAAAATGTACAACCTATATAATAAACTTCTTGAACATGAAAAAAGCATAGAACATAAAATCCACTACTGCCAATGGAAAGAAATAGAGGAACTGATGTGATGTGGAAGGGGAATACACAGTGAGAGCCAAAATCAAATATTAACTAAAGCAGCAAGACGGACAGCAATACTGAAAAGAATGTTGGAAGTTAGATTATCTCCTTGGAATGATATGCCTTTTGAAGCAAAAGATATAATATGATTGGTGATCCATACAACGGCAACTTTTTGTTGAACTCGAGTTACTAGCTCATTTTGACAACATAACTCATGATCATTTGGCTAGAGTCAAAGAAAAGCAGATAGAGGGTAGAACAATGCAATGATAGGCACATTACCTCTCATGAGAGAGTCAGAATGAGTTTATTGAATTATGTGGTAAAAGAGTGCAGGCCATTCTGCAGCAAGAGAAAAACCCTACAACTCTATCCTATCCGATGCTACTCCTGATTCCTCTCACCATGAACAAAATGTGTTGATATTCAGGTTTGTAGTTCAGGATCACAATAGTGGTGCATTTAACATTCAAGAAAGATTCTTCAGTTCGTCAACTTTGATCAAAAAAGAGATAGATGAAATGCTAATTGTCAGGGAAAACACCATAACATTCCACTTGATGACTGTAGAGGTCAAAGATTTGATATGATTTGAATGTCAGGAAAATTAAAAGGCATTCAGACTCGCATTACGTTAAAAAATAAACTTGCTGTGTATGCTCCTTACAATTCCCATCCACATAATCTAATAGATGTTTATGCTGCAGTTGCATGTTCTGTGTGCAGCAATTTCTTGTGTTTTTCAGTGTCAGTCCTGTGAGGTGGAAGATTATAACAAATAAGATGCACTATTTATTCCATTCTCAGACACATGCTGGCATGCTGATGCTGTCCATCCAAGCTCTTTTCACACAAGTTCAACAGGAATTTATTGCATTTGGAAAAACAATAGTGTTCTTTGCTTGTAGAAGACAAAATATCCAAAAGGATTTCAACATGTTTTAATTATAGAAAAATTAACAATATTATACCAACAATGGAACAATAGTCTAGAAAGACTATTTGTAATGTAAGACTTTAACTGTTTGGGAGAGGAACCACGGCTGTATTGCACTGGTTGCTATTATAATAAATAGTTCCCCCCAATACATCTCCAGATCTAATAAAAACAATTACAGTGCTTTACAATGTGTACATTACAAAGTTATTTGAAAATATGGTTTTCCTTTTCCTCCACATAAGCAAATAGTTAACCCCTAGAATAAATAAATGAAATAAGTGGAGACAAAAGTCCCAATACTGCAAACACACATATGCTCAACTTTATCCATGAGTAGTCCCAATTCACTTCAGTGGGAGTACTCACGTTCCTAACAGGCCTTACACAAACTCTCTGTAGACATTAAACGTTTTGCATATTAAGTGTACTACTTTAAATAAAGGTAAGAAAACAATCAATCATTTAAAAAAAAAAAAGGATAATTCACAACTTCAGGATTTATTTTTGTGTCTTAAATTTCCTCAAAGGCTGGTTAAAAGGATACCACCAATTTGACAGCTAGTCCATTTAAAAAAAATGAATTTAAAGTTTTTCAGGGTACTGCAACTGCCCCAAATCCCCCAATTTATAACAACATTTTCCTATTTGGTTCCTAACACCCAACAGGAATCTTTGTTTCGCAAGCCTGACATGGATAGTAGACTGGTTTCAAAGAATAACCCAATACTTCAGATGGACATGTTAGAAAAACTAAAACTCCTCTACATCCTGACCTACAGGTCTTGAGATTTGGGGTGGGAAATTCCCTAAATCCCCTTATTTTTAAAAGGTATTTTAAAACAGTTTTAAAGCATCCTTTGTAGTGAATTACTTTTGCTGTGCATTTGCTTTAATTATAGATTTAAAATATCATTCATTTCATTTTTTTAAGCTCTTTCCTCATTCAAGTTATCTTGACAGACAACTGAGCACAAATGGAAATGAGTTAATTTATAAGGAGATCGAAGGATGAAAAGCATTACATAATAGGTAGGTAGTAGTAGTATATATTTATGTGAACAAGTAAATCTTAATATTTGGTTTGGCTCTGGACCAAAGACATTCAAAAATGAAACCCAACCAAATGGAAAACAAACACAAAAGTAGGTCAGAGTCCTCATGTGACCCCCTAGAGAGAAAAGGGAATGGCAAGAGGAAGAAAGACAACTGAGAAGAGGGAAGAGGTAGGGGTAGGGGTGAGCAGGGAACGTGAAAGACAAATGGGAAGGAGCAAGCTAGGGTAAGGAGAACAGAGATTTTTTAATGAAAACTCCTTGCAGCTACAGCCCCCTGAGATCCACTGCCTATACAGCGCCATAGGTGTGCATCCCACACGGCGCCATGGGAGTCTGCTGGCCCCACCAATGCCCCAGCGTCCTCTGGCAGCCCCACGTCTCGCACAAAGCCCTTTCTAGGGTCACTCTTTTGTCCCTTGGCACTCACCCCACGACAACTCCAGGCCCCCCATGCAGACTGCCCAGAGCCCCCGATTCCCCCCTCCCTCGCTCCAGCTCTCTTACCCCTCTTGTCCATGAGCCACATGAAGGCGAAGCAGGGCACGAAGCCGATGGGGCCCCACAAGACCAGCAGGGCGATGTCCCAGCTAGAGAAGCCGAAGACCAGGCGGGCCGAGTTCTGGATGGGGCCCCAGCTGTTCCACACCAGGCCCTGCGCGAAGCCCAGCAGCGAGAAGAGAAGCAGCACCAGCCAACGCCGCCCGTACACCCGGCCCGGCACCGGGGCCAGCCGAGGCACCGCCGCAGGGGTCAGGCCGCGCCGAAGCTGGGGCACCAGGGGACCCCCCGCTGTCCCCCCATGCTGCGGCGGCAGCAGGGACTCCCGCTCCTCCGCGCTGCTCCAGCCTAGACCCATCTGCGGGGGGCGGCGAGGGGCCTGCCTCCGGGCGGCCAGGGCAGGCAAAGGATTGGAGAGCAGTGGCTCTCACGGCGGCTGGCTGAGGGGTCCCTGTGTCCCCGTCCCGCTGGGGCCTCGGGGAGGCGACGCCGAACCCAAAACCAAAGCGGCTCTGCCGGGCTCTGCCCAGCCGCATGCGCACGCCAGGCGGGCCCTGCCCAGCCGCCGCCTTCTCTCCCTCCTACTTCCCTCCTCCCCAACGGTCACTCCCTGGGGGAAGGGGGAACTCCGTCAGTCACAGCCCCCCCGCCAACGGTCACTCCCTGGGGGGAGGGGGAACTCCGTCAGTCACAGCCCCCCCGCCAACGGTCACTCCCTGGGGGGAGGGGGAACTCCGTCAGTCACAGCCCCCCCGCCAACGGTCACTCCCTGGGGGGAGGGGGAACTCCGTCAGTCACAGCCCCTGTCAACGGTCACTCCCTGGTGGGAGGGGGACTCCGTCAATCACAGCCCCCCGCCAACGGTCACTCCCTGGGGGGAGGGGGAACTCCCTCAGTCCGAGCCCCCCCCCCAACGGTTACTTACTCCCTGGGCTCCTTCATCGGGAGCCGCCCAGGGACAGGGAGCCTGAGAGACCCTCAGCCGCCGTATACGGAGCTGTGCTGGAGCTGCCCCCGAGCAACCGTCATCTCTCTGCTGCTGGGGAGAGCCCAGCAGCGACCGGCACATAAACAAACGCACGTGAGGCGAGGGCTCCTACGGCTCAGTTCGTCAACTGCTCTCACGTGATGGGGGGGGGGGAAGGGGGGCTGCTGGTGACGGACAAAGCCTGCGCCAGACTCCACCTCTCGGAGCTGGGCTGTGATTCCGAGACCCCGGCCCGATCGCAGCAAGACAGGAGCATGGCCGAGGCGGCAGCCCGGGACCCCCCGCTGCCTGGTAGGTGGCTCCGGCCGGATGACGTGTGTGCTGCGGTGGGTGTACAGCCGGGCCTGGGAAGTGCCCCGCTCGCGGCGCGCGCTGGCTGCGTTATTCCGGCATGGCCCCACATCGCAGGCTCCGTGGCCTCCAGAGTACGGGCACGTGTGAAGCGCCTGGCTGGGTCTTCAGCACCCTTTGCTGACCAGGCGCTGGCACCTCATCCGGGGCGTGTACACGTGTGCACACACGCCGGGTTTGCGCCCTCCAGTCCCAGCCCAGCGCCTCACAAGTCTGAGCGTCTGTCCTCCAAAGAGGTGTGAGTTCAGTTCCTGTAAGTGCCCTCTGTGCGCGCAGCTCTCTGAAACGTGCCTTCATCTGCACTAGCAAACTCCTCCACCCCCGGTTCAACTCCGTTGGTGGTAGCCACCAGGAGAAGCTGCCGTGTAGACAGGTCTTCAGTATTTGTACCGCCTGCCGGGAGACCTGTCTGTCTGATCTACCCCATCCACCCTTGACAGCACTGCGGGAGCTGCACCCGGGGGGAATTGCAGCTCCAAAGGTTACTGGTGCAGACAGCAAGGCTGTTCATGTGCTGCTTGAAAGGTCCTCTACACCCCTGCCTCTAGCCAGTCATTGCTACTTATTTTTCTACCCCTTTCTAACATCAAACAACAAAAAGTAGGGTGTTAACAGCCCAGTGACATTAAATGCATTTAAGGCTGTGATTTTAAAGTTGTAAAATGTCAGGAAATGCAGAAGTTAAGGTTCTCATCATAACATTAACTTGCCCATGCTGCACATATGTAGTGTTTCTGAAGATGGGTTTGGCTGTTTAAAATTATATCTTGGTATAAAGGACTAAATAGCCTTTTAAATAAAGTATCAACTTCATATTTCTAAATTGATTGAAATTCATTGTATTTTTTTTTTTAAAAAGTTTGTTTCTATTCACTGGTTACAGCAGTACAATTTACAGATTCAATCTTATTATCTGTCTATTTCTTCTCCCCTGGGATCAAGAACTGTAAATTCCTTGGCAACTAATCCTATGCTGCCACTCCGGATATTGTGCACCATGCATCTTCCCTTTCCTCTTTCAAAGCCCCACTCACATGTCAGATTTCTGCCAACAATGACCCATACTCTTATGCCTAAAACACATTTAATTTTGAAAGGAACCTCCTCAGTGGGCATGAGTACCTTACTCATACAAGCAACCTCATTAGCTGTATTTTGCATAAATCTTTCTTCTCCTTTACCTGATATCACCCCTCTCTCAGTTAAATGAGACTCCTTGTGATCCACCTACACAGATCCAATTGCAGGATCCAGGATTAAATTTGCTGTTGGGATGCTAGCAGAGATCATGAGGTATTGTGAGAGATCATCCACTTGTTACTCTTTTTTTTTCTTTAAGGCAAAAGGAAACAAAGAGGTAGGAAAAAGATCTGTTTTCTGACGGTGTCTGCTAGATATGACTTGGGTGGGCACAGTGCCACTAAATGTTAACTTCTCTTATAGGCTGCCATTATTGTTGTTCTAATAAGGTGAATGAAAATCAGTGATGGTCTAAATTTAAAAGAATTAAATCCCCATTGAATTTTGTTATAATTTGCATTTGTCGTAATGGGTTAAAATCATTGTATTATGTGTGTGCCCCAAGTCCATGTTGAGAGAGGAACAAGTAACCAATTTATAAGTGATAAATGAAAGAATCTACTGAAAGTTAATTGTGCTTCAAGGTTTTGTAACCAATTATTTTTGTAGTTGTTTCTAGTTATTTTTGTAGTAGATAAGGGGAAGTTGTTAGTTTTGAGATAAGAAAGTATGAGTTATGAGCCACATGGGGGAGAAAACTCAAAGGCAACAAAGAACCCTGGCCTGACCGAAAAATGACCGATTAAACTTGAAATAAGGGGGACTTGTGAACCCAGCAGTTCCAGGGCCATATTTGGAAGTTTGCAGACGCTGCAACTTTTAATTGGCAAGTTACACCTGGTCAAGAATAAACTCCTGGCCTAGGGATTCCTCAAGGAGGGACCGACAAAGTGATGTAGAAAATGCCCATAATTGGTTTGGCGGACGTATAGGCTGGAGTGGAGATAAAAGGGTTGTCAGACAAAGCAAAAATTAGAGACCTTGTCATGAGAACCACCGAGCCTCCCCAAGGGGTACACCAGAATCGGGCCTGCAAGAGGGTCTGATCAGCCATCCTGCCTCTCTCCAGCCTGTTGTAATTGGACTGATAACCCGCTGGGACTTGTCCTGCGGATGATAACCTGGGTGTGAATACGATAGAGGTTTCACCTGGATAAAAAATAGAGCTCTAAATAAAAAGACCAGGTCATAAAGTATTTGTTGTTTTGCTGCAGCTGAGTTCTACTCTGTATGTGGTGAGTAGTGAATGTAAAACGAGCAATAATTCTACTTGTATTCCAGGAGTGATTGTGATTGTAACTGTTGGAATAACTGCTTTTTGTACATGCTTTATAATTGTTAGGAGTTTTCTTTTTTTCAGTTTTATATGTGTTTTGAGAGTTTGTAATAGAATAAGGGAATAAGATTTGTAGTAAAATAATTTACTAGTTGTTGTATTAGTAAGTGTGTCTAGAATTTAATCATTGTATTCAATTTTTGTTGTTTATGATCATAGAAAACAAAAATGAATCAGTAAAAGAAAGATTCAATTTAAGTAGTTGTAGCAAGTTAATAAATAAAAGCTATTAAATAGTTAAGAATCTGAGTAAGCCTGTCAAATTTTTCTGGGAAGTTTGCTAAGTTTTCTAACTTAACATTTCCAAGCCTTACATTCTGTCTTAAAAGGGAATATAGACAAGCCGCCTTAGTGTCTTAAAGCACCCTTCAAACTGCTCCTGTAATTTAGGAGGCCGTTTATCCCTGGTAATCTTGATAACCTTAGCAAAACACGGCACTTAAGCACGTCAGCATTGAGATGTTAAAAAAATCCTCAGATGAATTTACAATCATCTGTAACATGAGCTAAGCTTATTATAAACTATTATCATTTAAATAAATTGAATATATTTATTCATTATGCCATAGCCATCAATAGCTAATAGACTCGATGTTTACCATATGCAGCTGTCATCATAAAATTAATGTCTTATATGCTGCACAGTACTTCAGCTTCTCTGAAAAATTATTTAGTTCAGAATAGGAGTTCTGTCACAAAGATTGGAAGTTAACTTGATAAATAGCAGTATTTGAATTGGGGTAAGCTGCGTAATGGGGTGCACAGGAATGACTGTTAGAAACAGTGTTATTTATCTCACTAATGCATCTCATTAATGATGTGCTAAGCAGCACATCAGTGAAATTCACATGATACCTAACCCCGATTCTGCAGTCAGATCGGTGCAGGTGGATCCTTCTGGCACCACCTAAAATTTTCCTGTCACGCCCACCCCTTACCAGTAATGGAATCTGTCTGGGTCTGCCCTCCATTACTGCACAGTAGGTGCTCAGCAGGGGAGCTTGGGCTAAAGGTGGGAATGGGGAGGAGCTGGGGCTAGAGGTGGAGCTGGCCTGGGGGTGCAAAGGGAATCCAGAGCTGGGCTGGGGGGGAGCACGGAGGAGTGGAGTTGCACCTGGGGCCAGAGCTGGGGTGGGGGCAGAGTGGAGCTGGGTGGCACTCCCCCTTCACCTCCCCTGGGGCTGGGCTGGGCCCCTCATGAACCCTCTCTCCTCCCAAACATTCCTCTGTGCCCCCTTTAGAGGGCACCCCTCAAAGTTTGGGGACCTCTGCCTCATGGAGTCCCATGAAAACCACTGGGCACTGGCACAATGGTATGCCCATGAAGATCTGATTGCAGGATTGGGGCCTAAACTAGGAGTTACAAGCACCAGGGTGGACAGAAGAAAATGTATATTACCTAAATAATTAGAAATATGGGCAGAAAATGAGATGGCTTGAATTTGTCTAGAGAAACTCACGTGAGAAAATATAATTCACACACAGTTTTATAGGAGAGACATATGGATAATGGCAGAGAGCAAATTAGATATCAATTTTAATGTGAAATGGCAGCAAAACTAGATCATGGTCCAAATTCAGGCCTGGCTCAGTTACGTATTGTATATATTCGGTATGCCTAGTAGTACCAAGTAAGATCAGTGCCTGATCGTGCTAGGGCTTTACAAACACTAACACCTCACTATGTTACATCCCCTACCCCAGGTGCTTGCAACTTGTTACTGTAATTTCACTGACTCATTGACATAGTGCTAATGTTAAAATGCTGTCAAATGCAAAAAGTGTACAAAGTGTGTGTGTGTGTGGGGGGGGGGGTAATCCTAGGTGTTCCTTGTTACAGTAATGAATAGAAATAAAATTCACTCAAGTGTGAATTTTCAGTGCTCTTTAATGTCTAGTAAGTAAACATAGCACTCACCTGTTTTTACCAAAGTGTAAAAATGAAGACTGAATATATGTGGAATAATTAACACAATAAATGTTCAGTAGTTAATCCAAATCTTTTTATCACATGACTGCTTTGGAATATATTTTGGCTCTGATACTGACCAGTAAGAACTGATACATTTTTAAGCAAGAAACAGCAATCATAAAAAATGAGCCGCAGATATTAAAATAAGTGATGTAAAGCTAGTTTTATTTACTATTGATTTCATATGATTAAAATGATTGATTTTTAATTCTTATTTGAAATAGGGTGGAATTATTTCATAGCACTATAACCAGTATGTAGATATTTCAGTGATGGCATGACCTTTTCTTTCTATCCAATTAACACAGTCTAACATTTCATGTGAATTATTCTTGTTTGCAGGATATCATGCCATTTAAATTTGTTAATGTAAAGGAGCATTGCATTATTGGTAAACTGTAGGAAATCAAATTACCTTTATCTTGCAGCTAGCTGATTGATTGCATTATTTCACTCATGGGTATAATAGTTCTCTAAATACGCTAATGTCACTCTTTCCTCCATGTGATGGCATTTTTTACCATTCTCATAACTGACATTTCTACATGTGGCTGTAGAAATCTCTGCATGCTTTAACCTCATTATAATGTAACCCAAGAGACTTGAATATAATCAAATCAATAAATGTGAATTCAGACAAATATGAAGGGTTTTTGATTCCTATGACTTACACGAGTAGGATTTTTTGTTTGTGTTTTTGTTTTTTTAAATATAGCAGCAAAGAATTTGGTCACGAAGGACTAGATTTTTCTGTTATGAAGTAGAGAGACAAGGTGGATAAAGCAGTATCTTTTATTGGACCAACTTCTGTTAGTGAAAAAGAGAAGCTTTAAAGCAGTGGTACCCAAACTTTTGGGGTTGTGCCCCTCTTATCTAGTCCATGCCTAAGCTGCGGCTGTGGCTGGGGTGAAGGCTGGTGCTGCAGCTGCAGGGACTGGGGGCCGCAAACAGGAGTTTGGGGCCAGCTAGGAGTGGGGTGCAGGGCCCAGGTGCAGGACGCAGGTAGGAGCAGGGCCCGGGGCTGCAGCTGGGAGCTGAGATTGGGGGCTGGGATTGCAGCCAGGGGGTGGGGCTGGAGTGGAGATGGGGGCTGGTCCAGACCACAGCCCTGAAGGTTCTTCTGTGCCCTCTGGAAAGGCGTGCCCCATAGTTTGGGGACCTCTGCTTTAGAGCTACACCGAACTCTTCTTCAGGTCTGGGAAACTTACTCAGAGTGTCATTGTGACCCATCCATGCCTAGGGCGGCCATCTGAAAATGCCAAGGTCAGGGCAGGCAGCAAAAGGAGAGCAGATTCTCCCAGCACTGGTGGGTGACCCTGAAGTCAGACTTCCCAACCAGCCACAGCCAATGCTTCTGATTCCCCACACTGGTTATCAAGAAGTTAACACAAAAATATACACAGCCCCCTTTACCGGATTTCAGTCTCTGGCTCCCAATCAGCCACTAGGTCCAGTAAAGAGACCAGTTATTTAAAACTCTATGCTCTTTACCAAAAAGGTTTCTCCTGACCCCAAAGGGTCAGCCACAGCACCAGATCAATATAAGTTTGGATCTTACCCAAAATCCCACGCTGCCAGCCAATCCTTTAGTAACTAAAACTAAAGGTTTATCATAAAAGGAAAGAAACAAACTATAAGAGAAGTGTTAAATGATTAAAGCAATCAGACAAATACAATTGATTTGAAAGTATCAGGTTTCTAGTGGAATTGTGGAGTTTGTAGACTTGTATAGTCCCTCTGTGTACATCCAGTGCCTGGATGGGTCTCAGTCCTTTGTTTCACAGCTTCAGTTGTAGAGTAGTTGATCCAGAGACCGATGAAGACTGACGACTGAAGACCAAATGGATGTGGTGCAGCTGCCTTTTATATCCCTTGGCCTTTTCCATGCTGCTTGTGGAAATTTCCATAAATAAGATGGACCAGGGGGTCACATGCGTAAGTCTTGGTGACTCATCAGATTTATTCCTTGTTTCTCCCTCTGGTCCCCTTGTACCTGAGAGTTTCCTTAATGGGCCATTAAGCAGGCTGGTGCTGCAGCCATCCTGTCTGGGGTGTCGCCCAGAAACGCAGCACAAGTTGAAATACAGATACATCAAACATATGCCTAACTTCCAACATAAATATGACACATGCACATAAACAATATCATCATACTTAGCAAATAATAACTTTTCTAACGGTACCTGACATGGCATATCTCATATGAATATTGCAATTTTGAAATATTGATGTTGCATAACATTAATGGTCCCCCTTATTCAGCCACAGTCACAGCTTAAATACAAGGTGGAACAGATTGTTTAGCGTAAGTAGTTAACACACGTTCTAAGGGACCATTCAAGGTGAAGTGGCCTGTTAACACCCCTGCAGTCATAAGACAAAGGGGTGAGTTACAGATTGATCTAATAAATCATAATCTGGTGTCTTTATTAATACCGTGATTTTTAGTGTCTAGCAAAATGATGAATTTGAGCTCTCAGGCTTGTGTTTTGACGATATAAAAGAATATGCTAAACAATCTGTTCCACCTAGAATTTAGCTGTGACACTGAGTACCTTTTCCAGCCCTGAAGAAGAGCTCTGTGTAGCTTGAAAGTTTGTCTCTTTCGCCAACAGACTTGTTCCAATAATAAATATAACCTCACCCACCTTGTCTCTCTAATATCGTGGGACCAACATGGCTATGACAGCACTGCAAACATGAAGAAGAGAGATTAGACATGCGCTTTTGAAACTGCTCTAGTCTTTCATATAAAGATAACTCCAGGATGCCTGCTACTATATATGTCTTAAAACTCACAATACAAAAATTTCAAAAAGTATATTGCTGTGCTTATAATCCTGTTTTGTATCATATCTTTGGTTTTGTTTGTGATTTTTATCAATCTTGTTTGTTTTGGAGAGGCTAATAGGGACTTTCTAAAATATTCACCATCTCTTGTGCATTTGCAGGTTTCTGATAGTTGGTGTGAAGTTCATTATAAATAAAAATAATTTACACTGGTATTTTTTATTGGAGCCACCATTTGTTAGACAAGAACTAACAAGCAGCTGACACCAGTATCCTATTCTCCCACACCCAAAATTGGTTAAGGTGCAGTTAAGCTTCCTTAAGGCACATGTTAGTGATCTGAATGCATATAATTTTTCAAGAATGTTATTTAACAACCATCCCCCAAACATTCAGAATCCAGGAAATGCACAGTTAGGACTCGTCTACACAGTGAAGTTGGTGCACATTAAGCTAGAGTGAGAATTTAAAGCATGCTAGCTATTCTGCCTGTGTGGACATCTTTACTGATCACAAAGAGGGACCTCTGGTGTTTTGCTTAATGCACTTCTGAAGTGCATTAAGCTACAGCACACAAAGGCACTCTTAATGTGCAGAAAGACTACCCTGGTGTGGATACTACACACTAGCTACTGCAAGCTTTTCCCCTGTATAGACAAGCCCTTAAGGTTGTGTTTCTCAAAGAAGGCATCCAAACTGCTTTAGATTTTTCCCTGCCCCCCTAAGACTGCTAGCTACCATCTTCCTTCCTTGCACAGAACATCAAAAATATGCACCGAGCATTGGTTTTGTAATTTTTCATATATTCATGTCTCCATACTAAATGAACTCCTTTTGTCACCACACTAATCCTTGCTGTTTCATGTAATGGCTCATATGTAATGATCTAGGCATTTGGGGTTTATATAGGAAGACATTCTAGCTTGGATAATTGGCTGCCACATGAAATCAAAGGAGATGTGGTGCACCTTACTAAATTAAATCATTTGAGGAGCTGAGTGTCTTCAGAGGGATCAGGCCCTTAATGAAAAATGGGGAATGATTGCTTTCAGTATGTTGTTTATCTCATTGGGAATTTGAAAATTCATTTACATGTGCTCGGTATAGAAGAAAGAAGGTCATAAAATGATAATATTTGTTGAGCCCTGTGCTTCATAGCTTTGCTGAAATGGGGCATATGATTTAAGATTAAAGTATTCTATTCCGCTATTTGATGTTTTGACTGATCAAATTAAGCTTATGGATAGATAAGGTAGTAGGTGTTTCTGATTTTTCTTAGGATGTTGCTGTAAAAGCAAAGATAAGAATTTGGGTGCCTGGTTTTAGAAGTGCAACCTTAACTTTCTTGTGTCTATGATATTAGGGGGATTTATTTTTATTTGATAACTCCAACATTTTTCAAAGGTATGCACTCAAACAATGGAACTAGCCTGAGCTAGTGATAACAATTCTTCCAATTTTGGATTATTCAATGATTGATTTGGTGAATCTTGCTGTCTGAAAGGAATCTTAAGACCTCAGAACTCATGTATCAAAATAACTTTTCTAAGCACATTAAGAAGCCTATAACTGTTAAGCTTTGGAATATATTGAACAACGGAGGAAACTCCCAAAAATCAAATCAGAGCAGTGTCTTACTTGCCTCTAAAATGAAAGGTCACATTCATTCCTCAGAGAAGTGCACACAACTTCACTGATTTCAGTGGAAGTTCTATACGCATCTGAGTGGAGATTTTGGCCATTATTTTATTGAAGATAGTGAGCACCAGAACATAGATAGAGACACTTAGGAGAGGGACAATATGTATAAAAAATAAAGAAAATTCCTGGATTGAAGAGAGATTGAGTGTATATGTATTGAATAAAAAAAAACTAATATTAATGTAACTTTAAGATAGAGAATTCAATCAGAAAGGTCAAGGGATTCACACCTTAATGGACAATTAAGTCAAAGTTAGCCCTAAACCAAGGTTTTGTAACATCAAGGTTTTGAAAAACCCAAACTGTGAAATTCAAAACAAAATACTGAAAACAATGTTTCATAAACAATTAATCCCCTTTCTTTGCTGGAAACTTAAACAACTTAAATATGTGCTAGTGTATGGAAAGTGAAATTAACTAGGAACTGACTCAAAACGAAAGTTATTTTCATCACCCAAGCTAATGGAAAATTGAAACATAATAAAAATGTAATAAATAATGAAAAGTGCTGTTATTAAATATTTATACTATATTAATGCCTAAGGCCCCAGTCAGGATTGGAGACTCTATTGTGCTTCATTCTGTAGAAACCTCTCTGAATGTATATACAATGGAATCTTCACATTTCTTTCAGTTCAGTAATCGAAGGTGGCGTTAGCATGAGTATGTTTTGTTGTAAAGTATGTATTTGAACTAGAAAGTTAGCCCTTTAAGGGACTATTCTGCATCAATAACTAAACATGATTCAGATCATATATATTTTTATATATATATAGTAGTAATAAACTAGATAGTGTGTATGTGAAACACTGCCCCTTACTGGATAGAATCAGAATTGCTCAACTATATTATAGGCCTGTGGTTCTCATCCTTTTGGGTCTCAGGACCCATTTGTAAACCTTGATGGCCTGTTGTGACCCAGTAAATAGCTTTAGGGTGAAAAATACCTAGCTTGCTAAATATTTCTTACCCACAGCATATACACTAATGTAATAAGTACTAAATAACAACTAAATAAGTACACTGTTGTGATTAATACACTCCTGTATTCACACCCTACGCACTATAATAATAATCTTTGTACAAAGTTTGCCTCGTAAAGTATCATTTGAAAACTCATAATTTGCCTGTCAGTATTGTTCTGGTAAAATATGTATGGCAACATTGTATGTTATAAGATTTCCCTGTATGGTGTTAACACATTTTCCAAACCCTACAGCCCTGCCCAAACAAAAGCTGGCAAACAGGTCTGTCCTAAACAAAGGAATGTGTGCTCTGCTTAATTTGCATTTAAGCAGTAAACATAGTCATCAAGCAGGAAGGGAAGACAAAGGAAGTTCAAACATGAAAAAAAAAACAGCAAGGATATTCTTCCACATAGACTCTTTGGCTCCTGGTTCCCAGCTGGAAATGTGCTTCAAGAGGCGGACTGAAACTATGAAAAGGAGGGACAAACACCCCAAGGCACCTCTCTCTCTCTCTCTCTCTCTCTCTCTCTCTCCCCCCACCTATCACATTCACTGCATCCAAAGAGATAAAGGAAGCAGGTATTGGACTCTGGGAGTGGGGTCCTGATCTACAGAGGAGTTTGGTCAATTGAATGTGGTGAGAATTTTGCTTTGACTCTAATATAGTTCCTTAGGCATAGTAAGTGGTGTGTCTTTATTTTTCTTGTAAGCATTTCTGACTCTTACGCCTTGGCACTTGTACTTACTTAAAATATCTCTCTTCATAGTTAATAAACTGGTTTTACTGCTTTATCTAATCCAGTGTCTTCAAATTAAAGGAATAACAAGTTGTATGCATGTTATATAACAACAAATGGAGTTACCCAGATACTTCAAAGGAATAATAGATTTAATATATTGGTGCTTTCCTGGAGAGGGCTAGGACATACGTGTCTGGGGGAAAATCTGAGAGTGGGAGTGTGTTGGGGTCACCCTGTGGTAAATCTTTAAGGCTGATTAGAGCCAAGGTGTGGCTAGATGGCTGCAGTGCTCACACAGACACAGCTGGGAGTGGTTTACATGCTGGAAGTTGGTTGTGAGCAGCAAGGCATTGTGAAGGGGACTCTGCAGTTACAGGGCAAGGGTGAAACAGCTACACATTAATCTGGATTGTACCCTGGTATGTGACAACCCTGCATACCATAACAGCGGCTCCTGTCACATTATAAATAAAGCCCCTGTCCAGATCATTGCATTTACTTTTGGCGTTGAGGGTTTTTAGCTCCCCCTCCTTATCCCATCCCCTGATTGGCAGGCACTTAGGATGATGGAGGTTAGTTGACCTTTGAGTGACTTGGTAGTTCCATAGTATTGTATTCAAAATACCTGGGGCTGTCCTTTAACTTTTTATCAATTTTTTTTTCACTTTATAAGAAGTTAGGATGATAAATTCTTACACATTTGCAAGAAAAACAGCTTGATGGGGCTTATTCTACAAATATTTTCAATAGAACTTGTTCTCCTTCCTTTAGAAAATAATTCTAAAACCTTTCAATTAACCTCCATATTTAAACAGCAGGGTACATTGACAGGAGACAACTACTATTTGCTAATGAATTCTTCTAATTTGCTACATTATTCTACATTGACAGCACATTTCACTTTTTAATGACTGTACATTTAACTTCAGAACAACTTTTATCAAGCCCACTTTTCTGTAGACTCCTTACTGTGCTAAACTACTTATTCCCAAGCTCTGCACAGAAGAAATTTTAAATCAGAAATTTAGAATTGATCTTTCTCTTGGGAGCACAAAGAGACTGGAAAATGATGGTCAGAAATCATCACTACCCTTTTTTGTTTCCTTAGTAAAATGCATACATTTACTTATCAAAGACCAAATTGTGTGCTGATCTACACACTGTGCAATGTAGGGCATTTGTACAGGCTATACATCAGTGTAGAATTTAGCAATTAGGAATGAGTTTAAGTAAAACTAAAGATAAGCCAGAGATACTAAAGGAAAGGAACTTTTTTTTTAAAAAAAAGCAGCAGGAGGCATATCTTGGGTCAACTAACTGATAAAGTCTTAAGATATTCACAATGACTGAGGCCTTGATCTTACAAGTATATGTTTAACTTCACTCACATAAGCACATGTATTGTAGGATTGGGCCTACTAGGAGACAAAGTAAAAATTTAGAGCAGTGAATTGTTTTACTTCATTGAAAATAAGATTTCATGCTAGATACCTGCTGTTCTGAACAAGAAGTGTTTATCCATAGCTCACAGCTACACAGTTAATAAAGCAAAAAATCACTACATTCATTTACAGTTGACATGCACCAGGGAGTATAAAACAATTTAAATGAAGTAGTACATGATTAAGTCAATTTTGCCTTTTCAAACCTGATCTTTTGTCCTGTTTTCACATTACAGAATCATAATTATATTTTTGTGTGAAAGTTTAATGTGACATAGATGTTTTATTAAGTGGTATGATATGACCTGAATATTCAGGAATTTTTACATTCTACTTTATGCCAGGATTTACTGGCTACATTCTTTGCAGTTGGCCAATAATCATCTACCTCCTTCACATACTCTGTGTCATGATGCTGCCCATGAATTCACTTGGGGAATGAAATAATTCTACCTAGGTGAACTTTTTTTGAAAAATGAATACTCTCCTTTGCTTGCCAATTACAAAGAGGCATGCAGAGGACTACCTCTGAGATCTCCTCCTGGTTAAGAGCACAGGAAAGTGCTTGACAAATCCTATCACAGCACCACTAGATATACAGAAAAAGGCATTTTCCCCCTTGACAGTGCTGTATTTGGCTCACAGGAAGGACAGAGGTAACAAAAACTTGAAGCAAAAAATCTACCTTCCTGTCACCTGTCAACCCTCATTGCATCTTTGGGAAGCCATGAAGGGGATTGATCTAATGCTGTAAAATGATAAACTAGATAAATACAGGGAGCTCTCAAGGGCCACAGATTCCTGAATGACTGATCCCTTAAAGACTCTTGATGCAAGTACCCTAGATCAGGGCAATTGCACCAGTATTCCTCCTTTCTGGTGCACAAGGACACCCACTCTGGAGCTTCCAGCTCCCCAGCTGTCACCTCTCTTGGGCAGAGACGCATGTCTCTCTCTTTCCTCACTGGGTTTTTTCCCAGGTTGCCTACATTGAATTCTCCAGTGAGTCAGACTGCTTAAGAAGGCCTGCTTTGCTTTCTCGTCATAGGTTAAAAACGATATTATTACCCATAGGTATAAACTACCACACAGCTCCTCCTAAGCCAGCATATTTATTCTTAAAGTGAAAGCATTACAAAGAAAACATATTAAAACAATGAGAAGCTATATACGTGCTAACAAACCAACCGGAGATCACCCCCAAGTTCAACAAGGGCTCTGGCAGGTGAACAGTCCTTCATATCTCACCAGAGGATATTTCTGTGGTTACAAGTTCACAACCACCTTCACTCAGAACAAACACCCCAATGAATAGGTCAAGTCCTTCCAACCCTTCCCAGGAAGGATTGGGCCCCCCTTGAACAGAAGGCCTGTCTGTTTGTTGGATCAGAAAGCACTCCTCATTTCAGTTTAAACTCAGACTATTTATCCAAAAGTCCTTTTGTTGTTGGCTCTCTAGAGAATCCAGTTTGAACCAGTATATGCAAACTTGTCCGGGCTAGGAGTATCTCTCTGGAGAGGTCACAGCTTGAGTGAATTTGCCTGAGCATCTCCCACTATTCTAAGTTCGTGGAATCTGTGGACCCCAACCCTCATAGAATTACATACAATCCCTTCCCCATAATGATACATAAATGTAATATAGTAAAATGTCCCAAAGATATTGTAGAAAATTGCCATAGTAGAAAATAGCCATATCTGTCACAGCAAGTTCTCTGTTCTAGGGATTTTACCAAATCCTATAAATCACCTAAACAGAAAAGGGCTTCCTGCAAGACTGTTCTCTGAGGTTTCAAGTTCTGGACGTTCATTCTTGCCACTAAGAGGCCTTTTTTCTTTTGCCAAAAACAAACCCACCCATCCTCTCTTCCTGGACAAAATGACAGAGAAAAACTTTGTTTTGTTTTAATTCAAGAATTGTTTCTTTGTTATACACAGGCTGCTTTGTTACTGAGCAGAGAAAGTGTTTCAGTACCTATCCAGATAGCAACACTCCAAAGAGAGAGTTGAGAACAAAGAGAGAGTTGAGTGCCCTCTTGATGTTGGATAGCCAAGAGACTGGGGTGTCATGTAGTAGGGAAGGGTAGCAGAACTCTCCATTGAACTGTATCTCTTTTCCCTTGATAGGCTGTCCACTGGCCATCTAGGGAAGACCCCGAAAGACAAAGTAGGCACAAGAGATCCGCTCCTGACACTCAGCATTCCCATCTAGTGGTTCCCAGGATAGCTATCATCTACTATTGTTGTAGATCTCTTGGGTTATCAAATCATTCTCCCCTCTTTGTCCCTCTGCAAAGCAGGAACTTGCAGAGCTGCTCCACCTGTAGTGTTTCTTCCCCTTCCCCCCACTTCTTCTATTCTTGCTAAGGGAGAGTTGACTGATATGATCCAAATTGACATGAGTATTATGGGTGCTAGCTGTAGTCGTGAAGAAAAAGAATAAATTTCAGCCCCAAGAACTTAAACAACCCACAGACGAGGGGATGATTTTTTAACTGTCTCTAACTTAAGTGCTGCTGGAGCAATAATTCTTTGAGGAGCGTCCCTGCAGATGCTCCACTTTAGGTGATTGCACACCCCTGCGCTTGTAATTGGTGATTTGCAGTAGCAGTGCATGGGTTGGGTCACACATGTGCTGTCCCCGTCTCGTGTCGCCTAGGGCAGTTACACAGCACTGTGTGACCAACCCCTCCCCCTTACTTCTTTCTCTACACCTTTGGCTTGAGTTGGAGCACTCAGCAGTGCCTCTGTACCTAGCCTAAATAGCATAGTTATTCAGTTAAGAGTTAATTGCTGATTAGCTTGTAGTTACCTTTCCTTCCCTTTTTATTAAAAAAAAAAAAAAAAAAAAGTTTTTTCTGTCACTTAGGAAACTAAGTTTCAGTTGTTGGTGACTCTTTAGAGTAAAGTAGTTGTTCTCCCTTGTGGAACAAAACCATTCTCTGAGAGGTATGCCCAGCTCCCCTGGGGTTTTAACGCTACCTTCTGTGCAGACTCTCTATCCTGGTCTCAGGTGGGCGCTCAGTGTGTTCTCTGCCTTGGCAAGAGACACATCCCAGAGAAGTGCTCACATTGTCATAATCTGAAAGCCTATGCTAAGAAGGCAAGAGACTTGCAGTTAAAATTACTCATGACAGAGAAGTATCTGTGCCTGGTGTCCAAGCCCGAATCACAGACCCCTCCTGGACAACAGTCTCCTATGACAGCCGCTGACAGAGGCACTCCTTTATTGGCTCAGACAAAGGAGCACTCCACCAAGAAGATGACCCAAAAGCAGGCTCCGACTTCTCCTTCCCAGGAATCTGCCAACTCAGCATACCCCACTGATGCCGACCATATCGGGACCTTCCACTATCAAGGTAGCGAGACCATCTGATACCATGGGCACCACAAAAACAAAGGACCCTAAGTGGGCTAGCTCAGACGAGCAGCAAAGGGAAATCGAAAGCCTCTGCCTCGGCACTGAGCAGTTTGGTGCTACAGACCAGGGCGCCAGTTTTTGTCAGCACAATCAACATGGTGCAATCCTTGGCACTGACAACCGCTCAGCAACTATTGGTACCACCAGCAACACCTTCAGCGGTACCGATGCTCCCAGTACCACAACAATTATTACGCTATAAAGACCTGCTGGTGTCCTCAATGCTGGAATCTTCTCTTCTTGGTACCAACATCACTTCAGCACGATTCATCAGTCCATCACAGCAAAGCGGCTATCATACGGGATCTGAAACTCAGAACTGGTACTGACACCCATGGATGCCACCACTGCCTTTCCCACCACAGTGGCCTTACTGGAACCTATGCACACCATATCCCTCACAACATCAAAAGCCTCCCCCCAGTCCACTGAGGGTGAGGCTACGACATTCCCCTTCACCTTTGGTACTGGGACCCTCTGAGCCCCAAGATGAGGCAGTCAAGCAGTCGGATGAGGTTTCACACCAGAAAGCTGCATCAGCAGCAATTTCTCATCCTCTTTCCCAGATGAAACCATCATGCTCCCCCCTTCCACCACAGGGGATGCCTTTAAACAATTCCAGGAGCTCTTTAAGAAAGTGGCAGACTCGTTGAACATTTCACTAGAGGAAGTGCCTGAATCCCAGCATAAGCTACTAGATATTTTACATACATCAACCTCCAAAATGTGATACCTGCAAGCCTGGCTCCAGACAGTCTACTTTCCACATAGACATGACATAAACAAACGTCTCACGATTCCACACAAAGTAAAAAACTCTACTGGTGGACAAGATCAAACAATGTTTGTGCAGGAGTGCCTTTGTACAGAACCCTCCAACCATGATACTCACTACGGACGTTTCCCTATTAGATTGGGGGGGCACACTTGCACTGTCCAAGGCCATTCATCCCCATCAGAATCCCTCCTACATATAAACCTATCCAAGATCCAGGCAGTTGGCAATGCGTATTCCCATTTCCTACCTATGATCCAGATCCTCACAGACAATGTTGCTTACATGTTCTATATAAACTGACAAGAGGGGGCACAATCACACTCCTTATGCATAGAAGCCATGCTCCTTTGAACCTGATATATTAATCACAACATCAACATTTCAGACTAGCAGGATGCCAGAACGCCACTGCAGATGCACTAAGCAGAAAATTCTCCCAGGATCACGAGTGGGAAATGGACCCCTGAGTACTACAATATATATTCAGACAGTGGGGGTTCCCAATTATAGACCTTTTTCCACCACACAAAATGCCAATTGTCTACAGTTCTGCTCCAGAACAGGTTTGGGTCCCTGTTCCCTGGGCAATGCCTTTCTCATCAAATGGGACACACACCTACTGTACACCTTCTCTCCGACCCCTCTTCTGTCATGGGTATTACAAAAGATAAGAACAGACCATTCCAAAGTCATCTTGATAGCCCCCATGTGGCCCCAGCAAACGTGGTTTTCTTACCTCCTAAAAATGGCTGCATGCCCACCATGCACTCTTCCTCTTCTACTTCATCTTCTCTCACAAGATGTAGGCCGGATTCACCACCCTAACCTGATAAGATTCTGCCTCAAAGCGTAGCAACTCTATGTCTCCAAAAAGTCAAAATTACCTGCTCAGAGGAAGTAAGGGACATTCTGTTTAAATAGTTGTAAACCAACTACTTGACATACATACCTACACAAATGGAGGAGATTCACGATATGGTGCCAAAATAAACAAATCACGGTGGTCTCTTCTCCTCTAGCTCTGATACTGGACTATATATTGGAACTTAAGAAATGGGGTCTCTCCATGAGCTCAGAGTACAACTCGTAGCTATCACAGCATTCCACCATAAGGTGAATGAGTTATCGATTTTTTTCACTCATCCAATCACCAAGCATTTTCTTAAGGGCCTTCGTAACATCTACCTCAAAATACAAACCCCCTACTCCATCATGGGACCTTAATCTAGTGTTATAGGGCCTTACTGGATCACCGTTTGAACCACTTGCAACAGGCTCACTACTCCACCTTTCAATGAAGGTGGTATTCCTCATCATTATCACATCCACCAAATGGGTGAAGTTACCTTAAGACCGCATCTCAAGTTCTTACCTAATGTTACCTCTTCATTCCATCTGAATCAGACCATTTATTTAGTTCTTCCTGAAACCCTATAAGAATAAACAAGAATCAGCACTGCACATCTGAAGAGTGCTAGCCTTTTACATCAAGAGAACAAAGACTTTTCGAAAGTCACCAAAATTATTCCTCTCCATCACAGAACGCTCAAAAGGAGATGCCATATCTAAACAGAGATTTGTCTAAACGGATCTTTGGGTGCATTGACTTTTACTATCATCAACAACAGCTTCAACCCCCACCGGGGACCCGCACACACTCCACCAGAGCTCTGTCTGCTTCGCTAGCCTTCCTTAACAATGTCCACATTATAGATATCTGCAAAGCAGCAACCTGGGCATCAGCCCATGCTTTCACACAACATTAAGCATTAGAGCGACATTCATCATCAGATGCTCTATTCTGATTTACCGTCTTGTCATCCGCCATGATTACAACTCCGAAGCTGTTTCCTTCCACTGCAGGGCACTGCTCTACGATCACCTAATGTGGAGCATCCACAGGGACACTCCTTGAAGAAGAGAAGGTTAATTGCTTTGTGCAGTAAACTGAGGTTCTTTAAGATGGTTGTCCCTGTGGGTGTTCCACTACCCTCCCTCCTGCCTTTTACTTATGAGTTTTCACGCCAGATACTCTGCAGGGGAAGGTGAATTGGTCACACAGCACTATGTAACCGCCTGAGGCAGTGCGAGATGAGGACAGCGCATGAGCATGCCAACCAGGCATTGCTATTACAAATCTCTGATTAAAAGTGCATGTGCGTGCAATCACCTAACGTGGAGCACCCACAGGGATGACCATCTCAAAGAACCTCAGTTATTTCACACGGTGAGTAATAGTTTCTTTCTATGTCCTGGAAAGGAAAAGTCTAAGAAGTGTGTTCTCTGTTCTTGTTAAGACATCAAACCGTGACAGACCTATCCTTAATTTGAATGACTTGTGAACTGGTTGTTTACAAGCCTTGCAAAAACCCCTCAGTCTTTCAAGATAGTCATCCTGACAGTCAATCCCAAGGTCTACCTGGCATTTCTAGATTTCAGTGACCCTTAATCATCATGTTCCTTTCCACTTGACTTGACCACACACCTGAACTTTGCCCCATAGTACTGTACTGTACACAAGATTTATTACTGCTTAGTGCTGTGAGGAGGGAAGACAGCTGCTAACTTTCAGATGTTTGAGAGTACCAAATCTTTGAACCAAAAGGAACTGTGCGCGCACACACTTCCAGATTAGAGGCTAGTGAGTCACAGGAACCAAGTTTGTGAGGTCATTGTCAAAGGAAATATAAAAATCATTAAGAAAAAGATTATCTTTCTATATTAGGAATTGATCTGCTTCATAGATTCTTGATGTTTAGATATCTGTTAACCCACACAGAAATAGTAAAAGGTTTCTTTTAAAAGAAACGCTGTATTGGATATGCTTAGGAGGCTGATGAGGGTCACCTAAGTTTTCCTAATATCCAATTGATGGAGTAATTGACATTTACCTTTCACCCCATGCCATTCCCCCACAATCATCTAGCTATGCATGATAGATTTTTTGGAAAAAGAATGATGTTAAACTGACTATATTGTTTCCACCAGGGAATACAGAAAACAGAATCAAGACACAAAAATTCTTAGTATAAAACATACTGAAATCCCCTATTTGTCTTCCCAAAGAAACTAGCATTCACTTTTTTTTACTACTATACCCTTTTTAAATATTTCAATAAAAAACAGATTTCATATACTATCCCTGCTATTTATATCATAAGAACAGCTATACTGTATCAGACCAATGGTCCATCTAAGCCAGTATTCTGTCTTCTGACAGTGGCAATGCAAGGAGCTTCAGAGGCAGTGAACAGAACAGGCAAACATCAAGTGAACCATCCCCCGTCATCCACTCCCAGCTTCTGGCAGTCAGAGGCTAGTGACACCCAGAGCATGAGGTTGCATCTCTGACCATCTTAGCTAATAGTCATTGATGGATGTACCCTATCATACATTATTTTATCTAATCAGTTACAGGCAGATAAAGATATATGCCAAAAATAACATTATAATCTATTAAGTTGAAGTTCATGATTAGAACCCCATCAGGGTGGCTTTTTTTTAAATTACCTTTCCCTTATTTTATTATATTTTGAATTTTGCAATAAAATATGTCCATATGACTAGAGAAGGTGTGTGATTTTTGGCATCTTGAAAGAAATTAGAGCAAGTGAAAGAAGAGAGGATTTTTAGTCAGTGTCTGTTTTTGTTTGGCATATGCAGAAACGCTCTGGCTCAAGCCCCAAGCTTCCCAGAAGAGTGCATTCATTTAGATTTTAAAATGCACCTCACTAAAGCACAAGGTGTATGTACAAATCAGTTTAGAAAATCACACAGAATCAACAGTTGGCTGAATGGACGCTCTAATGAGCCTTCTCACCCCCTCAGGGAAAGTATCTGTAAACAGACAGTCCTTTGCAGTTCACCCCAACAGTTGAGCACCTTAAACTGTATGTGTAGGAAGGCGCTGTGGCCTCCCCCGGAGTCTGGACGCGAGGGAGGGCCCAAGTGACTGGGCCGGAGAGGACGGCCTTGTAACAGTATGATATACCTCATGTTTCCACATTAAAATGCAATTTTAAAAAATACCACAAGCAAGAAAACTGCCCCAAATTCTTTGTGTTTCTTTGGATTTATACCTTTAAAAAATGAAACTTTGCAGGCTTTTACTGGCTTTTTAAAATCAGACCAGGCAAAAGAACAGCTGTAAGGTGATAAACTTAGCATAACTAGGAGTAATTTTACTTTACTTCTTGTTTGAAAAGCTGAAAGACAAATAAGATCAGCACAGCTGCCCAGTCATAGAAAGCTAACTCTGCTCTATATTACAATGAATTGCACCAGGAATTAGCAGTTTAGGGTGGGGAATATATAATTTTTTAAAAGGTTTCTTCCATCAAAGTTGCATCTGTCCCGGTTTGCCCTTAATCTTTGACCTAGTATCACAGCAAAAACGTGCTGAGCAGCAATCTATCATACCAGATAGCCAGCTTGCCTGTGACCACACTGTATCTACTGTCATGCTCCCAGATGGTCACTTTTCCTGAACTTGCTTTTTCCACGTATATTAACTTTTTGCTTGGTAATCCAGAGCTGCTCCTTTCTGGTGTAAGGGATAACATATGGCGAGGCATATGGTCCCCATGAGACCTCCATATGCCTTGATTATTAATGTAGCAGTGTGTAAGGCTGAAGGCCAGGACTTATCTGCATCTTTTTTGTCTCTCAGCAATGCCATGCTGTCAAATGTTCTGCTTATAAAAGGAGAGTTTATAAAAACCTGTAACCTGAATTAAGAAATGGCAGCCATCTTTAAAAATATTATTTTTATCATTTAAAATGAATGACTAGAGAGGCCTTGAGTTTATTCTTAAAATTTTACATGCTGGAACTTTCATAAGAGCTAAAGGCAGTTAGGAATTCAACTTTATTGAAATCCAATAAGATTTAGGGACCAAACTCCCTTAGTCTCCTTTGACAATTTTAGTATTTGTGCCTCCATGGAAATAGGAATCAGTGCTTCTGTAAAACACAAAAACTTAAGTTAGTCTAGTTGCAGCTGAATAGAAGTCTAAACTCTATTGTAAGAAGAAATTAAATGTATTTTTCCCCCCAGGGCGGATAAAAATCAATGATTTTTTTTAAAGAACATTTTTTTAAAAATCTGATTTTTTTTTTTTAATTTAAATTGGATTTTTTATTTGTTAAATTATATATTTTTTCTTTTTAAAAATAAACCTCTTTAAAATGAAATCTGAATTTAATACAAAGTATGTTATGGCCTAAACTTCTTATAATCTCTCAAAACATTTACATAAAAATAAATATGCTGAATCCATCATTGAGTTAAAAGCTGCTTTTCTATATAAAGAAAGCATCAGAGGAAAAATGTCTAACTTTTGAGGTCAAGCTTTATAAATATGGCACAATAGGTCAGCCTAAGTAATTTAGGAGACTGTATCTTTTTCAAGAGATTTGGCCAAGTAGGAGTTTAAGCTCCTGTCACTTTCACTTAAGCATATTTGAAAACTTTCCCAGGCTGACCTAAAATAATCCGTTTAATTCACTGACAGCTGTTAATCCCTCTGTTTAATAAATCATTTACTTATCAATGTGCAACATGTTTTGATAAGAGAAGTGTATGTAGCCATAACATTTAAGGTGGTTTTGTTTAATTAAAATATTTTATATGCTGTTTTTTGTGTTAATTACATTTGTTACCTTCCTAATGCAACTGGACACACATCATGAACAAAAAGTTAACTATTTAGTAAATAAGCAATATATCATTCACTATTTTCTAACATACTAAAATGTACAATTAATAAGAATCTGAAAATATTAAGCTATGTAATTGTTTAACTAAATGTATATCATTACTGAGTACCCTCCTAGTAGCAAAAAGATGTACCAAATATAGTGAAAAGGTTCTATTTAGTTGTAAATCAGCATGTTTTAATAGTTATATCAACCAATAAAAATGCACCTTTATTTAGAAAACAAGTAAAGTACAAATGAAAAACTTGACTAAAATCAATGATTTCAAGGCTTTCCACTTGTAGATTTAAATTGCCTTAATTTAAATCAATCCATCCTGTGTTTTTTTTTCTTCTTTTTATTAACACATCAGTTTCTTTCCAGACAAAATTAGGCTTTTCAAAGAGTCTAGGAATATAGAAATCTAGGGTATCCAGTTATTTTTATATTTTACAAACATTTATTGAATGATTCAAAACTGTGTATGCTGAAGAATTTTCTTTAATGAACATTGTTCTCTTGGGTGTCTAAATTTAACCTGTTGAAGTCTTGTGTGACTCACCAATCAGATTTTTGCTTGTGTTATTCCGCTTCTACATGGTTTGAAACCAAATCACGTTGTTCCTTTCTGCAGCTCATTTGAAAGCCCCAGAGCGTTTGCTTTTTCTAAAATAAATGATGCCATGACTTCTAGAAACAACTCTTTAGCCTGAGTACAGAAACTGAACCGTGTCTTCATATGAAACATAATATATGAGCAAAGGAAGCTTTTATATAGGGCTCAATCCTACAAGATACTGAACACTGTGGCCCCAGCCCAGCAGAGCACTTCAGTACATTCTTAACTTTAAGTAAGTAAGTAATCTCACTGGTTTCAGTGGAACTATTCACATGTTTAAGCGGTTTGCTGACTTGGTTGGGGCCAGTGAGCTCAGCACCTTGCAAGATTGAACCCATAGTGCATTTGTGGTTTTCTTGACTTTGGCAAAAGCAGTATAATTTTCCGGGTGTGAAAGTGGCATTTAATTAATGTTGATGATCATGCAGTCTGTATTTTTAATTCAGGTGGCTACATTCTTTGAGATCCCAGCTTCTACTGGGAGCAGTATCTTTGTAATGTTGTTTTTCTAATTTTATCAGTCAGATCCACATCAGTTTGCACATCGCTAATGTCTCCCGAGGACCAGGAACTTTGGTCTTTGCTTATCTTTTCTCTTCCCCAAGAAAAAATTACAAAATGCACTTTATCATTTGTGCAGTTATTATTAATTATTCAGTACCAGTGCCTCTGACGGCATCCTTTTACTTTTTATTCCATGTGAAATACAGTAATACCATACCTGCCTTTATTGCCTATTAGTCAAGTTTTCCATCAGGCATCTTTCTGCTTTCCCTCAGACCACACTTTACGCATGGAAGTAGCAGGCCCGTTTGTAAAAATCTCCACAGCCACTCCACTATCCCCTTTCAGACCTCTGCTTTAAAACTCAGCTTCAGACACCTTCTAAATGGTTATGCAGTAGGTGTGCTGGGCCTCTTGTTTATTACATGAACCAGAATTGTCTCACTGTTACTTTGTGCTTCCCACGTCTTTTTGCTCTGTCCACATATTCTCTAGTTTTATACTTGGATTACAAACTCTCTGGGGCAGGAATTATCTTTTCATATATGTGTGTATTGTACATAACATAATAGGGACCCAGTCTCTGATCGGGACCTCGGGCCATATGCCAGTGAAAGTATTTAATGATTTATTAATTAATAATAATTGGCTCTTTCATGTCACTGCAATGAACCCAGAGTGAAGGCCATCATGGCATACTGCCCCACTCACTTTCAGTCAGTCTCCTTCCCAGTTTCCCTGCCACTCTGAGGGAGTATGCTGCGTTAAAATTATACCTAGTACAAGGTACATCTTCTGGCATGCTGACGCAGCTATGCTGCCTAATACAACAGAGGGGCAAGAGATGTAGAACCAAGGCTCCACCCCTTCCCACAGACCTGTGGTGGTGGGAGAACTAGTGGCTCTGCAGATCATGGTAGGAGAAACTGCAGCTAAGGAGTAGGGGGCCACTTTATGGCACTGTGCAGGGTGGGCCATGATTTGGCTCAAAATATTTTTTTTAAAAAAGGAGAAGAAAACTGGCAGGGATAGGGGGTGACAAAACAAATTGATTGATTTTATTTATTTATTAGTCCTTTTCAATTTTTGGCATTATGTAGATACAAATTCTGGATGAATGGACTTTAATAAAGATTAAAATCATGAATTTATAGTTTATTATCTGGAGATGTAGTCCACTGTCCTAGCACTGTGGAGCTGTTACACTTTTTTTTAAAGAAGCTTTCCGTCTCAACATGTCCCTAAAGGGAAGTTGCTGTAAAACTGCTGAGTTTTCAAGGCTGCCAACATTTCAGCTTGACAGTTTCAATGAGGGATATAAATTGCTATACAACTAAGGACTAAATTGAAATCTGGGATTAGCATAGTCCTTGGATTGGCACAATTTTTGTCTTTTTAAAAAACCTGTAGGTGAAAATAATTTAAAATAGCTATATCTCTCTTTGAGATATCTGCTGTTGTGATTGCACTGCAAGGTATGTTTAATTCATTGGTTAAAATCAGATGCATTAAGCACTTTGTTTGCCATCTCTCAAGGGTACTCTGCACTTTTCAGAAGGAACCCTGCACAGAAGGAATGTTAGTCATAACATTTATATTCTCTAAACTTTTGACATTAATCACAAAGCTCTTAATTGTCAGAGTAATTCTAAACACTGGGCTACATTAGGGAACCAAAAATCATAAATATTTACCAATGTTTTGTATTCTGGGTGTTAATGTTCCTTTTTAAATTCTAATTTAGTATCGGGAATGACTTCTCTGGAGAATTTTCATTAAACAAATATTACAAGTACATAGAAAAATTAACCATAATCAAGGGAGATATTAGTAATTTGTGTTTTCCACACGGTGGGGATGATAGATAACTGTACTGTAAATCATTTATCTACAACTGTTTGTTTCTTTCCAAAGGTGAAGATGTCAAACCTTTTACTCCAACGAAAGCCAAGGAAATTGTGATGTCTCTACAACAACCTGCAGTCTTTTGTAACATGGTTTTTGATTGGCCATCACTACAGTGGAATGCTAAATATCTTTCCAAGGTGTTGGACGGAAAGAGAATACAGTTTAGGATGGGCCTGAAGAAAAAGGATAGAGGTAGGAATTGAGGTGGTGTTAGGTTACATTTTGAAATTCTGTTTAATATCCTCCTTAATCCCCTGCAGTGCTTTCATACCAAATGTTCTTTTCACAGTACATTACATCTAACAAAAACTGTAGGTGAGAAAAATGAAATGGGAGGTTTGTTTTAGTCACTGATACCTCATCTTTCTCTCTCACTTGCTTTTTTCCTTTTTAACATTTGGAACAGTAAGTCTAATGGTTAGAGCTGACTTCTGAGAATCATAAATCCTGGTTTCCTTTCCTGGCTTTGTCATGTAATTGCTATGTGGTCATCCATAAATCACTTAGATTATTTAGATTGTAGGTGATGATTTAGATGGTCCGAGGTGTTGAGCATCTGTACTCCTAACTCTATAGGAGTGGCCAGGCTGAGGATATTTGAAAATCAGGCCATTAACCAATCTGTTTCTTCATCTATAAAATGGAGATAATCGTCATCTGTTTTACAGGGGGTTGTGAGGTTTTGTTAATTACTGATTGTTAAAACATTTTGAGATACTCTGATAAAAGATGCTATAGAAGTACAAAGTGTTAATAAAAGCTTTTGCCAGCAGTAGTATGCATTTTACCCCTGGCCCTCCAAATTCACTCAGAGATATAAGAAAATCTCTTCTTCAATGGAGAAAGGTAGCTTTGTTTTTTCCTCTTTTTTTTAAATACCATAATAAATCTGCTGCTACCTGTGATTTCAGGATTGTCACTGTGGTGCACATCATAGCCACTCTGAGCTTCAGGACAGCATAGAACATGGAACCTGCTGCTCCAGGAATATAGGCCTCTATGACTTGAGTCAATCGTGGCTTTGCCAAAAGCCTCGTGCACGCCCTGCCTCAGCAGCAGATTGAAAAGTAGATTGTGAGTCAAAGCCAGTGTCTGCCTCTGACTTTCTCCCTGATCCGGGAGTGCGAATATACGTTGCTCCAGCCCTATACCTGCTCCAGTGTACGCCCACCAGCTCGAAGGTGCAGCTGCACTACCCATTGTATTGTGAGGGCAGAGCCAAAGCTCTGCCTGTACACATGGAGGAGGGGTGGAATGAAGCAGCCCTTTAGAGGCTACTGTCCTCTCTGTGCTGCTACCTGTGGTTAGTCTGGTCCAGACAAGACACGATTAAGCAAGTTCTGAGTCTATCCAATAGCGCAGAAGTTCTCAAACGTTTTAAATGGAGTCCCCCTGTGGACTTTTGTCTAACAATAGCGTGCCCTCTTCCCCTGAATTGTGCCCCCTTTTCACCTTTTTGAAAGGGGGGGCCCTTTCAGGAAAAAACAGGGGCGCTTCCTGTGCTGTAGGCCCTGTTTTTTTCCTGAAAGGGGGGGATTTGGGGGAAGGGGGCACAATTGTTAGGGGGTGCTTCCCACGCTGTAGGCCCTAACAATCACGCCCCCCTACCCTCAAACGCTCCCTTTCAGGAAAAAAACAGGGCCTAGAGCACGGGAAGCAGGGACCACGACAGCAGCAATGCAGGGAGCAGCGGCAGCGGAGAGTAGCGAGCACCAGGAGCAGCATGGAGAGTGGGGGCAGCAGCGCGGGAGGGTGCCCAGCAGTGGTAGGGGGCTGCTGCTGCTGCAGGAGGTGGGCGGCAATGGCTGTTTCTGTGACCAGGGAGCGTGGAGCTGGACTGGCTCTGTCCCCTGCTCCGTGCTCCTCCCCCCCCCCCCCCATGATCCATCTCGCACCCCCACTTTGAGAACCACTGCAGTAGAGGGCAGTGTCACACACACACTAGCTAATTTATTAGGAATATATTTTAATATTTACTTTTTTCTTTTAAAAAAAAAAAAAAAAAAAAGCCAAGCAAAAGCCAGGAAGATAAAAGTATGTAACAAGTATAATGAGAGACAAACAACCATGGAATTGACAACGTCTATGTTGGGTTATTGTGGAACATAAAGAACTGTCAAATATATAATACTTGTCTTAGTATTTTATGTTTTCGAAGCACTTTACAAACAAGAGTTAATCAATCTTCACTTCCACACTTTGATATGTGGTCTATTGGTGAGAGCATTGGACTGTTACTCAGAGACCTGGCTATTAGTCTATTCCTTGCTCTACCACCCACCTTCTGGGTGATCTTCACAAGTCATTTGTCCCTTTGTGCCTCAGTTTCCCTATCTGTACAGTGGGGATAATGATACTGACCTCCTTTGTAAAGCTCTTTAAGATCTATCTATGAAAAGCACTATATCAACATCCAGTTCTTCTTCTTATCGCCATTTTATAGACAGAAACGGTGCCATATTGATAGCAATGGGAACAGGCACAGTACGGGTAATGGCAGTGAAGTTCTCTACAATGCCCATCCACCTTAACATGGAGGAAGCACCAATAAGAGTGAAAGAGGGTAATTTAGTTTAGGCGTCTGTCAAATTTTAGGCATCTTTCTTGAGGCTGGCACTAGTGTTCCAGTTGTGCACACCTGTCTGTTAAGAATTGGACTGACCCCACCAACTTACTTGATAAGTCATCGGATGACAAAAGCTTTCAGTTATCGGGAATGTGGGCTAGACTCAAAGCAGTTAGAGTTTTCATATTTTAAGATTAAAGTCATTGTATGTCTTGCTATTCATTTTGCATCCCTGGAAACAGCCAGTCCTTAGGAAATCAGTTTTGTCTCCAGGCACACACCATTGTATGCTAACACAGGTTGCAAATGTCTTCAAGAAAATGAGTAGAGTCCTCTGGGGTTATACTGTAGCTAAATGAGGATCTTGCTGCAACAAAAAGCATTGCATTGTAAGAATTTGTTTGATAAGCCACCTAAGAGTCTAAAATAACGTAACGTGTGTTGTTGCTAGAAATAAGTAGGTTTCTCTCTTTTGCATTAATGCGTTTCTGAGGGTGTGCTTGACCCTTTCTTTCCTATTGCTGTTATCCAGATCCAAGATCACTTGTCCTGTCAAAAATGAGGTACTTATGGTACTATAGATTAGAGGAAGAAACTGGGGAATATAGCAAAGATTATATTGGCCCCTTTTATTGTGTGTGTTCACCTGCCATTAGTCATCTGAATTTACAGTTCCAGGGTGGTGTTAGATGATCCTGTCAGTGGTCAGCATAGCAGCAGCCAAGATTGCTTTTTCCATCCATGCCTGACTATGAATTTGCAACCATTCATTGCCTCAAGGTTCCATTATTGCCATATGCTCTCCCTGGGGTTACACCTGAAATCCATTCAGAAGCTGGTTCAGAATGAGTGAAATCACTTGTTTTGAGCAGGATTTTGTTGCAAGCCAACAGTACCATTACTCGAAACTGCACTGGCTGCCTATTAGTTTCTGGGAGGAGTTTAAGATGGTGATTTTGATCTATAAAGCCCTAAGAGGCCTGAGATCTGAGACACCACCTCTTACCTTCCAACGCAATCCAAGCTGCAGCTTGTGGAGGCCCTGAAGTTTATTCAGTATAAAAGAGAAGGAGCTGCTGCTAAAGTGTTCTCCATGCAGGCCCTGGCTCTGCAACTTGCTTTTCCTATTGGTCTGAAATAGCCAGTTGATCTTTAGTTCATATAAAACAGACCAGATGTGGAGAACCAGGGAGATGTCTGTATTATATGTCTGAATAAGATAGGTGCCTCACCTTACCTGCTGATATTATTCGGTCTGACTACACGAAGTTAAATCAAAGGAGGCTGTTAGAAAAAACCAAGCAGGGAATAAAACAATGACAAAGATTCATCAAGAGAGAATATCAAGGGTGCTGGAGGGATTATTGATCAGGAAATGCCTACCTACCTGGCTCAAGACAGGTTAACAGATTTATTTTCTCAGGGCCAGAGTTTAGGATCAAACGGACATTAAACCTTTAAAGCCCGCTGCCTAGATAGGAAGTGTGGGGGGGAGCAGACAGCAGTTGCTGAAGGTGAGTCTCTGCCAGTGGGTATGCCTATACTGCATTTGGGAGATATGACTGCAGCGTGTGTAGACATACCTGAGATAGCTTTAATCTAGCTACATCAATCTAGCTAGAGATTCTGAGAGAATGCAGCTGTGCAGTCTGTCTCTCTCAGCCCAGAGATAGTGATAGCTGGACTGAGTGTAGTGTAGCAAAACTTGCAAGGAAATGATAAAATTTAGATGAGAAGAGACGTGTGTAGCCTTTCATTGTTTTAACCCTTTTTCTCTGCTTGCTAGATACCTTTGGATGAATAAACAATATGAGAAGAAGCTGATTTGGGGTCACGTTAAGCAACTGTGGGCCACAGGTTCCGAGAGAAGTTTTTTTTGCAGGTGTCCAGTACAGCCGGGCCTGTTGTATTACACGGTTGGGGAACGTGGGCTGCAATCTAGAGACGCACTCCAAGACAGTTGAATTGTGGGGTTCCATCCTCAAGAGAGGTGAAAACCAAGTCTGTCACCTGAGAGCTGCACTCAACAGGGCCTGTGAAGGGAACTGAAATGCAGCTTGCCCTGTAACCATGACACCATCTGCTAAGGCTTTTGGGGAAGGCTGAGGGCTTCGTTGATAATGGGATTCTGGGTGTGGTGGTCTACTGTTTGGATGTTTACGTAATCTGGCTATTTAATTTAATTTTGGTGTGTGTCCGTGTGTGCTTTGTTATACTGCTGAGTAGTTATTCTTTGTATGGATTGTTATTTTAAATAATTAAGGCCCCTAGAGATATGGATGGATGTTTTGTAGGGTGGGTCTTTTTTTAAAATTTAAATCAAAATAAATAAAAGGGAGAGCCTTGCATCCTTGTTGGAGCCTTCAAGTACTGCATTTTTCCCTACTTCTTCTTTTTACTTTAGAGGCTTTGCATTGCAGACACCATCCTTCTGGATGGAACAGCAGTTGGTATCATACAATCATAGAAATGTAGGGTAGGAAGAGACCTCAAGAAGTCATCTAGTCCATCCCTCTGCACTGAATCAGGATTAAATGTACCCAGACCATTCCTGATAAGTATGTGTCTAACCTGTTCTTAAAACCCTACAGTGGCAGGGATTCCACAACCTTCTTAGTTAATCCTATTCCGGCACTTAACTATCCTTATAATTGGGACGTTTTTCCTAATATCTAACCTAAATCTCCCTTGCTGCAAACAAAGACAGTTACTTCTTGTCCCATCCTCAACGGATGTGGAGAACAATTGATCACTAACCTCTTAATCACAATCTTTTACATATTTGAAGATTATCATGTCCCCGCTTAGCTTTCTTTCAGTGACCATATTTAAGTAAGTAGGTGAGCTGATGTTCTGCACAAAGTACTCCATCTTATTCCCTGGTTTGAATTCACAGCACTAGTGCAGGGAGTGAGAGATCAGGGCCAGGCATCAAAAGCCGATATCGTCAATGCACAGCACTGCTAGCTCAGCTGTTGTTTGGTTTAGTCTAAGAATGATCTCATTTTAAAAATTCTTCAGTCTTTAAACATTAAATATTTAGAAGCCTGTTCATGTTCTTGCTTTCCAATTCCAATCGCTGATATTTGCATGCAGGCTGCAGTAGACTTGTCCATTTTTCTAGACTGTCCAAATACTCTTGTTTTTGTTATTGTTCATTCACTATCCTCAGCATGATTGGTGCGGAACCAGACCTAAATTAGACTAAGATCCTTGCCCTGTGGAAGTTACAGCCTAGAAGCAACTGTCTACAACAGTCTATAGGACTTACTGTTCACAGTTGGAATTTTCCAAATAAAGCTTGGTATGAAATATGTGGAAAGTTAGAAATACCTTATTTCTTCACTTTAAAATATTTGCTCCTATCTTATCTCATAAAACAGGCAATGTCATGAGCACTCTTTGTTCTCATCAGAATAATTCAGATATTGAGCTGCCTTCAGTAGTTTTCATACCTTTTATATAATTTTTCCATCAGCCCATCTTTTAGCGAAATGATGTGTAGTGCATTAATGATGGGATATTTGGAGGCAGCATTGAACTGTAACACATAGGAGGAATCAGATATACTATTTTAAGTGTAGTGGGTGGGTCTTCAATGCAATTCTTATGCAGGGAAAAGTGATTTCTGGAGGGATCCCTAGTATAGCAGCAAGCCAAGTTATATATTGCTGAATATTAAGCTTATTGGACATTCTTAGCTAATAAACTTGATAATGAGTTAGAGAAATGCTACCCCCACTATTACAATGGAAGATGACAGAGTTATAGCGAAAGATTGTAAGAGCTGTTCAGCTGCCCAGAGGAAATAAGAACAAATGTACAAGACTGTATGGGAATTTCCATGATGATAAAATCAGAGCAGTGAGGAATTCCCCCAGAGCTCTTATTACTGTGCAAGGATAAAAGGATTCCCTTTTTAAGCAGCTGTGTGCGAGTTGTACAAGGTTAAATTACTGCTCTTTCATTCCCATTCATGCAGCCTCTAGTAATTTTTTCCATCAATAATGGTTACAGTATAGTATGAAATTTTTCATTTTACATTGTGGGTGAGTATATCTGAAGCTGGCAGGCCTAACTGTGATGGGAAATGAAGGTCTCTGATAAGCCAAAGGTAATGTGCACTGTGTTGCCGGCAACAGCAAAGCAGGCCTTCTCCTGCTACTTCACCTTGACCTGAAATACTGTACCAGAATCTTCCTGGGACAAGAGGGCAGGGATAGTAAAACCAGTGTTCATGCTGATTCAGTAGCATCCATCTACTGTGCGGTGAAGACTTACAATGCTCAGTTCTGTAGTGGGCCAGGCTTTATGGTATGGTTAACAGAACTGATGATGGTGGTGATTTAACAGGCTCATGCAGTTGTTCCAATACCTAGTTTCTGCTTTCCCCCCATCTTATTTGCCAGTGGTTTTCAGACATGCTCTGCGGTGGCCTAAATCTATTCCCATTGAATTCAATGATAAATTTCCCATTGACTTCAATGGGAGCAGCATTAGGCCAATATTGAGTGCTTTTGAAAATTCCACCCAAAGGGAGAAATTCACCCATTAGCACAGAACCCACTCAGAGGCTTTTGTGCCATGGGATTAAAATCATACCCCTGCATAGGCACATATTTGTAGCTGAGCAACTGTGCAAGGGGACCTATGCAGTGAGGAGGTGGCCCCCATATCCGCTCTGAATACGCTTGTGTGAAGGAGAGAGTTCAGGATGGGGCCATTGGCTCCAATGTTACACAAATCCAGTGGCTAGGAATCCCCATGTACAAGGTGTGGAGGTACTGTGGACATTATTTCAAACTAAAGGCTGGAATAGCAGCCATAGCAGGGTTGCACTGTCATTGACTTGGGGTTGGATACTATCCTCTTCAATAGCTCCACACACAACAGCTTTTTTATTAATAAATTCCAAAGCCAGAAGGTGCCGCTGTGGTCATCTATAGTCTGACCTGCTGCATAACACACGCCATAGAACTTCCCCCAAATAATTCCTAGAATCAACCTTTTGAAAAATATCCAATCATGATTTTAAAATTGTCACTGATGGAGCATCCCCCACAACTCTTGATATGTTGTTCCAATGATTAATTACTCACTGTTAAAAAAAATTACCGTATTTCCTATATGAATCTGTCTAGCTTCAACTTCCAGCCATTGCCTTGTGTTATCCCTGTCTCTGTTAGACTGAAAAGTCCATTTTTAAATATTTGTTTCCCATATAGATACTTATGGACTGTAATCAAGTCACCCCCTTAACCTCCTCTTTCTTAGGCTAAACAGATTTTGCTCCTGGACCCTATCACTATAAGACATGTTTTCTTATTTAATCATTCCCATGGCTGTTCTCTGAACCCTCTCCAATTTATCAACATCCTTCTTGAATTGTGGACACCAGAACTGGACATGGTATTCCAGCAGCCATTGTGCCAGTGTCAAACACAGATGTAAAATAACTTCCCCTACCCTTACTCAAGATTTTGCCCTGTTTATGCATCCAAGGATTGCTTTAACTCTTTTGACCAGTGTTGAACTGGGAGTGCATGTTCAGCTGATCATCCACTACAGACCCCAAATCTTTACTCTGACTTGGCCATGTGGATTGTCTGTAATAATTCTTGATTCACCTATTTATTTTGGTTGCTTCTGTTGTGGCACATTTCCTCTTGCCATTGTTATACGCACATGCAGATCAGTACTATAGGATTTGGGGCAGAGAGAGAGGTGTATTTGTTTGATATTTTGAATCAAAATTCAAGCCTTTTGCCAGAAGCCCAGCACGTATGGGCTAATGATCCCTTTTCTCCTCGCACAGTGAGGACTGCAGGGCATTTATAGTATGGATCTTTGTGGCTGTACTTTATATCCTACACAAAGTTTTTAAAATCTGTTTCCCAAACAGAGTTAGACAATGAGCACTTTTCACTGAATTTCCAAACAGTCATTCTGTCAGCTTCAGCCTTAAGAACGGATTCCCATTTGTGGAAGTACTTTAACTTTTTTTTTTTTTTTTTTTTTTTTTTGAGTATGCTGCCATAAGATTGTGTTTATACATAAAAATTACTTATGTTCCTGAGGAAAGAACACTCGCTTCAATTGGGGTAATGGTCCTAGTGAATCTTTTATGGCTGGCAAGGGATTCTGCAAGATGCTTTATCCATAAGTACTGAAAAATGACAGCCTTTCAGATGGGTTATTGGACATGTATAAGAATCCAATATTTGCTTCTTCTGTAAAATGGTGTTGATTTAGTTATTCCCTTAGATGAGAGGAGAAAAGAAGAGTCTGGCTCCATAAATCAAAAGAGCCTCAATAAAGGTTTGTGAAGGGGGGAGAAATGTGAGAGAGGGAGAGAGTAATTAAAGGACAGACTGATTGTCAATTGTGTTAAATTAATCATGAGCTTGGTGATGTGGTCTATTTTCAGTTGTGTGTTGGGCTGAGACAACCAAGCTAATTTCACTTCGGATTTTATATTGCATTTAATCAGTGGTCCAAGCTGAGACAAAGTTATTGTTTCATCTATTAAACTGCTTCACCCTATATCTGTTCTTTATGATTCTGTGTTCAATATGCATGTAATGTCGTCTTTTCTTTATATTGCTCTAGCTCCACAGTTTGAAACCCAGTGCAGTTATGTAGAAGCTACACTTGAAGAGTTTTTGGCCTGGACTTGTGAACAGCCTACTCATATCTCTGGACCATTCAGTTGTTTCGATTCTTCCAAATATTGGGCATATGCTGACTATAAATATATTGCTAGAATATTTGAAGACAAGACAGAAATTTTCAAGGTAAACTTAATTTTTACCTTCTACTCAGGACTATGCAGGAAAATGTCCTAAAGGTGCTGGTTAATTACTGTGATTTATTATAGCTTTTGAAATCTGTCTAGCCTTTTCACTTCTCTATTCCTTTGACCAGTTTTTTAGTTTTATTGGATACTTATTTATTTTGATTTCAGTCTAACAAAAATATCAAACCAAACAGCACCCATCTCAAGCTTGGAATACTCCTGTTACACATTTTAAAACACAGCAATATAAGTGTTACAAAACAGCACTTCATTTCTTCCTGCCACCCAACCACATATAATTTTGTGCCTGATCTAGACACTACTGAAGTTAATGGGTGTCTGTTTCTCCACTGACTTTTGTGGCCTCTGGACCAAGACCCTAATTTGCCATTTATGTGACCTCTACAGCTTAAAACCTCCACTGCTTTTTTTTAAAGATATCATATTAGTGGAATAATCAAACCTCATACTCAAACTGTTGGCATGCATGATAGTTTACAAACCTAGGCTTTGATGCTACAGTTGGATTCATGCAGGCAGACCCTTGCACAAGTGTGCAGTTCCAATAATGTCAGTAGACCTCCACTGGCCCAAGGATCCCATCTGCATAGATCCAGTTGCAGCGTTAAGACTTTAATACAGTTTCACTGCAATTTTATTCAGCTGCATACTGATTCAGGAGGCGCACAGTTCCTCATTAAATAACACTTTAAGGCCAGTGCACAAGTGTTTGCAGGATTATGCCCTTACTGTCCATGAAAATACTAAAATACACAAGAGTAGCCCATTCTTGAAAGAATGAGTATGCATCCAAGCCAAAGTTTTGGAACACATTGCAGTTTTCTCCTGTCCCTCCCTGCCTGCACGCTTGTACAGCATGTCAAACGCATTACCAGTGTTTAATAAATAATACAGTACGAGCTGCACAAATATAAATATTAGGGTGTTTACTCTCTGCAAATGTCAGCATGATTCATGAGGGGAATTCTCTCTGGCTAAACAAGATTTGAAGCTCCAGCACCATTTCATGCTTTCCCAGACCCAGCATGACTGCCTCGAATTTTGGCCTCTGCTCCAGTGGACCCTTAGTTTTATGGCACAAGATTATATAAAATAACCATATGCAGAACATCTACCTAAACTGCTACTTCAGTGGGTCAATAAAAATGTTCTTGAGGGAAACAATTGCCATCCCACCCACGTACGTACATAATTAGGGATCTAAGAATCTTCTCTACTCATCGCATGCTGACTGCACTGGCATCAGAGTGAAATCCTGCAGTCCACTAGAGAGTTGGCAGGAATTGTCAAACACTACTGCACTGATGCATCACCCAAAAGTATTATTTGTAGTAATTCTCCCCTGTTCTCTTATGAATTTGATGCTAACACCTTTTTTACTTAGATTTTATTTAGATTTACCTAAGGTGACTTGAAGGAGAAAAGAAGGCTAACTACACTGTTATTTATAGTGATTAATAGGGCCATTTAGAAGTTGTTTGAAATTTTAGATTGCACTGTTTATCATTTACAGTTGTGTGGGTTAAGGTAATGATTCCATTATTCTAATCTATGAGCAGCATCTAGCATCTTACATTTTTTTGTTTCAGTTGATATTTTATTACAGCATTTGAGATATAAATCATCAGCAAGATATATGCATGAAGTTTAAATAGAAATGAGACCTTTTAAAGTGATATACGGGTACAGATTAACTTCATTATAAGTCGAAAATGAAATAAATGTAATTCACAAGTAATGTGCCATCTGTTATGGTTGGAACACCTTTTTGAGTGCATTTCTTCTTGCTGTGGCTTTTTTATTGTAAAAAAGAAGCCCATTGTGTCAAGATTTCAGTAATCCTACCAATTTCTTTTCAAATCATTGGTTAAAAAATGTTTTACCCACAATCGCTTCAAGTATTTACTATGGGTGCAGCATTTTCAAAGAGTTCTTTTAAATCTAATATTGATAGTGCACACAATCTTTCCATTTAAATTGTAACAAAATATAAAAACTATTTAGGTGTGAGATTAAAGTGTAGAGATGGCTATTACGCTTAGCTTTATCACTGAAATAGTTCTATTGGATTTTAAATTTAATGGCTGTGGAAAGCTACAGGAGCAATTTTTCCTTTCTGATGTCTTGCTGGTTTTGACAAATGTTTATATTAGGCTTTTTAAAATTTTTAAATTTTTTTTAAATTTATTTTTTTAATTATTGTCTCTAATAATAGCTCATTTATTTTTGAGGATTCCCCAATATTGAGTCATGGCAATAATAATTAGCTATGTTACTTAACATCTATTGATCTCAAAGCACTTTACAAAGGAGGTATCATTATCCGCATTTTACAGATGGGGAAACTAAGGCACATCCAACATCAAAGCCATCCAACAGGCCAGTGGCAGAACTGGGAATAGAATTTAGATCACCTAAATCTCAGTTTTAGGGCTCTATCCATTAGACAATATTGTCTGCTCCAGGATAAATATTTTCTAATAGACAAATCCTCTGCCCACCTGCTAGCCAGACTGACTAGGGTGCACTCTGATCAGGTAGTTAGGCTGGGGGTGCAGATAGGAATCCTTTGCCCCAAACCAGGGGAAACTATTCTGTAGAAGCCACCCAAGCCCATGCACTACGACACTATCTCCTTATATGCCTCTTGCACCAAAGAAAGGAGGATGGGAGGATCCAAGCAGTGGTGGATTCCTGTGCCACCCTCCTTTGCAGTTGTACTTTTGTCCTGCACCATCTCCCTTTGTAGCAGAACTGCATCAGGTCCACTGCCAAGGATGCCTCCATAGCTGCACAGGTAGGGCTAGCTCCATTATACAAGAGGAGGAGGAATTTTTAGAAATCAAGAATGGAGAATACAAAAAATTTAGCCACTGGGGTGGAAAGAGAGGAAGGGCTGAATGCTTTGGAAATTGGGGTGGAAGTAGTGACAAGATGTTTAGGAAAAAAGAGGGAGAAGTCAAAGCTGCCACATATATAACAGAACTGGTTGAAAAAGACAGTGAAAAGTTTTTATGAAAATTTTGTTCCTTTCTTATGTTGAAATTTCAAATGTTGACATTTTTCAACTAGGAATTCTGAGCCTGAGCAGATTGTAGAAGAACGGAAACAGGAGGATGATGAGGGTATAGGAAGAAAAATAAGAAGCTCAGCTTACATGTTGGACAGACATTTAGATATAGGGACAGGGCAGGCATGGAGAGGTAGATTTCTTTGTCTTCTGTGTAGACAATCAGGGTGCACGGGGTCACCCAAGGATAAGATTTAGAGGGAGAAGAGGAGCAGAGACTTCTAGATCCCAGTAGGGAGAGAAATAGGAAGAACAGCAAAAGATGAAAAGGAAAGAGTGATCAGAGAGGTAATGGGAGAAGAGAAATACAAGAGAACATGGCCACAAAAGTCAAAGGATGACAATGTCATCGCTCACATCAATAATTTTGTCTCTTTAACAGGATGTAATGTGGTCTGATTTTGGTTTCCCTGGAAGAAATGGAAAGGAAAGCACATTGTGGATTGGCTCTGCAGGAGCAAACACTCCTTGTCATTTGGATTCCTATGGCTGCAATTTAGTCCTACAAATACAAGGAAGGTAACCAGAAATACTTACATTTGTGCCAAATTTACAGAGAGAACTTTTATTATAAACCAGCCGTCAGGTATTTTAATTGTTAACTGTGCAAACATTTTAATATTCTGAAGCTCTCTCTGATCCAGGACAGCCAAGATTGTTTTTCTTTGGGAAGCAATGAAATGTTTGAGGGCTAGCCTTTAATTGGAGGTTTGGCATGTAATTTACATTTTGTTGTGTCTGAGGACTTTGTTTACTTACTTTTTAAAAAAGTCATTGTAAATTATACAGGAAACAGGTTGTACTGGGCATATTTTATACATTTAAAATAAATAAATATTTTGAAACATCACTAGTTATAAGTTGAGCAGGTTGGGGTTAGGAGGCCAGGAAGGTTTGTTTTTGTTTTTTGTAATTATAAAAAGATGAAAATAAATTACTCTAGGCAAAAGTCTCTAATAATCTGTTAAAATTAATTTAAAAGGGAAACAGAATAGTAGCAGCCAACTCTGAGGAAAGTTAAAAGAGACACTCAGTGCTTGAAATTCAGATTTGGGGCCTCTTTTTTGTTCTGTTTGCAAATTCCATGCAATGCTTTCTCTTTTTCCTAGAGTATTTGCTTGTTTCATTTAAAAAAAAAACAAACAAACTGTAAACACAACCCCAATTAGCAGCTCTCCAATAACAAAGCAGTTTGCATATACTTGTATCAGGCATTCCAGTGTACTGTCCGGGTGGGGCAAAATATCTTGCAAGTGGGATTTTAATATGATTAACAAACTACTGTGTTTTAGGAAGAAAGATAGTCTTGTGATTCAGGCATAGGACTGGGAGTCAGGAGTTCTGGGTTCTCTTCTGGTTCTCCCATAATCTTGCTGCAAGGCCTTTATCTCAGTGTCCCCATCTTTCAAATAGGATTAGTTATACTTAGTTTGCATGTGTGTTTTCACTGATGGTTGTGAAGAAATTTGAGATCCTCAGGCAGGAGGCATGATAGGCCCAATTCAACAAACACTATCGACCATAGTGCTTATTACCATGAACAGTCCCACGGATTTCAGAGGTACTACGTGCTGTCATAACCATGTAGTACATGTTTGGGGGATCAGCTGCGTCATAGAATTGTCATAGAACTGTCCTGATAGTGTATACACTTCAGAGTTACAGTCTGGAATGTTAGACAGAATTCTGCATTTGCTCTGCAGATTTGTCTGCCTTTCCAAAATTACTTCCTCTCTGTCTGGTAAAACAAAGTCCCTGGTTCTATTTGCTTGCTCCTCCGTGACAGAATAAGCATAAAACTTTCAAGTAGACTGGAAACACAGTCCTTTTCCTCTTCAGAACAATGAGAAAGTAAAGCTTTCAACTAGACTGCACGCTAAGACGGTTTGTGGATCTCTTGCCTCTTTACAGCAGAAATAAAAGGCTTTTTAACTGGCTGGCAAACAAGTCAGGCTATGTCTACACTTGCCACAAAATTTGGCGGCAATTGACAGGAGATGCGCAAGCTACATAGAGTAGCTTGAGTATCTCCCGTTGACTTCGTAACTTCTACTTACCGCGGCATCTTCAGTTCACTGCACTGATGGGAAATACCCTTCCCGTCGACACAGCGTTACTCCACCTGGCGGAGGTGGATTAGTAACGTCGATTTCCAGGTCAATTGAGCGGAAGTGGAGACCTGCTCAATTGATCTGGAGAAGTCGATCTGACGGCGGCAAATTTGCCATTGTCAGTGTAGACATAGCCTCTGTCTTTACAACCCAAAACAGGCTTACACTGAAGTTACTGGTGCTGCCTCTCCAGTAAAGCCACTGAGCTACCACTAGCCCTTTGCTGCTAACTTGCACTTCCTCTTATGTGTTTCAGACTGGCTTCTTGAGAGGCTAACAGGCTACTGCTGTATTATGGTCCTGCTCATTTAACCCTTGCCTTCCTACACAGAACCCTAGCCTGGAGCCCCAGGGCTTTCTAACCTAATCACTCTGTTATCCCTTCCCAGAGCCTTTTGGTTGCACAAAATATTTCTGTAATTGAGTTTTGGAATGTAGGTAAACTATTTATAATAAAAATTCTCTCTGGTGCCAGCAATTTACCAATAGCTTTTATTATCTGTACCAAGAAATGTCGGTAACCTGTGGTACCCCCATCTGTGCTTATCTCTCTGGTTCTGGCTACTTTTTCTATTCCCTTCTCTTCTGGTTTTATGCCACTTGGCTTTCTTCATGTCTCATTTTAAGATCTGTGACTTAGAACTGATAACCCGATTCACTAGGCAAATAAGTAAGAGCTAAGTAGCATGAAAATAGGAGGGGAGCAAGAAGTGGGGAAGCAGCCAGAATCTGGAAGTAAGAGGGGAGCAGCCCAGATTGTTCTAACCTTGCTTCAATGTGCTGCCATCTGTTTTTTTCCAGTCCACAGTGTCAGTAAATGTGTGGGTCGCTGCTGTATTGATTAGATGGCTACTCTTAAAACATTTAATAAATTCACCATTTGGGCTATTACTTTAATTATTCCAGCTCCGTTTATTTCCATCACATAATGTATTCTCCTTATAAATTTGTTATTTATGTGCCTGTTTACTTTGCCTCGTATATTATCTATTCAGCATTATGGAAAAATATATACAGAAATTACCTGGTAAGAAGGTTTACTTATATTATACATAAAACTGACACTCTAAGGTCTGGCATACTCAAATTTTTCAGTGCCGCATGTGTAATCTAAATAGATTGTAAACTCCTTGGGATATGGTCCATCTCTTCTGTTTGTTCTGCACAGCAGAGTGCATGCTGATGTAGTACCTTCACCCCTGGTCACATATAGAAATTGAACCTGGGACCTTACAGTTCAAAGCATAGCTCTCTGCTACTATAGCTAAGGTGTTAGCTCTGTTTGTAGGGAGCAGTAGTAGTAGGCTCTTATTCACTATGTGTACTAGCTACTAGAGAGGTCATGACCCTTACATAGTTTGTTATGCTGACAATGCTGAATAAATAATATAGATCTAACTGCTAATCAAGCATGCTGTGTTGGTCCTGGGATATTAGAGAGACAAGGTGGGTGAGGTAATATCTTATAAGACCAGCTTCTGTTGGTGAGAGAGACAAGCTTTTGAGCTACAGGGAGTTCTTTTACAGATCGGGGAAAGGTACTCTGGGGGCTAGTCTACACTTAAAACTTATAGCGGCACAGCTGCATCGGTACAGCTGTGCCTCTGTAAGAACACGTGTGTAGCCACGTTATGTCAATGGGCGAGAGCTCTCCCGCCAACATAAAACCACCTCAGCAAGCGGCAGTAGCTATGTCAGTGGGAGAGCGTCTCCTGCTGACATAGCACTGTCCACACAAGCGCTTATGCTGACTTAATTTAGGGCACTCAGTGGGGCGGGTTTTTTTTCACACCTCTGAGCAACAAAAGTTTTTGGCCAGCATAAGTGCTAGTGTAGACAAGACCTACAGTGTAGACTAACCCTCAGAGTATCTTTCCCAGGCCTGAAGAGCTCTATGTAGCTTGAAAGCTTGGTGCTCTCACCAATAGAAGTTGGTCCAGTAAAAGATATTACCTCTCCCACCATACTATACCATACTATGGTATATACCAACTATGGTATATGAGCACAAAGTTGTTATGGATCAGTAAATTAAATAACAATGAACTTTCTGTGATTAACAGGTGAATAAAAGAAAATGTAGAGAACAACATGTAGCAGAATATCAAAATTATACTCCCATTACTATCAACATCACAATACATACAGTGGCCTTTACTTATAGCAAGCAGAGTTATTGCAGATAGTCAATTAATTAATTAATCAAAATATATTTACCTAATGAAAATTTAATCTTCATCCATGAGATCATGGTTCATAGGACAAACATCCAGTGTTATAAATGCTCTGAGTATTTGCAGGTACTGCAAGGTGATGTAGAAGGAAGGAGAAACTAAATGGAAGAGCTACAGACTTTTTTTTAATTCCCTTTGCAAAAATAATTGTTGAGAAGCAGTAAATCTTCCTTTTAGTTAAAAATCTGTAGAATATTTTTAAACCATTTTTAGTAGAACTGCCTGTAAGAACTGCATATGTTCTTACTGTGTAGGAGACTCAAAAAGCAGGCAGATATATGTTTTACTGAAAACCTTGTGATTGCTTTTAGTCATCCATCGTAACAGGCATGTAGTTAAACAACTTCTATCTTCTCTCTCCTTTCAGGAAAAAATGGCACCTTTTCCCACCTGGTGACACCACTTTCCTTTATCCTACTAGAATCCCTTATGAGGAATCCAGCATCTTCAGCAAAGTCAACATTGTCAACCCTGATCTGAAACACTTTCCTCAGTTCAGGAAAGCCCATGCCCATGTGGTTACACTCCATCCGGGACAGGTACCATTCACACTTAGACTTTACATTATTTTGGAACTTTTAGTAAATCGTTTAGGCTGCTAAACCAGAGCTAGGAAAAGACAACTGCTCAGCTTTCCCTTTCCTTCCCCCAGCATCCTTGGGATTTAATACAATCATCTGGATAGAGTAACTTGTTTTGCTCACTGTTATTGTTTCACCTGCCGTTTAAATGAGAACCATGAAGACTTCGAGGTCTAGCTCAAAAGGCTGCCTCGCTTCATAGATGTCTTCCTGCAAGTAACTAAATAGCCTCAGTTTAAAAAAGTTGTTTTGAAACTTTCTAGAGCAGTACTCTAGCCTCTCTACCCTGAAACCAGCATGTTGTGTGAAGGGTACTTGATTAATGAGTAGGCAGAGCTAGCAAAGAAAGATGTTTATATTATGATGGTGAGGAATAACCTTCACCATGGAAACAGTTGCCCAACTTGTTGCTGTAGTAGCAGAGTATTTATAATGATGATACTTGCACATGTAGTGCACTTCATTGAAAGATTGTATAGCATTTTACAAGGGTAACCCTATTTTACGGATGGAGGAACCAAGGGACTGAGAAACTAGTCTTTGAAAATCAAGATCACACAGCCAGTCAGTTGCAGAATAGGAATAGAAGCCAGGAGTCTCAACTCCTAGTCTCTTGCTCTAAACACTATCTTCTTCCCTATATAACATGGTCTGGATTTTCATAATTGTAAGGCCAGAAGGGATCACTGTAACCATGTATCTGATCTCCTGTATTGCACAGGCCACAGAACTTCCCCCAAATAATTCCTAGAGCATATTGTTTAGAAAAACATCCAGTCTTGATTTTAAAAATCGTCAATGATGACCCACCATGACGCTTGGTAAATTGGACAAATGGTAAATTGGTAAAATTGGTAAATGGACACCATGACCCACCATGACTCTTGGTAAATTGTTTCAATAGTTAATTACTCTCACTGTTAAAAATGTATGCCTTATTTCCAGTCTGAATTTGTCTAGCTTCAACTTCCAGCCATTTACCACATTAGTTACGCATTTTCTTACATTTCGCAATGCACATTCTTATAACGTGCTCCTGAAAAATAGAGATTCTAAACCTTTTCAAAGTAACTTTTTGTGTGCATAGCATATTAATAGTTAACTGTTTAGAGTGCAAAAAACTAGATGAATGTTTTTGCCATTGCCCTCCCTACGGCAATAATGTGTGGGGGTGGGGTTGGTACTAAATTACAAATTTTTGCTTAATATCCGTAAAACTGTGTGTTTATTTAGCATAGCATTATCTACAGTGCCAAGCACTGGTATTTCAATTTATAATCTGTCTGAATGATCCAGTATGATGATGACTCTATGATATGATCTTAATTAGGCTTAAACCAATTACAAATTAATCTTTGTTAAGAATTGTTAAGCTCAGTGCGTCTCTCTCACACACACACGCACACACAAGTGAGGAAATGCCTCCATCCATTCTACAGCAGGCAATCCCATCCAGTACTCGTCAGCCACAAGGATGGTGGTTACTGGCTTGGAACCTTTATTGTTTAAGTGAGCAGGAGGGAATAACCTCAAAGGATGCCTTTGTTAATGATTGAGAAGATTCCTAAATAATACTTTGATTCTGCTGAGTCTCTCTCTTTCAGATGGGAATTAATACAATTACTTTAGAATTTGTAATCAGATTTATTCAGTGGTGATTTATAGTAATCTCCACTCCTTCTTAGAGAGTGAATAAAATATTTTGGATTAGATACTGTAACAATGCCGGATCAAAAAATAAAGACAAAACCGTATTCAGGAAAGCAACTGCATGTAGGCTGAGTGCAGCTTTGAATATCAAATAAACTTAATGTTGCTAATGCCACCTTCTGGCCAATGTGTTTAATTTAGTCAGTTTGCTGTAAGCAATTTTCTGTGCTCATTTGCAAAGTTTAACATAGTGTCTCTCAGTAATACATTGGGACTACATTATATATTGGTATAACGTGTTTTGATTATAACAGCTAAGCTCTTTAACCTCTTATCACTGGAAGAATAGGATTCTAATCCCAATTTAACTAGCTGTATAAAGACTGCATTAGTTTTTTTAAAAACTTCTGTTCAAATGTAACTTGTGGCTGTGGCCTAAATTTCTAATGAAGCGGCAGTGCAACCTCCAATTTTGCACCCACAATTAATTTTGGATGCAAGTGATAACATTGACATAACTGTTCGGAGGGCCAGCCAGGTAGCTGGAAGTCTCAAATCTAGTATTGGCAGACCTGCAAGTGACTGGACTCACCAAATTGCAAGCTCAAACAATTGCATGCAAATTTGCAAAATTTCATGGGCAAAGTTAGAGACCGTTTTTAAAAATGTGGCCCTAGACATCTACTTGATTGTTCCACAGAGGAGAATCACAAGTGCAGACCAGAGGTTGGTTGAGTGACCGCTGATGCACTCATTCACCGAACCTATGTGTTTTCACCCAAAACACTGCTGTTCTGGTGTCTTGATTCACAGATGATTTAATGTTTCCAAAAAATACAAAAAAAATTCTTTAAAAAAAAAATTAAAAAAAAAAGACAAGCCCGAGCCACATCCTGTTCTCCCTTCTCCTCTGCTTTTTCCCTGGTCTCTTTCAAGCATGATAAGAAGCTTAATTTAATGCCTGAAATACTTTAAGATGCTATATAAGTGCAGAGTATATATTGATCGTTGTTTTCCTTTGCTCCACCTCCCCTATTGTTACTGCTTCCTCCTAATTTCTCAGGCTGTGGTGGTCTTTTCATTACACCCCACATTTTAAGTGACTATAATAAAGAATCACAGAAAGAGGCACTATCTTCCAACACTGAAGAAGGAGCTTTATCAGCATAAGGAAAACTGGATAAGGAATCATTAACTGTCCTCTGTCTTCCTCTCTTCCTCTGCTTCACCTAGACATTTTCACAATTCGCCTCCTGCCTGGCTTTCTGCTAAAATTGTAAAGAAACAGTATGTGTCCTCACACCAGCCAGTTTCCACAATCAGTAATTCTGCTAAGCTCTTGGTGGCAATGACTGTCTTTGTTCTGTGTTTGTACAGCACCTAGCACAATGGGTCCATGACTGCGGCTCCTAGGTGCTATTGGAATACAAATAATATCCAAAACAACACTGTGACTTCAGGTGGGGCCAGGTCTTGAACCCTTTTCTTTGTTCTTACCCAGCCCTCATGCAGGCAAAACTCCCACTGATTTCAATGAGGGTTTTAACTGAATAACCAGCTTTTTAAACTGATTTAGAACTTCAGGAATGAGCTCTGAGTAGTAAGCAGCAAGAGCAGATAAATTCTTAATAAACAAAACTCCTGTCTCTATATAAATGCCCTTGAAATAAAGAGCAGGTCAGGAATACAAGAAACATAATATATTCACGCTCTTGTTAAAAGTCAGTAAAATGTTCAAGCTCAAAGAGTGTGTTAAAATATTTAAAGGGATTTTAATGAAAAGGTGATTTTTCTGTAAGAGTTTAAATGATTTTAGCTAAGGGAGAATTCAGAAATGTCAGATGTGGCAGAGTATACCATGTGATTAATATGAAGAAAACAACGCTTTTCGCGGAGGGGGGTGTGTGGGGATCTCTGCAGAGCAGCCTCTTTCAGTGCCTATAGTAGGCTCTTGCTAACAAAGTGGGGCATCTCTGGTTCAGTTAAACATCAGAACAATCCTATCTGCTACAGAAAAGTTGGATGAGAGGGAGAAACCAGTAGTGGATTTATGCCATTATTGATGATGAGCTGCCAGAATAGGTTGCCTCAAAACATTTTCCACCTCAGTCAGCACAATATGTGAAAAATCCCTGGTTGAATCATCCCGTCACCTTCCCCACGAAAAAATCCAACAGCTCTACTCTTCCCTGTACCCCACAAAAAGGAAATCCACTAACTATGCACTCTCCCCTCCCATTCCATCAATCCTTCCATCCTCTGGCCTACTACCTCTCGACCCACCATGCTTTCCCCACCCGGTACCTCACCCGGGCTCCTGGGGGACGTGGCTCAGCGTTCACGTCACACTCCGTCAGTACCTAGTCTGAGCCGGGGAAGCTAATGATCAAACCAGTGCACCACATGTGGTGATGAATCGTGGTCATGTGCCATCTGAGGCACATTGCGCATACACTAAGAAGGAGACCGAGGCTCCTCAAAGTAGCTCCCCTACCTAGTACCACTGCTGCAGTTGTGGTGGCAGCCCAGTTCTCCTGCAGTGCGTGACGTGTGAGTTAGCATAAAAGAGGCCAAGCTGCTGTGGATTGGGGGGCGGGGAGACTACGTGGTGTGCCACCTGCCCCCACGTGCACTTAGGGTACATTTACATTGCAATAAAAACCCACGGCACCAAACTTCAGAACCTGGGCCAATTGAGTTGGGCTGGGGCTGCAGAGCTAAAAATAGCCTTGTAGACCTCTGAGATCCACCCCCTTTGCAAGGTTTCAAAGCCCAGGCTCCAGCCTGAGCTGAATGTCTACACTGCAATGTTTAGCCCCACAGCACGAGCGCTGCAAGCCCAAGTCAGCTGTCCTGAGCCAGCCCTGGTCAGGCTGCGGGTCTTTTATTACAGAGTAGACGTATCCCTAGAAGCTCTGGTAAAGGATGCAAGAATCTTGCATCTGTCGGCGTTTCCCACGGTTGCAGCAATCGTGGGTGCACTCAGGGAGGGAGACCCTTGTAACAAGCTGAGCTGGCCTTGGAATTTTTAAATTATGTTGCAGACATTTTTTGCCACTTTCCCACCGAAGATCTTCTATGTATCACTTTCTAGGGCAATTACCCAATATCTCTTTGTGACAAGCAGTGATTACTTGGGTTTACATACTTCACTCCTCAGGAGGCTCAGCCATTTCTTTAAAAAGTGAGAATATCACCACCTTACATTTTCATTGTATTACTTTAGCAAGATTCATTCAAGTTTATCATATTCAGTGGACATTTCAACCCATTATGTGGTTCTGGCTGTACAAATCCTCGGCATCATTCCATTTACTCTATAGATGTTCTCTCTATTTCTCTACTCTAATATTTTGCCCTTTCATTTTATCTTTTCAGACTTGTACAAATATCTTAGTTTGCCTTTATCTGCAATGAGCTTTATTTGCCATCCATTAGCCGAAATATTAAAATTATCTGAGTTGCTTCGGTCTGATTGTTCACTATTTAGTTTTGTCTCTTTCTTTCCCAGCACCTGCAACCAAGTGGTTTGAGTGAAAAGCTTGCCAACAGAGAATTCTTTCTTTCTCAGCTTGAAATTATTCTGTCTGTGCTTTGCTTTTTGGTTTAACCTTTCACTAACATCCATAGATCTGTACACTAAACATTTACTCCATTCTTTCAGTTTCACGGTGGTTCACCTGCATGTTTCCCATTGATTTTTAGATGTTGTTAAATATATATGCCCCACTTTGAAGTAGCGCAAACATATGGAACTCTCTTTTGTTTCATTTAAAGAGCTGGTGGAGTTTTTGCTTTCCTTTCTGTAAAACTAGACATTTGACAATCCCTACCTCTCCATTTCTTTCTCTGACCTGAAATATTCCCAATGTTCAGTCGGTTTAATTCCTTTAAACACTGTCCATAACTTATCTAACACATTAGGGCAGTGGTGCCCAACCTTATGACACGGAGGGCCACATAAACTTGAGCACAACCTTGAGTGGGCCAAACAGATGCTACATATTTTAATAAAATTTAAAGACCCCTGTATTGATTTATATTTTAAGTTGTGCTTGTTTTGTATGTATTTTGATAGAAACAATCTACGTACAGCATTGTCTATTTACACATGTATGCAAACTAAAATGATGTAAACATGATGACAAAATGCTAATGATCGGCTGTTAGTATGTTGTGTTGAAGCAGGCCCCAGGCCTTATGAAATGCTCTGGTGGACCATGTACGGGCTGTAGGTTGGGAACTCCTGCATTGGGGGTGGGTGAGTCCTTAATTTTGTGTGTGTGTGTTAGTGTTAGATGGGGTGGATGGGTCTTGAAAATCACCAAACAATGTGATACATAATTTATGGGCAGCCCTATACTGGTTATTTTTTGGACATACCTGTCTGTGATCACTTTTTTGCTGTTTCTTGCAACTTCCCTAAAGACTTGCCTATTCACCTTTGATAACTTCATATTTCTTGCCAACATAAATTCTGATTTTAATGATCATTTGCTTACTAAACCTAGCTGTTCTCCCTGCTGCTTATTTATGCTTCCTGGTTTTCCTCTTACACTCAAAGCTTTGTAGCTGCTCCATAAATTTTGTAAGGAAACAGTGCTGGCTGCAGATATATACATCTTTTACAATTATTACATTTTGATGTCATGGCAAGTGAAATCCCCTCTCTGGTCACGCAGCCACAGACCAGCCACTGAAAGGCCAGACTGTCTTCACAACCTTCCATTCCAGACGTCCAATTTATTTCTCCAAATAGCACCTGGTATTTAAACATTTCTGCACTTACCCATTTACATTATCTTGCTTCTGCTTCCTTGCCATTATCCTTTTCCTGGGATTTAGGAGAGCTGGGTTCTAGTCCAAGCTCTGCCACTGATTTGCTACATGATGTTGAGCAAGCCACTTCCCCTCCATGTGCGCCTCAGTTTCTCCATCTGTAAAGTGGGGCTAATGCTACTGCCCTCCCTTGTAAAACACTTTGAGATGTATATGAGAAGTGCTATAAATAGTCTTTCCCATCCTCTTCCTCCACACCATATTCCAGTGGTGCCCAAACTTTTCCTGTCGCGCCTCTTTCCCCCCTCCCCATACCAGTAAGGGAATTTGGCTTTGCCCCCACCCCAATTAATGCATAGTTGGCTCAACAGAGGAGCTTGAGCTGAGGGCTGAACTGGGGGGGTGGGGGAGGAACTGAGGCTAGAGGTGGAGCTGGCCTGGGGGCGGCGAGGGAATGAGGGAGTAGCCCGGTTGGGAACAAAGCCCCACCCACTGTTGGGGCTGGCTCAGGTCCTGCTGCAGTACCCTGAAGCGTTCCTCTGGCCCCCCAAAGGAGTGCTTCCCACAGTATGGGGACCACTGCCGTATTTCATTCAACCAGTTTCATCTTCCATTTTCTAGAACTGTAAGCAATATTTCCCATACATTCATCATTTCCAAGACCCGAAGGGACCACGTGATCATCTAGTCTGACCTCCTGTATAACACAGGCCTGAGAACTTCCCCACAATAATTCCTAGAGCAGATCTTTTAGAAACACATCCAGTCTTGATTTAAAATGCTCAGTGATGGAGAATCCACCGCAACCCTTGGTAAATTGTTCCAAGGGTTAATTACTCTCACCATTAAAAATATATGCCTTATTTCCAGTCTGAATTTGCCTAGCTTCAACTTCCAGCCATTGACTCGTGACCTCATTGACCTTTCTCTGCTCAATGGAGATCCCATCATTTGTTCCACACACACATACTTGCAGACTGTAATCAAGTCACCCCTTAACCTTCTCTTTGTTAGGCTAAATAGATCGAGCTCCTTGAGCCCATGACTGTAAGGCAGGTTTTCTAATCCTTTAATCATCCTCATGGCTCTCCGCTGAACCCTCTCCAATTTATCATCATCCTTCTTGAATTGTGGACACCAGACCTGGGGACAGAATTCCAGCAGCCATCGCGCCAGTGCCAAACACAGAGCTAAAATAACCTCTCTGCTCCTCTTTGAGATTCTCTTGTTATGCATCCAATGACGGTGTTAGTTCTTTTGGGTACAGCAGCGCACCGGGAGCTCATGCTAGGCTGACTATCTACCATGACTCCCAAATCTGTCAGAGTCACTGCTGCCCAGGATAGCGTCCCCCATCTTGTAAATACAGCCAGCGTTCTTTGTCTGGCAGTACACATTTAGCCATATTAAAACATACCATTGTTTGCTTGCCGTCAGCTTACCAAGTGATCCAGATCGCGCTGTATTCATGAGCAGTTCCCTTCCTTATTTACCACTCCTGCAATTTTTGGTGTCATCAGTAACTTTATCGTTGATGATTTTATATTTTCTTCCTCAACATTAATAAAAATATTACATAATGTAGGGCCAAGAACTGATCCCAGCGGGCCCTACTAGAAACACACCTGCTCAATGATGGTTCTCCATTTACAATTACATTTGAGACCTATCAGTCGCTTTTAATCCATTTAATGTGTGCCATGTTAATTTTATAATGGTTTAGTTGATTTAATCTACATGTCATGCAATCCCAAGTCAAATGCCTTACAGAAGTCTAAGAATATTGTATCTTCCCCTCTTCTCTGTACTTCCTTCTCCTGTTGCCAGCTAATACGTCAGAACTTTCAAGGTGAAATCCTAGTCCTGGTCAATAGACGTTTTACCAATGGGTCCAGGATTTCACCCGGCACCTCAGAGCCTGCTTCTCATTTATTCTGATGCCCATTCATGCTACTCTGGCAGTGTGAAAGGGAAGTATAAATTACACTCCTCAGTGATCACACGAAGGGGGTTTAGTGTAAATGAGTATCAGGTCTTTAGAGTTTTGCCACTGACTTTGGTAGACCAAGTTCAGACTCTAAAACTGGGTACTATATTCATAGATTCTAAGACCAGAGTGAACCATTATGATCATCTAGTCTGATCTCCTGTATAACACCAGCCATAAAACTTCCCTGAATTAACTCCATTGTGGTCAGTCGCTAGCAACTGGAGGGATTTGTAACTTCTTTGGACTTCTGCACCACGTCTACAATTTAAGACTTGGTTTGTTTTGTTTAATGGCAAGTATGGATGGTGCTGACAATTTAATGATTCGGTCTGCTTCTGCTCAGATCATCCTCTTACTCTGTTCTGTAAGCTGCATGACGTGAAGGCTATTTTCTGAATATTCTTGACCCTCAAACATCTACAGCCTTTCATTTGTTTTAAATGGAAACTTGTGAGCCGTGTTTCAGCTCATCATCCAGAATTAACCCAAGCTCATGAGTCCTGATACTGCATCCATTTATGCAAGTGCATAATTGACTTAACTGAGACAACTCATGTACATAAAGTTAAATGTGTAGGTAAGTGTTCATAGGATAGGTCCTTATCCATTTAGTTTTCTTGTCACACAGTATTGTATTATCTGAGACGGTGGTTATCTTGATGATAGGACATTCTTATAAGTAATTTGTGAACTGGCCACAGTGCAGATAAAAAATCATTGCTGCTCTTCCTCTTACTGAAGTGTATCTTTTTTTACTATCTGTCTCTATAGCCCAACCATTTCCTTACCCATTCAAAAACAGTCTTTTATGCTATTCTTGATAACCCTATGTTAATCTAGTGTTCTGCCATCTATAAAGCTAGTACTATATCAAAATAACGTTAATGTCTTTGTACAATAAAAGCCAAGATTTAAAATCAATTTTATGTCACAAATATCACACTAATATAGTAGTATAGCTCTGCTCTAAACTAGATAGTCATGATTTTAGGGAATCTTATTTTTAAAATATTCTACTAAATTTGACAAGTTTAATACGGGATAATTATTTAGCAGAATTGGAGCTGCATATACTTAATCACCTAGAAGAACATTAGAATACTGACTTCCTTGGGAAGCCAGCTTGGTAGTCTTTATAAAAAAACTGGAAAACCTACTAAATTGGAGAGTTTACAAAGAGTCTTTGCTCTGCAGGATGTGGCTAGGACTTTCTCTAAAGTCCTGCAGAGCCAGCTGGAAGCCCTTTATGCATCTGGTTCTCACTTACGGAAACAGTTATGGGGTTACGACTCTGTTTCAGATAAGAGGATTATGGATAAGAGGTTGTATAGGATTGTGTCCACTGTCCTACACAGTAGTTACTGATATTGTGAGACAGTGAAATATGAGCTTGAGGGAGAAATGAAAGTCAGACCCCCTGTGCTGTAGACCTGGCTAACCTCTTAGGTGACCTTGGGCAAATCATTTACCCTCTCTGTGGCCATCTGCATAAAAGGCATGCTGTTACCTCATAGGTGAAACGTATTAATGTTTGTAAACACTTTGAGCTTTTTGGATGGAAGGTATAATGCAAATAAATTTTAATGATTCTGGGTACAGTACGGGGCTTTGCAAATGAGACTTTTCACCATCATTTTTGCCTTAATGTTTCAAAATGGGAATACTCATCCAAGCTGCCTTTTAAATAAAGGAAATATAACTGTTACTCTAGAGGTTTAGTAGACTATTTGCTATAATATTTGAAAGAGGAGGATTCCTGCTGCAGTTCTAATGACTGTCCCTTCATTGCAGGTCCTGTTTGTTCCCAGACACTGGTGGCACTATGTAGAAACCATTGATTCCATCACAGTCAGTATAAACTCTTGGATTGAACTGGTACGTTCCTTTTAACTCATTGCTGTGCAGTTCTTAAGCTACAAAGCATCTGCCATATAGTGTAATAGGCTAAGTGGTTAAAAATAAATAATTCTGCCCCATATCTGATGACATCATGAGCCACATTAGAGTGGTTTACAATAATAATCTAACATTTACAGAGTGCCTTTCATCCTGAGGGATCCCAACACACTTTACAGACTTGTGTTTATGCAAGGATCATTTATCACCCAGCACTAGAATGCAGCTACGCTGTGTCAATACATTGCACAACAGTTTGTGTTTGCCTGGATGTTTCTAGTAAGGAAAATGAGGAAGCAGAATCATTTTTCTAACTACGACTACAGAGGGGATTTTTGACTAGGTCACAGAGTTATTACATGCTTGCTCTTGAGAAAAGAGCTTTAATCATGGATCCGCTGGCCCGGCCCTTCCTCTAAATCCTCTACACGGGACCATAGGGAGCCTTATAGAGGCTCCTTTAATCTTGCGCCCTGCTTAGCAGCTGCATTCATGAATGGCTTGGCAAGGGTGGAGACAGGCTCTATCTCTAACAACATGATCAATCAGACTTTACATGAATAAGGATTTGAAGGCTCAGAATGTAAGGCCCTGATTCAGCAAAGCACTTGAAGTCAAGCATGTCCTTAAGTTCACTCTATTCAGCAAAGCCATTCAACATGTGCTTAATTTTTACCTGTGACTTCAGTGGGACATAAGCAATTGTCCCATTGAAGTCACAGGTTAAAATTAAGCGCATGTTGAAGGCTTTGCTGTGTAGGGATGGCCTTAAGCATGAGTTTCTTCAAGTTAAGCATGAGCTTGACTCATTCCTGTTCAGCTAAGCATATGCGTAAGTGCTTTGCTAAATCAGGGCCTAAATGACAAACAAAATTAATGGGAAAGAATACAAGCTGGCTGGAATGTTCTAATTCACATTTTACCAAGGAAGTAGATTGTGCTTGTATTGGATTTTCTGGCTTAGTTAATTTCCTTCTTCCTCTAGGCTTTGATTTTTACTGTGTTGTTATGCAGTAGGCATGTGATCATTCCAGTGATATTGTCTCAATACTCCACAACGTTTTCAAACCCAAATCACATCATCACTAATGCTATCTTGGTATGAAATCCTATTAAAGTGCCTAAAGGAAGAAAACGGACTTTACTAGGACAGAAATCTGTGCGGTATTGAATGATAGCTGAAATCATATGAAGAAAGAGTTGTACATTGCTGGTCCCTTTTCTGGGCCATCTTCTGGTACCTTTATGCTGCTCTGGAGGAACAGAGGGGTTCAAACCTGGGTGGATCCTCCTACTAAAGCATCCTCATTGTAAGGGATATTCAGCCATAAGAACAATGTGTAGGGGCCCTATGCCAGTCTCCTACACAGTCTCAAGTACAGGGGAATGCCAGGGGACATGGGGCACCTAGGAACACCCTGCATTCCAGCTGTTTTAGGTCAGCAAAGCAATCTACAGGCAGTCACTCAAGGCTGTCAAATTTGTGCAGGCCCTGAGGCAGTTCTGATTTGTGCCAGCAACTGAGCGTGCCCAGAATTCAGAAAATGCAAAGATGACTTTAAAGTCCTCCCCATCTCTCAAATGGGCTCCACCTCTTGAATTGCACCACTCAGGAGGTGCAGGTCAGAGTCAGGCCCATTGTACTATATGGATAAGCACAGAGGGATAGTGCTATTTGTTGGATATATTTTTGTTTCCTTTCTCTTACTGTTTTCTCATTTTGTTATCCATTGTTACATAATATAGAGCCAAACCCTGCAACCTTTACTAAGGCAAAGCTCTCACTGAACTCAATGGGAATCCAATTTGAATGGGATCTGTTGGATTTTCCTAATAAGTCGTCAGACATTTAAAAGCCCCACAAATAAAATGAATGTCTTTGCCTAATAAGGAGATTGCACAGTAGTGTTTAACCTTAGAAAGAACTGCATGTAATCATTGTGGCACAGGTGACAGCTGATTACAGCCTATTTATCCTTACAGATGACAGCAACATTGTTTTTAGATGTTGGGCAATCCATCTATGGAAATAATGCATGACACGGCCACTAAAATATAGTAGTGAGAACATTTCCATTACCTATTCAAGCAGTTCTCTCACTGGGAGCTGTAACCAGCTGCTTTCACTTTGACAGATGTGTGTCATGCCAGCACAGTCCTAGTGATACCATTAATTATTTTGCCAAGACTTTTTAGAATAAGAGAAATTTAATTTGTTTTTCAGCGTAATGTGACAGATTCAAACCTTGCTTCCTAACGAACTAAGTCACATGATTAATGCAGCCCCAGGATTTAGCACAAGAGGATGAATCCCAAGATCACAATACCTTGAAAAATATTAACCGTTACATACGTAGTTTTGCGAAGGGGCTGCTCAGAGCAACGAAAATAAGTGTACTCTCAGGACTGCAGGCTGGGAACTTGCTGCTTTATTTTACTGCATCACAACAGAGTTGGCAGGGAGGGTGTCAACTCCCTCTAAAGCAGTGGTTCTCAACCAGAGGTACGTGTACCCCTAGGGGTACAGAGAGGTCTTCCGGGGGTACATCAACTCATCTAGATATTTGCGTAATTTTACAACAGGCTACATTAAAAAGCACTAGTGAAGTCAGTACAAACTAAAATTTCATACAGACAGTAACTTGTTTATACTACTCTATATACTATACACCAAAATGTAAGTACAATATTTATATTCTATTTGATTTATTTTATAATTATATGGTAAAATGAGAAAGTAAGCAATTTTTCAGTAATAGTGTGCTGTGACACTGTATTTTTAGGTCTGATTTCATAAGCAAGTAGTTTTTAAATGAGGTGAAACTTGGGGTACACAAGACAGATCAGACTCCTGAAAGGGGTACAGTAGTCATGAAAGGTTGAGAACCACTGCTCTAACTAAACAAGAAGTAAGAGAGGAATGGAGCATGGCTACTACTCAGAGTAAGCCAGTTAACCCTTGATGATGACTTTACTACATGTAGAAATCAGGCTGTTGTCATTTTGGCAGTGAGGATGTTGTTATGAAAGAACATTAATAAATGTAAAGAGAGAGATCCATATGACAGTCCCCCACACACCACCAATGGCAGAATTTTGTTCTAAAACTGGTGTACAGAAATGAAGATAGATTCTGCTTTAATCCCAGGTTCTACTGTGAGACTCTAAGATGCATTTCAGCCTTGAACACCCTTCCCAGCAAGATATAAGGCTTGACACATCCTAATATTTCAGCCCCAAACCCAAAATTTGGCAGTCCATGGTTGCCTGTCTATCTCGTACTTCTAGTACAAGGGACTCTTAAGTTGTCTATCCATTTCTAATTTCTGTGATATCTGAGTGCTAATCAACACGGCACGCCCTGATCAGTCTCTTTACCTTCCAACTGCCCCTCCACTGCCTTTAAGCAAGTCAGTTAAATTATGTTTCTCAGTTCTAAAATCCCTAATTAGCCTGTGTCTAGCCGGCCATCAGGTGAAGGAAGAAGTGAAGTTCTGCAACACACAAGAATCCATTACTAGAGCCCCATGAAATTCTTTTAATTTTCACAATAATTTTTATTTTATTTTTTGAGAATTTCATGTTGTTTTGAGTTACATTGCCAGTCGTGGAAGTGGGGGGCCCTGGGATGTGACAGAGTGAGCACACCCTGCACTCACCCCCAAAGTGGCAGCTTCTGTGCCATGGGGCTGGGCCTGGCTCTCCATTCTGGCATGGAGACCTGGTGTGCAGGGTCATAGTGCCATTCAGATTTGGCCCGGCTGCCCCTCCATCATGACGAGGGAGTGGCTGGGCCAAATGTGAGTAGGCCACCAGGCCTGGTCCCATGAGACAGCAGCTGCCACTGCGGGGTGAGTTTTGTTTTATGTCATATTATACATTCTTTTTCGTTTTATTGTGTTATTTCACATTTGTGAAAAACATGGAGCTCTATCAATTACTGATTTTTTTTTAGTTCAGCAGACGCACATCAGCATCCTTCAGTAAAGTAAACATTTGCTTTTCCTTCTGTTGCTATTTAAAACTGCAACAACTTATCAGTGGGCTTCTGTTACTGTCAAATGATGACAACAAGCTTCCTGAATGTTCATAGGACTTAGTCGTGTGCCTGAGTAGCCCCAAGGTATATGCTGTCTCACAGTAATATCCTTTGTGTTGTAAGTGTTTAAATTATTTATATGTATAATTTTGTAAAATGCTATTGTGGGCCTTCTAGATTAAAGGATCCATATGCTGTATAATTTATGGAGGTACCAGATTTATTTAACACAAAAACCCTCTTGCAAACCCTTACTCTTGTGAGTAGTCCCATGACTTCAGTGGGACTATTTCAATGAGTAAGAAATTTCAGGATCCAATTGTCATCCTTATGTTAAAAAGGATTTTCAAGTTAAGACTCTTGGTTTGGTCCTTTCCAAGGTCTTCAGGCTTTCTAAAGGGTTCAAAGTGCCACATTTTCTCCATTTACCTTTTATTTCCTTGGATAGGATGCAGACCACGAAGCCCGGGTGGAAGAGGCAATAACTCGAACATTAGTGTGTGCTATAAAATCTGCAGAAAACCCCAGCCATGTGGATGCCTGGCTGAATCCCACAGAAGTAAGTTCCTCCTGTTTCCATTAGCAGTGGTAGCCTGGAGTTACTGACTTTTTTTTTTTAAACTTACTATGAGTCTTGTCTTCCTCAGAAATAAAATTTTAAGTGTCTTTCATATAGCTAAGAATAAGCACAACATTGAATAGAAACAGAGCTTGTTTGCTTTGTTTATTTTTGTTTGTTTAGGTCGAGGCAACGTCCCATGAAACCAATCTTCAGTACTTAAATGGAGCAATGTCTGCATATTTAGAATATCAAAAGGTAACTCTATCAGAGGACAGACATCTCAGCACCCATGATACAGAGAAGGTGGCATCTTCATGTAAAAGAAGGAAAATACAAATCAACACCAAACCAGAGGACTGCAAATTATTGATCCATGAAGCTGGTTTTACAGAGGTTAAAGCAAAAATGTTGCAGCAAATCCCTTTTGGGGTGCATCTTATTCCAGTATTACCACAGTCTCAAGAAGCAAGTTCAATGGGAGCAGCAGAAGCAGTGGAAAATGATTCTAGAAACCTTCTCAGAGAAAATGAAGAAGTACATTTTGGAAAATTACACAGCACTGGCAAGCAATTGGTAATGAGTAGGGACAGCAAAACACTTGCAGATCAAACAGATTCAGGCAGCACTGCAAACTCTTCACAAATGGCCATTTCTACAAATGACTTGCTAGATTGTTTGGTTAATCCACAAGTTATTAGTTTAGTAGCCCGTCTCCTGTTGGAGAGAGAGGGAGTTTGATATCAGGGTACTTTATCATTTCTAAAATAAAGAGAGAAACTGGCAGGCTTTTTCTGGGTTTTTAAACTCACTAATATTTGAATATTTTACTATTTTTTAAAATTCACATATTAAGAGCCCAGACCAGCACCATATTTGAAATGATTAAATGGCAGAATAAAAATAAATACCCAAACCAAAAATAAATAACTAACATTAGGCAGAGACAACTAATAGAGATAAAAGAAAGGGAATGTGTACTCAGCACCTTTTGGATCCATCATCATTAGAAATACAACAGAGTTGTATTCAGCTGCAACACAATTCTCCCCTGACTGGGTTACAACATGGTTCTTGTTTGAATTGTAGAGGGTATCTTAAAACCTTGGACACTAAGAACAAGTTTGAACCTAGAACGGGTATGTGGAATCTCAATTTAAATGGGATTTAAACAAATTCATGCACAGGCTATTGAGAGAATGAGTCACTGGTGTACCTCCTATTCTCTGCCTGGGGCACATAATGGTCTAGTTTCCTGTGGGCTGTAATACTTGGGTTTGATTTCGGTTGTTGGGTTTAGGATGTGGGTGCTAGGTGGTGTTGGCAGCCTGTGATGTACAGGAGGTCAGACTAGATAATCTGGTGGTCTCTTCTGGCCTTAAAGTCTATGATTCTATGAGTAGAGCCTAGAGACTGATATACATCTGGACAACAGATTCTCAGTATATAGCAAAAAACTAAGCCTGAGGAGAACACCAGCACTTGGTCCCAAAGAATCTTGTCACTGAAACAGACAGTCTTGCTACAGGCAATAACTTGGGGGAGCGAAGATGCTGTAGCACCTAGTACTTTAAGGCCATGGCAAAATTTGGCAAACAACAGAGTTGAATGTAATTAATCCACTTCAGCATTTCATGGAATGTTGGGCTCAGTTCATCCCCACAGACACAGCAATATCTGTATCAAAAAGGAGGATTCATCCCAGGGGGAAAATAGCTCTCTCTACCAGAGGGTAGGGCAGCAGCAGTCTCTGAACCAAAGCTGCCTGGGAGATCTATTGAATCATGCACTAGTTGGGTGTGCTAACCCTATTCTCTCTCCAGCCAGTGCGGGCTAGCTCCAACCCCACACTGGAAGAATGTGGGTGCTTATTCCTCTGCACCCTTCTCCAGTCAGACATTCCACCACTAGGGGTTGGGATCCTGGTTCCTTGGGAATCAGGCCCATCCATTATAACTTCAGCACATACTGATGTGTGGTGATATTACTGATGATGAGGTGAGTGAAAGGCCAACTATAGTTGGAAGGCCAACACAATGCGGGGCATTGGGGACTGTATGTAGGAGAACCATTAAGCAAACTGGATCATAAAGAGGAGGATCTAGTGTAGGTTGTGATATTTGCTCAGCAGGAGATAACACTTAAGACATAGAAATAAGTACTTGGAGATATCAGATACCTAATCCCAACTCAGAAGTTCTACACCCAACACCATATCCATGTCTCTCCCCTCTCAATACCACCATAAGAAGTTCTGTGGTGGAACAGGAAAAGATCCTACTGGGAGGAGGAGATGGTCTCTAGGTAGGTTGGACTAAAGCACTTGGAAATACAACCAAGAAGACAGTTTTACACTGAAGATTTAAAAGAGAGGCAGGAAAGGAGTAGTGCATGAAATGGAGAGTGCATGAAAACCAGCTACTTCATATGACATATGAAAGGATGTTAGTGCTGCAAGTTCTGCAATCCTCCCTCAGCTCAGGCCCTCTGAGCTGCTGTTTGGATCATAGCAAATTCAAATCCCTTTTCATACAGTGGCTTATTTTAGACTCATTGATTTGTGTTTCAGGAGAGGCCAGAGAAGTTGGGAGGAAATCAATCTTTGTATATCCTGGAAAAAGCATATTTTATTGTCTCTAGCCCACAGCAAGATCTGTTCCCAAGCTTGGAAGTTGTGGAGAAACTTTTTGAAGCTAGAGTGTTGCTCCCTGAAGCATGGTCTGGAGGATTAATACATGGTGAGTTTAGTGTTGTTTTCTCCATAGGATGTGTCCAGCTGGAGGATCTTTGCGAGAACATTACAATAAAACAAAGCTGGAAAGCCGCTTGAGTCTCCTGCAATGCCCTTAACATCTTTGCTTTACCTGCGCCAGCAATTCAGAATGGTACTCATGCTTATTAGAGCTTCAGCCAGATTCTTTTGGGGGCAATTTTTGAAATCTTTGCATTGACAATTTTCCAGTCATTAAATAAACAAACAAACAAACAGAACTCTGTTTGAATGGGGTTAGAGCAAAAATGGATAAAGCTTGAAATTTGAAATGTTGCAAAGACATGGTGCTCATTGGGCATTTGGGCGTCAGATTCTTCACTACTGACATGAGTAAGGGTTGCAGGATCTTGACCTTGTCCTTGGGTTGAGAGGCGGGAGGGAATTAAAACTAAAGAATAAAATAAACAATTGGGAAAAGTCACTTCTGAGCATGCTCAGTGGAAATTAAGAATTTCAGCGGAGTTTAAAATTGGTTCTGCTCTGAAAAATGAGTCTGTTGCATGGGGGAAGTGGGAGGCTGTAGTTGTTCTCTCTCTCTAACCCAAGAGTGCCCAGTTCATAAGTAAAGCCCTCTTTTATCTAATTCCCAGTCCTGCACACAGCAACAGGCTCAGAACCAAGGTGGGTTCTTTTCTTCTTGTGCCTCGTTACCAGTCACACAGCTTCTGCAGGCCAAATTAGGTCCTCAGTTACACTAGTACAAACCTCCCCGTCTTTGTGTTATGCCCTCAGTAGTAATGCCTCCGTGACAGTGCACAGGTGTGACAGGCTGGAAGTTAGAAAACCATTCTGTTGATGAATGACCCAGAATAGAATCCACTTCATCTGTCCGTTTCTGTGTTGGCAGGGCCATGCCCGTGGGAGTGCGAAGATTTTAGAAACTTATTGTAGGTGCATCTGCTGCTTTTAGTGACTCATGCTGCACCCTGGAGCAGATCTGTAGAGTAAGAAGGTGCCATTTTTCCATAGTCAGTCTGCAGAATAGAACCACACGCTAATGTAGTAGTGGGACAGAGGGGATGGCACTTGATTTGCTGTCTTCTCAGCCTGACCGCAGGGGTTGGGCAGAGACAGAGGAACAGGTGCATGAGGTGAGGCATGCTGTAAATGTTTCATTCAAATACACTCAGCAAAAATCCTCACGAAGAAAGCTTTAATATCAGGGAGAGGGTACATTCACAGGACGTGGGAAGAAAAAGCAGGTCCTGGGGCGCAGGGCTACTATATTCAGCAAAGTCTAAGCTTGCTTAGAAAGTCATTTTTTTTTCTATAGCCAAGATAACTTTAGATATCACAGGGCCAGGGCTTTTTATATTAAGGTGAAAGATTTCCCAACTCTATTTCAAAACGTATGTCCTTGAGAAGGCTTATAGAATCCTCAAAGATCCTAACCAGATCTCCCCTATGGGAAATAGGGCCCAGATATTGTTACATGAGAGCCTACCTTTAAGAGACTCTGCATAGCAGGGGAAGCCATTGCCACAGCACTGAATTGTGTGCGTTAGAGAGACAGTGCTCATTGCTCTAAACAAACATTCAATCTCTCCACAGAGAGCTGCATTTTTATGTCTGTCCAGGTCTGGACCATGATTAACGGATGAGGCTACAGCCAGAGATCATTATCTGGAGAGATGGGGAGACCAGAGCAGACCTGTTTACAATGCTAGGTAAAAGCACCACAAGGCTTCATGTCTCAAAGGCATAATATAAAATCAGAGTCATCTACTCAATGCAAGTGGTTATGGACAGAGAAATTACTACAGATGAGTGGAGTCATGTACGGCAAATGGCCCGTGGACTAATAAGAGGAAAATGAGCCAATTCAGAATATACAGAAGACCATGATTTCTGACTGTCTCATCATGTGCACTGGCATTGCACGTAGGAGTTTGGATAACTTTCTTCAGATTAAGATAGTTTGTTTAAACAAACCAAGTTCTGACCTCTTTAGTGGCCGCCTGGTTGGACAATGACCTGGGAGCTCAGCTCTCATAGCTCCCAGGCTAAGGAAGGTTTCCCAGTGTTCTAGCTACTTTTCTCTACAATAATTAAAATATTTTTTATTTCAAAAGAATATAGACAATGGATTCCCTGATAGCTTTCTCCTTACCCAAGGAAAGAGTTTATAAGGTAGTGGTTATCAAGTATCTACAGTTAATGCTAATAACATTACCAACATACCAGGATGATTTACCCTTAAACTAGGGCCCTTACCCCTCCTCTGGCCCCTTTTCCTGGGCAAAAGGGCCAGAGAAGCAAAAGGGGCCCCACCCAGCTGAGGATTCTCTCAGCACAGGCATTGACTGTCTCAGGAGGACGTCTCACAAGCCCTGGCATAGGGAGCGGGCCAGGCATAGGGCAGCAGGAAGGTACCAAGGGCGTGACTGCAGCATCGTGGGGATTCTGGGCAGTGCTGGGCTTAGGGCCCAGGGCTCTCTAAGTTCTGCACAGGGCCCCTTCAGTATCTGGAGCAGCCCAGGATTGGGAAGGCACCAGTGTGATTTAAAATCATTTTAGCGCCCTCTGCAGGCTGTAAATTCTGTGCCACCCCACTTGGAGCAGTATTTTTGCTATTGATTGCAAGGGGCGAGGATTTCTCCCTAGGTGTGGAAGCAGATCATAGAGGGGTGCATTTCTCTGAGTATAGCAGAAGGGAAGCAGGGTGCTTTTCCAGCAGGGTGGGGGAAAGGGTTCTAGGAAGACTTTTCCAGCTGTGAGGCTGAGAGTCAGAGCAATTGTGTGGGAGGGTCCCGCAACTGGCAGGACAGTCCTGCTGGAGGAGGTTGTGGGAGGCGTAAGTAGCAGCTAAAAGGGCTGGGGGCTCATAGGAGCAAGCAGTTGTGGGGCTTTAAGTTTAATTAATGTTTCTAGTGCCCAGTCTACATACAAAGTTGTACCCCACGTAACTAAAGGGGTGTTTTTAAATTGTTTTTGTTAAATCAATGCCAGTTTCTGGATGGAAACTCTTAATATGATTTCAGTCTGGTTTGTATCAAGTTAGCTTCTGTTGATCCCTTACCTACTGAAACTACATTGCTAGAAACCAGACTGAAATCAGATGAAGAATGGCCACACAGGCGTTGGCACTGATTTAACTAAACCTATTTAAAAACAGATTCTAGTTAAACTTACGTAACTGCGTGCAATCCTAGCTCCATTGAAGTCAATGGCAAAACTCCCTTTGTCTTTAGTGGAGTTTGGATTTCATCTTGTGTGTATATTCAAGACCTATAAAAGGAAGAGAAGTTTCCCAAAAGGAACACAGGCCCAGATTTTTTAAAGGTATTTAGGTGTTGCTCCACTCAGAGTTGCAAGACCTAAGTGATTTATATGCCTATGTCCTATTTTCAGAAGTGACTTAGGCACTCAAGCACCTGTAAATCTCGTCGATAATCTGGGTCTTTTCAGCCTATGTCTCACTGAAAGTCAAAGTACTTTAGGCACCTTACTCCCATGGACCACAGTCAAATGCAGAAGCTTTGCTCTCTTACTATTAAAGCCAACTCAGAAGGCCAGCACATGAACGCAAACGTTTACATGCTTAAGTGACAGAGTTTAGCTATCAACATAGCAGGAGATGGTGAGCTGAAAACCCCTGTATCAAAGCAAGATAAACTTCCTCATTCCCCTTGCAGGCTCTTTAAAACAGCAGCAGTAACTGTCTATTCTTGAACACAAATCTCAGCAAGGGAGCTGAACTCATTTAGGATGTCTGCAAAAGTAGTCACACCTTTTAGGGAAAAATAAAACAAAAAACCCCAAGTAATTAGATTTCTTAGGGATTTTTGCTCCCTTTTTGTGAACTTTTTTCTCCATTACAGAAGCATAATTTCACTAGTTAACATTTTACTTCATATCATTAACTAGTTCCCTGTATTTAAATTTTGTTCCGATTGCATTTTTCATTACTTTCACTTCATCTGTATTTGAGTCACAAAATAATTGTGCTAAAGAACATGTTATGCTTCAGCATTAGCCAGAAGTTGAAATTTTCAACTAATAATGAATTTGACATATTGAAGAGACGATGTGAATGCTTCCACAGCTCTAATTGCTAAAATAAACAGTGCTACAGAGCAATACATCCGGCTTACTAATAAGCTATTGCGTTCTGTTTCTTACCAAAAAGCTTGACTCATTTACGTTCATGGTGTTGGCAGCCTCCTGACTTGTAGTATTTTGCTCATACAATTTTTTTACAACACTGGCTTAAAAAGAAATCCATCACAAATATATGACACAGCCATCTACCGCTCCTAAATTGCCAGTCAGAAGAATCATAGTGTCTCTCTACCTCTCACCTTAGTCTTCCTTGTTCTCCTAACTAGGTATCTGATCCTGCAATGCGGTGCAGATAGGCAGACAAAGCCCTTCATGGAGCCCCAGTGAACATCAGCATGTCTTTGCTCTGACGATTCATTTGTACAGCTAGCTTTGCCTCAGGTCTACATTGTGCTTACTAAAACTTCTAATGTGCCTGCTCCCAGCATCATTTACTTATTTGTAGAAGATACCTGGCATCTTGCAGGCAAATGAATGTACAGGTCCCTGTTCAAAGCATGTAATGCAATGACCTAGTAAAACCTGATATGAAGTATTTGGGGGTAAACTCTGCTTTTGTTTTTTCCAAAGCCCGGCAAAGGGGATCTTTCCAGAATGTTCCAACGTTGATCTTTAAACCTACATTCTTAAAAAGAAAACACGTCTTTCTCCAGGAAGCTAGTGCGAAGTTTACTTGCAAAAAACCCTAATGAGGGCTTCCTTTTTTGCTGCTGCTCTATTGTAACCCCAAATACACTGGTATTCTACTGAATCACTGCAACTGGAAGGCACTTCTGAGTTTCCGTGGCAACAAGTGAGTTAAATCCGTCTCCTCTCTCCCTGCCCCCAAGCTTGGGAGACAGCTATTCAAAACGCTTAGAAATGCTAGATGGCAAAATTCACCGTTTTCATTTGACCACGCTGGACTTGTTCTGAGTGCTGGCAAAACATATTAATCCAATCCAATTAGTAACAGCCTTTACAAAACTGACTGAAAGACCACCATTAAAGTGAAAAATGATGTTGTGTAAATAAAAGGCAGAGAAAGCAGGGCCATAATACAACTTACTGCCAGCCCAGAACGGGCTGACATAACTTATGAGGAGTTCTGTCTTGAGTGAGTTTCAGCTTGTTTCCTCATGAGTGGTAATGTATTACCTCTGCCTTGACGTCTGTGTTCTTTGAGCTTTGTCTTTTGTCAAAAGAGATTAGAATTCTTGCCCTCGCTAAAAACGGTGCTTTCTGTCATGTAGCAATAGTTCATGGAAATGTTTAATTCCTTGTTCACAGCTACATTGAAAGCAAAACAGTCGTTGAGACCCATGCTGTGCGCTGCACATAGATCATTGCCATTTTATCCAGGAGTTCCTTCTGTCTCCACATCGAATCCTCAAATCTTCTGTCCAGCAGCAGCCATCAGGATAATAATGTCTGAGGGGGGCACAACTTCATAAGAATCTTTGGCCATAGCCTTTGGATTACTCTGAGTAGGACCATGGTTAGGGCTAGAGGCCCCTGATTCAGAAAGGCACTGAAGCATGAGTTTTAATACAGCCAAATGCAAGGTAACATAGCTGAGAACTAAGATTGCAGGTTATACCTCCAGGATGGGAGACTGTCTTGGAAAGCAGTGACACAGAGAAGGACTTAGGGGTCATCCTAGACAATCTCCTCAGCATGAGCTCCCAGTGAAATGCTGTGGCCAAAAGGGCTGATGTGGTCCTTGAATGTATAAAAAGGCAAGTAGCAAGTAGAAATAGAGAAGTGATTTTTGCCTCTGTACATGGCACCGGTGAGACCACAACAAGAACAGTATGTTCCAGTTCTGGTGACAACAATTCAAGAAGGATGTGGAAATTCTGAGGGAATTCAGGGGATGGGGACTACAAAAATGAACCAGGGGCTGGAAAACAAGCCTTACAATGTGAGGCTTAAGGAATTCAACTTATCCAGTTTATCAAAAAGGTTGAGAGGTGACAATCTCTGGATATAGGTTCTTACACATGGAAAAGATATCTGATAATGGAGAGTTGTTCAATCTTGCAGAAAAAGGAATAAGATCCAGTGGCTAGAAACTGAAATTGGACAAATTCAACCTTGTAATAAGATGCAATTTCCTAGCAATAAGTGTAATTAAACATAGGAAGAGCTTATCAGGGAAGGTCGTGGACTCACCATTACTTAGAGTCTAAGGTGAGACTGGGTATCTTTGTAAATGATGTACTTTAATCCAGCTTCTGGGAGAAATTCTACAGCCTGTGCCTGCAGGGGTTGAGGCTGGGTGGACATGGTGGTCCCTTCTGGCCTTGGCATTTGTAAATCTAGGAGTTCCACTGTACATCTCCAGCCTTCATAGGCCGTGGTGAGAATGGAATTGCCTGCATTGTCTTCAACGGGCTCATAACACTTGCAGGTCTATCTTAGGATAATGACATAATCAAATCTCATGCTTCAGATGTTCAGTTGGTCACCTGAAGGGGTCAAGAAGGAATTTTTTTCCACCAATGCATAATTGGTCAGACGTATTCTGTTTTGTTTTGGTTTTTTGCCTTCCTCTGAAGCATCAGAGATTGGCCACAGCTGGAGGTGGAGACACTAGACAGGGTGGACCAGGGCTCTGCGGTGTCACTGCGCTTTCTGAGATGCTCGGCTGGTGTGTCTTGCTTACACACTCAGGGTCAAACCAATTGCTAGATTTGTGTTTAGGAAGGAATTTTCATCCTGGTCAGATTGGCCGGGACCTGTGGTTTTTCCATCTTCCTCTGCAGCATGGGATATGGATCTCCGGGGCATATCTCACCTTGTCAGTTCCCTGCCATTACAGGGTTCTTGGGCATTGGTGGCACTGCCTGCTCTCCTGCTCTTGGCCTGTGGCACACAACAGTTTTGTCTCCCCAGGACTGATTTAAGTCATTGGGCTTAGTATCGGGAGAGCTGGGTCTCTAGTATACAGGAGTTCAGGCTGATCTCATGGTCCTTTCTGGCCTTAAACTATGAAAGCACATGCCTGACTTTAGAGAAGAGTGTAGTCTCAGTGCCCTCAAAGGGATTACTCAGGAGTTTAAGTGCCTTACTGAATCAGAGCTATAGTGCAACAGTCCTGCTGCAACTGAACCAAGAGGACCAAGGTGCAACTGTCAGCAGACCATGGGCCCAAAAGCATCGTCTGGTGCTCAATGGTTTGAAGATCTGATGTCATATCTGCCCCATGGCATTCTCTCTGGCTGTAGGCCACACTGTTGTCATTTTTAACTTCAGGGTAATGTTTAAAAATTCTACTAGACAAAGCACCGGAAACAACCCTGCATTGGCCAGAGAAAGAAGGGAGAGAGGAGATGACCTAGCAGGCCTTTGCCATCTCCAGTGCCCTACAAGAATTAATTAGCTGGGCTAGTTGATGGTTGAGTGTTTGTGCATCTATTGCATGGTCTGATTACAATAATTGTTACCCTGTATATTAAAGCCAAAAACATCACATCCAGCGAAAAGCAATCAGGACCAATGAATGAAGATGTAATTTCCCCAGATGCTGCTATTTACATAATTCACAATGTTCCTAGCAACATGAATATAATTAACCCAGTTAACGATAGTTCTTGGCATCACTACATTGGGCCTGCTCCTGCAAACAGAGGAATCCCATTGATTTCAGCACCCAAGCTGCATTACTAAAGGCCAGCTCCACCACACTCAACTGCAGGGTTTCTTCTGTATTGTCCCATAGGCCTGCACAGCCCTTCCCCAAGTTGGTCTGATGTGCCCTTCCCTCCTTAAGTCCCTTATTATTGATTATTTGGAGGACCGTAACACCTAGGAGTCCCAGTCATGGAGCAGGACCCTGTTGTGCTAGGTGCTGTACAAACCCAGAACAAAAAAAAACAGTCCATGCCCCAATCATCTTACAATCTAAGTAAAATAGTCTTCTTTAAGCCCTAGCCTCCTCCCCACCCCTCCATCCACTTAAATCATTGAATGATGAGTCATGCATACACATGAAATCAAAACAACTGAAAAAAAAATCAGTGCAGGGTCTTAACCTCACCTTTCCACCCAATCCTATTTTCTCCATTTTCTCCTAAGATTGTACTTGGTGCATGGGTCTGCCTGCAACATACAGTGCACGGTTGGTGCTCATCAAGTAATAAATAAGATTAAAAAACGTTACATTCTGCACATGGGTACTTCTTTACTGCTCTGTGAGGAACTGTCAACAAAAAGGTTCCTTTTTATTGGTGGCTACTGGAAATGTGTAAAATGTGAGTGATGAGGGAAATTTCCCCTGCTTCACAAAATCAGGGTTTACCTCGAATTGTTAGATATGGGCCAAGGAGGTGGTGTTCAGATCTGGACTGAATTTTAACAAGAGTCCAGGTTCAGGGGTGGACAGCACCAAAGTCTCCTGAAAAGTATGCATGCAGACTGAAACGTGAAGAGAAACATCTTTCACATCTGGATTCAGCCTGGAACCAGGACTTTAGGGATCTGGCTTGGACTCAGATTCAGCCACACTCTCCCTGGAAATTTGAAGAGATTTAGACGTGAGGTTCCACTTTTGGTCTTCCCCCTCCCCCCTAGTGGTTTGGGCCCAGACATGGTAGCTCTGATCAGCTGAGGTGCCTGAACTAAGTTTAAACAGGAAAGGGGGCTGGTGGCAGGGCATTCTCCATGAAGGATCCTCAACTTTGGAATGCATGTCCCATTGCTGTCTAGCTCTCAATGTGAGGAAGGATGGTTTTGTGGATAAGGCAATGGGCTGGGGCTCAGGAACTCTGGATTCAGCTTGGTCACAGGCCATGTAATCTTGAGCAAGTCACTTCCTGTGCCTCTTAATTTTCCCATCTGTAAACTGGGGAGATAATATACTTCTCTTCCACACAGGGGTGTTTGTGAGGCTAATCCAAAAGCATCTGGAAGTGTTCAGATACTACAGTGGAGAGATTATTAGTACCTAGATAGATATTATCCCCACCATCATATCTGAGCACCTATGCTTGGTTTCACCAGAGCCTGGATTTGGAAACCTTCAAGTCATGTTCCATGACCTATATGCTTTTCTGACAGTGCTAGGGTGTGCGGGGGAAGTTTGAGCAGAGGGACGGTGATAGTGGGAAGTTTGTGGGCGGGGCGGGGGGAGGGGCAGGAGAAGAGGCGTGATTGGTTTCTGGTTATTGGGCCTTTAGGTATGGATTTTTAAGACTATAGTGTAGCCAGGGCTTAAATTCTCCCTGAGCAGTTCCTGAAGCCCTGGGGCTCCAGCTCTGTGGGTTTGAAAATATGTACCTTAGCTCAGCTCTGGACAGCTCCAGTTGAATTTAACTCCATGTGTAGCTGCACCACCCAGAAACAGGAGCCTTTTTATATGTCTAAATAGATCAAACCAAAATACTTCATTTTACACTGAATTAAAGATGAGGGGAGCAGGTTGAAATTTTTCAACTGAAAAAATATTGTCAAAAATGGTATTTCACTCAAATCAAAACATTTCATGAAAAAATGTCCATTTCTTTGAAATTTCCTGTTTTTCACTGAAAGTTCAAAACAAAAAAATTTGAATGCAAGTTTTGGGAAATGTTCAAAAAGTTTCCATTTTTTTCTTTAGTTTTACTTGGGAAAAAAATCTTAATTTCACTTACAGTTTGTGAGGAAACGTTAAAAATGGATTTTTTGTTTAAATATTTCAAACAAAAAATCCCATTTGTTTCGTGTGAAATTTTTTGCTAAATATATATATATTTTTTTCAAACCGGCTCTGGGGATGAGCCTGAATTAAAACCCCTGATGTGAAACCCCTGGAACTTTGAGGAAGCTCTGGTTCAAATTGGAACCTCATAGCTTGGGCCCATTCCTGGTTTAAATAGTCTATGTTCTTGTTTAATTTAACTGGATTTAGTTTGAATAATCTCCAAATGTCATATTTAAAAAACCGAGCACGAAGTCTGAGTCCAAAAGAGGGAAATAGCTCTGACATTTTTGCAAAAGTGCAGAACTCTCTAAAACAGTGCGTAGTTTAACAATTACCTGGAATAATAACATTTTTAAAAACCCAATACAGACAAAGGTGAGATCACTCACGTTAATTAAAATATCAGAGCTGGAGCATTCCTGCCTTACTAGTAGATTTAACTGCAGAGTTGTAAAGCACTGATAAAATGGTCATTGCATTAATGTAATTAAGGAAGAAATAGAGAATTAACAAGTGCTTTCATAGAGTGCAGATGAAAATACTGCCAACATTTCCAGGGCCACTGATTGATGGTGTTTTGGGGATTGGACTGGGAATTAGTGGGAAAGTAAATGACTGTAAGGTCAATGTCAGGGTGACAAGCTACTTCTGTAATTCTGGTGAGAGATGCTGTCTTGTATTTATAATTGGCTAAATAAGTACATGGAGCAATTTAACCGTTGGACAGTGCATTTTTCAGGCCTTTTCCAAGAGGGATTTTTTCCCCATTGCTTTTCCTGAAAAAAAAGTTATTTGAATGGATTGACTCTGGTGACACAGGGCTAAAGTGTGACTTGGACAGCAGGGGGTCTCCTCCCTCTCATCTCTGGGCAATCATGGCCCCTCCCCACCCTTATGCCTCTGTGCTGCCCAGTCTGTGGGTCTAGGCATGCAGCAATAAGCAGGCAACATAATGCCTGCAGAACAGGTTGGCTGGGAGTGGCCAGAGCTTGGCTCCAACCCCTGGCAATGCATGGGCCAGCACGATGGAGCTGGAACAGACAGGGCAGTATTGCTGCTGACCCATGCCGGCAACACATTAATGGTCTCCCCAGAGTCAGGGAGACACCAGCACCGGAACTCTCTCTCTGAAGCACAACGCTTCCTGGGGCTGTGCTGGCGTGGTGCATGTTATACACCGCCTCTTGCTCAAGTCTTTGCCAGAAGGCCTGATCTACCTCTAACAGTGTTTTGTGAGTTCCTGAGTAAATGCAAGCTCAGCCAAAGAGAATCCCTTTACCAGAAATAGAGTACATCATAGCTAGTGCCGCCGGTTTCCATCATGAAATAAATTAAAAAAAACAAACAAAAACAAAAAACAGATAGCAGCCAATTCTGCTTCTTATTAGATGCCATCAATCTAGGAGTATTTCTCTCGTCCTCCCCCATGAGCTCCCAGGCCTACGTGCTTCTTGCCAAACATGCACGGCTCCTTGGTGTGATATTGATAAAAGAGAGAAACGAAGCCGACAGTAGGAAGCACAAAGATCAGAACAGCTTAAAACTGACACGCGCAATTGCTTGGGGCTTTTAGACCTCCCTCGCTCTGAGTCCATTGAGGGAAATTAGCAATTTGCTGCCATTAAAAATTGGTTTCAGCTGAAAATCTGAGGCCAGCAACAGCTCTCTGAGAATCATAGAATATGCCCAGTGATCTGCTCACTGGTGGTAGTTTAGTGAAGCAGAAAACAAAGGCTAGGTTAAAATTACAACAATGAAAGCTGCAGAAAAATAAGGAAACCACAGAGCAGCATCTCTTATTCAAAACTGGGGTGCCATTACCCAGATGGCTACGCCAGGATGAGCCATCGTTTACATCTCTTGTTTATTAAATATGCATTCTAATCAGGACGCAGCAGGTACTGGTAACAGCTTATTCCCTTTACACAACAGCAATGGAACTTCACTGGTCTCCTAGGGCATCAACTATTAGTTCAGGGAAGTCGTCAGTTACCATGCAACTCAGTGCCCTCAAGAGAGATTACTCACAGGACAGAGCCGTTTTCACTTCCTGTACAAACACTTGGCTGGCACATCTGCTTCAATTGCATGGCAGGGGCCTGCTTCTCAACTGGAGAAAGTTTCTTATATTCTGAACCTGTATTAGCTCTTATTATTTATTTGTTATTTGCAATTGAAAACAGGGCCCCATTGCACTGCGCTCTGTACATACACTACAGAGACATTCCACATCTGAAAAAGCTTATCTATTTAGATTCTAAGACCTGCAAAGGATGCACAAAAGAAAGCATTATTGTCCCTGTTTTACAGATGGTGAACTAAGGCACAGAGAGGTTAAGTAACAGTCCCACAGTCACACAGGAAGAATGTGTCAGAGCTGGAAATTGAATGCAGATCCTATTGATTCACAAGCCAGTGCCTTAGCCACAAAACTATCCCATTCCTTATGATGTGTCAGGAATTTAAACTAAAGAATTCTTAGACTTAACTTTATTAGCTCTCATAATATTAATTACAGGCTGACACTGAAATACATCAACATCACATTAAAGGAAGATGCTTAAAAACCACACTTTGGTCTGAACGTTTGTTTTACCTACTCTTGTTACAAGTGAGGCCTGACATGACTATGTCTAAGAGAAATTAGAGATGGCAAAAAGTGCTTGTTTCTGTTTCTTTCATCTTGATTGTTTTGTGCATTTGACAGCACGTTGAGAACAGTCAATTTAATTATTGCTCTCTCTAATTAGTTTCCCCTGTTGTCTACATAGGTTTTTTCACTTAGCAACAAGGTAGAGAAAAGTGTTTTAAAAACTAGGACAATGTGTAAAACAATGTGTAAAAACAAACCGAAACAAAATTTGCAAGCGAACTGTGGGGGCAGGTGTCATACCCCAAAGTCCTTTTAAAATTACTAGATTTCAAGCTGATGGTGTCCCTTTAAAGGTCTGACTTAAAGCCATATAATTAAGGCAGTTGGGATCTAAAATTCCGTCTGGGTGCTCAAACATGCAGTGTGATAAGTCTGGCCTGAGAGCTGTATAAAAAATATGCTTGCCAAGTTTGATCATCACAAAAATAGTTACTCCCAGCTCAATCTCCACCCCAAGGCACTATAGGTACTGAAGACACTGGCCCAGAAGCCTACACAGCAATGAACCAGACCCACAACCCGAGTCCCACGAGCCTGAGTTGACTGGCCAGGGCCAGCCGTGGGATTTTCTTTGCTGTGTAGATACACCCTGAGTCATAGAATCATGGAAGCTTAGGGTTAGAAGGGACCTCAAGAGGTCATCTAGTCCTCCAACCCCCTGCTCAAAGCAGGACCAACCCCTGCTATTGCCTCCCAGTTAACAGACTTGATCCTGTAGCTTAGGCAGTAGAGGCTTGTGTGTGTGCTACACCTCCAGGAAGTACTAGCATGTGCAAGGGTTGGACAGGACGTGCAATAGGTTATGCAGTGTTTTGATTTTACTATTATCAATAAATCTCAACTAGCTGGTGATGGCAAACCGCAGCCTCAATCATATGCAGTGCGCTTTACTGCCCCCAGGGAGCCACTTTGAGGTCCTCTCCTCATTACATTTCATCAACAAACTCAATAGTTACCCAACATAGTTCCCATTTTACAGATGGGTCGGCTGAAGCACAGTCATGCTGATGGATTAGTCTATGGTTATATTGCACAGCCGTGTATAGATCCCAGTAGCGTTGGCTCCCAATCCCTTCTTGACCTGCTTATCAACACTTTGTTGGGACTTTTTGGTTGAAGTTTTCTTTCAGAGCAATGGTTGTCAGTCTTTTCCATACCAGAAACCTACTCTGATCTAGAGTCATATCTTCGAAGATCAGAAGGGTCCATTAGATCATCTAGCCTGACCCCTTGTATAATGCAGACCTTAGAAAGTCATCCAGTTACTTCCCTATTGAGCCCAGTAACTTATGTTTGTCCAAATTATGTTTTTCAGAAAGGCATCCAGTCAATCTGAAAATGTCAAGTAATGGATAATCTGCTGCATCCCTGGGTAGTTTGTTCCAATGGTAATTGCCCTTCATTATTACAAATGTGTGCCTTCGTTCTAATGTAACGTCCATAAAGCTGTGATCTAGTTCATAGATTCATATATTCCAAGGCCAGAAGAGACCACCATGATCATCTAGTCTGGCCTCCTGTGTATCACAGGCCAGAGAACTTCCTCAAAAGAATTCCTAGAGCAGAGTTGGAAACTTCTCCGGTGAAACCCTGCAGAGTTTTTGAGCCCTTGAAGCCTTTTATTGGGCAAGGTTTTGCATATTTTCAGTTTTCCATAACTCTCCCTCCTGGGGTCCAGTTGGGATGTGTATTTTTTATTCAATCGTACTTGAGTGAACACACAGTCATTGGAGATTTTCATTAACCTTGGCAAGCTTAAGCTTCTGAGCAGACTCTTTTTGAAGACGCCAGCTCGGTGCGGGGCTTACTTGACTACTCACTAACTTAAATCATCTTTGCTCCTTACATGCCAATAAATCTTAGTTGCTTTTTAACATGATGATGCTTTGGTGGCCATAGGCTGGGGGATCTGGGGAAGTTACAGGACATGATTGTTATTGTGTTTGAAGAACTTTGGGGTCTGAGCTTCCCAGGATTCAAACCTCCTCTGTGAGCTCCCTTATGTTGCCACGCTCCAGTTATTACACTTGGAAATTAGAGAATGGAAGTGGAAAGATTTTCCTCTAGAACTCCAGAAACATGGAAATGGTTAGTTATACCTACTTGTATGGTTTGAGGCTGGGGAGGTAGACAGCAGAGTTCTATGCAAAACAGGTCATGAGGATTTATTTACCACCAGATGCCTGCAGTCCTTATCCTTCACTGGGCAACTGAATAGCTTTTTAAGCCAGAGCAAGTCTGTGAATGTTATAAAGGGACAGAGAAATAGATGATGTGAATTCTCACTGATAAAATCCCAAATGATGAGCCAAACAAGTGCTTGGCCCTGAGACCAGGGTTCGGTTAAAACACATTTGTACAAATATTTATCGCAATATAAAGCATGATAGTTGATCCAAGTTATTGCAAGAACCGGGTCATCTGCATTTGTTCTATATGTGGGAGTGAGTGACACCGGACACAGCTGGAGTGGTAGATGGGAGCACCTGTTCTATGGCACACTCTGCACCCTCACTGGGACTCCATGTGGCTTCAGGAAGCAGAGCTGGCATGAGAAGGGTGCAGAGAGCAGAGGAGTGAGTAGATATAGACAACTAGGTTTCAAAGATTCATGGATTCCAAGGTCAGAAGAGACCCTTGTGATCATCTCATTTGGCCTCCTGAATAAGAGCTCGGTATTAAATATTTGTTCCCCTCGTAGGCACTTATAGACTGTAATCAAGCCACCCCTTAACCTTCTCTCTGTTAAGCTAAATAGATTGAGCTCTGAGTTTATCACTCATGCTGCTAGAGGCACCCAGGAATCCAGCTCTGAGATTCTGATAAAACATGGCTTGCTTGGCTTGAGATTCATTGGGAATACATTGCACAGTTCTCCACTGATGCAAGGGTCATGCAATGGGCAGGGGAACAAGGCGGCTCTTGTGGACAAAGCCTAGGAATGCAAGTCATGAGACTGGGTTCTGTTCCTAGCTCTTTTACAGAACAGGCATGATCAATCACAGGTCTCCATGCCTCCCTGGCCTTGTACTTATGGCATTAGGCTAGGGTTTAGGAGATCTGGGTTTAAATCCTATCTCTGCAATATGCTTCATCAATGACCTGTGTCAAGACATTTAATCTCTTGATTTCTCCATCTATAAAATGATCATATTTCCCTAACTTACAGGCGTGTGAATATAAGTGCATTAATGTTTGTGAGGCTCCACAGAAAAGCCATCAAACAAATCAATTACTATGCTGTTTGTTAAACAGAGATAATTCCTCCAAGGAATGGTGTGAGGTTTAATTCATGAATGTCTGGAAAGTACTTGGAGATTCCTGGTTAAAAAAGTTGGTTATTTTTCTGTGTGATTCCAGGGGGTGTATATGCCTTCTTCCTAGGTGGACATGCAACTTCCCACACAGCACCTCAAAAATCCACACCTGGGTAAATGATGATTTAGGCTTATAGGAGAATCACCTGAAATGTATGTGAGCTCTGGCTCCCATAAATATGTTGGAAATACTAAGAAGACTTTTAGAACAAAGGTGGGTTTTTTGTACCACAGTAATTCTTTTTATTCCACAACCTACAGCAAATCGATACATCTTTTCAGTTAAAACTCCCGGCTCGAAACTTTCAGTTTCTTAAATCATCTCATGTTTTAAAGGAAGGTAAAAGCATTTGTCAGGGCAAGCTATTGTGCAGCTTTTCTAGCAGAAAACATGCCTTAAAAAAATGTCGGGCATGAAAGAGCCTCCACCCCAACTTTCAACATTATTATTAGGATCTCCAGCAAGTGATGCAGCATGTTGTCATTGTTCAGAGACAGGGAGAGAGACAGAAGCATAGTTCAGTGGTTAGGGTACATGTCTAAGATTTAGAAGACTTTGGTTTAAGGCCTTACTCTGCCACAGCCTTCCAATGTGACCCTGGGCAACTCACTTAGCCTCTCTGTACCTCTGTTCCCCATCTGTAAAATGGGGATAACAGCATTGCCCTCCCTCACAGGGATGTTATGAGGATCATGACATCAGTGACTGTGCTGGAGGCCATGTCAGTAACGTAGCTAGAAAGAGGGTGCTTGCCACGCTGCCAGAACTCCTCATTGGAGCCCCACTTTTATTGCTCACAATCCCTGTGATTAGGATCGATGTTAGGATTTACAGGACACAGGCCAAAAAGGAGAAGCAGGGATCCATAAGTGGCATCGTCCTCAGTAAATGACTGTCCAGGTTTGAGCTTTGGTCGACACTTTGGTCACAAGCCTGTTTCATATGGAAATCACTGAGACAAGAAGCATGGAGCCGCACGGCACCATTTTCTACAGCCTCCTGCAGAGTGGAACCTCCCCTTGAATACTAATCTGTCCAGATGGCATCAAAACTGTTATCACATTAAACTTTGAGAGCTTTTAAGTTCTCTCTTCAGAATGGTTTGGAATCATTTCTTCTGAGAGAATCAGCTAATTGACTGGTTACTTTTTTTAGTTTTTGGCAGCCGGCTAGATTGGAGCGGTTCGTCAGGGAGTTGTACTATTAATACAACCTTGCTAAGGATTTCTGACAAGATGATAATGAGATCAGCATGTTTTTCTGATGCTCTATTGATTTGACTGAAGCATTAGTAGTAGGAGGAGAGCCCCAAACAACTTAAAAGAATTCTTTTACACTTATTTGCAGCCAATTCTCCTTCCCTGCCCCCCACCCCCAAGGTTGCTCTGGAAGACTACTATCATACAGCCTAAAAGCACAGCTCTTTTGTGTCCTGTTGTAAGGAAGGAAAATAGCATTGTGTTGCTATTTTAGTGCATGAAAAATCTTTGCACTGAATCGCCATGTATCAAGCAAGACAGAGGGGCACACAAAGAAGAAGGGATTGGCCCCAGCCTTTCACCTGGTATCTTTGTTTGTATTGTAAGATGATGTGATTAGGATTGCTCTTGCTGGAAGTGTCACAGGACAGAAAAAATTTACAGCAAGAAGTTGCAAGATCAGAGCAGACACTGGTCCTTCTTTGCTGAGAAATCACTGCTTATTTCTTAATTTTTAAGGCAGAAATGTGATGCTGTAGATACAAACGGATTTCTTACAATTTAACCTTTTCATTTGGTTTAGACAGCACATCCGTCATAAGCCTCTGGGGGCATGAATAACCAAGGGCCCAATCCAGACCAGCCCCTATGCTTCTGGTGCAGCTCAGAGGTATCTGTAAGCCACTTCTACAGCTCTCTCATCCTCAGCACGCCGGTGCTGGCCCAGTCCAGAGGAGTTGTGCTGGCTTCAACAGTCTCTAAGGTGCTATTCTGGCAGCCAAGGATGCATTGAGTGCAAGAGCACAACAGCCAACTCCTTTCCCCAGCCATGATCCCCCGCTATTAAACACAGTTCTTCCCCCTGAGCTCTGCGCTAAGTGACATTCCTAGTTACTTGTAAATGACTGTGAATCTGTTGAGCCCAGTTTTACTAATCCTCCATATGACACACTCCTCCGGAACTGACTGGGAGCTGGCTCTACTTACGGCTGGCTGATACGATTTGGCCCCAGATATAATACTAAAGTATGCACAGATACTGACGAGAGTTATTTGTTAGTTTGACACATCTCTTGTGAATGGATGTAGATAGAATATGTTAATAATGTATTTATCTGTTTTAGACGTATCATCCAGAGATTGTAATTAACTGGCTAATATATACACATTAGTTAGTTAATTACAATCTAAAATGATCATACATTAAACAGAGATAATATGGCATGCCACTGCCATCTACTGGCTGGAAAGAGAACTGCCTGTATGTGTGCTACGTGCCCTATACTGCCAAGAACATGGAGTGTTCCTTTAGCTACCGTGGTACTTGTGAAGCTGGACAGCGAAGTTCTATTCCTACTGTGCAGCTTTTCATAAGTGTGCATAGTGTCAGTCATGAAATTCCTATATGGACCGGGCCTTTTACCATATACAGCATCTGTCTGTGTCTCCCTGTTTTTTCTATGTATTTGTCAGGAAACAAAGGTATATTATTGATACTGATCATTGATCTAAACAGTATTTTAAACAATTATGTATGCAATTAATAGAGAAGCCAAGTAACCCAAATGAGTGATAATATTTTAAGGTAATTATTTGCTGAAGATGAAAACAAAAGATCTCCATACATTCTGCATTAACTCCGGCAGCTGGGGAAATTCATCATAATCATAAGTACACTTGAGCTGTGCAAGTTTTTGGCCATGGCCCATTTATCAATGCACTTGGCTTTGGGATCCTGTCTGAAATTCCTTCTCCAGGAGTAGATCCACATTGTCTTTCCTCCCTTTTAGTGAGGAATCCCTGACAGGCCTTGCTTTAAAATAATACATGGTTACAAACAGCGTGGGTTTTTTACAATACTTACCAGGGTCTTTAATTCTGGAGACAGTGCAGGATTAAAGAGACATTGACAGGTTATAAATCATGTTCCCTTACCTGTTGTAAATTTCTTCTGAGGGTGCAAAGAGCTTGTGTTTAAGAACTACAGTATTTTTGTTTAAACACGGCACAGCTTTAACACAACAGGACCCAGAGCCAGGTGCTGATGGCAGCTTACTGCCCAAAGCCCTACCTTTTAAAATGGAGGATGATCTTTGGTGTCAAATCCTGAGATGACAATCCCAGTTGCTCCTTACACCTGTTGCCAACCTACATGAAGATAAAGACAGGGGGGAAAAGGGCTGTCTAAGGAGTTGCCTGCATTGAATAAACTCCTTCCTCAATGTTTTCTGCATGAGACATGTCCCAGGTGGCAAAGTACTTCCAACTATTACTGTATTTTCACATCATCTCTTCAAGCCTACTGTGAGGTGAAGGACTGTGGTTCTGCAGAAGGTATGGATCCCTGGGTTTTCTCTACTCCTTCAACAGAGCTCACTCACTGAGGGCCAAACACAGCCTACAGTGCCATCCAACTCCTCATTGAGACTCATATCCAGGCATGCCGCACTGGAATGGGTTACCTAGGGAGGTGGTGGAATCTCCATCCTTAGAGGTTTTTAAGGTGAGGCTTGACAAAGCCCTGGTTGGGATGATATAGCTGAGGTTAGTCCTGCTTTGAGCAGGGGGTTGGACTAGATGACCTCCTGAGGTCCCTTCCAACTCTAATATTCTATGATTCTATGATTCTATGATTCTATGCGTCCTAGGGCATTAGCAACATAGCCTCAGGAAGTCAAGCCAAATTCTGATCTCAGCACCACCAGTGCAACTCCATGGAAGTCTATGGAGCTGCCCCAGTGTAACTGAGCAGAGAATTTCTGCTATCAGCTTTAAAATGTCACAGTGATTCAGATCCCAGCTGTATCTGATTGCCATTGTGTTACATGTGGAAATAAACACAGAGGATCAAACTCTGCCCTCAGACAGGCATGCACCATGACTGCCATGGGAGCTCTGTGCAAGCAGCCAATGGAGAGGTTTTGTCCAACAAAGTGACTATGGCCAGAGTTGCTTCATTCAAAATAGCTACAGGAATGGAAGGAAACGCCCCAGCTGTGATGTCTAACCAAAGGTGTGATAGCAACATAGCAAGAGGGAGACCACATAGGGGCCTCTGATGTCTCCCTCACACAAGGCTGTCTGATGCAAACTGTTCTTCTCGCTTCTCTAAAAGGTTTGCCCTGTATTCACTATGGAGGCAGTAATTTAATTTCTAAGAGTGAAATCCTGACCCCACCGAAGTCAGCAGCAAAACTTCCTGTTAACTCTGTTATTGCCACTAAGTATCTTTCATTTTATTCACCTTGCCACTGTGAATACCTATAAGTATTAAACTATGACAGTTTAAGAGAGTTCTCTGGTTCTGATCACAAACTCAATGAAGAACCTGGTTGTAAATCGCTATTGGGGTGGAGGTATTTTGTATGCACAATGCAATATCTTCCACTTAACTCAATCACTGGTTAATTAGATTAAAGCCTCTGGAATCTATTTATTTGTATTAAAAGCACAATTTCCAGCTTTTATTTTGATTACTTCAGGCAAGTAATATTGGATAATCCAATCCAATCACTGACTACAGAAAGTTTCTATTTAATTAGAGGCCAAAGAGGGAGGGAGGAAGAAAAGAAAAAAAGAGCCCAGTGAAGACCCATGTGATAATTAAAGATGATTGAGACTAATAGCTGTGTGTTAACGTCAGTAACAATTTCTGAGTAGGAACAATCATGAGCCACAGAAGGCATGATATGTCCCTGAGGTGGCTCATACGGATAACAAGATCAATTGCTGATGTCAATCAAAGTGAGAGAAACAGGCATGAGTCAGAGGCAGTTGCTTTAGAACAGACTGTCAAGTCCCATTATTATTAATGGTTATTATCTGGTTATTTTTAAGCATTGACAATATGGCTGGCTCTGTACAAAAAACGAATTAACACAGACCCTGTCCAAAGAGCTTACAAGGTGGAAACAGAAGGGATAAAATGCACTGGAAAGCCCAGAGGAAGAACAACTTTGGAGTAACACACACACACACACACACACTTTTTGTGGACATCATGCATTTAATTTTTTAAATCAAGAGTGGATATGTCTCTAAAAGATCTGCTCTAATTCAAACAGGAATTAATTCAGGGAAGTCCGATGACCTATAAACAGGAGGTCAGACTAGATCAGTGTTTCTCAACATTTTTGATACCAAGGACCAGCTTCCTATACTGTGTCAGGGAGATCTCAGGGACTGGTGCCCATCCATGGACTGGTCGTTGAGAAACACTGGACTAGATGATCACAGTGATCCCTTCTGGCTTTATAATCTATGAATCCACAGTGCTTTTTTAAATCGGAGATCTCCAAGCACTTTACAGTCAATCATGAATTAAGCTTCAAACTATCCCTGGGAGGTAGAGAGGTATTATGTTTATTTAACAGATGGGATGTGAATTTATTTTTTTGCTGGGTTTTCCCTTTTGGCTTTATAATTAGGCTTGGCAGAATTCAATTTTTATTCTTGATCATTTCAGTAGGTAATATGTATCTTTATTTTAAAGCATTTTTTATTATCTGCTTAAATTTTAACAGTTGAACAAAATTATGCATTTTAAGCTTGTATTAAATTTTATTATCAATTTTTAAATTTCCACTATTGCAGGAAATTATGCGGGGTTGTCAGATAACAGAAGGCTCAGACAATGATTATTTAATGACATTAGCCAGAGATTCAAAAAGTTAAAGCTTTATGACCATTAAAACACAAATTGTCAACATCACGTGTTGAAATACACAAAGTAAATCTTTTTACATCAAACTAGTAAGTTCTCAAGCAGCATTTCTCTTTCTTTGACTACCTGTAAATTTCTATTATCATTTGGAAATATTTGTCGGTTTGTGTGTGCACAGTGAAATCAATGTTTAATGATAAAAATCGAATCCTCCCGAGCTTATTTGTTATCTAGGGCCTGGTCTACACTGGCGGCTTAGGTCGACTTAAAGTCCCTTCATTCGAATTAATTACTCCCGCATCTACACTGGCACCACTGTTAATTCGAATTAAGGTGCCCATAAAATCGAATTAATAAGACCACCTCTGCAAGTGGTGTAGCACCTAATTCGAATTTGTTAATTTGAATTAGTGTCAGTGTAGATGCAATAGGACTTAATTTGAATTAATTGACCTCCGGAATGTATCCCATAATGCCCCATTTTAAAGTCCCCTCCCCTCAAGCAGCCCTGGGAAGATTTGAATCTGCATTTCCTGTGCTTGCTGCCAGCATGGAGAGAGCTTTCCCACTGTTCTCAGCATGGATACTGCAAAGCCCAAACGCGCTCCAGCATGGAGTCGACCAGAGGTCTTAGACCTCATCGGGCTGTGGGGTGAGGAGTACGTTCTGGCTCAGCTCAGAGCCAGCAAAAGGAATCTGGACATTTGTGGGAAGATATCCCTAGGCATGCTGGAGAAGGGACACCAGAGGGACGCTCAGCAGTGCAGAGTCAAGATCAAGGCGCTGCGCCAGACATATCAGAAAGCTAGGGAAACTAACAGCCGCTCTGGCTCCTCGCCCAAAACATGCAGGTTCTATGATGAGGTGCATGCTATTCTTGGGGGCTATCCCACCATGGTGCCTCCATGCAGCATCGATACATCTGCTGCTTCACAGTCCACGAACAATGAGGAGGACTCCATGGACGAGGAGGAGGAAGATGTGGAAAGCAGGGAGCATGAGAACAGAGTGTCCGTTCTCCCAGAAACTCAGGACTTATTCTTGACCCCTGAGCAGTCCACCAGCACGCAGGACAGCACAAATGATCCCGTGGAAGGCACATCTGGTGAGTTTTCTTTCTTATTAGCATTTCTGTCTTAGTACATTGGGTGTGGGGGGCACAAGGGGGATCTCAGGCGTTTCGTTGCCTGTACTGGGTGGTAACCCAAGGTTCAGTTATTTTATGTGTTGAGAAACGCTACGTTTATCATCACTTGTTTTCACATGGAAAATTTAATGTATGTAATTTGTTATCCCTCCCTCAGCTGGAAAAACTTTTCAAGGGAGTGCTGCCTTGTTCCTTCCTCCACAACAGGATTTTTCGCTGCAATCAAGGTAGCCAGCATCATGGCTTCCTGTCTTTTAAGCATTGTCTCTCTCCCCCCATGCTATCCGCAGTTGGTCTCTGTAAGGGTTTGAAATCCGAGCATACATTTCCCCCCCACCCACAGCAAGCCGTCCGTAGTTGGTCTGTGTAGGGGTTTTAAATACAAGCTGAGAGAGGAAATCATTTGCTAGATACGTTGTTTCATGGTCTAATTATTTAAATAGTAACATTTGTATCACTGTCTTCACTATGCTAACTCTGTCTCCTGTGTTATTTTTCTTTCATTCTGTAGACACCTCTGCACTGGACTGACCCTTAAGAAATGCTGCGGACAGACTGTCTCAGATTAGAAAAAGGAAAAAAAAAACCAGACCAGAGATGACATATTTTCTGAGCTCATGACCGCCTCAACATCCGCAGACAAAGCAAAGAGCGTGGAGGCTGACCTTGTCCCAGAGCATGGACAGGGACACGGACAGTCATAGACAAATGCAGGAGACTGATCGCAGCACACGCATGAGATGCTGAAACTCCTGCGGGATCAGTCAGACATGCTCCAGCGTCTTGTGGACCTTCATGAGTGGAGGCTGGACACAGTCCCGCTGCAGTCCCTCCACAATGCTCCTGAACCGAGGGCTATGCCGCCCTCCACCTCCCCCGCCACCACGAGGTCTCGGAGGAGATTGTCCAGGATGCAGTACGTGCTCTCCTCCACCCCAGCAAGCTACCACCCTACTCCTGGAGACAGTGAATGAACTCTCACTCCTCCCCTCCCCACTTCCCCCATGACTTAAATGTAAAAAAAATGAAGTTTTGCAATATTCCAAAACGTTTTTTTGATTAAATATTATCTTGTTCAGGAGGGATTTGTTGGGCACAGATATCAAAGGGGGATTGGGGGGAAGTGGGGGGATCATCAAAGGCAAACAACATACTTGAACAGAAATCACTCCTGCATCTCATTGCAGAACCTGGCTTTCAAAGCTTCCCTAATGCAAAGTGCTCCGCAGTTAGCTCTCCGCATAGTGCTGGCATCTGGCTGCTCATAATTGGCAGCCAATCTTTCTGCTTCCACAGCCCAACCCTGGGGGAACCTTTCCCCCTTGGCTTCACACACATTATGAAGAACACAGCAAGTAGATATCACAGAAGGGAGGTACTTCTCACTGATGTCCAGCCTAGTGAGGAGACTCCTCCATCTACCCTTTAAATGCCCAAAGGCACATTCTACAACCATTCTGCAACTGCTTAACCTCTTATTAAAACACTCCTTGTCGCTGTCAAGGTGGTGGTGTACGGCTTCATTAGCCAAGGGAGCAAGGGGTAAGCAGGATCCCCCAGGATCACTATGGGCATTTACACACCCCCGATGTCAATTTTTTGGTCAGGGAAGAAAGTGCCCACCTGCATCTTACAGAACAGCCCCAAGTTACGAAATATACGAGCGTCATGCACCTTCCCAGACCACCCCACACTGATGTCTGTGAAATGACCCCTGTGATCCACAAGCCCCCGCAGGACCATGGAAAAGTACCCCTTGCGATTTATGTACTCGGTTGCTAGGTGGGCAGGCGCTAAAATAGGGATGTGCGTCCAATCAATGCTCCCCCCACCCACAGTTTGGGAACCCCATCATGGCAAACCCCTCCACTATGTCCTGCACATTTCCCAAAGTCACTAGCCTTCGTAGCAGAAGTCTAGTGATGGCACTGCACACTTGAATCACGGCAACTCCCACTGTAGATTTACCGACTCCAAATTGATTCCCAACCAAGCGGTAACAGTTGGGGGTTGCCAGCTTCCAGAGAGCGATGGCGACTCTCTTCTCCACCATCAGAGCTTATCTCAAGCGAGTGTTCATGCGCTTTACGGAGGGGGCCAGCTCCGAGCACAGTCCTAGGAAAGTTGCCTTTCGCATCCGAAAGTTTTGCAGCCACTGATCATCATCCCACAGCTGCATAACGATGCAGTCCCACCAGTCTGTGCTTGTTTCCCTGCACCAGAACCTGCAGTCCGCGGACTGCAGATGAAACATTACAGCCTGCAGCAATCAGGAATTGTTCTGCTCGATTGCCTGTAGCAGGGCAGCCACAGTGGCGTAGGTGTAGTACCTGCTTCGCCTTCTTGCTCTATTTCTAAAGTACTTCATGATAAGCCATGTTGTATTTGTCACGATCAGAATTACAGTGCAGAGTTCAGCTGTCTCCATGTCTCTGCAGCAATGGCGATCAGGGGGAGTAAAAAAACTGCGCAAAAATCCTTTTCCTGTTTCTTTGATGTTGGGGGATGGGGGAAGGGTAGGGGAAGCAGCGTTGCATCCTGGGACGAAGACACTCGTCCCAACAGTCAGCATGGCTAGTTGCACTGTGGGATAGCTACCCACATTGCACTGCTTTGTAATTCGAATTAAGGCTGGCCAGTGTGAACGCAAGAGACCAGCACAAACAGCGTAGTGTGGACAGTCTGCTGCGATTTCTATAAATCGGCTTCTGAAAGTCGAATTAAGCTAATTCGAATTAGCGCTGCAGTGTAGACATAGCCTAGGACTCTATGAGACAGGGATTCTTTCAGAGGGATTTGAATGTGGGGAAGGTGATAGTTTGGCTTGGCAGGAGCCTTAGAACCTTAACAACTTAAAATAATAACTAATGATAACCTTACATTTATATTGCACTTTTCATCCTGAAGGATTCCCAAAGCATGTTACAAATTCCAGCATATGCAATGGAATCTACTCGTCTCTTCACTAAAATGCAGCCACTTGTGGGATGGAACCTGAAAGCTGTTGAATGGTGCACTGCCACACTATACAGCTGCTCTAGCTCTCTTCTACTAGACTGAGAAGAAATGCATAAAGTGCACATAAGCCAGAGCCAAGCCAGGAAGAACAGTTCGATACGGAGTGTTTCTGAGAACACACTGCGCCTCGGGGCTTTGTAACAAGATGCAGAGAAGTAACCTGTAAAACTGGCATAAGCTATTTGTTCATCAGCGTCCCGGCGCTAAGTATTCCGATATGCAAAAGTATAGGAATTGTAACGCCAGGTTAGGCTCCTGGTCTATCTAATTCAGCATCATGTCTCTGACAGCGGCCAACACTGGATGCTTTAGAAGAAGGTGCAAGATACATCTACCGGACAATTGTGAAACAACTTGCCAATAGAGGGAGTTTCTTCCATATCCCTGTCAGTTAATGGCTGGCTTATTCCCTGAAGAATGAGGGTTTATACCCCTCTGTGAAGGAGCACACTACCCTCTAAGCGCCAGCCAGGGACCACAATCAGAACCAACTGCACAGAATCCAGGGGGCCCCCGGCTCCAGCCGAGGACTGCCTTATTTAAAACAGGAAGAGGAAGCTGAGCAGGGAGTGGGGGAGGTGGACGTTAGAAGCTACACAACGGGAAAGGGCAGGTGATCTCTGGCCCAGGTCTCTGAAGACTGGTCTGACCAGACCCAGAGACTTTTTCTGGGGGAGGTTGGGGGGGGGGGGGGGGAGGAGAGGGGCTTTTCAGTTTTGGGCTTTGAGGTAAGGGCCTTTAAACTGTTGTCTAAGAGCTCCTTTCAGGAGGCTTCATTAAAGGGAGGCTAACTTGGCTTCTCTGTGCGGTGATGTAAGCAAACACACTTGTTAACAGCCAGGCGGGGTACAGCAAGGTGAGGTGTACTTCCGTGCCCCACCTGACCAGGAAGGGGTGCAGAGGGGCAGCCCGTCCCTGCAAACCCTCATAAAATGTAACTGCGGCTGCTTTCATTGTCCATATAAATGTCTAATCCTTTTATGGACTCCATTGGCCTCAGTGACACCTTGTGATGATGAGTTCCCCTCAGTGAAATATTCGCTATGTCCAATTTGCTGCCATTCAGTTTCACTGGCGTACTCTCTTGTATGATGGGAAAGGGCAGATGTGAGCACCCATCTTATCTTCTCCATCCCTTTCTTTATCCTCTATCCTGTCCCCTCTTATTGGCCTCCTCCTGAAACTAAACAGCTCCACCTTTTCAGTCTCCCTTTGTTCTAATCACTTTGGGTGAAATCTTGGGATGTGGGCGTTTTGCATTCACTTCAGTGAAACCAGGATTTCATCCTGTGTGTTTATTTTTTATTAAAACATCATAAATAAATGCCCATAGTGTGCATGAGCCACTGCTGTCCAGAAACGGCACAAGCCAGACGTGTACTCCTATTTCTGAGCTGTTACTAATACTTGTTTGGCAATGGATGGCTGGAACATGCCTTAATGCTCAGATCATCATATTTTTGGCAGAGGGGCCGCTCTCTTTCTGGAGATTTTCAGTCCTCATATACATTAAATGAGATGAGATCTCATTCCATGCACAGAAAACAACACAGCTTGCAGATAAATTTTGCTTCCTGGGTATTGCCCGTTTACTTTGCCCTTGTGCTGTTCAAATATTGCATGAAGTCCGTGGAAATGGAGAGAAAGGATTTTTTTTTCTAGGAGACACCCTTCCTCACCTTGGTGGCCATTTCAATTTTGTATGATTTGGTTTTAATATTAAATGTACCATCCAGACTTCATCGGTAATTCTGTGTTTTCCCAAGATGGAATTAATTCTGGATCTCCACAGAAGAATCCCTCTATTCCTCTCTCACTCCCAAGGAGGTCAGAAGCCTACTCAGAGGCTACTCCACACTAGAGTCATACCTCATTTTGCTAGTACAGATAAATTATTTGAGACAAGTTGGAATAGGAACCAGAGAAATGGGTGTGCAAGATCAGACCATGAGGCAAAATGAAACTTCATCTCAGCTATCAGCTGACTAGATCATTCTTTGATCCATCCAGATTCATTGATCTCCCCAGGAGCACCATGAAACTCTTCTCCAACATGCTGCTTCCATTAAATGGCAAAACATCAGTCCTGCTCGGGGGACCATGTGGTTCAGAATAAAGGGAGATACATGCACAGGATATATGCATGGTAGAATCTTTCCGTAGAGTCAGAAGGAATTTTTCAACAAAAAAACTTTTTTCAGCAAAAATGCAGATTTTCAGTGACATCAAAACATTTAGCAAATTTGTGTCACTTTTGCCAAATTGTTTCAGTTGAAAAACAACTACAAAATCTCCCCCCGCCACCAAAAAAAATGGTTTCAATGTTTTTTTAAATGAAACATTTTGATTTTTCAACTTGAAACAACTTTTTGGTTTGAAATTTCATTTCATTTTATTTATTTATTTTTTAAATGTAAAATGTACAAAAATGCTCATTCGGCCTGAAATGTTTCATTCAACCCACAAACAAAAAAAATTTCAGATTTTTGATTTGCCAAACATTTTTTAAAAATTATATTTTGATTCAACCCAAAACAAATTTTAAAAATTTAAACTTTGGAATTGTCAGTGAGCGAAGAACTCCCAGCTCTTTGCCCAGCTCACTCTTCCACTGCTAGGGTCCTGGCTTGAATCAAGACCCAGTCATTGCCTGCTGACGTCTGCTCAAAGATGTCTTATTATTTCCTTAAAACCGGTAAGTAGGCATGGAGATTAACAGACAGAAAAGAAGGCACAGTCCCTTCCCTGAGGAGTTGATGACCTTTGGTGCTCTACGTGAGCTTTGCTCAGTAGTCTCCCAGTGGAGATGCGTCTCTATTACCAAAATTGAGGGGCAATCAAGGGGCCAATGATCAAATGATCACAGACCCTGAACTGACCTCTCCCCTCCCCAAGAGGCAATGCCCATTACGAGCCAACCTGTGGCTGTAAGTCATAGCCTGTCTTGAAGAAGGGCACAGAGGGGCTGCGCTGTAGGAAGAATCTTGCCTGACTCAGTGATGCAGCCTGGAGTGGCGGCTCCACCATGCATTGAGCAAATGAAGTGAGTGCTCCCCCAGTACCAGCAGAGCTTAACCCCATTCCTCCCCCACCTCTTCTGAGAGGGCTAGCATTCCTATCAGCGCTACCCCGGAACAGTATCCTCACTCCTCATCCCGACAGTTCAGGAGTTCCATGAAGTAGGACAACGTTTTGTGCATTCTTCCACTCAGGGCTGGCCACAACCAGTCCCTCTGTGTCCACTAAAGAAGGGAAGGACAGATGCCAAGCCACGATCTACATATCTTTGCTACATTCCTGTGTTCTCTAGTGTATTCCTATAAGACATTCCATGTAATAGGAACTATATCCTTATTTATTCATAGGAGCTAAAATTTTGCAAGTGTCTTACACCCACTGTCTGAATCAAAAATGAGTATCAGGCAAATAGTCTGCAAAGTATTCTGTGCAGAGAACAGAAGTTGGGCAGTAATAGGAAGATTTTAAGCTGTGGAAAAACCTTAGTCAGTCATAAAACTTCATAAAATAAATTCCCTTTGCAATGGGTCCTCTGGGGCCTAAAAATAAATACCTGAGGATTCATGTAGTGATAAAAGTCGATAAAATCTTTGAAACAAATGGTCTATTGAGAAATTATGTGTGGAAATGAATGGATGGATTCTTTTACAAATCTCTTTATAGAGGTGCATTGACATAATGAAGACATAGTACGTGCATTAGTAAAAATCCTTTTTTTAATGACTGCTATACTTTATGGTTTTCTTAATGCAATGGGTTACCATTAGGGATTTTTCTAGGAAAGAGCTTGAAATAGGCTCCACTGGGATGGGTTAGTGCAAGTTAGGACTCGCTCATGTAACTCAAAGTAACTTGAGTTAAAGAAATGGGCCACTGAGCCATATGGAGATTTGGATGAGGGAGAAATCTGGGTCTTTCACTACCTTTCTATCCCAGTCTGTTGATCACTGAGAATGTTGCCAATGGTGGGTGATAGTCACTTTTCAGAAGATATTAAGTTCAGTGAGGAAGGATGATCTTGGGGTTAAAGTACTAGAGTGACACTCTGTTAATCTGGTTTCTATTTCAACCTCTGCATAGATATTGTCTATTACCTTTAGCAAGTTATTCAGTTTCTCTGAGCCTCAACTCACCCTCTGTAAAATGGGGATAATACTTCTTTTCTTCCACCCTTTGTTGTACCTATTTAGTTTGTAGCTATTTGGGACGGGGACTGCCCTAAGTGTGTGTACAGCACCAAGCACAAGAGTGCCAATTCTGGATGGGGCCTGGAGGTGCTACAGTAATACAGATAATCAACAAAAACAACAATAAGCTCTATCCACATTGCTGTGTAGCAGCCATTCGCCTTAGAGTTTGAAAATTCAGTCCTGTGTTGATTACTAAGCACCAAATCCTGACCCAATAGAATTCAATGGTAAAATTCGCATTTACTGGAAAGAGATCAGGACAGATAAGATTCTTTCTTTAAGGACGATTGGCTGTTGGTTAGAGAGGCACCTCTGAGTTATTACATTGTATTTTGACTTTATTATGTACATTTTGAACTTGAGCCTGTTACTTAACATTAGTTCTGGTGGGAAATTTTTTATTGAAAAAAATATTCCTGTTTTCTGCCCAGCCCTCTTTCTCTGGGTCACTCGTCCACTGCTCTCTAAGGATCCTAACAGGGCATCTATGTTTCATTGGGATTGTTGTATGTTTGGGGCTTGCCAACCATCGGCAGCATGATGTTAAATACAGGATTCATTGTGGTGGATGCAATCAGAGGCTCAAGCAATGGGCACGTGCATTTATAAGTCTGAATAAGTGACTTCTCTCCTTTTTGAGCCACATGCAGTAGCTGATCTGCTAAACTCAGACATTACATTAGCATTCTCCTGCACCATCGCACAAGGTCACCAGAGATCATCTGCTAGCAATCAGATTTTTACCAAGGCACAGTACAATGGAAATCAATTACTGTATATTGCTTAGAATACCATGCAGACAGACTCAAAATCAGTGTTTCTGAATAAACCAATGCCCAAAGCGCTAATTTAGGACCCAGCCACCTAGTGCTTAAAGTGAAATAAATTTCAGATCCCCAGATATCACGTTTAATAACTTACCAAAATACTACGTCTGAGTATTATAAAATTGAACTCTATAAATTGAACTCTTTCAATGCTCCTGGTCTCCTATTTTACCTTGGTAGAAGACAAGGAAAGACAGACAAGCCAGACTAACTGGAGACACACATCAGTTTAAGCTTTCCCACTTCACAGTGGTTTCTCTCGAGGTGGGACAATGAAGTTGAGATGGTGGAACCTGCCTGGATAAAATACAGACTGATCTCAAAGTTAACCTGTAACTCAGATTAGACCTGAACTGAATGTATAGTTAATGTTATGCTAGAAATACCATGAGAAATTCCATAAGAAAAAGCTCTCCTCACAATGGGTCAAATTCTGTCCTAGTGTTAGGGTACATCTACACTTTAAGCTGGAGGTTTGCAGTGACAAACCTGTGCTAACTCTGAGCCAGCAAGCTGTGGGAGGAGCTAGTTTCCCAAATACATGCCTAACATCTTGGATGGAATTGTACTTGGGGTGGCTATCCCGGCCTACTGCTCGCACCATTATGACTACATGCTATTTTTAGCATGCTAACTTGATCAGACCTTGTGCAGGTATGTCTCCTTGAGCTGAAATTTACACCTCCATCTCCAAGTGTAGACATACCCTCAGTAGATGTAGCTCCACTCACTTCAGCTGAGTTATGCCTTCTTACCCCTGTATTTTCCTGTATCCTATATATGTAAGTTGTTGCAAAGAGACCACTGCAGCTTAACAAGCACCTGGCCGATAATGTTTCTAACTGCAGGGACTGAGCAATCATTTTATGCATCAGCAGGATAGAAAACCAGTACTTAGTGTGATTATGTATGCTGTTGTGAAATCCTGCAATCCCACATCGTTCAGAACTGGAACCAAGCAACCACTGAACATTGCTAGAAGGGAAGAGTTGGCGCCATGTGTGGTTTTCGGTTGCACCTCTCATTTATGGCCTAATCCAAAGCCCATTGAATTCAGTGGGCTTTGGATCAGATCCTTTGAGCTCAAACTCCGTGTGACCTTCCTGTGTGCCATATTGTAGCTTCAGGAGAACACTGGCAGCCATGAGCTAGGCTCCAGTCTCTTCTGCTCTTCTGCTGTCTCTCAATTATGTCTTGATCCAGCAAAGCACTTGCATAGATTGACTTCAAAGGGACTTCAAGAGGAACACAATGTACTATCTGGTTCCCTCCCTCTGAGCTGCTGTTACATCAATGGGACCACCCTCATGCTTAAAGTTAAGCACATGCTTAAATGCTTTGCTGGATTTTGGTCTAAACCTGTTCTTGCCATTACCTCCATCTAGATTTGCTCTGTGCCTGCTCCCTTCCAACACACTGTAAATGTCCTCACAGTTTATAGGACTGGATCCTGAAGTCAGCAGGAGCTGTGCCACTGACTTCAATGGAAACAAGTTTAGGCCTCAGGCAAACGAGTTTTCAATTTCAGTCCCAGCCATTAAACAGTTTGAATTTTTAAAAGGTATTAAATTCAAGAGCATTGGTGCCGAGTTTCATCCTGGCACAAAAGGTATTTTTAAGAGCAAGTGATAAGCTCCTGGGAAGTGGGATTTATAAGTGAAGTGCTGCCATAAGAGTAACAAACAGCGCCACTACATTGTATATCACACCAACACAGCATGTCAGCAAAGGCTCTAAATCAATAGCTCCGGTTCGCTTGCTCGGAGCTGGAATGATGTGATGGCCAGACTTAAGGGGGTAGTCTCTACTCAATGTGTGGGAGATTTACATCAGTAACTCCTGCTAGTGTTTGATATGAGCCAGGAGTGCCTGGTGCCCTGTGTGTCCAGGGAGACAGAGATCCCCAGCTTGATTTGTACCTTTTGATGCCAGAGTTTCAGACAGATCCAGCTTTTGTTTTGCTGCTTATTTGTGGGAGCTTTGCGTCTGCCTCTGCAGCTCCCACTCTAACGAAGCTGAGGCTGCATGCTGATGGACACCATCGTCACCCCCAGCTAAACTGCAAATGGGTAGCATCTGATCTGGGAGAGAAGAGCTCAGGACTCCAACCTCAAGATCCACTAGCCCTCTACCCCAACTCCCATAGCTGTTAATGGTAGTAGCAGGGCTTTTACCATTCCATGGACAACCATTGGGGGCTGTGATACACATATTCTACCCCCATGCACTGGAGTCCACAGAAGTTCTATTCATATAGTTACTATATATATATATATATATATATATACACACACACACACACACACACACACACACACACATATATACACTGGTATGTAACAACTCTCTGCCCAGATGTTCAGTTTAGCTGGTGAGACCAGAGAGAGCCCAGAAGCGTGGTCCAACTCTCCAGAATGAGGACCACCTTCCCTCCCATTCATGATTACATGTTATCTCTATGGCAATGACAGCAATTGCTTATCTGGACAAGTAACATTAGGGAAGCAGTTGGCGTATTTCGTGCTGTCGTTCAAGTGATAGGTGGTCTGAAGAAAAGTCATTGCAATGGCTAGTTGTAGGGCCTCACACTGGGTTCCTTTAAAAAGAGGGAATTTGTCTGTCTAGTTTTGTTTTTCCTTTCATCTCCCTTCTAGTCTGTTTTTCTCAGGTAGAAATAAGGAGCCCAATCACCACTGACTAGAATGGGCCTGGAGGCTATTATCGTCTTCCCCTCAGATCTGGTCCCTCCACAACAAACCTGAAGCACATTGGTGGAACAGGGCAGAAGCTCTGTGCTGCTCTCTGTTGAGTGAGAGGTCCCATGCTCAGTCCAGCACATTTCCCCAGCACTGAGGTCCCACGAAAAACTAAGAAAACAGGAAATACGCTGGAGATGTTTTACGGACTGTAATCATGTTTACAAGCCCCCTCTGGGAGGACTGCATGTGCCCTGGAACGAACACAAGCGAAGTCAGTTTTACGGAACAGCTGAGATTTGTTAAAGAAGCATAGCTCTTTTCTTTAATTATTATTGATTTTAATTTTTCTTAGGAAATGCTGGGCTTCCATAAACTCCAGTGCTGATTAAGGAGTTCTCACAAGGTTTTCGGCTGAACAAGCATTTCATGTTCAGAGCTAAATATTTCTGCTACAGCAGCATCGGTAGCCAAAACTGATCTTTAAAGGGATCTTTAAATTCTCAAATCCTAGCAAGGTATTAAGATTGACACATTGTGCTGAATTCTGACGTATTCGTTTTCAGTTTATTGCACATTGTCACTGATGTGTTCATCCTCTTTAATCTCCTTTTAGAGGCATTTTGCTATAATTATTTATATAACAAACCCATATGGCTAGAAATTAGGCGCTGTTTGTTACTCTCTATTTCATCGTCTATCCAGATGCCAAATGCTTGAATGCAGTGGTTTAAGATGATACAGCATAAAAACAGCATGTTGTTAAGACACAATATTGAGGAGACAAATTATTCCTTAGTGTATGCTGAAGAATATTTTAACAATCAACATGTGATCCCCTCACATACTCTTTCTAGTAGCGATATTAAGGAATGAGCGCACAGTCCTTATTCAGGAAAGCAACACAGAACAAAACAAGGGTGTTGCCTGCAAGATCTGACCCTCACTTCCTACAGTATATTCTAAAAATACACGTGGTTTGCTTTCTTATGCTGTGGCTAGAGTCAGGATGGTCCGAGTAACTGCCTAGTTAGTAGAGAACATTGAAAGATGTGCAAATACCCTGATTTTGTCCCCCCATCTCCACCTTTTCCCTATTGATTCATGCTGGGGTGGGTGGGAAACTCTCTGCTCATGGATATGCTCTTTTTTCTAGGGAGTTGCTTCTTCAGCTCTCTGCCCTGTTCTTTTTTAATGGACTACAGAATCTATAAAACAAAGTTCCTCAGCCTTGCTGCATATTCCTTATCGCTATTCTATTACAGTATCGTCGGGCCCGCACCTCTCAACTTGCCAAGGCCTAAGCGTGGGACTCCATGCATGACCGAAAATAAAGGACATAAACAAACGATCTACACAGGAACTTTGAAATGCTGGATGATCTATTTTTTTTAGTGTCAATAACTCCTGCAGCCTCATTTTCACCATATTATTTTTCTGATGTAAATAATCTTCAACAATAAAAGTGAGGAAACCAAATTTGTGTGGAATACAGTTAATTACGGGGCTAAATTTAGGGACATCCCTCAAAATGAGGGACATTAGAGAGATATGGTCTGCTGGCAGCTGACATGCATTTTACTGTGCCTGCTGAGAATGTAAATACAGCAAGTTCTTACATGTAGAAAGTATGTATATGCTCCTGGCTTTGGCCAGGTGCTACAGAAAAATGGTCAACTTACTGAAATGCCAATAAAATGAGAAGTCAGCAAATAAATACTCGAAACTGAATGAGATTCCAAATCAATAACAGATTAAAAGTGAATGGGAAAGAGGTTTTTAAATGGTGACCTGCAAACATTTAAAGCCAAAATCCACTCCCTCTCTAACCAAAAGGAACTCTTGGAAGATCCCCCGAGAAAGGAAAGTAGATAGCCATTGTTTAAAATTAAATGTAATAAGGGTGATCATTTAAAAACACTTGAAACTCATGGGTGCAAATTCCCACAAACCAAAACCCACACAGAAGAAAATGGCTCACAGGAACCTGGGGAAGCAAAGCTGCCAGCTCAGTTCTTATTCTGGCTCTGATTCAAGACAGCATTTAAACATGGATTTAGGTCAGTCCAGTCACTATAGCAGATTGCATGTTCCATCACCTTCTGAATGAGAAAGGGAAACCAGAGCACTCACCACTTGGAAGAGAAGGAAATGCACCACGCAACACTCAGCCCCAAAATGGCCCCTTATGGGCTGCAGGGGCCTGGCTCTGTCAATTTTAAAGGGCCAGTCCCCAGAAAGGCATGCTGGGAAGGAGTTCCTATAAGAAGGCAGCTCTACAATGAGAGGAACAGGAAACCACCAAGGAGTGGAATTGAATTTTGTTGCTGTGACAGTCACATCACCAAAAATATACCACAGCACAACAATCAATACTGTTCATTTTGCTCAAAGTTGCTATCTCCTGGAAGTAGAAGCCAGTGTCTCATTTGTACATCTTGTGTTATGTGATCTGAACTGTACAGTGGTGGTGTTCAGATCTGAACTGATAGATTTTCTGCAAGTAAATGTTTTACCTTTGAGCCGCCTTGGTCCAGGGGCCTTGCCAGGGAAGAGACCAGGAGCAACTATTGATTTCCTTAATTAGCTGCCAGGCTCAGTAACGTACCGAAGACACATTCATTATCGGGGCTGACCTCATTCTTGTTCCACATGTGGGAGGGAAGCTGTGTGAGGTTTTTAAGGGCTGGCTTGGCAAAGCCCTGGCTGGGATGATTTAGTGGGGGTTGGTCCTGCGTTGAGCAGGGGGTTGGACTAGATGACCTCCTGAGGTCCCTTCCAACCCTAATTTTCTATGATTCTATGATCTGGCCCAATGGAAAAGAAACAGGAAACTCTGGGGACCAGTTCTGCTCTCAATAATACCCATGCAGCCCGTTAGAAATCAGAGGGTGTTTACACTACTATAACTAAGGTCTCAAACTCCCTGCATCTTCACGGAGCCCTGCTGAAATGTGTGGAGTGCTGTGCAGATACGGGGTCAGCCCGTGCAGGTTCCGGGCCTAAAGCTGAATTCAGCCTTCTTCAATTCAGACCCCACATTTCACCTGCTTATTTAAGCTATTAAAACACCAGCACATCCCATACTAATTAGCCACCATATTAGTCATGAGGGTTATTTTGTAAAGGGACCGCTCCACACAATAAAAATAAGCCTGCTCACAGGACTGCAGACTGGGAACTTGCGGTTTCATTTAACTTCATCACAACGGAAGCGGGGGTTAGGGGAGACTGAGGCGGGGTGGGGGTGGGGGTGGGAGGAACACCTACTAATTAAACAAGTAGTAAGAGGGGGTGGAGCATAGCTCCAAACCATAATACTCCAAGTAACCCAGTAAAGTATCTGGCCCCTTGCTCTCTATGGCTGTGGCAGTTCTCCCCAGCACCGAACTCCCAGCATCAAAACTAAATTTGTTATAAAAAAGAAAAACCATCTAAAATGAGCTACTTTTGAATAATCGCATCCTATGAGCTGTCCAGATACAGCTGTCATTTCACTGAGCGTAGGAAGAGGTTAGTGGAATTGATAATAAATCTAACCCTCTGATGGAATTGTAGTCTTATGTTCAGCTGGGCCTCTCTACTTCAGTCTCCATGAGACACCTATTACAGAGTCAGTGATGCACTGGAAATTAGACCTAGTTGTATTATGAATAACATATTAATAGCTAAAAAAACTGATTAAGTTTAAAAATATTAGTAACATTAAAAAGAGATTAATCAACAGGCACCAGGTATCTTACTGGAGACATTGGTCTGCTGAACTCTCTGCTCTCAAAGTCCATACTCCATGTCCTAGCTCTGGTTTGAGCATTACTTGGGCAATGTCTAGATATTAACAGTTCTTGCCCTTTGCTTTAGGGGAGTAAGAGACTGAGAAAATGAGTAGTGGGAAAACCATTTTAGGAACCGCCATTTGCTTCAAAAGGAGAATTATATACTGAGGTCTTGTGTGATTTGTTGGATGGGTTCAGCAACCAGGGATTCTGCAATAATTGATCAACTTCACTTTCATCAGTAGCTAGTGTGGTTTTGGCCTGGGGAAAGACATTATAGTAGAGAACAAGGAATGAGACCCCAACTGTAGTATTACAGCCGTTAGGCATGATGCATATTTAAAATGGAGAATAGACAATTCACACTGAGGGTCCTTTGGGCAGCAAAGTGACCTGCATGCTACTGAAGAAGAGAATAAAAGGTCTTCATGTACCACGAGGCAAGATGCTAGAGGTGGATTCTGATTGCTGGCTTTTATACCTGGTGGTATGGATTCAGGCTACATGGCAGCTGAGAGATGAGTCGTGTTTCTGAAATCCAGAATCCAAAGCTTGATAGGTAGGAAAAACTATTTATTAGAGAGTCCGACTCTGAATTTTGCGGATGACATATGAGGCAGAATAAAATGCTGCTCATTCTTGCATAGTTACATCAACTCTCCAATTCTGACAGTAATGAAAAAGGTAACACGCAAAGACAAAGAGCAGCTTCCAGCTGAGACAGGATCAGGGTGGTTCTGACTAATACAGAGCCAACGGAGGGCTATGTTTTAGTTCACCTAGCAGAGTTGATGTCTATAAACAAAGAGGGGCCTCGTTCAAATCTTGATATGAAAGGATGTGTTCAAGCTTCAATCAAGCCACCACATGTGACCCCATTAAGCGATTAATCATTGTTCACTGTAATAAACTATTATCACTCAAGCAAGTCCTGCCAGTTTTTTACCATTGCCCTTCGGACCTTAACTAACCTTATAACTACACTGGAGTATGAAACACTTTCCAAACACTTGATCTAATGCAAACCCAGGCTAAAGCAGGAATAATTTGCCTCTTTAAAAAGATATCTGTATATGTACACATGCAAATGACACACATGTGTACGTGTAAGACAGGTTGCGCTCTTACAGCCTGGGTCCAAAGCCCATGGAAGTCAGTGGAAGTCTGTCTATTGACATCAGTGAGCTTTGGATCAGGCTCTACGCCAGGCTGCTTCCTGTGTTGTTTGTGTGGATGTTTCGCACGTGAAAAGCTGAGAGAAAAAAGTCTGAAGAACAAACATACAGGGAAATGGGATTGTAAATCCACAGCATTTGGCGGGGGACTCAGACATGGGGTCTTTAGAAGCACTTTAAATTCAATATGTGAAATTGACTGAGGCCCCAAGTTGGTGGAACTCTCCAGTTCATCAAAACATGTAGGCCTGGTTTGTAAAGGTATTTAGGCATTGCTGTGCTGAATGTTGCAACATCTAACTGATGTAGGTGCTTACATCTCATTTGTCAAAAGGGATTTAGGCACTTAGGTGCCAAAACCCTATTGGCTGTTAAAGGGATTTGGGTGCTTAAGTGCCTAACCCCTTTTGAAAATGAGATGTAGCTTCTAAATCAGTTAGGTGTTGCAATGCTGGGCCTTAAGCACTTGCTTAACTTCAGGCCTATACTTAAATCCCTTAGGCTTTGACTAAAATTGATTGAAGTTAAACATGTGCTTCAAGTGCTTTGCTGAATTGGAGCCTAGATCTCAAGTTTATTGTGTCCCTTTAAGGCCATGGTTTATATGGCATAGATTAGTACTAGGCAAACAAGCTGTGCTAGAGCACAATCCCCCAAAAGCCAGGAATGTACATTTCCAGGTGATGCAGATTCTTGCTTCACATTCGTGCAAGCCCATTGCCTTCAGTTCTGTTGCCATTGAGGTGACTGAGATGAGACCTGTACCCAATGTGCTACACTATGCCCCTAATTACTTCCAAGTACTTTACTATAAAACAGAGTTTGTGCCAACTTACTATGCAACTTTAAAAAAGAGTATAGTCAAAATGCATAATTAAAGTTCACACCCTAAATACGCTACAACCAGATACAGTATCATTTTGAACAGAATATTAAGTAATGTAAGAAGGTAATTTAAACCTACCAAAATTAAAGCTCTGAATCCATTTACATTTGCATATTCTGTAATTAAATAACAAACAAAAACATTACTGTCCCTGATATTAAATATGAATTAATTCACTAAAGACAATGTCTAAAATTACATTACAAAGTCTTCTTTGTTAGCATGCTGTGTAGCCTGCTTGCAAAAAAAAAAAAATGTACAGTGAGGAACAAATTAATCTGAGAGACCCACAGCAACTAGTCTAGTCTATTCTATTCAGGGTCTTTTATGGCCTTCATCACCGGAGTATCTGATTCCAAAAGTGCAGTAAGCAGCATGGCTAGAAGCTTCCCTCTTCTATTGTTCCATGGCAAAAGGAATGAAGTAGTGTTGGCAGTACAGTAAAAAAGCAAAAAAAAGCAATGCCATTTTTCCTGAAGGCTCCAATTAGCTCCCAATCCCCATTGCCAAATCATTACTAGGTTTGAGGCCTATCATGTTATTTATTAAAGAAAAAAGCTACAAATACAAAAGGCTTCCACACAGCTTGAGTTCCAGCTTTGTCTATCAGAGGCTATACCCTGTCTGGAATGCTATACAGCACCCAGCAACATCTACAGGCTAAATAATGTACTGCAAGTAAACAGATCACCACAAGGTCGAGGAGATTATGGAGTGCGGAGGATGAATAAAGGCTGCGGAAGCTGCTTCTTGAATTCCTCAGTCTGTTGCTGGCCACTCCCCTTCCCACCTGGTCAATGGGCTATGAGGGGGTTTAGTGGAGGGGAAATGGTAGGTTATGTGAAGGAGAGGGAGAAATTTGTGTTGCCACTTCCCCTTTATGGGTGCCTCCCCGCCCCCCCCAATCAGACACCTATGTCCCTTTCCCCCATGACCAGGGAGGCTGTGCTTCCCTCTTCATTGCACAATGAAGCAGAGAACACAGGGAGTTGAGGGCTCTTAGCACTTTGTGTGATGTGCTCAGCCTCTCATAGCAGAAGGAAAGGGAAACATGAAGAAAAGCAGCAAATCGTAAGAGTGGAAACTTCAAGCAATCACAGGTAAAAGTCTTAGAGAATCTGGGCCAAATTCTCTCCTAGCATAACTGCAGTGAAGTTTTCATTGAATTCAGAGGAGTCATGCCAGCAGTGTGAACTTTTGAAAAAATAAGGCACAAAGGCCCTCATCCTCCAGAGATATAGGCATCTAATTCCTATTGATTTCAATGGAAGTTAGGTGCCTAAATACCTTTGGGGATCTGGGCCGAAGAGCCAGATTGTGAAAGATATTCAGGCACCTAAAGATGCAGATAGGCATCTAACCTGCTAAGGCACTTTTGAAAGTCTCACTAGGTCCTATCCACATCTTCAGGTACCTAAATACCTTTGACAATCTCTCCCTACATTTTCACTCATAATCCTGGCTATTTCAAAAGCCTTTGTTTTCTAGGCAGCACTTTCTGGTAGGAACAATCCTTCACTAGCAGAGGGCTAATAGGGTTCCCACCTGTTGTAGTAAAATGTTAGCTGCTCAAAATGCACTATTTCTATTTCCTCTTCTCATGAGAGTATAAGAACAGCCATACTGGGTCAGACTAATGGTTCAGCTATCACAGTGTCTTTGACAGTGGCCAGACGCTTCAGAGGGAACGAATGGAACAGGGCAATTTCAAGTGATCCATCTCCTGTCATCCAGTCCCAGCTTCTGGCAGTTGGAGGCTTAGGGACATCTAAGAGCAGAGCATGGGGTTGCATCCCGGACCATCTTGGCTAACAGCCATTGATGGACCTATCCTCCATGAACTTATCTCATTCTTTTTTGAAACCAGTTATATGTTTGCCCTTCACCGCATCCCCTGGCAACATGTTCCACAGGTTGACTGTGCGTTGTATGATGAAGTACTTCCTTTTGTTTGTTTTAAACCTGCTGCCTATTAATTTCATTGGGTGACCCTCCACCCCCTAGATCTTGTGATATATGAAGGAGTAAATAGCACTTCGCCAGACTCTTTCTCCACACCGTTCATGATTTTATACATCACTATCACATCTCCCCGTAGTCATCTCTGTTCTAAGATGAACAGTCCCAGGCTTTTTAATCCCTCCTCAGATGGAAGCCACTCCCCACCTCTAATCATTTCTGTTGCCCTTCCTTGCACCCTTTCCAATTCTAATATCTCTTTTTCAAGATGCAGCAACCAGAACTGCACACAGCATTCAAGGTATGGATGTATTTATATGGTGGCATTTCTGTCTTATTATCTGTCCCTTTCCTAATGGTTTCTAACATTCTGTTAACTTTTTTGACTGCTGCTGCACATAGATCAGATGTTTTCAGGGACTATCCACAATGGCTCCAAGCTACCTTTCTTGAGTGGTAACAGCTCATTTAGACCCCCTTATTTTGGATGGGCAGTTGGGATTATTTTTTCTGATGTGAATTACTTTGCACTTATCAACATGTAACATCATCTACCTTTTTGTCACCCAGTTAAGTGAGATCCCTTTGTAACTCTTCGCAGTCTGCTTAACTGTTTTCTGTAACTTTGTACTGTCTGCAAATTTTGCCACCTCGCTGTTCACCTCTTTTTTTGCAGATCATTTATGAATATGTTGAACAGTACTGGTCCCAGTATAGATGCTTAGGGGTCCCAGCCATTTACCTCCCTCCATTGAGAAAACTGACTATTTATAGCTACCCTTTGTTTTCTATCTTTTAACCAGTTACCGATCCATGAGAGTACCATCTCTCTCATCCCATGACTGTTTAGTTTGCTTAACTTTAGTCCCTTTGGTGAGGGGCTCTGTCAATAGAGACCTGCGCGGATACAAAAATGTGGATCCACATCTGATCCGCAAGCATCAACCTCTGTCTGACCTGCAATCCTACTCTCTGTTCTATATCTACCTGCATCCACACCGCACCCTCAGCCCCGAGCTGCCAATCAGCTGTTTGGCTACCACCTGTATTCAACAGGCCACTCTGTAGCCCCCTTACTGCTCTTACTTATTGAGCTCTTTTCATTTGTCCCTCCTGTAAGGCGCCCAGGTACCCTGGTGATCAGCTCTGTATCAGCATTGACAGAGAGCTGCTCCTTTTTAGCACAAAGGAAAGGAGGAATTTGTTCTTGCTCATGGACACAGGGCTTGCTGGCATTCTGGGCTGTCAAATCAATTCCTCGTGCTAAATCTGGCTGCTGGTAGTGAAAGCAGTCAGACATTTCAAACTGAATGGGAGTCAGAAAGGCAGGAGATTTCTTGTCGGTAGCCTTCATCGAACACTTGTGGGTTGTGACTGGACAACGAGATCAGATAATAGACATAGGGCCAGATCCTCCCTTGGTGTAAATCAGCATAACTCAATTTGCTTCCTCTCCGGCAGGCTACTTCTCGGGCAGGTTCTAATTAAAGACAAGGGGCTTTGAAGAACTGCAACTAATTTGAAGTGTGAGTGAGTATGAGCATAACACCTGCCTTAATTACAGTAAGTGACCAGAAAAAAGCTATTTAAGTAGTTCGCATTTTCAGAATAATTTGGCGTTAAGGTTATCTTCAATGCATCACCTTGCCTGTCGTCACTTTTTCAGATCATTGCTTCCTCTGAGACACAGGGCTCAGCAGAGAGACAGGCTGATATATTCTTCAAATGTAAAGATCATTTACCTTGCAAAAACAATCATTCATTTTCTGAGCATCAAATATTGCAGGCATCGGGTCCACAGCTACAGGCATTCTCTGAGAAAGCAGGGAAGTTTGCTTACAGATAACAAGCGGGAACAACCAGTTAATTGCAAATAATTATTCACTGACGCAAAGGCTGGTGTAGCACCTGACCAGGACAAGTGGAGATTAATTGGTTGTTCACGGTTGCTGAATGCAGTAAAAGTTTCATAACTCACCAGAGCTAGTATTGGTGCACATTATTAGCCCAGTTCTGCTCTCAGTTGTATCCATTTAAATCAAGAGTGACTCCAATGGATTTACAATAGTGCAAAAGAGAGAGGAGAATCAAACCTTGCATCTGTGCATGCTACAGGCTACTACAAACGCTGACACTGATGTAAATCAGGAGTAACTCTAATGGGAGAGGAGACTCTCAGGGAGAGGAGAATAAGGCCCTATGCCCGATAAGACAGTTTGTATAGTCAATGTCAGGGAATGGAAGAATGACTTTTGCAAGGAAAACAAAGGAGTTGATCTCAAGAGAGCTGCACTAGTGGCAAGGGCCTCACCCCTCTACCACTGAAGCTAACAGGAAAGGCTGCCGTACTGGTTTTATTGGGAACAGGCTCTAAGTGAGGAGAGAACTACGTGTATTTCTGATTGGACCGCTACTCTGATTTTCCTATCTCACCTCACAGCCGCAGGATGAGCACTTTAGGAATCTGCCCCGAAGCTGTCGGATCAGAGGTGAAATCAGGCTTCACTGCACGAAAACAATCTGCTTGAATGATGCATCTTCTGCCACCCTCTCTTTGAGCTTCTGTTTGATTCATGCATGGATGGAGTCTGATCCTTGGCACGAGAGCACCAGAAGCAAACCTATTGCTAATTCCTAGAGCTCTTGTAGGAGCTTGGGCTCCCTTACAGCAAATTCCTGCACCCTCCCCCTTTTCAGTGAATGAGGTTTCAAGCTGATTAATAACTCTTTTAAAGTTAGGGATAAACTTTTCCCCTTCACGTCTCTGGGAGTCTTTACTATTAACTGTGCTGCCATCAGATTGGTATCTCATTCATTCATTCAATCACTGAGGGATGCTACCTGTACAATTCTGGCTACCCTTTCCATGTCCTGGACAGATTTCAGTATAAAAATACTTCAGATCTAGAAGCCTGAGAACATCCAACTCCATCAGTTTAGGGAGGGCCAAGAGGTTAATTTACACCGTGCATGTTCCTTTATCCCTCAAAGAGATTATGTTAGCCTCAGTAACTGCATTCAGAACATCAGAGACGATATGACAGAACTACAAAAGCAGTCGTGAAGCCAGAGAGAAATAGATTCAGAAATAAGAGTCCAAGAGTCACTTTTCAACTGGAGAATATTAAATGAATGGAAGTGACCCGGAAGGCTGGGATACTGAAATGAAAAGCCCACAGCTGCTCAATAAAACATTCATTAAATCATTTTTGATGATCAAGGAAACTCATCAGGGCTCAATTCTCCATGAAAGACATGGAGCTTTCTGCTTTGCACAAGCTTATGAAAGGAAGCTCATGAATGTCCCTTCTGCATCCAATGTGAGAAGCTGGCTAACTTAAAGGTGACCCTATCAGACACTTTACTGTTATTACTATTTGTGTTGCAGTAGCATCTAATGGCGCTAATCAGTTACTGTAGGCACTTACATTGAAAAGACGTTTCCTACCTCAAAGCACTTACAATCTACACAGAAATTTGCATTTATTTTAAATTAGTCCATTTCAAACAATGCAAGCTAATGGTGTCTCTTTAAGGGAAATAGCTCAGCAAAAACATTTATGTGAATGAAAATACTAGTGGGGCTGAATGTTTAAGTGCTATTAAATCTCGTATTTTAGGGTCTAAACTGAGCACACCAACAAGGGTCAGGAAGGAATCTTTCATCCCAGTACAGTACCAAGCATGACTTGACATGGGATAGTTGGCCTTTAGTTTTGCTCGGGAAGAAAGGAAGCAACTTTGGGTTTTGCCACAGGGTTGGCATGTCTACTCAGATCTTTCTCAGTATTTTCCATCTGATCTCAATGTAAGATCCAAAGATGGCCATGTGAAACACTGTACTGCAGTGCTTAGATATAGAGGTCATCAGCACCTTAGAAAAAACTAGGACAGAGAGATGACACAGATTTATTCCCTCTCACTTGACAGGAGCATCTCATTCCATTTCCTCAGCATGTGGCTCCTTTAAGAAAAGCTACATCTCAGCCCACTCAGTGGTATTTCAAAGCAGATCATCACAGGTCAATTTGCTGACAGCATGTTTGCTTCTGAGCAGCAGCTCTGGGGAGGCAGAAAGGAGTGTGACAGGCAGGTGTCAGGACAATGATGGATCCCAGGAGTTGGGCACATTTCAGACAGATCCAAGTCAGGCAAGAGACAGAGGACGCCACAGGAAAAGGAACGAGTGAAGATGGGTGTTTTGCAAATGGATATAAGATTTTATCTAGTCCTCAGACAATCTCAACAAGCCAATCAAATGAGAGACACACCCTCAGACGGTCCTCTTGCACTGCCCCTTCTAGGCAGGAAGGTCCAGACCTGAAGTGCCACAGCCACCACAGACTCATAGACCTTAAGGACAGAAGGGACTCTGCCATGATCATCTAGTCTAACCTCCTGCACAGCGCGGGTCACAGAACCTCGTCCACCCACTTCTGTCATAGACCCCTAACCTCTGGCAAGTGACCTGTGCCCAATGCTGCAGAGGAAGGAGAAAACCCCCCAGAGTCTCTGCCAATCTGACCCAAGGGAAAATTCCTTCCCGTCCCAAATATGGAAATCAGTTAGACCCTGAGCATGTGGGCAAGACCCACCAGCTAGACATGTGGGAAAGAATTCTCTGTAGTAACTCAGAGCTCGCCCCATCTCGTGTCCCATCACCAGCCATTGGAGATATTTGCTGCTAGCAGCCGCAGATCAGCTACATGCCATTGTAGGCAGCCTCATCATCCCATCCCCTCCATACACTTGGAAGTGGGAAAATGAAAGAACGATATGGTTCAGGCCTCATCTGAGGAGCATTACTGGGATGACATTGACTTGATGCTCTTGAACAAGGCTGGGCAGGAAATGGTTTTCCCATCTCACAAGAATTTTTGACTCTTAAAAAAAATTTCCCACCATGAACCTGGACAAAAAGTTGAAATCTTGAAAATTTTTGTGAACCAAAAATCCCCCCAAATTATAATTTTGCAATGTCTTGTTTTGATTGCGACTTGTCCCCTGCTTTTACTGTACATTTATCAACTTTTCAAAATGAAAAGTCATTTTGACTTAAAACCCAGACATTTTCTTGCTCACCGATATCAAAATATACTGTTTCAACAAGCTCAAAGCTATTTTTAACTAAACATTTTTCAAGTTGTGTGTTTCATCAACCCTGACACTGTTTCATGAACAGTTTCGATTTTGATGAATTGGCGTTTTGCTGCAAAAAAACGTCATCGAAAAGCTTCTGACCAGCTCTTATCCTGAGCACGTCAGTGGCTTGTGCTTTCTATAGAAGCCAGAAGGACAGTGACTGTGGGCCAGGGAATAGAGGTCAGATGGCTGACTTACCTTCCAGTTCCAGTGCCAAACCTACCAACAAGTCAAAAAAGCTAACAGAACGCTGGGAATCATTAGGAAAGGGGTAGATAATAAGACAGAAAATATTGTGTTGCCTCTTTATATATCCATGTACACCCACATCTTGAATACTGGGTGCAGTGCTGGTTACCTCAACTCAAAAAAGATATATTGGAATTGGAAAAGGTACAGAAAAGGGCAACTAAAATGATTAGGGGTATGGAAAAGCTTCCATATGAGGAGAGATTAATAAGACTGGGACTTTTCAGCTTGGAAAATTGATGACTAAGGGGGGATATGATAGAAGTCTATAAAATCATGACTGGTGTGGAGAAAGCAAATAGGGAGTGTTATTTACTCCTTCTTATAACACAAAAACTAGGCATCATCAAATTAAATTAATAGGCAGCAGATTTAAAACAAACAAAAGGAAGTATTTCTTCACACAACGCACAGTCAACCTGTGGAACTCCTTGACAGAGGTTATTGTGAAGGCCAGGACTATAACGGGATTCAAAAAAATAACTAGATCAGTTCATGGAGGATAGGTCCATCAATGGCTATTAGCCAGGAGAAGCAGGGATTGCTGTTTGCCAGAGGCTGGGAATGGATGACAGGATGGATCACTTGAAGATTAACTGTTTTCTTCATGCCTCTGAAGCACCTGGCATTGGCCACTGTCAGAAGACAGGATATTGGGCTGTTCTTAAGTCACATCCAAACATTCTTTACAAGCACTAACCTTTTCAGAATGCCACCAGGAGACAGTGATCTCACTCATATTGTGAGACAGAGCTGAAATAAGGAGAGGAGAGGGGGAAACTCCATCACAAAATATATTTGCAAAATGTAAATGAAGACATTAATTAGTTATAAAATGGTAATTAACAGTCAAGCTATGGGAGAGACAGAAACAAATAGGAATTGTTCCCAAAATTGTTTGCACATCAGCCTGCACCAAAAATTCTTGCTAAGCTAATGAGGAGAAACCTCTGCAATGCCAGTGTTTGGGTTGTAATTAGGACTGAGCTGATGGAGAATAAGCCAAGAGGAAATAAATTAAACAGTCCGTTAAAAAAAACCCACCCTTCCCAAATGTAGCTGTGCTGTGTGCAGTCTGTGATTTGTTTTAGTCACCATGGGAAATGTAAAATGCACCAGATGTGCATTACTTATTGCTTTCCCCCCCTTCCTTTAGTTCTTTGCTTGGTCTGCAAGTAACAGAACAGATTGGTGTTGTCTGGGCTGCAGTTAATGCATTCTAAAGAAGCGACAGCCAAACCGGATTGAAGAGCCCTGAAAAAATTGGGGCAAGCAGGTCAAACCGTACCCCCTCGTGTGGTCTAGTGGAGAGGGCATTTGGCTAGGAGTCAGGAGACCTGGGTGCTGCCACTGACCTGCTGTGTGATCTTAGGAAAGTCACTTCCTCTCCCTGTGCCTCTGTTTCCCCATTGTCTGCCTTGTCTATTTAGAAGGTAAGCTCTGCAGGGTAGGGACTATTAATATACAGTTGTACAATACCTAGCACAGTGGGGCTCTGATCTCAATTGGGATCGATGGGTGATACTGTAGTATAAATAAAAACACTCCCTGATTCTTCTTTCTCTAATACTGGGATAAAACCCCAGTCTAATTCCATTGACTTTACTGGAGTTACACTTGGTTTACACCAGTGTAGGCGAGACCAAAATGAGGCCCTTGCAATGTAAGCCTGGTGGCTGGAGCACTCTGAAGATTTGGCTCAGTTCAGCTAAGCCCGCAAAATGTGGATGTTTGTGAAAAACTTTGGCTTGGTGCCGGGGTGACTTCCACTAAAAACCACTTGGGGAGCATTGCCAAGAAGTGGGGCAGAGCTGAGGAGGCTTCCACAGCAGAAAAGATCCTGGGGCCGGGACGTTTTCTAGTACAGCTCTCCAAATCTCTGTCTAGTTTCTCACAGACAGGCAAGTTTGTCAGACACACACACACACACACACAGATCTCCCACCTTTGCTCAGCAGGGGGTTCTACGAACCCTTCTGTCTTTCAACTATCCCATCAGAAGGCTCATGGCTTTTGGTCGCCTACGTGCTGTGGTCCTTTTAAGAAGTTGCATGATGGCTTTTGTTTAAAAGTCTTCCATTGTTGTTACATTTGCAAATAACCGACAAAAGCACCAGACTGAAGAAAGTAGGATTCAGAGCCGTCTCTTTGCCAGACACAGACATGCCTGTGTTATATAAGACTAAGAAAATGGTGTTATCACTTTAAAGAGCCCTGGCTATAGATCACTGGATCTTGGTGCTCCTGTACCTTCAGTGGGGCTTACGGGACACTGACTTCCATGGGTTACACGAGTGTGACTGGGGGCAGAATTTGGCCCAAAGTGTCCACTTCGGGCTTTGTTGAAGACCAATGTGCTTTAAGGAGTGAGACTGCAGCACAGGGCAACAAATGAATGGATCATTCAGCTCCCACAGAGGCAAATTTTCAAAAAGGTGGCTTGAGTTTTACAAATGCAACATAGACCAAAAACATCTGCAGCCTCCACGGGGGGCTCAGATCAGACAGGGAGAGGTACACACACAGATTTGCACTCACAATTTGTTTGTTTGCAGGTGCATGTGCAAATGGCACCCACAATAAAGACCTGACCATATCCCCTTTACAAACATAAGCACATGGAGGTTCATAGACATTAGAAGCAGGTTGGACCTGCAATGCCAGGTCACTGAGTCCACCTCCCCACCGATGCTTGTGCCTTATTGTACGGTGACTGCTCCGTGACAAGAGCTTGCTTTCTAGATGCCCTACCCTGGGTATATTTTAGGCCCCACAGGTTTATCTCTCCACACACAAATAAACTCATTGGAGACTTATACCTAGCATTGTCTCCTTCTAGTTAATCATCGTCTCTTAATAACAACACAGGCACTTTCCCTCTCTAGCTAAGGTACTTACCTAGACCCCATTACTATAGCATCTGAGCCTTCACAAGCCCCTGTGAGGTAGGGAAGTATGCTTATCCTCATTTTACAGAGCGGGAACTGAGGCACAGAGAGACTAAGTGGCTTACCCAAGGTCACCCCAGAAGTCTGTGCAAGGAATTGAACTTGGGTCTCCCAAGTCTCAGATTAGCAGCCTATACCATTGGACTCAGCTTCTTAACCGTGTTAAAGTGCTGTGTAATGCACCCTGAGCTGCTGACAAAGAGCTACCGACTCCTTTTATTTTTCTAAGTCTTGCCTGTCTTCTCTGCTGCAGTTAATCACATTATTTCAATTAATGGAGCTGAACCACCGGCCCTGGGCTAATGTGTTATTAATTGGATCATGTCAGATCTGGATGATATCGAGTGTCATGTAACTATGAGCTTTCATCTTTTGCTTCATACCCTTTCATTTATTTAATCTCTACTCAAGAATCACAAGAGTCCTATTTAATTTTCCCTTTACACCCATCTTTAAAGTAAACGGATAGATTTGCTGCATTGTCTGGTATCAATTACAGGATGAGAAGAGCAATATTTAACTGGTAATACTGTACTTTCTCAAAGAAAAATCAATGATTGTTTACATTACCATTTTACAAACCCTATTTTAAAGTAATTCCTGGCAGGGCTGAAGACATTAATTTTATTAAGCTGTTATTAGGGGGCAGATATTATTCTGCTCTATTGATCCTGAGGTGATGGAATTACCACTTATAAGTTTAGAGCCATACATTTTCTATTGCAATTTTGTTTGTAACCCAGAGCCACACTTTAAAAATGTGCAAATTCTCAACACGCCAGCCCAGACTCTCTGGAGGTGAAATCGGGGTAGTCCTATTGACTTCCATGCCATGGTGATGGTTTGTACCAACTGAGACTCTGGCCAAGACTTATGGCTTAAAATAGATCCAAAACTGAAATACTGGGATCACTCTAAAGATGAGCTGTTCGTGACTTCGGCATGTCTCAGAGAGTTTGCGGCTGGCAATGATACCCAAATATCCTTTTCAAGACCCTGTTCATATAAACCTAGTGACTCCGCTCCTGCATTCCCGACCCTGGCGAAACGCCCATGGAAACGGATGGGAAATTTGATGCATAGGGACATCAGCTTATTCGAATAGATTTTCATTCTTTGTACTCACACTCATTTTAGCATGCCCTAGACTTTGAGCTGCGTCGTAGTCTGCGCTCAGCCTGGCTAATGAAGTGCCTCCAATCCATCGAGGCCATCTCAGGGTACGCCTACACCTCTGCTAACCGCCCTTCCTGTGCCTCAGCCCTGCCAAGCCCCAGGCTTCTGGCATGGACAAGGATGCCCATTCCACACAGGGGAATCACTGCAGTCAGCAGCCTGTCTAGCCACTGAGGCCAGGGCAGCATTTGCCCTAAAGTAAAAGATAGGAGCCTATGTGCACTTGTTCGTGAGGTGTCGGGCAGTTCGAGGTGGTGGCTGGGTGGGACATTGGTGGGGAGGAGGTTTCATTTGTGTTGTGTTTCTGTTGTGGCTGGGATATATGATCTGACCTCAGCTACGTGACAGGTCAATTTATTAGAGTATTTTAAAAGACTGTCAAGTGAGGGAGCTGGGGGGGACAGAATTCAGTAAAAATTAGAATAAAGTACTAATTCTGTTAGCAACTACATGATCCTAGTTACAGTGATCCAGCCCCTCAGCTGGCATCAATCAGCCGGGTTCCATTGATTTCAAGAGCTGTGTCGATTAATTCCACCAACTAAAGATCTAGCGCCCAGGGCTACGTCTACACTGCAACTTGCAGCAAGCCTCCACACCCAGGTAGACAGACTTACGCTAGTGGGGCTCGAGCTAGCCTGTTAGAAATAGCAGTGCGGATGTTGCGGCTCGGGCTGGAGCTCTCAAACTGACGTGATCAGGTGGGTGTGAAAGTCTGGCATGCTACCTTGAGCCTCGCTGGTGCGAATCTGTCTGTCCCGGGCTGGGCGGCTCCTGGCTGTCCCAGAAAAACAACAAGAAAAGGAACCATAATGCTGCCTAGATGCCCGTAGACTGGTTAATATCCAAAAGGGATCGATTGGTTTATAAGGCCTCTTTCACTCTGCTAAAACGGTTGTCCAACATTATAAACCGGCAACTTCATCTCCCATGCAAAACAAATAAATGAAGAAATCAATCACAGACTGCCCTCTACAAGAAAGATACTTTCCAGTGGTAATGAAGCTCTGCAGGTTATTATTACTGCTCCGGGCGAGTGCTCCTGCCAGGTGGTGCAGAAATGCCTGCATTGCCTTTACACACCAGCTCACAGGACATACCGCATTTAGCGAGGGACGCTGTCCTAACTGCTTCCAGCTCGCAATGGGGAAGCCAGACCCTGCCTGTGACTCATCAGCTGGAGTCTATGGGTATGTCTGCCCAGCAATTAAAAACCCTCCGCTGGCCCATGCCAGCTGACTCGAGCTTGTGCTAAGGGGCTGTTTAATTGCAATGTTTCGGGCTCGAGTTGTAGCCAGGACTTTAGGATCCGGTGAGGTGGGAGGGTTCAGTCCAAGCTTGAACATCTACACTGCAGTTAAACAGCCCCTGTGAGCCCGAATCAGCTGAGTGATCCTGAAGAGCCTAAACCTCCCCTTCCAAAGGCAGCCAGGCAGCATAAAGGGCTGGGCAATGGAAATTCCCCAAACTGTCAGGCCAGTCATCAGAGGACCTGTCCCAAGCCATCCGAGCCCCAGCAAGAAGCGGCTAATGAGATGGCTACTAAAAAGCAGTACAGATGGGGCCTAGTGATCATTTTGGTTAATCAAAGGGGTTTTGTTTAATGTTTTCTATTGTTTAAATTGTGTATGGCTCATCACCTTTGTCCTCATCTCGTCTGTAAACGCTTCCAGAGATCCCCAAAGTTCAGAACATCCAACTCATTTTCATTCTAGGCGACCCACTATACACTTCAGTAATGGGTCAATTATATAGAGCTCGGACTGTAGAGAAGGTGTAAAATGTTCCCCCCGCCCCGCCCCTTACAGAAAATGTCAGCTTTTCACTGAAAACCGAAATGCATTCAGCTGAAAAGTTTCTGTTTGGGGGGTTTTCAGTTTTCCAATGAAACATTGACTATTTGAAAGGAAAGCAGCCTACTTACTCAAAGAAGCAATTTCCCATGGAAATAAGGTTTCGGAGGAAAATTTTCAACCATCCCAACAGATTAGATCCTCCAGAGCAGGTGGCAAACAGGACTCGAGCATCTCCCTCTCTTTGGATTAAATGTGATATATTGTGCCTGGAACTTGAACTCCGCACCCGCAAGAACTTCACTCCCAGAATTTACTCAAGGTGGATGCACTAGAGACATATCTAGCTCCTGGAGAGAAAAATCCCACGTGCGCTTTACTGGTGGCTTCCAAATGGCTTTCCTGAGTGACCTCGCACAATCTGATCACTGCTTAGAAAGCTAACAACATAATGTCCACAGGTGAGGCTTTGGGGAGGACTGTATTATAAACTATCTGTCACCCATCACTGCTAATGCACTGCTTTTATCCTCGCCTTAGTAAAGGCTGTAGCAGTGAAGGAAGGAGTGAAGGAGAAAGTGATTACTTTCCCCTATTCTTGTAGTCAAACCCCATCATCATTGCTCCAGTTGCTCTCTTTTCTGCTTTAATACAATGGGGCAGGTGTTCGTGTGGGTGAGCTGATTATCCACAGCCTTGCACCTGCTGTAGTCTTGTTTGCTGGTCCTGGTTCTCACCACAGAAGTTATCGGGAAATTTGCCAGTAGCGCCAATGGGAACCGGGTCAGGACCGACACCTGGGCAGAGAGAGTGTAAGATACTACCTGATCAGAATGGTGCAGCTCTCACATCAGCTCTTAACCACACACATGCTTAGAGTCTGTCTACACTGCATTGTAAGCCCTGGTCTGTGGGACCTGGGCTTGTGGACTCAGTGTTTCCAAACCTGAGCTTGAGTGTCCACATTGCATTTTAAACCTGGGCTTGCCTTTGCTGGGGCCGGGTCTCACAGCCCTGCTAACGTGGCCATACTGCACCATGCACACCTTCTGACTCAGGTGTGCAGCTACACTGCATCCACACTGCAAAATGCCAGGGTTTGAACCTGAGCCACAGTGGGACTCAGGCTCTGATCCCCACCCCAGCAGGGTCCTAGGACCCAGGTCCTGAGTACTTGCTGACCTGAGTCAGACTGATCTGTGTGTGGATGGAAAGGAGTTTGGGCTCAAACCTGAGTAAGAGCCTGGGCTAAGTGAGCAGTATAGCCATACCACTAGGGTGCACCAGGCAGATGGCGTGAACACCGTGAAATCCCTGAATTTATTTCCTGCATGGGAGCATGGGGGTGGGGAAGAATGCTTTTTGCAACCCCTGCTCTCAGTCTGATTCAGCACCTCTGAAAATCAGGCCAAAACACAAGTTGATGAGCTTTTCCTGCATATTTCAGAGTTATGTTAATTCCCATTGGGTCAAGTTCCTGTTATGCCCCCGGCAGCTCCCACAATGCGTGTGCATGGGCATGTTTTAATAGACAAGCCAAGGTTAGTCCAACTACCATTAGTTTCACCAAAGGAGAAGTATGCAATATTGGTCTTAGGCACTGCCGCAGTATTTGAGCACCCCACGCTCCTTTAACAGATGTCTCCCCACAAGCCCCCTGTGAGGTAGGGAAGCGCTATTATCCCCATCTTTCAGTTGGGGAACTGAGGCACAGATGGACTAAGGCCCAGATCCTCAGAGATGTTTAGGGACCGAACTCTGACTGAAACCAATGAGAATTGGACAGCTCAGTACTTCTGAGGATCTAGCCTAAATGACTTGTCCAAAGTCACACAGGAAATCTGTGGTAGAGCAGGGACTGGAACCTGGGTACCCAAGCTACCCTAACCCCTGGTTCATCCTTCCTCCCAATAATAAACAACAGTGTTGGTATCTCCCTCTCTTAAAGGAAGCTGGACTTTATGCTGAGCCCTACAGGACACTAGATCTGGCTCTGTTGGACCTCTAGGAGGAGTGAATCCCAGAGCCTTGCCCTGTGACTGCCCTTTCAGCACACCTCACCACACCCCACAATCTAGCAACTCTTGTGACAGTGCATCAGTCAACCTCAGCTTCCGCTGCGATGCATTCTTTTATTAAGCATCTCCTTCAGTTGGCCCGGTTTGTAATGCACTGTCTGAATTCTCTTCAGTCATTCAGTAAAACTCTTTGACAACAGCAGTGAAAACCCTCAGCTGCCTCAATCCCCCCCGAGGTGGCTGTATGTCAGTGCTGGAGGGAGCAATCTCCCTACAGCTATACGGCTTGATCTTGCGCCCATTGACAGGAGGAAGAGCTTTGCCATAAACGTACGTCAATAAAAGCAGGACGGGGGCCACAATTTCAAAAACACCTTTGTGTCTTCTGGAATCAAAGAGATGTTATAAAAGTGCCAGACATTCTTATCATCATCATCACCACCACAGGAACTGTATGTTACGTGGCAATGAGGAAGGCCTCACCAGGTTTGGGAATTGAGTTGTGGATTGCCATCATCATTTTGACTAGAGTTTGATGGAGAGTCCAGTCAGGGCCATTTTGGAATCTAATAAATTTGCGAAAGGTCCTGCAGAGTTTAATTGAACAGCAGCCGCCAAGGCCACTTTCTTCTGCTGGGAGGCGTTTTGGCAAACAGCAGAAATTCTGTGGAGGCATCCCTCAAAATAACTTGGCACTGCTCTAGCCCATCTATCACACACCGGAACAAATACGCTGCCTGATAAATTTGATGCATTTCACAGTGAAATTGATGCATCACTTTTGGAATCAAATTTATCACCTCTTCAGTCACACTTCATCTACCGAATCAGAGTCACCACCTACTGAATTAAAAACTCCCCGTGAAGTTCACATCACACCATAAATCAGGCCAAACCAGAATTAAATGCATTGTATGCTAAGAACCCATTCATCATCTCATAAATTAAATGTGCAACAAGCTAGAATTCGTATAACTAGATGTGCCAAAATATAGTCTATAGAGTCAATGGGTGAAATCCTGATCCCAATGAAGTCAGCGAGGGCTTGCATTGACTTCAAGGGGGTCCAGGATTTCACGTTACACCTCTGCATAGATGAATACTAATGGACTTAGGATGCCAGGGACTCTCTATATTAAAACACAGATAGTCCTCTTCCTCTCACAGGTAAGAGGTTTAAATCAGGTGGTTTCCAGCTTTTTCAGACCACCTGCCTACACTCACAATGGCCTTCCTCCTAGGTCATTGCTCTGAAGGCCAGCAGAGACCATTGTGATCATCTAGTCTGGCCTCCTCCAGAACACAGGCCTTTGCTTCAGTTCCCACTGTGCTTGTAAATTCCATAGTGCTTTGCTGGAAGTCAGATGTAGTAGAAGTGCCTGATGCACCGTGGGAAGCAGGGAATTAGTTTATGGGCTTTTCCTAGCATGGCCCTCAACGCGTCCACTTCAGCAGAAGACCAGAGACCAGGAACAGGAGCAGTTTTGTGACTCTCCCACTGAAATCCAATGGCTGGTAACAACTCTGTGAGATGCAAACTGCCCCCCTGCCCCCACCCTCTGATGGATAGCTACTTATTTAGTCCTTTAGTGGGAGTGTGAGCCAAAAGCTCAGATTCTCACACTGTTCTGCATTGGTTCACTAGGTTTCCAGGTTTGATGCACTGCACTTTTCCACCTACCACACGCACTTTCACAAGGAATCCAAGAGTTGCAGATCTGGTTAAACTAGGGTTTATATGGGAAGTTACAGGACATGCAATAGCAATAGAGTTGTCTGCAAAGCTTACTAGCAGCTAAGGCATAGTATGGGATTGTTGTCTAGGGCTTTTCATCTTCAAAGTGCTTTGCAAACATGAAGGACTGGATTGTGTCTGCACAGCCCCCATCCCACCCCAATGGGAGCTCCTGGAAGCACATGGTCTCCAGGAGCACAGAGAAAGCACAGCTGTTATGATACATCTGCAAAGGGTGCAGCATGCATTATGCTGCATCCTGGCTGGTGCAGGGAAGGGGTGGATCATGGCCCAACACCACCTACTTAACATGCACTAGGCAGATGCTCCTAGACTTATGGAGCCTGATTTCTAGGTGCACTAAGCATCCACTGTTCCAATTCAAGTCAATGGGCGCACAGTCAGGCCCAAGGACTCCTTGTACTCATTCCCTGTACTGGGGCACAGGTGAGGGATGAAGGCTCCTTATGCCTTCTCCCTTCACACTTATGCCAGGCACAATCTAGTCCTCGCTCATCATCCCTGACAACACCCCTGTGAGATAGCACATTATTATTATCCCCATTTTACAGATAAGGAGACTGAGGCACAGAGTAACCTATCAATGACTTGCTCAAGGCCAGGGTAGGAGTCAGAATCAGAGCGAGGATTTGAACTCGAGAATTCCTGGCATGAGCTAAGATTGTACATCCCCTTAGAAACAACTATTATTCCCAGCCTAGCAGCAGCTCCTTGTGTGTGTCTCACAGTGCTGTTAGGCAGACAACAAAAAGTAGAGAAAATCTCCTTCTCTGTCCCAGTTCCCCAGAGAAAAGTATTACAAACCTACATGTAGTTGGAAGGGTGATTTAGCAAGATCTGTTCCTGGAGCAAAGCCATGCTGTTTTCCTTTTATCTACCTATTAATCTGACCCCTTTAAAAATCAACTCGAGAGCAATTAGATCTTGTCAGCTCTGCATTGACACCGCTTTTATTTAATTAGCACTCTGTCCAATAAGGATCCTCTTCATCAATATTTCACTTCCACAGGCACAGCTTCATTTGTTCTGCCATTTCTCTCTGGAGCCAGATGACTGCCCTAGCTGCCCAGCATCCATCAGAGAGGCAGCAGCATGCAGGCATCTGAGAAACCGTGGCCAACCGCCTGTCTGAACCCAGGCAAAGGTTGGGGGCATAAATGTTTCAAATTAAGAAGAATAAAAAGCCAAGTTAATTTAACGCAGCTGATGGCTGTTGTAGTGACTAGATCTGGAAAGAGGATCCGGTGGTACAGCAAAGGAGCGGGTAGTGCAAGATTTTCCACAATGCCCCACTAGCATGCCTAAGAGGAGCTGATTTTCCAGGCCTTGGCCAACATGGGGGTTAATTAGTGCCAGTTGTAACAGCAGCTTTTTATGTTTTTTTCCTTATTCTCTGACTCCCTTTTTTTCTGTCCCTCATGGCAATGAATCTGGCACTGAATCACAAACCTGTGTAAACAAAGCAAATGTTCTGCATATTATTGCAGTATTACCATCCCCAGGTGTAGCAACTGGCATGGAACCTGGAGAGAGAAGCACAGGCCACCGGAGGGAAGATTTGGAAGAGGGGCCAGGAAGTCAGACTGTGTGCACATGTCTTGAATGCTAGCTGGAGTTGCAGCATCTCTGTAAATGATTGCTTTTAATAAAGAGCCTGTTTAGTTTAAGAAACATGATGTCCCACTGTTATTACCCAGCATGTGGTACACGAAACACCAAGCATTCAAAAATCATGAAATAAGCTTAAAATTCAAGACATTTTAAAAAATAATATATTTGGCGGTCTTTTTATTTTCCTTCTGGGTTTCAAACCAATAGGCTTCAGATTTTCAACCACAAGGGTTAGATTTTTTTTTTTTTAATGAAAGCTGAGAGTCTCCCATAATCAAATGACTCCAGCAGTTGGGGCTTCAGGAAACACACCAAATATCCTGAGACTTGTAATAAAATCAAGCGAGTTGGCAGCACGGGACCAATGAAGAATGTAGACAACATGGGCGGGGCCTGTTTGCCACCACGGGAGATGAATCACTTGCACTGGAAACATTTGGACTGACACCCCACCAGGGAAGAATAGGGCCCCACGTTTGTAGCCCCAAAGGGTCTCTTTCAGACAGACACCTGAATAAGGGATTTTTTTTTCAGTCTGTGAGAGGAAAGGCGGCTTAGTGATGAGGGCACTAGTCTAGGACTTGACAAACCCAGTTTCACATCCCTTCTCCACCATAGACTCCACGTTACCTCAGGCAAGTATCTGAGGCCGAGAACCTCAAAGGTATTTCAGTGCCAACTCCTCTTGATTGAAATGGGGATCTAGGCCTTTGCCCCTTGGTGTCTCAGTTCCCCATCTGTAAAACGGGGTAACAGCACTGCCCTACCTCAGAGGATAAACACATTAACACTGCTGAGGCTTTCTGATACCATGGTGATGTGGAGGCCCTAACACAGATCCCCAGTGGGACGTGAGTGTGTTCAGCATCTACATGAGGCGCTCAAGGCTGGGCCCTTTTGGCCTGGAGGCTTGTGCAGTAGGAGTAGCTAGGAGACTCCATCCATCTCGGCAGATGAAAGTCTGGCCTCAGTTATTCCTGCCTTTGTCACCTTCCGACTGGCCTAAAGCAACGGGACGTACCTGGGCTCCTAAGAGCGCCGGCTCTTCGGAAACTCCAACCAGTACAAAACGCAGCAGAGCATCTCCTCAGCAACGCAGGCTGCCTGCGAGCACGTCACGCCTGTCCTCCGCTCCTCCTCCACGTCACGCCTGTCCTCCGCTCCTCCTCCACGTCACGCCTGTCCTCCGCTCCTCCTCCACGTCACGCCTGTCCTCCGCTCCTCCTCCACGTCACACCTGTCCTCCGCTCCTCCTCCACGTCACGCCTGTCCTCCGCTCCCCCTCCACGTCACGCCTGTCCTCCGCTCCTCCTCCACGTCACGCCTGTCCTCCGCTCCCCCTCCACGTCACGCCTGTCCTCCGCTCCTCCTCCACGTCACGCCTGTCCTCCGCTCTCTACACTGGCTCCCCAGGGAGCTGCAAATCAAGTTCAAGGCCTCACTCCTTATCTCCAAAGCGCTCCGTGGCCTGGGCCCAGGATACCTAAACGATCGTCTAAAGCTCCTCGACGCAGACTGTGGACAACAGCTCCGCTCCTCCGGCACAGTGGAGCTCTCTACAGTACAGGGAAAGCGTGTCTGCGCAGGAGACAGAACCTTCTGGAAACTGTGGGATGAACCCCTCCCCCCCACGGGCACTAGAACCCACCACAAACCTCACCACCTCCCGCTCCAACACTTCTACCCCTGCAGCGAGGATGAGAGAACAAACAGTGGGTGACAGATGTAGTCAAGTTGCTTAGTGCACTAGAGGGAGGCACACAGATACTGTGGTGATGAACTTGCTATAAGAACCTATATTCAATGGACAGTGTGAATTAATTCTCAGTGCAGTGAAAGGTGCCACACAATTTATCTTATACACTTCCCCCCCCCCCCCCCCCCCCCAGGAACCAATCTAGATACTAATGTTTGTGGTATAATAATTTGGTTTTAATTAATTTTTTTAAAATCCAGCTGGACGATCCAGGAATTAAAATATACATAAGGCTTAAACACAATTTTTTTTGCATGTGGATGGGCCCAATGTGGAACGGCTGCCATGGAAATCAATGGGAGGGTTTGCCAAGCCAGGCCTGCAGGATCAAGTTCTGCATGAATTATTTGCAGAGCATTGTTTGGGGCGTTGCCATGAAAAGTAATTGACCTTAAAAAAGAAATGAACTACCACGTGACAGTTCATAGACTGTAAACGTGAATGCTGGTATCTTCAAAACTGATGATTATGGGAAAGCAGCTTAACGGTTTGGTTCATTATGGTGGATTTAATTCCCAGTATAAGGAGGACGTTGGTGTAAGCACAGCAGATAACTGCAGCTGTCTGGTTCTTTGCATGACAAAGTGGGTGAGGTAATATCTTTTATTGGACCAACTTCTTTTGGTGAGAGAGAGAAACATGAGACTACATAGAGCTCTTCTTCAGGTCTGGGAAAGGTACTCCAAGCGTCACAGCAACATAAGGATGGAACAGATTGTTTAGCATAAGTACTTCTTACGTATTGTAAGAGACCATTCGAGGTAGAGTGGCCTGGTCTGCAGTCAGAGGACAAAAAGACGGGGTTAGTGAGTTACAGATTGTTGTAATAAGCCATAAATCCAGTGTGTCTGTGACAGTGGGAGTACCTTTCCCAGACCTGAAGAAAAGCTGTGTGTGGCTCGAAAGCTCATCTCACTCCCCAACAGAAGTTGGTCCAATAAAGGATATTACCTCAACCCCTTGTTTCTCTAATATCCTGGGATCAACATAGCTACAGCTGCTCAGCATACATTATCCTTAGCGTGCCTGTCCAGTGATTGCTCTTCAAAAACTCTGACTAATGCCTTTTACTTTGTGAAATCCTGCTCCCTGATGGGGGCTGCAGATCTCAGGGCAGTGACATTCATGTGACAGAGCAGATTACTTGGCAGGAGGGGGCCTGGAAGAAGGACAGCTCCTCTTTGCTATCCAGCACATACACGAGCAGCAAACTTCTCAAGAAGATCCAAGGAGAAAATGGCTGTAGTTCAGTGTTATGGAAATTGTGACTTTAGTGTACGTGAAGGATGCTGGATTGAGACTTGGAGACCAAGAGACTGGATTCTCCACTTCTACCCATGTAAATCAGAATAGTAGCATTTTACCCTTTGCCCAATGTCAGTGGCTACACAAGATACAAGGCAGTGAAGAATCAGGCCCTGGAATCTTTATTTATATACAGAGCAAGCACAAAACAGGCACATGGTGCAAGCTTCCCTAGGACATCCCTAATAATACACCCCAGCCCTTCTGCGGGAGGGATGCTCCTCTCAAAGGAAGGTCAGTTTTAGTGGTCCATTGGATCTAATCTATATCAAAGTGCCTCTTGTCAGAGTATCTGCATAACACATCCTATATCTCTGCTGAGTCTGCTAACAAGGGCATTAGTCAGAGCTATTAGTGGTGGATGTGTAGTGTCAACAATTGCCCACTACGCGTTGAACTGAGTCCAATGCCTAGCACAATGGGGCCCTGATCCCTGGCTGGGGCTCCTAGATGCTACCACAAAACACATGACAACTCCTTTCACCAAGGGCAACAAGCAGCCATCAGCTGGTAGCAGCTTCCCTTAAGTGCTAACCTAAGCCAGATACGAACAAGTTACTTAGACATCTAGGACTCGCAGTTAAACCTTAACCTTGATTCTTCTTAGCACTTGCGTAAAACGTTTCCATATGATTCCCAAGCACCGGTCACATAATAACTATGAGCACACTTTAACTATTAATGAGGAACAGGATGGTTCAGGGCTTTGCTGACGAGAGATGGAGCCTTTCATCTCTTAGATACATAGTTCATCCCAAGATTGAAACCATATGGGCAGATAAGATGAAATATACAGCAGTGCCCTTTTCCTTTTCCATGTGTGCTGTATACTGACAGGTATTATTTCCCATTGAGGTTTCCTGATCAGTGTGTTTAAGATCTTGCTGTCTTAGGATCTTGTATTTGAAACTAACAGGAGGTGCGTATCCAGACTGTGTGTGTGGTATCATTTTATTGATCACCCAATACAACAAAAAAAGCAGACCTAAAAATTAGAAACCCCACGTCTGTTTGTTATATAGTGTGTTATTTATAGTGTGTTATCTATAGTGTCAAGCTGTGGCACTTGCCTGCTTTTGTGCCCTTATATTTATTCTTGTCTTGCTTCATTTTTATTATAAGAAAATCTTGTAACTATATTACAGAACTACATATGCAAATTCTACATTAAGTGTTGCCAACTTCTGCCATTTTTGATGTTGCAATGGTCTGTGTTTTTCTCAAAGCCCCAGGGCCTGGAGTCAGGTTATTTCATCAGCGTTCATTAAATAAAAAAGCCAGTTTCTAGCCCTCATTGTTGTGGAGAAAAGTTGAAAACATGTCTCATGTGCACCCTAAAGCCTTAAATTCCAGAAGGCAAATAAAAAGAACCCAAATGTGTTATAATTTTTAAAAACTTTATGATTTTAAAGGAATCTCATTATCTTTGGGGCCTAGCTCAAGATTTTTGATCAGTGGAGGTTGGCAGTCTTTTGTTTCAGCATGGGAAATATTGAGAACAAGTTCAATTTTTTTTCAGAAATATGGTCCAAACACTGGTGAAATCTGTGTGCACCCTATGACCAGAAGCCCCAGAGGGAAAAAGCTTTCTACTCCCTTTATTGGTGAAAAGGGAAAAGAGCTTCCATAGAGATTTTCATTTGCATATGCTAACTATGCACAATTCCTGTAGTGACACTTGGTGAGTCACCATAACTAGGTATGAACTTGGAATTGGGGGTAGTAGGCTCTCAGAGAGGCTCAAAGAGAGGAAAGAACTTATTTCCAAGTAGATAGACTTTGCTGAAGGTCCTAATTGCTTCTGCTGCCTTTCCTCTGGGGACTTTACTGTAAGAGATTATACAGAGAACAGCAGCAGAACCAAGTGGACTCCAATGAGGGCCTGTGTACCTAGCACCTTTATAAAGCTGAATTGTTAAGGTGAATCAAATAGTGGAGACTCCAGGAGGAATGAGGCAAGCAGCTCCTGTGGGACCGGAGACAGACCTGCAGAGAGACCCTTGGATGACTGGTACTCACTGATCCAAGCCATGAGTGGGGGTTGGTGGATGAGTGAAGTGTGCGGCCAAGGGACTGTTACCTGCAGGCCGTTCACAGTAGTGGGTGGGAAGGGAGTTAGATGGACTGCTGCCAAAGTCACAGGAAAGCAGTGGGAGGGGTGTTTGATTCTTTACATACATACCTGTTCAGTTGCTGGTTTTCCCAGGTTCGTGACTGTGTTCCCTTTGTCCTCATGCAGATCGCCTTCTTTGTACGCAGTCCCGGAGAGCTTGTGAGTGGGGAAGTTCAGCCTGCTAAGGGCACCCCGGGAGGTGAGTTTAGTTTTCCCACGTTCCTTGGGCGGGGGCTTGAGCTGGCTTAGTTATGTGCCACGGGGGACCCTAAATGTATTGGACTCGGCCCCTTTTGCTGCCATTCGCCATGTGGCCGAAGCAGGCAAGGGCCCCAGCTGAGATCAGAGCCACAGCGTGGTCGGTGCCGTGGGCAGCGCTTACCCCGGCTGTATTCGGCGGAGCCGCTCTCTCTTTGTCCAGCCCTGCAGCCATTTCGCAGTTTGCCCCTTCCGAGGCCAGGGGCGTGAACTTCTGCCACCACGGCTCCCAGAGACGCAGCACAGCTCTCAGAGACCAGGCAGTGGGGAGTGGGGTGGGACCAAGGCGACATGAAGCCACCTTTCCGCCATCCCAGCACTGGGCAGCTAGAGGAGTTGCAACAGCCTGAGGGCCTGTGTCAGTTACAGCAGCCTCCTCTGGCTGCCCTATGGGCTGCAGCGCTGCCTGGCGTCTCGGCCCTGCTCCATGCCGAGGCCCATCGCAACCGGCCCCTCCAAACCCCAGCCCCGCTCCTGGCACGCGTCCTGCGCCACCAGCTTGGGAAGGGGCCTTTGGAAGGCAGCCTTACAGTTGTCTTCGGGAGTGCCTGAACCAGCAGGAATCCTTGCACTGCTGGACAGAGAGTTTTTAAGGCGTCTTTATATCTTTCTAGCCCTTTTCCCGCAACCTACAGAGGCCGGGGTGGAGTTGAGGCTATCATCATGTTAAGAGCTCCATGTGCAGAGAAAGCCATTTCCAGTGCACCACAACATGAAGTTTTAGGGCCCCACAAACCCCAGACTTATGCCATATCCTTGGGCTCCATGTACTGGCACTTTAGCTATTAACTAACTAGCATATACAGACATCTTCTGTATGCAGCAGTCCTGTTACAGTTGCTGTACATATACACAGTAGTAGACAATCCCTATTCCGGAGGCCTTACAAACTACACAGACAAGACACACTCAGGGTGAGAAGGAAAAAGGGATCCATTTGTAGAATCAACCTTCTGCATTTAAATGAAAGAAACAAAGAAAGAGACTAAAGACTTTAACGAATGAACAAATAAGGATTTTGACTGGAAGACTGAAGATGACTGTAAGAGTGAAACAGTTGCTCTAAAGCTGGGATTTAATTCAAGCTGCCAGTGGTCTTTATTCCCGCTGTCTCTATAAGCATAGAGGACAAAACCACCTGCACCAAAATTATGTTTTAAACAAAATAATTACTGATCCAGCTCTGGCTGTCAAAAAGGTTGATTTTGCAAACCAAAATGTAGGGGGGGGGGGGGGGGAACAAGCCTAGTAATTTGTTTGTTAAATATTTTCAAATAAATATCATATCAATAATGCATAAAAAGAAAATGTGTTCCAGACCCACGGCACAGTGCAAAGCTCCACTCTATTACAGCTAAGTCATTATCAGCAGCACATTTAATATTATAATAGATGAAAAACAAGCTTCCTGGCTGAAAAACAAGATCAACCGAAGCTCAAGCTATTTCATTTTAGTTAAGAGCTGTAATTAAAATGCAGAATCTATGCTACTCAAAGGAAATTATGAAAAAAAGCCTGCAATAAGCACGCACCTTCAAGCTCTGAGCCTGCAGCCACAGAGAAGGTAACACTGCATTCCATTTTCTCTGTGTCAGGGGCCTGATTCAGAGCCCATTGACGTTAATGGAAAGACTCCTACTGAGTTCAGTGGGGTTTGAATCAGGCCCTGGGACTGCTGCAACCATCTGTAGATTGCACTGAACTAGCTGGTTTAGATTAAAAAACGGTTAAGAATCCAGCAAAGATGCACATTGACTTTCAATCACAATGTTCCCTCCTGGCCTTAAAAGCTATGACTCCATGGATGTGAAAGCAGCATCAAAAGTATCAATTAAACTTAAAGCCTATTACAATAGCTGAATACCAATAGATCAGGACACATGCCTTGTACTTTTACACAGTACAATGATCATTTCCAATACACAATTGCAGGTGGACATTGACTTCTCCCAGGAGTTTTACCGGAATAGGGCCTGCAGGACTGGCTCTATATATTTTAATCAAACTCTGAAACCACCCTGCAAGCGCTGAATGCCCACATGTTATGCTTTTCCATACATCAAGGGCAAACAGAGACCTTCAGTCTAACTGACCACTGTAAATTCGAAGAACAACAAAAGAGGGAAAAGGAAGGTCTGCATGAGAGAGAGCACACTGTGTTTTTCTCTCCTGTAACTGGCTGCATATGAACCCAAAATGGCAGCTGCTTCTATAGCAGGGACTTCAATTTAAAGGTACACTGCAAACAAATCAAGCTGCAAGAGGTACAGTCTAGAAATGTCTCACTAGATGTCTCTGGGAGTTGGAGGCACTTAGTAATTTGCAGGAAGTTGCTCAGCACCTGGCAGGTTTGGGGTTTTTTTTTGTTCAGACAAATAAGTGACCAGTGAGTTCCAGAAATCTCTTGCTGGCTCTCTAAACAAACTACGCTGTCTTTTGATGTTTAATCCCAACCCCCCCGTCACTCCCCCCAGTCCTATAATACCACATACACAGTGCAAATCAGCTCTTCAGATGGGTTTATGAAGGGAACCCAGCTGAATCTCATTCTTTGATGAAGACAGTGCCTTTAAAGACTACCCTGGCTCTAACGATTTGGTTAGTGTACTCTGTTTAAAGTTCTGTGGCATGGGTGCGCTTAGACTGAGACCAAGGGAGCACAAGGAGCAATTATGGGAAACCATGCCTAAGAAGATGGAAGTGTCAACAGTTTGACCGTATGAACCAGGGGGAACCAGATGAGAAGCCTAGACCAACAGAGGAGATTGAAGAGATTACATAAACATGGGGATGGATGTCACCATTAATAAAAAACAAGAAAGCAGTCACACTAATGAAGAATATGGCTCCCAAGGAGTGAACAATCAACTGCTAACAAAGATCTACAGAATAGGAGGGGAGGAGACGGCTAAGCATCACAACCCAGCAGGAGGAGGCCCAGTGCTAGAGATCTGGAGACAAGTTATCATCCATCGCAGAAAAGGAAGAAGGGGAACATACAACAGTGTTAGAGCACCAGGATATAGTCTGCTCTGATTGATGCAACCCCAGTGAGATCCGTGCACACTGGTATGACTGAGAGCAGGATTTCACTGAATTATTTAATGGCTGGGTGTGAATGGGTAATTTGATGTGAAAGAATGCCAGGCTCTAATATTCTAATGGTCTGGTGGGGGGAAAGGGAGCAAATTCTTATTTCTGAGTGGGTTTGTTTAAGTGGTCACTTTTTAAAACTCTGGGCCAAATCCGCCTTTCAGTTACACCAGCGTACACAGCAGGAATTTAGGATGTCTTGTTTTTCAGTGGATTACATCCTTCATTTCAGAGTCTGACAGCCGAATGCACCTTAAAGCTGTAAACTAAAGCTGAAAGTTCTAGACTGGTCCTCAGCAACCGAGCGAGCATCTCTTTAAGAACGTCCTCAAAATCCATGGAGTTGGTTCATTTTCATGTTGATCAGTTAAGCCAGGCATGTAATGCTCCCAGCAGGCTGGGACTGAGCAATTTTTTCTTAACACAGTGATTGTTTTATTTTCTGTAAGTTCTGTAACACATTGTGAGCCCTTGTTAAGGCAAAACATTAGATAGGATTCTACATTATTCATTTGGAAAGCACTTGCAAGAGAGATGCAATTAGGTGTCTGCATTAGGAAATGGTTGGTTTGCCTCAATAATCAAGTGATGTTACCATTGTTATTAATCTAGTTTAGTTCTGAGTGTCTTATTTTTTAGAAGAATCTTTTTTTTAAATAAATTCCTACGGTAATTCGAGAGGGCTCACAGCATCTGCCGGTCTGGAGACACATGCAGGAAAGCAAATATCTGGCAGTTCAAAGTGGTGGAACAGTTAATGGTCTTTAATCAGCAGGGATATTTGAAATGATTAGAACCTTTTCTAAGACTCAGACATTCTCAGAGAAATATCCCTCTCCTTCCCCAGAAGTTAATGCAACATCTCCGGCCAGATCCTCAAAAATATGTCTCAGCCAGTAGCTTGCACACAGGGCATTTCAGTGTTACTACTGTGAACAACAGAAAATGTGGTGATCATTGCAGAAAGTTGTGACCAAAACTATTCCATGTCAGGGACCAGGAAAGCTCATAGGGTGAGTCTCTACAGCATGGTTAGCTCAAGTTATTCCTTTAATTTTACCCCTGATTTGACTCCCATCCACACACAAAAATCTCTATCTAGCTCAAGTTAAGTGGTGCTTGAAACTTGAGCTAGCTGGGGAGTGGTGGTGTTTGGGTTGAAGCTTGAGCTAGAATGCAGTGGGGATGCAGCAGCTCAAGTTACAACTCATCAGCATGTAATCCAGTGACTCCGTGGTGCTAATTCAGTGACTGGGTGGAACTCCAGCGTTCTTTTGAAGTATGATCATTCTCGGCTGGTTTCAGTACAGTAGCTTGATCATACTAACTCAACTAACTGCTGCCGTGAAGACAAACCCATAGTGCTCCTGTTGAAATAATTTTAAAATAGTAACTCTAACACGGCTCAGGAAGGAAGCACCACAGCAGTTGCCATGGAGCTGTGCTGCCTGATCTAAGCTTTCATTTTAAAAAAGTTTCTCATGGTTGTGAAGATAAACTTGAGAATGGGAAGAGGAGGAAAATACCTTCAGATCTCAATTAGATGTTAATGCTGAAACTTAAAGATGGCCATTCAATATCAACACCATCGTTTATCGGACAGCTGATTGTATTAGCAGAAACATCCAGCAAATGTGCTTCTCCTGCAATCCCACTCTGCCTCCTGTGCCATCAGTTAGTATCCAACTACCACAGGGGCCATTGTCCTGAGCAAATTATTCATTTTCACATTTGATGCATTAAAGAAGTTGCATTTTAATTTAAATGCTTCTGAATTTCTGGCTCACTGCATGAATGCTGCAGAACCATTTCTTCAGGACCTTTCTGCAGAATTCAACCCCAGCTTGCTGCGGAGTACATGGTGCATTGATTAAAGATACTGGATTGGGCCCTGCATCCTGCAGCTCTCTATATGCACTGAGCAGCTGCACCTAGGGCATTAATAGTGAAAGAATCCCTCATGGTGCCCCACTCAGTAACTCTTTGAGACTGCTGGTGGCATCTCTAGGTCAATGTTGTTGTCAAAAACTCTTTATTGTCATTTGTAAGCTACTACTTTCCATGCTTTGGGAATTTTTCTTTAAAGCAGTTCAAAATCCCTGTAGCAGTGCCCTTTATGGCACAGGAGAGAGCTTTTTCCGAAATGTCGGCAGTCCTCCACTATTTAATCAGATGACCTTTCCAGGTCTATGGTCTCATTTTCTCTCGGGTTAACGTGCCACAATCAATTCAAGCTACCTAAGAGCATTTTGTTCATCGGAAAGTTGGGAAGTCCTTGGTGGCAGGGACCTTTTTCCCCACCCCTACTTATGCATACCAAACACGACTCCTCCACCTTTCTTACCCAGTCTAGGAGGTCAAATCACACTCAGTGAAAAATTCTATTACTTCCTCTTTCCCTGCCACAGTGTAATTATTTCCTAATTCATTGCCCAGGAAACAGATGTATTGGTAGATAGCTCAAAAGCCAAGCAAACTTCCCCAGCTCCTGGGTCTCAAACTCATTCAGGAGGGATCATCTCTAGGGTTGAGGGAGAGATTAGTCCCCATGCCCATTCACTCTCCAGGCTTACAGCCGAAGCTGCCATTTAGTGCTAGTTGGGTTAGGCGCTGGACCCATCAGCTGGAATGAGACCCAGTTCATTTCACACAGGCCACCAATGAGAGAGTCCCTTGCCCAGTGGGCTGCACACTGCAATATTATATATGCAGTGTCATGGATGGGAAGCGCATTTCACAGACAGCTAAGAGCTGGGGGGTCAGGCTTTCAGCTGCTGTAAATGGACATCATGCCATTGATGTCAATGGAGTTACACGAAGGATCTAGGGCCTGATTTTAAAGGGATTTAGAAGCAGATAGGTGCCTAATGAGATTTTGAAAAGTGCCTAGGCACAAACAGCCAGTGACTGCAGTCAGAGTGAGGCACCTGGGCGCTTTCGATAATCCCTCCAGCACCTAAATACCTTTTCAAATTTTGGCCCTTGACGTGTGGTACAGTCCGCATTAGGGGAGGCATGACAAGACACTGGGAGAGATTGCATTTGACAAGATGGGCTAGAATTGGGAGGGAGGTTTGCTCACTGAACAATTCCCAACATTACTTGTTTTCATGTTAGACAAATCATGTTTGTTTAATTTATTATTACTAACAATTATCCATTTGAATTGAGCTGGCGTGGGAATGTGATACAGAGATGGAAAGAAGTGGGGCTCTCCATAGGAACTGGATTCTGTATAATGAACAAGCAGCCCTTTCTTGCCGAGTCTTGTGATATTTTTCCCAAAGCCCCAGTTGCTGGAATCAAGAGATTGCATGCGAATTTCAGCCTTCCTTAAAAAAAAACAAACAACTAAGTACGTTTCTAGCCCTCCAGAGAAGTTTGATCTAAGTGCATCCTAAAGGCTTGGAAACCAGAAGACAAATCCAAAGAACCCCACATTTTTTTTAAAAAAAAACCCTCATGATTGTTAAGTTATCTGATTAATCTTCTGGGTTTAATTTATGATTTTTTGAATTCTTGGGGGTGGCCATGCTGCTGGCTGGACCTATGTTTTTCTAAGCAAATCTGTTGAACAGCAATTAGTGAAAGTGAAGAGAAGTTTCTGCATGGAAATCTTCATCAGGAGGAAACCCCATAAAATCTACTACATGATTCTACAGTAATGAGCCAAACCACAGCAGTTTACATTAACACCATTCTGACAGTAACCTGCCCCATTGCTCTAGAATCCAGTGGTGTGTTTTCCATGATGGTATACCCAACCAGAGCAGGGACTACACACTGGCAGCACCACGGAAGAAGGGAATCATGTGGCTCCAGTAAAGACAATAGAGCCTCACCTTGCTCACAGTAGAAGGATCAGGTGATCAAAGTGATGAAGGATCAAGTGATGAATCAATACATGGCTCACCAAGTAAGGATAATGGGTCAGATCCTGAAGGGTTTATCCTGGAAAGCTTCTATTGACCAAAATGGGAGTTTGTCGGAGTAATGGCTGAGTGAAAAGCTGAGTAAGCTCTTCAAGATTTGGCTCATTGTTCACATCTCATAGTCGTTACCTCCAAAGGAATCGTGGGTTGGAAGCCAATCCAGATCAGCTCCGGCTCTTGAGCACCGGAACTGGAAATGGACCAGGCTTGTTTGCCACATGTGACCAGCAGGCTGAATTCCCTCAACTCTCTCTAAAATCAAACTGCAATTCAGATTGATTTCTGGGAGGGGGAAGGTGCTAAGCACCATGCAGAATTGGGCCTTATATCTTTGACCCTTATCTCTGCATTTTAGAGAGACCGAGGGCCTTAGTGGGGTTACTGCATAGCTCCAGTTTTACATCAGTGTGTTGACTGCTGGATGTTGCACACCTTTTCCCCCTCCTAGATAGTTCTAATTTATACAGCTAATCCCCTGATGAATCTGCAGGATCCGGCCGGCCCTGGATTAGTACAAGTGGTTTATAGCATTTCATGACTCTGCAGTTCTTTTAATGGCACACACAAAAACAATGAACAACTATGATTATTTCCCCCTAGTTTTATCACGATGGCTTGGTATATGGAGAAGTTTGGAATGGTGCAATTTGGCATCTGAAATTTACAGATTCATACTACATGTTAAATGTATCTTTTATGAGTTTGGAATGATTCCTGTAATTTAAACTCAGATCATGCAACAGCCTCTGCTAATGCTGCCAATGAGACAAAAAATATTTGAAAAAAGAGCTTTTGGAGGATATGCGGCTTTTAAGAATGCCTCATTTGGCCGCTAGACTCTTCCTCTTGCAAATCAGTCATCAGCACACAGCCTGCTGATCGCTTCTCAAGGAAAGTGCTCCAGTAATTTTCAATTGCGTCTACTCTGCACATGCCCTGAAACCCCCCAAACTGCTTCCAAATCCAAAGCTTATACAAATTTAAATGCTCAAATAATTTAAACTTGTGTCTGCTCAGGGTTGCTGGAGCTTATCATTTGTTTCACCACCTCCCTTTTTTTTTTTTTTTTGCGGGGAGGGGTGGGAGAGGAGAAGGTGCTTTATTAGTGCTTCACTTTGGAAGCGAGTCAAACAGCATCATAGCAGAGTGCTCCAGCAGTGGCTGAGCTGATTCTCAATGTATCACAAAACAGGCTTAGGAAAGCGAAAAGAATGCCTTGAAGGAGAAGAACCAACAGAGTCAAGGCAAGAGGAGAATAACATGAAAAGAAGCAAAGGGCATAATCCTGAACTGGCATCTGAAGAGTGGGCTGCGTGACCTAATAGATGCTTTTGCATATCCTTCGCTCATCTGTGAGCCGTAGCCTCCTCTGAGGTGGAACACAGCAACTGTTTAACAGTGCACAGAACATTAGCCAAAACACATACAGAACCATTGCAACTATGCAATGGGTTAGGACAAGAAGTGAAGGAAAACATCATACCCAATTGAAATTGCAGAAGAAATGTAGGGAAGCAGAATGCGATTATCTGGAAACGAATTAATTGGCCATCTTTCATGAAAAATGCCATAGGATTGGCAAGATCTGATTTAGGATAGCATCCCTATTTAATACAGCACGTAAGCACATCAAAACATGTGCCTAAGGGGTGTCCTGAATAAGAATGGAATTACGGATGGTTAAGTGCTTTCCTGAATTAGGGCCACAATGACCACATGTGATTAAAGCCTGACTTCTGTATCATTTGAAAGATGAAAGTCTCTTCATAAGTCTATTTACTATAACTCTGTGCCATCTGCAATTATGCTAAGAAAATGTGCTGAGAGCATTGTTACAGCCAAAAAGCTGCGATACACCCTTACCAAGTGAGACAGCGCAGAGACAGCCTGGAGTGTGGGAGAGAGCATAAATGAGGGAGGCCACCTCCCTGGCAGTTGTGCTAGACCAATCATTATGAGCTCATTTCTAGCCAGAGCAAAAAATCTCATCCTCATGCAAGCTAGAAAAATTGGATACTTATATCAGAGTTCTGCTAAAATAGCTATTTCCAGAACCTGGTACCGAGGCATAAAAGAAAAGACACACCTTTGATGAAGTTAAAAGAGAGCTAAGTGAGCAAAATAAATCACTTGCTAGGCTGAGAACTGAATAGGATAATAAAGTGCATTCTGGTTTAACCCTCGGTAGGATGCCTGGAATTTTATAGAAATTGCTGCAACATTTCTCTTGGTGGGGACCAACTAAAGCGTAGGATGAGATGCTTCAAAAACAGCCACATCCTAATGTGCAGAGGCAAGGGTATAATGTAATATCACGTGCCCAGGAAGGTCTTATTACTTAGCAAGGAGTCTGGGCCCATGGGATTAAAATGTAAACCAGTTCTTTAATTGTAGCTTATTGAAACATTCCAGGAGTCGGCAAAGCCCACTAGAAATGCCATACATGAGACGTGTAGATTAGATTAGAGCAGTGGTTGAGGTTCTCCACCTTTTTTGGACCAGGACCCGAATGTAAACATTGATAGTCAGTACCAACCCAGTAAATAGCTTAAGTAGAGAGCACACAAGTGTTTTGGCCCCAAATTGGCCCAAAATACACACAACACCATCATCCCCTCCCACCCGCTGCCTTGCACACGCAGCCTTAGCCCTGTCAGAGACCCTGCAATCACTGTAGCTTCTCCCCCTGCCCATTTACTTCCGCACCCATCACTTGGTGCTCCGTGCAGCCTCCCCAGGAGCACGGTACCAAGCCACAGCAGAGCATAGTCCCAGAGCCTCAGCTTCTACTCCCTACCACCCCCAGCGCTCTTCAGGGGACTGTGCACCGCTGCCTACAAGCTGTCCAAGTCTGTCAACTTCTCGGGAAAGGCCGAATGTGGTGTGCCCAGTCCCCGGCTCCCAGGCGAGCGCCGCAGCACTGCCAGCAAGGCCAGCAGGTCCTCGGCATGCTTGGCCAGGCCTGGTGCCACCGCTAGTGCCCAGTGTGCCAGGAAAAGTTTGCACAGGCACATGCAGGGCGCCGCAGGGCCCAACTACATGCGCAGCACCAGGTGCGCTGGTTGCAAAGATGCCCCACAGGGACTCTCCCCTGGGACTCCAGCCCCCCGAGACTCCGGTATCCGCCACTGCTTTGCGAGGCAGGAATAATCCCCCTTCCCGTTCCCCAGGGTTTACCAGCTGCCCCAGGTCAGGAAGGGGCTGCTCGGGCACATCCTCCCTCTCGGGGCTGCTGCAGCTCAAGGCTGGGTGATGAACCCGGAGCACATGGGAACAGTGCTGGGGCTGGGCAGGAGACCCAGGAAGCTCTCTCCTGCTGGGCTGCATTTGCTTTTCTTGCCTGCAGATCTCAGTCTCCTGCTCTCTCACCTGCCTCCACCCTGGTGCCAGCACATGTCCTCAGAGCAGCGCAGCGGGCCACTTGCGAGGCAGCTCGGTGCCAGCAGAAATAGGCAGGCAGGACAATAGTCCCCACCATGTCCCTTCCCACAGGCTGGGACGCGAGACCCCTACTCCCCAGAGTAATGTTTCCCATAACTCTTCGTGTGTTGCAGTCGGTTGGCTAAATCAGTGGCACCTGCATGTTCAAATAACTTTATTGGTATGCACATTGTTAACATATGACAAAGCACAAGACCCTTTCATATATTCTTATATATTAACTCACTTTTGGGTCATGACCCAGGGGTTGAGACATGCTGCATTAGACAGACAGATGGCAGTGTGCACATCTTGTAGGGTAAGGACTCGGGGACATTTTGTCCTGAAGCATTTCATGGCCCATTATTACATATGGATCTGGAGGTAGAAGTCATAAATCAAGTCCCCTAGTAAGATGTAACAATGGGGGCAAAATGCCCAGAAGAAAAGTCATATAATGAAATCTTCCATGATATGATGTTACTCTTCCAGACCTTGCTGATGACAGGGAAACCTCTTACCAAACAGCTGTATTGTCTCAGAATCCTTAGTGTACATGCTTCCTTCTGCTGCTATATATATATTTAAAGCCAAGTCACAGAAAATATTTCCCTAGCTAGAAAGGGTGGGCAGATTTAAAATTACATTGTATTTATTTGTAATAGTGACTTTAATACTAGGGGAGCTTTCCCAGGCAGTTTTATCCAACATTTCAGACTCATTTTTGGGGGGAAAGGGACTATTTTGTCAATTTAACAGAAAGATACATTTCAAGCGAGAGGCCATAATGGAAAAAAAAATCCACCCCCAAACCTCCTTCCTCTCAACATGCTCTGTAAAAAAGAAGAACAAAAAAATCCCAGCCCCACCCACAGTCACATTAAACTTCTGTTTTCTGGGGAACGAGGCTGATCAAATTTCCATTACTTGGCATCTCTCCCTTTTCTTCCTTTTCTATCAGGTCTTCTGGATTCACGCTAGTGTAGAAATATCCCATGATGGAGAAAATGATACACACGGCAAAGAGGAGGCCAGCGAACAAGACAAACTCAGCCCACTGGAGAAGGAAAACAACAACTCTGAGGACCCAGTGCCTAATGTAGAGGGCAGCACACCATTTTAAAGTGGTTCCTTAAAAGCAGTACCTTGACTTCCATGAGTGTTCATGACTTTGGGGTCTTTATTGTGTTTTCTTATAAGCCACTTAGACTGCCTTACATATAACATGCTAATTATAAACAGATGGATCATAGATAAAGCTAATTGGACTGATCAAATTAGATTAATTAGGGCTTCTCCTCAGAATCCACTGATGCCCTGTTTGCTTCCACCCTTTTTAAGGAATGGGAACACGGTCTAACAGCTTACGAGCTAGGCAAAAATCTATTCTGTTTTCCCATGGGTTTAAATTTAGTGTTAAATTTTAACTAGAAACCAACCCAAACCAGAACCTTTCATGCAATCCCCATCCCGGATACTGACAGTCTGCATAAAACCATATGCAACTCCAACTTGGACTGATCCAAACTAACAGGGACAACTGCCCCTCCGGGGCTAATGGACACAGCCTGACCAATAACGACACAGCTGTGTTGTGTGAGGGATGTACTGAAGGTTGCAGTACCCCTTGCTGCCACCAGAGATCTCTGGCTCCCGGAGGCTGCAGTAGGCTTGGCTGCCACCAGGGGCATGCAGACAAAAACCAGGGATGAACAGATTTCTGGGGGGCTATTGCAGCTCAGCCCCCTGAAACAGGGTGCATACAGCATTCTGCACGTACTCCCTGCTGCCTCTGGCTCCAGCCAGCTCCCTGCAGCTTGTTCTGAACACCAGTTGCTACTGAACAGTTAGATAAAGGTGTAGTCTCCTCAGCCTGTCTCTGATTTGAACCGCCTGATTTGTAGGGGTGCTGAGAACCCACTGCTCCCACATGAGTCAACGGGCCTGGTGAGTGCTTGGAAAGAAAATAATCGGGTCCTAAATCTACCAAAGGCTTTGCTAGCAGAGAGCCAGCCTTGGGATTCTTCCAGTGTCCTGACTCTGGTTCTAATGCGGTCAGTAATATTCAAAGCCATACCTGCTCCAGCGGTGCTGCTTGGGCAACAATGAGCACAAAGGCATTTCCAAAGGCCACGGTGAGCAGCCAGCCTGCCTGGAGCACTGATTTCATGCTGACAGGAGCCTGAAAATAACACAGGGGCCTGGTAAATGGGCTTTACTTTCTGTTTTTGTTTTAGCGTTCAGCTGCTGTCTGTCTCTGTTATTTCCCTGGGTTACAGGTATGTGTGGTGAGTGCTCTACAGAGAGATAGAAGACTAGGGTGGGTGAAAGTTTCCTCTCTACTGTGGCCACTTTCTGACAGATCTGTGGGTGCAAAGTGGTTACCAAGGGACTACATAGTTACATACTTAATTGCCCCCCATTCCTCTAAGCAGAGCACAATTCAGATGAGCACAGGGGCTTTCGAGGATGTGTACAAAGTGTGACCTGGATGCGGTGTGTCAGGTTAAAGGAGACATGGCTGGGGCAGACCTGTGACCCACTGCTGCAAACCCCATAGAGTCATACATTTTAAGGCCAGAAATGATCATCTAATCTGATCTCCTGCATAGCTCAGGCCATAGAATTCAGTCCAGTGAATTCAACTCCTTTAGCCTAATACCTTGTGGTTGAATCAGAGCATATCTTTTAGAAAGAGAGCCCGTCATGATGGAAAGTCTCCCGAATGATGGAGAATTTACCACATCCCTTTGTAAATTGTCACAATGGTTAATTATCCTAACGGTTAAAAATGTGTACCTTATTCCCAGTAGAACTTTTTCTAACTTCCACTTCCAGATGATTGGATTTTGTTATGCCTTTGTCTGCTAGACTAGATTAGCCCTCGTGAGATGGATACCTTCTCTCCATATAAGCATCTATAGACCATGCTCAAGTTGCCTCTTGCCTTCTCTTCAGTAAGCTTGTCTCCCATTGCAAGGCAGGTTATCTTGTAGCTCTTTGTTATAGACTTATAGAACTGGAGGACTGGAAGGGACTGAGAGTCCAGTCCCCTGCACTCAAGGCAGGACCAAGCATTATCTAGACCATCCCTGACAGGCATCTATCCAATCTGCTCTTAAAAATTGCCAGTGACAGAGATTCCATAATCTCTCTAGGCAATTTATTCCAACGCTTAACTACCCGGACAGTTAGGAAATTTTTCCTAATGTCCAACCTAAATCGCCCTTGCTGCAATTTAAGCCCACTGCTTCTTGTCCTATCCTCAGAGGTTAAAGAGAACAATTTTTCTCCCTCCTCCTTTTATATACTTGAAATCTGTTATCATGTCCCCTCTCAGTCTTCTCTTCTCTTCTCTTCTCCAAACCCAAAACAAACCCAATTTTTTCAATATTTTCTCATAGGTTGTGTTTTCTAGGCTTTTAATCATTTTCGTTGCTCTTTTCTGGACTTTTTCCAATTTGTCCACATCTTTCCTGAAATGCGGCACCCAGAACTGGACACAATACTCCAGCTGAGTCCTAATCAACACAGAGGGAAGAATTACTTTTTGTATCTTGCTTACAACACTCCTGCTAATACATCCCAGAATATTGTTTTTTTTTTTTTACAACAGTGTTACACTGTTGACTCATATTTCGTTTGAGATCCACTATGACCCCTAGATCCCTTTCTGCAGTACTCCTTCCTAGTTAGTCATTTCTCATTTTGTATGTGTGCAATAGATTGTTCCTTCCTAAGTGGAGTACTTTGCATTTGTCCTTATTAAATTTCACCCTATTTACATCAGACCATTTCTCCAGTTTGTCCAGATCATTTTGAATTTTAATCCTATCCTCCAAAGCACTTACAACCCTCCCAGCTTCGTATCATCCGCAAACTTGACAAGTGTACTCTCTGTGGCATTAGCTAAGTCACCGATAAGGTATTGAACAGAACCAGACACAGGACCGATCACTGTGGGACCCCATTTGATCTGCCTACCCAGAACCACTGATAACTACTCTCTGAGAACATTTCAGAGGGGTAGCCATGTTAGTCTGTATACAGCAAAAACAACGAGAGTCCTGTAGCACTTTAAAGACTAACAAATTTCTGCAGGCATAAGCTTTCGTGGGCTGCAACCCACTTCGTCAGATGTTTTCCAACCAGCTATGCACCCACCTTACAGGAGCTCCATCTAGGTTGTATTTCCCTCGTTTGTTTATGACAAGGTCATGTGAGACAGTATCAGCCTTATTAAAGTCAAGATATAAAGTCTTGATCCCTTAACAATTTTCAACATCCTTTTTAATGTGCGGACACTGAAACTGGATCCCAATGCTGTATACTGAGGCTATATAAGTATACCTTCTTATTCCTATTCAGGATTCCCCTATTTATACATCCAAGGACCACCCCCATTTCTCTTGTGAGAATCAAACTGAAAAGACAGGAAAAAGTTAAAAAGTAAGGTTTTAGAACCCTCATCTCCCTTCCATTACACCTATGTAACCCCAATAACTGCAGTGGGCGTGCACAGCTGTAAATGCAATGGGCCTACACACGAGTAGCAGTAAGGGCCAAATTTGACCTCTAGACAACAGGTCAAATTCTCTGCTGGTGTCCACTGGAGTCAATAGAGCTACACCAGCTTTCACCAGCAGTGACCAGTCATTTGTTTTACATGTTGGCTGCTGTCTCTATAAAATATGCACCAAAAAAAAAATGCTAAGAAGAAAATCTTCTTGGGAGAAACTGATTCTATGGCATTCAGGTCCTTCCCCTTAAAAATGACTGGCCCAGATTCTGCTTGCTGTTACAGTCCTGACTTGATGAAAAGTTGTCTGTGTATAATTTAGAGCAGAATCTGGACCACCTAAGTTAACCATTTCCTCAAGTCTGCCTCACAATCCCAATTTCTTATAACTACAGCCCAGTAATATTTTGCCCTCTTAAAGCATCCTTCTTCCAAGGATCTCATGGCACTTTCAGTGCTTGACTGAATTTAGCTTCACAACCCTCTGGTGAGATACATATGTTGCTATCCCCATTTTATACTGAAGCACAAAGAAATTGCCAGTAAGTGTCATGTGCATCGCCATGTTACAAGTCAGTGGCAGAATCAGGGATAGAATCCAGGAGTTCTTACTCTATTTTTTTTTTCTAACTACAAGCCACCAGCTCCCAAGAACAATACCTGAGAATAAGAGAATGCCAGCCCCGTAATGGAGAACATCACTTCCCCGGCTGATATTAACAGGTACTGTGGCATCTGCCAAGCAATATGGACATTGTTGGCTGGGATATCTTCTACCTTCCATGCTTGAAGAGTGTTCGTAGAAGTCTAAGTGGGAAAGTAAAGAGTCACATGGATTAGCTGTTGAAGTATGAGATCTATATTACGTTGGTTTCCATGCAGAATTTACCTAAAGTGGGTTTTCCTTTAAAGATTGACGCAAATTCTTTCCTTGGATTGACTAGATGGATCTGAACTGTGCTCCTCCTCTCTACCACCAAGAATTCTGGGCATGTCAGGAGAGCAAGATATCAGAATCATGATCCGCTGCACAGATCTGAGAGAGGATTATTGTTCTAAACCTCTGTGAGATGGACCCATACGGCTTATTGTGAATTCATTTACAATGCTTTTATTTTGTTTTCTAGTAAGTAAAATCTGCTCTGATTCAGAAAGAAAGATTTGAGAGGTAGCCAAGAAAACACTGGGTTGCACTGACTTAAAGTCAACAGCAAACTCTGCTTAGGAAGGAAATTACATAGAATGTAATGTGCAGAAGATAAATGTAATCATCCTAAAGGGAGACAAATCAAGACACCGTATTTTAAAAAGCTAAAAGTGGTGGGAAGAATTTCTGTGAATTACTCACGAGACCCCAAAGAAATGTCACTAACACCTTAAAATAAATGGACGTTGAGGAAAGCCAGATGGAGACAGCATCCCTCCTGATTTACATCTTACATTGCAACCACTCTAACACGCCATATAGTTTATTTATTTATATCGCACCCACCACATCGGATCTGAGTGCTGTGCAAATCATAGGAATAATTAGATCCGAGCTGGGCTTGGAGAGAAGTGGCCACTCAGGAAACAGAGGGGAAAAAAAGATAAACAAAAAAATTGCCCAGAGGGGAAGAGAAGGTAAAATGAATGAGTCAGAAAGATCAAAGGTGAACTTAGCTCATTGGGAAGGCCTTACAGAGAGCCTTAAGAGACAGCCACAGCAGGACTGTGTCAGGGACAGAGATCTATAGATGGAGTCCCTGAACTGAGAGTGCCCTGCCCCGTCCTCATCCACTGGGGGACACAGCATTACAGATGAACTTAGACAGCCCAGAAGGGACAGAGTGGGAGGGATGCTCACTCAAGTACCTTGGACAACGATTCTTCTTGGCCTTATATACCATGAGCAAAACCTTGAGCTGAATCCATTGTCTGACATGATACCGCTGCAAGGTGTTACTGATTCCTCACTCTGATAGGAAGGAGCAAACAATGGGGCCAAATCCCAGAGCCTTCACTTGGTCATTACTCAAGTGGAACTCCCTTTAGAAGAAGCTGAGTGAGAACTTTGTCCCAATGGGTTTGATCATGATTGGCCATCTCTCCTACTACCTTTGGCTGTCCTCAATTCCCATTTACTCAAAGGGCTGCTGAAAGCTTGGGGCTAGTTTGTGATTTGTATGCATTGGTACAATGTTGGCTGATCACTGTGGGGATAAACAAAAGTGAAATGAATAGCCTTGATTTTCAGTGACCCAACTAAGACAACGAGAGATCTGTGGCACTTTAAAGACTAACAAATTTAATATTTGTAGACATAAGCTTTCGAGAGACTTAGCTCTCTTCTTCAGATGCAGTAATACAGAAAATAGTTAACAGAGTTGAAAGAAATGCTGCAAAAAAAAAGAAAAGAAAGAAAGAAAGAAAGAAAAACCGTAAGCAGAGAGCATAAACAGGCAGGAGGGCTGGGAAACGCTTTCATTTTTAGTAATGTCCAGTGGTGGTGGTAATGTAGGACAAGAAATGTGTTTGTTTACAGCATATGGGTTTTGCGTTAGTGGCCCCTTACTGATGGTGGGCAAAATAAGGAAGTAAGTTCTTCTGTGCTATAGGATTGTGGGAATGCATGGAAACAATCAGTCTATGTGTGCACAGGAGTGCAATTTCTTTTGCCAAATAAGAAACCCCAAATGCACATTTTAAAAATAAAAGTGTGGGGGAGTTAGGGGCTCTCCTGACTCTCCAACACCCCCCACTTCAAGTTATATCCCCTACCCCTGTTCATAACATACAAAGGGTTCACTAAGCAAAACAAACACGCACAAGAAAGGTCCTTTTCTCCCTCTTGGCTGTTCTCTCCCTGTGGTGACTATCTGAGTTGTAGCCATTCTCTTCCTGTTCAGCACCCCCTTCCTGTGGCACCCCCTTTTTAAACACCCCCCTCCTTTTCCCACAGGCAGAGCAAGCCTTGTAGGTGCTCCTCATTAGTGCTGAAGGAGCCCAGAAAAGCTCATTAGTCTCCTCTCCACCAGAGTGGGGGCGTATCCCTACACAGCATGGCTAACTTAAGAAGAACATTTGGATCCCTGTTAAACAGGTTCAGTGTTCTCAGTCTAGAAAGAGCAACATCTACCCTAAAAATAATGGGGCTGAGCCTGAGCTGCTGTAAATCAGTGTCATCCCATTCAAGTCAATTCAGCTGCTCCAGTTTACATTGCTGAGGATCTGGCCCAATATATCACAGTGAATCTGCGTCCACAGTGAATCTGTGTCCACAGAGGGCTACACAGAGGTTACTATTCTGCATATCACTGACAATAAGACCTTCTTAGTGGCAATGGGGATAGAATCCAAATTCTCGTGCCTCCAAAGCACAGACCTCTACCATTTAAAATAAGAGAGAAACTCCATTAGCTGTTCAGGCCTCTGACACAGAGCTGAGCGGTCATGATTCCATCCAGTAGAGGGCAGTGTTATGCATCTTCATGAGCCAACTCATTCCAACGTGATTATTTACACTATAAAACTACTTTTACTTAATCACACTACTGATCACATGAGTTGCAGAGATAAGAAAAATATCCCTTCACAGAAGATAAATAAGTGGGCCAAGAGCCAATTGCTGATTTGCAGAACTGGAGTGAGGTTGTTAAGGTAACCAAAATGGTAAAGGTTATCTGAGTGAAAAGATACCATGCAAACGATGTTGTTATATTGTGACAAATGCAGATAGGAGACACTTGACATATTGAAGATTAATGCATATGGAAGGCTTGGAATTCAGAGATAGACTTAAGACTATATATTCAAGGACTAGTGAGTGTGACTCCTGATAGCATTTATGGGTTAGCTACATAAATCCCTGTTCATAAAGATGACAGCACGTGTCTATTCCCTTTAGGATTCTATGCCCCGTTCTAGCAGCAGCTGGTTATTTTGTGGCTGCAATTCTTTTTCTTAGATTATTGGCCTTTCCAGACATGCACCGATCCTATTAATTACCCAATAGGGAGAATTTGTTACCAGGGAGTAGCTAATGGCACTTTGCTATCCAAATCACATGACTGTGGTCAGAAACAGAGAAGACAGTTGAGCAGTGTATCCTGTCAGACCTGTCTTACCTGTACAGGTGTGCACTGGAAAGGCTTAGAAGGTAACTCATCTGATCAATTATATACTTAGCCTTTACCAACCAGAACAAAACCTAAGATCTGAGCAGTGTCAATCAGTCAAAGGGATCTGCATGGCTCAGAGGGTGCCCCAACCGCAGTAAGGGGTAGTTCATTCATTACTCTGACACCAGCCAAGTATAAAGGCTTTCCTTGGCTACTGCCCAAATTTACTACATAGACCCCCGCTGAGGACTGGAAGGACAGAGACAGGTCTTTCTAACCTTCCTCACCATTTTGCACCCTGCCCCCATCTAAAATCCACAAGACATGTCATATTGGTAGGTTAGGATTAGAGACATGGTAGAATGTTTCTGCAAGGTGATGCAGGCAAGGGATTTCTGTTAGGACAGTATTTCAGTGACCACAAATAGACAAGGCCAGAATGTCTCATCCAAAAGATGGTGTCTCCAGCAGTTCAGCGTCCCTAGCACATGCTGGGTCAGTATTAACTCAGAGCAAACAATGTTGCTTAGTGAAATTGCCAAGAGCAATTCATGGATCATGTAGTTTTCCTTGGAGGATTCCAATCCAACGTACTGATCAGGCCTTGCCCCCTGTTTAACTTGAAAGATCTGAGAGGATGACAGCTTGTGGTGGAATGACGGGAGCCTGCATTAATTCATATGTGTGGATACCAAAAATCTTCCTTAAACTCCCATTGACCCACACATAATTGACTCCTTTAAATGGCTACTCCCCCATTCCTGCCAGGGCAAAGGAACACTTAGCAGTTGCCAGTGCAAAAACAAAAACACTGACAGACAGGAGCTGAGTGCAGAAGGGAAACAACACGTTAAAGTCAAAGGGTAACTTACTTTATTTATAACAACGGTGTAGGATGCTCCAAAGTCAAGCAGGCCTAGTTCTAGAGGGAATTCCCCAGCTTCGGTTTTGCATTTTACATCATATCTTGACACAAGGATGAAAGTACAGTATCTCCTGGTTAGTTTCATAGACAAAGCGCACAGAACACAGCCATAAAAATACTCCTAAAGACTAGGGGGATTGAACAGCCTGCAGTTCTAGTCATATAAATCCATGGGTTGCTAGAGTTTTACCTATTGCTTTGAGATCCCTTCCTTTTAGGACTACTTTTTGGGTATTGATTAAAATTAATCGTACGGTACATTAAATTCCTGGCATTTTTTAATGATTTCTGCTTCCATCTGGCACTCATCTCCTTACTTCCTTGATTTATTTTTCTTCCAAATTAAGTCCGACTCCTTCAAGGTTTGTGGACCAGACAATTCAGAAGGGACCATAGAGTCTTCAGCTCTCCTAAGAAAAGGAGCTCCCCCGCCCTCCACAATCTAGTTAGCCATTTGCTTTCAAAAGAACATGACTTGCCTTCAGATGCGTTCTTCTTGCTGTAAACAAGTGAGATTTCATTCAGATGCATAGGGGCTGGGCACAGTTACCAGAGTGACTGCTGAGCTTCATTAATTTCAGCAACAAAGTTCGCGGGGCAGGGGTGTTTTGAAAGGGGGAAATTGCGTAGACTTCGTTTTGAACCTAACGGAGGCACTGTAGAAATAACACTGTAGGGCCAGTTCAGACAATGCTGCCCAACCTGACACCCAGCAGAAACAGACTGAAATATCACCACAGTGTCTCCCACCCACGCTCCAGCACTACACGGTGGAGAATATGAATAGCTATGGTGCCAAGATCTGTGTTGATTAGAGCTTGAGCCCCACAGAGAATCATGCTTGTTATTGTAGTTCTGGCTGGGGCATAGTGCAGGGATCTCCCCTCCTCCTGTTTAACAGATAACCATCCCTACAATTCCCCTACCTCCATCACATCACATGCCAGTTCTGAACATGTTGCCCATTCTCTCCCCCCTACATTTTCCAGATGACATGGAATAAGAATTTGGGGCAAGTGGGAGAAAGTCATACACTGTATTTTTGACACATTCCAAGGGGTTTGCCTGGCCCCCCAGATTTGCTTGATCTGGTCCTGACAATAGCTAAAATAAGATACTGGGCCCAAATTGTGACATCTTTACTCAGGTAATGGAAGTCCAGATTCTGGATTTCAGGATTTGCCCCCCTCATTGTAGCCTAATCAGTTCATCTATCCCAAGCTGTCACAGTCCTGGAGAAAGAGCTAGTCGTGGCATTGACTGGATGCTGAATTAATCTAACTACATATCACAGAGACCTTGATCTGTTGGAGTAACAATACTGCTCCCCTCCAAGTCTATATCAAGGCTCTTGGTCTATTCTCCACTTGACTGATGTTTCTGCTTTTACAAACCCAGTGAGCAAACTGCAAGATAGTGCTAAAGGATCTTTGTATTAGCCCCCGAGAAGCCCCACCTAGCACGAGGGGGAAATGGACTTTAGATGTGGACTTAGCAGAGTTAAGGAATCTTACTTTCCCCTCTCCAATATTGTATAGTCTGAAACATTGTAGTTTTTCTTAACATTGATGAGCGGCCCTGTGCCAATGGTGATGTTGACATCTTGGTCCAAAACGTTAATGAATCTGCAAGAAAGCCACATTTTATTATGGTGTCACGTGAATCAGGAGAAATACTGCACCAGACGTTCTACATGAGCTACTCATTCGCTCGTAATGGGCTTTATACCTTTTAATTGTTATGGCCTGCCATATACCAAGATTTAAGCCTGGGCTGTTGCCCACCTATTCATTTTATGATTACTGTGTCCCACCCTCATATAATTTAACCCCTTATTTCCCCCCAGAGTTGACTGTCATTGCACCCCCTTTCTCCTTTATGATCAGGGTGTTAGAACTTGCGGGCAATCTCTGCTGAGACACTTTCATGGACTGACTGGCAGGGCTGAACCAATAGGAAGGAGATTTGACCTCTTCCAAGGAAACTAGGCCTTATCTGCACTAGAAAGGGTTAAGCAGTGTAGCTATACTGGAAAAATCCCCCTAATCAAGATGCAGTTCTTTCTGGCGGAGTGTTTGCCGGGATAGCTTATACCAGTTCCGCGTGAAATAAGATATACCGGCAAAAGGATCTTTTTTGCCAGTATAACTGTGTTTACACTGGTGCTTTTGCCTGCATTTCTGTTGGTCAGGGGTGTGATTTTTTTTCCACGCTCTTAAATAACATAGCTATTCTGGCAAAACATTTAGGTGTATATCAAGCCTAAGCATTAAAGCTGGTTGTAAATTAAAAAATAAATTAACAAAAATGGCTTTTTCATCTGCATGGAAGTTTCTATAGAAATGTCTGTTTTGACACAACATTTTGGATTTTTCATTGAAAAACTGATGTTGTTTCAGTTGCCAAAACCAGAAAAATTTTAGGTGGTCAGGATCCAATTTTCAGTAAAAGCAAAAATGTTTGCACAAATCAGTTGAATTTTTTGTTTTCAGTTGCCAAAAACTGTGTGTGGGGGTGGGTGGGGTGGGGGATGGAATTAAAATGTTTCATTTGCCAAAAAAGTATCAAACTAAATAATGTTTTCAGTGAAAACCATCCAAAAATTGAAGAAAAAACTCAATGAAAACTGAAAAGCTTTTTGACTTGTCAGAGTTTTCCCCAGGCTAATAAAAAACTTCCTGATCAGCTCTACTATGCATGTCTCCCTGTGATGTTCAGTCACTACTGATGCTCCTGCACAGTGGTTAAGAAAGTGCTACTTGATTCAGCTAACCAACATAGTCTATGAAGGATACACTCTGTACTGGGCCTGTGCACCAAGATATCTGGCCATGACTAATGTATGCCTTCAACAGAGTGGTTCTTCTTTATACCTTCCTTCCAACAGGCACTTGCACTTCAGAGGTTGACATCTGCACACTGTTTTACATTGCACTTTGACAGCTCTGTGCTACTTCTGTAGCAGCCTGGGCACAAGGGGCAGGCCAGGGGCTAGGAGTTCTGGAGACAGGAGGAAGAAAATGGAAAGGAAGGGGTGCAGCCGGGGAAGATCAGCATGTGACTTGTCAGTATCCTGTAATGTACTGAACGAACCTTATGCAATTAAGTTAAACATTATTGCATTAGGGTTAACACCTTTGGGGTACACAGCATTAAAAATGCAATTGTGTAATTGTTGTGACATTGTCTGTACCTTCTCTAGTGGGCGGGGGGAAGCTAATGTACTTTCTCCATTATCAACTTAGCTTTAGGAGGGATTGGGAAGACTTGGCCTACTAGGGCCTCATAAGATTGTGTGCTTGTTCTGATCTGAAGCTCTGATGAACTTGTAACCTCAAGGATTCGCCTTGAGTGAGGGATGAAAAGACAGCACTTGCCAGAGCCCACGGGAGTTGGGATGAACTCTGGTAAACTTATTGACATGCAGGTAGGTTCTTTCATGATTTTTAATATATTTCTCTGTAATGCTTTCATCTTAAGAACAAAGTAGGCTGACTTTGAAAGAGCTGTGTGATAACTTGTACCTGTAGCAATTACGCTGCTATCCGTCTAGGAGAAAGCGAGCAAATGTCCTAGGGCAACTATCTGTGCTGGGAATGACACAGTGAAGGAGAGGCAACTGGCCTGGGAATACCCCAGTCAGAAGGGAGAGAGATGCGTGTCTCCACCCAAGAGAGGCTACAGCTGGGGAGCTAGAAGCTGAGTGTTGATGCCCTATACCACTGAGAGGAAACACCCTGAACTGGGGCATAGCACTTCTGCCAAACTCCACAGGGAGCACTGAAGCAGGAGCACAAGTTAGGTTAAGCAGCTGGCAGGGGGCAAAACTGAGTAGGGGAAGTGCTGGTGGCCTCCCATTAATTTTGGTGCCATTCCTGCAGTGGTGCCGGCACTGGATCCATCCTGGGGACCTGATTCTCCACTGCCTTCCACCTTGTGTAATCCCTTACACCTGAGCAACATGGAGATCAAACACTGCCAGCGCTGGGCATGGAGAATTCTGGTTGAGCAGGTGAAGACAGGCACCCACAAGAGTCAATGACTGCACAAGCTGCAGGAAAGGGGAGAATCAGGCCCAAGGTGGGTTGGGTTGAAAGATCATCATGGGCTGGGCAATTTCCAGAGCAGCAATGACAGGCCCAGTTAGTTGGTGCGGTTTTCCAGTCTGCTCCCTGCCTGGTGCTATCAGGTCAGGTGCGATAAAGAGATATAGTGTCCTTCTCCTTCAAAGTGACAAGAAAGCAATTGTTTTTTTGTTTTGTTTTTTGCCATCTCAATCATGAACTTCTTAGGAGGTGGCTGCTAGTAATACCTGATTCCGCACGGCAAGTGTGGCTCATCAGGGACAGAGCCAAAGCAACTGACACCCAAAGCCGCCTTTCAGTCAGGAATGTTGATTGGATTCAAACTCTGGTCGAGAAGGACATCTGACTTACATTATCTCCAAACCCTGTTAGACAGAACCCCAACCCCTCCCTCCCCCCTAAAATACCAACCCAAAAGCAATTCCCACCTGACAGCTGACAGCCCCTTTGCTGGTTTAGTCTTCAGGTCTGCAATCTAGAAATAAATCAGATAAATAATTACTATTGTTGCCTTTCAAACATGATGCAAGGGAAAATGTAAAAATCATGGGAATTAGGAACCTGATCCAAAGCCCCTGAAGTCAGTGGGAATCTGCAATAGGCTTTGAATTGACCTAGGGATGAAATCCTGGCCTCACTGAAGCAAACAGCAAAATTGCCATTGATTCCAGTGGGAGAAGGATTCATAGATTTTAAAGCTAAAAGGGACCATTAGATCATCTAATCTGACCTCCTGGTAACACAGGCCATAGAATTTCATCCCATTACCCTGTAATGAGCCGAATAACTTATGTTTGACAGAAGCATATCTTCCAGAAAAGCATCCAGTCTTGATCTGAAGATATCACAACATGGGGAATCCACCATGTCCCTTGATAGTTTCTTCCAATGGCTAATCATCCCCACTGTTAAAAGTCTGTGCCTTATTTATAATTCAAATTTGTCCAGTTGAGGCTGAGGGAACTAGGTTTGTAAAGTCTGCAAAAGAGAAGAATGAGGGGGGATTTGATAGCAGCCTTTAACTACCTGAAAGGGGGTTCCAGGGAGGATGGAGCTAGGCTGTTCTCAATGGTAGCAGATGACAGAACAAGGAGCCATGGTCTCAAGTTGCAGTGGGGGAGGTCTAGGTTAGATATTAGGAAAAAGGTTTTCACTAGGAGGGTGGTGAAGCACTGGAATGGGCTACCTAGGGAGGTGGTGGAATCTCCATCTTTAGAGGTTTTTAAGCTGTGGCTTGACAAAGCCCTGGCTGGGATGATTTAACTGAGGTTAGTCCCACTTTGAGCAGGGGGATGGACTAGATGACCTCCTGAGGTCCCTTCCAACTCTAATATTCTATGATTCTATCTCGCCATTGGTTCTTGTTATGCCTTTCTTCACTAGATTAAAGAGCCTGTTCGTATCCAGTGTTTTCTCCCTGGGAAGGTGCTTATGCACTCTAATCCAGACACGTCTTGGTCTTCATTTTGATACGCTAAACAGGTTGAACTCTTTAAGTCTCTCTCTATAAGGCATTTTCTCCAGCTCTCGAATCATTGTTGTGATGCTTCATTTAATCATCATTTTCTGATCACTATACACAGTTCCTTGAGAGGACCCCCAAAGGGGACACACGAATACTCCCTGGAGATGAGAATCATAGCAGCAGCTCTCAAATGAATTATATTCTCTCTTTTTATTTGAGGAGGGCCAATTGTATGTTCAGGGCTGGTAAAGACAGAGGAAAACATGGTCCCTACCCAAAGAAATGATAAACCATAAGGACAGATACTCAGCCAGTGTAGCTCTATTGATGTTCCAAGGCCACTGAAGTCGATGGAGCTATGCCAATTTACACTAGCCAAGATGTGGCATGTAGCATGCACAAGGTGACCAGAATATGGGTTTATCTCACGGCAGTACAAACATTTTACATTCCTCCCACCCTCACACACACTTCTTTCTATAGATTAGACTGAGTTTCTCAGAGCAAGGAACTTGTCTTCTGACATGCCTATAAAATGCCTATCACAATTTTGGTGCTGTATGCTGATCTATATATAATAAACTGCCATAACGGATAATAAACATATGTATAATAAATAACACTAGCATCTATTTCAGTGGTGGATTCACGGGAATTAACACAGCCTTTTAGTGGGGCAGGCCAGTCACATTATTATTGGCTCTAATCAGTGCTCTCCAGAGCTGTTAAATCATTTATCTACAGGTGAGGGGCTCCAATGTGTGAGAACATCACAGAAAGCATCTCCAGGCTGGGTTTCACAAGGCTAGCCCCACAGACCTGTGCCAGCAATGAGCAAACCTGGCAGCACCTAAGCACAGTGAGATATGTCCTGCTCTCCGTGCCAGCAGTAAGGTTCCACTGACATCAGAGAATTTAGCCAGCAATAAAGCTGGTCCATTGCCTGCAGTGTAAATGAGAGTAAAATTTGGACCCCAGGCGTTAGAAAAATAAGGGTCAGAAACATCTCTGGAGAGTGAAATTTGCACCTGCCCCTCTTGTATTCCTAAGCAGCTGAACTGGATGGAGGACTGACTCTCTGTGAGTGCAAACCCTGACCCCTGGATTCTGCCTCTGTGGCAGGGGACAGGTATAAATTCCCATTGGGGCTGTATAGCAGCCATGTCAGCTGATGCTGCCTAGCTGATGTGCTCAGTCTCACAGTCAGCCTTGTCTGGCTCCTCCCATGTTTCTCTTGAATTTGTGGCTGTCCTGGACGACTCCAGACTCCATTGCAAAGTAGCAAAGGTGCCAATCCAGCCCCCAAATTTAGAAGCGATGCTGAGGAGCACTGAATCCTGGCACGTTCAGAGCTGCTCTCAAAGCTCTTCTGAGCACGTGCCCGCAAGCCAGTCTGGTACCACTTCATTCTTTTAAGGGAAAAGATGACAGAGTTTCATGCTGACAACTCTTGTGATTTTATCCCAAGCCTTGTGGTATGTGATGTTTTCTCTGAAAGCCCCAGCTTCCAGAATCAAGAGATCTCATGAGAATTGCAGGGAGGATTTTTTTAAAAGTGAGTTTCTAGTTAGAAAGTTGAGGAATCCCAGGAGGAAGCATGTTTCAACATGAGGCCAGATTCCGATCGCATTTACCCTCTGGTCAAATCTGGAATAACTCCGTTCATTTCAATGGAGCTTCTTTGGCCTTATGTAGATGATCAGAATCTGGCCCTCAGTGTCCAAGGACATTGCAGCAATTCCCAAAGCTGCAAACCAAGTTGGCTCGGCTGCTGGTGCAGAGAAAAGCTAGTTTAATCATTTGTTCTATTCAGTAAAACTAATGGGCCTTCTGTGCATTGTTAGTAAAGACTTGTAATAACTAAACTTAGAAACATTCCACTGAGGTTTTTGTTCTATGCCTGGCCACAGAGTCTCTTTTTAATGTCTTTGCTGTATAGAAGCTCAGACACTCAGCTTCTCTATCTTCTCTAACTCAGCCACCTGGCAGGCATTATTTCGCTCTCTTACTGCAGCATACCTCAGTTTGAACAGTGTCCTGCAACTCAGATGCCATAAAATCTACTAGTCCGTTAATCACCAGCAGAACTGAGTACATATTCAATGCTGCTAACTGAGAAGTCATGTTTACAGCATCTGAGAGCAATCAGACAGATTCTGCAACTGAGCAAATGAATTAATGAACCCATTATTCCATTGCATCATCTCAGCCATTGAATTAATACTATATTTACACTTCAGTCTTCACTTACTAAGTGGCTTGATATGTTTCCCTCTGACTTGTAGACAATCAAGCTGTATACTGATTTTTCTTGCATGGTGTGGTTAGAAGTGGAAGCTGATCCTGGAGACTGCAGCTCAAAGAGAAGGCTTTGTTCCATGTCGTTCAAAATTAATTTTGAATACTCAGCTGGGTCCTGCAAAAAGAAAACAGGATCTGTTGCATATTTTCTTCATATGAGAAAAGATCAGGCTCTTCCTGGGGAACTGCAACCACATTCTCACTTCCAGAAAAGTTGTAGACACAGATTAACAGGGAGGGGTGGTTTAAAGTTAGCTGAAAACATCCCAGCCTTCCTGGTAAATGACCTATACGTTGCTCTATGTGCTTGATGCTAGTCTACCCAGGGCTCAGAGTGACTCCTTTGGGCTTAATAATACCCACTGCTCAGGGCATACTGTCTGTGCTTGCTTCTATTGCAGGACAGATCTTCCCCCGGTCTTGTTGCATCACTCAACAAGCTCTATAGTTACAAAATAAAATTATGGACAGGCAGTGGCAGATGTATGCTGAACACCTAACAGTTCATGCCCAATGTACCTGGGAACCTGAAAGGAGAGAGAGCTAAATGTCCAGGTTCAAGTTTAAATTAATCTCCTCCCCTGCCTTTCTTTTATCCTTTCCCGGTAAATACCTTTAAAATCTAAAATCCAAAGCCCAGCAGTGACATTTGATTTACATCTAAGCAATGATTGATGCAGACTGAATGTGGGTTTTTTATTTCTGCACATGTTCATTCTGAGACAATTATCCTTTATTCCTAATTATAGGTGAATGCAATTAGCCATCTGTTCATTTTCTGCTTAAATGCAACAGAAAACCCTCCATTTGAATTTTGTCACTGAAGATACAGTGCTTCGTCTCCGGAAGGCAGCTCTGTGCCGCTCCTTCCAGGCAGGGCTGGCTCAAGGAGCGCAAGGTAACAGCTTCTTGAGTCTCTAAACATATGGGAGTGTGAATGCTTTCTCTTTCATGGGGGAGCCGCAGGGGTCCACCTGCTTTGGTGACATCTGAGCTTTGTGTGTATTAGGGAGTCCATGTAGGATGTATCCAATTTAGGAAAATACAAATTTGGGCTAATATATGCTGCATACATTATTTGAGGGGACATTACACTCCTATTTCCAGTGTCTAACAGCTTCATCTCAGGCTCACTGACGTCATTGGAAAGAATCTCTTTGGTTTCAGTGGACTTTGCATCAGGCCCTACATCTCAAAATATATTCTTACCTGAAAATACTTGATGGGTTGCTGAAATAGGTCGTGGCCTTGGATTCGCACTTGAACGTTGTCATTTGCCAAATTCAGGACCTGAATTAAACTTTCTTTGGAAACAAGTCTGGGCATGTTGGTTTCCTGATTAAAATAAAATACTTTTAGTGCATTTGTACCCTTTATTATACCTGCTTAATACCACTCAGTTTATAGCTGTAACATTCTCCCTCCTCTGCAATGATGGTACTGTCAGTTTGCAAGTTCCCCATCCTCTCCTTCAGACAAGTTGCACTGTGAGACAGCTGATCATAACTCTGATTTAGGAAGATCTTACTTGGTAGGAACCTCACTGACTGATCTACCATTCTGTGGAAAGGTGATCCTCTCTCTCTCTCTCTCTCTCTCTCACACACACACACGCGCGCGTCACCTCCATCAAATACACAAGAGACGATGTTTAGCTAGGATACACATACTGGGGAGTTGGAGCCATGCTGATTTTCACATTGTACATTTCCCAGCTGCAGAGGTTTAATTGAATAGTGAATTATCATGTTAGATTGAGATAGAGTGATAGTGATATCCATGGGTAGGATTTCAAAAGCACTCAATATATATATATAATATAACTATATAACTCCCATTGATTTCAAATGGGAGCAGAATTAGGCCAGTGCTGAGCACGGTATCCTTGTGTCTATGTGAGCTATTTCTAGATTACACAACACCACAATATCTCAGGGTTATTTATATACGTCTTTCTCCTTATCTATTGACACAGAGAGAGAATACACACACACACACATATAGTTAGACCTTTATCGGAAATAATTTGCTAGAACACTTCAGTAGCCTCCATCTTGTATTATTTGCAGACCTAAAGCAAATCAGCACAGTCTGTTTTTAAGCAGTGCACCCTACTTTTAGGTGACCACAAAGAATGCTGTAACAGCCTAGCTGGTTCTGACTTTTTTTGTCTGGTGTTATAAATCAGGCATCTTTGACAGAAATTTGAAAGGCAAAACCGTTATGGGCTCTGTTCTCCACACAAGGGTGCAATTCCTCATTGGGAAATAAGCAACATTGGAACCAATGCTGCTTTTAATGCTCAGACAGAACTCTCATTGATTTTAGTGACAGAGTTTTGCCTGGACAATAAGTACAGAATGGGGAAGAGAAATTAATCCACAAATTCTCATATCAGCGAGTGGTTTGCCAATGACTTCACCAGAGCAGCAGTAAATAAAAGCCCAACTCTATGAGCCATAGCAATTTAGAGATTATTCTGTGATCAAATATATCCTGATGGGTTGGGGTTTTTCTTCTGTCTCAGTGGAAATTTTAAAAATTAATTTTTTATTCATTTCTTATAAGAAAAAAAAAATCAACCTATGTCTGCAAAGTACCTACCATGCCCAGCCTAGAAAAAACAAATAGTAGTAACTTGTATGACAAACACAAAGAAATTACAAGCAATTAGAAAATACCCAGAAAATAGGAAAATCTTGTTAATTACAAATGACTGTAACTAAATAAGTCTGTGAGTATATTCAATATTCAAATGCATTATTATTGAAAGAATTATCCATGTAAACAAATCTAATCCTATTGTAATCATAGGGAAACAAACAAAAACATCCCTAGTAAACACAGATAGGATAAAACAATAGACAGAAGATAGGATTTGGAATTAGCCACTCGGATTAATTAGATGTTTATAAAGCACTTTGACGATAGAAAGCACTATATACTATAAACCAATACAGATGATTGGCACATCAGATCTGCAAAGATTAGAAAGAGAGATAGGCAGACAAGGTGATAAGAATTATTAAAAGTAACAGTGTGTCCAATGGACATTAATAAATTAACCCAATGGAAGCTATGTCTCTATGTGGACGTGTGTGCATCTCCACACGTACAGCTGCTCTGGACTTACATTTGCTTTGACTTCTACAATGGCTGCAGCTGCAAATGCCAGACCTGCAAGGATCATACCTGTTGCCATTTTTTTAATAGGCCTGCAGAGTGAATGAAAGAGATTTCATTATAAAAAGTGTAATGTAAAATGCATACCATCCTTCAGAGTCAAAGATATTCCAAAGTTGTGTATTAAGCTGTCCAAACAGGTAGCATTGTAGATGATGTGCTGTTGAAATTGACAATCATTTAACGTCAAAGTATTCTATTATACAATATAAGGCAAGCTCTGAGGCCAATTAAAATTGATATGCCATGAAAAAAGCTCTTTGCTTGCAAGTTTCATATTATCTTTTTTGTAGCTCTTCTAGGGGGAATAGATTCTGGCATTATGTTAACGTGGAATGTTGGAAGAAGCAGCACAAATGATCTATCTTCAAGTCCCTTTGGGGGAAGACAAAAAAGTAGTAGACTATTTAGGTGCAGACTTCAAGAACAAAAATATAGTTTACATCATCAAAACTTCCAACCAGCTGCATCATCTGTGCTATTATGTCTCATGAAAATACATTTATAGTCTGATTCAGACCTTGCTTACTGTACTTTGTGTAAACTGAGAGTAATTCCACAGGAGTGATACTGATGTGGAGCCACTTAAAGTGACATCTGAAGTCAGGTCCAGGCTGAATATTTAAATTAGAGCTAGACCCAACCCAAACCAAAACAACTCTGGATGCTTAGGCTTTTCAAAATCTAAATATGGATCCATACCTAAATAATGCAAATGGTCCCAACTATAATGGGCTGAACCAAAAGCCCAGATCCAAATTCTACCCAACATTGGGCTGTTGGAACTCCAGATATAGAGCCAGATTTTCAAGTCTGAGCCCATCTCTCAGTTAAGCGTACCAGGATAACCAAAAACATTTGTTGACTCTTTGTGCAATAGATGAATGCTTTTTGGCCCTGATCTTGCATTGGGATTTAGCAATGCAGACTCCTGCCGCCAGTTGAAGTCCTTTTGGAACCCTGCATAGCGCAGGGTGTGTGCTAGCGGATCCCCGTGCAAGACAGGATGTTGGTTTGTCAGCACACACATATTGATGGGGGGAGGGGGTTGTGAGACTGAGTTTCATTTAGAATTACTTTTAGAGGATTCTTTTAAAATACAATATAATGCTAAGAGAGCAGGGTCTGGAGCGTAGGGCTTTCTCTGGCCCCTGCTGCTGGGCATAGCTTTCAATCTGCATGTGAATTTAAGGCTTGTGGGTGGAATGGACGGAGAACTGGCTATAATGTGGCTAGATGCCCAATCCGCTCTGCCAGTGTCAGGCCTTGGCTCACTTTGAGGGAGGTGGAGGAGCGCTGCTCCAGCACGCGCCCCAGAGGGCACCAAGTCTCTGGAAGGTAAAATGCTTCCTTGCGCTCTGAGGCATGTATGCAGGAATGTGGTCATGACACCACTCTGGAAGAGAGTGCAGCTTCTGCTTCTGTCTGTACCATGCCAGCTCTGCTCCCACAAGCCACTTGCTCTCTGAGGGCCTGATCCAAGGGCCACCGAAGTCAATGGAAGACTCCTGAGAGCAAGGGCTACCAGTGAATTGGCCAGAGGGGCCAAAGTGGGGAAAGCCTCAATCAGGCCCTAAAACAGGAGTGCAATTAGTTAGAATAGTGCAAGGGGTGCAATGAGGAGCTGTGGGATGATATTAAGAAAGGGAGCAATGAGATTGACAACTGGGGAAAATTCACTGTCAAAGAGACCTGCTGGCACATGGGACACCTGGAGAATCCCTGTTACTCGAGACATTTGCATTGGACTAGACAAAGCCCTAGTGAATGTTCAGTTGGGAGCAAACCCCTGGCATGGAGCTGGACTAGCCAACCTAATTGGTCTTTTCTCTCTGTGATGTCCATGGACTACGTGTTAGTTTGGTGATGTTGCCAAATGCAGGACAGAAGGCTAATTTAGAAGCAAGATTAGGATATGGAATGAATGGAAGCTCAAGTGTCTCATCCGCTCATCCATCTCATATAAACTTATTTTTCTGGAGGGAAAAAGGCTGTAAAGGAATCAACACTTGGCTGCATGCACCGTCCCAAATACTTACGTGAAATTAAATCCGCACATGTTGATCAGGGGGTAGAACGCAAGGTCAAAAATGGGGATGAAGATCAGAATCAGGAGTGAGTTTACGAACTGCAAGACCAAAAAATGGGAGAGATGACAATACAGTACGACTTACAGTAATTAAACCCATTCAGCACTGTCCTCCAGAAACAATTCCACTATAGGAATGACACGAACAAACACTCAAAATCGCCCTTTAAAATATAATCATACTTTGCATTTCAATAGCTTCTTAATTTTAAGGTTCACAGACATCAATATATTCATCCTCATAACACCTCTAGGACGTGAGTAAATATTATGAGCCCCATACTGCAGATGTGAGAACTGAGGCACTACATTTTTAAATAGCACAAACACATTGATAACAGAGATGGGGGAATTTCCAAAGGTTCAGAGCTCCGCTTAGGGAACCAACCCAAAAACTCAGATGTTTAATCAACAATGATTCAAAAATCTTGGGTCTTCAATATTGGGTTAAAAATTTCATGAGAACAGACTCCTTTTGTGAGATTTCCAATTCATCCTGCTTCCAATCCGCTCAGAAGTCTCACAGGAGCAGATTTTCTCCTGGGACATCTGTGTGTACGCTGTCAAATAGCAGTAGAAGTACATGGAAATGAATAACGGCTGTGGGGAACGAACATCAAGGAACAGTCAGCTTGAGTTTTGAGAGAAGACTGAAGGGAAGAGACGACTGTGAATTTCTCTGTAGCAGTTCAGCCACCCCTAGAGAGCACACAAGTGCTGTAATCAACTGTGATTACACGGCACATTCCTGAAGCCTTAAAAATGCCACCTTCCCTGCAGGAAAGGAGAGAGAATTTCTCTCTGCAGTGATGCTGAGCACAGCACAGGGACCAGGAGAAAGGAGAGGTGCTTTGTGCCTCTTCTGTGCAGGGGTTACTGGGGACTGATTCCGCCATCAGTGAATGTTGGAGCAGCTCAGAGGCCCGCCCTAAGTTGTACTCTGGCTGCAGAGACCCCGAGGAACCATTATGATGACAGAGAATATTCAGGAAAGAGAAATGCCATGATTGCATTTCACCCCCAATCCCAGCCCACGCTGACATGCCCCTGACACCCTTCCTGCATTGGAGTTCCTGGGATGGGATGGCCGAAAGATGGCTGTGCCAACTCTGCACCGGTTAGCAAACCCTCAGTGCTCCCCCATATAATGCCAGCACAACCACTTGGTCCTGCCTCAGAGCAGGGAGCTGGGCTTGATGACCTCTTGAAGTCCCTTCCAGCCCTACATTTCTATGATTCTCTGAATTCCCTCTGAAGTGCCTTATTTTTACAGGAACTCACTGTTATTCAACAGCATTCACCCTGCAGGGTAGGCAATCCCAGGACTAGGGGGAGTTTTAAGGCCAGAGGACTAAGTTTCATGAAATACATAATAAATTAAGGAATTGATCCTGCACCATTAAAATCAGTAGGAATTTTGCCCTAGTCTTTAATGGAAGCAGGACTGGGCTGTGAGTGAAGTGAATGAAACATGAATAAGAAAGACAGCACATTTACAAGGACCATGCATGGCCCTATGGGTTCTTTTACCTGCATTTGGTCTGGCTGAAAGACTAATCCTCCCTGAAATATACAGACATTCAAACTGATTAGCAAACAACACAACATAACACCATGCCTACTGATAGCAACTAAGCAAAAAGCCCACAATTTAGACTTCAGTACTGAACAGGCTCCTTGGGTGCTTTATGTTTGCTTTAGTGATTGATACTGTGTTCTCCTTGACATTTCTCTTCTGAGGAGGTGGTGTTGGAACTGACTCATTTGCAGAAGGGACTGAGAGCCCTGGATAGAGGGCAAATGACAGTGATCTTCTCTCTAAAAATGTTTTGATAACACTAGGAGCTACTGTCCCAGAGATGAACCACCCTAAACTTGGTACGGAAGGAAGAATGGGCATTTTAGAGTTCAGATTGGGATTCAAATGTTGAGTTTCCACCCTACACCTATGATGGGATGAGCCAAAACTTGGCACATAATGCTCCCAAACTTGGGGGGGGGGAGGACACGACACTGCAAAATGTGTATGTGGCAAAGTCTTAGCTACAGTGGGCCTGGGAATGGGGCCCTGTATGATAAAATCCTCACTTAGATGGCTTACACACATTTGTACTTGACTGCACACTGTTCCATTTGCAATTCACATCTTCAGAGGACATGGGTGTCTTAACAGGCCATCCATATCTTACATGTGGACACTCAAATTAATAATTAGACATGTAAATGGCCGTTTTCGTTGTGTAAATTCTGATTTGAACTCCAAAGTGTGAGCCCTGTTGTATCACTCTAATTTTATAATCCCTAATAATCTTAAGTACTTACAAAATCAGTATTCATTCTAGTAGCTTGCAGGGTCCATCTAGATCCCTAAGAACAAAACAGACCATTGTAAGTGCCCTGATGTGCTTTGTGGGATGGGAGAATAAGGGAAGAGAGGAGAAGTGAGTGCAGGAAGGTCTTTACTTCTCTTCCTCTTCTCCACTCATTTTCCCAGTACCTCTTCTGCTTGTTTTTCCCATCTCTGCTTCCCTTCTCTCTCAACCCTCTTTTTCTTCTGGTTTTAGGCATGGCACCTTCTTTCCATCCACTTCTGGCACCAGCCCCATTCTAGAAACCAAGCAGGAGACTGAAGGCCAGACAACCATGAATGGCAGGTGCTGCCTCATCAAGCCAAGCCGATAGCTAGTGGGAGGATGAGGCCTCTGATGCCCCCAGTGCAGTTACTCCAGATTTACATTGGCATGACCAAGATCAGAACCTGGCTCAATAACCATGTCTGTGATTTGTTATACTTTACCTGTTGATCAAAGAGAGCCCAGAACATTGGCAGTGGGATAAACAGGAAGAGAACTCGTGTCACCATTTTAATCTCATCAATCAGTTGCTTCTATTAAGAGAAAGAGGCAGAAAGATAAAATGGGGGTGAACGACTGACAACAATTTCATTCCCCAGTGTATGAGGGTCCCTAATTAACTCCAAGGAATTATGTGACAAGTATTTATACATGCTACTCCCACTATTTGCATTACAGAAAAGCCTAGAGTCTTCAGTCAGAATCAAGGTCCTGTTGTACAAACAGAGAGGTAAACATGGTCCAGGTCCTAAGGAGTTTACAATTTAGGAAAGCAAGTAATATACAGAGGATGCGGGGAGAGACAATCAAATATATACAGTATTTATATACCTAGGCCCTATGAGATATTCATGTACTGGAGATGCTGTGAAGTGCTCAGTGCTGAATGGCTTTTTTAGTGCTGCGTTTGTTTTACATCTTGACATTCACTAATGGACAGTCTTGTTAATTTCAGTGCAAGGGGAAATTAAGTCTACCATATTACAGCCCAGGAACCCAAGGCACCACACCATCTATGCCAGATCAGAGAAGCAGATACTCAGCCATTTCCATGCAAGTCATCACTTACGGGGTATTTTTCTGATGCCCAATCTAGCCAGTGCTCCCTCTTCGGAATTATTTTGGAGCGATTTTTCAGCCGGTTTGAAATAGCAAACTAGAGGGAAGAACAAATGAATAAGAGGGGTAACTTAAGTGTATGTCAACCAGTTAGACCATCTCCCATAATCCATCTTCCATCCCCCTATCCATATAGAATTCCTAGATCAAAACTGCCCTCAGCATTCTCAAGCCTCCAAAGTATGGTCTATGCAGCTACAGAAAAGATGCAATCTTGTTTTCTTTGTTCTGTGCCTATATGTTCCTAGGAGTCTGCTGCCTGCAGGGGCAGCTGCCTTTTTGCCAGGCAAAGCTGGTGCTGTATGTTACATAGGAGACACACGCCGTGTGCTCTCTCTCCCATGGAGACTTTCCTTGGTTTGCAGTTTCTCTAAATCAAATTGAAATGGTTGTCTGTTGTGTGTGGAAACATAACACACGACGTCACTCAATATTTCTCTGACCTCAGAATATCTACTTGCATCCTCCTCCTCCCCTCCAATCTCCCTGAATGCCCCAGGTCTGCCCTTTTCAGTACTACACATGTGGGTATTATCCCTCTTCATATCCTGCTCCCATCCATCTGGCTCTCCCATCAAACAGCTCTCTGAGGCCCTTCCTCTTTCTACATATCACTGTATTTTTTTTTTTCCTGATCTCTTTATTTTGGGACTGGTCCTGGGAAACTTTGGCATCTCCTGAGGCATGTTCATAGCTGAAGTCAGTAGGAGTTGAGGGCTTGCAGGATGGGCTCATTATGACTGATTCTCTCAGTGAAACCTCTTATGATGCTGGTATGATTAAGAGCACTATATGAAAATCAGCTATATTCTATTCTTATCTCTCAAAAGCAAATGTGACACCAGCCACCGAGACATTTCCTGCTTTCCTACAGTCGAATGAAAAAATCTTCTTATTTGAAATTCACTTAACATCACGTCATTTATTTTTCTTTTCTAAAAAGCACAGTTTGAATTGACCACTGGCAGGAAGGAGTAAATGCCTTATTATCTACAGCAACTTCACAGTCAGAATTTTCATTCCTCTGTTTTTCTGCAAGCCTGTTTGTATATTAATACTGCTGCCCCTTTCTCGAGCAGTAGTTGATTTCAGGGCCTTGCAGCTTGGTTTCCCACTGGATGACAAATGGTTATTTTCTAAGTGTGATTTGTTTATTTACACTGTATACACCAGTCCTTGAACTGAAGTGGTGACAAACCAATGGGCTGTTCCCAGGAATCAATCAACTCTGCCTCAAGGATTGACTCTAGTTAGAGTCAATTAAGATTAGATTAGATTAAGACAGACAGACAAAATGTTTGCTGTTTAAACAACTTCCCCAGAGATAAACTATATGGCAAAACTAACAATACAGTATTTCTCCAAAGACTGTACACTGCTTGCGTGCCAAGAAACAGAACTTGTAAAGCTGTGTGTTACGCTGTCCTGGAGACTCCCAGCATAACATTACTGAGCTGAATTTAGTCGGTTGATGTATTCCTGCTAGCTGCTGCACTGATCAACTTTGGGAAAATTGCTGAACAGCAAAAAGAAAAATGAAATTGGGATTCGGCCACGCTGTGACTTTTCAAAGTTTCCTCTCAGAGACTTTAAGGTCAGATTCTAACCCCCTTACTCTGCAATTCATCCCATTGACCTCAGGGGAATGACTCGTGGAATAAGGCACTATTCAGCAAGAGGAAGTGTCAAAATCAGGTGCCCAATGAGTTCCCCTTCCTCACAGCTCATCGGTGGCACCACCAGGAGCAGAACCAGGAGTTCCTGGTTCCAGGTCTCTCCAGATTACATTATAATATAAAAAAGGTACAAAACTTACCTCCGATGAAAATATGCTTTCACAGTGCTGCAACCTATGAACTGTGCATGAAAATGAAGGGAGAGAAATGAGCTCACCCCAATGCACTGGCAAACTTCCAGTAAGATGTTCCCTCGCGGTGGAGTTTTCTGGTACATTCCACTTCCAGCAACGAACACAACTGTAAAATATTAGAATCTAAATCTGAAAGCTCCCTGGGACTTCAACGGGAGCCGCACTCGCAGTGGGTTCAGAGCCAGGATTGGACCCAGTGTGTTTGTAGCATAAAATAAACACATAAGCACCCGTGCACCCCCCACCCCCACCCCCGCCGACTGTAAGTATAACGGGTCATTTACTTGTATTCAGGGACATACACTGTATATAGGGAGATTTTCCAGGGCTCAAAGGGCAGCTTGGTGCACAACCTCCATTGGAGAGCAATGAGAGCTGGGCACCTAACGCCTCTGCGAGCCTTTGAAAATAACCCCCAGTTTGCAAGGCCTGGGGCAAAATTATAAACAGTTCCGAACGAGGCAGGCCATTTGTCCAGTTTTAAACGATGGTTGGTTTGTTGCCCTTCCAGTAGTGAGCTAAAACTGGACATAGTTTTGTCCAGTATCAAATGAGGGACTTCATTTTGAAGAGCAGGCTGCTCTGCCGTCGCCAGCATGTGCATGAGAGATCACAACAGCAAGGGCGGAGCAGCCTACTCTTCAAAACGGCATCCACACACTGCATAAAATGTCACGCAGCCGGGCTAGGTATGTCTGGTATTCTGGGAATGCAAGAGTGGCCACCCTACCCAAAACCTGTGGGTTGCAATCTGAAACTGGATCTATATGTTGTACTGGTGCATCTGGCCTTTATCTGCATAACAAGCTGGGCCAAAAAAACCCAGTTATGAACATCCTAGAACTTTGGCGGGTGGAATCCAGATGCAAAGCTGCATTCTAATTTTGCATCTCAAGCCCATTTCTAGCATTATCAGTCAATCCAAGTTGTTTCTTCATAGATTCATAGATTCCAAGGCCAGCAGATCATTTAGTCTGACCTCCTGTATAACATATGCCATTGAACTTCTCCAAAATAATACCTAGAGCAGATATTTTAAAACAAAATTCCATCTTGATTTAAAAATGGCCAGTGATACAGAATCCAATTGTTCCAAGGTGTCCACTGGAGTTCACAGAGATCAGCTCCGAGTATGATGGGATGGACAATTTGAAAGCCCTTTCCCTGCCAAATCATTCTCCCCAAGCATGAGACATATGCACAGCAGAGCAGGCTTCCTAAAGTGTTTGTGTGAGATGGGGATGTTGAGGATGAGGTATCTCAAATACTAGGGTTACATTAATCACATGCACTGGCAAAATGCTGACAATTTTAATAGTGAGATGTATACAGATTTGTAAAATGAAGCACAGAAATGGCTAAAAGACTTGCCCAAGTCTGGAACTTCTGGAACAGACAGAACCCATGGAGTCTCAATTTCTAATCTCTTGCTTTAACCACTAGACACATTTAGTGCATCTTCACAGGGGGTAAGACTAGATGACTCTTGCAGTCCCTTCTAACCCTACAGCTCTATGATTCTATGATTTCCAGTTTTCCATTATAATGAGTGTATATTTATTCAGTGTTCTTACATGTTGCATCATGACCCTGGACTCTACAGCATGCTATGAATGTTATAGGAGAACCACAGTAGAAAATAGATTTATAGTCAATGTGTGCAATGGAAGTCTGCAATATTTGTAAGTCAGTTTCCCCCAGCTACTGCTACCCTGCTAGAAATACTTGTCATATATTTGTGTAGGAAACATCTTGTAGTATCTTAAACTGATAGGAACAAACCATGTGGGAAATGGGAAGCTTCTCAGAGCTGGTGATCATGCACTTTTTAAAATCAATTGCTATAACATTAATTGTTGGCTGATTATCTTTTTCTAGTGTCCTGTTCTGTCTTCTTTGGAGGCTTTCCAGGAAGATACCATGTTCATTATCTCTGGAAGAGTGAATTTCCAGGTCACTGATGTTACGGTGAAGCCAATATTTTTTGAAAACCCGCATGATGTCTTGGACTGTTAATTAAACTAACAATGTGAAAGAGAACTCACACCATGCAGTGACGAAAACCCTTGAGTGCAGCATAATAAGGGGAATGAATGGGACTTGTTCTCAACAGTAGTTAATTTTAATACTGAAACAAACAATTTGATGTTTCTATCGGTGGCTGAGGAATGGCGTAGGAAACATGGCCAGCATTTGCTATTTTATAAAGGCTTAGAGCATGAGGGTTATGTTGGCAATAAGATGGTGGGGCTAAAGTGCTAGATTTGGGAAGCTGTGTAATTACAGCTAGTGCCTGAGATTGTGGAATATGAATATACGGTGTTATCACTGTAACAGAATAATAGGCTATAACAGTAATTGTGTGGGCAATTTCAGCCAACCAAAGCAAGAGAGCTCAGAATTAAGGCAGTTGCGTTAGCCTCAGTTGAGCTCCCTGTGGGAATCTCTGGAGAATGAGTAGGTTGTGAAGTGAATGTTGGCTAAAAAGCTGAGGTGGCCCTGAGCTGTGCAGACTGTGTGAGTTTGAGGTAGAAGCACTGTGATTAGCTTCCATCCTACACATTGGGGAACCTACTGTGACAGATATGGTAATTTTGTGAAATATGTTTGGACTATCTCACAGTATTAAGTTTCTGCATCATTGTGGGCCATGGATTGTATGTAGTTCCTTCTGGGAAAGTGACCGCAGCCCCTCCAGGAACTGAGAACAGTGTGTGTGAGGGAGGGAGGGGAGAGAGATTGGCAAATTCACTCAGGTTGTAACACACCCAAAGAGGTACCTGACTCAGACTGGATTTTCCAGAGACCAACTGACAAAGAAAGGACTTTTGGATGAACAGCCTGAGTTTAAATGAACTCTGAGCTTTCTTTCTGATCCAGCAGACTGACAAGATCTTCTGTCCAAGGGGGGCCCTAATCCTTGGGAAGGATTGGAAGAACTTTGGCCTACAGAGACCCCATAGACTGATGGGCAATCTCTGGTAAGTTTAACATGCATCTAGGAACTTTTATATATATATATACACACACATACAGTTTTCTCTGAAATGCTTTCTCCTCAAGAATAAATGTGCTTGCTTAGAAAGAGCTGAATGATAACTTATAACTGCTGGTAATTCTGCAGTTCCTAGACTTCAGAGAGAAAACAAAGTATAGACACCAGCTTGTTTAGGCAGTCTGGCTTGCTGGAGATATCTCAGTGTAGGCAAGGAACTGTGCAACCTGGAAAAACCCCAGTCAGGAGGGAGAGAGATGCAGGTCTCCACCCAAGATTGGTGACTGCTGAAAAGCCAGCAGCCTAGAGTGGGTGCCCTTAATGGATCATGATGGGGATATCCAGGTGCAACTGCCCTGACCTGCGACAACTAGGACTGCAAATTATGCAGGCCCCAGAGGCCAAACTTGCTCAAGCACAAAATTGCAAACCACTGCACTGGGACATTTGCTTTGCAACCTCTTGAAGCTGAATCGTGTAAGGCCATCATAACTTGAGACATACCTCACAGCATCACCAAACAAGCATCACAACATGGCACATGTTGCAGAAAGGCCATGATGTGTCAGCCACTAATATATTTCAGGATGTTTTCTAGGGTTGCTCTGAACTCCCATCTAGGACTCAGCCAGGCCCATCCTATAAAAGTGACAACAGATGCAAGGCAACTGAAGGAGACTTGGATTGTCCTACCACTGGGGTTCTGTGCTGTGTTCAACACTTCATCTGTTCTCCTTCAGGGGCGGTGGATCAGGAGGCGAGGGTGGACAGCAACACTCTACATTTCTTGAATGGCACATTCTAAGCATTGTGATTTTTTCCACTTACCAAGGGCTATAACCATGAGTGCTGCTGGGACACCAAAAGCCAAGGCATAGCAATCTCCTCCAAAACATTTCACATCCCCTAAAAACAATATAATAAAAACATCTCATTTCACCATGCTTACATTCAAACCATCCTCCCCACCCTGACTCCTCCCCTGCATCTTCTGCCAAATTAGTCACCTCTCTCAGCTCTCCACTTTTGCAATGGGTTTTCTCATTGTGCACTGAGCCCACTTAAAACAAGCACCCTGGTGCTCTTCTGATGGTGGCAGTTTGGAAGTAGAGCTGGCATGGCAGCCTCTTCCAACTACAACTGGAACAGGGGCCGTTCATAACCACAGTACTGTGATGAGCAGTAACAGACACTGCATGGGGCACAGGGTGTTACCATTTACAGGAGTGAGTAACAGCAGAATAAGCGGAAGCAGTGGAGGGGCCCCTGAATAGATACCAAAAAAAAAAGCCCTACCTAAAAGAAACAGATTATTTTAAATTTATTTTAATAGGCCTGGGTAGTCAGTACAGTGGTTCCCCACCATTTGGGGGCCTCTAATTTCACTTCCACCACTGTAATCAGGAGTAGCTGGGGAGAAGCCATTGGTGTTACACCAGGATAAGTGAGATCACAGAATCAGACCCTAAGACTTCAGCTGTATGAACCAACACCCTCTGTATCCTATTGACTTGTGTCCCGCCTACCTCCAAGGGAAGTAACCTGTTCCAAATCCCAGTCTTGTGATAACTGATAATGAAAGTAGCATTGTGATAATGTGGATTGGAGCAGTTCAAACTTCAGTGCAGTGTGGGAACATAGCACATGGTTGCACCGTGACCCAGTACAGCTTCATTGCTGTGGCTGCCTGGAGAGCCAGTAGTATGGTCTGCATACCAGTGGTTAGAAACTACTGCATTCGTACACTGAGCAGTAGCAAATAAATGTGGTTAAAAAAAGCCCATGTAGCTAAAGCAAAACAGGAAACCATTCAGTGAAACCTCTGGTCATAGTAGAGTATTTGTGTGTGTGTCAGTCATTTATCTGGCCACTTTCCAAAGAACTACCTGAAATCCAATAAACCATATAGTGAAACCGTACGTGTACATTTGACTTGTGACCTATAGCACAAGCAGAAAGTGTTGGATTTTGCCGTCTAAATCCACGTGCTCCATATGAAAGCTTCCCAGTTTCAAAGGAATTGCTTTTCTCTTTCCTTCAGGAATCGCAGAAAATAATTTTAAAACTTAAACCTTCCTTCCCACTCTCATCCTCCAGCTTAGTGGCTTGCTGTTGTACTGCATTCACATAAAGTCAAAGTTTTAAGGGAACTGAATTTTCATCCACCACAGAACAAATTTAGCAATACCCTTTTAGGACCAAATTGTTGACATGGTAAAGAGAGAGAGAGAGAGACGTAGTTTGTCTTTTGCTGTGTGCTTTGGCACAAATATAGCAGACAGGAAACAAACAGGATTTTAAAATAATCACTCGGAGTCAGAATAAAGAAAACCTTCTGGAGGACATCAGAAAAAATGAGCTATTGAATGTGTCAGAGGTACCTCGATTTATGGGACACTGCCCTCTTCTCTGTATGTCTCGGTATTTATAGAGTGCCAATCACTGAGGTGTCCAGGCACTGAAATACAATAAAGTAAGAGCGCCAAAAATGGGTTCTGCACACAATGGGTGGAACGCAAAATAGGCCTTAAGTGGGGCGTAGGCCATGTGTTGGTCCTCGAGACAAGCTGCTGTAGGCCATGATCCTGTAACCTGATCCACACAGTTTAACCCTTATGCCTGTCTGGAGTCACACTGAAGTGACTGGGGCTCTGCATGAGAGCAGGTGTCAGTTTGCAGAATCGGAGCCCTTAAGCAGCACTGCATTAAAGCCTACAAGGAACAGGGTCAGATCAGTCATTATCAATATGTTACCTATGGGCTGCAGAATATCCAGGGGAACAATCCCACATTGGCTGGGAGATGGACTAGATGACCTGATGGGTCTTCTCCATCTCTAGTTTTTTATTGTATGACTAAGGCTGGCTTTAAAGAAAATAAATACAGCTTGTAACGTGGTATGTCTGGCTCATTTGCTAATTTCCATAAATCTGTTATGCAGCTACAGGAGGATTAACAAGGCATAAATGCAACGCACTGGTCACTCAGACGATAATGCAATCTCTGACATTCAGTCATCATAAGAACTGAACTATCCATAGCAGAACAGTCACAGTGCAGCTAATTTAGTGGTTCATTCTCAGGGAGCACTGACCTCTCAATACAGGAGTAACGAATGTGGAGATCAAACTTCCTGCATTAATAGCTAGATAGAAGACGGAGAAGAATTTGCTCCTTTCTTTGGCCTAAAACAAGACAAGGCAATATCAATATCACGGACAGAGCACAGCATTGGATTTTGAAATGGAACACTATCAATTCTCTTGTTAGGAAGGCTGGGTTAATATCGACACATGGTGCGTAAAATGCAAGCTAAAAGCAGGCAAACCAGCTTGCATTTAGATGATGGCAAAGGCTCACACAAATCAGTTCATGTTACTGAAAAGCACTTCGGGTTTCATGGCAATTTGTAGGAAAAGCTGCTGCTCTGTGTCTGTCAGGAAGTTGGAGGGGGAAAGTGTTTATTTATTCGGAACAAGTAGCTTGATTCAGATTCACTGTCACCTAATTCAATCCAATTTGGCAGCACTTGACAGCTCGTCATTTGTTCCCACGTCCTGGCTTTTTTTCCCCCCTAAACAGAAACAGAAACCTATGCATTTTGAGGAGCTTGTAATGACAGAACAGATGAGAGAGAGTCTGTGAGAGAGAGACTGACCTGCTAGAGAGTCTGGGAGGAGAAGCTAAGAATTACAAAACTGAGTGTTGTGATGATTTAACCAGCCCCAAACAAATAGGATCCATTCTGCAAAGTAAATCTGGTGGGGCAATTATGCAGGTTCAGTGAAATTGCTGCGAGGAAGAAAGGGGCTAGGGATAGGTCCCCTGGTGAGAGTCAACACTGCAATATTTGGCTATAATAAACATAGTAAATAAACATAGTAAAGTTAATAAACGTAGTAAAAAGGACTATCAAATCATTCTTCTTTCCATTCACTTAGGGCAACACACCCTCTGGGTGACCCATGCTTTAGCAATGGTAAGGATCAAGTATTTACATGCTGATTTTGAACCACTTAGTAGGGGAAACCTCAGAGTGGTCCCTCCTCACATTTGTTAGCCATGCTCGCTTTTGCCATACATCCAATGGAACACACAGAGCCTATAGTGCTGGGGTCAGCCCACGGAAGTTAAATTAGCCCTGTGTGTAGAGCTCTCCTTCCCCCCTTGCCTCTCATTTTACCCACACCACATACTAGTGAGACAGACAGGATTTCCCCTCTCTCTCATGCCCCTCCCCTCCTCAGACAGAGCCATACGCACACTTGAAAGGCAGGCATTTCTGCCTCTATAACAGTCAAACCATGAATCACAGTGGAAAGCACACTAAGGTTTTGACAGTTCATGCTGGGCCCAGTCAAGATGCTGAGTGCCTCCTTCTGAGATGCTGAACACCTCCCTTTACACTCAGGGTCGAATCCCGTCATATACAAGAGTTCTGTAGATGCTTCAAGTTGGCTCATAGCATGGATCAAAATCTCTTCTAGCTGTTAATCAAAAAGTGGTACTGGACCCCTCTGCATTTTTCACCATGTAGCTGGAAAGACATCTGGGCACAGGAGTTGGTGGAATTACCTTGTAAAAGCTGACATTTTTCTTCAAAGTCATCCCAAATGAAGTTGTTGTATGTGTGTGCGACCAGCTCTCTTCAATACACAACAGAGGATGAGGATGTGCACAGAGGGGGACATTTTCTAGTGTGTCTGTCTTTGGGCTTTCAGTGGGATCTATGTCACTTAGACACTTTGGAAAAGTCAGCTAGAGGCCAGGATTTCCAGAAAGGCACAATTTGAACTAACTTGTCAATGCAAGGCACTAACATTTTCCTTTATGAGAAATGCTCCTAAACTGAAGTGTCTAGAAGGCTTCCCCCCAACCCCCCCAGTCACAGCAATGTGATCTACAAAGCACATCTACAAAGGATGGAATGTACATATGGAACTAGGCTGTACAAGGAAAGGATGGATGGCCTTGTGATTCAGCATTAGAGTGGGGCGAGGCAGATCTAGCTGGCTGAGCCAGAGACTACCTGTATGACCTGCTGCAAGTCCCTGGGGGTTTGATTCTCCACTGTGCACTCAGTCCTAGATCCCCAAAAGTATTTAGGTGCTTGACTACCATGGGAGTTATGCACCTAAATATATTTAAAGATCTGGGCCTGAGTTCCTGACAGACAGATGTTTGCAGCCCCTTGATTATCACCTACCTGGCCCCAATGTAACAAAACTAAAGGAGAACAGCTTTAACTCAAGCCATTGGAGATAGTCCCTCAGGAACCTCTGCCAATGGAGAATGAGCTGTAGTGTAGCCTTGCTTTGCCTCACCCTTTCTCTGCCTTGAACATCCCACCCCCATCCTTGCCTCTGAGATGCCAACACACAGAAGCATGCATGAGAGCGTGAAATGTGGAGAACCTTAGACTTTGGAGACAAACTCTTAGTGAAGGAAGTTTAGAATCCCCGGCTGCATCAAAACTCCCTGAGACTGATGCCAAATGGTTTACCCTTGGTCCCTGGGATTCCTCGAGGGGAAATCATGCTCCCTGGCGGTCCCCAGATGCAGCAAAAAATTGCTGTGGTTCTGCTGTAGGAGGTGAGGACAGAACAAGACTGGGGAGCTCACACAGGGGGTTCCTTACACACTCATGCAAAGTGGGTGCTTGGGAGACACAGCAGGAAGGGACACAGGGAACAGTCAGGATGGGACCAGGGGATCTGGTGCTACGTGGCTTCACCAAACATGGTTACCCCCAGAGGAGTTATGGATGCAGGGGGTGCACAAGGGGGGCAAGCAGGGGCACGGGACCCCCAATAATCATCTTCGCCACTGCCCCAACTTTCTGCCCTGCCCCAAGATTCCCTCCCCTGAGCCCATCCTCCCTGTTTTCTGCCAGGGTGGGAGTTGGGCTGAGCACGGTTGAAGGGCCGTGCCTGGAAAAGGCACTGTAGTTAGTACTCTCGCTCCCACTAGATGGGGCCCGGAGCAGGGAAGCCAGGCTGGCAGCACAGTGCCAGAGGGGGTGTGGGGAAGCCTGCTGAGTCCTGTGCCTTCCTTGCCTGCAGCCTCCAGTAGGTGTTTGGAGCCTGCCTGGGATGCGCAGAAGGGAACTTGGGACAATAGGCGGGTGGAGGCAGAGGGGCCCCGGAGTGCTGTGGTGGGGCGGTGTTTAAAGTGCCCCCCCAAAAAGTAGTCCCATTTAAATCCCTGCATGGATGCTGCTGCAGTCTGTGCGGGGAAAGGTTCTTTGCTCTCTGGCTGCTGCAGTGATGTGAAGACAGTGAAGAGCCCAACAGCTAGGCCTGTGCACTGATCTGGATTTGGCCCCTACAGAAGGTTTAGGCCTTGTCAGCACCAGAGAATCTAGTCTGTGTGGTATTAGTGAATGGGCTATCTAGGATAAAAGACTGATGGACCTTTATTCAGATAATAATCGTCTGTGTAGCTCACTTCTTTGCTTAATGGTTAACAGTGCCAGGGCTTATTAAGTCCATATCTCTATTTTTATCTCTAGCTATCTATTTCCGTTAGCTACTAATCTTCAGTGACAATTTATAGTTAAAAGATTCCATTTTTCTAGCCACCCTATCCTTGTGAGGCATTATTTGTAGTTATAAGGGGCTGAGTAGCCTTGCACTGTTCCACCCCAATAGCATGAGAACTTATACAACAGGATAAAGATGGGGTGGAAGATCACTACTCTGCCCACTTCGGTTCTGTCTACATTCTCATACCACAACTCTAACCCTTGGTGTGTGAGTGACTCTGCATTTTTATTAGCTTAGCAGGGCTCAAATCCATGATCTTTGACATCATAAAACTGCTGAGCCAGAGAGCTATCTGGATGAGAGAGTTTTAGTCTGGTCTCCTCTTTCCCTTCCCAGTATGCAAAGGGTAGCTTGAAAGGAACAACCACAGAAAACTCACTTGGGCCCTACTTGTTTGGAACACAGAATATCCCATTTAATAAACTGGTACCTCAGGTAAATGAAGAGCCATTCAGTTTAGGCTTTGTAAAGAGGAGCTAAGAGCAATTTTAATAAACACAAATAAAACTCACTTCATTTTGGGCTGGTTTCTGAGAGAGAACTTCTGTGAATTTAGTAAGGCACTTTGAGATCCTTGGATATTAATGAAAGGGGGTGGAATTGTGTCTTTAGATACTACAGGGTGGAATCAAATAGACTAGCAGGGAAAATATCTTAATGGTACAACCTGTTTGATCGTGCAACCATCTCCCAAAAGAAGTGTGAAAGCCCATTTGCTTGAGTTATTTAAAATTAGACTGAACAAAGCTCAAGGAAATGTATATAACAGGATATAAACCTACACTGGCAGGCAGATGAACAAAATGGCCTAATAGTCTTTCCATGTGTAAATTTAACTATATATAATTTCTACTAGATTAGCAAAAAGATTAACATTAATACTTATAATTTATATAGCACAGAGGTTGAAGTGCCTTACAAGTACCTGCAATTTAAATCCTCACAAAACCCTTGTAAACACTTAACAGATAGATAAACTGAGGCACAGAGAGGTTCAGTATCTTGCCCAAAGTCACATTTGTATCTGAATCAGGAGTAGAACGCAGGAGTCCTGTCTCCCAATTCTTTGCTCTAACCACCAGATAGGAATTGTGCTTCTTGCACATGATATTGCATACAGATTGTTTTTTGTAATAACATGATTATTATTTGTAAAGAATTCTAATCACCTCATTTCACACATTTACAAGATTTCAACATCAAAAATGAACTGAATGCCAGAAATGTGAACATAAATAATGACCTAGCAATTTTTAAATTGTACTCATTAGAAAAAGATATCCCTCCTTGCTTTCTTAATCTTTGCAGCAGACGTACATTCATATCATGATTTGGATTACTAATTCTGAAAAAGGTATCATTCATGATAATCCTGATTTCCCTAGCAACAGGAAAATAAAGAAACAAAGAGAAATGGATTTCAGTATTATACAAAGCATAGCACATTGTTTGAAACAGCTTTGGTCCTTAATTAATATGCATAGAAGCTTTTGCATTTACACAAAATCTTGCCAATATGATTTTGTTCAGCCATATTTAGCCCGGACAACCAATTCTATATACAAAGATGCTTGGAAAGGAAATTTCCTGAAATTAAGTCTTTTTTTTTTTGTTTTTTGTTTTTGTTTTATCTTACCTGCCACTCTGAACCACTGGCCTCTATCACTGTTCATGGAAGCACTGCCCAAAACATGGCAGGTCCAAGGGCAATTATATTTATAAAGTGCTTTGAAGAAAGCAAGTGTTTGGTATTAAGCAGTAAATTCAGGCTCCCTATAAACCTCTGACACTCTATTGACATCAGTGCAGTTGTGCCCATGTACAGTAGAACATAATTTGTCACTAGATAAGAAACTTTTCAATGTCTCCAAGAGGTAATTAAAGGAAGGTTACTTATCAGAGTTTACTGACGTACTTTGGCTACATGGTCTCCGCAGGTACTCACTTGGATAAGTAGGGATCTGCAGAGGCAGTGTTATGTTTGTAAAAATATTACTATCTCAATATGTAAAATTGAGAAACTAAAATCAGTGATCCTAACATATTTGCTGAAGGTCACAGGAGTCAGTACAGCTGAATGGGAACCAGATTTTTCATTTTGCAGAGAATTTCATTATTTTAAGATTTCTTCCATTCCAAAAGAGAAAGAAAACAATTAAAAAAAAAATCTAATTTTGTCCACAAAATGGAATTCTGGGGATAAAATATCAAAACATTTCATTCCAATAAAATCAGAAAGTTTTATTCCTATTTTGACTTTTTAAATTTTATATTCTATTATATAATATAAAACTTTTTAAAAAATGAAACACAAGGTAGCTTCAAAACAGAAAATCAGAATGTTCCATTTTGAAAAAGGTCAAAACGGAATGTGAAAGTGTCAATTCTGTAAAACTGACACAAAAAGCATTTCATTGCAGGTCAATCTGATGTTAATCTTTGTTTGTCTGAACTGCTTTCGTGCCTCGTGGGAGTTGTCGTTTGGGTGCATCATGCCCATCTTCTCCTCTATGTACTGGGCTCCCTGCCTGGACTACATATCCCATCATGAATTGGTCTCCCCTCTGGCTGAGCCATTCTGGTGAATCATGACTAGGATGCATCATGGGAGGTGTAGTCTGGCGAGAGAACCTGGGGAGAATGGGGGCATGAAACATCTGGATTACAGCACTACAGTAGTTCAGGTAAAATTAAACATTGTGCTATTTCCAAATTGAAACTTTTCAGAACTTTCTATTCTGTCAAAAATTTAGATATTTTGTCTTTTTATCCTGATTTGGTGCTAAAACAAATGTCGACCTATTGGAATTACCACAGGATAGAAATTCTGATTTTCAATCAGCTCCAATAAGCGAGGAAGCAACTGGTTGGATGGAAGACTTCAATGAACACCTAAGATCTTCAGTCAGTGGTGTTGGTGATGTGGTAGGTAGCACTCTCTTTTCTGAACCAATGGTGCTACACAGCACAAAGCCAGTGAAAGTGCTGCCTCTTGGATAAGATATAAAACTGAGGTGCTCACCACTAGTGATCATTAAAGAGGCAATTTTACACATGTAGAGGTGACAATCTTGGTGTCTTCCAACTCGGGGAATAATCTGCCTACCTAATTCTCCCCTGTGCCCCAGTTCTAATCAAATATGATATTTTTCTTCACTTACTGCCCCAAATTGTTATTTTGTGCTGCTATGCGTTAGTAACATAGTTACTGAGTTGGCTCAGAGGCAGCTGCATTTCAGTGGTGACTGAAACCTTACCTCTCTCAAAGCTGTTGTGAGAGACCATTAATTAATATTTGGGAAATGCTTTGAGATTCAAAATGAAACTGTGAAGTACTATCGTCACATACCAAGGCAGAGCATGCTTTCATTTGATTGTATTTTGATCACATGTGGTACACCTCCCCATAAATTAATACACCAGATACTGCATAGTTTAGAAAATAAAATCTTACATGTTCTTCTTCAAACTGGTCCCCACCAAATGCTGCCACACAGGGTTTGATACCTCCTGTTCCAAGGGCAATCAAAGCCAGGCCAAGCATAGACAGAACCCTTCAAACAGGGATGAAAACTTCAGCACCACAGAACCAGCAGACACTCTTGCTACATCTCAGACTACATTCCTCTGGTGTCAATTATTACATGCACATGAGTGAAGAGCAAGCGGAGATGGGTTATAACAGGAACAAAAGAATCACCATCCCCTTCCCAAACCATTGATCAAAACATAAACCATTGTTTTTGGAGTGTTGGATAAATTCAGTTAACTTTGTCATTTTCGTACATTTCTGAGTATCAACCAGGCACGAAGGTTGAAGTATGGAGATGTATGAGAAAATCTGTTTCTGGCCTGCAGGAAGTACCAGAGGTCACAAGAGAGGGGAAACCTTTTCTAATAAGATTTCCAGCCCAGTTTTGCAGACAAAAAAAAAGATTTGGATCAGAATCACTTTTGGGTGCTCCCTGAACCCAAACTCCTAATCTAATGAGATCCATCCACTGTTAACTACAATCACACAAATGTGGCCTCCCAATATGGTTCCCAAATATCATGAAAATATACGGGGTTGGACAGGCCCAGGGAACTTCGGAAGCTGTCTAGTAAATTTGATGTTTTGCCTGGGTGTGCACATTTCCTGAATTGTGCCAGGCTACACAAAAATACTTGCAGTTTATCAGACATGCAAAGAAGACAGTACTGCACTGGATGGGTGGGGGAGGGGAGGGGGGGGGAGACGGGAGACTGATCGAAGCTGTGGAGGGAAAGAATGGAGGTGCTCTGAAGAACAGACTGGTCACTTGTGTCCTGCCCATCTGTTTTGGAAATGTGCTCTAACGTGATTTCATGCTTCACTGACAGACACACAAAGTTGTTTGCACTTTCCCTAAACTTCACCCACATCATTCTGCCAGAATTTTTCTTAGCAGGTCTCCAGACAGGCCATTATTTCTAGCACAAGTTACTTGCTTGGTTTATGCTTATGAAGCCGCATAAATTGCAGAATGTATATGAATAAAAGCATCTTGTGCCAAACCCAAAGGCTGATGGCCTGACAAAGGAAAGCACTATTGGGGATGTCTATATGGGCACTGTATAAATGAATAACCATAATAATGTATCAAAACACCAGTTCCAAGACTTACTTACACATGAACAACGTAGTTTCCAACTGTTGGTATCGTACCAACAGACTTTATTACGTGGCCAATCACATAAACAATGGAGAGGTAAATGATCGTCCTGAGAAGAAAGAAAATAGTAGCAGCTGAATACTGTCAGGTGATTTACGACTTGAAAACAGAATGCATGTCTGCACTTCCTGATACAGTGGGGTTGGTTGGCATTTGCACTGGTAACTAGCTATTCTCTAGTGCTGGCATCTTCCAGGCCTGTAACTCCTGTTTCAGCCCTGAAAGTCTCATAGGAAAGAGACAGGCTAATGGGTTCAAATGGAGGGGTTAGAATTAACAGTGAGGGACAGACATTGCTTTGTACACACACAGATCTCCAGGTGGAATTAACTAACCATATTCCAGTTTAAAATGCCATTTTAGGTGGTTATCCAGGTCACGCTGAGTTTCAAGACTATCTACTTGATTAATACTCAGGTATTTGCCAGCCTGCCAGCTAAAAAAATGCTTACTTTGAAGGGTGTATATGTAGATTGTACCTCCATATGCTCTAAAGAGTTACAATGTATCCCTGCGTCAGCCAGATATTTTCAAGACCAGCATTGACAGATGTAGCGGTTAGGATAAAATAGCGTGACGGAAGCATTCTGATGATCTAACAGGCAGCTGAAGCTCTAGAAGACACCTTGTGACCTAGTGGTCACAGCAGAAACTTGGGAACCAGAGCAGCCCTGAATGAGTTCAAATCCTGACTGATTCAGCTAATTCACAGGAATGTAAGAATTGCCAGATGGGATCAGACTTTATCTAGTCCACTTCCTGTCTTCCTGTATCAGTGGTTGGTATCAGCTATTTCAGAGGAAGAAACCCTGCAATAGGCAGCTGGGGCACTACTGTGCCCAAGGAAAGTTTCCTTTCCACTCCTAATACTTAAGAGGTCAGGTTTATACCCTTCAGCTCACCGACACCCTTGTATATCAGTGAACTCAGCTGTTAAACTTAGTAATCAAACTGCAAAAAGAAACCCTCCAGTGTTATTTTATTTATTTGAATGGACAAGGGAGTTCTGGAAGCTGGATTTAAGGATAAAGGAAGAGGATGTTGGCGGTCTATTGGGAACATGCTAGCAGGAAAAAGGATCCAAACTGGTTTTCTCTTGTTCAGACCCTTGTCTCTAGGACAGCATGAAACTGGAAGTACATGCTCATCTCCGGAAAGAAGGACATCTTCATGTTGTTTTGAAAAGGCAATACGGTCTAGACATCGGAACACAAGACTGGGAAGCGGGATTCCTAGATCCTTATCTCCATCTGTACCACTTGGGCAAGTCATGTGTTAATCTCACTATACCTCAGATTCCTCATCTGTAAACTGATGATGATAATGTTTATCTTCCTCAGAGGGAACTTATGGGGTTTAATTTATTAATTGTTCATTTATGGATTCTCAGATGGAGAGAAACGCAGAGCATTATTAGAAGCAGTGCTTCAGTATCTGCTTGCGCTCTCTCTCTGGTATTATACCATGCCTACCATCAGGCTATATGCATACCTTGAGCCTCAGGGGAGATCTTGGAATCCTGTGTCTCATCATTACTGTATTGTGCCATCATAACACACACATCAGCATTCCCCACATGCATGTGCTGAAACACTTTTTTTTATGGAAGTCCTGAGAATGATAGGCTTCAGCAAGCATATCAGCTGTTCTCTCATTATTGGGGGAAAAAGCTGGAGGTTAGTATGTTTGAACTAAAGAGATTTCCTTCCTTACTTGAATTTTCCCAGCCAAGTGTCAGCTATGAGAGCTCCAATGACAGGTGTGAAGTAACACAGGCTTGAAAAGGCATGGTACACAGTGGTGGATAGGTTCTCATCCCAATGGAGAAAATTGAGAAAATACAAAGTCAGCACAGCTTAAAAAAAAGGAAACAAACAAAACAGGTCAGATAATCCATACACGACAAGGCAGATGAAAAAAAGTGTCTTAAATCACTGTGACTAAGATAAACTGAATTGTTTGTATAAGACTGTGATGCACACAATGTCATGGAAAGAAATAAAAAACTTGGAGTCGCCTTTGTGACTTTTATTTCCCCTCCTGTCTTGTGGTCAGGGTTTACACTTCTGCTTACCGTTTTCATACTACAGTAATGGGGCCTCTGGCTAGGATCAAACCCAAGACCTCCGTATTTCAAATCATGAATCCCTTCTATACAAGCTAAAGGACCATATCATCAGCTTGGACACAGAAGCAGACTTATAAACACCTTTACATAATCCAGCTTCTAGAGGGGCACAAAGACCCACATTCTGCTAGCGTGTACTACCCTCCACCTGTGGACACTTGCCCTGAGCATCAGTGGTCCATAGCAGTTCCATATTTACATGTGGATAGTGAGGTGAATATAATGGGTCTGTTTACTTTTTTCAATTTCAGAGGCTGATCCTAAGTTCAGCTGGGGCTTTGTCTTATACACGGACGGTAGGATCTGGCTGGCTGTCATCTGAAAGTATTCAGGAAGGGTCAGTTTGGATCAGGTTAAGACTAGGACTCATTTTGATACTGTATCAAGGATTAAGATTTGGATTAGAATTCATTGTTGTCCACAAATCTGCAAATGATTGGTCCCAAATGGCAAAGCCGTTCTGAAATCAGCTGATATTGAATGGTGGAAACCTAGCAAGATCAAGTGAATTCCTGAGACTGCAACCTCCTGGGGAGAATCTGGCTATGTCAGATAGAAGCCCTCTTCCCAATTTGAAATCTGACCTGAAACCAAACCTGTAGGTGCAAATTTGGATCTGTGGTTTCAAATATGATGCTACCACCCCTAAAATTGGAAGTGGCTCAGATGAACTGTTCTGATTGCAGGTGCCCCTCTACTTGCATGTGTATTGATGTCCAGAGTACATAAAGACCATATTTTTCAGCCAGCCTGATCCTAGCATCTGACTTTGCACAAGCAAGTTTGTGTAAGCATGTCCTTGCCCACATAGTTTACCACATTGCTTGTGTAAATGCGGTAAATGCACGCATAAAACAGTGTCCATGGACAAAATTAGAACCCATTGGAAAACCTGGTCCAGGATGCACATCAGGTTTAAATTAGATCAACTGATACTTTGAAGAACTCCCACTGAGTCAATATGCAGCATAACAGTGGGTGAATATGTGAAGACGACAGACCATAGTGAGTGGGGCTCTGTCAAGGAAAGTAGAGTTAGTAGATACGCCATGTACCTTTCATGCCATAGTAGGAGAAGCGCTCACAGAACTCGTTCACCACAATGAAGGCAATGCTGAGCGGGTAGTTGGTGCCACATATTTTCTATGGGAAACAAAGAGGAATATGCTGGCTTTGTGAAAAGCATTGGTCCCAACAACATCTTCCCCTAGTCTATGTGCAGTTGATGTCAGAGATGGGTCCAATCCAAAACCCCACAGCCACACACCCTCAAATTCCAAGGAGTTCAAATTCCACATCCCTGTCTTGCAGCTCTGGTACACTGGTTAAAGTCAGGCACCGAGGATGGGGTGCTTCCTGCCCACCACGGCTACTGCGGCAGTCAAGACTCTCTTGGGTGGGTCGCCTGTCCCTCCCCCAGGCAGCCACTGAGGCCTCGACTTCCTTCAGCTTTACATTTGCTCCCTCACTCCCATGGCTACTCCTCCACCAATGGGCAGGAACCAGGATTCATCTGCTCAATATCCCCCTTTCAGTGGGTCCCTTCCTCTCCCCTCAGGTTACTGCTCCTTCAGCTGAGGCCTTCTGAGCAGGTCACCCACCCTCCCTCCCCCCCAGTGCTGCTTCTTCCACTCAGGATTCCTCTCAGCGATTCTACTGTGCTCTGTGGCTCTGGCTGCCACCTGGGCTCCCACCAGGCTCTCTTGCCCCAGACACACTGAGCTGTGCCAACAGGTTTACAAAGCGGGAGAAGACCAGTTCCCTCCAGTTTTGCCATTCTGTATCCCCCTTGCCCAGTTCATCTATTCAGAGCTCCCTTCCCCAACCAATTCAGTTCTGCCCTCTGATCAGCTCCGTGCCGCTCTTCCCCCACATTCTATCAATCAGGGCTGTCTCTAGTTTACTCCTGCCGTGGCCGGAGTCAGGACTGAACCGCCTTTATCACAGAGTGGTGTTGAGTCACTGCACCTTTCGCTTATTCCAAGAACAAGGCAATGTTGTTGTGTCTGTAGGTTTTAATTTTAATACAGTAACTGGTGTATAATAATTCTGAGTTTGGCTGCTATTTCACTGAATCTCACCTAGCCAAGGCTAGTTTTTTACTCTGAGATTGTAAAGCCTCAAGGGATTTCATTTAAACACAAGTGAGTCTTGACAGGACCACACACTAACACTAACCACTCTGATCACACTTGTGACCGGGGTCATGGAGGCTGGTAGCCACCCTCCCCTTTAAAATCCCGCAAATTTCTGAAATGCCTTTTCCTGATTGTCCAGCTTTGTGATTACACCTAGCAGCTCTCTGTTATTATGTGCAACTGCCCAGCCAACCATCCTGGCTATGAGCTCTGGCCTGGAGTGGAGAGGAGATATTGGATCCCCTGGGCCTTTGCAGAGAAGAGGCTGGCACTGCCTGTGCAGAGAAGAGGCACAGCTACAGATCAGCCACAGAAATGTGGACATCAACAAGCAGATTGCATAGGGGATGCAGGAGAAGGGGTATGACAGGGACCAGCTACAGTGCCTCATGAAAGTGAAGGAACTGCAGCAAGCATACCAGATGGCTAGGGAGGACAACAATCAATCTGGTGCCAAGCCACAGACCTGCCACTTTTACAAAGAGCTGCATACCATATTTGACGGAGACCCCACCACTGCCCAGCAGACCACTGTGGATACCTCTGAGGAGCCTGAGACACAGGCAGCTGCCATGACCAGCGAGGATGAGGAGGAAGGACATGTGACCGGGGGATCCAGTTATGTGAGCCAGGACCTGTTTGAGCCTTCCCTGCAGTCTAGTCAGGCCCAGCAGTTGAGCACAGGTGAGCCCAATACAGAAGAAGGAACTTGGGGCACGTGTTAAATGTTTTCCCATGACAATGATGTACCGATAGCACTCCCAACTTAGCAGGACACAGCTATCAACTTTTCATTCGTTTACTCGTACCAGAAGAGGTACAACAAAGAGTGGTAAAGTTGTTAACTCCATTTCCCTGTAGTTAGGTTGTGGGGGTAGGAGCAAGCGGAGCAGTTTATGTACACAGGGATGTCCCTGGGATCCTTCTGAGAGATCTTAATGAAGCTTTCATGGAGGTACTCTGCACTCCTCTCCTGAAGGGTTCTGGGATGGCAGCCTTATTTCTTCCTCTGTGGTAGGACATTTTTCCATGTCACTCAGCGATAACTTCAAGAAACCCCATTTCAGTACAGGGGCCAGCAGCATACAGGCCCAGCTAGCTTTGGAATGTCAGGAGCAGCTGTTCTCCGTCTGCCTTTGTTACCCTCTGGAGCAAGATATCAGTTAAAATCACAACTGCTGATGGAAAATGGTGCCAGTATTCAGTGACATTTCCCTATACTCAGTTTCATGAAACCGATCAATTCTCTTCCTGTTTTTCCTCACCCCTGGCAGGCCATACTCACCACGGCGGTGCTGTGTGTGGCGCCATGCGCAAGCATTCCAAAGCTGAAATGTCAATAAGTACCTCTTGTGTAACGCTTTAGGGGAGCAAAGAGAGGGAGTTCTGAACTTTAACTTTTGCTTTCCATTGTGACTATACTGACAATGGCACTTCTGTGTAGTTTATTGGTAGCTGCTGCCACTGCAGCCTTGAGGATTCCCCCTCCACACCGGCAGAATGCCTGAGTCACATGAGGAGGAAAAAGAAGAGAACTTGGGATGACATGTTCAATGACATCCTTCAAGCCAGTGCTGCATCGGACCATGAGCAGAAGGCCTAGAGGTTGAATTTTTCAGACTGTATGGAGAAGGAGAGACTGGACCGGAGAAAAGCCCAGGAGTCCCAGCAGAAAAGGAGAGGGAGATGCACCAAGATGTAATGGGGTTTCTCCAGCAGCAAACACAGATGCTGCAGACTCCTGTGGACCTAGAGATTCAACAAACCTGGGCTTGCCTTCTTTTGCAGATCCTGGAGAACTTCATTTTAGCCCCTCCCTACACCCCACCTCAGCATTCTATGTGGCATCAGCAACCTCATTCCTACCCCTAGCACTTCATCCTGGGAGACAGCAAGGACAACCACACCTGCACACACACTGACATGTGAGAGCAAGAGTTGCTGCATATGTAACCAAAAAGGCTACATTCTGAGTGTTTCTTCCTCTTGTTAAGATCCACTCATTTAATTTATTAAGTTTCTAATGCATCTGCTTTTAAATTGCATAGATTTGTGGAATTGGTCTTGTTACTCAATAAAATTATAGTTTTAGGAAAATAATTCCTATTTTTAGTCCAAAACGTATGCTGCAGAATGCCTTAGCAGTACTGAAAGCACCCACTTATTTGTTATTGTACAGTGAGACAGAACTCATAGGATCAGTAGCAAACACAGTCTAATAATCACAGATGTACAGCATGTACCCCAAAATTAACAGGTGCATTGACAGTGCTATAAGCATAGATGTACACCAAGCACCTCACAATTCCAAAGACCCCCCCTGTATGCTACAGAGCCAGGTGGCATACAGTCCACCACACCGCAAAACTGGCTCACTGTTAAAGTGCTCTTTCAAAGCCTCCATGTGTTGCATTGCCCCATGTTGAGCCTTTCTAATAGCCATTGTGTGTGGCTGTTCAAATTCAGGAGACAGCTGCTCCACTTCCACCTCCACCTTGGTGGCAACTTTCTCCCCTTTGCCTCACAGCTATTATGCAGGACACAGCAAGTAGCTATAACCATTGGGATATTTTTCTCACAGAGATCCAGTCTTGTGAGTAAACAACAACATTGTCCTTTCAATCTATCAAAAGCACATTCAACTTTAATTCTGCACCTGCTGAACTGGTAGATGAACATTTCCTTGGTGTTGTCGAGGTGGCAGGTGTACATCTTCATGAGTCAGGGGAACAAGGGATAACTGGGGGTCCCCCCCGGATCACTGATGGCATTTAAACATTCCCAATGGTAACCTATTGGTCAGGAAAGAAAGTTCCTGCTTGCAGCTTTCTAAACTTGGTCATCATGCACTTTCCCTGACCAGCCAATAGTATCAGTGAAGTGTCCCTGGTGATCCACAAATGCTTGTATAACCATACATAACCATGTTGATATACTCTGGGGCAAGGTAGGCTGGTGCCAAAATAGGGATACCCTTGCTGTTTATTGTCCCACTACAATTTGGGAACTCCATTGCTGCAAAATTCATCCATTATGTCCTACATATTGCTGAGAGTCACAGTTCTGCGTAGCAGGAGACAATTAATGGCCCTTTATACTTGCACACACCCAAGGGCTGAAGGGGTTAAGGTGAGTAGGTGGGTCAATTAACCTACTAGGCTGTACCTGAAGGAGGAGCCAGGGAGCACAGATGACTACTAAGAGATGAAACTCAGCTGGAAAGGAACAGGAAGGGGCCTTATAAAACACAGCAGCTGAGAGTAGAAAGGGGCTGCAGAAATGTTACCCCAGAACTTGACCAGGCTAGCTGCAGCCATATTGTGTGCATTCAGCCACCATTCATTAATAAAATAGAATACCACATAGTTAACGGTTAATTTGGACAAGCAGGGCTTTTGGAGGCAAGGTCAAAGTCTAGCTGCAGCCTTGCAGTTTCTGCTAATTGGAATGGGAGGAGGGGAGAAAAACGTCAACAAATGATGAGATTGAAAGAAAATAAGTGGATGTAGACCTTGAGTTTGGGCACCATTGATACAGAAGCTTATTATGGCTAAGATTGTTAAGAATGTTTTATTGATAAGTAGTTTATTGAAGTTTGGATGAGTGATGATCCAGTAGGGATCTCTATGAGCTAGTTATAAAAAGACCAGATAATAGAGTGTATTTTGGAGAAGTTCTCTGAAGCTGTCCTGAGAGACTTTTTCCTGACACCTTACTCTCCAGTGGGAAAGCAACCGGCCATCGTTGACGTGCTGCTAATTACTCAATATCATCTCAGATTTTAGGTAATTATTTGGGATGTTCTAAACCTATTGCTTATGTCTGTTTGAGCTTAAATCTAACAAATAGTAGGTTTAGATAAGAGCATGCTTATTTGTATCAATCTTTCATCAGCTGGAAGCACTGTGTTCCCATTGATTTATTCTTGACACCACCTGGAGTGAAATAGTTAAGTTACCACTGCTTTGGGTTTTAAGGCCCCAGGTAACTGAGAGAAAGGCTGCAGTCACTCTCAGAGTGAGAGCAACCAAAGTAGGAAGTAGCCCAGGGATACAGCAGTAAGGTTTAGGACTGTGCAGGCCTTGACTGCTTGTTTTAGGATCTCTGGGCTGAAATCCAGTACAAAGGATAGGCCTAGGCTCCCCTACCAGCCACTGGAAAGTAGCACCATTAAGGGGCAGTGAAAGGGAAGACTGCCTGGGACAGTGGGTCCCAAGAGACTTTGATACATACACCAACCCCCAGAAGGGGAAAACTACAATGACCTGGCAGGAGGGCCAAGCCAGAACGGGAGCAGTTGAGTCCTGAAAGAGTGAGTCTAAGAAAGAGATGAAGTAAGCAACTGGGGAGCAGGGGATGGGGGCCAGACTGGCAGAGCTAATCACCAGATGCGATCAGAAGAAGGCACTCCAGAGGTGAGTCCACTGTGTATTTTCAAACTCTAAAATGATTTCTCATTCACTGGTAGCAATCTGGCATTGCAAATTTCCACAATGCAAACGCAACTCACTTCTCCACTGTCCGTGCAGCTCTCATTCTGGTGCCCCTGCACTGGATGGCTGGGGCAAACTCAGCACACAGATCCAGGAATCTGGCCTCTTTCATCTGAAAGTTCTGCAGCCACTGTGCGTCATCCCAAATCTGCATTGCGATATGTTCTTACCAGTCAGTGCTCATTTCTTGGGCCCAGAAGTGGTGCTCTGCCATCTGCAGCTGCTCCATGAATGCCACCAAACACCTTGAATTGGTTCTCGCTATGTCCCACCATCACCTGTCCTTCAAGAAATTGTCATGTCCCCCACTGCTGCAGTTCTTCTTGCGGCTCTGCAAATATCAGAGGATCTGGTGCTTGCAACACTTATGGCAATGGTGCAGAGCTGTGCAGGTTCCATGCTTCTGTCCGAGATGGCGGACAGCCAGGATGGCTGCGTGAGCTCGTGAGGTTTTTTTTAAAAGCATGAAAATTATGGATTATGGATGACATTATGGGATTGAGAAAGTTGCATGCTGGGAACCTGGCCCATTCCTCCCAGTCACCCCTGCACAACTTGTTTCTGCCCTATCATGCATTACCAAAACTTCCCAAAAGATAGTGCACTGGATGATGATGAGTTGCACACTGGGATACCAACCCATGGTGCACCACACTATACATAGACACAAGCACTCCTGGTGAGTACTCCTGGTAGAAGCCAAGTATGCACAGACAGGAGTGACGTATCAACTGCAGCAGCTTTATGCCGACATAACTTGCGTTGGCCAAAGTTTGTAGTGTAGACATGGCCTGACAGATGGGTGCTGGGAGTGCAATTCTAGTATTTGTGTTTTTAATTTCTTAACGAGCCATTTTATGGGGCCAAAATGAGACAAGATCTGGTCTTCCCAATTGGTTTTAGCTCCTGAAAGATGGAAATACCGATCTCCTGTTTTTTCAGCCTCAAAAATGGTTCACAAAACACAAATACAGATGCCAAAATAGATATATTTATTCAAGTATGCCCAAATATTGAGGCATTTGAGTTTATTTTAATTCCTAAAGTGACAAAATATTTTAACCTTAATAGCAGTTTAACAATGCTTTTTGCCAGAAACGCACAAGAGCAATGAAAGACAATACAACGAGTGAACTAAAATACAATAAAAAATAAATCTTCAACAATTGAACCCCATTTGTCTAAACACAAATATTTTGGTGCATCATTTCAAATACATTTTCATCTCCTATTTATGGGATAAAGACTTCAGCCAACATACCTGTTTCTTCAGAAACTCTCTGATCAGGTACCCAGTTTGGGTAATTGTTATTTATTATTTACTCTGTAGCTGTAAAGTCTGTTTATAAGTTGGTAAGCAAGATGCTATACAAGGTGGCTTTTCCCTCAGATTTCTGCACTAGCACTTTGTTAACTAGCCCCAAATAGCCTAAAAACTTGTAATTGTTGCAAGTGTGGATGTGTGCGTTAGCACACACACACCCCAGAGTGTAACGTCTGCCTTTCTCTAACAAGTTGTTTGTAATAAAGAAAAAGCAGAGAAAGTGAACTAGGCAATTCTATCTTTTTTTGCAAATAGAAATAAAATTATAATACATGAACATTTCCACCCATGCAAAAATTTGTAAGAGATTCCTGATTTTCACAGTCCTGTGCTGCTAGCATCAGGAAATTTTAAACATTACAAATTCAGGGCCCAATCCTGCAGACACTTACTGCCACATGTAGTGATTACTACCTACTGAAAGTCAAACTGCACTTCTCACATCAGTGATCACTAACAGAGTTGTGCAAACAACAGACTTTTTGATTCTCTGGTCATTTGGAAAAAATTGGAGACGGGGAATTGGTTGGGAAACAAAACATTTTTGGCAAATCAAAAAATCATTTTAGGACATGCAGTGTATTGTTTGAAACAAAACATTTCCTTTAGTTTGAGGATTTTTTTCATTTTCTAATTTAAAAAAAAATAAAATTGAAGTAAATTTCAAAGTGAAAAATCATTGTGAATCAAAGCAATCAAAATGTTTTAATTCAAACCAAACAAACATTTCAAATGAAATAAAACATTTTGATTTTTTTAGAGAAGAAGATCCACTTTTCTTCCAACCAAAACAATGACAAATTCGACATGCATTTGTAAAATGTTTCGGTCGACCTGACTGCATTTTTCAGTGAAAAAGTTTCATCTGAAAAACTTCTCCCAGCTGCAACCACTAATGTGTGTAGTAACTGTCTGCAGTATTGGGTCCTTAGTTTTGACCACAGTGTCACGTGGCATCATTGTGTACTGAGGAAACAATGAAGACAAGTGGCATCTGCCCAAACTGATGTTGCATCAGCATGTGGTGTCATCTAGCGAGCAGAAGGAGGCAACATAATTCAGATAAATAAACACTGGCTTGACAATTAAGAAATCCTGAATCGCTGTTCCAGCTTTGTCAGCAACTTGCTCTGTGGCCTCGGGGCAAAATTTTCAAGCTTGAGTATCTAAAATTAGGCACCAAAATCCACACTTAGGGCCAACTTCTGCCACACTTACTGACACTGAATAGTACTTTACTCCGCAAATTGTCCCATTGAAATCAGTGGTGCAGCTCTTGGAGTAATGAGTTACTCAAGATATATAGAAGTGGAAGAATCTGTTACCTAAATAAGAGCATGATTTGCAAAAGTGTTGAGCACCCGTAGATCCCAAGGAAGTTGACACTCATCACCTTTGAAAATCAGGCTGCATATGAAGATGTCTGTAAATTGATTTAGGGCCCAGATCCTCAAAGGTATGTTTTAGGTACTTAACTCCCATTAACTTTACAATTAAAAGCAAACATTTCCATTTTGTCCTGCAGGATAGGAGAAGCACAAAATAGCAATAGTTTTTATGGACCCAGAAGTCTCTTCATCACTCATCAGATATAGTAAAAGCAAATTTTGAGCTCAGTAGAAGCATTACAAAATGTGTAGGTCTCAATCACTTGATGAGAATTAGCCTGAGAAGCTACATGGATGTCAAAGCTACATGGCAAGAAAATTATTTGCTAGATCTGGCTTTAAATCTCAGCTGAAGATTTAAACCAGAGTCTTTCACTCTGGAGAGGGAACCCTGGAATGTCCGTCAATGGCCAGTGCCAGCATCACATCTGTTTAGTGGCTTTACAACAAACTATGCAAATAAATAGACCCACTCCTGAGCCCCTACACTCCTCCCTGCCCTGCAAATCTTTACTTCAAAGAAACCATCCTGCAAGGGAAGGAGGCTTTAGGAGAAAGGCTGCATTTCCTAAAGAATCTGACAGTTCATTTTCCCCCATAAGCTGCCCTTTCTAAATTTAATCAGGTTAGCAGATAGATTTTGTTTTGAGTTTTTAATGCTCATTCTAACCCGAGGCAAGAAGGAGCGTCTGTTTGCAAGCAGAGCACGATAGGGGAAGAAACAGAGAGATCCTCAGATGTTTGGAGTGAACAAAACAGAAAGCAAAAAAAGGAAACCAGATGTTAATACTCACCGGGGATTTTTTCTGAGAAGGGAAAACTCCTTCGGAGGGATCATCTCCTGCAGGTATAAAAGTGAACAAAGTTTCCTTGGATTTATTTTTCTGAAAAGCGTTCATATCCCTTCTCGCCTCGTCTCACACCATGGGATGTGGCTGTTGTGACTTGACTGGGAAGACTTCCAGCCTCAGGGCTTGGAGTTTGATTCAGTAAAGTTAACCCTAATCAAGCACATTTCTGCAGTGGTGGGGATGATACTATGAATGACAGAGTTTTTATAGTAGCTCATCCTAAATCACTAACAGATTTGATGTCTCAGCACTTTGCATTGTTTGCCTGGCACTCTCCCCGCTATTGTACATAAACTAGCCTGAAAAAGGACTGTATGCCACAAAGATACAATCCAAAGAAAAAATCCCAGATCCAAACACCCCTGGAGCCTGTGGAAGCTCAGATTTAGGAGCAAAATTTGCATTTCAGCCAACCTCAGTAATAATAGATTTATTCTGCAGAAATTCTTTTCAGAGCTAAATGGTGGGCTGCAGAAAAGTACTGCATGGATAGCGAAGTGACAACATAAAAGATATTACCTCACCCACCTTGTCTCTCTAACAAGCTACCCGTGGGTTATACTTGCTGCACCAAACTCTGCTGTTCCTTCCCCTTTCAGACCATGGACCTTATGAGTTCCTGCATCCCATTAAATAAGTCCCACTCTGCTCTCAGTATATAGATGCCTGATATTTTCTTGCATTCAGCTCCCCATAGCAAGCCTACATTCCCCTGTAGAACCATTTAATGTGTTCCCCCATACAGAGCAATCCCCCATGTTCCACCAGGACAGCCCCAAGTGGCCTTCCCACTTCACTACCCCATTCCCCCCTTAGAGAAGGCCTAATTCCCTCCCCCTGTAGAAACCCTTCAGCAAATTCATTCTGGAAGCTTCCTGATGTGCTCCCCGTGGTGCTGAATGCCTCCTGCAGTGTGCAGTGATCCCTTCGTTCCCACTGAAGACAATGGGAGTTAAAGGTTGCAGGACTGGGCTAATAGACATCTGAGTGCCATTCTCCTTTATCAGCTCCACCCCCTAAATCTTCTGCAAGGGACTCGGAGCTCTGTTCCACAAAATATATCGCTAATGCATTAACCCCCTCACTCCCCCAATATAAAGAGAACTCTGAACATTTAAATGTGCCCACCATAAAAACCAATATGCATTCCCTCATGGAGTTTCCCATCATGCATTTCCGTACCTACCAAGACTCCCTGAAGAGCTCCTGTCACCCCTTCCCCAAAGATCCATGACTCTGTCCCGTCTAGAGATCCCTGGGTCTGACCATTGCCATCTTGCATGTGAACAACCAGACGTGTCCAAGACGACCACAGGAAAACTGCCTTCTGAACATAAAGGGAAGCCCCACCAATTCCTTGCGGATTTTACCCTCTGAACCTTAATCATCAGTAAGAACACGGCTTCTCTTATGCAGCAGGCCTGCACAGGTCGACTTCAATACACCAGCTGAGAGGGTGGCCCCCTCAGAATCTGACAGCCTCTCTGCAAGATGCACTGCATCAGTGGGGAAGGCGGCACCCCTAGCTGCTGGCACAGCCATGAGGAAAGGTCTCCCATCCCCACTTTTGGATGTTTATGCTGATTCCATACTATTGCAGGTCAATCTCCTGATCATCAATCATCACAATACTTTACATTCCTGCACACCAGAGCTTTTCGTTTGAGGGTCACAGAGCATGTACAGCAGATCCTTAATTTAGTCTCCTGTGAGGTGCGTAAGATTAGCCCCATTTCACATATGGGGAGACTGAAGCACAGAGAGACAGTGACTTACCCAAAGTCACCAAGTGAGTCAGTGGCAGTATGAGGACTAGGACCCAGGTCTCTTGACCCCAGGCCTGTGCACTGACCACTAGACCTAAGTGTCCATTTGAAATATTTCTCTTGATTATTATGCTCACTGAAATCAATGGAAAGACTCCCACTGATTTCAATAACCATTAGATCAGGCCCGAGCTGCTTTGCTGATGTATTTTCAGGCATCCCTCCAACAGAAGGCTATGGTGTTCCTCCAATGCACCGGTTTGCAATGGGAACTCCATCAGCAAAGAATCTAAACCAGTGATAAAAACAAGATGGAAAACATTGGACTGGACTCCCATGCTGCTAGTACAGATAAATACTTTGATTTTTCCCACAGTCTTGCACCTGCTTATCCTGAACACATGAACAACCCATGCTTCACATTAGCTAAGTGATTTACTTAGAACCAGTAAGAAAACGTATATCGGGCAATGGGTTTAGCACACAACTTATCAAAAGCATTACAGAGATATTTAGACCATTAATGACCAACAGAGATTAGCAGACAGAAGGTGGGGGAGAGCTCACATCACCAGTTACCAATGCTATTTTATTTTACAGGATGTTGATAATGATAGTCTACACTAAAAATTTTACTAGCATACCTGTTTTGGTCAGGGGTGTGAGAAAACCACCCCCTAGCAACACATAGGGTAGATGCGGCTATGTTGACAGAAGAGGGCTTCTTTTGGCATTGCTAATGTCATTCTGGGAGGTGTGGTTTCTATACTGACAAAAAACCTCCTCCTTCTGTCATCTTACACTGCATCTACACATGGGGCTAAGACATACAGATGTTGAAATAGGCTCTGTAGTGTAGATGAGCCCTGATTCTGCAGAATTAAGTGAATAAACCTGAAAATAGCTAAATTCAGGGGAGATGCAAATGAATACAAAATAAGGCTTGATCATCAACGATTGTTGCAAACATCTTAAATTCTATTAAGCTGATTCCAACTTTCATTACAACTGTCAAAAAAGAAGAATTGAAGAGAAGTAAATGTAGTTACACTGGGTTTAAACTAGTGCAAGTGAGATTATAATCAAACATACAAATGTGTCAAATTCATACATGTTAAGATGTTTTTAATAGAGATGGTTCAATGAGCCAGTGCTTGGGTGTGGACCCAGATTAATTTAATGCTAAGCTAGGGGGTTGGTTGGTTTCATTGATCCCAAAAATGTCACGAGCTGTTCCTACAGATCTCAGCCCCAAATGGCTGTTTCACAAGCCTTCTGCCATAGTGGGACTTTTGCAAGATCAGCTGTTTTGTTTATCTCCTCTGAATTCCTTCCAATTGCCAAAAGGTGCTGAGAACTGAATTCAGCATTCCAGGCTGTTTTATCCTACAATCACTTCTCTGTTTTGTGATTTGCCTTTGCATTTCCCTACTGAATTGGAGAGTTTCTGTTGCTATATTGCAGCCTGAGAAAATATCTAATTAACAATTCACTATCACACATACACATTTTGTGTGTGTATGGGTGTATATGTCTGGGGTAAGAGGTGCAATTATGCTTTCTAAGTATCTCACTCCCATCAGATACCTCTGTTTTCCACCTGATACATTAGATTGTATTTCTCTGTCCTGTTTTATTTTATGCCCATATTCCAACAATCTTTCTTAATTCCCCCAACTTTGCTTTCTCAAACTCTTTCAAGTTCTTTTGTCATTATGCAGTACATAGTGCTCATTCCCAAGCCATTTGAATAGATCCTTCAAGTCACTCTGTCACAACACCATCCAGGCCCAGACCTTGATCCAGTTCCCACTGAACTCCGTGGAAGGTTCCCATTGTCTTGAATAGGAGTTGGATCAAGCCCCGCGTTTCTCAGCTCCCAAGATATACTTCCTTGAAATTTAAATGGAATATCCTGTGGTCTACTACACCATTCCTTGGCATGTTACGCTGAAGTAGCTCATGGCCAATAATAGCACATAAACATCCTATTAATATCAAATGCCCAATCAATCCTAATCAGTAAGTGCTAGATTCAGGATCTCTTCTTTTCTAGTCTGACCTCCTGTGTATCACAGGCCATAAAGCTTCCTCAAGAGCAGATCTTTTAGCAAAATGTCCAATCTTGATTTAAAAAATGATCAGTGATGGACAATCTACCATGAAAACTCTTGCAGCTGTTAAAGGCAAGTTGGGCCTGACTCGCTAATGCATTTGGAAACCAGGGAGCACTGCAGCCCAGAGATCTAGTCAGAGTGGTCAGCTCAGGTGGTTCTACCCAAAGTGAGCTGAGCCAGGCCTCTCCCCTATGGTGTGTGCTTGAGAGGGACTAAACCAGTCCAGGTGCAGTTTGCCGTATGACCAAGATACAAGGTATTTCACTGCTACCCTTTCCAATATCTTATCCTACCCCAGTGGGATTTTAAGTGCTTTTGCTACATAGCACCATCTCTGCACTTTCTGTTCTCTTTCCATCTCCTCAACAGATATTGTGACAGTCAAGTGATAAGAAACAGCCCACCAAGTTTCAGTTGTGACCTCTAAGGTCTAATCTCCCTTATTTAGCATCACTTCCCCTGGCATCTTGTTTACTTTGCCCATGGTCAATACATTTGTGTACAGACACTTATTTCCACTCTGCATTCAAAGAAGATTTGTTACTGGTGATATCACTCACCTCCAATAGTCTCATTGTTTTGCTGATCTTCTTTTTGACTTGATTCAGAGATTCCAAGACCAGAAGGGACCATTGTGATCATCTAATCTGACCACCTCCATAACACAGACCATAGAACTTCCCCAGAATATTTCCAGAGAGATCTTTTAGCAAAGCATCCAATCTTGATTTTAAAATTGTCACCGATGCAGGATCCACCACAACCCTTGGTAAATTGTTCCAGTGGTTAATTACTCTTACGTACTAATTTGTTTCTTCCAAAGGTAATAATAATACAGTCCCCTATGGAACCTTGAATCCAACATTTTTATAAAAGTAAATTTTCAGGTGAACTGATATAGAGAGGGTCATGAAGCATCATAAGTGCATTGACTGAAACAGAGCTGCACTGATTTACACTATCTGAAGATCTAGCTCAATGAGGTTAAGTAGTAGAGTCAGGAACAGAACCCAGGAATCTTGAGCCCTAGATCCACACGCTAACCACAAGACCCTGGTATCAACAAAGAGAAAAGAAACCCTATCCTGCTAGACCCATAGGCATTTTTTGCATCCTCAAGCTCAGTCTTTTATTTAATTATCAAGGAAAACAAGTATAAAATTTCTCACCAGTTTGGTTTTTCTTTGCTGTTTCCTCTGTACCTTTCTCCTTTGCCATGTTTGCAGTTTCCTGTGCTCCGTGTGATCCAAGCCCTGCGTGGCTGAAAATTAATCTTGTTGAGCAATCTTACCAGTCTATTTAACTCTTGTTAATGTTTCACTTTACTGTAGTGACATGTGAATCACATGTAAAATACTATTGGACTTTCTTTGATTTTTCAGCTTCCAGAGAAGCTGAAGTTATTTATTCTCAACTTCTATGGACGGGCATACACGTGCTCGAATGTAGACTATTGCTAAATCACAGTCATCATGCTCCCTGTGCTTTTCATAACAGATATTCTTGAGAAATCCCATTTCATTTCAGCTCTGGCTTTTTTTAAATAGAATTATTATTCTGTTGAGGGAACTGACTTTTGACCCAATACTAATTAGGGCCAGATCTACAGCTGGCATAAACCAACATAGACCAATTGGTTTGGATGGAACTACTGCAACACACAGCAGCTACAGATCTGGCCTTAACTGAATGCATGTGTTAGTGGTTAACTCTGTGCAGAGATGGGCTTCATCAACTCTTAACAGACCAGCTTTGATTCTAAATTCTTCTTGCATCCTGTATACTAGACCTTTTTTAATTGATGCACCATTCCTCATGCACCAAGCCCTTTCTTCACATGCTGTACCCTAATGTAACAATGAACACTAAATAGAAATTATTTCCTTTGCACAATTCTTTTTCTTGCCTTTCATGTTTTCCCCAAACTAATCTCTGAAGGGAAGCCACGTCTCCCTATAGAGAAATGAGTGCTTGTCTTTCCCTGCCCATTAACCATGAGCTGCTACCATCTTTCAATGATACTCAAACATCTCAGTATATTTAAAACAATGCAAATTTGCTAATCCAGCATCAGATCAATAGGAATTTTAATAAACAAAATCTAATTTTAGTGGCTTTATTAATAATAATTTATTTTTTAAAAACCTTATAGAAAGGTTATCACTTTCTATTCTAGCTTAGAGAGCTTTCCCACAGGGGAAGTCCCCTTCTCCAGACATATTTTGAACAGACAAATGAAAGGGGAGTGGCTTCCAGCAAAACTCGGTTGAACAGTGATGTGAAACGCAGGCCTCTAATGACTCCTTTATTGCCACATCTCAGGACCTCCAATCCATCCTCATCCTCTTTGAGCTCTCCTCTGCTTTGACATTGCTGATCATACCCTCCTCATCTGCGCTGAGTTTGCATGATACTGTCCTCTCTGACTCCTCTCCCTGGCTCATCTCATTACTGGCTCCCCTCTTGATTATTGCAACTTCCTCTTTTCCAGCCTCCCAAGCCTGACACCAATCCTCCAACCCATTCAAAACTCCACTCTTAGGACTTTTCCCCCATCGGTCTAACCTCATTACCCCACTTCTCCGTCCAAATCCCTCTGCTGCTCTATCCCTTTCCCACCATATTATATTCAAACTTCTTGCCCTCATCTTACAGACTTTTCGCAGCTCCGCTCATGCTTACTTATCTGCCTTTGTCTATGATTGCATCCTTCATGTCCCCTCCAGTCTGCCAACAAGACTAGCCTCCACCACCTATTTTCCAGTGGTCCTACAAACATCTGTGCACTTTCTTCCATTCTGTATGGAATGTTTTTCCCTGAACAGGTCCATCAACCTAGCACTCTCTCCTCTTTCACATCCCTCTTCAAGGCTCACTGCTACCAACCAAGCCTATAAAAAAATCTACTAACGAACAATGTCTAGGCTTAGGGGAAGGAATAATCATTTAAATATGATTATTTGAACATAACATTTATGTACAATTATTGTATGTATTTTATAGCTTTCCCTCTTTCTCTTCTATCAGGTGGTAATTGTTTCCTTTGACCCTGATCTCACAAATACCTCAGCATGTACATAACTTTATGTGATTCCATTGACCTCCATCTGGTGTGTTGGAGAGAAGGAAAAAACATGACAGTGAGAGGAAAATAAAAGGAAAGGGTGAAAAGTAAAAATTGTAGTAGTGAAATGAGAAGAAATCCAATGGAGCTGCTCACAGGGATAAAATTACTCTCATGCTTCAGTGTTTGTAATATCAAGGCCTTTGATGGTAAACTCTTCAGGGCATAGATGTTGTCTCCCCAGTCTAAGCACACTGGGTCCTGATTGAGGCCTATGGCAACAAATAGTGCTAATGACATGTGAGAGACAGGGGAGAGCAGCTGCGGTTGAGTTTCTGTTTAAATTTCTTCCCCATTCACCACTACAAATGTTACCTTTCAACCTTTCGTTTGTTTGTCTGCTATTGCAATTCTTTCCCTTCAAATGCTCCAGATTTTCTCAGAGGTGCCTTCAATTTTTAACTTACTTTAGAATGGGTTTACTGCAGTGCGTTCAGCTTCCATTTCTTCCTTCTTTGCTTCTTTCATTTTCTCCCAACTTTTTGCAGCAGGGATGGTCTGTTATGTTTTGAGTACAGCTCATCACACAATGGGCCTCACTGACTGGGGTCTCTAAGCTCTAGTCTACATCAATACAAATAATTAAAGACACCTTTATGCTCCCCTGACCCTGGAGGACTAATTCAGCCCCTGGTGTAAGTCAGAGCAGACAGGTCTAAAGTCATATGCTCTCAAACCAGGGTTTAAGTGGCCAGTCGGGAATTTTATGACAAAATAGTTTTACGTCTAAAAATGCCTGTAATGGAAAGGGTCACTACTACTGAACAAACTTTCTGCTTCAAAAATTTTTTTTGAAAAAAAGGTTTGAAATTGTCTAAACATCCTGTTTGGATATGGTCCAAACAAAAAGTTCTGGTGTTTGGTTCAAAGTGACTTTTTGTTTTGAAATATAAGTTAATTTGTTAAAAATCATCTTTAAAAAATGTAAAAGGAGAAAATAAAAATGAAATGATGGACTCAAAATTAAAAATTTGTTCGAATCATTGGGTCACGAACATTTCCAAGCATTTGACTTTTTTTTCCTCGATTCGGAATGGGAAAATTTATTTGAAATCTCCAAAATTTTCCCGGGATGGGAAAACTGTTCCCCACCCAGCAATAACAAGTAGTACTTAGTTAGTTCTTAGATCTATTGCAGGTCCTTGGCACAGGTGTGAATTTCACCTGATTTTCAGTTTCTCCCTGTAGCAGCACTTCATTCATTCTGTCTATGATATATCAGATATGAAGTCAAGCCTTGCACTGTAGGATAATCTATAATGGCCTGATCCAAAGCCTACTGAAGTCTGTGAAAAGACTCCCACTGATTTAAATGGAGCCTCGGGGAGCCTTGGAACAGAACAACTACTAATTGTGAATGTTCAGATCCTTGACCTTCAGCTTGGATTGCCTGAACCTGCCATGTCCCTTGAATGATGTACATTTCAAGAACATGTGTTCCATTGTCCTGATTTGCCTTTCTTTCCCTACATCCCCTTTGGTAATGCAATGTGCATTGTAAGAGTTTCTGCAACGCAGCACACCTTTTCAATATAATCACATCTTGGCTAGATCAATAAACATTTATGAGGTGAAAAGTAAAAGTAAGGCAAACTGATGATTTTCAGCAAGAAAAGAAAAGGGAGAGCTGAGATAAGGAAAACAGAAAGTGAGATAAACAATCTATTAGATAATAAGCCTAAAGTTTGACTTATAAGGATATAAATAACACATTCTGAACATCCTTTTCTATGCTCCCAGTAGATTTGGGGCATTAAACTCTTGTCGATCCACCTACACAACTCTGTATTTCTTTCTGTCTCGAGAGTAGCATGGCTTGGATTATACAGCAACTAGATACAAGCTGTAAAATGACCTGTTCATACCTAAACTTTGAATAAGGAAATCAGGCTATGTCTACAGTACAGGAAGAACAGCGCTAACTATGCCACTGTAGCACTATAGCGTCAATGCTTCCTACAGCGAGAGAAAAGGTTTTTCCATTGATGTAGATAACCCACCTTCCCAAGCAGCAGTAGCTGGAAGCATTCTTCCATTGACCTAGACTCCATTGACCTAGGGATGAGGTCAGTAGAGCCTGGGGGGGCCAGATGTCCCAATTTTATAGGGATGGTCCTGATATTTGGGGCTTTGTTTTATATAGGCGCCTATTACCCCCCCCCCCCCCCCCCACCGACCTGATCTTTCACACTTGCAATCTGGTCATCCTAGTAGAGCTAGAGTGCTCGGGGGCTATGAAAAATTCACACCCTTGAACACCGTAGCTATATCAACCCAACTTTTGAGGGTAGACCAGGCTTCAGACAAATCAGAAATGGGAAACATCTATTCGAGGTCCAATCCTGTCTGCCTGCCTGGTGCTGCTGCAAGACAGTTCCCTTCACAATGTTTTCTAATATCTGGCCAAATCCATTTGTCAATGTCACAAGTGATGGGGCCTCCTCTCCCATTTGCCATCAGGCCAATCTCACTTCCCTACCCATTCATGATCAAATACTACTATTATTATTATTATTTTATTATTTGTATTCCCATATCTCCTAGGAGCCCTAGTCATGGACCTAGCCTGTTGCACCAGGTGCTGTAGAAACACAGAACAAAAAGACAGTCGTGCCCCAAAGAACTGAAACAAGAGACAACAGAGAGACAGACAGATAGTGAAGTACAAGGAAACAGTATTGGTCAGCCTGAGAGGAGTGGTCTCAGCACACCACCAGCCTAACCATTGTCCATTTTTTGTAGGCATCATGGCAAAGGAGAGTTTGAAGGAGGAATCTGAAGGAAGATGAAGAGGCAGCTTTGCAGGTGTTTATGGGGAGCGCCTCCCAAGCGCAAGGGACAGAATGGGAGGTTCTTGTTTGAAAATGTAACAAGGGAACAACAATGGAAGCTGACACCATGGGCTGATCAGGAGTCAACATTTCAATAGTGAATGAGAGATAATTAGGGTGGGGATAGGTCTTGAAGGGCCTTGGAAGTGAAGCCACGCAGCTTACGTATGATCCAACAGAGAAAGGGGAGCCAGCGGAGCGACACAAAGTGATGGGCTAGGAGAATCATCTTTGCAGCATTCTGAATGGATATGAGTGAGGCAAGATTGCATTTGTCAAGGCCAGAGAAAGGAGTGTTGCAGTAACCGAGACGCAATATGACTAGAGTCTGGGAAAGAGTTTTAGCTGTGTGGATGGATAAGAAAGGCCTTATGTCAGAGACGGTATACAGAAAGAATTGGCAAGATTTACACATAGCCTGACACAAGTTCCCTGTGACAACTGCAACAATTGCAAATGTAGTGATGTGTTTAAGCTGTCTCTTAAATGATACAAGGCTAAGCAATGTCTCTTTTCTCTTGAATTTATCTCCCCAACTGCCTTCTTTCCCCTCCCCCCTCATCCCCTTCCTGGGTCTCTTCTCCCCTGAGCATGCTGTCCAGGATGCTTTTCTCCCCCATTTCCCCTGTGCCTGATTCCCTTCTCTCACTGGTGGCTTCAGTCCCTGAGATGGCTCCTGTTTCCTCTCCTTCTCCTCATTTGGAGCTGCTTTTACAAGCTCTTCATCAGTGAGCTGTGGCTGGAAACAAAGAGCTGGCATCACATGGTTAGCCAACTCTCCATCAGCCGCCAGGAAATACTCCACAGATCACACTTGGAAAATCATGTTTAGTAGATTCTATCACGCAGTGGGGGAGGATTTGTTGCCTATTTGTTTAGGAGACTTGAAGTCAGGACATGCCACTGATTTTGCTGCGCATGCTTGAGCAAGTCCTTCAGCTCTCTGTGCCTCAGTTTCTCCATCCATAAAACTGGGGAAAACAACATTTATCTGCCTTCTGGCAGGGTTCAAAGGTTTGATTCGTTAATGTCTATCAAGTATCTGGGAGATCCTCAGATAAAAGGTGCTGTGTCAGTACAAAGTTTGCATGCAATCTTTATAAGATCACTAATGGTTTTATTTCTAAAGAGCTGCAAATGCCGGGATACTTGACATGTTCCACAAACAAACAATTTCAAAAGCTTTGCTGTCCCAGAGATGGTGTTATCTTTGTATTTCAGCACAAAGTTTACTGTTTTGCGACAGTTTAATTTTAGTTGTTATCGTACAATCAATGTTTTATTAGGGTAATCTGCCAGAGTCACATAATGTGGACGATCCCCAAAATATTTCTGAGATAAGGAAATGGTTGAGCTGATTCACAGCTTTATCATGTGTGTGTCAGTCAGCTGTACTTTGCCTATTCCTCCCCAGTCCTAGTGCTGGCTAGTGCACCTCTCTATATTCTGGTGACTGCCATTCCAGCAATCCATGCAGCACACGATTTCATCCAGTAGAATTCATAACATCTTCTTCCCTCATTTTGGATGTGGACTGTAATTTGGGGTGACTCCGTTTTTCAGCTTTCCAATTTTAGCTATCTGGAAGCCTGATTTTCACAGGGGCTGAGCACCTGCAGCTCCCATGGACTCCAAATGGAAGCAGATGTGCTCCATCACTCTGCAGATCAGGCCCTATGGGTTTCATGTTGGAGGCATCCCAGAATGGCAGCATCTAAGATTAGATACCCCTTTTAAAAATACTAGCCTAAGTAAACAGCCACCGAGCTCATGCAACCCAGCTCATGTTCATAGAATCATAGAAGATTAGGGTTGGAAGGGACCTCAGGAGGTCAGCTAGTCCAACCCCCTGCTCAAAGCAGGACCAACATCAGCTAAATCATCTCAGCCAGGGCTTTGTCAAGCTGGGCCTTAAAAACCTCTAGGGTGGAGATTTCACCAACTCTCTAGGTAACCCATTCCAGTGCTTCACCACCCTCCTAGTAAAATTTTTTTCCTAATATCCAGCCTAGACCACCCACACTGTAAGTTGAGGCCATTGCTCCTAGTTCTGTCATCTACCACCACTGAGAACAAACCAGAGCCATCTTCTTTGGAACCCCCACTTCAAGTATTTGAAGGCTGCTATCAAATCCCCCCTCACTCTTCTCTTCTGCAGACTAAACAAGCCTAGTTCCCGCAGCCTTGCCTCATAAGCCATGTGCTCCAGCTCCCTAATCATTTCCGTTGCCCTCCGTTGGACTCTCTCCCATTTGTCCACGTGCTTCCTGCAGTGGGGGCCCCAAAATTGGACACAATACTCCAAACATGGCCTCACCAGTGCTGAATAGAGGGGAATAATCACTTTCCTCGATCTGCTGGCAATGCTCCTATTAATGCAACCCAATATGCTATTAACCTTCTTGGCAACAAGGGCACACTGTTGACTCATATCCAGCTTCTTGTCCACTGTAAACCTCAGGTCATTTTCTGCAGAACTGCTGCTTAGCCAGTTGGTCCCCAGTCTGTAGGAGGGCATATGATTCTTCCGTCCTGAATGCAGGACTTGCACTTCCCCTTGTTGAACCTCTTCGGATTTCTTTTGGCCCAATCCTTTAATTTGTCTAGGTCACTCTGTATCCTATCTCTACCCTCCAGCGCATCTATCACTCCCCCCATTTTAGTGTCATCTGCAAACTAGCTGAGGGTGCAATCCACCCCATGATCCCTGGGGCATTCCGCTTGATACCCACTGCCAATTAGACATCGAGCTGTTGATCACTACCCATTGAGCCCAATGATATAGCCCGCTTTCTATCTATAGTCCATTCATCCAACTGATACTTCTTTAACTTGCTGGCAAGAATACTGTGGGAGATTATATCAAATGCTTTGCTAAGGTCAAGGTATAACATGTCCACCCTTTCCCCACACAGAGCCAGTTATATCATCATAGAAGGCAATCAGGTTAGTCAGGCGTGACTTGCCCTTGGTGAATCCATGCTGACTGTTCCTGATCACCTTCCTCTCCTCCAAGTGCTTTCCTTGTGGATATGCTCCATGATATTTCTGGGGACTGAGGTGAGGCTGACTGGTCTGTAGCTCCCCGGATCCTTTTTCTTCCCTTTTTTGAAGATTGGCACTATATTTGTCTTTTTCCAATTGTCTGGGACCTCCCCCAATTGCCATGAGTTTTAAAAGATAATGGCCTATGGCTCTACAATCACATCAGCCAACTCCCTCAGCACCCTCAGATGTGTTGCATCTAGCCCCATGGACTTGTGCGTGTCCAGCTTTTCTAAATTGTCCTGAATCTGCTCTTTCACCACTAAGAGCTGCTTACCTCCTCCCCGTACTGTGCTGACCAGTGTATTAATCTGGGAGCTGACCTTGTCTCTGAAGACAGAGGCAAAAAAAGCATTGAGTACTTCAGATTTTTCCACACCATCTGTCACTGGGTTTTCCCCTCCTCATTCAGTAAGGGGCCCACACTTTCCCTGACCTTCTTCTTGTTGCTAACATACCTGTAGAAACCCTTCTTGTTCCCCTTCACATCCCTTACTAGTTACAACTCCAATTGTGCTTTGGCCTTCCTGATTTCACTTCTGAATGCTCAAGCAGTATTTTTATACTCCTCTCTAGTCATCTGTCCAAGTTTCCACTTCTTGTGAGTTTCTTTTTTGTGTTTAAGCTCTCTGAAGATTTCTCTGTTAAGCCAATCTGGTCGCCTGCCATATTTGCTATTCTTTCTGCACATGGTTATAGTTTGTTCCTGCGCCTTCAATAAGGTTTCTTTAAGATACAGCCAGCTCTCCTGGACTCCTTTCCCACTCATATTAGCCTCCCAGGGGATCCTGCCCATCAGTTCCCTGAGGGAGTCAAAGTCTGTTTTTCTGAAGTCCAGGGTCCATATTCTGCTGCTCTCCTTCCTTCTTTTTGTCAGGATCCTGAACTCGACCATCTCATGGTCACTGCTGCCCAGGTTTCCATCCACTTTTTCCCCTACCAATACTTCCCTGTTTGTGAGCAGCAGGTCAAGAGGAGCTCGGCTCCTAGTTGGTTCCTCCAGCACTTGCACCAGGAAGTTGTCCCCAACACTCTCCAAACTGATCCTGGATTGTCTGCGTTATGTAAGTGTACACAGCATACTGCATTATGATGGTTATAACTGGGCTGGAAACCTACCCACATTGAAGTCCATGAGAGTTTTCACATTTACATCAGTGGAGACAGGCTTTCACCCCTGGAGTACAGTAAAATAGGATGACAAGGATAAAGATACAAGAGAAAATATAGCCATCCTTTCCTGTTGCATTCTCACTGGCCATGGACCTAATCCTGCAAGCTACTGAGTACCCTCAAGTCCTGCTGATGCCCATGGAGTAAAAGTGTTCAGCCCTTCCCAGAATCAACCCCCATGCATGCACATTGCCTCTTTCTACTCTATATCCTCTTGCAAATTGGCTTTGGGTTTATGTGATTTGCCCTTCTCCCAGAAATAACCATCCCGCCTATTACTGCAGCTTCACCCAAGTGTCATCCATGTCCCTGCAATGTAAAATTACAACAGGTACTTGGCAAACTGAGGACCCCTGGATTTGCACACCAGGCTTGAAGGGAGTTCCCTGCATGCCCCAGGACAGAATGTGGCTGCATTATTTCAACAGGGCTCAGTCACACGATGGGCCAGATCCAGTGCTAACTTGGGCTTCTGCAAACACCTATGCAGGTGTTAACCTTATTGCACATACAGCCCCTTTGAGCAAAATGGGTTACTCCTCTGCATAAACTAAGCACCTGCATAAGTGTTTGCAGGATCAGCCCTTCACCTCAAGCAGTTCCATACATCCCAATGGGTTAGAGATCAGTGAGGAATCTGGCTGAGTTATTTTAGAGAGACAATCCACAAAGCATTTCCAGTTAAAATACAATGAGCAAGTGCCCAGTCACTAGATCTGTTACCTGTTATCTTATTTCTATAATTGCAGGCCTCATTCCTGCGCCACTGAAAATGATGATTACCATTGCCTGAAATGGGAGCAGGGTCAGGCACCCTGTGATCAAAGTGTTTAAACGATCACTTCTCTGCCTTGCAATTGCCAAAGCACTCTCACACCATCAGTGTTGCTCTGGAGACAGAAGGTTAAATCAAGGCATCAAAGGCCAAATTCGTCGTGGTGTAATTCCATTGGCGTTGGCCCTTTAGGATTTTCGAATTCATCTTTAAGCTGTTCCTCAATTCACTATGAAGGATAATAATCCTCGGCAGATTTTCAATATAATCCTGCAGACGGCTATTAACCATTGATCCGATCATTCCTTCCCTTTATTGCCTATCACTCGCCAATCCTGGCAACTGCAGAAATCATTCTGAGCAGAATGTGATACCATGATATGCAACACATGCAGATTTTGGCAATTCCTTTGCGGTGCTTGCAATCGTTTGAAACTGGTTTCTTTGGCGGGAACATGCTAGGCAGTCGGGTCAGTGGGGCTCAGCTGCATTTGCAAAAAGGAATGGATGCACCAACTGTGAGCTAGTGCAGGGAGAGGTGAATTGCAGCACAGGTGAAGATTTCTGCCATTCAGGGAGGGCAGGTGATGCCTCCCCACAGCCTGACCCTGGGTGTTCTGGCAAGCAAGAGTAGCATTCATTTTCATCAGGGACTCCTTAAGAGGATACAGGATGCCCCTTCCAGGGCCAGAGTTGCCCAATTCTGGGAATGTGTTGGCACAATCTCCCCACAGGTCCTTCTGTCATTTGTGCCCTGTAATGTTTACTTGTAATATATTATTCACCCACTAGATGTCGCTCTGTGCTGTAAACAGTTCCAAGCATGTTGAGGTCCCTGATACACTCAAGAGACAAAACTGGAACTCAAGCAGTGTAGAAACTTGTTTGTTGGTGTCTGTAGCTGTTATCTTTAATAGCTCTTCCTCTTTAAGAACATCTGTGATTTTCTACATGCCCTTTACCTGGGTCTGGATTAATGGAAGCCAATAAAAGCCATGAGTCGATGCCAAATGTGGGCCCAGTTCTTTCAGGTATAGATTCTCCTGAGATGTGTAAATCCAACTGACCTAAATAAGGTTGTGTGCATTTAGCAACTTTCAAGACTGGACCTTTTGTTTAGATAAATAATCCTTTTTAGAAGGAAAATGCATGACACATTTTCTTCATCTCTCATTCAGTTTTATCTCTAACTATAAGTCAGCTGATAGTTTCAATATGGAACGTCTTAGTACCATAGTCACCCATGAATATCTTTTTGCAGATATGCAGCTGTACAGACTCAGAGATTAAAATTCATTCTCTCCAAGATAAAAACACCTAGAAATAATTCAAGACAATGAAACCAGTTTTCAACATGTCAGACATTTCCCATTGTTAACAAAGAGAAGATCTAAGAATAGTAAAGTCAGAGGGATAATTCCTCTCTTATATTAGGTCAGATTGATTGAATTTATGACAGAGACATTTTTATTACTTTTTGTCCTTAAGCCACATTTTCAAGGAGGCCTTGTCTAATATGGCCCAGGCTGTGTTTTGAGTCCTGAACTCTCAGATAAGCAGTTTCTTCAAGTTCATATATTAAGAAAATTGCCTTTCTGAATCAAAAGTTATTCTTATCAAGTAGTCAGGGCCCAAATCCTAATAGCTGATTGACTACCAGAAACAGTTACATCTTTCTAAAAGAGACTGGCTTTATTTTCAAAGAGGAAAACAATTGTTATTTTTACAGAACCAATTTCTTTTGTATGAAATGTGTTGTAATGTTTTCATATATTTTCATTTGCTGCCGAGTTGCAGAATTATCTAGAGAGATTAAAAATAAGGCTAATCTATTAATTTCTCTCTAGCTTTATTTAATAACAGGCTGGATGGTTCGCTCAAGATGAGTAGTGGGTAAGAGTAATGCTTTTATCTGTGTTTGTTAATGACTAGCCCTATATACTATGGAATGTACGGCACCCTTGTAAATTCCATCAATGGGATGACAAATGGACACCTACAAGAGAATATAATAATCTGTGTATTTCTGTTAAATTTCTGGAAAACAGTATATTCTTCTCTTCAACCACCTCTAGTTTGATATTACAATGCTCAGTAGAAGATTATATAGGTGCAAAATTAGCAAAGCAAGAGGACAGAGGTTTACATTAAAAAAAATGAAGGCCCAGTGGTGCACCTACATGCATCTGCATTATTGTTATTATTGGTAATACAGTAGCACCTATATGTTCCAACTAAGACTGTGCAAAACATTTTTTTTTAAATCACATAGTAAGATACAGTCTCTTTCCTGAAAAACTTGCAATTGAAATAGATAAGAGAGGCAACAATGGAAGACTGGAAGTATTGTCAACCCTATTCTACAGGTGGGAAACTGAAGCAGAGCAATTAAAACCCAGATCTTCAGATGCATTTGGGTACCTAACTCCCCTTGAAATCAATGGTTCCATTGGGATCACTGATTTCAGTGAAAGTTAGGTGCCAATAACTTTGAGGATCTAGGCCTGATTGACTTGTCCAAGGTCACACAGAAGTCTTTGACAAAACCAAAAATAAGTCAGATCTCCTGAGTTGCAGTCCAGTGCTTTAACCTCAAGACCATCCTTCCTCCCTAACACATCTAGTATAGTTTCACATATCATCATAACTGCATGCACATCTAGGCATTTATATGCTTTAGCACACGTGCAGTGAAGGTAATTGCATAAGGAAATGCAGGCACCCAAATTCATGCACCTCGTGGATTTCTACCTCCGGAAAATTGACTCCTAATATCATGGGTAAGGAATGCTGAAATATTCAGAGTTTACAAAACAAGAGGAGTCTTATATAAGAAACTTCCTGAGTAGCTGAATTGTTGTGCTGACAGCTTTGCTGAAGTTGATGATGGCTCAAATGAAATGAGAATTCTCAGTGATTTTTATCTTCCAGACTTTTAGGATTTAGTCAGGGAGAATATTATGCTGTAATCTGAGGGCAGGCGTCTTTGAAATGGGGATTATTCTGGGGAATCTATAAAAGCCATGAGGAACACATTAATTGCTTCATTCCTAGGCAATTTTGCAAGCTTGGGAGAGGTAGTGGCTACTGATACAAGGGGGAGTCTGCTTCCTCTGCTTTTAGCAGTACAGGGGTTGCTGTGCCTCACATGCTTCCTCTTTCTGCATTTGGCCTTTGCACAGGGACAAAAAGCTGCCCTTACAGGCCAGTTTGAGAATCTCTTTGTGTAGGGGAATCCATGGCTATCATGGAGGTGGCAAAACTGGCTCTTACCATCCATACCCAATCTACCCCATAGCATACAGTATACTGTCAGAGGCAGCATGGGATGCAGATGGAGCATGTTGTGCTTTGGTGACCGTGGGCCAGTAGATTGGGTGAGGGGGCTGGTATAGCCAACGGAGGTTAGAGCAACCCTGAGGCTGCTCTAATTTATGCCAGTGGCTGAATCAGCTACCAGGATCAGGAGAGAGCAAAGGTGCCTTTAGTTATTCTTTGTATTGCAGTAGCACCTAAGAGACCCCTCTGTGCCGTACTCATACAGAACAATCAGTCCCTGTCCCAAAGAGCTTACAATCTAATCAGTTGATGAGACACGGATGGATACAACAAGCAGACATGGTAACAATGATATTCATGTAATAAGACAACTGTAAAGCAGCCTTTGTCATCCCTTCCCAGGGTCTTTTGCCAAGCACAAGGATTTGGCCCACTAAATAATGGCTTATTATTTTGCATATACACTGAGTATACCCTAGACCTGAACCCCTCTAACCCAAAACTCCACTTCCTCTGAAACTTGGTGGTGTCCTTAGGTGTGAATCACTTACTCATTAGTTCCCCAGTTATTCAGCCCACTGTTGGCCAAATGTTTTGCTGTTCCTATAGATTCAAAGCCCAGAAGGGACCACTGTGATCATCTAGTATGACCTTGTCTGTAGCAGAGGCTATAGAACTTCCTCAAAATAATTCCTTTGAAAAAAATAATCCTTTAAAAAAAATAATTCATTTAAAAAATATCCAATTTGATTTAAAAGTTGTCAGTGATGGAGAATCCATGATGACCCTCAGTTAATTACACTCAACTGTTAGAATTCTACACCCTATTTCCCGTCTGAATTTGTCTAGCTTCAGCTTCCAATCATTGGATCATTTTATATCTTTCTCTGCTAGATTGAAGAGCCCGTTATCAAATATTTGTACCCCATGTAGGTGCTTACAGACTGTGATCAAGTCACGCCTTAACTTTCTCTTCATTAAACTAAATAGATCGATCTCCTTGAGTCTATCACTACAACGCATATTTTCTAATCCTGTAATCATTCTCTTCTCTGAACCCTCTCCAATTTAGCAACATACTTCTTGAACTGTGAAAACAAGAACTGGAGGTGATATTCCAGCAAAAGTCACACCAGTACCAAATACAGAGGGAATATAAACTCTCTATTCCTACTCAAGATTCCCCTGTTTATGCATCCAAGGACTGCATGAGTCCCTTTGGTCACAGCATTGCTCTGGGAGATCATGTTCAACAGATTATTCACCATGATCCCCAAATTTTTATCAGTCACTACTTGCCAGGATAGAGTCCCCCTTCCTGTAAGTATTGCCTACGTTCTTTGTTCCTAGATACATACATATTGCTTGCAGCCAGTTTACCAAGTGATTCAGATCACTCTGTATCAATGACCTGACATCTTCATGATTTACCGCTTCCCCAATTTTTTGTTTTGTTTTGGTCATCTGCAAACTTTGTTTTTTTCCAGGTCACTGATAAAGATGTTATATAGCATATGGCCAAAAACTGATCCCTGTGGGACTCCACTTGATGATGATTACCAATTTATTAGTACATTTTGAGACTTATCACTTAGCCAGTTTTTAATCCATTTACTGTTGGCCATGTTAATTTTGTATCTTTCTAGTTTGTTATTCAAGTTTTCTTGACGTACCATGTCAAACACCTTACCAAATCTAAATATATTACATCACCACTATTACCTTTATCAACCAAATTTGTTATCTCATTACATATATTGGGTTAGTTTGACAGAACTACTTTCTATAAACCCATAGTGACTGAAATTAAGTATATTACATTACCCTCCATTAATTCTTTATTAATCAAGTCCTGTATCAGCCACTTCATGCCTAGAATCGACGCGAGACTGAAGGACCTATAATTACAGGGGTTGTCCCATTTACCTTTTTCAAACAGACACAACTTTAGATTTCTTCCAGTCTTCTGGAACTTCCCCAGTGTTCCAAGAGTTATTGAAAAATCAATATTAATGGTCCAGAGCGCATCTCAGCCAGCTCGTTTAGGTTGCAACACAACGTGCTTTATTTCTTAGAATATACAACAATTACATACAAGAACCCAAAAACAGAGAGAGAAACAGATGGGCTACATAGAATTGTACATGTATGTCAGGGAAGTGGCATTTGAATCAGACTTTCAGCCTGACTTAGATTTTAGCTGGAGTTTACAGTTTGGGTTCAAGGCCAGAGCTCAGTTTCACATTTGATAGCACACAGACCTTTGATCTTTTCTTATGAACTTTCAGCCCAAAGGAGTGGAAGATCTCATTAGATTCCAACCATCCTGAATGGCAGAAACCTTGCAAGATCCAGTGGCGTACCGATGGGGGCAGGGTGGGGGGATGGTCCCTGGGCGCTGGCCTGAGGCAGCGCCAGCCAGGCCCTTCAGAACCAAATGGGAGAGGGGTGGGGCTGACCCCAGGCAGGGGGAGAGGAAAAGGGAGGGGAGGTGGCCGCCATGCTTCTTGGGGCCAAGTACATGGGCCGGACCTGCAGGAGGATGGGGGCCCAGCCTTCCGGTGCCAGGAGCGAGTCCAGGCTCAGGCTGACACAAGACCGGGTTAGTACCCAGCCCCAGACAGCACAGCACTGCTACTGTCTGCTCCTCAGCTGCGCCCCCACAAGCAAAACCCCCTCCCAGCCATATCGCCAGCTATGTCTCACCCCCCCCTTCCCCCAAGAGCAGCATGCTCTTCCCTGGCCATGTGTCTCCCCTCCAGCAGTGTGGGCCCCCAGGCCACACTCTCTTCCCCCCCAGCAGCACAGGCTCCTCTCCGGTGAGAAAAAGGGAAGGACGCAAAAGCAAGCATTGGCCCCCGGGCGCCGGAGACCCACAGTACACCACTGGCAAGATCAGTTGTTCTCAGAGCTCTCCCCAATTTTGGGACAAAATCTCCCAACACAAATTGGATTTGTGAGACTTCAGGCTGCATCTAAACTGGAATATGGCCCACTTCTAGTTTAGGAGCCAAACAGGAAACAAACTAAAAGGGGGAGTTTGGTTCTGGGGATTCATATCCCAACTCAAACCCCCAATGCCCTGGGGCTCAGATTCAAGGATCAAAGGTTCTGATCCATCTCTAATATAGCTGATCTGCCCAGGGAGCTCTAAAAGAGCTTGTTAAATTTGAAATACCAACCATGCTGCATAAGAGGCAACCTTTTAAAAATAATGCTCCCCTTGAAAGATGTTATCGGCTTGGCTACAGACATGTCATGGCCAGGAACAGGTACTTCTTGGAACTGTTTAGACAAGAGATCAATCAGGGACCATAACTTAAAAAACATGTCACCTTTGGGACGATCCCCGGGGCCAGCCCTGAAATTGTCAGTGCAGTTAAACAATCACTAGAGAAGTAGGTATCTGTCCTTGTTAATTACTGAGGGAAACAATGCATGAGCCAACAAAACAAGGAGGAAGAAAGGCCAGGCTTTTCAGCACCAGACCTCAGCACTTTCCTAGCTAATCGATGTATGTGGGGAATCTACCTATGGGCCTGACCCCAAAGAAGGAATTGCCACATTGGATCAGAACCATGGTCCAGCTAGTTCAGTATCTTGTCTTTGACAATGACCAGTACCAGCTGCTTCAGAGAAAGATGCAAGAAATCCTGGACTTAACGGATAACCTGTTCCCCAGAAAGACTCCCACTGACTTTTCAGAGTGTTAGTCTCCATGCATATGTGTCAATAAACTTAAGGACTCATCTACACAGACCTGCACTGAGGATGATGGAGGTGTGAGATGCAGTGCACACTAAAGCGTTGCCACGTGTAGACCGTGCTAGCGTGAGTTTAAAGGTGCCTAGTTCACATTAATGGGCAGACAAGCCCTAAGATTCACTAGTGCAGCCAAAATGCTTCTTTGCAGTTAATCCCAACCTATTTGATTTATAAAACTGGCTGGAAATCTGGTCAGAATAGGCTCTGCAGAGAGGTTTCAGGCACTACTGTTCCAGAGCTGAGTGGAGATAGAACAAAAACAACCTCCTTTGTGTGTTGTCAGTTCTGGATCTGGGCAAATAATTCATAATAAATCATATATTTGACTCATTTCCTATCTTTTCCCTTCACTAGTTATCTGTGGAAAGAGCCAATTTTCTTGAATTTATTTGTTGTTCAAAATTAGTCACCAAAAAAATTCTGCAAATAATTGCAGCTCATTCACAAACAGTTCTTTCAGAATATTAAGGATTGAAATTTAAGCTGTTTTGACTGGACATATAGATCACATGATCTGACTGGATCAGCATAATTTGAAGATTTAGAATCAGGTTCCTGGTGTGAACAGTCATGATTATGAATTTGAAATTCACTTCATGCGAATTATCTGAAATTCTTGCTGAAAATTCTCTCTTCCTGAAACGTTCCTCCCAGTAAACCTACCTGTTAGAATACTCATAGAAAGTGAACACAAAAGGAACTCAAACATAATCAACACATATCTGTTCAAATACATTGGGAAGAAGATTCACAGGAATTTAAGATCATTCACCCACCTCCAGGAATATCCATTTTTGTTCCCATATGGGAGAGAGAAAGTGCAGTTTCCTGAATATAAAAAATGGTGGTAGAAAAAGCGACATGAACTTTTAAAACCTCAAGAAATGTCTGATTTAAATTTGGGGAAAGGATTTAGGTGGGTTTTTATTTTATCTTCACTAGTTGGTATTTGACCATCTAGGTGGACCAATCTGATGAGTGTGGTATAGAATACAAGATAGATGACTAACTCCTTGGAACTCTTGCTTTGTTTTTTTATCGCAGATGTGCTTAATTTGCACTTGGTTAATCTTTGGCATCTTTATTTGTGGGTTTGGCATGGTTAAACACACTTGTAGTGCATCTCCCTATTCTGATTTCTCCATCTAGATCCATTTGCTTCCTGAGAATCAGCTACATGAATAAAAAATTAATTGTATACTTAATTTATCTTAATTTCTTCAGGCTGTTAATTAATATATTCTGTGCCACTCATTTCCTTGATACATATGTCGGAGAGTCTTCCTGCAATGCATATGCTATAGAGAGCAAATTCCCATAGGAAACAGTCTATTCTTTTGATTATTGAAACACTGCTACAGCAAATATACTTTAAAATATTGGATCAAATCCTGCGACCCTTCCACAGGCTTCCTTGGGAGGTTTGACCAATTTTAGTACTCCAGTATGTGGCCAACAGCATAACATTTATTCTCCAAAGAAGTACTGGTGTGCCTTCAGGGGGGAAGGGAGAGATTTAGGAGTCAGACATTGTGTCTTTCACGCTCACTATCCCCCACCAAATTTGAAAGCACTTTACCAGCTGTAGGCCAAATTCTGCTGACCTTACTGGTCAATGAGAGCTTTGCTTGAAGGAGGACTGCAGTGTTTGACCCATTGGACCAGATTTTCAAAAGAGCTTACAATCGTATAGTGAGCCACGCAAGTTTGAGGGAATTCAGCCATCCTGTAGGCACCAAAATAAGGGGCCAAATTTCCAAAAGACCTTTATCATGTTGGATGCTGAGCATTTTTTAAAAAGCGGCCCCAACTGTGGGTCCTGACCCTTTGACAATCTAGCTCACCATCTATACATTCAAGAGTCACCTTGCTTGTCACTGAAATGCAGCCACCTCCGCATGTGTGTGTGACAGGCAAGCAGAAGTGTGTAATGGCGGGACGGGGGAATTTTGACCAAGGACATAGGGGTTAGGAAAAACACCATGGGTTCCTTAATTCTTAAAGAAAGCAGAGAGAATTTCACCTTAAAAGTCACATCCACAAGACTTACAGTAAAATTCAATCTAAAACTTCCCTGGGGGAAGGATAATGGGCCTGAGCAGACTGCTTGACTATCTATCCAGGTGCTTCTGTGCCCCCAACACGGTAGTATCCAAGTGCGTCAAAGACATTGGTGATTCTGCCAGGATTCAGACATAGGTTCCAGTGAATCCAATTATCTCAGCCCTGATGCTTCAACCGCTAAGCCACCCATGGCATGTTAGTCATTTAATAAGGCCGATCGATGAGTGATGTATTCATCATTTTAGAGGAGATAAACAAGCCATTAAAAATGTTTGCGAACGGCTGGAGAATAAATTAGAGAACATTATTAGACACCATCGTGTCCCTGGAGGCTGGCATTAATACACTAAGAGCCAGATTCTCCTCTCGCTTACGCTGATGTAAATTAGGAGGGACTCAACTGAAGTCAATGGATCTATACCTGTATAAAACGGATGTACAAAGGGGGAGAATCAGGCCTTTTAAATGCATCCCCTGTCTAACCTGGAGTGTTTACAGAGAATTAGGCTTTACCCTCACTCCCTGTGCACTGGGGTTCTGTGTAAAATCTGTGGTGAGAACGAGAGGATCTTTCCAGGACATTAAAGATGAATTCATTCGTTACAAGGGCATCACTGAGTGTTCTTTCCTTCTTTGCTTCTGGTTCTTTTAAATGACATGCCAGGGAAGTTCTGGAAACCAGTCAAACATTGGTATCAGTGAACCAAATTCTGATATCATCAACACCAATTTAACAGGAATTATTCCAGAATGAGATCAATATAACTGAGATCAGAATCTGAACCCATACATTTTTATGCTGGATGTAGTTGTAGAATTTTAAATTAATTTGATGGTGCTGGAAGGCACCAGGCAGAGTCCTGAAGACTGAAGTCCTCCATCTACAGCACAGCAGTAGCAGTGCAAGCTTCCCTCCCAGACCATCCAGCAGCAAACATACTATGCCCCACATCCATGGGCATCAGCCCTGAACTGGAGGGACCAACTGTAGAGATGAGAAGGTAGTTTACTTGCTATGTCCTTACGGACGGTCATACACCCTTCAGACAAGACTTCCATGAAGGGCAACAAATCAGAAGCAATCTGTGGTAGATTTTCAATATGCTACTGTGTAACAGAATTTTGCAGCAGTATAAGGACAAGCAATGCTACAGCAGATTTGTCTAATCTCCGCCCTCACCAGTTGCTGCTATAACAGAAAATATGGTAATGTAGACAGAGCGAGAGCATCAGTATACAGTAGCATGACCAGTTAAGTGATCAGTAATGTTCAGTTACATATCAGGCTGTGGGTAGGGGACATACAGAAACCAGCATAGCCGACAATGGCAAGACTTGCAAGAAGGTGATAAGTACCAAGTACCAGATAAATACCAGAACAGTAGCCCTCTTCTTTCCCCTCTCAATATCATACATCCCAATTCTGTGACATGCCTGATCTCCCATGCACAAGGATGCAGGAGTACCAAGGTTGTTCTAGAGGCTCCAAGGTTACTGCTGCACCTTCTCTGGGCATTGCACAGTAACTGATCAGTAATAGGGCTGGCCGGAAAACCAGAATTCCATTTCATGAAGAATTCCAAGACAACAACCCAGACCCACCCCCGAATAGCCAATGGCCAGGGCGTTCCTCTGGGAGGTGGGAACATAGGCTCAAGTCCCTACTCTGCCTGATTCAGAGCAAGACTCAAACCTCAATCTCCAAAATCCCAGGTGAGTGCCCTAACCACTAGGCTAATGCCAGTCTCTCTGAAGCTCTTCTGTTGGAGCCATTCCACTTGGTATAAATAATACTCATTGGGCCAGAGAGAGCCGAACTCTATAGCCTGGTGGTGAGTGCACTAATATCAACTGGCTATTCTGGGGTGGGTCTCTCTGTCTCTTTCTCACTCTATGAAAATTTCATCAAAACTGATATGTTTTTGCAAACAGTTTGGTTTTAACATATTGGTATTTTCTGACAAAACGAGTAAAAAATTTCCAATCAATCCTATTCAGAAGTCAAGTGTGTCATGCCAATACTGACATTGCATCCGCTCATTTGCATAGTCATGCCCATAGTTGTAATACAATCCCTATCCTTAGTTCCCTTAAACATTCATCAAGTATAGAGCCATGTTCTCAAGACAACTGAGCTGCATGTGTGTCACTAAAAGCAGAATTTGGGTCACTATTGAACAAAGCAAGAAAGAACACACCACAATTACTGACTTTCTTGAAGCAGCCTGCACATCTGTGTGTGTTTATCTGCACATCTGGCTATTACAAGGACGGACTGTAGGTGCCCTAAATTGCAAGATTCAGAAAGAAGGGAAACTGTGATCTGGGCACAGATAACTTAGTCTCTAAACTCCACACCAAGAGTGAATTATACATCAGTACTAATAAATACAGAGCATTTTGATTTGAATGATTTCAGGAAGTGAATGGCTGCTGGCACAAAACCTATTTCATGAGAACTTAACAGGGGAGTAATTTAATGGAGCTAGGATAAAATGCATTCACCCAGAACTCAGATTTAAAAGAAATCGCTTTTTTCTGAATTATTGGTTAAGAGTTTAAATAAGGAAAATTCATTTGGCTACACTTTTTTGCATACTTTCCCTGATCAGTGCGCTAATTAACTCAGAACTATTTAGGTGAAAAGCTTTGGCCTTTTCTCCTCCTGCCCCAAGTAGCAGGTTCTTTCGAAAAATTAATTATTGATTTTCTTTTCAAGTCTAACTTGTGCAGACTTTGGGCCATTTTCAGCCCTGGAATAAGCAGTTGCAATTCCCACTGCAGTCAGTGTATGTTATCCTGCTTAAAACTCCCTCTGGTCTTTAAGTGGTGGCTCTTGAGTAAGGACTTTGGTTGTAATCAAATAATTGATGAGGTTTTGTTGTCATTATTTGCTAAGGGCTGGATTGTCACTGCCCTAACTAAGCAGTAGTGGGAATCCCCACTTACTCCTCTATTTGACCCTGCTCAGATTATAGACAGGTATCAGTGAGGAGTGCGAGAGCTACTCACCCAATAATGCGGCAGCAAATTCGGCAGCACTGGATCGATTCTCCGGGATCAATTGAGCGGAAGTGAAGACCTGCTTGATCAATCCGAAAGTCAATTCAATAAATCCATCCCCGGAAAAACAGCAGTGCTGTATCAACAGGAGAGCATTTCCCATCAGTGCAGTGTAATGGGGATGCCACGCTAATTAGAATTTAGGAAGTCAATGGGAGATATGCAAGCTACATAGAGTACTGTACTACCTCAGAGAGAACTTAGGAAACTAACCCCACCCCAGCTCCTTAGCATTCACAGAAGGTGTGCAGCCTGTTCCCACCCCTACCCCACTCCCTGCCCCAGGGCATCTGCCTGTTCTGCAAAGCAAAACAGAGATGGGGAGACTCGCAGAGATGGGGTGACTAGGGACTCAGTTCATCGGATTAATTGCTGGCCATGAAAGCTTCATCCAGCTACTTCTACAGAGGACTACAGCCTGTATTGCTTAAAACAGCTTTAATGGGGAATTCTCAAGACTGGCTAGTATACAAGAAAGAATTATTTGAAATTTAGATGGCTTGTGCTTGGCACTACAATGGTGGTCTTCCCTCGATACACCAAAAAAGTCCTTCAGGCAAGGTTGAGGGCATAATATCTTGTATTGGACCAACTTCCGTTGGTGAAAGACACATGCTTTCGAACCACCCAGAGCTCTTCTTCAGGTTCAATACAAGACATTGCCTCACTCACCTTGTCTCTCTAATAGCCTGGGATCAACACAACTACAATGCTGCAAATTTCAGGTAATGAGTAATCAACCCAAGCTGATTTATTCTTCTCTCATTTTTACTGTTATTTATCAAGTGTGCGAGGACCTACAACAAAGAGTAACCATCTAGAAGAGCTTGCAGTTTAAGTAGATGGGGGCTGGAGGACAGGGGAGTAAAATACATGCAATATGATTAAGGTAAGGTGTGGCAGGTCTTGTTAATTCCAATTTCAAAGTCTGAGCTTCCTCCCCAGACTGGAAGGGGGGATTGGATCTGGGGTTCTGCTTCTGGTTCATCTTGAATAGGAAATACTGCTGCACATTTTCTCTTTTCTATAACTTTTCAAACCCTTATAAGTTCTACCTGCCATTCTCACAACTGTCTTGTAAACTCAGAAAGTTAGCTGAAAGGTGGTGTCACTACAGTTTAGGAGCAAAACGACAGGACGGAGACAGGCCGAGTGTAATATAAATAAAGGCAGTGTGATCTAATTGTCATTACATTACACTCAGGTTGTTCCCGTCTCTTGACTTTTCTCTCTCCCCATCACAAAAAACCCCAATGATAATTATTAACAATTAGGCTAAATTTTCAGCCAAGCAGGTTTTCCTTTAGGCCAGTACAATTTGCACCCATAACATTTGAGTGTATAATTAACTTTGCCATCATCAAATGAATTTCAGGTGCAAATCAGAGTTTTTGTGCCTCAGACTGCCTGTTTGCCCACAGTTCTGCATAATCACAAGAGATGGCACAAAAACATTTCGCAATAAAACTGGGCTCCATCAGCTGAGAAGATAAAATTACATTTCATCCCATGAGGCAGTGCAAGTTCAATGTGCCATGACTTAGCTTGTCTGAGTCAAAACAGCTGACTATCCACAGGAGCAGAATAGTTGGATATAAATGTGCTCATTGCACCGGAGTGCTCTAGAAATGGGGTTTCTTCAAGATCTCCATTATTTCCCTTTACTTTCCTTATTTCTTAAAGAGACGCGGTCAAGACAAGGGAAAAACAAAAATTCCTACCCTGTGTTACCAATACTACCCAACGTCATCCAAACAGAGTATTTTAAAAGCCTCATTTGCTGTTTATTCATTGTTTGCATTTCACAGGGAAACTGCTGTGTTCAATTTCACTTCCTGTTTCTCATCACTCATCAGTTTTACTCATCGGTTCACCTGCATCAGATCTGCATCAAAGTGGGGTCCATGCATTTCCTTTTAACACAGACAGAGGCTGTGCCAGTTGTTTCTCGTTAGACTGTTGAAGAGCAGCTTTCACATGCACATGAGCACTGGTAAATTCTCTTTCCCCTTTTCTTTCCTTTTGTTTTACAATCCTTCCATTCTGAGCCTAAACCTACTTGACAATTGCCACGTAACTGTTCAAATTAGGGCCAATTGTTCCCTGTGGAAAAGGAAGTGGTGGGAATTTACTAGAGCCAGGTGGGAAGTATTGGTCTCATTTGCCTATAAGAAGCCCTCCGCACATGCTCCGGGGTTGAAGGGCAAGACAGCTTGAGAGAACAGGGCCTGGAGAATTGCTTTATTTACAGCATTATCGCTCTGTAGGAATATCCCACAGTGTTAGAATTCGCTTAGGCAAGCTCCTGAGATGGCTGAAGAGCAGTAAGGTGGCCAGCAAGGGGACTCATGGGAACATGCCTCCATTGGTGCTATAGGATCAGGAAGGAAGGGGTGGGCCAGAAGGAGACAAGAGGCCCCTGAGCAGATGGTCTTGGCTTTCAACTAACCTCTGAGGATGTTCAAGTCCTTCTGGCCAAGTCCCCTCTTGGTTTCTCCAAGAAGGGGACTGGGAGCAAACATAACTCTCCACCTCAGGAACATCATGAAGAAAATGCCATCATTGCAATTTCCATGCATTTCCTCTTTACACTGTGAACTCCTGAATGCTCTTTGTGTTACACATGTGTAAAGTGCCAAGGACAACAGGGCCCTAATCTCTGAATGCAGCCTCCAAGCATTGCCATGATATAAAAAATAAATATCTCCAGCTCCAATGCAAGATTAATCTCCCTCTGCTTTTCTTCTAGTCGCCGCTGCCTCTCTATGCCCAAAAGTGGCATTTTCGTTCCAACCCTCTACTCTTCCCCTCTCCCACTACCTATAATGGAGATTCAAACAAAAACATCTACCTTGTGTTCTACTGCAATGTAAACTTACATTGAATCTTTGCTTTTATTCTTGACTTACAGCCACCGTGCAGTAGCTTCTCCTATTTGTCGATTTCTCCATCTGCTCTTTAGTACTTTATATGGAATCTTCTATTTTTTCCAGTATGTGGCCAGTCCTTAAAACTGTTATTACTCCATTATATCACCATAGCTGATTCGAAGTAATTTTCTAGAAGTTCAGTTCAGTCCTCTGCTTGCCTAAGGAGATATAAAAATTTACACCGATTATAAAATTGAGAATAAAGGCTGATTGCAGCAGGTAAAGACAATAATGTGCTGTAATGTTAACTAGCTCAATCACATTGCATTTCTATTTAAAGAAGATTTGTCTGATTGTCAACAGGGTGGTGATTTAAATTCCTGCTAAAATTACCGCCATAAAAGTAACAGCATTTTATGACATTAGTACAGAGAAATAGTTCTGTACATTTTGGACTTTTATGCCTGTTGCCAGTGGTGAGCAATCTATTAATTATTACGCCAGATTGATCTGCTGAGAGAGGCAGCAAATTTAATACCTAAAAAAAATTTAAAAACCCCAGCAAACTCAATGTCAGAGTTGGGAACAGAATCCAGGCGCACATGGGACTGTTCTCATGGCAGACATGAAATAGAGAGGAAGAAAGCTCCATGGTTAGGGTGCTAGTGCAAGACATGGGAGACCCCACTTCATTTACTCTTTCACAGACTATCTGTGCCACACCTTGCACAAGCCTTTCTGTGCGTTTCCCATCTGTAAAATTGGGATAACACCACCTTTGTGAGGTAGGGGGAAGTATTATGAGGATAAAAACACTAAAGATTGCTAGATGCTCAGAGACTACAGTGAAGGGGGTCATAAAGGTACCTAAAATAGATAGAACATAATTTCCATTGATGTCAATAGGTGATCTTGTTGTGGATCAAAAGCAATATGGCAAATATACCATGGACAGAGATAATTTTGTTCCCTACTGAAATGCAGCTACCCCGATGAGTAACCATATACATACCTACAGTACTGCAGTGCTCTAGCACAAGCCAAGCAATTGCAGTGACGTTTCCCCATATTACCCAGCCTACACACTTAATATCTATGTAGAGCAGATAACCTCTCATGGCAAGAGAGTAATTCAGTCTTGATACCAATGCAATTCTTGAGACTGCCAGCAGGGTAGGCAGTTTGTACTCATTGTGATGGTGGTTTTGTGATACAGACTCTTGCCTGTGAAGAACTGAACTGAGATCCAGCAAAGTCATTTCATGCGGACCACCAAACAGCCAACTGATGAAATGTCGACAACTTTAGGATGCTATCAAATCCAACAGGGGAAAGATTAGAACCAGCAATTTATCAAAAGCATCTTGTTCATTCACATTCAGCTTATCACCATTTACTCATTTCTTTCTCAGGACTCTAGACTGCTGAGTAAGGACAGCAGGCTTTGTCCCCGTATTGCTATTACTGTACAGGAAATTTGCACTGGAAAATGTTTGCAATTTTGAAAATTATGCCATTGTAAACACTGTGGCTTTGGGTTCCACAGGATAGTAGGATCATTATGGCATACATTCTTTAGAAGTGATAATAGTTCTAGCAGGCTATAGAATTAAAACAAACAAAAAAAATCAATAGTGTTAAACTTTCTGACCTCTCTAAAGTTCATTTACTTTGAAGTTCATTTGATTCAGTCAAAAAAAAAAATCACTCAAATGGGCAGAAGGAAAGAGCTTTGGAGAACTCTCAGCATCCCATTATATTTGGTACAATTTTATGATTGGATTTGCATAGAATGATTTCTAATTAGGAAATGTAGCAGCTTAGGAACACTAGTTTGACTGACAGATAGCCCTGCAGGAGCAGCCAAGATAGGAAGAACGCACGCCTAGAATGTGAAATCGCAGAAACAGGCCTTCAGACTTACCATTAAAGAAAGATTTGATCTGCTATGAAAAATACCTCATCAGCTGGAACAAGGGCCCTCACAGAACTACGAAACACCTTATCAAGCAGAACACAGGAACCATGTACATAGAATGACCAATCAAAGAGATTTATAGGGTGGTCTCTGAGCCAAAACAATGGAAAATACCCAGCCATGCAGATGACACATCAAAATGAGACAGCTGCTGAAGGGAAAAGGCGGGCATAGTTTGTACTTTAGCTTAATTTAGTAGGTGAGAGGTTGGTTAAAATACAAAAGGAGGATTATAACATTAAGAAACTGGATTGGGATTTAGGAGATCTGAGTTTATTTCTCAGCTCTGCTGCAGACTGAGAGAGAGACCTGGGGGAAGTCACATTGACTCTCTGGGCTTCAGTTCCTCACCTGTAATAATAGTACTCTCTTTATCGGGCTTGTTTATTTTGATTGTAAGCTCTTCAGATCAGACACTGTCTTTCTATGTGCTTATATAGCACTAAGCACACTGGGACCCCCAATCTCAGTTGGAGCCTGTAGGTGCTACCATAACACAAGTAATTAATAATACTTTTAAACTTCTCAGTGTGTTTTCATTCGGAAAAGGGGGTTGTTTCCTTTCCCCAACATAGAAATGAACAGAAAATATACTACATTCCTTAAAAGCTCTTCATTAAAGCTCTTCAGAGAGCAGGTCTCTGTTTTGGATGTTAAGGGTTTTCATAAACTACACGGAAGATCATCATTCCTTTTGGGACACTGGTCATTGCCTACAGGACCTTCCGCCCAACCAACATAGCAAAGTCTTTTGGGTCTGAGGGGAAAGATCTTCCTTTAAATTACGGAAGTCTTCAGAGTGGAACTTTAGACCTCCATCAGTAGAGGAAATAAAAAGCAGCTGCACTGACAGTTCCAGTTAGGAGCAAAGACATGCAAAAAGGCTTTGCAAAACAACTGGCTTTCATCTTCAATAGCAAGCTAAACAATTATATACCAGCTGAGCTTAGCAGGGGAAAGCAAATCACTGCCACACAGTACATTAAACATGGCAAGGTCTTCAGATGCCATATTTTGTAAACATCCTTCTTAGATAATACATATTTAGAGAGGACACACATAAAAGGGGACACGATAAAGTCCCAATCCTTCCATTCTCTCCTCACACGGAAGCCTTTCCAGGACTCCTATAATTTTTGTCCCTCAATTTCAGCTGGATTCTTTTAGAGACAGGGTGACCCCCAGAGCCAAACACAGTATTCCAGAGCACACCACTGATTTCTAGAACAGCCCTTTACATAGCCCCGGTGGTAATGGTCTTCCACGTTTTATCTTAGTGCACAGATATATCCTGTCACTAGCACAGCCTGCCTGTTCCCAATACAATATGCCACTGTCAGTTTCTTTCAGCCAGCGTCCTCTTCTCCTGTACCACTGTTACTTAGCAAATAAATCTTGAAAACTGCATGTTGCAGCTAACTTTAGGATATGAGATAACTCAGCGCACATGGAAACCAAATACAGCTCTCTTGTCACTGCATCCTGTGCCCAACTTTTGGCTGTTTGTCAGGCTGACCAGCAAAATTCCTCTATGACAAATGCAAGCTGGTGCTGCCACTTGTGGCTAAATGGCTGGTGTTGTGCCAGATGTTTTTGCATTCGCTAAGAGCAGATAGCTGCCCCCGAAGGAGTTGCCTTGAGAAGAGTCCAGCTGTTTTACTCTGCTAAAATGTGCTCTTTAATTTGCTTTCCCTGCTTTGACCAAGGAAACAGCATATGGGTCTCTGCTTTATTCTTTAATTCCCTGCAAAGCAACGCCAGGATTTCAAGAGGGACCATTTGCCAAGATCATAGTTCTAATTATGACAAAAGCATGTACAGATAGTGCCTACTCACACGCAAATCAGTGCAGCACATTTAGTATCAACGCTTTGCATTTCTACAGCATTTTCTGGAAGACCACGGGGAGCACGCCTTATAGATTCCTGACCAGGATTTTAGAACAACCAATGGCAACATTGGCACCTGAGAACTGATCCCACATTTTATACTGAGAAGAGGGCATTCAGGGAAAGGCCTTTGGGTATTTAGTCAGCAGTGGCTGAATATTCATACGGTGTTTGACCCTGCTCCCATTGAATTCAGTGGCAAAATTCCCATTGAAATCAATGCAGAATCAGAGCAGACTCAGGTCCACATGGCAGATATAATCAATGAAGCTTGTTTTTTATGTACCTCTTGAGAATCTCAGCAACTTGATTTCAGGACCTCTCAGTAACCTGACATGAAATGCCTTCTACCTGGTGATCCCACTTTGAAAAGATTAGTGAACACAGGCCTGGTCTACACTGCGAAATTAGGTTGATGGTATGCAGATTCCATCGACCATATAATGTGTGTCTCCCCACTGGCAGGTCCATTACGCTGACCTAAATTGACCTAAATCGCAGTAAAGTTCGACTTAATAAAACCGCCTCTGCAAGTGGCTTACACTGAAGTTGAAGTGTCTGCGACAACTGAGTGGCAGTGTAGGCAGAGTATTGTGTAAATTGATACCATTGGCCTCTGGGACCTATCCCAGAATGCTATGCTGTGACTGCTCTGGACTTTCATATTCTGCTGCACTGCGGCCACGTACACAGGAAACAGCCCCGCCCCTCAAGTCCTAGGAAATTTGAATTCCCATTTCCTATTTGGTCAGCATGAAGAGAGCTTGGCAGAAGAACTGATCATGGCAACTGCATGCCTCAAATGCACTCCAGCCTGGAATCACCCTGAGGTTTTGGATCTCATCGGTCTGTGGGGCGAAGAGTCTGTTCTGGCTCAGCTACAAGCCAGCAAAAGAAATTTGGATATCTACTAGAAGATATTATGCGGCATGTTGGAGAAGAGACACAAAAGGGACGCGCAGCAGTGCTGCGTTAAAATCAAAGAACTGAGGCAGGCGTATCAGAAAACTAGGGAAGCAAACAATTGTTCTGGCTTTTCACCAAAGACATGCCACTTTTTGAGGAGCTGCATACAATTCTCGGCAGTAACCCCAATAGTGTGCCACCAGCAGTGTAGATACCTCAGGGGAATCTGAGTCCAGGATGAATGACGATGAGTCTGCAGACAAGGAGGAAGAAGATGAAGAGAACAGGGGGCAGGCGAGTGGAGTACCCATTCTCCCGGAGAGCCAGGAGCTGTTTGTTACCCTGGAGCAGCCCAGCCGGACACAGGAAAGCGTGACTGACCAAGATGCCAGGGAAGGCCCATCTGGTGAGTATGTACTGCAAATCTCATTTCTAGGGTACATCCCAAGTCCAGCTTCTTGTTGCAGGGAAAAAAGAACTGTGTATGGTAGTAGGGATGGGTTTCCTCGTTGTTGGTCTACTTAAGCAGAGGGCTGCCCCGAGAAAAGACTCTTTATATGAACAGGGATGGGCCGAGAATCCTCCTTGGATATCTCCAGGAAACTTTCATGTTGGTACTCTGAAATCCCTTGCAGAAGGTTTCTGTGATGGGCAGCCTTATTTCTTCCACCGCAATAGGACACTTTCCCCTGCCACTCTGTCAATAAATGTGCAGGCATCATCACAGAACACAGCAAAGCAGCATAAGGACCAGGCCTGAACCAGATGCTTGCAACAAATCCTCCCTTTCCACCTGTGTTACCCTCAGGAGTCTGATATAACACATGGTCAACTAGGGAAGATGGCACATGTTTTCAATACCCTCCCAATATACTCAGTGCATATAAGTCCCCTGCCAGGGATATTCTCTTGGGTCCCTTCCCTGAAAGATTGCAGACAGTATGTTGTTATGGGTTTTAGGGTTCAGGGAACGGATGCCCATATATTTTCTCCGGGGACGCTTCACCAGAACACCCCCCATACTCTTTGGACCACCTTTTCCACAGCCGAGATTTGGGAGGGGAAAGGGGGAAACCAACAACCTGCTGCTTGGGGATATACGGTCTTGTGAAGTATGTGCTAAGGGGATTTCCCTAAAATGGATGCACCAGCCCATTACTTACCATGGCTGGAACGCCTCTCCAACCTGTGCAAAAGGTAGAGATTGGTATGTGGTCTAGCGTTTACTTGGGAATACAAAGGGGAGTTCTTTTTACTTTGTAACATTGCTTTTCATCCATGGGACAAGCTAACAATGGAATCCTTGTGCTTCGCTTGCCTTACAGTGTACAGCATGACCTTCAACACAGTCTCTACTCCTGCTGAGTGACTGTCGCAGATTAGAAGGTGGAAAAAAAAACCTCAGGATGACATGTTCAATGAGATAATGAATACCTCCGCAGCTGCTGACACAGAGTTAAGAGCCTGGAGGATTTCATTGTCAGAAAAACTGAATATGGACATGGAGAACAGGAAAGCATCCCAGGAGAATGAGCATGCAACACAGGCAGAGATGCTGAGTATCATGAGAGATCAGTCAGACATGTTGAGGCATCTTGTAGAGCTTCAGGAAGAGCAGTGGCAGGATCGACTCCCTCTGCAGCCCTTGAAAAAACTCTCAACAGATGCACTCTTTCCTTGCTTCCAACCCCAAGCATTCTAGGAGGAGGTTGAGCAGGGTGCAGTATGTGCTCCATTCGACCCTGGTTAAGGGGAGCAGGAAGAGGCACTGGCCTCTTTAAGAACTTGGATTGTGAATTTTTTGCTGCTTGCAAAGACACTCTTGGTTCTGTATCCCCTTCCCGCACCATGAGAATGCATGTGAACCATTACATTATCTTCCTTTCCCTCTGCTGTTAATGATCATCAATAAAACTTTACTGCTTTGCAATTCAATACTCTATTTCTCAAAACCCACACAGATGGGCACTGGGGGGAAGATGGGGCGCAGGCACAGTGCTAAAAGGGAGGGGGATGGGAAGGGAAGTTACAGCACAGATAAGTGACATCCATTACTGTTTCTCAGTACAAAAATGACTTTTCAATGCTTCCCTGATGCGCAGCGCTCTGCGGTTGGCTCTCAGCATTGCACTGGTATCTGGCTGCTCAAAATTTGTGGCTAGTCTATCTGCCTCCACAGCCCAACCCAAAGGGAACTTCTCCCCCTTTGTCTCACACACGTTATAGAGCACACAGCAGCAGAGATAACTATTGGGATGTTGCTTTCACTCAGATCTAACCTAGTGAGCAAATTGCACCAGCACGCCTTTAAACATCCAAAGGCACATTCTACCACCATTCTGCACTTGCTGAGCCTATTATTGAACTGCTCCATCTCTCTGTCCAGGTGCCCGGTATATGGCTTCATTAGCCAGGGGAGCAAGGGGTAGGCAGGGTCCCCAAGGATCACTATTGTCATTTCAACATCGCCAATACTTATTTTTTGGTCAGGGAAGAAAGTACCTGCTTGCATCTTTTTCAATATACCTGAGTTCCCAAAGATGTGCGCCTTTCCATACCATCCCACATTGATGTCAGTGAAGCGTCCCCTGTGATCCACAAGGGCCTGCAACACCATTGAAAAATATCCCTTTCAGTTTATGTACTCTGTGGCAAGGCGTCCAGTGTTAAGATAGGGATATGTGTGCCATCTATTGCCCTGCCACAGTTTGGGAACCCTATTGCAGCAAACCCTTCCACTATGTCCTGCAGGTTTTGCAAAGTCAATACCCTTCTTAGCAGAAGTCTATTAATGGCCTTGCACACTTGTCTCACAGCAGTTCCCACGGTGGATTTCCCAACTCCAAATTGATTCCCAACTGACCGGTAGCAGTCTGGTGTTGCTAGCTTCCACAGAGTGATGGTCACTCGCTTCTCCACTGTCAGAGCAGGTCTCAAGTGAGTATTCATGTGCTTCAAGGCTGGGGAGAGCTCTGCGCTGTTCCATGAAAGCGGCCTTTCACATACGAAAGTTCTGCAGCCACTGCTCATCATCCCACACCTTCATAACGATGCAATCCCACCCATCAGTGCTTGTTTCCTGGGACCAGAAACAGTGCTCCACTGACTGCAGCTCGTGCATGACAGCCTGCAGCAAACGGGAATGGTTTCATTCTATGGCTTGTAGCAGGGCGGCTTGAGTAAATGCACAATTTTCCACGCTGCGGTTCCTGTCTCAGTTTTCAAAACTGCAGGATAAGTCATGAGGTATTTGTGATGCTCACAATAATAGTGCAGAGCTGAGCAGGCTCCATGCTTCTCCAGCAATGACATATGCGTGGCAGAGATGGAAGGCTTTCGAAAAATGGCGCGAAAAAGCGTTTGCCTATTCATTATGGATAAGGGGAAGAGGGAGGATATTGCATCCTGGGAGGATGACAACCTTCCCAAAAGCCCCTGCAGTTAGTTGTACAGTGGGATAGCTACCCACAGTGCACTGCTTTCATTATTGATGCAAGCACGGCTGGTGAGGATACAATCCCCCGATGCAATGAACGTGGTGTGATCACTCTCCTCCAACTTCTAAAGTTCGGTGAGTGAAGGTTGACTGAAATTAAATCGACTTCACTCCACGGTGTAAACATACTCTAAAACTCACAGGAATTGCCTGCGTGGTAAGTATCCGTGTCCCCATTTTACAAATGGAGAAACTGAGCCACAGAAAGGTGAAGTGACTTAGCCGGAGTCACCCCATAGCTCAGTGGCAGAGCCAAGAATAGGACCCAGCTGTCCCACCTCCCATTCTGGAGCTTCAACCACAAGACCACCCCCTTCCTTTGCCATCTGGAGATGGCCATAAACATATCCACGACTTAGTAAGAACACCTACCTAGTGCCGGTCAGCTGAGGATCTTGGGGTACTTTACAAACATGCATTTATATCACCTCTATGAAGCTGGCATGGTCTCCTTTGTTCAGATGGGGAAATTGAGGCACAAAGCAGGGACATGATTTGCCCAAGGCCACCTTGAGAGTCATTGTCAGAGCAAGAACTAAGACACCGGGCAGAATGTGAGCAGCCTGGGGATTACATCTCTGAATGCCATGCAATTTGTCAGCACGTGAAGCCCATGTGCTCTCCCCAGCAGAGCTGTGTGGAGAGGAGAGAGACACAATGGGGCAATGAGGAAGTTGAACCAGGGACTGTGCAGAGAAAGAAGGGGATCCAGAGCAGGGGAGGAGCCATATTAAGTAGCATGGTCCTTCTCCTTCCACCCCTCAGCTCCACTAGGCACTCTGACAACCCTCTGCAGAGCACAGCAGAAGGCTGGCCCTCAGTAGCAGCACTGAAATTGGGAGGCAATAGGGAAGTCTCTCTGTGCAGCTGGATATGCAGGAAGGTGGGGACCTGCCCCCCTTGCTTGCTTGGTGCCTTTGCGAGTCCCATTGCCTGAGGGCTGGGGGCAATGCTTGAACTCCATGCCTCATTTGGACTGGTGGTTCCTTGCCTTAACTTCCTCTCATCCATGAGCACAATGGGACAGCTTGTGGGCCTGTTGCACTGGGAAAGTAACACATCTTTGTTGATAGCACAGAGGAATAAACTGTCCCCATACATCTGGATGGTCCGTTGCGTGATGCCCACCGATCCAGGGCAGAGGGTGGCCGGCGGTCAAGGATTGTTTCCATTAACCGTGGTGTCCTAAACTTCACCCTCTCCCCGCCAGCATCACCAGAGTTGTGCAAGCCTCAGTAACCTCAACCAACAGGGAGCTGCTAGAACAGCATGGAGCAACCACTGTAACAGCCAGCCGAGTGAGGCAGAAGGCATTCACAGATAACGCAGCCCAGAAACTGACTGAGCAAACGTACCAGTAGCTTGAAGAGCGGCCGGCTCTGTGGGAGGAAGAGCAGGGTGGGAAGCGGTCTCCAACTCTGGTGGAGGTTAGTGGGGGAAGGGGTTTGTCACTTCAGGGGCTGATGAAGGAGGAGCTGCTCTGGGTTGGCAGCTGTTTTCCAGACCCCAGAGATGGGCAGCTGATACTGGTGGTACAAACCTCTTCTATATGAGCCAATTGCCCCAGGCTCATTCAGGCAGGAGGATGGCAATTCACCCCAATTAGCAAATGCCTTATTTGGTTTGCCTTTCTCTGATTCTCCTCCTCCAACAGTGTAAGCCAGGAGTAACCCCACGGAAATTGATGGTGGGGTGGAATTGGAAGGAGTGGCGGGAAAGTCAGGCTGCGTATCATTCCCCCCTCTGACCAGACATTGGCTGCTCTGCCACTGGGCAACAGGAGGCAGCAAAGCGTTGGCACTACAGCCAGGAATCAAGCAGTGCTGACTCACCTAGAGAGACCCAGTTTTTTCTTCTGGCTCTCTCCTCCCCTCCTGGAGGCTCTCCCCATCCAACTCCCTCCCATCCCATGATGTGCCCGCTGCTTTCACCCGTACCATTTCCTCCCGAGAAAACTGTAACATACTGCCCCCCAGCCTCAGGCCCAGCGTTTTGGCCTTGGCAGGGATGCTTTGTCAGCTCCTGGCATGCCAGATTGAGCTGAGGCTTTAGGGGTCCTACCCAAGGGACTACAACTGTAAGAGCTAGCAGAGCCCTCTGGGGAGTGCTTAATTTGTTAACTTGCAGTTCAGAGCCCCGGCATCTCTGGGCTGGCTGCATCAGTTATGAATGTAAAAAAATTGCATGAGCCCTGGCACATCAGACATTACAGATAAAGAACTGCCTCTGGCACCATTTCCCAGCATGCACGAGTCAGGGAGACAGACTCACACTAGTGCACTTGAGCTAGTGCACTAAAAATAGCAATGTGGCTGTGCCAGCTCTCAAGCCCTCCCGACCATGAAGGCTTCAGAGCTCAAGCTCCAGCCTGAGCTTGAATGTTCACATTGCTATTTTTAGTGCGCTAGCACCAGTCTGTTTACCCAGCCTGGGATGCTCTGCTCCCAGTTGCAGTGTAGACATACCCTGAGTACTACTATAATACAATTCAGAAAAGCACTTAAGTAAGGGAAGTCAGCAGAGCTTAAAACATGTACTTGAAGTTAAGCACATGCACAGTGCTTTGCTAAATCTGGGCCTATATGTAGAGTACCATGGAACTCACCACGTCAACTATAATAGTCAGATTAAATTCACCCACTGCTCCCACCTTGCCACGCCCCGGCCTGTTTTTCAGACAAGTCATTAAATGGACAAAACAAACTTTAACAAAGAAAATCAAATTTCTGTATGAAAGATCGTTAAGAATCCTAGTGTTGCAAATGATACTTAAGGCCCCAGCCCTGCAAATACATATACAGTTGCTTCACTTTACTCACATAAGTAGTCCCATTGACTTCAAATAGGTCTACTCACATGGATAAAGTTAGACAGGTACATAAATGTTTGCAGGATCGGGGCTTAAGATGGCTCTAACTGAAAAAGATTAAATACACATTCTATTTTTTCTGCTTTATGATTTTGTCAGCACGTCATCTATAGTTTATTTCCGTGCATCCCCTGTCTAGCTGTAGGATCAAGGCCTATCTCCATGAGATAGCACGTCTCATGAGATTCATATTGTGGTGGAGATATGCTGTGCATTTTGCTTTAATACTGGAAACCATTCCTCTGAGGAGGCAGCAAACCAGTTTTTATCTTGTACAGGCTTTTTACCAAAAACTAAGATTGCAGCGTTATGAACATTAATTCTGAAAGTGTTCCATGTTGCATCAGCATTCAGGGGAAGTGCAACTGATGACATACCTTCCCTGAGATTTATAATGAATTGAAGACCCCTTTCTTGGACTTTTGCATTATTGATGTTAAATGAGTGGGCAACGGCTTTGTTTGATGCAATTAAATTTCTGTAGTAAAAGCCTTCCTTTGCAGTATACAAGCAGATGGTTTGTGTCAATTTGCACTGTGAAACCTGCAAGTATGGAAAACATCCTGTTTTCTGTGGGTGACAATTAAGTTGATGCCATTGTCCAGATCTGGGGTTTCTCCACAAGATCTTCTAGCAGTGACTGCCTTGGAAATAGATCTTAGCAATACATTAATCCTTGGTGGACTCCAGTCGTCAGCCCATTGTCATACATTTTTCCCATTCCGTAGTAGCCTGTACAGCAGCCCCATCTTGTCATCTGAGCCAACTCTAGCATTGAAGTCTCCCAGCAGATAGTGTCAGTCTCCTTGTGGTAGCTCTTAACGATGATGCTGTTTAGTTGCTGATAGAACAAGTCCTTCTCTTCAGAAATGGATGAAAGTGTTGGGGCATATATATTGATGATGTTGGCAAGCCACCTCTAGTAGATATTCTTAGAGATATATGTTCTGATGTTGCAGTGTGACATTTGACCACAGGTACTACGGAGTTTTTGTACGCAAAACCTGTTTGCTTTTTCCATGCCAGAAAAAAAGCGTAATGCATCTCGCATAAAGAGCCTGTGTCAGCTAATCTGGTTTCAGAGAAAGTGGCTACATCAATGTCAAATTTCTCTAGGTCTCGGTCAGTGAAGGCTGACTTTTAAGGTCTTTGACCAACTCTAGTTTGGTTGACATACTCGTGCACATTGTCCTCAAGTTCCAACAAGCAAGTTTGCAGAGGGCAACCCTCATAACTGAACCTTTGGTGTGTATACCTAGGAAAAAAGGAAAGAGGCAGAGAATTGCCTTAGGACCAAAGCCAGCCACCCAACCCCAGCAGTACAGACTAGACCAAAGACTTGAAGGCCAAGATGTTTGGAAGCCAGCACAGCTGCAGGAGATGCTGGAGGGCAGAGCTGAGTTGCAGTGCCAACCACCTGATGTTTTTTCCACAACAGATTTGATTCAGGGTTTTCTCTGCTGGTCCTTGTTCAACCAAGAACTAGCTGCAAGGCAGCAGTGCCAGATGGAGTTACTCCTTTGTGGCGGGGTTCTGAGTTTAGTTGCTGAGCACCCAAACCATGGCAGGTTGTACTAGGTTAGTGGGACCAGTAGCAGGTTTTACATGCCTGACTTGACCTAATATATGTAAGCAGTGGTTCAAACAACAATGAAATAGAAGGGGGAGCTCTCACTGCACCAAGGAGGGGAGGAATGTGGAGAAGCCAGGGAAGGGGAAGCACTCTTTCTGCTCTTAGTTCTAGAGGGGAGTATAATGCAGTTACATCCCTGTTGCATGTCCATAAGTACCTTTCTTTGACAGGAAAACCAAAGCTGCAACTAGCAGGCCAAAGCTCAGTTCCTGGCCAGTATGGACTCTCAAGCAGTTTCAGCAATCTTAACTATGACCAAGAAACCTTGGACATTGGCCCATCCCTGAAAATCCTTCAGGTAAATATTGACGGTCTCTCAGCTGCAGGGCTCCCACATGGAGGGGGAAGAGGGTACACTTTACCGGGGCCTGGAGGCCCGGACCAGGCTGTAACCCCCATTACCATGAGGAAAATTTTTTTATGGCTCATATGATTGTATGTATGGCATGAGGGATTGTGGTATGTGTGAGGGAGGGGGCCTGTGTTACAAGTTTGTACTGGGCCCGAAATAATTCTGCTTGGGCCCTGCTCAGCTGCTAAGTGTTCTGTTCTCCAGTCCCTAGCCTCCAATCATAACACAGATGTAATCTGCTTTCAGGAGACAAATGGTGACTCCTTTTCTGCCAGCCACCTTAACATCAAAGGTGAGTTACTCTCTGCATAGTGCATATGGCCATATTACTTATATTAGAGTAGATCTTGCTGATGCAGAACCATTTCCCTATCTAATTCAGACCTCAGTGATATGGTGAGAGTCGGTCATTTCAAAGTGGCAAATGTGTACGATTCCCCTAGCCACCCCTGGCATACCCCAAATAGTTTTCCTAAGCTCCCAAACCCTGCCATTTATGCTGGAGATTTTAATACCCACCATACCACCTGGGGATAGAAAGTCAGATTAAATGGAGTTGGCCTTTGGAACTGGACCTTGCTCCATGACCTTCATGTCATCCATGACCCAAAAGCATGGAATAACCAGATTTATTGTGAGCACTAATAAAAACCCTCACTGGAACTACTGCAAAGCAAACTGGCTTTCACATTTCACCAACCCCTACATCCCTTGTACCCTACATAACAACCCTGCTGAAGAAGCTTACACGTGGTTCACAAAAGCCTGGTACAAAGCTGCCACCAAGTCAATTCCCTGCCTAGATGAGTAGTGTGCAGAACTCCTCAAGCAATATGAAGAAAAAGCAATCTAGACATGACCACACATCTTTTAGACAGCTTGAATGCTTCTAGAGGAGCAAGAGAGCAGCTAGCTACTACTGAACTAAACATGTCAAGATCTAGCTGATGCACAAGATACTGGATAATGTAGTTTTTACGCACATCACATTAATAAATTGGGAGTTTTCTGGTTGCAAGCAGGGGTCTCCCTGACAAACCAGAAGACAGGTATTGCTGGTATTGCTGCATGTGACACAATATGGCATACAAGCCTACTGTACAACCTGTCATTGGTCCTAACTAAATGTGCTGTCATGGCTGTGGAATTGTTGCTGAGTTTCGCTTGGACGAGTACACACAAAACAGCTTGTAACATTTCCCCCCTGCAATCTGGACTGGTGTGTAGCTGTGCCTCTCCAATTCTTCACTCCTGGGCCTGACTTACCCCACTTTGCTGTGTGAACCACCCACTCCTGGGTCAGCCCATGCCCAGCTTCCTGTAAGTATTCGGTCCCTGACCTAGTGAAGGAGCGCTTCTGACCAACCACTCATGGGATAGACCCCTAGCAAACACCCCCAGTCTCAGATACAACCCCAGGAACTGCTATCTTGAGGGTTCAGTGCTGTACACTGCACCCTGAAAGCCAATTTACATTTGACTGTCAATTTATCAAAGAAATTGATATGCACCAGCTCTGTCACTCTAAGTGATGTTTCTGCACACACTCAATCCACATGCACTGTTTTAGATAAAACAAACAAATAAGTTTATTGACTACAGCAAGATTTTAAGTGAATCCAAGTCAGATTAATATAAATCAAAAGATTAATAATGTGTCAAGGAGTTAGTCACAATCAACTAAAGGATAACTCGCTTCCTAAACGAAGATTAATATTTCAGTTTGTATTCAGTTTACCACACAGACTGGTTGTGATGCCTTTAACAACCAGGTTCTCCCTCACCCCTGTGGATAGATTCTCAGTCTTTGGTGTTGCTTAGAAGATGGATTCCAGGGGAGACCTGGAGACAAAGCTGCCTCAGCTTTTAACAAGTTTCCCCAACACCCTCTGGGGTCAGGTGATCAGCCCTGTCCAGCAATGGGCATGTTTTCTTCCATTTGAGCCAAAGTGCTCACTGGTGCTTAGGCCAGTCCATTGTTCCTGTATGCATGCCTCTGCTGGGTGTGGAAACACAGCTTTGTGTTCGTCTGATCTATTCAAGCCATGTGAGACACACATCTGGGGATACAACACAGCAGAGTTTCACATCTGTATGTATGTACAACATTGCAGGAAACATGCTACCATAACAATAATGTTCAGTATGTCATGAGCATTCCAAAAACACCTTCCATGGCATACTTTGCATCAGACAATCAGACACCGTAAGGGTGAACATGAATGATATACAAATCACACCATAAGGGTGTACATAGGATACAGCGTGTCACGCAACTCTTGAAGGTCTCAAAACAATGGCCTACCTCAGGGCCCGGTTCTAGCACCAACACTTTTCAACCTCTTCACAAATGACTTTCCCAGCACCACTGCCAGGCATTTTGTTCATGCAGATGACATCTAGAAGAAGTCCTGAATACTGACATTAAAGAGATGGCCCACTACTGTCAAAGATGGAGACTTAAACCTAGTACTAACAAGGCAGTTTCTCTAGGCATTACACTGAGCCGTAGCTTGACTTTCAGGGAACATTGTACCAAGACTTCACTGAAAAAGACAAGAAACAACCTGATCACCAAACTAGCTGGTTCTACCTGGGGAGCCAATGAGCATACACAGAAATTCTGGGCTTACCATGTGCTATTTTGTAGCAGACTATTGCTCACTGATGTGGCTCAGCTATTTTCACACAGCACTAGTAAACACTCAGCTGAGTGAAGCCATGCATGTAACAACAGGTACTGTGAGACCGACCAACTGGTCCTCTCCAGCATCGCCACTTCTGACATCAGGCAATAAGTCACCTTCAGAATTTGCTCTTTAAGGCGCAAGACATGCCACATCTGCAGGCTGCACCTATCAGCAAGGGCTGCCTGGTTTCCTCATGGACTGGCACAATCTTCTTCCTTCAGTTATTGAATGGTTAAGACTTTTAGACTAGCATCCTTTACTTGATCATCTATGTAGATGGAATTGCCATACATAGTTCCAGAGGGAGAGCTGTGCAAGACCTAACTACTTTCCAACTGTGACTCCTGTTTGTAAACGAAAAGTCTCATTTCTAGGACTGCACTAATTATCATCAGATTTGGGTGAGAGCTCCTAATCATCTTATCACACGTACCCATCCTGACCATCATCTCCCAAGGGTCTCCCAGGAATTCAGTCCAGCCATTGAGACGATCACACAGAACGAGCAAACCATGCTGTAAGATACCAAACCAGCTTTACCTTTACCTGTGGGTGCTTTTAAAACAGCAGGATTAGGGACCAGATGTGCTTGACCTCCCTATACACAGTTGGCTCGATTGGTATCTTTCCATCACGGATGAGTCACTTCCAACAGGGCTATTAAATTTTTACATCGTGTTATTATATTAATGTCATTCCTGCTTTCGGGAGAAGATAAGCTTTCAATTAATAGCAGATTAAAAATTAGGTTTATCGAGAGACCAGCTGCATTCTCACAGTGAGACAGACCTTTTTTTCTTTCCCCTCCTCCCCTCCACTCTGTAATGCTGATGAAAATAAACATCTCTATTCATTAGAAAAAGAGAAAAAAAAGGCAGCTTGGATTAGATCAAGCCTGTTAACCCACAGCCTGATCTGTTATCACTGATCTTCCCCTTTCTAATCACAAAAACCTCCCAGGGTTGTGGTTTGGCAGCCTGTTTCAGTAGCTTTGTGAGTCGTTCGTTTTTATGTCAGAGCATCTGACAGCTTCCATTACAGGGAGCGAGAATATTAAAAGATAGTCAAGCAACACATGGAGAAAGTTAAGTATATAATGCAAAAGAACTGTGCAGATTTTAATTACAGATTCTCCCAAAAATCCATAGAAACACTGATTAAACTCCTAATTACTTTTAAAGAAGTGAATAAACAGTCAATAAGAAAAACAGCAGTCTTTTACCCTCTTTCTTCTGAGCAGGGACTGGGTGTATAATGTCTGGTAGATATTTTATCACCAGCAAATAAATGCTGAACATGGGGGGTGAAAAGAAGAAACAAGGCTTCAATGAGTCCTTCAAAATGAACTTTTTGCCAGATCCTCAATTTACTTCTGCAGAGACTCTGGCCCATTATTTCTAGCTAGGACACCATCTTTCATTGTACTGGCTTATCAATAGAGCCCATCTCCCTGCATCAAGGTAGAATTGTCCCTTAATCCAATTTCTTCAGGGTCCAGTTCTGCCCCGAGGCACTGAAATGCAGCTTCATTAAGATGCATGCCTCTCCATCCAAGGATGGACTCTGGCTCTCCTCTATGTATTTTATCAAGTGCCTTCCCAAACACACCTCGTGATCATGTCCCAGTGGCCTTCCATGGCAGGTTGTCCCACTCTCTAATTGACATTCTCACTGTTGGACCATTTCTCCCTAAATGCCACACACAGGAGCTGCCTCCGAGGTGGGAGCTAGCAGACAATCTTCAGCAACGTAATCAACACAGACCCAGACAGCATAGCCAGCCACTGGGCTCAAAGGGTGAGGGGGTCATGGCATGGCAGATATACTTCAAAAGGTAACTCTTAAAATGGCCTTGTGAGGAACCATATAGGTCATCTTCCCAAAGCTCCTGATCAGATATGCTCAATTCACAAGTGAAAAGATTGTGTGCTGTTATCTAGCTACCAGGCCCACAAACTCATCCTAGGCTAGACACTCAGTCTGAGTTCTTGCCTCCTCACCCACCATCACTAGCAATAAAAGTTCTCCTGGCCCTCAGTGCCACCTGTGTAGCTCTAGGAGCCTCTGTGGACTTGCTCAGGTGTAGCTGACTAGCACTTAGCAAACACTTGTGTTGATAAACCAGAAGGAATAGGGTCCAGCTCACTCTCCCTTAGCTGGGCTGGCTTTGTAGGGCCAAACAGCAGTCTTTAGAAACCTTTGTTGTTACTAAAGTCAGTAGGTGTAACCCTGCCTGAACACACACACACACATCAGAGGTTTACAGAGGAGATCTGCTCATTAAGCAGATCTTCGTGTTTTACAGTCACTTTTCAGAGCTAAATCACATTTCACAGATTGCCTTTTTCAGGCTGTTACTTTTTGTTCTACTGCCTCTCACCCTAACCATGCAAACCCAAAGCACATGACTGATTTCATTCAGATGAGTCTTTTCAATGAAGGAAGTGGGAGTACTCTGAGGTGTAAAGTTCTATATGTGCTTATGTGTTTTAAGGATCTAGGCCAAAGTTATTATCCTATAAATATGAATAGGCAGTTACCACATTCCAGCTCCTTCCTGGTTTTGGGTTTGGATGTTTTGTTCCAACAGCTCTTTAAATCCCCCCTATATAATGGTAGTAGTAATTCCACTGACACCAGCCAATCAACAGTTTTCCGGGCCTGTCCACCATCTACTGAACTATGCTGCCTGTACAACCAGGCAGAGCCCACCCCAAAGAAGCCTAAACTTTGTGTAACATGCAAAGCAGAAATGCTCACAGAGGCCCAGAGCCTCAAAAGATATTTAGGCATCTAACTTCCATTAAAATTAATGCAAATTAGGTGCTTACATACCTTTGAGGATGTGGGCTAGAGTGCCTTTCCTGTGGAAGTTGCTCAAGAGAAGAAGTTTCAAGGGAAAATGTTATCTACTGGTTAAAGTATAGGACTAGGTAACAGCAGCAGTGGTTTCTGTTTCTGCTTCTGAAATACCTCTGCTCAGAAATGAAGATGAGAGGTACCTTAGAAATGCCAGTGATACAAAGATCATTAGTTCTGCCACTGACTTGTTGAGAAACCTTGGTGAAATTGCTTAACCTCCATGACCTTCAGTTTCCTAGTTCCTACCTTAAATGAGAGTTGTGAAGCTAAATTCAGCAAAATTAGCAAAGCCCTTGTAGTTGGAGAGTCTTGCATGGAAGCTGCTATAAAAGTAGGTGCAAAGTCTTGGTAAGCACTGTAGCTATCTGCATGTAATGATGCACTTCTCCTTTGTACTGTATAAGTAGTAGATAGTGAAATTTGATGGAAATGTGGCATGGGACAGGGACTTGGGCAATCTGGGTTTGATTCCTGCTTCCACCATGGACTCCCTCTGTAACCTTGGGCAAGTCTCAGGCTGGGAATTTCAAAAGGGTTGGGTCCCTAACTCCCATAGTCTCCTTTGAAAATCCCATCTTTAACCTCTCTGTGCCTCTAGTTCTGATCTCTAAAATGGGGACAAGGATACTTCCTTTTTCCCATCCTTTGTGTGTTGTGCCTAGTTAGACTGTATGCCCTTGGGGGCTGGGACTGTCTCGTGTGTGTTGGGAACCTATTTTTCCTTCAGAGGTGCTAAGAACCTGCTGCTTCTAATGAGAAGACCGATTTCAAAAAGAAACCTTATGTACCAGTTTGGGGGGGGAGGGAAGAATCTTGCTTTATGTCAGAGGGGTAGTTTATCTGCTGGCTCCTGAATCAGGGAAAACAACAGACTGCTTTGCCAGCAAAACGGAGTAATAAGATGTGTGTGGCTTCCAGTGATGGTATGTGGATTTACAGTATAACAAAGATATATAGGGCCACTTGGAACAAACCAATAAATGGCTTTGTATACTGATTGCCTGAGGATGTGTGTAGAACCCTATTGCCAGACGTATAACGAAGCATATTATTTACTCACTCTAAGAGCCAGATAAATGGCTGGACTACAGAGGGAGTAAGGCAGCTCAGCAATGCTGAATGGAATGAGAGTTCCTAGCACACTGAGGAATCAAGATAGATCACACCTGAAGTACATACCTAGGGCTGGCAACAGGGGGTCTGTAGCAAGATGGTGCATCCTGCATGTCATTTGAGATGGAGAACCCTTGTGATGTTCCAGCCGCCCTTTCCCCCCAGCAGAAGGGCTTGCCTACAGGTGGGAGTTGAGGGACAATGTAAAGTGCAAAAAGGGTTTGTGCTCTGGGGTGAAGAATCTGCACAGGCTGGGCACTGTGAGTAGGTATGAGGAGGGGATTCCTGCCTAGTTCTGTCCTCCTTCACCCCCCCTCAGGCCTGTCTGAAGACGGTGGAGTGTATCATGTATCATTCAGGGAGCTACAAATACAAGATGGTGGGGTCCCCAACACACTTTGGAGTCCAAAGAGAAAAGGGTTGGTTTGTTTTCATTGTCCCACCGACCGAGCCTGGTCAAGGGCACAGTCATGATCATGGAGACCACAGCTCAGACACTCTCTTCAGTGCAAACCAAGGTCTCCAGGAACAAACAGCCCAAAGAATAAGGAGTGTTTGGATAGATTCTTCTTGTCCACGGTAGGGAAGCACTTCGAGGCCCTCCCCACAAACAAGCAGCAGGGCAGCTCAAATGATGGGAAATTATTCTAAGTCTAGTAGCTTTACCCGAGTGCGTGTGTGGCCTCCACCCCACAAACATTTGAGAACTTTCATCAACAATAAGTGAACAAACATCCCTATGATCTTCACCGTGTCCCTGTCCTTTGCTCTCCCACTTGCTATCACTTGCAATGGTAAGAGAGTTGATCATAAACTCTTTGGGGCAGGGACTGTGACATTTCTATGTTCTGTAAAGTCCTTAGTGCACTTCACTTACCAATCCAATATCTGTCCACGCACATTAGAAACACACAGAGGCACCAGGGACTGGTCTATATATTAAATGGATTGTAAAACTGGTTTTATGATCAGCAGTAAGAAGCCTCACCAGAGAGGCTCTGTGGTATTTAAAAGTCTCAATATTCTTGTAGTCCTGCTGCCACCTAGAGGGAATTTGTGGAAGTGAGGTCTGAAAACTGAGTAACAGCAGAATGAAATTGTGTTTGCTCCACTTTGCTTTTCCAGGCCAGAATTAGACTTTAGCTAAAGAAAGACTGATTTGAAACAAGGAAGGATTTTTTTTAAAGATATATTAAATAGTTTGTTTTAGAGATTATGGGTATGTTTCCAAAGCGGTTGAGCTGCATGATTTCCCAGCCACGAATATGCATCACAGAACTGCTTCCCCAGGCAGCACTTTGAAGATTTAAAGCAGAAGTTCCCAAATACTATGTCCCTATTTGAAAATGTTCCTCTTCAGATGCACCCAGAACCCTTTGCCCCAGGTCTCTGTGATTCAAAGGAGATGCCACGTCCTTTGGTGCTTCAAAGGAGGGGCTGACAAAAGTAATTGCATAGATTATGAGGAGAACCCGGTGCAAGTGGGTTAACCAAACCACATTGATCAGAAGACTTGAGAGAGAATGAGAAGCAAGCTGGTGACCCTGCCACCCCAAGACTCTAACTGGGAACCAAGATCACGACTACCCACACTGAAAACTGCTGGCTTCAGCGGTTAGTCCCTGTGTGTGGTGAAAACCAAGTTGCCCAAATGTTCATATGCAACTAACATTAACACAAACAAAAGAATGAACATTTAGAGAACTATCTTCTTAACCAATCGCCTTGCAGAAGATACATTTTATAGTGTTTCCAGCTCCAGCCATCTGGCATTCTGACCAGTTTGGGCCTCGTATGTCTAAAACAGCCTTCTTCTAATGAAACCTAGCTGAACTCACTCCATTTCTCTTAGATTTGTTTGTCAGAATTGGACATGATCTGATGACATCGGAGGTAGATGGGGAAGAGGAAGAATTCTAAAAGGAAATTTTGCTCCCACATTGGATGTAAAATAGCAATAAAACTTTGCTCAGCTTCATGCTGAATAAATGTCCTGCATCAGACATTCAGTAAGCATCAGTGAGCCCATGGAAGTCTTAGGGCTTGTCTACACTTACCTCCGAGATTCGGCGACAGTCAACTGGAGTTATGCAAGCTACGCACAAAACTTGCATAACTCCCATCGACTTCTCTGCTTCTGTTCTGCGTGCCGTCTTCACTGCACTGCGCCGACGGGAACCGTGTTCCCGTCGATGCAGCGCTACGCCACTTGAGAAGGTGATCTTATTACGTCAATTTCTGGATTGACTGAGCGGGTCTTCACTGACCACTCAGTTGATCCAGAGAAGTTGATCTGACGGCGGCGACTTTGCTGCCGTCAGTGTAGCCATAGCCTTAAATTGCTTCATAAATTGGAAGCCATGTGGAAGTATGTATAGCCTTAAATTGCTTCATAGATTGGAAGCCATGTGGAAGTATGTATTACTTAAACATTCAGAAAATATCATTTGCTGCTGTAGATTAATGTATTCCCTTATTAAATAGAGGGAACATTACTACATACAAGTTATTTATGAAAGGGGCTTTGCAGCTTTACAGTGTTCACAGCAGCAAACCCTTTAATGTCCTCATGCTTAAGGGATAGCATAATATAGCCTATCTAGTATTCTTGCATGTGTTTATGGAGATAGTGTGTGTACTGAATAAGTAACGGCATGATATAGAGGTTTAATGGCATGAATTTGAGACAGCTACAATACACACATGTGGCAAACGGTACCTCCCATTCATGATGTTGGTTACTTTTTTGAAATGGAGAAATTTCCAGATACTTTTGATGAAGACATTCAGAATCCATATATCAGTCCATTAACTTCAGGACTTACTGTTTCACTGAACATCTTGATGTATTCTCTCTTAAAGCAAAAAGTAATTTTCTATTTATCTCCCAGGCTAATAATTCTTGATTTTGACTTCTGTTGAAGTGAGTATCATGATATATTTGTTTTCTCCATTTCACAGAGAACACTGAAGTACACTGAAGTACACAGAAGTTAGGCAATTTGTTCAAAATGTCATACTGTGATATGACCGATCGTTATTTGATGACAATTCCTCTCTCCCTGCAATGTCTGAGAAGCCATTTGACTCCCACGCTATGTATCTTACTCTGTCTAGACATTCCTACCATTGTAAAAATCTGACCCAGTCAAGTCTAATATTTTCTCCACTTATCTTCATTGGCGATTTTAGCTTATCTTGACCAAAGAAAGAGGAACTGCTTATGGCATTAGCCATAGATAAATATTAACTTTTTTTAAGTTGTTAAACCACTGAGAAGTTTGATGTAATTAAAATTCAATATAAAAAATATTTAAATTATTTTTTCATAAAGTGGATGATAACCACCACTCTAAAAATAGTCACATTTTGATTACCATCTTTTTTCCCCTTCTCCTTCCCACTACAATTCCAGCATAATTTTAGCAGCCGCTAGTCCCATGAACCTCTGAAGTAAAGATTAATCCTTTATTGCATATGAAAGATGGGGTTGCAAACTTTCAAGTGGTATACAGCATTGCTTCAAGTCTACCAGTTCTCGAGACAGCAGCCACTAAGATCAGAGTAGAAGTGAAGTGAGTGGGGGGTAGAAAGCATTATGCTGATCAGAAAGATGTGATTTTTAAGGTCAGATGGCTCTTAAGCCCCTAGGGCTAGAAAATATTGCTACACAAAATTGGAAAGTTCATACTCTCAGCTTCCCCATGACCTTTGGCATAGGTTTTATCCCTGGCTGTCCACAAGGTATGGTACATTGGGAATAAGATTTTCAAGGGTGTCTAAAAAAGATCAATGGGAAATCAATGGGCGTCAGGCATCTAAATACTTTTGAGGCTCTGGGTCTACATTCCTTTTGGGACTTAGGCACTCTTAAACTTTTCCCCTACCTTTATTTTGTCTCTTCCAATCAAGCAAAAAAGCAAACCATTGGCAATTCATAGCAGGATGCTTTCAACTTTCTAAGAATCCCAGGTCTGCCCCTGAAACCATGTTGCAGCATTTGTATCCAAGCAAATTTAAATTAATTTTGCTAGAAAAATTTCATGAGATACCATCTCAATTATTTTATTCTGTTCCATATACTCTGTTCTTCCCTTCATCTATTAGTTTTGTAATGGCATCCTTGGAAAAAAACAACACCCACGCACACACAATTAAGTTTGTCTGGCATGATTCAGTTCTGAATAGAGATGGACCCAAGGTTAGAGCTGACCAGAAAATATCAATTCCATTCCACTGAAAGTTTTGAGGTTTCAGAATCGTTTTTGTTCCCATGAAGAATGATCCTGAGACTTGAAATTTTTCATGGAAAATAGAGAGACCTACCACATGACATTTTGTTTAAAAAAAAAACCTAGAACAATATAAAATTAGCAAGAGGCATATTAAATGGATGATAAACTGGCTAACGGAGAAGCCTCAAAATATAATTGTAATTGGAGAATTGTCATGAAGTGGGTGTGTTTCCAGTGAGCTCATGCAGGAATCAGCTCTTGGCCCTATGCTATTTAACATTTTTAATCAATGACTGGAAGAAAATAAAGTCCGTTGCTGATAAAGTTTGCAGATGACACAAAAATTGTGGGAGTGGTAAATAATGAAGAGGACAGGTCACTGAATCTGGATTACTTGGGCGCAAGCAAACAATGTGTGTTTTAATACAGCTAACTATATACATCAAGGAACAAAGAAAACAGACCATACTTACAGGATGGGACTCTACCCTGAGAAGCAATGACTCTGAAAAAGAGTTGGGGCTTTATGGTGGATAATCAGCTGAACATAAGCTCCCAGTGTGATGCTGTGGCCAAAAGAACTAATCTGATTCTGGGATGCATAAACAGGGGAATCTTGAGGAGAAGTAGAATTTTACTTCTGTTTTTGGAACTGTTGCAACCACTGCTGGAATACTGTTTCCAGTTCTAGCGCCCCCAGTTCAAGAAGGATGTTGATAAATGCATAGGATTCAGAGAAGAGCCATGCGTATGATTAAAGAATTAGTAAACATGCCTTATAAAGATAGACTCAACGAACTCAATCTATTTAACTTAAAGAGAAAGTTAAGGGGTGACTTGATTAAAGTCAAGTCCTCCATGGGGAACTAATATTTAATTATGGGCTCTTCAGTCTAGCAGAGAAAGGTATAACACGATCCAATGGCTGGAAGTTAAAACTGGACAAATTCAGATTGGAAATCAGACACAAAAAATTTGACAGTGAGGGTAAATAACCATTGGAACAACTTACCAAGAGTTGTAGTGGATCCTCCATCACTGCCAATTTTTAAAGCAAGATTGGATGTTTGTTCACAGAGATCTGATCTAGGGATTATTTTGGAAAATTCCTTGGCCCGTATTATACAGGAGATCAAACAAGATTATCACAATGGTCTGGGAAGTGGGAAACAAGGGTTCAAGTCCCAGCTCCAGAGGAGGGACTTGAACACCTGTCCCAAGCCAATGCTTTAAACCAGTGAGCTATAGAGTCAGTCTTTCTCTGGCCCGCCTGTTAGAGCTGTTCCACTTTGTAGAATACCTTAAGATATTCATTGGGCAAGCAAAAGCACAAAAACTATTATCTTAGAATAGGCCAGTGGTTAGGGCACAGGCTGGGGACATGAGACCCAGGGTCAAGTCCCTGCTCCAAATTGGGTAGAGACCAGGCTAGTGGCTATTCTAGGGTCATCGGTGTCTCTCTTGCTCCATTGTTGAAAATTTTTTTTTACCATCTCTACCCAGGACCTCTCATTTCCATTCTCCTTTTCTAAGCACAGACCTCTCTCTCCTGAATGACATGCCAGAATCATGACCACTTATGGGCTAAGCCTTTATGATACTTTGAAACCAAAGAGCCTGTTTTTAAAGTAAGAGAAACAAAGCAAAGTCAGTCAGAGGACACATCCCCATGCTTGCTTGGCCTTAGAAACAAATCTGTAACTTCTAATGCATTTAAGCACTAGGAAGGTGGTGTAATATTGGCACATCTTTTTTTACCTTAAAAGAGACATTATTATTTCCCAAGAGTTCTGCTTTCTAGAATAGTATCACAATATTTCAGCCATCTGGCCCTTCTTAGGACTTCAGTGGAAATTCATCAGACTGGTTCTCGCCTTTGTCTGCAGTGCCAATGATGCTACAAGATGTGAAACTGGGTTACAGAACAAACGTTGTGATATACATTTGCTTTTACCTTGTGAATATGAACTGCATTTGCACTATTAACAAGCCATTTGTGGGGCGATCATCCCCAGATAGTCCTGGATCCAAGTAAAAGATTTCAATGCAATCAGGAAAGTTTGTGGAGGATAAGCAAGTGGATGGACCATGGTAAAACGGATACAGCTGGGATTACAGGAGAGTTTATCACTTTTTTAGCACAAATTGCTGTGAAGATGCTTGCAGACAGCACTGGGAATGGCATTTAAATGGACTAGGAACACTGTGCCTTTTATCTATTGTTTAGAGTCACTGACCTGTACAAAACTAAATAGAGCCCTTGGCAGTCATCCCACCTAAGCAGGCCTGTTGGGGAGTTGATTACATGGATTCTATTAAGTTCCAATACTGATCCATTTCGAGGACTCAGTTCCACAAAGTGGATTCTTTGAGTCTGATTCTCCATTGCCATGCACCTTGTCTTATCACTTACACCTGACAAGCAGAATGCAAAGGGAGGTGTAATGCTCAGGAGAGAATGCTGTACTCGCTTACCCCAGTGGGTATTTTTCATCCCGTTTACACTTGCCTTGCACAATGCAAATAACGACGGAGTGCACAGTAGGGCTTTTGCATGTTCAGACACAGGAATTGTGACCTGGCATCCAGGAAACCTGATCCACAGTGGATTAGGTCACTGGAGTTTGCTAATATGGTTTGCCTTAGTATTGAAATTTTTTGTTGGTTTCAGGCTATTTTCCTTGCTCTGCTATTATAGCACTAGGAAATTGTGGTACTTTTTCTGTGCCCTGTACCTTTAAATCACTAAGAACCCTGCATCTAGAGTTCAGCAGGCATTTTTGCTTAGTGAGAATCCCCTTTCCTCTCCCCGCATTGACATCAATGGAAAACTGGTCTAGTCAGGTTCTTATACTCCACCCATCACCATGGGTTCTATTGACTTGGACCAGACTCTTTGCAGGTACAAGAGTGTGTGATGTTGCCAGCTAGTGACTGGCTCACAAAAGAGATAAGGGCCTAGTACTGTCTGAGGGAGGTTCTGTTTAGCTCAATTAGGCGAGTCCTGTGTTTCTGGAGAAGACAGATCATGGTCCTAATCCTGGATCTCTTCTCATGTGGATGGATAATTTATATAGTAATTGTGTCTGTGGCCTGCGGCACTATATTTCATTACAAGAGTCTGGACAGGAAGCTAAAGCTAAGGCATCTGGGGCCAACATGGTTAGGTGAGAATGTAAGGAGAACTATAAGCAATAAAGAGAATTGTGTTTAAAAAATATGAATTATCTAAAAACAAAGAGAAGTGAGTTAGGAGGATTATTAAAGGAGCAAAGAGAGATATTGAGTATCAGATCTATAGAGACTATTTTAAAAACATAGTGCTCTGCAAACAGATCTGCAACAGGCAGAGTAAACAGGAAAATTATTCCGCTAAAAAAGATAGGGGTGAATTGGAGACAGCAAGCAATAAAATTGTGCAATTTATGAAGTGAAGGAAGTGTTTTGTTGGTTTTTTAAATTTTCCCTGCATCTTTGCAGAGAAGGAAGAGGTATGAAAACTATGACAGAGATCATATATCTTGTAGGGACAGGGTTAGATAATGGCCAGACAACAATAGAAATGATTATAGAAAAAATTGGACACTCCTCATCATCAAGAAACATAAAACACCATGTTCAAATAAAAATATCCACAGCAGCTGTAAGGGACACGAAGATAGAAATTGGAGTGCATCAGGTCTAGGGAATATATTTAAATTCATTGAGGAGGGCAAGTGAAGGAATCTTGGAACACGTCTTGACAATTACAATTTACTATGTGTAACAGTGGAATGCTTAGAGGCTCCAATTGAGATCAGGGCTTCATTGACCTAAGTGCTGCATATACTCATAGTAATAGACAATCAGTCCCTGCCCCAAAGAGTTCAGGCCTTGTCTATTCTACACAGGCTCTGCTGATACAGTATAGACCAGTAAAGCTGTACCAACAGAGCCCCCTACTGTAGACACAGTGTATACTGACAAAAGGAGGAGTTCTGATGGTATAAACAGGAGTTCTCAAGCTACAGGTTGGGACCCCTCAAGAGGTCACGAGCTGTCAGCCTCTGCACATGCCATGGCTGCGACTGTCAGCCCCATGCATGGCTGGCAGCCAGAGATCTTCAGAGGTGGGTGGCTGGAGAGCAGCGGCTGCTGGCTGGGTGCTTTGAAGGCAGCGCCATCCCCAGCAGCAGCACAGAAGTAAGAGTGGCATGGCATGCCTGCGGGTCGTCACTTTTTTGGGATGATCATCACAGCCTGAAATATTTTCAAAGGGGGTCGTGGAAAAAAAGTTTGAGAACCCTTGGTATAGTACCATCCCAGAACAACATTCGCTATACCAACAGAAACCCTCTTCTGGCAGCATAGCTGCATCTACACTTGGGAGTTTTGCCAGCATAGCTATGCTGGCTAGGTGGTCTGTTTTTTCCACACCCCTGACCAAGATAACTTTGTAGTGTAGACTTGGCCTTACAGCCTAAGTAGACAAAACAGATAAAGGGTGGGAGAAAGGAAGTATTTTCCCCATCAGTAAAATGGGGATTTGAGGCACAGCTCAGTTACATGACTTGCCCAAGGTCACACCCAAAGTCTGTGGCAGAGCTGGAAATTCACCCTTGTAAATCAGTAGTAGCTCAGGTGAAGTCAGTGGAATTACTCAGGCGTAAAGCCAGTAAAAGTGAAAAGAGAATCCAACCCATTTAAAAATATCTATGGGCTTCCTCACCAAGACTTAAAAATCCATTTTTCGTGTCCGAGGCAGCTTTGCAGGGAAACCATCCACAATGCAGAAGGTAGATTGCACTTTTCATGTGAATTCAGCTGCCTGGGTGATAAGAAATAAGCACTGTGGAATGATGTTAATTTCAGCCAGCCTGGATATTAGCGCTGGAAGGGAGATAAGGGGTGCATGGATAGTCCTGGTGTCTTTTGCTACGTCTACACTACAAGTGCTACATTGGCACAGCTGTGGGGGTGCAGTTACAGCACTTGTAACAAAGACACTCGCTATAGTGGCCGAAGGGGTTTTTCCCATCACTGTAGTTAATCCACTCCCTCAAGAGGCGGTAGCTAGGTCGACGGAAGAATACTTCTGCCGACCCAGCAGTCACTATACCGATACTTGGGTCCACTTAACTAAGTCTCCTGGAGGTCTGACTTTCCCACACTCCTTAAGCGATGTATCTGGATTGACCTCAGTTGTCAGTGTAGGCCAAGGCTCCAGCCTCAAGGGATGAGTTCTTCTAAACAACACAGAGGCACTTCCTTCCTGCAGAAAGGAAGAAGTTGAGATATTCCAGAGACCTGATTCACCCTGCTTTGCACCTTCTGCAACCATTTACACCAAGGCAAAATTTTGATCTGGTGGTACACCCATTTTGCAGTCACTGCAGCATTCCGAGCGGGGGGCTGAGCTGACTGAATTAATCTAGGACAGATACTCAGAGACACATATTAGCCAGTTTGAAACTTGGCTGGGTAACTACATGATAATGAATTGTACCTGCCTCTGAGCTGTGTACTGGATTTCATGCACACAGCTCTCAGTAAAAGCAGGTGGCATTCCTCAGCCGACTGAGAACAATCTGGCTCTTAGAACAGATACCTCCAGCTGCTGGCAGGAGTAAGATGACTCGTGGGGTTCAAGCACAGAATTAACAATCAGAAGATGCAGATTTGGGAGCCGAACCCTCCACAGGTTTACTGCATGTCCACAGCCAACCGCTTAGGCTCACAGAACTTCCGTTTCTCCCTCTGTAATCAGGGATGCAGAACACTGACTTGCCTCAGTGTGCAGAGGGCCGGTTTATATTGAGACCCTGGCAGGGTAGGCACTATGAGAAGTGCGAAGCTGTGTTTGGAGTGCTCAGAGATCGCAGCAATGAGGTCTATAGGAATGCATCTAAGGAACCAATATATCTTGTCTCTTAACTACTGTATGTTGTGCTGCAGCTAAAGCTCCCATGTAACTGCTGCTGAAGTACATTATCTAGCCATGTATCTAGCGCAGGCATGCCACTCAGCATTGGTAAGCAGCAGAAGCGCAGGGGCGTTATGCCTGTGTTCCAATTTTGACTTTGAAGAATATTATAATCATTTTATGGCTCTAGTTTGCCTCGTCCATTAAGGGGTCATTACTCACTGTCTTCTCTGAATGGATGGAGTCCATGCCCTAAATGTTTTCCTTTTAATAAATGCCACTGACTGTTTTACAACATGCTCTCTACTTAAAACACAAAACCAAAAACCCACAGGAATCTTTCAGTGTAAAGAATTGCAATGAATGTAAGTAGTGAATTATTATGGGCAGCTGGGGAGCAGATTAAGATGCAGGGTCAGTGTAACCAGGCATAGAGGGTCATCCCAGAGTAGAGGGATCTGCCCTTGGCATGTGCCACCCTTCCCCTGTTGCCAATGGTCGGAGGGGAAGGGGGCAGAATGGGCAGGTCTCCCTTACACCCAGCAGCTATATCAGCCCTTTGGGAAGTTAAGTGACTTGTCTAAAGTCACACAATGAGTCAGTGGCAGAGCTAGGAATGGGTCCCAGGCTCCTGCCTGGACCTGAACCGTAAGACCATCCTCCCTCCCCTATTTGGCTGGCCCAATGGCTTCCCGCCAGCACTGCACATTGTGATTCTGGATAAGCAGGCTGGGACTTCAGGTCTTTCCCTCCTCCAGGTAGGCGGAGCTATTGCACAGTGTGGTCCAAAGGGACTCACCTGCTCTGAGAAAGGAGAGAAGAGAGGTAGCACGGCTGGCAGATAATTGACTGTGGAGGTTCTTCCAGCCAATGGAGTTGCACTGGCATCAGCTTGCAGCTTCCCAGCATCAGTGATTGTCATTTCAAAGTTTCATGTAATGGGACTAAACTTGACTTTAAGCCAACCATGATTTCAGGAACACATTCACAGTCTCCTAGTGTTACCCAACAAGATGACATTTTAACAAAGTGTCCGTTTCCCCACCTGTAAAATGGTGTCAGTAATACTTACTTACATCCCAGTAATGTTGTGAAGAAAAATAAATGTTTGTACTGTTCTTAGAATACAGACATAGTTACATCAGTGCCAAGTTGTTTTTTTTATCTGGAACTAGACCAAAATAAACTGACACCGCCACTTTAAGGCAGTCATAACTTCAGTTGCTAGCCCATGATGGTGTTAATATCATTATCCAAAGGGAAGAGTTTCTATTACCAAACCTATAAAGCCATGCATCCCCCTCACAGGTAATAGTATATTCCCCCACCCTGTGGGAAACTTTTATAAAAACAAGAAAGTTTTCATGGTTTCACCAAAATTTTCAACAGAAAGTTGTCACTGTCTGAAAATCAGAAGTTTGTCCACAAACATTTTTAGTTTTCCAACAAACAAGTTGAAAGTTTTAGAAGAACACAGGTGGACACGTCCAATGACGTTTTTCCATTGTGTCAAAAACCCAAAGTGCTGTCAAAAAAAAGTTGACAGAAAAATTTTGGCCACCCCTAGCATCAACCCCGCTGTTCCTCTACTGAGGAATATGCCCAATGTTCTGAAGAACCCAATGCTTTGTTGACACTTCTTTGTATGAGTCTTCATTGCTAACGGCCCAATCCTGCCATCGTTAGTCATGCTGAGTCATACATACTCACATAAATTCAATGGGAGTAGTCATGGGAATATTCAGCATGTGGGGAGGAGGGGAAAGGGTCTCCAGGGAGAAAGCCTTGGGAGGAAGTGCTTAGCTAAAAGAAGAAGAATCCTGCAGTAGGGCCTGAAGTGGGAGAGACTCGGACTATGTCTACATTTACTGCTACAGCAGCATAGCTGCAGCACTGTAGCACATCAGTAAACACTCATTGTCGCTGTAGTTAATCCATTTCCCTGAGAGACGGCAGCTAGGCTGACAGAAGAATTCATCCATCAACCTGGCGCTGTCTACACCAGTGGTTAGGTTGGCTTAACTGTCTCGCTCAGGGGATGTGGATTTTTCACACCCCTGAGTGATGTAGTTGGGCCGACCTACTTCTAGTCGAGGCCAGCCATCAGGATATGTCTACACTAGAAGTGCTACAACGATACAGAGGCATTGTTGCAGTTGTGCTGCTGTAACATAGACACTCACTACAGTGACAGAAAAGGTTTTTCCATCACTGTAGTAAATCCACCTCTCCAAGAGGTGGTAGCCTAGCACTGTCTACACTGGGACTTAGGTTGGCTTAATTACATCTCTCAGGGGGATGAATTTTTCACAACCCCCTCCCCTCCAGGACCATAGCTAGGTCAACCTACGTTTTAGGTGTAGGTCAACCTTCAAAGAAGCAAAGAGGAAAGTCTCCTGGGAGTTGTAGTCTAGGGGGCTAAGGAACAGTTTGTGCTTTTTGCCTATGTCTGGAAAATAAAACTGTGTCTGGAAAGAGACTCTGGGTGTGACAGTGGGTCCTTTGTGGGTTGGGGACAAGCCAGCATTTTACAATCTCTCATTACCCCCTTTTCTTCCAGGAGTGCTGATGGTGGTAGATCACATCGTTTCGTTTCGTTTTGTTTTGTTTCGTTGGCAGCTGCAGTTAGAATCAGGGTGAATTTTTCACCCTTCAGCCAGGAATCACTGAACCTTTCACTGGGCCTGCTCAGAGATATTAATTTGAGAAATGGCTGTGCAGGAGCAAATCTTTAAGACATAAAGAACTTGGATGCTCTTCTACTCTTAATATAACGACGAATGTGCTGCTCTAGGATGTTCAGGAGTGATGGACTCCACATCCCTCGCTCCCTCCAATAGCTGAGTTAATACAATACCATAAACTTTGAAAGGTGTTATAAGTGGTAATGCTTTGGGCCATTAATTCTAACAATGTCAGCGTGCTCTTGCGATGACATTTACCCTAATTAGTAATACATCCTGTTACTTAACAGAGCCCTTCTCAACAAATAGGTCAGACTTGGCTGCATCGTAAACAGAACAGTTTTGGAGGATGCTGCTAGCGAGCTAGGACCAAGATGCATGTACTAGAAAGCAAGGGGAGAGGGGGTAGAAAAGTAAAAAGGACATGTAGAGCAAGGGCTAAAGTGAGGGAAGAGCAAAGAAAGATGCCACCAGTTACTTGAATCCTTTGAGCTGTGGCTGCGTCTCTGCTGACTGTTTAGAACAGTGTTGGGGACATCAGGTAGAGGGGATGTTCCCATCATCATCATGCTGTTTAAGGAAGTCAACAGTGGAAAGAGCAAAGGAAGAGCAGGAAGGTGATTTAAGGTCGTCTGTGTGGGGTGAGGTGTACGAGCTATCAGCAGTTGGAAGGGGTGGGAACAATTAGCAGAAGAGGAGCAGAGAGGAGGCTCTGAAGAACAGCAAATACTTTGTGCATCATCGGAGCGGTCTATCCATGAACCACAATGTGCTTCACAAATATTAGTGAATCAGGTCTTACAGAGCCCTGGGACATCACATTACTCCAGTCTTACAGGAAGTGAAACACAGACACCCAGCAAGGGGAAATGATGTGCCCAACACCACACAGCAAGTTTGTGGCAGAGCCAGGAATAGAATCCAGGTCTCCTGACTCCTGGAGTCATGCTTTAACTAATAGAATATACTCCATCCCACACCTTTGTTCATGGTTTCCTAATCAGCTAAGCTGTTGCTCTGTGGGAGGCAGTACACCCACTCCCTAGGGGAAGATAACACAGCAAGACACACTGCAACAGCCTCACAGGTCACCAGTCCAGGAATGATGAGGATGGGCTCAAGATGAAGCTACGTGGGGGACCCCTCAACTGCAGTGCTGGTTGCCATGGTGCAGTGCCTTTAAGGACTGATAAAAGCCTAGGCAGGACTCTCAGGGGCAAGGTGTCCCAGAACTTCAGATTTTCCGGGGATCAGTAATAGAGACAAATGAAAGCCTTGAGAGTGGGACAGAGATAGATTTAGTCTATAATGATGGCTTTAATGAGGGATAGCCAAGCACTATTGTACAATGACTACTAAACTAGGTTTGTACTCCCTCCACATGGACACATACAACCCTGGGATGGGTCAGTCACCAGGCCTGTCCCTGAAACAGATTAGAGCAGCTTCAGGGATACTCAAATCTTTGTCATCTGCCCAGGTCCTCAAGGAGCCATTACAGCAGGCAAGGCTTACTAGAAGCCTGCTAAACAGCCAGTGGGGCCACTGGACGATGAAGCACGCAAAAGGAAAGAAACACACAAGAAAGATAAAGCTATTGCGGGGAAACTAAAATAATTTTTGCATTGGTCTTCACGGCTGAGGTTGTGAGGGAGATTCCCAAACCTGAGCCATTCTTTTTAGGTGGCAAATCTGAACTGTCCCAGATTGAAGTGTCAGAGGAGGTTTTGGAACAAATTAATAAATTAAACAGTAATAAGTCACCAGGACCAGATGGTATCCACCCAAGACTTCTGAAGGAACTCAAATATGAAATTGCAGAACTATTAACTGTGATATGTAACCTATCATTTAAATCAGCGTCTGTACCAGGTGACTGGAGGATAGTAATGTGATGCCAATTTTTAAAACAGGCTCCGGAGGCAATCCCGGCAATTACAACCCAACTTCAGTACCAGGCAAATTCGTTGAAACGATAGTAAAAAACAGAATGATCAGACACATACATGAATAAAATTTGTTAGGGAAGAATCAACAAGGATTTTGTAAAGGGAAATCATGTGATACCAATTTACTGGAATTCTTTGAGCAGGATCAACAAGCATGTGGACAAGGGTGATCCTGTGAATCTAGTGTATTAAGATTTTCAGAAAGCATTTGACAAGGTCCCTTACCAGAAGGCTCTTAAGCAAAGTAAGTGCTCATGGAATAAGAGGGAAGGTCCTCCTCTTGGATGAGTAACTGGTTAAAAGATCGGAAACAAAGGATAGGAATAAATGGTCAGTTTTCAGAATGGAGAGAGGTAAATAGTGGTGTCCCCCACGGATTTGTACTGGGACCAATACTGTCCAACATATTCATAAAAGATCTGGAAAAGGAGGTAAATAGTGAGGTAGCAAAATTTGCAGATGATACAAAACTATATATAGTTGATATATATATATAGCAGATGATAGTTAAGTCCAAAGCAGACTGTGAAGAGTTACAAAAGGAGCTCACAAAACTGGGTGACTGAGCAACAAAATGGCAGATGAAATTCAGTGTTGATAAATGCAAAGTAATGCACATTGAAAAACATAATCCAGTGGAAGTCAAAAAAGCTAACAGACTGTTGGGAATTATTAGGAAAGGAATAGATAATGACAGAAAATATTGTATTGCCCCTATATATATCCATGGTACACCCACATCTTGAATACTGCGTGCAGATCTGCTTGCCCCATCTCAAAAAAGATATATTGGTATTGGAAAAGGCACAAAAAAGGGTAACTAAAATGATTAGGGGTATGGAAAAGCTTCCATATGAGGAGAGATTAATAAGACTGGGATTTTATAGCTTGGAAAAGAGACAACTAAGGGGGGGGTATTATAAAGGTCTATAAAATCATGACTGCTGTGGAGAAAGTAAATAAGGAAGTGTTATTTACTCCTTCTCATCACACAAAAACTAAGGGTCACCAAATTAAATTAATAGGCAGCAGGTTTAAAATGAACAAAAGGAAGTATTTCTTCAAACAATGCCCAGTCAACCTGTGGAACTCCTTGCCAGAGGATGTTGTGAAGGCCAGGACTATAACAGGGTTCAAAAAAGAACTAGATCAGTTCATGGAGGATAGATCCATCAATGACTATTAGCCAGGACAAGCAGGGATTGCTGTTTCCCAGAGGCTGGGAATGGGTGATGGGCTGGATCACTTGATGATTATCTGTTTTATTAATTCCCTCTGTCTTGGCCACTGTTGGAAGACATTATAATGGACTAGATGGACCATGGGTCTGACCCAGTATGGCCGTTCTTATGTTCTTAATGAGTTTAGCACACCTTTTGTGGGGGGAGGGTGCTAAAGGCAAGCTACAAAGGAAACCATATTCTATGCAAACTTTGTCTGAAGAGATGTTGTTGAACCCAAAGATTGTCCAGAGAATTGGACTGGCATCCAGAAAACCTTGTCTGCTGATCTGAACCATCCCAACTCCTCACTGCTGCAGACCTTAGTTGAAAGCATCACAGGCTTTAGGTAGGATTTCAGGACTTCCTGCTTGCCATCAGAGCAGGATTTGGCAGTGCAGAGAGCGCAGGATTGCAGAAAGTGACAGGGAGTAGGAAGGAAATGCAGGCATGTACCATCTCCTCAAGAATCAGACAGCTAGAACTGGGGGTGGGGGGGGAGAAGATATGTAAGGGAGCTCAGAGTGCTTACCAGGGAAAGTGACAGCAAGCAACAGCAGCAGCCAGTTGTTACTAAACGGCCATTTCAGGACTGTGGTTGCACACCTCTGCTGAATTGAAAGAGCCAGTTCCCCCAAAAGGCACATTGGGAAAAGTCCCCTGAGGCAGCAGTGCTGAGAATCACCCCGGCAGATCCGTTCCTGGGAGGGGGGACTGCCCCCGTTGTATATCGCAGCAAACAACCAAACGTCTTAGAACCTTCGCAGAGGTTCGGTTGGGCTCCAGCTCCGGAACTTGGCCGGTCGTTTGGGTTCTCCCAGACACACAGTGGCTATAGGCAGGTAGCGGAGTACGTCGGCCACCTGTTTAAAAGCTACAGACCGCACCCTCAGCTGGCAGAAGTCAGCATAGCTTCACTGAAGCCAGGGGAACTAGGCCTATGTAAGCGGGGCACGGGCCCGCTATTGTGGGGAACTTCCCTGGATTATACCCTACCCCAGCGGCATTGGTTAGCAAAAGGATCTGAGTCCTCGCTCCCACTCCTTTTACCCAGGGCCTGCCTGATGCAAGGACTCCCCTTCTCCTTTCCCGTGTGGCAGGGTCCTTGCAGCCCTGACAAGGCCGGGCCCAGGATGCCTGGGGGCTCGACCCCCGATCTTGTCGTGGTCACGTAGGACAGGGGCGAGGGTGCTATCAATTAAAAAAAAATAAGGAAAAAATGGGAAAGGTTGATGGAAAAGACCTAATGCCGCCCCATGAATCAGGCCCTGGCTGCACTGCCCCTCGCTCTCCCCAGCTGCTCACCGCACCCAGCCCCGCACGGCTCAGGTTCCAGCTCAGCCCCACCTCCACTCTGCCTCAGCTGCTCGGCTCCCCGGGCAGCTCCTCTGGCGCCGGCTGCCGCGGCTCTGGGTGCGGCTCTCTCCTTAGTTTGGCCTGCTCTGCCCAAGCCGCTCCAGCTCACACGGAGGACGGGACCCCCAGCCTCCGGGCTCCCTCATTGCCTGTCGGACCTGTCAATCAGGCTGACCTGGAACGTTGGCCTCTCCCCAATGGGCCTGGGGGCTTCTCATCGACCCTTCCGCGTTGCCTTTGGGTCTGAGATGGCCGAACAAAAGCCCCACTGAGTTTCAGTAACGGGGCCAGCAGTCCCCCGACATCTACTCAGCTCAGCTGAGGTTCCAGGCCTGTTAATGTATAAAGTATTTGAATACAGTTTTTTTTTTTAACTTTAAAAGATTGGGATCCTGAGCAACCTAAGCAATATACAATATATATTTAAGTCTTCATGAAAGAGCCTCCTCTGCCACGTCCGTCATCCCAGACAGCTTTCTCCCATCTCTGCCGCATTAAAAGTTTCATTAAAAAACATCATTGCTCCTGTCATGCTGGCTAAATAAAGGGGCCCTTCAGGTGTATTCAGGAGCTCTGATTACTCCCTTCTACACCAGTCTCGCGTTGCGGGGTCTCATGCTGGCTGGATTGGGGGGTGGGAGGGGGCATTTTTTATATTGTGTGACATCAGTATGTCAAAATCATAATAATTTATGTAAGATATGCCATGTCAGGTACTGTTAGAAAGGCTATGATATGCTAAGTAAGATGATAATACGTGTGTTATATGTGTAATGGAAGTTATGGATGTATTTGATATATCTGTATTTCAAATTGTGCTGTCTGGGACACACCCTAGACAGGGTGGCGGCAGAACAATAGCCTGCTTAATGGCCCATTGAGACATCCACAGATGCAAGGGGCCCAGGGGGAAAAGCCAGAGGTATACCTGATGAGTCATCAGGACTTGCTCCTGTGACTCTGAACTCCATTTTGTTTCCTGTAAAATTCCACAGACAGCATGGCAGGGGCCAAAGGATATATAAGGCAGAGGCCTGGGAATCCATTTTTTCTCCAGTCAGGTTCAGCTTCAGCCACCTACCTACCTCTGGATCAAGTCATCTGCAACTGAAGCTGTGAAACAAAGGACTGAGGCCCATCCAGTTACTGGATGTATACCAGAAGAACTATACAAGCCTGCAAACTCCACAATTCTTCTAGAAACCTGACGTATATGGACTTTCAAATCATTTGTATATATCTGGTTGCTTTAAGCCTTTAACATTTCTCTTATTGTTTGTTCCTTTCTTTTATAATAAACCTTTAGTTTTAGTTACTAAAGGATTGGCTGGCAGCGTGGTATTTTGGATAAGATCCAAACTTATATTGATCTGGTACTTTGGCTGACCCTTTGGGGTCAGGGGGAACCTTTTTAGTAAAAAGCATAGAGTTTAAATAACTGGTCTTTTTACTAGACCTAGTGGCCAATTGGGAGCCAGAGACTGAAATGCAGCAGAGGGGACTGTGTGTACTTGTATTTTGGGATTCTTGATAACCTGGGATAGTCTGGGAATTGAGAAGCACTGTTTGTGGCTGGTTGGAAAGCCTGAATTCAGTGTCACCTACCAGCGCTGGAAGAATCTGTTCTCCTTTTACAGCCTGCCCTGACCTTGGCATTTTCAGGTGGCTGCCCTAGGCACAGAAGGGTCACAGTTCCTTCCTCTGTTTTCCTTCATTTCTTCCTACTGCTGTTTAAACATGCTGGACTGGTTTGAAAAGTCAAAATGCTTCTTCTCTAAATAGAGGTTTACTCTAGATTTGGAGATAGGCTGTTTTCCCAGGACCCTAAAGAAAAATAGCCTTTCTGTCTATGGTGCTTACAATTACTATAGTGTATAAAAACAGTGCTCAATGCATTTATCCTCACCACACCCCTGTGCAGGACAGCAGTGCCGTTATCTCCATTTTACACGTTGGAAACTGAGGCAAAAAGAGATCAGAAGATTTGCCCAAGGTCACACATGAAGCCTGTGGGGGAGCAGTAAATTGATGCTGTGTCTTCAACTCCCAGAGCAGCACCTTAATCATTGGACCATCTTGCCCTCCTGTGGAGCAACAGGCTGGCAGCCCCCCATATTTGACACTGGTGAGAGGGATTTTACTGGTGCAAGACCCTTTTCAAACCTTCAGGGGAGATGTGGAGACTTTTCAAGATGACTGTGCAGAGACCCACTTAGACTCCCTCAGCAACGGTGTGTACGTGGTTGCAGCTCCCAGCCAGGCTCCCTCTGACCCCAAGCTGCCAGGCAGGAGGTAAGTCCCAGAGGGAGCCTGGCTAGGCTACGACTGGGCAGGGGATGGGATGGTTTGGGGCCCCTGGCTGGAAAATTGGGCACCCCAAGCCCAAGCTTGCTGCTTCCTGACCCTACTCCCCCCCCCCTCCTCCAGTCCTGGTGGCAGCAGAGGCAGGATCAGGACTGCTTGGATGGGGCTCATGTCCCAGCACAACTGCCACCTCCTGCCCCTGCGTGACCCTGTGGGGTGATGGAGTCAGGGTAGGGCACCCACCGGCAAAACAAAAAGTCAGCACCTCTCTCTCTATGGCCCAAATCAGAGACCCATCAAAATTTAGGAAAGTTCAGACATGGATCTGATCTTTAAGGCTCAAGCTCCATTATGCTAATTTAGGTCTTGCTCTGTAAATATCCCCACAGCAGCATGAGAATATAATTGGATAGGCAAGCGAGAAGGGGTGGACTATAGAGAGAAAAAAATACACCGTCACTATAAAATGGGGAACGTAAGATTTATGAATTCAAAGGGAGGTGGGGTAAAACGGGAGGCTTTTCTTGGTTCATGACTGGAAGAGTTAAATGCCATTTCAGTTTTATTAGGAAATATTAAAGTGAACCTTGCAATGAAGGTGGCCATTATTAAGTGGCCCCAGAGCCTCTATAAGCAAGATTGGCACCACACCAATATGTCACTGCTACAAAATTACAACAGTTTTTTTTATTATCATAATCTATCCTACCTAATGGTCTCTTCATCTTGCAGCAAAAAAAAATCTGCAAAATCTAGGGAAACTGAATCCAAATGGATTTGAGAGTTAAGTATTTACATAGGTAATCAGCCCTGCATTTTTAATTTAGGACCATGTGGAAGTGATGGTTGGAGCTATTTCAGGAGAGAAACAGTTCCCGCATTCATTGTTTTTCAGAGATGTGGCTGAAATGTGGCGTAGGGTCAAGTTGAGCACATGGTGTGCTCTATGAAAGGTGGCCAAATGGCAGCCCATGGAGATGAAGGGTTCAGCATGTAATAGTCTTATTTAACTCAGCAGCTTTCAACTGGCTCAAGACAGAGCATGTCAGGCTACTGCCAGTCAGCTCTATGGACCACTTCTCTGTACAAGAGGGGAAGGGAGCTGCAGTTGGCTTTGTTGTGTGTATCAGTTAGGTATGGCCTTCACTCTGCTGGCCAACTAGAACGCCCTGGTTTTATATACTAGTCTGCAGCCAACTACAGCTTCCTGCAATGATGGTCCCTCCCCAACAGTGCGTGCATGCACACAAACACACACTCTCTCTTTCTCTCTCACTTCAGGGTGATGGGACAGTAAAGAAGCAGCAGAGTGTTCTTGACTGGTACAGCTGCGGTGAACTGCCTACTAATTCACAGAAGTCCGGTTACATGTAGCTAGTCCACACATTATAAAGTGCTGTAATTTATTGGAAGATAAAACGCATGAAACAGACACTGTAAACAAAACTGCCTCTGCCAACTGCTGCCTTTTAAAGCTCTGCCTGTCCTGCTGTATTATCTCAGATCTCCTAGCACAGCTCCCTGCCTTATTACAGCACCCATCAGAACGAATAGCCCCATTCCAAGCAATTACATCTATACAGATATTGATACCGAACATGAACATGTGTCTTTCCCCTTCTCCCGACCCGAAGTTGATGGTAAAAGCCTACTGGAATAATATGGTATTTGAGGGATTTGTTGGCTGTGGTTGTCACAATGCTCAAGATGACCGCATCAGTCAGATCCAGGCAGAGGAGGTGAGTGAGTTTTCATCTGAGGTGAGGTGAATGCTGATGTAAAAGTGTATCTAGCAAAACACTGGGTCAGATGCTCAGCAAGTCTAAGTCTGCCAGGCTCCATTGAAATCAGTGGAAGTAAGGCATTTTACACCTCCAAAGGATCTGGCCCTATGTTTAGGGGAAGAGCTGGCCATAAATTATCAAATGTGAAATAAAATTGCAGTTCTCCACCCAGTGACATTTGGTTTGTATTTGCCTGCTACAGCACTCTGGTATTATACATTTCTGTCACAGTGACCCTCTGTCTGCTGTTTACTCAAAACATAGGAAACTCTGATCCACCACTGAATCGACTGCATGAAAATTTAAGTGGGGAAGCTCTCAGACTGGTGCTCAGTCCATTTGCATTCAACACCCTCTGCCTGAACTCATTTCAGGCAACAAAGGCATTCAATGAATTGTGTTTATAACATGCAATAAAACAGAAGCGTTGGCTCCACCGACAGGCGTGAAAGGGTGGGACACATGCTGGCCTCCTTTTGTCCGATGGGAACAGAAGGGTGAAAAAAAAAAAAAAAAAAAAAAAAAGTCAGCTTCTCCAAGTCGCTCACTTCACTAATCTTCCGGGTTGATTCCCTTGTCCTGCCTCCCATCTTTTTTTGAATAAGTGGACAGCTTTTCTGGATGGTTTGTTTTAGTAAGCCAGGAGAGGTGGTTCAGTGGCTAGGGCACTTCCCTGGGAATCATGAGAGCTAGATTCTACTCTTGGCATCACCATTGCCCTTGGACAAGTCTCTGGGCCTTTGTTTCCTCTCGGACCCATCATTTATTTAGACTATAAGCTCTTCAGGCAAAAACTATCCCTTACTAGATGTTTGCACAATGCTCAGCCCCATTGGGTCCTAATCTTACTGCTGTTGTGAACAGATAATCAGAACAAGTCTCCTTTTCTAGTGCCTCATGTTATAGCATGACCCCATTGCTCAAGACATGACCTACTGGAGGACCTTTTGAATCCTGTAATGTTCCTAAATGTCAAGGTGGCAACAGTGGTCACAACAGCCTTTTCCCACCCACACTTGGGAAAGTGACTGCAACCATCTCTGTCAGATCCAGCCCTCACTACCACGATCCACTCCTGCACAAACTACAGATGAGGTTGCAGTAGTGCACACTGCATCAGTCTACTCTTGAAGGTCACGTCAAAGCTGGTGCAGAATGCAATCGCCCACTTGTTAGACCATGCTAGCCTCAAGGTCACGTTACAGCAGTTCTGCAGCAACTGCATTGTTTCCTATTTACTTCAAGATGTTGAGCTGGATCTGGTAAGTCTCATGTGACCTGGATCCTGACTATCTGAGACACCACACACCTTCCCTAGCGGCTTGAGATCAGCTGTGGTATTAGAGCTAGACCAGTCCCCAGCTTTGAAAACATGGGCACTATAGGCAGACCGTTGTCTGAGAAAAGCACTAGTTTTCTTCCTCTGGCAATTCAGAACCAGAGCTCACAGACTATAGACATAGCAAGTGAGATGTACCATCTCTGTGCTCAGGCATTAGCCTGGAGGGCTGGGAAACAGATGAGTGGGTTGATTTGCAATTTTTGGAATCTTTACTTTGATTTTTTTTTTTAAAGACACATTCAAGAAAGAACAGAGTACGCAGGGGCAGTCAAGGGACATAAAGAACACCAATCTCAGGTGCTATCTGATAAGACTGCTACAGTCCAGAAAGTATGTACATCTAGTTAATATTACACAAACTCATAGTAAAATGGAGAAAAACTGGGCAATTTTGGATGCTTATCTGTTAGAGTCAGAGTTCTGCATTGCCACATCAGATGCTCTTGGTAAACCATGGATGTTATGGCATGTTGTCAAATCATTCATATTGCAGCACTGCCTACATGGTCTCAGCCAGACTGGGGCTCTGTTGTGCTAAACACTGTGTAAACAGATTGTAACTGACAGTCCCATACAACTTGCAGGCTCCCCGCGTTATTGGACCAGTTGACTGTAGGATTCAACTATGCAGCCAAATTTTAAAAGGCAGCCATTAGTTTTCTTTGGACACAATTCCATTTGAGTTGCTAGCCTCTTTCTGCCCAGTCCAACTTGAACAAGCCATTTTTCATCTTTCTTTAAAAAATTCAAGGACACGGCAAGGCTCCACTGCCCACCACTAGGACACCTCCTCCTGGAAACTTGAGGGATTAGTTCCATCCAGCTCTGATGCCCCCTTCATTACTTGGTTGCTCTCCCTTCATGACTTGGCCCTCTGGCCAAATTACAAGAGTCCTCCCATTCCAGGATATTATTACAGTCTTCCACGCCACCCTAGGCAATCGTTAAATCCGCTGGCTGCTCCCTCAGTGGCTAGGACAAACAGACCAAGATAGTCTTCAAGTTCAATGCCCAGATTGTGCCATTCATTCAACGGCTGGTAGGGAAAGCCCTGCCCTCCCTCTGCTGTGGGTTCCAGTCCAGGGCCCTGTCTCCTACAGCAAGGTCTGTTACTAGAATGAGCCTTCCTACCACTCCCCAGGAATATTTCCTGCCTTGCTATCCCAGGCTTACCTTCTCCACACTGCTAGCTAAACCCCTAGTTCCTGGATGCACCAGACAAATCCTTCCTCTTGAGTCCAAATCCCTTGTCCCAGGGAGAGTGACCACAGCCCTCTTGCTGCTACCAGCTCCCTGGTTTTAAAGAAGCCCTGCCTGTTCATGCACAGGTGAGCTTCCATTAATGAGGGAATGTCTCTCAGCCTAAATAGCCCCTAGCTTGTTAAGCCTAATAGGTTAATTAGCTCCTCTGGCCTACAGTAACTCCTTCAGGGGGAGTACACCACACCACACCACAGCTACCAAGGCAGGAAATACCTGGAAAAGGTCAGTTTTGGAGACTGTTCATCTTTATGGCATTTAACCTGCAAAACCAAAAGCTGCGTGGGATTCTTCCACTCTACAAGGGTGATTTTAATCTAATTCACCGGGGGAGAATAGTTGAGTTTGAACAGGTCAGAGGTATGGCTTGCTCCGTTCACTGCTTGTTGTTTAACAGATACCAAAAGACCCCTGGAAAAGAAATTTACTCTTAAGTTTGTTCAGAGATTCTTTAGCAAGTTCTCTGGGCAATGCGTGTTTTAATAACATTTATTTGGAAACTAGGAGTCTTTGGTATTTAGTCATGTTAGGTTAGATATTGCTTGTGTAACACGTGGTACAGTTAGTTAGTTAGTCCCCCCATTACGCCTCTGGCGTCTAGGGCAGCGACAAGGCTCCTCCACTCCTATCTGTCTCTGGCAAGTCTTTCAATGGTTCCCCCACTGTGCCCCAGGTTCTTTAGCTCAGCTTCCACAGCTCCTCACCCTGTAGCGATGCCCAGGATGTATAATCCATAGCGTCTCATCTCTGCTGTGACCGGAGCTAGCTTCCCTGTTTCGTACGTTGTTCGTACGTTCCAAAAAAAAAAAAAACAAGTTTGGTATTTGTCTTGGTGTTAAGCACTTCAGTCTTCATGCCAGTGGCTTCCTTTCAGCTTTCACCGCTGGCCGTCATACACGTCATTGACTCTTGAAGGCCATCACACCCAGTAATGGTTGGTTTCTGCACTGCTGTTTCTGTAATATATTTTGTTTTTTACAGGGCACGGTTGTTAGCCCTGTGCCTAACCCTCAACCTGGAGGGCCAGGGTATCTGTTTTTGTCTGGCCCTTCCTCCACAGACCAATCTGGTATGGTTGAATCTACCAGGAGCAAAAAAGCCCCCAACACAGTACAGTGGGCATCCCGTTTCCCTCTAGTGGCTGGTCTGCTACAACAACTCAACTTTCCTTAGCTCAGTGTTCGAAGGAAGTTGGGGTACAATCTTGAGTGATAATCTAGGACAGCCCACCCTGGGTGTACCTAGAGACTTTGTACTAGGTGCATTTGGCAAGTGGCAAGATCAGCAAGTCTATCTCTGCCCTTGTCTCCACCTACAGCCCTTTTTACTCCTTCTGTTCCACGTATGCCCCGTACTCACTTTCTCTCTCACTCCACTTCCTCACCACCCCTTATGCCTTGAATGACCTCCCTGTTAACATGCTCAAAAATCCCCTCACTCTCTCCTTCCAGTGCCCATCTCTCCCTGCACATTGTCAACATCTGTGCCAGTGATGGCTGTGGAACGTTTGCTTGGAATCTAGAGGTCTCCATGACAACCATGGGCCATCCCAAGCACTTTCCAGATCAACTCACATTGGTGAGCAAAGTCTGGGTCAGATTTTTAGGATGGGATGGGGGTGGGAGGTGAAAATACACCACTGTTATGGAGGATAGTGCATCATTAGCAGTAGTCTCATTCCAACGGCAGGGCAAGCCACCTCGGTCACACACTGCAGCAGAGAAGCAAAGAAAACTCGTCCCCTTGCTGCTAGTGTCTGTGAAATCCAGACCAGCTGAACCATTCTATGTTCGGGACATCCTGGCTTACCCAGAATGCCTCTTCACAGCAATAGCTGACTGAGCAGGTCTCTTAAGTCAAGACTATAGCGTAGCTTCATCTTCCAGCACTTCTTGGAGTGCTCAGCCCTCCCATCATGGGAGGAGCATCCTGTCAAGCAGTCCCACAGCTAGCAGGAGGACATAGTGGAGCTGACGTTTTGAGTTTGACGTAGCTTTTGGTGTCACTGCTCCATTGCAAGCCATGGGGCACAGTCAGCATTTCCATTACAAGTCCCTGCTTTCAGCTACTCAGAAGCAAAACTACATTACAGACACCTAGCTCAAGGAGATGCTGACAGCAACATTTCCACCAAGACATTGACCCCACACACAAAGAGACATGCTGACACCCTTCACAGGAGTCATTGCAGCCTGTCACACTAGTGACAAATAGGAACACAAGGTCACAGAAGGGAACAAATTTCTTCCTCAGACGTCTGACATCCCCAATCACATGAATGAGCCAGATCCTAATGAGCCGCTCAGCTGCTGTTACTCAGTGTTTTCCAGCTGAACACCCATTTTGTCATTGGTGATGGGGGGGAAGTCATTGTGAAAGGGTTACTTCTTTCTGCAGCTGCTGCCTCAGTTTCCTTCCTGGATCTGAGGTATTTATACACAAGTCTAGTTCCAAAGCAGAATCTCCCCTTCCCGGCTCCGGTTTAATAGTCTCATTAACATTATATACATATGTAATCAGCAACCTCTCCCCATCCACACCTTTTTTCAGGTTCAATATATCCTTCTGTTCCAAAGTCTAGGAGCCATCTCTTAGGTCTCCACAGGTTCTCAAGACCTTCCCCTAGGTTACTGGATCCAGGTAGTCATTATCTTTTAGAGACTTACCTGGAAAGGACTAACTCCCATTCCAGTCTCCCTGAGAAGGTAGCTACACTCTCCCCCAGTTCACAATGGACAAGACCCACCTTTATATTCTTCCCAGTAGGCCCTGTTGTAGACGACAGTCACATGATCTGGGAGGAAGCCAGGCACAGGTGAGAGCTGTATTTTGACCCTTCTTAAAGTCCCAGCCATGGTATCCTGAAGTAGCTCCCCTACGTGATAACAGTGATGTGATGCATCTCTGCAACACACCAATTTAACTTCTTCATCCTTTCCCTTCTGAATGGTAGGAGGGATGGGGTGTATCAGTCCGCCCTGCACAGCTGGTGGGTGCAGTCTTTCCCTGCGTGTGCATGGTGGGATGGGGAAAGATTTGGGAAATGGAGCCCAGCGGCTCCGACCACAGGAAGCAGATTTGCTCAGCATTCTCTGCTCAACCATGGGAAGGCAACTGGGATGTTTGTGATTATCATGCCTTGGATCAGGGGGGACAAGAAGATGCTTTGATCCCACCCATTGTGCCCTGCGTGTGCCCTCCCTCAATCAGGTAGAGAGCCTCATGCTCCCTGCCCACCTGCCAGCACTGCTCTGGCCTCCCGACTAATCAATGTTGCATTTTCCCCATCCTCAGCCTGACCTCTGCATGTGACCTCCCTATATCCTGTACCAGCCTGGCCAGAGGGAGCAGTCAGGGAGTGGAGGTGGAGCAGGCTGGGAAAGGATAGAGTTCAAGTGCACATTCCTTGACCTCTCTCTCCAGCCCTTTAATGGACTCTTCCTCCCCAAGCCATTTCCCCCCACCTTCTTCCTTTCCCCGCCAAGGCCTCCTTGATCTTGCCCATCATGTTCTAGGGTGCAGTCCCAACCAGTGAGAGGTTGCGTCACCACTTGTAATATAACCCTGTGTGCCCCAAAATGCTTCCGCTACTTGTGGCTCCCAGCCGAAGAGAGAGACATCCAACAGCCAGCATGCACTCCATATTCTGTATGCTGTATGGCTCAGATTCAACCACTTTGACTGCAACAGCCTGCAAGAAGTACTCACAGACACACTCTTGTCTTTCCCAGACTTGGTTAACGTTAGCAGATGACCCCAACACACCCTCAGTCCCAAACTTTCCCAAACCTGTGAGCTCTGAAAGGTCCAGCCCTCTCCTGCAACACTCAGAGGAATCATCAGGTCCGTTTGCTCCTTCAAAGAGACAAAACTTAACAGCTTGTCACATGAAATGGAGTCAATTTCCACTTTAAATCAAACACAGCACCGGGTTAGTTGAGATTAAAAGTAAAACAAGTTTGTTAACAAAAGAAGATTGGGATCTAAGGGAGTTCAAGTATAAAAGAAAGTTAGAAACAACTACAAGCAAATACAAGTGCAACCAAACATGTAAAAGTCTAAAACTTAATCTAGCAACGTACAGGCTTTAAGATGGTTTTACTCACCCCCCAGTCTTCCAGCAAGATTGCTGACCCCCTCCCGCTCTCCTCCAGGAGACCAAAGTGCTGGTTTTCTTCTTAAGTGAAAGAGAGAACTTGGGCTTCTGGCCCCTTTCTTCTATAATCCAGTGAACCTTTGAAATGGATTCTTCAGAGGATTACCCCTCAAGGTAAAGTTTATTCAAGCTGTGAGAAAGGCAACATGGAGATAGGTGGTGAAGAAAGTTGGTGTTTGCTAAAATGCAAATTGTTCTGTTTTCTGTAGTCTCCTCCCCTGTTAGTATTATTGACCAGTGAGTTATTAGTTTTCCAATGATACCTCACAAGGCATATCTTGTACAAAGATTATTATAACAGTGTGTAGGGTGTGAATACATGGGGGTTTAGGGTCACACCCTCTCAGTCCCTTTTGACAAGTAATTGGCTTCTCACCGGCTCACTGCCATTTTGTCCCCCTTGGGTGGGGGGATCCTAGCACTGCAGAGCCTGGTGGAGTTGGGACTCAAAGCAGGCATAAGTCCCTCACTGGCATTCCTCTCCGTAGCCAGAAACCCTCCTGCTTCCTTAACACAGCATCCCACCCACACATGGTCACCTTCAGGCCATGGAGATGAGCCAACTACTGGGTGACACCCATGTGGGAATCCCAAATCCCGTCTGTCTCCCCACCACCTCCCGCCTTGCGGATTTTCAGCTAAGCAGCCAAACAGCTGGCATCTGCCTCTTGGACAGTATTTCAGATCAGAAGCTATCTGCAATTCAAGCAGTGTAGACCCAGCGTGAATGAAGCTGCAGTCGATCTCAATTAAACACTGCTCCACTCTGGCACTGAGATTGTTGCCAAGACATTTGCAAATCTAATTAGTTTCCCTTTGAAAGTAGGGCTCTTCCCCAGCTGCGCTCGGCTTACCAAAACATTTTGAGCCTGATCCTGCAGCGTGCCACGTACTCTCCGTTCTCTTAGGGGACAGCGAGGCTGCAAGCGGGAGGTGTGATTGCAACCCGAGCTAGCTTTAATCTAGCTTGTGCAGGTACCAGAGCAAGGGAGCTGCAGCAGCAGGCAACAGGACTTGAGCATGGCCTAGCTGCCCATGTGAGTGCCCAGGGTCCCAGGCAGCTTTGGATAGCCTGCCCCGAAGCCCGTGCAGCAGCAACTCTGCTATTATTGGTGCCCACGCTAGCTACATTAAAGCTAACACAGGTATGTCTACATGTGCTGCAGTTTGCAATGTAGGTATGCCCTCAGACTTCAGTGAGGGTGAAGGGCGCTCAGCTGCTCTCAAGTGTTGCTCGCCACCTCCTAAGAGCAAGTCTTTCAAGTGCAGATCCTTTGTATCGTCCAAAGTTCGGTCAGGATTGGCCTCAAGTTTTAAGCCATTCCTTTACCTGTTACTCTCACTCTGGTGGGTTCTTTACATTCTCCTTTGCCAGATATAGGCCAGATCCTTTGCTTGAAGTGATGGCGGTAGCAAAGAGCAGCTCTGAAATAAGATAAGCCTCATGAAGTCCTGCCATCAGCCTCTTTGCAGCTCTGATGACCTCTTCCAATTTCTGGTAGATATAGTAACTGATAAAAGAAGATAAAAGGAGAATGAAATGTCTAGTTTCTCCAGCCCCGTCCATTTAATGATTGCCAGGCACTTTATAAACATGAATGGATTTAACCCCCCAAACATCCCTGTGAGGTGGGTAAGCACTGCTCCATTTTCAATAGCCATACTTTAGTTTCCCCAGAGAGAAGAAGTGACTCTCCCATACATGGAATCTGTGGCAGGGCCAGGAATAAAACCCAGGTCTTCCAAGACCCAGCACACTGTTTTAATTACAAGTCTTCCTTGAGAGGACGCGCTATATTTTTACAATTTCCTGACTGGGACAAAAATGGCTACCATGGTAAACCAGACGGAATAATCATGAGTAGCTGTATTAGAGAAGTGTCGTAAGGCCACATTGTGCTAAGTTTTGTACATACACACAGTCCCTTGCACTAAATCGGCAAGACAGAAGGGTGAGGCAGGAAGTATTATCCCCATTTTACAGATAGGAATTAAGGCAGAGAGAGATGAAGTGCCTCTGCCAAGGCTACACAGGGAATATGTGGCAGAACCAGGAACAGATCCCAGAACTCCTCAGCCCAAATCCAATACCTTAACTATGGGGCCATCCTTCCTCTCATGCATTCCCACAAATTGCCTTAGCTGGAAAACTGCAATTCATTTGTGCAGCCGCTTACTCTCTATGACTTGCTGCTGGGACTTTATTTGTAACGTTTAGAACACTAACATATTTATCAGCTTAACTGAGAGGCATGCTTTTGTTTTCAAATGGACCAGGGAAAGCAAGAGAGAGTTGAAGGAGACTATCGTGCATGGACAAGGGAGTAGATGACCTAGTATATCATTTCCATCTCTAACTTCTGCAAGTCTGTGATTACCCTGATTGTGAAATCCCCTTCTCCTGTTCACAGCAATGTAGGAGAACTCCAGCCCTTCTTTAGCACTGAATTCAATTTTGCATCTTCCCTTCTGGGGCCAGCCCTTCGTCACCCAAGTAGCCCCACTAAAGTCAACAAGATATTGCGTATGACTAAGATGAGCTAGATTCTCTCTCTCTACATTGACTCATGGAGTCTGTTAGTGTTTTGCCACTGTACGCTCCACCACTCATCCCGCTTTGCCACAGCCTGATGGACCAAGTTTGTGCCACGTTCTGCTCTCATAGGATGTCTACACTGCAGCTGGGCGCTATCATTCCCAGCTCAATTAGGCATATACACACTAGTTCTGCTTGAGGCTGTGCCTAAACAGAGCTGTGTGGCTGTGGTGGCATGGGTGGCAGCTCACACTAGCTGTCCAAAAATGGACCCAAGGGCACAGGTGGAATTGCATGCAGGCGGCTAGCAGGAGCCGCTGCCCAGGCTGCTGTGGCCACGCTGCTATTTTTAGGTGCTAGTTCAGCACAGCTGTGCACGTAAGTCTTTAGACATGGGAGAAGTGCACCTCCCAGTTGTTGGGTAGTAGACACAGCCTTGGTTACACTGGGTAACTTGGCGGTAGCGCCATTGACTTTGCAGTAGAAAGTAGAATTGCGTCCTGCGGTTTTTGAAAGCTTGGTCTTATGTTTGCATTTCACTGGTCTGTGTAACAGGGTGGCTGGCCCTTACGGCTGGAGCTAGGCCAGTCTGATTACAGAATGAGCCAAACCTGGGAGAGCTCAGGGTGATTGTCCTGTAAAGAGCAGCAGTAGGCTGCAGTGGAGTGGAGAAGGTTCAGGAAACGGGAGAGAGAGAGAGAGAGAGAGAGGAAAAAAAGACTGACTCACTCATGCAGAGGAGACAGAGACCAAGAGAGCTTTGACAGAAAGAAGCTACTTAGTAGGAGGATCCTGCTAGAGACCCTCATGGAGAGAAGGGTTTGGGCCAGGAATTCAGAACAGAGGGCCAAGGAAGGCTGCATTTCAGCTAAAGTAAAGCCCGGGAGTACCAGGCTCAGCTCTGATTTGAGACCCTGACTGGAAGGAGGGTTTGGGGGCCTGAACATCACAGGGCTGAAGAAGGCTGAGCTCCAGCCAGGCAAAGTCTGAGAGACTTTGAACTAGGACCTAGCTCTGGGAAGAAAGCCTGGGAACTCCCTATGTAAAGAGAGAGAGTTACTGAATGGGGCTTGAGGCCTGAAAGGTTGGTATGTAGGGACTTGATAAATGCAGAGGAATGTTTTTATTAACTACAGACTGAGTTATTAAGGGGCCCTGAAGAGGGGAGAAATTGGTAAGAGCACTGCAGAGTGACCTCTGGCCTTGAGGAGGCGCTGAGGAGGCAGATAGATGGCCTTGTCACAGTCTGATTAAAAAGGACAAATTCACCAACCATTCAGTGCTTTTTTTCCTCCTGAGACTTTGTTAATTGGACTAACCCAGCCATTGCTACTTCTTTGTCCTTCTCTCTATCTTACAAACACAAACAGGATACGCAGCCCTCTTTGTACTTCGTGTTTTGCTGGACAGATTTTATCAAATGTAAGGAGTAAAACTACGAGGCGTTCCAAGGACATGCTGACCACGTTTCTCTGTGAATGTGTAATGATTGTGAAATAGTGTCAATTCACAACTCATTTTTCAATATCACACTCTTATGATATATCACATCAGCAGTTTTGACCCTGAATTGAGAGGTATGAAGAACAAAAAAATGTATAAAGAATAAAAGCCCAGATTATGGAGAAAACACTGAGTACTTTTTTGGCCATCTGCCACTTTTTGGCTAGTGGCTGGTTATTAAAGCTGATGAGATTCCAAGGGAGAGAGGAAGTGGTGCCAGGACACTCTGATGATGGGCACTTTAGATAAACAGATGGACAGGTTGACCTGTAGGCCCACTTTTTAAGTAAGCCTCTAATTTTGCACATTCAGTTAGTTGCAGGTGCAATCAGTTGTATTTAGCGTTTAGCTCCCAGTCTGGTGGTGCAGTCAGGTCTCTAGACACGGTCATTTATGCCTGCAATTGATTGGTGACACAAAACTGCAGGTACAAAAGGAATGGTGACTTTTACCTATCTGGCCTGTAGATTGTAGATTAGATATTGTGTGTATCTGGGCCCCAGGGAAGCAGAAGTATAGGAGTAGGGTCCTTCACTCACCAGGATCCCCTGCATGGGGAGCCACAGGAAGACTGAAAAAGGGCAAACTTAGCACCTATCTTTTAAAATGAGAACAAGGAGGACCTGGGGAAGGTCTACAGCCTAGTCAGCCCAGCTTGGATATCTGGAAAGATATTGGAATGAATTATTAAACAATCAATGTATAAGCACCTCAAGGATAATAGGGTAATAAGTGATACCCAACATGGATTTGTCAGGAACAAATCATGTCAAACCAACCTAGTGTCCTTCTATGATGGGGTTACTGGCCTGGTGGATAGAGAGGGAAGCAGTAAACGTGATATTTTGATTTTAGTAAGGCTTTTGACACAGTCACATATGACAGTCCCATAAACTAAGGAAATGTGGTCTAGATGAAACTACTATAAGATGAGTGCACAACTGGTTGAAAAGCAATACTCAAAGAGTAGTTCTCAATGGTTCGCTGTCAAACTGGGAAGACATATCTAGTGGGATCCTACAGGGATCTGCCTTGGGTCCAGTACTATTCTGTCATGGGACTGGTACTCTCCAACATGTGCATTAATAGCTTGCGTAATGGAGTGGAGAGCATGCTTATGACATTTGGTGGATAACACCAAAGCTGGGAGGGGTTGCAAGTACTTTGGAGGACAGGATTAGAATTCAAAATGATCTTGACAACTTGGAGGCTTGGTACGAAATCAACAAGAAGAAATTCAATAAAGACAAGTGCAAAGTACTATACTTAGGAAGGAAAAATGAAATGCACAACTACAAAATGGGGAATAATTACCTAAGCAGGAGTATTCTTACTTCTATTGTATGGCTTAAAACCAGCAACGCTAGATGTCCAAGTCCAGGCTGGTGATCCAACGGAGTGAGTCATGTGAAGCAGAGTGGATGACAGAGATACCACCAGGATAGGATTTAGAAGAATGATGGACACAGTCATAGTTTGAAGTCTGTTTCCACAATCACAAATAGGGTTGTGTCCCAGTCCTCATGTATGGAGGAGGTAGGTTCATCTGCCATGTGACATGCAGATGAAGCTCAAAATGGACCACATTTTCCATGGACGTGAAAAGTTACTAGGTTGTGCTGTTGGGTCCTTGATTAAAGGTTTGTTCAGCCAACAGTGAGATCCATTTGCAAAGAAGGCTGGTATCATTCTGGGGTGTATTAATAGGAGGGTCACATGAAAACTTGGGGGCTAATTGCCCTGCTCTACTCAGCACTGGTGAGGTCTCACCTGGAGTGCTGACTGCGTCCAAATCTGGGCGCTGCGCTTTATGAAAGAGGTAGACAAATCGGAGGCAGTCCAGAGAGCTGCAAAAAATGACAAAAGGCTCAGAAACCCTGACCTGCAAGGCAAGATTAGAAAAACTGGGCATGTTTAGTCTTTGGAAAGGAAGATCGAGGCCTCTTGATAGTCTTCACATCTGTTTAGGGTCTGCTGTGAAGAGGACAGCAATCGGCTGTCCTCCCTGTCTTCAGAGGACAAGAAGCAATGCGCTTCATCTGCAGCAAGGGGGAATCGAGGTGAGAGATTAGGAACAACTTTCCAGCTCTAAGGATAGTTGAGTGCTGGACCAGGCAGAATCCCTGTCACTGGAGGATTTGAAGAACAGGTTGGACAAACCCCTCTCAGGGATGGTCTAGGTTCACTTGGTCCCACCTCAGTGCCGGGGGCTGGACTTGACTTCTCAAAGTCCCTGCAAGCCCTATATTTCCATGATGAAGCTGGGAGTGGGGGGGAGGGATAGAAGGGAAACACACCCTTTCCCCCACCTCATTCCCTATCACGGGCAGCCCCTCAGCCACCCAACACATCTAGTAAGGCTCACCAGGCCCAAGAAACCTGTGTTCCCCGCTCTAGTCTTGGACTTTTCTTCTACACTGAGGCCACCTCTCTAGTCATCCCTTTTTCCCCCTCCCTCCCTCCCTCCCTCCCTCACACACACACACACACACACACACACACACACACACACACACACACACACACACACACACCCACACACACACACACCCCTCTCTCCAGTCCTCCCCTTTTCTTCCCCCAGCCCAGCTCCGTGCTCTCTTACTGCAATGGCTGCTTACTGCCCAATGCTGTTGGACTCTGAACACAATGCGCCAAAATCAGTCATAAGCCCAGACAAGTCTACAAGAAGTTTTCCAGCTCTCTCAATATGTATTCTACAGCAGCTTACACTCAGGGCCTCTTACCACCAGATAACTCACATTACCCCTACAGCTGTGAATCTGCCCACTGAGCGTAAGGGGATCTAGGTTGGTCTGACTTACCCCAGTTCCTCAGTGTATACCTTATATCAACTAATACTCCCTTACATATCAGTTAACAAGTTTATGGAGGCCATGTTAGTATAAGGAATTCTCACTTCTACCACTTTACACATAGCTGGGTGGCATTTTTCAGACTAATAGGTTTTGTTTCAACATTTTTTAAATGAAATGTTTTCAGTTTTGAAAGTTTGCTAGATTTATTTTAAAAAACAACACACACACAAACGGAAAACAAATTGTTTCAGGTCAAAGAATGGTTTGCTTGCTCTGCAATGAAACGTTTTCAGTTTTTTGTTTTCATGAGAAAAACCAACAAGCTTTGGGATGACTCAGAACGACGTTGGAGTTGGATTTTTGGTTCAGCCATTGGAAAAAAAACCAAAACCACCAAAAAAACCAACACACCAAATGATTTGATCAGATCTATTTGCACACCCCTACTTCGATTCAGCCCTGTGACTGAGAAAACATAAAAAGCACAAAGTTCCGTCCATGAGAGTCCAGGAGAGGGCACTATCTTCTTACCAGTCAACAGTTTCTAAAAGCAAATACACTTAGGGTTATGGAGCACATGGGAAGGATTTTTATTTACTGTACTGCATAGTTCCAATCCAAGAGGAAACCCTGTATATGTCCTAATGGAGAGGTTCTGAGAAAACATCTACAGAGCAAACCAGCTGGAAAGGAAACCGTTGATGTGTCCAAAGCAAATATGCTGGAGAAAAATTTCCCCATCGACTAATTCTCGGAGATTATCTATTCATGCTATTTTGTGTCATTTGGTCTTAGAAAGAGGACCACTAACCAGTTATTACACACGTGGTTTGTAGTTTTATTTCCTGTATATAAAAGGTGTTTCCCTCTCTAGGAAGTACACACAGGATCCTCCAGCCCTACCGTTTGAAAATTACAGGCTGAATAAACAATAGATTTGTAGTATTAGAAATCAGTCCCTTTATTATTACTTATATTACAATAGTGCCTAGAGGCTGTAGCTGAGGTGGGGTGGGCTCAACTGTGCTTGGTGCTGTACATACATATTTGAGAGACAGTCCTTGCCCCAAAGAGCTTGGAATCTAAATTGACACAACAAAGGAAATATTATCCCTGTTTAGACAGGAAACTCAGGCAGACCAGGGGTGAAGTGGTTTGTCTAAAGGTCACATAGAAAGTCTGTGGCAAGGCTGGGAATTGAAACTAACTCTCCCATATCCCAGTCCAATGCCTTAACCTCATGACCACCCTTATCTACTCCCTCCATTGGAGAGATTGATTGTTCACAGTGAGTCTACACTAGGACAGTTTTGCTGACACTTCCCTCTGTTCTAACCATGCTCAGATCAGGGTTCCACAAGATGGTGCTTAAGATGTTGGCAGCTACCAGCACCCTTTTTACAGGAGCTTTTGCATCAAGATAGCTGAACAAGTGGTGTGAAAACAGCACAAATATCCTGGTGTAGACAACGCCTTCCATATAAGGATTAGATCCAAGAGGGTGCGATGTCTCCTCGTGAACCCTGCTGTTATAATTCTAATATAGACGTATCAAGCAGGCAAACCTTTTGCTCTGAGTAAGAGAAGGGATCGGTAGAAGTGCAAATAAATTTAAGTTTCTTGGCACTTTCTCTAGAGGTTGTTTGTTACAACTGGCTTCATGGGATTTTTTTATGTTAGTTAGAGAACAAGGCTGTAAAGTGTTTAATATCCTCAGCAGTCACTAGCAACAGCGGATGGACATCTCTTAAAAATATTATTTTAGCCTGAGTGACCCTTTAACAGCAAGAATGCAGATTTGGTTACTGATTACCTAAAAACAGGAAGGTGTGTTCTGCCCCTGACACAAACTCTTGTCAAGGAGAGATTGACATGACAATTTGGATTAAATATTTGCAACCGACATCAGGAAACAGAGGAAGAAAGTAGTCAGTTACAACACAACAAAAATGCAGCAGAAAGGGTTTTTTCCACATGACTGACTCTTTGGAAATTTTGTTCTGCTTATTTTTAACAGCTGCTCTTAGTGCAGGGGGTGGGGAGGAGGAGGACACAAGCACCTCTGGGCCTGACAAAGAAAGCACCTCTTCAGAAAGACTTCTGGTCCCCTATAGGTCTTTTAAAAAAAAAAAAAAACTTAGAGTGAAGCAATTTTTAGGGGGAAAAAAAAGCAAATACAACGAGACAAGTTAAAATACTATGAAAGATCACACCATGCTATGCATGTGAATGCTGAGTTCCCACTGAAGTCTGTACAGTTTTGCAGTTGATTTCAGTAGGCCCAGGATTTTAGTGATCTAAGGCATTAAAAACAGGTGAGTAGATGTGGTTTTAAATAAATTTGTTATTAGCCCAGGGCCTTTTAATTAAAGTGGGTTATGTTGCTGAGTGACGGTTCTGATCCTTGCAGAAGTTAGAAACAAAATCAGCTGTGCTGAAAGCTGTTTCTTTCCACCTATCTCAATCTCAAAACACACACACAGAAGAGTTAACAGCAGGGCTTGTTGACACATGCTTTTATCTTGACACAGCTAATATTTTGCCAGCTTATTCTTGGAAATTCAAAGCAGCCAGGTCACAGACAACACTTGCACATACTGGTGGTGTGGTAATGGGCCAAGCTACTTTTTTGAATTTATGTATCTATTTTTCAGTGTAACTACACAGGTTGTAAGTTACTGTAGTGATAGCTACATGCTGACTCCCTAAATTCCTCCTGAAGTTTCAACGAGCTATAGCGTTAACTATCTACATTTGAAACGATACAGTGGCACAGCTGCACCATGGTAGTGCTTCAGTGTAGACACTGCCTACTCCAGAGGTCCCCAAACTGTGGGGCGCACCCCCCTGGGGGGCATGGAGGAACTTATTTTAGGGGAGGCACGGCAGGGCCCAGGCCAGCCCCCATGGGGGATGAAGGGGGCGTGGAGGAAATGCCCCAAGCTCTGCTCTGCTGTTCCCCGCTCAGCTCGCCAGCCCCCATGGGGGATGAAGGGCGCATGGAGGAAACGCCCCAAGCTCTGCTCTGCTGTTCCCCGCTCAGCTCCACAGCCCCATTCTCAGTCTCGGCCCCTGGCCTGGCTGGGGCTGCGACCTCAGCCCCTGGCCTTGGCCACCAGCTGCTGTTCCTGACTCGGATCCCAGCCACCGTAGCCCCACTCCCAGCCCCAGATGGCGGGTGGGGGGCAGGGGTGCTCAGACAAAGGTAAGGAGAGGCACAACCTACAAAGTTTGGGGACCACTGGCCTACACCAATGGGAGGGATTCTTCCCTCAACCTAGGTAATCCACGTCCCTAAAAGGCAGTAGTTAGGGCAACCGAAGAATTCTTCCGTTAATCTAGCGCTGTCTACACAGGGATTGAGACAGTTGTACTACACCACTCAGGGTGTGCATTTTTTACACCCTTGACCGATGTGGTTGAATTGACCTAATTTTCTAGTGTAAATTTGGCTGTGGTGTTGTAAACTGATACCACATTCTATTCCAGAGGTGGCTGCATTACAGTGGTGGATGAATAGATTTTATCCCTAATCTAGGAGGCTTCACAGGAGTATTATGAGGCTTGATGAATTAAAGATGTTTATCATACTTCAGGTCCTCAGATGAAAGTTGCTAGAGAAAAAGTTATACTCTACTTTCTAGTTACTTTGGTGTTTAAGAACTCAAAACTTTAAAAGCAGATCCAAGATATGAAAATTAGAACAGTAAAGCCTTCACATATAGGCACCACATTCCAGAACAGTTTTTAATACATATTTAAGGTGAACCGTAATTTTGTGCCCTGCATACATACTCACAGAGCAGGCTGTAATACACTATGAAACATTATTCATTAAATCCAGATAGTTAAATTTTAAAAGGCACATACATCTTAATCTACTTGACAGGAATAGTTTGGAACAGCTCTTAAAGAGTCATTATGGGCTACAAGATAAATAATACATACCTGACAACAATCTGTTGTTACTATATGTAGTCAGTTGATGTATATCAGACACAGAAATGTCTGCCGATTTTTATAGAGTCATAGAATCATAGAAGATAAGGGTTGGACTCGATGACCTAGTTCAACCTCCTGCTCAAAGCAGGACTAACCCCAGCTAAATCATCCCAGCCAGGGCTTTGTCAAGCCGGGCCTTAAAAACCTCTAAGGATGGAGCTTCCACCTTGGAGTCATGGATTCCAAGGTCAGAAGGGGCCATTGTGATCATCCAGTCAGACTTCCAGTATAACACAGTCTAGAGAACGTCCCCAAGATAATTCCTACAACAAATCCAATCTTTAAAAAAAAAAAAAAAAACCACAAAGAAAACGATGGTCAGTTGTGAAGAATCCATCACATCCCTTGGTGAATCGTTCCAGTGGTGAATTACCTTCACTGTCAAAAAAGTTACATTTTATGTCCCAAGTCTGCAATTCACTGCACATGTACAAACTTCCTTGAGGCTTGGCAGAGGCACCAAAAAAAAAAAAAAAAAAACCCGCAAGATTAGGCCCTTATTTAGTCTGAGAGGCAGCATGGTCTAGTGGATCGAGCACAGAACTGGAAGCCAGGAACTCCCACAATGCCTTGCAGAATGACCTTGGTCAAGTCCCTTCACCTCTGCCTCTCAGTTTCACGCTCAGTAAAAGGGGATAATACGTGCCTAGCTCCCAGGTACATTGAGGAAGGTTAGTCAACAAAGCCTTGCATAATTCTGCTCACCAGGGGAGAGTCGTTTTGGGTGACTAAGGCATCGTTAGAGTGTTTGATGATTGGGTGGTGACAAGAGGCTGGGCAGACTGCGCCCGGGGAGGGTTATGTCTTGACATGATGGCAAAGCTGCAGCAGTGACTAAAAGCAGTTTGAAAACGTTACGAGCTGTCTAAGGGCTCCTCTTTGAACACAAATTTCTGCTCCACCATGTGAGGTGCAATTTCTTCTTCAGACTTGATATGGCTTCTGTGGGGCACCTTTCCACAGGCTGGGCCTGAATCCTCATTGCCCCGCACCTCGAGCGGTCATGTACACCAGGACAGCAGGGACACAGCGTGGGTGTAAAGTGCTGCCGTTCCCATTTGCGCTGGCATGAGTGACTGCACGAAAGGCAGCACAAGGGGGAGTCAGGCCCATTGCCTACAGCCACCGCACTGGACTAGCTACACCTGGGAGCCTGGCCTCCATGGGCTCAGCAAAGGCCTTTCCGAAATCCACCCTCCTGTCTGTGGAATGCAGTACCCAACCCCTTGCTGCCAGCGAAGGGCAGAGCAGTTCTGCTAGGCTTGGAGTGGCCACCCCATTGTTAGCAGCTGTTGCAGGAGAGGGACCAGGGTACACTGCACACCAGTGGCGGACCTTTCCCAGTGTCAAGCCAGTCCACAGAATACCCCAGGGGTCCGGCCAAGGGAGAGGCTAAGGAGCATGGGCAGAACTTTCCAGAAAAAAAGATGAGTGATACCTAGGACCCAACAGGCGGTGGGGTTCAGTTCGGTGATGGTGGCCCCCTCGTCCCTTCACCTTCCTCCTCCTCCCCCCACTCCCTCCATTACCAGCTTCCTCAGTCAGTCCCTTTGGATGGCAGGGAGGAGATGAGGGAATATAACACGGATACACTCATGGCCTTTCCCTCCTGCGTCCCTCCACACCCACAGCTCTGGTGCCCCTTGCTCCTAGTCCTTCCGAGGTGAGGCTTCTTCCCCCCTCTGCCTGGGTGAGGGACGAAGGGGTTAGAAGACGGGGGAGGAGGAGGAAGAGAGCAGCTGGGAAGCTTCGCTCCCTCTAGCAGGAGGCTGAGCACGGGGCCTGGCAGGGGTGTTTGTCAGGAGGGCTAATGCAGGAGGAGGAGGGGAGCAGAAGTTCACTGCTCTTGCCCATGAGACCTGGGCAGTGGGGCAGACCTCAATGAGGCCAGGAGGCATCGGGCAGCAGGAGGCAGACCACCACGCTCCCCAGCAGGCAGCAGGCCAAGAACTTGTGAGTCCTTTGTCCTCTTCTCCCATGAGCACAGGGGAGGGAAGCTGCAGGGCTCCTGCTCCGCACAGTGGGGGGCGGGGGGGGAGCGTGTTGTTCGCTCAGTGCTCCTCTTAGCTGTGCCTGAAGGAGCCTGGGCTTGGCTCCTGCCAGCAACGGGGTCAGGACTTGCCAGCCCCAGGCGGAGGAGCCGAGGCCCAAAGCGGAGTGTGTGTGGAGATTTAATCAGGTTGCCAACCCTCCAGGACGGTCCTGGCGTCTCCAGGAATTAAAGATCACGTCATGTGACGAAACCCCCAGGAATACGGCCAGCCAAAGCTGGCAGCCCTACTGAAGAAGCCCGGCTGCAGGCCGAGCCAGTGAGTGGGCGGCGGGGCTAGGCTGGCGGGTGCTGAAAGGAGAGCTGTGGGTGGTGACTGTGTCACCTGGCACCCATGGCAAGGATGGGAGACAAACCAGCAGGGGACCACCTGGCCAGGCTCTTCACCCTGGAACTTCGTTCCACAGCCACCCGATAGGACGGTGCCTGCACAGGAAGGAGATTAAACAGGCCATGCCCCATGCAGCGCGGCGTCACCATTTAAAGCAAAACAAATCTGGCAAACTGGGGGGGGTCAGTCTGTACCACTGCTGAATTTTGGCAGATTTTATGGCATTATGTTAGGCTATTACTGTGCCATGGAAAGCCTCTCGGTACGTGGATGCCCCGGGAGTTAGCAGGGTTGCATCATGGCTCTGCCAGGCCAGAGGCGTGATCAGCTCTCAACAATTGTCTATTCAAGGTAAAACCCCTTGGGACACTGGGTTTGCTTTACCTGCCAGCAGACACTTCACTACAGCCTCTTGTCTGAATGGAGGGGGGTTTGGGAGGGAGCAATGGAGAAAAATCACCAAAAGGCAGAACAAACGAAGCAGGAACTCATGGGGGGGACTGAGGGCGAGAGCCAGCTTGCATCAGATAAAATGAGGACGGCTGCTGCAGGGACAGGGAAGGCAAAGGATTGGAGGGCCCTGCCTGTCTGCCAGAACACACGGACTCCCAAGGGAGGGGAGAGTCTTTAGGGTGTTGTGTGTGATCTGTACTCACCTGTGCTCGAAGTAAAGGAGCAGAAAGTTGAGCGACTGAATAAGACGTGTGTGCGTGTGAGTGAGCCACAACTGCTTCACAACTGCTGCCTGTCCCTGCGGAAGTTAAACTGTAAACCAGAAGCTTCATGCCTTTTGTGGGGGGCAGCTCTTGGCGAGGGGTGTGTGCCAGGGAGTCTGAAGGGTCAATGCTGGGTCCAGAGGGGCTCGGCAGCTGGACAGCGGGTTCCAGCACTCGGAGGGGGTGCAAGATAGAAGGCGTGAGCCCTGAGACTGTGCCTAGGGACCCCAAGATTAAGGCAGCGGCTGGACTCGGGTCTGACTCCAGGAGCATAAAACGTCCTGGGGATCCAGAGCGGAGGTTTCGATTCCCCTCTCAGCAATCTTAGTGGGGGGCCAGGAAGGTCTGTGGTAAGAGGGGCTGAGTCAGGAGACCCGGCTTCTATTCCGATCTCTGCCACTGATTCACTGTGTGACGTTGCACAAGTCACTTCCTCCTCCTGTGCCTCACTCTCCCCATCTGTGGGGTAGTGATACTATTTCCATTTCCCGGCCTCTCCTGCAAGAGACAAGGCGGGGGAGGTGCTATCTTATTGGACCAACCTCTCTTGGCGAAAGTCGATTAGAACTCCACGGAGCTCTTTTTCACGTCGGCAAGTTGCAAGACTCAATCCACTAGTGCTACCCAAGGGCTTTGGGACCCTCCAATGGAAGCCACTCAAGGAGTGCCGAGAATTATACAGGGGAGATCGCTTGTGTTGTACTTAAACACCAGTCTTATGGCAGGCCAAAATAATGCACCAAGTCTGGCCCCCGCTTCTCTTTGTGTAAGGAGGACGACGGTGGGGAATCACGATTGCCAGGTGGCTTTTTGCAGCTGAACATCCATGCCAGCAGGAGGGCCCAGTGCTGCGGGAGAAGATCACAAGTTACATTTGCACTGGCCACCAGTCTTCAGTGGCGTACCAAGGAGGAATGGGGGGGGGACCCATGCCCCCAGGCACCAGCCAGGCCCTCCTCCGAGGAGCTGGCCCCTGTTGCAGGCAGCCAGGGCGTACTCCTGGCCCCTCCGCCCCTGCACTGGGCGCCAGGAGGAAACCACGGGGACCAGGGCCCATAAGCCCCTCCCTCCCCGCTGCTGGGCACCCCCGCTGCCCCCACAGTGGGGGAGGGGGAGAGTGGGAAACAGGCCTGCAGATACACCCCCCCCCCCCCCCCCCGGGGCACTGCCGACGCTGCTGCTGCCACTGACTGTGGGACAGGGACAGGGGAAAATGGGTCCACAGCACCCCCGGGCGTTGCCGCTGCCACTGCTGCCTCCAATGGGGTGAGTGGGGGAGTGCAGGACCTGGGCCCACAGACACCCCCCTGCCCTGCATGGCGCAGCGGGGGAGGGGGGGGGAAGGACACACGACACCAATGTAAATAGGGCGCCGGAGACCCACAGTACACCACTGCCAGTCCAGCATGCCTGACTTTAATAGAAGCCGCCCTACTTTGGATCCACAGGAAAATCAATGTAATCCCTCAGCCATCCCACAGCCCATCAGAAGAGCTAGAACTGCCTCTCCCTCTCCAGGGGGAATCCCCAGTGTGTTCAATACACTCCTTCCAGATGGTACTTTCTAGTCTAAACTCACTGCGGGAAGAACCTTTTTAGATAACAAGCCTGCCCCACTCCCCTTGATGGCCATGCCCCATACCCAAATCAGCAATCCACCGATGGACGGAATCGCCCACCAAGATGAAGACTCTAATTCCGCAAGCTGATCTTCATGGACAGACCCCATGGAGTTCAGCCAGGTTCTGCCTGGATGCTGGGTTCCACCCACACAACTCAGCTTGCTGGCGTGGGAATTTGGTTTATCACCTTTCCCCGCAGAGCAGACAGGGGTTATAGAAGCTGCAGCCTCTAAACAGACAGAAACTGTCCCACTGACTTGCACGCCTGATCTTTTGTTAGATTTCAAGAGATGTAAGCATGTAGGAGCTTTTAGAAGAGCGATCACCAAGATCAAAGGCCCTGATGTAGCACAGCAATCACTTTGGCTTGCTCAGCTCAGAGACTTTGCGCATTATAAATATACACAGGGCCTTATTAAAAAGTTAACAAGTCTCTCTCTCAGGGAGCGCAATGACTCACCTGTGGAGTAGCTGGTGTTTCATCACCAGTCGAGATTTAAACAGTAAGTCAGCACAAAGGGAGAAACAGGCACAAAGCTTTTGTTTTACAAATTAATTGGGGACAGGGGGAATCCCCAGTGTGTTCAATACGCTCCTTCCAGATGGTACTTTCTAGTCTAAACTCATTGCGGGAAGAACCTTTTTAGATAACAAGCTGATCTCCAGGGCTGAATGAATACACCTGCCCTCCTCCTCTGTATCATTGGCAGAAACAGTGCTCTTCAACGGGGCCAGGATTTCATCTAGCATTCATTGAAAGGCAATGGCAAAATTCCCATTCATTGCACTGAGGTCAGATTTCACCTGATATTTGTGTTAGATAATGAGGGGCTAAGCAATCAAAGCAAGAGACCCAGGGAAACCCAGCTACTGATTTTAATGGGCTTGTGCTCACTTCTGTTAGACTGCATTTGATCCAGCATTATTTCTTTTAACCAGATTTATTACTGGCCTTTGCTGAACCACCAGGCATTGTAATGCTCCACATAGGCTGTTGCCTTGTGCTCCTTAGGTTTGCTGTTTCCAGCCGTTGCCTCTCATCTTATGCTTTGATTATAAACTCTTTTGGGTGCATACGCACACGGAACGGGATCCCAATTCCCGATCTGGGCTTCTAGGCAAAACAGCTACTGCAAAACGGCTAAATAACTGGCCATCCAAATACTTTGCTTTGCCTATGCCATAGACTGCCAGACTCCAGCCATTCTATTACTTAAAGGAAGCTGCTTACTTCACCCACTTATCTCTATTGCCACTTTGTTCTTAAGGCAGGATGAAGCAGACACAGAAGCTGTTTTCATTCTAACCGGAGCTCTTAATTAGTTGGAAATTGGTCTTGAAAATAGCTCAAAGAATGTTCAGGTCCACCGGGAATCTAAATATGAGGATTTCTTGACATTAGCATGAATGGCTTTATCAAGATTCAGGGAACAGACTGAATTCTTTCATAAACGGACTTCTGTCCACATGCAATTAACAAAGTTACAGAAGGAAGTTGGTTAAGAGATCACTTTTATCATCCAACATCAGCTTCAGATCTTGGGTCAACAGAAGGACGGTTTACATGGAAGTCCAATAATGTTAATTCTAAGAGGCTTTTAGAAGATGCAATAATAATGGGGCATTTCAATTATCTTGTATTGACGGGGTATGTGTCACCTCAGTAAGGAATGCAGAGATAAAATTTCTAGACACCATAAATGACTGCTTCTTGGAGCAGCTAGTCCTAGAACACACAAGGAGAAAGGCAATTCTTGATTTATTCCTAAGTGGAGCACAGAATCTGGTCCAAGAGGTAATAGCAACTATAATGTAATTAACTGTAACATCCTTGTACAGAGAAAAATCCTAAAGCCACCCACCACAGTAGTATTTAACTTCAAAAGGGGAACTACACAAAACTGAGGAAGCTAGTGAAATGGATATTAAAAGGAACGGTCACAAGGGTGAAATGGCTGCATGGAGACTAATGAAAAACACCATATAGAGGCTTACACTAAGTGTATATCCCAAAATAAATTTTTAAAAAACCCAAAAAAGTCACCTTGGCTAAACAGCAGAGTAGAAGAGGTGGTTAGAGGCAAAAAGGCCAACTTTAGAAAATGGAAGTCAAGTCCTAGTGAGGAAAATAGAAAAGAGCATAAACTCTCGGCAAGTCAAGTATAATAAGGCATGCCAAGAAAGAATTTGAAGAGCAACTAGCAAAAGTCAAAAACTAACAGCAAAAAAAAAAAAAAAGTTTAAGTACACCAGAAGCAGGAATCTTGCCAAAAAGGCAGTGGGGCCACTGGATGATTGAGGTGCTAAAGGAGCACACCAGGGAGACAAGGCTGTTGCAGAGAAGCTAAACTAATTCTTTCATTGTAGAAGATTTTGGAGAGATTCCCATACCCGAGCCATTCTTCTAAGGAGAAAAATCTGAGAAACTGTCCCAGATTGAGGTGTCAAAGGAGATTTTGGAACAAATTGATAAAATTAAACAGTAATAAGTCACCAGCTGGTATCCACCCAACAGTTCTGAAGGAACTAAAATATGAAACTGCAAAACTATTAACTGTGGGATGTAACCTATCGCTTAAATCAGCCTCTGTACCAGATGACTGGAGGATAGCCAATGTGATGCCAATTTTTAAAAAAGGTTCCAGAGGTGATCCTGGAAATTACAGACTAATCAACTTCACTTCAGTAGAAGGCAAATTGGTTGAAACTACAGTAAAAACAGACTTATTAGACACAGACAAACATGATATGTTGGGGATGAGTCAATATGGAATTTGTAACGGGAATTCATGCCTCAATCCATTAGAATTCTTTGAGGGAGTAAACAAGCATGTGGACAAGGGTAATCTATTGGATATAGTGTACTTGGACTTTCAGAAGCCTTTGGTGAGGGACCTTGTCAAAGGCTTCCTAAGCAAAGTATATAGTCCTGGGATAAGAAGTAAGGTCCTCTCATGGATCAGTAATTGGTTGCAAGACAGAAAACAAAGGGTAGAACTAATTGGTCAGTTTTCAGAATGGAGAGAGGTAAATAGCAGGGTCCCCCAAGGATCAATACTGGGACTTGTGCTGTTCAACATATTCATAAATGATCTGGAAAAGGGAGGTGGCAAAATCTGCTGACAAAACAAAAAGTACTCAAAATACCTAAGTCCAAAGCTGTCTGCAAAGAGTTACAAAGGGATCTCACTAAACTGAAACTAATAGCCTTTAGTGACTGGGAGAAAAATTGGCAGATGAAATTCAATATTGATAAGTGCAAAGTAATGCACATTGGAAACCATAATCCCAACTATACATACAAAATGATGGGGTCTAAATTTAGCTGTTACCACTCAAGAAACAGATCTTGGAATCATTGTGGATAATTCTCTGAAAATATCTGCTCAATGTACAGTGGAAGTCAAAAAAAGCTAACAGAATGTTAAGAGCCTTTAGGAAAGAGATGATAATGAAATAGAAAATATCATAATGCCACTATATAAATCTGTGATACACACACACCTTGAATACTGAGTGCAGTTCTGGTCACCCCATCTCAAGATTTTATATATAATATATATATATTATATTGGATAAGGTGCAAAGAAGGGCAACACAAAAGATTAAGGATATGGAACAGTTTCCATCTGAGGAGAGATTAAAAAGTCTGGGACTGTTCAGTTTAGAAAAGAGATGGCTAGAGGGGTATATAATAAAGATCTATAAAATCCTGAATGGTGTGGAGAAAGTGAATAAAGAAGTGTTTTTATCTCCTCACATAACACAGAAATTAGGGGTCACAGTGAAATTAATAGGCAGCAGGTTTAAAAGAAACAAAAGGAAGTACTTTCACACAATGTACAGTCAACTTGTGGAACTGGTTACCATGGGATGTTATGAAGGCCGAAAGCATAACTGGGTTCAAAAAGAATTAGATAAATTCATGGAGAATAGGTCCATCAAGGCTTTTAGCCAAGATGGGCAGAGATGCAACCCTATATTTTGGATGTGCCTAAACCTCCAATTGCCAGAAGCTGGGACTAGACAACAGAGGCTGGATCACTCAATAATTGTCCTGTTCTGTTCATTCCCACTAAAGCATCTGGCCCTGGCCATTGTCAGAAGACAGGATACTGGGCTGGATGGACCATCAGTCTGATCCAGTATGGCTGTTCTTATGCAGGCAAAGCATGAAGGATTTTTTGCGGAGTATACTGGAAATTCCATACACCTAAAACTTTAGGCAAGATATACCGATTAGGTGCTCTCACATTTAGCTATTCTGATTGCTAAAAGGAAACGATTGTGCACCTGTTTTGCAAGACTTTTGAAAGTGGTGGAACAAGACAAGCAGCATGCTGAAGTGAAACTAGAGATGAGTGATAAGCAACAGTCAGCAGAGATTTGTCAAGAACAAAGCATATCAATCCAACCTAACAGCTTTTTTTGACAGGGTAACAAGTCTTGTGGATGGGGAGGGAAGCGGTAGATGTGGTATATCTTAACTTTAGTAAGCCTTTTGATACTGTCTTGCATGACATGCTCATAAATAAACTACGGAAATACAACCTTGTGGAGCTACTATAAGGTATATGCATAACTGGTTGGAAAACTATTCCCAGAGTGTAGTCATCAGTGGTTCACAGTCAAGTTGGAAGGTCATATTGAGTGAGTTCCTGCAAGTATTGGTCCTGGCTCTGGTTCTGTTCAATATCTACATACATTATTTAGATAAGGGCACAGAGAGTACACTTATAAAGTTTGCGGATGACACCAAGCTGGGAGGGTTGCAAGTGCTTTGGAGGATAGGATTAAATTTCAAAATAATCTGGACAAACTGGCAAAGTGGTCTGAAGTAAACAGGATGAAATTCAATAAGGACAAATGCAAAGTACTCCCCTTAGAAAGGAACAACCAGTTGCACTCATGCAAAATTGGAAGTGACTGCCTAGAAAGGAGTACTGCAGGAAGGGGTCTGGAGGATTAGAAACTATAGTGGATTAGAAACTAAATATCAGTCAACAGTTTAACACCGTTGAAGAAAAAGAAAAGCAAACATCAATTGTTGTAAGCAAGACATGAGAAGTAATTCTTCCTCTCTACTCCACGCTGATAAGGCCTCAGTTGGAGTAGTGTGTCCAGTTCTGGGCGCCCCATTTCAGGAAAGATGTGGACAAAATGGAGAAAGTTCAGAGGAGAACAAAATTGTCCCCATTAACCTCTGAGGACAGGACAAGAAGCAATGGGCCTAAATTGCAGCAAGGGATGTTTAGGTGGGACATTAGGAAAACTACCTTGACAGGAAGGTTAAGCATTGGAACAAATTGCCTAAAGAGGTTGTGGACTCTCCGTCATCGGAGGGCTTTAAGAGCAGGTTAGACAAACATCTGTCAGAAATGGTCTACTTATTACCTAGTCCTGCCTCGAGGGCAGTGGACTGGACTAGATGACCTCCTGAGGTCCCTCCCACTCCTACACTTTTATGATTCTATGAAAAAAAAAAAGAGTAAGCGTTTTTTTTTTTAAATTAGACTTCTAAGACACTCTGTTTTTCTTTAAATAATAGCACGCAGAGGGCCTCATCCTCTGGAGTGAGCAAATAATTCTCTAGCATGAGTGAGCACACAAACAAAAACAAACCGGGTACAAACTCCCAGGAGATGAACCCAAATTGCATAGAAAAGACAACATAGAGGAAATGGAGAACAGGTAGAGTAACAAAGGCGCCTGCCTAAAACAAGTCAACAGCGATCAACTCACCAGTTACGTCTTGCACAACAGCAAAGCTAGCCTCTGCTGAATGAAAGACTCGGTCATTTCTGCCACTGATCTCTATTCCTTTTACACCACAGTGCAGGGTTTTTTTTTTCAGCAAGGGACATATGATGAACACCTTTCTTTTCTGGATTTCAGAAAGTCACTGAAAGAACTGAACTCTGGTCCCGTCTAATCCTAAGAGGCTAAATCCTGTTTCCATTGCATCTGCTCCTGCAGAAGTCAATGGATTTTTGTGAGAAGCCCAGGTTAGTATGGCATCTCTTCATCATTTAGGATCTGAATAGTTCTATCTATCTGTGAGCGTTTCTACAGTCCCTGCTACCAAGAAGTCTAGGTGCTATTTCAGTTTCTACAATGTGCAAGCCCCCTCCAACCACGATGGAGTTTGTGAGCCAGGAAAGAAGGGAAACAGTTACTGAAGATTCTTTTAGAGCTTTTCCTGTAACTCATCCTTGGGTGTGCGATGCACTGATCTGATAAACCCTAGCAGCTCTGAGTAGGTCATGGAAGTGCCACACCAACGTAGCAATTCCAGTACAAACTATCTGGGGACACCAAGTTCCCCTACGAAGTCATTTCATGCCCTCTTATCATGGAGTTGTAAGTGCAAATAGCAGTTAGTCCACAATACATAATTAGGGGTCATGACGTTTCACTTAAACTAGTTTACATTATACAAAGTGGTGTCAGAAATCCATACTGCTATGAGTCCTTTTGCATATAGAACTCAGCCTGTGTGTGCATGCTTTCCTAAGATTTGAGTCCAGGTGGGGTGGCGAGGCAGAGGGAAAGAGAGAGATTAAAAATATTCTAAGTATGTTTCAGTGTAAGTCACACCCCCAAGATGGGAGAAGAGTTCATCATCTTTCTGCTCATTTAATTACATCTTCACCCCCACAAAAAAAACCCCAACCTATTAAACCATGTTAGCTAAAAAGAGCCAGGTTCAGAATTCTGCTCCGTAGCAATGGGTAGGTTTAGAAAACAGAGAGATTCTTGACAGAGCAGAGGATGGGTGTGAAGGGTCACTACTGGAGAGCTTACCTGTCTCCTGGGCATAGCCGCCAGCCCTCCTGGGCTCTAATTGGTCCTTTCTTTCCCTTGTTGGCAGGGGTAACTGTACCACCTCAAAATGTAGCAGCACGAGAGGAATCTGTCCCCAGGTTGCCCTTATCTCCTAAGCAGGCCTGATCCTCAGTCACAAGCTTGACCCTTTACTCAGTCTCTCACCCCGGGGAGGTAGGCTAAACTTGGCACAGAGGAGATGGAGTCCTAGCCCCGCCCCCCCCCTCCTCTTAAAGGACCAACAGACCTTGTGACACCCATTAAGCCACCCACCTTATAGATTATGAGCTTGATTTTTCAGAGGTGCTGAGCACCTGTTGCTCCCCTTGACTTCAATTGGATTAGTAGGTGCTCAGCACCTCTGAGGAGTTTATACAAAAATCCTAAAGAAAAGAATACTCTCTTGGAAAAGGGATTCAGACAGGAGCCAGGTGTGTAGACATCAAATCTAAGCTCTCTCCTTTCCCAGGTTCTGTTTAATTACTTAACTATGTTCACAGCTCTTGTATCTTCCCTGTCACTCAAACCTGTAAGCTGGGAATCATCTCTGACGTCTCCCACCCACCCCCTTTGCCCCCCACATCCAGGCTTGCCACTTTTTTCTCCCCAATGTTTCTAAAGTTTGCCTTTTCTCCATCCCCACAGCTAAAACTCTTCTCCAAGCCTGCAACATCTCCCATCTTGAATTTTAAAGAGAACAGGTTAACATAACGAGCTGAAAGTCCAATTAAGGTATCAGTCAGAACCATTAGTCTGAAGTGTCATATGTCCACACTTATTTGTACTGGGGATGAGGTCATGCCCTCAGAGCCCCATGTCACATGGTGCTAGGCACTGCACAAAAACATCACCAAGACAGTCTCCGCCCCCAAAGAGCGTGTGCTTAACTTCACTACCATGAGCAATCTCAAGAATCAAGAACTTGGAATCAAGAACTTAGTGGAATTATTAGATGGTAAAGATAAGCATGTGCATAAGTGTTTGCAGGATCAAGGGCTAAGGTATAACATGTGGATACAACAGACATGGAGAGCGTAGGTAATAATGAGATATTGTAAGTCAATATGAATTGTGATCTATGTACAACTTATATCAGGGCAATGTGCCTTTAACAGTAACTCCTCTCACTCTTTATATTTGCTGTGAATGCTAGAAATACCAGCTGAACCAGATGATCTACTCCCAGCTGGGCGATTACCTTGGGCATGCCTAGGGAAGGAGCCACTACATGACAAAATGCATTGCTAGAACATGTGCACTCCGTGAATAGTATTTACTGTGGTGTGGCCAGACAAATTTCTCCGTTTGGTACTTTTCAGTAATTGGATAGTAGTTCATAAGTCAGGGCCAGCCGCACAACTTACGTTCCCCCACAAAAAGCACAACTTTCATACAGCCCGATAAAGTAGGCCACTTCAGCTTGATGGGTGAAGATGATGGAGGGTAGCAATGCCAAAAAAAAAGGTGGAGGGGGCTAGAGAATATGCATTCATTTCTGTGTGTCTGCAGCTCGGGTTTATCATTTGCCTCCTCTCATTCTCTCCTTCTGGTTCAGCCTGGCACACAGCCAGCCCCGCTGGGCTCCTGCTCTTAAGTATTTTATCTGTAGCATCTCAGCTCACTTGATCTGAGCTAGCCGCTCTCATTCACAGAAGTTGCCAGAGAGAGCACACTTTGCAGCACTGCTAAGATTGCAAAATAGTCCTCAAAAGACAATTTTTGAAATAAGCAAATAGAGTTGCTGGAGACCCAGCTCCAATTGAGCAGAGGGGGAAAGTGCAAACATTCTGGTTCATTTTAGATTGTTCTCTGGCCATCTGAAGATAAAGAACTAGAAAGCGGAACATGACCTATGGCAACTTGAATTGGGAAGCATTCTCCCACCGTTTATGAAGAAGTTCTCCTCGACTGTCTCACCCCTTCTCATCACATTCTTAGTGATCATTTACACACTTCTCCCCACTCAATCATTTGCCTTTTTTTTGTCCGTTTGCCTGTCTGTCCTGGAACGTTCTAGGATTGAGGGAAACATAAGATGGCCTTAACACTTCTGTACCCTGAAGACACCTTCACTACTTCTGGCTGCTCAGCAGCTCTTTCCCTTTCAAGTGAATCCAGTAATTTTCCCTGCACTCCATGATTTGCTGTAACTCGGTGTATGTTTACACTGCGTGTAGGAACGAGCCTCCCAGCCCAGCTCCATGACCTGTGCTAGTGAGACTCATGTTAGCACACTAAAAATAGCTGTGTAGACATTGCTTTGTCATTGCATCTTGCACTGGAACTCGGCTGTCAAGGCCCACCTCTCCAAACTTCAACCTGAGCCGTAACATCTACACAGCTAGTTTTAGCACGCTAGTGTGAATCCACCAACACAAGCCTGTGGACTGGTGCTAGGAGACTCACGCCTGGCTACAGTGTAGACATACCTTCTGTCTTTTAAAAAATTTTGATGTAAACTACTTGAAATAAGGATTATGGTTATTTTCTTTTCAACAATCCATAACACACCTAACAAACTTGAGAGTGCTGTACAAATGGAGAGCAAAGCCACCACCTAGGGTAGGCCAAGATGAGCAATATATGATCTAGTAGAGGAGCAAAGGAGGATATGATTGGTGAGGGGAGAAGGAGAAAAGAGTTCAGTGCAAGACAATACTGCTAATTCTTGAGCTTCTGCTGGCAGCACTTGGCAGCAGTCCATTAGTAAGAGGCAGGCCTACATGTGACCCCCTCACAATCCTGCCACAGAGCACCCATTAGTTGATACTCACTCCCAGCAAGTTAAGATCCCTGCACTAACAACAGCTATGGTGTATGTGAACTGAACGTGCATTTCACTTTACAACAGGTCCAGGCTTACATATGGCATTTTACCCCGATTATGTAGTCATGAAGCTGGGATTGAAAGAGTCATCTCTTAGTCTGACAAAGAAGAGACTTCATTTGATTTGTCTTCTCAAAATATATTCCACACACATTTGCTATGTTTAACTTGGCTAGCACCAAGGATATTTTGTAGATAGAAGGTGGGATTCTGATCTTCTTACTAGAGATTTTTCTGGACTTTTAAATAAGTATTCAACAAGAGTGAACAATTTCAGCTATAATAAGATTGGACACATTGATTCTTCCTTCCCGCCTTCAGGTAAGGTACAATATCATTCACTGATAACACTCATGGCACACACTACAAGAAATGATCAGCACACCATATCAATATTGTAATCACTGATTCAGCTGTTTATAGTACTTCTCTGCCTGATGTTTCTTGTGGTTATCTATAGATTCTGCAACTCAGATAAACTATGCATATCATCTGCCATTCTAAAACATGTGGCTCCTTCTGGCCTTACAATATACAACTGTGTAACATGACAGTATGGAGATTCTTTCTTCACACTGTTTTCTAGACATTTTAGACATCATACTCGCTTGTATCATCTCCTTCTAATTTAAATGTTAGCTCACTGGCAAGGCTACTACATAAAGACAATTCAATCCAAGTTACCTCTTGTTAAGAATTCTCACAGTCAGTCCCATTAAAATTATAAATATTGCTTTATTAAATTAATTGTATTAAACTCCTACAAAGGAATTATGTGATTTCAGTTACAGAATTAAATGAAGGAAACTCACTGCTGTCTTAGCAGTTATCCAGATAGGAAGAGGCTGAAAGGAGACCAGCTGGTCCAAGTTACATATGAAGTAAAGGCAGGGAAAGGACAAGTTCCCTTAAGAGACATAAGGCTCCAAAATCTAAGAAGTCCTATAATACAACTAAAAATTCAGCGATGTTGTAAACTGTAACTGCAAAAGTGGACCATATTATTTAGTAGTTTCCTTAAAGTTATGAACTGAATAGAATAAAAATGTAGCCTAAACAGCAGATCTCAGTTGTTCTTCCTTCCATCTCCTCTTCCCACCCCCCAAAAAAAGTTATGAGATCAGCATTAAACTGTAAGGACAGGAGGGAAACTTGCCTCCATAAATACTAGAAACATTTCCATATCTATTGTATAAAGTAACTAGCTGTTATAAGTCAGTTTCAAGTACAACAGGTGGTTGAGGCAAAAATCAGAATCTGTTCACATGAACGGATACTGTAATACAGTAATTTGTACAAGACAAAAAGTACCCGGAGCACTGATTAGACACTAGTGCTGCTGTACCACAGATGTGATGTGTCAGTAGAAAAGTAAGATGTCTCTATTATCAAAAGTTGAGGACATTCATTTCAATCTTAGATAATCTAATCTTAGTGCAAAACAGATGCTATGACAGTTTTAGCAAAAAGAGGTGATGCATCTTTATTAAGGCCAAAATCTTGTTCAGTCATCACTGTCACTTCCAGATTCACTCAGCTGCAAATCATTTCCTAAAATAGAAGATAAAGTCATTGTATTAGTTCCATTAAACTAAGACTATTTTTCCATCAAGAAAAGTTATTTTTTCCACCCATCCAGTACTTTCTATTAGGAATTTAGCACCAAAACATTTGATAGGTTTAAACACTCGTCCGTTCTCTTAACTACTGGAGTGGTAGTCTTCGGGCTACATCACTTCTATGACCTTTGAAAGCCCTGCATTATTCACACCTAACCTACCAGATTGAATAAGTTTAGGCATGGGAATTAGTGCAAGCAGGCCACAGCGGACTAGCTAACTTCCCCATCCACCTTCTGATACTTGATCAGCAGGAAAGCTGCTGGGGAATGCAGTTTCACTAAAAAATAAAATAGGATATGAATTATTGTTGTTTGCATATATCTAAATGCCTCTTGGATCTCTTTGAAAGCAAAGTAGTATCCAAATCAAGATGAGAACATGCTGTTTGATGCACCTTTTTGAAAAAGCAGGCTGTGGAGCAAGACAGCAAACAAAAAAAAGTATCAAGGGAAATATTTACATTTACTGTCACCGAAAAATGAGTTCGTTATTTTAAAATGGGACACAAGAAAAGCAACTATCCAGTGCTTGCAACAGCTACCTACAGAACTGAAAATAAGTTTTCCCTGCTTTCCCTTCCCCCTTCAACTTGACAGACCTTTTCTCTCCCATCCTCCACATACAGGATGAAGTTAAAGGGACGCTGTCAACATCAAACCTATATTTTTAAAAGGAGTTAGATGTAGTTTCAGATCTAACATCAGCCCTTCATCCTCCTGCCAAATTGGTGGTTATGCAATTGCATTTTCCTTTATTAAAAAAAAGGAAACAAGGAAAGAATCTCCCCTCCCCCCCCTTGCTGCTGGATGAAATGCCTAAACAAGTAGGAAAATGACCAATAGAACCAACTATACACAGAATGCTACTGAATGCTCTTAACTTTGTCAGTTACCGCAATTTTCAGTATAACTTAAGGGGTCATGATAGGGGGTGAGAACAAGGAGACAGTATAAAGGGGGAGGGCAAGCATGGATGGGCATCTCAAGTGGCTGAAGTAGATGGAGTCCCCTTAACAAAACTTGGTGCAAAACAAAGGAAGTGTAAACACAATGTCCTCAACAAACTGCTCTGGAAATGATTACAGCATGGCCCTTTGCAGCAGAGCACAGAACACTTTACCTGTGTCAGACATTAACAGTGAAAAGCATTTGCATGTAGTGAAAGAGGTGGATTAAAAGCATATAGATAGGGTTGGAAGATTATAAATATTTTATTAGGCAAAAAAATTAAGCCTAACTACTTGGTTACATCATGTTAAGTCTTCTGCATTTTATTTTTACATTAAAAAGCAGAGATGGGTAAGAATCTACACAAAAGTATTATTTCAAGGCAGAAGTGTCATTAGGGTGGCTCCAATTGTACTTTATATCATGTAGTTCTCGAAAATATTTTTCTTAACCCCCTCTCCCGATGTAGTTCCCCCATTGCTGTTCTTGCGTCTTTCCCCAGTCCACTCCAAAAAACAGGTCACAGCATCCACATGGTCGCATAGCCTTCAAAAGCAGTTTTCACATACTTCATAAAAAAAAGTTACTAATCTTTCATAACTGTTGTTCCTCGAGATGTGTTGCTCATGTCCATTCCATGTCAGGTGCGTGCGCGCGCACCATATGCACTGGTGCCAGAAACGTTTTCCTCAGTGGTATCCGTATGGCCGTCTCTAGTGCCCTCTGCAATGGCACGCACATGCGCTGGTATAAGGGGCACTACAGGCTCCTTCCCCTCACCGCCCAGTTCCTTTTTGCCAGAATTCCGACACAGAGGAAGGAGGGTGAGTCATGGAATGGACATGAGCAACACATCTCAAAGAACAGTAATTACGGAAGGTTAGTAACCCTTTTTCTTCGAGTGCTTGCTCATGTCCATTCCATGTCAGGTGATTCACAAGCAGTACCTCTGGAGGTGGACCAGGAGTTCACAGACGTGCTGATTGCAATACCGCTCTGCCAAAGCCTGCATCGTCCCAGGCCTATTGCATGATGACCTAGTGGGATGTGAAGGTATGAGGCAGCAGACCAAGTCTTGGCCCTGCATTGGAATCTGAGCTAAGAAAGCCACTGACAAAGCCTGTGCTCTTACTGAATGGGCTGTCAGGGTGGCAGGTGGCACGACCTTTACCTGCTCGTAACAAGTTTGAATGCAGGTGGTGATCCAAGAGAAAATCCTCTGTGATGAGACTGCCAAACCCTTCATTCGCTTGGCAACTGTGATGAAGAGCGGCATGGATTTTCGGAAGAGCTTAGTTCTTTCGATGTAGAAAGCCAGCGCTCGCCTGACATCCAAGGTGTGCAGGCATCTCTCTTTGCTATTGCTGTGAGGTTCTGGTAAAAAGACTTGCAGAAAGATGTCCTGGTTGACATGAAACTGTGTTATCGCCTCTGGTAGAAATGTGGGGTGAGGGTGCAACTGAAATTTTATCCTTGTAAAACATAGTATAGGGAAGTTCTGATGATAGAGCCTTGATTTCAGAGACTCACCTCACCTATGTACTTGCCACCAGAAAGGCAACTTTCTGCAACAAGTGAAGAACTGAACAGGACGTCAACAGCTCAAAGGGAGGCCCAGTGAGTCTGGACAAAACTAGGGTGAGGTCCCATGGGGGAACTGGGTCTTTGACCTGCGGAAAGAGCCTTTCCAAGCCCTTCAGGAACCTGGCCGTCATCTCATGAGAGAAGACTGATCTGCCCTGGATATGCAGATGAATGGCTGAGATGGCTGCCTGGTGCATTCTGATTGATGATAACGCCAGACCTTGATGTTGCAAGTGGAGCAAGTACTCCAGAATGGAGTGCAACAGTACCAGAATTGGGGAGAGGTTTCACTCAGCTGCTCAGTAGAAGCATTTCCACTTTGCCAGATAAGTAGTTCTAGTGGTGGGTTTTCTGCTTTTCAGCAAGACTTTCTGAACCTGACTGGAGCAAGCCTGCTCCTGGAGGCTCAACCATGCAGCATCCATGCCATCAGATGTAAGGAGGCAAAGTCCAGATGTAGCAGCTGATCGTGGTCCTGTGAAATCAAGTTCGGATGGTCCAGGAGTGTTCAAGAGGCTGCCACCACCAGGTCCAGCAACATGCTGAACCAGTATTGATGGGACCATGCCGGAGCAATCAATATGACCCACACTTTGTCCCTCTTGATCTTTCTGAGGACTCTGTGGATGAGAGGGATCATCAGGCCTCCCAACCACTACAGGAGGAATGCGTCAGGAAGGGAGCCACAGTTGGGTCCTTGCAGGGAACAGAAACAGTGATATTTCCTGTTCTGTTTGGTTGTGAATAGATTCACCTGAGGAGTTCTTCACTTCTGGAAGATAACCTTGGCTACCCCCGAGTGTAGGGACCACTCATGGTGAGAAGAGAAGGCCTGCTGATATGATCTGCCAATGTGTTCTTGACCCCCAGGAGGTGTAAGGCTGCGATGTGGATCACATGTTCCACACAGAAGTCCCACAGACAGAGTGCCTCTTGGCAGAGGATCTCGCTCCTCCTTGCTTGTTGACATAATACATTGATGCCTTATTGTACTACCTTTCCCGATATCTAGGGAAGGAACACTTCACAGACTAGATGGATTGCCCTGAGATCTCTGACATTTATGTGTAATGTTAGCTTCTCTGTGGGCCAGAGGTCTTGGGTCCTGAGGGAGCTGAGGTGGGCTCCTCACCCTAGGTCCGAGACATCTGATACCAAAGAGAGCATTTGGCAGGGGGCTGCAAAGGAAATCCCTCTTGCTATGTGGTCAGGGTTTGTTCACCATGCCAATGAGGCAAGTCCTCGAGGTGGGATTGCAAGGATCATATGCAGGCTGTCTGGTCGGGGAGTAAACCAACACTGGCCACATTTGAAGGCATTTGAGGTGCTGTCTTGCGTATTGTGCCATGTAGGTACACGCTGGCATGTGACCCAGCAGTCTGAGGCAAACTCTTGCTGCGGTGAGGGGTGAGCTGTGACCTGGGCAATAAGCTCTGACATGGTTTGAAGTCTGGCTTTTGGTAGAAACACTCTGCCTTGGATAGAATGGAGGACAGCTCTGATGAATTCTATCCTTTGCACCAGTACTAATGTAGATTTCTGTTCATTTATCAACAAGCCTAATTCTTGGCAAGTGGCCCATAGTACTGTGACACTGTGCCAGACCCGAGTTTCTGAGCAACCCTTGATGAGCCAGTCATCGAAGTAAGGATAAATTTGTACTCCCCAAGTCTGAGGTAATCTGTGACTACCACCAATCATTTTGTGACCACTCTTGGCTCTGTTGATAGGCCAAGTGGAAAGGCCATTAATTGGCAGTGGTTGTCTCCCACCACAAACTGTAAGAACCATCTGTGGCCATGGAAAATGGAAATATGGAAGTATGTGTCCTTTAGGTCAAGGGCGGAGTACCAGTCTCCACAATCCAGGAAGGGGATGATGGAGGCCAGGGAGACCATACAGAACCTCAGCTTCTTGAGATATTTGTTGAGATGATGTAGGTCCAATATGGGCCTCAGGCCTCCTTTGGGCTTTGGGATTAAAAAGTAACAGGAGTAGAACCCTTTCCCTCTCAGTTGTAGGGAAATTTCCTCTATGGCCCCTACCTGTGGGAGATCTTGCACCTTCTGGATGAGAAGTTGCTCGTGAGACGGGTTCCAGAAGAGGGATGGAGGTGGGAAACAGGGAATGAAATAAACTGAAGGGTGTACCCTGCTGTAATGGTGCTTAGCACTCACTGGTATGACATTATAACCTCACCCTACCTCCCTGCTTGGGAAAGAGAGTTTGAGAAGAAGGGGAGGTTTGGATCCTTAGTTAAGTCCGCTAGACTGCCCCGAGCATACCCTTAAAAGGCCTGCCTACCACCTGATGGGTAGCAGCTTAAGACCGCCTAGGAAGCACCAGCAGGGGATTGACCTTAACAGCATTTATAGCCTTTGTTCTTTTTCTTGTAGGGCTCACTCCCGCCCTGGCCTGCAAAGCGCTGCGGTTGCTGGGGCCTGAAATGTTTTCTGGAAGCAGGTGGAGCGTACAGGCCTAAGGAGCGGAGTGTGGCCCTGAAATCCTTTAGGCTGTGCAGCCTGGCATCCGTTTGGTCATAAAAGAGCACCGCACCATTGAAGGAGAGGTCCTGGATGGACTATTGGACCTCCACAGACAGGCTGGATGACTGTAGCCACAAGGACCTCCACATAGAGACAGCTGATGCCATTGTTCTGGCCACTGAGTTGGTCGTGTCAGAGGCTGCCTGGAGGGAAGTTCGGGCAACTGATTCGCCTTCCTCCAAAATAGCCACAAACTCCTGCTTAGATTCCTGGGGCAAAGAGTCAGCAAATTTGGCCATGGAATGCCATATATTATAGTCATATCTCCCCAGCAGGATCTGCTGGTTTGATATGCAGAGCTGGAGGCTAGCAGTCAAATAAAACCAAAGAGGTCAAGCTTCTTCGCATCTTTGTTCTTGGGGGTTGAGCTTGACTGCTCCTGCCTGTCTCTTTCATTGGTGGCTGACACCAGTAATGACCCCAGGGACACATGAGTGTGCAGATATTCAAACCCCGTAGCAGACGCATGGTATTTTTTCTTGGCCCTTCGAGATGTAGGGGGCAGAGAGGAAGGGATTTGCCATAAAGCCATGACAAGTTTAACAACTCCCTCGTGGACAGGAAGGGCCACTCTACAAAGGGCTGCTGCTGCCAAAATGTCAAAGAGCACATCAGCGGGCTCCTTCAGCTCCTCTGCCTCAAAGCCCGAATTCACAGCTACCCTCCTGAGCAGCTCCTGGTGCACTCTGAAATTGTCTTGCGGGACCATGGTGGAAGGACCCGCTTCCGCCTCATCAGGCAATGATGATTATGAGGCAGGTAAGGGTGGAGTGGGTGACTGTTCTTCTGCAGCTGGGGTAGCCTCTTCCAAGGATACTGAAGCCCCCGCAGAGTGTTCTGGTTTCTCATCCAAGTCTGAGGGTGGGCATCACACTGTCACCAAGTGTCTCTCGGATGTTCCCAAGATTGAATGCTGTACCTGCAGTTCTGGGGCAGAAGGGAATCCCCACGGGTTCCAGAACTACCATGGTCCAGGCCATTGTGTTGGTAGCCACGAGCCCAGTGGTAAACCCAAGGGGAAACTTGCAGCCATAGCTGGATTCACTTCGCGACGAGGTAAAATGATCATCTCTGCCTCTGAATCTGAGAGGTCCTCTTCTGGGGACCATAGTGGTGCCAACCTGGTCTCCGCCTCTCTAGTGCACCAGGAGATGTCGTGTCTCGATACCGGGGAACCGTGTCAGGACTCTGTCGATCGGTGCCAAGTATCTGGGGATCAACGAAGGTACTCCTTGACAGGTAGCAGTGCTCTGAGACTGATACCGTGGCTCCTTGGATCTGTGCCAGGACCCCGGCGACCTGCATCATGGCTGTGGGGATTGGTACTGAGGCCCTGGGGATCAGTACCAGGAGTCCGACTGTTGGCGATGGTGCTCTGGGGACCAGTAACAGAGTCCTGGTGACCACTGCCATGGCATCAGTGACTGATGAGGGGTCGGAGAGCGGTGTCAAGGTGTCTGGGATCTGTGCGGGGCACCCATAGCTTGCCCCTGCACACACTCTTGACCGGCTGCCCTGGCATGGGGTCTCAGCACGGAGGTCTCTCCTCCCGAGGAGTGGGCAGCACCAGGAGCAAGAGCAAGTCCTTGGCTGCTCAAAAGGCCTCGGGTGTGGATGGCATCACGAAGTGCCGAGTAGCCCTACTGCTGCCAGGAGTCGGAGGTGGGTTCCAGGGAAGACTGGGAGCTCTGATGGGTGAGGCCATAGCTGACCTGAGTTCCGGAGAAGACAAGCGACCCGGCTCATCGCCTGCTTCCTGTCTGTCCTTCTTAGGGGCCAGACAGCACCCTCTTGCAGTGTGCAGCTTCTTATGATGCTTCTTCGGCACCAGGGATAGTGACCAGTGCCACAATGAACTTGGTGCCAGCAGGGCACTGAGTCAATGCTGAAGTGCTGGACGTGGAGTCCGAGCGACCCATCTCAGAGACCGGTCTAAGGGACGATTCCAACAGGAGCACTCTTAACCTGATATCCCAGTCCCTTTCAGTACAGGGTCTGAAGTTTCTGCAGATCCTGCATTTATCCCAGACGTGGGTCTCACCCAAACACTTTAAGCAGCTCTGGTGAGGATCATTTACAGGCATGGGCTTCTTACATGAAGCACATGATTTAAAGCATGGGGACTAGGGTCCCTGGGGCTACGTCCTTGCAGGACTAACTAACTACTAACTAACTTATCTAACAAACTATATGCACTAAATCTACAGATGAAACCACTGGCAGAACGCTTGCTGAGGCAAGGACATTCCAGCACTGTCACAAGTGGTAAGAAGGAACTGAGAGGGCGGAGGGATTAGCAGCACCCCTTATATCGGCGCATGTGCGCGCCACTGCCGAGGTCGCTAGTGCCAGCCCTATGGATACCATGGAGGGAAACATCTCTGGCACTGGTGCATGTGGCGCACGCACATTTGACATGGAATGGATGTGAGCAAGCACTCGAAGAAGAACTACATTATTCCTCAAACAAGCTATTTCACACTAGCCAAAGACAACAGTCTCATGAAATCCAAGAGTTTGGAACAAGTCTGGAGTTTCATGCTAAGCTGTCCCGCAGCAAGACAATTCCCTTTTCTTCCCCTCCAAAAATACTTGGAGAAAAATGTGTGGAAAAATACCCCTGAAGTGAAATCCACCTTCATTTTGTACCCAGGCCTTGCAAACGCCTTTTCATAGTTGCCTCAAACTTTCCAGAAAGATTCTAGCCTGCATGATCCCAGCATAAGAAGTTTCAGGTAGACTGGTTGCTGTGCATGTCAAAACATGGACAGCTAACTTCACCCAGGACTGTAAGGAAATACCTACATTATTTAGTCCCAACCAACATATTAAATAGCAGAACTCAAGTGAGGAAATAATTTCAGGAGAACAGTCGGTTTTCACGGTGCTGATGGGCTGGTTGACACTATCACGACGTTAAGTAGATTTCATTACAGAGTGCATGATGTACTAGGGATTTTAATCAGTGTCCCATACAGTATTTAGCTTTATTAAAATAAGTTGTTGGAGAAGAAGTGTTAGATTGTCAGCTCTGGGGCAGGGGCCATCTTTCTGTTCTGTGTTTGTACAGCACCCAACACAATGGGGGCCCGGTCCATGACTGGGGCTCCTAAGTGCTACTGCAATAGGAAGAATACATATCTGGATGAAAATTGCACTGTAGGAGTAAGCAAAGAAGACATCTCTGGGATAGCAAGTCATTAGGTATCTTCCTTAAAGGAATTTTTCATTTGTTCTCAGTTAGCAATTCCTGTTTAAAAGGAAATGAACAGAGCAACTGCTGATTGAATAGCTCTCCACTATTTTTTAAATGGAATATTCCCTTACAGATCCCTAAGACCACCCATTTGCACACCATGCTGTGACACAAGTTGTGGGCCTACATAATTACATTTCAAAAGCAGATGAGGAATTATTTTGGGGGCAAGGCTCATAGTGAGGAAAGAGCAAAGTCTCTGTGGTCAGGCTACCTAAAAAGGATGGTAATATTCAGAGGTACCTATGCTCCAGACATAGACCCCTGCATTTTCAGGGTTCTGCAAAGCTTCAGCTGTATGACTTAATGAGAGTGATCTGACTAACCCCACCCCCATGCCCAACCAAATTCTGATTGCCACTAAATTTAAGGTAACATTAGAACTACACACAGTAAAATGCCCAACTAACCCCCTAGGGCCCTGATTCTGCAGAGATGCTCATGCTTAAATGTATGTATTTGAGTAGCCCCATTGAAGTCAAGGCTCAAATGTGACACAACCAGCAAACAGCTTGATCTTAGATTTGCTGTTTTAAACATTTGTTTAAGATGCTGTCTGAGATGGAAGACATTTCTATTCAGGACCCCTGACTCTGAACTGCAACACACAGCAGATCTCCCAAGTCTCAGATTCCACAGGCTACCTGTCTAGCTGTCACGGCTACTTCTCCTCTCCTGCTGTGCTCGTAACTGCACAGGTGGTGCATCAGAAGCTCATCAGGAGAGGAGATGGAGAGCCACACTCGCCACAGCAACCAGTGTGCAGAGCCTTTTCATATTAGATAATCACCCTGTTACAGTGCATGTAACATTTTAAAGGCATTTGCTGGGAGCTGGAGCTGGTACAGTTCTACAGAGCTGCTTAAAACGTGAAAGTAACAGAGGTAAACTAGATTAGGGCTAAACCCTAAACAGATTTATAGCTAAACCTGCACGAAGTTTTATATCGCTCACAAGGGTCAGAGGATCCACCTCCTTCCCTGCAGAGCTCTTAAGCCCTACAGGGTCCCTGGGCTCTCTGCTGTGGTTTTGGTGTTGCTGAAAGTTGAACACACCAGAGTGTTTCACTATGACAACTTTAACTGGTAGCCATCAGCCACCTGTACTTGGGTGTATATCATTCAATGGGAGCTTTGCCAGCTGTGAATCAGCCATTAGTCACAAACGCTGTTCATTTTTTTCTCAAAAGTGTTTTTCTAAATGTGTGTAAAATAGCAAGTTTCAACGTATTTCCATTTCTGAGCGAAGGGACTGACGCATATGGAACTTTCTAAAGCTAGGCTGCATACTACAATCGGTGTATTTGCTCTAGGCAATGAAAGTTAAACCAAAAAAATGTTGTACTCTTGCATAATAATCAGATATTTTCAGCCTAATCTTATTCCTGTGAAGGAGGTGGTATGTGAAAATAAGGCTTATAATAGAAACCTGATTGTAAGCTTAGCTACATCGTCACAACACGTAACTGTAACTACCTTGTTATCAATTTTAATGCCTTATTAGTGGTGAAACACAAGAGGACATATATACTGTGTATGAGATATTTTCAGTATAACCAGTTTAAGCTGTTAAAAAACTTCATTGTGTATTATCTCTATGTAAATTAGGGCCTATAGCCAAGTTTTTCCGAACTTGCAAGCCTGCAGTTAGGCACCTAATTAAAAGGGTGGTTTTATTTTTAAAGGCAGCTTCAACAGCAGCGGTGGGTGCACATCAATTCTGAAAAGTCAGGCCATATTTATTTTGGTGCTAAGTATGAAGATTTTTACCTCAGTGGTGGCTTGCTGCTGTTCAAACCAATGACACTCTTCTTTCTGGGCAACATATATATTAAAAAATCCCAGTTGTATTTTAAATATCTTAAGTTTGTCATAACTTTCTTCAAGCAAAACACACTGTGAATTAGTTTTGGTTGTTGGTACTATCGCATCCTTTCAACCTGGAAAACATATGAAACATCCTTTCTTCCCTACATACATGGGAGGTGACCGTGTAGGTTAGAAAAGCCTCCATGAATCACAAGACTTCTGAGTGGATTATGATAACATAAGAACAGCTATACTGGGTCAGACCAATAGTCCATCTAGCCCAGTATCCTGTCTTCCGGCAGTGGCCAATGCCAGCTGCTTCAGAAGCAATGAAGAGAACAGGTAATCATCAAGTGATCCATCCCATGTCACTTATTCCCAGCTTCTGGCAGAGGCTAGGGACATTTCAGAGCATGGTTTTACATCCCTGCCCATCTTGGCTAATAGCCATTGATGGACCTATGCTCCATAAACTTATCTAGTTCTTTTTTGAACCCCATAATAGTCTTGGCCTTCACAACATCCTCTGGCAAAGAGTTCCACAGGTTAACTATGCATTGTGTGAAGAAGTGCTCCCTTTGGTTTGTTTTAAACCTGCTGCCTATTAATTTCATTTGGTGACCCCTACTTCTTGTGGGATGAAAAGGAGTATATAACAATGGTAAAAGCTAATTCAGACCCAATCATTTTATATGTATATAAATGTATGTTATATGCATAGTTAGAATTATGCTTTCCAGTGTGCATTACTTTGCATTTATCAACATTGAATTTTATCTGCCATTTTATTGCCATCACCCAGTTTTGTGAGGCCCCTTTGTAACTCTTCACAGTCTGCTTTGGACTTAACTATGACCCTCTTTTGTAACTGAGTATTACCAGGACAACATTACTCTCATATCATCTACTCAGGAAATCATACACATATATTTTAGGACTACCTAAATAGTTCAGACATTTCCAGCACAAATTACTGTCTGATAGTCCCAATGTATGCAATTCTGAGGAAGCAAGTACAGATTATGTCATATTTTAAACTGCATCAGCTTTAATTTAATATCTCTGATGGTCAAGTAACTTTTAGCCCAACTTCTAATTCAGAGCTCAACTGATCAAACCCCACCATCTCTTCCCATAATTTTAATTACAATAGAGACATAGTTACAGAGTCTCTGGTTTCTTTTTAGATTCCTGAAGCCTGAGACAGTGCACTAAGAAAAGAACAGCCTTCTGTACTTACTTAGTGTATTCATCATATGGCCACCACTCTCTTGAGATTTGTTATGACTGGCATCCATGTCAGGGATGGCCTGTTGTGGTATGGCAGACATAGGAGGCTGCGGTTGCAAGTATGGCATTGACATAGGCAGAGAAGGCTTAGACCCCTCATCTTCTGAATCACTAGAACTATTTTCACTGCTGGATGAAGAGGATGATGAACTTCTTGATTCGGATGAACTGTCAGAGCTACTCATCTGGTCCATGACACTAGCCTCTGCCTTTAGCTCTGAAAATAAGATGTAGAACAATTGAGAAATAAAGCAAAATGAATCTCAGCGTTTAAAGGAGAAGGCAACAAGGGAAGTGCTGCACAAACAAGTGACTGTAGTGAATGTCACAATATTACTCCAAGTCGTAAGTAACTAAACTGAAAGACACAAGATCTAGGAGTGAAGTATGTGACACAAGCAACCTGAGCACCCTGCTTGTGTGCTGTACTTCTCTCCTCCACCCCTTGCCACCATATGCTTTTCAGAGCAGAGTTAGGCTTCAGATAATGCTGACAGCCAAAGTGCTGCCCCCCACACTCTAGGGGACAGCACACCCCACCTCATCTTTAATATCTGCCTCTAATTAGCAAATCTCATTTTTCAGGCTTTGTTTAACACCTCTACAGATGTCTCACAAATGTCAATAACTCAAGTTAAAAACAGGAGACAGTGAAAAAACGAATGTGTCAGTGGAACATCTGAAAGTGCAGCAGCAATGGCTGGCAGCAATTTTGCCATTATAACCAATATGTACATATTTGAACTCTGTCTTGACGTTCATTGTTCTCAGTCCCAAATGAAGCATTGTGGGATACCTGCAGGGATTGCCCATATTTTAACATTATGGAATAGTTTCATTAAATCCTTGTTCATTCTTTTTTATAGGTCTGGGAAAAATTTAGAACATCTAGCAGGAAACCATCCAGAGCCCAGCACGTGATTTACTGTGGCCAAACAAATAAATCTGATTAAGCAGTACATAGGGACAGGGCTTTGGGATACGTTAGCCTTGGTGACTCACTCAGAACAGGTTCTAAACAAAACAGACAGACCATGGAGAAAAAGTCCAGTTTCTCATGCACTTAAGCACCACTTTTGTTTCTTTTGCAGCCTTAAGTATTTTGAATTCCCTTTTTGTGGAGTCAGACACTCTGGGTCAGAGTTTTTCTAAGTCACAAAGAAAAGACACCTGCACAATGAGAGATATCTGAAAAAGACCTGTTTAAAAGAATCCAGACCTCTCTTAAGAGCCAGTATCAATTCAGATCAAGCTACCACCTGTTAGCAGTTCATACATACTGCTTTTCTCCCCAGATCCACCAAAAAGAAAAAGTGCGTCTCCTACTGAATTAAATACAAAGGTTCCTACTGAAACAAGTCTCACAAGGATACAGCATATGACATTGTTCTCAACGATGAGATTTATATAAGTGTTCAGTTGTCTCTTACTATATAGGGAACCACTTCTGCAAGTCTAATCTGATTTGGAAAAATAGTGTGCTATTTGAATCTCATCTCTGACTAGATTCACATGATAATGAACTCATAAATTTAAGAGTTTTATTAAAAACTAAGAGAGTTATAAAGCATTTTAACCAATGAGTCGCTATATGTAAAGGACAAAGAATGAGGAGGGACAGGTGGAGTGAGGAAGAAATGCGGGATTGACTGATTTGGCTTCAGTGCCACACACCTACAATTGAGCCAGTAGCTTAAGATAGCAGCAGTGGGAGGAGTCAGTGAGAAATAAAGCAGTGCTAATCATGACCTTCATAAGACTAAGGGTTAATTTGATTCTTAGTCCTAGGTGGTTTCAAATGCTGTTTGATTCCCACTCTTGTCAAGGTAACCATTCAACAGTAGAGTATATTGCCTATATAACAACTTCCAGTGGGCATCTCATTCAAAAAACCCTTGGCTCTCAACCTTGCTCTTCACTGATAATGTAAGTCTGCAAAATTTCTGAAGTACTGAGTGACACGGTTGCAGTTTACCTCTCTCAATGTCGTCCATAGGACAAGATGGAGACATCTTTTCTTTTGGTGGAGAATTTTTAACATTGTTTGGAGTCTTACTGGCATTTCGCATTTGCTGCTGTTGCTGCTCAATACGAGATTGAACCTTACTGCTTCCTTCAGCTCTGTATGACAGGGTGAAACATTTTAATTGATTCCAAAGAACAACAAAATAAAAAACACACAGTCTGGGCTATGTGTGAGCTATTCATTACGTTTTTCTTAACTGTATCACTAGAGTTTTAAGTTTCAAAGTATGCTACTACAGTGGTTCCCAAACCTTTTAATATGGCAACCCACCAACTGGTTTTTGCCTTTTTTTGTGACCCATCATCACATATATGCTCCCTCCATCCCAGCACACCACAACCCTGAACCTGGTTTGGCACGGCAACCCAGTATGGAGGGGAGGCCTGGGGAGAAGGGGGCTGCAGAGCTAGCCCAACTCACACTCACTCTGCAGTGGTGGCTTCTGTCCTGTGGGATTGGGACCGGCTGCCCACTCCAGGTATTGCGACCTGGCACATAGGATCACAGTGCTGCTCAAGTTTGGCTCGATGGCCCCCACACAACACCAGATTTCCCCTCCACACCAGACCAGGAGAAGTGTATGTCTGTCTAGGCCAGGACCCAGTGATAGGTTAATCCAGCCCTAGACATGGTAACCTTTCTAGAATCTTCTTGCGACCCACCATTTGGGAAACACTACATTACTACACTGGCATATACCAACATATAGAACAGATGCAGGGAGTTCTGTTCTTCTGATGTACAATGTCTACTGTAGCATTCATATTGGCCCTTTGACTGCCCATCCTCTACTATACAGTTCCATGTTTTCTTCAGTCACCAATTAACACTTCATTAGAATTCCAGTAGAAGGGAGTTATATGCGCGCATAGCAGCAGAAAGTGTGTTAATGGGAATTACATACTCAGTAAGAGAACGGGTCCTCAACCTTTTGTTAAAGCCTTTCACAAGAATGTATGCTATTTTATTTACAGAGTTCGAAGTCAGAAAATGGCAGCAAAACAATTTCATTTGTGTAGCAAAAAGTTATTTTCCAAACTTATGAAAAAACAGTTATTGCCTTTTGCAAGGATATACGTTTCCGGTTCAAAACCCTCCCTAAACCTTACTATGAGCCTAGATTTGTTGAGAAAAATAATGACATGCTTTTCCATTCCATTGAACAAGGGTAGGTTTTGGTAGGGACCACATTTGAAAAAGTGATATTTTGCTAAAAAGCTAAGACTAGTTGGTATGTATCCTTATTTAGGCTCTCAGTTGTTTCTAACTAAGAGTTTATCTACCCTGTGCTTTGGTGCACACCCGCTGTAGTGTAAATGCTAGTGCACACCTGAGTGCCGTGCACTAGCTGCCCACATGGGTCCCTGCTGGCGCACAGTAAGAGTTCTCTGCTATCCCCTACTGTCCTGTTTCAAACCGTACTACATGAATGTGCAAGTGGCAATTTTAGTGCATGCCTGGCAAAATCCACATGGCCAGTTAATGAACAAACATGATGTGTGAATTCTGCTGTACACCACCTGGTGAGCAATAAAAGACTACATAGGCAAGCCCTAATCCATTTTCATAATGAGTAAGGGACACAGCAGTTTCTTTTGTAAATCACCTACCGGGTTTTCTTCACAGTGATGTTGCTGCTAAGTTTCTCTAGTCGACATTCTCCAGTGTCATGGTTGATAATTAGGATACATTCCTTTAGATAAGGCTTCTTGGAGCCCTTGAAAACTGTTACTGGTGGAGTTGAACCCTATTTAAATTGGAAAAAACTCTAATTAGCATTATTTCAATAGACTTATTTGTATACATACAGAATGAGCCTTCACAGTAATGAAAAGTTCATTGTAACTGGTCATTTATAGTCTGTTAAAATTTGTTATCAACTAATTCCAGTGAAACTCAGATCAGTAGTAACCGAGGGCGAAATCCTGGCTCTATTGAAGTCACTGGCAGTTTTGCCATTGACTTCAGCATGGACTCGGTTTCATTCAGCCAATTTGAAATTAACCAGTAATCTCAATCTAGTTTCTACAAACAGGCATATCAATCACAAAACTACCATCAAAACTAGAACGCTTGTTGGCAATATCAGAACAGCAGTCAAGGATTACAGGAGATTGAATTCTCTTCTCCAGTGGTGATGCCCTCCCACCCCTTTGGGATTGTACCATGATGACAAAGGAGCAAGGGGAAGGTTGCACAGCAGCCAGTGTCCATGCTGTACTTGTTGTATAGACAGATCACTTTAGGGTTGTCAATTGCAGCATATTTCCAACACAATTAATTCACTTAAAGTTACTGCATAATTACCTGACCTTTGGAATTCTGCATTTTTGGTGTGATTATTTCTGTCGGCATGCTTTAAAAGCTACATGCATACAGCCTTGAAACAGCAGCAAACGGAAAATGCTGAAACTTGAAACCCTTCTTTATTCATCATATACTTAGGGTGATTCAGTAAGAGAATACTCTCCTTTTCCCCACTCCCTAATTATATTCAGCCCTCACCTCAATGTTTGGCAGTGTTATCGTCACCTGTTCACCTTTGCCAACTTCAAGGTCTCCTTCAGAGGATGTATCAATCGATGCAGGCTTGAAGTCATCTACAAATTTAAAAATACTGATTTTCATGAATTCCTTAAACACTGATGCACATGTCATAGAATCTAGAGGTGGTGAGTTTCAAGGGCACTTGAAATCAATGACTTAGTATCTTTGCTAGTGCAGCATCTTCCATTTCCCTTAGCAGATTTTTCCACAAGTCATACAGTTCACAATCAAGGTGGTTTTCCTGATACTCGACCTAAATTTAATCAAGTTTTGGTGTTCAAGCTCTTCAAAAAAAAAGTTGAAAGATTTTTATTTTGATTAATAAGGAAAGTTTCTCCTGTTCTCCTCAAATTAAAAAAAAAATGGCCAAACCAGTTTGCTGATACTTAAACTCCCCCCAAAAAGCCAGAGAATTACTTTATGGTTGAAACCAACCCTGAAAATTTTCAGCCCAAAATGTGGAAGCTGCAGATAGCTGTAACTGAAAACAGGAGGGTAGAATGGAAATACATATGCAGCCCTCACTATAGCATGCTCTTACTGTATTAAGAGCATCAAAGGCAAAACCATATGCACTAGCAAGTTTTGGCTGTGGTTTTTATTTTTAAGTACATATATCTCTCTTTAAAATGGAATTGTTAAAAGCCACCATCATATACTTATTTTAATCTACTTTATTATCAGTCATTCTTGGAAGCCTAACCATCTCCATTTGTGCTGATATGGATTTCCCTTTGCATGTTTCAAAGAGCTGGAAAATTAGAGATGAACATTAGTTTGTTTCATCAGTCCTGCCAACAAGGTCTGTTAACGATTGTTACGCACCTAGCATAATTTATTTCCATGGTCCTAAACAAGCTCCCAGGTTCTCAAGCTCCTGTTACCTGTGCCTTACAGAGCTAAGCACCACAATTCTAATCTTTCTTGTGGTAGGGATGAGACTATGCCTGTCTTCAATGGGTGCTGCTGCGTAATTAGCACTTTGGCCAGCCTTTTCAGAAACGGGTGCCTAAATAAGTGTCCAATTTATGTTGAAGATTACAATAACAATGGTTAGAGAAAAATACATCTTTTCTGTTTGTTTTGTGCATTTAACAGCACTGTCAGTTTTGCTGATTTCCTTCGTCTTTCTTCACAGAGTGACAGCGAAGAGAAACATTTTGAAACAGAAAAAAAGGGATTGTAAAACCACAAAAGTCAGCAGGAAGACTTAAGGGCAGGTGTCGTATTAGAGCTTTTTTTTTTTTTTCTTTTTTAATTGAACAAACGGCAAATTATAGCACACCTTTAAATCTCCTGACAGCTTTTAGGTTCCCTTCTCACCCTTCTCCCCAAAAATGTGGCCAATTCTATTAAATCTGATTCCATTTGCTCACAGAAGATGCATTATCTATCTCATCTCACATGAGAGCACACAGGATGATCTCCAGAGAATATGTGAGACAACAAACCTTGGGAATCATTCAATAAATAATGAGGCAGCAGAATAAAAGCTACAGCCCTAAATTACTAGAACCATAATTCTAACAGCATTTGTTTCCTAGATCCCTTCAGAATCTTTGAGAACACACCTCCCAGGATAGTAGTTATTATGTACTCAGGGAGGACACACTAGCTTTGTGAGCAACACTGCCTTTAATCTTTGATTGTTGAGAGCCCTGCTATGGCCAAAGGCAGAGCTTCAGCCCAAACTCAGATTTTTGTAGCATTGTGCAAAGACACTATTGTTTCCCAAAATATATCAACGCATGATACGTGAATTTAGTACCCACAAAAGAAAGAACTAGAAGAACGCAGGCATTGTGTCAACTTCACCCAAAACTTTACCAGCAACATACCTGTCCATTAGTCTACCACCGAGTCTCTCATAAGCAATAACTTGCTGTGAACTGTATGGTTTTATATTCAAGACATTGGATTAGGATTTAAGAGAGCAGGGTTCAATTCCCAACTCTACCACAGATTCCCTGTATGACCACACACAAGTCACTTCATCTTTCTGTGCCTCAGTTACACATCTCGTGGCTGTATGTTATATCCCTTTCTCTCATTCTTTCTGTTGTGTTTGGACTGTCAGCTCTGCAAGTTAGGAACTGTTTCTTAGTGAACGTCTGTACAGCGTCTACCTCAATTGGGCCCTCATGTTAGTCAGAGGTTCTAGGCATTATCATAATACAAACAAAGAGTGCAGTAGCTTTGCCACATTTAATTCCTATCCAAAGCCCTTCCCCCTCTCCATGTTGCATCAGGCCAACTTTTTCAAAAGCAAGTTAAAAAAGATCCAACATGCTCTCCAGCTGCCCCATCCCGATCTTCTCTTTCTTCCAGTCACCAACAGCAGCCTGCTCCCCTACTCTAACCCCACCAGCGGCCCCAGTGACTTCATCTCATCAACTCCTGATCTACCCAACCTTCATTCTCAACCTCTCACTCTCCGCAGGATCATTCTCCCAACAGGAATATGCCAGGCTAAGGAAGGTTTAAAAAACCCTTAAGCCTCCGTGATCCCCTGCACCTGTCTCTCCATTTACTGCCCCATTTCTCAACCCAAAGGAGCCATCTGCAACTACTACCTCAAGTTCATCTCCTTCAACTCCATCTACCACTTGCACAATATAGACAGGCAGGTGGAGAGATTACAGGGGTACCAGCGGGGGAGGGCAGATGATGATGATGATGCTGCTGCTGATTTCTGCAGAGGAGGGAAATCATACTGTGCCAAGAGGGATGCTGATCTCCCCAGCCAGCACCATAGCCATTGGGGGAGAGGGGGATCACAGGGGTGCCGGGGGTACAAGGACCTCCTCTGGGGTGTGACCAGCCAGGTGGTGCCATGCCAGCCTGGGGAGGGGGTTGTCACACGGGTGCTGGGGTAGACAGGTGGTGCCATGCCCTGGGATGAGGGGGGAGGTACCAGGGGTGCCGGTGAGATTCTGATCTCCCCGGGGGAACGACCAGCCGAGGAGCGATGCCCAGTGTGGGAGAGGGAAGGTCACAGGAGTGCCGGAGGGACGCTGATCTCCGCTGGGGAATGACCAGCCGGCTGGTGCCAGGCCCGGGGGGCGGGCGACACACGGGTGCCGGGGGAGGTTACCGGGGTGCCCACCCCAGTCGGGCCCGGAGGGGGGAGATCACAGGCGGGACGTTGACCTCCTCCGGGGGTGATTCACTGCGGCACCCGGCGCCCAGCCGCTCACACGCTGCCCCCCGCCCGTGCTCTCCCACGGGGCGGCGGCGCCGGCCGGCCAGCCGGCCGGCACCCGTCCCCGCCCCCCACTCATTCACTCACAGCGGACGGTGTGGAAGGCGCAGCGCGGCTGCTTCTCGAAGCTCTCGCCCAGCTTCAGCACACGCTCCTTGGGGTCGAAAAGCTGAGGGGCCGCCCCGTTCATAGCGGCTCCCCGAGCCGCCTCACACCATCGGGACGCCGCACAGCCCCCGCCGCCGCCGCGGAACATCCCCCTCGCCGCCCGGGGGGCGGGGCACCGCCTCGCAGCAGCCACACCCACCCAGCCCCCTTACTGGCTGCTGGTTTTCCTGACTCCGCCCCCTCCGGAGGGTGGGCTCGCGCCTGGGACGGGTCACGCCCACCCAGTCCCCCTACTGGTTGCTGCTTCCTAGCTCCGCCCTTCTCGTGCTGTCGTCACTCGTGGGACGGCGGGGCAGAAAGAAGGCAGTACCGGCAGCGCGGTCGTGACCCGGCGCGAGGCCTCCGTATGCAAATTTCACAGCGGGACGGTTAGGGTGGGAGTAGGTCTCGCGGCAACCATCCCCGCGCGGCTGGGCTCCGCTGGACGCGTATATGCAAATTACAACCGCAGAGGTACGCTGCGGTTGGCTAAAGCCAGCTGTGAGCTCATAGCCGCGGGGGGCCCGAGACCGGTGGTTATCGTTACAACCCTCGCTGACCTCGGTGGAGGGCGGGTAGGAGTCAGCCAGCGCGCGCGGCTCGGTTCTCGGGGCGCGCCCCTAGGGAGCGTCGGTTCAGAGCGCCTTGTGGGGGAGGGGCAGGGCCATGGCTCTCCAGGGTCCCTGTCTTCCAGGGGTGGGGGGAGGAGCCCGGCTCTCCGGGGCCCCTGCCGTCCGCAGGCGGGGGGAGGGCACGGGTCGGCTGCCTCCGTGGTGGCTCAGTGACCTACGACGGGCCTGATGCTGGCTCGTGCCAAGCACCCGTCCTCGAGCCTTTGCAGCAAGGATCTCCCTCCTCCCACCAGGGGGCTTGAGGAGGAGCTGCCTCCCTCTCTAATCCCGCTGCTGTGGGGGAGGGGAGAGGGGTATGGATCCTCAATTGCTTCCCATCAGCATCTTAGGGGCAAGCTGGGTCCGATCCCAGGGTAGGGGTTGAGGGAGAATTCCTCCACCAATCGCCCTCCGTGGGGAGCCTGGCCCCATGCGTCGGGAGCGCCAAGCCATCCATTCGGGTTGCCATTGCCTGAGGCCAGCTGGCACGGACTTGCCCCACCAGTTGCCAGTGGAAGGGGGAGGTAGAAACGTGCTGCCTCCATAGGAGAGTGTCTAAGGACTTCAGGACAGATCCTGAAAGTTAGAAGCCTGCCTTTGAGGAGCTGAGCCGTGGGCACCTAAATGCTTTGGAAGATCTCAGCCTTGGATGTGTTCCTGACTTGAGACGTTATCTGAGTCATAGTTTTCCCCACAATACACCTGCCATGCCAAAGGTTTCTTTTTTTAAAGTTTATCTCTGTAAAATCATTGCTTAGCCAACTCATTACACACACCAAAAAAAAGCCAGAACTGCCAAAATGTGCGTGCCACCACTGTTCTGTGACTTGCCCAAGTGTGTGTCTTAGCTACCCTCCCTCCTTGCTTCTGGCCCTAAGAAAACTGCTCCTGATTCATGCTTTTGGAGAAGGATGAGCTGAGTTCTATTCCCACAGTTGCCAGGAACTTTTTTTTTTTTTTTTTTGTAGCTAGAGGAATAATAAAGAAATATGGATTTTATTTGGTTTTTTCCTCAGGGAGAGATGTTTGTGAGGAGCAAGGTGAAGAAAGAAGACAGAAGCCATTTTGCTTGGCTTTTTGAGATGTGTCCCTACCCCTCAGGCATTTAAAAAGACAGTGTTTCATGGAAGTAAGTCATCTCTCTCAAAGCCCACAGTTCCAAAATGAGAGGACATTTTTTTAAAAAGTGCAAGAGACAATCTAACATTACTCTAATCCATATTTTCCTCAGCATCAGAACATTCATTATTCTTTTTATTACAATATTGCTTCAAGGCCCCAAAATTTGCTCCAGACCCCTAATGTGCTTGACCAGTGGTCCCCAAATTTTTCCACCATGTCCCTTTCCCTTATCTAGTTGCATCCTCCCCCTTAGAAGCCACTGTCAAGAGCCAGGACCGGGCATGATGCTGCAGCTGGAGTTTGGGGACCAACAGCCAGGAGTGGGGCTGCGGTCAGGGTCGGAGCTGCAGCCGGGGTTGAAACGGGTCAGATGCAGAGCTGGGGCCAGAGGTGCAGAGCTGGGGCCAGACCTGCAGCTGGAACCGCAGCCAGGAGCAGAGCCAGGGCCGGAGCTGAGGCCAGGGGCAGGGTTAAGGGCGGGGCAGGGGTGAGGGGCACTCTCCCCCACAGGCACCCTGCCACATCCCTCCAAAGGTTCCTACACAACCCCTACCAGGGCATGCCCCACAGTTTGGGGACCACTGTGCTAGACACTGTACAAACATATTAAGAGACAGTTCATACACCAAAGAACTTGCAGCCTAAGCAAATGCAGGACTGGGATATAAATAAACAATACAGATAAAGGGTGGGAGAAAGGAAGTATTATTCCTATTTTGTAGCTGGGGAACTGAGGCACAGAGACATTAAATTCTTTGCTCAAAGTTACAAAGTAACTTTATGGCGGAGCTAGGAATTCTCAGATCTCATGAGTTCCCATTCACTTCCTTAGTCACAAGATTGTCCCTCCTTCGCTTAATTTTTTTTATGGACAAGTGCCAATATTCATCCATCTTAAGAAAACAAATTCTTAAGTAGCACCTGGCCCCATTTGTGCCACTCAGTTCCCATGATGAAGGAAGGGCAAGCTGAGCTGAAGTTACTGTAAACCTAACCCTCAAACAGTTATAACATTCTTATTTTATTGCATTGTCTTGGGAGTCCATTGTGTTCTAACATAACTGCTATCAATAATAATGAACTGTGCATGTATAGACACAGCCTGTTAGAAGCTCAAAATACATTTGCTTCTAATGATTTTTGTCCTCTTTCAAATATGTCAAAGTTTGATTAGCAGAACAGTCTTAGGAGGATGAGATAAAAGTTCAGGCTTGCTTCTTCATTGTTCCTGTTCACCACCATGCCCCTGGCCAAAAATCCCATAAGAACCCCCTGTGAATCAAATGTGCCCTGTGTGCATAAATACCAAATGCAGATTTACTAGTAGCACTTCTGTGCACAATGTCATTACTGATCTTCCCTTTGTTAAACAACTGTAGGAGTGATATATATTAGCTACAAAGCACTGCATGTTTTGCTTTTAGCTGCTTTTGTTTACTGACTCCTTTTATTAACGTATAGCTAACCCATAAAAAATGAAGCCAGCAGCTGTGGATTCCAGAATATTGGCACTGGCCGCTCAGGTTACTGAAAGCCCTGATCAGGATGTTCCTGTCTTGCTGTTGAAGTTAAAAGGTAAATAAAGATTCTTAATGTATAAGCGGAGAATGGAGACATGGAGACAGTCATTTTCATTATGGACCTATATAAATAACAGTCAAATTATTCCCTCCTTTGAGTAGGTCCATAGTGGCCTCCAGAAGGTCAATAACAGAACTTCCTGTAAATCTTCTTCAAGTGATGATTGACTTGGGAACCACAGATGAGGCTGGGATCTGAACGGAAGGGAATCCTCAGTCCAGTAGAGGATTAGACCCTCTGGACTTTCTTTCTGCCTATCCCCTGCTGCCAGTACATTTCCTGTAATAACCCCGCTCTTGTGGGCAGGGACACGGCACTCGGTTAAAATCCCTTCTGTGTGGGGTTGTGGGCACAGAGTAAGTGGGGTTGGGAATGATTGCTGGCAGTGACCAAAAAAAGCCCAACATTCATTCTCTCTCATGCCTGCCTCTTCCCCCCCGCCAGTGCCTCCAGCAAGATTTACCCAGTGGTGGACTAGCAAATTCATACATATGGGCTACATGCCAGATCATACACATCCTTTTGCTGCACTCCTCTAAATCTGTAACTAAAAGCAGGAATATGAGCTTAATTAGGTATAGTATCTGTAGCCTTACAAGTTAACAAATTACAGTCATTTAAAGTATGTTTTACATTATTGTTACTGGGCCATTTTTAATAATACTGATCTCAAATATGTATTTATATTCAGCCTTTTATATTTTGAAAAATAACTTTTTAATTGCTTTCTTATGGATCAAAAACATATGCACAATTTTTTTCTCTTTTTGCCCCCAGAAATTTTAAATAGTACATCTTTGGGAAGTAAAGAATCCCAGAAAATTAAACAGGACTTATACTATTATGACCTTGTTCAATACTGTGTGTTGGTCCTTAAACAAGACTACTCTCGACAGCATGGGGGCTGGACTACTGCTGCCCAGCTAGCAGAGATACTAAGGTAAAATGAAAAGCAGCTGTAAAGTTTTATTCTTATTCTCCTTCACGTCTTTCCTCTCACTCTTTTCTTTTCAAGCTGTTATACATTGGCTCCCATCCAGAACAAGGCTTGTTGTGCAGAAAATGACAGGGTTAGAGGGCAAGGAGCAGTCAAAGGCAGAGAGGTCAGGCAAAGCCTAACTGATTTGCAAAGTGCTGGGTGGATTATTCTGTGGGAACAAATAATATGTTGGATTTACCCTTGTTTCTGAATTGTCCTCAAGAAGATCATGATTTTTACCAATTTGCTGCTTATTCAGAATTGTTCACATGCTTCTTACAAACAAACTTCAGGGCCTGGGTCATTCACAAATTGTTTTTTGTTTATTTTTGATGTATAAAAAAGCTTTAAAAAGTGAAATTATCCATGTGCTTTCGGTACCCTGGCCATTATGTAAAAATATATCACAAATAATATCTAAATGCAATAGTATAAAATCATTACCAATGAGACAGGTAACTTAAAACTCAAATCCCCTTCAAACTATCTCTACCTGCCTCACCCTCAACTTTTAAATTCTGGGTCAAATGATAAGCTTTGCAATTTACCCTGAAGTTTTGGAATAAATAGGGAGCAAATTCCTAAGCTGTGGGGTCCTTAGATCAGCCTTGTCTCTCTAAGACTCTCTCTTTGGTTTGAGTTTTTAATATTAAATCTTTGCTAGGATCTGCAAGATCAGTCACCAAAGTTACATGATACATTGTTTCTGTTTTCTGATTGAATGACCCAACTTTTATAAACTGATTCTGCTTACAGATAAAATAAATTAATTTTTGTGACAAAACAAGTCCTTCTGCAACTAAATGAATCTCAGCAGTTCACCTGGCATTTGCTTTCCGTGCAGTGTTCAGATGAACAACACTAATTCACACAAATATTCATGGAAAGCTAACAAAAAGGGTTGCATACAAGGTGGAGTTGCATTCCAAAGCAAAATTCACAAAATGGTCATGAATACTTTTCCTGTTTGCTTAGCTCTAGTGCAGAGCATGAAATAGAAATATTGCCCACTTGTGTGACTATCCAACAGTAGTTATTTCTAAAAAGATTTCTCCAGAGATACTCAGGACCGTAATGCTGGGTGAGAATTAAAGAGTAGACTTGTTGTACTGATTACCTAGCTCACCCGCATTCTTCAAAAAGAGGAAGGTTGCGGAAAGTAATCCCCCCAGTTATTTGTGAATTAGTGCTTTTATTTGCATGCTATATTTTGATTTACAAAACCTGCCTCCATTTCCTGATTGATTTTAATCTGTCTGTCTGTCCTGGATTTTGATGGTATCTAAGCATTGCATTGATGATATATGGAACAGATCAGAACAGCCCCAAGAAAACTAATGGGCAATGTGACCCAGATATGGTTTTGGCCAAGACATGCTCTGATAGATGATAATAAATTCTCTCTCTCTTCCACAGCCTAATGAGTCTGTTTCCTTTGAGGTAGATGACTTGGAGCTAGTTGCAACAGCTGACTGTCATTCAATGTTGGAGTACATGTCCAGTCAGGCATTACTGCTCTGATAGCTTCACTCACTTCCTTTTGTCAAACAGACCCATAAGGTTCAGATCTGTGTACTCTTCCTTTTCAGTCAATGTTGTGTAGGACTAGAGGTGAAAGAAGATCCTGAAGAATTTTACAATAAATTACTTCCTGCAGCTGCAGAAAACCTCCTGTTTTTGGGAAGACGTCTGCAAGCACGTTTTATCCGAGCAATCAAGGTACTTGAATTGCTTGGTTAAGAACATTTTGTAACTGAATGACAATGTTTCCAAGCGTATCTATTGAATTAATAGGGTTCTGCTACAGATACACCCGAGTATAAAAGGATGATTTTCAGAACTAACATCTTTTTTTCTCCTGGTTGTTAATAATAGACCTTTGGAGTTTTGAAACTGAAATAACTTTCCTTACAGAATATTTCTTCCATTGTGTGTGTACATGAACTAGTTTGTTACTGCAGGGTTGCTTTGAAGAGCTTGGCTACTGAGAGTAGGGGTAAGTCTTCACTCATGGTGGCACTGTTGGCGCCATCAGAACTATTCTTCGGGATCGATTGAGCAGCAGTGGAGACCTGCTCTGATATGGAAGTTGACTCAATAAATCCACCCCCGCAAACAGATTAACACTGCGTTGACGAGACGGCATTTCCCGTCAGCGTAGCGTAGTGAGGACGCCGCCATAATTAGAATTTAGGAAGTCAACAGAAGATACGCAAACTACTCTACGTAGCTTGTGTATCTCCCGTCGACTGCAACCGAATTTCGCCACGAGTATAACCAGGCCTAGGTTCTTGAGAACAAAGCAATAATATATTAGAAGCAAAAAATGCTTCAACAGAACTGGGTAATCACATTTGGGGTCTACCAATCATGAGAGTGTCCTTTTAGTTTCACAAATGATTAAATATGCCTTGGCAACTGCTCTGTTATAGTGCTTTATTCAGATTTTCAAAAGAGAAAGTATTGTTTGGAAAGATGGTCTGGAAGTCAGAAGGTCTGGAGTCTATTCTGCCATATATTTTCTAAGTAAACTTGGCCAAAAGGTCCAAAAATGTCCAGTGATTCTGACATAGCACCCAAAATTGAGACACTCCAAATTAGTTTTGAAAGTGTTGCTTCATCCTCATTTTACAAAGACGGTAACCACTACTTCAAAAGGGTATTTCATGGCAAAATTCCTTTGTATTTTAGAAACCTCTGAGACCCTAGGATCAGTACAAATAGCATATAATTTGAATAACCAACTATGTGGATGCTGTTGGGTTCACTGAATAGAATTTTTCCCTTAAATATTACACTTCTTTTTGGCTGACTCACTTCTTGCACTTATTCAAAGTTTTCATACAGTGTATTGTGCTGGAAACTACATGCTTCCTGAGACGTGATTATATATCAGCAATATGACATGCTCTGTTAACTCAGTTCTTTTAAGTGAATTTAAAGAGCTTGTGAAAGCTTCCTGATCGGCATCCCTGGAGACTGGAGTCTTCTGTCTACCCATAGTGTGTAATTTTCCCTCACACTTTTAGTATATGCCTCAATCTAAATGCCACTGAATCACCCACTTCTGTGCAGGATTTATCCTTTGTGTGCAAGCACAAGCTATATCATAGGTTAGTACTGTAACTTCCAGTCATATTGTCCACTGGTAACTGAGCATCCAGCCTTGACCACACACTTTGAGAGAGTTTAGCAAACCCCACTCCTCCAAGCATAGACAACTCATGACTAAGTAACTCTTCCAGTCCTCCTCATAAACCTCTGAGACCCTCATTGTCTGCATGTTCCTTACAATTATTAGGTTGAATGGCAGGGTCCCTCACAAATTCTTGCAGGATCTGGTGTCAGGGGAACAGAGGAAGAAGCCAGAAGTTGATGTGGACCCTCTGAGGAGGAGTATGGACTTGGGACCCAGCATGTTACTTCAGTTGGGTCCTGTCCTATAAGCATCCAGCATCCTTTGTCACAGGGCTTATTACGAGTATTTTGCCCTGAATTTGACTGACAATGTACCACAAACTCCAACAGTTTCTATTGTTTATGTACTATCCCCTCCTCCCAAAGATCAAGGCCTGGGCTGTTAAAGATATTGAGATACTTAATATTGTGTAAATTGTAGCTTCTGGCTGTACATGGTCTGATTCAGAGCTTATAACACTGTAAATGAGATCAGAATCAGGCTCACTTTCTGTACAAGCCTCCTTAAACTGAATGAAATGCTGAAATATCCAGCTTTCACAAATCAACATGTTAGCGGATAACATGGATTAGCTTATTAGTAGAACTTGCATCTCCCATGGTCAGTAAGGATCAAATACAGCGCAAGATCCTGATTGATAGCTGTGGATATAGCACAAAAACAGGCCTAAGATTGGGAATATGTATGACCATGTATATAATTTTGTATTTATTTATTTTGTTCAGGATGAAGAAAAAAGGGAATTTTTATGGTGTTTTCAGACAACAACTGATGCCATCTGCTGGCTGTTTGGTGGGCATATTCAGCTAACAGAGTATGGTAAGAGAAAGGGTTGGAGATTCATTGCATCATAAAATAACTGAAAAGTTTTGAATTTTAATTAACTACAGTAACTAGTGAAGGCTTCAGGAGTGATTCCAAAACCAGTCTGTGTCCTGTCTTTGCCAGTTGTCACGTACTTTTAAATGATCTCTTCAAATAATCCAACAGAAGTATCAGCCTATGAAATAGGCAATCCAAGGCATTAAAGAAGCATTTTAGGTTGTTGATTTGGACAGACAAAATAAAGCTTTTTTTCCTTCAGCTTCCATTTTTAATTATGATAGTAAGAAAATTTAGTTTTTTCTAATATAAATACATAGTTGAAACTTTCACATCCATTAAAATGAACTCTACATGGGCTCAGGAATTTGCCTAGACAGAAGTCATTGCAGGGTCAGGTTCACAAAAAAAAAAAAAAGAGAGAGAGATAAGCTTAACAGTGTATTACTTAATTTTACTGCAATGTTGGCAAATTTACAAACATCTAACAAATAGACCTAACTTGGTGATAAAAAATAGGCTCTTGGTTATACCTGTATAAATTCCATTGAATGTAACAGAGAAGAATTTTGCCCAGTATTTGACATTTAAAAAAATAAACAAAAATTTCAGCACATGGGTTTAAAAATGACTGGGTAATTATTAAATAAAAACAGTGTGTCTGAATCTCTAGTCTGTTGCATCTATTTAACTCCAGTGTACTTAATTGAAGTCAATGGAGTTATCCTGACCTAAAACTGGTCTAAGAGTATGAAGGTTCAGGGCTTATCTACACTGGAAACTTTTGCACCATATAGCTGTCCCACTGTAAAAAGACTTGTGCCTATGTGGCTTAGCCTACTTTAAAACTTTTTACACCATTTCAGCCCAAGTACACAGGTTTCAACCTGTGCAGAAGAACCCCAGTATAGACAAGTCTTCACGCTCATTTCCTTTTCCCAGTCTGTCTCACCGTAAAGATTAGAAATGCAAGGAATATTTACTCAAATAATAGTGACCCTAGTTTTTCTTGCTAGGAAATGGGTTTTACAGGTCTGCTATATAAACTACAAATTAACTGGCATTAAATCCCTGGGTTTGATTTTTTCAATTTGTTTTCTTTTTTTGTTGTTTTTTGTTGCAGTGCTGCAGAGTAATCATTTCCTGCAGTTGCTAATAACAGATGATGTCAAAACTGCAGGTGCAGTGATGTCTGTGTTACAGAATATTTTGAGGGTTAACAGGTAGGCTGCTTTTAAATAATTCTGTTGATTTTCCTTCATCATTAAATTTAGATTTAAAGAACAGTTTGGTATTGGTTTTGTAAAATGAATGTCTTTGCAGACATAAAATATCTTATATCAGTCTCTGCTGGAGAAGTCTTAAAATGGGCAGTTTTCTCTATGTTTAAATTACTCTGTTTATTGTGAATATAGCTTATTTTTTGTTTTAGTTCCTAGAACAGCACTAAACACAGTGGACTGGAATATCACTCAAGTTGTAGTACTGGCTCTGCCACTGAGGGTATGTCTACGCTGTAATAAAATAGCCACCGGCCCAGGTCTACTAAGTTGGGCTTGCGGGACTATAAAATTGCTGTGCACATGTTTGAGCTCAGGCTGGAGTCCACGCTTTGGGACCTTCCCTCTTACCATAGAATCATAGGAGATTAGGGTTGGAATGGCTCTCAGGAGGTCATCTAGTGCCAGCCCCTGCTCAAAGCAGGACTAACCCCAACTAAATCATCCCAGCCAGGGCTTTGTCAAGCCGGGCCTTAAAAACCTCTAAGAATGGAGATTCCACCACTTCGCTAGATAACCCATGCAAGTGCTTCACCAACCTCATAGTGAAAAAGTGTTTCCTAATATCCAGCCTAGACCTCCCCCATGCAACTTGAGACCATTGCTCCTAGGTCTGTCATCTTCCACCACTGAGAACAGCCTAGCTCCATCCTCCCTGGAACCTCCCTTTAGGTAGTTAAAGGCTGCTAACAAATCCCCCTTTCACTCTTCTCTTCTGCAGACTAAATAGCTCCAGTTTTCTCAGCCTCTCCTCATAAGTCATGTGCTCCAGCCCTCTAATCATTTATGTTACCCGCCGCTGGATTCTCTCCAGTTTGTCCACATCCTGTCTGTAGTGAGAGGCCCAAAACTGGACACAGTACTCCAAATGTGACCTCACCAATGCCGAATAGAGGGGAATAATCTCTTCCCTCGATCTGCTGGCAGTGCTCCTACTAATGCAGCCCCATATGCCATTAGCCTTCTTGGCAATAAGGGCCCACTGTTGACTAATATCTAGCTTCTTGTCCACTATAATCCCCAGGTCCTTTTCTGCAGAGCTGCTGCTCAGCTAGTTGGTCAGTCTGTAGCTGTGCATGGGATTCTTATGTCCTAAGTGCAGGACTCTGCACTTGTCCTTGGTGAACCTCATCAAATTTCTTTTGGCCCAATTCTCCAATTTGTCTAGGTCACTCTATAGCGTATCCTTACCCTTCAGCATATGTATCACTCCCCCCAGCTTAGTGTCATCTGCAAACTTGCTGAGGGTGCAATCTACCTCATCATCCAGATCATTAATGAAGATGTTGAACAAAACCAGCCCCAGGACTGAACCCTGGGGCATTCTGCTTGATACCAGCTGCAAACTAGACATCTAGCCATTGATCACTACCCATTGAGCCCAAAGATCTAGCCAGCTTTCTGTCCATCTTATAGTCCATTCATCCAACCCATACTTCTTTAACTTGCTGGCAAGAATACTGTGGGAGACCATATCAAAAACTTAGCTCAAGGCAAGGTATATCACGTCCACCACTTTCCCCACATCCACAGAGTCAGTCATCTCATCATAGAAGGCAGTCAGGTTGGTCAGACATGACTTGCCCTTGATGAATCCATGCTGACTGTTCCTGATCACCTTCCCTCCTCCAAGTGCTTCAAAATGGATTCTTTGAGGACCTGCTCCATGATTTTTCCAGGGCCTGAGGTGAGGCTGACTGGTCTGTAGTTCCCCAGATCCTCCTTCCCTTTTTTAAAGATGGGCACTATATTTGCCTTTTTTCCAATCGTCCAGGACCCCTAAGTCACCACGAATTTTCAAAGATGGCTCTGCAATCACATCACCCAACTCCCTCAGTAACCTCAGATGCATTGCTTCCAACACCATGGACTTGTGTATGTCCAGCCTTTCTAAATAGTCCTAAACCTGTTCTTTCACCACTGAGGCCTTCTCACCTCCTCCCCATTCTGTGCTGCCCACTGCAGTACTCTGGGAGCTGACCTTGTCTATGAAGACAGACAAAAAAAAAAAAAGCATTGAGTACTTCAGCTTTTTCCACATCATCTGTCACTAGGTTGCCTCCCCCATTCTGTAAGGGGCCCACACTTTCCCTGACCTTCTTCTTGTTGCTAACATACCTGTAGAAACCCTTCTTGTTACCCTTCACATCTCTTACTAGCTGCAACTCTAATTGTGCTTTGGCCTTCCTGATTTCACTACTGCATGCTCGAGCAATATTTTTATACTCCTCTCTAGTCATCTATCCAAGTTTCCACTTCTTATAAGCTTCCTTTTTGTGTTTAAGCTCACTGAAGATTTTTCTGTTAAGCCATACTGGTTGCCTGCTATATTTGCTTTTCATTCTGCATATCGGGGTGGTTTGTTCCTGTGCCCTCATAAGGTTATTTTTAAATACAGCCAGCTTTCCTAGACTCCTTTCCCCCTCATATTAGCCTTACAGGGGATCCTGTCCATCAGTTTCCTGAGGGCATCATAATCTGCTGTTCTGAAGTCCAGGATCTGTATTCTGCTGCTCTCCTTCCTTTTGTCAAGATCCTGAACTTGACCATCTCATGGTCACTGCTGTCCAGGTGGCCGTCAGCTTCTACTTTCCCTACCAATTCTTCCCTTTTTGTGAGCTGCAGGTTTTATAGCGCTGCAGCCTGAGCCCCACAAGCCTGAGTCAGCTGACCTGGGCCAGCCGTGGGTGTTTTATTGCAGTGTAGACATGCCCTGAGTCACTTGTGACCTTGGGCAAGTCAGTAACATCTGCTTCTCAGTTTACCCTTCTGTAAAAGACAGATAATATTTAAATCTACCTTAGAGGGGTCTTATGAGGATTAGCTAAATTTGCATAATGCTTTGAACATGTAAAGGGTTAGATAAATGCCCATTTCTGCCCTCAGACATGTAAACACAGCTTCCATTGACAATAGGAGTGGGATCAGTTTAGCTGAGGATAGACTTGTCTCTAAAGACTCATTCCTGTGAGGTCCTAAGCACTCTGGTCCCAATGCAGTAAAGCGGTTTAATATGTGTGTGTGTGTGTGTGTGTGTAGTCCCATTAAAACCTACTTTTCGTAGTTAAGCATGTGAATAAGTGCTATGCTGGGTGGGAGCCAGAGTGCTCAACACCTTATAGGATCAAGTCCTAAGAATCGTCTTAGTCAAATACAAAAAGTCTGATTCATTAGATCATCCAGTTCCTCCTCCCTCCCCTGCTGGTTTGGATCATTAACAAGTCATGTACCCTGCATTGCCTTGTACCCAGTGCTTCCGAAGAAGGAACCCATTATTGAGATATCCATCCCCCAGTAACATTCTTGCTTTTGTCTCTTTTTTTGTTAGTTCTGTGTTACTCCATGTAGATGAAAAGATCCTTCACTCGGTTTTAGATGAACTTGTTTATAAGCTTTCATCTACCACCAATCCTGTCACAGGAAATGCTGCTACCAAACTATTGCTGTCAGTGGCAGAATCTCACCCCCAACTTGTGGACTTACTCAGTACCCGCTACAAAGGTTTGTCTCTCTACTTCTTGTCCCAGGGAAGAAAAATTCTAAAATAATATGTGTGTGGTTACTGACTGGTCCAGAAAGCTCAAGTTTCACTGTGGTGAATATGAAAGCATTTGTAATAAAACCTAAAATGTATGTAGTGCTTTAGATCTTCAAGGTACTTTACTGAGATTAGCTGATCAAACCAAAAAACCCCCAATTTATTGATAATTTATCTGCCTGTCACATGGATGTGACCATAAATAGTCAATGACTTGCACCTACAAAGCTGTAACCATTGTATAACATTTTGCAGTGATGTCTGTACCATCATCTCTTCATCAATAACATTTTACATTGAAACTTAAAGGTAACTGCTTGTGCTCTTATTTAGCTGCGATGTAATGTCCCTTTCCAAAGCCCATCCAAATTTGATTATCTGACATTCAGCTCTGTATTTGCTAGTTTTAAATTTGTTTTGTAAGCAAGCTAATGAAAAATTAGCTCTAACAATGGAACATGCATATTTTTTTGTCTCTCACATAGGACTGAGAACTCTACTAAGTGAGCAATGGACTGGCAAGGGATTTGACAGGAATCTCAATCAACTTTTGGACCTTCTTTACTCAGAATCCTACAGGAAAGGAGAAATGCAGGTGCAGAATGTTTAATGAGACTTTTCTATTTGATGGATTTATATTTGTTTATATTGGGTTTACTCTTGTCCCACCTTTCAAAGGCCCTAAACAGTGTTTGCTCATAATAGATAGCTATTTTTAAATTACCCCTTTTCTGTTTTCTATTCTACCACTTCTAAGGCTTCCATCAATGAGAACATATGCCCATTAAGAAATAGGAAAAGAATGATCTTGTGGTTAAAGTCTGGACTGGGACTCAGGAGATCTGAGTTCATTTAGCCCCTCTGCTACAGACTTCATGGGTGACCTTCAGAAAGTCACTTAATCTCTTTCTACCTGAGTGCAGCCTTCTCTAAAATAGGGAAAATAATACTTCCCTCCCTCACAAAGATGTGTACGGTTATATCTGTACTTTCATGGGAGACATTTGAATACTTCAGATATGAGGGCCATGTAAGTGCCCAGATAAAAAATGATCAGTAAGAGATACATACTTGCTCTTATGTGGAGCCAAGTGTATCTTATCTACCTGGACAATAAGAGTTACACATTCAGTTTTCTCAGAGATGCTATTCCAAGGTATATCTCAGAACTGTAACTACAGAAAGATTGTTTTAATCGTAAAGTACAGTTCTAGTCTGAAAAGTAACTGAGTAAAAATATAATTAAGGTTCCATATTTATTGTGTTTCAGTGACTCCTGATCACATTGGCTCAGTTTACAGATAAGTAGTAGTATTTTCTAACTGCTGCTTCTGCAAACTTATCCTGCAATCCTTTCCCACAGAGCTATATAAGTTGAGTCAAGCTTTTAAATACTAAAATGCTTCAGTGGTTTTAAACTTGAATGTATGCACTTGCACTGAGGATGAGATAGAAGTGGGAGGCAGACCTGTCGAAAGTCTGAGTAAGGATGAGAGGGGTAAAAAACAAGGGTGATGTCATGGCAGTTGTGTACTATAGAACACCTAACCAGGAAGAAGAGGCAGATGAGGCTTTTTTTAAACAAAATCGTCCAAAATATAGGATTGTTGGTGATGAGGGACTTCAATTACCCAGACTTCTGTTGGGAAAATACAGTAGGATACAGATTATCCAACAAGTTCTTGGAATGCATTGGAGGCAACTTTTTATTACAGAAGGTGAAGAAAGTAACTGGGGGAGAGCTATTCTGTATTTGAATATAGAATCTGTGTTTGATTCTGAGAAACATGGAGGAACTACTTGAGAATTTGAAGGTGGAAGGCATCTTGAATGAAAGTGATCATGAAATGATGAGTTCATGATTCTAAGGAATGATAGGAGGGAAAACAGCAGAATAAAGACAATGGACTTCACAAAGGTAGATTTTAGCCAATTGAGAATTGATAGGTAAGATCCTATGGGAAGCAAGTCTAAGGAGAAAAAAGAGTTCAAAAAAATTAGCAGTTTTTTAAAGAAACATTATTAAGGGCACAAGAGCAAAAACATCTCAATGCATAGGAAAGATAGGAAGTATGATAAGAGACCACGTTGGCTTAATCAGGAGATCAATGACCTGAAAGTTTAAAAAAAAAAAAAAAAAAACCCAAAAACCCGTCATTCTTGATGTATTAGCAGGAGTGTTGTAAGCAAGACACGAAAGTAGTAATTCTTCCACTCTACTCAGCACTGATAAGGCCTCAACTGGAGTATTGTGTCCACTTCGGGAAAGATGTGGACAAATAGGAGAAAGTCCAGAGGAGAGCAACAAAAACTATTAAAGGTCTAGAAAACATCACTTTCAAAAAAAGATTGAAAAAATTGGGTTTATTTAGTCTGGAGAAGAGAAGACTCAGGGGGGACATGATAATCTTCAAGTATATAAAAAGTTATAAAGAAGAAGGTGAAAAATTGTTCTGCTTAACCATTGAGGACAGGTCAAGAAGCAAAGGGCTTAAATTGCAGCAAAGAAGATACAGGTTAGACTTTAGGAAAAACTTCTGAACTGTAACGGTAGTTAAGCACTGAAAAATTGCCTAGGGAGGTAGTGGAATCTCCATCATTGGAGGTGTTTAAGAGCAGGTTGGAGAAACATCTGTCAGGGATGGTCTAAATTGTATTTAGTCCTGCCTCATTGCAGGGCCTGGACTAGATGACCTGTTGAGATCCCATCAAATCCTACATTTCTATAATTTGAACATGGAATATTTTTTCCCAGCTGCCCTATACTCATAAGACTTTTAGCTTATGGGTTTGCTCTGTGATGTCCTTTATGAACTACATATAGAAAATTGAACCAGATGAACAGAGCAGCTGCTCTTCCAACAAATATAGGGTTTATGCTACTAATTTATTTATGGGAGTATAAATCTACCCAAGTATTTGGAAAGAGTGAATTACAGGGCATGTGAAAACTGAAGTCAGTTTTGACCAAACAGTGAGCTTGTTCCAAGTGAACAAGTAGCAATAAAGAGTTTTGTATATGCTGGAAGTATATTTTGTCAACTTGTTCATTAATTTCAGAGACTGCATCAAGCAGCTTGTTTAATCCAGGCTGTGTGGAGGGGATTTCAGAGCAGGAAAAGATTAAACACGCTTCCTAAAGTGGTGACTGCCTTACAAAGAAGTTTCAGGTAAAAAGCATCTCTTTGTAAACAGGATTCAGGAAAACAGGGTTTCTACTCTCAGAAACCACTGTGCTGGACACTGTATATGAACAAACAGATTTTACATAACAAAATCACACACAGTATTGTTCATAACTGTATTTAAATATATATAAATCAGTTCTGAATTATAACTGAAACTGCAATACATAATAGCAACATATGGAATGTCCACAATATCATCATTGTTCAGTCTTGAGCACTAGATTACCTCACTGGGTTGGATTATTTCATCTTCTCCATCCACTTCTAGTTGCAGTAAGTTTCTCTCCTTGTGCTTCATGAACATTCAGATATTGTAAAAAACAATAAGCACTATAAATTCCTATGTACATTTTGTATAATATGCCTGACATTTACCAGATGGAAAAAAAACTAGAATGATAACACAGTGACCTGCTATGGGCTATATCCTAACTCCCTGCTGCAAACCATGGTATGAGATCTAGGATACTTGTTTCTTCTCACAAAGAATGAAACAAAAATCAATGTCATATTCTTATCTGCCAAAAAGGGGTGCTGTGAGGTAAAACCAGGACCATGTATATTTCATGAGTCCATAGCCAAGAATCATTCTGCAGCTCCAGGATCTCAGCTTTCATTAAAAATATTGTTTCTCGCTTTCACGGTTGTGAAGGGTTAAACATTAAAAGGTGAATCAAGTGTAAACCACTGTTTTCCTGAGTCTACTGTCAGCCTAACACAATAGCTCTGAAATGTATGAACTGCTCCATTCATCTTAATAAGTTAACTCTGAAATGTAAATACTATATAAATGTCAGCATTAGCTATTTTGCTACAAATCATTTTAACAAACATCCAGCTAATGCGCTGTCCCAACAATGTCAGACTGCCTTTCATGGTGCGAGAAGCTCCAGCTGTCCCTTACCCAGCTGCTAAAGCCTCCAGCTTCTCCTGTGACAGCTTCACTTCAATGATGGACTTCTGTGTTGTCAATACAAAAAGCTGGCATATTGAAAACCAAGTCTGGAGGCAATGGAACACTGGATTTAATAAAAATAAATAGCTCCAGAAGCTCATGTACTGATTGTATCACTCACTTTCATAGTGCAGTATAAGCCTCCACTTTTAACTTAAAATGAAGCTGCCCCAGAATTTCCAGTCAACCACTCCATAGGGCCACAGAATCCAGGAAATTTAGTCCCTGCTGACTGCAGAGTATACAAGGCCTTGTGCGTAATTAGTATTTGAAATCTTTTAATAAAGTGTTATAAAAAGTATGGTAAGGTCATTATAGTGACCTGAAAATCATGTCCTCTGGCTGGAAATACTGTAGAAAAACAAAACTACATAGAAAATGCAGGCCTAGTTTGGACCTGGATTTAAGGTGTGATGTTAACTCATAGTAAGTAATACACTTTTATGGCATCTGAAAAATCTAGTGTGGTGTGATTAAATTAAAATGGAGGCTCTCCACTAGGCTTTAATTCAACCAGTTTAGCATGTTTTAAAGTCTATGCTAGACTTTTCAAATGTGTTAGCTACTACGTTCAAACACCCCTTCCTTAAATCCTAGAGAAGGTCAGAGAACAGAGTCCCTGATTTGCCATATCATCTGGGGATGGGAGGTATTCACCTCTTCTCTCAGATGTGTGGCTGTCCTAAGGTTTGTGAGGAAATCAGATACCAAGGCATCAGTGGAGGGCCACCTACTTTACATTGCTTCTCAGTGACCCCTATCCTACCTGTCAGCACAGCTCCCTCACACTGTCACTTCTGCCACACGTGAGCCACAGCCACCCGTGGAGGAGGAAAGGTGGCCACAAGCGTTTACGCTGATGGAGGCTGCATAAATTCTCATGGGTATTTGCCCGTAAATTAGTTGAGGGATGATGCCACAGAGAGCTGCTCTTCCCTAGTTCTGCTCCTGCCCAGCCAGACCTCCAAACCCATGGAACTCCATTCTTCAGATGGAGGGGCCTCCATGGCATCGCTGGGGATGGGATGCTTCTGGTTATGTCAGGTCCGTCACTCAGTTCCACCAAGTACTTATGGGCCACTTTGTTCGTGAACAAATCAGGCACCTCACAAACGTATGTAAGATGCAGCTCTTAGCCCAAAAAGCTCACAGTCTGAGTTTAGAATAACATGAAGGGAGGCCAAGGGTAACAATGAGGAGATCCCTGGCTGCTGAGATTTGTTGTGTAAGCATTTTAATAGTTGCAAATATTAATTCATTTGTTGAAGCAGTTTCTAAGTTGTGTATGTTTGTTTCAGATCAGAAAGGATAATTATTTCTATTCGGGTAGCGCATAGAGGTCCAGATCAGGAACCAAGTGTGCTAGGCACAATATAATAAAAATACAATCCTGCTGCAAAATGTTTACAGTCTAATTCAAAATGATAGTTAGAGTGTTATGCCAAAAAGTAAGAATACTGCTTAGAATTCTGTAAGCATTGCTGTTTGAGAGCATCCTAGAATGTCACTATAGCATACAGAAGGTGCTTCAGCAGTTAGCAGCTGGGATTGTGAATTCAGGGCTTAACTATATTTATGGAGTTGCAGTGGGTTTTTTATTTGAAAGCCATGATCTCAATAAATATGGTTAAATTTAGTTGGGGCTGAAACTCCTAGTCTGAATGTGGCTCACCTGCAAGAGCAGTAGATATCTTAAAATCTGCCAGCTGTATGATTCTGAAAGCTGTATGGTTTCAGAAATATTTCTCAGTTTTAATGTACGTTTAAAAAATGCTAATCTGCCCTAGAAGTTGGTTAAGCTGTCACGTAACCAACAAATCTTATATTTGTTATAGTGAAGCAGTCCATGTTAATCATGCATCCATCAACAATAAAAGTTTCAATAGATATTGAACAGAAGTGGGTTATTTTCTATCATGAACAGATAAAGGAAGTTTAGGTTTTTCCTGTCAGGGGTGGTCCTGTGTAACCTAGATGTGGTTTTTCAATCTATAGCCCTCTAAATGAAGACGAGCCATCATTCTGCAAAATGCATAGTAATATAAAGGGTTGGTTTTAGTATAATAGAAACCTATTAAATGCATAATGTACAACAATGAGTTAAACAGGCATACATTTGAGGAAGCCATCAGAGGGCAGACTTTACACTTGTGTGGCTTCCCAACTAGTGGAGTTGATAAGGATTTCTAGAAAAAAAGAGTATGAATAAGATTTTTTCAGGAGAATGTCGTGAATCCCTTTTTATCCTGAGATTTCACACTGCTCAGAAGTATAATAATATGTGCTCTCCTGGATCAGAAACACAAAAAGATGGTATAAAGCAGAGATAGATGGGATTGAAAACCTCTCGGGACAATCTGATGGCAGCCTTCTTCAAAACCATTCTGCTAAATACAGTAATGGTTTTTATATACGTTACAAATATAATAAAGAATATAATTAGGCGTGTAATAGCACTGTGGCCCTGTAACTCATGATCAGAAAAGGAGGCAGCCTCAAACAGTTACTATTACTGATCTTTAAAGCCAGGGCCTAGCTCGTAGAGAATTTCCTCCTCTCCCCATTACTGTAATGGAGAGGAAATTATGACTGGTAGTCCCAAAGATTAAATTCTTAGAGTCTCATTAGGGAGCTGTCAGTGAAGTGTTCTCATCTGTGATCAAGAAGTATCCGAGCCTTGCTCTAAAGGAACAAAGTAAGACACCTTTGTCCTAGCTTTCCATTAGTAAGGTTGATGCAGAAGAACGGCCTATCAGCATTTCTCCTGGAAGTCAGTCAATCATGAAAAGTCATCTAATCTTAAGAAATCAGCCTTAAGGAGAAGGGGTTGGGGCGAATTCTTTAGCGGACAGTGAAGACACTATTTTTGTTTTGTACAGCGCATGGTGCCTGCCACACACTATGGTGCATAGCTAGTTTAGTAAGTGACTAAAGTCACTGAACCAGGCCCTCAACAGATGTCAATCAGTATAGCTACTCCAATTTATGTCAGCTGAGAATCTGGCTTCCTATGAGCAGCAGTGCCTCCAGCAGTGCCCTTCTTGTTAGAAACTTATCCCAAGCCATATTCTATCATCTAGTTTGACACCAATTGCATAGATAGCTTAGATCTTCTGCATACCGAAAGACTCTGGAATTAGACTGTCAGCCATTTGCTGATCTTAACTTGATTGGCATTGACCCTACAGAAGCTTTACACTCAGTTCCAAGGGATCAGATGACAGTTCATGCTAAGGATTTTCTGTCTCACTGCTGGACCATTCAGCCTAGCGAGGAATAGAGATTGGAGATTAGTTCCAAATGTGCATTTGAGAAATTGAAATATGCGTGTCTGTTGCAGAGTTAAACGAGAACAGGAATTGCAACATTTAAAGAGGCAGAAAGAAGACGAGACCCTCAGACAACAGTTGCAGCTTCAGCGACAAAAGGCCATGAGGCTCTTTCATGAACGGCAACTGACTTTACTGGAAATAGTCCCTGCTGGTATGATTTATATTGAACTGTATCAAATGCTTTAAGGGCCCAGGTTTCCATAAAACCATTTTTCATACAAACAAAACTATTGCCCATGTCCATCTGCAATCTGTGCCTGGGTCCTGACCATCTCTTTTTACCACTTAAGTGTCTGGTGGAGATCAGTCCAAATTCTCCGTAATCATACCAAAGACAGGGTGGCTTGAAATCTTCTCTTTGGAGAGATGCGAGGTAAAAGGGCGATCCTGTGCCTTTGTGTTCATTAAAGATCCCACAGTAGTGGTATGTGCAAGCTGAGAAACTGTACCTCCAGCAGCCTAGTGTTCTTGATTAGTGTGCTAAGGCTCTGGTTCAGAAGGAAGAGTGCCACCTAGTGTTCTACCAATGCTATTTGCTGCAGTGCCTAACTTCCACAGTGGTTTCTCCTTCAAGGACTGAAAAGTCTAACTTGGCTGTACTTGTGAGATCACACCCTCAATTGTATAACTATGAATTTCTGTCATCTCCTTAGGTCAGGTAGATAGGCACATTCAGGAAATGGAGGGGAAGGCAGCATTAACTATCCAGAGACACTGGAGGGGATATAGGGCAAGGAGAAATGTTCATCAACAAAGACAATCTCTTAAGCAGTATAAGGCAGCTGTCATCATTCAGAGAGCAGTAAGTATATACACTCTGTATTGGTGTTAGACAAGATTGACTGGATTATTGCAATTCCTTATGAGGCTCAACTTGTTTACTTCTATAAATGACAACTTTGCCAGAATTTAGCAACCAAATATTAAAATGGTCAAAAACTGCTCAGGGGGAGGGGGGTGAAATCAAACCAGAACCCCAAATTTCATCAGCTTTTAAGAACCCCGTGTAAACTGCAAAATGCAGTGCAGTCCATATGAAAATATGATCAGAACTGTTACTTTGGAATGAGGGCTGGATTCTCTATGCAACTTGTATAAGCCATAATTTCTGGTCAGTGTTACTGCTTATGTCAGATTATGCCCACCCATGTATTATCTCTGCACTGTGAAATCTAAAGCTGCACCTTACTGGAGCAGTGCTAGGACATTTTCTTTAAAGCCTTCTAAAAAGGATGCATGAAAACAAGTTCCTAACCTGTGACTGGGATACTCTGATACCTTCTTTCATACAGGCTCATAAATTCCTGGGAAAGTGTCAAAGGAAAAGAAAGGCTCTCTCTCCCTGGAAAGAACCCAAGGAACTCACCAGTGCACAGAAACTTGCATTACAGCAAAAGGTGGATGACTACATCAGACTGCACCCGGTGTGTCTTAGTGATTTTGTAGCTCTGCATTCTCCACCAACCATAGTGCATTAGACAGATTGGAATATGTGCAGTTATATAAACCTCAGTGCTCAAGATAACCCATGTGAGCTGCATGCATATTAATCCTGCTTATTTGTCTTTGAGAATAATATACTAAGATCATTTTTTACTATTAGTGTAATAAAATGGGTTAAGTAAAGCCTAATTGGAAAACTGTATCCGTTTGACAATGGATCACTTTGGAAAGAAAACTTAGGAGGAAGCAGATTATTAAATTTACAAATAGACGAGGAATGCAGATGTTGTTCTGTAGACATTATTCTGCCCAAATGATTTAAAATGATAACCATTCCTTAACAATGACAAATGACGTTGTTTTCCTCCAGGCTTCCCAAATGTCAGAAGAAATGAGTAAGGAACTACATCTGCAGGCCCAGGAAAAGCTGACACAGTACCTGCTCAGGTGCAGTCTTGATCGCAAAGCAGACCAGCGCAGAGAGGCGTTACTAGCTCAGGTCAACACGGACATGGAGCTGTTGATGAGTATGTGTCTGTCTTTAGGTGCATTCTTTTGGTCAGTGCATGCATTACACTTGTCAAGCTATCCTGCAATGGCTCAAGAGCAACAGGGCAGACTGTTAGGAACCAGAGCACAAATCCCAAATTGGTTGCGAGTTCTCTACTTAGAATTCACTGACCAGTTATCAATGTAAACTCTAACAGCCTTATCATAGAATCACAGACAGTCCCCTTGGGTACTGCAATCTATCTTGCCAGCCAGGTAAACTTATCTTTGTGATAGATGGTCCCCTAGACCAAGGATCCCAGCAACATTCAGGTTACTCCCTGTCCCAAGGGACCAGTCACTTTCCCCAGCTCAGTTGCACCTTAGCTCTCACACCAAAGAGAGCACTTGTAGGCAATTCTATAATAAACTATTATATAGGAAAAGGAAATGAGAGTTATTTACAAGATTAAAGCAGGGAAATATAAATACACACAAATGAATTGCAATCTTATGTTTCAAAAAGTAATAGAAGCTTGTATAATAAGCAAACTCTATACGTCCCTTCAGGCTAACCCAGGCTAGCAGCTGGGGATTCCTCTCTTACGCCTAGAAATCTTGCACTCAAGAGTTCAAGCAGCACAGCGATACAGTTCTTCCTTGTTAGGGGTTTTTATTCCTTCCCCCTCTTCTACATCAAGTAGCAAACTTAGCTAATGGGAGGAATTCACTTGCATGTCTCCCCTTCATGCAGCAGTGGGGAGAACAGTCAACAAAGTCTTGTCCTCTGATGTTCCGCTATAGTTTGTCTAGCGTCCATGGGCCTTCTTTGTTGGGCAGGACCTAACGCCTTCTCTTGGAGACTAATATTTCACACTAGCTAATATGTCTCTGCTGTCTGGTGATTTACAGTTACAGAAGCTTACAATGCAAATGCTCAGATATTAACTTATGATCTGGGATACAGAGGTTATAAGTGAGATTAATACATGCAGTATCTTACAAGCATTCAAAAAAGTGTAACAGGATCCACTCACAATAGCAGCATCTCCTGCTGGTCATCCTGTGGATTAGCTCTGCCAGCTGGTGTGCCTTCTCCAGGTGGTTCCTCTCCCATCGTCTCTGCTTGCAGACTCATCTTGGTCCAAGTACTGCAGCATCCTCTTCATGACTCGGCCCTTCGGGCATGTCACCATCTGTGTTTCCCCTTCTGGGGGTAGACTCCTCAGTTCAATAGTCCAGCCACTTCTCCAGAGGCAAATGGGGAGGACCTGAGCGCACCCACTACTCCGGGTCCCGACCCAGGGACTCTGTAGATAGCAGCCTCCTGCTGCATCTCTTAACACTCTTCAATTCCCTGGGCCACTTCCCTGCAGCCCCAGCACCTTCTTCACTCTTCTCTCAGGGCCTTCAGCCAGCAAGTCCCACCCCCCAGTCCATGCCAGCAACTGCTCTGTCCAAGGTGCTACCCTTCCTGCAGCCTGCTAGGAACACAGTCCTCACTCTTTGGGCTCCCCACAGCAACTGACTATCTCTGCCCTCTACAGCCCTTTTATGTGAGCTGTCTGGGCCCTGATTGGCTGCTCCATGCATCCTCCCTGCGATTGGCTGCTCACTGCACAGCCTCTTTAGGCTGCTTTTTACGCCTTCCTTTCCAGTGTGGAGTGAACACCCCACCCCACTGAACACTAAGTGCATTCTTCTAATTCTAATACCTATTTTAACAATACTAAACACACAGGTGAACCAGACTGATTCCAGCTGTGTGTTTGTCACTATTCAAATGAGGGCTGGGGACCTTGGCCTCAGCTGGCACCTGGTTTGCCAGCATCACAAAACTAATTTAGAGAAAAATAGGATTATATCATGAATAATGACAAAAGCACATTTCAAAACTGAAATCTCCTTTATATACAGGAGTTGATGCTACTATATTTTTAGATGTCCCTATAGGTTAAAGACATTGACATGCATTACTAGAAATGCCCTATCTTTCTGATCATAATGCTGATGTCTTTAACATATTTGTAATAACGCTTTACTTTGTTATTTTATGACAGCCCTTTTACTGAGCCATCTGTGTTGCTTTTAAGTCACCAAGGATGAGGATCTTTGCCCAGTTATCTTCCTTGCAGACTTGGGGATGACTTTGTTTTTCCTCTTTCTTTTTTTCAAAAATGGACTGATGGTGGAAGCATCCCTACTTCTACTGGTGAGGAGCTTTAGAGGATGAAAACTTTGAGCTAGGTCCATTCTGGAATGGCAGGGTGTCATGCATTGGGCAAGGGGGTAGGTTTACTTGAAAGAAAACAAGTAGGATTTTCCTTCTCTCCTGGTGGGGCAAGGAAGGCAATCTGGAATCAAAGGGTTAGAATAGCACAGTCCAGACACCAATTAGTACCCAGGCAGGGCAGAATTTAGTAAGTTATTGAACATTACTGGTAGATCTGCTACCTGCTGTGTAACTACAGAATAGTACTACATAAGCAAGGAAACTGACAACTGTGAGATGTACAAAGATTTATCTTGTGGTGGGACCAACAGGAAGAGATGATGCAGGTGCACTAGAGCAGCGAAAAGAGCACCGATCCAAGAATAATGGTTTTCCTCGTTGTTACAGATGCTCCAGGTCTCGTGGATGCCACAGAAAAAGATCTTGATGTCTTTATGAGTCGGTCAGTCCCTGTGGCTTGCAAAGCCAGACAGTCACATAATACCATGCTGAAATATACTCGCTGGCCGTGGTGGAAGAAACTTGGAGATGAATTCATGGATGATGATATGATTCCTGATGATGTGCTGAATACTGAATTTGGAACTCTTTTTATTGGTGGAAGTAAATCCTCTTAGTAAACAGGCAGAAGAAATTGTAATTCAGTGACCCAGACTCATATTCCACACCGTGCAGTCATGTGGAATATGTACTGTATGGAAAGTAAACATTCCAATCCTGTGTTAAGACTATGCATTGAATAGGATCAAAAGGCATTTTAGTTTTAGTGGGTTTGTTATTCTTAATAAAAACATCTTATAGGAATCTCCTTTTGCAGAAGGACCTGATACCTATTCTCTGTTCATGGTAAAAATCACATCCAGTTTGATGCTAGAATCAGGATTCAAGTACAGTCGTTGTAAATATGTGTTTATATGCCTGATATCTTGTATTTTAAAGAAATAAATGTATAAATTGTGGCTTTTCAGTGATTATTCACAAAGGCTTTCTATGAAGAATCACATCACTGCACAACTCAGCTTTAGAACCTCAGCTCTTCATTAAGCAAATGAAAGTACTTGGAAGTAAGAGTGGGTCCACAGAACAAATTCTTGGGGGAACTTCTGTTTATTTTCCAATTGCAGGAGTGCCCAAAATGTGCTAGGCGCTTTCCAAAAACAGCCCCTGTCCCACACAGCACATAGTCTAAAATGACAAAGACAGAGCTGGGGGTGGAGGTGGAGAGAAGGAGACATCATACAGTCAAATACCTGTGTGATCTGTGCTACAGGACACTAGAACCATTAGGTGATTCTTCAATTCCTTCACAGAGCTTGATGCAGTTAGTTTTCTTGAAGCAGAAACCTGTCCTGCATGCACACGAGGCCTTTTATCAAATATGCTTTGAAGCCTAATTCTAACAAACAGCATGGGGTGGGCTTTTTAAACACTAGCCCAACAGAGTGCCACGCTGGGAAAGGTGATTTCTCAGAACAGCTAATAAACTCTCAGCTTCTTGTCCCAGCACCTGGAGCCACTTTGCTACATCTGCTTTATGCTTCTGGAAGTTCCCACTAAACTGGGGTGACCACCCTGTAGCAGCTATACAGGCTTTCGGACTGTTGTGGGGGCAGCACAATACAGATTCTCCCTCTCCCTGCTATTAGGAGGGGGCATGGCTAAGGAAGAGAAAGCATGATCAAGGTTTCCCTGTGTCCCTTAACCTGTTGGAAGCTGGCATAAGCTAGAGCAGCCTTCAGGGGCTGATCCTGCGATAGTGGCAGGGTTGGACGTGGATGAAGAGAGAATGTAGAAGAATACTGTTGGAAACGAGGATGTTACAAACAAAAAATCTATGGGGTTTCTATCCCTTGCCTACCCTTCAAAGACATTACTTGTGCGAGCGACTGTTGTTCTGCCTGCACATGGAGACTGGTGACAATGGAAAGAGGTTAGGCAAGATTGACACAGAAGTAAGTTGATTGACAGCAAGGAGCAGAGATCTTATGGGATCTGACTCCAGTCAGCGTAGGCAAAGCCTAATATAAGCCACCTTCACAAACCTCCTGTTCAGATGCAAACCTAAAACCATTATACGTGACCGCCCACAGCTCAGCTCCTGGGCAGGCAAATGGGAGAGAGAGCATGACCTCTGTGTACTGCATCATCCCCTGGATTGAGTGCTGCTGATCACTTTGGGATGGTTGGAAGCCCATTGATTGTGGACGCTGCTTAGCAGAGTTCAGTCTGCCTTTTGACACTTTAAACCCTTTTGCAATGCTGAAGAACAGTCTATGTATTTAAAAAGTTGCACCTATGGAAAGCAGTTTTTAAACAACAAAACCCAGAGCCTCAGTTAGGTACTGCTCCTAATAAAGGCAGCATTCCCATTCACTCCAATGGGAACAGGACCATACCCTTCTTATGAGCAAGGGAAATTATTTTTAAAAAGCTTTTGATCGAATGTTACTTTAAAAGAAAAGATTAGTCTTATCCCATCCAGTACAAGCAAAGCACAGCGTTACAAAGTAGGCACTGGTCAAAAAGAAACAATTACGCAGGAAGCAATGTCGGTTCAGCCTGTTCCCCCCACCCCACGTTAGAATGTTGTTAGGGCGCGGAAGAATATTGTAACGTGAGGCAGGCTAGTATGGCAAGAGCTAGGGCCTGAACATAATCGCAGGCTTTTAGCAAGAGTTAGGCCTCTCAAGAACCAGACTTGTCTGGAAAGCCCCTTAAGGATAAGAGGAACCATCCCCAGGTCTGGAAATACCCTTGAGATGAATATAGAAGCTAGCTGACCATAGGATCAGCAAGTTTAGCAGAAAAATATTGGCTTCAGCAATAAAATTAGCAAGTTCAGCAAGAAAAGTGGTAGTTTTAGTAATAAATAACTGTCACCTTATTGCAAAAAGCCCTTAACTAACAGCCAATAGACTAATGAAAAACAAGATGAAGGCCCAATCCCCATGTGGATTGAGATATACATTACCTTTTAGTAGGGGTATATTAGGACCCTCCCTGCTTGAGACTCTCCGTGGATCCATTGAGGTGCTAGCGGATGCCCCGGGCAGGTCGGTTCCTTGGTTGCCACTCGCTTCATAAGGCGAAGAATGGGTCTCCTCCCCTTCGTATGGGTAAGCACCCTCTTTCCTGCTTGGGATGCCTAAGGGGTCCTCCTGCTGTGAGACATAGCCCTGAGCCCTTACAGCCTGTGATTACTATACAGCTAGGGCCTCATGAAATTCTTGTTGTAGGCACCATGTGTGCATTTTTAATAGCTTGGTCTGCAGTAATTTGGCTCTTTAGTAAATATTATTATTCTTCCTCTTTATCTCAGTGCTGATGAGTCCCTAGGCATTGCTCGGTGGGGTACTTTAGATGCCTGGGGAGGGAGTCCCTGGGGTAATAGTGATTTTGGCCCTCGCTACCCGTAGAGCCCTTTGGTCTACTAACACTTAACAACGCTGATGGGCCCCCAGGAACTCATCGCAGTAGGTGTGCTATTGGCAGGATTGCACCTTGCTCTTTTGATTGCTAAATGCTGTTGCTGTTCAGATAATAACAACAACGACTGTAATTGTGGGCATTTTCCTTTCGTGTAAGAATGGTTATCCCTATCTGCTACATGTTTTTGTCTATCTTTTTGGTGGATAGTGTTATTTTCTTATTGTTAACTGCTTGAGCACTAGTAATATGGTTTATGTGTAGAGCTAATGAGGAAGTTGATTTGTAACTTTGCTTTAGTTTTTGCTTTAATAAAAACTGTGCTTGGATATTGTCTGTCTGGTTGTTTCCTCCCGCCGCTGAGATCTATAATACGCACATTCTGCCTCAGCGGAATACAAATGTTCTTACTAAGTTTTAGTTTTGGTAGAGATGAGCAGAAAACAAAATGTGGGCAGAGACCCAAGACACTGGTAATAGACAACCCAGTTATTGGTGCAAAAATAGCCAGCACACTAATATTCATTCTTAGCCAATACATGAGCTGAAAATGGCTTGAGTAACTGGTCTGGAGGCCAATAAGCTGGCTGGTTGAGTCCCATCTTTATTAGATGCAGAGAGCTGAATTAATGGGGCAATCTATTAAAACATTTCCCACTGCATTTGTTCATTCCTCTTGAATAGCACGTAGTTCTGAACAGCACTGTTATTACTTTAGCGTAGTGCCTACAGCGTGCTAGGTGATCTCTAAATAGTCCTAGGGGAAATGGAATCAACGGTAGCTCCCAGAATGGGAAATCCACCCACAGCAACAGCCTCCTCTCCCAGCCATGCATCCCCCGCTCTGCAGAGCTCTTACTCCAGAGAGGGGATATCCCTGTGGTCTGGAGTTGAAATGCAGTGGACCAGCTGTTTTCTCCACCAAAATTGAAATGTAGAAGTTTCCTGAGTACATTGTTGTACCTTCTGCGCTGTGCAGCCTGTGACCCAATGCATTGTGAATCGCTGCTGCAGTGCGGTGGCCTCTGCTGTATGTTTAACTCCTCCTAATTATCCTCATTATAACAGCCCTTTATCACAGAGATGTGCAGGAAGGTGCTCTGCGTAATGTATTTTATGTGCAGAGACGAGGCCCCTGCTCCGTGTTAAACACCATGTGAATTATAGACCTGTCTCACCAAAAGGCCATTTATTGTAATGCTAATCGTCTCTGCCACTCACTGCCATTGAAGTGGATTATGCAGCGCCACCCTCCCCCCCTTTGTAATATGCAATTTGCTGGATAATGGATTTTTTTAAAGGGTGTTTAGTGCCTGGAAGGTGCGGCATTGTCAGAGAAATTCTGCCTGCAGGGTTATTTAGCAACAGGCCCAGTACAGCAATGCAAACCTCCACACGCCGCCCCACCAGTGCCATAATAAGTACAATAAAACTTAACTCTTATCAGTAGATCTCAAGCACTTTACAAAGGAAGGTCAGTATCATTATTCCTGATTTACAGATGGGAAAATTGAGGCACAGCGAGCTGAAACAACATGCCCAGGATCACCCAGCAGGCTAATGACAGAACCAGGAACAGAACCCATGTCTCCTAAGTCCCTGTTCAGGGGGGTCTATCCACTAGGCCACATTACCTTCCAGGGTAATGTCATCTCCAAGGCCTTGTCTGCTTTTGGCCTCCTCACAGAGACAGCCAACTGGCCAGCGCACTGTTTCGGAGGGTATGGACACTTGTCCACTAGCTGCTAGGCTGACACCAACCATTCGTTTCCCTTACAGCAGTGACCAGCTATCAGGCGCTAACTGCTGGCCACTCCCAGCCTGAACTAGCTTTGACCCTGTAACCTAGAGGTGACAAGCCACCTAGCCCATGACTAGTATGCTGAGCAACCTAACCCCCTTCCCTTAGTGCTGGCTACAATGGCTTTGGCAGCCTCTGACTCCATCTCATTTCTTTCGGAGCCTCCTGCCTGAACCATATTCCAATGAAAGCAAGACTGAGTCAGAATGAAACTCAGCAGGAAGCCAACAGGAAAATCCAGTCCAATCAACCGCTAAAGACTATTGAGCTTGAAACAGCCAAAATACAGGCCGGGTCATAGAATTTTAGAAGATGAGGGTTGGAAGGGCCCTCAGGAGGCCATCTAGTGCCAACCCCCTGCTCAAGCAGGACCAACCACAACTAAATCATCCCAGGCAGGGCTTTGTCAAGCCGGGCCTTAAAATCCTCTAAGGATGGAGATTCCACCACCTCCCTAGGTAACCCATTCCAGTGCTTCACCACCCTCCTAGGAAAAAAGTTTTTCCTAATATCCAACCTAGACCTAACCAACTGCAATTTGAGACCAGTGCTCCTAGTGCTGTCATCTACTACCACTGAGAACAGCCTAGCTCCATCCTCCCTGGAACCCCCCTTCAGGTAGTTAAAGGCTGCTATCAAATCCCCCCTCATCCTCCTCTTCTGCAGACTAAACTAGCCTAGTTCCCTCAGCCTCTCCTCACAAGTCATGTGCTCCAGTCCCCTAATTATTTTTGTTGCCCTCCACTGGACTCTCTCCAATTTGTCCACATCCTTTCTGTAGTGGGGACCCAAAACGGGAACAATTTTCCAGATGTGGCCTCATCAGTGTCGAACTGAGGGGAATAATCACTTCCCTCGATTTGCTGGCAATGCTCCTCCTAATGCAGCCCAATATGCTATTAGCTTTCTTGGCAACCAGGGCACACTGCTGACTCATATCCAGCTTCTTGTCCACTGTAACCCCCAGATCATTTTCTGATGAACTGCTGCCTAGCTCATCGGTCCCTAGTCTGTAGCTGTGCATGGGATTCTTCTGTCCTAAGTGCAGGGCTCTGCACATGTCTTTGTTGAACCTCATCAGATTTTTTTTGGCTCAATCCTCCACTTTGTCTAGGTCACTCTGTATCCTATCCCTACCATCCAGCGTATCTACCACTACCCCCAGCTTAGTGTCATCTGCAGACTTGCTGAGGGTGCAATCCACCCCATTCTCCAGATCATTAATGAAGATACTGAACAAAATCGGCCCCAGCACGGACACTCCGCTTGTTACCGGCTGCCAACTAGACATTGAGCTGTTGATCACTACCCGTTGAGCCCGATGATCTAGCCAGCTTTCTATCCATCTTATAGTCCATTCATCCAACACATACTACTTTAACTTGCTGATAAGAATACTGTGGGAGACTGTATCAAAAGCTTTGCTAAAGTCAAGGTATATCATGTCCATTGCTTTCCCCACAAAGCCAGTCTTCTCATCATAGTAGGCAATCAGGTTGGTCAGACATAACTTGCCCTTAGTGAGTCCATCCATGCTGACTGTTCCTGATCACCTTCCTCTCTTCCAAGTGCCTCAAAATGGATTCCTTGAGGACCTGCTACATGATTTTTCTGGGGACTGAGGTGAGGCTGACTGGTCTGTAGTTCTGGCTGACTGGTCTGTAGTTCCCCAATTCCTCCTTCTTCCCTTTTTTGAAGATGGGCACTATATTTGCCTTTTTCTAATCATCCAAGACCTCCCCTAGTCACCACCAGTTTTTAAAGATAATGGCCACTGGCTCTGCTATCACATCAGCCAACTCCCTCAGCACCCTCAGATGCATTGCATTCAGCTCCATAGACTTGTGTCCTTTCTAAATAGTCCTGAACCTGCTATTTTACCACTGAGGGCTGCTCACCTCCTCCCCATTCTGTGCTGCCCAGTGCAGTGCTCTGGGAGCTGAATTTGTCTATGAAGACAGAGGCAAAAAAATCATTGTGTACCTCAGCTTTTTCCACATCATCTGTCATGAGGTTGCCTCCGCCATTTTGTAAGGGGTCCACACTTTCCCTGACCTTCTTCTTGTTGCTAACATACCTGTAGAAACCCTTCTTGTTACCCTTCATGTCCGTTGCTAGCTGCAATTCCAATTGTGTTTTGGCCTTCCTGATTTCACCCCTGCATGCTCGAGCAATATTTTTATGCTCCTCCCTAGTCATCTTACCAAGCGTCCACTTCTTGTGAGCTTCCTTTCTGTGTTTAAGCTCACCGAACACTTCTTTGTTAAGCCAAGCTGGTCACCTGCCATATTCTTTCTGCACGTCGGGATGGTTTGTTCCTGTGCCCTCAATCAGGTTTCTTTAAAACACAGCCAGCTCTCCTGGACTCCTTTCCCCCTCAGATTAGCCTTCCAATTAAAAATCGGTTTCACTCCAAACCTCCGAGTGCCTCAGAGCTGGATTTAGGCAGGTAGCTGCAGTTCACATGGACTTCAAATTGTTGTTGTGGGTGCTGAGCCTATCTCAAAATCTAACCCAAAGCGTCTCAAGTGAGCCCTCAAACAGAGTGGCCATTTTGAAAACCCTAGGAGTAAGTCCCTTAGAAACAGCCAAGCCCTCCAGAGGGTTTCTGTGCATTGCCGAGCTGCCTGCTGCCCTGGTTTGTGGCTGGAGAGGGGGAGGAATTTTGATGGCATTAAGAGCTGTATTGCGGTTTATAATACATACGTACAAGGCCTTCTGGCTCTCACTTTGTGGGGTTTCTTGTTCACGATTCTGGCAAGGGGCGAGGACAGGAAAGAGAAGAGGGGGACACGGGTAATCGAAACACTGCGTGGATTCTGGACACTGGCTCGGTGGCTTTGAGGAGCTGGGGTGAAGTGACTTGCCCAGTTTGCTGTCATGCGTGACTAAGGAGTTAATGTTCATAACATGCTTTAAGGATGTAACAGGCAGCGTATGTAACATGCAAGGCTTGTTATGAGCTGAGAAAGGGGGAAGATGCTGTGAAGGCATCAGAGATCTGGTCATCATTAAATATTGACGTGGCCTGTGGGGGCATTTTAGCTGAATTGCAGGTTTCCGTTGCTGTGATAAATTGGAACAATTTGTCATGTGGTTTTGGTCTTATCCCTTATTAAGTAAAGCATTATGGGCACGTTATTATTACAGCTTAAACAGCAACAAAATACTTTGCCTTTGAAGGATACAAATTAGGGGAATAATAAACAATGGCCATTCATCTGCAGAAGGTGCCTCAGGTGAGTAAGAGAGCAGGGAGACAGCAACACAAGGAGACAGAGATGCACATGGATCTCTTCAACCAGCCAAGGAAAAGAGCCGTACTCTGCCGGCTCCTGTAATTGAGAAGGATCACTGTTTACACACAAGGCAGAATTCTTGTTTGGCGGCAGCTTCTGCTATAATTAAACTTTGCAAACAACAGGAGGCTGGCCTCCAAGGGAGAGACAGGCAGCGGCTCAAGGTTTTTCCATTCATTCAAGCTGAGTTTCTTGGCCTTTTCAGATCTGCTGTAATTGGAGCACTGTACTGATAAAGGACTCCCAAGAGGGGAGGTAACCAATGTACTCAGCTTTTTTCCCTCTTTGTGGTTTGATACTTCTCATGCTGATTTCTGTAGGAGCAGGATCTGGCCCGCGTAGCCAATCTTGGCTCACACCATATCACGTACAGCAAACCCAAGGAGGAAGAAATATTTTTTCTAGGTAGCAGATTTAGGGTTGTTTGGAAATAATCATGAATGAGAAAGAGAGGCAATCCAGCAGTTAAAGAACATGACAGTTCTCTGCACTGAGAGCCGTTCGGACTAGGGTGCTGTAAGGACATTTGCAATAGCTTTTCGAGTTCTCTTACAATTATTCTTAACACCACAATATCTCTGAGTCAATCAGGCACAATTGTGAGTACAATGGGACACTCTTAATGAAGAATTTCAGTGGGCATCGAAGTAGGGCTGTATAACAACTTCCACTGAAGGATCTCAAAGCGCTCTACCGACACTAATGAATTGTCACAGATCTACACAACTTCATTGTAAGAGAGGGAGGATGGTCTTCTGGTTAAAAACCTAAGGGAGGGAAGTCAGGACCCCTGGATTCTTTTCCCAGCTCTGCTAGAGAATTCAAGTGTGACCAAGAGCAAGTCACTTAGCCTTTCTCTGCATCAGTTTCCTCATCTGTAAAATGGGACTAATACCACTTATCTCACAGGGGGTTGTGAAGAGTGATGGCATGTCCCAAACATCACCCATTTGTGGCACCAGGCTGCAATTCAGTAAATTGTGCAGGTCTGTGACAATTCGTTAGTGTTGGTAGAGCGCTTTGAGATCCTTCAGTGGAAGTTGCTATACAGGCCTGATTCAATTTCCCTTCAAATCACTGGCAGTTTTTCCATTGATTTCAAATGGGTGTTGGACAGACCACTAAGAGCAAAGAATTATGATTAGCGGAACTGCAATGCATTGAAACAACTCAAGACTGTCACTATATCACTAAGTGCAGCTTCATTGTATTGGAGTTCCACTTTAGTCACTTAACGCCACAGACAGATGTAATTTCTTTACATGTGCTTGATGTTTTAAAACCTGTAAAAGAAAGCAGCTCTGATGAGGAAAACTGGACTTCAGATCTGGGATCACACATATGGAGCTCACATTTTCATACCAGAACGGACATATGGTAAGACTGGGTCCAAACGGATATCACAGTTTTAGAGCCAGTGGATTGCAACACTCTATCCTAGAACAACTGAAGTAATAATTAAACTCTCAAAGTGCTTATTGTTCAATTGGGGATCTCAATCTGGCAATATTAGCCCTAAAATTAATACTAATTTCTTTAAAAACCCAGTAGCTGACAAATGGCAAGTGCTTCTCAAATGATATGTCCAGGGAGAGGATGAGATTCAGGAGGAACATTTAGAATCTTAGGTTCGAGCATGTAAAGATAACTTTTTACTCAGAGTAGCCCCACTGATTTCAGTGAGACTATCCACAATGTGTAAAGTTAAGCACATGTGTAAGTCTTTGCAGGATCAGAACATTAGACAGTAAGGCACTTATTGAAATGAATAGGACCAATTAACAACCAGGCTGTGATCAAATCAAATAAAGACTTAAACGACTTCAAATGTGCCCTGGAGAACCTGCTTCAGTACAGAAATAAAACCCCTTCCCACTGCAATCCTTTAGTTGTCACGTACCGCCCCACACTGGAACCCATACGGTGTATCATTAAACAATTACAACTCATACTCACTGGGGACCACACACTGAAAGAAATCTTTCCTGAACCCCTTCTTCTGGCCTTCAAACAACAACCCAACCTCCCCAAGCTCATCATCAGAAGCAAGCTCACCACAAACCAGGACACACCAACCCAAAGCTGCCCCAGACCCTGCCAGATCAGAGATGCAAAAACTGTAGACAGATGTCCACTCTTATGATGATCAACACCCCCACAACACACCTTTCAAGATCCATGGGTCCTACACATGCCTATCACAACATGTGGTGTACCTCATCCAGTGAGTCAAATGCCTCGACAACAGCTATGTGGGTGAAACAGACAATCACTAAGCTCTCAGACGAACTCACACAGAAAAATTATAAAAGACAAAAACACCATTATCACCTGTGGGTGAAGACTTTTCACAAGGCGATCACTCCACTTCTGACCTCTCAGTCCCCATCTTCAAAGGAAACCTGCACAACACCTTCAAAAGACGAGCTGGGACTTAAATTCATAACTTTACTAGACTCTAAAAATCATGAACTGGGCAGACATCTTGGATTTATGGCTTATTACAACAATCTGTAACCCACTAACAAACCTCCCCCAGCTTTTTTTTTTTTTCTTCTCTCCTTTCGCCCTTATGACTGGAGGGGTGTTAACAGGCCACTTCATCTTGAATGGCCCCCTGAAATGTGTGTTAACTACTTATGCTAAACACCTTCAAAGAACTGTAATAAGTTGATGAGGTATGATTTCCCTTTAGTCCTGTTGACTCTTCCCCAACATAGGTTCATCTATTTGTCTGATAATTCTCTTCTTTACTGTAGTTTCAACCAATATGCCTGGAACTGAAGTTAGGCTTACCAGCCTGTATTTGCCACTATCACCTCTGGAGTCTTTTTTAAAAATCAGCATCACATTAGCTATCCTGCAGTCATCTGGTACAGAGGTTGATTTAAGCGATAGATTATACACCATAGGTAGTAGTTCTGCTATTTCCTATTCAAGTTCCTTCAGAACTCTTGGGCAAATACCATCTGGTCCTGGTGACTTACCACTGTTTAATTAATCAATTTGTTCCAAAACCTCCTCTACTGATACCTCAATCTGAAACAGTTCTCCAGATTTCTTACCTAAACAGAATGGCTCAGATGTGGGACTCTCCCTCACATCATAAAAAGCTAACAAGCTATGTGGCTGGAGGGAAGTGTTAGATGTGGTATATCTTGACTTCAATAGGGTTTTTGTTACAATCTCACATGACCTGCTCATAAATAAACTAAGGAAATATAACCTAGGTGGAGCTACTATAAGGTGGGTGAATAACTGGTTGGAAAACCATTCCCAGAGAGTAGTTATCACTGGTTCACAGTAAAGCTGGAAGGGCATATTGAGTGGGGTTCTGCAGAAATTGGTCCGTGGTCCGGTTCTGTTCAATATCTTCATAAATGATTTAGATAATGGCATAGAGAATACACTTATAAAGTTTGCGGATGATACCAAGCTGGGAGGGTTGCAAGTGCTTTGGAGGATTGGATTAAAATTCAAAATGATCTGGACAAAATGGAGAAATGGTCTGAAGTAAATAGGGTGAAATTCAGTGAGGACAAATGCAAAGTACTCCATTTAGGAAGGAACAATCAATTGCATGCATATAAAGTGGGAAATGACTGCGTAGGAAGGAGTACTGAGGAAAGAGATATGGGGGTTATAGTGGATCATAAGCTAAATATGAGTCAACAGTGTCACATTGTTACAAAAAAAGCAAACATCAAGTGTTGTAAGCAAGATGTGAGAAGTAATTCTTCCTCTATACTCCACACTGATAAGGCCTCAAATGGAGCATTGTGTCCAGTTTTGGGCACCACATTTCAGGAAGGATGTGGACAAATTGGAGAAAGTCCAGAGGAGAGCAACAATTAAAGGTCTAGAAAACATGACCTATGAGGAAAGATTAAAAAATTGGGTTTGTTTAGTCAGGAGAAGAGGAGACTGAAAGGAGGACATGATAACAGTCTTCAAGTACATAAAAGGTTGTTACAAGAAGGAGGGCAAAAAAAAATTCTTGTTAACCTCTAAGGGTAGGATAAGAAGCAATGGGCTTAAATTGCAGCAAGGGAGGACGAAGTAGTGGATGAGGAAGTGGAGTGGGAGGATGAGATGGGACCGGTGACAGGATCATCTGGTACCATGGCAAGCCAAGCCAGGACCTCTTCTTGACCACCGGAGGGTTCAAGCCAGTCCCATCACTCCGGCTTTGGCATGCATGATGCAGGAGAGGGAAGCTCTGGTAAGTGTTCATTTTGGTTTGATACTGCTCTGTTACATGAAGTAGAGCTGTCCTTTGCTTTGTTATATGATAGAAGTGGAGTAAGGTGTAGAAAGACTAGCTGTGTTTGTGTCTGCTTCACAGTCCCCTATGCAGCTATGCAGTGGGGGCCCTGCGGAAAAGCATGTTAATGCACACTGAGATTTTATGGGAATCCTTCAGAGAGCTCTCTAAGAAACTTTCCTGGAGGTACTCACCAATCCTCTGCCAAAGGTTCCTTGGCAGAACTGCTTTGTTTCTTCCCCTACTGTAGGAAACTTTGCCACACCAATTGGCGAGCACTTGTGCAGGGACCAAAGTGAGACCTAGGCAAGCAGCATAGGGACCCAGTCTGAAGCCACACGCATACAGGAGATGCACCCTTGGTTACCCTCAGGAGTAAGATATCTGCTTCAATCACCCCTGCCTGTGGAAAATGGTGGCAGAATTTACAATATTTCCCTAGTCGCTTGCAGTGATCCCCTTAAATAACCACCTAGACCCTCTGTACCATCTTGAACGCTCCCCCGGCCAACGAGCAGAACTTACCATGTTTAGGCGTTCACCAAGTTGTGTGCTTGCCAAGGGTGAGTGAGAAAGAGGTACATTTTACTATTATGATTCAATGCCGTGAGTGCACTAATAATCCTGCCTCTTTTTATTGCTTCTTGTGCTTCTGCAGATATGTCCTTGCAGAGAATGCGCTACACACCAGCAGAGCGCCTCCGCCAGATAAGGAAGCGACACAGGAGAAGCAAGGAGGAAGTGCTTCAGGAGGTGCTCCAATCCTCTGATGCCACAGATCAAGAACAAAGGGGGTGGAGAGAGAAGGAGGGAGAGAGACACACACACACACACACACAACAAATGAAAAACTAGGAAGCAGGGACAGGAGCAAATTTTAGAGAACCAGGAGCGGATGATAAAAGTGGGCCAGAGATGTTGAAGTCCCTAATTGCGCTGCAGACAGAACATATGTTGCCTCTTCCTGGCCCCTCGCAGAACCCCATTCACTCCACCCCTTCAGACAGGTTCCCCAATGATAGCTGGACATACACACAGCTATGAGAGCCTTCAGCAAGACAGCGCTCTTCTCAGTGTTATGTCCCTTTCAAGAAAGCATTTTCTGTGGGTTGGTTATTGCTGTTTAATAAAAAAAAAAACACTCTCTGAAAGAAAATCAATCTTTATTTGTCTCCTACACACAGTGGCTGCTGCTGGAATTAAAACATAGTGGCAATTGGCACATTATAAGACTACAAATCACAGTCAGGAAGCAATCATCAAAATTTTCATTCAAGGCAGGAAATTTACAAAGCATGGCAGACTGCTTTATAGAAACACATTACTGGTGCTCATTGTCAAAACAGTGCATCAAAGCTTCCCTGATTTGAATAGCCCCCCATTGTGCCCCTCTAATAGCCCTGATATCTGGCTGCTCAAAATCAGCCGTCAGGAGGAATCCGCCTCCATCCGCCACTCCTGGAGAAACATTTCCATCCTTAGCTTCATAAATATTATGCAGCGCATAGCAGGCTGGTATGACCATGGGAATGTTTTCCTCATTGAGGTCTAATCTGCCATAAAGGCAGTGCCAGTGAGCCTTTGATCTGCCAAATACACATTCACCTGTCATTCTGCACTTGCTCAGCCTATTGTTGAAGCACTCCTTGCTGCTGTCCAGGTTTCCCGTGTAAGGCTTCATGAGCCATAGGAGTCAGGGATATGCTGGGTCCCCAGGATCACTATGGGTATTTCAACATCCCTCATTGCAATCTTCTGGTCTGCAAAGAAAGTCCCTGCTTGCAGCTTTCTGTACAGACCAGTGTTCCTGAGGATTGTGCGCCATGCAACTTCCCTGACCACCCCGCATTGATATCAGTGAAGTGATGTCGGTGAGCCACAATCGCTTGCAATACTATAGAGAAATACCCCTTTCTATTGATGTACTCCATCACAAGACGGTCCAGGGGCCAAAATTGGGATATGTTTGACATCTCTCACCCCACCATAGTTAGGGAATCCCATTGCTGGAAAGCCATCCACTATTTCACGCACATTGCCAAGAGTCACAGTCCTTCGTAGCAGGATGCGATCAATGGCCCTGCACACTTGTGTGAACGCAACCCCCAGGGTGGACTTCCCAACTCCAAACTGATTTGCAGCTGACCGGTAACAGTCCGGAGTTACCAGCTTCCACACAGCAATTGCCACGCACTTCTCCACCGAGAGGGCCTCTCTCATTTTGGTGTCCTTCCACCGCAGGGCAGGGATGAGTTTCACACGCAGTTCCAGAAAGATGGCTTTGTGCATCCAAAAGTTCTGTAGCCACTGCTCATCATTCCACACCTGCATGCCGATGTGATCCCACCACTCAGGGGGTATTTCTGAAGTCCAGAAGCAATGGTCCACCATGTGGAGCTGCTCCATGAATGCCAAAGGAATCCAGAATTGTTTCTCTCCATTGCACACAGCAGGGCAGGCACCACAGATTCCTGTTCAGAATCACAGCTCATGAAATACTGCATGATGAGCCGTGTTGTGTTCATTACACTTATCACAAGACCAGAGGACAGAGCAGGATCCATGCTTTCAGGCCCAGATGGTGGGCGAACAGTTTACAAGGGCTGTGGAAAAATGGCATGAAACATTGTCAGTAGCCCATGGAATGATGGGACAGAAAAAAACTGCATCATGAGATGTTGAGCCCGCACCCATGATGCACTGCAATCCACTCCCCATTCCCAGAGCTCCTAGCTGCAGGTCTACCCACATTGCACTGCTCTCTCTGTTGATGCTAGAGCACCGTGGACATGCTCCGCTGACACCAGGAGCATTGTGTGAATATGCACAAATGATGTAATCATAGTGGTTTATGATCGTTGGCATAATTTGCTTTGACTTAGCTCTGTAGTGTAGACATAGCCTTAGTGTATCCTGACGCTTAAAATAAATGAGATTGGGAATTGTCCAGCCGTTAAGGGAGTATGAGACAGACCTATGAAAACTGGGCATTTCCTGACAAATCTGGGGTGGATGCCCACTTAAACTGATATATTTTGGGGTAAGAGGGGTTTCTGTGGTGTTTTACTCACTAAGGAAAGGAGAACATGAACTATTCAACAATTAATTTCTTCTGTTCATGCATTCATAACTCTAGCAACAGAACCCAGGGCCTGCCTGTTCTACCCTGCAGTCCAGAATCCTGCCTTCCGGTGTGGAGAGTAGAACAGGCAGGAGAGTGTGACAAGAATGACATTGCTTGGTTACTCGGTAACATGGGAGGGGAAGAAACCCCCTGCTGTGTTTTTCCTTACCACCATTAACAGGCTTCTTAATGAAAGGAGAGTAGCTGAGGGGTAGTTTTACTCCTTTACATAATGATCTTTACCGGGGCTCAGACTGGCTTGGACCCAGTGGAACAGCAGAGCAGCATCTCTCTCAAGCAGCTGAGTTCTTCTCCACAATCTCAGTTTTCATTAAAAAAAAAAAATCTTTCTGGCCGTTATGACTGGGGACAGGGGTGGGGGGCCACTAAAAATGTGAACTGAGCAGAAGGGTTGCAGAGATGTCTACGGAGTGACACGGTCTAAATGAGCTGTTACCACTCAAAGAGATTTTGGAGTCATCATGGACAGCTCCCTGAAAACATCTGTTCAATGTGCAGACGCAGTTTAAAAAGCTAACAGAATGTTAGGAACCATTAGACACGGAATAGATAATAGGATAGAAAATATCATAATGCCACTATATCAATCCATGGTACACCCATCCCTTGAATACTGCCTGCAGTCTCCCATCTCAAACAAGATATATTAGAATTGGGAAAAGTAGAGAGAAGGGCAACAAAAATGATTAGGGGTATGGAACAGCTTCCATCTGAGGAGAGATTAAAAAGACTGGGACTGTTCAGCAAAGAAAAGAGATGAGTTGGGGATATGATGGAATCTATACAATCATGAATGCTGTGTGTTATTTACGCCTTCACATAACACAAGAACCAGGGGTCACCTAGTGAAATTAATAGGCAGCAGGTTTAGAAGAAACAAAAGGAACTGGTTGCCATGGGATGTTTTGAAGGCCAAACATATAAAAAGAACTAGATACGTTCCTGGAGGAGAGGTCCAACAGTGGCTATTAGCCAAGATGGTCAGGGACACAAACCATATACTCTGGGTGTCCCTAAACTTCCAGCTGCCAGAAGCTGGGACTTGAACAACAGGGGATGGATCATTGCCCTGTTCTGTTCCTTCCCTCTGGAGCAGCTGATACTGGCTGGAAGACAGGATCCTGGGCTAGGATGGCCATTCTTGTGTTCTTAACATGGTCTTCAGTACACGATGACGCAATGCCATGCCATGAAGCATACGGATAGAAGTGGGTTTGAGAAGCGCTCCTGAGCATTAACTTCAAATTCAAAGTCTCCCTCCTCTCGAATAACTCAGCATGAGTCAAGGTCATCTCTGGCAGCATGTGGTGTCCTGGCTTCATGTGTATGGTATTGTCCTCTTGTGGCCGGATGCAGAACGAGCATATGGGACCTGCTGCTAAAGGACCAGGGTTCTTTCTACTCAGAGCTTCCAATAAACATGTGCTTATGGTGCTAACTGTAGCTGGTTTCAGCCCATGACTTCATTACAGACCTTAGGAAATCATTGTCCATGTTTATATTCACGTGACCTTCTCAGTCTGCTGAGTCCAGATCCCAAATTCCACCGCTGGAGCCAATATAACCCAGTTTCCTCTTGTAATGCCCCAGGGCCAAAGAACCTGCAAGTTGCTCACCGAGGTGTCAGCTCGCAAATGCATCTGGCCACCTGCAAGTTTGTGAACTGCAGGCTTACCCCACTACCATCTCCCCAACTGTTGCCAAGGGACCGCCCAGCATCTGATACCTATGTCAGCTAGAGAAATCCCAGGGAAACCACAGGCTCCAGACTAGCTTCCCTGTTCTCCTTCCCCTTCTGGGGAGGCATGCGGGAGACTCCTGCGGCAGCGTGATTGTGTCTCACCCTCGTCTTGCTGGCGGTGCACAGCTCTGCTCCTCCTCACCTGTGCGCCCTTCTCCCTTACCCCACCTGCCACCTGCCCCTGCGGCCAGAACGTGCCTTTCCCCCACAGCCAGCCGCCGTGCATTCCCGACACCCGGCCCCTCTGCACACTCAGCTCCTGCCCTGACCCCTGCCTCTGCCATGGTGCCTGCCAGCAGCCAGGCACGGCCAGGCGGGAGGCAGGTGGGGACAGGTGCAGACCCAGACCCAGGGCACTACTCAGCTGCACGCCCGGCATCCCCCGCCCGCTGGGCTGGTGCGCGGTGCCCATGCCTTCCCCTCCGGCCGGCCCGCGGGGTTGCAAGCTCCGGGCCTCTGCACAGCCAGTGGCTCGGTTCGGGGGTTACTGGAAGATAAACAGCAGCAGCAGCGCTTTAATTCCGCCCGGATCTCGGCAGGAATCGGACCGCTGCACCCCGCGCGCTGCAGCCGCAAGGCCGCCACCCCCTTCCCTTCCCTTCCCTCTCCTCCCCCCCCGGCCTTACAGAGGCGCCTGCTGCCCAATCAGCTCCGCCGCGCGAGCTCGCTCGCTCGCTCGCGCGCCCTCCCCTCCCTGCCCGGGGTTGCCGTGGAGACGGACTAAACCAGGGGCTGTCTAGGGCTTGCCAAAGCCCAGCGCGGGTGGGGGGAGGCGGGTGCAGCAGGCGGGTTCGCCAGGCAGTGCAAGGTGCTGCTGCTGCTGCCGGAGCCGGAGCGCGCACAACAAAGGCACGAGGCGAAGCAGCCCAGGGAGAGACTCCAGCCTGCAGGTAAATAAACCGGGCGCCCAGCAGGAGGGGAGGGGAACCAAGCAGCCGGTGCAAAGGGGGGAGGGACAAAGCGGATTTGCAAAACCCGCCGGGATCTTGCCGCGGTGCAGGCGGCGCGGTGGGGTGTGTGACTTCGGTTTGCGCACCGAGTCTGTGCTGGAGGGGGGGAAGCCGGCGGCTGCGTGCATCCATTGTGCGTGCAGCGCCCCCCCCCCCCCCCACACACCCCGCTCTAGACCAGCCACTGCCCCAGACAGCCGCCGCCGTGCTGAGCCGGGCTAAGCCGGGCTGCGGGGACGCGATCGCGGGCGGAAAGTTGGGACTGAGTTCTCCCGCGGGTGGCGGGGAGAAGGGGGCCGGCTGGGCTGGGCTGGGCTGGCAGGAGACTCGCAGCCGGCTGCGGGGGGGGGCAGTGAAAATGTCACCGAGGCCGAGCTCCCCTCCGGGGTTTGCCGGCAGGCGGCGGTGGCCGGTCGGACAGACGCTGGGACGTGCACCGGCCGCCTGCAGCCCGGCCTTGCAATGAGAGTTTCCCTTCAGTGCCGAGCTCCCCGGGCTGGCACCGAGGGGAGAAAACGGATGGAGGCGGCCGATTCAGGTCTTCTGGCCCCTCGGTTCCCGAGGGCTCTTCTCCTCCCCCCAGCCAGGCTGAGCGAGCCCGGCTTGCTAAGCAGAGCCGCTAGGGCTGTAGATCTTGGAGATCTGGGTTTCCTATTTACTGGGTCATTCTACCTCGGCATCTGACCCCGTGAGCTGAGGCTCACCAGAGCTTGTGCCTACAAACATTCAATGGGCTAGTCTTTAAAGTGCCCCAGCCCGCGGCTTGTTTTTGCTGTACACAGACGAACAGGGCTACCCCTCTGGCACTAGGGTTGTGGTTGCAGGATTGAAATGGTCTGGTTTGCACGGACAGACAGGACTGAGAGACAGTCCAGCGCCCCTGCTGAGGGCTGTTTTAGTGACCACTGCCTGCTGGAGGTTTGAGCCAGAAAAATGCACCTTGCTAGAATACAGGCTGCAACAAAGGCAAATGGCTGCATGGGGTGCAACAGGGAGCTACCAGGGGTTTGTGAGCAGACAGTAGCAACCTGCACTGGCCCCAGGCATTTTTCTTGCTGGAAGTAGCAAAGAGTAGGAGAGGTGGTGGCTTTTTTTGTTTGTTTTTCAAATTAAACATGGACATTCCCTTCTCTCTGCTGCCACTAACTGTGCTTCCCCCACCTCCATGGGCTGGTTCCTTTGGTCTCTCTTAGCTGCTGTTGAAGTGAAACCAGCTACTTGTGCATCCATCTCCAGGAGTGCTTCACTGCAGGGGGTGTGTACCTCTTCCAGAATACATTCACCCCTTGAGTGGCAATAAGCATCTGATGCCCAATTAGCTGTCTCCTGGATGCCAATTATGTACTTACTAGTGCTTCATTACTGACAATTAATAACAGTTCTCATTGACGAATTAAAATGCATGGGCTGGGCTGACTTTGGGTAGAAAACACATCCATTTCTAGAGGATTTGTTTCTGTATGGAATAGATACACTGGTAGAAAAGGGAAAAAAAAAAAAAAAAAAGAAAAAGGTTGAATAGCTTCCGTCCAGCTTTTTAAATCTGCAGGATGCAAGTGAGTCATTTTTAATTAAAGTCACCATTCTGATTCATAATATCCTCATCTCCAGAATGCTTTATTTATGTATAGTGATGTCAGAAACAAGCACCATTGTCAAGATTGCTCATGAGAGTCCATTCAAGTAGAAATGTCAGTAGATTATTGAAAAATGTCAGGTGCCACAGAATTCCCAAGAGGGTCTGTAAACAAAACAGACAAAACCAGTTCTACCGCTGTTAATTACACTGCAGCAATTCATGGCCCTCCCTTTTTCAGTTATACTTTCTCCAAAAAGCATTAGAAACAACACAAAATATTTTTATTTGTATTGCAATAATGGCTGTAGGCCCCTCTAGTGGTTTCTTCCATGGAATGCTTTCAGAGTGCTTCACCAACACAAACTAAGGCTCAGAGCACCCGGCTGAGCCAGGGAAGTATTATTGTCCCCATTCTACAGCTAGAGAAACTGACATACAGGCAGCTTAAGTGACTTGCAGAGAGAGACAAGAGGGCTGGGCTCCCCAGTTCTGTGGTTTAGCCATTTTTCTGACTCCCTACCATTGCTTCTTAAAGTAACTAGCCATGGCGATCACTATGTGCTTGCTATCAGTGCTCTGTTCATGCTCTGAGCATTTTGGGGAAATACTGTCCCACACACACATTAAAGGCCAGGTTTTTCTGTTTTAGGGTGGTGATTACATGAAAAGGATGGCTTTGTGACAGACACAGGGCTGGGCTTCAGGAGATTACTATTCAGGTAGAAGCCAAGAAGGAGCCCCAGTGATGCCTAATGGGGCCCTTTTATTCAGCTGTCATTATCTCATGAGAAACACACTTGTGGGCCAGCACCTCTCTTTTAATACGTGTGAACAGCACCAAGCACCAGGGAGTTCTGCTCCCGCAGCAGGGCTTTTCGGCAGTAGCAGACTATAAAATAAGGTATTCTTGCTACGTGAACATGCAGCGCCTAGCACCACCGGCTGCCAATTGAGAATATAGCCTTCTGTTATACTGTAGTCATTTCTAACAAGTGAAAAGTTTCATCTCATCTCCTCTCTCTCGTATCTTATTTTGAGCATAGGAGCCTGGCCCAGCTCTCACTCACCCTGATTTAAATCTGGAGTCAGCACATGTTTATGCTGTGCTGCAATCAGGGGGTGGGGTGGGTGGGTGGCAAGTATATCTGAGCTAGCTTTCCTAGAACTAGCTCAGGTGCCAACACCAATGAAATCACAGCAGCACAAGCTTCAGCAGGAGCAGTGCAAGTCTATCTGGGACCCTGGCTGCTTAGTCTAGGCACAAGGTCAAATCTCTGCCACTGCGGCAGCTTCACAGATATGGGCGCCTGCGCTAGCTGGAGTCAAACTAGCTCAAGCACGTCTGCAAGTGCTGCAGTCGCCCCTCTCATTGCAGTGTAGACACACCCTGCTAAGTCATATGGAGTTGCACTGGAGTAAGACTAGTGTAAAGTGAGAGGGGAATCAAGCCCCAGACCCTAAAGACAAGGTTTCCGGGTTCTGGGCTGGCTCTGTCACCAGCTTGTGATGTGACCTTGGACAAGGCTCTGAATTTCTCTGCTTCAGTTTCCCCAGCTGTAAAATGGCAATGGCACTGTCTGCTTGCCTCGAGTCTGCTTGTGCAAACAGCGATGTGCCAATGAGCACAATACAAGTGCTCCCTGGCTGCGGAATACTATTTTATTCACAGCAGTATGACGGTAGCACCTGAGCGCCCCAGTCCTGGGCCACAGCCCCCGGATAGTAGGTGCTGGACAAACAAAACAAGGTAACGTTTGCCCCAAAGGGCTTACGCTGCAAGACAAGAGACAACAGATGTGGGAGCGCAACAACAAAATGAGACGGAACTGGTCAGGCAATACTGCAGCACTAGTTTGGGCCAAGAGGGACCAAATTCTCTCCTTGACAGTGGAGAAAATCCAGAGTAACTTCGTTGACTACAATGAAATTGTACTACTACAAGGAGAGAATCAGCCCCTCACTGAAATGAAAGGAACGAGTTTGCTTCCCTTCCCTAGGAAGTACTGCACAACGTTTGGCACTTTGTGAAAGGTTTCCTGCTTATTGATCTTGCTCACCCGTGTCTCTGCATGATAAGGTTGGTGTTTTCCCTTAGGAGACTTGTTTTGCTAGTATGTTGGGGGCCCTGGGACCAGTACTGTTCAACATATTCGTAAATGATCTGGAAAAAGAGGTAAACTGTGAGGTGGGAAAATTTGCAAAGGATACAAAAATACTCAAGATAAACTGTGAAGAGTTACAAAGGGATCCTCACAAAACCGGATGACTGAGCAATTCAATGTTGATATATGCAAAGTATTGCACACTGGAAAACATAATCCCAAGTACACATATAAAATGATGGGGTCTAAGTTAGCTGTTACCACTCAAGAAAGATCATGGAGTCATTGTGGATAGTTCTCTGAAAACATCCACTCCATGTGCAGTGGCAGAATGTTGGGAATCATTAGGAAAGGGGTAGATAATAAGACAGAAAATATCGTATTGCTTCTTTATAAATCCATGCTACACCCACATCTTGAATACTGCGTGCAGGTCACCCCGTCTCAAAACAGATATATTAGAATTGGAAAAGGTACAGAAAAGGGCAACTAAAATGATATGGGGGGTGGAACAGCTTAATGGCTTTTCAGCTTGGAAAAGAGATGACTAAGCAGGGGAATATGATAGAGATCTATAAGATTACGACTGATGTGGAGAAAGTAAATAAGGAAGCATTATTTACTCTTTGTAACACAAGAGCTAGAGGTCACCAAATGAAATTAATAGGCAGCAGGTTTAGAACGAACAAGAGGAGTATTTCTTCATACAATGCATAGTTAACCTGTGGAACTCTTTGCCAGAGGCTGTTGTGAAGGCCAAGACTATTACGGGGTTCAAAAAAGAACTAGATAAGTTCATGGAGGATAGGTCCATCAATGGCTATTAGCCAGGATGGGCAGGGATGTAAAACCATGCTCTGAAGTGTTTCTAGCCTCTGTTTGCCAGAAGCTGGGAATGGGTGATGGGATGGATCACTTGATGATTACCTGTTCTGTTCATTCCCTCTGAAGCACCTGGCATTGGCCACTGTAGGAAGACAAGATATTGGGCTAGATGGACCATTGGTCTCACCCAGTGTGGCTGTTCTTATGTTCTTAATATAGTTTGATAGAAAGTTAATATTTACAGTTGTATAACTGGAATAACCCACTCTCCCCTGCATGAGTGATGTGGCCCTCCCAAGCTTCTGGTTTCAAAGAGAAACCAAGGGCCTGATCATGCAGCCTCACCCCAGCCAAACACTGAATTCATATGTCATCTCATGCTGTCCTTCCATGCAATAGTCACACCCGCACTTGTCTAGGTTGTATCATTTTCACCCCTGCAACACAAATTGAACCGTTGGTTCAACGCTGAGTCCAGCAGAATGGAAAGAGCTCATTTCCCATAAAACCTTAGCAGTCCCCTGTGAAGGGGACTGGCACCAAAGAGTAATTCGTTGGTTATACAGGCACTAGGAGAAATGATGGGTGGAAAGAAATAAAACTAAAGGAAAGTTGAGGCTGAATTTGTCAAAGCTTCCTGAAAGTGCAGTATATTTAGCTGCAGAAGTCCCTCAAGGAAAGTGGTGGAATCCCATAGCTTAGTGGTTTCAAAGTTAGATTGAACAAAATAGTAGGTAGTAGAAATAAGTGTAGGGTAGGGTAAAATCCTGCAGTTGCAGGAGGGTTTTATAAGTTACTTCTTGCTTCTATGTATCCAAGGAGTGTTTGTGTCCTAGAAATGAGCTGCTGGGTTATAAGACTTAAGAGCATCCGTCATCGCTGTCCTTTCCCAGTTCAAGCCATCTTCTCCAGTGCTGAAAATTGTTCTGGAAAAATACAGTGCCAGCTTAGCTGTAGGGCTTCTATCATTGAACATTAGCCAACTGCTGCCATATCAGATTAGTTCAGTGTCACATTAGCACTCATTTATGTTAATGCAAATACTGCATGACTGTCCCATAAAACTGATTGAATTAGTGTGTTTACGGGTCCATAATCGGGATAATTGAAAGGGAGGTTCTGATTATGAAGCTGTGGACTTCCCTCAAGGTGACACTTCTTGCTGTGGCTGCAGCTTCCAAAGAGTCTAACCGGGAATTTGTTGTCTATTTTGGGTTTGGAAGCAGGGGAAGAGAGATGGAGGGGGCTTGGTTTTATTACAGTTCTATGTATTTAGCACTGATGTAGCTACGTGATTGACAACCCCCGAGGCTGATGTCCTCTATTGCACCGCAGAGTGTGTGTACAGTATGGGTAGCAGCAGTGCAAGCTCCCCACACTTGGCCCCTCCCCCTGTACCCCAAAATAGCTCGCTCTCCATAGAGAGCTCTGGGCCTCGCCGGAGACTTCACACAAGGGCATCATTTTTGTGGACACTGGTCCCCTAGGGAGCTGGGAGCTCAACCAGCCCATTCCACAGATGCAGGGGAAGTTTAAAAAACTATGTGGAGAATCTTACACACAGGGCCCAGTGTGGGATAGGAGTGTGTTGATGACATTAAAATGGCACTGTGCAGGCCAAAATGCTTACACAAGCTAGAACAAACACACATTCCCTTCAACTGTCCCATGCTGCCTATTCTTCCTTATGGTACCCGCAGATTAGAAGAGGAAAGTGTCTGTGCCCAGGATTCAAAAGTTACACTGGCCGTGATGTGCTAGAGCCCGTCTTTGCTTAGGGTCAAGACAGCTCCGCGGCTCAGAGGAATCAATGACTCTTGTAAGGTCTGATGGTTCATGAACCAGTGATGGAAAGCCAGGAACCTCGTGTTGTGCATAGCTGACATTCAGCACTGTTGAAAAGCTAGGCATAAGCCACGCTTTAGTGACCAGTAGGCAGGGAGGTGTCATTCCTGGAGTCACTTTGACAGGACATTGCAACATTTGCAAGGCCAGAAAAGGTTTCTGTTCCTAGCTGTGGAGTGGTGATTAGAAACAAGCCGCTTTTAGCCCAAGCGCATCCACACCAAGCTTACCAAAAAAAAAGTGGGGGGAGGGAAAGGAGGGAGGTGTTCTCCTGACTAACTCAAGTCCTGGCTGGAAAATTAAGTGGCTATTTGATGACTATAACAAATGAGATCGAAGAGACAATTGGCGAGATGACCTCATTGTGGGGCAGTATATTTATGGCAGAATCATCAGACCTAGACTGGACTAGAGCTTTGTTCCAGTAAATTACTAAAATTGCTGCTCTTCCTCCTGACTCTGTCCTCATTTTGTACAATCAGCTCAAATGTAGCGCCGCAAAGCCTTTGATGTATAAATTAGTCAGTCCCATGTTGCATGTTTATATTGTGCAAATATGTTTTCAGTCCTTGAAGGAGTTGTCTAGCACCTAGATTTCCAAGCTCCTTGAATGCTTAAGGAGCGGTTTGCCCTTCAGGAGAGACATGAGATTCCAACAGATGCTAGTGGGAGTTCCACATATGTATTGAGGGAAAAACCTGACCCTTTGAAACAGCCTTTTGAAGTGAATAGCGGTGGTGCCAATATGCAGAACACATTGTGTCATTCCCTGGCATGGCTCGAACAATGAGATGTATGTTAGAGCCATGCCAGGGAATGACACACACATCTCTTGGCTTTTCAAGGATATCATGAGCAATTTTGGCAGAACATCCCGTCAGGAGCCATTTCAAAGTGAAGTTGCTTTGTAATAGCAAGTCATTTAACAATCCAACTAGACAATCATTAGTCAACAGCTGAGGTTTGTTTTGACTGCAAGTGACTCATGTGATTATCAAGGCAGAGCTCTTGCTAAGTCTACTTCCATTCAGAGTGCCAGGTTCTTTCTCGGGGGAGAGAGGAAGTTCAGGAGAAGGTTATTTGTGGAACTTGGTGTCTTTGAGCCAATGTATCAGTCACTCAATAGAGATGACTTTAGCGGGACCTCATAGCAGAAGATCCTTTGGCATTACTGCTGTTTCCTAGACGTTGGTTGTAAATTTTTGGTCCCAGGATATTAGTGAGACAAGGTGGTTAAGTAATGAAGAGCTCTGTGTAAGCGCAAAAGCTTGTCTCTTCCCTCAACAGAAGTTGGTCCACTAAAAGGTATTACGTCACCCACCTTGTCTCATTAGTTGAGAGCGTCAGTCATATCCAGTCAGCAGCTCTTTTGTGACAGATTTATTCACCGAATTCATAGCCTGATTTATTTGGGACATGGTGGGTGAGGTAATACTTTTACTGGACGAATTTCTGTTGGTGAGACAAGCTCTCTCTCACCAACAGAAGTTGATCCCGTAAAAGATATTACCTCACCCACCTAGTTTCTCTAATATCCTGGGACTGACAGGTACAATGACTCTGCGTAGCCTGATTATGAAAAACAACTCCCCCACCGAGTTCTGGCCAGCCTTCCATCGCTACAGGTTACGGCCTGGGTTTGTAGAGAGGAGGATCTGAGAAATGGCACATGGCCAAGATGGCTGGGGTTAGAAATGTGACAAAAATATTGATTGAGGAATCTTTTCAACCAGACTTATGCAAATGGCACAGAGCTGAGGTAGCTTCGTCCCACATGGGGAAGGCAGACTCATAAGAGTAACGTAGAGTAAATGCAACAGATGGATTTTGCAGCAAGATTAAGGCTGGATTCTTGGAATCTGGACAGCAGTGAATCGGTGACCAGACATCACAGCACACAGCTGATTGATGGTGTCCCCCCCCTCATACTTGGTTTATTCACTGCCCTTAGGAGGTTCCTCATTCTTTCCCAATTGGCACTTGGTAGTGTTGGTCTTGACCCTCAAAATAATTTATGTTCATGTTTTGATGGTGCCAAAGTTATGTCAGGGTACAAAGGGGGTATAACAAATGCTTTTCTAACAGAAAAAAAACACAAGAAAATACCTTACACACACAGCTTGAATCACCAGTTACATCTGATAGCTATTCGTATGGGAAGAACTCCGCAGTGGCAGATCTGTTCTCAAATTGTATGACTCTACACACATTTTTTCGCAGACACCAAATAAGCGTGCTGTTCAAAAACCAGCACCTGCAAAGCAAGGTACCGCCCAGCAAAGACTGGCCTGGCTCATTCCCTCTGCTTCTGCAAACGCAGGGGAATGAGATCTGGCAGACTGCCCCTGGGGAATAGGGAGGAGAGCAGAACCTCTGTAGCATCATCTCCCTCCTTCCTCCTGGGAGCCTGCAGAAGTTCCTCCACTTGAGCTCTGAAGCAAAGTGGCTCCAGAGTGTGTGAGGGAGGCTGGAGCTATAGACACCCATTTTCTGCAGCATCATTCTCTGCTCAGCTCCCAAATTAACCAATGCTACTGGCTTCAAGGAAGGGGGGCAAAAGAAAGGTGCAGTGGGACTGAGCTTTCCCCATGGACACCACCACGATTCTTTGGCTTTTCCCTATGAATCTGCAATGCTGAAAGCATCATCCCCTGCTCACTCTGAATCTCCACCTGAGAAGACTCTATTAAGTGAGAATTGTTAGGCTCTGTTCCTGGGAATTTTCCCTTCCTAAATCCCGCTGGCACTCAGAGCTTTGCTACATACAGTCCTCCTGCAATCTCTCTGTTCCATCAACTCACGAAGAAAGCATCCGCCTCCAGATGAGGTGAAACCTCCTGCTGCACATAAGTGCAGGGTGCTGCCTGTGACAGTCAGATTTTTCCATTGCTAGGGCACTGCTTGTAATCAGTAATGTTATTGGCAGATAGTTGTCAATATCTTAGTTCCACTGGGGTCATGTTTGTCTTTGCCCCAGGACACAATCCAAATGCTTGGCATGTCGAGATGCCAAAAACCGTAACCTGTCTCCACGGTTATTCATTGCTGTTGTAGTTTTAACCTTAATTGGCATCGCTATGAATTGAACCACAATCACAGCCCTTCGCTTTCCACACTTCTCCAGGAGACCTGGGGTGGAATGTTTGTTGCTCGTTTTGCCCAGATCTGCACTAGCTTGGCCCGCAACAGGTCATTCAGTTTTACACTGCTCGAGCAGTGTCGACTTTGGGTTTTTTTGATAGCCATAAAAGCTATGTATTCGATCTCTGCATGGTGGAAGCAATTTAGGGCTGGACCATGGTTTTTGGAACTAGTTGCCTTAGGTGCAAAGGAGTTTGGCTGCGTGCAGTCAGATGCCCTCCCAGCTTACGTTATACCTGAACGATTATGACAGTGTCTTTAGGCACACCAATTACCTGAAGGGGAAAGATGGGGGGAGGGCGGGAGGGACACGCAACAGGGCAATGGAAGCCTTACCTGTTAACAACACCTTTGATGATTAAAATTTAAACAGTTTAGAAGTGTAACTTATGCAGTCTGCATCAAAGAGCTCAGAGCATTTTCTAAACATGAAGAGGACCATTGAGAGGTTAGTTTAGGTTGCATGAAAACCCTATCAGTCTAAAAAGATTTCCATTACATTGGGTTTTTAGATTCAATGCAGTTTGAGTTTTTGAACAGTTAACACTCACCCATCCCTCATGGTTTGCACTAGATGCCCAGTTATTTACCCTTGGTTTCTCATTCTCCTCATAAAGGGACTCACCTCCCTGTGCTCCTTAGGAGACTGGAGAAGTATTGCCAGCTCTTGTGGTTTTATCACAAGTCTCAAGCCCCAGCTTCTGGAGTCCAGAGATGATGTGAGAATCTCTGCTTTCATTTTCAAGTGAATGAAAGATTCTAGTGTTGGTGGTAGTGGAGGAAGCTTGAAAACCCAAATCCCAGTGGCTCAAAAAGCAGGAGGCCAATAGAGAACTCTGAATGCATTATTATTTAAATATCTGTGAATTTTGAACACCTGGGGAAAGTGATATCATTGGAGTCTCAGGGTGGTGAAGCACTGAATGGGTTACCTACAGAGGTGGTGGAATCTCCATCCTTAGAGGTTTTTAAAGGTGCGACTTGACCAAACCCTGGCTGGAATGATTTGGTTGGGGTTGGTCCTAGTTTGACCTTCTGAGTCCCTTCCAATCCTAGTCTTCTATGACTTACATTTGAACCCTAAAAACCCTCATTTCAGAACACCAGCGTCTTTCTCACCTCCCCACCACAGGCAGCTCAGCCACCATTTTACAGTTTAGTAACTTGCATTTAAAAAAAAAATAGAAGAGACAACATTATACAATGAAACCCTGACAAAAGTAAGGCAGCGCTAAGGTATTGACGACCAGGCTCCTAACTCCACAGAACATTTGTCATAGAAATAAAGACTTGTGACACAAAGTGGAATTCTTCTCAGATATCATTTTGTTTTATGCTTAGCCAGCCAGGATCACAGTTGGACTTGAATAAAATTTTGCCACAGAAAACAGCCTTAGATGAAGGTCAGCAAAGATCAGGAGTCCCTCTCTTGATGTGCATGGACTCACCACTGATTAAGAGGGTACATTTGTAACTCACTGGTGAGTGGGTTGTACAGGGTCTCCTAATTGCAGAGGATGGCAGTTTGTTACAACTCCAGTTACAGTGTGTTAGCACCTTGCACTTTTAGCTGACGGGGGGAACCCCACTTCAATCCCAAGTGTGTCAGCCAACATGGTGATTGTCACACCCACAGAAGAGAGGCGGTTTACATCCAGCAGCTGACCTTCTGTCTAGGGTCAATAAAAAGCAGCACCATATTCAGAAGCACTAGAATAGTTTGAAGTCACTCCAAGTTTATACAGGTGTTGCTGCAATGGTTTATCAGTAGCCAATGGAGTCACTCCAGATTTACAGCAGTGTAACAGAGCAGAAGGTAGCTCATGATTTTAGGAGGGTTGTAAGGGTCCCCGGACTTCACCTGGGTGTTCCTGAGAGGAGATGAGCCCGGGGAAGGCTGATTCAGCAATCAGCTCCTTACACTCCTCAGGATGGGATGGGGGAGATAAAGACAGCTTACCTACTTAAGACAGCTTAGTAATGAAGATGAACACTACAATGAGCACATGCAAGGCAGTGAACAAGGAGGCCAAGAGGCAGGCGCTACAGAAAGTCTTCGTATGGCTTTCTATTGTGGAGGATCACTTCGGCAGGAGAGCAGGAAGGGGACCGGAAGGTTTCAGCACCTTTGTGAAGCGATCTGGCCAGGCAGAACATAGGCTGTTTACCCTTCTTTGGGTAGGGAGAGAGGGATGCCAGAGCCACGTAAAGTCTTGGTGGGGCACATTAACCGGGGCTGGTTTTAACTGGGGCAGGTAGGACTCTGGTGAGGGAACCACTCAGCATTACTGATTATTTACCTGTCTGAGCCAAGGCCGTATTGTTTAAAAGAAAATAAAGACACACTAACCTCTCACTATGCCCACAGCAGCCTGGGCATGTAAATAACCCCACACCTCTGGGTTATCCTCTCCCAATTTGTCTCCAGACCATTTAGTGGGAGAATCCCCACCACCCCCAGAAAGGGGCTCACTCCGCATTGTCTTGTGGACTGACATCGTTTGGCTTCTCAGATGCAGTCAGCAAGTTAATTCTTACGCTTAGCATGTCCTTTAGTCACCTGTAGATCAAAGCTAGCTATGCAGCACCTGTCCCGGAGGAGAGGAGAGGACTTCGCAGCCTTAGGGCTTCTCTGCAGACCCGTACCCCTAAAGTCGCCTAGTAGGAGTGAGTGCCCTCGCTAGGGCTCCACAGAGGGACTCAGTTAGCACTTGATGAGTTGCCATAACTCACACTGCTGCATCCCCACTTTGTTACCAGCTCAAGCATCAGCACCGCCCCCACGCAGCCCATCCCTCCCACAGGGCCAGCCTGTTCAAGGCTAAAGCGCCACATAACTCAAGCTCCAGTCGTGTGCAGGTGGAAGTCAGGTCAGGGGCAACACTCCCATTAACACCGCAGCAAAGACAAGCCCTATAAAATAATAACTAAGTGGAGCACTTCCCTCTGCAAATCCCAAAATGCTGTGGGCAGGAGGACAAAGTACACACAAAATATCACTGTGCTGTCCGCAGATAGCGCCTGCACGCTGCTCTGAGCACACATAGACAAACTTACCCCTTCCTAGGATGTAGATCTATCAGTAACTGAAGCACCTGGGCCAGCTGTTCCTAGGGCAGCCCCCTGAGCTGCCTCCATGTTTGTTCTTTATAGACTCCCAGAGGCTCCAAGTCTTTCTGATTCCCTCCTTGGTGCTAAGTGGATACACCTGCTTGTATAACTGAGTCCCTTGCACCTTCACCTGGTGTTCAAGCAGCTAGTAACAGGTTTCCCAGCAGAGTCCTGAATCTCTCTGCAGGGACAGAGTCTGCCACCGTGTGACAGCTGCACACAGGGGTCAGACCTTGTTGTGCCAGAGGGTGGTCCTGGTTGGTACCACCAGACTCAGAGACCTTGACTATGATCAGAGGGGCTGGGTGAGGCTCGGCCAGCGCAGGGGCTGCTCACCCTGCACAGCTTTTGTTGTGTGCTCCAGGTGGCAAGGGCTGCCTTCCCGCCTGCTTCCCTGGCTTTCCCCCCTTGGGTCCTGCAGAAGGATGCGCCCCCCGCCCAACCCTGCCCCACCAGTCACTGGGCCCCTGCCCCACGAGCTTCCCCCTCTGCCCCCAATGTGCCACCTCAGCCTGCTGCAGGACATCCACCTCAGAACTGCGCCCAGAGAACATCTGTCCGCACTCATGCTTCATATCATCCACTTCCTTGCCCTCATGTCTTGCCTCAACACCAAGCGGTGGGACCTGTGACCACCTGAGGAGTGCAGGGAACCCCGGTGGGCCGCTTGTACTCCGCTCTGGTTCCAAGGCCGGCTGTGGATCTTAGTTAGTGGCTCCTCTATGGAGCCGTGAGCACAGGCGCACACCGAGTGTGGTTCACAAACTCCTCTGACACCTGTGCCCTTTGCGGAGCGAGGGAGACCCTGGTGCACGTCTGTGTAGGGTGCGTCAGGTTGCAGCCCCACATCCAGCTCCTCCCAAGCTTCCTACTGAGGTTCTGGCTGCACTTTTCACCACATCTCCTGATTTATGCACATCCCATCCGTAGCCACAAAGCCACAGGACCTCCTCGTCAGCCTGCTCCTGGCGCTGGCCGAGATGGCATCAGTCACTCAGGAGGAGGAAGCTGGACGGGGGGTGCTCTGCGGCGCTGGGCCTATTTCTGGTTCCTTATCTGCTCATGTCTCAGGGCAGTGACCAATCACTCCTTAGATCCCTTTGAGGAGCAGTGGGTGCTGTCTGGGCTTCTCTGCTCAGTACCCCCCTCTGGTTCCCTCACTTTTAGCCTTTGACTTCACTTCCAATCCTATTTTGTGTCCAATCCTACTTGTGTCCTGGGTTTAGAGTTTCCTCTCCCTTAGTTGAGGGAGCGGGCCTTTAGTTTTGGGCGCGCCTAGACCCGCCTGTCCCACTACTTACCAGTGGTACAAAGGGGCCGGCTTTCCACGTGCACAGCCCCGTCATGGGCCAGAGTATCAAAGGAGCTGAGCTGCTACTGGACACTGAAACAAGGGCCAGGCTTCCAAAGCCCCCAACACGCTGAGCTGTTTTCAAAACCTGGCCTCTGATTTTGGTGTTTAAATGGGAGCAGAGCTTTTCTGAAAATCTGGCCCCAGTGGCGGGTGTTGAACCCTTTTGAGAATCGGCCTCATGGTGCCATTTGGTGGGGGAACTTCAAAGTGCAGAGGTATTATTAGACCTTGTTATATAAGGGGAAACTGAGGCATAGTGAAGTGACTGCCAAATGCTACAGAGCAAGACAGGGGCAGAACCAGAACTAGAACCCGTGTCTGCTGACTCCCAGTCCTGGGCTCCATCCACTGGACTCCATCTCCTCTCACATGTAACTATGCAGTAATAATAACATAGATAATCTTCATTAGATAATCTACATATGAAAACAGATACGTTGTGTTAGAAGTTACCTTAATGTGTAAAAATACCCAGTAATGAAGTAAATCCAGGCACCGGCGTTTGCCACATACAAAATTTAACAGATGTTTAATTCCACTGACGTCAGTGGGATTTCCACAGATGGAAGAAGTGCAGAATGTGTAATCAGAGATGCACAGGGCGGATCAGAGGAAATTGTGTACCTAGAATGGATAGAATCTAAACTCAAACTTAAAATAGAAGCCCTGTTATTTTACCCACAGGCATGTGCAATTTACAAATTTCAAGCAACTCTGACCTATGTAACAAGAACCAGTCATGGCTTTTTCTCTCTGAAGGATGAGTCCTAAAAGACTGTGTGGGAACTTAAAGGTTTCTGTCACCACAGTGTAGGCGCATGTCAGAATCTTTAATATATATCCTCCCAACAACCCTGGGAGGTAGGGCTGTACCATTATCCCCATTTTACAGATAAAAAACTGAGGCACAGAAAGACTTGCCCAAGGTCACGCAGAAATCAGTAGCAGAGCAGGGATTTGAACCCACATCTTCCAAATCCTATGCTAGTAGCCTAATCACTGGACTGTCCTTCCATCCTTACCTGGCTTTCTGTGGGGAGGGTTGGGCAGTATAATGACGCATGGGAAGTAGGACTCCTGGGTTCTGTTCCCAGCCCTGTCACGTACTTGCTTTGGGACACTTCTTACTCCCACTGAAGTCTATGGCCAGACTTGCTTTGATTTCCAGGAGAGCTAGATCAGAGCCTATAATCCTGACTGTAAGACATGGCACCTCCCTGTGCCTCAGTTTACCCCTCTGTAGATAACATCGGAAATCCCTCCTGAAGCTGCCAGGGGATGGGGATTACAAGCTAGGGGGCCTCCCCATAACAAGACAATGCAGGGAAGTAGAGGAGGGAGGGAATGGGGCCTCTGTGGGTTCTGGTGGCTTGGCGGCAAACCCAGCCCATTGAGGCCCGAGTTATTCCCCATTAAGATCACCTAAAATCACCCAGGGTGCACATGCATTTCCTCCCTCTCCCCCTGCTGAGGCAGCTCCCAGAGTCTTCATGGGACTGGCCCAGGAAGGAACATGGAGCTGGTTGGCAGCTTGGTGTAGCGGTGGGGACGAGAAGCGAGCGCCCAGGGTTTTGCCTGCTGACATGAGTCTGGGTTGGATTTGTCTCCCTCCCAGAGCCATTGGTTTGCATCAGGCCTTCTCTACCACACCAAGCCCTGGTGCCACCATGGGCCCAAGAGGCCACGTTCTTCCTCCCCACTGTTTGTTGGTGGAAGGAGGCAGCGCCTCCGGCTCTCTTGCCCCTGTCTTTCTGCAGTGCCGTCCTGCCCTCTTCCCCTCTCCGTCTGCTGTCCCCAGGCCCTTCAGGCCAGGCATCTGCATCCCTCTCCCCTCCTCTCCGTGCCCGTGTTTGCTCATTAGTCACCTCCCCGGGTACCTGTGCTGCGCCTATGCTCCTATCCCATGCCGGCGTGGCTGAGGGGCCGAACGTGGGGCCACCTGGCAGGCTCTGGTATTGTCGTGGCTTGTTCCCTTGCGGGGTCCAGGGGAAGGTGGGTTTGTTGCGCAGCAGAGAGCAAGCTGCAGAGGCGGGTGTAGCACGGAGGGGAAGGTGAGGGCATGGCAAAAGTGGGTCGGTGGTGGTGCGTTGCAGATGGGAAGTGGGGTTTGTAGCACAGGGGGGAGATGGCAGAGGCCCAGCAGCCAATTCCTGCGAGCACGAAGAGCTGGTGAATGGCTTTTCTCAGAAAGGGCAAATGGATTCTGCAAGTGCTCCTGGGTGACCGGCGGAGGAGCCCTGCATGTAAATGCCCGGAGCTTTTCAGGCTAGCCCAGGGAGCACAAAAGCAGCAGGCCCGTGGCACCGTTCCATGTGACAAAGAGTCAGGAGGAAAAAGCCTCACTCCTAAATAGATGGTTCCCCTCTTTGTTATTGCTGGGGCTATTCGTTGCCATAGCTCCACAGTTAACATAAGGGGAGAACCGATTCCTGGTTTCACTGCCCTGGCTTCAGTGGAGTTATGCCAGGGTTGAATTTGGCCCATAGATTTTAATTACCATCCACTGAGGACAGGTTCCAATGGAATCGTGCTGATTTTATTTTCTCTTAATTTATTGCCGTGCTCTGGGTGCAGATGAACTTTTCCGGCTCAGTGTTTATTATTGATTCGCTTTGCCTTGAAACAAGGAAGAGCGAGCACCATGATAAACAGACTGCGGGGGCGGCAGGTGTCCTACACTGGAACGTTGGGTCTGATTCTCCTCCCGCTCACACGGGGGTGACTCCATTGACTTCGACAGTAATTTACTCCCATGTAAGAGAAAGGAGAATCCAGGCCCACTCTGTAGTAGCTGCTTACAGAAGACTCTCGCCTCCTCCACCTTCTCGCATCTGCAGCAGGTATTCCACTGGCCCACGGGACTGGCTTTTTAGCCAGCTGAGTGGAGTGGCCATTTCATGATCATACTTGCTTTCCCTCCTGCCGGCACCACGCTTGGTTTGCTAGAGCCATCAGCGCAGCACAGGCAGCTGTTTTCAGTCGTTGCATTACGCCAGCTATGCACTGGAGCAGCCTGTGGCCCCTGGCCTAGCCCTTTTAATTTCAGGGATGGGAGCAAAGGAGACTAAGAAAGATGAAATGGATGCAGGACAGTTCCCGACAAGGACCATTAATGAAATATCTTTGTGGCTGTGTCATGGTCTGTTGTGGGCCCACAAGACTCAAGATAATCTGTTGTTGTGTTCCTGTGCCACTCAGATCGGCCAGATGCCAGTGTCCCAACACGGAGGTGGACACCAGTTTAGACTGGCTGTAGGTGCATCACCTTTAAAACAATGGGCTGTCTACTGCAGAGCCACGGGCCTCTCCGCTTCGCTTGCCAGTCATACGCCAAACTAGAAGGCCTGAGCAGTAGGGGAGAGAGAGGGAGATGGCTTTGCTTACCTTGCACATTTGTCTTTGGGCACGGTTTCCCTAATTTACATTGGAGACACACTCAAGTAGGTAGAACCACATTCCTTTGTCTGGAACAGGCGTGGCTTACGCTCTGCCTACCAAATATATTTTAGAACCTATTTTCAGCACATATCTCTAAAGGCCTCTGTACATACATCACTCAAGGATATTAATGATCCATGAGTTATTAGTTTTCCAGTGATATATTACATGCCATTTTGGGGGTATATATCCTGACAACACTGTGCCAGGGGCACTGGGGTGCTGTAAGACTCATATGCTCACAACAGCCCTCCAGTCCTACATGCGTGGGCTATTCCTCATTCGCTTGGATCTACCACACGTACCCAGGCGCAAATTTCCATCTTTTCAGTACATTTTATTGCTTTGCTGAATATACCTGGGTGATCACTGCAAGCTTGCTTGGCTGGTTCTCTCTGAAAAAAGACTCATTTCTAAATGAGAAACAAGACTGCCATGGGAAGTGACAAGTCCATTGCAAGCGTCTGGCTGGCAAAGGCGCCAATGCTCCACCCCTCATTGACTGGGAAATCTTTTTAACAAACGAGGCAGGGAGGAGACAGAATCTACAGGGTTTGCGGGGAGAAACGTACAGGAGTAAATCACTGCAGCTCAGAGCTTTGACTGACGGAGGATTAGGGGGAGATCTAGATCCTACCGAAATCCATGGAAAGATTCATGTTCCCTTCAGTGGGGTTTGGATCAAGCCCAAAAGAAGCAGCCTGTGATAAAGGAAACCAAATGAAGACAAGAAAAAGGAGAAATAATAGCAAAGCCCTTAGAAACGGATTTCGTTTCTGAGCATGAGGGAGCAGACCTGAGAGGGGGAGGGGGAATTAATCCCAAAGGCAGCTTCCGTCTAACCTACTTGTTTGAATCTCAGGCCTTTGAGGACGATAAACGATTTGCAGTTGAGGTTTATGCAGCGGAGATAATGCTGTAATTCAGACACCATATTCAGGTTTTTATCAAAACCCAACAGACTGAATTATACCTTTCGGGGTAGCCTTGTGTCTGCACCAGTAATGGACACCCACCGAAGATCCTGCTGTGTAAGACTTGTTGATTTAGCAAGACCTACTCTGCACTTGTTCCTTCTGAACGGTAGATACGCTCCTGCAGATGCTTCGCAGTGAAGTGGTTTGCTGCCGAGCACCCTTGTGTGGTGCTAGAGCAGCTCCTGCTAGCGCTGTCACGTGCAAGCTTGCTGCCAACTTCAGGTCTCCTTCCAGCAGGCTGGCAGCACAGGTGGGGAAATGCTTCCCAGCCTGGAGTCAGGGAACCGCTCCTGTTCGACACAGCACTTAAGCACGTGCTTACTTGCTGTGCTGAACTGGTGCCTCTGTGCTGGTGAATGAATATACCCGGCTTGACAGACAGCCTTAAAGACTGAAGGCCTCTAACCACAACACGCATACAGGGCGAGCAGTGGTAACAAAATTTTCCCTGCAGTGCTGTGCCAGTGGACCTGATTTGCCTCTCCAGTTTTATTCCATGGCTTCATTAGCGTTACTCCTGGTTTACACCAGTGCAAAACCATTGAACAGTGACATAAGAGCCACTAGATAGTCATATACTTTGCACACCCCATCTCTCCTCATAGTAAAAGCTCTTCCCAAACATTAGCTACTCTGCCCTTCACCCCTCTGAGGTCAGGAAGTGTGATTATCCTCACTGGGCAGATGGAGAAGCAGGCAGAGGGGAGGCTAACTGGTTTGCCCAAGGCCACAAAGGGAATCAGTGGCAGAGCTGGGATTAGATCTCAGGAGTTATTGATTTGCACTTTTTTGCTGCAAAACCCTTAGCAAAAGGCTGTTTCACCTGTCAGCCTGCAGATGATGGAAGCAGTGGTTGCTTCCTTTTGTTACTAAACTGTCTAGTCAATTGCTTGACCACACTCGGGATAACTATGAAATTTATTCAAGAGACCAAATAACTGATATCAATTCAGGTTTATCGCTATGAACCAATAACAATATAGTACAGGGAAAAGGTTCTATATGATACCAGTGTCTGGGAAGCGGTCTTAGGCAGTGTTGTTATGTTCACCTTACACAGGATGAATGCTCCCCAAAGTTATGCCCCTAAAGCCATCTTTTTATACCCTACCTGTTTCCAAGTAAAAGGTTCCGTGTACATGATCTGAAACTAGGTTTAGCCGATCAGCTTTCTACTTGGTCCTTTTGGTACCATGGGGCACCGCTTTTCTCTTTGTTCTGCATTTCAGTTACCCAAGGGCATGAAGATACCAACTAGGTAGGTACTAGGGTAGAACGATCATATGTCTTGTCCTCTTCCTTTGGGACATTCCAGTACAGGCCTGAGAGAGTAAATCTCTTTCTGTTGCTATGGTAAAGCACCCATCTGTCCTGATCTTGACAGCCTCCCTATATGCTCGAGCCAAAACTTACTCCAGTGGATGCAAGGAGTTATGGGATACTTAGCATAAGTGAGCAGGGTTATATAAAAATCATAGGCCAATTTAGGCTATATAACTGCTCTAATGTGTGTGCTTGATGAAGACTAATGTGTCTATTGTGTGGATAATACATATTATTAATATGGTATGTATGTATGTTAGCCAGCGTATGTTAGTCAGCACTTTTCTGTGATGGGAGCCCCTCCCCGTCCCTTCCTCACACTCCTAGCAGGAGAACAGCGATCTCAGCAGCAGAGGTCCCATGGCCCAGCAAGCTCCATCCAGTCACATACAAGAAGGGCTTCAAGATTTCCTGGTAGCACCAGATTTATTTCTAGCAGGTCCCCCCCTCTGTCATGGCACTGATGAGCTTCTGGTGGTGGTGGGGAGGGCAGGGTCCGTGGATCCAGCCATCACGGGACTGAGAGCACCCTCAGATAATCTATACAGGAGGCAGATGCTGCCCTTCCCCGAGGTCTGGCTGCCCCCACTGGATCTCTGCGCAGCAGCACGGGGCAGAGTCAGGCTAGAGCCCTTCTTTGACCAAAAGGATTCTCAAATGGGAGCTGGGCACATCAGTAGCTTTGAGGGTCTGGGCCTAAATGCTTATGCTGAGAGCAAAGCAAGCTCCTGCCTTGACGTCCTTTGTGCGCATGGTGCTAATGAACCTGCGAGGCTGTGGCCTGTGTTTTCACACTGTACCGCTGGAACAGCAGCGTTCCATCTGTGTCTGCTGTAGATACCCCAGCGGGGCATTTAGGAACACAGGAGCTGCCAGTCTGGATCCAGTACCCAGTCCCCAATAGTGGCCAGAACCAGATGCTTCGGAGAAAGGGGTAATAATCCCACGGTAGGCAAAGGTGGGAGAATTTGCCTTGCACCCAGCTCTCATCCTGCTTGCTCGTAGTTAGAGATCGGCTCAAGCCCCGAAACTCAAGGTTTAATATCCCATGTGAAATGGCTGTCGCTATTAATGGCGATAACTCTGTCTCGACAGCCATATATAAATATCCAGTCCCTTTTTAATCTTGTTATTGGGAATAACCACCCTTGATGCAAGCCTCCTTAGAGTCACTTGGTCTGAAAGATACCTTGATTTTCAGTCACCTCAGAAATGTCACCATTTGGCTCACCACTTCCCGGGAACTGAGATGCCATATTGCCATGTGTTGTTGAAACCTAAGACTGAAATGCTTCAGCAAACACAGAAGAGACGTCAGCTGCCCTACATAGCTGGATGATGTAAGTATCACGCAGCTGCCCACTGGTGTGTCTGAATTCCTTCATTATGATAATCAGTGATTACTAATCAGTTGCTGCTCTTGATCATTGGTGCCTTGGAGGCAGAGGCAGTCACTGGATCAGAGGATAAAGTGAATCAGCCGCCAATTCTCTTCACTTTACTTCGTTATGGGCCTGGTCTATTATTTTAAAGTTAAAATATTGCTTATTGCAAACAAGATACAAGCTCAATAGACAAATCTAACATGTGCGGAGACCAGGTGCATCATGTCACAAACATTTTGCAGGGGTACAAAGTAGTGTCAGCGTATAGAACATTATACATGATCTTATTACATCCTGCGGAGTTGGGGAGTGGAGGGGAGCGGAAAACAAAGACCTATGAAAAGTCAGATGTAAGCCAAGGTCTGGAGGGGTGGTAACAGCCCCCTTGCTCCACAGCAAAACGTGCTCCTGGCAGACACGGTCAATATGTTCCCAAGCTGGCTGAGATAAAGGAGGTGAAGTGTAAATATTATTGGCTTCTCGTATTTAGCTTGTTGACTTCATGGCATAATTGACTGTAGGGCTCAGAGTTCTTTATCTAATTAAAGCAGCCTTGGCAATTACTGAGTTTAAAATCGAAACTGTTGAGCCAGATCTTCTTGTGGAAGTCGGTATAGCTACACTGACGTCAGTGAAGTGATGCAGATTGACACCAGCTGAGGATCTGGCCACTTCTGTTCACGTCCTTCTCATCCTTCATCTTTCAAGCTCTTGTTACCAAGCCCAGCGGCCATTTTTATTTCTTTAATTTAAGTGGCTATTTTGCTAAGAGAGTTGGTCATTTATGGGTCTGTTTATCCTCTGGGTAAGTGGTATCCACACGGCATCACACTGGTGGAGAAAGTAGTGCGGGCTAGAGACAAGTTATGGGATATGGTGGAAAGAATCCTGGGAATTTGACCTCAAGGCCCAGAATCCAGCTGGGTTCCATTAGGTATCCTACAGTTCACCACAACAAACAACCCATAATGCATTGAGCCAAGTGGCAGAACATTGCACCCTGGGATACCTGCCCAGAATGCTGGGTGCTTATTTCAAAAAAGCACCGTAGCGTGTGGATGTGGTGATTCTCCAGGGAAGTGGCTGCTGTAAATGGAGCAATGTCACTTAGTTCTATCTGTATAATTATAGGGGAAAAAACAATGCTGAAAAACGTTCCTGGGTAGACAAGGCCATCCCCAAATTTCACATTCTTTTGGACTCCATTCTCAGATGCATTGAGTTTATGTTTAGCAGAGCTCTGCAGAGTGGAGACGGGGGTGGGGGTTGTTGATGAAAGAGTCTATACCTCCTTTCTGTTCCCCTGCTCCTGGTCAGGGGGAATCCTTATTTGCCCCTTTAGGGCAACTCTCTGGCTGCTTTGCGGTTGTGATGCAGTACGGAGTAACCAGACCTGGACCCTAGGAGCCCTGTATATTTAATTAAAAAAAAACAAAACAATTCTTTACCTATTTATCTTAGATTAATAAAACAGGACATAGAAATCTAATGTATTTTTATCATTCACTGCTACTGTTAATTCACAAGGTTTTGCATTTCTTTCAGCTTGAAATATAGAAAAATACACTAGTCAGTATCACCTTTGTTTCTAGTCAGTGTCCCGCTCTAATTCTCATGCACCAGAACAGTGTTTGGGTTGGAAAAACACAGGGTGAATATTTAAATCCCACCTTCCCCCCAGAAATGGTTTTCACTTGGTTTTAAATATTTTTTATTTTATTTTAAATATTTTTCCTGAAAATTTTTATTACTATTACGTTTTGCAAAACTCTTCCTAACCTACCTTTTAAAGTAATAACTTCTAACCCATTTGCGGGAGGGGGTGTGGTAAGGTTTGTTTTTGTTTTTTGCATGATCAAATCCTTTGTTGTCTCCCCCCCCAAACTCCCCTGCGTGTTGCATCACACCTATGATTCGAGGGATGATGTCACATCACTCAGAGGAAGTGCTGTAAATATTTGATGACTTCCTACCAGAACAAAAAAATTAAACCATGTAACCAGTAACATTACAGCCTAGCAGGATTGATGGGCTCAGTCCCTTATAAAAATGCTACAGTCATAGTGCAGATCACTACAGGCCAAGTTCACCTTTGATTCTTACTGTAAAGTACGATCAATGCTTTAAAAAATAAAATAGAGGAAGATCAGAAAATAAACCTTCAAAAACATCCCAGAAGCGGCTGACCTGGTTGCTGTGCACATGTTGGGTTTCTTGGGAGGTGATCCTGCAATACTCACTCATGCAACCAGACCTTATATACACGAGTGGTCCCATTGGCTTTCTGTAGGACTTCTCCTGTAAGCACTGTTACTCGTGTAAGCAGGAGTTTGCAGAATTGGGCCTTTGCTATGCTTGTATGCAAATTCCTGGGATAAATATAATTCTTTTGTGTCTTGAAATTCAAATTTCAGTTGATCCTAAATAATAATACTTAGCTCTTCTAGGGCTTAATCTAGCTTCCACTAAAAGTTACAGCAAGAATTAATACAGGGAATGCCTATGCCCCATGATATGCAGGTCAGACTAGATTATCCCAATAGTCCCTGCTGTCCTTAAAATCTATGAAGATATTGCAAAGTCTGCCTCGACTACAACGGGGGCTGGATACAGCCCTTATAACCATTTTCTGCCCATAAATGTGAAAGCCTTTTATGAAGGAGGGTAAGTATTAATGTCCCTCTTTTACAGAAAGGGAAACTGAGGCACACAGACATGCCCAAGATCATCTAACAAGTGAGTGGCGGAGTTAGACCTAGAACACACATCTTCCGCAGTGCACTTTAGTGTCCTAGCTACTGGACGATCCTGTCCAGCACGTTGGGTGGAGTTGTTTGAGTGTGTTGCCCTAAGTGCTGTAAGACTTGTTTCCTGCGTATATTTTCAATTTAAGAATCATAGAATCAATCTGTGGCTTTTTCAAATGTTCGAAATCCAAGCTTTGGTGCAGAATTTGCCAGCGTGTATTTCAGAGATTTGCAAGTCCCAGGAGAATCCGATCAGTGTGGTATGGGCAGAATCACCACTTCAGTTCTGCACTTCAGGACAGGCCTGGCTTTCATTTTTAAAGCACTGGAACAAGTGATTGATGAAGTGATGCTTTCGGAGAGGAGCAGAACAAGAGGAAATTGGCTTACTCCTTTCACGGGCCTAGGGTCAGATGCCCCTGGAGGCAAATTGCCTGTGTCAGTCTATCTCGCTGATCCTTTTCTAATAGACCGTTTCAGCCTGGCTTGCCTTTGAAGCAGGTTTCAAAAAAAAGCTGCTCTGTGTGAAATAAGGACTGGATCTGAAAATAAAGTTAGGGTTTGGGGGCAACCTCGGGGGAGGAGGAATCCTGCTCCCTAGTCCAGTGTTTGAACGGAAGTGCTGTTTGTGTAACGTTGCCTGATCTATTAATTAGATATTCATTAGTGTTTCCACATTAACATGCTGAGATCCGGCCGGGTTCAGCTGCCTCAGATCAGCCAGAGAATTATCAGAATTGTTACAAGGATGAGGAGCTCGGTGTCCACAGGAGTGGCACTCGCACTGAAGAAAGACCCTTTGAAGCTGTAATATTTTCATTAGCACAATTAGCAATATCACAAACACTACAGGCCAGCAAAGTGACTGAGATCATACAAAGCAATCAGCAGTATATGCATGCCTGCACTGTCCTTCGCAGGGACCCAAACCAGTGAGACAGGTGATCCACAAATAGTCCTATTTTTGGCATGCCGGCATTGCCCAAGAGTTTAGCCTAGGTCAGTCCCTTTATACCGACTGCTGGATTGTCATGCGTATTCATGAGGGCGTTCAGCCTGCTATCCATATTTAAGTTTCCTCTAACAGTGTTGGGGTGTCCTGTGACATTCCCCAGGGTGCAGAGTGAACCCTTGGACTGCTGGGTCCCCTTAGTTCTGCAGCCTGGGATGCCTTTTACACTGTTTTGCTAGTCAACAGCAGCCCTCCAGGTCCTGCTCGCTCACCGCTACCAGCATGCAAAGTCACTCCCAGCTGAGTACGTGACTGCTATGGCCAGGCAGCCAGGAATTACGTACAGGGCGACACCCGCAAATCCCTCAGCTCCAGCCTGGCTCCCCAGAAATGCACGTCTTGTACTGCTCAGCAGCACACTAGACAGTACAAGCTTGTAGATAGCTTGTCATTCCAACAGTGGGTAATGATTTTGCACCAGCCTTGTTGACCTAAGAGATTCCAAACACTGCAGCCAAAAGATGCCGGGTTAGATAAAACAATAAAACAAGCTGATCTGCTAGAGAAAGATCGATTTTAAGTGATCACAAGTGATAAGGCGTGGAAGTCAGAATTGAGAAAAGTAGTAAAGGGATAAACCCGCAAGCTAATTCCTAGACTTTACCCTGGCTAACAGGCTTAAAAACCAAAAGGTTTGTCTCGCCATGAGCTGCAGTACGTTTCCCAGGCCGCATCCCTTTCCAGCCTGGGACCTGTTCCCCCACCTTTGTTCGGTTCTTTGAGAGTTGTCGTTGTCACAAACAGAGAGATGGAAGGAGGAGAGAGGTGGCTAGGCACATTTTTCCTCCCTTCTTATACCCCAACTCTTTGTGCTGGAAAAATCCTTGCCGGGTCATGGGAGCAGGCAGTTCCGTTGTGTACGTGAGCTCCACACTGTCCTTCAAAGGAAGTGTACATTTCTTGTTTACAACTCCCCTGCTGGAGAATGGCTGATTAAGCTGGTAATGACTCTTTAGCACTTTGCTGGCGTGCTAGGATGTCTTTGTCTCCGTTACCCAGAACTACAGTATGTTTCAGTAACAATCATATAGCAAAGCCTCATAATTTTACATGCGGCGTTGTTACGCACATTTCAACAGGGTAATAATATTCAACAGATTATGAGTTTTCAAATGATACCTTACAAGGCATACCTTGTACAAAATATATCATAACCATATAGAGGCGGTGAACATGGATGTCACTAATAGACTCCCTACCATCTTATTTCACCTACATTAGCATATACCTCAACTGGTTACCATAGCATTCTTGCGGTTGAACATCTGCTGGTGTTCCTGTCCTAAAATGTCCGAAACTAGCAGAAGCTGGTTTTTGTGGTTACCTATCCGCAGTGTGGCCTTGCTTATTTATTGCACCATTCTGTCTTGTGATAGAGGGTCACTCCTGGTCAACTGCTCATGCTAAATCTTTTAGGCCGTAAGCCTCAGTTAGTTTGGCTAAAGCTGATCTTGCAGGCGTGTCAGTTTCTTGCATTACTGCCTTAATTCATACCTGGCATGTACATATAGGCTACAGTAATTGGTATTGAATAACCTGCTGCTGCCATATGAGCAGGGCTTGAAAAAATTACCAGCCGCTTTATTAGCCAGGAGATTGTGGCTACTAGTCAGAGGGTGATGATAAAAAAAAGATGGAGTTGGGGGTGGTACCAGCAAGGACCAGGGGCAATGCCCTGACAAGAAGCCAACCACCATCCCCAGCAGCTGAAGGAGGGAGGTTCCTGGGAGTCTTATCAGCATGTTATCCCTGAATCCCATTTAAGGTCTTACTGGCATCTGGTGAACGGGTGTCTGATGAAATTTAAAACCACTCTCACTGGCCGCTAGGAGTGAGAGAGGTCTTGCTGTGTGCCTGTCTTTCTCCCTCCACTGTAGTCCAGAGCTTTCTGACTGCTGAAAAGGAATGGGGAAAATGGGGTGAAGGAAATCTGTGCTTCTCCGTCTCTCCCCAGCCTGTGTATTGTATGCTATGCTTTCTGTGAATGACTCCAGTGCCTGCTTCTGCTCATATGACCTGATCCTGCACTGCGGAGGTCAAATCAGAACTTTACCCTTGATTGAAATGGAGCTGAATTGGGCCCCTTAGTTTTGTCAGGCGCCAGCAGCGTGAAATTGACATGATTTTTGTCCATGGTGGCTACTGACTTGGTTCTGAATAGCAGCAGTGGCACTGACCAGACCAGGTAGTTTGTCTCTTCTGCTGCTGCTGCTCCCAGCCAAAATTATGAGCAGCTGTAGAGACTCTGGAGCTGCCTGTCTGCAGACTCAGGAAGACAGTGTTGCTTCTGTGCACATCCACGTGGTTTTCTTTTCAACCAAAACGGCTAGAAACTTACGCCAAACATTGACAAGTCTCCCAACAGGGAGCAGGCGTGGAGGAGGTGGGAGCCGCTTAGCCTTCTTGCTCTGGCTCCCAACTGGCCGGGGGAGTCTGAAGCTGCCCGGAGCGGGGTCCAGACGCCCAAAATGACAAGACAGCAAACAGCCGACGTAAGGGACGCAGTGTCTGCACGGACACTGTGTCGCCCTCACCACCCGGACATAAGCCTTATGCCTCTTGTGGAGGTGTGATGTCGGTGCGGTAGGGCACTTACATCACTGGGGAGAAGGCGGTTGTATAGACACTGAGCTACCGTATGTCGACCGAACTGTGTAGCGTAGGCCAGCCTTGAATCATGTCTTGACGTGGCGGCTTGCTGAGCTCATGGCTTCAGCAGCAGCTGATAGGCAATGAATTATTTACAGCCAGCTCAGCTCCTTCATGAATTTTAATGCACCCAGTGTTTTCCGTCGTGGCCTCTTAGACAGGGCAGTGCCAGTTGCTGAGGTATAAGGTGAGCCTGTTATTTCAGGGGTCGTCTAGGTGGTTTTTGCTCTCTTCTTTTGGACTAAATTTTAGCCATGTAACTGGAGCCCGGGCCGGTGCGAACAGTCATTATTTGATCAGTTCTTCACACAGCTTAGCACACAGCATTCTTTGAGATGAGGAATAAACAGGACTTTGGGCCAGGACCTCAGCTGGTGTAAATCGATGTAGCTCTGTTGGAGCCATTGGAGCGATATGGATTTACTCTAGATGAGATGCTAGCCCTTCACCTTTATTTTATGCCTTTCATCCCAAAGCACTGTATGAATTGGGGGTCACATTCTGCTGTCTCACAGATGCAAAGCAGAAGTAGCTCCACTGGCATCGGGTCAGAATCAGGTTCTGCACATACAGGCGTTGCTTTGTTCACTAAAAAACAGAGCATCTGCAGGACAGGGGGTGGACCCCAGCAGCCAGTCCGCACACCACACACTCCACAACAGCTCAGGTGGGGAACTCTTGGCCATTGACACACACCTTCTCTTATGAAAACTGCTATTGGATCATTAATACCCACTTAGAGCAGGGGAGACTGCGGCATTTAAGATCCCATGGTGCACATGTGTTGGGCAATATATACATATACCCTTTCATGTATTATTGCTATTGCGGATGACATGTGCCAATGCTGTGCCTACATTCAACCCAATCATCCTCTTTACGGTGTGATGATAAACTTCTTCATACTGCACAGTAGCTCACACCATGACCTGAAAGCTGACACTGACACGTTTATGACTCTCTTGAGCAGCTTTTGGTCAAACTCAATGGTGGAGTGTATTTTCTGACACCAGAGCAAGATGAGCCATTTCTAAGATTTCAGAATAAAACAGAGAATCCGTTATCTATATTAATTCCCTGTAACAGCATCAGAATCACTGTGCTGATTTCTAGTTCCCTGCTTCAGCCATATTTGCCATGTTACAAATGATTCCATAATGTTGCCAAATGCATGACCTCTTTAGTCTGCTTCCCCTAATTGTATCCTGTTGTGCCAGGCAGTATAAATCATATCCACCTCTCTGTGCTTCTTTCCCATCCCACTCTGTTTCGATGGTAAGCTGTTCAGGGCAGGGACTGTGTCTCCCACAGTATTGGGACAGTGTCAGGTCCTGGTCTTGGTTACTACATGCTACTTATTACGCACTACTAAGAATGATAATACCTCGCTCTTACAAAGCGTTCTTCCTCAGTACATCTCAAAGAGCTTTACGAAAGGAGGTCAGTACGGTGGAGAAACAGGCACAGACTGAGATGGAAGTGACTTGTCCAAGCTCACCCGGCAGGTCAATGGCAGGAATAGAATCCATTTCTCTTAAGTCCTAGGTTAGTGCTAGACCACACAAAATACCTACCACGTCTACAGTTAAGTGATTCAGATGTACCGCGGCGTTAGCATAGTCACACTAGTCAGCCGAAATCTTCTAGTGGAGAATAACGATTTGCTACGTTTTCCACAAGTACTGGGCGTGGAAATGAATTACTGCTTGGGTTCAGGGAATAGAGATGCTGGGTGTAAAACATTTAGGGAGATTTAAGCCATATTAATAGAAGCTTTCAAATCCAATCTGCAGATCTCCATATGAATATTTAACCCACAAATGGGTAAGTGGTGGGGGGCCTAATGAATATGCCATCAATAAGCTACCCAAAGCAGAGCAGCTCATCCGTAGATCTGACGTTGAGAGTCTGTTTGATTGATAGATCACAGATAGACTTTGCTAAAGGGAATTTTGGTCTCAGGGTATAGCACATTAAACAATAGCATGTGAGGGAGAGAAATATAGCAGTCTCCTAACGTCTATTAAGTAGCAGGAGCAGGGCAGCCTTGTGTGTGTGTGTAGATATCTATCTATCTATATATAGATATACATATGAAGAAATAGGAAGAGTCATAGATTATAAGGCCAGAAGGGACCATTGTGATCACCTAGTCTGACGTCCTGTATAGCACTTAGAACTTCCCTGAATTAATTCCTGTTTGAACTAGAGCAGATCTTTCGGAAAAACATTCAATCGATTAAAAAATGTCCAGTGCTGGAGAAATCATCACACCCTTGGTAAGTTGTTCCAGTGGCTAATTATCCTCAGTTACAAATGTGTGCGTCATTTAGGCTTGCCTACACTTAAACCGCTACCGCAGCACAGCTGCAAAACTTCAGCGTAGCCACTCACTACAGAGACGGGAGGGGTTCTCTTCTCGCTGCAGTTCATCCACCTCCCCCAGAGGTGCAGAGGATGGGAGAAACTCAAGAGACAGCCCTGGAGAGTGGAATCTCTTGCAGAGCTGAACATGAAGCATCTCATTTGGTGGCAATACCCTAATTTCATCTGCACTGATTAAAAGGTCAACTTGATTTAAAGTCTTTATACACGAAGGCAAACAGACAGCAGCCTGACAGTTGTTCCTAATCACCCAGGGATCAGTTGCCTGTGAATCCATTGTGCTCATTACTTTCCTTGCCTCTTTAACAGACGCCTCTTGTTTACAGCTGCAACATTAAATTGCGGCCATAAAGCATTTCACTATGGTCCCCGCCAGCTGATGAGCCAATTTAAAAGCATGCTGACTGCATTGCATGCATTTCTCTCGGCACAAGGAAGTAGAAGGTTTTGAATGTCACCCAGCCCTACAGAGGGGAAATGGGAAGATGGATTATGCTGGCACCAATCCAGCCATCTGTTAATCTGCCAACACTAATGTTTAGTTTCTCAGCCTCCCAGTTGTCTTAAATAATGCTGACCTACAGGATATGGGATGAGAAAGGTCACGCGGCTCATTCTTCCCTCCGTTCCTTAAGCGATAATTAAACTCTCCGAGGTGTTGTTACAACTCCATAGAGTTAGCAGTGACAGGCCATATTTACAAACCCTAGGCAGAATCCTTCCCGGATGTGCCAGAAGATGCGCTGGGGGGAAACAAGCACAATCTTTCTGCCGCACCACACGTGTGCTACCAGTTAAGGAGAACCCCATCCCCAACAGGGTCTAAGGAGTGCAGCCAGTTAGGACACGTGTTGCCATCAGCCGTGAGCCCTGGCTAGGAGCCACATGCTGCTCTCATCCAGAGAAACAGCAAACGTCACCCCTACAGCATGTCTAGCCCAGGGTAGCACCTCTGCTCCCCATTACTGCCCTCAGCAGGGGCAGGGTTTGGAGCCTCTGCATAGACAGAGTATTCCGTCCCTGTGGAGCACTCTTCCTGTGCAATATTCCCCTTCCGGGAAGAGGCTTAGGTATACAGCAAGTCCCAGTGCATCGAGGCAGAGCCTGGTGACAAAGCCAGCAGACTTTCAGGGCTCTGCAGAAGCCCCAGTAGGGTTATTAGAAGAAGGGTGGCCCTTGTGCCTGAAGCACTGTCCTGGGAGCCGGATGAGCTGGCTTCCATTCCCAGTGCTGCCTCCAATTTGAGTAAGCTTAAATCAGTTCCCTTAATCTCTGTGCTTCAGTTTCCCCATTTGTAGAAGAGGGTTAACAATAATACTTAGCTTCTCAGAGGAGCTCAAACCACTTTGCAAAAGGGGGGTAAGTACCGTTGCCCCTATTTTACTGTCAGGGAGACAAGCGCTTGGTGGGTGTTAAGTGACTCACCCAAGGCCACACAGCAAGTTAGTGTCAGAGGCAGAAACAGACTATGGATCCTCTGACTCCCATTCCAGTGGCATATCTAGGGAATCCCTCTGCTTCACGCAGAGCTAACACTTCCTCACCTCACAGAGAGATTGTGAGGCTTAATTCATATCCAGGAAGAGCTGGGAAAGACTCAGACAGAAGGAGCTATAGAAATGCTGGGGTTTTATTATTTCTTTTCTTTAATTCAGTGTCTGTGTTAGTCCCAGTCTGCACTGGATTCCCCAGGAAGGCAGCAGTTACAATTCGCCTGCATGAGGCACTATTTGTATTTGAGCAAACAAGCCTTCCACTCACAGCCCCCGCTACAAGAACCGACCTATGATCTGAGCCCTCTCCTGGTGCATGCTGGGAGCTGTCCGATCAGCAAAAGCAGCCCGCTGCTAACTCCGTCTCCCTGCAATGTTGATAAGCTGAAATATTCAGGCTCTGGAGATGAGCATCCCCGCAGCCCGCGCTCTGCAATTAGCTAATTGAGTGCTTTGACGAGAGTCCGTTTTGCTGCTCCCTGGATCTCGTTTTTAATAATCCAACTTCACATTAACATCAAATTGTGGGGGTGGGAGGGCAGACTGGGCTGGTGGGGACCTGGGGGGAGGGGGAGGGAGTTTAGTCAGAGATGTTCCTGATTGGCCCTGATCATGCAGTGGACTTGCCTTTCGGTGCCCCAGGCAGCAACTCCAGGCCCTGTGGCCTTCCTAGGGGTTAATGCCCAGCCACAAGCCAGAGACAGTTCAGGAAGGTTCTCCCAGCCTGGGGCACTTGAGTTGACTTAGTCTCAGCGCCCTGACAGAAGGGAGCTGCCCTCAGGGGAGGGCGACACCAGGGCTGTGGGAACCAGGAGTTGAAGGCAGGGAGCTCTGGGGAAGTTGCCCCCCTGCGGTTCTTGCTCTTTGTTCAGCATTTTGGGGCTTGCCGTACGTCGGGAACATGCAGCTAGAGATGGTGCCAGTTTGGATGAATGGCAGGATCCCTGCCACAGAAGTCAGGCCGGAGAGCTTCTCTCTGCTCAGCTCAGCCCCACCAGCCCCATGGGATCTCCGTGTTAGATTTCAGTCTCCTGTGACGGAACTGCTGGCTGACACAAGTCGCTAGCTGGCGTCTTCGCCTCACCTGAAAGAGGAGCACTGCTTCTTCGCAGGGGATGAAGCAAAGTGTGAGGGCTGGTAGCGCAGTAGCTGGGTGTGGCTGAGCTCTCCAGCACTGAGCACGTCCACCCCCTTAGCTTTCCTCTTCTGGGCTGGGTAGCTGAGCCCACGTCCCACTGCCTGCTAACTCCCCGCTTGCCAGAGGGAAGTCCAGTCTTCTCCCATCGGTGCAGGGCTCACCCCTTTGTCCAGTGGCTCACAAGGCTTCTTCCTCAGTCCTTTGGCAGAAACCCACATGCAGCTCCAGGTTTTTCCGTCCAGTCTCTGGCTTTCTAGCCCAAAACACCACCACCTGCCCAGGATACTTTCCCCAGCCTTTTGGCTGACTCTCGAGACTTCTTCCCAGACACTTCCAAGCCCCTTTCTGAATGGTTTGACTGGAGGGTCTCAACAGCAGGCCCTGTTCCTTTCCAGTAACGGAATCCACAGTAGATCTTGTGTCTTCCATACACGGAGGGTCACACACTCTTACAGGGAAAAAAGGAGCTATTTTTTATCTCTTCCCTTTTCCATGTGTATTTTAGCCAGCCTAGACCTCCCAGAATCCCTCTGGACTACACATCCCAGGAGGCTTTGGTTCTGGGCTGATCTGGGAACAGGACCAGATCTGGATCTTGAATCTCTCTTAAAACTCCAGATTAAATCTCTCTTAAAACATCCTTTGACAGATGGAAAAAGAAATATCCTGCTTCTCCGACCCCCACTTCAGGAAGGAGAGAGCCAAATCCTGTCCTCAGCTGATGATCCATGCAAGAGTAACCATGTTCTTTAAGATTTTACGCTGGATTAAAAATAGCCCAGTTTTAAACATGCACTTTGTGAACTCTAGAACGGTAAGAAAAATTGGGTGCATGAATTGACTGAGGGTAGCCCCGGGCTACTCATCTATTTATGGAGCCACTAATCTCCTTTCTTGTCTCATGAATTGGGGTTGTTTTATTTATTTATAACAGTGTTTATATATTTAAAAAGCAGTGTGTTTGCATTATAGAGAAAGATGGGCCTGAACCAACCCCCTGGCTTCAAACACCTCCCAGCTTTAGGAGAAGTGCAGACATTCCCCTTCTGTTAAACTCCTATAGAATATTATTGTTCTGATAACAATTACTAATACAGTGAACCGCAATTTAGCTCCCAGCAGGGGTTCTACAGAAACCACGCTGAAAGTCTATAGAATTTGAGAGAATAAGAACCTCTCTATAGCTTTTTAAAATATCGTCCAATGGATTTCATAAAGAATAGAACGATCTGACACGCCATTGAGTTCGCCAATTCAAAGTTCAAGTGATTCTGATGGCGATGGATCGGAAGCGAGGAGGGATAGGCTGAGAAGGGGCATGGGGAGGCACTAGACAGGGGATTACAGGGCATCTTGGGGGGGGCAAAAGATCAGAGTGTGTAATTTTAAAATAAAAAGACCAAACTGAACCCTGATCCAATGCTGCTGCAATCAGCTGAGTGGCCCCTGCCAACAGTGGGCATTCTGTGAAATGCAGCGAAGATGGAACACATGGTCAATCGACAGTGGGCCGTTTTGTCCCATCTTTAATTATAAGGGGAACTGTAGCCAGGGCGATCATTCCCAGGGGCAGATTGTGGAAGAAAGCACAGGTGAGGATGTTGTATCTGCTCAAACAGGGGAGGGGCAGTATCGGCTGGAGAAGGGGAGTCAGGAACGGGTACCCCTTTAGCTCCAGAAGCCTAGTTCTGAACTAGGACAGGCTGTCCAGGACTACAGGTTCCGTCTTTTGCTCTGTGTGCGCGTCTGACGACTTGGTTTCGCTGTTGACGTTGCACAACTTGTGAAACTATTTAGGATGAAATCCTGGCCCCAGTGAAATAGCGAAACTATAGAAAAACTCCCATAGCAAAACTCCCATTGACTTCAGTAGGGCCAGGATTTCACCCTTGGGGTGGTTATGGGACCCAATCCTGCAAAGTTCTGAGCAAACTCTTATTATGAAATCTTAAAATAATCCCACTCGGGGCCCCATTGCAATGTACAAACGTAGAAAAGAGAGACAACCTGAAGGTCTTGCAATCTAAAGACACAACCAGATCGGGGGCAAGGGGAAGCGAGCGATGGAGATAGAACATACGAGTAAGTGGCTCTGTGGAAAAATGGGCTTGGTTTGGTTAGTTATATTGTTGTAGGGTTTTCAAAGCGGCATTAGGAGTGGGAGAGGGTGAAGAGAAACAGTCATAGTTCGTCACCGTGTGGCTATAACCAGCATTGTAAGGCTTGTGAGAAATGAGCCTTAAGAAGGGATTGGATGGGCAGGAAGATAAGGTAGTGACTGTCTGGGTTTTCTCAGGGAGTTTTTCCAGACATCAGGAGCAGCATGAGAGAAACCTCTTCTCCTACTGATTTCAGGATCTGGTTAGTAAAGTGACTGTAAAACATTGCCCCTTCCCATCCGACTCTGCAGATCTGCCCCCTGAATGGAGTCAGAGCTGCATCTGTTACTGCTTTTTATGTCCATTTGCCCTGCAGAGCCAGCACAGCTAAGAAATCTAGTCTGGAACTGAATTCTAGTCTGGCTCACGTATCATCCACGCAGCTGTTAAATAAATGGGAACCACAAAATCTTTACTATTGGTGAGGATGCTTCTGCCCAGCATGTCTTTCAGCTCCCCGTATATTTGCAGAGCCGGCAGTCAGAAAAGCCCAGCTTTTTCCTTGACTTTGGGCACATCTGCGCTGCAGTCGGGACAGTACATGTAGGCATAGCTGAGCTAGTTTGGATTGTGCTAGCTCGATAAAAATAACAGAGTCACTGCTGAGATCCAAGCGGCAGCGCGGACTAGCCACCAGAGTACGTGCCTAGGGCAGGATTGGACTCAGGCGTCTAGCCTGCACTGCCATGGCGACATTGCTGTTTTTAGTGAGCTAGCTTGAACAGCCGTACATGGAGATATAGGTACGCCTCCATATGCTGCAGTGGTGCCCCCTGATTGCTGAATAGACATTCCCTTCTCAGAGAGAAGAGGAAAGATGAAAGCCCATAGGTATAGGAAGATGCAGATATAAAAACAGTGAATCAGCTGACTCCGTGAAACACCAGAGGGTAAAATTAAATTGAAGTACCCAACATTACCATTTTATCAATGCCTACAAATCAGACATTACGCCTTACAGAAGTGGTTCTCAGCCCACGGCCCGCTTGTGGCCCAGTCAACACACAGCTGCAGCCCATGTGACGTTTCAGGGCCATGCAGGCAGTATCCACAATGGTAAATAGGCTGAGAACCGCTTCCTTACAGGCTGCCAAAAAGAAAGCAATTAACAGACCTCCCGCCCAGCAAAGGACCACTTTACACTATCTGTGAGGTCCTGATACAGCAGCTGTGAAGGAAAAACCAACTATATGTCTAACTGGGGATAGAGAAGCAGGAAGAGGATGCAAATCTTCTAGATTAGAAGAGCAGTCTCCTCATCTTGTAGTCAGCTTAGAACAGTAACTAACCTAAGCGGTCAAGGGTTTTAAATTACAGCAAAGAGATTTTTAAAGAATGACTATCTGTTAGAAAGAATGCAATGACCAAGGCAGACTCTTCCTCATCTGCGGGAAAATCCTCATCTTTGGGAGCTCTGGACAATGATTACACAATAAATGTGATTAATAACCACGTGAAATATAGCAGAAACTGACTAATTTTTCTCTTGGGATTTGCCCCTGACGTAAAGTGCTTTCAGACCCTCTAGTACATTAAAAACACATTTATCTCTGTTCCTCCTCTTCCCCCAGAGGCCCCATTCTCTGGCCAGACCAGAAACCAGAGCCGAGCCATGGTAAGACACACCCAGGGAGCCCGGGCCACTGAGGGGATCCCTGGACCCTCCACCTGCCCTGGGTAGGGAGCCAGGGTGCCCAAGAGCAGCCCCCAGCCTGTGTCCCCTGTGATGCCCAGGGCAGGAGGAGGCTGCGGGGCTCCCCACAGCGGCCTGGGTTCCCTTACCAGTTCCCAGTTCCAGTGGGCTGGAGGGCCTCGTGGCCAGGGGGGTTTAAGGCCCACTTCAGTCCCCCCACACTGGGAAGAAGCTGGTGCCACTCCTGAGCCTCGGGCAGGCATGGAGCGGCGCCACAGGGAATCCAGGACAAATGTTGTCCCAGAGTCATTCAGCCTGGGACCAGAACTTGAACTGTGCATTTCAGGACTGTCCCGCCCAATTTGGGACGGGTGGTCACCCTATGGGGCAGCCTGCTATTTATCTCCTAACTCAGGTGAAACCTACACCCTGCTTTGTCTTCACCAGGATTAGATTACGCACGTTAAGAACACACCGTTTTTCTCCTGGTGAAGACAAGGCCAAAGAGAGAACCGATATTTATAGAGCTGGCTTTCTTCTGTTGAATTCTTACAGCACATTTACTGGCGGTTCAGCCTAAGCGTTTGCCAGCCTTTTCTGAATCTTAATGACAAATGAAACTCGGTATGGATTTGTAGAGGATGAAAGCTGAGAAGATGCTGGTGCTGAGACTCAATGTCCTATGGAGACAAAATCTGACTGGTTCAGCTCAAAAACTGACTAATATCAGGGAAAGCGTCCAGCCTTTTACACGAACAATATTAATTATACAGACTAGTTTTAAAGTTCAAGAGATTACATTTAACTGTATTATATGTACATGATGTATTGCAGAGTAAAAAGTTGGAAGGATAAAAACTATGATACCGTCTTTACAGAGTCACTTTCCAGAGCAGAACTGCACTTCAAAGTCTCTGGAAACTGAAGTGACAGATTATATATAACAGCAGCTTCTCCATCCTTGAAGTGGATCTGGGAAGGCAGGGATTTTCCAGCTGAAACATTAGTGACCATTTTCAATTGGCCGTAGCAGCCCAAGCAGCTGGAGCGCATGGGTGAAATCCTGGCCCTCTTGAAGTCAATGTCAAAACTTCTAGTGACTTCACCGGGGCCAGGATTTCACCCTCCACATACAAAGAACTGTCAAAGCGAATCCACAAAAAGTAGTAAATCCATTCTAGAAAGAGAACTACAATAATAGGCTCTTGCCTCTGAACTATCCGTACTGTTGGATGAAGTGTTTGGGCCATTCCCGTAGAATATTATAGGATTCCTTCGAAGGGATAATGGATTGGAAAGTTCCAAGTGCTGTTAGAAGCGTTCAAAATGTCACACTCTGCCCCTTCATGGGCAAACTCACACTTCCCCAAGGGAACTGCTGTCCTGATTTTTCTTTTGCTGGCTTCCCTTGAATTCCCAACAACTCCAGGGGCTCTCAGTCAATATTGTCATAGCAACAAGGAGTCATTTAATGGGATTTTGCTCACTGAGAGCCAGATCCTGTGAGATGCTCAGCACATCCTGCAAAATGCTGAGTGCCTTCCACTCTAACTGGCTTCAGGGAAAGCAAAGCGGGCTCAGTATCACAGCAGGATCAGGCCCCAAGCCCCCTGTGTCACTAAGCAGTAATAAAGAAAACCCCCGAGCAAGACACGCATGTGTAACGGGGGGGGGTCTGCGTGCTAATGGGGGGTGCAGCTATTAACAGCCTGGGCAGTATTTGTTCCTGCTAGAATGTCCCCCTCAATGTGGTTTTTTCAGCAGGGTCTGGCACCAAGAGACACATCACATTATAAATAACTGATTTATCCAGCAAGCTGGAGGGGATTCAAAGCAGAGAAAAAGAAACAATTCGGGGGCTGGAGGCGCTAACTTCTGAGAACTAGCTATGTGGAAATGATGTCTGAAGGGGATACGATAATGGACAAATCCTCAGCTGGTGTAAATCGACATCCATGGGGCTACAACGATTGACAGCAGGCTGAGGATCAAGCCCAGAGGGTAAACATTGGAAAGACACACGTATCAGGAAGGGAGGGGAACTAGTTAGAGTGGCCATTGAGGACTTAACGAGGGGGAACGAGAGGAAATGGAGCAAAGGAAATTTCAGGCTTAATAGCAAGAAAAAATCTCCTAACCTCAATTTGACCATGACGTATTCTCCCCAGGGACGTGGTGGAAACTCCCATCGCTTGGGTCATTTAAAGCTAGCTCTCTGGATGTTCCAGCAGCGTGAGGATCGATCCTGCATTAGGAGGAGGGTTGGATAGGCTGGTCTATCAGGTTTCTCTCTACTGTTCCAGTTATTGTTCCACAGGACTGAAAAAAAGCCTGTGTGGTGTTAATCTTGGACACAGTGCTTGGGATTTATAATGTGTTTAGGCCCAAGACAAAGGCCAGACTTCACTGGAAGTGGGATGGGACCCACTGTTTGTATAGCTCAGGGTTTTCTTTCTGCTGCCATTGCCAGGTAATTAGGACCCCAAAAGATGCTGTCGTTATCAGGTTCTTTGGGTTGGACATTTTGCTAAGCCAGCTACGTAGATTTAATACAATGTTACATTGCACATACGACATCACAGCAAGTTTTCTATAAAAGCATCGTTAAGTGACTTTGGTGCTCATGAGAATCGGAGACACGGAGCACACTCCTGCCGTGAGTTCACGCCTCAGCCCACGCACTGCCCTCCTGACCTGTAGCCCCACTGCTGTCGTGGCCTTGACCGCCTGGAACAGAGGCTGCCAGCATGATCACTATGCCAATGTGTGCGGTGGCTTTGTGATGTGAACAAATGGGGCTTTGGATGAAACCATCCACTCACTCAACCCTGTAACCTGAGACTCCCCGCCGGTCCCAGCCTGAGTCTCACCTAGGGCCTGATCCAACACCCACTGATGTCAACGGAGCTCCTTCCAGTGGCTTCAGTCGGCAGTTGATCAGGTCCCTAATCCAAAGCCATTTAATTGAAATTAACAGAGATGCATGCTTTTCCCCCACTAGTGAGATCAGAGTCAGGCCCTATCTCGCTTTCTCCAGAAGAACAAGTACAGTTTCCTGCTATCCAACTAACCCCCACACTAGAGATTTACAAACACACGGCCGAGATTTCCACCCGAGCAGCAGAGGAAAAGAGGAACATTTGATCTCAATTTTTATCCGGTTAAAATAATTTACCAGAGCTCTGATCTCACCCACTCACTGGGTTGGTGTGTTTGCAAAGGGCTAAACTGGGACTCTGAATAGACACTGGCACAAGGCAGTAAGAATCCCCCTGACGCCCTTATAGGGGCTACGCTCTGGGCTCCAGGTGTGTGAGCATAAGATGGACTATTTACTTCCTTCCTGGAGCAGGTGGGCAGGGGGTGGGTGAGAAGGGGCAGGGAGTGGGAATGCTTTGCTTCCTCACACCCCTAGGTACTGGCCAGCGTAGCTGATTGAGCACAGGGGATGGACAAGTAGTTGTTTATTGGTAATACAGGCCAGGGGGAAGCAGGGAGGCGTTATGTCCGGGCCCTGGCGCTACTCCTTGGGCTATTGTACTTTATGCACCCCTCCTTTGCTCAGAGCTGTTCCTGAAGTGCCAATCTAGCCCTTGACTGCCACCCTAAAAGGGAACAATAAATCTGCGTGTATCTGTTGCTTGGCCGTGGGAGTGCAGCTGTTGGGTGCGTGGGAAGGACAGCAGTCCCACCTTTACAGCAGTGCCATGCTGTGCAATGGGGCCGGGCGGCTGAGCTCAGATCTGCAGCCAGAGCTAAAGTGGGGGTTGGGTGAGATGGTCCTGGCTCAGCTCCATAAAGAGACGGGCCTGAGGGAGCCCTGGGGTTCAGACCAGGGGTGGAGTTCCCCAGAGCACAGCAGGGTTTCGGCCTGGTGTGCCGATCAGGCCCGTTCCTACCTGTGCTGAAGGTGTTTGCTGGGGTGAGGGATTAACGTGTGTGACGTGCACTAACAGCAGACAAAGGGGTCTGTTTTGGATTGCTGGTCCTCAGGCCACAGCACATACACAGCCACGGACGGGGGCGCTGCTTAAACATCTCGGCTAAAGACAAACCAGCTTAATCCCAGCGTGAGCCTGGGATGTAACCCACCATGTGGCTCTTTGTCCCGCTGCTAGAGGACGGACAGAAAGCCACAGGATGTGAGTGTGAATTACAGCTCCTGGCCACTAGAAATCCAGATCAGCAGCCACTGTGTCAGGACAGCTTTGGGTTGTGCTCCCCCCCCCCCCCCGCTGCACCTGGATTCCTCCTTCTTAGCAGAGTTCACCTAATGCCAGGCTAGGCTTTGGCCTCCCAGGCCAACCCAAGAGCAGAATACACACTGCAGCTTTTAAAAACCCTTGCCAGGAACTCTTTGTCCCATTCAATAGGGAGATAACAGCACGGAGCATGAGCATTCAGTGGGCCCAGATCTTTCCCTGAGATCAATGCATGGGCCCTCGGAGGTAATGGTCTAAGAAGTGGTTCTCAATCAGGAGTACATGTACCCTGGGGGTACGCAGAGGACTTTCAGGGGGTACATCAACTCATTTGCCTAGTTTTACAACAGGCTACATAAAAAGCACTAGTGAAGTCAGTACAAATTAAAATTTCATACAGACAATGACTTTATACTAGACACTGAAATGTAAGTACAATATTTATATTCCAAACAATTTATTTTATAATTATATGGTAAAACCGAGAAAGTAAGCAATTTTTCAGTAATAGTACCTTTGTACTTTTTAATTTGTATGTCTGATTTTGTAAGCAAGTCGTTTTTAAATGAGGTGAAACTGGGGTTATACAAGACAAATCAGACTCCTGAAAGGGGTACAGTAGTCTGGAAAAGTTGAGGGCCACTGGTCTAGAGTCACAACTGGACTTTGAGCTTAAACCAGCCAATTCATTGTTTCTCAACCTTTCAAACCGCTCCAGTCCTGGCATTCCTACAGTCATCCTCCATGTTAAAAGGAGAGAACTACCGAGCAGCTTCTCCAAGCTGCACAGACACGGAAATTCCTCTCTGCAGCCGCAGGCTGGTGCTGGCTCACAAGGGGAAAAGGTCTGAGGTAAGGTGCAGTGTAAGTTGAAGTTGCTATGAGTGACTGAGTTCTGTTCAAAACACAAGGCTCGGAGAGGGGAACAGAAATGGTGTTTGCTAAGTGGAACTGCCACAATTAGCAGGAGAAATGGTTTTCCAGCTTATAAGTAACAGAATGCAAAAAATCATGAACAAAAACAACTTGAGATAGACTTGACAGTGTCCTTTTAAAAGATTCATGCAACCAAAATGACATTAAAGGAAAGTGATGGGAAAGAGACACACCCTCTAAGACCTGGAAATTTAAAATTAACCCCAAGTGACCCTCAATTTTTCTGGAGGACCCAAGGAAAAAGAGTTCAGAAAGTTGGGAGTTCAGCTAATTTGTAAACTCTTTGCAGGGACTGTCTTTTTGTTCTGTGTTTGGACAGCACCTAGCAGAATGGGGCCATGGTCCATGACTCCTAGGAGCAATCACAGTACAGATAATAATGGGGAGCTTCAGCCCTGCAGCATTCATAAACTAGATGGTTTGAGCTCATTTAGGAGCTGTGCTGAATCTTAGCTTCGAGCTAAGTCCAAGCTCCTGCCAGGGATCTTCTCACAAGACCCACAAAAGTTGCTACCTGGCCTCTCTCTTTTCTGTAGGAAGGGCTGCAATTTATATCCCCTGACATTCCTTCCCAGCATACCTTGCTGTAACTCTAACTCTCAGCTCTGGAAACTACCATTCCCAGAGTTCCCTGTGCAGGGTTGAACAGGATGCAAGGCCTGTCTTTAAGGGCCAGCACGCCCTGTTATATTTCCCAAACCAGAATGTGACCTTATGTAACCCTTCTGCAAGGTAGTTAACAGCAGCAAGAAGGGCCAGGTTCAATATATCGAGGGGCCCCTCTTGACAAATAACTAAATCAGGTCAAGCCCCCATCCTGAAACCTGGAAAAACTAAACCCACTCTCCCTGGGTGCCCTTAACAGGTTGAACTTCCCCACTCACAAGCACAAAGACAAAAGGAACATAGTCATGAACCTAGGAAAACCCAGCAAGAGAACAGATGTGAACATAAAGAGTCAAATACCCTCCACCCCTCTTGCCTGTAACTTTGGCAACAGTCCATCTAACTCCCTTCCTCCCCCCCCCCCCACCAGTGAGAACATCCCACAGTCCCTTAGCTGCCCCATCTCACCCATCCACCAAACCCCACTCATGGTTGGGATCAGCAAATACCAGTCATCCAAGTGTCTCTGCAGGTCTGTCTCCACAGTCTCAGGGGATCTGCTTGCCTGGTCCCACTTGGAGGGACCATCAACTGACCGAGTCTAACAAAGCAGCAATTAACTTAAGGAGCACTACTAGATAACTACAGGCCAAACTATAGAGTATTTTTCACAACAAAGTCCCCACAACGAGAGGGGGATCAAGAACACTTGGAATCCTTCAGCAGAATACTGACTACTTAAAAATAATTTCTTTACCCTTCCTATGGTGCAGCCTGCTATTGGAGCAACTACTCCCAAAATCCAAGTTCATGTCTCATTATGGTGACTCCTCAAATGTCACCAGAGGAATTGTGGGTATATGGTCTATGCAAAGGAAGCTTCTGTGGCAGCACTTTTCCCTTTTCACCAGTAGAGGGAATAGAGAGCTCCCCACTGGAGCTTCTGGCCTACATTTGGTATCCTTCCAGCCTTCAGCAGAACCCATAGCATGGATTCTGTAGGAAGCAATGGCAGTAGGAGAGGAAAGATTGGGGCTCTGATCTGGAATGGGTTCCTGCTACCACCTGACACCACAATGGGATAATTTAGCTGCCTACGGAGAGATAGTGAAAGGGAGAGAGAGAGGAACAAAGAGAGGAGGAAAAAGAGATAAACAGAGACAGGCACGGAGAGGTAGCTTGTAAAGCAACTTGTTTCTGGATTCGGGAACATATCTGTGGAGTCCAGTATCTAATGTTCACTGTCTCTCTGAGCTCCTGGTTGCTGTCCATGTAACTTGCTTGGGGAAGTCAGCATCAAACCGTGCAGGGAGAGGCAGAAACCGTCTCTGGAGAGGAGGCGTGGGAGCCTGTGGATGGGAACACCTGCTGATGAAAAGAGCGAGGGAGTCTCAGCTGGAAGTTTTGCAGTGTAGCCTTCTGGCATCCCAACAGGACAGTCCAGGCCACAGATGCACAAAGCTTCAAGCAGACATAATTCTAGGGGCAGCTGAGGATGCTGTTGGCAAAGGGCTACGTTTTCCCATTGGATCCGTGGCACGAATCTCCGATAAACAGCTTAAGGGGGAACCGCAGCACGTATAAATGTGCCCACTGAAGTGCAACGTCTGCTGGTAGTTTTCAGAAATACCTGTCACCACTTCAGTACCCCCACTAGGATGAATGGTCTCAATGGAAGCGGCCATCATGCTGGTAACTCCTAGCAAGAGCTACATGCTGATGACATGGAGTAAGATGCAGAGACCACAACTCTCACTGGAATACATAAGGAATCAGGGCCTTCCACCGCTGTCATGAGACTTTTTTTCTTTAGAGTGCTTAATTTCACTTTGTTTAAACCTCAGTTAGAATGAACTTTAAAAGTAGTGTTTGCTCTATAGGAACTCTAAAAGGCTCCCATTTCTCATGTATTCATGTGGCCAGATGCATTCTCTGATTCCAATCCTAGTGTACGTCATCAGACTGCTAAAAAGGATGGGTGAATAGATTTTTGTGCCTGGATTGGTTTATGTAGTGAGGTGTTTACTTGCGGCATATTATTTAGCCACTAGACGTCTCCAAGTGCTGCATAAGGTTCCACAGAGGGTGTCTCCCATGGTAAACAAGGGAGACAAAGCTGGAATGCAAGCTGTGTGAAATCCTGTTTGCTGCTGTAGTTATTTTCTTTGATAAATGCACACTATTTAAGAAGATCTATAATGCCATATATCCATGTATATACATGGCATCATAGAGACTATTAAGACAACAAGGTCCCAGGTTCCAGGAGCTCATGCTGTAATTTAGAGAAATGGTGCAACAAAATATTTACAAGGGGCTGTGGTGGGTATGGTTTTCTCTGCATTGTCTAACTAGGGACCAATCCAGTAACCATGTAAGCAGTCCTTGCCCATGCAAATGGCCCCACTGAAATGGGAGCCTGGAGAAGTGAAGGAATTGCTTATGTGCTTAAGCATTACACAGGTGAGTTGAGGGTTGCAAGATTAGGCTTACAATGGTTATGTATTTGTGGCAAGGACCTTATCTACTTGTGTGGCTGTACAATGCCATAATACCACATCCATAACTCTGCTGAGATAATAAATAACCACAACAATAAAGCAATGAAGAAACAATAAAATTCTCAATTACTGCCTGTTACCCACAAAGCCTGAGAGTCAATGAAGCTGTTATAAAATACAAATAAGTCCAGGATACACACCTTAACGCGCTTAAAACCATCTTCACCAAACAAGGACGCTCCACCAGAGAAGTAGATCACATCGTGGAACGGGCCACCCAAAGACCCTGAGAGAACCTGCTTTGATACAGAAAAAAACCCACCCACTGACTGCACACCACTAGCTGTCACCTACCACCCCACGCTAGAACCCATAGCAGGTATCATCAGATAATTACAAGCCACACTCAGTGGACACCTGTTAGAACCTGCAGGGCTAGAACTGGGAACTATGGGGGGATCTGAGCCACTGATAGCACTGCATCAGTGCAGGCTGGGCTCCCCTGAGAGGACCCTGTGAGACTGAGTGGGGCAGGACATACCTCCCTGCAGTACCAGAGTGGCGGCCCCCTCTCCGCCCCCGCTTGGTATTCAGCTGTGACGCTCTGGGTACCTTTCCCAGATCTGAAGAAGAGCTCTGTGGAGCTTGAAAACTCGTCTCTCTCACCAACAGAAGCTGGTCCAGTAAACAATATCACCTCCCCCACCTTGTCTCTCTCATAAAATAAAACTATTTTTTTTTTAAATTGGTTGCTTTAGTTGTGCTGATTTTGAAGCATGTTGTTAATTTAAAAGGCTTCTGTTTCCTGTTTGCATTTCAAAATTAGATTGCTCTGTAGGTTTGTTTTATGCAGATCTTTTCTGATGCAGGGTACATACGCATTTTCAAAAACGAATTGAACCCTTTGGAAGTACAAAGTGACAAAGAGCAGGCGCCAGCAGCAGTGCTGACATTGCAGCCTCAGAAATTTTCACTTCATCAGTTTCGGCTAAGGAAAAAAAGAAACCCATAAAACTGCGCTGGATTAAACTAGCTCCAGCAGCTGAACCTCACCATCCATAATGAAAAGACACCACTGAGGCCGTACTGCTCTTTCAGTTGTCTTAGGAGGAAGATACATCAGAAATAGGACAAGCAGTACAAGAAATATATCCGCAGCCACCTCTCCTTACTCTTGTACCAAATTAGCTCCTAGCTTGATTATGGCTAAGTAAATGTCTGAGAAAGCAAATACAGGCCAGGCACCTCTATTTTTTTGTTTACGTTTGACATGGAAAATAGAGGTGCATGGTATTTCCCCCCTGGTGTCTCTGTTGATCGACTAAGGAACCAAAACATATCCGACAGAAAAAGATTTCAGATGCACAAGAGCAGTCCGTGATGACAAGCCAGTGGAGCGAAAGGGGATGCGCCATCTCACTTGCCACGGAAGTCACTGTAACACAGCAGCCAGCTTGCTAAAATCCAGTGTGCCGGGTTTTTTTTTTGAAATGTGCTTCCTCTTTTATGCTAACTGGTTAGATCTCTAGGGGCGCGTGTATAGGATGCTCTGGGGATGCCACAGGACACTCCATTTGCTGCTGAGCTCTGAAAAGCATCAGTCATAGAAATTAGAGACAGAGAAGACCCATTAGCTCATTTCATCCACTCCCCGGGGCTCGGGAAAGATAGCTCCCTGTGGTTTGTGCTCCAGCTGTTCCCTGTAGCCAGAACTTTCCACCAGAGGTCAGGTTGGCTTTATGGCATGAGTCACAAGTTGCTTTCTTCTTGGCAAATGGAGACGTAGCATTCCCAGTAGCAAGAGTGGAAGATGTGCCATGGAAGTGGTGTTCCTTCCTTCTCCTGCACCCCGGGGGCGAGAGCCACTGAAGTAAGATCTCTCTGCCCAGAGAAGCAGAGAGGTCTGTCATCCAAAGACACTCACGGGTAGCTCTCCTCAGGCTCATGGAACAAGCTTCCCCCCCCACATGACAAGTCTATTAAATTTCTTGAGGAGCAAACACCACTGATTCCCTGCCTCGCTGGAGCAGAGCTAAAGCCCCTGATCTTCTTTGTCATGGTTTGTTGCATCCGACGCCTCATGATGTGTGCTTCTGCCCAAGAGTTCGTGGCCCTGCATTGCTTCCTTTCTGAGCTGTGCGTAGTGTTTTTCACCAGTGCCCAAGTATTTATTCCTGTGCCTGTCTGTTTCATCCTCTTGACATTTTCTCTAATGCTCCTCTGGAAGGGTCAGCTAGGTAAGATGGTTCTTGTGTTTGGGAAGCAATAATGTATCCTTCAAGCTTTAATACATCAGGTACTTCAGGAGGGTTTTGCAGGAAAATGAAGGTTAACAGCGGGTCTCCAAGGAGACACATAACAGAATATCATTGAAATAGAAGTCGATAAACTGACTTGGACAATGCAGAAAACTGGCACCGGGATGGGAATACACTTCTGCTCAGATGGCCAGGTCCTGTTACTCACATACAGGCCTTGAGGCTGATAATGACCAGGAGGTTTTTAATCCCTGAGGCAGGAAACGAGCGAGCCAGCGTTGTGCAGACAACGTGATCAAAGAGCAAAGATGTACTTAGTGTCACTTTGAGGCTCCCGCAGTCACACTCACTGATGCAGTTCAGACGGAAGCACTAAGCCCTCTCATTGCTGGGCTGAAGGATTACAGAACTGCAGGCAGCCTGAAGCAAAGAGCTAGGCTAGGGGTGCTGCAGGGAGGCACACGGTCCACTATGGTAGTGCACAAGTCACACCGTTAAAGGCTGTGGGGCTGTGATCAGGCCACTGAGCACCAAGACTGAGGCCAGGTCCACACTACACACATTGATATAACTACATCGCCCAGGGGTATGAAAAATCCACACCCTTGGGTGACGCAGTTATACCGACTTTAAATCCCACCACCACCACCCGTGCAGCCATTAACACCTTCCAGCATTACAGTACTTTCTCACAATCCCTTGTGAGTCCTTTATCACTGCTATTTCACGATGAGGCGGCCTGTTCCCTACATGGCTCTTATGTTGTGTTTATTCTCTCTCTTTCCTGGAAGAACAAATTATAACCTTTGATCAGAGAACACCCTGAGCATCTATTTCTTTGCTGTTACCTGTGGGCTTCCCAAGAGAGAACTGCGACGGCATGATACTTGAAGAACACAAGGAAGTACAGCACTTACATGAGGAGACTGGGGGAGGATGGGGTAAGTGGACATGCTGGTTCCTGGAGAAGCACAGCCACATTGTGAACAGTTTATGTAGTGGTTAGTCTTCAGCATCATACTGAACATTAGTAAACTTGTGTGGCTGCAGTGACGGTCTACACCCAGGCCATAAGCCACACTCACCGGGATGTAAGAGAGGAATCATTCCACTGAGCACAGTAGAGCTGCACTAGTTTTGTACCAGGAGAAGTGGCAGGAGAATCAGCCCATGGGTTTTAGAAACCAACTGACAGCAGCGCTATGGCTCCCATCCACCTCGGCGGGACAGTAGCAGAGACTTACCCACTCTGGCTTCACAACAGTTCATTGCCTCAGTTTCTCTCCCAGCTGGAAAATTACCATTGGCTCCCAGCGTGATGGAATCACTGAAGTGACTTAGCCCCCGTAGGAGCCAGTCAGTCCCTTCATGCCCCCGTGGTGCAGTCACAAGGTGGCAGCATAGAGGGAGGGTTATCATATTTCAGGTTCCCCAAAAGAGGAAACTGCTGGGGGGAGACAGCTGGGGAAGCTGGAGGGGGTTCCTGCGGTGGGGGTCCTCAGTGGAGGTGGGGGCAGTGTCGCTCCCTGTCACGGTGGCAAGGCGTCTGGTGCAAGCCCAGGATGCAATGACAGCTGTCAGTCAGCGCCTCCCTGCCCGATACCCACCCAGGGCTGGGATCTGACAGCTGTGGCTTGCAGGGGAATGGACCAATCAATGCAGGGGAGGGACCAGTCGGGAAGTGGACCAATCAGGGTAAAGTCTGCTCTGCAAAAATCCCGGATATTTCCTGTTATTTGAAAAATCCTCCCGGATGGAGGAGGGAGGCTCAAAAAAGAGGCTGTGTCAGGAGCCCGGACATTTGGTCACCTTACATAGACAGAGTGGGACCCCTATACTCATTGGCCCAGATCCTCCAAGGTGTTTCGGTGCCTAACTCCCATTGACTTCAATAGGGATCAGGTGCCTCCATACCTCTGAGGAGTGGGACATGACCTGGGACCTGCCCATGGGGCTGAGCCCTAAGCCCCTTATAGGGATAGCCAGCCTGTGGCAGGCTGGAAGGGAACCTGGGAAGAGCACCTCCACTGCATGCTCCTCCTCCCTCCCTCCATGGGGAGAAGACAGTGAGATGGGGCAGGGGAGAGCAGCCCCTTGGGGCCCCGCCAGTCTCCAGGCAGATACCTGCCTGGGGCATTGATTCTTCCTTTACACCCGCAGCTCCCCGGGGGAGGGGGCTGCTAGTGGAAGCCCATCTCCATGCTAAAGGGATGAGGAGGGGAGACAGAACCCCCACCCCAGAGCTAAGACTTCCTTTTCTCTCGGCTCTCCTCCCTCAAACCTCTGTCCCCTGCGAGGAGCATGAACCAGGCACCCTGGGAGGTTCCTTGCAGACTTTCCTGGTCCGCCGTCCCCTTGCCACGGAGCTTGCTGGTCTGGCTCAGTGCGGTTTGGGGCACAGAGAGGGCAGGTGGGCGAAGCACTGAGCTGCCACTGGCTCCTGTGCAACCACGGGCAAGTCATTGGGACGCAGATTTCTGAAGGTGTTTCGGTGCAGCTCTGCTCCACGGTGCAAGGCCTGAGTGAATCGGGGGCTGAATCCCACTGACTCTCACCAAGACCTTGGCTCCTAAGTCACTTCTGAAAATGGGACTTGGCTGTCTAAATCACATGGGCCTTGTCTTGCTGAGGGGCACAGCGCCTGAATACCATGACAAACATGGTGCTCCCTGAGCCTCAGCTCCCCATCGGGACAGCCGGGATAGCAGCACTGCCCTGCCTCGGGGGGGTTGGAAGGATAAATCCAGGAATGGCTGTGAGATGCTCAGATGCTACCATGATGCAGGCCGTAGAAACGAGGCAGGTAGGCCCAGATCCTCAAAGGTATTTAGACACCCGTAGAGTTTGATTTCCGATCACTAGAACACACCTATCCCCACAGTTGGCAAGTCAGAGCATTAAGGAACCACACAAGCATGAGCTGCCTTATTTATATGTCTCTCTCGGGTACAAAAAAAAATGAAACCAAACAACCTTCCTCCTTCCCCTCTATACCTGTGCATTGACATTCTAAGAGCCCAGAGAATCACACTGTCCAGTCCCTCAACCAGTCCGTCCGCACATTGGTGTTGCCTCCACATGTTCTGGTCTATAACCCTTGTGGGACAGGGAATCTCTGTCTTGTAAAACCCCAAACTCATCTGATTAGGGCTTCTGATTTTTTATTTTAACCCATAAACACCATTAAAACAACCCCAATACAAAAGTGTGAAATCAGCCTGTATCCAATAAACCCTGGAAAACCATTGGAAATGGTTACTTGTATCTAAAGGCTCATCTACATGGAGCAGTAATGTGGCTATGGGGATGTGATTCTAAAACACACTAGCATGTTCCTCATTAATTGGTCCATGTAGACCCTGCTGGTGTGCACTAAAGGTTCCCTGGTGAGCTTACGATAGCCCTGTTTGAAACATTACTACCCTAACGTGCCCTGGGGAACATTACAAAGAGATTGCTCGTTACAGTATATACAAAGAGAGAACCTCCAAATCCCTGATTTTTGGACATCTACTTAGAACTCACAAATTTGCTAAAAATAATCCCCCCAAAATGAAATTAAAAACCCTGAAAAACAGAAGCCCTATCTGTGATGCTGTCAGTAATCCATAGTAACAGCGGGTAGTCTAGGGAGTCTGGGGCCACATCTAAACAACACCGTTGCGAGCTCCAGCCCTGAATTCAGCAGGAGGTGAAATAAATCTTTCCAAAATGCTACCGTCGCAGAGTCAGTGGACTAGCTAGGGATGGCAAAGACCGTGCAGTCCACCTCCCAGTGACACAGCTGTCTCCCTTGTGGTGTTTGTTGTGTGGCTCCTGCATGTCCTGGAGGTACATCTGCTGTTGCACTGTCCGTATCAGCACCAAGCCACTTCAGTAACTTGTCTCTCCTTATGTTAACAGGTTTCCTTCCATGCCCGGCCGTACAAAGCTCTCTAATGTGAGTACTCAGCAGCCGGCTTCTGCTGTCTGTGGTCTGGACTTTGACTATCATCAAAGAGATCTGCCAGCTCCCGCATCTCCCCACAAAGGCCAATGTGTTAGACTGTCCATGTAAATTTGCTATGACATACATCAGTGTTGATGAGAGACAGGAACACTGCCGGGTGATTTTGAGCCGCCAGAATAATCAGCTGTATGCACAACATGGCCTAAAGGATTTTTCAATTAGCAGCATGCATCCACTGAAGAAATTAGAAACTCAGATTCTTGGTGGGGACTTCAACCCTTTAGACTCATGTCACATGGGCAAGACGACCTCGGCCGGTGCCACGGAAACCCGGCTGTATCGGAGCGTGGAGAATCTACACTGGGCGACAGTTGCAGACTCCAGTCTATATTCTCAATGCAGGAGCATGGACAGTGAGTTCCTTTTCCACTATAAAGGTGCCAGTTACTGGCCTGTAGGCTCTGCACAGAGAACCCCAACACAGACCCCAGCAGACGCTTGCGGGCACCTTCCCCTCCATTGTGAGCGAACGTCAACGTCTGTGCAAAACGTACCCCTTCCTCCTTTCGCCAAAGTGCCTCAGTGGCTTTTCCCTGCCACGGATGAGCGAACCCTACATGGAGATGCCAAAAAAGAGCTGAAGGAGAAGCTGAGGATTCACAGCGCCAAGGCGGCAGAACCCTGCAAGCCCGTGCGTCCCCAAGCCCCTTTGGTCGACCTGGCGGCAAGGGAGTTCTCAGAATGCCGGACATGCCAGCAGTACAAAAACAGGTGCACTGTAAACTGTTGTACAGTGTTTGTGGAACATGCTTCCCTCAGTCATGGCCCCGCAGCAGCGCCCGGGAGACAGGGGCCGTGTTTTGCACGCAGGATAACCAGTCCAGAAGACATCAAGCAGGAAGCTCGGAGAAGGTTGCAGCTGAGAAGACAGAACAGCTCTCCCAGCCTGACCCTCCATCATGCCAGGGAAAGCCGAGAGATCACCAAATCCAGAACCACTGGATCCCTTAAGGGATGTGATATGGAGACTGACTTCAAAGGGACATTAGAGCTGAGCAGGAAAGGACACGGTAAAGGCAGGCTGTACATCCCTACCTTTGAGGAGTTCAAGAGAATGAGAAGCAAGGAGACATGTTCATCTGCCAGCACCAGTGAGCCAGCAAAACACCTGAGTGAGGGGTCTCCGGCGAGCCAGACTCTGGAAAGGGAAAGCAATAAAAACGCCTGCTCAGCTGCTCCACGAGAAGCCCTGGAAGCCAAACTCGCCAGCAACTCCACAGCAACAGCGGACGACTACGACGATGTGTTTCATGAAAGCCACATCGCTGTCAGCTCTGCCCATGATCAAGACATTCCAGCCACGTGGGACAGCTTCAGTTTGCTCAGCACAGCTGGGGCTAACCAGTGTCTGCTGATGGACAGCACCTACCAGCTGTCAAGTGCAGATAGCTCCCCGGTCCCGATTTGCTCTAGCCCAATTCCAAGATCACCTTTCCAGGCACTAACAATTCATAGGGATGGGGAGCAGGTCTGCAGTGATGAGCAGCAGGGATTAGACGCAAGACAACTGAGTGGAGTCCTGCACTTTGCTGGGCAGGCACTGGCTTCTGAAGCCCATTCTTCTTGCTGTCCATCGCTGCTGTTAGAAGCCACAGACCTATCCAGTTATGGAGCTAAACTACAAAAAATGAAGGATGAATTCATAGGCTCAGCATTGGATCTGATAAAGAAAAGGTAACATACTTTATTGGGACACTGAACGCAGTCCCGGTGTGAGGGGTCTGCATCTTTCTCCCAATGCGTAGGGGTAACTCCCATTGACATCAGTCCTCTGCAGTTACACAGAGCCTTGCATCTTAGGATCTCAGAGTTACAAAACCTAAGATCAATGGAAATGATTATTTATTAGTTGTATCACCCCAGCACCTAGGAAACCTACTCAGGGACCAGGACCCCCATGTTTCCACTATTTTTGTAATCCTAATGGAAGTGCGTGTTTGACACAAACATTCCCCTTTAGTGTTTGCACCCCAAACATTGCACTGTCCTGCTAGCACATGGGAACCTGGAGAGGAAATTGACTAGAAACTGATCATAAACAAAACATTTTAAGGGACTAGTCTATTTTCATTCTCCAAACTGACTGAATGACCTACAGAAAGCACAAACAACACCAAGAATGAATAGTAGATTGGAATTTTAAAAATATAAGGTGTTAACAAAACAAAAAGGACCCTCAAAATCTGAGTTTTAAAGTGACATGGATTCTTTTACTGGGATTTCTCCTGGGGAACCCACCTACCCTAATATTACCAAGTAATAGTAGTAGTGAATGGGAAAGACTGTTGCTTAATCTGGATAGTGTTAAAAATATTTCCCTTTGGCTGGAATCAAAGAGTGTTATTTAACTCCAATTTACAGAAACTCCCGAGTTCCTTATGATTTCCACCCAGCATTATAATCTGGCCTAAGGTTTGTTTCTAATTCAGCCCAAATTTCGCTCCAGAGGCTTGGGACTTTTTGGAGGAACCTCTCTGGAGTTTCGGGCTTTTAACAAAACCCAAACTCACCACTTTTACTCCATCAGCACATCTGATGATACAACAGATTTACTTGGGACGTGCTCCTGCTTTCGTTGAAGAGAGAGAGGCCCAGAAGGTATTTAGGCTCCTAATTTCCATTGAAATCAAAGTAGGAGCCTAAATAGCATTGTGGATTGTGGCTGCCCTCCACTCCAACGGGAGCAGGAGTGGGCCTTTGCTAAAGCTGTGCTGATGGTCACATTGGGAAACTGTGTCTCCTGGCTTGGTTAAGTGCCCACAGTTACAATTCTACCAAGTAATTTTGTCTTGTATCATTAATTCCCTCCCTGGTAACCTACCATTATTTACTTTAGACTCGTGTACGTGGTTTAATATTTTAATACTGAACATTTATTTGATTTTGTGACTTTGGAATGATGGAAACCTCTAGTCATTTAATCCCTTTGGCTCACATGAGAGATCCTGCTGGGAGGAGACACACTGATCTATCAGTGGAAATCCTACCTGGACTTTTAAATATAAATTGCACTTTCTGAACTATCTAAAAGCTGTGGGGTCAGTGTCCAGGACAAGGACACATAAGGAGCTGGGGACAGTTATACTGTTCATCTATGAAATTCGGGAGAATGGGGAGGAAATGAGAACATCTATTTAAAGAAATAGTAACTGCATGGACAGGCAAGGGCTTGTGGGGCAAGTGCTGCTAAGGGAGATGGTTAAGGAGAAAGCCACCCCAAAAAGAAAGGTTTTCTAGATGACCTAAGGATGGTAGATGAAAGAGCCATTGTCAAGGGCAAAGAAAACCAAAGACCAACAAGATTAGCGGAAGTGTAAAAAGATGAAGAGCAGACAGAAAAGCCCATCCAGCTAGAAAAAAAGATGGAGGGACATGGATGGAGCTAGTACAGACCACCCCCATGATGGGAAGGTGAATGAAGACGACTCCGGGATCAAGAAAAGGATGGAAAGGACTGAGATCTGCTGAGGAGGAGGATACAACAATGATGGTATTGAAGAGAACCGAAGGAAGGCACTGCACACAGATGCAGTCATGGCTGTAGAGGACCAGCTGGGGGGGACTGGAGCATCTGTTTCTAGAAGATTCAGGCAGAAGAGATGGCTCCATCGGTTTAGAGGAAGGCAGCACACTCACAGGGAATATGCGTAGTTTCCTGCCTGCCTTAAAGCTTGTAACAAAAATCAGCCGGCCACAACACATCAAACAATAAATATCCCAAGAGATTTTACCCTGCAGGTAGAGGAGCGCCAGAGACTCCATTAGGTCCACGAGGGTCTTTGCTACTGCTATCAATTTTATGTGAAAGATATTCAGATACTATGGTGATGGATGGCAGGATAAAACCAGATCACTGACTGACAGACAGACATCACTGCCGCAGCTTTGTTCGGCCCTACTTTATTTCTTCCCAGCTGAATTCTCTTGTGCTCTGGCCTGCAACTGAGTGTGGGAACATCAAATCCCAAAGCACCCCAGGCCAGCATGGGGGGGACTCCAGTCTCTAGGATGCACAACAGCTCAGCCTGGACGTGTCACACTGGGGTCCAGAACAGCGGCAGCTGGGTCCTAAGCTTGGCAATATAGCAGAAAGTGGGTGGGACTGAGGAAGGGGCTCACAACATGGTGTCAAGTGTGGCACATACTGGAACCACCACAGTGTTACCTACCATCCACTGGTGGGCCAGGACTAACCGAGAGCACAGCTGGTCTTGGAGAATACAGTGAACACCTGAATGCAGGAGCAGTACAGCTAGCATATGGCTAGAGGAAGGAAAGTCAGATGGGGTCACTGTAAATGGGAAGATGCGATGGAGGAAGCTGAGAGGGAAGATAAATAACCCAGAAGATGCAAAAGGGAATGAAGTTCTGAGGCCTGGCGAAGAGAAAGTAAGTTAAGGGGTGTGAGACAGCAGGGCCAGAGGGCAGCAGGAAGGTTTTCGAAAGGAGATATATAAGTCCCAGAATGGCTTGGCTGTGTTCCCTGCAGACTGAGCAGGGATCACTACAAGTTAATTAGAAGCATCTGAGGCCAATTAAGGCCCAGCTAGAGTCCTGATCAAAACCACTGCTCCAGCCAGAGGGAGGAAGCTAAGGAGAGCTGGCAGTAGCATGGGAGGAGTGTTGTGGTCAGGCAGAGGAACCAGACCAGAGCCACAAGAAAGGTACAAGAGAACAGAGGGGGAAATAGCCCAGGGGAAAGAAGTGCAGCTGCAAGCAATGTCAGCAGTGCATAGCTGCTATTCATAGGGCCCCTGGGCTGGGGCCCAGAGTAGAGGGTGGGCCCAGGTCCTCCCCCCCGAGTGTGCACTACAGAGGCACTGACTGCCCAGAGACAGGGGCACCAGGTGGTGCCCCGACCCACCGCACGCGAGCAAAGCGTGAGACTCACCACAGCAGAGCGGGCAATTTGCCACAGGGGATAGCAGAGATCTTGGAGTCCTGGAAAGAGGGCGTTTAGAAGAGGAAACTAAGATCGCTCAGGACCTGGGTGAGAGCTCGAAGGGTGGAGGTAATGCTGGAATAACTGAAAGCACATTCACTGAACGGCAGCGTGAAGGTCAGCGGAGTTGGTGTTCCACGGGCAAGGAGACATTGCAACAGATTCCATGGTCTCTGGCCACGGCTAGGTTAGAGCGAAGAGAGACTGAATGAGGCAGGTGTGTGAGGAAGCCAGGTTCTTAGATTCTGTGAGGAAGGCCTGGTGGAAGAGGAAGGGAGGACACAGGGGAAGTGGTGGCAGGGCAGCTCTGTAACAACGCACAGCGACACTGCACAGCAAATGAGACCAAGAAGTGGAGAGCGCTGTTTGGAGTTGAGATTCCAGGGGGGGCATCTTTTAAGGAGGCGGTCTGAATTAAGAGCAGGATCAGATGACAGTATCCCACCAGGCTGATCCTGAAGAGTACAAGAGTTATCCCTTTATGGCGCTCACAGGAACAAGCGTTAGACAAAAATAGGATATCGTGGTTCCTTTTAGCGGATTTGAAGACAAAACAGTGGTGCCAGGCTGCACTAGTTATGGGGTCAATTACATCATCCATCTCCTTCCCAGCCAGAGCCTTCTTTCAAACAAGAATTGCTTTTGAGATGAAAAAAAGAGGATGTCTGTCTAAGCCAAGGAAACATCACAAGGGTCAATTTTAAAAAGTCAAGAGGCCAGGCCCTGGGGTGCTACTGTACAGGTACAGGGAGTGCTGTACAGATGTGTGTGCAGGGGGGGGGGTGCAAAAGTGCCTTCCCCTTTGCATTCCCCTAATCCTGCTGCAGCTGTGTGCAAAGCTGGCTCCCCTTGCACAGGTTAGACCAGACTGAGAACCTGAGCTGGAACAGCCCCCAAGGGGCCAAAACCTCAGCCAAGGAGGCATCCCTGCCACCTCCCTTTTTCCTTGCTGTGCTGGCAGCAGAGGGGGAGGGAATGGCATGAGATCAGCTCTCTGCGTCAGCTCTATGCTACTGAAGGATCATCTTTGCACAGGAAGAGCCTTCTTGGGCTGGTTAAACCAGCCAGGTGACATCAGTGGCGCAGGGCAAAACAGTCACAGTGGGGAAATCAGCATTAACTCCTGCACACTGCACAGCCAGTCTATGTTGTGGTATAGATCTAACCACAAAGCCACTAATATATTTAGCGAGCAAAGCAGGTCCAAAGACAGCTCCATTCATGCAGCATGGACACTGCTGTAGGAATCTGAGTTGTTGCCTTTCTTACCTGTAACTGACCAACCCTAATGCAGGTTAGGTCTGAATGGTCTAAACAGAGGATGAGGAACTGGATAAGAAGTCAGGAGACCTGGCTTCTATTCCTGGCTCTGCCAGTGGCCTCCTGGGTGGCCTTCAGCAAGTCACGTCACCATCCTGGGCATCAGTTGCCTCTCCAACTCTTTGTCTATTTAGATTTGGGCAGGGATGGTTTCTTACTTCACGTTTGTGCGGTTCCTAGCACAGTGGGTCCCTGATCTCAGTAGGGGATTCTAGACAGCAGTCTTAATTTTATTATTCCCATTCTGTGGAGAAGTCAATAGAGGGCATAAAGAGTGACGTGGCATAATAAGATCTCTAATTAATTGTGCAAATCCTCTGCTCCCAACTGGGATCTGGAAGCATAGAAGGTGTGTGAAAATGAAAATATTCATTTGAAAAGTTAACCACCTTTTTCAGGCCGAATAACAGATTCATTTTGTGTTTGGGATGAAAATTTGAGTCTGTTCTCACTTTATCTGACCCAGATTCAGTTTTGGGTCTGTGCTATCTGTCGCTGAGCCAGTTCACCCATCCCTAGTTATTAAGAAAGTGTCTTTCTACTTAGCTATGTGACAGTACTGGCAGCTGCAGTTCAGCAGCTGTCAGGCGTCGCAGGAGTAAAGAGCTCTGTAAAGAAGATGTCAGTATAATAGTAATAATAATAATAATCACAAATGCTGATTCTATTCCACAGACTCTGTGTCTCTCTGGTCAATTACACGTAGGTCATCTATGTACAGTCCTAACAGCCCTTCTCTTTTAAAGAAATTTTAACCAAGGGAAATTAAACTGCATCTTAACAGAGTGCCTTGCGATATAAATCCAAAGCAGAAGACAAGTCAATATCCTCATGAGAGCTCCCCCTTATTCTTCACCCATTGATTGGCTAATCTATCAATATTCCTCCAAATCCTGTTCACATCTTCCCTGGATATAACTTGTTTTATTAGAGACACTGGCCATTTGAATTGAGTATGCTTTTTTAAAATGAGTTCAAAGCAGTGCCAACCACTGTGACATCCCTTTTGGCCAGTTTTTATGGTTTTATAACCACTTTTTCCTATTTTAAAAGCCCTTGTTGCTGAGTGATTCCCACAAAAAAAGGAGGAACTGGTTACAATGAAACTGATCATTCCCAAAGTGTTGTGACAGGCACAGAATGAAAACAGTGGACTACAGGGATTCTTTAAATGCTATCAAAAGGCCTGATCAAAAGTCCATTGCAATCAGTGGAACTCTTTCCAATGACTTCCAGGGGCTTTGGATCAGGCCCATATTAAACAAGCTGAAAAAATAAGAGTAAAATATTTCCCTCTAATCTGTTTAGTTTATAGCCATTTTAGAGGTTGCTTGTCCCAATAAAAGGTAACATTTTTCAGATCCAGACTATGATTTCTTTGTTGACATTGTCCATTTGAGTAACAGCAAGAATGTAGCTGGCCTATTTAAAAAAATGGTTTTTTGGTCTGCATTGGGGTACCTCGTATTTTATAAGCAAAAAATGTACCATGAGCATGTGAGACTTGCATTTACACTGCTGTAACTGAGATAACCAGATCTGAGTTGATTTTAGATTTCTTAAACCGCACGCAAGTGTATTATTAAAACAAGAAAAGTAGTGAAGCCTTCACGTCTGGATCCTACTCTGAACTTTCTCTGGATGGGTGGGTGCTCAGACCTCGGGATCCTGCCCAAACCCATCTCTATCAAGAATTTCAGGTTACCTCCTAATGATGCTGCACCTCTTTGCACGTCTATGACGTTAACTAGATTCTGCTCCTTCCCTTGAAGCTGCAGTGCTGAGACCGCTGAGTCCCCATGCAAGGGATCATGTGACCCTACGAAAGCTGATCTTGCTTCTCTGGAGGACAGTGATCAATCTACAGGAATTTCCATGGCAACACAGACCTGGAGGAACAAGCCAAATAATGAGGCACCTAGTGACACTCAACCTGCAGGAAGCGTAAGGAAAAATTCCCATTTCACCCCAGGCAGGTGGCTTTTGCCAGACGCTAGCCACCCTTAGTGTTTAATCAGTTACCGTGTTCAGAAACTCAGGGTGATATGAATGAGGCTGGTTTTTGACCCCAGGAATGGATGTAGAAAGGAAATATGTGAATCAATTCCGTTTTGTTAAATGAAGTTTTTCTGTTGCATTACTTTTAATTCAATGGGTTTTTTCCTGGAAAGTTTTAAAGTAATAGGAGCTAGTTCTTGCTTGCCCCTCCACAGGCCATCCCTGGATCGCTGGAATTGGAGCACCATTTGGGGGGGGGGGGGGGTGTAACCTCCAAAATAACCCCCAAGCTCCCAAGGACTTCATTCCACCCACACCTACCCCGTGTAGACACTCTTTGTGGAGCGTAACCAATTGATCGGATATTCGTGCTCATTTGAACTGTTAGTTTGAGTTTTAAAAATTTGGCTGAAGCAACACCATTGAACTGTTCAGTGACTGGTGATTCCAGTCCGTCGGATAATGGAAGAGACAATGGGCTCAGTCTTATGTCTGCTAATACTGTTATTGGGGTTACAGCAGTGTCTAGATCAGAGCCCCCTGGTGCTAGACACTGGACAAACCCAGAGGAAGAGAGAGCCTCTACCCTAGACAGCAGAAGAGGAAACAGAGGTGACGATCCCACAACAGAGCTGGTTTAGAACCCAGGTCACCTGACTCCCAGGCAGCTGCCCTGTCTCCTGGAGCAGTGGTCCATGGATCCCTAGGGGTCCATAGACTGTGTCTAAGGGGTCCACAAAAGGCGGTTGTTACCATAGAACAGTGGCTTTCAACCTGTGGCCCATGGACCCCTGGGAGTGCACAGACTGTATCTAAGATTTCCAAAGGGCTCCACACCTCCATTTGAAATGTTTTAGGGGTCCGCAGGTGAAAAAAGGTTGAAAACCCCTGCACTAGACCACATTGCCTCCCCCATTAGTGGGAGTTTTGCCATTGACTTCAGTGGCACATTGCACTTGGCAGCCTGCAGCCACTCTCGCTGCTTTCAGTTCTGACGAGAGCTTTTAAATACCTCCCCACCCTAACGCCACTTGCCTTTGTTGCAGAATTCCAACCCCAGCTGCCGCAGATCCAGCTCCGACATCGCCCAGGAGACGGCGGACTGTGCCAAGGCCCAGCGGGAGTGCCGTCTGCGGCCTCATTTCAGCGACCCGATGCCAACAGACGCTGTGAAGAGAAAACAGCTGGAGCTGAAGATCGCTGCAGCAGCCCGGCAATACGCGCAGAAGCGACGGCAGGAGAGAGACCCCGGTACATGCACGGCATGGACCGTCCTTGTCCTTCCTGGGTTTAATTGTAACAGGAGATTCTGCTCCCTGGACAGGGGGAGTTCAGAGTGGTGATGAGCCAGATCCTGATCTCACTTATACTGATGGAAATCTGGAGTGGGCTGTCGCTGGTATAACGGAATTCAGAATCTGGTCCAGGGGGTTGTATAAATGTAGCTTGATTGGTTACACTGGTACAAGTCTGGGCTGACCCCAGAGCGGTGGGAGGAGGCCCTAGCAGCCATGAGAACTGACATACCCATTTCTACACCGCCCCACAGGGTCCCCTCATGGAGGGGGCATGCTGGGACAGTTCCTACAGGGAGAGGGACATGGCCAGGCTTTCCTTTGCCCTGGCTAGTCCTGGATGCCCCAAAGGCCATGGGGGGCTGCGGGCAGCGGGCCTCAAGTGAGGGCAACCCCTACTCTGACCTCCAGAAGGGACCAGACTGGCTCCTGGCAGCCCCTGCATACGGGAGACACAAAGGTGGCAAAAGTCACTGTGTCCCCAGCTCCACGCTGTGCCGAGTCCAGCTCTGGCACAGGGATGGCTTGGCCCCACTGGATTCCAGATTTGCACTGGCGTGAGAAGAGAGTCAGTCCTTGTTCCCGAGGGATGCAACGCCTGGAACTGTCCTGCACTGAAGCGGGGAGCAGGGGCATGGATACAATGAGCTAACTGGCGTGTAGCTGCACGCTCTCCCGCCTGCCCGTTTATGGCATGGAACAGTGGTGGCTCTGCCTCTGCTTCCCTCCTAGACTTCTGCTGGTCCCTGCAGCCTCCAGCACTCTCCAGACTCAGGTGCCTCTCAGCCTTCCCCGGCGAGGCCCCGTAACAGTTCTGGGCACCCAAACGCCACAATAAAGAAACAAACTCTTCTCTCCCCGTTCCTTCCCTTGCGGAGGCCCTGACAGGCAGCAGCCATCCCCAGGGGCCGGCCCCAGCCATCCTACCCTCCTACAGCAAGAGCCCCAGGTCTGCTCCCCATCCCAGGCATGCACCAACTGAGTGGGGCTCCCCCTTTTTAGCCCCTCCCATGAAGCCTGACAACCGCTTCAGGTGTCACAAAGTGGGGTGGATTGTGCCCCCAGCAGCTCATTAACTCCTTCCTGTCTCCTGTGGGGTTTGTAAACCCCCGCACAAGTTTTCCGTGACTCATAACGGACAGAGGGGTTCCGGCATTCAAGGGGTCAGATGGCGGCTGGCTCCCTCTAGTTCTATGGTCTCAATAACTCATCCCCCATCACTGTTGGGTTTATTTTTTAACCATTCCAGATCACGGCCTTGAAACATCAATCACAGTGGCAGAAGGACTTACTATCTGCCTGGCACAAGGCACCATACTGAGAACTGCTGTCTGCAGATAAATGGTAGGGCGAGAGCACAAACCGTTGCACGTAACAGCACGAAGCGCAGCAGTGTCCGTGCTCCAGTTCCTAGCTCAAATCCATGGGGGACAGATGATTTTTTTAAAGGTCCATATTAAGGATCAGGTCTAACGGGGAGTGGCTGCATCGACGCCAGTGGATCTCTGTTGAGTTACACCCGCTGAGGATCTGGTCCTAAGTTGGTAAATTGCAGAGTCTGAAATCAGAGCTGACGTGCGCACAAGGCATGCGAGTGGTGCTTCTGGGCTGTGTGTTTTGAGAGTCCACTGACACGGGCCCCCACAGGGTGACTCAAGCCTCCGTAGCAGTGGGCTGGTGGAGGGTCTCTGCCTTGACTTCCCCTTCCAGCAGCAGAACTGGAGTGGGAGACAACGTACAGCCCTGTTTTCGCTTAGCCCTTTCCCTTAGGTTCCTAGCTCACAAGGTTGCCCCAGCTCAGTCTGCTGAGGGAGCTGTTCCCAGTCAGAAGTGCACGTCCTGAGCCATCTTCGTTTCTGTACTTTTGCTCAGGTCCAGTGGTGGCTAAAGCCAACCTCCACTACGGCTGCAGCTTGGACGAGAACAGCAAGACCCTGCGCGGCTCCCTGCGATCCAAGCACCGCTGGAGCAACGTCAGTAGCCTGAGCACAGACAGCGGCATCGTCGGCGTAAGCGATGAGAGGGATGAGGCCGACGCCGGTGGCACGACCAGAACCAGGTCGGCGGAGGTGGAGAGGGCAGACAGCGGCATTGGCCAAGCACTGGCCAGGAAGTGGAAAAACAGGGCTTCTGAGACGCTGACCTCCTTGCAGGCCTGGGAGGCTCACCGGCCCTGCACGGACTGCGGCGAGATTGACTTCCCAGTGAACACAGACACGCAAAACCAGAACAAGAGACGGGCCCACCTGTGTGAGAAGTGCCAGAAGCGCAGGATGGAGCGAAAGGAGTCGATCCTGGAGTTCGTCAACACAGAAGCCAGCTATGGTGAGGACCTGCGGATCATCAAGGAGGAGTTCTATCTCCCAATGCAGTCAGCTGGGCTGCTGACGCAGGAACAGCTGTTAGTGGTGTTCAGCAATATCCAGGAGCTGATTGACCTCAACGAAAATTTTCTGGAGTATCTCCAGGAGGAAATTGACCAGGCCTTTGATCAGGTACAGTCCCTCCCACACAGCTTCACTTTCTGCCTGTAGCAACAGTGGCTGGGTCAGTCTTGGTTAGGGCCACATCATTGTACTAATCGAGAGGCAGCATTGTTTAGTGGTTAGGGCTGGGGGACTGAGACTCTGGACTCATGGGTTCTGTTTCAAGTTCTCACAGTTCTAAGCCTTTTACTAGTCAGCACTCTGCCCAAAGCACGCTCTCTCTCTCTCTCTTAGATTTTCTAAGGATCATGCTACAAGTGCTCTTCTAGCGGCTTCTGTGGTGTTTTTCCTGCTTCTCTATCTCACGCACACAGCTCCATCAAAAGATACCGTGTCTCCTGCTTTTGCATTCATCCCCCAGTCAAACCCCTCCACTCACATAGCTTTGACTCCTGACCAGTGTTGCACGTGGCTTGTGGTTTGGGTGGTGGCTCTTATTTTTTCAGTTATCCTCTGTTCCATAAAGGAGGTTAATTGCTTCTTACGTTTGTCCTGAATGAAGGGCAGCTGATACACCAACCAGCATAGCATGCTATGGGACCTTGGGTGAGTCACTTGGGCCCAGAACCTCAAAGGTCAATGGGTGCCTAACTCCCACTGACCTCAATGGGACCTTTGAGGATCTAGTCCTTAGCCTTTACAGCTCAATTTCCCCTCTCTGTGACAGTGGGGACGCTCAGACCCATTCATAAAGCGCCTTGGGGTTCTTGAATTAAAAAGCGTAAAGGATTCTTTGGGTTACATTAGCTTGTGGTGCTCCTAGCTGGCTCGAACCACGCGACTTCGCCCCCGTTCTTTTGTGCGGCCAAGCCCTGTGGTCAGGTGGAACGCCCGGGAAGGCAGTGTAGTCTTGTCACTGAGTTCAGTGAGTGCAGATCAGGCTGGATTTAGGTCTGGTGGATTCAAGTGAAGTTCTGGGGGAAGGGGAGTCTGAGTTTTCTTGTCCTGGTACCTACTAGATTAGGGGTCCTCCCCAGCTGAAAGAAGTGGGGCCAGGTTTTCAAGCTCCCAGCACCCAACAGGGTAGGTTCAGCATCCAGTGAGCTGAGCGCCTTTGAAAATCTGGTCCACGCGATTTCTGCATGCAGACGCCAGTGGCTGTGGTATTTACTGCCCTCAGCACAAAGGGATGGCTTTGGGTAGGAAGTGCTACGCCCAGCAGGAAGGGTTACCAGGACTGGGCCCATGGTTTGGGATGACCCCCCCCCCACCTGGGCCCCCTCTGACTGCAGTGGCTACTGGGTTGTGCGTTTGCAGGGCGACGAGGATCTGATGACGGTGTGCATTGGTGAGATATTGCTGGAGTTCGTCAATATGCTGCCGGCCTTTCAGACCTACTGTCTTCAGCAATCCTCTTCGGTGAACATGCTCAATGCCCTGGAGAAGGAGAAAGAGCTTCTCAGGTAAGATGGGCCGAGTGTGTCTGTCATGGGCCACGGGGACCAGAGTGATTCAGAAGAGCACTAGCATTGGAGCCTAGAGACTGAAGCCACCTATGTGCGAAGGAGGCAGTTCAGGCTTCCCACTGTGCATCAGTCCTGTCCTGATGGGACCCCTTCTAGGAGGGAGAGGGTAATTCACCCTCCGTAGCCCATTCGGTCTTTGGTCTTTCTGCTTGGGCAGTCTGCCGGGGCACCGGTGGCGGTGGATTTTGTGATACCAACGCTTGGCCACTTGGAACTGGACTGAGACCCACCAGACTCATTTCATGCAGGTCGTCAAACAGTCCACAGCTGAGAACGCCTCTCGGTCACCGCTGACCTGAGCCAGATTTTCCACTGTAAGGATGGACGTCTCATTTGGGAGGCAGTGTGGCCTAGTGTGTAGAGCACGGGCATGGGACTCAGGAGCCCTGGGTTCTATTCCTAGGTCTGCCATTGGCCTGCTGGGTGACCTTGAGCAAGTCACTTCACTGCTTTGTGCCACAGTTTCCCTGTCTGTAAAATGGGGCTAATGGTACTGACCTCCTTTGCAGAGTGCTTTGAGATCTACTGATGAACAGCGCTGTATACGAGCTAAGTATTAGAGGATGCACGTATACCTAATCCTGCCTCAGCCGCGCAGCGTGATGGGCTATATGATCTCTTGTGACCCTTTCCAGCCCTACGTTTCTATGATTCTTGCCTGATGTAAATGGGTGTAGCTGTACTGAAGCCAGTGCAGCTAGGCCAGTCTACACCAGCTGAGGATCTGGCCCTAAACGCTTTAAAATCCCGTGGTGGAGAACCGTTATAAAGGCATGCGATCGTGTCTCAGGCTGTCTGCACGCCGTTCCGTAACGTGGCCCATTCCTCAGTCGCCGGTAACAAGCCTGAGCTTAGGAAGTGCGGAGCACCTGAGGCCTATGAAAGCCAGTGGGAATCACAGGCGTTCAGCTCCCCTCAGCCTCACACCTTTGTAATGTCCGACGGGCTAGGGGGCAGTCCAGAGCAGTAGTCAAGTGTGCGCGGGTGGTCGGGGCAGTCCACATCGGAGGCAGCCCGGGGCAATGGTCATAGTTCTCGCAGGGGTTCGTAGCTGGAAGATCCCGTGCAAGGGGCTGGATCGGTGGGTGGAGGAGGTGAGGCGGCAAAGCAGCAACTAGCAGGCAGTGCTCAATTGCTCAGACAGCTTCCTCTTCCTGTTGGGGCCTTTATATCGTCTAGGTACCCAATGAGAGTGCGGCCTGTCCATCCAATCAGGGGCCTGGCGCGTGCTGCTGTGGGCCTATAGGCCTTTAGCACTCAGGCTATTGGTCAGGACTGACGGGTTGCTATGGCGCAGTGGCTAAGGATGCTGCCTAAGGAGCTGGGTTCAATACCAGTGTCCCGACAGCCCTTCATTTGCATTTTGTTTGTCACTGTCTGCTGGCAGAATAACCCTGGGTTTATTCCCTTTTTACATCCCTGCAGAATATTCCTCAACGTTTCCCAGAACGACAACACGGTGCTTCGGCGCATGAATCTGAGATCCTTCCTGATGGCCCCCTTGCAGAGAGTCACCAAATACCCACTTCTACTCAGCAGGATTGTCAAAGCCACCATCGAGTACCACCCGGATCATGGCAGCCTGCGGGAAGCCAAGAGCCGCATTGAGTCCCACCTCGAGCACATCAACATGAAAACCAGGCAGGAGGGGAATTCGTGGACCCTGCGCTCCTTCCGCCAAGACAGCAAGAAGAACAGGGAAGTCATCAACATTGAGATGAGGGAAACCGCCATCAAAACTGTGGGCTGGCTACGGGAGGAGACACGCTTTGTGATGGAAGGGTCCCTGCAACTCGCCCAGCCGCCTGATGGCCAGTGGGTGAAGAAGGGCAGCAAGACCTTGAAATTTCAGAACATGCAGGTGCTGCTAATGGTCAGCATAAAGCGAGTGTCTGAGTCTAGCCTCGAGGCTACTGAGCCGGGACCCGTGAAAGATGCAGTCCTAGTGCTGATCAGGGACAAAAACAATGGGAAGTTCAGTTTGCTCAGGGAACCCCTGAGGCTGAGTAACTGTGTCGTCTCTGCAGACCCCGAGTGCAGTGATACTTTTGAACTCATGGAGGTCAGGCGGGAGGCGTTCGTGTTCCGGGACGGCGACAGGGCACGGACTCACCACTGGTTCAGGCAGATCAGGAGGTACTCGAGGGAGCTGGGCTCTTGGAAGAAGCGGCGGAACGCTCTGCCCAACATCATGATAAGCACATCCCATAACAGGTCTTGAAATCTAGGGAGCAGATCCTGCTGGAAAAGCCTGGGCTAAGCCAGTGAGACCAGCACTGAACCATCACTAGACTCAGTAGGTGGAATTCATCCCTGGTGTAACTCTATCGACAGCAATGGAGTTACAGGAACGAGTTTGGCCCAACTAGCATGATAATTTACTGGCCACATTGCAACCAGCTGTGATGGCCTCACCTTGGATTCCAGCAAGAAGGACTTACCTCCTATTTGTGACTCACTTACCTATTATTATTAGTAGGCTTCTTATGAGGAGCAGGTCTCTGGAAAGAAAATAATGAGCATAAGTTGTTAATACTGCACTGAGGGATAATGGTGTCAGGTGCTCGATATTACATGACTGTGATGAAGAGCTGATCTTGATCATGAGAGAGGTCACATATTTCATCAGTATTAAATAAAGCTAAGGTCAAAGCTAGGTACATGTCAGAACACTGGAAAATAACTCTACATCTGAAATATTTCAGAACTGTGGGTCTGTAAATAAGGGTCTGTTACCACTCCTAGTGAATTTTAAAGTTTGTGATTATTTAAAGATGTAATCTAGTGTATTTCAAAAGTTTAAAAAAGGAACAGTTTACATTGTACTGTAGTTTAACAACATAAAATGTTTTAATAATTATGTTTCAATGACCCTACATGGATGTTTTTGTTTATCTTTGGGTCCATTTGTTTTCTAGGTTTAGAATTTCATTGGTTGTAGATAGCATTTAGGTGAACAGGGAAACACACCCCAGTATTGTTTGTGCTCACTGAACAAAATTTAGAGATGAGTTCAAGTAGGTCTATAAGGAAATGTACTTGGTGTAACATACACCCTCTGGCCTCACTCAGCATGTTACACTAATCCTCACTAGACAATCTGAGATCAGTGTAGACTCTTACACTGGGGATGGGCTATTTTAGATGGATTCTGACTAATAGGGAGGAACTGATTGAGAATGTGAAGGTGGAAGGCAACCTTGGTGAAACTGACCACAAAATGACAGAGTTTATTAAAAAAATCAGTCTTCAGCAAACTCAGAAAATAGGTATGGTCCCATCGGAAGAAAATCTAAAGGAAAAAGTTTAGGAGAACTCGCAGTTTCTAAAAGAGACAATATTAAAGGCACAACTACAGTGTGGAAGAAAAATAGGAAGAATAGTAAGAGACCAACATGGCTCCATCAGGAACTCTTTAATAACCTGAAAATCAAAAAAGAATCATACAAAAAGTGGAAATGAGGACAAATTGCTAAGGATAAAGAATAGCGCAGTATGCAGGGACAAAATGAGAGAGCCTAAGGCATAAAATGAGTTCCATCTAGCAAGGGACATAAAAGGCAATAAGAAGTTCTATAAATACATAAGACGTAAGAGAAAGATGAAGATAAGTGAAGGTCTATTAATTAAAGGGGAAGGAGACCAAATAAAGGACGACACACAGAAAGAAGGCTGAAATGTTTAGCGTTTGTTTTGCTTCAGTCTTCAATAACAATGTTAATTGTAACCAGATGCTTAACACAACAAGGAAGAAGGATCTCAGAGTAGAATAAGGAAAAGAACAGGCTAAAGAATATTTAGCTAAGAATATATGTATTCAAGTTGGCAGGGCCTGATGAAATTCATCCTAGAGTATTAAGGAACTGAAGCAATCTCTGAACCATTAGAGATTATCTTTGAGAACTCATGGACAACAGATGAGACCTAAAGAAGAGCTGAAGAAGGACTGATGCAGAACAAACATAATACTTACCTTTTAAAAACGGGGGGAAAGAGGTTATGGTAAAATATAGACCAGTCAATCTAACCTGTGTATCCAGAAAGATATTGGACAGAGCATTAACCAATCAATTTGTTCAAACCTGGAGGATAATAGGGTAATAAGTAATTGCCAATATGGATTTGTCAAGAACAAATCTTGCCAAACCAAGCTAATTTCCTTCTTTGCCAGTGTTACTGACCTAACGGGTAGAGGGGAAACAGTAGACATGATATGTCTGGATTTCAGTAAGGCGTTTGACACTGTCCCACATGACATTCTCAAAAGCAAACTGGGGAAACATGGTCTAGATGAAATTACTATCAGGTGGGTGCTCAATTGTTTGATAACTGGTCTCACAGAATAATCATTAATGGTTTGCTGTCAGACTGGGAGGACATATCTAGCAGGATCCTGCAGCAGTCGGTCCTGGTACTAGTAAATATTTTCATTAATAACTTGGATAAGGGCGTAGAGTGTATGTTATAAAATGTGTGGATGACACCAAGTTGGGAGGGGTTGCAAGCACTTTGAACACAGCCAACAAGACATTTCTGTGAATCTATCCAAGAAGATCCAGGCCCAAGAAAATATACTTGTGTATTTATCCTTTGCTCAATTATGTAAACACATATGCAGATTAAGGTAGCCCTCAGGGTCCTGAGAAGTTGCAAGTGCTGCCTTCAGTCTTACACAGTCTGGTCACTGCTGAGCTAAATGATTCTGCAGAACCAGTGATTATCAAGCTCTTAGGATTTCTACTGCAGCTGCTGAAATATTTCTTTGCACCCTGACGATTGAGCCAGAGAGCAACAGCTGAAACATTTGTCTACAGGACAGTACCCTCTGTTGACCCACACAGTTTGCTTTGAGTTGCCTGTGCCCTCCAAGAATTGTTTTCATGGTTTGTTTTACTTGGGGGGGTGGGTGGATATGCTGACTCCTCCTCACACATTACAAACATATGCCCCAGGATAGGTGGACACATCTTCCATTTTCAGCGCTTCTTTTTCTCTTGTGGCCCCAGTGGAGCTCTGCTGGTGTCTACGATAGAGCAGCTACATTTTCACCGTTCTTTCATCGCCCTGAATATTAAGCTTTGCAGTTTCTTGTTTTAATGCTGTTATTACTTTCATACTGTTTTAAGAAACATACAACTGTATTGGCCAGCCCTCTAAAGACGAAATGATCCAGCGAACATATTCCATGTTGTAGCAACCAGAGTTGCTCTTTCACCTTCCTGGAAACAGAGAGATTTACTAGGGAGGTGCTACCACACCAGGTTAGAGGGAAAAAATCTCTCCCTGCATTATGGGAGCTTGTTAAAGAACGTTGTACAAGAAGGCGCCCACTCCAGGAACCCAGCTCACATTTGGAAGGTGAGTTGGTTCCTTGCGTTAAGATCAGGGTGTAGCATCCAGCAGTAACTCCTAGTAGCATTGACACCTGCTTGATAATTGACCAGATAGCTCTTGTCTAACCCCCATTTTCTATATATTCGGCAATTAGCTTGGCATGGTTTTGGGGTGATAGAACGCAGAATGTTTTCAGGATGACAGATTGTGATTTCCAGTTAATTCATTAAGAACTCAAGGCTATGCATTGGGAGCCTCTACTCTTTTGGCACTATGGGACAAGGCATTAGATGCCGATAATATTGAAGGCGGCTTCAGTTCCTACAATGATTGTGTACGTACCTCTCAGTTTAAGTGCTAGAGACTTGCCCTGCGTTCTACCCTTGCAGATGACAATGGTGTCTGTGCATGACTGCCTGTGGCCCTTGGAGATGCCAGTACCCCCTTATTCTCCAAGATTAGTCAATGCAATAGTTTCTTTGAGTCAGGTGTGTAATGTGAAGGAAAAGAACCAGGCTATAGAACAGAATTTGCTAGAATCCTACTCTCAAACACCATCCTTAACTCCTTTCTCCCTTGTTTTGCAGGAAAGATGATTTGCATCTCGCTCCTTCAGCTGGAGAGCAGCCGGGAGCAGACTGAACCAGTGCTGCTGATGCAAATTACACTATTGCCACTGTTGATATTTGGCAGAATGCCCCTTGTTCCTCTTCAATGGTAGCCCGAGCTTTTCAGTTAGGCTGGAACTATCTCTTGCTATTTGAAGTTCAGTTAGGCCATAATTTATACATTCCCAAAGGCACAGACAAAACGTTTGGTGAACTGCTAGGTGCTTTTCCTTAATGTGTTTCTTGGTTTGTTTTTTTTTAAATAAATTGGCAGCATCAACCCACCATATGCGGGTTAAAGATTGTTCTGAAGTGCCAAGAACTCACGATAGATCCTCGGCTAAATCAATCTGAAACGGTCAGTGTATGTCTCCACTGATGGCAGCAAATTCGCCACCATCAGATCGATCTATCTGGCTCGACTGAGCGGTCAGTGAAGACCCGTTCAGTAGATCCGGAAGTCAACGCATTAAAACCACCCCCCCTCCACTGGCGTAGCGCTGCGTTCCCATCAGTGCAGTGAAGTGAAGACGCTGCACAGAAACGGCGTTATGAAGTCAACAGGAGTTACGCCAGGTACTCTGCGTAGCTTGCGTAACTCCCGTCGACTGCCGCTGAATTGGAAGGTAAGTGTAGATCAAGCCTCAGTCTTGTGCACCTAAACAGGAGAAAGCAATAGGATGCTTACAGATTCATTTCCTCTCCAGTGAAGGAAATGGTCAGACTCCTCCTTTGCTTCATTCTTTCCAGTGGCAGTTCTCTTAAAAGAAGACCTGGGTTTAGTGACCGACTGTCCAATACTTGATTTCACTATAAACAAATCTAACAGCTCTGGCCTGCACTGCTGGAAAAAGCTCTAGATCCTGTAAGACTTTAAAAGTTTTTCTGATCTGATCATTTTTCTCCATCGCAGTTTGGAAATCAAACCCAATAGTGGCTGTTTGAATAACTGGGTGTCTTTAAATCGAGATATCTCAGTTCTCCCAGACTGAGCTTGTCTACACTTACCTCAGAAATTTGGCGGCAGCCAACCGGAGTTACGCAAACTACGCAAAAAACTTGCTTAACTCCCGTCAACTTCTGTGCTTCTGTTCTGCACTTCGTCTTCACTGCACTGCGCCAACGGGAACAGCATTCCCATCGACACAGCACTATGCCACTTGAGAAGATGGTCTTAATATGTCGATTTCTGGATCGACTGAGTGGGTCTTCACTGACCACTCAGTCAATCCAGATAAGTTGATCTGATGGCAGCCAATTTGCCCCGTCAATGAAGACATAGCCTGAGAGAAGGAGACATTTCAGAAAAGCCTTTCCCCTTAACTAGACAAAGTCTGCCATCTAGTGCAAGTCCTGTTGATCTTACTCTGTACAACTGCTTGGATATCGGCAATATTTGTCAGATTCCAGCTATTTCTAGATTTCATGGAAAAAGCCCAGTCTGCCCAGTTCTTAGAAAAACAGGCACATTCCCTCTAGACAAGACAAATGGAGACTCCCACTAAGAAGCCCCATAACATATCATGGGAATATTATTATTCACCGAGCAGAAATAATGTGCTGTACACCCATGGAGATACTATTTATTGAGTACAAACAATGTGCTCAGTACTGTATAACCATATAAGGACTGAATCACGTGACTAGACTAAAAAGCTTATAGTCATGGAGCTACAAGTCTTTGTGTAGGTCAATCTGTGTTAACTCACAGATCAGTTGGGAGACTAACTTGACAGGGTCTAGTTATGCTTTGAACATTGTCTTTAATGCAGCCTCTATCTATTCAAGGGCTTGTCTCCTTTTAACTTACAGCTGTTGAAAGGGAGCCTGCACATGGAATAATTTCCATGGTGTTTGATGTTTCAGTTCTATGTAGTGTGTACACAAAGCAAGGAAGATGAAAGACTTCATTACAATTAGCAAGGCAGTAGATTTGCTAGACACTATATAAAGCCAAATCTGGTCTATGCATCTCTGCAGGGAGGTATCAACTAATTCTGCATCATGTGCAGTGTGACTTACTCAACAGTTTTGGTGATTACACATAGGGGAAAAATATAGCACAAATATTTTAGCAACCTGGACAAAAAGCTATTATAACCCCCGGCATTAGGGAGTAGGTTGCATACAAGCCAACCAGGCAAATAATGTGCGTTCAAAGCTGTTCTCAAGCCCTTTAAATGACTTCTCAGAGGTGTGACAATCTGCACAGCAACATTAAGCATATTTTCTCTTCTTTCAGAAATGGACCAGTCTTAGGACTGTCATTTTCTCTTTTAAAAAGGAAGGGTGCTCCTATTTCATTCAGTCAGAAATCTTTTGCTTCAGGAAATGGCAGCTAATCACCGAGCAAACCACTAGTGCAACAGTTTGTGGCCTTAATAAGCAGAGAGCAGCAAATGAGAGGCAGGGGAACCTGCAATTACAGACACCTGCCTTCAATTAATTAGTTCCTGGTCCTGAACACAAGCTAGGGGAGATATTAGACAGCACAATAGGCTCATTGCTTGCAAAAAACAAACACCTGCCCACAGCCATAAAAACATCCCAACAAGATGTTCGGGTCTCCAGGCAGCTCTTCTTTTAGTTCTCTATTAAGCCACAGTATCTAGCTGCAGGCAGCTTTAAGGGCCAAAGATCTGTGCAAATGCCCAAGGATTCTGATGTAGTTTCCACCCCTGCTAATGTACCTAGCCCAGAGTCACTCCCCCAATGGGAAAAGGCTTGTGTGTTGCTCTCCCATGCGGAACCATCTCTTAGCAGCACAGGGCAGGCAAGTTAGACTTGCCCTGAGGTCCTTCTGTGGGCAACTATCAGAACTGAGAGCGGAAGAAAAAAAAAAGTTACAACTGTCTGACTTTCCTGCAGTAGCACTTAAAATTGACCAGCTGCAACAGATGGAGTTCAAACTAAACCAGACAGCCCTGCTGGCTTCCTCAGCCACTGTACACCCCGTGCTCCTGATCACCCCTAGTTCCTAAAAGCTTTTAACAAGAGCCAGAATCATTGCTCTTAGGCCAACACTCACCTCCCCCAAGGACTGAGTAACTGCTTGGCTGTATACTGCACCCAATCAGCTTGAAATGCCTTTTATAGGAAGCCAAGGGAGAGGCAGAGGAGTGATGTTAGGGAGAGCAGTGGCGAGCTTACCTTGGAGAGCTCTTTCTGGAACATGCACTTGGGCATAAGCACTTCGGAAAATAGCTTTGGTGGCTGTTGGAGTCAGGCTTTCTGTGCCTCTGCTCTGACTCACCCCCCCTTTCAGCTGCGTGTGTGCTGGGGAGGGTAGTCTAGATCACACACCAGTGATTGCTTTCAGCTGCGTGTGTGCTGGGGAAGGTAGTCTAGATCACACACCAGCGATTACTTTCGCTTGCTTGATTCATCATAAATCTGATCATCACGAACACTCCTGGCCCCACTATACTTTTGCAGTCATCAGGGAAGAACTGCCTCTCACCTGCTCCTAGGCAGGTGCTGACTCTCTTCTCCAACATGATCTTTGGAGTAGAGGAGTCCAATTATAGGCCACGCCCTCCCCCAAACTCTTTCAGGGGGATTTTATTTCCCCTTCCCCTGCTCCTAGGCCAGTGGCAGCTGGCAAGACAACACATGCAGCTCTGGGGCAGAAACATACCCTTTTATCTGGCACCAAATGCTAGGGAAGAGAAGTCCAAGTTCTTTTGCCTGCAGCTACAACTCTAGAGGTTTCCTGTTATCACTAAAGATCATGCGGCTTTTCTGCTTCCAGGATCATTCAAGCTGTTGCAGCAGAAACATTCCCCAGCTCTCCCTGCTGCTTCCTACATCCTGTCCGCTCACCAAGACAAGCCTTTGGAATGAAGAATACAGCCCATACTTGGTGGCCTACAATGATCTTGCTCGGGGAGAGAGAGGCTACCCAGTGCTCCTCTCCCCCACACCTGGAGCACCCCAGAGGCAGGTTAGTAGTCATCCAGCCCTAGGAGCACCACATTGGAAAGACAGATTGGTGGGATGAGTGTGGTCACAGAGGGAGTTGAACTGCTGCTTAAAGAGCCTTTCAGAGGAAGCATGGTCCAGTGGTTAGAGCAGTACCCTCGCAGTCAGGAGACCTAGCTTCAATTCCCCACTCTCCCAGGCTTGCTGTATGATCTTAGGCAAGTGACAGTCTCGCTGCCTCAGTTTCCAAGCTATTAAATGGGGATAATAGCACTTCCTTGTCTCATAGGAGTGTTATGGAGAATAAATACATTACAGAGTGTGAGGCAGTCAGGTACCACACTAACAAAGGCCATATGAGTACTGAAGACAGAACGCTGGTGTTCAGATCCCCACACAACATAATCCCAAACATGTTTTGGGAGGGTTCTGTGTGTTCATAGCTTAATCCTCACTCCTCTTTGATCCCAGCTGGCCAATCCAGTCTCCCAGATAAAGCCCTGGGTTTGCAATCAATAAACCAGTTATAAAGTGGCAGGCTGAATTTGTATTAAAAACTCATCAAGCTGGACTTCAGGCTGAAAAGAGGTGACATTAACAAATATCAGGCAAGAATTACAGAATCAGAATTACAAGATAGACAGGAAGTCAAAGAACAGCTTTTATTGATCAGGGTAACAAAGAAACTGGTTTCTCACAATTTTTTTTTAAACAAGCTTTAACAGCTAACTGCAAAACTTTTACAAACTAAAAGATTCACTTGAATTCCGACAACTGCTTGTTATTTTGCTTGTTTAGACTCAATAAAAGGTATTGTATCCTTTGGAAACAGTCCTTATCCTTGACAAATTATATTTAGAGAAGAAAAATTATGACATTACACAAAATGGTAAAAAAAAAATTATGTAAAATTCAAAGTCGTTCCTTTAGGAAAGAGATATAAACACCCTGGGTGAAGTGTGAATTTGCATGTTGAAAATGGAAAAAAAAAAACATGTTTGGATGTGAAAGTCTTGTAAGCAAACTAGACTAAAGTTAATTTTCCCTTTTCTTAAGATACAAACATTTTACTGTATGAACTAACTACCTGGGGTATTAAAAAAAAATACAGAACTTTTGGCCTATTCAGGAACAAGGTACTCCTAAGACAAGAAGCCTGCACTTTATCAGGTGGTACTTAGCATGAATGTGCTAAGAAGTCTGGATAGTCAGAAAAGCTATTATGTAGAGTGCTCAAAAGAAATGATTCACTTTAAAAATTCAACATTGTTACTGTGAGTAAACAATACCAACAAATGAAAGCAGACATTTTTGAGACACGACCGGCTGTCTTTCTGGTAACAAAAATCTTGTCATTTAAAAAAAAAAAAAAAAAAACAACAACAAACCACTGAGATGCCTGGGCACAATATGCCAAAGTTAAGTGGAAAAGACTGACTCCAGTGACATGTCTACATGAGCTGCTTAGCCTAACTGCAGTTTAGTGTTTTTGATAAACTGTAACCAGTAAGTAAGATCAACGCAATGAACTGCTATACAAGTCACTGCTGCTCAAGTTACTAAAGTGGGTGGAAATTACAAAAAAAAATAGTCAATGAAGATCAGTGTTTTTTGTTGTGTATTTTTTTTTTTTTTTTTAAGAACTAGATATCTACACACTAACTGTATATCTTAAAATGCCACATCATATTTGCATTGAGCTGCATCTCACGCACACACTTGGAGGATGTGTGGGCACAGAAAGCTGAAGCACGTCACTGCCAGAACAATATAGCAGTGGAGCTGGAGTGACTCCACAGAACTAAGTGGGAATTTCAGCTGAAGGACGGTATTGACTGCTATTGCTAGGGTACACAGCACAGTGACATGTGTTTATGACAGAGTAACTTCACTGGAAAGAGAGAGCCTGCTGCCCTTACCTAGACATGATTGTACAAAACATTGAGTTCTAACACCTGTACTACACATTTGGTAAGAAAATAGAGAACAGTTTTCAGCTTGTGGTTCTTCTAAACTATGGCAGGAGGGCTTTGCTAACACACCTCCCTCATTGGCAACCATCTGAGGTAATCCATAATGCTGCTAGAACAAGCAGCTTCTATTTCTCTCCACCAGCACCACTTGTTGCCTCCTTATTGAGTCCTCGGATTGACAAGTCATAAACCACTTCCTCAATTTTCTTGACATCGTACTTCAGGCCATCGTAGCGCTTCCTCAAGGAGTCATTTTTCAGATTGAGGAGACGGAAGCCAGAATCCAGCTCATTGATGAAGGTGGAGATGCGGAGAGGACGAGAATAGTCTCCTGCTGTGACGCTGTTCACTGCCAGCCTAGACTGTGGGGGAAACAAGGTTTTGACTATACGTGGAATTGCCAAGTCAGATCTCTCAAGATCTGAGCCTTACCTTAATCTGTTTCAACAACCAAATACACTTTTCCTGTCAGCTTACTGTATGAAGCAACATCAATGTGTGGTAATCAGACCAGTTATAACATTATATATGATGAGTATCTGATGTAACGAGAGTCCTGGCTTTCAATCAAGGCTCTGATTTGAATCTGGACAGGTTTATGTAGAAGTAGGCACTTAGTTCTTCTCTTCCTGAGGTTCACTCCTAGTTGCTCCTTAGCATCCCATAGTGGCTGGAAAGGCTTAGTTAGCTAGGGGTTCTATACCGGGGCAGTATGCACAGTAACTTCTACCCTCCTCAACATAGGGTCTGGAAAACAAGCTACTGGCCATTCATTTTTGGTTAGTTTCAGATGAGCTATCAATTTGTGTAAATATCCTTTACTTACCAGCTCACTGGCAAGAGTCAGAATCCCAGAGAGGTAGTCTTCAATATCCAGGTGAAAACCTCTTTCTCGATCAGCCTCAACTAAGGTGAAAAACAGAGTTGCAATCTGAATTAATACCATACCTGAACACAAGCAGCAAGTTAGAAATGCTTTTATTTCAAGTCAGCTACAGAGAACATTTCAAACATAGGAAATCCGATGGCAATATAGAAGTCAGTTGTTTCCCCATATATAATATAATTACTGCTCCTTTTCAGACTTTTGGTTTGGTTCCCATGTTCGTTTAACATCTGATATGTCCTCTACCTAAGAGACAATAGCCTAAACTTGATCCAAATGGATCACAGACGTACAAGAATTTTTCTGTTTTAATCCTCCTGAATTTTTTTTTTTTTTTTTTTTTTTTTTTTTTAAAACATCCTCTGCTCTGCAGTTATAACTCCAAAACATTAACTAGGGCTTACTACTTATTTAACATAAAAACAAAAGCAGCTAGAGGAAAAAACTGAGACAAAGCAAAGAAAAAGTCAACATCCTAGGCAAATTTAATTTCACATGGTTTTAATTGTTTTGTCAAGAATCCTTAGAAGCAAACAATTAGTTTCCTAAACTTCCACATTAAGCAAAAAAGCCTTTTCCTCCCCGCACAAATTACTTTTTTTGAAATCTGGTTTGCATCTTTACGAAGATAAATTTCTGCTTGTATATAACCTGTTCATTCCATTGGAAATGAAATTAATTCCTCTGACCGATATGACATTTTGCACTTTGCCATGTCTCTGTTTAGAAGTTTAAGAAATTCACAACTTGATCCAATTTAATTAACATTAACTTACTTCCAAGTATTTCTGTAACAGCTTCTCGGGTCACTAATGTTTCTGTCTCCAAGTAGACAACAAATGCTGCCAGAAACACCAAGCGCTGTAGCACAAACCTCCAATGTTCATGAAATCTGTATTGAAAACACACCATCAAGTTAAAAAAAAAATCATTAAACATATTTTTACAACTTGTGTTACTAAGGACTGGAGATTAAGACTGAAAGTATTAAACATCTAGTCTATCTTATACTGTGTGTGCTGCATGTTTTCTTACTGCACTGCACTTTGCTTGGACACACTGTCAAGACTGACAGAACAGCTTCCCTCCCAAAAGTTACATTTTGATACTAACAATAGCTTCCTCAACAATGAAAAGAATTCCACCCACAAATATGGGTTTATAGTGTCAGTCTCAACTTGTGGGCTTGGCAAACCAAGGTGCCAGGTTTGGGACGATCAACAGACATGTACGAGATGCAAGCTAACCTGTCACCAGGTTCACTTCCTCTCCCCAATCCTTTTTGATGGCTAATCTCCTGTGAGCTGGCAATGGTTTTAACTGACAAGATTCCTGTTCTCTAAAGTGCTTTTGTCAAAAGTCCCTTATTGGCAGGGAAAGCAAACAAGGGCCAAAGTCTCATTTTGGAATAATACCCAATATCAGATGTACATTTCATGACAGATTTGGGGCTTGGTTTTCAGAAATGCATAAGTACCAACGACAACTAATTGAAGTGAATGGAGCTGTGAGTGCTCAAAAATTCTGAAACTCAGGACCTTAATTAGAGCTACGCAAAACAATGCCAATTATTGCTAGGAAGTCTTAAAAAATAGAAAATGAAAAATTTTCAACTCTCAAAAAGTTCCAGAAGGGTAGCTGTGTTAGTCTGTACACAGCAAAAACAACGAGTCCTGTAGCACCTTAAAGACTAACAAATTTCTGCAGGCATAAGCTTTCGTGGGCTGCAACCCACAAAAGCTTATGTCTGTAGAAATTTGTTAGTCTTTAAAGTGCTACAGGACTCTCATTGTTTTAACTTTCAAAAAAGAATTCTAGGAAAAAAAAATTTTTTTTTTGAAAGCTGAACAATTTTACCAAAAAGTGTGGTCAAAAAGCCATTTTTGATTCAGAAAAAAAAAGTGTCGACCAACGCTACCCTTAATTTTTAGGGTAGAAAAAAAATGTTGGAGCCCATACACCTTCACCATATCCTTTTAAGTTAAAGTGTGTAATACCCATTAATGAATATCAAATTTTTGTCATCAGTATGGTTATTTGCAATCTTACAGACCTGTAGTACTGATCTGAGGGAAACTTGGTCTTCAGAGATGCTAGCTGTGTTCTGACCACACCAAAGTGTTCTCGAGCCTTCTGACACTTCTTTGGTACTGAAAAAAGAAACAGTGCAACATTTAGTAAGTGTCTAGACGGACTTTTGCAAAAGATTCTTGTGAATGTACATAGCGCTACTTAAAGTTCTCCAATCAGCACATTCATGTTTATACATCAGTGCAACAAATAGGCTAAGTGATTTGCACAAGGTAACAGCAGGAGTCAGTGACAGAGCAAGGAAGAGAACCCACGAGGTCTGGCTCTCACACCTGAACTCTGGCCACAAGTCCACAGTTCCAAGTTACATGAAAATAGTCACTCCATAATTATTTAAGAATCACTGATTATCATTAAAAACAATGAGAGTTCTGTAGCACGTTAAAGACTAACAGATTTATTTTCTGCAGGCATAAGCTTTTGAGGGCTGTAACCCACTTTGTTACAGACCACGAAAGCTTATGCCTGCAGAAAATAAATTTGTTAGTCTTTAACGTGCTACAGAACTCTCGTTGTTTTTGCTGTATACAGACTAACATGGCTACCCCTCTGGAACTGATTATCATTAAGTCTCAGTCACATCATAGAGCCAGATCAGCAGTAGCATGCAAATTAGTTCACTGTATTCAACTAAGGGAGGTACACTTTTCTTTCTGTTCCAAATCCAATAATCTTCTAGTAGATAAAAAGAATATTAATGATTACAATGGATAATAGCTGGGGTTGGATCTATGTTTTCCAGTAGCTCCTTCTGTTTTATACACACTTAAATTAATTATGTTTCAAACTATTGTTAGGTGTAAGATTGTGAATGGTCATTAGTGGGATTTTAAGCCCCTATTTAGAAAAATATAGGATCATAGAATTGGAAGGGACCTCAGGAGGTCATCTAGTCCAACCCCCTGCTCAAAGCAGGACTAACCTCAGTTAAATAATCCCAGCAAGAATTTTGTCAAGACGCAGCTTAAAAATATGATTTAGGCTCATTTATATACTAATCTCTGCTACATAGTTTGCAGATACAAAGTACACCTTATTAGAAAACCATACAGAAATGTTTTGTTTTGCTACAGGCAATGTAACAATTTTATTTCAGCTTTTCTTATACACACAGCATCATAAGTGTGCATAGCAATTTGTAATCAGATAGAAGAGGTCCTCAGAAAAGGGGGGTTATTTGGTTTGTTTGTTTTTTTTAAAACATGCTGAAAAACTGCAAAAGTGATGATAGACCATAGTGAGTATGAGGTAAGGAGAGAGGAAAGTGTTTTCTTTAGGGTAAATGCACATTACACAAACAGGGTTGTTTCACTGTTGTGTAGACTTTGGGCTCGGGCTAGAGCCTGGGACTTTACACAGGAGGAATAAGTGGAAAGGAGAATCAAATGGCAAAGTAGGTCTTCTAGACTAAGGCCTGGTCTATACCTAACATTTAGGTTGACTTAAGTTGCTCAGGGCTATGAAAAATTTTACACCCTGAGCACCGTAGTTAGGTCAACTTAATCCACAGCATGGATTGTATCTAGGTCAACAGAAGGATTCGTCTGTCAACCTAGCTAATGCTTCTCTGAGAGGTGAATTAATTACATTGATGGAAAAACCCTTTCTGCTGCTGTAGGGAGAGTCTACACTATGGCGGCACAGTGCAGTTCCATGGCTGTGCTGCTGTACCGGCTGTAATGTAGGCGTTCCTTAAGAGGAAATCAGGCAGAGAACAAAGCTGGGGGAGGCTACACAGGTGGGACAGGGAGGAGGATGAGGGACCAATAATGGAGTAGTCACCCTCTGACATATTGTGACAAACCACAAAATGTTTGTTCCTAGCCATCCTGCCTCATGTTAAGTCCTGGCGCCAAGTCCAAAACTTCTGATTGACCTAGAGTTGATTTTTAACAGCACATCTGCACTTCAAGCTGAAAGGCATAAGGTAGAAGAGGCCCGCAAGGTCTAGAGGGGAGTGCTCATGTTGCCTATAGCCAGAGGACTTGGGGAGCTGACCCACGGCAGGACAAGCTTCCCCTTGCTAAGGGCTGGTGGTAGTGAAGTGCCCCACAGCCCTGGATACTCCAGGAAGTGTCACACCAGGTCAGAGACAGTGACTCAAATTCCAATATCAGCAACAGTGGTGGGGGGAGTTTCACTATTTTCCTCCGGTTATTTTTTCTCAGCAGTTTATGCTTTGTTTCAGATGTGAAGGGTCTTGTTGAAAAGAAACGGCTCAACTAACAGTGGACAGGCTGAGAGCATAGTCAAGAATAGTTGATGTTTTTAGTTAAAAAAATTACATGAGTGTTTGATACTATCCCTTCTTTCCCTGCTCCTTTGTACCTGGTTTGTAGCCTGAGAATGTAAACACTTCGGGACAGATGCTCTCCTGCTGCTGTGACAACAGTGCCAGGCACCCCCCTCCACCCCCAAACACCCGTGACCCGTGCCAGGCACACCCCCCCACCCCCCAAACACCCGTGACTTACTGTCCTGAAAGCCAGTTCCCTGGTGAACGCCCTGCAGCAGAGTTAAGATCTCCCGAGCGGTCTGTTCCAGGGTCTGAACCACTTTCCTGATCTCCTGCAAGCCGAAGACAACACCACAGGACGTAAGATGGAGGAAGAAACTCCCGCCACCCCCAGCCCAGCCCAGCCCAGCCCGGCCCCGGCGCGCCCGCCTCGTTGTCGTTGCCCTTGCGACACCCTGACCCCTAGAATGGCCACGGGCGGTTGTGCCCCACATCTCAGCCAGCCAGCCGCGCGCACGACCCACCCACGCGCTCCCCCTCGCGCCCCTCAGCCGGGCCTGACCTCCCGGATGTCCTGGTCGGCGGTGAGGACGCCCTGCAGGGTGATGAACATCTCGCTGACCGCCATGGTGCGCTGCCAGGCCGGGCACGCAGGGAGCCAGGGGCCGGGCCGCTCCCGGCGCTGCCTCGGAGCCGACACTCACACCGCGCTCCCGACCGAGGCAGCCTCCTCTGTCTCCACGCCCCGCGGCTCCAAGCGCGCTACTGTGGCTCAGGGGTCCTTCCACAGCCCCGGCGCGGAGTTGCCCGCCCAAGTGCCGGTCCCACTACCATCCCGTCTCGAAAGCCGTCCGCACTCAGCTCTGAAGCTGCTACTGCCACCCGTCGGGCTGTCACACTGGGGTCGGTCGGGACCCCATCCCCGTCTTCGGAACTAGGACTTCCACCCACAGGGCGAGCATAAGGGGTGCCCGAGCCACTGCCTAAACGGCGCCGTCCCGGGGTCCTTCCACGCCGGGCAGCGACCATTCGCTGCTGGGGCCCGGCGGCCGTCCGGGGGTCCTTCTACACTGCCGTCGCAGAGCTGTCTACTTCACTGCCTGACACCCCCGAGGAAAACGACCAGCGAGCCCAGCCCTTTCGGCCAGGCAGTGGGGGCTGGGACCCGCGGGCTCCCTCCAGTCCGCGGGGCTGGCCCGTGCGCGCAGGCGCAGTGCGCTCCGCTCCCTTCTCGTTACCCCGTGGGTGTCGGCAGGCAGTTTGGCAGCCGCCGCCCTCTCCCCACAGGGCCCCGCTGGCGGCGCGGGGGCGGGGCTAGAGCGAGTGCCCCCTGCCGGCTAGAGGCGAGAGCGGGCGGCGGGGCTTTTCGCCATGGGGCAGTTGCCCTCCCTCCGTAGGGCTCCCCTCCCCCGGCTGCGAGCCCCTCTCATGGGCTGACTCCGAGCCCCCGGCCCGCTGCCTGGCCCTGAGCGGGCGGGGCTGGGCCCTGGGGGGGCGGGGCCCGGGGGGCAGGCCAAGCCCACCCGCCAGCATCCTCCCCCTTCGTGTGTGTAAGCCCGTCGTGGGACCTGCCTTCACCCCCACCCCGCCCGCGGGCAGCCATCGCTCACAGAGCCCGCGTCACCCGCTCCAGGTTGGGGAGGACCGCCACGCATGGGGCGTCTCGTCACACCTTCCGGGCACAGCCGCTCGCAGGGAGCGTGTATCCATGCGGGCTTGCCGAGGACAGCCCTTCACGGGCTCTTAACGCCCCTCACTACGTTGGGGGGGACGGGACGGGACGGGACGGACGGACGAGACTCTCCCCCCTTCTTATCCTGCTGGCTGGAGGCAGCAGCAGCAGTTCACTGGATCTCTTCCCCTCCCCTCCCACTAGGGCAGGGACTCAGGAGCAGAAAGATCATGGGGTCAGACTCTCTCTTCACTGCCCTCCCCTCCCCTCAGGGCTGGGGGAGCAGCAGCTTACAGGTACTCTGCAAGCTGCTCCGAATTCAGGGACAGCACAAGACCTACGCATACAGTCTATCGAAACTCAAACCACCGAAACCGCTGGTTTACTGGGTACATTGTTATTTATATTACTACAGCAGCTACCAGCTCTAGTCATGGACCAGACCCCATTTGTACTGCGTTGTACAAAGAGAACAAAAAGACAATCCGTGCTCCAGGAGTGTATAACTTAAGTAGAAGACAGAGGACAGATGTCAGACAGAAGGGGAATACAAGTAAATTAGCTGATACTGGTCAGCATGATTAGCACACCACCAGCCGGACTGTTGTCACATTTTTTGTAGGCATCACAGCAAAGAAAAGTTTTGCTGAGAAAACGCTGTATGGGCCTCCTCCTGTCCCCTATAAGTCTATATGGTCCAGATCCTTAGGCATCTTTAGGCACCTAACTGCCTTTGAGGATCCAGGTCAACGGACCTTTAACTTTCTTTGAGCCCCTCTGGGTCCTACCTGCAAGGAAACCTATAACAGGATTACAGTCCATCTGCCTCCTCCCGGCTTTGTCTGCCAGTCCACCTGCTCCCAGCATCAGGCAGTGCAGCAGATCAGAAACTCCCTGCTGCTGGGGAAGGCGGTGTCCAGGTCCCCACATGCCGCAGTTTGTAGTCCACAACTTGTGGTTCCCACTGCTGCTGTTGAAGCAGTCTGGACCCTGGCTCCGCAGACAGGGGCTGCTGGCTCCGCTCTGGCCGCCAGGGGCCGCTGTTGCCCTTCTTCTCGGAGGAGCCCGGGCGGGCGGAAATGGGCTGGAGAGCACTTCCGGCGGTGGGATCCGGAAGCGGAAGTAGCGTCGACATGGGTCACGGTCACGTCACGAGTGCCCACGCGGGGGTAGGCGGGCCTGGTGTGGTGGCTCGCTCGGCAGCGTGTGTGAGAGCGGCATGGCGGCGGCACCGGCCTCGGCCTCGCCCTCGCCCTCGCTCCTCTCCCTGGACCCGCAGCTGCAGCGCGAGTTCCAGGACAAGGTGCTGCGCGTCCGCGCCGGCAGGACCGCCAAGGTGAGAGCCGGGCCCGGCCCCCCCGCCGGGTGTCTCAGCCCCCCTGGCCCTGCCCGGCCCCCTCCCCCCGCTGTGGAGTCAGTGCGGTGCTTAGGCCCTGGCTTGTCCGCGAGGGGGGAGGGAGACGTTTCCGACGCCCAGTAACGGCCCGCGGCCGGCTAAACTGACTGACGCCCCGCCCCGCCCCCCCCCGTTAGAGCCGCCGAAGAGCCTGGCGAGCCCTGCGGAGCAGCGCTGGTCGGTGGCGGAGCTGGGGCTCGGTCTCTCGGGGGCGGTGTCCTGCTGCCGTTGTGGCAGCCGAGCCTGCCGGGAACCTGGCTGCAGGAAGAAAGCCGCAGCTCGGCCCGGGAGCAGCCTGCTTCGGGGGAGGGGAGGAGGGGTTACTGCACTGGGACAGAGCGGGGCCTTTGTCTCCTTGCATTTCAGGGGGTGATTGTGCCTAAACGTTCCTCTCTCTTTAACCTGGCCTGTACTTTTCACATTCACAGCACGAGAAGCTGATTCCTGGTGTGGTTTACTTAGGGCACATCCCTAGGGGCCTTTATGAGCCCCAAATGAAGGAGTACTTCAGCCAGTTTGGAACAGTCACCCGGCTTCGGCTGTCAAGAAGTAAAAAGGTAACCGTCAGAATTGCTTTGAATTGTCCAGCTTCCTGATTGCATTTATTACAGATTTTTTTTCCTCCTTCCCCTCACGTTTATTTCATAAACTTTTCCCCATTAGAAGTGACCGCTGGCCATTGACTATCTGCATACTGGTCTCTGTGTTGTTTTTTATTACCCTTTCCCTGAACGTCATCCGAGGCCCTGTTGTTCCACATTAAGCGGTAGGAAGTAGTGGTCAAACTGAGCTCTATTTTCTCTTTCTAAATTGTTTTTGTGTCTCCCCGTTGTAGTGGATAGCACCACCATCTTCATAATCACTTAGACCCTTGGATTAATCTTTGGCATCCTTTTCACTCCTCCCCACATTGCCGGAGTGTTACCAAGATATGCAACTCCCACATTTAAAAAGTCCAATTCTTCTCTATCCCACTGACTAAAACACTTTTCTGTGTCCTTACCTCCAATTTTGATTGCTGCAACCTTCTGCTCTCCAGCCTCCCTGACTTTCCTTCCCTTCAGTCCAACCAAAATGCAGCTGCTAAAATCACTTCTCACCTGTCTCTCCCCCTCTGTCCACTTTGTTTATATTTATGTAGCCACCAAAAGGTGCATATGACAATACCAAGTATTGTGTAAACTTTTTGCAGCACTCTTCCCTTTCTCCTGCTTTGCCATAACCTCAGTTTTTCTTCTCACTCATATCTATAATTAAATTGTAAGATCCATGCGGCAGGGTTTTATAAAGTACTTTGTGCTGCACAAACAAAGTCAGTTAACATACAATTAACCGTGTGAAATCATTTAACATTATGAAATCCTCAGGTCCTGGACAGTATTCTCCTCTATCTGCACAATGTTGAGGATGATGACATTGATTTCCATCCTGAGAATGTTACTGATGTGCAGTCACACCAGCCAATGCATAAAAGCAATATGGAGGAACATGGACTTTAAAAATGGGCTGCCATTTACATCAGGGTCTGAGAAAACCTGAAATATCCCTGTTCTTGTGTTCCAATCGTCCATTCTGGAAAGGATGATAGCCTTTCAAAACACACAAATCTTTGCTCTTCAGGAATTCAGGACCTTGGTCCCAATTCTGAACTCTGAAAGCCATTGATTGGTTTCACAAAAATTTCACCTTGTCAGAAACAGACTTTAATTTGCATGTTTAAAATGTCTTGCTCCACAGGCTGTTTGAATTTTGGTCATGGGCTTTAAAACCTTTAATTTAAGTCACTGGTTAGAGTCCAGCTCAGAAGGTCTCTAAAGATAACTGTATTTTGAAGTTATGTGACTTATATGCTATGAGTTACTAGTTTTATCCATTTTGTAGGATTGAGGCAAATAAGCAGGTGTTCCGAGGAAGTTGCCCCTCGTTCTGTGGTTAAACAGGGCTCCAATTCCAGGCCTTTTATGTTTAAATGAGAAATATCAGCGTAGTCTAAATCCAGTGTAGAATTCTGAATGAATGTAACAGGACAGACAGTGCTTTCAAACTTCCTGACTATTTTGTGTTTATTAAATTTAATTTCTATAAATGGCTGGCTTTAGATCCCTTATGCCAAAAGAGAAAATGCCCCTTCACCTGATGACATAGATTTTAGTTAGTAACAAATATAATAAAACTAAAGAGCTGATTAATGTTTGTTTCCCTAAGTAATGTGATGCAGGGCTACTCGTTTCACATAGAATCTGTAATTTACTGGGAGTTGTATTTGTTAATCTGAGAACAGAATATGACCCTTGGAGCATGAAATAACAATCCAGTGAAGTTCTTGGGTACAGTGTGTAAACATAATCTAGATTTCTGATATCATTGTCATTGTCTGGCAGACTGGAGACAGCAAAGGCTATGGATTTGTAGAGTTTGAATCAGATGAAGTTGCTAAGATTGTTGCAGATACCATGAACAACTACCTGTTCTGTGAAAGACTGCTAAAGTGTGAGTATATGAGACACTGGTGAGCCAGGGAAGCTTGTGTTTGTGAGTATTATTTCCTGGGAAGTCAGGGAAATTTTGGTTTTTCATGTTAGAGTTCCGGCATGCAGTGAGGTCTTCCAAGTGAATATCACAGATTCTCATCTTTTCCTTCTCCATAACTGTCCCATCCCTTCCCCCCCCAACGTGTATTCCCTGCAGTCTTATAACTGCTAAGACTAAGATTTCCAAAGGGGTGTGCATCTCCATTTGAAATTTTTTAGGGGTCTACAAATGAAAAAAGGATGAAAACCACTGCTTTATTGTGTCCATTCCCTTGGACGCATCTAGCACTGGCAACTGTCGGAAGACAGGATACTAGGCTAGATGGACCGTTGGTCTGCCCAGTAGGCCATTTTTATGTTCTTAACTGTTGATTTGGTGTGATCTGATTTGACACAGGTAAATTTATGCCACCTGAAAAAGTCCATGAAAACCTCTTCAGAGGCAGTGAGAAAACATTTAGGAAGCCATCGCATCCAGCAGTCAAGCGGTATAACAAGAAACGAACACTCAAAGAGAAGATGAGGATGAGAGAGAGACTATTAAAAAATGAGAAACGGTTACGGAAGAAGCTGGCTGAGAAGGGAATAGATTATGACTTTCCTGGATTTGTAAGTGGAGACTCTTGTGGTAGCTTGGTCAAGTACAAAATTCAAAGTTTTTGTCCTAAGATTGTGTTGAATAGGAGAAAGTGTTGCGTCCTTATACGTGACTGATCTAAGAATGTTACATTTAATCTGGAGATGGTGCAGAGACTAAATCACCGTGGGGATAGCATGAGAGCTCATCAAAATCATACTGTGATTTCATTGCTAGATTGCGCATTGTAGCAGATTTGCTCTTGCTTTCTTTTAGAGAAATGTCGTTCAAACTGTACGTCCATCCTTCCTCTACTTGGATACTATACACTTACAAAACAATGGAATGAAATACTTAAATATTGCAGGGTCCAATCGTGCATTGTCAGTTAATATATAAGACACTGTAAGGATTCTCTTATTTCTGTGATTGGTGGAAGTATACAGCAAATCAAATTACTTGACTTCTGTGGCATGATAGGCCAATTTACTGGTTCAAACCTAATTGGTGCAGTAAAGGTTTTATAACTGAAGGAAAGACATCTATAGGCTACATTAGGAGAATCTCAATAACTTTGCATTGGAAGGCAATTCTGTGTAATGAATTCCTTGATCTGTTTCTTTTCATAGGCTGCACAGATTCCTCAAAAGAAAAAAAAGATTTCAAATTTGAACTTGGACATATCTGTGAACAGCCAGGTAAGATTCAACTGATCTCAGTGGGTTTCACACAGTCTAAAGACACCAGAATGTGTATTTCAGACACGATTGGTTACTGTAGGTTCGCCTGTGTTTTTTTTTTGAGTCTGCGTCCTGGGCCCTGTTGTGCTGGGGAGAGATTGACTTTGTACATAAGAATGGCCATACTGGTCAGACCAATGGTCCATCTAGCCTAATATCCTGTCTTACGACAGTGGCTAATGCCAGGTGCTTCAGAGGGAATGAACAGTACAGGTCATCATCAAGTGATCCATCCTGTTGCCCATTCCCAGCTTCTGGCAAACAGCAATCCCTGCCCCTCTGGCTAATAGCCATTGATGGACCTATCCTCCATGAACTGATCTAGTTCTTTTTTGAACACGGTTATAGTCTTGGCCTTCACAACATTGTAGCAGTAAAAGCTTCAGTGTGGGTTAGATGCACACATCTGAATGGAAGACAGTATGCACGATGGAACAGCAGAAGTCTTAAATGTTGTCTACACTAGAAAAAAGTTCTGCTGGCTTACCATTACTGTTGTCAGAATGCATTTGCTCTTGGCTGCTTGTGCTGCCAATGCATCACGTCCACCCAGATGCGTTGTGTATCAGCAAAATGCATGTTGCACTGCAGGTAGGCATCACAGTGTCCTCCATATCACCTTCTTGCATGCTACTCTTTAGGAAGTTTTCACTCTTTATTGTGGGGTGGTTGTTATATACTGTGGGGTGGGTACCCCCATTTCTCTCAAAGGATTGTGGGAATTTGATCCTGAATTCCACAGTTTCCTGTTCCATCCCATTATCTACTGCTCTTTTACATGCCATTTTCAACTTGTCTCTGCAAATATGGATGAAGCACACAGCAGCTCAGCTGTCTTCTCCAGCCAACCACTGTTAAAGGGAAAGTTGCACTGTGGGATTGTTGCTGGAGGACTGCTCATACTCACATAGCTGTGTGTGCATCCATGCTAGCACTGTACCAACAGATGGTTTATTTCACTGGGGGAAATGGCAATAATTATGTCAGCAAACATGGAGGGTTTGTCAGCAAGACTCTGAATTATGTGTGAATGGAAGGCTGGGCCAACAGAAGGAAAGTTTTGCCAGTAAAACTTCCTAGTGTAGAGCAGGCTGCAATCTGCTAATCAGGTCTAAATAGTCTAAAAAACGCTGGGAGCTGCTATCAGCCATGTAAAACAAATAATGCTATGATCAGAAAGGTCAGGTTCCCATGCTTGAGATTGCTCCAAAAGTCTAAAGAACACTCAGGTTTCACCTACTGCTTGGACCTGTCAGAATGGAAGTTTTGAACACTTCACTTCAGACTTCTCCATTTGAATATACAGCTGGAAAGGTCAGGCTGTGTGTGTGCCCTCATTGAGTGCTGTCATTTGGATCCACAGGAAGGAAGTGTCACAGCAGGTGACCGTGCTGTGCAGTAATTTTGGATGATTGGGGTGGGGTTGGCTTATCTCTTGTGAAAAGGGCATAGGCAGATATCCGAGGGACTTGTAAAATAAATAAACTGAATGGGAAATCGATTGTGTTTTAAAAAATATTGCCCAGGGGATGTGGAAAATGTTAATTTCTGCACGATTGTGGATTTACAAGGGAGCAATATTCCTGATTCTTAAATATCCTTACGTTTTTCACGACACCTTCTCTTCATCTCTATTTTCCCTTCATTTTATCTTCCTTAATCCTCTGAATCAAAGAATAATTATCTTAATGCCTAAAAACTAGAGCAACTCATGACATTTGTTCAAAGGAATAAAAATTAATCCATCATATTTCCCCTGTATCACTGCTAAAAACACGCATGTCTATTTAAGTATGTAAAATTGACTAAATCTGTTTAGAAAGCTTTCCAGTTTAGAAATCATTCTCACTTGATATCTTTTGGCAGTTGTTCCATTTGTGGAAATCAGGCAGAGGGTGGGCTTGATGCCATATAGGACTTGTCTCTTAGGGAAGCTGTTCCTCTAATGGGAACTACCTTATTCTGTTTATCTAGGATCCGACTCCCATGTGTACGCCTACAGCACTTGAGCGTCGGCGATCGCAACCAGCGGAGGGTGATGAAGATGAAATAACCATCAAACTACCTCCAGCAGGAGTAAAGAGCTCTGCACAAAAGACCAAGAAGAAAACAAAGATGCAGAAAAAAATTAACTCAAAGAAACAGAAATAAACACAACTGAAGCCTCTCTAGCCAACTTTTTCTTAATTCCAAAGGACGTTTGCAAGCTGGAACTTCCAGTGGTTCTTACTGACTTGTGGTCACTCTTGGTTTGACTAGAACAGTGGTTCTCAACCTTTCCTGTATCAGGGAGCCCTGGCCATCTAGTCCAGAGGCACTCCCACTTAACAGCAAGGGAAGGGTACCTGCAGCCCCTCCATCTGAGAGCCCTTGCTCTGGAAGATTTTCAGAACTTTCTCTCATCCACATCTGTGGTGCTCACTGTAGATAAAATGGAAGTATTGTGTTCTAACATGCCCACTGTCACCTTGAATTAGCTCTGTATCGTACTACTTTTCTCTCATTAGAATGGTTATTACCTTTGCAAAGAAATCAAAGGATAGCCTTGTGAGCCCACTGATGGCAGTATGGTTAACCATCCTAATTAGTGTACAGATACCAATTTTTATAAACTTTTTAAAAGAACATTGTGACTTTCAGTAGTAGTGCTTCTATCAATGTGATGAATGCCCCTTTTTATACAAATGGAGTATTCATCTAATTCATGAAGAGAGTAATTTAGCCAGCTACTCCACAAACAGAACCCAGATATCCCGACTTCCAGATTTGTGCTTTTACCAAATAATGACCCTTTATTGCAGTCACTTTTAGAAAAGGAGTAGCAAACTCCAGCAACTCAAGATGCTTTCAAAATTTGAATCGGCTTACATGCTGCTCTACAGCCATGCCAAACAAGTGAAAGTCATTTACTAATTTTGTCTGGGTTTTTCTCTTCCACAAGTTTGCTACTGTTTGCAGACTTTGAAGGAACCTTGAAAGCAAAAGAAAACTCATTAAAATCCATGATTCTGTCATCCACTTCCCAAAAGTAGGACTTTTTTCAAGTGACTTTCTTGCTACATAGTAATGGTGTTGGAGTCATATTAAAGTGTGTCCTTGCTTTAAAAGGTTTTCATCCTAGATGCAATGAATTCTCAGTGAGAATGGGCAAAATTCTGCTGTTTCATGGATGATTTGAAAGTAGTGTCTATTTTTGAGAGACAATATGGTTAAAACACAAAACTGAGTGGAGATTTGGAGTTTTATTCCCAGCTCTGGGTGGCTGTGTGGCTTTACACAATTTATTTATCCGCTCTGTGCCTTAATTTCCCCATCTGTAAAATGAAACTAGCAGCTTTCAGGGTGAAGAGAATCGAGTTCATACTTTTCCATCTGCTGAACTTTACAATGTTGTATTATTACTGATCCATTTACTGAGCATCAATACCATACGCTTGTAATGAATGGGGAGGCTGATTCCCTAATTAATGGCTTGCCTCACTCTGATTTTGAGGTCAGAGGAGTTGAAGCTGGCTTTCATTTTGCAAAAAGAATGAAAACGTGTTCTCACTATATTTGTCACAGATGACATACTGGCACTACAATGAAGAGGGCAATGGTGAGATGTACTGCTTAGGTACAGACTTGGGCTAAAGTCCTATCCTTCATTTTGGGATCAGTGTAAAACTTGGGCATAATATATTTGGAGTAGGCTGTTGTTCCAAAGGCTGGTCTGGAATCAGGTGGAGACAGTGTTAGGAGAGTACAGATCACTAGCTTTGTATCACGTGTGTGGTCTGTGAATTTGAATACTCAGTATAAAAGCAGAGACTGTCTTAAAACAGTGGTTTACTAGTAAGTTTCAGGGAGAAACACTACAGCATGTGCACAGAACCGTCAAACCCTCACCCCCCCACCTTTTAGAAAGTGATCCTTTGACAATGCAGTTACTTGCATTTTGTTTTATATTAATGTGAGTCTCACAAAATCAATTCAAGCTTCACAAAACGCACTCAGTCTTGAGCTTTTATTGCTTGAGAAGAGACCCCCCCCTTATTGCAGTCTTGTTGGCTGTAGGTTAGATGTGGCAAAAGATTTCAGATGAAAACCTGGCTCAGGCTAATGGACAACACATCTGAGCAGCCAATTAAATCTCTGGCTACTGTGGGACTTGCCTGGCAGGAAAGGGGAGGTTTGATCAATTTCCTGAGTGTATCCATCCTCACTTGGCCATCTTAAATTTAAATTGTGAGTCAGGTGTGTACATAATTGCCAGCCTCTGCTGTGTGACTGTCACATAGTTTTCCTTTGTCTCTTAGCTATCAAGGAAGCATTTTGGCTGGGTGTGACTTCACCTCAATTAATTTTGGTTTCTTGGGCACAATGGGACTCGGGAAATCTATTTACCAGCTTGGCATGATTACTAGGTTTGCCTACCTTCTTTAATAGGAGAATCTAGCCACTCACAAAAATTTGACATTACACCCTCTTATTAATATAAATGGGTGTGTTTTGCTTTGCACAGTAACTTTAATATTAACCAAAGTGTTTGATGTAGATACATATTTTTAACTGGTTATGTGTACAGTTAAGGGTTTGAATAGTCCTAATGTTAAAATTGTTTGGAAGGCAGAGTCTCACCTTTCATGTTGCCTATCTGCAAAGCAATAATCAACTAGAAACAACTTCAAACAGGAATTTCTAAAACCAATAGTAATCTGTCTGAAATGCAGCACCTGGAGTGGTAAGGGCCTAAAATCTGCCACAGCTGCTTTGTACAAAGGGCACAGATCTAATTTTTTCATTCTGGGCAGGTCGCCTTTAAAATGCTTATTCTTAACCTTAAATATGTAATGTAACAAGACTTATGAGATCAGTGTAGCTGAAACACTGTCTCACAAAGTATAAAGGTTTTGAAAATGGCATGTTGTAAGTTAATCTGAATAATAGCCTAGTATATTATGAGCAATGTTTAGATTCAGGAAAGCAGACTTGGCAATCTGGAGTGGTTTGATACACTTTAAAGAACCTTTTAACACTGGATGGCAGTACATTTCACTGATGTGGAAACCACTTTTTCCACTGCACTGAGGAATAGAAGGGGGGAGTCTCCAACAGTGGTCTTCCAAGATCAAATAAAAGAAACTCTAACCATTTTTCTAGCATCTAGGCTGCAGTAGACCTGCTTGGTATGGCTGGTAAACAGGCTTGATACTTAGGGCTGTCTGCAGGAGTGAGCAAGCAGTCTAAGACGGTGGTGGCTGGCCTCAGCACAAGTCATGTTGGGGCTTAAAGAGCAGTGCATGATTTTATTCTCAAAAGGATGGTGGTGCTGGTAGAAATAACACTGAACAGTCCTGACTGAGGACACAAGGAGTTAATCAAAGATGTAGAGATCTAGATTTTATCTAACATGCTACCAGCAAACTCCTCTTTCTCACTCGTGCTTTGCCAGTCCCCTCCGTGAGAACCAGTCCCCTCTGGAATCATGTTCTAACTCCTCATCCTCTCTTTCAAAGCCTGGCAGTGCTCTGCCCCCTACTTACCTGATCTCATAACCCCTCATGCCCTCTATGTGTCCTGTGCTCGTCCAGTTCAGTTCCCCAGTGGGCCAGATACGCACGTGCAGACATCAGTAAGAGTTTTGCCACCTCCTCCCATGTGTGTGACTCAATGGCCTTTTATCCTGTCTAGTCCCAAGTTCCAAGCTTTTGGAATTCAACTAGTCAACCTCATCCTTCAGATCCCTCCCCAAGTTCCACTCCTTCAAGCCAGCACTTCGATTGCTGAACTCCACTCTTTCATTTTGGACACTGTCTCCACATTCATTCTGTATTTACACAAATCTTACCAAAGAGGAACTGAGAGCTGTGTATACAGTAACAATAAAACAATCCACTCAGTCACAGCTTTAGCCCTCATTGTCTTCCCTTGCTGTTTTGAATCTAATTTACAGCATAAGATTCCCAGAGGAGGGCTACAGAATTGTCTTTGGAAGGTGCTGTGGCTGCTGATGGTGCTGTGTAAATAGCACTCAGTAATAATAAGCTTGCACTAGCAATGCTGTGGAAATAAGCTCACGGGTGCAGACTGACTTTTGGCAAGGGGTGCTGTTTTTAGATTGCTCATGTTACTAATACCCAGCTTTCCCCAGCTATGCACGCAAGCAGAAATTTGGACACCTGATACTTACCAAACATAGTTTCCGTAGCAAATGGATGGATGTGCTATGTCACGAGCGATGTTTTCCCTCATTGCAGGGGTTTCACACTGAAGTTACAGCACTACTCCACCCTGTGAACTCAACATCACATTTGCTCATTTGACTCGGTCAAATGCAAAACTCTTCACTTGGTCAGAAAACAGCTGGGATTTTTAGGGAGGCTGTGAAGTATTTATAGGGATTGGTGACAGAATATGCATTGCAAGTTATGTATGCTCTTGTACTGACTGCATGACAGAGTGGGATAGCATAGTCTGCACACACACATACACACCTTCTGTCAGAGGCACTCAAAGCACTTTCTGGATATTAGTGAACGAATCTGCTTGTTATGCCTGTGAAGTAATCTCTCCATTTTCCAGGTGGGGAAGCTGGCCCTAGGAGTGCACAGCATCCCGCAGAGCACACAGCACTGGAAACAAAGGGGGGGAGGGAAGGGGGTTGGCTGAAAAAATAATCAAGTGATGCAAATAATCAAGCAGAGGGGCTGAGATGCTTCCAAGATCCAGAATCCAGTTCCATCCCCTTAAACAATGGCTGCTCAGTCAGCATCATACCCAAGCTAGGAAATGAGGGTGCTGTATGGCAAAGGGGCACTTTACCCTTAACTTCTGCCAGATTCTAGCAGGAAGGGGATAAGCCTGGCTACACCCCCAAACTAGTTGGACACTCCCCTTTTGAGACAATGGGGTAGACCTGGGTTCAGTCGGTGTCACCTAGTACCCAACAAGTCTGCAGACTGCACGATTGAGGAGGGATGGCTGCAGAAGAGGTACATGATAAGTCAAACCAGAGTTTAGCAACTAGGTTATTCTGGCCAATGATGTGTCATCTTCTTTCTTTTATAAGTTGTGCAATACAATGCCTCATCCTGTGGACCCTAACACAGTCAAAGCCTTACACAAACCACTGGAAAACAAAATCTGAGGGAACACCAGGACAGTGGTGGGAATCAAACCAGTTTCTGAAAGGACAACTGCCAGTTCCACCCCATCCTGTTAGACCAAAGTGCCAGCAGCTCTGTGGAAGGCTGGAGCTAGTCAGCATAAGCTGACTGAAGGAAGCTGTGGGATATCCACCCAGCTCTGGGCTTTCCATTAACACTTGTCCATGTGCAATGATTTTTTTTTAAATATGATGATTTAATATTTGCAGTTTGCTAATGCCTACTGGCCAAACAGGTCAGGGCTTTGTGGTGCCAGGCTCTGGACAAATCTAGTAAATGACATTCTCTGCTCCAAAAAGCTTATGTGCTAAGAGATAAGGAATACAGGTGGATGAGACAAACAAGTGGATGGGGATGGGGAGTGAGGGGAGATGGAATAACAACAGATAATAGGATGTTATTTATTGTATTGTAGTAGCACCTAGGAGCCCCAGTCATGGACTAAGATCCTATCATGCTAGGTTCTGTACAAAGTGATGCATCCTTTCCCAAAGAGTTGACAATCAAAGCAATGTTGTGTGCAATTCTGAGCCAGCAGGTAACTGTAATCACAGCTGAGCTTGTGCCTAATCATTAAAATGAAAGTTCAAGGATGTGACTTCAGTGGGGAATAATCTACACCTGCTTTGCTAAGCAATTCCTGGGGAAAAGCACAGGAATCTAGAGAGATGGCATGTGAGGAGCTGTGGTTACAAAGGGTTTGTTACAATTGCTAAGGGATTGTGTAGATCCCCACGCACCATTTACTGCCAGCAAACTCCCAAATCCCGCACCACAGAACATATGCAATAAATAAGAAAGATGTTTGCAAGGTGTGGGCCATGCATGCCTCTCCCTGTGTAGAATAGGGATCTCTTCTTGGACATGTGGCCTCTAAGGAACACTTGACTACTGCAGACAGTGGTACTGGGAGCCAGTAGCTGATATTGGTCCGCTCCTCCCTCTTTCCCACATCCTTCTAAAAGAAATTGACCAGGAGATAACATCATGCCAGTTCTCTGCTCTCTACACTGGCTGCAGATACAGTTCTGGGTCCTTTTCAAGGTCCTCAAAGCCCTGACTGAGCTAAGCCCTGGCTTTCTCAGAACCCAGCCCTCTGCTGCCACACTCCCCAGAGACCCTTTATAACAAGCCTTATTGGTCAGGGAACAATATTCTGTCTCAGACTTTCATAATCCAGAAAACTGGCAGGCCAGCTTGTATTCTCTTATGCCAAGGGAGGAAGTGATGGAAGGTGTAGGAGTACGCATGTTTGGTGCTTGTGATCATCAGCTACCCAGTAGAAGAAAGGGCTCATCAAATGCAGTAGTAGCCGAGGATAACTGATTTCAAGAGCTACGATTTGGAGAATTAAGAAACCTAGTGATCATGGAGCAAGGAGTGACGGTGTCATGGGCATCGTGTTGGGTTTGCAAGCTATCACGTGAAGAGGAGTCCTGCTCTGTGGCAAAGCTGCAGGCTGCGAACAGGGTCAGTCTTGAAAGAGCGAGCTTAATGCAAGGTGGGGTGGTGCTCACTGCCTGAGGGAGCAGCCTGTTTATTCTCTCTCTGTTTTGGGATCTGTGTGTGTCATCGTTCTGAGATCCAAAATCACGTTACATTGCAGTCTAACAGCAAGTGTTGATTTTGTTATCCAGTTTCTCTATTTGTATGCCATGAAGAGAACAGGAGCGAATGTGCTAAAACCCTTGAGTGAGAGAAAGCTGGAACATGCTAAAAATACACACTCTAATTAAGGTGCAACACTCAATGCCACTGGAGAAGACAACGATAAGGAACAAATTGTTGCTATTGGCTCTGCTTGAAGGTGCTAGCTTAACCCCCCATCAGCACCATCACCCCCTGTTGAGGGGCAAAGCGTAAAGGTCTAGAGATTCCAATCCATTCAAAAGGGGCAAATGACTATCATTCACTGTACTAACAACTTCCCCAACCATAACAGCAACCGGTGGGGTGAGGGGTATCGGCCCCTTTCACGTGGCAAGGGCATAACTCTTGGTAACCCTACTCAAGCCCAGTGGCGGAGGGCAGAAAGCAAAGCTCGATCTCTCTTACCAGGACTCCCGTGGTACCAAGCAGAGCACCTCTTATCAGCAAGCTTTGCTTTAGCTACTGGGGAATTCCATTAACCAGAAGTGACTTCTCTATCCAGGCGACTGTTGCTAAGCCCATCATTGTCCAAATACAGTGACATTTTACTATGTTTGTCCAGCTCAGTGAGATCATTTCCCAGGAGGCTGGGTGGTTATTGATATCTTTGCTCCTTTCCCCAGCCTCAAAAATCAATTGGCAGAAGTCTGTGCTTTTTCTTCAGCCGGCTTCTGGTGCGCTGGGAAGCCTTCAGTCCTGTCTTGTCCTTTAAGGAGCTCTTACCAAAACAGCTTGGAACTGATGAGATTTTTGGCTCACCCAGTCGACTTGGGCAGCTTAGCCACAAAGCAAACGCTGCCACCAGACAGACCACCTTCATCCACAGAATTGTACCTACCTCTGAAGTGCCTACCCTTTGGACTTAGGCCACATCATTAAATAGCCCTGGGGTTGGAGGAGGGATGCTCTTGTAGACTCTTTTAGGGAAAAGGACAGAAGATTTTCTTATTATCCTAGAAGGACTGGTTCAAACAAATCTAGGGCTCATTCAATTGGTCTCCACATCTGCACAGCCCAAGATTCAGTTTGTAACTTTCTCTTTCCACCTGCCCCAAACTTATCCAGAGCGCAGGGGGTTTGAGTCCCTGGAGGGCTGAAGAGGGGAGACAATGATGTGATCCGAACTGGGGGAGCAGGGTTGTGGGGAAAGTTGGGATAGCAGATGGAGGTTTCCTGCTAAACAAAGGGATGTGCCAGGGCATTATCAGTAGCAACCTGGTCACTGCGGTTGCTGAGCGCTGGGAAGAGTGCAGGTCTAATTGGAGCTAATTAATCCATTTCTGTTGGGGATGACTGAAGGTTGGGTGGCGATTGCTGGGCTAATGGGGCACTTGGCTCAGTAACTGGGAGGGTATAAGTGAGAGGAACAGGTAGTGCTGCGGGGAGCCTGGGCTGATGAGTGAGGGCCATGTGGGAGCCTCCTATTGCTATAAGCTGGCTGTATGCTGTTGTGCTGTGCAAGGAACAAATAAATACACACGTGGAGAAAGGGCAGCAGCCTGGTGTGTGTTTGTGACTGTGTGAACACAGGACGTGGCCAGGCAGTACGCTACATTGGGTAGTGTCCAAGCTGCCCTGTGATGGGGAAACCACAGTGAACTCCAGACAGAGCAGCGATAAAGAGGGGCTATTCCAATTCTCTCTGGCGTTCAAATCCTCACCACAGTCAGTGAGATGCAGCTGGGGCATCACTGGAGCATGAGCATCAGCCCAGGCCTTGTGGGGCACTCTGTAACACAGGCATGCCCTGGGGCGGCAGACTAGGCAGGACTGTCTTGCTGCGGGAGGGGGAAGGAGTCGCTCTGTCTCAGAATTTATCCTGTACGATATAGAAGATCTTCTCTGTCCTCTCATTGTTCAATTTGGAATGGGGGGCTCCAAGGGACAGAATCCCTTAGCACGTCAGATGCGCAGAGAACTGTGAGAATCCCACTGATGATCTTAGGGTAGCAGAACATCGAGAGCATGGCATGTTCTTTTCACACCTCTGCTTTCTTTAGCAGCCAAAGGGAAGAGGGTGCACGTTGGCTCTTGCCTGTGATCTCTGTGCAGTTCTGTACTGACGCGGCAGCTGAGCGTCCGACAGCGGAGGGGGAAAGGCAAGGCCTCAGCTCGTGGACTAAAGCTACCTCTCTCGCCCAGGCGCAGTTGATGGCACCAGTGATGTATGATAACAGGGTGTAGCGCAGAGCTGTCATCAACAGAGTGTGAGTGTAACAGTCTCTTGCAACCTCCCCAATGGCCTTACTGTAACCATTGAATAGGAGTGGGGGTAAGGGGAGGGCAGGGCCAAGTGCCGTGCGGCTAGCGAGAGCTCTCAGCGTGTGGGATCTGAGACCTGGCTCAGTGTGACTCCACTGGCTGCCCGGACTCATCACTGAGTCCGCAAAATCCATGGTCAGCCGTACTGAGCGATGAGCAGCATTATTCTTTGATTTGCAGCTCAGCCAATGACAGGCATTGCACAGGGGGGTCCAGAGTGCTGCCTGAAAGCCAAATACAGCCCAGAGAGCCACAAACCATGGTCCATGGCTGCCTTCTTCCTGTGACTGCAAGGTGAGGAGAAATCTGCTAAGAGCAGGGCTGCATTTACATCTTACGTGCTCTCAGCACAGCATCTTCAGCACCCCGCTCCCCTCTGCTTACACTTGACCTTCATGTTTTCTGCGCAGGGGTGCGATGGGGAAAGTTGTGGCTGGCCAGGCCAGCTCCGTGCAGGGGAGGTGAGAGGGGCTGGGCCACTCTGGGCAGGGGAATGGGCTCGCCCCTGGGCTCCGGCTTTTGGCCTGTCAGGGGGTGGATCCTCAGGGGGAAGAGGAGGAGCAAGGCAGCAGGATCCCAGAAGAGAGGGAGCAGGGGCGGGACCAGAGTTCCAGCGCTTGTGGGGGGTCCCCACATTGGCTGGGGCCCCTGGGCACAGGCCCCATTGGCCCATGCGGTAACCCATCGTTTAGGCGCCCCTAGGCACGTGGCTAATTGGGAATCCAGCCCTGGCTAAGAGGCAGGTGTTCAGTGCTGGGGAAGTATTTGCCAAGCCATTTCTGCCCCTCTATTCTGGACAATAGAGTACAGGTAAAGTTTTCCGGCTGGATGCGATTTGCTTAGGCAAATTAATTTATTTTGCTTAGATAAATTCACATGCAAAGCAGGCCACATAGACTCATGGTTAGTTATCAATGTGGGCCCCAATGTTGCAGCCTGGGTACGTCTGGATTCGGTCCTGATTTAGCAAAGCACTTAAGAACATGCTTAACTCTAAGCCTGAACTTAAGTCTCCTGTGAGTCAATGGGGCTTAATCAAGTGCTTCATTAATGGGGGCCCACGTGTCTGTAAACTACCTAAAACAACCACCCAGGCTGCATGTTTGCCTGACTTTGTGATAAACAGGAAGGTTTTCATAGGGAGACGGTCTTTGTAATCGAGCCAGCCTCCATTCCATTTTTGCGTATTTGGCTGGATCCGTGTTCCATGCAGTGCAGTATGGGGGAGTGGCTAAACTATTGGCTAATTATGTAAATTTTGAAATGAATTAGTTATTGCACAATAAAGGAGGCTTTAAGGCAAGGTGACCCTGGCACTTGACTGCTTCTCTGTAAAAGTCCCAAATGTTCAACCAGCACTAATTATAACTGAGAATGGTCTGGTGATTGACACACAGGGCTGGCAATCAAGACAGCTGGCTTCTAGTCTCAGCCATGCCACAGACTCCCTGTGTGTCCCTGAACAAGCCAAGCAGCTTTTCTGTGGCTGAGTTTCCTTATCTGTAGAATGGAGAGTGGAAGGGAGATTTCTTACATTACAAGGGGTGGGGGTTCTACTCTGAGAGTGACTGTCCAAAATGGCATGGTTTTACTCAGAAGACCAGCTCTCTGTGTGTATTCAGAATCACTGAGTGACTGAAATCAGTCTGCAACTCTTTATTCATTAGCCTTGCAAAGCCACTACAGCTAGGAGAGAGAGAGTGGAATTCTATTCTGGCTCATGCATCATCAACACAATTGTTAACTAAGGACATGGAAAGGATCTGGTTTAACTTTCAGATACCAGACTGGGTTTGCATGGCTGGCAGCTCAAAAAGCCATCGTTTTGTGTTAAACGGAGCAGATCTGATCTGGAAGCGACTGATGTAATAGCTGAAGCCAGTTTTATGAAGGCATCATCCAGAGAAGTCATACTTGTTATTAATTATTTATACTATGGCAGTGCTCACAATGCAGTAAGTACTATCCACACACTCAGGAAGACTCAAGCCTGGTCTACACCTAAAATGTAGACTGACCTAGTTATGTCGCTCAGAGGTGTGAAAAATTCACACCCCGAGAGATATAGTTAAGCCAACCTAAGCCCTAGTGTAGAGACACTGCTAGATCGGGGGAAGTTCCACCAACCCAGCTACTGCCCCTTGGGGGAGGTGGATTAACTAGAGCAATGATTGCTGAAGCAAGTGTTTACACTACAGTGGCATAGCTTCAGTGCCGTTGCTGTGCTGTTATAGCATCTGTGGTGTAGATGCTGCCTCAGTCCCTGCCCCAAAGAAAAAACAATCCAGCACAAGCAAAGGATGATGGGGGTTTATTAGAGTTTGTCAAGAGCTTTGAGAGTCTCAGATGGAAGGTGCTTCGTAAGTGAAAAATATTTATTATTAACGCTGAGGGTGCATTTCTCACTGTGCTAAATCTCACTGTGGTGTAACGTCAATGAAATTACACCAGGAGTGAATCGGGGCCCTAATTTTTATCCTGAAGGTTTCTGATTTAGCTTTTTCCTTCTCTAGCCATTATTGTACAGGATCTATTTTATGCATTAACTCTGCAAAAATGTACCCGCTTCTTTGGTATTTAGGATTATTTGAAACTGGTATATTTGAAAATTAGCTTCTGAATGGTGTATATTTGTCATATTGTTTTCCGAGGACAAACCTCTCCTTGCATTCACTTAATGCTTCCATTAATTTCAGTGGAAATTTGCATTTGAGGTGGAGAGGGGCCTAATCTTTAAAAAGAGTCTTAATCCACTTACACAGCCTCTTTGGCAATGCTCAGCATTTTTTCCTTGTCAGGAGCATGCTGCATTTATAATCTCAATATGTCATTTTTAGCCTATTTAATATTGGGGTGTGTGTGTAAAAATGTTCTTTAAAGATGCAAACATAAAGGAGTCCATAGTGTGTGTGTGTGAGACTGTGATTTGTGTCTGTGAGCGAGAGAACAGATGAGGGTTTGAAGGGTGGAAAAAGAAAGACAAATAAAAATAAGTAGCGACTAAAAAAGCAAGATCAGAAAGAAATAGATCCAATTGAGAAGGGGTAAATGGAAAGTTACTAGAGAAGAGGAAATGGGGTTAAAGACTGATTTAGTATAAATTTAAAATAATATGAAGAAAAGTAGATCTCCTATTATTTTGATCCACAAATCACCCCTTCCAGAGGCAGTATGACAACCTAGGAAAACATAAGCATTTATAGCTGAAATACAAATACTAGAACTCATATGTACTCCTAATTAACAGGCTACAAAGCCCTTCATCTCTAGATCATTGGATCAAATCCAGCCCAGGTCTGTAGTGACTGACAGTTATTATCACATGCTTGTTCGATGGCCTGTTTGATAGGTCTCAGACCAGATCCCAGAGTCCACATCACAAAACAAACACACCACTACAATTAGCACTAATGGGCAGCTTCCTTTGGCCAAGAAGAGTGAACTGTTTTCCTAGAAGCAATCTCTCCAGATCTGTGGAGAGACCAGTTCTCAGGGCTGCCTGGAGGAAGCTTGCACGGCACTGTCTGTGCTGATTCTGCTCTGTGGCACCTTTCATCAGAACTAAATTCAGTCACACACCATGGCTATCTGCTTTACGCCCAGAGTTTCTTCTTAGGTAGCAGAACTTGCTGTCCCTCTGAACAGAAGCACACAGACACATACACACTCTCAGCTATGAAGCCAATTGCTAGTTTCCCTTAATCACAATCTTCCACTGATTCCCTTTTAGTTTGGTGAGTGAAGCAAGACTCCATCAGCTTTCACGTAGGAGTTAAGTGGGTCAGCTGTCTGTTGTGTTTGTGGTAGCTATCACATGGAAACAGCTCAATGTAGAATTCTGGAGCTTGGCAGGAAAACTCCAATTAAGACATAGAAGTGCAAGCACAAATTGTCTAAGCAGAAAGAGCCTCAGATCTAGGTCAGTGACAATTTTCATGCAGAAAGGGCACAATGATGAATTATTAAACTTAACGTGATTCCAAACAGGATAATGCTCTTAGGGTTTCAAACATGAATTCTCATACAACCCTCTTAGGAGGCAGGGAAAGACCATTCCTTATTTTTAGGCGAGGAAACTGAGGCACAGAAAAACAAAATGACTCCCCCAAGGTCACAAAGGGGGTCTGCGTCAGAGCTGGGACTAGTAGCAAGAGTCCTGTCTCTGATCTTCCTTCCATGTCAACCCATGTTCATTTACTTCTTCTTAGGAACAATTAAATCTTTTCCTTTATACAATATGATGAGGTGCACTGTCTGAGGAGATTTATACAATGTCCTTCACAATGAGATGGCAGAGGGTAATGGCCAACCTTCTGAGTTATGAGTTAAATTGAGTTAAATCTTGCTAACTTTACCCAGACAAGTAGTCCTGTTGGATTACTCATATAAAGGAAACATAGTTTGGCCTTATATGTTATGGAGTTCACGTCAGCAGCCACCTCAGGGGTGAAATAAGAGGTGTATGCCAATTTTGGAATAGTGATGGGTAGATTTCATCTTAGATCAGCCACACCACTGTAAATCCTGGGCAGATTCTGAGCAAAAGGGAGGGACTGTCTCCTGTATAACAACTAAGGGCCCAGAGGGGAGAGGAAGAGCAGTCAATTCCAATACAATTAATGTCCAATCGTACAGAAACAAAATACCACCTCCCCCACTTTCTTCACACTAGTTTGATTCTCTTTCTTCTTTTGTTTGAAAGATTAATACTTTTTTCTTTAATATAGGTTGGAGTAGCCTCCTCATCCTTCCTTGCTGTCTTTTCCCTGGACATGGTCTTCTGTGAACTCATGGCTGTTTTTCACATGGCCATTAGTTCACAAGCTGAACTGCTGATGCGCCCTAGAAATGTTATTGGTTATATTTTTCTGCCTATATACAAAAATGTATTTCTGCTTGGTAGCAGATCTGATCATTTCCCAGCAAGAGGGATTGTCTGTCTTTTTTGCAGAGTGATTGATCAGAACCAGGTGGGTTTGGTTGCTTCTGTGGGGACTGTGTTCCATAGAAGCAAATAATGTTAAACCAATGGTAGTAATGTCCTTGCTCAAGAAGTCATCACTTGATATTAACAATTCCCCCAATTACTGCTCTCTCAATCTTTACCTTTTTGGGATTGTCTGCTCCAGATTCATTTAGATTTTTCTTTCTGCATCCCTTGTCTAGGAGGTGTCAGGCTTGGTATAGAGGCCGTGCTGGTATGCTTGGGTTGATGATCTGCTGACTTTGAAGAAAGGTCAGGTGTCCATGCTTCTGAGTAGGTCTCTCAGAAAGCTTTGATTTGATTGACTGTGAGCTGTTTGTTGCTCACATACCTGCATGAATTGGAATGGAGGCTAGATAATATGCTACACAACTCATTAGGAAGAGCCATCTTTGGGCAGAGTAAAGAAAAAGCAAGATTCTATGATATTATAAAATGGAGATAATGAAAATCCATCAGAGGATATTATTCTAGCATGGAAAAGGGATTAATGGAACTTGTTTGGAATGCTATACACAGTACTAATGGCTCTAGTCTTATAGATAACCCGAAAGGGGAAAAAAGCAGGATGGTGCCCATTTTGCCTTTTTTAAATTTTTCTGACTTTTTTTTTTAAGCTTCATAATCTGCTCTTTTTTATATTAGAATTGCAGAACTCGTCCACCCTGAACGACTCTAAGGAGGACTGGAGAAGTGGTTGATTAATATTACAAATATTAAAAAAATTAAATATGAAAAAAAATTAAACCTGGTTAATGAAGAAGAGAAACTATATTCATAGTGTTCAGGTAACACTATTTTCTGTATTACTACATCTGAAGAAGAGAGCTGAAGTCTCTCGAAAGCTTATGTCTGCAAATATTAAATTTGTTAGTCTTTAAAGTGCCACAGAACTCTCGCTGTTTTTGCTTTATACAGAGAATATAACTGTTGGTTTGGTTAACACCTGTTTAAGTATAAGACTTGGGAGAAAATCTTTTTGCTAAGGATTCAACACCCTGTGTCTTCAGTTTAAGGCTGAGACCTCTCCTAAATCACATGGATTGGTCATCTGAAAAATATTTCAGCAAAAAAGCATAGCGAAGATTTGACTCTTCTGATATTTTTACAGAGGAAAAGTGTTAAATGTGTTTTAAACAAACAGACTACACTTCTCAAACTTCCTTCATGCAGTATAAAGCAGCAAAAGTAGACCCTAAAATCACTAATTTGTGCAAACACACCCAAATAAACTAGCCAATATTTAAATAGTTAGTGTAGAAAACAGGGTTGGGAGATTTAGGAAAGGACCCTTTAAAAACTGCTACTGTAGCACTGATGGAAATCACTTTGCAGCAGGAATATGTTGTCACGCTGGCTGGATGGGGGGAGGGGATTTATTATATTATTTAACATCAGTATGTCAAAATCATAATAATTCATATGGGATATGCTGTGTCAGGTACTGTTAGAAATGCTATAATGTGCTAAGTAAGATGGTGATGTTTATGTTCATGTGTTATATGTGTAATGGAAGTTATGGATATGTTTGATGTATCTGTATTTCAAATTGTGCTGTGTCTGGGCGACACCCCAGACAGGATGGCTGCTGCACTAGCCTGCTTAATGGCCCATTAAAGAAATTCACAGGTACAATGGGACCAGGGGGAGAAGCCAGGGATATACCTGATGAGTCACCAGGACTTATTCATGTGACTCTGGACTCCATCTTATTCCTGTAAATTTCCACAAGTAGCATGGCAAAGGCCAAAGGACATAAAAGGCAGCTGCATGACATCCATTTTGTCTTCTGTCTCAGTCTTCAGCCTACCTCTGGATCAACTCATCTACAACTGAACTGAAGCTGTGAAACAAAGGACTTGAGACCCATCCACGTACTGGATGTATACCCGAGGGACTATACAAGCCTGCAAACTCCACAGTTCTATTAGAAACCTGATATATATAGCCTTTTAAATCAATAGTATGTGTGTGATTGCTTTAATCCTTTAACATTTCTCTTATAGTTTCTTTCTTTCTTTGTATAATAAACCTTTAGTTTTAGTTACTAAAGGATTGGCTGGCAGCGTGGTATTTTGGGTAAGATCTAAACTTATATTGATCTGGTACTTTGGCTGACCCTTTGGGGTCAGGAGAAACCTTATTGGTAAAGAGCATAGAGTTTTAAATAACTGATCTCTTTACTGGTCCTAGTGGCTGATTGGGAGCCAGAGACTGAAATGCAGTAAAGGGGGTTGTGTATATTTTTATTTTGGCTTCTTGATAACCAGTGTGGGGAATCAGTAGCACTGCTTGTGGCTGGTTGGGAAGTTTGACTTCAGTGTCACCCACCAGTGCTGGGAGAATCTGCTCTCCTTTTACAGCCTGCCCTGACCTTGGCATTTTCAGATAGTACCCTAGGCACGGATGGGTCACATATATTACACAGGGAAATGTACTTTTCAGAATTAGCTACTTACAAAAACGATAAGGAAAATACAATGTGTTATTTTGTCATTTAGTCTGCAGTTTGATAGAGGAAGATATAAATCCACAAATGTATTTTCTGACTCAAAACAGAATGTGACAAGGAAGCATTTTTAGGGGCAGAGATTAAATTAGAAAAAATGTTTGGTCTTAAGTCTCAAAGAGAAATTTGTCTGGTTTTAACAAATATGCATAAACTAGAACAACGTGTCTTACTAATGAACTAAAGATCTTAAAGTGAGTGGTAGTTTGCAGATGCAGAAGAGCACAAAATACAGCAATGCTGATTGCATGTTTCTCTGGAGAGGATTATGTGCAGGAAGTCCTCTTGTTAGATACATACTATTACACAGGGACTGGAAAGCCACATATGTTAGCCACATGGGCATTCTATCTCTTGAGTGGGCAGTACTTAGCTGGTTAGTACTGTCATGGGATTAGCTGCTCTCTAGGGAGTGGAAACCAAGGTATTTTCTAAAGCTAATTTGTAATTGCCTGCTTTAATTTTACACACACCAACCTCCCACTCTCTAAACACATACATATGTAGCCCCAGTTTTCTCCATCTACGCAGTTTTTGCAGCTTGTTCCATGGAAAATGCACTCTTCCTAACATAAATAAAGGGCTGCTTTCTAAAACATGGGCTAATTGTACATTCAGATAGGACATATGCTGTAGAATGAGTGCTTTGAATATAGGCTGTTTCTTCAAACAGAGAAACAGTCAAACATCACTCTGATCTGTCAAGTCAGCTGAGAGGATTAATTACTGGTGCTGCCTTCTATGGAGGGATTTTGTGAAGGGCTGGGGGGGAGGAGAGTCTCCCTCTCCAAAGGCCAGAGGGTACAACTGGGAACCACAGCTCTTACTGTACCAAAGCCCGTATCTTACAGAGGTGCACAAGGAGGCACACAAACTCAGGAATAAGAAGCTGGAAGTGAAATGGACCAATTTTCTCCACAATATGCAACTATTCTATAACCTGTTTTATGAATCAGCATTTCTAGTGATAAGGGGTTTGTGCTTGACAGAGCCAGATGTCATCAGACTGAATTGTGGTATCAGAAAATGTGGTGGGTTGGTGGTGGAAGTACCTCTATAGCAGATTCAGGAAAAAAGGCCATGGGGCTGGTGAGTGAAGCCTCCGTGGCATAGGACTTGGTAACAGGTTTAGCTGTGATGAACGTAAGCATGGTAACTTCTCCAAGTTGAGGAAAGACAGCTGTTACTTTGAGACTCCAGTTTTGCTTTCTAACCTAACCATTGTGCACAAAGGATAGAAATTTCATCATCTACATACTGCATTCAATTCAAAGTTGTATTCCATGTGGGGAACACCTTGTTAACTCACAGACTGGGATCTGCTATTAGTGTGCTCAGGAACTGACATGACTCTCGTTCGATAATGACTGAAAGGTTTTAATTACTAAACTTATAAACATATACAATGAGCCCCCAAACCAAAAGTCCAGTATATTTTAGCTGCAAAAGCAATTATCCTCACCAATGCAGGCAAGAGGCGGCGATGGTTTCTTAGCGGCTTCCACTGAAAGACTGGATCCATGGTCTCAGAAGACAACTGGGCAAAATGGCAAGTCTTATCAGTTTCTTGTCCAGAGTGATTCTTTACTCTTGAAGCTTGCTTCCCTTTATTTCCATTGTTTCTCTTTTATATTCTTAAATTCAATGTTTTTCAAAGCATTTTGGTAATTTACATGAGTAAACACAGGAATTCCCAAAAACAATACAAGAGGGAGAGACCCATGTGTTTTACTTAGTTAAAAGGCATTATTCACCTAGATTTGTTGTTTAGTTTCAATGTTCCACCCTTCAAACAAAGGGGCAGTGGGGTTGTTGTGATTAAATTGAGCAGTACCTGAGGTGGCGTCCAGCCATGGGCTTTGATCATAAGGTATTTTGAGAGATCTGGATCCATGGAGGTCTAGCATGCACTGCATTTAACACATTTCTACTGCATAGATGAGTTACTCCCAGAGGATAAGTTCATTAGGGAAGATGGTCCAGACAAGAGAGGCAATTAATAAACAATTATCTTAATGAAATACCAGACATACTTTGAGAATGGAAAGACAGCATGGGTGTGTTGCAATGAGAAACAACCACCCCTTTTCAAAAGGGACTCCAGCCACCATTTCATATACTCTGCAGTATGCAACTTATTAATATTTGGTAGCTTAATTTTATAAGTAGGCCCAGCCTACCTGAAATTTCATGGTCTACACACCTCCAGCCTCCTTTAGCTGCATCCCTCCTGTTAGGACACTAACACCCCTTTCTCCTGTGTTTGCAGGACCCATGGGACTAAATTTCCAACAACTTAATTGATACTTCATCTAGTCCTTCCAATCACTCTAAGAAGCCACTTATTCTCTGAAGTGTTCTGTTTATGCACACCATGCAGGACTTTGTGTTTTTTACCGCATTGTATCAGTTACACCTACAAGCTTGCTGGGGAAAGGAGGCTCATATTTGTCTGGCAGAGTTTACATTCTGAGGTGCTCCATATAATAACATTGGCTTTATTCTGTATGCAAGGGTTAAATACAGGTTCTGATCTCAGGAACACTATTGGGGGGGGGGGGGGAATCAGACAGCTGTTTGTTACCTGCATTTATACTGGAGTAATAGAGCAGAATTTGCATCAACAACTCCAGGTCTAGCTAGAGGTTTCACACTGGTAATTGGGTTTTAGCGTATGCATTTCAGATTCTGTGGTTCACATAAGCTCTCAAGTCCAGCTCCTCAAAGATATTTAGGTACCTAACTCCCATGGAAATCAATGGAAATTAGGTACTTAAATACCTTTGAGCATGTGGGCTTTGGATACTACAGTGATGGGTGGAGACAGGAGACCCAAATATACATTGACTTGTTGATAGGCTGGTTTAAAGACTCTACTAAACTCTCCCAATTAGAGGCTTAACAGTGGATTCTGTGCCTGATATAGGATTGACCTATTTTATAAAGTGAATGAGACCAGAGGCATTGGTGTTATTGGCAGAGTGAGCACATAGTTTTAGCAGGAGGAAGCTGCTCCCTTCCTGGGAACACAGATGGTTCATCACCCCATCTCCATGCCCAGACAGAAAGGATGGGAAGGGTTGGTGCACCCACTGACTGCAGCCACCACAGGATGTTTTTGTGTGGGATTCACCCTCTTGCTCCCTGCTGCGTGCAGGGAAGATGAAAGGCCCACATTCTGTGGGTAGAGTGTTCCTCCCCTACCCCTGTGTGCCAGGGGCAGTTAAAGCCCAACCCTCGCTGCAGCATGGAGATAAAGGCCCTGTTTCCCCATCCTACCCTACCAGCTCAATGGCAGTATTGTCAACCTCCAGCATTTAAAAATCAAGTCAGGCTCTCAAAAACATAAGATTGGCATAAAAATGCGATGTATAAAACAATAAATCTGGTGTTCCTTTTAATTTGCCTTCTGGTTTCTGACCCTTTGTGTCACAAGGGCATAACATTTTCAAGCTTTTCTTTGCCAAAAACTGGTTTTCTTTTAAATGATACCTGAGATTCTCCACTAAGCACAGGACTCCAGGAGCTGCTAGTGAAGTTAAACATCAAATATCATGAGACTCATGATAAAAATCAGATGAGTTGGTAACGGGGAAGATAAGTATTCCTGGAGCTTCCACCACCCCCACAGAGCCTTCGGCACAGCATCCCTCAGGCTCCCTCCCCACCCTTACGGCCCCTCAAAACAGCATCCCCGGGGCTGCCCCCCTGACACCCTCATTGCAGCATCACCCCCAGGGGCCTCCCCCCCCAACTCTGGCATTTCACTCCCTCATAGACCCCTCGGTGGGGCATCACCAGGGCTTCCCCCCACGGGCCCCGCACTGCAGCAGCCCCAGGGCTCACCCCTCCCCCGCACGGCAGCAGCCCCCTAAAGCACAAGTGGGGGCGGGGCGCACGTTCTTTGAAGAGGCCGTTTTTTTCGTGCCCCGGAAGTGAATGGGCAAAGAACCTGCTCGCCGCGCCGCACCACGTGACGTGACCGTTACCCAGGCCCCAGCCCGGCCCCTGGCTGCTTCTCCGCCGCGGCAGCGCCCCCTTGCGCCCCGGGTGGTGGCCCCTCACAATCCACAAAGCCGCACCGGGCAACCCTAACCGGCAACTAACGTTCCGAACGCGAACCCTGATGTGCAGCGACAATGACAACGGCCCACGCCACGCCCATTCTGCGCGCGGACTACGGAAGCCCTCTGGGCGTGGGCCTAGAATCACACGGGTCCCGCCGGCGGCCGGCGCGCGCATGCGCAGAACACGCGCTTACCTCATATCAACCACGCTTGGAAGACTTCCCCTCTCCCCATGGAGCTCCGCGGGAGGTGTTTCCGGTCGCTCTGGTTTCCCCCCCCGGAGCTCCATGGGGAGAGGGGAAGTCTGCAACAGAGTTCCACCTTAGTGCGCGTGCGTCCTGCTTGCCTGGGCGTCTTCCAGGGGGGGGCGGTACAAACCAGTGCGCCTGCGTACTCGGCCTTCGCCGGCCTGGTAGTCCCTCCAATAGGTGCTGCGTGCGCCTGCGCTCTGGGGGTTCCATTCTTACCCAGCAGCAGCAGCAGCAGCAGCAGGCAGAGCCGCTTTGGGCTGGAGGAGGCGGAGCTGCAGCCATGCACTGCAGTAGGAGCAGCGGGAATTAAGCGGGGTCCGCTGCATGCCCCCTCCCCCCAGTAACGTGCCTGAGCCCGCTCTGACTCGCACCCCTCCCCCCCCCCCCGCCAGCGGCGCCAGCCCAGGTAAAACCCGCCCGTCACGGGGCAGGGGGGGGGGAGGTGTGGGGGGTGGGGGCTGCCAGCAGCCCTGGGCTGGTTGAGGGGGGAGGGGCAGCATTGTTTGCTGGAGCCGGCAGGTCGCCGAGCTGCGGCTGCTCCGCGGCGGTGCGGTGGGTGCGCCTGACAGGCTGTGCGCGGGCCGCGGGCTGAGGGGGGCAGTCCCCGGGGAGCCCCAGCGGCGCGGCCCGACCCGGCCCGGCTTTGTTCTGTTGTGAGCACGGCGGAGGGCGGGTTTTCCCAAACCCCGGCAGAGACGCCTGGCCCTGGCCGGCGCGGCGCAGGCCCGCCATGGGGAAGCGGGGGGTGGGTGGGTTGGCGGCGGGTGTGCAGCTCCCTCACGGCCCGTGTGCCAGGCGTTCGCGAGTGGACAAAGCCGCGCCGCGCCGCGCACAGGGCGAGGAGGGATCCGGTCCCGGCCGGGGGTGGGGTGGTCTGGACTGGACTGGACTCGATGCCCTAATAGGGCTTTTTCCTCTCCTTTTGGGGTGGGTTTAGAAATCTCAGCCGTGCGGGGTGGGCAGGGTAGAGCCAGGCTTTTGTTCCAGCGTTAACTCTTGCTGCCGTGTGTGAATCCGAGCTGAGCGCCTGCCTGTCTGTACTGCAATGCTGAGGTGCCGGGGGCAGTTTTCCTCCGAGATCCTTGCCTCTGACTCTCCATCCTGAGAGCACTTAGTGAGATCCTTCATCCTATGCTCTTCGTTTTAAAAATCGGGCTGTGTAACTTGAATAACTGACAGAACAGCCTTGAATGGTTCTCGGTATGTGCCGGTAGATGTTCTTGGTCTGTGGATTGTCATGGTAGTGCACTTGCTCTGGAGTGTGTCAGTGGGATCATGCTGCTGGTCCATGAATGATGATGGGTCCACACAACATACGGTTAATAAGTATTCTCTTTTACTTCAGTGCATATTCAGGAGTGGATACTCTGACAGTTTTAATTATGTACTAGTGACGAAGTCTAAAGGCAAGAGGCTAGAGGATTAAATAACAACCTGTAAAACTTGTTTAATTCAAAGCTGTTTAGGGAGTTTGGTGAAAAGACCAAAATTTATTTGGTCATCTGCAGTTTAAAAGTAGGTATTGATTTGAACAAAGTCGTTAATAGTTATTCTGGCGTTAGCGTGTGTGTGACCAGCTTTGCCTTACAGAAAGAGATGCTAAACCCTTTTGTGTTGCTCCCCAGGGTCTGTTCTACCCTCAGATACACATATGCCAGTTCAGTAGAATGGGCTGTCTCCTTACCCCTGCCTTAAAGAAGAACATGTCTAAAAAGCAGTACTAGCGGACACACTGCAATAGGTTAGAGCCAAAGCAGAAAGAGAAGATACATAAGAATTAAGACTATTTGGATCAGTAGTTGATAGTTGTCACTGTTAGTTGTGAAGCAGAACTTGGCAAAGGCTCATTGTTAAAATCTGTAGTAGGAAGATTCACTTAAAAATGTTTGCTTGCACGATCCTACTGGCGTACTGTATCTTATTAAAAAGTGCAAGGCTGTGAGAGGAGTCTGCTCTTTTTGGCTTTGCTTTAAAAAGCACTTTTTTTGAAAAAACATTTCATTGCAGTTTAGGTTGGCTTTGGCTTTTTCATTTGTCATTGTCACTTAGTGCCCATTCCAGCTTCCATTGTTGCTTTTTCATGGGAATTTGGATCAGGCCCTGGGTGAGTGTGTTACTACACTCTCAAATGAGCTCACACAGGAAAATGATAAAAGACAAAAAAAACATACCACCTGTGGGTGAACACTTTTTACAAAGTGATCACTGTCTATCAGACCTGTCAGTCCTCATCCTCAAAGGAAACTTGGAAACATTTTCAAAAGATGAGCCTGGGAGCTTTAAGTCATAACTTTGCTAGACTCTGAAAATCAGAGAGATTGGAGTTATGGCTAATTACAACAATCTGTAACCTACTAACAACCCCCCTTCCCAGCTGCATTCTCCCCAGCACGGAAGGTGTGTTAATGGGGCCACTTAACAGGCATTTCAAGGGGCCATTCAGAGTGAACTACTTACGCTAAACATTCTGTTCCATCTTGTTTTTAGCTGTGATACTCTGCGTATGTTTCCCAGACCTGAAGAAGAGCTCTGTGTAAGCTTGGCAGCTTGTCTATTTTACCCACAGAAGTTGGTCCAGTAAAAGATATTACCTTCCCCACCTTGTCTCTCAATACAGGGGGGTAGGCTTGTTTCTGGACCAAATCCTATAAGCAGTGTGAGTGGTATGCCAAGGCCCAATTTGTGGAAGAAAGACCCAAAATAAGGGAGACAGGGAAACTGCTGTAGGAAAGTCTAAAGGAAGTCTGGACATACCTTAGATAGATATGTAGGCTAAATAACTATTTATACAGCTGCCATTACTGTGATGTCTGAGCTCTTCACAGTCTCTAATGTCTTTATCCTTGCAACATCCCCCGTGAAGTAGGGAAGGACTATTATCCTTATTTTACAGATGGGAAACTGGGGTACAGAGAGGTGAAGTGATTTGTCCAAGGTCATGCAGGATATCTGTGTTGGTGCAGGAAACTGAACCCAGGTCGCCCAACTCCTAGGCTAGTGCCCTAAGCACTGGACTATATAAATCCCTCTCAAACCTCAGTTCATGAGCTACTACTTCTGGTAGTAATGGAAAGAGATCCCCACTTTGTTGCTTAGGTAGGCTGAGCTGGCAGGTGGTGGGAGAGGCAGGGATGCAATCTCTAGCCTCAGACTGGTAGCAGTTTTACAGGATACAGTCACTATAGCTACATTTTACTTAGTCATCTAAGCTGCTCTTCTTTTCTTCCTTGTCGCATATCACCTGCACCTTCCCCTAATGATGCCTGTTTGGTGCTTCGGGCACAGGAACTGAGCAGTAGCATTGGAGCATCAGAGGTAATACAGTCAATCATAACTGCCTGCAGTAACCCCTAACCTGTAACTCTGAGCCTGCTGCCTGACTTGGTCATCTTCTGCCTCGACAGTGCTGACTGGCAAAGGGAAATGATTTTGCCTGAGCCAGGCGTAACGTGGAGGGATCCACAGTGCAAATCTCCAGCCTTACCCTTACTCAGCCACTATAGCCCTCGATCTGAAGAAGCCCCCCATTCCAGTCTTGAACCCCTAGATCCCCCAACTCAGTGAGGACACCTCAGCTATGACTTGCAGTTTCACGTGCTGACTCACTTCAGCAAATGGGACTGAAGTATGCAAATAAACTGGAGGGAGGGAGAGACTGATGACTGGCTGAGCTACCTCTGTCTGTGCTCTTCTATCTGCAGCACCAAATGGTCACTGTGTAGAAATCGGATTTTTTTGGTTTTCTGATTGTCGCCAAAATCCATAGGGTCCTTTCTGTTTACCTACAACGTTGTCTCAAATTTTGGAGTTGATTGGATGTGGTTTTCAAAAGTTAATGCGTTACAGATAGCGAAATGCCAACATTTCCATGTTAGGCTTCACTTCTCTTGGCTACTAATTCACTGGACTACAAATTAGATAACTGCATGTTTCTGAAAGAGAAATAAATTTGAGTAACCCATTTGATGCTTTCCAGAGGGGCAATTGTAAAGGGTGCCTATAAACAAACTCAGCTGTCAAAAGAAGTCTGTCTTGGAGTACTCTAGAAATCTCAAGTCTGAGCTGCGGGTGAAGTGTATGAAAACCAGATAAGTTAGTGACAAAAACTTTTCTCAGTTTGATTTTTGTGTTCTCCCGTATGTTGGTCAGATCCTATAATCCTTCCCTGTGTGCCACAGATTCAATCAAGGCTTGTTAGTGGTCATTCTTAGATGGTGACAGTTTCAGAATGAATTATTATTTCAGGTTCTACACCCTGCCTTAGACAGTACCAACCCTTGTGTTTTTACAATTCCACAAACACGGGAAACCTTTTGGAAAAATCCACCCTCTTTGCCCATTGAGACAGGGCCTTGGCACACACAGAACACATCAGTTATTCTGTTGCCAGGATGAATGGAGCAGTCATCCACCAGAGGAAGAGGAGTGGGTGTTATGGCATCCTTTTCTACATATATTTCTGTCCACTTATTTAATGGCATAGACTAGCAGAATGGTGCTTTTTAGTCTGTTCTGTGTTCTAATCAGGTTCTTACACTGCATCCATCAGTGGGGTATCTTGAGAGGCTGCTTGGATGCTTAGATCTGTCATGGTATTTCAAGTATTGTTTGTATCAGACTAACTTGTTAGCAGCCTTCAAAAGCTACCTGAAACCCTTACATGATCTATTTAAGGAGAGGTGTTGGACAGTGGGGAAATTGACAAAAGAAATATGCACATGTTCTTCAGCATCCCGCACTGTAATAAGTCTCTCTCTCTCTCTCTCTCTCTCTCTCAAATTTAAAGAGATCACCACCTGGCAGAGTTATTTCTCTCACTCAGGGATTTTTTTTTTTCTTTTAAAGAAGCCCATTTAAAAAAGTTTCAGCCACTTAAGTTACTGGAAGGGACACACACACACAAAAGGTTTGTGGTTTGATATTCTTTTATTTTAGCTTTGGCCTTAATGCATTGTGGACTTATCCTGTTGCCTACTCCATCACTTAGCCAAATATCTGAAGAGTCTGAGCCACAGGGAGGGAGCGTGCAGTAGTTGGTACACTGCTTCCTAAATTTGGGAATTGTGTTTATCTTAATCTTTAGAAAGGGAGTGCCTTTAGGTAGTTGAAAGGGAATGGATCTTAAACTAGTTTTCTCTAGTACATTGCTAGTACAGTGGAAATGGACTACCTGATCTCTGATTCTAATACAATAGCACAATCCTGCAGTAAATAACCTAAGACACATTTTTACTGGTCTTTGGTTTCTCTGTTTTTTAAGCAAACTGAGACAGACTTGAGCCTACACTGCTCCTTCCCTGCAGATCTAATCAACATGGGGATCTGATCTGACTTGTGCTTCCAGAAAGCACTATCCAGGGATCTATTGTAAGTCAATAACATGTATGCAGATATTCACATATTAAAGAGAACGTTTGCAGTTTAAACACAAACTGTATTTAGTAAATGTCATACAAATCACTATAAACTTTCTCAAGGAACTAGTATGGAAATTTTCTTGAAATAAAGACATTTCTGGAAGTTCCTATGAGGAACAGGGTCAGATATGAAACTCAGTGACGTATTGTAGAACATTGTGTTATTGCTCTTCAGCTTGGCTGTTTGCCACCCATCAGAGGAGTAATAAAGTCTCAATTTGTGGGTAACTTAGCTGTAAGATCTATGGACTTAAATTGAGATCTGGAATTGGAAAATGAGGCTGAAGAATCTCTGGTGATGCCAACTTCAGCTGGTGAAGAGCCAGCACTGCTTCGATTGCCATCAAGTGCACCTGAAGTCAGACATGCACCAAGGTCTGTCAGATGTGAAACTTCAGGAGAAATCATGCTAGTAGCTCATTGAAAAAAATCTCTTTGGCTCATCTTCAGTATCCATTTCACCTTTTCTTTTCATTGGTCCAAGAGCACTTGGGCAAATGCAGTGGATAGGACTCTGACTTCTCCGGTTTAAGAATCGTCTTGTTGGACTGGGGCTAGGGCTTGGAGGTAATCCACTGCCACTCACCAAACTTTGCAAAGACGGCGAGAAACATTGCTTCCTTATTACTCTGGTGGGTGAAGGAGCTGGAGAACCTGAGACAGTCAATTTGCTTAGGAGAGGATGATTTCTCAAAATCATTGTCACTCAGGCTCAAGCTTTCCTCCCATGGCATTGCTGTTTGCACTTCCTGTTCATGTACTGTTTCTCTGTTCATCAAATCCATTCCTCCTTCCTGTTTGATTTGATGAAGGCGACTGGTAGGAATATGAACAGGAGAGGATGGCACCAGCAGACTATGACGATTCACAACTGTTGTACTGTTCCTTTGGGTTTGCAAAATGTTGGGCTGGAACATCTGTGAATTGTCACTCAGCCCATGGATGAAGGGGCACTATTCGATCTCCTCAGGCTCCCCCCGTCGCTCAGGGCCATCGTGCTACCCGCCAGCAGCTCCAGGTCCAGCTCCATTTTCTCCTGAGCCATTGCAGGGGTCCCAACTGCTCCTGCTCCGCCGTGGGACCCAGAGGTGGCTACAGCGGCTCCTCATGCTGCTGCCGCTTCCCCCAGCCTCTGCAGGCAGAGTCTGGGGACGCTGCGAGCCCGGTGAGAGGGATGGCACGAGCAGCACTCTATGCTGGGAGGACGAGAGGAGGTGGCTCCTTTCCCCTGCCGCCACTTCCTTGACTCCTCAGGGCTCACAGTCACCACAAGCAGGCAAAGGGAACCACCTCTGCACCTTCTGGATTCTGGGCTGATCTGGGGACTGAAGTGGCCTCCAGATACTCAAATTTATGGCAGCCTATCGTAGACTTTACGGGATGCAGCATAGAATGTCTAGCATTTAGCAGTGCAGCCCTGCCTCTAGCGGTCCCACCTATGCTGTGGCTTGCAAGTGGGGGGAACGGGGCGGGGGGAGCTGCATGTAGTGGCTGTGCCTGTGCTGCATGTAGCAATGCTGTGCCTGTACTGAAGGTTTCTTTTTTCATCTACCGTTGTGCATTTTATGGCCTCTATAAATTGCCCAGGGCAGGGAGTGGACTCTGCTTAAGCTAAAGACCTGTCTACAGTAGAGCTCCCACTGCTTCTGTCAGGTTGACTGAACCGGCATTAGCAACAATAGACAGTTTTTAGACACTCTAGTGTAGACGGGGCCATTGCCTGCCCCATTCTCATGAATGCTCCCAATGTTGACCTACAGTTTCCACCATTGCTGGCAGGCCTGGAGCTGCTCTGGTGGTGCGTTAGGACTCCTCTGTCTTTGTATAAAGAAGGCCACTTCTTTGCATTGTCATCCAAACACCATAACTGGAAAGCCACAATTCAGTCTTGGCAAGACTTCCTTCTGGAAAGTGAGGGCTGTGGAGTAAGTCTTTTCTAAAACTGCTGACTTATAAACACTGGGATATAAAATATGCAGTAAAGCTATTAATGAGACTCTGGTTCCACCTGAGTTTGTTTTTTTTCCCTCGTTCAGTTTTATGTTTCTTATTGGTCTTAACAACAGAAACAACCTGTTGTAACTAAGATGGAACTTCTGTCTTCTGGTAAACATTACATATTTAAGTCAACTGCTTAGGAAAAGAAGTACTTATGTAGTAAAATGCAGCTATAAAACCTATTAATTTAAACGCTTGAGTGGGTGCACAAGTCTCTTCTGTACGTAAGTAACACAGGGCTCATTTGAAATGTTGATCTTTCCTCGTTAGCCCCCTCTGCCCCCAGTACATGATTCAAAGGCAGATGGAGGTAGGAGATCATTTAAAATAGTCATAGCTTAAGATCCCTAGCTGGACATGCAGTTTACTGACATTCCTTTTGCCCCCTTCACTCCCCCAATTATCTGTTCTGGGAATTCTGGAGTTCTTAATGGTTGGTTAGACATGGCCAGATCTAGCTACAGTACTTGGATAGTGGCAGTTGACTTTGTTGTCTACTGATCTAGGTGGTGGTTGAAAGCTTCCAAGCAGTTCTGTTTGCTTAGTACAGCTTTAGACTGGGCCACAGTCTCCTCCCAAGTATGGTATGGAGTCAGGAACCAGTATTTCTAGGAGCTTATGCTGTGTCCTCTTCTGATCCTAGTGAGAGTCCTCCAAAAGATCTCACAGTAAACTCACACTGCTCTCACATGGAGATGTGATCCAAACACAGGGATTTCTGACTTGTAATTCCCCCCTCACAAACTCCTGTGGCCTTGGCAAGTCACTTATTTTCTTCTTCGGCTCCCCATTTTCCATGCGGGATCCTATCTAGCACGTGGGGGTGGAGGGTTAGTTAAGGTTTGTAAAGTACTTGGAAACTTAAAACTCTGATTGCCAGGAAATATTTTCTTCCAGATTTTTTTTTACCTTGAATAAATCCCATTTTCAGTCATGACCTGTTGTTTAACATGGAAATTGAGGAATGAGTCCTAATGGTTGGCTAAGACAAGTTCTGAAACTTAAAACAGTGCCTGCTTTACTTCTATAAAGGATCAGACCTTTATCTTGCCTAGAAGAGAACTTTACTGATTTCCCATTGCCTTCATGTACTGGCACCTGACAGACTTCTTGTGACTGGGTGTCCCCACCAGCTCCCTTTGTACATCTGATAGGGGACAATAACATAGCTTGCCTCTGTTTTCCTAGTTAAACTAATGAGAAGCTTCATGCTTCAGAAACCTCATGCAATAAATCCATTTTACCTCAGGGAGTTTTGCTTCTTGTACTCACACAAACAGCCTGCTTCTTGTCTGTTGCCTTTGCTTTACTAGCCGGTTATGTATTAGTAGGGAGTGCCTGCAGGATTTGTGAAAGTAGTAAGTACAGTAGTTCCATCCCAACTCATTATTGAGATCTGCTTAAAACCGGATTATCCTGCTCTCACACAACCACGTTCTGGGCATATCTTCTCAGAAAGTTCTTGCCATCTGTTGTGCCCCCCTGCCTCCATCCCCCCCAAAAGGCAAGAAAATTGCTAATCTTGGGTTTGTCCGTGATAGATATCTCAGAGGGGAAGGATGGTTTTGTGCTTCAGGTACTAGACAGAGTCTCGGCAGGACAGGCTTCAGTTCCCAGTGCTGCCAAAGACCTCATATTTAACTTTGGGCGAGTCGCTGAACCTCTGCACCTTAGCTCCCCATCTGTAACTGTTGATACTACTTTTCTCCCACCTTTTATCTTACCTTTTTAGGTTAAATACTTAGAGACATTCTCCTTTCCAGGTCCATCTTACTTAAGGTCATAATCTTGGTTCAGGGACTCTATCTGCTACTGTAATCCAGAGAGATAATAAGGATGAAGGTCTAAAACTTTTGTGGTGTGGGCTACCTCCCCTCCCACTGGCAATCTACTGACATCCCCTGGGCAATTTGCTTACAGGGGAAAATATTTAATGTATCATCTTATTTTAATGTGATCAGGAGAAGTGGAGAGCCACTGATGTATGAGCCAACAACAAGTCTCCTCAAAGCACTGGTGGTCTATGCACTGCAGCTTGGGTACCAGTGCTCTAAAGAATTCAAGATAAGTAGTTATTAATTCAGTCCAGAATAGGCTTTCAAGATAATTTCAGTTTTAATAATCTAAAGGTGTTATATTAGCAAAATATTTAGGTATATTTAAAACCTGGTTTCAGGGTGGATTGATATTTAAATCAAAGCAATTTAAATCACTGTTTTTAATCTTGATTTAAATCAGCAAGCAGAAAATCTTGATTTTAAATAATCGATTTTAATTGTTTTGTATTTATACTTCAATTATCTTCCTAAAGAAAGGTTGATTCTCATTGGTTGGTAACCATTAAAACATGTTGATTTGCAGCCAAATAGAGCTTTTTCACTAAATTTGGTGCTTCTTGCTAATGAGGAAGATAAACTATATAATTGCTTATATAAATATGTAACTTAAATTTATTCAGAATCTTGTTTTTTACCTTTTTATGATGATAAAAAATGGTGAATGATGCATTTCTTATTTTACTAAATGACTATTTTATTTGTGCAAAGTTCCCTTTGAATGGAAATTCAAATTTAATTAAAATACACAAAACAGCATTTTTATTAAAACTAACTTAAATATTCTGGGTACATAAGAAAGTTACCCTAGTTTATCAAAACATATTTTGCATTTAAAACTAACTAATCTGTTAAACAAAAGAAGTATTATCTGTAGCTTGTTAATTCAACCGGTTGCATCTAGTCACCATGTCCTTCAAGTTTTTAGAAATAATGGATCTCATCTTCTTTCATCTGACTTTTATTCATAAATTGGAAGAGGATAACATGCTTTCCTGCTTTTTGTACTCCCAGTCAGTTTCTAGATAATACTTAGTCCTGCCATAAGTGCAGGGGACAGGACTAGATGACCTCTCTAGGTCCCTTCCATTCTTGACTCTGTGTTTCATTACTTTGAATGAATTAATTGTTGAACTGATATAGTTGAATAAAGTGGAATGAAGAAAATATTTTCTTTGTATGTGGAGAAGAAATTAGTGCTGCCAAAAGCTGATTTATCACGTCCGCAAACTCTGGTCGCAGGTGCTTAGCCAGTGACTTCCACCAGGTCTGTTTTTTGACTTTCTTTAAAACTTCAGCAGCCATGTGTTTGCTCAATATTATTTTTTGTATTTTATTTAAATGGGCATATCGAGTGAGGGCCTCCAGGGATCTGCCCTGGGTCTGGTTCTGTTCAATATCTTCATCAGCGACTTGGATGATGGCATAGAGAGTACACTTAGAAAGCTTGCAGATGACACCAAGGAGGATCCAATGATGGTGGCAAACTGAAGAAATGATCTGAAATAAATAGGATGAAATTCAGTAAAGACAAATGTAAAATACTACACTTGGGAAAGAATAATCAGTTGCACAGATACAACATGGGAAATGGTTACCTAGGAAGGAGTTCTGCAGAAAAGGATCTGGGGGTTATAGTGGATCAAAAACTAAATATGAGTCAACACTGTAATACTGTTACTTCCCAGCATGGTGTTCAGATTTTTGTAGTAGCAGGAAGGTTGTAAACAAGACACGAGAAGTAGTTCTTTCACTCTGCTCAGCACTATTAAGCCTCAGCTGGAGTTCTGTAACCACTTCTGGGCATCACATTTCAGAAAAGATGGGGACAAATTGGAGGAAGTCCCAGAGGAGAGCAGCAAAAATGATTAAAGATTTAGAAAACGTGACCTAGAAGGAAAGATTGGGGTTATGATGGTGAAGAGAAGACTGAGGGACAAACTACCAGTCTTCAAGTCACAAAAGATTGTTGTAAAGAGAAGGTGATAAATCAGACAAGAGGCAATAGGCTTAAATTTCAGCAAGTGAGATTTAGGTTAGACCAGTGTTTCTCAAATAGTGTTCGGGTTCTGCGGGCTGAGTTGAAGGGTTCTGTGAAAAAGCGGAACCGTGCTGCCGAAATTAAAAGAAATCCCGTGCCATTGAACAGCTGGCAGCGCGCCGCTGAAAAGGGGAAGATTTCCTGGACTTTTCAGCGGAGGGTATGGCATGGCTGCGCAAGGGTTCCGCGGGGAAATATAATTGAGAAACACTGGCTTAGACATTAGGAAAAATTTCCTAACTATTAGGGTAGTTAAGCACTGGAACAAACTGCCTAGGGAGATTGTGAATCTCCGTCATTGGAGGTTTTTAAGAGCAGGTTAGACAAACACCTGTCAGGGATGGTCTAGATCAGCGGTTCTCAACCGGTGGTACCACCAGTGGTACTTACCGGAAGGCTGGGTGGTACGCGCGCCGCTGAATCGCCGCCGCCGCCGGCGGAAAGGCCCTCCCACCCACCCACGTGAAACTCTGCTGCCGAAAATGGGGAAACGGTGGAAGGGTTTTGGCGGCGGGTATTGTTTCCACCGCGAAACCCCGCCGCCCGTCTCTCCCCGCGGCCGCGAAACCCCGCCGCAAGTCCCCTCCCTTTTTTTTCCTGAGTGATACTCGGGTCGGGTACAGTCGGGTCAAATGGTACTTGACCTGACTGTACCTGGCCCGAGTGGTACTCGGGGGGAAAAAAAGGTTGAGAACCGCTGGTCTAGATTAATGGTTCTCAAACTTTTTGTATTGGTGATCCCTTTCACACAGCAAGTCTCTGAGTGCGACCCTCTGGCTTTCAGAAGTCTCTCCCCTCCCTTTCACTCTCCCCCCCCCTTCATGCCTGGCCTTTGTGGGCTCTTCACTCCCCCTTTACTCCTGCACTGTGCCCCCTTCGACCCTAACCCATGCTTCCCCCCTCCTGCGCCTACCTGGGGAAACTGACTTGCATGCACAGAGTGGCTGGTATTGCTGCTCGCTCCCCCCTTGAACGCTGCTCCTCCGTACATCCCTCGGGGGCTGGCAGCTCCTGATGCTCACCTCGCAGCCCAGCCCAGGTGGGGAAAGTGACCTGGATGCAGGGAGCCCTGGCATAGCTCCTCACTCCCCCCACCCCCAGTCCCCTAGGGGGTCGTGGAGGAACATTGGGGTGGGTGGGTGAGCAGTAGCTGTGTGTCACTACTCTTCCTCCCCTCTCCCCATGTTCCTCCACCTGCAGGAAGCAGGGAGGCTCACAGCCCCCATCTGGCCAGGGTCAGGCTCACAGCTCAGCGGTTGGTGACGCTCCGAGCTCACAGCCCCATATCTGCCTGAGGCTAACAGCTCACGACCTCCATGTAATCGCATTGCGACCCCTAATTTGAGAACCAGTGGTCTAGATAATACTTAGTCTCGCCTCAGTATAGGGGACTGGACTAGATGACTTGTCGAGGTCTCTTCCAGCCCTACATTTCTGTGATTCTGTGACTAATAGATTATAAAGTTAGGCCTTGACGTAGGTTAGTCAGTTTCAAATTTAATTTTTAAGTAGGTTTATTTAAAAAAAATTCCTCTATTTCCTTTAAATAAAATCCAATTTAAAAGAAAAATCCACTTATTTTTGTTTTTTAACCGATTTGATTTTTATCCATCCTGCCTGGTGTCCATCTTAATGTTTGCAGTGTTACTTTCACTCCAGTTTTCAATCACGATCACCATGCCAGTTAGCGTGATGCTGCAGGGCAACGTTGAGTCTTTACTCTTTAATTCAAAATTAAGTCTTAAAATTTGCTGTCATTCCTTGTTTCATAAGGTGATTTTGTGATTTATGCCCTATAAAAACCTATGGCCTTTTCTGTGATGGGTGTTTAGCAACAGGTGTAGCTGCACCAATGCAAATCCCTAGTTCAGACATGATTTAAACCTTGAGCAACAATTCATATTAGTTAAAGCTTACCCTGTTTCAAACCAGCGTAAGTTGTGCCAGTACAAATTGTGCTACACTGATATTAGTAGCCTCTACACTATAGGTTTTGCACTGGGGCAGACATAGCACTCATAAGGGAACATCAGGGTTATATTTACCTGTGTCCTGTCCCTTAAGTATTGAAGGTCTGCTGATGGGATCAAAGGGAACAGCTCTGGCTGCAGCAGCAGAGTTTGATGCGCTCTGAAAGAATTCGGTAGCAATGGGGCTTATGCAAGCTATCACTTTAATAAAACTCCAATCTGGGAGTGTAATGCAGTCTGAACTGGGGGCTTAAAGCAAGGGAAATGTTGCAATTTCCCATGGTTAAATCCAGCTCAGCTCCCCTAATGTTAGTCCACTATGTAGAAGGCCACTGACTGCGCTTTGTATTTTAAATGTCTCTGAGCACTGCTTGGAGCAGGTGTAATACACACTGTGCTTAAAAAGCTGGTGGCCTGTCCGTGCTGGGGATCTCAACGTGCTACCACTGGTGGGGATGAACTAGTGTTGTTAATGGTAGGAAACTTGTATGAAATTTCCCCGATGCTAAAGAGAGAAACTTAAAGGGGCACTGTAAACTTCAGACAAGCGAAGTAGTTTCAGGTATCATTCTGGCTCCTGAGTTTTGCTGTCTGTCTTTACAGTTTTACATGCGCAATTCCTTATTAAAAGACTGGTTGCTGCCCTGTTGCTGTAGAAATGACTATATAGGGGAAATGGAAACCAGCTATACACAAAGCGCTGTCAAAGAGACAAAGTACATTGGAAAAAGAGTAATCCTGCAGTTGTAGTAGTTTTGTGTTACTTGTAACACCTGTAGGTAAAATGTTTTTTAAGTTGATGTCCCTTTTAGAATGAGATTTCGAGGCTTAGAAAACATTGGAAAACAAACAGGTGACACTTAAATCAGAAGCATACGCTATTTGATTGTAATTGTCAAAAGTGTACCTGGACAGTTCAAGGAACCTTATTGCCTAGGTATAGAAGCTAGATCAACAAGGGGTGAGAGAGCAAGATTCCGTAACAAGATATTTGCATAGTTGCATTTGTGTAACTCTCTGCCACCTTTATATCTCCAGTAAGATGTACTTTCTCCTTCAGATAAGGCATTTGATGTTTACGTTGCCATGTGGTTATCTCTTAGTGTTTGCACAAGTCCCTGAGAAAGCTTTACAGTTAGATAAAGTAAGTGTTTTGACTAACTGAGAAGGTTTACATCTTATTGAGTTCCTTGCATCCCAAAATGCTTTACAAACTCTGTACAGCTCTGATAAGCAACTGTCTTTGGAATAAAGGGTTGCCAAGTGCCCTGGGGACTCAGCACAACAGTTGAGGGAGAAAAGGGAATTTTGGCCAAAGACATGGGGGCAAGCCCCTTCGTCTTTCAAAAGAGCCGTGAGATCCTTTCTGCATTCTCAGAAAGGACATGTCATCTGCATAGTACTCAGTTTATTTCTGAAGGATGTGTTGTCCCTGCTGGGACCTGAACCTGTGGTTCTAGAGAGCCTAGTTATTAAACCCAATGTTTAGACTTCAAAACTATTCATTCCCTTTGGCAAGAGGTGTTAGAGATGTACTACAGAAAGAGTAATGTTTTTGTAGGCTTTTATACTTGGAAACAAAAATCACTGCCTGTTTGGAAGTGGAAACTTCTTTAAGAGGAGCTCTTCATTCTTGTGGAAAGTCAAGGTTCAAAGGCATGCTTGTTCGATGCGCCTTGAGCTAATTTTTCATTTGAAATATGCATGCAATTACATTATGAGAATTGTAGAGAAGGAGCCCTGATTGTATAACTATGCCACTACATTGCTTAATATGACTGCTCTTCTCTCTGTTTTGGTGGGATAGTCTATCTGCCAACAGCTCCCAAGAAATTAATATTGCACTGAATAAGTTGTATCAGGGCTTGAAAGCTGACCATAAACCTAAACTTACCAGCCAGAGGCTGATCCAAAGATGCATTCAGGCAGGTCACCAGTGAGGCCTAGCAGCAACAGCTCCAGTGCATGTGCTGTCACTCATAATGAGCATGAGTGACAGCAGTGTGAAACTGACTGACTTTGTCAGTCTGGCTATAGCCCACAGGGTTCTGAGTAGCAGTGGTGGAACTTGATCTGGGAAGCTGTGAGCAGCAGCAACAGTTTGTGTGCAGACTATAAGGACTTGTCTATGCAGGGAGTTAAACAAGACAAGCTATTCCAGACTAACTCCATGTGTGGATGCTCTTATTTTGGAATAAGAGTGCCGTATTCCAAATTAGTTTAATCCACTTCCAAAATGGATTAAATTAATTTGGAATAAGGCACTCTTATTCCACCTGTGGAGTTAATCAGGACTAGTTAATTTGCTTTAAAGTCACACCCTGCCTTATTCAAGATTAATTTGTCATGTACAGTAGAACCTCAAAGATACGAACATCAGAATTATGAACTGGCCAGTCAGCTGAACACTGTGAAATTTGAAGTACTGTAAGCAATCAGGCATCAGCGGAGGGGAGGGGGGAAAAAAAAGAAAGAAAGCAAATGCAGTGCAGTGTAGTGCAGAGCAGAAACAGTTCGGGGTCTGCGTTGTTCCTGCAAGCCAAGGGTGCTGTTTCACGCCCACCCCAGTTGGAGGGAGAAGCTGTTTTCACACACACCCCAACCCCCCCCTCTGAGCCCAGGGAAGAAAGCAGTTAATGCTGCAAGGAACTGAAGGTTGCAGCCAAAGCCTGGCCTAGAACTGGAGTGGGAGTCAGCTGTGCTTTGGAGGAATTTTAAAGGGCCACAGCCTGTGCACCGATTGGCCCAAGCTTTGCCCGTGGCTGCACTCCTGGATCCTGCCAGCACCTCTGGGAGTGCAAGGAGCAGGGAAGGGAGGGGCGCAGGTAGCGGGCTGACGCCAACCCCCTGCAGTGTGCTGCCTGTGGAGCGTGGCAAGCAGTGCACTGAGCAGGGCAATCCCTGGGGAGAGGCGGCTGAGGGCTGGGGTTTGTAGTGCCAAGGGTGCAGGGCAGGCCCCCCCCCCCCCCCCCCAGTTCAGCTCAAAGGCTAGCAACAGGAATAGGGCAGGGAGCTGCTTGCCAACCAGGCCAGTGCTGCCAGGTGCCACCTTTGCAGAGATCTCTCCCAGCCTCAGCGGGAAGACTCTGACTGCAGGAGACTGGACCATAACGCTTTGTTCAGAGTTACGAACATTTCAGAGTTACGAACAACCTCCATTCCCGAGGTGTTCCTATCTTTGTGGTTCTACTGTATTAAAAGGAAGACAGCACTGCATCTGTCACATTCAGAGCATTTCCTTCCTAATCACAAGGGCTAGAAATGTAATTTTAAAGTGAAATCTTAAGAGGTATAAACTTCTGCAAAATTTCACTTTCCAAGATAAACTATGTACTTGCCACAGGTGAGAGGGGATTTTTTCTTTTAGGACAGCAAAAAGTTAAAATCCTCTAACATTTCCAGTTCAGCATTTTTATCAATTTCTGATGCTTTCACAAAACCATTCTAAATATTTACTTAACTGTTTGGGCCAATTCAATCTAAACTGCAGATTGTTTTGCTATGGACTGTACAGACTTCTTTTCAGTGTGGTAGATGGGCTGAGGTGGAGTGATTAGTTGTTGATAGCTGGGTTTGAGTTAGACTGTGCTTTCCATAGTTGGTTGTTTCTACCTTCTCGTTTTGTAAATCCAGTTTTGGACCAAAACCTTCATAATCAATCTGAAGTTTGTGGTTCTTTGCTAGATGACTTTGGTGGAAAATTTAGAGGGGGGTGGGGGAGCGAGCACGGTGACTGGGTATTTATATAAACAAAGCGGGAGGGCTTCATTTTTGTAAAAAAAAGTAGTTTCCTAGGTCTTTTGGATAAGCAAACAGTCTAGTGTCTTCCTGAACTGAGTACTGCTGCCTTTGAGAAGTTTGCAATGTTTGGATTGCTTCTGGTCCTGTGTTCACAGCTATTTTCAAAACAAGGAGAGGCTCCAGACATAATAAGTCTGCACCACTAGGTTCCTGGCTTGGATTACTGCAGGACTTAAAGTTTACATGACCGGAGAGCCTCTGGGAGGAAGAGTTTTATTTCTCAAAGCTTAAGCTCCATAGGTTCCCCAAGTCAGTGAATCTTCCTGGTATTGACCACTTGGAGTCTGTAGGGTTTAAATTCTGCCAGACCAGACCCAGGGCTGAAACTCTACAGCTGGCAGAAGGCGGGTTGCGGTCAGAGCATCCACTTAGGGCTTGTCAACACTTGCAGAGCTGCAGCAGCACAGCTGTACCAATGCAGCTGCACCACTGTAGTGCTTACCGCATGTCTACATTAGAAACATAAGTCGACCTATAGTAGTTTGACTTACTGCAGTCAATTACAGTTACAATGACTGCAGTAATTGCTGCCGGGAGTCCAGTTGCCCCACAGGCTCCCAGTGGGTTGCTCCCTGCTGGGAGCAGGGGGAAGCTGCTCAGGGCTTTTTACACCCTGGGGAGCAGGGTCAAGGGAGCCGTGAAATTGACCAGGCTGCCCCACTCCCAGTGGGTCTGACCACCCAGCTCTCCAAGGGAGTGTGGTGGCTGCTGGGCTGTAGTTGCCCAGCTTTCTTGTCAGTTTCATGGCTCCTGCTGCGAAATGGACAAGACCGCCAACAGCCCATGTAAGGGAGGAGTGTCTACACAGACAGAGTGTCTCCTGAGCTACACCCACATAAGCCTTATGCCTCCCATGGAGGTGGAGTTATGTCAGTGTGGTGGGCACTTACATCAGCAGAAGCAAGGCTGATGTCTAACACTGACATAAATAGTTTCACCTAACCTGCCTTAGACCTAGCCCTTAGTGAAGAGGCTACCTATGTTGACGGGAGAGCTTCTCTTGTCAGCATGGGTATTCCACTTCCCTGAGAGGCGGTAGCGCTGTCGAGGGGAGAAGCCCTCCCATTGACATAGCGCTGTCTATATGGATAGGTCGGTATAACTGCGTCGCTTGAGGGTGTGGATTTTCCACACCCCCGAGTGGCATAGTTATACCGACGTAAGCTGGTAGTGCAGACCAAGCCCTAGCTGAACTCCCAGGCTCTGCAGGAGTGGAATTTCTGACTGTGCTGTTATGTGCTTCCTTGTCTACAAAGTTAATCTTTGCTTACCTGAGATTTGGTTTTATCAGGTGGGAATTTGTTACTCCAGCATCCCAGCTCTCTACTTAGCCTGTTTATACTAGGAAGAAAGGGTATTTTTAAAAATACGTTCACTAACAGTGTTAAAAGTCTAGCGAAGACAAAGCAAGTGTTTAACATTTGTTAGCTGTTTTTCTTTGCTGCTGCTTTTTAGGGATTTAAACTTGCATTTATAAACCTTTTTTCTGCTCTGGTATATACAGAGACCTTCTCCTCATGTATAACACATGCCTTCTCTTCTTGTGGGTCACCGACTTTTATCCTCAAGTGGGTTGTATTATTGGCTAAGCTTGAGGCATTACTCAGTGGTATTTCTGTGTGTGTCTATGTAATGTGTTTGAACCCTGCATTCAATCAATTCCAAGACTTCAAGGAATGTACTAGGCTTCGATGGCCAGAACCTTACTGATTTGGGGGACAGTCGGAACATCAGAGAGAGTAAGTGGGGGATACATGGAGCTTGCTGTCATTCGTTGATGGCACCGTTAACATCTTGCAGCATAACCCCGGTCATGTTCCCAATAGCATTAAACATGTTGACACCTTGCGTGACAGAAGACGAACAATTGTTCTCTCTGTGGGGAATATGCTCAGCCAGCAAAAGGCAACCAGAGGGAAAGGAGAGAGCAGCCTTAATTCCTTTCTCCTTCCTAAAGTCCTGCCTCCTCAAAGTCCATTCCAAGTGGTGGAAAGAGGGCACCAGAGGCCTGTCCCTCTGTTCCAATCTGGGGGGATGGAAGATACTTTGGAGGGGTGTAGGGGAGACATTCAGAGCTCCTGGCATGGTGGGGAGAATGGAGTGGGGGGACAAGTGTCAGGGCAGGGAGGAACTGAGAGAAGGATGAGGAACAGAGCCCTTGGCATGGTGTGGAGAGCAGGGGACCCTTATTGGCTGAGGGGCGATGGGGAGCAGAGCCCTTGGCATGGTGGGGACATGCGGGGGAACACAGACTCTTGTGGGGAGAGAGTTTGGGGGCACCTAGTATGGGGGGAGTGTGGCCACAGAATCTTCATGAGTTGGGGAGATTGGAAGACCCAAGCATGAGGGGATGGGGGCACACAGAGCCTCTGCCATTGGGGGCAGGGGAAAGGGAGGAATCGGGGAAGTGGGGATGAGGGTGCATGCAGCTGCTGGTGTGGGGGAATGGGAGGAGGGGAGATATGGTGTGGGTATACAGAATCCTTGCCAGTTGGACATTGGGGAGAGTTGCAGGGAGTCCCTGAAATGAGGGGGATGGGAGAATGGGGGGGGGGGGGGAGGAATGGAGGGATGAAGAGGCCTTGATGTGTGTAGTGAGCTCAGCTATACAAGCTAGAGGGTGTGTGATCCCCTGGGCTTGTACGCAAGTTCCTTCTCTAAAACACGTGAAGTGTTAGAAAACTCTTACCTTTACTTAAAAAGAAGCAATTCCTAGAAAAACTGTTAGTTTTAAATGAATTAGCTTAAAACATCTGAGTCTTAGCTTGGTAGTTTTTCAGTTGTTAGCTTAATTGAGTTAAACAACTACAAAGACACAGGTTATTAGAGAGAAAAGGTGGGTGAGAGAATATCTTTGACTGGACCAGCTTCTGTTGGTGAGAGAGACCCACCTTGTTTCTCTGATGTCCTGGGACCAACATAGGTACAACAACACTCCATAAGATGCATGTTAACATTTTGAAGCCGTTGGCTACATGGCCAGCTAATACTCCTTTAAAATAGGTAGTTTGCATCTTAACAAGCTTTGAGGCAGGGGTTCTCAAACTTTTTTTTCTGGGACCCCCTTTGAAAATATTTCAAGTACCCTTACTTCTGCACTGCTGCTGGGGACGGCACTGCCTTCAAAGGACCCATCCAGCAGCCACTGCTCTCCAGCCATTCATATCTGAAGGGCTCTGGCTGTCAGCCATACACAGGGCTGACAGCCACAGCCTGTGTGGGGGCTGACAGCTCACGACCCCCCCCTCTAATAATCTTGCGACCCCTTGAGGGGGTCCCGACCCCCAGTTTGAGAACCCCTGCTTTAAGGGCTTGTGTACGGGGGAAGTTGCCCGGAATAGCTATTCAGATCAAAACTTTTCCAGTCAATTCCCCAGTATAGACACTATTCCAGACTAGGCCTCTTGATTCCAAAATAAATAGTACACTTCCAGACCACAGCAATTATTCTGGAATATAATTACTTATTCTGGAATAGTTTATGTCCACAGAAAGAGCTAAAGCATCTTCTTGTATTCTGCAATAGCTATTCTGATCAATTTCCCCATGTAGACAAGCTGGAAGAGAGCTTTTCATTTCAATTTATATACTGTACTGAGCTACCACAATTGAAAAACACCTTTTTGCCTTGGATAAGGTTATAAAAACCCATTTTATGTGTTTGGAAGTCAGGAAACGAGAACATTGTAGCAGTAGTTCAATACAAAAATCAGTCTGCAAATACTCAATTAAATAGATATTAGCTTTCTCTTTGACCCCTTGCCACCAGTTCTTCTCCAGCATCTACTATGAACCAGACATCTGAAGAAGATGCTAAAGTATTGGCTTGCAAATTGCAAAGCCTCCCTGTGTTACTTGCCCAAAGGGTTCAATGCTCGATACTCTAGCGTCTGCCATCAGAGGAGCTCAGAGTGCTTTTATGCAGTGAACTAGATCCCCCCACGCTTGTGGAGGGTGACAGGGAAGATGGTAGGTAAATATCCTCGTTGTAAACATAACATGGGTGTGCACAGGATGAAACTTAAGGTTATGAGGGAGGTCTGGCTGTCCTTTAGTTTGGAACTAGTGCCTCCTTTAACAAAAAAAACCCGGGTTTTGAGATTGGTGCTTTGAAAATAAGACAGTTCTATTCAGTTTCCCATTACGGTATCTGATGCACTGTTCAAGATTTGAAAGCTGAAATCAAAACTGGGCCCAACGCCCAGATAAAAATTTAGTTTTTGTACAAGCTAAATAGGCAAAACAAAACAAACAAACAAAATCCAATGAGGTAGGTCACAGATGCAGTGAACCAAATCGAAAGGACTTACCCAGAGCCTTCTAGACAAAGAGGGACTCTGCTTAACAGCCCTAGAGAGCCTCCCTGTTCTGACAGTCTTACTAAAGATATGGGGAGACTTCCAAAGAGCTTTATGGTGGGCTGGTGAAATCTTAGTTTCAGACTTCTACATGAGGATTTTGCATTTTGGTTGTATTCTGGTCTTCATTTTACTCCTCAGGATCTCTCCTTTTAACCTAAAGCTGTTAAATGGAAGTTTCCGTGGTCAATGATTTGGAGGTGTATGAAATCAGTGACTGCACAGCTGGCTCAGACTTGAACACAGTTTTGCAAGGCAGCATGATGTTAAGCTTACTAGTGCAAAATATACTCTCCCGCCCTTTAAAAGATTAGTATTTTCTATCCCCATCATAGTAATCACCCGGTTTAAAAAAACTTGTGCTGAGCAAGTGGGCAGATAAGAGCTTTGCAAAATCACAATGGTTTATCAACTCTTCATTTGAAATAGTGCAAGTTTAGGGCCACTCCTAGGGATGTTGGGGTGGATGCTTATTGCTTGTGAATGGTGCTGGATTAAAAGGCCTTAGAGACTGACAGTATAGCTTGGACCACAACTGTGTGAACAGTCTCACTTCAGCACTGATCCTAAGGGGCCACCTTTAGGGGGTGAGAGGGGAGTTCAGTCTCCGTGGCCGTCTTAGTCTTGGACGTTTTTCCCCACAAGGGGTAGTTTTTGGTAGATTTTTGTCCAGTGGGAACTGGGTTGAGACCCCAAACCGCAATAAGGTGGTTAAAAAGTGATGTGTGCTGCCATCCTGGGCTAGATTTGAACTGGTGATCTAGAATGGGGAAGGGCTCTGCTCTCCTATGACCTAAGAGCAACACAGACAAGTGCAAGAGGTGGGGACACCTGGCCCTTGTCTGGCTGTGGTTAAATAGGGCTGGGGGTCCTTAAACATGGAAAGGCTCCATGGCACATAAGGCACTGGATTACATCCTGCAGTTCTGTTTGAAGTCTGCTGGTAAGACGTATGTGGTGGTTGTAGCCTTTTTGGTCCCAGGATATTAGAGAGACAAGGTGGGTGAGGTAATATCTTTTATTGTCAGCTTGTAATTTAGCCAGAGACAGAGGAGCTGGAATAATGATCTGAAAAATAACCTGTGCTGTGTAAGGCCTGTTCTTGTTTTCCAAGTTATGCTTTTTGGTATGTCAGCTGCCATCAAGCTTGCAGTGCTCCTATTAAACAAGCTATTCAAAGGTAATAAACTGACTTGAAAGGTCCTGTTTTCAAACCGATAGCAATTAGGTTTACTACTTCCCCCATTGCTTTTGATTTGAGTGATCTTGTGCCTGTAGGTTCACTCCAGTTGTGTACTTAACAAGGTATCTACTTGGCAGCTTCTCCGGTTCCCTCTTCCCTCACACTGAGCCTGACCTGCTTTCCTTGTGCTAGTGCAGAAACTAGGGCAGGCTTTTAGCTTTGGATGTTATTATTAGAAAGCTTTAAAAAAATAAAAAATCCTGGATTCTTACCCACCTCCCCTTTTTAAAGAAAAGTGGCACCTGTAAAGAGAGCACCTAAGGAATGTTGTAGGTAGTGCCTCTGGCTCCCGCCATTAACAGTAGCATGTGGAAGACTAAAGCTAAATGGCAGGCGTGGGGGGTCTTGCTCCCTGTGCTAGTCGAGATGATTCATTTAGTTATGGAGGGGGAGTGGCGGAGTGACGCTGCAGCTGCTTGTAAGGCGAGATTTCCAGTTAGCAGCATTAGCCCGGCGGTTCCTTGACATACATCCCCAGCTTGTGTTAGGATGCAGAAAAGCCCTGCTGGAAAGGAACATTTAAGGGCACGCTCTGCTCTGTTACAGAGGCGAGAATCTAGGGTTATGCTATGGATTACACTGCTGTAAATCCCCAGTGAGAGCAGAGTTTGACACCTGAGTTTCCTTTATGGCCCTACTTACAGGACATCTCAAGTAGTATTAGCTAAACCACATTTTAAACATGATGCTAATAAGTGGCTAACGCTGTTTCCCAGGCCAGCATATTGAGGGCTGCATGGTGTTAGCCAGTTTACAAAACCATGTTGTAATGTGGCTCATCGTAGTTTGATCTCTGGTAACTGTATTAGAATCTCTCTAATAAAAGCTAGCTGTCTGTGGTTCTGGCTCCTACTGTTTGACCTTTATTTTAGATAGGGCCTGAAGTAGGACACAGATGCTGATGGCATTGATTGCTGAAAGTTAGCAGTCAAATGAGAGCCAACATTTTTTCTGGGTTCATTTCTTAAAACAGATACACTTTCACAGTGCCTGATGGCCCACATAACGGGATTATTGCTCTACCTTTGGGGAGAGACAATACACTAAATTCTCATCAGTCCTTACCTGAGACCCAAATTTGCTGGATCTATCACTAGAGCTGCTTCTCCAGGGACTGATGGATAACTAACTTTTTTCAAACTTAACCTAAGGACTTGTCCTGGCCTACCTAATGCTGTCCGTTTTTTTTTTTTTTTAAATCCTAGCTATACCATTTGAATCCAGTTTATTACATATTCATGTCCCTCAGATGAATAACCTATTTTGTGACATTTGATTTTCTTTGTGTTTAATTTGTTTAACCTATAATGCTGTCTTATTTCGTTTCTTGCAGAATGGATTGCTGAACTAGGAAATATTCCAGACCTAATAATACAGCATTGCTGCACCACTCACTGCTTTATCTATCACTGGTTATTTAAATTGGACTTTTAATATCCTGCCAGCTGCTCTTCAGACACACATGGTGCATTGTTGCCATTCCCAGAATTGCATCTTTGAAACCAGGCCCTCAGTATCCTTCATCGAACAAAGAGGCGACCTACAGGATACATTTATAGTGGGATTTTTCAGATCTACTGCCCTCTAGCTTTATTCTCGCTGGTGCTGCGTTTCTAGCACACCATGGAGCCCAATATGGAGTACTGCTTAGCGCAGGTGCTTCAGAAAGACGTTGGAAAGAGACTTCAGGTTGGCCAAGAATTGATAGATTATTTCTCAGATAAACAGAAGTCTGCTGATCTTGAACATGATCAGACTATGCTGGATAAAATGGTTGATGGACTTGCCACCTCTTGGGTAAATTCCAGCAATTACAAGGTAAGATTTGTAAGGAACTTCCTTTAAATGAAACTTACGTAGTAAAATCTTGTTCATTCTCATTTGTTCTGCAGACCTTAGTCATACTAAACCCACTGTTCTCACCCCATTTCTCAATAAAGATTTTGTAACTGAGACAGTAGTTGAGGACCCATGGTATTAAGACTTCATTACTTTAAGAAACCATGGTACTAACTTTCTGTATTTTAAATCACAGCTAAGCTTTTTTCCAAATGGAATACCAGCAACCTGGATTTTTTGTGTAGCTTGTTCATTTACTTGTGGGATGTGGTCTCCTATAGTTCTCCTATTGTTAACAGGAATTAATGAATTTGTGCTATATATATTTGCAATATACTAATTGCTTTTATTGTAAAATTGCATTGAACAACAGCTAATGTGAGTTTTACATTAACTGTTTTTATAATACAACATGTCATTGAATATTATATTTAATAGCTGAAGAGTGGATACACTGGGCGAATGAGCTTTGTTGGAATTTGCTACCATTTGTAGTGATGTCATTGGGGGGACAGGAATGGGTGGGCATGGAACTCTCATAGCAATCAGTTACCATTGTCCAAAGCCTATCTGGCCTGTGTGTAACAAGTTGGTTGTCTAATTCTTAGTGAACAAGTTTTAACATTGTGATTTGTACTAGTTAGCTTCCTTGTTGTGGGTGAGGGAAGGGGGTCTCAGAACCCAAGGATAAGTTTCTCCCAAATCATGGCTGAAACACATTGGCCAGGCTGGATAAGACATATATAGTGGTTCTGTTGTGGATAACTAGAGGACTTCATTCAATTTTCATGGGTACTGAAACTCTTCAGGAGACTCGGAGCCTTAAGTGAATTAACCATGATTCACTCTGGAATTATTTGTATCCTATGGTGTTATGGAGAGCTGGGAATACCTGTTGCAGGTGCTCCAGACCTCAGTGTTTTCCCCAAATCCATTTAGCTGTTTGTTTTAATGGAATTTTTAGTCTGGAAATGGATGCAAGAATGCAGCATTTCTCCAAACTTTACACACTTATCCAATATGCTGCATTTTTATGCCTTATGAGTTTTTTGGTATGTATTTATGCAACTGAATTTTGAGGTAGGTTTAGTCTGGCACTGAGCAATTGTGGTGGAAGCTGAACTACTTGTCACGCTTGGCATGCAGAAGTTATCTAAAAACTCAGTGGAAGATCAGTTCCGGTTCAGACCACAAAGACATCCTGATATGTGTGCTATCATTATCTGATGGGGGATCATGTACTGTTATGTGAGGGTATAGTATGCTTTTTCCTTCTTGCTAAATGGTTCCTCCGCTATCATGCTATCTTACTATTGAAGATGTTGGAATCCACAGATACTGTGAACTTGAATTTGCTGTCAAACTTTTTTGCTATTTGCAGGGGTTTTAAAAATTGATGCAGGTTACATAGATACATAAGATGTGCCACGTTCAGCATGAAGTTAATTGCACCTGCAGGTAGTCTCACATTTTTGTATGACTTCACATTTGAAATATGTAATTTCTTTACATTCTATAAATTGAGGCAGTGGCTACATTCAGCATTTGTCACTAATTGTTATGGAAACTAATGGTTAGCATTCATAGTATTTTATACATGAATTGTCAATAGAGAATATCTGCTAATTAAACAAAGGCCCCTCACATAGAGATGGTGACTGGAGAGCTTTAGCTCAGTGGTATGTGCAGTGGGATGTTGGCTTCACCAAACTGCACCATTGCAGCATACTATCTAGATGTAAATATTGCACAATAGTATACCTGTCTCCATATTTTGCTGTAGGTCCCTGCATCTGACTTACTGTCTCCCTCCTTGTTGGCTGCATGGAGGGATCACAGAAGCTCAGGTTCCTTTGCTCAGTGTTACTTGCATGCTACTAGATGTGTAAGGGAAGTTAGGGGGTGTGCCTGACATCAGATCAAATCCAGGGACTTGTCTAAATACCATAAGAACCACAGGTTACTTACCACCAGGGATCCTAGTTTTCCATGATAAAAAAACCCCAAAATTCTCTGAATAAAACCCCCATAAAAATTTGTGTTTTTCTGCAATTAAAATGAAATGCTGAACTTTAGTTTCCCTAGCCACAATAGATATAGGTATCAATTGAACACCATGTTTTGTTGATATACAGCAGAACCCCGTTTATCTGATCTGATTGGGACTGGGGCTTATCACAGCCATAGAGTAGCCATTTGGAGATCTAGATTGGAAGTGTTTGGCCAGAGTTGAAGAAGCCAGTATTTACAGTGTTTGTCTCTTTCTCCCTTTTTGCCCCATCCAGATTTAAAGCAAAGACTGAAGCTATATGGAAACAGAAGCTCAGAATTGCTGTTCCTTAACATTTCATTAATAAAAAGGCTGGTCTTAATCTTAGGAGGGATTAGAGTAACTGATCCAATAGCAGGGGAAAGTATGTGTGGTTTACTCATGGATGTGGCCTGAGTGCAGTATTGCTTTTAACTAAGCCCAACAGCAGCCCACTATTTCTATTTGAAAATTGGGGAAACATCAGCACACGCAGGTGAAGTGACTTTCACCAGGCTACTCAATTCAGAATTCAAAACGAAGAGTCCCAATTGCCAATGACATAACGAGTAAATCTATTTAAAGAGGGGATTTAAGTTCCCTCTTGGCGTGCACAGGCCTCAGCTGTTTAATAGCTGTGCATTTTTTTTTAAACTGTGGCCTTGTCTACATAATATTTTGTGGAATACTTCACCGTGGCACCAGCCTTGTCAGAAGGCTCTAGCAAAAAAGAGTGGTGGCTGGGGGAGAGAAGTGCATGGCTGTCAAAGGCTATAAAAGTGTTATGGATAAATTAATGTAAGTAAAACACTTTAAAAAAAAATGCTGTAAGGTCAGCTGACCTTACAAACTGACCTTACAGCATTTAACGGGCAGGATTGCTCTAGAAGTGAGCTAATAACCGCTGAATGCCATTGTCGCTACTGATGGCTCTCAGTCCCAGCAGTTCACGGTGAGCTGTTGCTTTCTTAAGTGTAGAAGACACTCTAAAGCAATGTCTGAAAATCTTTTATCCACGTAAATATGAAGGATGTCCCCAGGAAGCAAGTCACTGGGAGACCCCGTCCAACACCTTCCCTTCTCCACTCTCTAGCCTGCATTGCCATTAATGCTGCTGCAGCTAACAGTTGTGGGAATCTGTGACTACAGAGACCTAAGTCTGCCACTTATGAGCATGCCTGGGGACAGAGACACTGCGTATTTAATAACTTACTATGTAAAGAGAATCCCATGTGAACTAGCTGGTGTCTAAAACACAGCATAGGAAGGCTGGAATAAAGGACCATTGCATGGGACCACCACGACCCTCAAATCTTTTTCAGAGTCACTGCTTCCCAGGATAGAGTCCTTTATCCTGTCTTGATGACCTACAATCTTTGTTCCTACATGTATATGTTTACGTTTAGCCGTATTAAAACACATGTTGTTTGCTTGTGCCCAGTTTACCAAGTGATCCACATTGCTCTGTATCAGTGACCTGTTCTCTTCGTTATTTACCAGTCCTCCAATTTTTGTGTCATCTGCAAACTTTATCAGTGATTTTATATTTTATTCTAGGTCATTTCTAAAATGTTAAATAGTGCAGGGCCAAGAACCAGTCCCTGTGGGACCCCACTGGAAACGTAAATATGATATACGTAAATATGATACACTGTTTGATAGGTATCAGAATGTAACTATAGTCAGCCAGGTTTTAATCCATTTAATTTGTGTCATGTTAATTTTATATCATTCTAGATTTCAGATTGAAAAATCATGTGGTACCAATCCAAATGCCTTACTGAAATCAGTTATGTCAACACTATTACTTTTATCAACCAAACTTGTAATTTCATCCGAAAAAGATATCAACTTAGTCTGGCAGGCTCTAAGAACATAAGAACGGCCATACTGGGTCAAACCAGTGGTCCATCTAGCCCAGTATCCTGTCTTTTGACAGTGGCCAATGCCAGGTGCTTCAGAGGAAATGAACAGAACAAGTAATCATCAAGTGATCCATCCTCTGTTGCTTCTGTTTTCCATAAACCCACGTTGATTTGCGTTATTTACATTTACCCTCTTTTCATTGATTGAGTCCCCTATCAGCCACTCCATTATCTGGATCATTCCTAGGATACCAGTTCAACATTCAGCCAGCCCCATCAACCAAAAGTTGTTGCTGCATGACAGTTGTTCATTGGCTTTTGTGAAATGAGTTAGGAGTCTTGGGGTGTGTCTACACTTAAACTGCTACAGCTGCAGCCCTTCAATGTAGACACTACCTGCACTGACTGGAGGAGTTCTTCTGTTTCTGTAGGTAATCCACCTCCCCGAGAAGTCATGTAGTTAGCTTGACAGAAGAATTCTTCTCTTGACCTATCACTGTCTACACCGGGGATTAGGTTGGCATAGCTATATCTGCACACCCCTGTGAGATGTAGCTTTGCCCATGTAAGTTCCCAGTGTAGGCCAGCCCTCACTCTCTGATTTTCCATTACTGCAAATGGTGTTTAATGGTGTTAATGGCCATATCATCAGGCAAGCCAAGGACTGAATGATCATGGAGATTGATCCTCTTTCTTTACTAGAGTGTGTATCTCCAAGTCATCACTGAAACACATTGACAAGGGACCTTTAAGGGAAGGAGCAGAGGGAACCTGCAGAAATAAAGAAACTTAAATCAGATGTTCTTGGTAAAAACAAACAAAACACTAAAGAAAATGCAGACAGTGGACCTGACCCTGACCCAGCCCCGTTCATGCCAATGGGGGTTTTTACTACTGACTTAATTATCCACAGGATTGGGGTCCAATATAGCATAAATCAAATAGGTTTCTAAATAGAATGTTTTTCTCCCTTTTTTTCTTTTTTTCCATGAGGCGTCAGCTGTCTTCAAAGGATCCAACTTCAAGGTAGCAAAGACATACAGTGGCAGCCTTTGCTCTGAATCTGTAACTGAGCCTGTTGTGTCTAGCAAGGGGAACAGAATTGAAAAGTTTTGCCCCAGACCTCCTAAGTGCTATGAGAGTGTCTCTGAAAAAGGTGCAACCCTCCCCTTTGAATTTTCTTATTTTCATCAGCTTAAGTTAGACAATTTATTTCAGTGGTGTTTTGATTTCTAATTTCTCCCTTCTTCTTAGTCTTATTTCTGAGAAATACACTAATTGTTTTAAATGACTGAATAGTTTTGTCCTGTTTAATAAAGCCCAGAATATATGGTATTAAACAGAAGATGTGAGCTGTACTGAGTTGTATACCAAGATCCTGCTATTGATTTGTTTGTGTGCAGAGTTCCTGATTGATTAACTCCCAGTTGATATCATTAGTTGCAGGGCATCAGACTTTTTGAAATAAAGTAACATACAGTGTGAAACGTTGTGGTGAACTTTTGTTTGTTGTGGCAAGGATTCACTGTGTTAGAGGGAGCAGTCTTCCACCTTGATTTATGTCTGAAACATTACAAGATCTTGCTTAGTTGAATAGAAAAAAATAAACAGGCATCTAAATTACATGTCTTTGATGTTTGTTTTTTTAATTGTGTATTTGTGAATAATGTTCTGTTTGTCTTTGTAATTGAGGGGTAGAACAGATGGTGCAGGCTTAGTTTAAAGTGTCCATTAAAATTGCTTGAATGATTGCTCACTGTAAGTGTGTATTCACTCTCTACAGCATTCCTTTTTTTGTTCTGTTAAAATTCAGTGGATGAAACTTTTTGGGTATGTCTATACTGACGGCAGCAAGGTCGCCGCTGTCAGATCCATCTTTCTGGATCGATTGAGTGGTCCGTGTAGACCCGCTCAATCGATCCGGAAGTCGATACTGGTAAACCACCCCCTCAAGTGGCGCAGTGCAGTGAAGACGCCGCACAGAAAGGAAGCTCAGCAGTCAACGGGAGTTACGCAAGCTACTCTGTGTAACTCTTGTCGACTGCCGCCAAATCTCCAGGTAAGTGTAGACCAGGGCTCTGACTTAAGGAAATAATTCGTGTGGAGGCTATGGGTTATGTGATCATCTGGTAGGTGCACTTTACTCAGTGTATCTTGTGCGCATGGAGAGAAGAGACCATTTAATCATTTGTTGAAAGAGCAGATTGCAGAGGAGTTATGAACAATCCCATTCAATAGCCCCTCAGTCTTTGGCTGTTGAACAATATATAAAGACTAAAAACATCCATAACTTACTGAATGAGTTCAAGCCTGAAAGCCTCATCCCCAATAATTGCCTCTAGAGCAGAAGCCTGAGGTGGATCTTCTGCTGTGCTCTGGAGATCCAGAGACCCGGGATGTTGTCAGAGGGTGTTCCAGAGCCCTTCGGTGACAGAATCCAGGCTTTTGCTCAGATGGAGCTTTTTTTAAATCCTTTTACTAAAATCTGAACAAGGCAGCTAGCAAAGGTGCCTTTATCTGACTCCAACTATCATATGTGGGGTGGGAATCCATCCCAATGGAGGCCGAGGGCTTTACAGATCAGTCAACACCTTGAATGGCACTTAGAAGCCATTCTGGAGCAAGTGTGCTCTTTGGTGTTACATTCCAGCAGTGACTCCACCATGATGACATGTTGCGCATGGGTCTGTCCTTCCCTGCATTTGCAAAGGTACCCAAAGTGGGGGACATTACGCACGTGTTTGGTTCCACATATTTTTCCTTTGGGCATTTGAAATCCTTCATTCCAAAACCGCTTTGTGTACCAGTTGGTCTGGGCAGTTCTCCTTCCACCGCTGTTTGTGTGGGGTTGTGGTTTAGGCTGTCTCTTCAGTGCTATGCCTCTACCCAGTCATTTGATCCAGTTAGTATCTGTTGGCATCAACAGTTGGGGAGTGTTCGGGAGGGTGTGATGCAGTATACTGCAGCTCTAGCAGCTGGGCCAGGTCAGATTTAATATTGGCTTCAGCCCTTCATATTCAGGACAAAAAATAGAGTAGCTTATTAAACCAAGTCGTGAAGCAGGCCTTTCATATGGATTTTTGCTTAACTCCCCCACTAATGACAAATACACATTGCAGCAAGGAGATTTTTCTTTCAGTGGCTGCTTGTGGTGGGGAGGGGTGCGAAGATTGTCACGGTGGGATACTCAAGTGCTATAGCTTTCGTGTACATTACGGATGTGCTGGGTGCAGAAGGCGGAAAAAACAAGCTACAATTCGGAGCAGACCAGACAAGATCTTTTGGTGCTTTTCATCTGCTTGCCAAAGTGTTGTGAAATCAAACCTTAGGTGGGAGTAGTCCATGGAATCCTGGGGGAGGATGGGGAGAGAGCGAGACCCTGTTTTGAAACTGAATACAAGTCTACTCCCAGACAGGCATGATAGGTATTCTGCCCTCCCTGTTTGGGTGGGGTTGAGCTCCTAGGAACAGAATCTTGCCCTAACTGATGGCCTGTTCTAATGGTAAGTTGTGTGTGCTGAAACTCTCTCCAGATCAGGCCCTTAGATTCTCTGTCCATATCCCCCCGAAAAAGTTATTGAATTGACAGGAAAAGGCACCTCAAATGTTCCTGTGTTGATGCTCAAATTAAAACAATTCAGTGGCAGCCAGTAGAGTTGATTGTCAGAACAGGTTAGCTACCTTAAAGGCAACTGCACTGACACTATTGATTATTGAGGTTATTCGTTATTTTAAATGTATATAATGCCTTGGATCTCAAAGTGATTTACAAATGGGTACACACGCTAGGTATAGGCGTCACTTCACTCACCGCTGAAATGCAGCTACCTCTGGAGTAAAACTCAGCAGTCCCCGAAGTTTCCAGTCACTTGACTGGCTTGAGTGCCTCATCTCTCGTTGGTTCTTGGTGCACAGCAAGACCAGGGCAGGAAGTAAAGAATATCTCATCCCGCTGAAACCATGACTGTTGGTAGGCAGAATGTCCTTATCTGAGCTGGAATTTGGCCACAATGGCAGGTTTAATAGCTTTGTCACTCGCACAGAATGAATGACCAGTTAAGGTGTTCCACACTAATAAGTGACTGTAAAAACGATGTTGTGGGGTTTTTCATGTTAATCGGGGTTTCGGTCTCATTAATTCCCATATGAAATATGTTCAGTTGACCCGTGTCCCATTGGTCCCTCCATTCAACCAGCACTACCGGCATCACCTGTCTGTTTGTTGGCTTCTGCAAACATCTGGGCATGTTCCATGCCTTCCCTTATGCCTGGAACTCTTCCTTAAGGCCACTCCGATCTCTTCCTTTAAATCTCAATACATTGTCACCTCGTGATGCCTGCAGTTAATGATGATTAGGGTTACTGGCAGCTGGGGCCTATTGGCTCTGGCTTTATCTAGTTATGTTTTTAAAAACAAAAAAAACCCCAAACCAACCCATAAACCTAACTAGGTAAATTAACATGTATATATTCAGCTGTTTTCTGCTCCCTGCCCATTTGTAATTTGCTGATCTTAGGTTTCAATCATGCAAAAACCTAACACATATGTTTAATGTTAAGCATGTGAATAAGTCTTTGTGTAGGATTGGGGCCTTAAATTGTACACTGATTGGATGGAGGGGTGCATGCTCTCTCTGTGTGTGTCTCGCATTATATAGGCCTGATTCTGACTCTACTGTGTCCCTTCCTTTGAAGGAATATCACACACAATCTGAGGTTTCCAGATAGGAATGTTTTGGATATGCCAAGGAAAGCTTAACTGATCCACATTGTCTGATTTTGAGTCAGGGCTTTATCTATCTCTATCTTCTATTATTATTATTTTTTTTTTAAAACCAGTTTTCCAGTTTGGTTGATTAATATTGGACCTTGACCTGCTTATCCAATAAACAGTTTGTCAGTCAGAATTAACTCCCCTAGCCCCACTCCTTTGGGATCCCAGTCATGTTCTCTAACTATTAGACAACACACCACTCTGTTCATGTTTGGGTTTATCTGTACACTTTTTAGTCAGTCTTTGACATGGCAGGAAGCAAGACATGGAATATAATGGAGGTAGATGCTCTATATTTTTCCTGTTAGTCCCTATTTTCCCCAAGCAAAACCCATCTCGCACAAGGTCTGTTCATAACTTTCTTTCCAGAACATATCTCCTCAAATGAAGCAAAGCCCGCTGCATTCCTCATTAAGGAATATGTCTGTGCCAAGCATGGAGCTTTAAAACAAAGCAGGGATTGAGTTATCCAAGTGCCAGAGCAAAGAGTCCCAGTTATCCAAGTGTAGCAAAACAAGATAATTTTTCATGGTGCCAGTAGGAGTTTTGCCTGAGAACAGACTTCAGGATTGGGCCTGAAATAAAACTTTTTAAAAAGTTGCTTCTGGGATGATACCAGGTGTGGGAATTTTTAGCTCCAAAAGTAATTTTTTGAGGGAATTTTACAAATGACTGAAAAATAGGGTTTTTGTTCCCAATTTTGCCTCTTTCTTTTGTAGGTGGTCCCATTGAAATCTCTGTAGATGTTTCCATGTGTAAGGTCTAGCAGGTTCTAGCCCAGGAAGTGGAAGTGGCATTACAACTTTAATGATGGCATTGCTGCCATACCAGTGTAAGAGAACATAAGAATGTCCATACTGGGTCAGACCAGTGGTCCATCTAGCCCAGTGTCCTGTCTTCTGACAGTAGCCAATGCCAGATGCTTCAGAGGGAGTGAACAGAACAGGTCATCAGCAAGTGATCCATCCCCTGTCACCCCATTCCCAGCTTCTGGCAAACACAGGCTAGGGACACTTCAGAGCATGGTTTTGCGTCCCGGCCTGTCCTGGCTAATAGCCATTGGTGGACTTATCTTCCATGAACTTATCTAGTTCTTTTTTTAACCCTGTTCTAATCTTGGCCAATAAAATTGCCTGCATCTTCAAAGGTTTGAAACCTAGTAATACCATTTAGCAGAAATTGTGTATTTTGCATCTACTATAGATGACCACAGTAGTTTCAAAATGAGGAATGTGTATTTAGTGTAAATAAATTCTATGTTAGAAATCAACCTGTTTTGCTAATTGAATTAGTCTTTGTAAATTAAAAATTTTTTAGCAAATATCCTGAAAAAAATAACATACTTGTTTGCTTGAGTATTCAGGATTCTGCATCCAGTTAATAGTAGCTGACAGAGGTTTCATGCCTGTTTGGAGGCTTTATTGCAAAGCTGGGGATAATTGCATATCAAATGACGTAGGCCATGAGCTTCAACCCTTAACAGTCTAGGAGGAGTTCGTGTCTGGCCATTCATATGTTTGAGTAATGGATGACTGTTTGTTCAAGCACACAATGTGATCTTTGGAGAGGAACCCATGTGCTGGATTTTTTATTGTTGTTGCGTGCGTATCAGCAGGATATTTGTTTGAGGCAGGCTCTTTCAGAACCAGAACTTCTGCATTTCAGGTTAGAAATGCATTGATTTCCGTAACTATTTCACATTGGAATAAGGAAATGCGATTTGAGTTTTGCTGCTTTTTAAGGTTGGTGCGACTAATACTGTTGCATCCTTTTGCCATCCGGAGGTTAAGGGGTTAACAATTGCCAGTCAGCATATGTGCATGCATCCTCCTATATATGTACAGCTACAGTGCAGTGGGTGGAATAATACTGCAATGTATACTACAGTAGTCACCTGGCTTTCCCAATTAAGATCACATGGCATGATAGCAGTGTAGCTTTCCTGTTTAATTTTGTGTAGGCTTGAAAGGATTAGATTTTTATCTGTAAATGTCAGTAAGCGTCAGTTTTGCCACGCACACATCACCAACACAATTGATAATTTGATAACAATAGCTAAAACTTACAGATAGGCAAAGTAAGAAAAATGCTGCTTGAGAACTTATTAGAGTTTGATTTTAATATACTTCGCATATTTTGACACATGATGTCGACAGTGTTGTGTTTTAAGGGTTATAAATGTTTAACTTTTTTAATTTTAGTCAGCTGTCATGAGGTAGTTGTGTCTCCCATAATTTCCTACAAATCTGAAAATTTAAATAGAGAAAATTGGAATAACGTTTAAATATAAACATCAGTATCATCCATCAAAATGATGCAAAATAAAAATCAAATTGTGTCAAGTCTTAATTCTATGAGAAATTGGGAGTAGCAGGATCATTGCCATGCTCACTGAGGGATCCCTCAATGTTACTGTAAACACATGCACTGCCTGACCTCCAGAAGGAATCTCATGCAGAATAAATCACTGCTGTTTGGAAAATGAACTGCTCACAGCTTTCAAATATTAGCTAGGTTTGCAGAAAGCTTCTTCATTAGGTTTGTATAATGAATCAGACCATTCTTATTTGCATGTGTGTGTTAAGTGTAGAGTTCTATGTAAATTGCTATTGTGTGATGCCTTTGCACGTATGTTGTACCCACAAGTATGAAAATACAGCTCCTCCCTGTGGATCTTATCGTTTCAATGAGAGAGGAGGTAATGGACCGTGGGAACTTTTCCAAGATCTGATCTTTTCCCTACAACGAAAACTTCCCTCCAGCCCCTTAAATCCCTGCTCTTCCTCTCTGAGTTACCTGACACCTTTTCTCCCCTCCTCACGTTCATGCAAGAACATTGCTGTCAGGATCATTTTTCTGACCCATCAGTCTGAGGTCATTCTGCTGTTGTGAGCCTCTCCACTGCATCGGACACAAGCTTCTTGTTCATCTTTAAGAGCCTTCACAACTCTACATATCTGTTTTTTGTCTGATTGAATGACCCAACCCTCTCCAATGATGCTGCCTCATTAACCTGTTTGCATCTTTCATCAGCACCTTCGGTCTCTTTCATGACTTCCTTATTCCTGGAGCTCCCTTCTCAAACAAAATATCATTATTTATTGTTTGTATTGCCATAGTGCCAAGGAGCGTAGGCACAGGCAGGACCCCATTGTGCTAGGCACTGTACAAACTCAAAATAAAAAGAGGGTCCCTGCCCCCAAAGAGCTTTAAAATCTAAGTGTAAAACAAGAGACAACAGATGGAGACGGACAGACTGGGGAGAACAAGGGGACAATGAGACAGTTTGGTCAGCCTTAATAGACTGGTCTCAGCAAACCAGGAGCCCTAACTGTTGTCAAGTTTATTTGTAGGAGTTGCAAGGAGGGTAATGAGGTAGCTGTGGGCAGCTCCACTCAAGGGTGAGAGGCTGCCTGGGAGATAGCACTGACCTACCTGTGTGAAAATTTAGCAAGTGGGTGATGGAGACATCATGGGTTGATCAGGAATTGACATCTTGATAGTGAATGAGAGATAATAGGGTGGAGATTGTCTTCATTTTCAAGGCCCTTCACAGCCGTGTTCATTTTCAAGGCCCTTCACAGCCTAACAACTTATATTTGATGTGATAGAGGAGGAACCAGTGGAGGGAAGCAGCGGGGTGTGGGGTGGGACAGGGTCAAAGCAACAGGCTTAGGAAGATGATCTCTGCAGCAGCTTTCTTAATGAATATGAGCGGGGCAAGATTGCATTTGGAAGAGGATGTTGCATAAATTGAGACATGAGATGAGACCCTGGCTGAGAGGTTTAGCTGTGTGCATGGATAAGAAAAGCCATGTGCTGAAGAGGTAATGCAGAGAGAATCCGCAAGGTTTAGCCATAGCTTGCTATAAAGCCACTCCTTCAAATCCCTCCTCAAGATGTACTTCTACCATGATGTCTATGGTAAATGGCAAATGATTATGATTAGGCAGGTGGCCAGTAGGCTTTACCGAGATCATTGATGTATCTTGTTTGTTTATATCTGTTAAAAAAAATTTGGTTCAACACCTGCAAATTATGCTCATAGCTGATCTGTGTAACAGTGTGTGCCTATCAGCGTTCCCCTCATTCTCCCCCATTTCCTTCATGTACTTGTTGCGTCTAGTCTTAAATTAAACCATACGTTCTTCTGGCATTGGCTGTCACAGACGTGTTTGTGGCACCTGTGATGGTGCATCCCACAATCCTGATTGGGCCTGTGTATGCTGCAGTATTGCAAACAGGGAGGTGATGGAAGATGGGGCATAATGCCAAGGGCTAAAGTCATGCAGCCTGTCACTGTTTTGTGTACAGCTTCTTGGGTTTCCTTGTAATTCCCGTACAATTTTTTTTAAGATGGGCAGACCTCACCAGAGCTGGCATTCATGGGGGAAGCTAAAGGAAGGGGGCTTGGGGAGGAGAAGAGAGTCGGTTCCAGGTGTGGGAGCAGCCTGAGAGAAGCCATGGAAACATGAGTGGAAAGAGACAATGGTATCAGTAAGGTGAGATGAGCAGGTGGAGTGTGGAATAATGGGAGGAAAGGGGTTAAGAGGAAAGGAGAGCTGAAGTGAGGGCTGGGGCAGAGGTAGGCTGAGTGGTGATAGGGGCAGGAATTTAAACTTGATGCTGAACATGGTGGGAAGTGTCTGATGAGAGTCAAAGTAAGTTGTGGTGGAGCATTTTGGATGGGCTGGAGGAGAGAAGACATTCCAGTAGCAGAGGTATGAGAGGACCCAGGCATGCACTGAAGTTTGGCAGTGGGGATGCTGAGCAGGCCGTGGGTGTTTGAGATGTTACGAAGAGTGAAAAGCAAGAGGATTTTTTTAAAGCTGCGTGGATAGGGACCCAGAGAAGTGTCTCGGGTAATGCACCGAGATGATGGGTGAGTAGAATTGCCCATGTGAGAAGAGAGAGAAGAGGGGCTGAGGAAAGATGGACCGTGCCATTCCTAACCTGGCAGGACTTACCAAGGAGATGCTAACGAGGCTGATGGGGAGGTGGGGTGCAGAAGAGACAGGTTTGGGGGTCTTTTTTGCGAGTCAGGTAACCCAGGGACTGAGTGTAGGGAAAGAGAAGTGGGAGGAGGCTGAGGACACAGCCCTGAGGAGGAGATGTTGCAAGAGTGCTCTGCAAGGCAGGAGTTGAGCTAGAAACCAAATTCATGGATTCTCCAGGAGAAGACTCCAAAGATAGCCGAGATCCAGGGTGATGAGCACAGAGAACATGGCTTAGACGCAGCGTGTTCATCTTCCTTCTGGTCCTTTCAAAACTGGCAGGGGTTTCAGGTGACTCCCGTCTCTGAGGTGAGAGGAGGGCAGTGAAATTGGGTAGTGGTAGCTCTTGCTGGGATCAGAATGAACCACTCTGGGTGTCCGATTGGATTTCTGGCATATGGTAGTTTGAGGAGTGACTCCAGGAAACCTGCCTTTCACGCATAATGGTACACGTAGGGATGGGAAAGTGGTAAGTGATGTGCTTCATTTACAGCAGATCATGCTGCCACTGAAGTGGAGGCAAAACTCACACAGACTTCACTCGAACCAGAATTTGGACAGCAGGCAGCAGCTACTGTGGATAGCACACCTAGGGTGACCCCATGTCCTGATTTTATAGGGATAGTCCCGGTATTCGGGGCTTTTTCTTATGTAGGCATGTATTACTCCCCACCCCCATCCCGATTTTTCACACTTGCTCTCTGGTCACCCTAAGCACACCCCAAATGTAGGTTGCCCAGTAAGATTTAACGTCTCATGGTCAATGAACAATCTTAGCTAAATTAAAATAATTCTGATATGTCTTCCATAATTTTTTTAGATTTAACTCTGAAACGTTTGTTACAGCATCTGTGACGTTGCTGCTGGCATTCTTGTTTAATAAGGATCATTTGAATTATGCTTCATACAATGCTCCTTTTTAAGGAAGACATTTCCTTCAAGGCTAGCCCTTCATAGTAGATATAATTAAGGCTAACTAATCTGATTTACTCTATTGTTACGGAAATCAGAGTTTTGTTCTTGAATTTTATAGTGCTCACTTACTCTGTTCAGATGTTCACAGTAAGAAAACTTAGCTCCCTGTAACATTTTGGCAGCTTCTAGAATAGGAATATATTGGGTTAGTCTGAATTTTTACCATGAACAAAAGATTAACATGCCAGTTATTATGGCATTGAGTTTTGGGTTTGTTTGTTTACTTTTAAAGAACACTGTTGTATCAATTTCCCCCAAAATAGTAGGATTGGTGTAAACAAGCTTCTTACGAAACACAAGATAGTACAAATATTTCCGTATTATAATTTTAATTCCTGTGGAAACAAAAAAAACCCAATGTTTGCAACTCACACGTGCACTGATAGTTATGAGAACCTGAAAGAACTAGAAAATGATAAGCAAAATGAAACCAACTTATCTGTTTTCTGTAATGAGGGAAATACTAAAAGTTGTGTGTGTATTAGTATATTATTGTGTGTGTGCCTTTTATAGTTTTGATCGTCTTTATTTTATCTGAAGTCTTCAAATCAAAACTGGTTGCCTTTCTAGAAGATAAACTTTATCAAACATAAGTTACTGGGCTCAGTGCAGGAGTAACTGGTAAAATTCTATGGCCGATGATATACAAGAAGTCAGACTAGACTATCTAATGGTCCCTTCTGGCTTTTAAATCTATGAACCAAACATGGTGAAAGTAACACAGGGTCAGGAGATTTAGATTCTTAATGATTAGATCCTTAAATCTATGTGCCTTTGTCATTCAATCATCAGTCTCTTTTAAAAAAAAATACTTTTCTTCTGTTCTTCCTAAGCAGGAATTATTCCTAACATTTTCCTTGTCTTCACTGCCTTTTTCTGGATCAGTGTCCAATGAGGGGAAGGATGGTCTTGCTGCTGTCTGATTCATCCCTTCTCCCTTCTGCTTCAAACCAGTTCGCATTTTAGTATACTGGTGGGCTGGATTCTGATCTCAGTGAAATATTGCGGGTAAATTGGAGTAACTCCTCTGATTTGACATGGATTACTCCAGATTTACACTAGTGTAACTGAGACTGAACCTGTCCCTCTCTAAATTACAAATTAGATTGTAATCCGAGACTAAAATTTGGCACACTGCTGAGTAGCATGCTCAGCATCATGTTAGTTCAAATGTGATACTGCTTTGTCGCAAAGATAAACCCTCTGGATCAGACCTTCATGTGCTCAGTGCCTACAATTGAACCAGATTTTCAAGAGAGCCCTGCTTTCAAAAGAGTTTAGTACATTGAAAATCTGGTCCAAGGTGTGGCAGGGAAATAGAGAGAAGAATTGAACCCAGATCTTGTGAGTCCCAGGTCATTGCTTTAATCACAAGATCATCTTTCCTCCTTTCCCCCTGCTGATGACAAGCAGTTGTTATATTTGTGGATGGCATAGTTCCAGCTGCAATGTGGATAAGGCCCTCCTAGTCCTGTGTGTGTCCGTCCATCCCTTCTATTTTCTGATTTAGTTCATTCTGTTGTGTTCATTTTGCAAACAGCTGCATACCTCCAAAGTGCATCTTACCTTTCCTTTCATCTCCCATCAAACGATGATGAGACACAAACTCGAAAAAAAAAAATACTCTGCTCATTTTACTTGCACAAATTAGGAATGTAAAATAGTAAAGAGTTAATCGATAAGTATTAAGCATTAGTCTTAACAGTAAGACTAATACTTATCAGTTAACCAGTGGCGCAGGGGTTAACCAGCAGCGCAGCCTCTCCGTTTCCATGGTGACGCCGCTGGGCCATGGTGGAGGTGGTTGCGGTACTGCTGTTGCAGAACACCAGTGACTAAGGGTCCGAGACACTGGGTCCCCTGCGGAGCCGGGGGAGGGGGGATAGTAGGTTGTGGGGGAGGGGATGACACAAAATTATATCAGTTAAACGGTTAACCGATATAATTGTAATAGTTTTAAAGGGTTACCTTTTGTGACTGATATTTACATCTCTAGCACAAATAATTTCTTCTTCAGTACATCCAGCTCCAGCAGTCCATAAAGAGTGAGCACGTGTCTTTGTTTTTAATGTTACCTTTCAGAAGAATTCCAGATCTCCTATTTGGATATATCTTTTCTTCTGGTCAGTAACAACATCGACAAGTGTGTTCTGTCTGCAGGTGTGGTTGATAAACCGTTATAAATCCTGCAGTATGAGAGATCTGGAACTCTTAGGGCTTGTGTACACTTCCCTCGCTGCACTGATGCAACTGCGTCGCTGTAGCACTTAGTGAAGATGCTACATGCACCCATGGGAGAGCATCTCCTGTTGGCTTAGGTATAGCACCTCCTCGAGAGGCGGTAGCCATGTTGATTGGAGAAACCTCCCATCGACGTAACCCCCAGTGTGGACAGCGCTATGTCGGTATAACTGTTGCTCGGATGTGGAAAATCTGGTATATATTTTAAGTGTAGACCGAGCCTTAGATTGTAGTCCTTGTCTTACTAAGGCTTGGTCTCCACTTAAAATATATACTGGCATAGTTATGTAGGGCAGGGGTGTGAAAAAGCACACCTCCTAGTGACACAGCTGTGCTCAGTAAACCTCCAATGTAGAGGCAACTATGCCAGCAGAAGAGTGCTTTTATGCATAGCTAACATCCTTCTGTTGGTGTATGCGATGTCTACACTAGGAGACTATACTGACATGGGCTCTGTAGTGTAGACATCGGCACGTAAACCATTACAGCGGCACAGCTGCAGCACTTTAGTGTAGACCCTTACTACAGCATTGGGAGGGGTTCTCCTGTTGCCATAGTTAATCCACCTTCCCGAGAGGCGGTAGCTTGGTCGATGGAAAAGTCCTTCTGTCAACCTATCGCTGTCTGCACTGAGAGTTGGGTCGGCTTAACTACATCGCTCAGGGGTGTGGCTTTTTCACACCCCTGTGTGACATAGCTGGGCCTGCCTAACTTTTTAGTGTAGACCCGGCTGTAGCCTTAGACTGTAAGCTCTTTGGTGCAGGGACCATCTTTTTGTTGTGTTTGTACAGTGCCTAGCAAATGGGGTTGACGCCTTTAGGTGCTGTAGCCATACAAATCTTCTGATATTTAAAGGCCTTTCCTGAAATTGTTCGACATGTAAAATTTACTGGGAGCTTTGCATGTGAAAAATTTGCAAGATCTGAGCTCTGAATATCAAGTAAACAATTTTTTTTTCTACACGGACGCTTCCTGCAAACAATTAGGTGCATATAGGAGATTCACTGCTCCTCTGACTGGCATCGTTAATGATGCAAAAATCTTGAAAGAGCATCTTTTGATGCTAGATCAAAGAAAGAAGGCAAAAATCACGTTGGAAAGGCAATATAAATAAACAATATTTTATAATTATGTTGGCGTTTCATCCCAAAGGATCCTAAAGCACTTTACAATCCACCAAAGTAACATGACCCATCAGTGAACTGTTGTCTGTGCTGCTGTGTTGCCTCCTGTCCAAGATCATCAAAGTGTTTTGCAAATATCAATAAACTCTTCCTTACCACTCTGTGGGAGGGCAGGACAGTGGTCTCTATTTTACAGATGGAGAGGGTAAGGCCAAGTGTTCAAAAGTGGCCACTGAATTTGGATACCTCAGTTTTGGGTTGCCCCGCTTGTCACTTTGATGTAGTGACCAATGAAGGTCAGTAGGTGCTCAGCATCTCTGGAAGTCAGGCCCATGGTATCTCCAGTTGAGCTAAAGTAACTTGCATTTGACAGAGCTCCGTTACCTAATCTCTGAATAACAGAACCTCAGAGTTACGAACTGACCGGTCAACCACACCTCATTTGGAAGCAGAAATACATGATCAGGCAGGACCAGAGACTGGTGAGGGGTGGGGGTAGCAAATACAGTATGGGTCTGTGTTAAATGTAAACTACTAACAAAATGAAGAGAAAGTTTAAAAAAAAATTTTTTTTTTGACAAAGTAAGGAAACCCTTTCTGTGCTTGTTTCACTTAAATTAAGATAGTTAAAAGCAGCATTTTTCTTCTGCACAGTAAAGTTTCATAGCTGTATTAAGTCAATGTTCTGTTGTAATTTTTTGAAAGGACAGCCATGATGTTTTGTTCAGAGTTACGAACGTTTCAGAGTTACAAGCAACCGCCATTCTCTGAGGTTCTACTGCATTTAGAGTGCACCAGTCACCATTGTGACTATACACCAAGAGCTGGCAATAGAATCCAGGTCTCCTGATTCCCATTCTCTTGTAGCCCCTCAGCCCCAAAACATCCATCCATCCTGAGTAGAGCTGTGGGGCTCAGTCACACTGCTGATGTGGTAGCCACCAGTCCCTATGATGGGTATGTCTGAGTCCTCTCATTTTACAGGCTGCTGGCAACCAAACTGGAGCCAGAGTTTTGCACTTCTAGTCCCTCCTCCTTCAGCAGTCAGGCTGTCTTGTTCTTCTGCCTCTCACTGGGGTGGCTTAAGCTGGCATCTACACAAAACAGTTAGGTCGACCCAGTTGCGTTGGTTAAGGGTGTAAAAAAATCCACACTCCTGTGCGACAACGTAACCCTGGTGTAGATAGCGATAGGCTGTCCGAAGAATTCCTCCATCGAGCTAGCTGCAGCCTCTTGGGGAGGTGGTTTACCTACAGCAATGGGAGAACTCGTCCGGTCGGTGTAGGCAGTGTCTGCACTGAAGCACTACGGCAGTGCAGCTGCTGCGTTTCAGTTGTAGACAAACCCATAGTCTCTCTGAGGCACCAGGTTCTGCAAGCCCTCCTGGAGCAGAAGAGAGCCAAAGAAGAAAGCAAAGAAACTGGGGAGGGAGGTCAGACAGAGCCTCACCCCCTGTCTCCATTGCAGACCAATTCTAGGAACAGTGTGTCCCTTCTCCACTACGATGTGTGGCGTGCGGGAGGAGAATGGGAAGCACTGCTGAACAAGGTGCTTGCACTGTGCTTTTGCAGCTCCCCACCTGTACTGGGGACGAAAGAGCCGCAGCCCTGGAGGAACAGGACATTTGGGAAGACCTAGAGGAGCAGTCCCAGGATGGGAGTTTAATGGAGATAGGAGACATGCAGTTCCTCCCTGCTTCATCTGCCTTCTCTGGGATGGTCCTTCCTTCTCCTCTCTGCTTCCCGCTGGCTGGCAGCTGTGTTCTGTTGATCTGTTCCTGAGGCAGCTCAGTGCTGTTGTACAGGGTGTCACTGTGTGCTCCCAGACTCTAGCAGGCTGAAAACCCGATGCTTTCACTTACTTCTGGGCAACCAGTATTTTCTCAGCCTGCAGCGATGTACCTGAGAGCAGAACCTGGGGTGCAGTTTTGTCAGGCCCATTTATGGGGAAAGGCATGGAACCACAGTGGACAAAATACAAGTGGGAAGTCCTAGGTGTGACTTTGTAAGTCAGGTAGCTTCCTTTGCAAATTCTACTGTGACTAGCTAGATTAGTGCACATGCTGTTACTGTAGAGGGTGCGGGGGATTCTTAGATATCCAGCATGTTCCTCTCTTGCAAAATTTCTATACTACAGAGAGAGAAGTCTTTTAAAAAGATTGTTAATGCTGTATGAAAGGGCATCGGCCAGGAGAGGGCTGGAGGAGGGGACACCATTTAAATCTGTGCCTGTTCTTCCCCCTTCTCTCCCTGTTTACAAATCCCACAGAATTTAGTATCCAATTAAAATGATCTTAGTGGAAAAAGAAAGTATGGGGCAAAGAGCTTCTCAGCTGCACCAGCAGAGAGAATCTGGCCCAGCCACTTCCCTGACCCTTTCCTATAAAAATCAGAAAGAAAAGTATTATATTTTAAAAGCAAGAGAGAGGAGTTAGGCAATTGCAAGCTCCCTTTATATCTTGTTTAGGCCAATGCTAGGCAGAGCCCATTTGTCAGGCTGCTGAATCATGGGGAGTTGAGCAGGGAATGAGTGCCTTTGTGTAAGGGCTTATGGGGAAGCAGGAGCAGAGCACATCACCTCACAGCTACGCCCTGGGTTAGCTTCAGGGAAAAGTAGGTTCCTTTCAAACTTTTCTGCAGTGAGGTCTTGTCTCTGCATGGAATTGTGATCCAAGGATCTCTGGGTGCCACCAGACAGAGGGCATAGGGGAGCATAAGGGTTGCAGGGATCCCCTGGGTCTGGTATCTACATATTGGCTCATCAGAGCATTATGTAAGGTCTTCAGTGAAAGCTGGTGTCACACTGGTCCTGATAATCGTTGCGAAATGTACATAGGGATAATATGTAAGGAGTTATGTGCATATATGCCGAAAGCTGTCTTCCCAAGGTCTGTGACTTGGGGCTGGTCACTAGAAAAGGTGAGCCACAAAGCAAGAGAGGTTTATCATCTCTCTGTTTACATGTAAATTGTATGGTTCACAATGGGCACCCAGTTGCAGTCTGAGCAAAATACTCAAGTGATTGCAAAGCCTCCAGGGCAGACCCTGGATAGGAAAAAACAAGCAGCGTGGGGGGCTATCCCATTGGCAAGTGTAGACCGTGGAGTTTTGGACTTTAATGGTAGAGGCAAAGGTTTTGTGCTTGTCTACACTTGGAACACTGCAGCAACACTGCACTACCGATGCCAATGGGAGAATTCCTTCCTTTGATCTAGTACTGCCTATGCTGTGGGTTAGGTCAGCTTAACTATGTGGCTTAGGGTCTGTATTTTTTACACCCCTGAGAGACATAGCTAGGAAGATCTAACTTTTCAGTGTAAACCATTCCAGAGAGAAACTCTGCATCTTTCTCCTGGGAAGTCAGCTGATAGTGGGCTTGCTTCATGAGTGGATGATCACCGCTAGTCTACACTGGAAACTTGCATCAACATAGCAATGTCTCTCAGGGTCCACATTCGTGAGCAATTGGTTCTGTGGGGGTCTTATGTCGGGTTAGTGCTAAGTTGACTGAAGAATTCTTCCCTTGATCTAGCACCATCTCTTGGGGAGGTGGATTACCTACGCCAACAGGAGAGCCACTCCCATCGGCAGGGTAGTGTCTGCACTGAAGCGCTACAGTGGTGCAGCTGCAGGTTAAGTGTAGACATATCCCAAGTCTGTCTGTAAGGATTTTGGGTGAGTTTTTGCTCTCTATGACTTGAAGTGTCTTGTAAGTTAAGTTTAGGCTCTAGCATGCTATGTTTTTATGTTATGATTTTATTTGGTACGTAACCTTTGTTTCCAATATTTCTGCTTGCTGTCATTGGAATCACTGCTTAAATAGACTTCTGCGTGCTTTCTTTGTAAACAAGTCTAAGTGCTCTGTATGGAGCGGAGCTGTGTTCTACAGCACAACTGGCACAAACTGTTCCTTTGGGAACCAAGGATCTGGGAAATCTGAAGAGTGGCCAGTGGATCTGGGGCTGAGCAGTCTAGGGAGAGACTTGAGGGTTGGCATGTGCCTAACCTATAAAGAGAGGGTGGGGCCTGCAGGGGCCTGGAAGGCAGTGCTTGTATTGTCAGAGGCTGATGGTGTTGGAGGAACTGGCACACAGCAGGCACAGACTGCGTCCTCACATGAACGGTGGGTGGTGGCCAAGTGCCTGTCAGCCCTGGGAGGTGTCACAGTTGTTCCTGATTAATTCTGTGAGGACACTCTTATGGTAGCAGAAATGTGCCTTGCTCCTGACTGGCATAGCCGACTTTCCAAGTGAGATTCTAAGGAAGTTCCAGCAGGGGTGTGGAAAAGAAGGAAATCGGGCTGTGGGGAATAACCAGACAGTCAGACATCAGCATTGGTCTGTCTGCCTGATCCCTCTAGCTGGTTTGCAATAGGTTCTCCGTTCACGTTTTGATTGCCTTTGACCTTTAGTTGTATTTGGCACTGGCAAAAGATGCCAGTCTGATGCCCCTTGGGACCGAAATCCTCTATCTACAGGAGAGGCGAACTCTGGGCACAGACAGTACAGGCTCCCTGTGCTGTCTAGCTGCTGTTTTGATGGTGGTTTTTGTGATGGGATGAGTCATTTGTCTGCAGCCTGAGCCCATCAAACTGAGTTCATGGAGGCACTGAAAAGCCATCAGGTGGGAATCACTCTGAGCTGGATCTGAGCTGTGACCTTAACAATAATAGTTGGCTTTCAGTGGTGTCCAAAATGTTGTAGTCACTTTTCAGAGGAGGACACAGCTCCTGCCTTGAAGCACATGCAGTCTAAAAATGTGCTGTGGATGTGAACGGCAGGCCCTGTATTCTGTTACTCAGCCCCCAGGCCAGCCAAACCCTCCACCACTGTGATCTCCTAAGGAGCAATTTGTAAGCTTTATTTAGTTTTGATGGATAACAGAGGGCGAGTGATCTAGCAGTTAAAACAGAAGCATCTGGTTTTGAATCCAGCTTGCAACCAGTCTGTCTGTCCGTCCGTCCGTCGTCTCTCCCTGCCTCCCCACCGCCGTTTGTTATTGATATTGGGCAAAATGCTCCCGTGTGCTTCAGTTAATCTGACTGTAAAACAATAGGTTTACAAAAACAAAATCCAAACTTACCGAACACCAGGTCTGAAATGGAGCGAAGCTTTGCTGTGTTAATAAGTCACAATAATAATTGTGCAGGTTTACAGAGTGGTTGTGGAACTGGACTTTTTGGTAATTTGCATAGAGCCAGTGATTTCTTTCATGGTTCCTATACTGCTGCAGAGATGCCTGGTACTTTACAGGAGAAAATACAAGAAGACACAGTCCCTGCCCTGAGGAGATTACAGGCCAGGTTATAAAAACAAGAGACAGCAGAGTTTTGACAAGTTTGGAACCGGGCCCATTTAGGATCTGTTGCATGCTTTTTGTGTGTGTGTGTGAGAGAGGCTCTAGAGAAAATCCAGCAGATCGTTCAAAGGCTGTGCATGAATTTTTAAAACTGAAATGGTTGCCTTAACCACTAGCCAGATACATTTCCCCCTATCCATCTGAGGTTTAGAGCTGAGCTGACAATGGGATAACTTGATGTGAGTAAAACTCATAAATGTTCATGGGTAGGCTGCCTGTGCTGATTGATGTGTTCTAATGGTCCCTGACTTAGTGATTCAAAGAATACTTATCTGCAGCAGGAACATATGCTATTTGGTTGCTTCTGCACCAAACTGAGCTGCAGTGCTAGTTACTACAAAGTGAGTGAAAAGGGGTTGCTTAATGGTTAGAGCAGAGGGATTGCAAACCCAAATGCACAGAGTCCAAGTGGGAGCTGGGGCAGTGAGGCAGGATTGTTCTGGGGGTAAGGCACTAGATGGGATGCTGGAGATCAAAGTACAATTCCCAGCTCTGCCACAGACTTGCTGTGTGACCTTGGGTAAGTCGCTTAATCTCTCTCTGCCTTAGTTCCCCATCTGTAAAATGGGGATAATTTTGCCCCACCTCACGGGTGTTTGGAGATAAATCCACTCATGTTTGTGAGGCGCTTGGATACTGCGGATGTAGGGGCCATCTGAAGATGGAGGGAGATAAAAGATTTGTAAAAATACTTTTGATCCCCTGATCCTGCTATTACTCTGATTAGTCTGTCTCCGGGCTGCTGTAACTTAAACTGGGCTAAAAATGCAGCTGAGGATCAACATAGCATGAGGTTGCCTTGGCCACATCCCCGTCTTCCAGGCCTGCTGCTGGCGTGAGGTGGACGTGGCCAGGCACCCTGGCACTATAGGGATAAAAGCCCACAATTGAGTATGTGCCACTAAATGTCGGCCACTTCTAAACACCAAAACTGCACCCCTTTAACTTCAATCTGGTTTTAAACCAGTTCATTTAAACTGGTGCAAAATCCTGTGTAGACCTTCTTATTTCAATTTGAGTGGTTTATTTTGGCTTAGTTTAAACCTGTTCCTAATTGATTTAAGCTAAATCAATTCAAGACGAGTTTATAGCCAAGTTTATATTGATTTGAGGTGTCCACGCAACCTTTTGTACTAGTTTTACTAAATCAATTTAAAAATCACACCTTCATTTAAACCTACTGCAGTTTCGTGCATAGACCTTGGTTTGTTCTGGCTGTAAGGTCATGTTTTGCCAATTTAAGGTCCTGTATCTGTTCCCATTGAAATCAAATGCAAAACTTGCATAAAGTCCAATTGGAGCAGGATTAGGCCCTGAATGGGGAGCCTGATCTGAGCAGCAGAGAGGGAGCCAGCAATCTTCTGATTGCGAAACTCTCTTTTTGAGGTCTAAGGACAAAGTGCTGTGGCCTCTGCCCTAGAGACTGGTTATTGGGATACGGATGCAGAATTTTGTCATAGGCAAACTGATAAAATGCCTGAAGGGGCAAATTTCCAGATGGGGAATGATTCTTCAGGTAGATAGGTACTACATTTGTGCCGCCATCTCATTGAAGGGCTGGTGACCATGGAAGAGTCATTGGACAAAGAAACAGAGGGACCCCTGAAGAAGTCATTTCGCTTATTGTGCTAACCAGTTAGTTATTTCCATGCACTCCCTTTGTTCTGCTGAGGGCCTGCAGGAAAGCGTGTGTGTTCTGATAATCCATGGCAGGGTCACTAACAATTAAAAGGCGAGGGATGTGTGGGATGAAGCCTTAAGAATGTTGTCTCCTAATCTCCAGAAAGGTCAAGCATGTGGCAGGGAAAAGAGCAAGCTGGCAGATGGGCTGAGCAGAGCCACTATCCTGCCAGGAATAAAGCTTTTAACACAGGAAGTGTTTTCTGTCATGGCAGAGAAACAGGGTCATCCTGTTTATCCACAAAAGGGAACGCCAGGACCCGAGAACACACCTAACTAATTGAGGGGCATCTAGATACAATCCTCTGGCCTCCCAGTCGGCAGATTCTTCTCCTTAATGCAGAAGGAGCTAATGGAGAAAAAAAATCAATGAAGTTCAGGTCTTGGGGTGAAGAATGGTTCTGTGGTTAAGGCATGGGATTGCGGTTCTATTCCTGGTCCTGTTGCAGGCTTCCCATACAACCTTGGACAAGCCAGCTGTGCCTCAGTTTCCCCAGATGGACATTGTGTAAAATGTTCTATAGAATGTTCCAAAAGATCTCAAAAGTGCAAAATATTGTTACTGAGCAATTGCTTTTTGGTCACGATTCGCTGATTATGCCCAGTTATCACCTTTTCCATCTCCTCTTGCTAGCACACGTTCATCTTGATGATGATTTGGCTAAGATCTAGTGTAATATGTGATGCTCCTTGCATTGGGGAGGGCACATCTTGTATATTTGTATATTCAGTGGGAATGGACAAACAGGTCTAGTCAGTGCTACGTTGACCAAGACCAGGCACTGTGTGGCCTTCAACAAACCTCTTCACGTCTCTGCCTCATTTTCCCTCCTACCAAAAGGCAAAGAGTATTTTTCCATGTATCTCGCCTCGGGGTTGAATATCTGTGCAGCGTATCCTGTGCCAAGGGGTGGCGATGGTAAGTATCACATAATCTCTGTGAGCAATCTATGGGCAAATATTTTAGAATGAATGTAAGCTCTTTGGAGCAAGGACCTCAGTCCTTGCTTTGGTGTTTGTGCTTTGCCTAGCATGTTGAGTGTTGTGGCAAACAAATAACCACTAATAATAATAATTTAAAGTAAGGGGAGAAAAAGTTGATGCACCTATTTGCTGACTTCTGGCCCCATTTATTTAGCATACAAAAGGAGCGTTATGGAAAAAATAGTGTTGTTGTATCTTTTTTTAAACTAAACACAATATCCATGCTCATGGGTTATTAATGAGTCATTTCATCCAAGAAGCCAGGAAAGCATTTGTTAGGCCAGCACATAATCAGGCAGTTCTTTAAAGAGCATATGATGTACCTAGTAATAGACAGAAATAGCTCAGTGGGTAAAAATCTATGTTCATGGAGTTGTTTTTGTTTTCTTCTTAATGCAATTTAAGCAGTTCTGAAGGTCTGGAGGAAATCATCGAAACCTAGGAATGCACGATGACTGCTGACGCCTGATGATGCTTTCCTTCAAAGCAGGATGAATTTGAGACACAGGGCCAGGGTTCAAAGCACAAAGCCTGAACTTTTACTTTCAGCTGATGAAAGTCAGGAAATGCAAACCTTGAACTCTGTGCCACCATCTTTCTTGTGTATTAATCATCTTCAAAGAACCTGTTTAAAAGAATCAACTGTTTCCAAATAAATAAGACCGATACACCCCTACTGTATTGGTTTGTACTTATCTGATATTTGATATAGAGGTTTAGTTTCACATTCTCAGACTTGAGTGTTTGAAAAAACAGGAAGAATTATGTACATGCAAATTCTTGTAATATTTTGAAGGAGGGAAGGAGGAAGAATCTGTTCAAATGGAGAATGTGCACTAAATATTCCTGTCTTGATTTCTTCCTGCATGTACAGTTTTAAGCTGAACTTCAGTTATAACTAACTGCATGCTGGCACTGTCCCAACACTGCAGACAGTAGAGATGTATTGGGCTAGTTTAGATACCTCTTTCCAAGACATTGAGAACGTTATTACCCTTTGCACTGACAAGTTTTCGATAGTTATAATACTCTGCAGTGTTAAAGCTGAGGATCTGAAAGCACCCTAAGAACATTAGTACTTGGCCTTACCACATCCCTAGAAGGTAGGACAGTGCTGTTAATCCCATTTTATGGAAGGAAAAAAATGGAGGCCCAGGGGACTTATCCAAAGTCCACAGTCAGATTTTGTAGCTGAGTTACTTGTTTTCTTTTCGCTGTTTTTTGAGGTGGGTTATCTGGTTTCCTTGCAACTGTTAATTACAGAGGAAAGGCAGTGATTTAATCTGATTTAATGTATACCCTGGAGAACAGCATCCTGCCTTTCTCACTGCTCCCATGGGCTCTTTCCATCTCTTAGCTGCTCCTGATCCTAAATGTTGTCTCCTCCCTGTCGTGTGGTCTCTGATGTTTGCTATCATTGAAACTGAATCTCTCCTGTTCCTTTGAAATAGTGTGTGTGCTAAGGATTGTAAAAGATTTACAAGCCAAAAAACAAACAAACAACTCCCCCCCAACATCATAATTGATTCATTGACACAAACTGACAAAAAGAAACTTGTAATTAGAGCTCTTGCTCTGTGTATAACTTTGAACTTTTTACTTTCATCAGGTGCTGTCACCTCCTTAACGTTAAACTCCATTTCTTTATTGAAATGAATGTGCGTGAAACGTCAAACCATGTAGCAGGGTTTAAAGTTGGCAAATATAAGCCCTGATCCATCTCTTAGGTCCCTTATCCCCACATGGAGTCCCACTGGAGTCAATAGGGATTGGCACGGGCCTGCCTGCATGGTTCAGATTGTAGGATTGAGGCTCGAGGGAATACAAAGAGAGGAAGAGTCTGTTTTATACCATTATATTTAGACCAGGATTTCAAAACAGTCAGGAGTCTGCTTCTAGTCCATAAACCTGTTCTTCATTGCTGTAAAACTTGAAATCCAGTCATGGACTAATGGGACCATTTTTGATTTCCAATGCTAGGTAGAACATAAAACCATATTAGGAAAAAAGAATATGGGGAAAACTTGTATTTGTGAAGGATGATCCTTTTTATCAGGGATTCCCTCACAATAAGCATTCAGGAATCCAATGGAGCGTTTTGATTCTGTTCCAACTGTTGATTGTACATTTTCCCAGTATTTGTGCCATAATACACAGTTCCGATGTATCTGTTATGGCAGAAGTTTCTCTTATATCTCCAGCTTTTGTTCATCTCTGATATGCTTCTATTTTTTAGAGTCCAATAAACATCATGAATCAAGAACTAATGTCCTTTAAATGCTGTGTTTATGGCTCTTCTTTGTATTAGTTCATGAGAATTTCTCCTATTCTTCTAAAGTTGTGGGTGTCCCCAAATAGGTTTCTCGTACTTTTGGTCAGTGTTGTTGAGACACTGGAGAGTTGATTGGAGCTATTTGGTTGGTCATTTAAACATTTGTTCAGATTTGGAAAAAAGGACCAAGATTTCTGCAGTTTTCCTATAATTTCCTAACATTTTTCAATTTTTTCCTCTTTGGATACAGCTGCCGAGATAATGTGTTCTATTGCTCCAGGAAAATGCTGTCCTCCCTGTCCAGGGCAAGATAAGGAACCCTATTTGCTTCCCTTCAGGCATTTATTCCCTGTTATGCTTTTCCATATGAATATGGTGTACTTGTCAGTGCCTGGCCTGTTAGCGGCGTTGCAGGCTGGAGTTCTTCATCCGCAGAACAGATGCAGCCATGGGTAGGGGCAGAGTTAGCATTTGCCTCCCCATTCCACCAAACTGCCTCCAGCCAGACCTGGAGGAGCCATCTTGGGACGAGAGGGTAGGTCAGTCCTTGGCCTGCTGGTTAACATGAGTGTCAGTTGTGCTGGTGGTTTTAGTGACGTGGACAATTGTTGTCAATGGAGTTAGACTGAAACCATCAAAACTCATACCCCACACACCACTGATCATTCATCCCAGAGCAATGGCTGTCATCTGCTGCTGACCTACGATAATATGAACCAGTGATGCTGTATTAATTTAGGTGGAATAAATAGGCCCCAAGAGTTAAAGGTAATAACATGACCCTATCATTGTCCACTCTTTAACAGTGTTAAATAAGGTTTGGCATAGAGAGACCTGAGCTTGCAAACACACCATTAAATATTCTTTTAATCTTTTATTAAAGATACAGAAAAAGAAGGAAAAACAGTTAGAGCATTTGCTATGTAAGGTATTAAGTAAGGCTTTCTTTTTAACCGTACCCTTTGTTTCTTTCCCTTTAAAAAGGAGAAAAAACCTGTTAACAGTCTTTCAGATGGTATAAAAAGTAGTGATAACTGTCCTTGGGGAAAAAAAGAAGTTGTTATTGCTGCTGTTGGTTGAAGTCCAGTCCTGTTTTCTAGAACACACACACACACACACACACACACACACACACACACACACACACACACACACACACACACACACACACACACACACACACACACACACACACACACACACACACACACACACACACACACACACACACACACACACACACGGAGAGAAAGAAACAGCAAAGATAGAAAATGTAGTTTCTGTCTCTAGTATTGATTTTCACTTGCAACCTCACTGTGTGAAAAATACAAGGATGGCACATTGTTTCATCAGCCATGCTGGGACTTGGCAAACTTGTACCAGCATTGGTCTGTTGTCCCAGGTGGTATTTAGGATTTATCTGGAGCTGATGATGTCATCCAAGTCCCTGCTCTGGCCTGGTCTGTCCCGGATTAGGATGAAGAAGATGTGACTGTGTTTTGGTATCCCAGGGCAGCCATGATGCAGTGGTTGTTGGCAGACAGCTGCTGCTTCTGCCAGCCAGCATTCACATCCATCCCTCTGTTTAGCTGATTAGCTACAAAAGTCTTTAAGAATCCCAGAAGGGAGCGAGAGTGGAATAGCCTGCCCTCTCAGTATTTGTCCACCAATCAAGCCTAATTTCCAACACATCAGTTTTGGTTAATACATTTCCGGTCCCACACTTCTCTTGTTTATAGACGTGATCTTAACATAATCCTTGAGTTATATTATGAGGCCTTTTTGTTTGGACCAATTCAGTCTTTGTTTCATTTTGGCACCTTTTCTATCAACATTTATCGTTATGTGATTGGAATATTTCATAAATTTTCATCCACTGTGTCACAGTTAAGCTCACAATTACTGTAAATGTGTAGGTCCAGTTATTACAACAGTGACTTAGAGGCTTGAGTACATGGTTAGATTTTCCAAACGATTTATTATAAAAGCCACAAACATGCAGCTGAATTGCAGATCAAGCATAGAACATGTATTGTTCCATAATGGTCCTGTAGACATCTGCAAATGCCCAGAGTGCCAAGACGAGGAATCTTCCCTAGCCCTTGTGCAGATGTATCTAAATCATCTCAAAGACACGTTGGGTCTGCAGCTTGCACAGAAGACTGCGACAGCTTTAATGCGATTGTGTTTTTTGAATATGTCTCATGTAAATATAGGTTGGAGGGATGCCCTGGTCCAGATGCATTATATTCAAGTGTTATTTGCCACATTAGTTGAGTATCTGTTGGGAAAAATGAAAAGGTGTCCGTTTTCAGTCTGCCAATGCTGAGACAGAAAACAACCATGTTATCCCTGCTTAGAGGCTCAGCAGCACAAAACATCAGCTGTTGCACCATCTCTTGAGAGGATGACAGCTGAAAAGGGAAAGGGACAGATACATAGGTCACAGTGCAGTCAGGAAAGGAACCTATTTAGGAAAGAAAAGCGTACTGATTTTCCTGTGTGTGCAGTATATATTTACTTAGCTACGGAGCATGTAGGCAGCATAGAAGGTCCCGTTGCCTTCAAAATTATGATTCCTCCCCTCCACTCCCCCCCAATGAGTAGGGATTGAATTTTATTTTTCATTTCCGGTCACTGCTCCCCAGACTGGTGATGGGGAATGTTTACTGGTGACAAAGGGCATTTGGTTTGGTCTGCCAGCCAGTGACTTTAGCAGCTGATGCGCTCTTATGAACCAGTAGTTGAGGTCTATTCATAACCATTGATTAGGAGGTGAGAATATGTGAACAGTGACAATTACTTCTTGTAATGAGAGAACCATTCCAAGTCCCTATTTAAACCCAGTTCACAATCAAATAGGCCTCAACTACTCTAACTGAATGGACTTTGCTAACACCCACCCTCCCCATTGTTGTTCCTTACCCTTGGACGTACATATATACCCCCTATCTGATTTCTATTCCTTACATCTGACAAAGTGGGTTACAGCCCACGAAAGCTTATGCCTGCAGAAATTACATTTGTCAGTCTTTAATGTGCTACAGGTGCTCTCGTTGTTTTTGCTGTATACAGACGAACACGGCTAGCCCTCTGGAACTTAGCAGCACAATGATTCCTGACAGCATGCTGGTGTGCACATTCAATGCTGCCTTAGTGCCTGATCCACAGCCTATTGAAGTCAATGGAAAGACTTTTATATTTTTTGTGGGCTTTAGATCAGGCCCTTAAAGAGAAGGATTCCGGCTATTGCATCGTCAGAACCACAGGTGCCACTGTTTGGCTATGCATTTGCAAGTGTGGAAGTGAGCGGATAAGGCAAGATAAATGAATATTCACAGCTTCTCTTATGTGCATAAAGCCCCTTTGGATCCTTGGTGGAAATGCAAGTTGTTATCCACTGGGCCACAGTCCCTGCTTGGTGTTTAGATGTTCACTAAACCTTTGAAAGTGTTTCTGTACTTAGGGCCTGATTTTCAAAGTTGATTTGCTCTCCCCACTCCCATTGATCTTAAAAAAGAGCAGGGGTGCTCATAGGGCCCCAAGAGCCAGCATGGATTGATTTAAATCAAGGCGATTTAAATAATTGATTTGAAAATCCTTGATTTAAATCAAATTTCCCACTGATGCTTCTTCACATATTTCTTAAACAATGGTGCAAATCTGATCACTAAAACATGTTAATTTACAACTCAATACAGCATTTTACAACATCTAGGAGAGTATACTTGGTGTAATTTTTTAGATAACTTGATTTTTATTAATTTAGGAAATAGTACATAATACTCACTCATTACCTGTGTCAGGCTGCAGATGCAGCAGCAGTACATTAGGAATGGTAAGAACTAAATCACACACCCAAACACAATAGCACTTACAACGAGAGTTCTGTCCACTCCCCCATTGTTCTCAATACACCTGGATATCTATAAGATGCCTCTGTGTTACCTATTTTCTGTATTACTGCATCTGAAGAAGAGAGCTGAAGTCTCTCGAAAGCTTATGTCTGCAAATATTAAATTTGTTTGTCTTTAAAGTGCCACAGAACTCTCGTTGTTTTTGCTGTATACAGACTAACACGGCTACCCCTCTGGAACTATTCTACAATAGCACTTGTATTTTATTAAACTGAATCTGAAATGTTACATAAATGTTTCACATTTGCAATTGAAGCAGTCTCCTGAGCTGCCGGCTGTCCTTAAAAAATTTTTTTTTTAATTTTCAAATTTTATTAACTCTAACAGACAAGTCATCACAACACTTAAATGTACGTTGTCCTTAAAATTTCTACAAGTAGCTCTCATCTTCCCCACTCCCACTGTCATTTTTATTCATAGACTGAAACAGAAATGTGAGTTTTCCTGCTTTTTCAACTCCCGGTCAGTTTCTTAGCTTTCAGTGAATGACATCAAGGATGAAAATATTATCTGTGCCTTTAAGACAGTGTCTTAACTAACTCCTCTGTCTTGTTTGGCCCAGCTCCATCACCACATAAGCACAGAACAACAACAATCCTATCCAGCCTGTGTCTTTCTTTCCACATGTGACTTTAGTCTGCTGAGAAACTGAAACTGAAAGCCCAGAACTTTCTGGAACTTTCAAGAGCTGGTAGTTAGGCTGGACAGACTAGAGCCATTAATTCATTTTTATGAGACTGTAAGTGTAGGTGTAGCATGTTTGTGATGAGATTTAATTGTAACTTATTTTTTAAACGAGAGAAATTTAGTATTTTATTGATGATTTTAAAAAAAATCAGATTTTTTTGGATTAAAAAAAAATTAATTGATTTTTATCCACCCTGCTAAGAGCTCTCATCTTGCTTGGCTGATATTATATCTAAGGGGAGATCACAAAAGCTATAATTATTCGCTTTTCTCATCCATCCTGACACTAGAAGTTCCTTGGGACTAGTGGAAAACTTCTCTACTATATACACCCAACCATGTTGTTGAGAGTGAGTGACTAATCTAGTAATTTGTTTTATTGGTAAATTTCATTGCCATATGAAGGGCTTTCAGCCTTCCCATAAAGAGAAGAAGGGGACACTCAATTACCTTTTTCTTTCATTGAAAGCTTCTCCTTGCTGTTCCATGATAGTTCTTCAGTGGAGAAGCGAGTTGCAATTGCACTGTGAAAACTTGCAGTGCCAGATTGCTGCTTGTCAGTGGAAAATCACTTTGGAGTTGGAAAAGCCACCATTGGGGCCATGGTCATGGAAGCGTGCAGGGCTATTAATTGTCTCCTGCTACTCACAACTGTGACTCTTGGCAATGTGCAGGGCATGGTGGAAGGATTCGCACCAGTGGGGTTCCCAAACTGCGGCGGGGCAATAGACCTATATAGGCTTATCCCTATTTTAGCACCAGCCCACCTTGCCACAGAGTAAATCAACAGAAAGGGCCTCTTCTCTGTGCTTGTGTGAGCATTGGTGAATCACCAGGGATGCTTCACCAATAGGGTGGTCAAGGAAGGTGCATGACGCGCGTATCCTTAAAAACACAGGCGTGTTCAGAATCTGCAAGTACATTCTTTCCCGACTGGCAGATTACTATTGGCGATGTTGACATGCCAATAGTGATTCTGGGGAGACCCAGCCTACCCCTTGGTCTGCTCATGGAGCATACACCAGCCCCCTGGACAGCACCAAGCAAAGAGTCTGCTATCAGCTCAGCAAGTGCAGAATGATTGAATGTGCTTTTATAGATTGTAGTGATTGTATTTGCGTGAGTAAAATATCCCAATGGCCATAGCTGCTTGCTGTGTCCTGCATAATTACTGTCAGGCCAAGGGGAGGAAAAACCGTCACTAGGGTGGATGGTGGGGGTGGAGCAGTTGTCTGTTGACTTTGAACAGCCAGACACAAAGGCCATTACAAGATCCCAGCGTAGAGCTATATGGTTGAGGGAGGCTTTGAAAGAGCGCTTTAACTGTCAGCCACAGTAGGCTTCTTTGCTGGAGTGTTCTCTGGGCCTGGAGCTTCGGGTGCTGCTATGAATTTGTGTAGTGCTTGCTCTACACTTACAAGTGTGACTGGGAGTTTTCCTGAAGCTATGAATTCTGGGGTGCTTGGCGTGCATTGACAAATAGCGTTTGCTTTGACTACTGCTGTGCATTCTGCGATGTTTGTTGTGAACTGATAGAGAATTTGATTCTCCAAAAATAGACCTTTATTGAGTAGGGGGAAAAAACAGTGCAGAAAATCAATGTGCCAAAAAACCACAGGCAGTGTTATACACATTATTTACAGAGCTTAACTGAGTGAAAACTTACAATTAGAAAGAAAGCAAACATATATGTCCATAAATGTACCCATGAAGTCCATTGTGGCTACCCAAACACCACCCAGGATTCTCACAGGTCAGTGTATGGAAAGCTGTGGTTTGCCTTGCTGTCCTCTGGTGTGGAGTGGCAGGGGTACTGATGGGCCCCATTATGCCACCTGGCATGGGAGGTAGGGAGTAGTGACCATGGAGTTTTCCAAGGACTGCAAAGGGTGGAAAGTCTGGGATTTTTCGAACCTGTAGATCAACCAGGATCTGCAATATTTTGTTTGCTGCCTGGAAAGACTGTTTATGTCCTGGTGCATTTCCTGCTTCAAGTCCTGCTGGGACACCCGGGCCTTTTTCCTGTCCTCTTACTTTCTCCATGTTGTCAGTCATATTGGCCCTCCAACCCTTTCTTTATAGTTCAGTGCAGCACTGGCTTGTAGGATCTGGCAAAACACGTCGTCCCTAGTCCTCTTCATTCTCATCGGCAGGGTCAGGTGTTCTGTGGGCTTGGAGAGGGCACCCCTCAAGGCCGTCCACCAGCAGCTGCTGATACGCAGACAGATGTGCCATTGGATTTACAGTCACAACGGAAAGGGAAAGCTAACATTCAAAACTTCTCTCCCTTATTCCCATGAACACTTTTAATAAGATATACTTATTGACGCTACAGCTTGGAGTACTTCGGCACATCACCGCTCTCCAACTCCAGCCATGGTGAGTACAGCCTGCCAGGGATGAGGATGGGGAAGGGTTTTCTGTTGATGAAGGTATAAAATTTCAGTCCCTATTCCATGTGTACGAGTACAAGAGCAATAGCATGGAATATTGGCACTGTTTTCCATGGTGAGGGTGGTTTTAGCTGATCTCTCACTCCTGAGGGTCCCAAAGACAGAGAACGCAGCTGCGCCTGGTGTCCAGAACTTGCTTGGGCCTGTATGGCCTATGTACGGCAGGGGTGCGGCAACGTGTTCTACCGTGGAGGAAGAAGTAAGGTGGCCATCTCTAGAAACCTTCACGAGAGGATTGCAGAGTATCTCCATGGAAGGGAATCAGTAGAAGAAAAGGGACATCACTAGGTACATAAACAGAGTGCTCCACGTGCCCTGTCCCCACACCTAACTCAGCAGGGGGAATGAAAAGCAAATGCCACTCAGCCTCCGTTTGTTTGTGGTACCTCTAACTCTTCTCAAACGAGTAAAACAATGAAAGGTTGATGCCTTGGTCTTGTTAACTTGGGGGTTAGCCAGGCGCCATCTTTAAATTTTGAACAGTGTAAGGAAAAATGCATGCACACACTTACATGAGTTCCCTTCCCCTTCGTCAGGTGCATCTGTGATTGCCTGGTGGGACTGGCTAGACTGTGGTGGAATCTCAGATATGTCCTTGCTCACAGCATGGCTGGAGTCCCATGCTGCGCCTCCTGCTTCCTTCCCCTCCCTGTTTGTGGCAGGGGTCTCTGTCCCTGGATCCTGGGAGGCATGGAGAAGTGGCAGGTCTGTGACACAGAATCAGATGTATTGTTGTGCTCCGTGGCTTTGTGGTATCCTTCATGAAGTTCCTTCAATTTCATGCAGCACTGCTGCTGAACCCTGTCATAATTTTTTGCCTGCACCCCCTGTGCAATCTGGTAGATATCTGTGTTTCTAGGGCTGGTCCATAGCTGCGATTGCGCAGCCTCTTCTCCCCACAGGCCCAGGAGATCCAATGCCTCCTGTCTACTCCAAGCAGACGTATGTGTAGTGCATGCAGCCGGTGTGGTTGGTTGGGCAATTGCACAAAACAAGGGGGAGCTGCTAGGTGTGCTCACCAAGGTGGGCAAATCAGCAAAAGGCATTTCAAAAACATGCAGCGGGGGGGCGTTAAAGGAGGGGTGTGGACTTGCGATATCTGTGATCCCTGGGCAGAGGAGTTTAAAACAGAGCAAAGCCGTCACTGTTGCAGAGAATGGGACAGCTACTGGAGGACTGTTAGGGTCAACACAGGTCATGCAGTTTCTACACTTGAACTGTCGACGAAAGTAGGTTGACCAGAACTCTGTCATTTGGGGCGGGGGTTTTACTGCATCACTGTAATGGGGTGTTCGTGTTGTCCGGAACCAAATTGGAGTGTGTGCACATGCACATGCACAAATTGGTTGACACAAGGTGATTTACATCAGCCTAACTTTGTAGCATAGACCAGGCCTAAATCTGTCTGTAGTTGGCCATTCAGCTGGCAGCAATAGCGTGCACAGAGCTGTCCGTGGGATTGAAGGATGACCGAACTGGATTTTGAAATTGGGAAGCAGTGCTAGTGGGTTTTACTGCCTAGTGGAGCTGCAGTCTCAGGAGTACAGTTCTAACCGAACAGAGAGGGACAACTGTTCTCTAGGGTGATTGAGAAAGATGCCCCATTGCATCTATAAGGAATCTATTGGCTGCTGTAAAAAAACATCAACAGCAAAAACCCTAAAAGAATAAATTAAACAGTGATCTCTGGGTGAGAGAGATTTACAACATGGTGCAGTGCAGAAATCCCCATCCATCGTGGGGATGAAACTCATACTTCCTTCTCTGGCAGACACAAAGCATCCTAAGGAGGTATAGGGCAAGGATGCAGGGCATATTAAATGGAACCTTTTTCTGCTCAACCTTAAGGAGTAGAGGACTTACCAGTTCGGGAAGAAACTGCCAGCTTTACCTGTCCCACTTGGCTTCTGTCTGCAGATAGAAATGAGACTATCCTGCTGGAGTTCCTTAGCGTGACCCAGTAGCTGAAAACCTGTGCTGTTGCATGAGTGGGACAGTTGGGCTGAGTAATCCACCATCTGTGCAGTCTCCCTCACGCAGCCAATGAAGTGGTTGCAGGCAAAATAGCTGTAGAGTAAGGATGGTGATTGGTGGAGTTAACTCTGATATCACAGTGGTCTAGGGCACTTGGCATGGCATAGATCGGTGTTCTTCATTGCAAGGCCCAGAAGCCTATGGCAGCTCCCATCCATCCTAAGGGCGGCTCCCTGACTCTCTATATTCCAACTTGTTGTATTTTTAAGGTTAGAATGTGTACCGAGCCTATCAAAGTCTGCCTTCTTTACACGTCACATTGACCCTGTGGTATGATGTGTGCCAATAAGTACATCTGAGTATATCCGTTCTATCACAACCATAATATTACCATAGCAACCAACATGTTAATTTAGTAGTTGATGTCGCTCACACTGAAGATTTTTTGCCAAAGTGGCCCCCACTTGAAAAATAGTGAAGATCATTGGCATAGATGCATGCCTGACTATAGCTGTATACCGCACGGGTGTAATTTGTGAAGTCAAAATGGCTGAGAACTTTAAAAATGGGATGGTAATAGACTGCAAAACCCAGTGACAATTGAACCTGATGATATTCTGAACAAAAAGAGCTCTCAACTGCGCTTGTAGCTGTTTCCATCACTTTACACTGGCTCGGTAAGATAGTTTAGGCTTCAGTGACAATCCTGGAATCTTATTATATAGATTCTGCCCTGTTTTATCTCATAAAAGTCCTGCCTGATGATACAAGCAGGGAAGACTCTGGAAGAGGAATATGTCAGTTACAATTGATCAGCCTTCATAAGTCACTAGGTGAATCATTGTGGATGGAAAGGAAGCATTGGTTTAGTGGTTAAAATGGGACTGTGTGTTGGGCGGTCTCAGTTGTCCATGCTCTCTGTGATTGTGGGCAAGTCAATTGGCTGCTCCATGCCTCAGTTTCCCCTTTTGTGTATTGGGGATAAGGCTTGGGTCCTCTCAGACACGTTGTGAAGTTTAATTCATATTTGTAAGATGTTTCAAAGCCTTAGATACAAGATGCCATAGAAGGGCTAAGTAATGTATTATTATTGAGCATCAAATCCCATTTTGTACGTAATCAACATGTATCTTCTAATAATTAGCGCTCTCTAGTGGTTTACATCTTCCAGCAATTTTTTGCAACACCTCTGCAGGTAGGTGAGCATTCTTTCCATCTTCCTGATGCAGAAATCGAGTCAGAATTTTGAGAGATCCCCCCGCTGCCCCCCCATTTCAAGGCCACAGAGGGAGATGATGTGAGGGTCAGGATTAGAACCTGGGTATTCCTGGATGTTAGTCCAGTGAACCGCTCACAAACCTGGGCTGTATCTGTGGAAGGAATATGGACAGCTGAGGTTGAAACAGGTTCATATTCATTTTATTGAAGCCCCGGGGCCATGCCATTCTGCAGTGGCGGGAGGGCCAGAATTCCCTTGGCAGTTCTAAGATGTGGGCATGCAGCCCCACAACCACAACGTTTCCTGAGGTAAGGAGTAGATTTACCAGCTCTGGCTGCCTTCTGGTAAGTTGTCTTAAAGATTTGTGCTTGCCATACTGTCCGAATTTTGAAACCCCAAAATGGCTCTGTTGTGCTGGGTTAGGATGCTGTGCTGCAGTGGGTGCTGAAGTTGGTTGACCCTTCCCCACCAGCCAGATAGCCATTTTGATGGGATAAAGAGAGAGAGCCATCACTGACATCAGGGCTCTGTCTACAGTAGGTTTTATGGGAAACTTACCATTGCAGTAGCACCAGTGCATCTCCCCCAGTGGTAGCTGGTATAGCCCAGCTGGTCACCAGTGATTTAACCACCGTGTCATCCAGACGAGTTGTGAGTGTGGTTAGACTAGCAAAGCCACTTGTGCTCCGCAGAGCATTCGTGCAACAGGAGATTCCCACGAGAAGTCTAATGTAGACCAGCCCAGTGGTCAAACACTACTCCTCATTATACAGCTATCATCTCACAGTGACCAATCTTGCTACTTCAGAAAAAATGAATTGTCCCCCCCCTCTCGAATAATTCACCCATCCAGTTGTGCAATGCAGAATGTGGCAGGGACAAAGTAGATGGGAGACTCTCTCTGGTACTTGTAGACTTTTATTCCCATTTTATGGGTGGGAAGCTGAGGCATGGAAAGACTGAATGATTTGGCTAAGGTTACACAGGAAGTCTGTGGCAGAATAGGGAACAGAATCCAGGAATTGACTCTCAAGTCCTAGGCTAGTGCCCTAACCACTGAACCATCTTTCTTGGCTCCCATAGGGAATCAGTTTACACCCGAAAGCATATGTCTTAATTTCCTAGATCATCATATTTGGGTTTTGTACAAACGTTCATTCTCATAAAACTATTCAGTCCTCTTAAAAGTCTAGCCCCAGTATTTTTACTGGACATTCAGTGGCAGTGAAGTCCATAGGTTCACGCTCAGCTGCATTTCCTTACACTGTTCTCAACTTCCTGCCTTTTAATTCCATTGAGGCTCTTGTATTAAGACAGAGGACTGCTGGGTTTTCACTGTGCTCATATAGTGTATTATGTCGGAGTCAGGCCCCCTTGTGGGCCTTATGCCAGTTCCCAGAATATATTCCTGCAGGGGACTAGCTCTAGCTACCCTTTTAATCTTTTTAAAATCGCCAACATTTAAACAAATTCTCCACATCATCTTTCTGGGATTTGCCTCAGATCCCGATAAAGGATGTAAAGCTCTGCAGTAGCTCTCACTCCCACTGGATCTGTAAAAGAAAAAGGGAATTTTCTGCAGCAGCTTTTTTTTCTTTTGAAAAGGGCTTGTGTGATTCATTTAAACGTGTTGATTTAGTCATTTCTACACAGGGTCACACTACCCATTCCTGGGGCTTCTGCCAGACAAAATAATCACTTTGCCCCCCCCAGTGCAACGTCACTGTGATGGGCAGGACAAATTGGAGACTCTCTTACGGGTAGAATGTGGGGTGGTCCCATGAACTTGTAGGCCCCACTTCCCATTTGTATCCAAACTGGTTGGTTTGGGAATGGCAAAAAACCCCAGTGAGCTCAGAGGTGGGTGGACGTGGTGTGTGGGTGGTTTGGGGGGGGGGGGGAGGAGGAGATAGGGAAATGAGCTGGGCGTTGGTCTCTCACCCCTGCCCCGCCCTTACTCCCAGAGCAGCTGTTGGGAAACTGATGGAATCATATCAACATCACTTCCTGCTAGTGTCATAGACCTGCCGTAATGGCAGAGGTGTGATCCTAATGCAGAGATGACAGGGTTAAATGTGAGGGGCAGGAAAGATGGAGAAGCAGGAAAAAAATAAGGTGGGTGGCGGCTGAGAACAGGAAGGGAAGCTGAAAGTAGCAGAGATACTTTGGGACCAAATCTGGACAGACCTCTGAATATCACTCTGCCCCACCATCCTTCCCCTCTGACTGAAGGAGCAGCATGCATGGGTCTGCAGGGAGCAGTCCCCAGCTCTCATTAAGTGGAGCAAGGGTTGCTGCAATGCGTGCTGGCCTTTGAGGGCATTGCTGGAGTAGGAGAATTTGGGATCCTTGTAGATGTTGCCAGAAGAGGAAAGGCAGCCTGGACAAACAAATTAGGAGAACCTGGGAAATAGAGCATGTGGGGAAGGAGGCTGTAGCATGGCTTGGGGTGGGGGGACGGTTAAAGCACTTGCCAGTCTGAACTGGTGAGCTGTTGTGTGCCATGCTGAGGTCCTGCAGTAGCAATGCTTTCCATAGTGTAGGCAGGAGCCCTAGACTTGTATCATCTTCCAGCTCCGGATCACAAACTGGTTTGAAGCCCCCAGTCACATCTGACTTTTCCCAGTGGTAGGCAGCCGTTGTCTATATGAACATTTAGTTTGTGGCGAGCTGGGGTGTGAATCTGCCCTGCACTAGCCTGTCATGCCCTAAGGGTCTGCCTGGGTCCTGCTGATGCACGCTAACAGTTTATTGGTGTCTTTTATTCTCCTGTTTCAAAGTGCCCGAGTCCATTGCTCTGCAGACAACAAAGTGTCCTCTTCCCAGCATTCCACAGTGGAATGCTTTGCTCTGGGTGGAATGACTCAAATCAGCTTAATTTTAGATATGTGCAGAAAAGCAGCTGAAAAGTGTAAACTTCTGTGATTTCCCCCATCCCCCTTACCCAAATCCAGAGCAGATGGCTGGATCCTTGTCAGCTTCTTGGAACAGAAAAATGTATGCCTCGGCGGAGCACTGGAAGGGAGAAGCTGTCGCAGCTGTAACCCTGTTGCTGCTAGCAAGAATGATCTCTGCTGAGTGACAAATCCATGCGTCACCAGCTAAAATTGACGTTACTATTGCATAGCTGTTGAAGGCAGTTTCTGTACCACACATGATGCTTAAGCCAGGATGGATGATGTCCAGTGCTTAGGGAGAGAGACTGAGCATCAAGGTTTCTGGCTGCTTTTCCCCACTCAGCCATTGGTGTGGTCTGAGACTTGGTCCAAGTCATTCAGGGTTCGTCTACCTTAGAGCATTGTACTGCTTTAACTGTACTGGTATAGGTTAAAGCTGTATGATCCCGCCAGTGTGGATGCAGTTATACTGGTATAAAGATGCTTTATGCCGATATAGCTATTCCCATATGGGAAAAGGGATCACTATACTGGTATCAGTCACCTTTATACCAGTAAAACTGTGCACACACTAAGGTTCTTACTAGAATAACCATAATGGGAAAAAAATCCCACACCTAACAGAAACAGCGACAGCAGGACAAACGTGTGTAGACCAGGCCTCAGACCTGAGTTTTCAAGATTCCTCTTATTTTGGGTGCCTTTAGATTGTGGGTGCCCAATTTACAGTATTAGTGGATGCTCATTGCATCTGAAAACTAGGTTGTAGATGCATCAAATTGGGTACTCAAAAAGGGAGGCACCCAAAGTTAGTGAATATTTGAAGACGTAGGCTGAAATCACTCTGTGCCTCAGTTTCCTCATCTGTAAAATGAGGATAATGCTACTTTCCTCAAGGGGGGGGGAGTTTAAAATTTTTGAACTGATGATATCACCTAGAGCTCATGTAGCCCTTTTGTTTGTAGATCTCAAAGCACTTTCCAAAGGAGGTCACTATTTTGCACTCCTATACCACCTTCTAGCAGAGAATACTAATTATTATTTTCTATTTTTTAATATCTACTCACATACTTATCCAGCTGAATTCTGGAAGGCACAAAATCTTATCCTTTTCCTAATAATTCTTTGCTCTTATTTCGCACTTTTCATGCGCAAATCTCAAGGCCCCGTATGAGAGAAGTTAAACAGTATTATCCCAATTTTACAGATAGGGAAACTGAGGCACAGAAACATCCCAGAGCTGCACAACAGGTGATGACAGAGTACACTTAAGTGTATCTTGCATGCTGGATCTTATCATCTGTTTCTGCTACGCCTGGTAAACGCTTGCAATTGCGCTGGAGTGATGGTAGCCTGTGTGTCATCTCCACTATGCAGGGCTGCCTCCAGGCATTTCAGCAACACCCAAATATTAAAGGGCAGCCATTTTGTGAAGTCCTTTGAAGACATTTTTTGACAGCTTGTAAAAACATGAGGTGCGACTTCCCTTTCAGCAGTGGGATGGGGGGATATTAAACTCTGGTAATTGACAGGAGCCTCGGACGCCTGGAGTAGACAGAGCAGTTAGAGAGCAAGGCAGAGGAGGAGAGAATTTGCTTTCAGCAATTAGCTGCTACAGCAGATTTTTTTTTTAAACCAACAAAAAAGGTTCAGCGGATGCCAAGTACATGAAATTCTGGTTGGCATGAATTGAGTATTGATATGTTTGTGGAATCCCAGCAGCTGCCACACAAGCATCGCCAAGCAGGCGAAGCAAGCAAGATAAATGGATAGGAGTATGGGCCTGTGGAGCTCTGCAATGGCTCTTAATTGACTATTTGCCCTGAATCTAAGGTCCTTCAGAACTCTTGATGGGCTGGATATGAATCTGAGGTCCTTGGGCTGGATATGGATCGCTTCCTTCTCTCTGACTCTCCATTGAGGATCCATACAGCTAACAGGACCGAGAGCGAAAGCCAGTGGCAATGTTTTTGGTGGAGGGCTGTGGAACTCCATGCCACTGGAGATCACAATAAGGTTGTCTTACTATTTTCAGCGTATCATGTCTCTTTGAACAGGCCTTCTGTCAGTAAAGAAGGCTAGTCCATTTCTGGGAGTCATTCTTTAATCTTCAGCCCCCAAAGTGATCCTTCAGAAGCACTGTGCAGTGAACTGGGCTTTCTCCACATCAAAATTTAATGTATTAATTCACAGATCTGGTGCCTAGGTTCACAGGGAGGGATACATTACAAATTCACAGCCAGATAGAAATAGTACAGGTGGAAGAGCATCTCTTTGCCACTTGTTTCAGTTGCTAAACCCTTCCAGCTCTCCTTTGCCCCACGTGCCAGGCTCCCTGCACCCCACTTTCTCTCACAGGACCTTGTTGAGTGTTCTTCATTCATTCCTGGCTCAGACAAAGCTTGCGGCACTGCCACAGGTAAACTGGGGTAACCTGCCCCAATGCAAGTTGCAGTGCACTAGAGCGAACCGTGTCTACGCTAGGGGATTGTACAGGTGCAGCTACAGCAGTGGCTAAAATCTCAGGATAAATTACAATAATATTAATAATACTTAGCTCGTATATAGCACTTTTCATCAGTAGCTCTCAAAAGGCTTTATGAAGGAAGAAAGTATCATTAGCCCCATTTGAAAGATCTGGAAAATAAGATGCAGAGGGGTGACATGACTAGGCCTAAGGAGGGCTGGATGGGGCCTATAGGCAGGATCTTACCCACTGCAATCAGCCTCTGCTCAGCCAAGGATGGCTTTTCAAACCCTTGATGATCCGATCTTGATCAGCTCCAGTGGGACTCCCTATCTACAGGTGTAATATGACGACTTTTCTGCCCCTCCAGCAGCTTTGGGGAGTGGGTGAAAGATCAGGTGTGGTAATTAAATCCTGACCTCCCACGTGGCAAGCAGTAGCACTGGGTCACCCTGACTACTGATTTTTAAATAGCCCTGTAATTACTGTGGTGGTTTGGGCCTTGGGCTAATTTTAAATTCTGATTAGAGATGCAGCCAGTAAAAGTCTTAGGAGGCTTATCTGCTGCTCCATTGTCGGATGCTAGGGGCTGGAGGAAGGTTAATTGTTGGTTTATATTTAGACGGTGAGTCCCACTCTTGTTCCTCTCACTTTTCCAAGCATGTAGCAAGGCAATTAAAGTTGGATGAGATTGGTGCCCTACTCCCCTGGGAACATGACCTGCCATTGTAGCTGGAATAGTGCTACGGGCAGCGGGCATCCTGCTTCTACTTAGCAAGAAATGCGGTCATGTAATGTATGTCCCAGATGTGAGTGGCTGTGAATGTTATCCATGGTCTAAAATATCTTGTGGGGTTATTTAAATGAGAATATTCTACCACTCTGGCCTGGCCTGTACCTAAAATTTAGAGTGATCTTGCTTTGGCGCTAGTTAAATTGACCTAAGCCCTGGTATAGACAGAGCTAGTTGGATGGATGGATGAATCCTTCTATCAACCGGGGCGGGTTAACTACAGTGATGGAAGAGCTCCATCTGTCGCTGTAGCAAGTATCTACACCACCGCGCTGCAGCTGTGCCACTGTAGCATCGGTATGTAGACCAGCCCACAGTTGATAAGACAGTTTGTGGATCCTTGAGTTGTTTATGTAGGACCTATGCTGTTTGTGTTTTGCTGCTGCACTGCCAAAAAGAGCACAGAGTAACTCTCAGACCATGTGGATAATGGTAGGGCCTGCTCCAGCTCCCTCTGAAGTCAATGGTCAAACTCCCATTGCTTCAGTGGTGCGGAACACAGTCTCTGGTGCACAAATGTGGAGGTGAAAATGAGCCAATGCAGGGGGAAATCCTTTACTTCCTAGGTCCTCCTGCCAGCATGTAGCAACTACTACAGAGTTAAAAAGCACACTTCATAAAGTATTTGACTGTGTCCCTTTAACTGATGGAGAAATACTTAACCAGTTGGAGATGCTTTAGATCACTGATGAACTGGGTAGCTGGAAGTTACAAAAGATTACTTATTAAACTAGAAGCACCATCACTTTTTCCATTCCAACTCCCCAGAAATTGTTTTATCTCATTTCACATCAGTGTTTCAGTTTAAACTTGGTATGCGTCCTTCACCTATTACTGAAAGGGCTACTCCGGTTTCTTTTACCTAATCATGGGGTGTCTCTACTAGCAAGCGTACTTATTAAGAGCTTTTTAATCACTGAATCTTTGTAAACTAAGCAACTGCAATAACAGCATAAGCTACAGTGACTGCCGAGGAAAATGAAATTATGTGAAAAATGGTGATTGAAGGATTAAATGTATGGAGGTTTTTATTAGCATACACCATCGTATAATAAAGTTTGCAATAAAGTCCATCTTTACTGAGAGCCGAATGCACACATTTATATTTTGTGTTGGCTATAGTTCTTTGCATGATGATTTCCATAGACCCATGTTTGGAATAAAATGAGAAACTGAGTGAAAAACAGGCACAGAGATATATATGGAGCCTGGCTGGTTTTTCTGTATAGAAATTGCAAAACACTGGACTAGATAGTGTATTTAAAAAACAAGGACCCCCTCCCCCCCCCAACCACACACACACACACACCTCTTCTCTTTCATTCTGAAGTGTCTAGTAACACATGCTGATGTAATGGGGACATCACTTCATTATCATAGCATAGCCATCTCTTCTCTTTTGTCATCCTTGCCCTTTGTGTATCTTATGGGAAACTTTTTGCTCTCTAGGTTGAGGGAAAGTCTTCATATTACATTGGAATACTGTTCAGATTGATTTTTCAAACTCTCTATCACATTTTACAAGCAAATGTACCTGGGCTTCATAGTTGGTAAAATGCTGAGGCAGCATCGTCTAATTTAAGGTATTGCCCTGGAATAGGAAATCTGCAAGAAGAGACTTGCAAAGAGGACTGTTAAGGAAGCTGTGTAATAAATGTAAGTGCAGTGTAATTAAACATTCCTAACAATCATAACTCAGCCTTGCATCCCTTTGCTATCTTTGGAAATCCGGCACTGTTCTTGCTTTTGCAACACTGCAAGAGACAAGTTTAGCAGGGGAAGAGAGAGCGTGTGTCTTGCTGTCAGGGCCGGGAGCATTATTGCTGATTACTGTTTTGATGACGTGCTAAGGTGGAATGTTCAAACTCTAGTTAAAAAGAGTAAGTTAAGTAGATGCACTTCGGTTCGATCTTAAAATGACCAGCAAGCGTTTACCAGCGATCGTTGTGCCATCTAGCGGCTTTTCTTTCTAACCACTTCATGTAAACGGGAAGGGAAAGGAAGGTGTTTTTCCGTTGCACTCCCCTTCCTCCCCCCCCCTTAAAGCAAGACTGGGGGAGGAGCGCGAGGCTGGGGATCTACAGAGTTTTATTGCATTTCTTTGTAGTGGAGAAGGGGAATAGGAAAGAGAAAACGGAGAACGGTAGCGCACCTCAAACAGCCCGTTTACACTGTCATTACAACGATTAGAAGGGTGCAGTAAGCAGCAGGTTCCAAAAATTGCACCACATGAAAGCCGAAGCTTCTGGGCGCTGTAGTGTTGTGCTGGCGTTAGCAGTACTGTTCTCACTAGCCGTTCATTGAACAGTAGCGCAACCCCAAGATAAGGACGGTTAGGGAGCTAGTCGGCGGGGAGTGCAGGGAGGGACGCTGGCTGGCTAGTTCGGTTATGGCGACCGCCTGTTCTGCGCCTGCTGTCTTCGCTCGCAGCCCGGCTCGGAGATGCGGTCCGGTACGCTGCCGCGCCTCCCGCTGGCGTTTTTATGGCCGCTGACCCCCTTTTAATACGGGTTTGGCCGACTTTCACGACTGTACCCATAGTGCACTGCGCCACCCAGCGTGGCTATTTGCATATGCTGATGGCGAGGCTGCCCTGCAGTGCGTGACGCGTCTCCCACATGGGGAAAAGGGAACAACGCGGCTAAGGCACCTGTGTGTGCTGCTCTCGGCTGCTGTGTGAAGGAGCGGAGGATAGTAATAAATAATGATCTAAAATTAACCCAGCTTCACTAAATGCTAGGAAAGGTCACCTGCCCTGTACTAGGATGGAGCTAATAAAACCAGACCCACACAGAACACAAACCAAGCCCCCAGTCTAATGGTATTGTATTTGCCCTAAGTGAGTGGGGGTGCAGGGGTGTAGAATTTTTTGCAAACCGAACTTAGTATGCATAAAGCAGTTTACAAAGTATTTATTGCCTACCACTTATTTGTTATGCTTAGCAAAGTAGTACTAAGAGAGGGTACTGAGAATATTATTAATTATTGTAGGTTGCACTTGTGTAACCTTTTATTAATATTAATACAAGGTATTATTGTCTATTCTTAATTAACATTTATTTAGCACTTTGCAAAATATAATTAATCCTTGCACTCCTTATTCAGCGCATTCAAATAATAATATGATATCCAATTCTTATATGGTGCTTTTCATCAGTACATCTCAAAGAGCTTCACAATCTCTTAATGTATTTAAAACTATTCTATTTATTAAAGGGATACCATAAATGATAAAGAAAAAATCATGATGTAAACATACATCCTTTACACTGTAGACAGAAATACTTTTAATACAAAATCCATTAATTAGTCCCTATTTATTGCTGTTAGATTAATTTTTTTTTCTAAACTTGGATAATAAAATCAATTAACTCAGTTGTATTATACATTATTTAGTAATAAATTATAACTAATATACATTATTTGTATATTTATTAGTAATTAGACATAATACATTGCACATATATATAATAAATAATTTAAGAACATGACCATGAAAGTGATTATAATGATTGATTGTCTGGGTTGCAATTTGTTTAAAAATCCCTCATCCTCTCATTGTTCCTGTGAGGTAGGTAAGTAATCTTCTTTATGGCCATGCTCTATGCTGGACAGGTCTAAATGGCGAACGTTGCACTGAAATAATTTGAAATACATTGCAATGGGAACTCCTTACATGATGCATGACCAATTTGTTTCTCTTTCATGGGTGCATGTATTCCAGCGCTGCTGCTACAGGGAAGCCCCTTCAGTCTTGCCTATCCTGATGTTTTGTGACTAGGTCCACGCTAACGTGTTGTCTTTGTTGTGTATTTGCAGGTGGTTCTGCTGGGGATGGACATCCTGTCTGCACTAGTGTCACGGTTACAGGATCGCTTTAAAGCTCAGATAGGCACAGGTAAAGTATAAGGGATCATTAGCCCATCTGAAATATATTCACCTAAATTCTGCCCTCAGTCACACCTCTGCAGCCTCATTGATTTAAAGGAGGTTACCTGGCTGTAATGAAAAAGCAGAAATGCAGTCCATTGTTGCTAATCTGAATTATTTTGTTAACATTGCATATACCACAGAGGCTGCATCATTCGGACTGGTACTTCACAACTTCTGCCAACATGAGTTAAAAGTGACAGTCTCTGGCCCTAAGTGGTTAGCCTCTATGCTGATTTCTGTTTTTGCCATGTATGCTCTCATCCTCTATGGACTCCGCAGAGCCCAAAACCTAGTCACATGAGCACAGCCTAAATTCTATGGAGGATTTGGCTTTAACCAGCTGAGTTGGAGAGTGCACTGTCTGGTTCAGTACAAATCTGCATCTGGTGAATTTGCACAGTTGTCTGCAAAGCAGGGGAACCATTAGTGTGTTTTCAACGCCCTGTGGTTTTCGTGAACACTTTGTGTTTTATTTGCGAGAGATCTCTGGGTTCCCTTCCACAGCTCCATGAATAGCCTCATGAACTTGATTCTCATTCTGGAGAGCAGTTTGCCTCTGCAGCACTTCCTGCCTTAGTTGTCGGCCTGTGCTACAAAGGCAGTCCCGTGCCATTACATTCGCCCTTCTTTCTTTCACAGAGGTCACAGAATGTCACTGTCAGAATGATTACATCTTAATTAATGCAAACCTGGCATGACCTCAGTCCTGAGAGGTTGACATCAATAGGAATTATGAGTGCTCAGCACCTCTCAGGATCAGGTCACAGACAAGTGAGTGGGTGCACACTTTTTTGCATTGTGCAGAAGTGATGTCCCAGAATCCTCTCTGTTTTGCTGGTGTGTGTGTGTAGGTGTGTGGGTATAGGTGTAGGGGATTTTAACTGTGTAGGGGATTTTAACTGTGATACTCTATCTTTCTTTCTGATAGACTTTGGTGTTTTGTTTTTTCCAGTGTTGCCAAGTTTATTAGACAGGCTGGGAGATGCTAAAGACTCGGTGCGAGAGCAGGATCAGACTCTGCTGCTAAAAATTATGGAACAAGCTACTAATCCTCAGGTATGGCAATGAATCCTTTGGAATACACTGCGTGTGCGTGTGTTCACAAAGTACCTACGTTAGAATCTGTATTTTTGACCTGCCATAAACTTACCTTCTCTAATGGATGCGTGCTAATTGGCTCATTGTCTCCATGTTCACAGGATAATTTCCCAGGGTGGTTATGGAGAATTGATCATGTTCATACCAGATGCAGTTAGATCTGGGAGGAATGGTTTATTATTGTTCTAAACCTTAGGTTCCAATTCTAGGAGAGTGAAATTGACTCATCTCTCTTCTGAGTTAGATCCACTGAGTCCCACATAATTTACTTATTTACTTACGTGAATCTTTCAGATTACTACTGTTATAATCCAGGTCCTTTCTGTTCTGTGTTGATGTTAATGATCCTCTGGTACTTTCTGTAAAATGAAGGGTTTGCCCCTGGCCAGGATTTTCCCTTTTCCCCCACAGTTGTTATTAAAACTCTACCCCATTTCAGTGGTGATGCACATGTACAGTTTGGAAAGATGCTTTGGGATCTTTGGAAATGGAAGTTGCTATGTAAACATGCTCTCCAGCTCTGGTTGTTTGTCCAGGAGAGCATCAGTTTCTGAGCCTTGCCCCTGTCTCTCCTCATTTCTGAGTTGTCCCAAGATTTTTAGGGCAGAAAGAAAGGCAGGGTTGGACACAGCATCCCCCACTGTTTAAATGCTCATTAGATAATACTTGTGCTTCCGCAGCAGCCTAGAGCTCTCTGGTAAGTGAAGGTGGGGCACAGCTGGGTTCATCGGTGAGCATGAGCCAGGGCTCTGCTAGAGGAGGGGCAGTCAGAGGTGTCATAGATGTTGTGTCTTGGGGGTTGGCGGCTATGTGTTGGTAAACCAGTGTTATTTTAGCTAGCAGTGAGTTACTGAAAGGCCCAACAAAGAATGAAAGTTTAGTCACTTTATGAAATTAATACAGTCTTTCTGTAGCCCTCACCCGTGAATCCTAGCCTCTTGTGTGTGGGCACAGAGTTTATATTTAAACCCATGGGATGATAAATTGTGCCTCAGCTGGAAAAGCAAACCTCACCCCCTCTCTTTTTCTTCTTTCCTTCTGCAGTACGTGTGGGATAGACTGTTGGGAGGATTCAAACACAAGAATTTCCGGACAAGAGAAGGGATTTGCCTCTGCCTTATTGCAACCCTCAACGTGTAAGTCAGGACCTGTCGTAGATTCGGGTTACTTGGTTCAGAGTGTTTTACCTTAAAAAAACAAAACAAATTCACACCGATGCACTTTCTCCACTTTCTTTTCTCCTAGATCCGGAGCTCAGAGTTTAACACTGAGTAAGATTGTGCCACATATATGTAACTTGCTTGGAGATCCAAACAGCCAGGTAAGTCTTTGTGAAACTCTCTCTTAAAATTCCATATTTACCGGTAGGGAGAGGGCTCTGATTGCCACACACAATAAGCAGGTCTCTAAATGTTGAGGGGTAGATTGACTGTGTGTGTTTAGTACCACCTGTTGGTGATGTTTGCAACTGTAACATTTACGAAAAGCCCTGGTTTAGTTTTGCATTAATGTGATTTTTAGGGCATGCCTTGTTCTGTTTTCAGTGACTTTATGGTAAATCTGAAGCAATTTCATTGGATTTACTCTGGATTTATACGGGTGTCACCAGAATATTTTATGAGAGACAAATCCTAAAAGACTGAAATCATGACAGTAGTTAACTCTCTGCGCAGCAGTGTGAGTTGCGTGGGATACTGGAGCTGTGGCCATCTGAATTAATTCAAGAGCAGATATGAGAGAGATGCATGAGTCCAGTCTGTCTTTGCTTAATGCCATGTGCTGAATGATCATTGTGCTATAAGAGCTGGTTTGAGGGGAGAGGGAGTAAGGAACTGACCTAATGTCCTAACCAGGGAATTGGTAATGATGTGCTGCCAGAGTTTTTATAAGGAGATTCCTCAAAAAATATCCCACCAAAATCTGTGACACGTTTCCAACCTGCTGTGTAAAAATAGTGCTGTTCCCTGTGAACAAATCCTCCTTCCCTTCTGCCCCAGAGAATCCAATAAGTTCATCCTTGTTTCTTCTCCCAACTCCATTAAACTGATTCCTATCGCGGTAGTGCCCCTCAGCCTGAAAAAGATGGGGGTCCAATTTCTCTAGGTGCTCTGCTAAGGTCAGGAAGAGACAAAGCCTGCCCCCAAGAACTTACAGTCCAATTTGAAACAAGGCACAGCAAGTGAAAGTAGGAAATGGGAAAGGAGGGCAAGGGACAGGGCAATAAGATTGTGCTGTTATATAAGGCAGTAACTGGCAACTTCCTGGTTCGCAGTCATTGGAAATTGCCCTCCCTTGCTCCCAGCACACCATGCTTCTCACTTCCCCTTGCTTCATGGATGCTCCTCTAGATGTTCCCCCTACCTGGTAGCTGTTCTCAAAGTAGCAGGTGGATTGTGGTATCTGGCTGTGGATGGGTGGTTGGATGTGGGGTAGTGTTGGGCTGGGGGTTGGTTGGAGAATGAGTGCCCTGTGGTTCTTGAGTTGGCAGGTCTTCCCCAACTACTGGGAGGAATTGGGTGGGGGAGAGAGTTCCCCTTGATGGTATAAGGGGCTAAGAGGAGGGGCTGGTTCCCCATGAGAGGTAGTAAAGAGGAGGAGGGAATGGGGAGCCAACTCCCTTCCAGGACTGACTTTTCAAACCTTGGCCAGGGGATGGACTGGTGGGCAGTGTGGCAGGGGAGAGAAATGGGCTCCAGGACTCTCAGTGCGTAGGCTGTGACTGTTTGGCCACACTGTCTCTCCCTCTTTCTTGTGCACTGCTAGAGCAGCCAGCAAGCATGTGAAGGGAGCAGTCCGTCTCCGCCGCCTCCTCCTCCATGCCCTCCTATTAACTGGGCACCAATACATCTCATAGTCATGAATTTCCTAATTATCCCCCTTTTTCTTCAGAGTCTCCCCAAGACAGTGCTTGTGGGGTGGAGAGGAGTAGCCTGGCTGCTCAAACAAAAACAAAATAACCAAAATACCCCCAAACCCAATCAAACATTACTCTGCCTCGGTATCTTGTTAAATCTTCACAGTGGTGCAAAACTAACGCATTTGGCTAAGATCAAGTGCACTGTCTGTTTAATAAATGATGCTTCCTCTATAAGGACCTAGATCCTGTCCCTGCAGGGGTGGGGCAGGAGGCGGGATGGCGTGAAGGGGGGTGGACCTTGTGATCGGATAAGACTTCTTTCTCTGTCTCCCTGTCCTCAGAAGCTGTTTTCCTTCTGCATTACTGTTGTAAAGCTGCATTAGCAGAAAGTTGATCAACACTGTCCTCTGTTGGCTGAATGTGATATAGCAGAAGCAGGGAAATGTGCAGGGTTTTTTTGTTTTATTTCGTTTTCCTTTGTTACACAGATGCAAGTTGTGTTGTTGAGTGAGTGTTCTGTTTTTCCAGTTAGAAGATTTTTTTTTTTTTTTAAACTAATGCTGTTTTTGAGTGATCATGTAGCAATTTCCCTTATCCCAGTAAACTCTTGTTATGGCTGTTTAGTTATATGCATTTAGGCTATTCTAATCCAGGGCAAGAATCTAAAGGATTTTAACATAAAAAACTTAAAAGCATTTTTTAAATTGTGATATTACAAATAAAGAAAAGCCACTATTGATACAGCAAAGTTTTATACCTGTGTTTGCCCCCTGGTAACCTCATTTTGTATGGCATTAATACTAATTGAGGCCATGATCCTGCAAACATGTACACATCAGAGTAACCTTACACACGTCATCCCTTTAAACTCAGTGGGACCACTCATGTGCATAAAGTCATTTATGTCCGTGACTGGGTCTCTAGGCACTATGTTATTACAAATAATAAATAATAAGTAGTATTTGTAGGGTTGCGGGCTTAGGCTGTAGGTTTTTTTATAGGGACTTTTCCTCAGAAAGCACAGGTTTCTCCTGGTGACTTTTTAGAGGAAGCATCAGTGTTCTTTTACCTATCCCTTTGGAGCCATGCTTTCACCTGTGCTAGCTACAGTCTCCCGTCCCCTGCTCCCCCTCCTAGCTATGAAAGCCTTTACCTCAGGTGCTTGCTCTGGAATCTTCATACCCCTCATCATCTCTAAGGGGAACAGGCAGCAGCGATGGAATCTTCAGCTGAGGGGACGAGATCTCTGCACATCCTTCCCTTGTTTGTAGCCGGATAGGTGGCCTCTCTTCAGCTTCCTGTAGTGAGAACTTATTTTAAGGTCTAATGGGGTCTCAGCTAACTCCTGCTACCCCTACAATGTCACAGGCCTCAAAGAAAGCCCCAGAATTCCTGACGTGTTCGTGAACCTACCAATAGCTTACTCTAACGGTACTGCTGCAGGATGGTGGGCAGTGCAATATGTTAGCTTTCTGTTTGTTGGCTTGAGACGATCCTGCCAACTCACCCAGGCTTTGCTTTATCTGGTAACTCATGTCTTATGCAGCTATCTATAACTCAGGCTGATAGCATGTGATGCTCGCCTCCATATTCTCTATTTAGATGGATTGGGTTGTGTCATGTCTACCCTTTTAAACTTTGTTCTACAGGAGGCCCCATGCTCTCCCTGGATTTTAGTTCCTAATTACAGCACATGTAAAGATAGTGACCCATTAAAGAAGGTTTGTCCAAGAAAAAGAGAGAACTTCTGATCTTGTTTTGGGACCTGTCCCACTCCACATACACTGTCCTTCAGCAATCACTGCAGCTCCTCAGTCTTTAACTGGGATTAAAATAACCTCCTCAGTTGGCCAGCAAGGTGCATACCCCCTTAGTGGTCCCAAGAATGCATCATCTGTACACCATGCTGTATGCATCCCTTTATGTGGTGGATGGATAGATGGATCTCTGCTTATGGGAGATTCCTCCTAACTTGATCTCCCACATCAGTGTCCTCTTGTCATTGCCCAATCTTCTCTCACTGTTCTTTTGACGGCTGACACCAGGGGGCACAGAAGGGGGACAGAGTATGAGGATCTCTCTGGTGTCCACACCAATGCTCCTCTACTGTTTAGGAAACCGGGTGTGACAGAATAAGAGTCTGCCCTTGACTGTGTCAAGTACTCGAGAGTCCTTTCTACCAGTGCACCCTGCTGGGGAGTGCAGCGAAGGTTTGAAGATTAAAAGATCAGGGATCCTAAAGGAATTGAAAGCCAAGCCTGGGGTGAATGTCACCGCCTTCATTTGACTTTGGCCCATGACTTTGGTTGGCCTAGAGGATCCCTATGTCTGAGAGCAGAGGCGATTCCCCAGTGTATGTCCCGCCTGCCAGTCCTGTGCAGTCACATCCATCAGCCCTGGGGCCGAAGTGTAAAGGGAAGCTCCTGTGGAATGTTGAAGGCCGGTAGGAGCCTGAATTTGGCCTTGGTTCCAGAACCCGACGAGAGGGGCAGTTGCGCCCAGAGACGCAGCGGCAGTTGAAGGGGCAGACAGCTGAGTAAGGAATTTGGGAGGGCCACAGAGGGGCCCCTCAGCTTGCACAGATTCTGCCATGTGAGGGCTGCCCTTCGTCCAGGGCACAGCCAGCAGGGACGGAGATATCTTAGGGTCCATACCAGGCTACTATTCCTGCCCTGCCCGTAGGTGGTGCTGCAATACAGTGCTTCACCTGCCTGTTGCCATGGGGATGAGGGGGCATCATATGGGGAGGGTCTGAGAGGGGGAAATATGGAGCTAGGTAGGAGGAGAGGGGAAGAGATGAATGTACAGTGGGAGATATGGACTTGACAGAGGCAGAGGAAAATGGTTAAAAGCACCTGGGGCACGAGGACCAGAACTTGGGGGACTGGGAGAAAGCAGAGACCCCACTAGGGGAAAGCTCTGCAGTGGAAGGATGGGGATAGACAAGTGTGAGCAGCAGTTATAGGTGCTGAGTGCGCTGGGCGCTCCTCAGCAATATTACTTCTGCAGCCATGCTGTCAGGGGTTCCCCCACCCACTGCTGCCTCTGAACCTCCCCCTCTTGAGGTGGGGGGTGTTTGGCACACGGGAGGGGGAGTGTGGGTAAGTTGATACTAGTGGTGGGCATTTCTTCCCACAACTTTGGGGCGGGGGAGGGATTGCAGGAGTCTGCCTAAGCGCACCCTCACCACCTGCAGAGCCTGATGGAGGGAGGGGGTTACATTACAGGGCGGTGGCATACCCTGTTCTGGGCTTGGGTCTCCTCTGCTCATGGAGGTGGAGATATAGTTAAATTGGCTGCTGAGCACATCTCTTGCAAATCAGAAATACTGTTTTACATGCAAAGTTTTTATTCTACATTCTGCCAGGAAGCCAAGTCAGTCTTTTACCCTGGCTTTGCCTAGATTAGACCATCCCCTTGGTGTATCCCCACCTATTGCCCTGGTATCCAGTTGCCTCGCATTAACAGTATCAGCACAGAGCATGTAAAATCATGAATAGTTTGCTGGTATAATTGATGTGCTGCTGTGCTAACGTACTGAAATCGGTTTTGTACTAGAGATACTAGGGGTTTTGTTACTCTCTTACCGTCCTCTGTCTACATCTACGTCTGTGGCAGTGTGACTCTTTCCTTGCTGGTTAACATGGTCTGTGTCTATATCACAGGTCTGGAGGTAGCCTATAGCCAAGGCCATTTTGCAGTGGTAGTTTTGTGGCGTTTTATTTTTCACTAGGAGATTGGTCTGTCTGTACAGAATCGAAGAACAGAAAGTCAAGTATTTCAATTACTGAGCCTTCCTGACTTCTTGACATGGAAGGACTTTTACGCAATTGATATCAAAATTGCTTCTTCCCTCCATGCTGTTAGACCAACACAGACAAAATTATAATGCAAACAGGTGCCTCTCCTGATTTAGTGCCATCTTACAAACTCGTTGTGTTGATCTATTAGCACAGGTACAAAATCTGTTCATCCACCTTTATCATGATGGTCATAAAGAAGAAAAAAAGTACATTATATTTAGCCTTCAAAAACTGTACCCATCCTAGATGATTACGTGAGTGGAATTTTGTAAGGCTGAGCAGACTTACTGCATGCACAGAAGCTGGTGACTTATGCTCATTTCCCAGCTCTGCCATTGACTTGCCATCTGTCCTTGGGCAAGACACTTCAGCGCTCTGTGCCTCAATTTCCTCATTAGTGAAATTAGGCTAATGATACTTATCACCCTCTGAGATCTGTGGATGGAAAGCACTACATAAGTGCTATTATTCTTATTTATTATGCAAAAAATCATGGGAACTATTGTGGCTGAGAAATGGATACAATGCTTTTTTTTTTGCTTATCTTAGGAAATATTATTAAAAATTAAAAAGTTGATTAATTTCTATTAAACATGTTCTTTACTATTTAGGTTCGAGATGCAGCAATAAACAGCCTAGTGGAAATTTACAGACATGTAGGTGAACGTGTAAGGGCAGATCTCAGTAAAAAAGGATTACCACAGTCTCGGTGAGTTAAGAATATCCGTTCTTTCTGCCTTTCTTGGTTTCTTTTCATTCTGTTTGTTCTATTTCTGCATTGAGGGACTACTCATGCCAGTCTTTTGTGGGGTTGAGCCCTTAAGCCCTGGTCTTGCAAACACTTTGTATGCATTTAACTCTACTCAAGGGCGTAAAGTTGATAGGGACTACTCACCTGCAGAAAGTTAAGCCCCTATGTAAGTATTTGCAGGATTGGGGCTAGAGCATCTGTGGAAAGTATTTAAAAAACATTACATAGGTCCTAGAAAATGTAACTCACTCAAATGAATGCAGTATTGGTCCCAGGACATTGCAGAGATGAGATGTGTAAGGTAATATCTGTTATCGGACCAACTTCCGTTGGTGAGAGGGGAAATGTCTACAAAGCAAAGAAAAATCCATGGCTGGTCCCTGCCAGCCAACTCTGGCTTGCGGGGCTCAGGCTCTGGGACTGTTTCACTGCTGTGTAAACTTCTGGGCATGGGCTGGAGCCTGACCTCTGGGACTTTCCCACCTTACAGTGTCCTAGAACTTGAGCTCCAGCCGAAGCCCAGATGTCTACACAGCAATGAAACAGCAGGCACGGGCTGGGCACAGGTGTCTAGTTGCTGTGTAGACATACCCAGAGACAAGCTTTTGAGCTCACACAGAGCTCTTTGTCAGCCCTGGGAAACTAACGTGTTGTGGGGGGTGTTGATCATTGAAGTAGTAGAGATATGACTGGGTTTTGCATCCGTTCTTCTGGCAGGGTCTGGTGCCACTTTGAGTTGGTGTGTCCTGGTCTGTGGGGAGTTTGTTTCTGATGGTGAGATTGGAGAGGTTTGGGTTGTTTGAAGGCCAGAAGAGGGTGTTCAGGAAAGATTTCTTTCAGGATATAGTTGTTTGATATTCTGTAGAGGTTCCAGTGTGAGGTGGTAGGTGACAGCTAGGGGTGTGTGGTCAGAGGGAGTTTTATTTCTGTGTTGAAGTAGGTTCTCTTGGAGTATTTGGGTGTCCTGTTCCATGATGCGATCTACTTCTCTGGTGGAGAGTCCTTGTTTGGTGAAGGCGATTTTGAGTGTGTTAAGATGTATATCCCGGACTTTCTCCCAGGAACATATTCTGTGGGATACAGCATAGTCTGGCTGTACGTAACAGATTTCTTGGAATGTTTGGGGTATTACTGGATCTGTGAAGGTCAGTGTGGTGATCCGTGGGTTTCCTGGAACTCAAGTGGTAATGAGTTTATGTTGGAACATTCTGCTTTGTCACTTGCTCCTGAACTTTGTAGGCCTTGCATGTATATTAAATATATTAGGAACAAAAAGAATCCTTGCAATGCTATTGGTCTATTGCTAGATGGAGATGATAGCATTATCAATAATAATGCAGAAAAGGCAGAAGTGTTCAATAAAGTGTAAACTTTTAACAGTGAGAATAATTAACCATTGGAACAATTTACCAGGGGTCACAGCTGATTCTCCATCACTGACAATTTTTAGATCAACTGGATATTTTTCTGAAAGATCTGTTCTAGAAATTATTTTGGGGAAGTTTTATAGCCTGTGTTATACAGGAGTTCAGACTAGATGATCACAATGATCCCTTCTGGCCTTAGAATCTATGAATATAGAGCAGCTGGTTCAGACTGGTAAATGAACACACAGTTAAAAGGACGTTGGCAGGATAAAAATCATACATTCAGCATTGCCAGGCCCAAGCATTCATAAATCCTGAGTCAAGTTACCCAACCCCAAATAGTGACAATTGTGAGATCTTTAAAAAATATACATATTGGGCTCTTTTATATTTACCCTCTGGTGTTTGAACCTTAAAGTACAATTGGGCTATATTTTCAAGTTTTTCTCTACAACCATAAAAACTTACTTCTTTTTTAAATGAAAGCAGAGATTCTCAGTTAATCACTTCTTCCAGGAGTTGTGGCTTTAAGAAACACAACAAATATTGTGAGATACAACATAATTGTGAGAATTGGCAACACTTGAAAAACCAAACAGTCTTGCAGGTATTACAGTCTTGTCTGCATAACAATACCTTAGATTATTTTGAAAACTTAAATAAAATTCCAGTTTAGAAAAGCCACAAATTTTAGGGCTTGATATGGGGATCACTAGGTAAAATTGAATGGCCTGTTTGTATGCAGGAGGTCAGACAAAATTATCATAATTGTCCCTTAAGACTTAAACTCCTGGAATGTATGAAAGTCAGTGTATTGAGTTTGTTTACTTTTTGATCCTCATTCAGTTTGAGCAGTGAAACTGGTTAGTTTCACTTTCTGGTTCATAGCAATGCAGGGGAACATTTAAGCACATTTGAAAGCTCCCTGGGCTAAATACTCCTGTCATTTACACTAGCGCAACCCTGTGGAGAATTTGGGATGCTATTTTCAATCAAATTGAAAAACATCATGAAAACATCCGGAGCTCCTTTGAAAATCTGGCCATAAAAATGGCCAATGGGGCTAAATGCTGAGCATGTGAACTTCCCCCATTCAGGGTCTCAGCACTGCACAGGATCAGGCCCTGGATTAGCTGAGTGGAACACGTGGTTCCAAATATCAGACCCAAGTAGTAAAGAGACAGAGAGAGGAAATGATTGCAGGAAGTCTTTCAGAAAGAAGTGGATCTGAAAGAGGCATATGAAAGAGGAAAGGGAGTGTGTATGGTGCAGGGGAAGCAGGAAGTGGATGTGTGTTTGGGGAGGCATAATAAATCAGCTGAAAGTGGGCAGAGAAGACCGAGGGAGTGATTAAGAGAGCAGAGGTGGAGGAGCGAGTAGCATGAGAAGGTGGGTAGGTGGTAATGAGAACAGATGTGGACAGAGTCTGTTCTGGTCTTAAAGGTGAGGATGAGAAGATACAGTTCAACTTGCAGAGACTCAGACAAATAGGTTTGAGCTGAAGTCTGCTCTTTCTCTCTCCTTGGTCTGTGAATCACTTACCTTTTTGTTGGTGGTGATCTCAGACACTAAGTAACTTCTAGTCCCTGCGAAGGATGGAATAAGTACTAGAAAAGATTCTGGAGAAGTGTATTCAGATCTGATTTTTAAACTAGTTGATAAATGTTGATATCGTGCTCTGGCTTCTGGCAAAGGACTAACGTGGCCTTAGCTGCCACCAGGTATGGCTCCCCTTGCCTTCCAAGGGCCGGCTGTCATAGGACTCAGCATGTTGTTAGAATACTCATTGATAGAAGAGAGATTAATGGCACATTGGCCATTACAACATGCACAGTCTAAAACTCTAGAACAAGGGACTTTTTGCAGCCCATCAAGGATCATTTATATTATTGTCTCTTAACCTCGCAACCTCAACTTCTATGTCAGTAAAATGGATTAATATGAACTGCAATGAATTGTACTGTGTTTTGCCTTCAAGCTTACAGCCAGTGTGTGTTATGTGTAATGGATGTTTGGTATAGTGAGAAGTTTTGTGGTTTTGCTTGTCAGGATGTTTTAGACATTTTAGGTCAAATTGCGTCAATTAGCCGCTGGACCAAGTAAGAGTGGTGTGGAGCTGCATCACCCCAAGGGCAGCTTTGAGAATAATTGTTTCACCAAGGTGTGGTGTGGGGGGAGGGGTGGGTGCTGTATAAGCTGAAGTATCGCTCCCTGCCTCTGCGTGCACCCACATAAAGGGCTGCCACAATCTCTCTGAGAATGAAACTCCATGGGCTGGCATATTTTGCTGGGCTAACGAACAATGGAAATTCCAAGGTGAAAACAAGGCATGAACAGAAAAGAAATGTCAAGGCCAAACAATAATGTTCTTTAAAACCCAAGACTTTTCCTTTATCAACAATTCTGCAAAATAGCAAAGTTACAAGCACCTGGAAACAGGGTTTTGTAATGGAAATGGCAACCTTAATAATAGGCCGTGGTAAGTCCTGCCTACAGTATGCCACCTGGTGTCTCCATCTTTTCTCTGGTTCCTCCTTGTTTATTAATAATCAAATATTGTCTCTATACGTTACACATAAAATAGATTAGGTCCTCATCTTGTTCTCATCGAAGTCAATGGCAAAAATGCCAATGACTTCAGTAGGAGCAGAATTGGTCCCTTAATTAGCATTCTAAGTTACAGGGGTCACAGTAATTCACTTTGGCTACTCATTATGTAATGCATTTTCTTTAACTTTCAAACAGGTTGAATGTAATTTTTACAAAATTCGATGAGGTTCAAAAATCTGGAAACATGATCCAGGGTGCAGGTGGTGAGTAGAATATTATTGTCTCCAGTTCTTTGTGAATTATCAGTGTTGTGAAAATTCATAAAATAACTTGTATGCTCATTCCAAAATGCTATATTTTTTCCTATACACCTGGGAATGGTGGTCTAGATCACACACCTCATTGTGTGGTGGAATGGGGCAAAACACTAGGCTGAATAGGGTGGAAATTGTGTTTGTTTACAGTGGAGGGGAATCTGACGTTTCTTCAGCATAAAGGACGTTCTTTGTTGTTCAGTAGAATATAACTGAGAAACAATGTTCTTGTCTATATCTAGAAGGGGAAAGGAAAAATTTACACCTTTATCAAATATTGCAGTGTTCACCACGTTACTATACATTTTAGTTCAATTTATTGAATGACCTGGACAAGTTGGGCTGAATTCACCCCTGATCTAACTTCATTGGTGTCAGTGAAATTTAGACAAAAGATGAATGTGGTCCATTATGTCTTAATGAGAGATGTTAATGTGGACTCTGGATGTGTCTAAGGTAGGTTCTCCTTAAAAGGAATTACACCTGGTTGTGTCACATGTAGTGCTACCGCTTGTTGGAATTTGATGGGACAGACTTGTGCATCATGGTGTTGTGATGTCACGTTACCATATTGTGTCAATATAGACCCACTGCACTGAAATGATGTGAGGTGGTGATGATTTGTTTTCACTAGAAGTTGCTTTGGAACCTATTAATGTGCCACAAGATAAGCTTGCGCGTGGATTATCTGAAAAATATGAGGGCAATCCTGGAGGAGAAACAGATGGGTCACAACCCTATATGGCTAGGATAATAGTTTGTAACACAAGAATGAGTCACCATTAAGAATAAGTTTTGCTGGAGAGTAGAAAAATGGAGTAGTTTCAGATTTCAAGAGCAAGACTTTAGCTGTTTAATTATTTTATCCTGGATATAACTCAGAAAACCCCCACAACTTTAAATATGTTTGCTGGTTTTTTAAATGGAAGCATAACTACTCATATATATATATATAAGCGAAGTATCTGTGTGTGAGAGAGTGTATGGTGAGTGAACTGAGAAGAAAATTCTCGGCTTTTCAATTTCCTTTGGTGTTGTAGGCAGATTCATCCCCTGGCTTAACTACCTTGCCTCCAGCATCCCTCTTTCCCTTCTCTATCCAATGTCGGAACAAACGTTGTACAATAACTCTTTCTGCTCAGCCGATGCCCTCTAGTTGACAGTATTAGATCGTAAATGTGACTTGTGTCTTCAGCCTTGTTGGTCACGTTTCATTGTGGCCTAAAGACAAATTTGCTGTCCACATAGGTTGTTTTATCCCTGATTTTAGAACGAAGAAGGTACAATCAATATCCATCAGAGTTTACAGGAAAGGTAATAAATAATGTATACCCCAAACTAGCTTTTCACAGGAAACAGCCTCCAGAATCTCCTAATTCTTTTCGGAGTCTGGTAGATGTCAGTGCTTTTTGTCTCTATCTTATTATCAGGAACATTGCTCCTTTTCGGCTGTGTCTGCACTGAGCTTCTTCTGTTGCAGTAGCGTGTGTGTGTGAGTGTAGATCAGCTGGTAGCAGTTTAAATGCTGTATTATCTGAGCAGGGTAGGTAATGTGCTGGGGCTGGTGCAGCTCCGTCAGTACTAGAGTTATCCCAGACTAGTGGCTCATCTGCACTAGTATTAGCCCCCAGGAAGCTGCAGCAGAGTCATGGTGAAAAAACTCCATGTAGACAAAGCCTCAGACTTTCTCTACACCAGTGGTTTTCAACCTGTGCTCCCCGGACCTTTGGGGGTCTGCAGACCATGTCTAAGGGGTCTGGGAAAGGTTGTTGTTACCATAGAACAGTGGGACTCAGCCTATGGTCGGTCCGTGGACCCCAGAGGTCCGTAGACTATGTCTAAGATTTCTAAAGGGGTCTGCACCTCCATTCAAAATTTTTTAGGGGTCCACAAATGAAAAAAGGTTGAAAACCACTGCTCTGCACAGATCCCTGTAAACAGGATTAAATGTCATTTTTGAAGACAGTAAGTCCCTATCTTCACTACAGAAATCACCATGTTTAAACATCACTATGCCCAAAGCATGTTATAACGTGGTTTATGTTGGTGTGTCTAAACAGAAAATTCCTGTGATGATCATATTAGAAAAACAGCGATGAAATTCTGGCAACACTGATTTCTATTGATTTTAATGGGGCCAGGATTTCACCTCCTGTTTAAGCCTTCCTATTGTTCAGGGTTAGAGCATGGCTCGCTAGCATGGTTATAAGACAGGCAAGAATAAATGAAGTTACAATATGGTTTTCCCCAGCCATTTACTGTAGGTTAGGCCAGACACCCCTATGTCCACATATGTTAGAGCCATGTTTGGAAACCATGCCCGAGGCCTCCTTAGGGTGGGTAGTTATGAGCATACGGTTGGCTAACAGGGTGGTTTGTAACTGAGTCCTGGCCACCCAGGAGCAATGACCTGTGCTAATTATAATAGGGTTTGAAAATGGTTGTGAAGCCTGGCTTATACTGATGTGCAGGGGAATTAAGCAGGCAGAAAGGAAATGATTGTTTTCAGTGAAGGTGATATGGGCCAAGAGAATCAGACAATGAAAAACTATAACTGAAACTGATCTTTTAGCTCTCATAGTATAGACTTGGATATAGAGGTATTTATCAGATCACTTATGTCTGTGTAAAAGAAACCAGCCCCTAGAGCGAGAGTTGATGTATATTGAGAGTACTTTTTGGGAAGTGCTCTGTAAGTCATTTAGGACTGTCTTGAACAAACAACATTTCCTAACAGATGATAAACAGCATTTTTGGTCTGAATAGGGAGACATTCATTTTACTAGTAACACTTATGAAAATAATGGGATATGTTCTGATCTCAGTTACGCTGATCTAAATCTAGAGTACCGTTACTGAAGACAGTGGATATACACCAATGTAACCATGATCAGAATTTGAACCATTATATATTTTTCCAAATAACAATTCCAGCATTTTTTTTACACTGTGGTTCATCATCATTTCCCCAAATTAATGTTGAGAAATACTTTATATTGTTCCTGATGAATCTGGACTTTGATTTAAGGCTCAATGGTATTGTGAATAAAACAACAGTTATGTGTGAGGGGAAGGAGGGCAGGACCGAATAGTAATTTGAAGTGGGTTTCATTTATATAGCAGACAGAGGGGAGGATTTCATCTTTGTAAGTATGCTGCCTTGTAAGTATGTTGCTAGGTTACCAGAAGGCCTTGGAGCCAGAAAATGGAGCTAAGGTGAATGTTGGATTTCTTCATGATTCTTGATGTCCCTGTTTCGTTTTTTACATATAATTAGTCAACCTCTTGAGGCAAAAATTACAGTTTTTTCCGCCTCTAACTTTCAGCAAGTTAATTATTTTTTGTGTAACCGCTTTTACTAATTATGCAGATGTGCTTGTATCCCTGGGAGAAATAGATTTTCAGCATGAAAGAGCCAATAATTGCAGGCCTAGTCAGTTGCCGTCTTTGTATGACATCGCATAATGGCCTTTAATTGGATGTGGTATGGAGGGAGGCCCTTAGATATAAATGTAGATTTAATTTACTCCGAGAAATCCACACTGTTCCGCTTTTCCTGAATTTATGCCTAGAAGGGTTCGAACCAAAGCTTGTTGAAATCAGTGAGAGTTTTTCCGTTGACTGCAATGGCCTTTGGATCAAACCCCAACTAGAGAGACTTCTAAATTCAAGTTTCGGAAAGGATCAGGTTAAGCATGTTTTCAAGCAGTGACTAAAGGTAAAATATCAATATTACAATGTAGTCATTTTCTCCTATTCAGAAAAATAGACCGATTGGAAATGATGATCCTGTCATAAACGAGCAAAACTATTGGGAACCACAGTGTCTCTGATGCATAATTTTTCATCCCATTGATCATTACAAAATTCCAGTCTGATATTGTTTGCCATTAAACACTGTGTTTTATATCTAAACTCCGCAGACCAAATCTCAAAGTCATCCTCAGGACCAGATTGTTCCACACTGGTCTGTGTGCGGAGGGATAACCCTTCTCTTCCGTGACATTGGGTGGGGGGGGTGGGGTGTGCACCTCTACCTTGTCCACAGATATTCTCCTCTCCCTAACCCCAACGGGATCTCTGCTTGGGCTGAGCTCTGGGCACTTCATGGAGCAGGGCTCAGGGATGCGTAGGAGGTGGAGCAGGAATGGTTCAGCTCTCTGTGGAAATCCGTATGACATTGGGGAGCTCTGAGCCGGACTCCCTTTGAGCAGCCAGTGTCATTGTGTCTACTGCCAGGGGAAGGCGGGCTAGCGGAGCAGCATCCACTCCTGCAGGATGGATGGCTCCTGTTTCCGTGCAGAATGGGGGGAATCCCTTTGAACCAATCAGTGGGGTGGTGCCTAGGGAAGGATACAACCTTTTAAACCCTTGCCAGCTGAGGGCATGCAAGGAAATCTTTGTGGTCTTTCTACAGTTTGTCATAGGAGAAGGGGGTCAGTGTGACCCTTGCTCTTTATTCAGGCAAAGTCCTCATGGATTTTGAAGGGAATTTTACCTGTAAGGAGGGGTCCAAAAAGGATTTGGTTCATACTTTTGTGACCTGAATTGTTTACCACATACCTTTCCCATAGCATAGTAGCTTTGAGTACTTTATACTAATAACACAAATCTAAAGCTACTGTTTATTGATTTCTGTTTAGAATGGGGCCCAGTACACACACACATTCATCATGTAATAATAATGGCCTGCTTAATCCCCCTTCAAAGAAAAAATAGAATAGTTTATTAATAATAAAATAACACCACTGATAGCTAACACAATAAACCCATCCCAGCCAAAGGGTTTAGTCTGTTGTGGCCATACTACAGTTTGCATGAATCCTGTTTTGTTTCTCAGTTTGTTTATAATAATCTTGAGAACTTGGAAGTGATTAGGTGAAAACAAGTAATTTTCTAGACTTTCATCTGCCATTCCAGTTATAGACTATAGCCACTTGATGCTATTTTGACATGATAGGGGAAGATTTGCTGTGCTGCTTTGTTTCTGCAGCTGTGATGTTGTATGCATGTGTAGCAAGCCACATGCAAACAAGGAAATTATAAAATTGAAGGGGAGGCTTTTTGTAATGTCTCAAGAAACTTTAACTAGCAAACAGCATTGTGTTTTCCTGGATTCACACTTCATTGCATGCTTTATTATCCATTAGGGTTTGTGTTCAATGAATCTGTCTGCCTTGGTGATAAAAAGTAAAATTCATTTAATTGACTGAGCATTCCCTTGAAAAAGGAGAGAGAAGAAATACACCCTTACCTTTGGGGCCTGGAGAGGGCAATAAAGGTCCTTGTCATGACCTTTTGAATTTATAAAATGCTCCAATGAAACAATGCTGTCCTGGTCCATGACTAGGTCTCCTAGATGCTATGGCAATACAGATAGTTGTTCATAACAACACATTGTTGAGCATGATATAAAAGACATAAATGGATCCCTCAGAGTAGCTCTGCTTGTTTTCTAGAAAACAATCAGAAAGGTGGGCAAAAGTGATCTGGATTTTCTTTTTGACAAACATCCTACTGGATCCTGTTCTTACGTCATGACATTTTTAAAATAAAGAGGGAGATGAAAGAAGTCTCAGGAGGACAAATGTAGCTCAGCTGAGTGCAGAGTAGGCTTTTATTTTGGAGTAGGGTAGCAGTTGTCATCTATGCTAGGTCACACACAGAAGCCGTTTGGGGCGGGGGGGTGGAGAGTTTACTGGTGCTTAAGTTACTGAGAGATGTACTGTGGGGCTGCTTGTAGAGCACAGTGCTCTTTATTAGCGTCTCAGGATCACTGCAGATTATGACTACTGGGAAAGGTAGGCATTCTGCTTAACGAATGAGCAAAAAGAATGGAAATTGTCATTTATGCCTGTGAATCTGTTTGTGTTTTCATTTCTTTTTAACCTTAGAAAAGACACCAATAGATTTTATTATTGAGACATTAGTACGATAAAGAAGCAACTTTAAAAAATAGGCTATAAGCATACTTGGCATATAAACATCAACAATAATTGAGACTTGCATCATTTATGTCTAAATGCAGATACATTGAAGAGGGGTGGAGGAAGAACATATATCTCGGGAAAAACACCTAGTAAGAGAGAGAAATGACCAGTGGAATTTTTAACCATTGTTCATAATTTGTCTGATATGTTTGAATGTTTGTTGATGCTTTTGTTTCTTATCAGTAAGATGTTCGCTGTATCAGCTAAGGAAGATAATTTAAGTAAACACTTATTATTCAGAAGGTGCATTAACACTGAAATGCAAGTAAAGAAATCGACTGAATGGAGACATCACTGGCTTTTCTGTAATTTAGTTTGTGTTTTGGCTAGGGTTCTATAGCAGAAAGGATGTCTGAAGTCAGAAACAGTGAGGAATAGAGAGATGACGAGGCAGAGGAACTTAAGGATCTGTATGCCTATGGAGCATTAATTTTCAGGATATGTGTACGTGCTGCATTTCTTTTCATGATGCATTCCAATCCTGTGTTTTCATTTCGGCGTTTGAGAGGACCCATTCATGTTAGCCATCTTGGTAAACCTGTATTTCCCCCACTTCCCCAAAAAAACCTCACTTGTTTTTCTATTGAAATAGTTATTGGATCCTGGCTCTCTTGTGAGACAAAAGGTGGTGCTTATTTTTAACAGATTAAATATGAGAGAAGTTTACATGATTGTTGGTATCTGATGTGCTGAATAGAACTTGACTGTGTATTGACGTTTTCCCTCTTGTGGCATGATCTTACTGAAAGGTTTTTAATGTAATGGTTTAGAAGGTATAAATCACCTGTGTTCATCAAATGAGGTAAGGTGGGTATTACATATAATACTTTGCATTTCTATAGCTCCTTTCATCCAAGGATCTCCAAGCCCTTTTAGAATATTACTTCAATCCCATAACACACTTGTTAGCTAAATTAACATTATTATACAAATTTTCAGAGCGGAAAGATGGGGTAAAGGAATATTAAGTGACTTGTCTATGATCACACAGCAAGTTGGTGGTGGAGCTGAGACTAGAACCCCAGAAACTTGTGGATGCTGGTCCTTATGTTAACCACTAAACTGCACTCCCTCCCACAGTAGAGCAGGGCTATTAATTTTTGCCATGCTCTCTGAAGTTGTCATTTCACCATCCATGTTCCTTTCATTTTGAAATCTGAGAATGACACTTCAGATATTATTTTTCAAATGTGGAGTCTCCCTGTTTGGGTGGATTTAATGTACTGAAGAAATGGACATGCTTGATTTCTTGTATAAACTAAGCATATGTTTATTGTTGTTATGGAAGCACGAATGGTCTCTCCAGGCTGGGGAATCTCCAGCTCTTAATGACCAGCTGGTGGAGTTGAGAGCCTGAGGGAGTCTTAGTCCAGCTGGACTAATGTGTCAGGAAACGCCTGACCTAGGGGTTATCATTGATATTATGAACTGTCTAAATATAAAACGTTAGAAGAAAAATGACCAGTGGTACGATGGAACTCAAAATGCTATGGACCCCAGCGGTCCTCTTGAGAAGGAACCCTCTGCCTCTGGATCTGGCCCCTCTCACATGGAGTCTGAGCTGCTTCCATAGTGCTCTTTCTCCCCATTTCTGGGACCTCTTTGAAGGACCAGGATCCCCTTTTGGGGAAGGGCAGGGCCAGGGGGCCATTGGCTGGGCAGGCATCGGTTCTCCTCTCCCCCTGCAGTCCATTATGCGGACATAGAAAAAAATCAAGGCAGCCTCCATCTGCCTGTGAAACTCTCCATTGGGGAGGTTGTGAGGGCAGCTCTGCCAGTGCAACTCTGGTGGAATAGGAGGAGTGTATGTGGAGATACAGGGCATCTACAAGGATCTTCAGGGCTTGGTGACTAGTTGCTATATTTTCCGTTAAGGGGAAAACCTTCCTCACCTGCCTCCAGAAAAATTTGAGGAAACGCCACAGTTTTTTTCCTCCTTCCCTTGGGATTCCTTTGGGAGGCTCTGATCTGGCCTTGTGTATACAGTGGATCACTGAAACGCAGCTATCTCTGGTATAGAGTACAGGCTGCCTGATGAAGGTGTTCTTTTTGCATTTACAGTTGTGGGCTTTTCCCAGCACTGCAGCAACCAAAGAAAGCAAAGGATTGCTGTATAATATTATGAATTCTAACCATAATGAAATATAACAACATAATATGTTACACACATGAAACATATATAACCAAAGAAAAAGGATCTTGAGCAACACATTGTACTGTCTGAAGTTCAGAAACTGTTACAGTAGATTTAAGGGTTTGGATAAAGGTCAGGCCCAAATGCTTTGGGCACAGGAACAAAGGATGGTCTTGTGACTGAGATGTTGAGGATCTAGGTTCAGTTCCTAACTCTGTCACAGATTCTCTAGGTGACCCTCTAGGTAAGTCAATCACTTTACCTTAGTTTCCCCATCTATAAAATGGGACATTACTTCCCTATCTAAGAGGAGTGACCAGAGGAAAGTTCATTCATTTATAGTTCTGAGATGCTCTAGTACTGCCGGTCATAAAGAATCTAGATGGGCAATGTGTGATTGTAGCCAAAAACATTTGTGCAGTGTCACTTCAGCCACTAGGGAGGTGAGTTTAGCTCAGTGTGGTTTCTTGAGCACAGGTCTGGGCATTCTTGAATCCTGATCTGCACAATGTCACTTTGGACAAGTCGCTTAGCCTCTAGGCTTCTATTCCCTCACCTGTAAAGTGGGGTTAATGTTTTCCTATCCCATAATGTGCAGTGAAGACTAATTACTGAATGTTTGGAATCTACTTTGAAAAAGAAACTTGTTCTGTAAGGTATTATTAAGGCGAGAGAGAGGGGCAGTGTTTATCTTTAGCTATTCAAATAGGGTTCCTACTGTTATAGCTACATTTGTATTTGTATTGAACTATTTTTAGTGGGTTATTTTAGCACTACCCTGAAGAACAGAAAGAGAGAGGACTCCTATTCCTTTTGCCTTCCTCTGTTCTGTTGTTGTTAAACCAGGTCTGCAGGTCTGTGGACCAAGTATTTCTCGGACTTCCCATTAATTGTTAAGGGACCTGTGTCAGGTTTTTCAGTGTTCTTGACTGGCAAATATAAAAGGCCAAAGTTAACATTTGAAATACTTTGAGGCCATCCTTCAGTGTAAACCTATGAGGCCTGTTCCCTGAGTGAAAGAAAAATTAATGCTCAGAACTCCCACCATCTTTAATGGAGGTTGCAGCCATAAATTTCTTGCACATCTGGAGATGGATAGACTCTTTATTATGCAAATACCACCTGTATTAAAGGAACTTTCCTTGCTGATGTGAGGCCATTCAGTGGCTGTGGTAGGGGACACATGGGACAGGGAATGAGTATCAAAAGGGAATATGTAAATACCAAGGACTCTATTTCTTGGATCTTATGCAGGCTGCTTTCAAGTGACATTGAAATGTGATAGCATGGAATATAGGGAATTTATTAAATGTTAGGCCTACCAGGTGACCATTATGCCAATCAGGTAATGAAATCCATATGGAATAATGGATGTAAACTGAAACTGCAGAGAGACCTGCAAATATACCATGCTTCTTAGTAGTAGCTGGTGATGCTGAGAGAGGAGAGGCACTTTACAGCAGCATTACTATTTCCTTTGGATCAGGCTTCTTTTCTCCTGCCTTTTCCTTTTTGTCCCACTCGGAGGTTTGTGATGACCACAAAAAAACTGACACTGTCCATCATGCCAGCAGTGGACAAGCCACCTGGTATCTTCTCCACTCCCCTGCCTACCTCTTTGTAGATCTCTGTCAGGAAGAATTAGGGTCAGGGCTGGTACAGCAGTAATTTCAATGGCATTTCCTCTGAAAGCGCTAGCTATAAATCTGACATTTCTGATCTAATATCATTGACATTTATTACACACAACATCCTCTGAGGGCAAATTTGTCAACTTTGAATATTCTTTCCTCCTATTTACCAAATCTTAGGCTTCCCCGTGATCCCTGCCAATTACAGCAACATTAAAGCACTAACGAAGGCCTTGTATGTAAGGTTAAGTGCATTGACAACTGTAAATTGACCTTTTAGTTCTCAGACATTCAAGAATAGGATTATGAATCACTGAAGAATTCTGAATGAAGGCTGACAAGTAATAAACCTTGGCTCTTGCGGAACTGGCACAAAAATTAATTTCTATAGTGTTCTCTGGTAAAATGTTATCCTTTGTAAATGCCCAACCTCAGAACTGCAGATGCAAAAATGCATCCACAGATTATGTACAGGTATTTCTGAGTGTGGATTTTTGATAATTTGGGCCACTGTTCTTTTACAGAAAGCGCTAAAATGATAAATATCGAGTAATATTTTGCATTTGCACAGCACAGAAAGCATGTTATATACTTTAAACATTAGTGTCCTCAATTTATAGAGGGACCCTTATGCACAGAGACATGCATTGATTTACCCAAGGTCATACAGTGAACCAGTGATCTCCTACTGCCGTCCCTGTGCTTATTCTACTATCTCCAGTATAAATCCAGTAGGTCACAGCTGTGCATCTTCATAAACTTCTCACTTGTGTGTTTTCTTCCCCAGGAGGCAAACAGCAACCCTTCAGTCTATCCCCGTAAAGTGATGTAAAGTATATCCTTACAGATACATGTAAAGGCACAGAAGCATGTAAAGTGCCTAAAGTCTAATGGGCTGATCCCACTGAGAGACAAGAACTCCTATTTTCTGATAATCCTGGCTCTGTCACTGATGCTCTTTGGTGCAGCTTTAGCCAAGGCACAGTACTTCTTTTGACCTCCAATTTCTTCATCTTTCAAGTGGGGATAATGATATATATATTTACCCACGCCCAGTGATTGTGTGAATCTTAATTAGATCAGGTGTTTACATCTTCAAAGCCTTCTGAAGTACCTAGATTGTAAGTTTTTTTTTCAGGGCAGGGCTTTCCTTGACTTTTGGTCAGGAAAGCACCATGCACATTTATGGAGCTGTATAAATAACAACAAATGTGGTAAGTGATCTCACTGCAGGAAACTTTGTACTAGGCCCCCAAATATATTCTCTTTTCTTGGAGAACGAGCTAGGAGAACAGTTTGGGGATCTCTACGTTTCACTCCAGGTAGTGGTGACTGAAAGTTATCTCCTGATAGCTTTATGTGACTCAGGCTGATGGTCCTGGTCCAGTTCTACCGAACAGAGTTCAGCTCAGAGAAACCACCATCACAGTTGGAATTAATTAGCACCATTATTGGCAGCCTCAGTAGTTGCCAGGGAGTATATGGGACATAGCTGAAGTATTCTCATACCTCTCGAGGGGCTCTTTGGTCAATATGGAACTCCTCCGTGCTAGTAGAATGATCTTTATTTATCTTGGAGATTTGTTTTCAGATTAGGCAGATCACAAATGAAAGGCGCTTAGGTAATTAGCAGCCTCAGTTGAGGAGCACACAGGCACTAGGATAGCAAGGGAGCTGCAGGTAGGGATTCGGGTGCAATGACAGCAGCGTGAGAGGTGGTATGGCACAGCATGTTCCTGTAGTACACTCTGTCTGGCTTTATGCTGTTGTGCCCATGAGTATTCAAGTACCCAAACAGAAAGTTCATTATAACAAGCAGCTATTGTGGTGTCCATAACCATGTAAATTTATTCCTGTGTCTAGACTACAGAGTAAATCTGAAAGCATTTGCACTCAGCATCTTTAAAAGACCAGAATTCAAAGTTTCTCTCTTGAATTTAGCCATTTCACATACTAAAATCATGAGTTTAAAAGATGGCAAAGATCCATTATAATATTGAATCAGTTCCCTGGGGAGACAGGGTACATACAATCCAGTATTAACTGATACAATAGGACAAATGCCCTCAGTCACACCCATTGAAGTCAGTGATATTAGGGTCTCCTTTTTTCTCTCAATAGCATGTAGGGGTCAAATTCTGCTCTCAGTCCCATCACATTTGCAAGAAGAGACTCAACTGTTAGCATATGGTCCCCCGTCTGGCACTTCATTGCCCTGCTTAGGTTTTCCTTAATTAAGTATGATTGTCAGAAGTATTTCAGCTGTTCTTTTGATGTGGTGGTGTGATTTTAGAATAAACCCAGACTGTAATAAATAGCAGTGTCCTAATTTTGAAGCATACGACAGCAAATACTGAATAATGTACGGGTTTCTTTTGCCTGCTGAAGGAATTATGCATACAGTGCTGCTCTGCCAGAGGAATCCTTTTGTTGCACTGTGCTAAGCAGTTTGAATCTCTCTTGTTTACTGCCCCCAAAGCCCAAGAATATAGAGAGCCCTGAATAATCCTTGCTTGGTTTATCTGTGCACATAACTTGTGGTGAGCTCACCAAAGCACGGGGGTTGGAGAGGAAAACAGCTAGTAACTTTCTCTGCACTTGGCCTCCTGTAAAAGGTTCACAGCAGCCTAGAGCCTGTTGACTTTTAGAGCAAATGTCATAGACAGTGGAAGGGGATAAATGTCTTAAAAATGCCATGCCCCGGTCTGGCCCAGTCAATACGAAGGCTGCAGTCCTGTGCCCTTGTGAAGTCAATGGCCAAACTCCCTGTGATTTTAAGTGGGCCAGGGTCTTTGTTGGGGTACCTCCATAGTCATTTCATCCAGCTGGATGCATGTGTTTTTTGCCCCTTTTAACCTGAAGTGCCGGAAATTCCTATTCCAGAGCTTGAGTCTGCATTGCAAGTTCATTTGTGTCCACTGGTTCTAACAATAAACAATGTCACCAATTTCTCTGAAACATCTTAAAATGTTCTTCAGATTGAACATTAGCTCAGTAAAATTTCACTAATCTGAAAATACAGTTTAAATGTCCCTTAAATTAAGGTTTTGGCTCAAATTTGTCCTTGACTATCTATCCCCGTACTACTCAATCTACTATCATACCCCGTACTAATCTATTGCAGCAAGTGGGGTTGTAGAAGGCAAATTCAGGACAAGATTAGCCCATAACTTTTAAAGCCAGCACTTCCTTTGTTCCCCTGCCAGCAATGACATACATGTGTACATTAGCCTAGTGTCTATTGAATAGGAAATGAACTTTGACTTAATTGGCGCGGGGCGGGCAGGCAACAGTGATTAATTATCAATGTTACTACTTCTGTTTGTAAATACAACGGTACTCTGTAACTAGCTACTGAGAAATTCAAGCTACTGTTTTGGGGTCCAGTCCAACACCCAGGGAAATTAATGGGTGTGGTGTTTTTTTGTTTTTGTTTTTTTTGTTTCAGTGGGAGGTGATAAACTGAGCCGTTCGTTTGTAGATTTCTGGCTGGTCCCTTGCTGTAGTAGTTTTATTGCAATGTTTTTGCATGCTCATACATTTGTATGTCAGAGTGAGAGGGTGATAGTGCATCTATGAATGTATGAGAGAGACAGTGGATTGTTCAGACGTCTCATTAAAGTTTCATAAAACAGCTTGTGATAGATGCAAACTTCAGTGAACAGAAACTCTTCCAGGCTTGCAAGATCCTTGCTGTTCATCTGGTGTCACTGCAAGCCATCAAATCCCCTGACTCGCTGTTGCAGTCTGCCAACATAATCCCTTTCTGTAGATTTAAACTGGTCCATGCAAAGCCATCAAAGCTCCTGAAACCTTGAGAGAGTGCCCCAAATGAGTTCCTCTCGCTGAGCTTGTTTTGAACATTACACAGATGTGTGTGTCTTTCTGCATGTCGGCCTGTTTTCAGCAGGTTGGTTTAGGATTGATTAGGATTAATTAGAACATCCAGAACAAAATTAAAGGGACATCACATATTTAAAAATAACTCATCCCTCTGATCACTTTGTTCTTACTATTCTTAAAAATAACTGCTAAAATGACCATAGGTGAATGGGATGTTTTTCAGTTTGTTTGAGCAATTGACAGCATTTGTGTGGAGTTAGTGTCACCATTTCCCCTTTAGTCTATGGGGCTCTTATATGCAACAACAGGGGAGAAACCACAATGGTAAAGCTACAAAAACTGGCAGCAGGACTGAGGGGAACCTATGATCCTGTGACTTCTTTTTACTCTCTGATTTATTGGATTTCAAGTTAAAGTGACACTGTCAGCTGTTCCCTTTCTTTGTTTACTTCCCATTGTTGTCACACCACAATGCAGCAGTGGGCTATATCCTACTCTGTTACACTGGTGTAAAAGCACAATATTGCCACTGACTGCATGGGGAAGTGGAGGTAAACCCATCAGGTTTTACCCTCAGTCCCTGCTTCCTGATAATACAGCGGTGGATATTTTTAATGCTGTAACTAATGTCACTTGGTGATGACTGTCCATTCTCTGGGTCTTATGGGCTAAAATTTGCCTCCCCTGTGTGGGGGCATTAGAAAGGGGAAGCCCTCCTGCTTCAGTACACCAGCGTAGGAGTCAGGCATAAATAGGTTCCCCATAGTGTGGGGGTGGGGAGGGCTGCCTAGCAGTGCTCCCAGGAAGGTAGCACTAGACGTAGTTGCTGTGCAACTGCAGCAAGCACCCGTGCTGTGCAGCCCAGCCTCTGAACGTTGCGGTGTTGCATCTTTGGAAGGAGTGATGCTTCCAGTTACATCAGTTTGGGTAGTGAGTCTCCCTCCTTCCCCACGGGGTTCTGGCTCAGAACAGAGCCCTACACAGCTAAGCAGTTCCGGTTTTTGGGGGGTGCCAGAAGAGTCTTTGCAAATCCAGTTTCCTTCTCTTTCATTTGTTGGTGAATTTGCTGCTCGTGAAAGTGAAGAAGGGGTAGCACTTCTTGGAGCAAGGCATTGGGCAAGCAGGGACTGGGCAAGCTTCACCCCTTATGTAGCTCTGCCAGTGCATTTCAATCCTCATTTACACCCCTGCTGTTTGAGTCCTGTGCTGCGCCTGAGCTGCGTCTGCAGAGACTTCTAATCGCACAGAGCATTTATGATGTGGAGAGACAACCACGTTCATTTCCACTTGGGACTTGAACAGAATATGATCCTGAATGTCTAAAGGCAAAATCTTTATGTAGTAACTCACTGAAGCTGCTAGCCCCTGACAATGTAATTTCAGAAGCTGCGTACCTGCCTTTAATACACTACTAGTATCTCCTCTCCTTCTGTGGATTCTATTTTTCTTCCTAGTTTGAATTTTTCCTTTCTCTTTTTAGATTTATACTGCTTTGGTTGGTTCATGGATTTGAACCAACCAAACAAGGCACACACTCTGTTCCTTGTTTACGGTTTCTCTCCGTATCCCTCTGAAAAATGCTCCCAGCCAGTGTATTGCTATGGAATCTGTGGTTTGCCCCTATTTCCCCCTGCTAGATATTCCCTGTTCATAGCACTCAGGTATTGGCAAGTCTGCACATCATGCCATCTGTTCTGACAGGTAGCATTTGATCAGGCAGGATATTGGAACTTGTGAGAATCCTTTTCTGGTTGGAGGGTTGTAGAGAGTGCAGCGTTGAGCACTGACTTTGTTGTTTAGCTGTCCATTAGCCAAAATGGGGTTTAAAAAGTGTGTGTGTGTGTGAGTGTGTGTGAGAGTGAGAGTGAGAATTTAGGGCTGGTGAAAGGTTCTGGTTTGAGAATCCCAGGGGGAAAAAGAATCATCTGCATGTCAACAGAACAAACCTGAGCTGGAGTGGCTACCTCTAGGGATGAGGGGAGATGTGCTCTGTCCTCTATCTGAGAATGCCGGGAAGATGTAGACACTTGTCCAGCAAACACATTTACTATATGTCACCAAACACCAGATGTTAAGAGCTTTAGGTCACTACTGATCTAGGCAGGATTTGATGAGGTAATTTAGGAGTAAAAGACTTTGTTTTGATACCATCAAGCTTTCAAATCCTGTGACAAAATGGGATTTTAGCAATATTACTTCCCTTGTTTAGAAGGTTGCTAGTCTCTACTGTATTAGAAAAACTTTAAAAAAAATGTTTTTTCTAGAACAACATATAATACAGATGCTAGTAAAAGGACTGAATAGTGAATCTTCATGTTCCCCTGTAGCTAGAATCTTGACATTTGCTGAATCTATTAACAGTGGGTCACTGGACCTAGAAAATTCCAAATTGGAAGTTTAATCTTTTCCATCAGAGGTCACCAAAAATCATCATTCACTTTTTATCAAATTTTAATAGTTCGTGTCTTTACATGGCTATTAAGACTAACAGTTAATAAAGATTAGATTTCTTCTGTGAATTGATCATGGTGGGTTTGATACTTCTTATTGGGAGACATGAAAGTCTACTGAGGTCATCAGGTCCATTATCAGATTTTTGCCAAAAATATTTCCATAGCTATGTTTCTGGGGAAGCTGATGACAAACATTGCATTAATGTCAATGTTACATTCCACCATCTACAAGATGATGCATTTGCTATGGTGGTGAACAGAAGCTTGTTCATTCACAAATCACTATCAGAGTGCTAAAGGTATAATAAGGAAAGTGACCCCAAACACCCGACTTGCTGTCAGTATAGCATTTCCACAGCATATAAGTAGGCACCAGCAATAATGACAGTCTTTGTCATAAATATATACCATCTGCCTGTTTTACATTGTTGTAAAAGCAGATGAAATTACTTTATTCTAGTTTTACCATGCAGCAAGATCTCATCACAATGTTAATAAGAGGTTGCATATCTGCATATTTATGAGTAAGAGATCAATGATTAAGATTAATGTCTCTCTTCTACTAATCACAGGCTGTTCTCTATGATTAAAAACAGCAAAATTAAAGTTGCAACATCAGGAGATGAGGGGAAGCGCTGCAGGGCTGATACTGGTAGTCCCATTTGCCTGAAGTTCAGGCTGCTACAAATTAGTGGTGAACGTTGTATTTTGAGCCTGTCATTTTTGACACTATCCCTTCAACATACTTCATTGGTTCTTTTTCTACACTTTTGTTCTTGGGTGGTGAGCTTTTTCACCAGCTTCTCTCTCAGCTTCAGTTCTTTATTTAGGAAAAATTACATATTTCTTGTATAACTCATGAAATCTGGGTTCATTTCCCAGCTATGTCACATCCTTTCTGTGCGACCTTGGGCATGTCAATTAGGACCCAATTCAGAGATCAGTGGAGTCCATGGGAGTTTTTCTATTGACTTCACTGGGATTTGGATCAGGCCCTTTGTCTCTCTCTGCCTCAGTTCTCCCTGCTGTACAATGGACATAAAATACTTCCTTTCTCCCAAACTTTGTCTGTCTTGTTTATTGAGATTGTAAGTTCTTAAGTTAGGGTTATCTCTTACTATGTGTTTGTTACAGCACCTAGCACAAAGGGGTCCCGACTTCTGACAAGGCCTTTAGGCACAACTGTACTACCAATAAAAATAATAATAATGAATAGCTTCTTGCTTTTGAAATTTAAAGGAAATATAAAATAAGAACAAGAACTGGATCTTCCTGACTAACTATTGTGAACTATAGTGTTCTATTGCTGTTTTCTGGGAGCTTTCTCTCCATGCTGTTTATTACTTCTTCAAATGTCTGTGGATCTTCAGCAAAAGATCTATTACAAAAATCAACCAAATAAAACCAAACCCAAATTATTCTTTAAAATAGTATGACTAGAGAAACAAGAACTACTGCACAGAGTTCAAAGGTCTATATGGAAATGGGACAATGCTTTATTTTCGCCCTTCTGAATAACATGATAGCATTGAACTTGCATCTGGAACAAGGTTATTGCCGAAAAAAATCTCAGAATTAATTTCCACATCTGGGGTTTTGTGATTTGGTGTCCACATTTTTATTGATCTTTTATATCAGAATTTTTTTTTTTAATTTTGGCATTTGTAACTTTTATTTTAAAGACCAAATAGTCTGTAAAGTAGTGATAAAGAGCAGCAATACAAGCACACATTTGCTTTCCATTAAATAGGAATGTTCAGATGAAACAGGGTGAGTCAAATAGCACAATATGAGGTGCTTAGTTATATTGGGAGCAATGGTTTCTCTTTAACACCACTGTGTGAAAATGATGTTGAGATTCACAAGTTTGATGGCAGGCGAGGTTCATGTATTTTTAATAGCAAACTATGCAGCGTGAAGCTGAAGGTAAATCTGAACATAGTTGTCTCTGATTCTCAGTGTCTCACACCTGTTGATTTTTCTGTTTGCGAATGCTTTTCTTTTAAAAATGAAAGCAACCACAGATGGATGCTAAAGGTCACCAGATGATGTGGTGTCAAAGTGGTGTTGTGCTTGCAAGAGTGAGAATCAGACAGATTTGATGACATTTCCATTGATGCCACCTTTTTTGGGACAGAAATTTAAACTTTTACCCAAGTTTTTAAGTTCTTCATTCCTTGGCTCTAACAGATTTATGTTGTGTGATTCCTCTGTGGGCCTTTTCTTTCCAGCACACAGAACTTGATTATTGAACCTTCTGTGCTGATAGAAATATAAAGCTAATATACACCCCATTCCGTTAGGGATTGTTTAGGAGTTTTACAAATAAATCCCTCCATAGCACCAGGAGGCAAAGAACTGATGATGATGCAGTCGAGGGCACCTTTCCTTCCAGTCTAAATCAGTCACAGACTGAGGCGTGGTCCACACTAGAAAATTAGGTTGGTTTAACTACGTCAGTCAGGAGTGGGAAATATCCACACCCCTGAGCAGCCTTGTTATCCAACCCAAGTCCCCAGGTAGACAGCACTAGATCAATAGAAGAATTCTCCCATCGACCTAGCTACTGCCTCTTGGGGAGATGAATTACTTATACTGATGGGAGAACCCCTCCTGGTGGTGTAGGTAGTATCTACACTGAAGCTCTATGGTGTACCTCTGTAGCATTTTAAGTGTAGACATTCCCTGAGTCCCTGTCTTGATGCACAAATAGAGTATGATTCTCAGTTATGTTAGCTCAATTGAGTTAGAGAGCTTTTCAATCATGTTAAGCTAAATACTTGGGAAGATGCAGGCAAAGACATTTGAAGATGCATTTGCTGGCCATGTTGTAGCCTGTGTACACTTGACAACATCTGGGGAGCTGGTGCACCATGACAACTGCTTCGTACGCTAATCATAATCATCATGTTGCTACCTTGCACTGCCACTGTCAATTTGCTCTATCCATCCATTATCATATATTGGTACGTAGGCCCCGAATATCAATAGCCTGCGTCGTGTTCTAAAAACATCTGAATGTGGCAGAGGATTTCTGCAGATCCCTCTGTGATCAAATGTGCAGAGGTTGTGATGGGAGATGTTAGATGAGCAATTACTGATCCAATTAACACCTTTCTACTATAAAGCTGTATCTAAAATAAAATACTGTCTCCTAGTTTCCATCTCCATTGAAGTCCCATAATCTTTCTTTCATCATATGTCCTCCAAGATCCCATCTTACTTTGTTCAGGGGTCTCTTGTTGCAGCATGCATGCATTCAGTTGGGTGCGTCAGACTGTAGACCTGTTCAGGAGTTTGCTAAAAGTGGCAATTTTTACCAAGTTTCTAAATTTTGATTTAACCTTCAAATGTTTAGTTTAGTCTGAACAATGCTTGGAAACAACTGCTAATGTCAATTTGCTAATTTTGGACTTGTCCCTGTTTCCAGTTTCACACTCCTCCATGTCAGTTCCATACCTAGATATGGTGCAAAAGTGTCAGTGATAGTCATGTAGATTGTGAGCGCTCTCATTTATTACAGGTGCTAATGAACAGGTCATTGGAACGTGCCAGGCCAGGCACGACATTTACTCACTCACCCATGAGGTGCTGAACATTCAGAGTAGAGAGACAGTCCCATCTTGGAGGAGTTTACAATCTCAATATTTGCAGGATTTATCTGAATGTTTTGGTCCCAAGCCTGCAACTTGATCCAGTTGCACTGACCCACTTGGGACTCCGCGTGCGCCCAAAGGGCTCACCCATGAAGATATGATGGCAGGATCAGGGCCCAAATGTTCAGATAAATCCTGCCTTCACCCAAACGTGGCATGCGTTGGGGTAGCAAATCCTGCTTTCCCACTCACTTGGCTTTTTGTTTTATGGGTGAGTGAAATACATATTATTTGTGGTAGTGCATCAGATCCCCAGCGATGGACCAGGACCCCATTATCCAGTCATTTTTACCAAGAGTCATGTATTTATGGTTAAAGTTGACCCTAATATTTAATGCAAATAAATATGATAATTTCATAGTTCTAAAAAAAAAGAAAACTATCCTTCATATCAACTTACTGAGACTGAAAGCTCTTTGAGGCAGGGCCTGTCTTAATCTTCTTCAGTATTTGTACTTAGGAGACTCGGGTCCAGACCCTGATTTTGGCTTCTGGGCTCTATTTTGATATAAATATTAAATAATAACATTGTCACCAGACAAACTGGTAACAACGTTAGACCAGATATTGTCATCAATGATGAAGCTCTCGAGAGTGTTAACTCCTTCACTTACCTGGGTAGCACAGTGACAAATGACAACTCAGATGTTGAGATAACTTCATGTCTTCAAGCTCAGGCCGGGGTTTTTGACAGCATCAAAAAGCAACTTTGGTCTCAGCATGGGATCAAACTGAATTCTAAGGTCAAGGTCTACAGAGCCATGGTGATACCATGTATGCTTTATCTGTGGAGACATTAACATTGTATAGAAGACATCTGAAAAAGCTGACAAGCCTCCAACAGAGACACTTGCGGCAAATCATGAACATCAAGTGGCAAGACCGAATTCCTAACACTCCAGTATTACCTCACAGCTGAGGTGGTCAAGACATGTCACCTGGATGCCAGAACACTGGCTTCAAAAAATCCTCTTTTATGGTGAACTGAAGGAAGGTAATCGAGCTAGGGGTGGTCAGAAGCTACGCTACAAAGATGTCCTTAAGAGACATCTCAAGACAGTGGACATCGATGTGGACACATGGGAGACATTGGCAGAAAATTGTGTACAGTGGAGAAATGCTGTATCTGAAGCCATTGAAAAGGTAGAAGAAAAACGATTAGCAACTTATCAGAATCAACATCAGCTAAGATGCAACATAGCTCAAAACCAACAGAGAGATATCTCCTGCCTTCGATGTGGCCAGTGTTTCTGTGCAAGAGCTGGACTTGCATCTGATCAGCATGTGGGAAATTGCAAGTTGCTCTCTACAGTCGTCATTGTTCGTGATGGACAGCCGGAGAAGAAATAATAATAATCAGAGGCTGCTTTAGCTATAGCCTGGGGCAGCAGATTTCTGGGACAAGTGATTTGACATGGCGCTGCAGACTGGTCTAGGGATGTGTGAATTGCAGTGTTCTAATGTGTAGTGCAGTAACTGGCCTATGTAAATGCTGGTGACGTAAACAACATTGATGTAGTCTGCTTGGGTGAGGCAGGGCACCAAGCAGCTAGCTTGGAGAGGCCCCTGTGCACGTACATGGGGTAGGGGCACCAGATCTGATGGCGGGAAGCAGCAGCAAGGAGGAGCCTCCCAGCTCGCTGAGGTGCCAGTGGCTGGGCACCTGATACTAGCTCTTGACAGGTGTGTGCGGAGGAGGGCGTGAGAGCGAACCGGGCCTCCCCCACCTCTTGCGGGCACCCAGCACTCCCTGCCTCCCTCAGGACCCTCCCCCCCATCTTCTCCTGCAGGCACCCCCTACTCCCAGCCCCCTGCTTCCTGCAGAATTGCCAGTTGAGCTGGCTGGGCTATTCCTCTCCTGTCTCCTGTGATGGTTGGGGGAAGGGAGGGTTCACTCTCTTTAATGGCCCACTCCACCCATTTCACAGTCTCTGGACCTTGATGGCTCAAGAGAGCTTGCTGCTCCCACCCCTGCAGCCCTAGAGAAGCCTAAACTTTAGCTGGACAGGAGTATTCCCGCCCACCCCCCTCTCGTCTTCTTCCTCCTCCCTTCTATCCTCGCTGCAGGAGGAGCCTGAGTCCCCTGCCTGGCCTGTGATTCCCCTGCTCCCAAACTGAAGCCGCCCACCTGCAGCCCCTTGTCAGCACTTCCTGCTGCAGGTCCCAGGAGAAGGGGATCCTCTGACTCTGCTGATACGTGCCATGGCTGCCATCCCCTCTGCTCCACAGTACAGCTCTTTGAACTGGGCGCGGCACACTGAAGTTATGCTTAGGTGGGCAGATTATCTTGAGCATCCTCACGTTGCCCAGGACTGTGTGTATCCGTAAACCTTCATTGCTGCAGCTATTTACATTGCGATATGATTTCAAATGTCATGATTTCAATTTTTGTCTTTAATTAACGTCTGTAGAAGATTTCAGCAGCCACAGAAAATAGCTTTGATTCCCCAGAGGCATCCTGTATGTAGAAAGAAAGAAGTGGGGCTTTCACACAAGTTTGGGAACCATTACGCTATAGCAAGGGCAGTCTTTCCATATTATTGAAATTACTGGAAAATCTCTTTAAGTTCTGAACCCAGCTTAATTATTTTAAAGTCTGAATGTAATTCTCCAAATCACCTTTCTCAAGAAATATCTTTTAGGATTAAAGTACATAATATAATATTAGTTTGTGTCGCAAATCCTAATTAGACTCTTGCATGATAATTTTTTGAGTGCTGTGCATTTTTGTTTTTGCAAGTTGTTGGCTATGTGCCTTTGTCCCTAGAAGTTGTGAAATTATTGCATTATTGCATTATGAACCCACTACATTTTGATTTTATATCTTCATCATTTTGCTAGAGTTAAAATTAAAAGGAACTCCCCCCAGTGACAGCTTTTTAACCACATGGAACTGATGGTCAAAGAGGACAAAGAGAATCCATATCACTGGAACACAGTCCCTGTGGAGTTAGGGTTTTTATTTAGAAAATACCTAGCAGAGAGGCCACAGATTCAGAGCATGGAGAATAAACTGTCTTCTTTGCCTCCAGCTCCAGGTGAAGGAAACTTACATTGCTGTTGCTTGTGCTTTTCCTGTTTTGTTGGCTTCGTTCTCCTAATCCGACTTCATTTTGCAACTCTGGTGTCTCTGTCACGCACATTAGTGTCATATTTGGCCATCAGTCTGGGTTATGGCATAATTGATCATTGAGATGGGCTGGCAGTAGTTATGGCTATTTACCGTCATGTTGTTATTAATATATTTATCTGCAAGTTGAAAACCTGCAGAATGCCTGTGGAACCTGATGTGAGACTGGGTCCTGCAGGTGTCTTGATAAGCCTGATTTTTCTTGATTCTAACTTTTAAAATTAATTTGACTAGCTTCAGAAAAAACTTCTTATTGTTTTTCTGCATTAAAACATTTACGTCAACAGAACAATCAGTAACCAAAAACAGAGACTAGTGCCACCAGTTCCTCTGCATTCTGAGTAATACAGTAATGCACACATATCTATACGGGCAGCTGTTTTCATCCTGAAGGATAACCGGGTGCTTTATAAACTCTTGGCCAGATTGTGAGGGACTTGCTCAATTTTGACTCCGTTCAGCTCCCATTGGAGTCCATGGATGTTTTCCTGAATAAAGAATGAATAAAGATATCATGGTTTTGACCCTACATATAGCATCACTGAAGTGGAGCCATCTCTGGGGTGGAGAACTGCTGAACAACAGATGCTTAGCACGCTGCACAACAATAGCAAGGGTAGAGGACATGTTAGCCAAAAAATCAGGCAAACCTCTACTGTATGAAATGTATCATGGGAACTCCTGTTCTAGATAATGAAGAAGCATGCCATTTACCTGACAGTTTACAAGCGAACTAGCTAGTGCTGAAATTGATGTTGGTTTGTCCCAAACTGGGGAGTGCAGAAGAAAATGTGGGAGGCGGGTATGGCGGGGGCAGCCTCCACGAGTGGGCAGGGAGGGAGCACCACCCAGCTCTGCTGTGCCCCCAGCTCCACTCCAGCGCCAGCTGTGGCCCTGGCTCCATTCCTGACACTGGCCCCTGCTCTTGGCCCCCAGACCGGCTGCAACTCTGATCCCGGCCAAGGCCGGGGGGCATGGACACATTTTATTACTGGTAAGAGGGGGCATGAAAGGACAAGTTTGGGGACCACTGATCTAGAGCATGCTAGGGTCTGCTTGGCTGGAGATGTGCAGACATCTATAAAAGAAGTTCTTTGCACTTAGAAGAATAACTAGTCTGAGAATAGGACTATGTGTAGGTGAGGCTGATGCATTGGGGCTGGAGCTACTTGGCACTTGTAGCAAAGTTTCCACTGTGAATGGGAAGTCTAAAGATCCCATGATGTCAAGTAAGAATCTCTGTAATTATTAACAAAATTGAATATAAATACCGGGCTATATTATGAACCTTTGAAGTGAAATGGGAGTTTTGTCACTGTTTCTAATGGGAGCAGAATTAGGTTATAGCCCTGTCTATCAAAACATTTCACTTGTTAACATGCATCCTTATTTTTACAATTTTTCTGGTATCTGCCACATGTTTATCCAAGCAGAAATCCTCATTGTCAAGGCATCTGCTTGTACTTCGACAAATTCTGCTTAAAGCATTAATATCCTAATGGATAAAGGGAGGCGTGGCTCTTTTAGATAACTGTTAGCTAAATGCAGACAACATACTTTACAACTCTTGGCTCAAGAAAGAAGCAGCTTCTGTCAATGTGTATTAAAAGAAATGGCTTGTATGTAAGATGTACAAACCAGTGTATTGTGGAGATGTATTACACAAGTATTACAGCTGAATTACCACGGTGGGTATCCTTTTGAGTTATCTGACATGTTCAAGATGGCTGTGCAAGGGGGAGAGGCACTGTCTCATACTTTTGAGAATGGTTCATTTTTAAAATAAATTGATGTTCATTGTTAACTTTTGACTGTTCTTCCCTTTTCCTTCATGTTCAAACTCATTTTTATTGCCTTGCTCACCCAACAGCATAATGGCAAAGCATGCCTTTATGTTTCCAGAAATCTATTTAGATGGAGATCAGTTGAATGTAATGTATACAGGAAACCAGGATGCACCATTTTAATTTGGACCTGAATAAGTTTGAGTTTGAGTGTGAGAGGTGTTCAGTACTAGGTTGCTTTAAATGAAGGGTGTCATTGTTGAGATAGACGTTGATGGGAATAACAAAACTGGACCAAATCTTGCAGTCTCTCAGGTGAAATCCCACTGACCTCACTTACCCTGTGGGAGTTTTGGCTGAAATGAGCCAAATTCATCCCTGGTTTAAGCTGACAGACACCAGTGTCTTTACACCAGAAAAGAGGTTGGCTCCTTATCGTCTTCCTCTTCTTCCCAGCTAGCCAGGTTTGGGTGGCTGGATCAGTTTTTTCTAGGCTGATGTCAGGTGTCAGGACAGCTAGGCTAGTGGCACAGGGACAGGCATAGCCTGGAGCAGGAGTAGGCTGGAGCAGGGACTGGAGCAGGAGTAGACTGTCAGAACTACCAGGTAGTGGGGAGAATATCCAGCAAGGTAGCCATGTTGAGCAGACTGGAGTGGCTGCGTTCATTAGGATCCTATACATCTGCCTTGGGTTACCTGGTTAGATCCTTACTTGTGGATTGCTGGACCCTTAGGATTCACATAATTATCTCAAATGACTCATCAGGCTCAGAACATTCACAAGTGACTCATCAGGCTCAGAAGAACACAACACAACCTGCTGTCTAACGCTTGCTCCATATCTGTGCCCCTGTACACGGTCTAGCCACTGTTTTCTTGGCCGTCCTCTTGTTCTCTGTCTGTGCACTTTAGTCTCAAATGCCTTCCTAACAGAATTCCTTTCATCCATCCTTCATACATGCCCGTACCATCTCAGCGTCCTCTCTTGCAGCTTCTGTCTTATACTACAGACCTTGGTCTGACTCCTGATAGCAGCATTCCACATGGAGTGCAGCATTCTTCACAGCTCTCACACACCTCATTTCAATGGCTTCCAGTTTGAAAAGAATTTGTTTCCTTAGGATACATTTATTTTTAACTTTCATTGCCCTCCCCCAAATTCTGGACTCTCATTTGGGCCAGTGCACTAAGGTTTTTCTGACCTTTTACTCCACATTTTCCAGCTCTCGCTTCCCTATTGATCCTGCTTGCTCTATTATTATTTCTTATCGCTGTAATTAGTGGCTCCATATAGAAAATGATTTGGAATTGATTTTCTCCCCTATAATTTCTCTTCTTTGAAGTCTTGTTGTTTTTTCCAATAGCACTTCGACCTAATGTCTCCTCAGTTGTTCCTTTACTCAGTCTCAATTGCTGACTTAATGCCGCTAGTTGCCTATTCTTCCATCGAGGTTCACGCTAGGGCTTGATTGATGTGTGTAATTGTGGAAGGATCAATTAGAGTTTTACCTCATTGGACTCAGTGGAAGTTTTGCCTGAGTAAGGACTGCAGAATTTGGTCTCCAAGCACTGACTTTCACTTTTGCTACCGGCTTTCTCCACATTTTTACTAGCTCTTTGGTAAAATACATAAAAGCTGTTGCTAATAAAACATCTCAGTTGATGGCTCTGTGTTCGAAAATAGAAGAAGAATACATGGGGTTTGATTCACCTATTCTAAAAATAAGTGTACTGGAGAATGGGCTGGAACTGTGCCACCCACACGTAACTCTCCCCCAAAAGTAAAAGGTAAAGGGCAATCACGTGCCCAAGAGTGGGAGAGGCCATCCACTGCACACGAGGCCCATGGACAGAAAGCAGGAGGTCAGCAAAGTGCTGGAACAATTGACCATGGTGTCAAAGGGCCGCCCTGGGAACCAGAACAATGATTGATAGCCAGCACGATACCAATCCTCAGGGTCCTGACTGGAAATGCAGTAGTGCCTGCAAAGAGCAGGCGCACGTGTCTAACCTCATCAGGGTACAGAGTCGTGTTACTATGGGGGAGTGGCCAGGAGGTAAGGGTGCTGGAGGGGCCTAGCAAAAATGTCCATAGTACCATAGATAGAGGTGAGATAGTAAAGGGAAGGGGAGAAGATTATGTTTAGCAACCTGGTTGGAGTACATGTGGTTGTATCTCCTTTTAACTCTGTTTTCTCTCTCAACAGAGAGAGAAGACAGTCTTGTGGTTAAGGCACTGGCTTAGGATTCAAAAGAACTGTGCTCAATTCCTAGCTCCCCCAAGGACTTCTAGTGTGACCTTGGACAAGTCACGAAGGGGCAGGTTTGCAAAGATGTGGATGTGGGGGTGGGCTGCCCAAGTGCCCTTTTGTACTGCTGGAAAATCGCCATCTCCATTTCTCTGTCTCCTGTCCCCATCTGTAAAATTAGGATAGTAATTCTTCTTTTCTACCATCCCTTGGTCTGCATGGCCTATTCAGGTTGTAAGATCTTTGGGACAGACACTGTCTTCCTACGTGTATGTACAGCACCTATCACAATGGAGCAATGATCTTGGTTGGGGCCTCCAAGTGCTACTGTAATACAAATTATGATAATTTAATAGCCTATGATCATTAGTAAAACACAGAAGGAATGTTTCGACAATGGTTTTTTGTCTTCACTGTCCCTTTAAATTAATTCTTCCTTGCCCTCCCCCTTTCTGTTTCCTTTTATTTGCATGTTTGCTGTCTTTGCTGTCTGAAGAATACATTTGCTAGCCAGGAAAAAAATAGCTTAGTTTTTGTTTTGTTTTTTGTTTGTTTTAACTTTTGATTCTTTAAAGTCTTAGGAAGAACAGAATCAGCCCAGCTTTTCAATGTTTTATGAGGCATGACACACTTCGTGTTTAGCAGTATCTCATAATTTGTTTTTCTTTTTGAGGCAGTAGATCTCATACATTGTAGCATTTGGACAGGAGGACCTGGAAGGCTCAAGGAATTGGTACTAGTTATGGAGTCTTTTATCTGCACGTCAGCAAAGCAAACCCAGCATAAGTTGATACACAAATTAAATATAAACTGAGCTTCCCTAGCATACTTTACCAACAGTATGCAGGCAAAATGGAAACCACACATTAATGTACTCAAACAGTTAGCAAATAGATCACTAAGCATTTGAATAAAACTTACCCACAATCATTTAATACCACGGAACTGGGCTAAAAAGGAAATCCTGCTTGATAAAGCATTGGGCCAAATTCTGTCCTCATTTACTCCCATGAACCCTCCTGGAAGTCAGGGGCTGCCTGAGTGTAACTGAAAGCAGATTTTGATCCAATGTTTATGTGGCACTGATAGTACTGAATAGGAGATTTTATTGGTTTGAATTTAGGAATTAGAGGTGTAGGTTCTATCACCGGCTCTGCCACTGGCTGAGTTGCTTTGTGATCTGGAGCCAGTCACTTAATCTCATTGTGCCTCAATTTCCCCATCTGTAAAATGGGGATAATAAAGCTTATCTGCCTTTTGCATTTATGCAAATACAAAGTATCATTAAAGGTAATTATTCATTGTTGTTTTTGGTAATCTACTCTCACTCCTCCTTACTTCTAGTAAAAATACGTGTAGAATTCAACTGACTTTTTACTCTATTACTTCTTTTTTTTCATCCATCTTAAGTCTCCAAAGTGGTTTCATGACCACATTATGAAAAATGCTATGTAAGAGCTAGGTATTACTGATCACAGTACTTTCAGGGTTAGTATTAAAATGAGGCAAACCACTGGGTGTGGGTTTCACTGTTCTCTCTAGGTAGCTCTCAGGTAATTTAAAATGCAGAATGCTAGTTATTTAGCTGCTGTGTTTCTTATCCTCCAAATGCTATGAAGGAGGATTAACCAGGGTAGCATGGCTATCACTGCTATCTGTTCACACCTAGTGACATGGGTGGTGGAAGTATAGATTTGTCACGGGCTCCAGGGAGATGCTGAGCCAAACACTGGCTACTATTAAACGTAACCATGCAGACTTTTCAAGTAAGTGCTGGTGCAGTCTGTGAACCTCAGCTTTGGTATAATGGCCAGAAAGTGTGGCCTAGAGATCTATGGACGTACAGAATATGCATATAAACTAACGGCCAGCTGCTCATGCATTAGTGTGCCAAGGGGTCAGGTCAGGGAGCCCGTTTTCCTGAAGTGCTTATGTACCTGTGCAGGGGCAACCAGGAACTTTATGCTTTCTCTCTTGGACCACAAGTTTCAGGGAAGAGAGCTGATGCAACCAGTGGCACTAAACACCCTCAAGAGGGTGCGGCCATGGCCGTGTCCAGCCCTGCCTTTGCTAAGAGCTGGAGCTTGGTGCTATGGGCAGCACAAACTGAACCATTTTTTAAAAGTGTAGTAATGGCCATCCTGCCCACCGTGCTTTCTGCAGGCAGAAGGTCTCGAGCCACTGTTCTGTGTGTGATGCCCTAGTGGGGCTGTGCTTTTAAAATCCACTAAATAAGAATTTTTTAATGTATATAATATAAAATATGAAATAATCTTCTTTGTACATGTTTGTAATGTAGACCTGCATCTGTGTACATATGAATCAATATGAACTTGCTACTGTATGTTCCTTGACACCATACCCATCACACTTCAGTTCAGCAGTTGACCACCTTTTGCTGTGATGGCCCCATGGATGTGGAACTTGCTTCCGCTGGGGTGTCATCACTCCTTGCTCCTCTTTTCAGTGTTTTTAGTCTTAATTATGCTTGGAATTTTAGGGTGTTTTATTTTATGATTGCTATTTTATGAAGCATTTTACAGTTTTAGCACTTTGTTTTAAGTGCCTATCTAATTAGTAGATGTTAATTACTTGTATAATGGCTTAAGAGTTTTGAGGTAGAGGTCAATATGTGCATAAACACCTTATAGTTTATACAGGTATAGCATTAGTCTGTGTCTGGTCACCTGTTGCATTGCCCCTGAATTGAGATTATAAATCATCAGGAGAGAGAGACCTTATCTTCCTCTCTGTACTGGCCATCAGAATGCACACTGATGGCACCTGCAAATGAAGGGCTAGTTTCTCCTTTGTCATGTGTGGATGCATTGCAGGATCACAGGGAGTTATTACACCCTCACACACAATACATTAGTGTGTTGTTAGGGTTTAGGGAGGGCCAGCTAGCAGAGCCAGAAGAACTCCAAGGCCTCAAGAAGCCATCCCCACTTGGGTTGAGGTAAAGCAAGAGTCCTGTTGACAGCACAACTGCCAGTATGTTGCAACAGCTGTTGCGGGAGTCCACACTGCAGTTGCACCAATACACACAGTGATGGTGAGTGTGGTATAAAATTATTAGTAGACCTGAGGTGAACCACACAGGGTGCTTGCTCCACCCAGCACTCCCTAAGAAATCCTGCCTGTATCTTCCCTTTCCTTCCGCTTTGCCAATACAGCCACTCACCCCCAATCCCAGCCTCCTAAAGAGGAGCAAGGCTATAATTTGGCCTTTATCTCTCTTAGGTATTTCTAGAGTGCTTATCACCCTAGTGTCTAAATACGGAATAATAATCTTTTTCAATGGGATGATGTTCTGAGAGCGTAATAATGCCATTGTATAGAAAAATTACTTCTTGCAGCATTTCCTCCTTCCATGATCTTCTCAGGAGACTTCAGAACTAGAGCTCATGTCTGTTTTGTGTGGGCGATAAAGATACTATGGCCCTTTTGGTAAAAGTGGGCAATTGCTCTGGAGGTGCCCTTCCCTCACTAATGTGCACGAGTTGTCAGCCACTCTCCATCCCAGTGTGCTATATGTGTAAAAAATGTACAGCACTTCAGGATCCTTCAGAAGGACAGATGCTATAGAAATGTAAAATGCAATGTCCTTTAGCTTACAGTGACTGAGTATTACCGAGCACTCTGCTGAGGAGTATACTGCATTTAATGACTTACTGATTATTTCAGTAGGCTGAAAAATTTGTGCCATAAATGCCATTTTGGTGAATACAGGCTAGAAAGGCACCGTTTCCTATGAAGTCATGACAACAGATGGTGCTAATGGCTGGAAACCCAAACCCTGTTTTGTTACGTTCAGGGGACTTGGTAAATTCCCAAGCAGAATCCCCATGCTGCATATGTAAAAAGGAACATCCATCTGTCCATTTACAAGGTTGTAAATATTGGCCCAAGTATCTCTCACCTCACCCTAGAAGTCTTATTCACTTCAATGAGGTTTTTAGTGTGAGCAAGGCAAACAGGATTTGGTCTGTTGGTTGTCCATGTGATTGCGCTCTTTGATATTCCCATGGGCTTCAGGCAAATAAAAAATTCACCAACAGATGTCTCTGTGGCATCTGAGTCTGAAACAATGTATTTTTGCTTGTTAATTCCAAAAAACAATGTTGGGGACCAATCCTGAGAAGTGCTGGTCCCCTTATGTCTGAAGCTCAACTCCTCGCAGGACTGAGCCCTAAGGATTGTGATATAGCACCACAGAAAAGATCTAAATGGATTTATATCATTTTCTAATAAACACTGACTAGCTTTTCAGTTTATTCACATTTTTTTTTGCCACTCACTGAAGAGTTGATTTGTGCTTCTCAGTCACTCTTAATGCATATATATGTATGTATAGATGATAATCTTGAAACTGGGTTTACAATGGAAATATCTACATATTTGGAATATTACTCTGATTCTTAAGAACATTGTGAGGGTGGGAGGTCGGAGGATGGTTTTGATAACAACAGGGCTGGGGCTTAGATCTGTGTTCTGTTCCTGGCTCTGCCACAGCTTTTCTGGTTGGCTTGGGCAAGTCACTTAACCACTCTGCCTCAGTCTGTCCAGCTATAAAATGGGGGAGGAGGCTAATAGGTCCCTGCTTCACAAGGTGGTTGAGAGGCTTAATTAATAGTAGTAAAGCACTGTCAGATCCTCTGATAGAAGGTGCTATAAAAGTGTAAAGCATTACAGTATGTGTTTAAACAGAAAATCCATCATGAAGTTTTACTTTCTGTTTTGAAAATAAAAGAAACAAAGCCCCACCAGCAATAATACGATTAATACCTCTAGTTCTGGAACACTATTTCTACTTCTTTACGGACTATTAAAGATTCTCTTTCCCCATGCCATATATATGTCTTGCTCATTGATCAGTATCATGAGAGCTCAGCTCACTGATAAGAACCCTAAGTGGGTCATAAATATTATGCTAATGAGAGAGCCAGTGAGGATGGTTTAATATCTTTATTCACAGTCAACAGGAAAAGCTGAAACATTCATGTATAAAAATAATGAGCTATGGTTGATAGTTAAATATACTCTGAACTAAGCAGTGGAAAACTGTGTTGAGAGATAACATTCAGGGTCTGTTTGTACAGAGATATGATTAACTGGAGCACTGTCTTCTGAAAAGCCTCATAAAGAAACTCTTTGGGGACAGACAGGCAAAGTGTAGCATGGGAAAAGCTGTATTTGTTTTCTCTCTCTGCCATTCAATTTAAAACTACTTTAAATCATGCATTTTTTTTCCTGGTCTGTGCTGTAAATTCCCTTGGTTAGCATAATGTGTTTGTTGCTGTGGGGTCTGATTGAGAGGACATTCAATGGATAGGGCACCAGACTAGGATTCAATAGAGGGTTTTATTCACAGTTGTAACATTGGGCAAATTATTATTATTATTTTATTATTTGTATGACCGTAGCACTCAGGCGCCCATGTCATGGATCCATTATGCTAGGTGCTGTACAAATCACATCTTCTCTGTTTCTCTTCCCATCTTTTGCCTGTCTTGTCTGTCTATTTTGATTTTGAGTTCTTTGGGGCAGGGCCTGTCTCTTACTATCCGTATGTGCAACACTTACCACAGTGAAGTCCTGGTCTTGGCTGGGTCCTTTCTAAATGCTACTGTAATACAAATGACGATCTTGCATTTAATGGGATTTTTCACATCAGTGAAAATTTTGCCTGAAAAAGGAAGGTTGGACTGGCTCCCTTTTTGGTTCTTGTTTTACAGCTTCCTTAGATTTGTGGATAATGCATTTGGAAGGATCCTCTTGAGTCCCTTGGCCACCATTCCCTAATTTCAGTAGACCATTACAGAAAACTGCCACAACAACTTTGTAGTTTAATTACTTAGTTGCCAACCCCAAGTGTTTAAAACTTATGAGCCTGGCACCTACAAGTCATGAGGCTAGATTAAAAATCATGAGAATTTAGAGCTAATATACGTTAGGGTTTTTTATTTGGCTTCTGGTTTTTGAGTAGTTTAGTGTTCATGTTTTCAAGCTTTTCTCCTCAGCCATAAGGAATAAAATTTACAAAAGAAAATAACGCCTTCCCTTCTTCCCCTCCTCCTCCAAAAAAATTTCAGAGAAAGTTGAAATTCTACTAGAATCACCTGACTCCAAGAGCTGAGGCTTTAAAAAGCACTAAATATCACAAAGCTTGTGATACAGTCATGAGAGTTAGCAATGGTGGTGGAATGATTTGTCTGATCTTCTATTATAGTGTTCTGCAGTGGCTGACTTGTGAATTTGGCAATCTTTCTTGGTATTGGATTGTAAAGTATTTGGGGTTGTGGCTTATTCGGTCTTGTAAAGCATTGTACATACTTTTAGTGCAGTATGAAAGTTGCATCTAGCTGTCATCTATTATAGGGCATCCATCACCTCAGTATTTGCACACCATTTTCCTTAATTTAATTGATTATACTGGAATTATTAAAGGTAGAATTAAAGAATAATATATGATTGTCTTCTGAGATCCTTCCCTGAAGAGAAAAAAAACTTACCAGGCTGATGAAACTACTTGTACTGGCTGTGAGTGTACAGTTCACTCGTTTTCTGTCTGGGAATCTGGTAAGATGCACATCAAAGCCACAGTGTGAATTGTATAAGCATGATTGTTTGTGGAGCAGAAAACAATTCCAACTTCAAGATGTCAAGATTCCTAAAAGACAAATATTTACTCTCTTAAATGAGAGTTTAACGCATACTGCTGTGGGAGTAACTCAATTAATTATAGCTCTTAATTAAATAGAATGGTAACAAGAGACAAAATTATTAAATTCACATTTCCTGACCAAGGAAAGGAAATAGAAACATGTTAGTTTGGATCAAAGAAAAGGTTGGATTTATTGGTATTTGGCACAGAGCCCTTTGAGTGGGAAAACAAGGCTGTCTTCTCCCACCTTACCAGAGGGATGAGTGTTCTTTATTATTAGGCGTATTATGGTAGACCATGAAGGCCCCTTGTTTAAAAGACACACCCTGCCCCAAAGTGTTTACAATTTAAGTTACAAAAGATGGATGAAATACACGGGGGATAGGGGAGTACGAGTTAACAGTGAAATAGGAATATTTTAGCATGATGAGCCATAGTTGTGGCTCACCTAGCTGTCCCTTCAGCTGGTAGTGTCTTTTAGGGGTCGTGGACTGGGTGAATTTGAAGGACAACTCACTTCAGCAGGGCTGTTACAACCACTAGGCAAAGTAGGCGATCACCTAGAGTGGCAACATGTGGGGGGCCGCAAAAATCTGAATAAACTATTCATGAAACTACATCGGTAAATAAACATGCTTCAGCAGTAGGAATGGAAGGTCAATGAGAATGTACAATCAGTAGAATCATATTATCTCTTTTTCATGGAAAATAAATCTATAAGTATAAATGCAGAAGTTTTATTCATACTAATGCACAATATTCATTTTCAAAAGTTAATTGTAGGGAGGGCGCACACGGCTAAAGTTCTCCTAGGGTGCCTAATACTCTTGCACTAGCTCTGTACTTCAGAGTGAGTTTTGAAGATGGATAAGGCGATGGCTGGATGGATTGTGCTGGAGTTTTTTCTATTGACACTGGGGAGCATGGGAGAAAGCATGGACCCGTTTGTTGGTGAAGGCTGGGAACATTTGCAGAGTGAAGGCAGCAGTTGACATTGCAGTGAGTTAGTGGAGTGGCTGGATAGAGCAGGGCTAAATTTTGAGGGCCTTTAAGGGGTGGACAGGAAGCTTGTGTCCGATATGGAGAAGGGGGAGGCAATGGAGAAATACAGAGAAGGTGTGACTAGGTCAAAATGAGGTTGTGGGAGACACTGTGCTGAATGAGAATGGGGAGGTGGTGTGCCTGAACAGTTTTTTCTTGTGTTTGTAACAACATTCAGTTTTACCCATTTAACCCTGCCAAAGAGAATAGATCTTCTCTAAGTTTCTTTTCATTGTTTGTCCTTTTGTATGTTGTAACCTTGTTTTTAAAGATATCTGTAAAATCAATATCAATATTCAAGGGAATATGTAATTGTGTGGGCTAAATCCTGGGGATGTCCGAGGTATGGTAACGAGAAAAGTGTTACTTAACCTAAATTGTAGCCATCTGACTGGCTGATCTGACACCCACACAGAAGGCGTGAAAAGTCCTTTGTGTCCTAAAGGAGTCTCAGGGCTTGTCTTCACTTACCTCGGCAATTCGGCGGCAGTCGATGGGAGTTACGCAAAGAACTTGAGTAACTCTCGTCGACTTCTCTGCTTCTGTTCTGCGTGCCGTCTTCACTGCACTGTGCCGACAGGAACTGCATTCCCATCGACGCAGTGCTACACCACTTGAGAAGGTGGTCTTAATACGTCGATTTCTGGATTGACTGAGCGGGTCTTCACTGACCGCTCAGTCGATCCAGAGGAGTTGATCTGACGGCAGAGAATTTGCCGCCATCAGTGAAGACATAGCCTCAGCCAGGGATGCCGGATGCTGAACTTGAGGGTGTAGTCTGAAGTGTGCAAGGGGCATCTGTCTGAACAAAACCAGCCAGTGCACACAGGGTCATGGCATGGGGTACAGGATGCTAAGGAGAGGTGTGTAATTTGGCATGGGGGTGGGGCACTATACCCTTTGCTGTGCATCTGTTGGAGGGTCAGATATTTGGGCTTTATCTGTCCAATGTATTTCAGTATTGAGCTTGCAGCCTTCAGTATCAAGTGTACCAAAACGTGCCTCTTTCCATACCAACTTATGTGCATCAATTATAGGGCATGTACACTATAGGCTCAAGGTTCTCCTATGCTATTGAGCCCATGCCCCTTCACTTTAATGTGTAGGGGGATTATGTCTTGGGTGTCGATTTTCCATTCTCATTTAATCCTGGTGTACCTGCTGGCCAATTAATGCCAGTTGTTTTTAGTGTGTGATGTGGGTATCTTTGTCTGAAATCTGGGCTAAGACCCACCAGCACATTTCACATATGGCATTAGATAGCCAGATAGTAATGATTTTGTTACATCAACCTGGACTGGTTTTGAACAGGTAAATTAGAAATGAAATTTGTGTACCTTAATATCAGTTCTCTGAGCCATTAGTCATTCAGTGCATAAGCTGATTTAAAACATACCCCAGGCTAGTTATTTAGATGAGCAAGTTCCTTTAGGCCAAAATTTCCAAACTTGGTAGCCTGCAATCAGACACCTAAATAACAGTGGCCTGTTTTTCAGAGGCATTGAGCGCACACGGATCCTATTGATCTCATTGTGTGTGCTCAGTGCCTTTTTATTTAGGTGCCTGAATACGGATTTAATTGCTTAACTTAAAGCATGCAAGTTTTTAAAATGTGGGCTTTGCCTTTTAGGCAGGGGTAGTCAATTATTTTTTGTCAAGGTCCAAATTTCTTGGTCAAGTTATAGACATGGTCCAGTCTCCAGAGAAACATTTTTCACATCACAAGTGCCCCTGTTCAACAAACACATACAAAGCTGTTCATTCGTAATATGCCCCCATTGCTTATATTTTTAGTGCATTAAATGAAAAGTAATATATCATTGTGTAACCTAAAAATAACCTCCAAGAAAGATGATAGCTCAAATTAAGCAAATAAGGAATTAAGGAGAACCAGTCAATCATTAATTCACAGTACAATGTATTGGAGATCGCACTGTGAGAGAATGAAAGGTTGAAAATAATAATAATAAAAAATGATTATAAGTAAATAAAGATTTTGCAGTCCGTTCAAAAGCATCTGGCGATCCGGATTTGGCCTGCAGTCCACCTATTGACTGTCCCGGCTTTAAGGTCTCATCTTGTAAAGATGCCAAGCCCCTCAGGATCCTTTGATGCTTAGATCCTAAGGCAGTAGGTATCTTGGGAATACTCAGATGGATAGATGGATTTCAGTGGGGACAGAGGGTGTTCAGCACCTTGCAGAATCAGGCCAAAAGACCATAATGCAGCATCTTAACTAGAAATGTACTGGGCAAGAATAGCTTAGGTGTAAACCGACGTTCTTTACAAGAATAATGCTCTTTTCAAATACTTCCCATATAAACAACTAACAAGAGACTCCGCTACAATCATTAGCTTAAATTTCTAAGGGCCCAAACACTTCATATTTTTCAAATGAAAACTTGAGACTCTCACGATTAGAGTTTGTTTTAAAATGTCCCATGCTATTTTGGAGAGGTTCTGCCTTGTGTGCCAACTCAGGAATGCGGGAATCAGTAGTTATGGCGAAGAAAACATTGGCCTGTTATCTGATCAGGTTCTTGAGCTGCTGGGATAGCATCTCCTGCTTGTTTTACACTTCACACAGACCTGAAGGGGTTACGTTGTAAAATGATAATGACTAAATTTATTCGTCATGGACAAATGATGACAGCTGTTGAGATGCTCCCGTTAGAGCTTCCCAAGGGATAAACTCAGGCTAGTTCCTATTGCAAGCCAAACCAGCAAGACGGAGTAAGCTCGTCTTCATCCTTGGATTGTCTGTCCTGGATTACTAACAGTAGCAGTGAATTTCCTTCCTAAAAGTGGCCTGAAGTTTACTGGGCTAAAATGGGTGTTCATGTGACTCCTGTACAGCCACGGTTGCACGAACAGGACTGAAGCCATAGCTGTTTAAATCTATGTGTGAAGATAGCAGCTTACTGAATACAAGGGGCAATGATTGATTCTGTTCTGGACTGAAATCTGCAGCAGTCTGTGAAACTGTGTTACATCTGGGCACGCTATGGAAAATATGAAGGAATGTTGAGGAAGCTTATTTGCAAAAGGATATGTACTTGTAAGCAATTTCTTTTTTACTTTTTAATGATTATGAGGAAATGGAAGAGAATCTTAAGCAAATTGCATTTTTTTAATTTTTATTTTGAGAGATAGCAAAGTAGTGAGCAGACAAAGGCCTCTTTTTGTAAGGCATGTCTCCCTTGTATATTAACATGGGCACATAAGACAGGAGAATGGTTATGATTGTTAAATGTTAAACTGTGTGGTCCAAATTCATCCCTGCTTCACCTCCATTGAAGTCAGTGGAATTACACCTGGGTTGAATTTGGCCCTATAGGATTTACAGCTAGACTGCAAAATTTGATCCTTATTATAAATTATGATAGTCACAATCAGCTGTTGAGTTGGGAATAATGTCCTTATTTATGTTACTGTGTAGCTGATTTGGTTGTATTTTATTTTATGAACTCCACATTCAGATTTTTTCCGTTCTTTGTTTCTCTTTCTGTCCGATACACGTGCTGCTGAAAGACCTGGTGTGCAGTTTTCAGTGTGCCAGAATACTATCTTTAATTTTCAATCAAGGAAATGCTCTTTGGATATTAAAGGTTATTCAAGATAGATATTAGAAAAAACATTTTTGCACCATGTTGCCCTTTTAATATATAAGAACCATTTGATTGTAATTTGCCCCTTATTGTTTTTTGTTTATAGCTAATACTCAGGAATGCTCGTTTTAGAATGGAATGTTAGCCAAATGAATGGAGTTTTACTAACATACTACAAAAATGTGGTTCTTCTTGATGTTTGGTTTCTGAGTTTTTATTTTACTTTATTATCTGGAATAGGAAACCACGCCCTTTGTGTGTGCTGGGGGAGGGAATGGGGAGGTTGATAAAGCACAATAATAAGATTATTTTAAAGTTAAATAAATGACACAGTTTAGATGAACTATAATGCAGCTGAAACTACATGCATGCTAATGGATAAAAGTGCTACTGCAGAATAACTGTAGTGTGGTTATATTTATGGTAATGATTTCCTTTTGACTGGTAATATATGCAGTAATGAATCTTTTGCTTACTCTCTATATATCTTTCTATAAGAATTTAAAAGAAAATATAGTTGGGGTGAAATTCACGCCCAGATCTAAAAGTCTGGACAAGCCCATCCTCGCCACCCATATTAAGGATTTAAATGATGCAGTGGGCCTTGTGCAGACTCACCATATGCTGCGGGGAGTTTCATCCATCGACCCTGTTCAGTCTGTCCCTGTTTATTGAAGTACGTAAGCACTAAGGCATGTGCTTAAAGTGAAACTTATGCTTAAAAGCTTTGCTGAATAGGGATGGACTCAAGCAGGTTCTTAAATGGTGTTCTGAGTTGGGAGATAGTGACTAACGGGTGCCCAAACTGTTAAATGATCTCCGCTGTCCTGAGCCAATGGGGTGGGTAGTGCTGAATGTACTCAACCCCTGGCTGGAAGAGAGTGCCTTGAGTCGCTCAACAGTGACCCTTCTGGCTGATTAAAGATGGCATTGATGGGGTTCCAGCAGAGAGAATCATGTTCAAGCTCCAGAGAGAAGGAGGTGGGCGTGATGTGGTCCTGAAGGGCTGTGTGATGGGAGCAGATTTGGGAGGAAACATAGTAGCACTCAAACTGATTTTCTTAGCAGAAAAAATCAGCACATTGTGCACTCAAAGCTTGGGTCAGCCGTCCAAACAATTTACACCTTCCAACTGACCATGTAGCAAATTATTCTGTAAAAACAAGTTCAAGTAAGATTTAGGGCTTTCAAAAGTTACATTATGCACAGCTGCGAAAGCCAATGTCTTCTATTGATTCACAGAACGTATGTACAGCATGGGCAGTCACTGTGGGGTCTTTTCCCCCACTGCCCCTCTGAGACGCCTCAGTCCTGTTGTACAGGCACCACCTCTAGGGGTGAGAGGGTAGCTGAGGATCTATGGGCCCTTTAGTCCTTGATCTCTTAGCTACAATTACATACTAATGCCTGAATTCTCAGTTACACCGAGGCCTATTTACTCCTCTCTGGCTGCATAGAGGGGCAGGAAAGTGTGTGCAAATGTAAGGGATCTGGCCTTGAGACCACCAGAATAACTGTGGATTGGTAGTGTCTCTGAGTCACTGTTGGCCTGGCCTGGGTTTGAACTGGCAAGCTTGAAAAGCTGTAGATTCCCTGAGCTGTTTAGTTCTCCGGAGTTTTATTTAGAAAGGTAGTGGGGCACAGGTATTGATCATAGTAGCTTGTTGGTTTATTCTTTTAAAAATAACTTCAGTAAAGCTTTAAGAAGCTGCTGAAGTGAGAGCTGTCCCTAGTGTTCCTGCAGGAAATGCACAGAACATTTGCTCCAATATAGACACACCAGTTGGGAAAGGTTTTAATTTCACCTTAGTTATGACTGAATATGATTCTTCCCCAGATAAAAATTTTGATGATGAAGACTCTGTGGACGGGAACAGGCCTTCCTCAGCCAGCTCCTCTACATCTTCAAAGGCCCCTCCGAACTCCCGCAGAGTTGGCATGGGGACGGCTCGCAGACTTGGGTCTGCAGCTCTGGGCTCAAAGTCCACAGGTAAGGTGATAACGCGCGCTGGATGAAACTAACCTCTCTGCAAAGGGTCTGCACAACACTTAGGCACTGCTGAAGTCCCACTGATGCCTTATTTTGAGGACTTAAGTGCTGCATGGTCCTTGTGCTGGCCTTCTGTATGGCGGTGAATTGCTCTCTCTGAGAACATGAGACTTACACTGGCTGAGCACCGAGGATGTATTCTGGCAGAGTGGACCTGCAAATGATATCCACATAGTGAGCTTCACCCTTTCCCATTGTGTTCGGAGCCACAATATGCAGTGATCCACCTTTTCCTCCTTGAGGAACTGCATCTCTGTAGTTAAATAGCTTGTATAACACAGACTGTTTATTTAACGAATAAGGACAAAACCGTATGTGCTAAACTCCAGTTTCATGCAATCTAAAACAGTTGCCAAACTGGCTTTTTAACACTTGTGCCACTTGACCTCCAACTTTTGATGCTCTAATTAAAGGGTGAAAAGAAAACTGGACAATAACTCTCTGAATTTGTTTGCAAATTGCCCCTAGAGAAAACTTTCCTGATTCCATTCTCAGACAATAACCCCATCCGAATAATGTCCTTATGTCTGTATCTCACTATCTCTGTATCTTCAGTCTGTGTGTACCTGTCAGGAGATCCACACATTTATCAATTACAGAGGGGACTAAATCCTTTTAAAACAAAACAAAACAAAACAAAAAAAAAACAACAACAAAAAACCCCAACCCCCTCCCTTATAGCTTACGTAAATATTCCATCTCATCTTTTCAGATAGCACCCCCAACTGTTGCCTTAGTGACTTCCGTAACATGCTCTGTTGTGCCTAGGAATTGAAGGATGCTGTGTATAGTTTGTGTTTGGCTTTGAATTTCCTTGCCTTTATTGTTTCCATTACAGCCGTAACACTCTTTCCATGTAGGTTTGGGGATGTGTGTGAATTCTTTCTTATTTAGGTTCTTTCATAACTGAGCATTTTCTTAGTTGATAATACTGTTGTTGATGAGAAGGGTGAAAAGGCTTTTTCATTTATCTGTCTGTCAGCAGCCAAAGAGGGAGCTGGTGCTGTTGATGAGGAGGATTTTATTAAAGCATTTGATGACGTCCCAACAGTTCAGGTAAGAAGAAATACATTTTAGAACATTTAAGAATAGCAGTATAATGCAGATGTACAACTCAATCCTGATCTCATTGAAATCAATAACTGAGGCCCATTAAGTTCAGTGTTGGCAAGCTCTAATAAAGAGGTAGGCAAGGGAGAAACAAGATGTTTTCATTTTGAGATTTGGAAATAGATGGAGAGTGGGTGGGTTAGAGAGATACAGGAAAGTGATTCCAAATGTCAGGAGCTGCAGAGGAGCAGTGGAACAATTGTCTGGAGGGCTGAAAGGGAAGTCAGTGTTTGACAGACAGAGGGAAAGGTGAGGAAAGTGAAGAGACAAGGACTGTGAGGTTGGCTGGAGCAAGCTGATAAAGAATGTTTAAAATGAGGAAATCAGGCCATTTAAAACTGGATCCTGAAATAATTCCCTAAAGCCAGAGGAGTGGTTTATGGAGAGAGAGTAAAGGCAAGTCACAAGATGTTGAACCTCCTGAAGTCTGGGAGCTGATTCTTGTGAAGGCCATGAAGAAGGACTCAGTAAACAGTTCATCTAACTCTGATGTTCATCTAACTTTGGGGCGTTTAAACATCAAACTCACCTATTATGTATCTATAGACTTTTGTGCAGCAGAAAGTTTTCAAATGCAGTCATGTGCGCCTAGGATTTGTCAATATCTCTACACTTTCATTAACTCACAGTTTTCTTTGTCCTGACTTAAATTGTTGCTATATTGTATATTCCCAGGTTTATTTGACTTGTTCTTCAAATACCAGTGTTTGCCTTTTTGTTTTTTCTGTGCTTGAGTGGATGAAGGCAAACTTCCTTCAGCTATTCCTGATACAACTAGGGGATTTTAAACTGATCTCAGGAATTCTCTGCCTTTCCCATCTCTTTCTTACCCAGAGTCATCCCTTTCACTGGAGTTATTCTTACTTCAGCATTTGCCAAGGATCTTGGTGTTTGATTCTAGTTACCTTCCCAAGGTTAAGTAAAACACATAGTTAAATGTTACTTTTCTTAGTTAAGGAATATTGCTTGATTGTCCTCAGAGTTAATCATTACAATCCTGATTGGTGCCTTTATATTTTCTGGTTGAGACCATTGCAGAATCTGGCCTTCCCTACAGACTGCAGAATAGTCAAGATACCAAAGCTAGATTGGTAACATGCATGTTATACCATGATGTTATTGCGCAGCTGCTTTCTGTTTTTCCCTGTATACAATGGCAGCATTAGAGAGGCATCATGGAACAGAGGATTGAGCTCTAGCTGGGTGCCACAAGTGCTGGAGTTCCAATTCTGATTCTGAACTGTGTGCTCTTGCACAAGTTAGAGCTGGGTGTCAGATAGGAACCAGGACAAACAGAAGTCCCTTTACCTCTCAGTGCTTCAGTTTTCCCTCTGTAAAATGGAGATGAGAATACTGAACTTACATGCAAGGGCTAGTAGTTAATGTTTGTGAGCAAGACTTGGAAAACAGGAAGAACTGTGTGCTAACTATTGCTAAATTCTCCCCTCCTCCACGTATGCATAATTCATACTCATTTCAATGGGAGTTACGGCTCAGGGCTGTATTTGGCCCACTGACTTCAAGAGAAGCCTATCTTACATTGCTGACATATTGCATATATTATTCTTGCAAAATTGCTTTAAACAAATTCAAGACTGTTGGCTGCTCAGCCTTTTTGATTAGTCTTTTGTATCTTTGCACTTTGATATTTGGAATATTCTTTGCATCTATACATTTAAAGCTACTCCAGCTTTTTAAATGTTGCCTGTTTGTGTGGATAATGGGACGTTCTTTCAAAGGCTGGTACATAAACAATGCCTGTAAAAAAAACCCTACACTTATGGGGCAAATAGGTCCTTAAAAGCACAGTTATCTGTTGTGCCAACAAATATGGATTTGACTTCTGCAGTGGCTGTTTACACATTTTGTGGATGCAACTTATATATCAAATTTTGTTAAGTTGTGTCTCTATATTTATTGGTGTTTTTGTATGACCCTCTAGGAGATTGTTTTAGGTATGAAGCTGACTGCAGAAATAATGCTTACTGCCTTAGAATTGTAGAGCTGTATCACAGTAAAAATGATAACTCTTTAAACATCCTGCATGATCATTTAATATTTCTTGATTTTATGCGGTATATTAGTCCCTTAGAGCCTGAGAGCCACACACAGTATGTGTTCTTTTTGCATATGGTAGTAAACTATTCAGGAATGAAGGAGATTAGAGGTTCAGTTAAGAAATCATCAGATTCACTGGAGCAAGTATTTTTTATATCTTCATAACTTTTTTTTTTTAAAATTCACAGATTTATTCCAGCCGAGACCTTGAAGAATCCATAAACAAAATTAGGGAAATACTATCTGACGACAAGCATGACTGGGAGCAGAGAGTATCTGCAGTAAGCATTGTATCTCTATGTGAATTGTTTTTATGGGTGAACTTCATCCCTTGTGCTGAAACTCTGCAAAGTTCTGTGCACCGCTGAAGTTGTCTAAATAGGGCTTATGTGCTACTTTGACTGTATGCTGACCCTTTACGTGGGGTCAATTTCACACTCTAGGACTAAAGTTAAACTCCTACATTAAGGAAACCTTGAAATATTAGGTTTACAACAATTTAAATATCATGAACAAGCATCATATTGAATAAGTCGTCATACATTTAAGATATACTTAATTTTTCAAACAAATGGATAAACCTAGAAAATTGCTATTAGACTTTGAGTCAAATTTTAAAAAGTGGAATTCAAAATTGTGAATAGTGTTCTTTCTGCCCTCCATTTGGGTAGATGCATACATGCAAAAAGCCTGATTCTTCACTTCCTTCCAGGTTGTATAGTCATTTACACCTGTACAAAGTGGGTGTAAAACAGTTTGGTAGCATTTTACATCCACTGCGCACATGAGTAAATGACTGCATGAGGAGCAAGTTAGTGCGACATCAGACCTGTAATAGACATGCTGAGTTTGAGTCTTATTTATAGACCAGCTCTTAGTTACACTGATGTAAATCAGCATAATACCTTTCCTATACTGATGGTTTCTGCCACTGGTGTAAATACAGTGATGTAACTTCATTGATGCCAGTCCCTAATGTAGCCCTGACATACTTTCCAAACCGTGACTTGCAATGGTGCAGTTTACCCCAGTCTGAATCTTGGCTCTAAAGTCTAATAAGTGAATTGATATTGGTGCACCATGATTCATGGTTTGCAGTGATGTAATTACATCAGTGACTAAAACTAGCTCCGTAGGGTGAAATCCTGGCCCACTGAAGTCAGTGGAAATTTTGCCATTGATTTCAATGGGGCAGGATTTCACTTCTAGTATAGACAAGGACTGATACTAATGAATTTAGTGCAGATTTTCCAGATTTACACCGGTGTAACTAAGATCAGAATCTGAGCAGTGCCCTTTTCAAGTCAGACCATCTTTCTAATGAGATAGTTGTAGGAGGATTGCAGCATTTGAATGCATACAAACATCTTGAATGTTTCAAGATGTTTATTTCCCTAAACATTGTAAATGGGTGAAGGGAGTGGAGGAGCCACCTTAAAATTCTTTGACTTGTTTAAATGTCGCAATAAAGTCAATGATGTGATTGGAAAAGTGAAGGTGTGGCTTGCCAACATTTTCTCGTTCATCATATTGCAAATGACACTTTTGGGTTCTGTAGCCGGGCCAGTGCTAACATACTAATGTTCTTATATTATTCAGTACATTGATCCATGAAGTATGTGATCTGAGATTGTGTTAAGAACCTATTCCTCAACACAGTCATATTTTTACAGGGAAGTTGAAACGTGAGCATCAGCCTTGAACATAGTCCTGAGTGTTTTTATTTCTCATTAATAGATATCAGTGTGTCTTGTTTTTTTGTCACCTGTAAGCCCTTCAATCTTGTTTGCCAACAGCTGAAAAAGATCCGATCCTTACTATTAGCTGGAGCTGCTGAGTATGACAACTTCTTCCAACATTTACGGCTGCTGGATGGAGCATTTAAACTATCTGCTAAAGATCTGCGGTCTCAGGTAGTGCGAGAGGCTTGTATCACGTTGGGGTAAGGAATATAAAGCTCCGCATTCTAAACTGTGTTATAAAATTCGTTTAGACGAAAGGAGGAGATCCTGGCTCGAACCCATTTATGATGTAATTTGGCCTTGTCAGTACTGGACAGTCAAAATGCTGTTAGAACTTGGTTTTGCCACAACCATTTTAAAACCCTGCTCATGCAGGTCATTAATCATGGTTGTACAGCCTATGTGGATGGGTTCTGCATGGTGATGGTGTTTGGAAATGTTGATTGGGCAGACCTTGAATTCACTTTTTAATCTTCAAAAGCCATTATTCACATCATGAACCAGATTCTGATCTCAGTTACACCAGTGTCCATCTGAAGTAGCTCCATTAACTTCAGTGGTGTTACTCTGGATTGATAACTTATGTAGCAAAGGGTAAAATCTGTCCTTATGGATTTATTGCTGGCCAAAATTAGCTTTAAAAAAACCCTCAAAGTGTTTCTAAGTTATTCAAGGACAAAATAGTGCCTGTAAAACCGCAGAATACATTCAACAATCACATTAGCTCTAATACAGACAACACTGGTTTTTAAAAAAAAAATAAAATAAAATAAAGGGGACAGGGCTGTTTTGGTCTTGGGCTCATGACCCAGATATACTTGAGACACTCTAAGGGTCAGTTCACAATCAAACAGGTTTGGCTGAGTTATACATTTCTGTAAACATTGAAAACAGACTTCTGTTGCAATGCCTGGCCTTTGGGGAGCCCTATAGGGCCCATTGAATTCCATGGAAATTGAGGATGCTCAGCACCTGGCAAGATCAAGTCCATAATGCTGTGAAATGCTTTTCAGTAGTGTAATCCCACAATTCCAAATAACAAAATGAAATGTGTCCTGGGTATCTGAGTCCAATGGAACAGAAGTGGAGGGCCATATTTTGCCCTTCTTTACATGACATTTTAAATCAGTGGTATTGCAGAATTTGGTCATGCTTAAGAACTGAAGGGTCAGGCCTTGGTGGTTAATTTAATTTAATTCCATTAAAATACAAATCTTATGTAAAACAATGTACTTAGCAGCAAGGGACAAATTACAGACTGTTTACATGGAAAACACATGAATATTCTGATCCCTATGAGACTGCAAAATGGAGATGGAAAGTTCCCATTCATCCTGGGTCTGTTAAGGCTGGAAATGCCAACAGAATAGCATTTCTCTATTTCTCTTGTGATATTTCGCTCTCTCACTTCCTGCCCCAGCTGTAGCTAGCAGGAAGAAGGCAGCGTGAAATTGAATAATAAAGACAGAAATATAAAATGTGTGTTCAGATTGAGTTTGGGGTGAAAGTACATGTTAGTTCTTATTTTCTATTGGCTGGTTCCCCCATCCGTAATAACTAAATGTTGAATGCTGCCAGAGCAGTGACTTTGAAGAAAGAGGACTTGGGCATTTTTAATAATCATTTTTGAAATTCACAAATGACAAGGCAAGACAGAAGCTTGAGAAAACAGAATCTGAAACTGACAAGTGCTAGAAAACCAAGTCATTCAGCAGTACCGCATGAGTTTGTCGGTGCATCTTTAACAGTGTGTTAGTGCTGTGGTGAGCTCCCATGCTGAATTTATTGCTTGTTAAAATCTGGATGCTTATAAAGCACAGCACTGGTTGAGAGGAAAACTGGAAAATGTTTGAGAAATGTATTTTTCTTTATTCTTTGGTGGAGTTAGAGAGGATACTGCAAAATCATGAAATAGTGAATGTCAGATACTCTATGTTACTATGACTAGCATAATCTAAAACATGTTTACCAGCATTACTTAATTGTTGTTTTTCAGACATTTATCTTTAGTTTTGGGAAACAAGTTTGACCATGGGGCAGAAGCCATCATGCCAACGATCTTTAACCTGATTCCTAACAGTGCCAAAGTAATGTCCACTTCTGGTGTTGTAGCTGTTAGATTAATCATCCGAGTAAGTATATATCAAAACAAAACTATGGCTTATAAAGAATTAAATCTGCCTATGTGATCAGATCTGAACTGAGGAGAGAATGTGACCGTATCCATGGTGAAAATTATCTTAAATAAATAGATTAAGCATCTAAATGCTGCAGAACTTGGTTATCTATGAGACTTTGCTCAGTCTCATCTAGATAAGGTATCTGCATTCAGACAATATCTTCGTTTTGCTGACCCCCCATCATGTCTTAGAACAGAGAAAACTCTTTACTGGAAGACACAGTTCAACCGGGAAAAGAGACAATAAGTGAGGAGTGATAATTTGTCCACTATCAATGGAAATTGCTTCTTGATGGCTCTTATTGTTTGTAAATCTAGCAGTTTACCGATTAGATGGCTCAGTGGAAGCTGTGTAAGAGGGAAGGGAGAGCACTGCACAGGCATTCAGATGCTAGGGGCACTGTTAATTGTATGCTGCTGGTTGAAGGGGGTAGTTTTGGTGTTCGGGTGGCCATTAGCCGTAGGAAGGGGAGGGGCCAATTCCACAGATTATCATTAGCCATCTGGCACTGAAGCTAGCGGTGATATTTTGTATACGAAGACCTTGTTCAGATGGTTCAGGTTGTAGCATGTTCCATCAGATACATTCTAGATTGTGAGAGTAGAAAAGAAAGTAGTTCTCATAGAACTAGTAAGTAAGTAAAGATTTTGACCTCTCTTGCTTGCCTTCCCATTCTCATATAAAGAGTCTTTTTAAACACTCCATGGACAGTGCATCTTGTCTAAGGCCGTTAATCAACTAGTGTGACTTCTGACCAGTGATGCAGCTGGCACACTCTGGGAAGCCTTGGCATGCCCTAGTGCTGGAGATTTCTGTCTGTTGATGAATATGGGTCTCTCACAGTGCAGTGACTACAGACCTGCCAGAGCCTGTTTCCATAAGTATAAATAAGGAATCCATGTCTGTCTTAAAAATATTCCTTTATCTAGGGGCTGGATTTTAAAAAATGAGCTGAAATAAGTGTGTGTATGTTGGCTTTAGGATGACTAAGGGTAATTGGCTTTAATCCCACAAATCTAAAATGTTTTTCTTGTTTTAGCATACACACATTCCTCGACTAATACCCATCATAACCAGTAACTGTACCTCCAAGTCTGTTGCAGTTAGAAGGTAAGAATGAGGATTTAACTTTTCTTTTTGTTCATCAATGGCTTAAGTTCACTTGTTTGGTTTTTTTTTTTTTTTTTTTTTTTAAAGGAAAGGCTGAGATTTTCAAAGCAATGTAGGGGTTTTCTTAACATCAGTTGATGTGTCTGAATCCCCTAGGTGGCTATGAAATGGATGTGTCTGAATCCCCTAGGTGGCTATGAAAAATTCAAACCAAGTGGATTTTGTAAAAGTAGCAGACTGTATAGGGAAGAATCACTGTTTCTGTTTTTGAAAAGGAAGGATGGCTTTTAAATAGAAATTAGCTGTTTTAACATGTTGGGGGGAAGGTTGGTGTGGGTGTTTGTGTATGTTTAGATAATGCTATAATATTACCGCTTCAGTTTGGCTGCCTTCCAAGCATCAGATGTCCACCTGTTTTCTACCACCAACCACTATTGTGGTATGTCTCCTCCAGCATGTAAAAGTCACATTCTCTGAAATTTGATGGCCTGTGTTATGCAGACTGGATGATCACAGTGGTCCCTCTGGCCTTAAAAGTCAATGACTTTACTTTGTGCTATCTAGTTGGAAGACCTTTTCCCATTGCCTTTAGCTCCTCTAGCTTGACAAACAGAAATAAGAACAACTGGTGACTATGTTGCATATGGGCTACAGCTGTGTCACATACCTTAAGCAAGTCACTTAACAGCTGTCCCTCCGTTTCTCAATTTGATGTGCAACGTAGTGTTTGTAAAGGGCTAACAAGTACAAAGTCATACTAATTTGGTGTCCACTACATCTCACTGTCCTCTGCATTAAAAGAAGCAAAATCAAAACAACCAAACAAGTAATATCCTTCAGTTAGGATCCAGAGCACTGCATCATGCAGTGATGACAGTCAGTGTTACAGACCATTACTATAGTGTATGTTAATATTTTTTAGTGTAAAAGCTCATTGTAGAATTTGATCTTTATAGATACACGTCTGATACTTTCATTTCTGATGTCCAGCAGGGCCTGCTAATAATAAATGACTGGTGTGTGGTGACAAATCCAGTAGAAGCCGTGTGCCTCTTTATTAGCTTAAATGGCTCAGACAGTATTTCTCCTTTACCCACTTTCAGGCGCTGTTTTGAATTTTTAGACTTGCTGTTACAGGAATGGCAAACACACTCCCTAGAAAGGTAAGATCTGAGCATGAGCTTCCCTTCGGGATAAGTGATTTGTATGTGGTGAAGTGAGGGCTTGAAACATCCCACCCCCATTGCTAAAATCATTTTTTTCCCATTCCAAAATGAAAGGAAAAAAGAGTCCTCCGAGACCCTGTGTGCACCTGCTTAGGCTAAGGATTTGGGGGAATTGCTGAGGTCTCCCAAATACTGGAGCTTCTGGTGACACTACGCTACTGGTGTGGATCCCAGGGCTACAGACGCCACATCATGAAAGCAATGTTGAATGGGCTAGAGAAATGGGTCCTCTTCAGTCAGGCTACAGAGAAGATGGTCTGATGAATTCTTGAGCACTGCCACTCTCCAGATTTACTTCAAGCGGGGTGGTCTCTTATTTTCCTGACTGCAAACAAGTGGCAGAGAGAAGCCAGGTGTGGGAGGAAGGGAGTGAGGTTGGCAGAGAGGACAATCTTAGGCATTTCAATTTCCTGCTGCTGGCAAATATTGTGTGTTCCAGTCATTCCAAAACACTGCTATTCCGAAGTAATAATACTATAGTAATTCCAGATAGTAAAGTAATAATACTACTGTAAAATAGCCAATTTTCCCTATATTGACCTATGTGATTGAGTCAGATTGTTCTGGTGTGCAAAGAGGGGAGCACACAAGGGGCTTTTTCCATCCCTTATTCTCCCACATAGATTTCTGGCCTTGAGATCCGACTCTTGCAAGTGTGGGGGCAGTTGCAGTTCCTGTGTTCACCTGAGAACGGGGAGTACTCCCTCCTACCGCTGGGGCTCAAGCCATGCCAAAGGAGGAGAGAAGGGGTAGGAGAAGCTAAGATTGTGGGTCCATCCATTGTGTTACTGACTGGTGGTGTTGGAGAGCTGCAGAGATTGGAGCATGCTGCATTGTCCTAAAGGATTGTATATCATATGCACTGGTGTTGGGGAGCTCTGGGTGGGATTTTGCCTTCATGGTGCACAGTCCTTCCTACAGCCCTCCTGCGGCAGGTCAGCTCTGCTCCAACCTTAAAAGCAAGGCCTAATCTGTCCCTACACTTGGTGAGTTTTCCTGCCAGATGCTAGACGTAAAGCCAGCGTAGCTAGTTTAAGGCTCACACTCAACTAAGAGGGACATAATAACAGAATAATATTTGTAAGTCACAATATGGCCTTTCAAACTAACCACCTGTGTAGAAGGATGAAGGTGAGGGGAAAAGGAAAGGTGATTGACTCCCCACTTCATTAACCCAAATTGCCCTGGGCTACTTTAAGATGATTTTTACACTCTGGTAGTTTCCATGGTAACTAAGGAATGATCTCTGAAGAATGCAGGTTGGCTCTTTTTCTCCAGCAGCAAGGAGTGAAATAAAGCTGACTTGTAAGAATAAATACATAACCCCCCTAAAGGATGTTATGTGGAAATGGGGATGCTGTGAAATACTCTTTCTTTTCTGAGAGCTGGGAGAAATCACTAAACTTTGCAGACTCATCTATGAGTGCAGGGAGATTTTCTACATCTTTACTCCCTAGTTGAACAATGTTTTCTTCTAATCTCAGACACATCTCAGTATTAGCAGAAACAATAAAGAAGGGAATCCACGATGCAGACTCTGAAGCAAGGATAGAAGCAAGAAAGTAAGTGGACTTTTAAAAAAACAAGCATCACTTTATAAGTGTAGAATGGAGTGTGATGGAAAACTGATGCTAAGACAAATACACATAGGGCCTGTTCCTACTCCCGTGACAGTTGATGGCAAAAGTTCCTGACTTCAAGAGGAACAGGAGTAGACCCACAATAAGTCAGCATTATCTTAATAATAAAACCACAGCCATACACTCATTGCTTCTTTACATTTTAGTCAGTTTTACATTGTTGTCTAAAATTAAATCAGTTTGTAACTTTGTTTTCTCCCCGCATGGATTAATCAGTGTATTAATGTATGTTCTTAGAAGCCCAAGAATATTTTGCTAATTCTTACTTAGCTGCCACCAATATAATACCTGGATAAAATGTGGTGCTTTCATTCCCCTTCCGATTGAAAACTGAGTAGCCAAAGGGCAGTGAGATTTGATAGCAGTATCATTTGATTTCAGGCCTGATTCTTTTATCTCATGCAAAAATCTCATTATCCTTAGTGAAATTTTTGCCTGAGTAAAGATTGCAGGATTGGGCACTCCATTGCTTTTTAAACTACAAAGTATTGTAAATAATGAAAACCACTATCAGAGTTAATTAATAAAGTACAATTATGAGGCAATAGGCTTTTGCCTTTCTTAATCACTAATATAGAAATCTCATTAATTTGCAACAGGTTTCCCTATCATAAGGTACATAGGAGGGATTCTGCTGTGTTTTCAGAAGTGTGTGTATTTGTCAATGGGAGGTTGTCTTGGTATACTGAGAATTAGTTCCTAAACTAAGCACACATTATCCGAAGATTTTGTGTGAACTTTAGACAGAAAGAAAGCTGTCGTATGGTACATTTTACATTTCATTAACTTATTTAAAAGGATCAAATGATTAAATGCTACACTTTGAGGAATGGTGGTTCATAGAAGGGGTGGGTATTAAATTATTTTAGGAGAGGGCATTTCCTCCAATTGTAAAAGTACTATAGGCACCCAGGTATTATGGCAGTGTGGCTAGGTAACCCAGACATGTAGCTGGGCAGACTCCTTGAGGATTTATGGTGCATTTCAAATTCTCCTTTATTTTTTTCTTAATTAATACAGTGCCAGTATTAAGATTTAAATTTTTGCATTTTATCCCAAAGCTGTGAAAATGCTGATGACTTCCTCTCTCTGGGGAGCAGCTATCACGCGCAAATAGCTCTGGATTAATTTGCAATTAGTGATCTTGGTCTTAAACTGTCCTCCAGCCCTATTTTGGAAGGTGCCCCTAACTCCTGTCAATTAATACAAGAAGTAAGGGTGCTCAGCATCATCTGAGAGGGTGTGAATACCACACAGGATCGGTCCCTTTATACTGAAATATTTCTCTCATCATCATCTTTTTTAATAAAAAAGAGTGGGCTAAATCCTGAGAGATGCTGAGCATCTGCCACTTCCACTGAAGGCAATGAGAACAGAGAGCTCAGCACTTCCTAAGATTTGCCTCAGTAGCAGCCAAAGTTTGCTCCATAGTGTTATACAAAGGTCAGGCTCATCTCAGGGATAATTGTCAGTTACTATACATCTGCTTTTCAATGTTAGTGAATAAAGGAATGATTGTTATGTTACAGTTTGAAAGAAAAATCTATTACTGCTGTCATGAATCAGGTCCACAGATCTGTCTTCTACTTCAGATTGTTTCAGAAACAGTTACTGAATTCACATTAATTTGTCAGTCTTATCCTTTTAAACACCATTGTAGCATCCCCTTGGTCTAGATCAAGTGTGGGTGAAAGGGTTAATGGTATTTACAAGCCCTCGTGCTAGATTTTCCCCTTTCACTGGGATGTTGCTGGCTGATGCTTGCCATGGGGTGTCTACCTTGCCTAATCCCTGCTACCCTTGCGGGCTAATGCTCTTCTTCCTGACCACCCAATTGGAGCTGTGACATCTGGGTACGGACTCTCTGCCCTTTCCCGGTGTTGTAAGTCCTCCTGTGACGCCCTACACAGTGTATATCCCCCATTTCCCCTTCTGTTCAGTGTGTCTTGTGTGGAATTGCTCCCTCAAAACGCAGCGTTCTCCTGTGTGGTAAGTTTCAGATGCATCACAGAAAGGCTGTGTCACTGAAATGGTTCAGTTAAGCAGCCATTTCCATTGGGGATGGACCCCTCCTGTGCCTGTGCTGCTGTGGCTCATCAAACGTGACAAGAAGTTTTCAATGGTATACTGCAATCTTATTTTCAGATGTTATTGGGGCTTCCACAATCACTTCAGCAGAGAAGCAGAACACTTGTATAACATGCTGGAATCCTCCTATCAGAAAGCCCTGCAGTCTCACTTGAAGAATTCAGATAGCATAGTGTCCCTGCCACAGTCTGATCGCTCCTCCTCTAGTTCCCAGGAGAGTCTCAAGTGAGTCATGGTACTTTATTACCACTGATTTTATTAACTCAACTGCAGATGCACCTAAATGTGAGTAGCTATGACATGGCACCGTTACCATTCACAACGTCATTCGTAAGCTTGTGTCTCATTTCTCTTATGACTGTTCACATTTATTTTTTGACCTTAACATTTGACCTGCTCCAAAATGTGGCATATGAGGTTTTTGGCTGGCAAGATATTAAAAAACAAAACAAAAAAGCCCGCACAGCTAAATATACTGGAGTCAGTCTTGAATCCATAAATAAATGGACAAGAGGCTTTTCATTGTCAGCCAGACAGTATTAGTCATCCCTCCTAACTTAAAAAGACACTTGTTTGGCCTGAAATTTTTGATGCTTAGCCTCAAGCCAAAGAAGTGAGTCTTGCTGTTTGTCTTTTCTTTTTCTTGTAAAATGAGAAGTGGCCAAGCTAGATATGAATTATATAGTTGCAAAATGAATAGCTTTTCTGCTACATTTGTATATTTTGGCTGTTTTTGAAGGGACAAAGTTAAAGAATTTAGACTCAAAATTTGCTCCAGCTGAAAAGTGTTAGAATTTTTTGAGGGATGTCCTATTTTTTATATGAATTGTAAAATCCACCTCTGTCCTGCAAAGAATTGTATAAAATATATCAGTCACTATTTTACATAGGACCTGAAATCTTTTCTTCTGCTAATGATCATGGTAATTTTTTCATACATTTTTCTAAGGAGTATGATTGAGCCTCAATATTTATATTTAACCAATAAATCCTGTTAGTCTATTACTATATGTAAATAGTTGTCTATTACAAACCCTTATGACTGTGTACTCAGCTGAGAAATGGGGACAGCTTCTAAAAAGTAATTCCAGGTTTATCATGGCAATTAATATACAGTTTATATAACTTTATAAATATATATTTGATACGTTAAAAAAGGAAATGAAAGAGGGCCAGGCCAGCAGTCTAGCAATAGCAGGAGAGTATTGTGGGAGCACAGGAGGGCTTGTGTGTGAGTAAGCAAACAATCCTGCCTGAGTACACATTTATCATTCAGACTAGCAGGGGTTTCAGTGCAGCAGACTTCAGTAATGAAAGACCAGTGCTGGCCTGAAGGCCAATTCTAGATTAGCAGAGCAGGGAGTAGAGAATAATCACCGTTGGGGTTAGATGCTTCCTGTGCCTTTGGTCACTGAGCTGACTTGGAGCATGCATATGAAGAGCTCTGAAAACAGGGAGGGCAGTTTTGAATGAGATCCTGCAATAAGTGGGGAGTCACTGGCGGTGTCTGAGGTTGTGGTTGGTATGGCTGTGCTTCTGTGTCTGTAGCAACATTTGGCACACGCTGGAGTCTGGAGAGTAGTGTAGTGATTAGGCCACTGATTTTTTAAATAACCAGTTATAAGTGTAGTAATGTAGAACAGAGCCTCCTAAAATGTGATAGCAGTTTTATAGCCAGTGTTATCGGTGACTCAAAAAATACCTGTTTGATTTCAATAAATATTTGTGTTAATTTCTAGCCGTCCATTGTCTGCCAAAAGAAGTCCTACTGGAAGCACTACATCTAGAGGTGAGAACAGGAACTGGAGGAAATGTAATCAACTATTGCAGGGGAAGATTTGTCATGAAGTAAGATAAAAGACTTAAAGATTTCAGTGTTCAAAATAGTGATTCTAGTTATAATGAAACCTCCATTTACTGGAAGTTGTTCTTTAAAAATATGAGTTTATTCTAAGAGGATTCCACTCTAAATAAATCAGTACCAGTCACAATATAGCATATACTATCCATAAACTGCTAGTGTGCCTATGCCTTTGAAAATTGTAATACATTTCTATAATTGATTTCACTTGAAGGGAAAGGTCAGAAAGCTTTGGTGGGTTTTGTGACCAGGGTATAGTGTTGTACATCTGGGCAGCACCTGACAAAAACCCCATGCTAAGCTGGGCTAGACTGACCATTGGGCCAATTAGATAAAGCTGTTCCTGTGTTCACCAGCATATAGTGGAGGTGTCTTATGTGCATGTCTCCTGCAGTACTAAATTCCAAAATGATCACAAAAGGGCTTCCATTTCTAGGTATCCCAGCTCAGGAGTTGCCCAAAGCTTTTCCTAGTTGGTGGCTGGTGCTGCATGTGAACATTGAATTTCACAGTCCAGGTCCCAATCGTTGTGCCTCCAGCCTGGAGCACTTAGACGTTAGGGCACCATAACTACGTTACTCAGGGGTGTGGAAAATCTATATCCTGAGCAGTGTAGCTCTGTTGATCGAACTCCTCATGTAGACTCAGCTAAGCCAATGGAAGAATGCTTCCACATGCCTAGCGACTGTTGCTCGAGGTGGTTGTGTTTCTACACTGACAAGAACATGCCTTTCGTTGGTGTAGGTTGCCTCCACATGATGGGGATGTGCTGTAGCCAGGCCGCTATAGTCCCTGTAGTGTAGACATGGCCTACCTCACACGACTGCCACCCGAACTGTCACTGATTAGTCGCTTTGTTGGCCATCTCAGCAGAGAGGCCAAGAGTTGGAGGAGCTGTAGAGACTGAATTACCCTAGAGGTGGTCTCTTGGGTCAAGGCTGAGACATTTGCAGAGCAGCGAGGGGAAGCTCACACTGCTTCTGCAATCGCATTGTCCGTCGTGATCTTTCTGGCACTTCATATGAGCACTGAAGTCATACGCAGGGAACACTTAAACGTTCTTACTCAAGTGCTAACTGGGTGTTTTGAAATGAACAGTTGAACAAATTAATCCTCACTAGTCTTGATTGTGTGTCTGTTCCCCAACTCTGTCTAAAGCCTCTACAGTGAGTACAAAATCCGTGTCAACCCCAGGATCTCTGCAGCGGTCTCGCAGTGACATCGATGTGAATGCAGCAGCTAGTGCCAAGTCGAAAGTAACATCTTCTGGAGCTTCCACCCCCTTCAGTTCTGCGGCAGCTCTGCCCCCAGGCTCATACGCATCACTAGGTGAGCCTACGCATTTCCTTAGTGTGGTAGATAACTTTCTCCAGTGTTGTAAACTGTCTGACTTCAGTACTAGCTGGCTTTCTGAATATAAGCCACGTAATCGTAAAAGCATGTCTCCAATGTGATGGTCACCAGCAGTCCAGAACCAGTCTGTGATCTCTGGCCACTGGAGCTAAACAAAAATACATTTCCAGAGGGAGACAGTGTTGCAGGAAACACAGTTTGCTTTGAAACACTTTTCTTTCTTCCTCTGTTTTCCACTAACCAGCACATTTATGTTGTGAAGAGACAAGAGATGTTGTTTTGACTCCGTGGCCGTCCAGAGGAGGATACTTGCTGCCCAATTCATCCCTAGTGTATCCCCTCTGGAACTAAAGAATAGGGTTACTACAAGTTGTTTTATGCTTTGGGTAGCATTAAGAACATCTCAGCGGAATTTGATGCTGAGCTGAGGAGTTTTCTCTTCATATAAGTAAGGGCTAGATAAGCAAAGAGAGGAGTTTGACTAATGTGAGTATGAAGTAGTTACTTTTTCAGCCTACTTGAAAGGCATGAGTTCACCTTCCTCCCCTCATGCTGTTTTTGAGGGTTTAAATCATTTATTATGTTGCTTTTGTCATTTTCTGTTGCCCCAATCTTTTCCTGATGACAAGTGAAGTCACCATTCGATGTAAAATCTACTTTTCAGGTGGCATGACAGGCTGTACGGATGAGGCAATGCAATTTAGAAGTAGTTAAAAATAATTGCTAGGTTACTTTCTTTGTTTCACTTGCCAGTTTTCATTAGCCTAGTTTTGAGCCAGGGAGAGCTAAGCACCTGAGCTAGTGTCTGATTCTGCTGTAACTTGCTGGTACTAGCCTTATACTGATGTAACTCCATTGACTTCATTGATTTCTACCACACAAAAGTGATTGTAGCAGGCCTCTAATTGGTACGAGAACAGATATCCTGGCCGCGCGTCGTGTAGATTGCTGAACCTTAGCTATATCAGTTGTAAACTTGACTTTGTAGCATAGGACATTCTGGCTCTCTTCTCAGTGCAATGGGAAATACTGTATGAATTATATCAGGATACATTTATATTTTCCTTTTGAAGACAGGCTTCATTTAATGCTAAAACCTTGTCTTTACTTAAATTCATTGCCCCTGTTTGGTGAAGTGTTTGCCCTGGCTTTAATTAATTCCTCACATTGGATGCATGGTGTAGATGCAGTGCAGTGAGAACTGCCGCCAGGATACTGGAGTTAAACACATGCTTGTTGTCATTTCCCAAACTTTTAGAGGCTGAATACAGAAGAGCAGCAGTACTCTATTAGTCTCAGTCCAAAGCAGTGCATGTTTACTGCTCTTCTCTGATACTCTATTTCCTGTTTAAATGATGCGTGGATTGGATTGGCTCTAAAGGGAAGACCTTTCCTTTTTGTCAGTAGGAAACTGTTTGTCATCTGTAATTCCCTGCAAGAGGGATGGGCAAGGCAAACAAGGGAGTGGGATTCAGCAAAGCTTTGTCTTTAATTCATGATTGCAATGGGACCAAACTAATTGGATTCTAAGACCTGTTCAGATGCTTCATGCTTTGAGTTGCTGATTAACTAAATTTTCTTTTCTCCTTTAATTTCTTTAATTGTACTGATTTGTTTTGCTTACTTCTGTAGCCAATATCAGCACCCACTTCCGTTGGTATTACTAACACTTCCCTATTAACCCTTTCCTTATTTTTTTTTAATTTGCTTGAAGATGGTACTACCACTAAACCTGAGGGTAAGCAGTCTGTCTGTGTGACTGAGGTGTGTTTACAGTTGTACCACCCCTCCCTGGTCTCTGTTCTCACAAAGTGTTACCTGGTTTTCATCTGTGCTCACTAGTGATCTGCATGAAGTGTTGCATGGTTGTTTGGCTCATTACGTGACACCATTGGGTCTATGTCACTTTCTCTCAAAGCCCTTCCCCTGAGATTAGGCACCAATCTGATTTTTATGAGTCAAGCTTCCAATCTTTATGTGAAACTAGTTTAAAAGCATTGTTGTATACAGATCTCCATGCTTAAAAGGTGCTGTAATAGTTGAAGGTGACCTACAAAAGGATAAAACAAAGGCTTGTGCTCATCTTTGCTTCATTGAGATGCATAAAGGGGGTCTGCTTTGTTTTTCTGTAAGAAATTTAGGTCATGTCTACTCTGTTTTTTCAGGAAGACTCAGGATGACAGGAGAATTAGTGAGGCGATTATCTTGCGAATACTAAAGAAGTGAAAGTTGAACACCTGGGAACAGAAAGGATAGTCAGTCAGTTATTCAAACCACTGGCTTTTGTTTCTTTTTGTTGACTCTTGTTTAACTCATACACCTGATAAACAGTTGAGAGCGAAGAGCTTTTTGTTAAAGGCTCAGCACCCCTGTCCCTTCATTTAATGGTGGAGAGAGCTCCCACTCCAGTTCCTCCCAAAAGGTCATTTAAAAAACATTTTTTTTAAAGGAAGGACAAGTCTTGATATTTCTAAGGTAAAAAGACAAGCAAAACTTTTCTTTTTGTGTGTGTGTGGGGGGGGGGTGTTCAGGCCCTCTTTACTCATGGTGAAGAAGCCAAAAAGCACAAGCCCTTTTTTCTTTTTCCCTTTTGCAGATCACCTTTTAAGGGATGTATTACTGATTTGTGGGACTGTGTGTGAATATCCTAAATGGCTGTTTGTATTAGAATATAGTTTACCAAGAAGCACCATCATCTCATTGTGATGTCTGTTTTTCCCTCTGATTTCTGATAAATTGATTTATTATTTATAGGGAAAGATTTCTACAGTCTTCTGTGTTGACACTGAATCTTGGTGTAAAGATATGCACTGGCTTTTTAATCCAGTGCAAACTTTATGCTTTAGGATCCATCAACCTTGGAGTTGGTTTAAATCACTGACTCTATTACCCTATGAATCCAAGACAGAGCAGAGTTCTAAGGGATTAAAACCCCTCTATCTTTATCTGTTCCCCACCAACATCCTCCAGTCATTTTCTTCATGTGGAGACATGAATCTTCTTCTTTAGTCCTAGCCAACCAGAACTGTAAACTAGCAGGTGCTGTAATTCTTTCAGACTGAAGTTAATCCAAGTCTCCTCCAGTTTTCCTTCTGACTTGCAAAATTCCTAATGGTGTCTGAGAAATCAAAAAGCAATCTGAGATCTTGTCCATCTTTTTGCAGTCTCGAAAAGGGGGTCATTATTATTATTGAGATATACAGCACCAAAGGTAGCTATCTAAAAATCTACTTGGATGGAGTAATCCTTATGGATACCGAAGAACCACATTCAGTGGGGTAACTGTCTGGTTTAATTTTGTTTTTTTCAGCATAAACTAACTGCCTTACATCCATGCACAAAAGTTTTTTGTTTGTTTGTTTGTTTGTTCTTAAATTTATCTGGTGTCTTATCCCACTTTAATTAATCTGCCTTCAAGCAACATTGTGTCACTTACAGGTGACCTGAAAAGGAAGCTAAAATGTCACCTTTTTATAACGGCTAAGTGGTTTTTAAAGTTAATTTACTGTTCTGTTTTTTTTTTCTCATTAGAATATCAGTCCTCATCTAGACTGTTTTTGCTGGAGGACTGGAGATCTAGCAGGATTATGGCCATATAGCAATCTAAAACTTAAGCAAATGAGAGGGAAGGAATGTTTTAATCAAACTGTTAAAAATTCTTTATTTTTGTTTGCTTTGTTAAGACACATTATATTGAGAAAATTGGGAGAAAGGTTCTCTGTAAGGATTCAAAATGTCTGTCAACTGAGGGCTGAGAAAGGTCCTGTTCTAGTTCTTTAGACTTGCAAGGAGTCTGCCAACAAAAAAAAGGAATGTGAAACTTTATTATATTATCCATATTTCAAATGTAAAAACTAATAACCCCCTGCCCGCTGCGCCCCTCCCACTCCCCCCTGGTCTGAACAGTACCCCCTTTAGGGCTCTCTTTACAAATCATAAAAGATACAAACTCATTTATTTTTCTCCTTTGGTAGGTCACCTCTAAGGAACTATTTTAGTATCGCCAAGATTTTCTGTACAATTTAGTTGGGTTTTGCAATGTAGTAATGCTCATGAAGCACATGTGTAGTGTTCGTTCTCAGGACCAATATGTCAGATCAAGAGAGAGCCAGAAGTGGGAAAGAGTGCAAGTTGAATATCAGGCCATAAATTTAAAATGCTGTCATCTGGATTGCTCTGTAAAGCACCATGCTTGAAATTTACTCCTGTGCTGACAGCCGGCAGGAGGCCTATGCACAACTTACGTCTTGTGCTGCCCATCTTCACCAAGGTGACTTGGGCCCTATGTACAGGTAATACCCAATCCTGAAGCCTCTTTGCCTGTGAAGCTCCCTTGGTCTTCATTGGGAGTTGCGTATGCAGAAAGCTTGCAGAAACACACCTTTGTAGAGCTATACAAATAGTTACCATGACTCAAATAACTGGTCGTGGCTGGGCGGAAATTTTCCCAAGGTTTCCTTTAACCAGTTACATTCTGTGGGGAAATAAATTCTGAGTTTGCTGTGCAAACCCTGTCAAGATTTCTGTAGTACTATCCCTGGAGAGGGACTGGTGGTTCAGAACTTTAAATACATTAAGCTCTGCTTACAGCTCTAAATTTCCAAACAGATTGTGGGGCTGTGTATTGTTACGAAGTTAGGAAGCTCATCTGGGATGAGTTCTGCCCCTCTTTGGGCAGACGCTGCGGTTTTCAGTATCTTTAGTATTCCCGTCAGTGTCCAGCAATCATCCAGTCTAGTACATTTTTTTTTCATCCAAAAGGAATATTATTATAGTATAATGACATCTCCTCGTACGTTTACTGGAATTGTGAAGTCATTCTAAACACAAGCTCCCACATCTTACAGAAACCATGGGGCTGGGAACAAACGAGTTACTTTCAGTTCTTGGCTTCAAAATAGTGTTATTTGTTCCTATCAAGAAACTGGCAGTTAAGTTTCATATTCAAAAATGTTTTGAACTGATGCAATTAATCTGTTTGGGCCAGATTCTGAATTCCATTACACTGGTGTAAATATGGAGTAACAGCATTCCAGTCAATGAGGCTTTCTTTGCTATTGTAAGAGAGATCAGAATCTGACCTTATGTAATTTTTAATATGCTGTGAAAGGAATGTGTGTGCCTTTTTACCAGTGACCAGAGAAAATATCTTCTTTCCAAATAACCTTCCTTCCCTCTCCAGGCCGCAGGTAACCACATTTCTTTGATTTGATTGTGTTTTTCCCAAAGCAAGCCTTACCACATATTTTGCTAGCATGTGTTTTACAGGGTAATCTTTCTCTAGAAATAAATTTGCATTTATTATGTATCTCATTTTATAAAGGGTCTGATTTTCATCATAGTACTAGGTAACATTTAAAAATACTTTATAATGTTGAGGTGTTAAATCTTTTGTATTTTGCAAACAAATGACTGCAGTAACAGAGTGTGGATCTATTTCAGTGTTCCACATGTCTTAAAAAGAAGGTAACAAATTACCCATGAATATATTTATAAATACATCCAGAAACTTTGCTTATCCTCCTCCTATCGTATAATCGGGAAACCTAATGACTCTAGTTTTGAAGCAGATTATCTGTTAAAGAAAGGGACTTTGTAAAGACTGTACTTTCCCTTGCCTTTTTGCCTTATTTCCACAGAATACAAACATAACCTTTCAAACACTAAAGACCAAACTCTCCTATAAAGGGTAGGGAATGATATATAGATATATACATTTTGCCCATTGGAAAAGAAAGAAACCCTAATTGTTTAGTTTGTTTGTTAATCTCACAAATTCACATAGAGTGATCAGATGATGAGTGAGAACTATTGTTTATTGAGCTTCAGCAGAGCACTTGGAGAAGCACAGACTTACAAGATGTCGTCCCTCCTCTGTCCTGCTATCTTTACTCTCTCAGTACTCCCACAGAGTTTGTAGTCTAGCCTGAGTAAAAGCTTTAAGGTTTGTCCCTAAATCTGAATGAATATTCTAGCTGAAACAGACATACTTTGGTGACAGATTTCTTTCCTATATTGGTCTGTGGGAGCAACCCCTGTCACACTTTTGGCATGCTGTATATTTGGTTTCCAGGAAAATTTGACCTATTTATTTAAGCAAAGCAGCACAATAGCATTGTTGTAGTGTGGTTCATTCAACTCCCTGTGCTCTGGAGGTCTTATATTTTGAAGTCTGTTGATAACTCTGGACATGTTGAGATTTGCCTGCATGGTCAGGCACTTCTTAGCATGAAGAAAACTGGCAGAATCTGCTGGCCCGTACGTTTGTAAAATAGTGCTTCTGCTAGATGTGGCTGGAGTCCTTGTGATGCTCGTTGTAAACTCATTTATATGAATAAGTATATTTTTAAAAATTGAAGTTAACCCTTGAGTTTTGTCTTCCCAGTAGATGGGCTCAGATGCCATCTAGTGGTGAAACGATGCAATGATTCTCAGAACCTGCTACAGAAGTTTTTAAAAAATATTTTTCATCACCTGTAGAAGAAAGGGCTCTGGGCCCACTTGTGTAGATATGTGAATCTCATACAGAGAGAACATCAGTTATCATCTGTGCACATATCGATTACTAATATGTAATTGTGACTTTTTTTCCAAAGTGCTGAGTTGATTAAACTGTACTGTGGATTTATTGTTATTAACTTTCAGGCAGTGCATTAAAAGAACTCTCTTTCAGAGTAGAGCATGTGGGCTAGATCCTGCAAGGTACTCTGCATGACTAGCTCCCTCTGCATCCAATGGGAAGGTGCTTATCATCTAACAGGAGGAGCTCAGAACCTTACATGATGGAACCCTTTGAACATAAGAATTGTTCAGAATAAACCCTTCTGTTTAGTTCAGTGTGTGAATACATGAAAATGACCAACTTAAGGGTTCTTACTATATCTTCATAGTTCTATGAAGATCTAAAGTTCTAAATCAATAAAGTGATGTCTGGGACTTTGGGCCGGGTTCTGATCACAGTTATGCCTTTCTAAATCTGATGCAGCTCCATTGAAGTCAATGAAATTATGCTGGATTATTTGGATAATATCTTAGAAATCTATCTGTCTGGTCTAGTTATTTATATATTTTAGGATACAATTACCAGGTTTCTGCATTTGTTACAAATCTGAACTTGGGCCTGGTTCATTGACTGTGTCTGTTTTAAAAATTACCAGGGCTTTTTAGTCTTTAAAACCACTTAACACAAAGCCCTTCAAACAGCTTTCTGTACTGAGAGCAGTGTCTGGCTTCATGGGTCAAATTTCAACTAAGGGCAAATCTTAATTACTGCATTTTATGATTCCTAGAAAATAGCATGGACATTTCCTTTATCTGTTCTCTTTACAGTAACTTTGCCATTGAGCTACAGTAATTCTTTTGGAGAGGATCTGAAAAATTGGTGACTATAAAGTATGACTCATTGCCTGTGAAGTTTGAATTGATATGAAAATAAAGCCAGTGAAAGAAAAAAGGCTTGCTGGGCTCTTTTCGCCCTGCCTTTTTGGAAGTATCTATTAATTGTTTGGATTTAATGCATTTTTCTAGTAAGCGTTGCTTGAAATTCATTATTTCAGCTGTGATCTAATGAATCAAGAGAGAAAGTGGCTTATAGGTGTAGGCAGAACAACTGGACTAGGTGCAAATTCAAATTCTAGGATCCGGCATCTTGCTTGCAGGTTACTCAAAGACCTTAGAAAAATGCTTTCTATTACTGTAATAGTGCAATGTGTCTTACAAGCTGTCATATATACTTGAGACTTTCATAGCAGTCCAAGGGATTTAGATATATTTTCCATTATTTTTAATGGGAATATGTGGCAAAAAATTACAATTGAGTATGTGTGTGTGAACTCAATTCTGGGATCCTATTGTTTCCTTGTGCTTACAGTGTGTGTGTGTGTATGTACGTGTGTGTGTGTGTGTGTTTATCTATATCTATAGATATATATATATATATAATGCTGTAATCATGAGGAAACAATAGTATCCCAGAGGTGAGTTTTTTGCTCACAGATAGAGATCAAGCCAAGGCTCAGGTTGTTGCAGGGTCTCTAAGGCACAAAGGTTACCCCAACAGAGTGCCTGGTACCACCGTCCTTTGGGAACTTCAAATTAAAATGTTATTCGAAAAAGAGTTTGCGTCTCTATTTAGGCATGCTAAGGCTCGCGTGCCTATTCATGTGTCTAGCGGGTTATTCTGAGCATATGCAGAGAGGCTAACTGTCTGGAAGACACTACCTTACATCACAGCACTTGAGTGGCTCTGAGAATATATGGTCACTGAATCCGAGACCAATCGGGGCAGTGAGAGTTCAAATCCAAGCCAGTGCAGATATCTGATGCAGAAAGAGTAGGTGTATTGTGCCAGTCTACCTCTGTCAAATTTTTTATTTTGCAGAAATGTCATCTGAGTCCAGCACAATGTTAAGAAAGTGCCGAAACGATTTTTTAAAAAGAAACTCTGCAAGCAAATGGTCACTGGGCGGGGAGAGTGATTAGGGGTGGGAAAGCAGTTGGGAATGGGGAGAGGGGTTGGGATCAGGTGATTGGGACTGGGGGAGTGGGAGAGGAGGGATGGGACATTGGGAAGGAGGGAGTGTGTGCCGTGATCTGGGAGCCTGCAGCCTGTCTTCAGGGGTGTGACTCTCCCCATCCCTGCTCCTCATCATGTGAGCCAGGTTCTGGAGGGAGCTTTCCGATCCAGGGGTGTCTGAACTCCTCTCCCTACCACCGCTCGTGACCTGGGATCTGGGGGTCCCTGTGCCCTGGAGATGTCTGAGCCCAGCTTCATGCCCCCATGTTTGTGTGCCAGGATCTGAGGGCCACTGCTAATCTATGGGGGTTTGATCCCCTCCTCCCTGCCCCCCCCCCTCCACCTGTGACCTAGGTTCTGGGGGACTTTGTCTGGCTAAGCCCCTTTCTCTATTCTCCTATATGAGCCAGGATCTGGGGAAACCTTGCCTCTCTGGGTGGGGAGACATGCTCGGAGCATGCACCAAAAACACACTGAGACTGGGATGGGGAGCTGAGAATAGGTTTACTTGATGCAGATCAGAAACTCTCCAGCACTGGGCAGTGGGGAAGGGAACATGCAGGGACATGAATGGAGCAGTTCACACATCTCAGACTGCGTGCATCTCCATGAGGCATTCGCTTTCAACTGAGAACATCTCTTTGAAATGAGCCTGCTGTGGTGCTGATGGAGGTGAGTGCCCCTCCCAGCCACTCAGCCTCTCATTTCATACAATATTATAATGGAGTCTGTGCCCTAGCTAAGAGTGGGAAGGCCTTTCCTTTAAAAGGAGGACTCCTTAGTGCTCTGAAGTCTGTGTGTTTATGTGGGTTATCTTGAAATTTGCTATGCCTAATGGGAGTATAGTCTAGGGTTAATGATTCGAATGTGAGGCCATTTGAGCAAGAAGTTCCCGAGATACAGGCTCCAAAAAAACCAAAAACCTTTAGTTGAATTCAGAGTCTAGCAACTTTGAAGTCTGAAATCCACCCTGGGCAGAAATCTGAGAATGAACTGTAAACTGTGGGGGAAAATCTGCGTGTGTTAGGCAGTTGGATTTGTTTGTTTGTTGTTTTTATTTTATTTTAGAGAAATGTAATCTGAGTACAGCAGAATATTCAGAAGGTGCTGAAACTACTTTTTGAAAAGAAAATAAATTGCACATATGATTGCTGACTGTAGGGGAGGGGTGATTAGGGATGCAAGGGTAGGTGCTAGTAGGGGAAGATGGCTCTAGGTCTGCAGCTAAGGATGGGGGTATTATGGGGAGGAGGATAAATGGAAATGGGTGGTAGGGTGGGGAGAGAAGGGGCTAGGGGGCTTAGGTAAAGGGGAAGAGAGTAGGGATTGGGGGAGCGGGAGAGGAGAAGACAGGAAGAGTTGGAGAATGTCAGGGGTATCAGGAAGTTTGAGGAGGGTGGTCTGCCAGCCCTGAATTCTCTCCTGTGTGTATGCTGGGATGTGGGGGAGCCCTACCTCTCTTCAGTGGTCTGGACCCCTGGCCCTGCCCACTGTGCTTTCTGGGGCCTGGGAGACCCTGTCCTCTTCAACACACACTTCTGAAAACCAGGAAGTACAGAGTTAAGGTAAAGGTCCCCACAACCTTAACTCTGCTCTCTTTGGGTGGTGCCCCGGGAACATGCACACTCCCACTTTACCTTTTCACTGTAATGGACAGGTGCGGCCTGCACTTGCCTTGTGCTTGAACACTGAGCTGGCTCCCCAGACAGAATGCCACCCTTGTTAAATTTAACTACTGTTTTGTACCCTTTTCCAACCCCTTCACCCTTGCTCACAGGACCCCACCTACCCATCATTAAATCCACAGCCTACTCTCATATCCACCTCACTACTGACAATACCCATGGCAAAAAGACATCAGTGTCCTGTTACTGATACCACCTACATAATTCTGAATTGAAATTATGTGGATTGGAACCGTAAGGCAAACATGTACCTCTTTCTTTTGATGATCACTTATTCCTCCCCCATTTAAGATAGCTATACATAACACAGTGAATACAGGTGTAGTGCGTGCAGATAATTTCTAGTGGCCATTGCCATCTCCAGAATTAAGGTTGCACGAGTGTGTATCTTCACTCTGTATTTTCTGGTTTTCACAGTTTTGAATTTTGCTGTACTCATTGTTCTGGAAGGGCACAAGCTATCACTGGGCAACCTGTGTTCAGTTTTGGGTTTTTTGTTTTTTTTTGGCCATTTCATATGCTTCAATAGAAATATTTTAGAGACATTAAAGGCCATTTTCTCCATGTAACTGAGGAAAGAATTTGGTCTTAAGGTTATTGAGAGAATTCGCCCCTTAAATTGTTTCCTCTATTTGTGTATGTTATGGGGCAAAGTAATCCCAGAATGAACTGTTATCATAATATGATATTTCTATCCTTATATCATCACTGTGTGTCAATAGATTGTGAGTTTTCAGCATCCCATTGTAATTCAGTGCTATCCCGTACTGGCACAGCATCATGGTGTAGAGACGGGACAGCACCATGTTATGCTGGGAGTTGCAACAACATTGCAATGCTTGAAATTAATTTAGTTCTCTTCAATTGCTGGGCTTGCCCCATGTGAGGCAGACCTATGGAAATGGGGAGAATGCCATACATTTGGGGATTAGGTAATGCCAAAGTCACTTGCTTAGTGGTGGGACATCTGCTTGTCTTTCAGGTCTAGTTACATACTCAGTTAAAAACACAGTGCCTGTTTCAGAGAATGAGAAAATGTAAATCCTATTACTAAAAGGAGGGTACAACTCTTTTCTCATTCTTTGTGCTCATTCTCATCCCCCGACATGTGAGGAACTCTCATTCCATTCAGCAAGAATTTTGTGCAGCTGAGATCTGCCAAGCAAAACAGAAGGCAAAATTTTACTCCTAGACCCTGATTCAAAGCCCAGTGAAAGCAATGGGAGTCTTTCCACTGACTTCAAAAAGCATTGGATTAGGCTTTACTGCTTTATTAGCACGACTGGAAATAAGCATGCATTGATTTATTTTGGCATTTGTGTTCTGTTCCTCTGATTCTTTCCCTCTTACTTAATGGGGCTGGCATTTAAAAAGAAAAATGTCTTGCTTCCTCTGTAGGAACATCTTGATGTCTTGGAGTTTACCCTTATGTTTTATAAATGTAGACCAATTAAATTTATTACAATTAATTCCAGCTGATTCTCTGCTGTTAAAGAACTCCATTTCTTACTTCATCAATAAACACAGGCAGAACAGAAAAGATATGGGTCCTTGAACCAAAGAAACCTGGACCCTCGGGGCAGGCTGACCTCTAGCACATAGGGTGTTACCAGTGATGTTTCCCAGTGAAATCTGTTACAGTTTAGGCTTTGAATTTCAGCTTCTCACAGTTGCCGTCTGGTACTTTGTACAATGCTTCGTTCTTTCCATCAGTATCTTGAAAGGTTTGAAGGGTAACATAACATGTTACCTCTTGGGTAGGTGCTGCCACCTCCTATGGTATGATATGGGCCTGAGCCATGCTCCCTTTTCTTTTGCTTTGCACATAATGCTGCTGCTGAAGTCTAGAAGTAAAGCATGGCCTGTGTGCCAAATTCTGTACAATTTGTGTAAGCCCACCAAGATCAGTGGTATCATAAGGGATGCAAGTCAGAATAAAATTTGCCACATTGAGGCAGGGAACCTATGGGCTAGATATGCTTTTGTGGAGCTCTGGTGGGTACAGGGGAAGTGACAGGGAGCTGGGACTTGTTCCAGCCGTGTGATGCTCTGAACTGCGGCTAGGCAGCTCTAAGTTCCATCACTGACGTATGCTCTTTAATAGAGCTTACACCAGGATAGGAATAGCGCAGCAGAGTTCTGCCATCCCCCCTGCTCCTCATTGATGCATCCCCTCCCGTGCTTGATGGGGATCAAGGCAGCAGATACAGACCTGGATCACCATACAGTACTGACACTTGGCAGAGAAGTCCCTCTGGGCAATAGGATTGGATATTGGTCCTTTTTCCGGAGCAGTACTTAGGGGCTGCAGTGCTGTAGAGAATCTGGCCCAGGATTTCTACTGTACCAAGGCTAGAAATATTTTTTCATTGGGAGAATCTCTAAATATTCCAAAGCCTTGTTAGCTACTGTTTGTAAAATTGGACACTGAAAATACATCCAAAGTTCAGCTGTAACCCGTGCTTCTCACTTCTCATTTCCAAATGAGAGCCTGTACTTCTGTCTGGTTTTTTCCTCGAAATTGAAGTTTCCTGTTAGAAATACAGTGTGACAGTGTGATGCTGACTGGATTGGGGGGGCCATTTATTATATTTTTTTAACATCAATACGTCAGAATCATAATAATTCAAGTGGGATATGCCATGTCAGGTACCGTTAGAAAGGCTATAATGTGCTAAGTAAGATGGAAATGTTTATGTTCCTGTGTTCTGGGTGTAATGGAAGGTATGGATATCTGTATTTTATTTGTATTTCATATTGTATGGTGTTTCTGGGCGACACCCCAGACAGGATGGCTGCAGCACTAGCCTGCTTAATGGCTCATTAAGGAAATTCACAGGTACAATGGGCCCAGGGGGAGAAGCCAGGGATATACCTGATGAGTCACCAGTCACTCATGTGACCCTGGACTCTGTGAAACAAAGGACTGAGACCCATCCAGGTACTGGATGTACACCAGAGGGACTATACAAGCCTGCAAACTCCACAGTTCTATTAGAAACCTGACATATATGGACTTTCAAATCAATTGTATGTGTCTGATTGCTGTAATCATTTAACACTTCTCTTATAGTTTCTTTGTTTCTTTTTATAATAAACCTTTAGTTTTAGTTACTAAAGGATTGGCTGGCAGCGTGGTATTTTGGGTAAGATCCAAACTTCTACTGATCTGGTATGGTGGCTGATCCTTTGGGGTCAGGAGAAACCTTTTTGGTAAAGAGCATAAAGTTTTAAATAACTGGTCTCTTTACTGGTCCTAGTGGCTGATTGGGAGCCAGAGACTGAAATGCAGTAAAGGGGGCTGTGTATATTTTTATTTTGGCTTTTGATAACCAGTGTGGGGAATCAGTAGCACTGTTTGTGGCTGGTTGGGAAGTCTGACTTCAGTGTCACCCACCAGTGTTGGGAGAATCTGCTCTCCTTTTACAGCCTGCCCTGACTTTGGCATTTTCAGGTGGCTACCCTAGGCACGGACGGGTCACAGACAGGTTTATCAGAAGTGTTTTCCAGCCATGTTACTAGTGTTCTAAGAGCTCAGACAGAAAAAACATAGCTGTCAATCTGTTCAGTCACTCTCAAACTACCGACCTCTGTCTTGTCCTGTGTGAATTTTGTCTTGTCTCATTTGAAGTGTGAGCTCCTCAAGGCAGGAAATATGCATCTATGTTTGTAATGCACCAGTTACATTTATGTGCTCTGTAAATGTTCTATAGCACCAACAATGGAGATGGATTTATGTGGTCAGTGGATGACATCGTCCAGAATGTCCAATCTTTCACGCCTCCTTATTTTCTCTGATTATCGTGTCTGAAACGTGAACTTGTTCTCTGAATTCAATGATAGAACTGGCATCAATTCCAGGACTTTCAAGTTTGGCTGAGAGCTGAGGTGTTGAAAAGGACTGACAGGGATTTTCTTTTTATTGGTCTTAATCATCATTCCTTTTCCAGCAACGAAAGACTCATAATTGTGTCCAGACATTGGAAAGGACATATTGTAGAGAACAGTCCTGACCAAGCAGGGAGATGCACTGAAGAAGATAATGGGTCTTTTCGAGCTAAAATTTCTATGAGGGAGAAATAAAAAGCACACTGAACAAGAAATTTTATACTAATTCTTTGCTTAAAATATAAAGGGCAGGCACAAGATTTCTCTGACAGTGTTGATTGTGTCGCATGAGACTCTCCATTACAATTAAAGCGGCACTAACTTGGGGGGGGGGGGGTTAAATATGTTGAATCTATATACACTCTTAGAGCTGACTTTTCCAACATGAGCATAATGAGCACAGCTGAAACAAATACACATGGCCACAGGCTATCAGCAGAATCCGCGAATGGTGCATGCTGGCTTGCACATGTAGATAGAGGTATAAAAACATCAGTGGCCAAATGTGAAATTTTGTGGATCCACCTGTTATGCCCATATTAGAAACTTTGCTCCTTCCTGCCAAAAACAATTTAAATTGCTTTTTAAACTGCAAGCGCCATTCCAGGGAATTAACTTTTTATCAATGTAACTTTTGCAAAAAAAAAAAAAAAAAAAATTCAGTATAGAACAGACAGCAAGTTAGAAGCTATAGCAAAGTTTTCCCTTGGGACCAAGCTGCTAACATTCCACTTTTCTTTGCATTCCCAGGTCGGATCCGTACAAGGAGACAAAGCTCGGGGAGTGCCACAAGTGTTACCTCAACACCTGCTGATAACCGAGGCCGCAGTCGTGCTAAAGTAGTTTCACAGTCCCAGCGTAAGAAGCCTTTCTTTTAAGGGAGGGGAATAGGCTGTATTTATTCATATTATTTCTTATTTGTATTGTGGCCAGCAAAGAAGGGGCCTCTTTGTGTTACGCACTGCATGCACATGTCACAGAAAGACAGTCAACCTCAAAGAGCTCACAGTTCAAGTCATTGTTAAATAGTAGGGTGTGAGATTTGAATACTTAAACAGAATAGAAATTGCTGGTTTTCTGCTCATTGTACACACAACCGAAAAATTCCAGTCATGTAAGTTTGCTACTATGTATCAGACTGGATAATATATATTGGACTTAAATCTGAGAAGAACTCCTTAGTGAGACACCTTTCATGTATCTGCAGCCTGCTACTGCCTGTTGTGTTCCTCTTCTCCCAAGCTTCTCTTGCTTATATTATCTCATCTCATATGTGTTAAGCATGAGCTCTCTAAGTTAATGTATAAAATGGAAGAGGTTTAAAATAGGATGTTATCTCTCTTGCGTAGATTTAAGGGGGGAAAGATCTGATCTCCGATCCACATGGCACATCCTGGCTCTGAAGTTCTGGTTTCCTTGCATGGCATGGTTCCTCCATGCAGGGAGAGAAGAATATCTGCCATATGGATCTGAGAGGAGAATTTTGACCTAGGACTCAGGAATGTTTAAAGGGTTTGCATATAGAGAGCATGTTCCCAAGGAGAGGAAGTGCCTCTTCATAGGCTGAGCTTTCTTAACCTTGCATGGCAGGGTGGGAAGAGTGCTTTTCAATATGAGGACTTGTCTTGCTTTGTAGTCTCACTGAGACATGTCTGTTCTGCTCATGGTGTCACTTCACTGAATGTCAGACTGGAGGGATGAGGGAAGAGTTTTAAAGCCATTAAATTGGAGATGGTTTCAAACAGAAAGCCTCTAGTCTTGAACATCATCATTTCGTGGTGGTGAAAGGCTTGAATTTGGATGCCTGGATCCAAACCCATCTCAATGGCTTTGGATCCAAGTCTGATCCAAAGCAGGATATGGCTTTTTTCCTGATTCCAGTTCAGATGAAGCTGAAATATCTCAAGAAAGATCTCAATTTAAGATGGTGAAAATCTTATTAGAGCAACTGATCTATAAAGGTTTCTCCCATTTGGGTTGAAATCTCTCAAGAATGACTTGTGAACCTTCAGGGCAGTCAAATCAAAACCTGATCCCTAGCCCTAGTTTGGCGTCAAACCCCACCACCAGCCTAACCCAGATCTGAGCCCCATCCGGATCTGAACACCATTTCCTAGGCCATCTCTGCATGAAATAAATCACTCTAGACTGCAAGTGTAATATAGATACAGGGCTAAATTCTCCTCTGACTCACGTGCTGGGCAACCCTGATGCCTTTTTCAGAGTAGCCGAGGGTGTAAGTCAGGGAGAATGTGGCCCCCCATAGGAGGAATGCTCAAATTTATGAGGCTAAGGAAATTAAGTGGCAGTGGGAAAATATATGCAAGCTGGGCCCTACTACTTATCTGCACATTAACCCCCACTGTATTTTGCAGAGGCTTAGGGGCAATGTCTGTTTGTAAATAAATCAATGTACATTATGTATAACATAGCGCATGCTGAACTCTGTGTTGTCTTACTGTCTTTTAATCCACTTTTTGCCTGTCCTTTGGTCTGCTCTCATAAACAAGGATCCAGATCAGCTAATCCTGCTGGTGGTAAGAAACATTTTCTGTTTCTCATGCTCTTTCTCATGTTCTGTCTTGTTCAAAGTTTTTAACTATTACAGCTTCTAGGATCCCTCCCTTTTTCACTGTGGGAGGTTGAAAAGGTGTGTTCTTAAATTAAAATTAAAATGTCGGATTTATATTGTGAGCAAGTTACCTTTTCCATGATAATTTAACATGATAAACATACATTCTGTGTAATGAGGATGCCCCTTTGTGAAGTTTCTGTAGGAATTGTGAAGAAGATCCTGTGATTTATACACTAGGTGCCAAATTCTTCTATACCAGTTCAACCCCTTTGAAGTGGAATCACACCAGGGTAACTGGGAGGAGCATTTGGCCTTCAGAGTGCTGCATTAGTGTAAAAGTGGAGGTGACATCAGTCACAAGTGTTCAGAGCTTTGGCTCACTCCTAGTGCCAGATGTTGTGTGGGGAGGTGGCATACATGACTTGAGAGCTTCCATCTTTGCAAAACGTCACCTTCAGAGAATAGGAAAGGGCAGGTAAATTTATAATTTAACTCTGGTGGATAAAGTATTTTTCTATCAACTATAATAAAGTTGTGTAAATTTGTAGACTAAAGAGTCCAGATCAATTTTCTACTGACGGTCTCATCTATTATTAATTGTGTGTCAATGAATCTTCTGATGGAAATTATTAGAAAAAACAACGCATGAATATTGTTCAAAATGTTATATTTGTATGAGCGTCTGCACGCCTTTCAGAGGCGCTTTCCATGGATATTCTAGCAAACAAGTTTAGTGACAGAAGTGCTCAAAACAACAGCACATTTTCAGGGTCTTCTTTATATAGCTAAAGAAGCAAAGAGGATCCTGAGCCCTATTCTTCTAAAATCCTTTGTGCTTATCTTTAAGCAAACATCAGGGAGAATAAACTTTGAATTTGAAAATGTGAATATTCCCACTAAAAACTTGATTCTATGAGTTTCCTAGAGCCAGGCAGGCAACAGAAACTACCATGGGAACCATGTGTCCAATCAGAAATGCCAAATGCAGCTCAGATTTCAGATGTTAAATAATGAACAGTTTGAATCCTCCTTGTGAATAAATCTTGGTCAGTAGGCTGTTTGCAAAGATCAGAGTCTAGAAAAATGTGATCTGTCCGTGGATAATTCAAACAGACAAGAAGAGGCAAAATTGGCCCAATATGCTATTTGTTACAAATAGTTCAATAGTTCAGATGCAAACTTACAGCTAAGCAATTTAATTTTAGCTAGTCAAACACATATACAAAGTAAATGTCTGTGATGACTAGCTGTGCTGAAGGTATTTATAGGGCTATATATGACTGGGTCATTTATCACCTTAATCTACTAGAATTCTGTCATTGAGAAGGGGTTCTTAATTTTTCTCCGCTGCATTATTTTATCTAAACATTTGTTCTTTAGCTGCACAGTTCAGGCAGGCTGAATAATACAAGCCCAGTTGTAGAGTTCTGTTGTGTATTGTGTGAACTTGTGAAAAAGTTTAGTTAGGGCCTGAGTAAAAGCCCATTGAAAGACTTCCATTAACTTCAGCAGGCTTTGGATCAGTCCAATAGATGGAGCCCTCTTTATTCCAGGACCTGATTAAAAGTGTTTAAAATCCCTATTTTGAATTGTCCAGAAGATATATCATGCTTCCTCATTTCTGGTTCCTTTCTAGCTGGCAGCCGGTCTAGTTCCCCTGGCAAGCTATTGGGAAGTGCGTATGGTGGACTGACCAGCGGAACAGCTAGAGTTCCACCAGTGCCAACATCCTCTGATAAACGGAGCAAGATCCCTCGAAGCCAGGGATGCAGCCGAGAGACAAGCCCCAACAGAATAGGGCTAGGTAAGAATTCTTGACGTGACACCTCGATCAGCTTGCCCAAGGGAAGGTTATGCATGCTAACAGGGAAACGACATGCTTTTTACCATCATGTGCTTTTGTATTCTTAAATTATTTTCATTGTGAGAAATATTATTAGTGATTGTTTTTAAAAAGTCATTTTAATTGTCCATGTTCATCTGTGGTTTCAGAGCAGGTTAAAAGAGTCTATGGTGCCTTCTGTTCGAAATCGTGGCATCATCTTTGTTGTTTCTGAATCAGGTTGAAGAGAGAATAAAGTGAAGGGGAAAGCCCACCATTGCAAGAATCTTACACTTACATAAAGCCATATTGCCCAATCCTGCAAGGAGCTGAGCAACTTCTGTGAAATGCTGAACATACCCTCTGATTGAAGTCAGTGGGAATTGAGGACACTCAGCACCTTGCAGGAATAGGGACCTGGTTTTGGAAATATTGCACGCTGAGCAGTTTATGTGCATCACGTCATGCATTCTGGAGTCTTTTATTAGATTGCATTTTAAATTCATGTGCTAATTCTTTTTCTCACAAATATTTTTGTCTATAGAGAGAGTCATTGGCTGTTGTGTAAACATTCCGTAAGCACTTTTATTTTCAAATTTACCTGTGATCTCTCTAATTTGGTAAAAATCAGTAGAACAAGCGTTATTCCAGAGATGTTCACAAACACGTCTGTCCTTTTGAATGAAGGCAGAAATGATTTTCTGTATATGTTCTGTGGACAAGCCAAAACTATACTTATTGCTGCTAATAACTTTGATATAAAATGTGAGTATTTGCAGAAATTAACTAAAGTTTACATGGGAAAAGAACGTCTTAGAAATGATTTCTTATATAAAAAAAGAAATAAAAGATAATATAGTTTTTCAGAAGCTTATAAGAAGCTGCAAATTACTCAGAGTGAAATTGTAGCCTTGTTTAAGTAAATGAGAGTTTTTGCCATTGGCATAGGACTAAGATTTCAGCCATCATATTTTAAATTTAAGTCCATTGTTCAGTTTATAGCATATTAGATGTCATCATAGAAGTACATCTTATTTATTTATTTATATTTCAGATTTATTGAAATGATGTTAGGAGATCTCTCTAAGAGCATATCCTGAATTATGATCCATTAAATTTTACATGTTATTTATGGTGAATATTTTGCAAAATTCAAATTTCTTCTCCTGTGATGTTTGCTATTTTTATTATTTGTGTATGAATATAATGTGCACTTTTGTTTAGTGTTTTTAAAATCCAGGCTGCCACCTTACGTACTGAAGTTAACTATTCTACTGTCACTCTGCAAACTAGAACTGTCCTTTAAAATGAAACAAAGTATGATAGCACCATCATGTGTCTCTTTATGCTGATAATCACATTATATGGACTATTTTAAAACAGTCATTATCTGAAGGAAATTTATTTTGCCTAACTCACTCTTGGGTTTTCTGCATTCAAGTAAATTATGGGAGCCTTGGAGAATTTGCTATAAAAGTGTAATTTATATCCCCATGCAAAAATCATCCCCTGCAAAAATCATCAGTGCTCGGTCCTTGAGAGTGCAAGGACTCTGTCAAATCTGTCAGTCTTTTCTTTCCTTCTCGGTAGATGTTTGAAGCCTATTGTTTTGGGCTATTGTTGGAAACAGGCTGGTTTTTGAGTTTTGTATTGGTTTAATACTCAAATGCAGAAACTGCAGTTTTATTGGACCTTCAAAAAAACTGGACACTATACAATGTAATAACTTCTGTTTGGGTTGAGCTATATTTTGAAACTTAATCTTTAAAATCTCACAGTCCTCTTTTCAATACCTTCCCCATGTATTCATTACCTTGTAATTTAGTTGTTAAATTATTTTATATTTTACTTTGTCAGGAGGCTCAGGTCCTTTTTACCCCCGTCACCAATAGAGCTGTCCATTTAATCAAATAGCACCTCCCATCCAGTGCATCCTAAGCTTATTGATAGGCTCTCTCCAACTCTGATTCAGCAAGGGTCTTAAGTATGTTCAGCAAGTGAGTAGTTCATTGGCTTCAATGGGACTTACTCTTATGCTTAACATTATGCACATGCTTAACTACTGTGCTGAATTGGAGCCTTATGGTAAATGGCTTGGTTTTCAATTGTGCCGAGCGCTTGCAGCTGTCTTGGGTGTTCATCAGTGTTGAAAAATCAGACCATTAGAGCACTGGAACTTGGGATTTCTGGATCCTATTCTTGGCTCAGCCACTGACTTGTGTGGTTTCTGCGTAAGTAATTTAGGGCCAGATTGTGACCGGCCTGTGTTGTGTATACCAGAGAGGGAGGATGCCAGGAACTCACCTCCTCTTGCACCACCACCAGGATACTCCATGCAAAGGCCATCCACAAGGGCAGATTTTGTGCTCCTCTGAGGGCAAAGACTTTGTGAGGTTAGTAGTGGTAGTGGCACTAGCCCCCAAAAGGAGCACGGAATCAGGGCCATAGTCCTTGCCTGGCCTCTTTCCCCTTCGCTATTGGCAGAGGGGGTAGCAGTTTTGTAGCAGTTCCTTTTATTTGATGGGGAACTGTGGGATGTACTCTGCCTTTGTGAGTTAGATGTCTCTTGGAGATTCTACTGGGACGGTCAGGCTTCCTGCCACCCCCAATATTGGGCTCTGCCTGTAAGGGGCAATGGAGCTGTACAGTGGGGAAGACATCCTTCATTACCTCATTACATAAAGGAAATTCATCTGATATTGAAGGGCACCTGCTTCAAGCTAGTTCTGTAGGAAGACCAGTGTTGCCTGTGCTTCAGAATATTCTATGTCTCTTGGTTAGCATTACACTGAGTTAATGCTGTGAGGTTAACAACCCACTTCTCTTTGGAGAGTTGCATTTTAAAATAATATGGCTAAGCTGCTATACAATCCACTGGCGATGAATCTGGGAGCTGAGTAGCTAAATTCCCAGTCGGATTCTAAGAGGGTCATAGATATTCCAGGATAAAGTTGGTTCTGCTTCAGAATGTTAGCTGATGAACTCATGGGTAGTAGGCCCAGTTCACCATCAAAATGACGCAACTTCCTCTCCCCAGAGCTTTTAAGGGCTCAGCCAACATTTGTCTACTACAACGAACAAGGCAGTTCTTGAACTAGGCTGCCAGCCCTACTCTGCCTCTTTGCCCTGGGTACTATCTGGGGGTTGTTTAAGCAGAGCCTTTGAGGTGATTCAGCTGCTGCAAAGGGGACAGCGTGGATCTCAGCACTGTGCCCTGAATATCTACTTGATCTGTGATTTGTATAAGTTTCAGGTGTCTTGCATAAATCATATGGAAAACCAAGGAGATGGGCCAAATCCTACTGGTGGTGTTCACATGAATCAATCCTTTGGCTTCTCCAGGAGTATCTGCATGAGTCAAGCAAGCAGGGTTTGGCCCACTATTGCCATATATCTTTCTGATTAACTGAGCTGACAACTTCCTCCGTAAACCTCTTTAGTTGAGATTGGAAAGTTTGTGGTAGACAGAAGGCCTCTGGGAACTATTGAGAGCACTCAAAGTCACGCTGAAGGCTGGCCCACGGTATGTTGATGGGTGCCCAAGGTGAATTTTTTTTTTTTATTTTTAAAGAGGGCCCCACTTCTCTGAGTTGAAATCGCAGATCCCACTATCTTCCTCTGTATCCATCTATCCCTTATCATTTTGTCTCCCCCAGCTCTTTAGTTTTTCCTCATTTTGGATCTTGTCTTCCACCAGCTGGCTGCCTGCCTTGCGGCCCATACTTTTTGGCATGGGATGGTGAAGTCAGGCCTTCCCGCTGTCTGTCCTTTCTGGCTGGATGACTTCTTCCTGCAGACAGACTTCCTTCTGAATCATGGCAACCCCTGAAATGTGGCATCCTGTACAGCCACTATCTGTCTTATACCTAAAATGACCCCAGTTCAAGGCAATGGAGATCTGCAGGGCAAATCCCTGGGAGTTCACGTCATTTTTTTTTTCCGTGGTCTTTCCATTCTTGTCACTCATTCTCTTTCCCTTGTGTATGTATCTCTGTCCAGCAACATATGTCTCATATTTAAATATCACTCATTACACTAGGAAATCAGAATACAATTTTGTTGTTGTTGTTGCTTGGATATTGTTTGTGTCTAGTGGGTGGCATCACATCTCAGTATTCTGTTTTGATTTGTAGTATCCAAGAGTACAAATGCCTCATACTGCATGCAGGCTTTTTAATCTCTTAATAAAGAAAAATGTGTTACTTGTGTCATTCATTCTGTAATGGTCATGTCTGTCCCGCTGAGAATATTTGCTAGGCCTAGGATGCTTAAATCAGGAAGAAGACTGACAGATGAAAGCTACATTTCATGAAAGTGCTTGTGATAAATGAATGCCTGTGCAAATTTTATCCATGTGAAGGCTGCCAAGATTTACATGTAAGCATATGATCCAAGAGTGAATAGTCCTAATTTCCGAGAACCCCACAGTTTCAAGTAAGTATATTTCTCATGTAGATTTATGTTTGGTAGTTTTCCTTTTTGCCCATAGCTCAGTCTTAAGCTTCCTGTTCCTGCCATATATTTTCTTTGATCTGAGGCGTCTGTATTTTTTGGCCTAATTTCATTCACCCCATGATAATCCTACTTACTATAACACCACCACTCTATCTCATTCATAACTTTCTTTGCTTCTAGGCATGGTGGTGTTATAATCAAGTTGGTCTGTAGTTCATCTTGTACTGTTCAACATCAAAGTTCAGACATCAAAACCATTAATTCATCAAACAAATGTTTGAGCTGGGTTTTGGAAAACTGAGGGATTTGAGAAACCACGGATCTAGCAACAGTTTTTATCTGAATTTCTTACTCTATATGAAAAGGATTCTATTTTGTCCTGTACTGTTTATACTTCAAGGGATACTGTGACGAATGATAGGCTCAGCATTTAACTGATCATATAAAAACAGATGATTTACTCCGACTCTGTTCTCTTTATCCCTAAGATTCTGTTATTCAATAATGAGGGCTGCAAAATATTTAATTTATTATCACATTCCTTGATGACTCTACAAAAATAGTTCCAGGGTCCTACATTTTTCCATTACCACAACTGTTTGCACTGCCCCCCAGCCTATTCTATCTGTGAGCAGACAGTATAAACATTTATAAGAATCTGCACTCCAAGGCATACATAAGGCATAATTTTGCAAATGTGAATATCCCGCTGGGTGCTAAGGATGGAGCAGACAGGCAAAGTAGGTGACAGCACTATAGTATTTGCATCTCTGCACCCTTGCCATCCAAATCAAAGCTAAAGGGTCTGATTTTTAGCCCAGGCACTGTGGACAGTTCCTATTGAGATTCATGGTTCTCAACCTATTTACTATTGTGGACCACAGCTGTATGCTGATTGGGCCGCAGGTTGAGAACCACTGCATAGCCTTTCCGAACTACTCATTTAAAAGTTGCTACTCTCATTTCCAAAGACTGGTACAGTGAAGAGGCCCTGTACAATCATTAAATTATTCAAGATAAACTCTCAACACTTAATTGTAATTCAGTTTTCTCTTTGTTACCTGTACAAATCTGATACAGTGCATTCTCTTTTATGTATAACTAATTTATGAGTCATTGGCAAGTTGCTGCCTTATCCAAATAAAATAGGGTTTACAAAGGAATAATTCAGTTATGGTTTATGTGAGGCAGTTTTGTTGTTCAGTTTTTACCCCATACTTAAATTATCCAAATATTTACTCTTAACCGAGTAACCTTCATGGGGCCCAGTTCTTCTCTACTTATTCAGGCAAAACTCTCACTGAAGTTGATAGGCCAGTTTTGATCTTGGTTACTGATCTGAATACATCTTCAATGGAGTGACTGTGCAGAATGATCAGTGTGACTGAGATCTGAATCTGGCCCAGGGAGAGTTTTGCTGGAGAAATAAGTGCACGATAAGGCCATTTGGATAGATATGTTTGGGTAATAAAAATTAGGCAGCTTTTGGTAACAGGACAGAAACCATTGAAACTCGTGTCTTAAAATTAAAACTGCTTTGTAAGCCTCTCTATTCATAATATTTTTCAAGGGGGAACTTACCTCTGTAAATCTGTACACTTCAATGTCTTGTTTCCCCAAGAAATTTGATCATGAGAAAACTATCCTTGCAAGAGCCAAACATGCTTAGAAATGGCTTTCTCCTTTATGACAATTTTTTTAATAATTCTGATCATGTTACAAACTCTTCCCCCTTCTTCTAAAAGGCAGTTTTTCTTGTAATTAAGCAAATATTCTTCCAGAAAGGTTTCTTTTTGCCTCAGCTGTTTTGCATGCTTCTGTAGCAGTAGAGCTCAGCCTCTCTTTTAAATGAATGAAGATCTTCTGCTCTACTCAAATAACAAAGCTTGGATTGCTTGAGAGAAAAGCATAGTGCCAGCCAGACATTCAATGATGCTGAAACGTCAGGTTAAAAACAGAGCCCAGCATGTAACACAGTTGGTTTGTGAAAAGCCTGAGGTGGCTGTTGCAGATGATAATTACTAATGTAATAATTATCTTAACTAACAGAAATGTGACTTGAATTGATAAGCTGTCTGTCCTCATTAAACTTGTTCACCTTCTCTGAAACTCTCCATGCTGCATGCTAGCACGGAGCAGCCGTATCCCCCGACCCAGCATGAGTCAGGGGTGCAGCCGCAATACCAGCCGTGAGAGCAGTCGAGATACAAGCCCTGCTCGGGGCTTTCCTCCACTTGGTGAGTACATGTAGGCATTGGAGCTTTAAGGATTGATTTCCCTTTCCCCATTCCGAATGTCTGTTCAAGACACTGCCAGGTGGAATGAGCTGGTTTCCTTCCTCTGTTCACTTCGTTACACTCCCCCTTTCCAGCCCTGCTCCCTTTTTGTTCTCTTCTGCATGTTTCAATTCTGGTTTTCTGTGTTTTCTTTTAGTAGAAAGTCCCTTGATCTTAAACTCCTGTGATAATTTCAATTTATTTACGTCCATTTGTACAGACCTTGGTTGTGTTTCACCTAAAAAGACTTTTCCAGTGTTTTTGATGGATAACTATGAAAGCAATTCTACTTGTACACCTCAGAGTGTGGTTAACAGCACCACAAAGCCTATTACAGAGTGGCTTTAATTATACACAAACTGATCTTAAAGCTAGGTACAATAAGAGAAACAATAATTTCACACGAAGCCCCAATTAAGAGATCAAAATTCTTTTTATTTAAAGGTTTTATACAGTGCCGCCAGTCACTGATTTGTAAATTGGACGTGCCATTCTGAAGCAAATGAACATCTTGAGCTCTCTGAAAGGTTGAGGACTGTCATTCAGTTTAAACATACAGTACAAATATAAAATCTCATTACAGTCTATTGAATGTAGACATTTTTTTTCTCCATAAGTCTGAAACAGCAGGATAGTTAATGTTTCTGATCAAATGCCACATCATATCCAGCAGGCAACATTATCTGTTGTACAAAAGCTTTGTTTGTCATCTCAGAACAAAATACAGTTGATCTCTGAGGCCTCTCTGTTTACTTAGGAATCCTATAGCTATGGGTCTGGTTTTCAAAGTGGGAGTAAGAAATTATTATGGAGTCAATCTGGCAGGCTTGGTGTGTAAAAAAGGCTACAGGTTCTAGTTTATAACTGGTGACATAGTACAACTGTATGGGGTAATATGTAAGTGGAGCACAGGATACACATTTGGGCTTGATTTAACTTTAATTTACAGAATTGGAAGCAAGAGTTGCATAAGGTAAATGACCGAGGTATTTGTGGATAATGCGCTCCAGTCAGACTGGGAAGGGTGACAGAACAAGATGGGCAAAAGGCTCCTCTTTGGTCCTCAACTCTGGTAATTTTTCTCTTCCTGTGTTTGTACAGCATGAGCCTTATGTCTGTGGGGAGAGTGAAATATGAAAGTCAAGATTTACAAGTGTAGATCTGAGGATAACTGCTCAGTGATAGGAAGAAAGTACTCGGACAATGTGCTTTATTGTGGAGTACTATTCTAAATCCATTAAATTGCCATTACTCTGAAATTTCATTGACAATTGACTAACTTGTTATACTTCCTGATTAATCTTATCTTTGGAACTGTATAAGTGGTGTTTCCATGACTAGTTGTTTCATTTAATCTCAGGTTATTTATTTAGGACTTGATCCAATTCTTAGTGCAGTCAATGGAAAGACTCAGATTGTCATCAATTGGGAGTTGGATGCGTCTGCTCCCATTTGAAATCAACGGCAAAATTCCCATTGACTTTAATGGAAGTACAATTGAACCCTTAGCTTAATCTAAAAAATGGTGTTTTTTTAAAGAGGCTTCATTAGGAATTTTTTTTCCTCTCACGCTTTTCCCTGATATTTAGCTATCTACTCAAAATGTTAATGTGAACTGGAATACTTAAGCATCTTGTCCCAATACTTTGGACTTGTTTTTCATTAGATAATGTAGTTAAGATTTTTTTCAGTTTGAAAGGGGAATTGTGGAAATTCCCCCTCCCCCCTCCTATTTTTTTAAATATATCTTTACAAAACTGAGTTAGATCAGAAATAATTTTGGGAGAAATTTACCCTAAAAAAAATGGACCAAATCCTGTAACTCTAAGTGGTCCTGTTGAAGTCGATGGTACTATATGCACGTTATTAAAAATTGAGGGGAGCGAGGAAAGAATGTAAATGTTTAAACCATATTGTTTGAAAATCGTTCTCAAGCCAAGTTGTGAAATCACGATTCCAAGTAACACATGGAACTGCTGTTGAGATAGGGTCTGATCAAAGTCCATTAGACAATGTCTATGGAAAGACTTCTGTTGTCTTCACTGAACTTTGGATCAGACCCATAAGAATACATGCCTCCTAGCTGAGATCAGAATTGTGTTTGGTGACTTCTGCAACAGCATTTCTGTTGTTGACACTTTTTTCTCATCTTGATCTTTAGATCTAAAATGTGACCCTTGAACTATTGCAGGGAGTTTGCAGTGACTTCTCTCTACAGGATGAGCAAACAATAGTTCTTAAGGCATCAGCATGGATATCCTTTGCTGATGCCATTTTCTGGTACTGCATCATATATCTGACCTTTCTTAGACCCCTAGGTTCAGATCACACTTATTTCTGTTTTGAATAATGTGTTTTACCCAGAATAAAGTACATTACCACAGAAGTTTTTTTTTAAAAGAAACTGATAGTGGGTTAGTATCTCTGTATTCATGTTTCAAATGGGTTCTGATGTATGGTATGTATTTGGCCACACATTGCTTAGATATTAATATGAAGATGCATAGTTTTCTCAGGTTTTGAAGACAATTGGACATAAAAAGCTATCCTGTATTACACCAATATATTTATGAAGAAGGCCGTTTGGTTAGCATTCTATAAAGTAATTGCTGATATGATCATACATATCCAGTTGTGACAAGGCATTGGTGTTAGTGAAAATATATGGGTATATACTGAAATGCAGTGTTTTATTTGGAGCTGCAGGTTGATCTAAGTGAAAAATATTATATTAAAGGTGTGTGATTATTGTATTCAAAATAAAGCAACTGCATAAAAATGTCACCTTCTTATTCACTTCTGCTCCCAGTGAACTAAATGCTACCCGCTGGTATGCTTATAAAAACTGACATTGGTAACCATGTGATTCCATAAGTGTAACTGAGGGCAGAGTTTGGCCCAAGGGAAAGTGTCTACTTGCTTTACTGTTCAGAGCAAGGTTTTTGCTTTGGTAGCACTGGGGAGCAACAGCGGAAGATTGAGATCATTTCCTGATCCGATGCATGAGTCAACCATAAAATCACGAGCTCTGTTCTGTCTGCAGTATCTTAAATGCTAGTGAAAAGTGGACGCCAACTTAATTATCAGATCCCAGGCTGAGTTTATGGTGCTAGCAGGTAGAAGGGGTCATGTTTTGATTTATAAATGGAGCCAATTTTATAATGGAGCCAGTGAGAGATAATAAATAAGCAACCCAGTAGACACTACTTTTATAGTTACGTTTCTGAGATCAACTATATCCTCTTTAGATGATGCTGTTTTGGATAAACGAGTTGGATGGGGCATGCATGGTTTCAGCGATAACTTATTACACTCAATGACATTATGTTGGTATTAGTGTACACTGTAAGTTTGCATTTTAGTGAAAGTATATTAGTCGAAACCTCAAAAATATAATAGTGGAAATACCTCCTTCAGGTCCTTGAGCCAAAGATTAACACATTGAGCCAAATCCTCAGCTGCTATAGATCGGCCACTGAATTCAGTGAAGCTATGCTGATTTATGGCAGCTGAAGATCTGCCCCATACATTGATTAAGTTATATACTGCAAAATATGTATACAAATTATTTGAATTTATATTTGATTACTTTTTTGGATGATTTATTACACAGATGAAAAATAGTTAATTTAAAATGTAACATTGCATGTGGTAGCCTGGGGATTATCAGTTCCCTGAGTAAATTTTCTTATAGAAACCGCTACAGAAAAAAATAGACAGAGAATTCCAGAGTAAAAAGAAACCAGCATAATTGTTGTACGATCAATTTATTTGTCTACTGTATTTTCACTGAAATTGCTGTCACAAATTGGAATACGTGCCTAAATTCATAAACTTTGTGCTGTAGAATTATTACCTGAAAAAGATGTTCATATATCAGTTTAAGCCAAAACTATGGGACTCTGCCAGGGTATTTTTTATTGAATTCAGTAACATTTTCATAGAAACACTAATTAGTTTGGTTTTTGAACACAGTGGTCTGACCCAAGTACCAGTTGGCAGAGGGCACTGAGGTACAAAGGGGTACAGGGATCCTCAGGGTTCACCAACATAATGTCATGGATGCACTCTTAAGAAAGGCTGTTTCATATGAGTTGTCCTAGCCAGTGCTTAATTTGAAATGAAAGAGATTTCAGGGCTCAAGCAATTGGGTGCCAGGTATAAAGGAATCTTTTTACATTCATAATTGATGCAGCAAGGCCAGAGGTGCCGGGGCTGTGAAGTGCCAAGCCTAGAGATGCCGGGACTCATCCCTGGCAAGCCTTGGCACAAATTAAGCACTGGTCCTAGCCATTGTGAGATATATCTACAGAGAGCATGTGAGGAGTTTTGTATATATGCTGAAAATTACGTAATCTAAGGGCTAGTCTACACTTAAAACTTACAGCGTCGCAGCTGTATCGGTACAGCTGTGTTGCTGTAAGAGCATTTATGTAGCCATGTACGTTGATGGGAGAGAGTTCTCCCGTTGGCATAATAAAACCACCTAAGTGAGCAGTGATAGCTATGTTAGTGGGATAGCACCTCCCACTGACAGCGCTGTCCACACAAGCGCTTATGCCGGCAAAATTTATGTCACTCAGGGTGGTGTTTTTTCACCTAGGGAGGTGGTGGAACCTAGGGAAGTGGTGGAAGCTCCATCTTTAGAGGTTTTTAAACTGTGGCTTGACAAAGCCCTGGCTGGGATGATTTAGCTGAGGTTAGTCCTGCTTTGAGCAGGGGGTTGGACTAGATGACCTCCTGAGGTCCCTTCCAACTCTAATATTCTATGATTCTATGATTAAGGCTGTGAAAATCTTCACACCCTGTGCAAGGTAGTTAAGCTGACCTAAGTGCCAGAGTAGACTCTGTTAGGTAAATGGAAGAATTCTTTCATCTACCTAGCTACTGCCTCTTGGAGAGGTGGATTTACGATAGCAAGAGAAGAACCCCTTCCATCATTGTAGTAAGTGCTTGCACTGCAACAGCGCACCTGCAACTGTGCCGCTATAGTGTTTCTAGTGTAGATGTACCGTATCAGGAAGAGGTAAACAGCAGGTGTAGAGAGGGAACCCATCTTGAGGTGTACCTCAAAAGTCTGTTCTTGTATATTTAGGGGTGAAGAGACCCTGACATCCTTCCTAGCGTCCCTTCCTAGGGAGTAAGCAGACAGTGTTTACTTCATGAAAAAGGGATCTCAACCAGGCTTGGTTGAAAACACTTGAGAAGTTTTGGAAAGAATCTTCTTTAGATGGGAAGATAACGTTTGCTAAGTTTATGCTTTAGAATGTGTGTTACGATGTTTTATATGTAGCCATTTGTTCCCATCTCAAACAGGTTTTTCTTTGAACCTCTGTTCTTTCTTAAGTAAATTTGCATGTGTTTTATAATTCAACTCAAGTCCTGTGTGTATTACAGGAGCAGTGATCTAAGATAAATCGGGTAAACTGTGGTGAACTTCTCCTTTGGAAACAGATGATCTGGGATTTCTCTGGGTATCCAGTGATCATGGGCTGGATACCACAGGGGGCTCAGGGGCTGGAGTGCATCTGTTGTCAACCTGCAAGGCAAAAACAGGGCTGGTGTAGCCCAGAAGAGAATGCTTGAGTAGCTGACAGGCTGGTTGTGTTAGAGCGCTAACACTTAGCAGGTACTAGTAAGGCTCCCTCGCTCTGGGGAGAGGTGGTAACAAGGTGACTCACAGTCTGGGGTGCTGCAAGAAATGTCCCAAAGTGTATTTGTGCTCACACTGGTAAAGGGGAATTTGTATATCACTGGACTCGACTAAATACAAAAATCCTGTGTTAACGTGATGTTACAGTCATTATAATGCTAAAGCCCTGATCTTTCGAGTGGCTGCGCATGGCCCCCATGATGTCACTGGGGCTCTGTGTGGGTGTAAATGTCTGTCTGCACTGAGCAGCTTGCAGGACTGGGATCTAAATCAGGAAATGCAGAAGATAAAGTTCCCTCAGTAATGTTAACTTGGCCACATTGCTTAAGTATAGATATTTTGTATTCCTATGTTTCTTCTTAGGCCCTGATCCTTCATGGGATCTATACAGGCACAAAGAGGGTCTGCCTTGTGAAGCTTAATATGCAACTTTTTACTGATCCTGCAAACCTTACTTTCATGAATCATTTCTGATGTCACTTGAATAAATGCATAGGGCCTCAGGCTCCATTTTTACAGACTGCCTTGCACACCCTGAATATCTTCTGGCCAAGTTCCCATCGCTGTGAGAAATTTATTTTTTTAAAAATTTTTCCCAATTTTTTTGTTTTTTTTTTTACTGTGTAATTTTAATGTTCCATTTACGAATGTTTGGCAGTTAAATCGAAAAATCCTTTGAGTTCGTGTAATGTGCATGTATGTGCACCATTGACAAAGGGTATATATCTTTGCTTTATAAATTGTGAACCATGTTCAAATGTAGCTTGCTTCAAATACTAATCCTGACGATCAAACAATAAGGCCTTCAGTGGGACTATTGTATTGATTGAGGATTACTCATATAAGAGGAGTGCAGAATCAGGCCTGTATTTTAGAGTTTCTAGACTCAGCTGTTTTTGAGTTATGCGAGCACAGCATTGCTAGACGTATGGGAAAAATCTCATTAAAATTGCATAATTCAGAAATGGCAGAATCCAGTTTTCTGCTGTAACAGAATTTGTAAAGAAGTTATGAACCACTGAAAATTGGGACTAAAGTGAAAGCTGGAATTCAATCTTAACTACAGCCATTGTTACTATATAAAGATCTGTTGCTATAACATTTTATGTGTGTGTGTATATATAATACTTTCTCTCTATACACACATACATATGTGTGTGTGTGTAACATATTTACACAATAACTATATACAAAAATGTTACAGCAATATTGCTCTCATAGGCACAGTGGCTATAGTGTGTGTATGTGTGTGTGTCTGTATACAACTAAAATATTTAACAAAAGAACTATGCACAATGGCTGATTTATTTCCCTGTATGACTTCTTACACTTTTGTGACAACTCATTCCACTCAAATTGGTCTTGTTATTAACATTTTCTTGTACATAGAGTAGAATATTGTGAAAAATACTTGCAAGCACAATTTCTAGTCATTCATCTTGGTTTTACTTTGAGATTTAGATTGATCACATCTAAATCCTGTTAGGGGATTAAATGTTCCACATTCTCATACTAGCTGTTTTTAGGATCTGTGGTTCTGGGACATGACTGGCACTCACCGATCTTTGCTGAACCGCACACAGATTGGCACTCTTAAAAACAATGTACTTGTTTGTCACACATTGTGTTTGTGGTTGTGGGGGAAAGGAGGAAGCTGCCGATGGAGATTTTGCCTTGGGGCTTGCACTGTACTTGTTGCGCATTCATATGCGGCATCATTTCCTTTCACTATAAAACGCCCATGTTGGTGGTAGTCGTGTGCATCCTTTATGGACTGTGGCATTTTCTGTCTTGAGTACTTGTGTGTTAATCCTGTGGGTGTTGCCGTTCCTTTTACTTGCAGCTTCTCGACGTCATTCCAGGTCCACTAGTGCTCTCTCCACTGCTGATTCTGTTGGGCAGTCAGGTGAACAAGTGCTAACTGCATGAATCTGCTTCTTAATCTAGTCTTGTTTTACAACCATTTTAACATTTGCTGTCATGCGTATCAGCCAGCACTTGGCATGTGCTTTTCATCACTGTGGGGTTTTTTATTTAACATGCTTTTTTATTTTAATTTATTGAATGTTTTTAATTTTGTTTATGTACTTTAGAAGCATCATGAGCAGCGTACAAACAAACAAAGGGTAATCCAGGACATTCTTAATTTCACCCTGCAAATTGATCAGCTGTGCAGCATGGGATAGATCCTGAGTGATGCTGAGCGCTTACAAGTCCCATTTATGTTAGTGGGAGTTGTAGGTGCTTGGGATCAGATCTTGCATGTTGTTGAGCATTCTCAAATCCCATCTAAGTCCATGGGAGTTAAGACCATTAAGTACCTTGCAGGATCCAGCCCCAGATGCATAAAAGCAACACAAAGTTAGCACTGGATGGGCTTTTTAAATGAAAATGGCAAATGTATCATTTTCCAATATAAAATTTTTAAGGCCTGGTCCAAACCTTATTCATGTCAAGGGAAAGACTCTCTTTAATGTCCTTATGCTTTAGATAAGGTCATTAATATTTAGATTTTAATGGTATAAATCCTGAGGTTCTTACTCGCCTTTTACTCAAACAAAATTCCTATTGAATGTGTGGGCCAAATCCTCAGATATTGAGCACATACTTCTTCTGTCTTTGAAATCAGCTGATTTTAGTGGGAGTTTTTCTTTAAAAAGAGCTGGGTGAGGCCTTCAAGATTTGGCTCAGTGGAAATTTAGCTGGCAAGAACTGAGTAAAAAGTGAGTGACAATTGCGGGAGTTGGCCCAATGTTATAGTTGCAAAACTGTCCTTTCCATAAAGCAGAGTGAAGGCATTAATGACATGACCGATTATTCAACTGTCCCCATTTTGACAGGTGTTTGAAATTCTCCTTACCTTAGGGTGAGGTTGAATTGAATGACTTATTTAACCCAAACCCTTGGAATAGATTCTTTATCTAGCAATTCTATAAAAAAAAAACCAACCAAATAAATAAATTAAAGTTGGACTGACTTTGACCTTTAGAATTTTATACAACAATTCAAATTCGATGCATTTCATAGAATAATTGAAATAATTGAAAAATTAAATTTCATTGTAATTCTAGACTACATGTTCCTCTTCCACTTACGAAATATGCTACATTTTTTAGCTCCTGTAAATTTGCACTGTGTATTATCAAACACAACACAGTAAATACATTTGTCCTGGAGAAGACTAAACCCTGTGGGAATTTTGCCTTCATACAAATGATAAAATCAGGCCACAAATATACCTGACTTCCCTTTTAAAAAATGAACTAAAGATGGAATTTGCAAAGGAGCCTAAGTGAGTTATGCTCCCAAATCCCACTGAATTTCCTTGGGAATTGAGTGCCCAACTTCTTTACTCACCTTTGAAACCCTCAGCCATCATTTACGTAACGCCCTAAAAATCATAGAACCAAGTGTCAGACTTTTAAATCCTGTGCATCTTACTCACATAAGAAGCCCCACTGAAGTCAATTTACTTCTTGGAAGAGTAAGGTTTAATCCATAAGCAGGTTTCAGACACACTGTTCTGAATTGTAGGTAAGATATTTTACTAGTCTTTCAGTCTCGCTAGAGTTCTTCAGTACAATTGAAAAAAAAAATGGGTCTGAAATTGAGGTCCTTAGGGGCCCACTCAAGTAGCTCTTAAATAGGTATAATTCCCATTGAAATAAAAGGGAGCTATCACGCTCAAAGACAGCAAGGTTGGTGGTTTAAACTTACTTCATGTTACAAAGCTGTCCACAGCTTGGAAACACTGGCCCCAGTCCTGCTTTATGATACTGCCCATTTGGCGGTGTCAAAAGATGGCCCTTGCAGAATACCCTGATTGTTAGGGGGATCTCTAGCCAGTGCACAGCAGGCTCAGGTGAGGGGAGCAAAGATGCATGACCAGAGCACATTGTGCTCTGCCTGTTCTGTGCCAAAGTAATGATGCTGAGTCTTCTCTGAATTATGCCAGCAGCCAGGCATGTCCCCAGCACTGCCCGAAATTAGGCAGATGCAAAAGCTTCTATAGATACCTTTTGACACATGCCCTATCTTATTTCTGCACTAGGTGCAGGAACAGAGTATCAGGGAATGTTTTTGTGTTACATTTTTCAGTGACCTTTAAGTCTGTATCTCAGAGATTCCAGCAGTACTCTTGGAGCAGGATATATGCCAGCATGCCACATTGTACTTATTCTGATTTGTTTAAAAGCAGCTCCCTTTTGTTTATGTTTATGCTGGGTAATTTAAACTGGTTTACAACTGAATTATTTTGTCATTCTGTTGTTCATTAAAAACAGAAACTGTCTTCCCTTTTCTAATGCAACACTAAATTAACTTGCACACCAATGACACTCAAAGTGCTATGTGGTGATACCATTACCAAGAGACCCAATTCTGCTCTCAGTAACACCTGAGCAATGCTGTTTAAATCAGTTAGGTTTGCACAGATATAACTGAGAACACAATTTGCCTCAACATCTTCTGCCGTTTTGTTATCTGTCTGCATTTATGAAAACACTTGTGTCTTCTGTACACTTTCATAACATAAATCTATGTAGCAACACAGTTAGTTTGTATCATATATAATGCAGTGTCACCTTCTCTGCATTCCTACTAAAGGAGTTACAGATCTTTCCATTCTGGGGATGAAATTTCAATCAAGTATTTATAATGGTTGTGCAACTGAGTTCATTAAAAAAGGAGATAGTAATAACACATACAATTTTTATTTCCTTGTAAAAGTCATGATTTGATTACTTTTTGGCAGTAGTTTTAAAGAAATTTATTTTTTTCCCTTTTGTAATGTGTTTTGTAGAAAATGTGCTTGTTGTAAACTTAAAATGTTTGATCTGGTAATGCACTTCTGAAAGATAGTAGGAAACTCCTAACTCCTAAGTACCATCCGTCCACTTCTAAAAATAAATACAGAAACAATAAAGTCTTCAGCTTATCACTTGACAAAATATGTTTAAAAAATAACCCTCCTATTTTCCCATTCCTGGCCTAGTCCTGCAACCCTGTATAAACAAAGTCAGATTTAATTCCACTTGGAGTTTTGCCTGCGTAAAGACTACAGGTCTGAGCCCTTAAGAAATTAATTCAAGTAGTACACAAATCATTCTTCCCTGTGAGACAATTACACCTCTGTGTAGTTCTTTGAATAACTGTTAACAAGAATTTTTTCCCCTTTATAATTGATGTTTGCAAGAGGTTTCTGTACTGTAGAATTTAAAATGTAAATGTTAAGGTGTATAAAACAGCATAATTTTCTTATATTTAATTATTTCCCATTAAACGTTCACACTCGAAGAAGCTTCTGAATATAACATTTTACATTTGTTGCATGGAAGGATAGATACTATGTAGTTATATCACATACACATAATCATGTTCCTTTTTGGTCAAAGTTTTTTAATGGACAGAATATTTTTCCTTAGTTTAATATTAAATACAAAACACTTGTTAAAAAATCTTTGACTTGATCCTTTACTGCTGCCTTTTGCCCACTGGTCTTGTATTGTGTATGAACCAAATGCTGCTTAAATACCTCACAGATGGCCATACACATGTGCAGTTTGACCCTGCACCATTCATGCTAATGGGAAGTTTGCCATTGACGTAAATGGGAGCATTAGCAAGACCGTTCTCCACTAAGACAATATAAATGTATGTCCTGTGGAGATTACTCTGTCCAGGAGTATGAACAACATGCTCCGTCATTACTAAGTCCAAGCACAACCATGAATAAATATGCAGAACATGGCTCTGAACACCAGAAAGTCTTAAGTAGCTTATGTAATTGAAAGGCCTGCAGAGCAGCCTAGCCTCTGCTTTTCCGTTTTTTAAGTGGAGCCAGGGCGGGGCTACACTTCGTTCATTCCAGGCTCCCTCTGCTGTAGAAAATATTTATGAATAGTATGGGGCCAGAATTTGGCCCATGATAGGCAAATCCTGTGTCTGGCCCTGTGTCTGGCCCTGTGTCTGATCCCCCTTGAATGCTGACTGTACGCCTTTGGCTGACAGTATGTGTTTTAGTAGTAGGAATAATCCACATCTCCACAATAAGCCGTGTGCTGGGTTTTTGCTAAATGACATTATTATGCAAAGTCCTGGCAAATGATAAAGGAGGCCAAGCAATATTTTAGATGTAAATCACATGTTGGGCCCAATGCTGTTCATATTGAAATCACTGGGAGCTTTTCCATCTGATTCAAGATCACACCCTTTATTTACTTGCAAAAGAAAGAAATTGCAAGTTGATTTATGTTACCGTATTGAGGCCAAATTTCAGCCCAGTGCAAATTTAAACCAATTCCGGTAAAAGCATTAAATAACAAACATGGGATTGGAATCAGAGATAATCAGATGATAAGTGTTTCCCTTTTTTATAACTTCTTCTTCCCACATGAGAGGAAAAAACTCATCTAGTGGTTAGTAAAATCTTGAAACTTAAAATGTAAGAGCCCAAGCCTTTAATTTCAGTCAAATGACACATGTGAGTAGGAGCTGCTCGAATGAGAGAGTTGCAAGATCAGCACCTAATAGAATTTGTGAGTAGTGGAACTGTAGGCCCGATTCTTGCCTCATAAAAGTCAATGCAAGTTTTATATTTGAGTTCAATAAGAGCAGGATCAGGGCTCATATGTGTATGACCCATGAAACCAAAATAAAAGTAGGAAGGAGTTAATTTAAAAAGAGAGAGGGAGAGAGACAGGAAAAATAGATTCCATTCCCACCCATCTTGCAACAGTAAAATGTGCCTATGAAAATCAAACTTTGTGTCTCTGGTAGCCTAAATACTGTAGTTTGTTTGTAGTAATTTTGTTTTGAATACCATAGTGGCAAAATGTATCAGAGTGACGGATAAAATAAAATTTAGTGAAATGGTACTGTGGGTTCCTGAAGCCTTTCGTTGGGTTTTTCCTCGCCAGACACCTTATTAGGATTCAGAGTGAATGTGAATTCATTTAACAATCTCTTTCAATGTTGTCTTTTGTGCAGACCGGTTTGGACTCGGACAACCAGGCAGGATGCCTGCTTCTGTGAATGCCATGCGAGTCCTGAGTACAAGCACTGATCTGGAGGCTGCTGTAGCTGATGCTCTGGTAAGAGGAAAAAATACAAAATGCTACCGAGACCAGAAAGTGACTTAAAGTTCCTTGTACGTATGTTCTCCTCCTTTTTAATAGCTGTTGTTGTAAATGTGCCAGTCTCTGACACTGTGTAGATGTTTGATAATTGTATTTTGCATTTGGATGTATTGGCACCAATGCTACATTTCATTATAGAAATGATTTAATTCTCAGCAGTTGTTACCCAACAGGTGGAGATGCTTTAGTGTCACCGATGATGAATAGGTTAAATCATCCTTTTGTCTGTCATCTGGTTTTTGGAGAGGATATCCTGTGAGGTGCTGAGCTCCTTGAGAGAACTGCTCAGCAGCAGGAAGGACTGGGGTCCTAACTAAGCCTTATACAGTAAATTGCATGAGGATCTTTTGAGCATAATCCTAAAAAACCCAGGTCCTGTCTGCTGTGTGTGGAAAGCATTGTGATTTGCACCAATGTCTCTGCCCAGTATTTCTGGCACCTGGCTGAGCACTTTGAATAGGTAGTAGCTTGGCTTATCTCTAGTTCAGTATTAATGTATTAGTCACTCTGTAAAATGTAAATGTGTTTATTTAATGTGCCTCTAGAAACAAAGGCAGTTTAGTTTGTATTTTATATCCCCTTCTCCCTTGATTTTCCTTATCCCTGTTGAGTTATTTCCCTTTGCAAGCATTAGCTAAATTCCCTGGCATTTTTGAATCTTCTTGAAATGAAGGTTCCCCCTCCCCACCCCCGTGGCAAAATCCAGCAAATTTCTGCTGTTCATCCAGAAAGCATTCATTAACTTTTTGACACATTTACCTGATTTTCTCCATACATTTTTCTGATTTTTTTTTTTGAGGGAATGCAGAACAAGAGTAGCAATCACTATGCAGAGTAACCTAGGTACCACTATATCCTGTGTGTTATACAGGGTAATTCCAGAGACCTGAGCTGTTGGGGTGATGAAAGGATCTCTTGAAGTATCTGATGCAGGATTCTCAAACCTTTCCAGATTGTGGACAACATTCCTATACAGAGGGTGTTTCATGGACATCTCTTTCCCCATTTGCAATTGTGCAGGCTACCTCCTCTGTCATTCAACATTGTTCAGACCTTTTCCCTTTCCATTTGTTATCACATAACAACTCCATATCAATACATATCATCACAGACCACCAGCAACCTCTGCACAGACCACAATTTGAGTCACTGATCTGATGAAAGATCCCTCTTTCAGAAAACTTTTATTAAAGTATGTAGAAACAAGAAGTTAAAATGTAGGCTGTGCCATTACATTCAATGGTCTAGATAATTGCGGTCGTTAAGCAAATTAAATACTTTGTGGGCTAAATTTTCATTTTAATCTCCAAGGTTGAAAGCCAAAACAATCACCCTGGATTGTCCTTTTAAATATTTCAGGTGTGTTTTCTAGATAACATTACTTCAGAATTTACAGTATTCCTTCTACTTAATATAGGGAAGTACAGGATAAGGAATGCATCATCAAAGGCAATCCTGGAAAGTTTTAAGGGCAATCCCTGTGTATCGTCTTACCCCCTTATCACTTTCAGGCTTGTTAGGTTTGAAAAGCATCAGTATAATATTTTCTTTTCAGCAGCTGTGACTTTAAAGTCTAGTCTGATCACTATCTCAACTCCTGTTGCTGCAAGGAACCCAACTGCATCCTCCTTCCCAGCCTCCCCATTCTGCTTTTTTCTCTCATAGGCTCCTTTAGACAATCCTTTCACAGCAAGCACTTTACAAAGCCAGTTCTGGCTTCCTTGTGGGAGAGCAGTGCAATGCCAGCTTCTATCCAACACCCTTGTATACAGAAGAAATATCCTTTTTGTTCTGTTAGGGACTGAGAGGAACTTCTCCAAAGATGGCTTTATCCCAATCATCAAGTTTGAACAAAACACTGTGGGTCAAGTTATGACCTGTAGTACATGTGTGCAGCTTCCACGGATTCCTGAGCTCATGTGTGAGAGAGCAGAAATTGGCCCAGGGAGGCAGACTGACTGTCTATCCAACTGGTCAGACTTTGAATCAATACATAGCACAATTCTATTGATCTAAAAATCTCAAACAACATCTGAAACCTTTGAGTAAATGGGCTTTCAGATGTAAGAGGAGCTGGCCAGCTGGCTTTAAAGAAGCTGAGCTTCAAAAGACATCCAGTATATTTGTACAGATCCAGGGACTAAAAAGAGATGTTGGTTAATTGAGTTTGGTTAAATGGATCTGTAGTGGTGTATAGTTGTTTCCTGGCATTAGAATCTCTGTTCAAGACTCTATAATCTGTTGTCTTTTTTAATAGACAAATGAGAGTTTCAAAAATTGGTATTAAGTTAGAGCAGCTTTCCTGGGAAGTAAAACACAGAGCTGATGTATGGAGATCTACAGCAGCTAGAAGCCATTAGGAAAGGTATAATCCCGATCCCATATTCTTTATGCAGGTAAACTCTGTAATGGGAACTTTTTCTGCATTAGGAGAATGGCACAGGAGTAACAGTAGGGCAGTAAAGGCAGACATTATATGCCCATTTTTCTTTTCTTTTGCTTAAACAATGTTTTTAATTTGCTAAGATGCATTTGCTGTACTTTTTTGTTGCAAGAACAATCCCTACATAAGCTTCTGACATAATTCTCTATGCTTTTTCCCACCCTTCAATATTTTCCTGCCTACAGCTGTTAGGAGACTCCAGGAGCAAGGTACTAGTGCTTTCTTGACTTTTTATTTCTACTTTCCACCCTTTTCCCCCCTGTTGCAACCCTCCTTCACCTCCCCACCCCGATGCTGCAATCGAGCTGAATCATTGTGGCCCAACCCTCTAGTCCTAATGACAGCGAATACAAGAACTGCAGGATTGGACTCTCATCCTAATAAAAGCAAAAATCTCATTGGCTTTGCAAATACAAGAACTGCAGGATTGGGCTCTGAGAAAGGAATTACCTTAGCAATCATCCAAGAATATAGGTGACCTTTTCTGTTATGTTTTATAGTCAATCAGATCCTGTTAAGGTTTGCTCTAGTGTTGATTCCATAGGGTTATATTTGGCACATTGTCATAATGATCCTGATATTTGTTAAGGCTGGTATTTTCTAAGGTGCATAAGGGAATTAGGCACCCCAAAGCCATTGAAATGAATGGGATTTGGAGGTCTGACTCACCTAGGTGCCTTTGAAAACCCTAGCCCAAACCAATGCATCGGGGGCCAAAATTGTGCTTTCTTGTAAAGCCGTATAAATCTGGACTAGCTTCACTGGCTGCAGTGGAATTGCTGTGGATTCTCACCAGCGTATGGCAGAGCAGAAATGGTCCTTTAGCTCTTACCTCCTTCTCTCTCTTGTTATTGTTCTGTCAGAATGTTTATTTGTAGAATCATCTTCATGTTTAAAGAATTTGCTTGAAGTAAAAACTGTGTGGTCAATTATTCTGTAACCATGGAAATGTCCACTGTTTTCAATAAAAGCAATGCATCGTTTCATCAGCCTTTAGCTAACATTTCTATTGGATCGTTTATTGGGTGTTGTTGGATCCTCAGTCACTCGTGTATTCCCTTCAAAATCAATGGGACTCTTCTTGCGAGAGTGAGTGAGGTAAACAGGCCGGTGCTCGGTGGCATTGAACTACCTTTGTGCCACTATAACAATAGCCTTGTGCCACCTTTACTGGCATTATCGACAGAGCATCTTTTCCTTTGCTTTAATGTAACTATGGACAGTTTACTAAGTGTGGGTTTTTTCATCTCCAGAAAAAGCCAGTGAGAAGAAGATACGAGCCATATGGGATGTATTCTGATGATGATGCTAATAGCGATGCGTCAAGTGCTTGTTCCGAGCGCTCATATGGTTCTAGAAATGGAGGCATTCCACACTACCTGCGACAGACTGAAGATGTGGCTGAGGTCCTAAACCACTGTGCCAGTTCCAACTGGTCTGAGAGAAAAGAAGGGCTCATAGGCCTCCAGAATTTATTGAAGAGCCAGAGGACGCTGAGGTGATCTTCCTAGCTTTGTAATGGTAGTCATTAGTGTTGTGTTGCTATGGTGCAGTCAGAATTCACTATTTCTTTTTCTCATTTTGCTGACACGTAATGCCTTTCATAGGCCTACGGTATGATAGACTTGCGCCAGCTCCTCTCAAGCCAGTGCGCTAAAAATAGCAGTGTGGACATTGTGGGGGAGAGAGTGCCTCGGGGTATTAGCCCAAGTCCAAATCCACCGGATCCTCTAGTCCTGAGCTTGGGTGGTCAGCCCAAGCTGTCACCCTCCCACAACATCCATCCTGTTATCTTCAGCACACTAGTATGGGCAGAGCTAATGTGAGTTTTTCTACCCAGGCTGGGGGAGACACTCCTAGTGGCAGTGTAGTCCTTCCCTTTGAGGCTGTGCCTGCGCTAGTGTTTTTCAAGAAAACGTCTACCATTGCTACTCCCCTGGTGTTAGCAATGTGGGAAACGTAGTGTAGACAGGACACAAGCTGAGCACTTAGACCCTCTCTTGGCTCGTCCCCATCTACTTGAGCACTCCCACTGCTGCTGCCTGTGGCTGTGCAATGGTGAGAGATTTCCTGCCAAAATGGTAATGTTGGTACAACCAGAGTGTGCTACAGTTTTCACATGTGACTCATTTCAGGTGCATGCCCCAGGTATATGTATTTGATCACTTTTCTATGAAGCAAATGTTAGCCACATATAGTAAAAAGAAGCATGATGTTCATGTTTAAAATGGGGTCAGGTAGTGGTGGTGTACTGTTCAATATGTTAGATAAAAGTATTTGTGACTGCTCACAGTTGTTATAGTGGAAATTGTATTTGAGCATCATATACACACTGTCGCTTAAAATGTGATAGAATGTTTTTAAGACTATGAAGAGTGTATGGACTGACTGAGACTTTGTTTAAAGTGAAAGTATTTGTAAGCAAGCTTGTTTGCATGTGGCTTTATTATGGACTCGCTGCTTTGAAGAGAACATGTTAACAAATAGTTTAATTTTTTTTTTAAATCAGTTCTTTGGAATATTATAAACAAGTGTTATAAGTGCATTTAGAAATGGCTGTTGTCTGGGTAACAACCTTAGCTAGTTAGCAGGGTGTTTCATTTAAAGGTCTTTCTCAGTTGCTTGTAAGTTTTGTTGTTGCAGTTATTAATAGCAGGTTGAGCAAAAATATGTTTGAGAACAGTGCTGTGTTGTGACTGATAGTGGAGAGGGTGGAAAAAGTACTCTTTTGCCATTTTAGAAAGATTTTTCCAACCATTTATTTGAACACCTCTAGCAGCTCAGTAGGAGATGCTAGGAAGTTTACATGTGGAGACGGAGACCCGAGGTCACAGATTGGTTTTTTCATGGTCTGTGAAAATCTTTTTTTAACTTGGCCACTTAATAAGGGTTTTTAAATGTGCTTCCCCCATGTAGATTGCTTTTTGGTATACCGTAATGTGTTTTAATAAGGATCTGGTGACATTCCATTGGTACCACACTTGTGTGTGAGAAGGTTGGATAGGATTTTGATACATAAGTGTATGGGGATGTGATCTGTGAGGGTGTGTCCCAAAGGGAGGAGACTCTGGGAACAACAGGTGATGAGGATTCCCGGGCTGTGTAGCTCTTACAGGAAATTCTAACGGCATAAACCAATTGTTCCTAGTCCTGGTGGTTTGCAATATATCAAACTGTACTACTTCCACTCTTCCCTTACGCTAGCACGGCTTTCTTGGCTCTGATCCTGGATATATTATAAACCAGTCCCAGGGATTGCACCATCTTCATTTTAAATCTGTGTATTGCATTTTTAAATTTTTTAAGTTGTTTTAGTTCTCCTGATGTTTATATTTTCTCTTAATTTGTAATTTTATCATCTACAAGGTAGTTCAGGGCTCTTCTGAGATTGATAAAGTGGTGCCTGTTTGAGTAATTTGGTCAGATAGTCCTAAGTGTTCATATGGTGTTAACTAGGACAGTAGTACATACAGTAGTCCAAGGTGCAAGTAGCCAAGGTATATTTGAGGGTAGAATTTTCAGATTAAACACGGTGTGTGGTTGGTTGCAATATCATCTTAATTTATATAATAAGTTTAATAAGGGAGGAGATATTTTACTCTTCAGGACTTATTGGTTAAGGGTCCTTTTTCAGTACTGTGTGCTGAATATAGTTTGATCTTGCGTTATGTTCAGGGGCATTACGTGTGTGGAAAGGCTGTGGGGTCAAAGGTGGTGTCAGAGTTTCATTATACTCACCCATCCTCACTGTGTCTTAACATTTTCTAAAGCCTTTCTTTTATAAACTCATTCTTCTTATGATCTGCTAGGTTGTACCAGGGCCAGCAAGTTCCTTCAGAAAATGTTGAGCTCTTTGTTTTAGTTTGGCACCCATGTTGTTACCTTAGGTCAGTGTGCATTGAACATAGGGAAGTTCATAATAGTTGTCTTTATGTATCCCTTGTCTGGAGATAAATTTCATTAGAGAAATAAAAAGGAATTCATTCAGAGGGAGCTGCAATGCCCATCATGTCAGGTAAGAGCTGTAGAGCATTCACTTGGAGTTCTTTTCTTGTTTCTCTGGAAACAGTGCAGTCTCCACACTGAGTTAATCCGACAGCTTGCTTTGGCGGTGTTACAAGGACTGCTTTCCTCTGCATCCAACTCTTCCTTTTCAGGAGACTGTTTTCTTTGTCTTATGCTCTTTTAAAATCTGTATGCTTAGAATACAGTTATTTGAGGGAAGATATCTCCTATTATTTATAAGTAAGCTACCTTTAAATATATGTCAGAGTAGCTATAGACTACTAGTGTACCCTTGCCTACTCTTTGAGGTTTGTTTTGGTTTTATCTGCAAGGTTGGAGGTCTGTGGAAGAAACTTTTCCTTTCTCAAAAAAAAAAAGAAAAAGAAAAAAGACTATAATACTGACCTGAGCTGGACTTCTCTGAAGATTAACTCTGCATTCACCTGTTCCCTCTTCTTAGAGAGGACAATAAAGCACTGTCAAAAAATAATAGCATTCAGCTTATTCTGAGGTCCTTCATCTGTTTTCACTTGGTCTTTAATCAGGCAAACCTCTCTTTAGATCCACTGGCAGTTTTGCCTGAGTGAGGACCTTGGGATTTGGGCAGAATTCTTTGAAACATTTGAGATGCAGTTTTGGCACTTAAAAATGTTATGTAACTGGCTCTACCAAAGCAGGGGCCATGGAGAATTCTGCCCACAGGGAACAACTTTTTGTTGTTGTCTCTGTTCACTGTGTTGCTTATGTCGGCTGTTACTGGCTTTCAGGAGCTATCCCACAATGCCCCACACTGGCAGTACAACCGATATTGGTGAGGATGCTCACTGCCGAACCAAAGAGCAAAGTGTAGACACGCATAAACAATATAATTACTGTGGCAGCTGTATGCTGACGTAAGTTAGGCTGACCAGCCCTAATTTAAAAGACCAGATCGCCATCTTTTTCAGCTGTCAAAGACAGTTCTAGTCTACTCTGTTGTGAATAAAAGATTTAGCTTTAATATAATGTTTTGTTATGTGTTTTAGCCGAGTCGAATTAAAACGGCTGTGTGAGATCTTTACCCGCATGTTCGCTGACCCTCACAGCAAGGTAATTCATTTTTGGCTTACTCTCTTACATTACAGTGTGCTCAGTTATGTTGTCACGATCTGGGTAATTGTGTATTTGTACCTGAGACCTCTACTGGATGGAATCGGAACTCATCACATGTATGTTACAGGCCCTAGATTAATTCAAGAGTGCATTAATTGGGGGCTCAATCCTGCAAGTTGCTGGGAGTTGGATGCTCAGCCCCTTTCAAGGCACTTACCATGTTGCAGAATCCAGTCCTTGGAGTAGAAGGATCTGGATTTTGTTTCTGCTCCTGTGCTTAGTAGACACGATAGGTAGCATGGTGACATCTGTGAAGCCCCAAATGGCCATGGCTTTGTTACAACACGAATGTGAATTTATATGTACTAAGCAGCAGTATGGAAACTCTGCAGGATGACATTTTTTATTTATTTTCATTTTTTTACATTTAAAGCAACGTTAATCATATGAGCACTCCACCATCTTTATAATGCCATCCTTCCAAGCAGGGGGCCCAGAACATCTCTCCATAGAACTACCGATCTCTTCTTCTCTAAATGGGAGGGGGTCTTGAGTACCTTGCAGGAGACACACACACACACACACACTCCTCAGACCCCGTTGCACTCTGTCCATGCAAGCAGGGGCCAGGAGAGTGTGGGAACGGGAGTGCATCTCATCCCCTTCCAATTTTTTCTGAAAAAGTTACTACTGCTTGCGACAGCTCTCCCAACTGGGGGCCTGGGATAGGTTGTGGCCAGAAGGTTAGACATTTATATACCTGATGAGAACATCCACTGTTATGTTAGAAAGGATTAAAAGAAACAATTAGGGTAATAAACCCTAGTGTTTGAGGGCATGTAGTAAACCAGTGCTGACTGATGGGGGACAGCAGAAACTTCCCGTGTGGAGAGGTTATACCATATGTGCTTACTGCAGACCTTCCTTTGAAGCATCTAATTCTGGCCCCCATCAGGGACTAGATTAGGTGAACTCCTGGTCTCATCTTGTCTTGCAGTTCTCTTGCAAAAGATCTCAACATTTTGATTCTTAAAATTCTGTCCAGTATGCCATTGCAAGGGTTATGTGAGACTATTTATGTTTGCAACAACATTTGCAACTTATGAAAAGTTTTAGACAATTGTACGCTGGATCAAATCCTGCTGTCTGTTATACTGGTGTAAATCTTGAGTAATTTCATTGATTTTGTAGAGTTCATTGCATTTTGACTTCATTATGTTATGACACAAATTTAACATCAGGTGAATTGTTCCAGATTTACACCAGTGCAACTGTTATCAGAATTTGGCCTTCTGCTGCTAATTAGGGGCTCATCCATGCTGAATATATTTAGTATTTGGAAGGGCTTGTGGGATCGCACATAATAGGTATTGTAATGAATTTGGGAGGTGGGAGGGGGGAGAGAGAGAGAGAAAAAGTAGAAAAAACTTTCCTTTCATAAAGAGATACACATACATACACATGTAAAAAACAAACAAAGAAAACCTAATCCTGCTATCCTTACTCATATGAATATACCTGTTGGCTTGAAACTCCCTACTCGCATGAGTAAGGAGATTGGATTTGGCCCAAGATGTATGATATTTAAAAACCAATGATAAAAAAAGAAATATTATAAGTCATCTATTAATCCATTGAAAAACTGCACTGGAAGAGTCAACATTGATTCATTGTGTGTACTAACGAGTGGTTTGTTTTGTTGCATGGCCTGCTTTGCGGTGGAACTCACAACAGAGAGTAAGTGTATTCGCTCCCTCTTCCTTAATCTGTTTAGTGTGACATTTTAATATGGCACATCTTGGATGTTTTAATGTCAGTGATTTCCAGTGCTAACATGTTCACTGAGAACATCCGTTCATAAAGCTGCCTATAATAAAATCATTTTAGAACACAGATTTTTTGTAGACTTTCTTTTGTAATCATTTCTGATTTAAATAATAATTTTGCCTTTTTTGAAATTTGCATTTATTTGTAGGTTTTCAGCATGTTTCTAGAAACACTGGTAGATTTCATCATCATCCACAAGGATGACTTGCAGGATTGGCTCTTTGTTCTCCTGACACAGTTACTTAAGAAAATGGGAGCAGACTTGCTGGGATCTGTGCAGGCAAAAGTTCAGAAAGCTCTGGATGTAACAAGGTACAAAGTGCAAATGAAAATGTTCTAGGGATGCTTTAATCCATCACCTGTGATGCACGTCCCAGGCCTGCTTTGTCTTATGGATGGACATTTCAGAAACACTACATCACCACACTTGTTTCAAGAGGTGGACCAGATTCTGCCTAATCTGGACTAACTTCACAGTGAAGTTAGTCTGGATGTACACCAATGTAACAAAGCAGATTCCAGTCCCCGATACCAACTTAAAATAACGGGCCAAATTTTCCTCTGAACTGCACTAATTTTATATTACTTAATTCCATTGATTTCTGTGGAGTTATTTCTGATTTACATTAATGCAAATGAGAGCAGAATCATTTCCCATATATTTTAAAAATGGGCAAAACCCATCTTTTTTCCCCCCTGTGTTTGTACAGTACCTAGCACAATAGAGTCCTATTCCATGACTTGGGCTCCTAGGCACTATGGTAGTACAAATTATAATAATAAAACCAAATATACTTCCCATTCTCTTAGCACTTGAGATCATTAAAAGTGAAAGGATATTGAAATCTAATGTACTTGGTTTCTTTGTGATCATGTTTAATGTTTGTTTGCACTTTTTATTTCTCCCAGCTTGGATGAAAACTAGTCATTTGTATTGTTCAGAAAATGAATGGTGCCTTAATGCTAAGCATCTTAAACTTGTTCATGAACATCCAGCAAGTCAGTAGCAAAGTCAGGATTATAATTCAGGAGTTCCTGCCTCCTAGCATGCGTATTCAATCCACTAGACCATGCTGCCTCTCCAAGGATGTCACATGTGCCACATTTTCACACTGTGATGCAGGTGGCACCATGAAAAGTTAATTTGTACAGGGCTTGAAAAATCCACTTAAAAAGAAGGAGATGAGAGAGGGAAAGAAAAGAGGAATCAAACAATGAAGCTAACTCAGGAAAAGATAAACCATGATCTGCTATAGATAGGAAAACAAAAGAGCAACATGAAGTGAGGAAAGGAAGAGCAGGGGCAAAAAAAGCATGAAGTATGTACATGGGCAAGCTGAGTAGTATTTTGTGAATATATTGATTTGACAGATTTCACCAGTATTCATGAATAATTCATTCAATGCACATATGTTTGTGGTATTCAATCCACTTGGTAGCTGGTCAAATACGAGTGAAATTCACAGAATTAATTTTTAATATTAAAGCTACTTCTGTGATTCTTTAGTGATTTTTTTCTGTAGATTTAAATGTATTAAAATGTGTTTGTTCTAGTAATAATGGAAATCTTTTTTTTCTCTGAACAGGGATTCTTTTCCATTTGATCAGCAGTTTAACATTTTGATGAGATTTATTGTAGATCAGACCCAAACGCCAAACCTCAAGGTTAGCAATGAAAACTTCTGCATTGAGACATAAACATGGTCCATTTAAATCTTAGTGTTTTAAAACACTTCATCATACTTGAGTACCTAATATTTGCAGGAAAAATAACTAGTTGTAAACACGTGTATGGTATGATACTTATAAACAGCCATACTTTTGATGTATTTTGCAATATTTTACATGTACTAATAACTTGGGTAAAATTTTCAAAAGTGCCTAGGTTCCATTTTCAAAACTGACTTAGGCTAAGTGCAGAAGAGCCAGATTCTAAAAGATATTTAGGCACCCAATGAGATTTTTCAAATGAGCCTTGGTGCCTAATTCCCATTGAAATCAAGGCATTTTTGAAAATCTCACTAGGAAATGAATGGTGCTTCGGCTTCCTAAGTGCCTAAGTCCCTTGGAAAATGGGATCTATTCTCCTAAATCACTTAAGTGCTTTAAAAATTTTATCCAGGGACACTATCAACATATTAAGGTCCCATATTCCATATTGGATGGAGGTAACTATGGTCTGGAGGAGAAACATTAGACTGAGGTTTATGTTTTGTTATCTGAGGGTATGTCTATATTGACAGCGGCAAAGTCGCCGCCATCAGATCGACCTATCTGGATCGATTGAGTGGTCAGTGAAGACCCACTCAATCGACCCAGAAGTCGATGCAGCAAAACCACCCCCTCAAATGTTGTAGCGCTGCGTTGACAGGAATGCGGGTCCTGTCGGCGCAGTGCAGTGAAGACACCACGCAGAAGGGAAGCACAGCAGTCGACGGGAGTTACGCAAGCTACACAGAGTAGCTTGCGTAACTCTTGTTGACTGCCGCTGAATCGCCAGGTAAGTGTAGACCAGGGCTAAGTTCCTGGCATTCCACCAAAGGAATGTTTGAGCTATATAGGGTGTGTGTAGAGTGTTCTAAGCAAGGTGGTTACTTGAAGGGTGAATGAATTTCAAAGACTCCAGGAATCATATAATCTTTGTTGTCCAGATGCATACAGGGGTACATAAGGTGTCATATGAAAGAGAGGGAGAACACTGTTGTCATAAGTAGGAATTCAGGGCCTAGGGGAAACCCAACTGTGGGCATTTTAAAAAATCTTAACTAAGGCACGAGTCTGAAGTTTTTGCACAAATGGACAATGCTGCCAGATGCATGAGACTACTAGACTACATCCTCTCAAGCATTCAGCATAGGTGGGGGGCTCCTACAATGTGTCATGCAGATACATTTTATGAAATAGGTGAAGAAATCATTTTTACTTTTTCCCAGCTCATGCCCTTACGTAAAAATCCTATATAATTTATGAGAAAACTATAACTTTCCTATAGGTGTCTTGCACCATCCTATAGAACTTAATTGTATCCTATTTATAGAAATCTATAGAATGGTTCAAAAGCACCTGTAGATGGGATCCTCTGTTAAATTCTATAGGCTTTTAGAATAATTTCTGTAAAACCCTATAGTTTAGTCCCTATTAAATTCTATAGGAGTTTTCCATAAAGCTATGTATACCTTTCTAACAGATTTTCAGAAGGGTACCCTGTCTCCATTAGTCACATACATGCAAGATGCTGTTCTGGGCCTGTCTAATGAGCTGCAAGTTTGTCCAATTCATATTTCTTTTTCATTATGGCTCATTATAGGGCAGAGATGAGCTTGCAAGTTTTATGTTTGGCACAGGATAGTTCTGAGAGATGTCCACCTTCCATCATCTCACCAACAAAGGATGATAGTATCCCTTTATATTTCTTAGGTGAAAGTTGCAATCCTGAAGTACATTGAGTCCCTGGCCAGACAGATGGACCCAACAGACTTTGTGAGCTCCAGTGAGACCAGACTTGCTGTATCTAGAATCATAACTTGGACAACAGAACCAAAGAGCTCAGATGTAAGAAAGGTAGGTTAGAATTATTAAGTTTTGCTAGCGGGACTGCTATCCTTCATAAAGGCAATTAACGTAGGTATGAAGACAACCAAAAATTGTATGGTTAGGAGACTTTTAAGGTTTTTTGTTTGTTTGTTGTTTGTTTTTACTTCCCCTGTATCTATTTCTTAATGTAAATTAAAACATTTTCTGAGTGTTACATTAACTTTGTTTCTATAGTGTAATCATTGAGATAAAAACACAAATTCTCTGGGGATTGTACAGCTGAAAAAAATATTTCCACCATTAGATGTCATCATTGCTGCATGCAAAATTGAATGAAGAGCCTTTCTGCTGCAGCTGAAAATGTGGATACATAGGACAGTCAGATTCCAATATTGTTAATATATACACCCAGTGTATATTCAGAGTAAGTGTTTGGAGTGCATTGACCGTAGCTTCATCTACTGCAGAGATCTATGTAAACTGCTAGTTATTCTAACTAAACAATACTCTAATAATTGTCACACTGCCTTAAAGGCTGATATGAGATTACTGAATCTATTTGATTAAAGCCCATACGTAGCTGCTACACTTGACTGAAAAGCTTTATTGTAGGTTACCCGGTTAAAGTAAAATATTAATTTTGGTGACTAAAAATGAGCAGAGTGCCCATATAATCCGTTCCTTCATTTGTCAGCAGGACTGATACCTTTATATATTATATAATACAGATTATGTAAATAATAACCATTGATATCAGGAGGTACACCATGCAAACTGCAGGCTGTGGATGTGACACTGGTTATCAACAGCAAATGATTTATGCAGAATCATCAGCCCTTATCTCTGGCAAGGTTGCAGTCAGTGAAGTTGTTTCATTCATTGTATAATAATGAATTGAATTATCATGGGCCAGTTTAAGCAGGCCAAACTTGCTTTGAAGAACACCGATTGAAAACATGTTTTGTTGAGAATGTGGAATAGAGAAGCCATTACCAGGATTTTGCATCAAGAAGATTTATTTTTATTCCTGAGGAGCCTGATGCAAAGGATCAGTCCTTTAATGAATTTAGTGCGAGTGAAAGCAGTCGTCGTGCCAGCCTTGAAGACTGAGGTTCTCTGACTACAGAACAGACATCTGAAAAGCAAACTTCCCTGCAACCAGAAATGGAGGGGACCGGCTCGAGAGCGAGGGGTCGATTCAGCCTTCATGTGACTAAGTGCCTGCATTTAGGAGACTGCCAAGAAGGGCTGTAATTAGTATAAACTGTTGTGGTCATTTGTCTAGCAAGAAATAGATTGATACCATCAGCTCAGTTCACATAGTCCATGTAATTGGAACAACTTTTGCTCGCTATGGACAAGTCATGCTTTACAGTGGTGCAGTGCATGTACACTAGGCGTTTACACTGGTGCAGCTACAGCATGGTAGCTACACTGGTACAAACTCTCAGTGTAGACAGGGTCTCAGATTGTACGTGCTACTGGATAGGGGATGGCTCCTGTATATCGTACAGTGCCTGACACAGTGGGGCCCTGATTGGTATAACAGAAATAATTAATATAGATAATAATGGAAGAAGCCCATTTATGAAATGGGAGAAATTGACAATCAAGAAAGAAAGTGATGAACTTTTCATTGTCATTATGTGATAGTCTCACAGCCCCAGCTCCATTGTACAAACATAACAGACCCTCAGAACCTTTTCCATTTCTCAAATCGTTTATCAGACATTTCCTTTTTCAAACAATCCTCTAGCCTAGCAGTTCTCCAACGATGGGGCACGGGCCTTCCAAGGAAGCTGCAGGAATGAGTCAGGGGAGGCGTGAGGAGCTGTGTGCTTTTTTTTTCTTTTTTTCTTTTTAAAGAGCTCTGGCTGTCAGCCCCAGGTGGCTGGGGCTTGTATAGAAGGGCCGTGCACACCCAGAAGGCAGGGATAAAGAGGACAGCTGGAGCCCTGCCGCCCTGGGGCTGACAGCTGGAGCCCTGCCACCTGGGTGTGGCTACCCCACCCCCACCCCCACCGGGAGGCGGCAGAGCTCTGACTGTCAGCCCTGGGGTGGCAGCAGCAGCAGCACAGAAGTAAGGGTGGCAATGGGACCGCTAAAAGTGATATTGACAACTATTGCTTTGCACATTGCCACCCTTGTGTGCTGCTGCTGGCGTGTCATTGCTGCCTTCAGAGCTGAGCCGCTTTCCGCTCTGGCTTCAGAGCTGGGTGGCAGTATGTATTTGTGGAGTGTGTATTGGGTGGCGGGGGAGCGTAAATGACTACAGACACAAAGAACGGAGGGCGGGGCCCAATGAAATAAGTTTGAGAACCAGTGGTCCAGCCTTTGTGAGTCTGTTACATGATGATTTCTCTACCATATGTGCTGAACATGTCTAACCTGTCTTACTTTATGGGTCACCTACCACGTTTTATGTTAACTTATGACTAAGGCTGCGAGTCTGCCACAGAGGATTCTATGGCTTCCACAGACCTGTGAAATTAGCTCTTAGCTGCCGTAGGGTCCCCCAGCTCCTACCCACCTCAGGCGGCAGGGATCTGACAGTGGTGGGGACCTGGTGGCTCTGAGCCACTGCCACGACAGGGATCAATTGCTGTTCGCTGGAGTGGGTGGCGGGGACCCCGCAGTCCCCATCTGCCATGGGTGGCGGGGAAACCCCTGCTGTGTCCCCAGCTGCTGTGGGCAGCAGGGACTCCCGGAGCCCCAAGCTGCAGAGGGCAGGGAGGAGCACCAGGTTTCGAGCCGCTGCAGGCGAATCCTATAGCCCCCACCCACCATGGGTGAACCCTGCAGCTGCCAGCCACCGCAGGCAGCGGGGGACCCCAGAGCCCCAAGCCACTGCAGGCAGCTGGGCCCCGCAACTCCCAGCTGCTGCAGGGGAACCCGGATCCCAGACCCACCATGGTAGGTGGAGGACTCCACAGCCTTCAGCTGCAGTGGGTGGCCTCGCAGCCTCCAATCACTGGTAAGGGTGAACCAAGGGGGCATCGGCGCCCTAGTGCTGGGAGGACTGGACTGGTAGCAACTGCTGGATCCTCACACAGTGAGGCTAGGACTCTCATCTCCCCCTCGGGCCTCAATAATGCCCTCAGGCTCCCGCCCTCAATTATTTTTAGTTAAAGGCTTAGCCTCCCCTGGCCTATTATATCTGCCACCCACACTCCTCTTCGTAACACCCTTTTATGTACATGAAAACTGTTGTCATGTCCCCCCTCAGTCTTCTCTTCTCCAGACTAAACAAGCCCAGTTTTTTCAATCTTTCCTCATAGGCCATGTATTCTAGACATTGAATCATTTTTGTTGCTCTGCTCTGGATTTTCTCCAATTTATCCACTTCTTTCCTGAAATGTGGCGCCCCGAACTGGACATACTTCTTCAGCTGAGGCCTTATTAGCATGGAGTAGAGTGGAAGGATTTACTTGTGTCTTGCTTACAACACTTCTGCTGATACATCCATAATGATGTTCACTTTTTTTGCAACAGTGTTACATTGTTGACATATTTAGCTTGTGATCCGCCATAGGCCCCAGATCCTTTTCTGCAGTTCTCCTACCTAGGCATTTTGTAGGTGTGCAAACTGATTGTTCCTTCCTAAGTGGAGTACTTTGCATTTGTCCTTACTGAATTTCATCTTGTTAACTTTAGACTATTTCTCCTGTTTGTCCAGATCATTTTGAATTTTAAACCTGGCCTCCAAAGCACTTGCAACCCTTCCCAACTTGGTATCGTCCGCGTACTTTGTAAGTGTACTCTCTATGCCATTATCTAAATCATTTCTGAATATATTGAACAGAACTGGACCCAGGACTGATCCCTGTAGGACCCCACTTGATATGCCCTTCCTGCTTGACAGTGAACCACTGATGATTACTCTTTGGGAAAGATTTTCCAACCCATTATACACCCACCTTACAGTAGCTCCATCTAGGCTATATTTCTCTAGTGTGTTTATGAGAAGGTCATGCAAGGCAGTAGCAAAAGCCTTACTAAAGTCAAGATATACCACATCTACCGCTTCCCCCCATCCAGAAAGCTATTAGGTTGGTTTGACATGACAAATCCATGTTGACTGTTACTTATCACCTTATATCTTCTAGATGTTTGCAAATGTAATGCTCAGTTATCTTCCTGGCTACTGAAGTTAAGATGACTGGTCTGTAATTTCTTGGAATGTCCTTATTCCCCTTCTTGTAGATTGGCACTATATCTGCCCTCTTCCAGTCCTCTGACATCTCTCTCATTTTGCATGAATTTTCGAAGATAATCGCTAATGACTCAGATATCTCCTCAGTCAGCTCGTTGGGTATTCTAGGATGTATTTCACAAGGCCCTGCCTACTTGAAGACATCTAACTTGTCTAAGTAATTTTTAACTTGTTCTTTCCCTATTTTAGCCTCAGATCCTACCTCATTTTCACTGGCGTTCTCTGTGCTGGACATCTAATCTCTGCTAACCTTTTTTGCTGAAAACTGAAACAAAAAAGGCATTTAGCACTTCTGCCATTTCCACATTTTCTGTTTTTGTCTTTCCCACCTCATTGAGTAATAGGCCTACCCTGTCCTTAGTCTTCCTCATGCTTCTAACGTATTTGTGGAATGTTTTCTTGTTACCCTTGATGTCTCTCGCTAATTTAAGCTCCTTTTGTGCCTTGGCCTTTCTAATTTTATCCCTACATGCTTGTGTTGGTTTTTTTTATATTCCTCATTCATAATTTGACCTAGTTCCACTTTTTGTAGGATTTTTTTTTGAGTTTCAGGTCCCTGAAGATCTCCTGATTAAAACAGGGTGGATTCTTGCTATTCTTCCTATCTTTCCTACCAGTGGGATAGTTTGCTCTTGTGCCCTTAATGTCTCTTTGAAAAACTGCCAGCCCTCTCAAACTGTTTTTCCTCTTAGACTTGCTTCCCATGGGATCTACCTACAAATTACCTGAATTTGCTAAAGTCTACCTTCTTGAAATCCGTTACCTTTATTCTGCTGTTTTCCCTCCTGCCATTCCTTAGATTCGAATCATGAACTTATCATTTCATGATCACTTTCCCCCACTTTCAAATTCTCAGCCAGTCCTTCCTATTTGTCAAAATCAAATCTAGAACAGCCTCTCCCCTAGTTGCTTTCTTCAACTTCTGAAATAAAAAATTGTCTCCAGTGCATTCCAAGAACTTGTTGGATAATCTGTGCCCTGCTGTATTATTTTCCCAACAGATGTCTGGTTAGTTGATGTCCCCCATCACCACCAAGTCCTGTGCTTTGGATGATTTTGTTAGTTGTTTAAAAAAAAGCCTCATCCACTTCTTCTTGGTTAGATGGTCTATAGTAGACCCCTACCATGACATAACCCTTGCTTTTTTATCCCTTTTAAACTTACACAGAGACTTTCAATAAGTCTGTTTCCTATTTCCATCTCAACCTCTGTGGAAGTGTATGCATCTTTGATGTACAAGGCAACGCCTCCTCCCTTTTTTTCCCTGCCTGTCCTTCCTGAGAAAGCTGTTCCCTTCTATACCAATATTTCAAATGTTCCGATGCGTCTCCAGAGGCAGTTTATACTTGTGCACAGGTAATACATATACCTAAACTTATGACCCACTGTAGCATTAAATAGTTGTGATCTACTTTTAAAAAATGTGTAATTAACACCAGTTAGTATTTATGAGATGTCATGATTCCACCTCAGGGTAAAATGGAACTAAACTTATGTTCAGTTCACAACGAAAAGCTATTGACAGTGGCAATAAATTGTGCATGGTCAAAATTGTTGTCAAGCTTAATTTTTAAGACAGGGTAAACTAAAATGATACCCAGACTGCTAAGGGGTAAATATTTCCCCTTGTTTTAAGGACTGTTAACACTAGAGAGTATTTACTTCGCTTCATATGAGCTAGGGCTGACTTCCTGGAAACCATATTAGAAAGGGGTAAAAGGCAATTTAATCTTTGCAGAACAAAAACTATCCACTGCATCACAGCTCCATTGTGTAAAGTAGGTTTTGTGGAGCATAGATCAAATTTTGTCCTCCAGCGCAATGGAATTGTGCATGGTAGCTGAGTGCAAAATAGGGCTGGAGGCATGTAAATTACTGTCAGTTTTGCTAAAACTCATTGCTTTGGTGATAGAACTCTCAAAAGAACTTCAGAGTTATGAACTGACCAGTCACCCACACATCTCATATGGAACCGGAAGTATGCTATCAGGCAGCAGCAGAGAGACACGCACAAAATAAAAGCCAATACAGTACAGTGCTGTGTTTAAATGTAAACCATTAAAAAAAATAAACTGAAAGTTAAAAAAAAAAAAAAGATTTGACAAGGCAGGGAAACTGTTCCTGTCCTTGTTTAATTTAAATTAAGGTGGCTAAAAGCATCATTTTTCTTCTGCATAGTGAAGTTTCAAAGCTGTATTAATCATAGAATCATAGAATATTAGAGTTGGAGGGGACCTCAGGAGGTCATCTAGTCCAACACCCTGCTCAAAGCAGTACTAACCTCAGCTAAATCATCCCAGCCAGGGCTTCGTCAAGCCGTAGCTTAAAAAAACCTCTAAAGATGGAGATTCCACCACCTCCCTAGGTAACCCATTCCAGTGCTTCACCACCCTCCTAGTGAAACACTTTTTCCTAATATCCAACCTAGACCTCCCCCACTGCAACTTGAGACCATTGCTCCTTGTTCTGTCATCTGCCACCACTGAGAACAGCCTAGCTCCATCCTCCCTGGAACCCCCTTTCCGGTAGTTAAAGGCTGCTATCAAATCCCCCCTCATTCTTCTCTTTTGCAGACTAAACAAGCCTAGTTCCCTTAGCCTCTCCTCATAAGTCTTGTGCTCCAGCCCCCTAATCATTTTTGTTGCCCGCTGCTGGACTCTCTCCAACTTGTCCACATCCTTGTTGTAGTGGGGGGCCCAAAACTGGACACAATACTCCAAATGAGGCCTCACCAATGCCAAATAGAGGGGAATAATCACTTCCCTCGATCTGCTGGCAATGCTCCTGCTAATGCAGCCCGATATGCTATTAGCCTTCTTAGCAACCAGGGCACATTGCTGACTCATATCAGCTTCCTATCCACTGTAACCGCCATGTCCTTTTCTGCAGAACTGCTGCCTAGCCCATCGGTCCCCAGTCTGTAGCTGTGCATGGGATTCTTCCGCTCTAAGGGCAGGACTGTGCACTTGTCCTTGTTGAACCTCATCAGATTTCTTTTAGCCCAATCCTCCAATTTGTCTAGATCACTGTTTCCTATCCCTACCTTCCAGGGTATCTACTACTCCCCCTAGCTTATTGTCATCTGCAAACTTGCTGAGGGTGCAATCTACCCCATCCAGATCATTAATGAAGATGTTGAACAAAACCGGCCCCAGGACCGACCCCTGGAGCACTCCACTTGTTACCAGCTGCCAGCTAGACATCGAGCCATTGATCACCACCCATTGAGCTGGATGATCTAGCCAGCTCTCTATCCATTTTATAGTCCATTCATCCAACCCATACTTCTTTAACTTGCTGATAAGAATACTGTGGGAGACTGTATCAAAAGCTTTGCTAAAGTCAAGGTATATCACATCCACCACTTTCCCCACATCCACAGAGCTAGTCACCTCTTCATAGAAGGCAATCAGGTTGATCAGGCATGACTTGCCCTTGGTGAATCCATGTTGACTGTTCCTGATCACCTTCCTCTTTTCCAAGTGCCTTAAAATGGATTCCTTGAGGACCTGCTCCATGATTTTTCCAGGGATTGAGGTGAGGCTGACCGGTCTGTAGTTCCCTGGATCCTCTTTCTTCCCTTTCTTGAAGATGAGCACTATATTTGTCAGTGTTCAGTTGTAAACTTTTGAAAGAACAGCCATAATGTTCTGTTCAGAGTTAGGGATATTTCAGAGTTTGCGAGGTTTTCATAACTCAGAGGTTCCACTGTATTCAGAAGCAGTGTGACCTTGTAGATGGAGCCCTGAACTGGGACTCTGAAGACCTGAGTTCTATTCTGATCTCTACTGCTAACCTGCTGCCTGACCTTGGGCAAGTCATTCACCTTTCTGTGCCTCAGTTTCCTCCACTAAAAAAAAGGAATAATAATTCTGAACTCCTTTGTAAAGTGCTTTGAGAGCTACTGATGACAGAGTGCTATTTAAGAGCTGGATATTATTGTTGTTACCATCAGGAAAAGTGATACAAAATAGCAATGCAGATCATGGTGACGTGGGTAAATTGCAGTTATCAATACAGTAACATGCATTAGATTGTAATTACTGATATTTCCAGGGGAGTTTCCATGCAGTCCTTACTCAGGCAAAACTCCCATTGAATTTGGATTACAGGATCAGGCCGTATGTGGGAAAATGCTCTAAGTACAATGAAGTTAATTTTTCTGTAATTTCCTGGGCTAAATCCAAATGTGCTGAATCTCCATTGGTTCCAAATAGATGTCTGAACCCTAGGTTTATAACTCATCAGTTCTGCTAAATTCTGGTAAATTTTACGTGTGAAGAAGCCTTGTGTTGAAGGCTCACGTGGAACAGAGACGTTTAGTTCAGAATGTGGGGTTCTCCCACACCATGAAGAACAATGGCAAGGTATGCAAAAACTGATTTACCTTAGCATTTAAAACAAGTTTTTGTGCAGGTTGAACAGGAACCGTGCCTCCCAAGGTGACAGGCCAGTGCTTTACGTGACACTCTGCTTGCTGTCCTGCTAGTAGGTAAAATCCTGATCTCCTTGATATCAGTGACAAAACACCTGGTAACTTCAGTTGGACCATGATATGGAAGAAAATCTCCCCATTACCAGACATGTCTCCGAGGTATTTCTGCCAGCCAAATGTGATTATGGAGGTGGTTTATTGTACAAGCCTGGAATTGCTGCATGTTGTGTAACAGTCGTGTGTCACACAGTGCCATTCCATCTTCTACTTGTGTGTCTGAGAACTTGGAACACTACTTTTTCAGCTGCGTTATTCTTAAATTGAGCTTTGGGCAAAGTGTCCTCAAGTACATTCATGCAACTGCACTGGTCCCCAGGTACAATCTAGCTAATTTATGTGGAGACCCCAGAATAATGGAACTTAACTGAGATGAGAGAGCCATTGCACAAAGAATGGAAAAGCAAAAGAGACTGCGTAGTATCACTTTAACTCACACCAAGATGAAATTCACCTCAGTGTAGAGCCTTCATCAAGCTCTTTAACACAGGTACATCACTGGTGTAGATTTCACCCACCACTGCATATAAACTAAAATAAGTTGGTGGCCAAAATAGTTTTTGAGATGGATTAAATGTAGAAACCCATTAAAGATTCTTTTTAGGTACTGGAATGACCAAGAGAGAGGGCACAGGTCTCTCATCTAACACGAGTACATTTTATGAAAAGTAATAAAAGATTTTGAGGACAAAGGGAAGGCTTTTGCAACAAAAGGAAATAATTTCAAAGTTATACCGAGAGAAAAGGATAAATCTAGAAGAAAGATATCAGACCAGCAAATACTCAAGGAAGTTCACACAGGGCAAAATTAAGACTAAAACAATAATGTGCAGTGGGAATGTGGAACTGGTAGCCATTCCCACAGCCTGATGCACACTGTAAAATGCATGTGCAGAGAGCATTGGGCTAGTAGACTGATCACAAGACTGAGAGTCAGGAGTTCTCAATTTCTAAACTGACACTGAACTTGACAATATCATCTAAATCTCGGTGTATTGGTCTTGCTGTCTGTAAGAGTGATAATCACACTTAACAAATGGTGGCTGCAGGGTTTAATTAAATAATGTCTGATTACCTATAGTGCTTTACATCTTCATAGGTGAGTGCTAAGGGTTGTTATAACAGAAGGATTTGGAAAAAGTTAACTGGTGCTGCAAAGCCAGAGGTCTAAGGCCAAATTAGACTTAACCCAAGTGATCTCATTGACTGGTATCTTCCCATTGGTTGATTCAAATATTAATGTGTTTTCTTATTAATCCCAAATTAGGAAAGCAACCGGTACTGAAGATGCGTCTCATGCAAAAAGCTGAAATATATATTGCATTTAGATGCTAGCTGTTGAAAATCTTGTGCTTTCTTATTAAATAATATTACCTTTCCTATTTGTTGAACCCAGACCATGCATAGTTGGGTAGGTGAGGATTTGCCAGCTAGATCAACTACAGCCTCCTCAGGGCCTGGTGAAGGAAACTTGGAAGAGAAATGTAAACAGGTAGACTAAAAGCTGTGTACACTACTCACAAAATACACTTTCTGTTTGCAGTTTAGATTTCTAATACAGTCTAGCTGTGTAAAGAGACATTAACTGGGCGCCTGAAAAAGTGATGCCTCATTTGTGTATGAGTGTGTATGTGAAATAATAGTTTGGTTTTAGTGTGTGTTTCTATTAATCCTATTGTCTAAAAGTTGTAGTTGGGAAGAGTCTGGCCCCGATTGTTGGCTGTGGCTGAGAAGTACACAGTTCAGGGAAGTGGGCACAAAGGTGGGGTTTTCACTTTCCTCATCCTGGGCAGACTGTGGGTCATGCTAGTCCCAGCATAAATTAGAGTAGCCTACCCTGGCTTCTTGACAGCTCCAAAGGTCTGATGTGTCTCTGGGGTATCGGGTTAGCTGCAGTTTTCTTTATGAGCTGGCTGGCTAGACTTTTCAAGTCATTCATATTAAACTCAGGACACTGATTCTATTCCCCTCTAAAATGAATTAATTCTTCCATTTGGTGGTGACATTTCATGTAACTTGAATGTTGCCAAACTTCATTCCAAAGTGATTTTGTATATTTCCACTAGATTGTAAGGGGCCTAGGAATTTAGTGAATCTGGCTCACCAACCAACAGACTGCTCTTAGTGTAAGACGGGCTGTTGAATGTTAATATTCATGTAGCACATGATGCTGTCGGACAGGAAAGCCTTTGCAGGAATTGGTCCTTAGCTTGAGGCAACGCACTTTGGGAGCGCCAAAAGTTCATGGAACATGCTATGTAAGGGCATAATGATTGAGGGCATGATGGAGGTAACACATCTCTTTTGGGTGATCCAACTTCCTGACCTTGAATCAGATTCCCCACTAACATAAGCAGGCACTGACTTCATTGGAGTTGCTCCTGTTTAAACCAGCAGAGAATATGGCCCATTGAGAGATGACCCATAATATTTAGATTATCTGGCAGGGAAAGGAGATGTGCTGAGTTTGCACAATGCTGATGCAGTATCAGAAACCAGGGGCACAAAGGCAAGAGAAGATTTAGATAGCATACCCTCTTTCCTACGTCTGTCCTTAGCATGAGTGTTGCACGGGCAGTGTTTGTAAAGCAAATACAGATTTAATCTATCTGTGTTTTTCGTGACTATTATGACAGTCCAGTTGTTAGTGACCAGGCCCAAGATTTTCAAAAGTACTGTAAGTTGGGTGCCCAACTTGAGACATTTTATAAGGGCACCCCCTTGAAAATCTGCCCCTTTAAGCATGTGAAGTTGGGAACCCAAAAACTGATGTACTCAGACCCACTAGTCACTTTTGAAAAATTGATCTAAGATTACAGCAGTTAACTATCAATGAAAACACACTCATTTTGATCAGTGTTTTCAAACTAGTATATATCTGATTGCCAGAAAGATTTAAGGGTGGTGCTTCTGCCCTCCTTCAGTTCTGAGAGGAAAATTGCACTCCCAGCCCAATTGGAAGGCTCTAATATGTTGACTCCAGAAGTGCTGTGGCAGTAAAACTTTTAGCACTGAATAGATCCAGCTTTAGACCTACCTGGAGCCAACTGCTGTTGAAGTCAATAGGAGCTGTGCTGCTGGAGCATAGTCAGAATGTTGCCTTTTGAATCTTGGACAAACAACCTTAGCTAGAGAGTCAGAACCCTGGTTTGCATTGTAGTTTGCTTTTGCAATAAACAAACTGGCCAGTGCAGTTAAAAATAGTTGTGGGTGAGTATTGTTTAAAAAGAGCTGCCTCTCCCAGCACAAGGTTGAGATGAAAACCCCAGAGCCGTAGTATTTTCTCAATGCCTTTAGGGAACCACCATTTACTGGTAGTAGTGCGTATATTGAAAGGAGCACTTGTTAACTGTATCACATCTCAGGTATAGGGTGTAGCATTCTAATGTATTTTATTTTGTGACACATAAAAGTACAAACCCGAGGGATCAAATGCTACCCTTGGTTAGATGCCCAGTTGGCAGGCAGCAATAAAGCTACCAAATGGGCATTTGCGTATCTAATAATGGAGGTCTTTTCTGAACACGTAGGCCATAATGCATACAAAGGGGAGGAAGCCAATGGCAACAATTCCAATGACCTTGGGAGCAGGACTTGTCTGCAACACATCCGTATCCTCAAAATTGCTAAATTAGAGGCAAATTGTGCCTATTAGGCAGTGGTCCATGTTGGGATGAAGCAAAGCCACATGGCTCCTAGTGTAGCTCTGACGAGGATTCTGCCTCGGAGAAGCATGATGCATTTTGGAGCAGTCTAGTATGGAAGAGAAGGTGCCCATTGCATCACCTGTAGGAGTTTTCACTACCTTCTGCTATTGCTTCAACTCCTTCCTGCCCCCGCAGGCAGTAGGAGAGAGCATTTTCTTTATACAGTAGAGCTCAAGGGCTGCTATTGTGCCTGGCCCATGCACTGGAGGGGTAAGAGTTGGGAAGGCTTCTTGCATCCTTCCTGGCCTTCCGCACTTGTCCAAGGTCCAGGCACTATCTGGCCCTAAAGTTGGATCCAGTCTTTGGGCAGCTTCCAGCTTACCACCTGAAATTCCCATTGAGGTTAGTGGATGTTCCAGGCACTGAGCAATGGTAGGAGTAGGCCCAATTTGTGAAGGAAATAAACCTACCAAGGAAAGAGGTATGTGCTGAGATAAATCCACAGAGCAGCACATTCCAAGTGTAGCTGAACAGAAATTGAGAGGAAATATTTATAAGCTTAGTCCTGGGGCCCTGAGTCAGTCAAAACACCCATTCATTTCAGCTGGTGCTTTGCCTGAGTTAGGACTTCAGGATCAGACATTTAAAAAATCCACTTCAAATTATTTTAAGAAAAATTCTTACCTTGGGAACCTTGCTCGAGTCCCCTATTCTTCAAGTCTCACCAAAGTTGAGCTTCGCTTGTCAAGTTGCGCTAGTGACCTGCATGTAGGTTTCCTAACAACTAAATTAATAATCACAATCCTGGGATATGCATGATTTCATGAGTTGGCATGTGTTTTGGCATGATTATCATTTCATTCAATTCAACATGCTGCCTATTCTGTTTCGGGCTCTTTCATTTGCAGTAATATATTCATTTCAGAAAAGATTATGTTGATGAAAACTACAGGTCCAAGTACCAGGACAGACAACAAAACATGTCCCCCGTTGGGTACAGGATACGAAGACTCCCTGGCACAATTGGTTGAAAGTCAGAGGAAGAAGAAGAGTCTGGAGTTAGGATTTTCTGAGAGGAAAGTGTCATGGGAAGATAATTTCTCCCCTCCTTCCATACCCCTGGGACTCTTAGTTTCAAGTAATGAACAGTAGGCTATGCTTCTGTTTGAAGTGAATGGGAATTTTTCAGGAGCCAGCATGCTCTTTTGGTTTGCACATGGAAGTGAGAGCGGGAGACCTTTGTTCTTTGGCTCTGCCAGAAACTCACTGTGCAATCCTGGGGAAGTCCCTTCAACTCTCTGTGCCCTCAATTTCTTCATCTGTCAGATGGAGATGATGCTACTTACCCATCTTTAAAGAGCACTTTGAGATCTATAGATGAAAAGTGCTTTTTAAATGCAAAGCCTTATTATTAGGTGGTTCTTCGAGAACTTGCTCATGTCCATTCCATCGTAGGTGCATGTGCGCCTCATGCATGGTTACCAGACATTTTTGCCCTTAGTAGATCCAATAGGGCCAGCTTCGGCACCCCCTGAAGTCCCACATGCATGACAAGGTATATGAGGTGCTGCCGGCCCTACACCCCCTAAGTTCCTTCTTTACGCCAGTGACGGTTACTGGAACTGAATTCTTGCTTGCTTCGGTGAGTGCTTCTTAACTGTAACCTTTGTTTTTATAAGTACTTGTTAAGTAGCTGTTTAGATAGTTGTTAGTTATTGTTGTAGTAGTAGATAAGGTAGTCCCGTTAGGGACCTCCTCAGGGCATGCCCTGATCTCCCGGCTTTAAGCCTTGTAAATCCTGCAGGAAGGCCTTCCCGATTAGCAACCCCCATGAAGACTGTTTAAAGTGCCTTGGGGAATTCCATTGAAAGGGCAAGTGCCGCATCTGCAAGGCGTTCAGACCAAGGACTCAAAAGGACCCAGATATCTGTCTAAAGGCTTTGTTAATGGAGGCGGCCCTGAGACCGGCATCAGAGCCGTCCCGCTCCCTTTTGGCCCCCAGCAGCGGGTCAGTGCAGAGTGCTCCACTAGCACCGGCTCCATTGCAGCACCAGGCTTCCTCTTCACCGCAGAGGAAGAAGCCCAGAAAACAGGGTCCAGCAGACGGCCACTCCCCTGCATGGAAGAAGGCTAAGGACGCAGGGTCAAGCTCCGGGGCAGCTCAGAGCCAGTGTGCTAAGCAATCCCCACAGGCGCAGGTTTCACCTGGGGCGATGAGCCCCTCCACAGAACTTCCCCCCGAGCGGAAGGGGACCGCTACAACTTGCGGTGCTGTCTACGTTGGAGGTGCTTCAGGTGACGGCCGACCTGTTGGCCCTGCCCGTTCCTCGCACCCCATCGGCCGGGATGGAAAGGGCGAGGGATAGGGCCCCTACATCAAGGGGCAAACCTCCGATGGCTCTCCTCCAGTGGCTGCACACCTCACCAGACTCCCGATACATTTCTCCGTGAAATGGGTCACCGCAGCGGAGATTGATCCCACTGAGAGCTGATCCCCTGGGGCGCGTTCCCCAGCACCCAAGCAGTCTCCGGGGACGGAGCACTGGTACCGGAGGCGCCCAAACAGACCGAAGCATCACTCACGATCGCCGGCACCGAGGGCAGCAGCATTGATGAGTTGATGCATGTCCCGCTTGGTATCGAGCAGACACTCCCCGTCTGGAGCCCGGCACTGTTCTCAGTCACCGGCACCGATGAGTTCGCCTGCGCATGGGTGGCATAGAACCTGGTCACCGGTGTTGCAGCGCTTGCTTAGGGAGGAACACCCTGGAACCTCCAGTTTGGCCTCAGGGCGAATGGCCACCCCAGTGGCAATACTGGAACCCCTGGGGGTTGCAGGTGACCTCAGGACCCTACTCCCTCGTCTCATCAGGGAAGCAATCGGGGGCCCCAGCACCACCAGCAGAGGCCCATGACTTGGAGTCAGGGGAGGAGTCAGATCTTATGGAGGGTACATCTTTGGGGGCTCCCACGCACTCAGCAGAAGTGCCAGCCCCTCTGGCACCGGGTCAGTCATCCTCTTCATCCCCAGATGAGGCACTGGTGGCAGGCCCATTGGCCCCCCTGGATGGCTTCTGGGAGCACCAGGAACTCCTAAGAAAAGGGTGGCCTCCAACTTGGACTAGAAGCGAGGAGCTGCAGGAGCAGACAGACAACCTGTTTAACCTAGTGGCAGTGCCGGTGCCGTCCTGGGTAGCCCTGCTGGTGTATGAAGGGGTCCTAAAGTTGGCCAAAGGTGTCTAGCAAACTCCATCCTCCCTGTCCCCAACCTCGAAGAGGGTGGAGAAAAAGAGTTATGTTCCTGCGAAAGGGTTCGAATGCTTGTTCATCCACCCTGTGCCGAGCTCCCTAGTGGTGGTAGTGGCTAGTGAAAGGGACAGGCAGGCACAGCCTGGCTCAACCCCCAAAAACAAGGACAGCAAGAAATTGGACTTTGTTTGGGAGAAAAAATTATTCTACTGCCAGCCTCCTGTTCCAGGTCGCCAATCAACCGGCATTGTTAGGGAGGTATAATTATAACTTGTGGGACTCCCTCAAGCGTTTCATGGAGGCCATACCTCCAGATCAGGCCCAAGACTTCTCCACGGTTTTGGAGGAGGGCAAGACAGTGGCCAGAGCGGCCTTACAGGCTGCCTCAGATGCTGCCGACTCGGCGGCAGGGCAATGGCCTGAGGGATTTCCATGCGCCATTGCTCATGGCTCCAGTCATCCGGTCTCTCCCAGGAGGTGCAGCAGTCCATGCAGGACCTACTGTTCAACGGGGCTGCATTCTTCTCAGAGCAAACGGATGCGAAGTGCCATGGGCTTAAGGACTCGCGGGCAACTCTGCACTCCTTGGGTCTGTATATGCCGCAAGCTTCCAGAAGGCAGCCTCGGCCCCAGCAGAGCCAGCAGCAGAAGCCCAGGTTCCTGGCACAGCGCGTTGGGACCTACAGGAGGAGAGACAGAAGGAGGAACATTAGGCGGCATAGACAGGGCTCGCCTTCTTCCTCGACCACACAGCCATCTATCTCCCAATGCTCAGGCGGTCAGCGTCACTCATTTTGATGGTGCACACGAGGACAGCATTGCACCTGGATCCTGCATCCCCACCTTTCCTAAACCATCTCACTCCTTTCCTCCTGGCCTGGGCCCATATAGCATCGGACCGCTGGGTCCTGGGCACCATTGGAATGGGCTATACTTCCAATTTTCCTCTCCTCCTCCCTGCACCTTCCCGTCTCTGGCTCTCTTTAGGGACCCTTCTCATGAGCAACTCCTCTTACAAGAGGTGCGCAATCTTCTCATACTGGGAGCCGTAGAGGATATTAGAGGACGAGGTTTCTACTCCCAATATTTCCTCATCCTGAAGGCCAAAGGGGGACTCAGACCCATCCTGGACCTGTGGGGTCTAAACAGGTACATCAGAAGGCAAAAAGTCTGCATAATTTCCTGGCCTCTATTATCCCCTCCCTGGATCCAGGAGACTGGTATGCTGCCCTCGATTTGAAGGACTCATATTTTCACATATCGATCTTTCCGGGTCACAGAAGGTTTCTCAGGTTTGTGGTGGGGAATTCCCACTACTAGTTTACAGCCTTCCCATTTGGCCTATCGTCAGCCCCGAGGGTGTTCACAAAGTGCATGGCAGTGGTGGCTGCGTATCTCAGGTGTCGAAGGATACAGATCTACCTGTATCTGGACGACTGGTTAATCAGAGGCAGGTCGTCGAGGGCTCAGGCCCAAGCCAGTCTGGACCGCGTGTGAGCCATCTGTCACAGGCTGGGTCTGCTAGTAAACGAGCAGAAGTCTACTCTACTGCCTGTACAAAGGATAGAGTTTATTGGGGCAGTCCTCAACACAACTCAGGCCAGAGCATTCCTCTGGCCTGATCAGGAACCTCTGGGCCTTCCCCCTTACAACGGCACGAGTCTGCCTGAAGCTACTGGGCCATATGGCAGCGTGCACGTATGTGCTCTGCCATGCCCGTCTGAAGCTCAGACCTCTTCAGCTATGGCTGGCCTTGGCTTACACCCCGAGCAGGCATCCCATGGACAGGGTTATCACAGTGCCCCCATAGGTCTTGCCCTCCCTAGTGGTGGTTAAACCCTCTATGCTTCTGCTACTGTCATGGAAAGTGGCCTTCCTATTAGCAATCTCATTGGCTAGGAGGATGTCTGCAATCAGGGCACTCACCTCAGAGCCGCCCTGTACACTTTTTTTTTATAAAGATGAGGTCCAGATGAGGCCTCACCCAACCTTCTTGCCCAAAGTGGTTTCACAATTCCACACCAATCAGGACATTTTCCTGCCAGTGTTTTTCCGAAAGCCGCACACTTCCGAAGAGGAAAAGAGATGGCATACGCTGGATGTACGCAGAGCCCTGGCTTTCTACTTGGAGAGGATGAAGCTGTTCCAATAGTCCACGCAGCTGTTCATCGCGGTGGCCGAAAGAATGAAAGGCTTACCTGTCTCATCACAATGAATCTCCTCCTGGATAACTGCCTGCATACGCTTCTGCTATGAGCAGGCAAAGGTTCTGCTACCAGGCAACGTCACAGCTCACTCCACCAGAGCGCAGGCATCTTCTGGAGTATTCTTGGAGCGGGTGCCCATGCAGGACATATGCAAAGCTGCTACGTGGTCATCGGTTCATACCTTTACATCCCACTATGCTATTGTGCAACAGGCTAGGGATGACGCCCGATTCAGTAGGGTAGTTTTGCAGTCAACCAACCTACGAACTCCGAACCTGCCTCCAAGGTACTGCTTGCAAGTCACCTACAATGGAATAGACATGAGCAAGCACTTGAAGAAGAAAAGACAGTTATTTACCTTGTAACTGTTGTTCTTCGAGGTGTGTTGCTCATGTTCATTCCATGACCCGCCCCCTCCCTCTAACCCTCCTCCCCCGGTCCCCATTGTCGGAGTTGACAGCAAGAAGGAACCGAGAGGGTGTAGGGCTGGCAGTGCCTCATATACTGTGCCATGCATGCGGGACTCCAGGGGACGCCGAAGCCAGCCCTTCGGGGTCTGCTAAGGGGAAAACTTTTCTGGTAAGTGTGCACGGGGCGCACATGCATCTACAATGGAATGGACATGAGCAATACATCTCGAAGAACAACAGTTACAAGGTAAGTAACCGTCTTTTCTAAGCCTAATGAATGGCGAGGTCAGTAAAATTAGAATTACAGTTTTTGCACTGAAACAATGGGGTATGTTCATTCTATTTAACTATGAAAGGGTTTCTTTGCACTCAGGTTCATTCTCAACCAATGGATTCCACTTCCTGAGCAATTGTGAATACACTTCATTATTGCAACTTTTAAAATATTTAATTTCCTAAAAATTTCCTCTCTGTTGAATCAGCTGAAGCAATGGAATGTGCAGTTACCGTCACAGTAATGGAATACATGAGTTATCACAGACTGGACAATTGCTGTAGCTTCTTTTTAGGTTTTTTTCCTACTGTGCTGAATCAATAATTATAAGACCACTTCACACCCTAAAATAAGTAAGGGAAGAGAAAGAAGAATTGGAGCAGTTTGAACTGGTTGTACAGTTCTAGGCCATATCAGTGAAGGAGCATTAATCCATTTCAAACTAAGGGTGAAAAGCCTCTAATATAAGAAACGACGGTCCTGGAATCTGACAATTACTCTGTTTTGAAAGATGGGTCTGTTTTGTTTTTGGTGTCTTTTGTTTTTAGCAGCAACTTGGTAGTGTTTCAATGGAAATCACCCTGCAGGGCAGGAGGGAACTGTTGGGCTTTATTATTATAGTTGTGAGCGGCTCTTTAAACCTGAAAAACGAATAGTGTGCATGTACAAATACATTGTAAGCGTAGCTATTAAAGGGTTAGTTTTAACAGTGTCTCCTTGCTGCGTGTTAGAAAGGTGTCTGTCTAGTATGGTAATTTTCTGTTTAAATGAAAAATCTGTAACATTTACTGCAAGGATCCTTTCTAATAGAATGCAGACTATTCTGCCTCTCAGAAAAGAGAAACTGATGGATGCTTTTATCTTTTTGTCTTCTTTCTAGGCAGCACAGATAGTCCTGATTTCTCTGTTTGAACTGAACACTCCTGAGTTTACCATGTTACTTGGTGCCTTGCCAAAAACATTCCAGGACGGTGCTACCAAACTCCTACACAACCACCTCAAGAACTCCAGTAACACTAGCGTGGTGAGAGGCTTATGCAGCTAATGTCCATAGAAAAGAGCAGAGCTGCAAAAGACAGCAATTTGCTGATCAACAGCTGTTTCAGATGTTCAATAGCATGCCTGCAGTCCTGCTAGCAGCATTATGCCACAGTAGTGTCTGTTTGATATTTTGTTAAAGTGACCATTAAAACAACTTTACCAGCTCTTTTTAAGTTTTATGTGTGCACAGCCAGCACAGAGACAGTGTGGGAGAGAGTTTCAAAAGCACCTAAATGACTTAGGAGCATGTGAAAGTCAATGGGACTTGTGCTCCTCATTTACTGAGGCTGCTTTTGAAAATCCGACCTGTAGGATTCGTCTTGAGTTTTGACTAAGATCAAGGGCCTGATCGTGCAAACTCTCTGTGCTCATCACTGCCATTGAAATCCATTTAATATCTTATGTTCTCCATTAGGGAACTAGAACTTTGATCCAGTAGGTCTTTTCCATTTCTAACCAGTGCTCCTATACTTTGATTTTATATGAAGCCTTTAAATATTTTTATTCTGTTGAAAGAAAAAGTTAGCAGGGAATATTTTGCTTAATCTCTGTAAGTTCTTTTTTTCTTCTCAGTTCAGCATGTATCAGAATAGTTTTTGCTGCAATTCCTCTTGACTGTAACAAATTATCTGTACAGAAATCCTATGTAATTCAGGTAGGGTCAAGTCCTGCAGTGTTTGCACACCCATCAGGGCTGCCCAGTGTAAATGAAAGCAGAATTTGGGCCCATTTTATTTTTGTTGTCTTCTTTTGTGTATACTAACATTTCCTTAATCCCCTTCTTCCTGCTTCTGCACTAGGGTTCACCTAGCAATACTATTGGTCGGACTCCTTCACGGCACTCCAGCAGCAGAACCAGCCCCTTAACTTCCCCTACCAACTGTTCCCATGGAGGACTGTCTCCAAGGTAATGCAGCAGTTTAATTAAAGTACTTACAAAATCTTAAAGTGTTACAACATAAAATGTGACTCTTCATATAAGATGATAAAAACAAGAGTATTATATGGTAGGTTTGTTCAGTTCAGCAGAGTTTGACAAATGCATTTGCAAAACATAATAATGCATGGTGAGTATTTGACTTTTATATATATGATAGTGAAACTGGAACATAAATCTTGTATGGACTTAAAATGTTGCATTTTCCTTCACAACCAACCCCTCCATGGAATCAGACACTTGTGTTCGAAGTTGAAGTCTAACAGCTGGAGAGATTCAAACCACACCATTTCAATCTGGGTCCTGGTTTGGTTTTCAAACACCCCTCTAAAGAGTGGGTGTGTTTAGATCAAGGGTTTTGGTTTGGACCCATCTCTACTAGAACAGCGCTTGCTGCTTGAACAGTATGCCTGGCTATATGGTATGTTGGTTGTGCTGCCTCGAAGGATGCGATTCCATTAAGAGAGACTGAATTGTGAAGTCCAGTATTCTGCTGATGGGGTCAGGCAACTGGGAAGAAGGCAGGAAGGGGAGGGTGGTTTGAAAGAAGGTGTTCAGCTATGGAAGAGTGTGAATGTTGCTGCTAGGTTTGGTTTATGGAAACTTGAAACCGTGCAAGAGGTGAACAGTATGAATTTGTAATGAACTGAAGCCAAAGCCACGGTAACCTAGTGCTATGCTATTAACTGTCTCCATGGAGCATGAACCGCAAGTAGCCTGATCTTGCAGCATGCTTCATGGTTTTTGCTACCAGATCCCAGAATTTGATTAGAGCAGAGGAGATACAGACTCACACAGAACGGTGTGTTGTAATTCTCCACCTTTTTGCTTTACACATCCTGATGCTAGGCTAGGCACATTTTTGGTTCCCATAAGTATTGTCACACGAAGTCCTTATGTTGCTGAGTCACCTAGTGACAGGAATCAATTGAGGAGTTAATCTTACAGGTACCAGGGTGGTTAACTTCTACCATCCAGTTCCAAGCAACATCTCAAGAGAAAATGCGTACTTCTAAGAAGACCAAAAATTTCAGGGTATCTAAACATATTTTCACATCCTTAAATCGGCTCCATTGCAAAGCCAGCCTTAGAGTTTGCAAGACTAGATTGAGTCTCCCAATATGGGATTAGGGACGGGAAGTATTTTTTCATTAATAAAAGTATTAGGATTTCACTTCAGACAAACGATTCCAATAGCAGTACTTCCTTTTCTCCTAGCTGGGATGTTAAGATTTTGAATTGCTGGCATGGGAAATTACAGGCCAAGATCTCTGTGTCCATGTGGTTAAAAATGCAGTCATCGGTAGTACTTGCATGCAGCGTGCTTTAAATCCATGACCTTTTATTATGTCTCTTTTGTTTTTGGTCCTTATAAAACAGCCGATATTCACCAGTTCATTTATTGCCATTTAGTTTGTCTTTTTGTTTGCATCCTTTGATACTTGCCTTGTTACCTCTCCTAATTTCAGATCCTCTTCTATGATTATATAGAAATGGTGCTTACCAGTGTCTCAAAATGTCTATTTCCCTGGGTTTTAAGTTCAGTGTCTGTAGACTTTTTTTCATCTACCATATTCTCAAGGTACAGCTAGAGAGGACATATGATTTTGGAAAACACTTGTCTGCATCAGAAAGCAGTTCCTGTCATTGTGTAGAATTCAGGAGGCTTTTTCCTTTGGAACAGTAATTCCTTCAAATGTTCATATAGATCTTGGAAACAAAGAGAGTAGGAACTTTGGTCCTTTTTTTAAAATAACATGTTGAATATCTTCATTTTGTTTAGCTATTCAAGAGCCACATTTAAATGAGAAGTGGAAGAAGAAACTGCCTTAGAAGCCATTTTAAAATCTATAGAATAAGAGTGATTTAGCTAGAAGGGTACATTTTGCTACTTATTTAAAAAAAAAAAAAAAAAAAAAAAAGTTTTGGAAAAAGTGCTAACCGATTATGGCAAGTGAATACAACTCATTTTACCAGCATGAATGGCACTGATATGGTTATCATCGTGTCAGTGTTTCTGTTATAACCTCTACATTTTAGAAGGTTACAACTGTCTTTTGATATGAAATTTGGCAATTTTTTTTTCAATAAAAAAGGTTGAGCCATTTGGGTAGGAATATCCAAAGAGAAGGATTTCCACTATTCCCACACATCCCTGTAGTTCAAAAATATGTTTCTGAAGGGTAAGGGCTATGTTTTGGTTATGTATGTAGTTTGCCATTGCTTCACCTGCTGTTCCATGTGCAGTTACATGCTTGTGTGTGCATCACTGCATATTTTGCATAAGCAGTTTAAGTGCAACCACTTGAAATATTAGCCTCCCTTTCTACCAGCAGCTTTGATTTTGAAAATTACATTTGGAATTGCTCTGAAAAAGTGGATTCTAGAAACAGGTTTTCATATCTAGGCATGTGTACATGCAAGGGGCTAGCAATCTCATCAGCACATACAGACTGGATAACTGTGGTTACGTTTTATTGAGCACAACTGCTATGCCCAAATCTGCAGATCTTGCCCCTAATATTTGTTCTGTGGTCCAGATCCTTAGCTAGTCTGATTCTGCATGGCTCCATTGACAAAAATGGCCCTATAATCTATAAAGGGTGTGCAAGCCCTTGTTTTTGGATGAAATTACTCTTTTGCCATTTCCCATGTTGTTGCCTTCACAATTAAATTTCCAGGGATTCTCTTCATGTTCAGGCCATCTGGATTGAGCTGTAAAATTCTGACTAAACTCAATTTTGCTGATACCAACAGCTAACATTTTGAACCAGACGATACTCTGTGTGCAAATACCCCCTTCTGTTAAGTTACTGTTTGCTTACAGTGATTTGAACAAAATGCTTCTGTCTTCTGCTCCTGCTTTCATAAAATCCAGCCAGTTCCGCTCCACACTCACTAGGAAATATTTACTGTATTTCTGAGTTGCTTTCCTATATTTGTATCTGTTCTGGGATTTTTTTACTTGCTTTTTATGGTTGTTAGTTTAAAAAAAAAATTGAGTAAACAATCAAAATGTGGAAACTAGAGAGAGCACACTTATGAACATGAAGAAAGAACAGCTCCTGAGTGAATCAAATGTGACACTGAAATGAATGGTTTGCAGTTGTACTGAATGAGGAACGCCTTTTGAGATTTAATAAATAATGTATTGTAATAAAAAGGAGAACTGGTCTGGGATTACCCAGTATAAAGAGTATCACTCCAATTTGGAAATGGTCTTTTATCAGCCAATATATTGTATGCTAATTCTAAATTAGCCTGTGGAGGTCCTTGATTATGTTGAAGGAATAGGATTAATGAATGGGTCAAATTCTGCCCCAACTTGCAACGCGAAAACCTGTGAAGTTAAGTAGGAGTGTGCGTGTTAAGTGTTGATTAAGTACAGTATCACATTCTGATTTACTTACAGTATTAAAATACCAAATTCCATCCTACACAGGAAATAGATTCAACCAAAAAAAAAGAAAAAGAAATCGAAATAAAAGGGAATTTTATTTAGTTACAGTGGATACAAATGTCTGTTCTGCTGTAAAATTGTGAGAATTGGGAAATTAAGGAAACTTAGGGCTTGTCTGCACATACGGTGCATAGTGCTGTTGACACTGGGAATTTGGTCAGTATAACTGTAGTGATGTAGTTATACTAACAAAAGTCTAGTGTGCACCAAGCCTGAGTGCGTTTTCCTTTGCAAAAAGAAGTTTTTGCAACTTCAGCATTAGGTGAGGTTACACAGTAAGAGTGAGCTTGTATTATCTAGCAATGCACCTTACAGGTAGGTGAAATTCAAGATATGGAATGTTATGGTCATGATTTTTTTCTGTAAAGCAACATTCTTGCAGACTACTGCATTTTTGTAATACCAGTTGCTTGATTTCTGACTAATGAATGAATTTCCTGACACTGCTCTTCAAATGGGTTTTAGAATGGCACTGCTGTTTTGTGCACTAGAGTGATTTCTGACTTGTATCTGTTTCCAGTTTTGTAGCATCTTTCACTTATTTATACATGAACGTGACCTTTTCAGATACAATGTACTCAAGCTTAATAGAAACAAAGTGGCATACGGAATACTCCAACAGCTCGAGCAGAAATCTGGAAATCCATGTAAAATGAGAATTAATTGATAGACAGACAGAGGCAGACAATCCCACCTGCTTGCCAGAAATAGGTATATAGCGGTTTTGAAGAAGGGGTGGTTTAAAGGGGTACTACAAAATCAGAGACCTGTATGTCCAAGATGCAAGTTAGTGCTTCTAATAACGCATGCTGCCTTGACAATTTATTCCTATTCTCTGGCATTTGACATGTTCATTGAACGTTGGCTGTCATTTAATTAGCATCCAGTGGAAAGTAGATTATTAAAAATAAATAAATAAAAACAAATAAATAAATAAAAACAAATAATCTGTTACTCTTATCTTATAATTCTGTGATGTCCTGCAGATGTGTCACAAAAGAGACATGCAGAGTGCTCTGAATTAAAACCGACAGTGTCTAGGCCTGGGATTGGCCCAGTAGAAAGGAGTGACAGAGGGTATGTCTACACAGCAAAGAAAAACCTGTGGCAGGCCAATGCCAACCAATTTGGGTTGGCGGAGCTGAACCAATCTACACAGCAATGAACAGCCCCACAGCCTGAGCCCTGCGAGTTGGAGTCGGCTGGCCCAGGCCAGCCACCGGTTTTTCTTTGCCATGTAGACATATCCTTTCTGGCCTGCACAGGTTCTGGAACACTGGCTATGGGGCAGGCTTATCTACCCAGGAGAAAACTCAAGCCTGCTGGGATGAGTCCAAATGCCAAAGACAAATTCTGTATAAAGGGAGTTTTGCAGAAACTCAGGTAAATGAACTTCCTGTTTCTCCCATGCCTAGCAGCTCACTGCTCTGGTCTTCCTATTTCTGGGCCACAGTCACCCTAGAGCTGGATTACCCCCAAGAAGAGAGCACAGAGCATCATAATCAGAAGGTTCCCTTCCTCTATAGGCTATCTAGGGGTGCTTCCACACTGACTGCTGGATTGACCCTTCAAACTAGAAAGCCCTCTTATTTATCAGGAGCAGCATCTGCAGCAACTATGCAAGCTTCCCCCATGCAATTTTGCCGTTACACCTCAGCTATGACCTAGAGGGATCCCTATATGGGTGAGAGGACAGTTGAGTCTCGGCCGATTAGGTACTAGATATCTCTGCTGAGGTTGCCAACAATGATGACAGGTGTGATTATTCTTTTCAGCATTTTCCTGTGGTATCTGGATTGAGACCACAAACTTATGAGATATATGCCAAACCAAGAACCATCAGGAAATGCTTTTCATTTACTGCTGATCTGGGTTCAGTTTGAACCTATGACCCAGAAGTTGTGTCCTCTTTTGCTTGATTATGAAATGAATGAAGTGGCTCAAGGACTCACATAGAACCAAATCCTGAAGATCTTATTCATACTAAACACCCACTGATGTCAATGGGAATTTTGCCTGTTTATAGGCTGCAGGAATTCACTGAATGCAGCTGTGTGTATGCACACAGAACCAGATATTGCAAGCCACACAGTACACCTGTGGGTCTCTGATTACAGGCTTTCTTCCCTTTGCTCTTTTCCAGGTAAAATCCATTGTCTAAAAACACCTGCTCAGAGGTTGAATCCAGGCACATGTACAGAGCATAGTTCACTTACAGCATTTTAAGAATTGTGTTTAAAAGCTACATTCATCATGTGAAATATATTGCATAAAACGGGCAGGGACTGGCCTGTGTAAATTATATCAATACCAATAACAATAAACATCTAAACCAATATTAAAGGCCAAAGGAATGACCTGAAGGAGGTCGATGGAGTATTCTTGTCTCATTTTGTTCCTGTTAAATTTTCTCTCTCTCTCCCTCCCTTCTTCTCCCCCCCCAGGAAGCATGAGAACACTAAGCCACTCAGATTATAGTTTCTTTTTTTCTCCCTTTTTTCCTGTTTTCTCTTTCCCTCTCCCCCCCCTCACTGCAGTCGTTTCTGGGGTTGGAGTGCAGATGGGCTGTCGAAGCATCCCCCTCCCCTTTCTCAGCCCAACTCCATCCCCACTGCTCCTTCCCACAAGACTTTCAGACGCTCTTACTCTCCCAGGTAACAAGCTACCTGTTAAACCAACTTGTCTGAGGTGTCACAATATTATTTACCTTTCACATAATGGAATTTTCTCAAAATGGGACAGAATGATTCCAGGGATTTTCATCCCAAGGAGAATAAACTCCAGGCTCTAAGTGGTTGGTGAATCTCTGTGTGAATGGAACTAGCTGCTTTCTCATTCACTGGTAATCATAGAGTATTAACTTGTGGAGACTGCAGGTGCCATTTCTGTCTGAGAATGAATCTTCTGGGAAATCTTTTTCCTGTTGTATTTTATACAGTTTGAATTCCAGTGCAGAACTCAGTAATTCTCCACTTTCAGTTGTTCTGATTGCACCATGTCGTATGCAGTCTTGTTCTGACATTACAGGCTAGGTCTTCAAATGCAGGCACCTAAATTATCCATGTGAAATATGCATGGATGCATACAAACAGGCACTTGCAAATGCAAGCAGGGATCTCACAGGGCTGTTGTGAGGAGTTAATGTCTATAAGGCACTGTGAAGATGAAGCATGCACATAATGGTATTGCAGAACTTGCCTGCCCACTAAGATCATAGGGTATCACATGTGGCTGTCTAACATCATGAAAGAATAAATTCATTATTGAATGTCATAGTCACAGGAGGTTTTCAGCAACTATTTACCACTGTTTAGGAAGCTCACCATTTACCCCCTGTTTTGTCCATCTCTGCCCTCTACCTGTAGAGTGGCCTGAGCCAGACTTACAGATCCAGATTTCAGGGAACTTTGTTGCTCTTCAGGCACATCTCTGATGTAGATTGCTGGTTTTATTTGGGAACGTAGGTTCAAATCCTGCAATCATTCCCCCGGCAAAGCCCCCACTGACTGTGCTTACTCCTGACTTAAAGGGAAATATTGCCTTAGGGAGAACTGTGTACTTTTCCCCCCAAGCAAGAAGTTCCAATGGGAAAATATTAAACAATGGTGTCAGAGCTTATTAGGACACTTCCATTTAGTGCACATTTCATGCAGTGTTGGCTAAGCTAAAGACAGTTTAAAAAAAACCCACACAAATATTTTCAAAAGTTGTCAGCCAAGTTATTGACCTTGAAGCAGGAATAATCTGGTGGAATTCCATGGTCTATATTGTGCAGAAAATCAGACTAGATGATCATACTGGTTTCCATTAGACATAAAATCCGTGAATCTAGGACATTCTCAAAGACAGGTATTTCAAGTTAATGAACAAAATAGAATTGTTTTTTCTTTAAAGTACTTAAATATCTAGAGATCAATAGCAGTAAGATCAATATGATTCTGATTTAGAACCTGATCCAGTAACACAGAAATCAGCCCATTGATGTAAGTGGGCTTTGGATCAGGCTCTTCTTGTCTAGCCTAGTGCTGAAAGGTTCTTTTATCACTCTCCCTCTGATTATCAAACACTAAGATATGCCTACTGCGACAATAAGCTGATAACATTGAGGTATTACACCAGCCCTAAATTTGAAAGTGAAAGGAGGAACTGCAAGCAGGTAGAATTACAAGGTGCTGCTAAAGGATGCTAAGCTGTTAATTATCTAGCTAATTGTGTCACATTTAAAAAACACTGTCTGAAGAAAATAAAATGCATTTCAAACACCAGAGAAGGAAGCAAGATTGGTAAATTGCCATATTGTGTTTGATACAGTGGCAGATGGAAAATAATGTTGTGACATCCCTAAAAGCTGCTCATCTCTACTCATCTCTTCTTGTTCATCCTGTGACTCTTCCAGTTTTCTGCATGAGTCATTATTTTTTCTGTTGTGGTTGACAGTCTTGGTTTGGAAGGTAGGTGTAGATCCATCTTACATTTATTTTTGTTTCCATCACATTACCTATATAGTAAACAAACACATATTGGCAAATGGATAGATGTGTTTGTTCACATATATAGTATTGTTTCATTTAAAATGCAAAACTGTGCTCTCCCATTATGGGCTCTCTTTCACAGATTCACTCTTGAGATAGGAAAATAGGCAAATGGCATGTGAATTTAGAAGCAACCAAAGTCTTAATTTCATAACACTTAAATGTGTGCCCCAAGGGACATTCCCAGCCTCAGTCCCTCACAGAAATGTTCCTCTTTGTTCAGACCTTGCTTTATTACTTTGACATCACAAATTCTTTCCTTTGATCAATTCTTTGGGAGTTGGTTAGCTGCAGTATAAATATTTATTGTTTTAGGGATAAATTCTACTTTTATGTACATGTTAATAGATGGTGTGTATGCATATGTGAGGCCAAAATTTGGCCCTTAGTATTTGTCAGAGGCGAATTGTCCTTTAAGGGAAGGAAAGTAATAATTATAGCAGAAGACTAGGGAATCAGGATTCCTGGAGTTCTGTTCTTGATTCTGCTTGGGTTTTACTGTGTGAACCTTGGGCAAATCACTTAACCACTCTGTCTGTCTGTCTGTAAATTGGGCATAATAATGCTGACGTGGACATATCTTATAGAGTGATTTGCTACTCATTTAACCATTTGTAAAACTCTTGCTATCCTTAATTGAAAGATGATTGAATGAGCTCTACATAGTACTTTAAAGTTGGTATCAGCTGAGACTTGTCTGACTCCTGTCTGATGTCCATCAGGGACCCAAAAAGGCCTTCAGTTTCCATTTGTATAGGTGCAGCCATACCTTGCATTTCAGAGCAATTTTAAGCACTATCCATCCTTTGCTAGCCTGAAAGGTCTGCAATTTTATAACTCCTCAAGGTTCATAAGCAGCTTTTATTTCCAGATCCCAGCCTGTTAAAGGGTTTCATTTTCCTTCCAGCCAGACCTTGCCTCAGAGACATTGTTTGTTTAGAGTTCGGGAGTTGTCCTTTAGTTTCTTTGCCAAAACACACGACGTACATTCCGTACCAGTGCTCATGTTTGTGCTTTTGTTTCTGAGTAAGTGTATTGACAGAGTCCGGGATTATATCTATTTCCAGTATTCTTTACTCCCAAGGAATAGAGAGGCCTACATCTTACCCTTCTTCTGAAGTTCTTGAATCTCTTCCAAAAGGAAGGAGGGATTCTCTTGATAATGTTCTACCTTATTCTGTAGAAAGATCATCTATGTGTCCACAATTCAAAAGAAGCTCCCCATTGCCTAATTCTTCCACCTTGCAAGGAATTTCTTGATTTTGTGATAGGATAATCCAGATATTTCACTCTGGACACCTTCCTCTAAAAAATCATCATGTCTTCTTCCAAATTGTCCACAAACTAAAACCCACCTGTGCAGACACGGAGTCCACATCTGCCATTTATTGTCCAGAGAGTTGATGCACATGTCCCTAAATCTTTTGGTCTATTTGCTCCTTGCTTTCTGAGCCCTTAGACTCTTCCAGAAAAACTGGCGCTCTCCATGAAACACCTTTGTAGGCACTGATTTAGACACTGCTACAAACTCAGTTCTCTTCCCTTGGGCAGAACAGAGTCCTGCTGATAACTCCTTATTCTTTTTATTTTGGGAGTGGACAGGAGCTTATCTTTCTTTCCAATTTTTTTCCTACATCTTTTATATCTTTTTGCTCTTGCGTAATAGTCATTTGTCTTGTGGGACACCAGAGGATACCGTTTCAAATAGCTCTTAAGGGAAGTTCAGAGACTGGTATATGCCTTGCCATGTGTGAAGAATTTCTAGTGGTCTGGTGGTGGGATCGAGTCCAGTTTGAGTTAGAGTTCAATTTTCCCAGCATCATTTTTAATAGTAATAAATTTCCACTAACAGACCATCATGCAAGTGTTTTCATTTTTATTACTCTAGGAATTTAAATGAAATAAAGTCACTCAAGTCCATGTAGTCGTTCCTCTCAAGTTAAGCATCTCTTTCACATTTGAATCCTTTGACATAGAAGATATTTGATATGTTTAACATGGAATTTAAAAGCAAAAATAAGTTTCAGTTATACATGCATTAAATCAGCAAATGCCACTACTCTTTGAACTCTCATATTCATTGCTTTTCTTTGTTTTAGTTAACAATCCCATTATTCCATTTTGAGGGCTAGGTTTCTGACTATGAAAGCTAGAGCACTTATTGTGGAATTTAATGAACAGTGCACCTAATTCTCCTTCCATTTACATCTCTATAACTCCATTGACTTCAATGGAACTGGTCGTTAATTACATCCCTGTAAGAAAAGAGAATTAGGCCTAGGATCTGTCCCTGTTTTTGTTACTAGTCACTGTTAGAAATGGAACTCCCAATCATCCATTTCTGAGTTGGCAATAATGTTATTCAAGGTCAAAATTGATTCTTAGGTTGGTATGTGACATTTTACAATATACTTTTGACCTTTAGCATGCTGGATTATGACACGGAGAACCTAAATTCCGACGAAATCTACAGCTCTCTTCGTGGGGTCACAGAGGCAATTGAAAAGTTTAGTTTCCGTAGTCAAGAGGATCTGAATGAACCAATCAAGCGTGACGGAAAGAAGGACTGTGACGTAAGTAAGCTATTAATTAGATTCTAAAGCACCATTTGCAAAGTCAGCCTTTTGCTAGCTAGTCTTTTAAGTTCATTTCTCATGATTTGGAATTGTTTCCTTCATTTCCTTTGCCATAGAGGTATATTTCCACATATAATTGCATAGTCTTAAATCAGGGGGGCCAAATTCTATAGACGCTTACTCATGTTCAACTCCATTTGAAATTCACTTACCTTGATTTCAATGGGAGTTTGGACTTAGTAAGAAATAAATGCTAATTGATTTCTCGCCTCAGGATTTCTCAACATGGAACGTGTATTAAGGCTTATAACAGAAAAAATAAGATACAGATCTTCTAAATGCATGGATTGTTTTCTTCCAATATGTAGCTAATTCATATGAAGGTTTCATAGTAACTTTTTGTTCAAATCACGGACACACCGCAGGTGGTTTCCTGGAAGTCAGTGGAACTACTTGTGATAAAAGGTGTTAGTTGTCATACTTAAGAAGAGCAGAATTGGGGCATTAATGTTTTCAAATGCTTCTGCAAGTTAAATTTCTGTTTCTTTTTGGGGAAAAGACAACTTTGGGTTAGTACAATGTCACTCCAAGTATATTTTAACACCACACGTTCTCTGGCCTTTTGGAAGATTTTTTTTTTTGAGTCATCATAACAAATTTTTGGCATTAACTTATGCTCATCTGCTATAGTTGTGACCTGCCGTTGCGTTGCCACTGGGAGCTGAGGTTTCCTGACATTACAAGGAGAATTTTCAGAGTTGGGCTCTCATCAACTTCAATACAATTCTTCATCTTTTCAAAGTTTCACTTGCTTCTTCTGCAACTTTTGTTTTCAAGATTCATATTTGAGCCTGCTTAATAATCTCTTTCTGGGTTTTGCCAAGTTGTAGGAGTTTGTGAAAATTTAGGAATAGCTAGTTTCATTTTATTTGTCCACTTGTGGTCAAGTTTGCACCTTTGAAATCTTTTGGGACAGTAATAGTTACATAATTCATTAAAAGAGACTACAGCAACATTTTAATTGATCTTCAGGAAATTAAAGGATTATGTGCAAAATTTATGATTGGTTTTATTTTAGTGGATGTTGGGATTCAATCTAAAAGGCTACGTCTCCTGTGAGGTTAAAAAAATAATCTAACATTCCACTGCTGTTCTGTCTGATCGCTTCAGGTCTCTCGAGATGGTGGAATAGCTGCACCTGCCGGTGATGTACGTGGAAGCAGTGACGTCGTGGAAGGAGGAAGAATGGCTCTAGATAACAAAACCTCTCTTCTTAATACTCAGCCTCCACGTGCCTTTTCAGGGCCCCGTGCCCGAGAATACAACCCCTACCCTTATTCGGACACAATCAACACCTATGACAAGACTGCCCTGAAAGAGGCCGTGTTTGATGATGACATGGATCAGCTTCGGGATGGTCGGTATCAGCTTGTTTTATACATTCTCAAGCAGTTCATTTTGTTCTGTATTTTACATTTACTTATTTAAATTGTCATGGGACACAACCCTGCAGCTGACTTCTTTATTTAAATATACTTTTACTCAGGTAAAGGTTCAAGTGAATACAAGTGACTGCATGAGTAACGGAACTTGCATGGGTGTTCATTGGACAGTATTGTCATTTGTTTTCATTCAGTTTCAGCTGTATTGTTTTATTCTAGCATTCTCCTACTGCCATTACATTTTCCTGTTGACTTAATTGCAAGAAGAATTGAACTCCTAAATTGTTGTGTGGGAACTCTTACTATTGTGCGTGTAGGACTCTGAATATGGGGAGTGGGTTTTTGTGTGTATATATATTCATAAACAAAAGGGCTTGCAAGAAAATAGTTTAGATTGAAAATGGGTATCAGGGGAGTCTAATTAGCAACCAGAAATTGTTTAATAATTTATAGAAGTAATGCTTTGATTTCAAAACCTGGTGATGAACAATTAAGAGATGTAGCCTCTTCATTCATACCTTCTATTCCTTCTTTGCTTCCTATCACCCTATCATTGAAGTGCCTGGGCAGCCAGGCAAAAGTTAGAACAGCCCTGAAGAGATCCTAGAATTTGTGTGTTCCTGGATAGTCTGTTTCTAACCAGTCTTTTGGGGCTTTGCATCAAATATAGGGTTGTCATTCTCCTATGTTTCTGGCCTGGACCCAGTTTTGTTTGGGACATCCCAATCATAAATTCTGAAAGCACTTGCAGGGCCTGTAACATATCACGTTGCAAGGCAAGAATGTTTTGATTCATTGTGGAGGTATTGCACCACATCATCATTGCTTTGCAGTATGTTGACAGTCATTGCAGCATCACACAAAGGTTGCATAGTCATGATGGTTGAGTTTGTCCATTAGACAAACTCAGAAGGTGGCCACCTTAATCTTCTTGAATCAATTATTAGAACTGAATGAAATGATACCCACATCTCCCCAAGCTTCACCAAAACCTTTATACAGATTTAGGAAACTTTTGGTGAAATGGGGACAAGTTTCAGACTAGGTCCAAGTCCTATTTCCTCATGGATTTTCTTGCAAAGGCCACACTTCACCTGATGACTCCTTTAGGCCATTGTGCTTCCATGTTATTTTATACAGGGCCAGTAAGTATTGATGTCATATGCTTTTTTTTTTTTCCTAGTGAAATTGACCTATTTTCGTTTGTCCTAGAAGTTTCCATTGATCATTCTGATTTGGTGGCTGATCTTCTGAAAGAACTGTCCAACCACAACGAACGGGTGGAAGAACGGAAAGGAGCTCTGCTTGAACTACTGAAGATCACTCGAGAAGATAACCTGGGAGTTTGGGAGGAACATTTCAAAACCATTTTGCTCTTGCTGCTAGAAACACTTGGAGACAAAGATGTAAGATGCTGATATTGTATTTAACTCTCTTATACATCATTTATTCTTAGATGACCGTTCATCCATGTTGGTTCCTTTATATTCATTGCATTGGCTTTGGAGCGTATTATCTGTACATCACCACCTCCTTGCCAGTAGTGCTATCTGCCCAATCTCTCTTTACTTTAGAAGAGGGTGTTGACACTCCTTTCATGGTCAATCATCTCACTGACAGATTTTGTGTTGCCTTCAAATACTTGACTTCAGTTCCCAGAGTATTATGCCAGTAGCAGCAAAAATAAAAATGGATTAGAACCACCAGTGTTCTAATAGGGAGAAATGGCCTAGGCATTAAACAGGCTGCAATGGCAGACAAGAGGAAATATAGATGTAGAACTACTGCAAAAGTTTTAATAGATGATAGTTGACAGAAAGACAATTCATGGGCCAAATTGTCATCACTTAGATGACTTAAGTCCCTAATTGTGCCCAAGAATCAGGGCCATAGTCATCTGAGTGACCTCGATTACATTTGCAAATAATTATGGATATATACTTGTTCATAGGAGTGGGGGTGTTTTTAGCCTGGTCCAGTAACACTGTATGCTTGTTATGTTCAATAATAAAACATCTGAAGTCCTTTTGAATCTATTCCACATTTACAAAATGAAAATATAATTCTGAAGCAGTGTAGATGATTTCAATTTGGATAATTGTTACTTGTAATTTAAGCATCAGTGGCTGTAGTGGCAGCTCTTGTCATCACAGATCTATCAGAAGATATAGTGCTCTAAAATGAGGACAGCTAAATTATGTTAGCATGTGAATTGTACAGGTGAATAGTGAACAATCAGGATGTACTTTAATGGGTTTAGTTTGGAGTTAGCTAAACTAAATAGTCCTCTGCTGAAATTATAGGCACTGTTTGGAGTGGCTGCGATCCAAAAACCTGGTACAATAGTTATATAACTCAAATCAGTTGTTCTAGTATTCCTGCTAATCATGATCTTTCGCTGTAAAGGGTCAGGGCATAAGTCAGAGGTGTGGCTACATTAACTGAAAGCTCAGAGCCAAGAGAGGAAGTTCCATAAAAGCTACAGAACACAAAATAGATTGATTGCATCTGTATGTGAAACACTGTTTGAATTGTCACTTCAAAGATGAATCTGCAGATATCAGTAAAACCGGAATGTAAAAACAAATATAATCTGAGTTTCATTATCAGTCCCCCATGATAAAGGCATGCTGCTTTTCAGCACTAATTTATATTTTGTAGAGTAAAATATTGGATTTAGAAAATGTTACATTTTGTTCTGATTCTTTCTCCATCAGTGAGAATGTAGTTAGTCTATATGAATGTGTGTACAGTGGGGGGAACTGTGAACCAGTTCTCCTCTCAGTTGTATTGATTTTAATCCCCAGTCCAGTGGAGTGACTAATGATTTATGTTGGAGTAATTGCCAGAAGAATTTGGCCCACACTATCATTTTGAAGTTAAATTATTTTGTTTCCAACTTGTATTTCTCTTTTTTTGCAGTATTCAATAAGAGCTTTGGCATTAAGAGTATTGCGGGAGATCTTAAGAAATCAGCCAGCAAGGTTTAAAAACTACGCAGAACTAACCATCATGAAAACACTGGAAGCACATAAGGATTCCCACAAAGAGGTAAGTAATCCAGGCTATTTTAACCCTTAAAATAGAATATGCACTGATCAAAGAAATGGAAAACAACATCCTCAGGGTTTGTGAAGTAACCAAATATGACCTATGTTGACCAAAAAAAAAATACTTAACATTAAAGGTTTTTCAGTGTAGTCTGCTTTTCAGTGTTCCTTGCTGCAATAGAAAGAAGAGCTTTGGGACCTGGGACAGCATCTCAACTGGATATGGAATTAAACTGTAGGTGGAGGCCAATTCCTGCAGTCAGCTTTACCTAGAGGTAAAGTCCTCATAAATATCAGTGGCAAGGATATGGCTCTACGGCAGGAAAGATACGCCCTTGATTACTGCGAGGAGCATGTTAAAGGCAAAATCCAGTCTCTGTCTGTGCAGGTTTGTAAGGGCAGGGAAGGCAATAGTGAACACACAGTCAGTGCACAAGCAGTATTATACATGATGGTGAGGGAAAGATGAACTTGGACCACAGCGTGGAAGAACTGGTGAATGGACAGCAGAAAATGGACAAAGAGGGGATGATATAGAGGGGGAAGGGAAGTCACCAAGGGAACTGGTGAGTGTACGTTCAGCCGTACCAAGCATGTACAGACCTCCACAAGTGTCCCCACAGCATCCCAGCCATGCCTCGTGGGAGATTCTGTCATGCAACGGCAGGATCTCTGTTAAACTAAACATGCCTGACAAATGCCTATGGACATTGCAGCCTTTTGTGTAGTCAGTCAGGATTTGGACCTTGGTTAGACAGGTTAATTATTTATTCCTTGATCTTCCTGCTGCAGGAGGGATCCACTGAACAAAAAGAAAAACAAAAAAAACCCCATCCCAGTAGAATCGTTAAAGTAACATTTTTATATGGGTCACTTGCTATGGCAGATCTTTTTCCCCCATTGCTCATGACCATTATGCACATATGTTAAACCCCAGAAAGTGTCTAATCTAATTCTCTGTTTCTATAAGCTACATATTTTCAGTGAGAGCCAAATCCTGCCTGCTAATTCAGCCAAGTCCTTACGCTAGCAAAACTTCCACTGAAATCAAGGATGATAAGTTTTGTCCTTTGATGCAGCAGAAGGAAAGTGTTGCCTTAAACTGAAAAGACTTCTACACTATAAGCGTTGTTGGCCATGAGAAAGATCATCATATAGATAAGGCTGCCACATAGGATCAAGTAACTGCTGCAAAAGTCGTTTTTGATAGATTCAGCAGAAGATTGTACTGTCCATTTACAACAACAACAAAAAAGGACTGAACGTGTAAGAACTATCTAAAAAGCAAAGCCAGAAATTATTGTACTCCTTTAATAAATCAGCATTGCCGTACTCTTCAGTCTCCGATTTCAAGTGTTTCCATACTGCTGTCATTTTCTATACAAGGTAATAAGTTGCAACTGTGAATTGATTTCCTGATAAAGCAGTCAGACGAAACATTTTGTTCTGAAGGAATGCCTTTTATTAGCAGGTTTTTCCTGGTTACATACTTCTGAGCTCACCTTGACTCACTGCCCTTGTATTTTTTTCCTTCTGAAACGCCTTCAAAAGTTCACACAAAAACTGCAGTCTCAGGCAGCTCCTTTCTAGCTTTTTTCCTTCTTCTTTAAAGCCCTCCAGGGCATTTCCTTCCATGTGCGATTGACAGATTTTGTCGAAATAAAGTGTAATGTTTAAAGTTTTACACTTTACAGACTCCTCTTTTTGCCTGTCTGTTGCATACATTTGCAATGCCGAAGGACTCTGGATTTCACGAGTAGGCATTTGATGAACAAGTGTGGAAAATAACTGGTCATTTCAACAGTGGAAGAAAGCACAGCCCTTTGGCTAAAGTACTAGTTGGGAGCAACGCATTTTCTAGAGGAAGAGAAGAATCGTTGCAGCTACTTTACAGTAGGCAGTTGATAGCCATGCTGTACTCAATATGTCCTCGCTCTACAGGTTTATGGACAGGATCTTCATTGACTGAGAATGCAGACAGTATTTATATGTGTCTGCCACACAGACCTTGGAATGACTGCGCAGATGCAGTATGTTGCAGACCATGTTCCCATAACATTTAAGGGAAAATAATGGCTGCCCTACGTGGGTGCACTAGGTGTTGCCACTGGATGAAATGGCTAGTGCTGTCAATAGGGCTGAATGCCCACGGGGATTTCGGGAGGATCCTGTGCACCAGTTTCCTGGGTATAGATACACCTGGGGAAGTGCTCTAGAGAGTTTTACCTGTAGCTTGAGTTTGCTGAATCAGTAAAGTCTGTGAAAAATTAACTGAGAGGCCATTTGAGTATGGGTCAGTTGGTCAGACTCTCACCCCTGGGCCAGAAGGTCAGGAATTCCCACCCCACACTGCAACTCCAGCTCCTACTTGGTGCAGAATTTGCAGTGCAGTTCTGGCAGTGGGGTACGGGTGCTGCACCTTGACATGCTCCCATCTCAATGATAGGTGAAACTAAGGTTCCTTCTGCCTGTGTGTGCTGGCTGTCTAGGTGCGTGTTAAAGATTTGAAGGCCCTTTAAGAGCGTAACTGAGTGGGAGGGGGAAATATCTCAGTGGTCTGGCTCCCCTCTCACTAAAACAGCTTGTTGTGTTACAGGTGATGTGAGCTATTGTTTAGATGTAATAACTGCCATGTTATTATGGGAGCGTTTGGAGTCTGAAGATTACCGCACAAAAGCAAATCCTCTTCTGCCCAGTGTACTGTATTGTATATCTCTTCCTCTCACTGCGCATTGCTAATTGTATTAGGAAGGTGTAAATGCTCATGCATGTGAAGCTCTGACTGCATTGGGGAGAGTCCAGCATTGTTCCTGGAGGGTCTGCACAAGCTGCGGAGCTGCAGCATGTCAGTGCAGGCTGCATTGAGCTGTGTGTGTAGTGTGGGCATCCTTCTAAGTATATAAAGCACCTTGGGGTCTTTCATGTGGAAGGTGCTATATAAATGGACAGTCCGGTCAGTCTGAAAGGGAAGATGACGGCATCCTTCTCGCTCCTGTATTCCCATAGCCCCCTTAGCATGTGTCCATTAGAGATTAGCCCAGAGCTACCAAAATTGGGGCAAAAGGATGGTTACATTGCTGGTCTCTATTGCCTATTTTATACGTGTGCTGCAAGCAGGGTACTTGTGAACATAAAGGAAAGGCAGATACAGTAATTTCAGCTGCCCAAGCATAGGGAAGGAGTGATGTTATTGGCAGGCGTGTGGGTGTGGGGCAGGGGTAAGAGATACAGTCGTTTAACATTGTTACCAACTCATGATTACAGCTTGACCCTGCAGCTATGGAAGTTAGTGGGAAGTTACTTGCCCTAAGAGGTACTAATCTGAAAATCTTAGGAGAGAAGAACATGTCTGGAATTTTGGATGGTGAATAACCAGTATCGCTGAAGATGGTGTTATCCAGTCACGGTCAGGAGGGACTGAACTGGACCCAACCCCACCTGAGACCAAGAGGGTTGAGTCATGTTCCAACCTGACCCTACCCGGACCCTTCCCCCAAAACCTGAGTCACTGAGTCAATGCTGCCACCGCCTCCTGCCCGGGGGCTCGGCATGGCAGCAGCTGTCTAAGTAAATTAGGCCTACCCACTAGAAACTTTAGGCAATGTTTTGAAAAAAGTGGGTCTGTCGTTATAATAAAACTTGTTTCTATACCAGCTAACCTGGCACTACTTTCTGGTTATGTACAGTATTAGAATCCCATAATTGTAGTCAACATGAATATTAATGTAAAATATCAGTTAGAAAAAGAAATCTTTTGATGATACAAATGCAAAAAAAAAAAAAATCAAACTACGTTGTGTGGTAGTTCCGAAATAGCAGAATTTGTTTTCTAAAAGGTAAACAAAAATTAATTTCCACAATTAAGATTCGCTAGGAAGAGTTTCAGTTCAAAGAAAACTTTTCTTGCTAAGTTTATAATGGCAAAACCAATGGATTCTTTCTTGCCATTTTCCCATTTTGGCAAAAGTTATAACCCTGTGACTATATTTCTTGAATGAATGATAAGATTAGTTATTGTAGGTACCTTTCTGACTAATAAAATGGGCCCCAGCCCTGCAGCCTTACAGTCAAAACTTACATTGCAAATAATACAGGTCTAAGGCCAAAATCAATGGCCTTATCAAAATCAATATTTTTGGAGTTATTCCAGATTTATATTGATGTAACTGAGATCAGAATCTGTCTCTGTGTGTACTAAAATAGTGTCACTTTTTTCTCAGGCAAAACACCAAGAAGATAGTAAAATTCTGTAGTACATTGTGGTCTGTTTATGCAACTTCTTATTCATTGTGTCTGTGAGAACATTGACTAATGAAATGTTCAGAGTTGTTACAATGCAAAAATCCTGTGTCCAAATACTTTTTACTCACCCACAAATGTGGTTAAATTCATGACAAGACATCCAAGCTTCCTCTTAATCCTAGTTGCATTTGCATCCGGGGGAAGGAGTCATCAAAAGCACCAGTGGCAAGAAGTGAATTGCTTTTAAAGAAAATATCTCCAAATAGAGCTTGAGAGCGTCTTATTTCATCAGTACCAGCAGTTTAATTCCTTGGTACCAAAGGCTTAGATTTTCCCATTGCTAACTACTTATATTTCTCCCCCACCCTCAATAAAAATACAGTCCCCGCCCCCTTTTGCTAATACAGGTTAACACTAAGAAATCCTGGCTTCACATGTCTAGTGTGTAAAATTGTAGAGGAATTTACAAATAATTGTATATTGCTGAAGCATAAGAGCAGACATTCTGTTCTCCTTGGGTATTCATTCACAGACCTTCTGAATGAAGTATGATAGTGTGATTTGATACCTACAGAATACTGACAAATTGGCAGATTGCCATTCTTTTTTCTAAAACATTTTATAGTTAGTTTCATTGTTATGCAAGATCCCAGATTGACAATTCTTCATCCATAGAAAACAGCATGGAATCAGCAACAGTGATGCCTCAGAGAGGTGCCTGCATCCTGACAACACCAAAGGATGAGTAGTTCAGTATCTGAGATCAGTCCATCCGTGACTTTTTTGTGGAGACAGTGATGGAGTTTTGGGGAGACTGATGCAGCTTTTTGTGACTGATGTGCCTCAGCACGAGTGAGAGTGATTAACCATGAACAAACTACCAATGAAGTGGATTTTGCATCTCTTGATGTATTCGGATCAAAACTGGAGTCTTTCTAAAGACATGTTTTGATCAAACAAGTTATTGGGCTCAATACCAGGGGCACTGAGTGAAAATCTGCGACCTGTGTTATACAGAAGGCAAGACTAGATGATCGAATAGTCTCTTCTGGCCTTAAAATCTGGTAATCTGTGAACTAGTGGTTGTGATTTTTAGTCACTTACTGGCCTGTTTGCAGTAGATTTGTAGCTGGAAGCAAATGTTGCCAATTCCCTGAGCCGCCCACTCCTCAAGAAGGACTTTTGTACTTCTAAGGGGTCTATTATTGAAGAACATCAGTGGAAGTTTCCTTTTGTGCACTAAAACATGGAGGATTTTTTTGCTTGTGAAGTCAGAGCCCATTAATGTTTTGTTTTTCTTTTATTCCAGGTTGTCAGAGCTGCTGAGGAAGCTGCTTCCACCCTGGCCAGTTCCATACACCCTGAGCAGTGCATCAAAGTGCTTTGCCCCATCATTCAAACTGCTGACTACCCAATTAATCTAGCTGCCATCAAAATGCAGACAAAAGTAATTGAAAGGATTTCAAAAGAATCTTTACATCAGCTCCTTCCTGATATCATTCCTGGATTGTTACAGGTACAGAATCTTGATCTATTCGTCATCGTCGTCATGTTTATTTTGGTAGTGCCTAATGACCAACCAATAATAAAGCCCTGTTGTTCAGCATTGTACATACACTAAAAGCAAAGTATAATTTCTTTCCTTCTAAAGTGTGGTGTCTGGTTAACAGAGTATATGGGACCTTCTGAAACCAGAATCTGGTGTCTTTGGATTTAAATTTAAAGCAGATTTATAGCTTTCTTTTTAGTCTTTATCAGTATCTTAATACTTTAGTCTAAGGAAGGGGACAATCAAATTCTTGAGTTCAAATGCTGTCCTTGGAAACATATGCGTGGCTCCCAGTGAAGTCTCATGCGCAACCGAGGGCAGGATTTAGCCTCTTTGGTGTGCAGGCTCTGTACACCCTAACCTCATGCAGGTAGATCACAATGACCTCACACAGATAGATCACAGGTTCTTCTGTCATTCTGCTGAGTCAATCAGGATTTGGCTGTAAACCTGTGTCTGACTCCAAATAGACTATGGAGCCCTTCTCCCTTCCCAGCTCCCTGAAGTGTACGACCAATTCATATTTGGACACCTATCATACCAGACGTGAGCTGCGTGTTGTAAAGGTGTTTTTTTGCCATCGCTAAGGCAGGTTCTTTACAGGATGATAACTGTGGTTTTCACTTTCACTGGTGTCTGTGTGGGAATGGTAATCCATTTCTCTGCCCACACGCCAGGCAGCCAGCAGTGCCAGGCACTATGGGTATGCTAGAAAGATAGAAATCCAGGGAGAGAGTAAGATAGAATGATACCTGAGAGAGTCACAAGCTTGATGTTTTTGCAGGGGGTTGGTTCTGTAAACCTCACTGTGTCATCAGGGAACTTGGATGAGGAAAGCTTGAGAAGAGATCTCTCAAGAAGCTAAAACTAACATTTCATTCCTCTTAAACCTCAAGAGTGCTAGAGTGATGTCAGATCTTTACCATAAGCTATCCTTCCAGCACCATCCCTACCATTGCCTCAGCGCCAGTGTTGCCAACTATTGTAATAGTTGCTGTTTTTCTTAAAGCCCCACCTCCCGGAGTCAGGTGGTTACATGAGAATCTCAGTTTTCAGTTTAAAAAAAAAATGCGTTTGTTGTGGAGAAGCTTGAAAACATGACCTGAATGTACCCAAAAGGCATAGAAACAGTAAGGCAAATAAAAAACCCCAACATTTATTATTTTTTGTAATCTCATCTTTTTTAAGCCAGTCTCGTGATTTTTTGGAGACTGACTCATGATATTTGAACTCTTAGAGCTAGCGATGAATGAGCTCTTACTGCCTTAGGAACCTATGCTGATCATGCAAATCCATTTCTAACATTTGTAAAACACTTTGGGATCCCTCTAGATAGAAGACGTTATATGACCAGAAAGTCATTGTTGCAGTCATTCATCAGATAATGTTGGTGCAGTGCTTTAAAGATAAAAACGTCAGGTATGCTAATAAGTCGGTCTAACACAGTGAAATGCATGTGAATAACTCACCTGTAGTGACTGATCCCCACACCCTAAAAAGCAGGATTAGTCTGAAGGTACGTTCACTGGATCTGGTTCCTTTGCAAGTTGCTAGGGAAGGATCTTGTACAAGGTGAGGGCCAGGTTGTGGCTAAAGGCACATACCTGCGTTTGGGATGTGGGGGGCTGTGTTACAGCAGGAGTTTCTCGGGCAGAATTCCAGATGACTTACTCACAATTCCTGGCTCTCCCAAGGAGCACACGCTGCAGAGGCAGCCCTGCCACTCTGTAACTGGAAGCAGCATGCATTTCTGCTGTGCACAGCCAGCTCTCCGCCATGGGGCAGTGGTCACGCCACAGCCACGTTGCAGCTGACCCCTGTGCAGGACACTAGTGAAGGGAAGGTTCTTTGCACCTCTTTTCTCCCCAGCTTTGTGCACCCCTGCAAGACCAGCCAGAATCTGACGCTTAGGCCAGGCCTACATTAGAAAAGGTTTACTGGGACAGATGTACCAGCACAGCTATGGCAAGCCCTCCTAGTGTAGACACAGCTTTTACTGGCAAAAAAGTGTTTTTGCCATTGTAGCTTACACTGATTTCCTAAGTGAAATAAGATCTACCTGCAAAAGTACTTTTGTGCCAGTTTAACCACATCTACACTGGGCCTTTTGCCAGAAGAGAAACGTTACCAAAAAATTCACCCTCCTAACTGATATTGTGACGTTGGAAACCGTTTCTAGTGTAGACCTTGTCTTAATGTGAATAGAGTAAGGAACGGTGAGTTTACAGGATAAAGGTAAATTACTGTATCAAGGTTCTCTTCCTTTTATTCTCTTAGAACAGAAGCACTGTTGGAACACGTAGCATAAATCCTTAAATGCAGCTAAGATTATTTCTGATGTCAGAGCATGTTGTGAAAACAAGACTGCACAGCCCTGCCCCTCTTTTGGTTCATGTCCTCTGAGATGTTTTGTGGCTTTTGTTTTTCTAGTAAATTTCAGTCATAGTCAGTGAACTCCCTCCTGGCTTTCAGTGACTGATTCACCCTGCACTAATCTTGCAAAGCCAAGACATTAATGTGTACAGAAGCCAAACTACTTTTCAAAGGTAGCGTCTGCACTCCTCCTCCAATCAATTGTCTTGTCAGTTTTCCCAGTCTCATGAGCTGAAGTCTTCAGACATCACAATTTTGTTTGAAAAGGTCTCTTAGCTGTTACCTGGAATAGGCAGAAGGGCCTCATCTCATGTCATTTATCAGTACAACTTCATTGTACAGTGCTGCGTTCATGCACATTTTATCTGAAAAACAATTTAAATATAGTTACAACACTGAAATTAGAAAATGGTGTAGGGAAGGGTCAGAAGATGATTTCAGATGAGGTCACAAGGCATGGAGAATTGAGGAGGCAGTAATATACCCTGAGCACTTCTGTTTTTGTAAAGAGACACATAACTAAAGTTCAAAAGGATTCTTCTGTCTGAAAAAACAGCCATGTATTTCAGGCTGGGTTCAGGCTTGGGCTAGGGGCGCACAAAGGGCTACCACCGTCACTTACCTCAGTATGATTTCTAATGTTCTCTCCAGTGCCACATAGTACTGATGTTTTATTATCTTCACTTATGTTATGGAATAAAAATTAATATAAAATTAAAGGAGTAAAAATAAAGGACAGTGTATGGTAGGTATGGAGATATAAGATTTAGTGAAGTTAATATTATCTTGGGGAATTTGATTTACCATTATTCTGGGCTGTATTTAGTTAGCTATGACTATTTTTAGTCTGGTTGTCAATATTTTTAGCTTTTTCCTATCTGATTGCTAGACCAACTGGGTAATCTATTTCCAGTTCAGCAAGATCGTCTGGAGTACCGGATTCTTTAAATGTCCTTGGGGAACAAAGTTGAGACCCAATCTGACAGTCTTTACTCAGGCAAAACTCCCAGTGGGGGTAATGGGAGTTATGCTGGAGCAAGGGCTGCATATAGTAACAATTGCAGAATGAGCCCTTACATTTAGTGGTTGGCCAGCTCCAGTTTATGTGCTAATCTCAGGTCTCATTTTATTCCTTTCCACCTTCCATTGCAAATAACCACATGATAAACGCAGCCTGAAAACAAATCTAAACTCCAGAATATTATCTCAGCCATCCTGGAACAGATGCATCCCTGATGTAACTCACCTAGCTTCCGTGGGCTTTCACTAGAGAGAGGTTAGGCCTTTTGTCTCTTGCGCAATTGGATACATAATTACATTTTACTTACCCATTTTATTTTTGTCCATTCCTTTTACTATCATTGCGGTAACGGAAAGACCATGTACTTTATTATTAATGGTAAGAATCGTTCAAGATTGTGTCACAGGATAAATTATTTCAGCCCTTTCAGAATATTAGAAAATGAAATCACACACGGTCGTAATTAGCTTTAAAATCCTATCCTATGAGGGAATTTGTGCCTAGCTGCAAAGTTCAACCTCAGTCATACAGGGTCTTGAATGCATCTCGTGCCTGATGTTTTGGATAATTTTCATTTTAATTCGTAGACAGGCACATGACAGGAAATTTTGGATAATGAAAGTTGCCAAAGGCTTCATCTGTACATAAACATTGTACTGCTTTCACTATACTGGGCTGGGTGCAGCCTTGGCTATGTTGGTATATGAAAGCAGTACAGGCCCCCTAATGTGGATATGGTTATGCTGATAAAAGGATTCCTTTGGGTATGCGTACATGACAATGGACGATGTGATTGCAGCTATAATCTAGCTAGCGCAGCTAAAAATAACAGTAGAGATGCAGTGGCACAACTCTTGGCATAGGCTAGGAACTCAAGTCTGACTCAGGACTCCAATGGGCTGGTACAGCCTGCGCTGAAGCCCATGCGGCCGCTGCTTCACTGCTCTTTTTAGCCATGCTAGCCTGGGTATGCCTGCCTGAGCTGCCGTTGCCCCTCCCGTTGCAGTGTATACACACCCTAGGCCATGTGTACATGGGGAGCCTCAGGAAAGTTAAAGTGAATCAAGCAAAGGGGTGAAGCTAATGTGCATAAGTGAAAGCATGTTAAGCACCCTCCCCCCCTGCTGTCACTCAGGAGTAAAGTGGCTGTAGTTTGCTGTAATTTAATCCTCCTGAGGCAAGCTAAGGCCATTTTACTCCTGACGGAGAGCATCCAAACTTGGTTTAACACGCTTTAACCTACACGCATTAACTTCACATCTTCAGTTCATTGCCTTTGCTTTTCTGGGTGTCCCCATGTAGGCAAGTCCTTATCGTGGTACAGCTATTGTTACAGGGAGGGGAAAATCTTATACCAGTATAAGCACTGGTATCCTGGAATAACTGACTCCATGCTAGGGGTTATAGCAATGTAACTATTGTAGTAGAAAACACCACCCCATCCAAAATTGTTAAGCTGGTATGAAAACTGTGTAGACAATGATACAGTGGCAGTACGTGTACTCAGAATGAGAGATACCGGTACATTTAACTCCCGTGGATAGTAAATGTCCAGTTTGTAATGGCATCTCAGTTAATATGAACCCCTTTATTATCAGTGTTCTCATTATTCATATTTAAAGCATGAATCTGACTAAATTCCATACGTATTTACTATTTACATTGTATTTGCTGGCCAGTTCTGGGCCCGCTGTGCTAGGTGCTATCAGATCACACAAGGAGGGAGCAAGCTCGTGTGCTCAAAAGCCGCACAGACAAGACAGTAACATGGTGGGAGGGGAAACAGAAGCATTAAGAGGGGGAGTGACTTGCCCTAGATCACGCAGCAGGGCCAGGCTTAGAAGCCTTCTCTCCTGAGCCCCAGATCAGTACTCTGTCTGCTCTCGAAGTGCAAACGATTAGTGGCATCATTTTTATTTATACATTTATAACCATATTTAGCTTCCTTCCTCCTCTAAAGAAGCCAAATGTTGCTTTGTTGGTAGACATCTGTACCGACCCAGGCCCTGCTGCGAGCTTTGTGCCAGGTGGGAACTCTGAAACCCCCAAGTAGCAGTATAAAGGTTCAGTGTGCACCCAAAAGATCCTGTGAGACTCTGTCCCAGCAGAGTCTGGAGGTGCTAGTGTGCAGTCTGCCAGACAGGCTGAGTCTGTGTTTCTCATTGCTGTTTGTTGATATCTCTGCACGCAAGTGGTCATTTAATATCACGAGCCATAGCACTGGAGTGGTGCTGGATAGGCAGGTCTCTCCCATTTTTTGAAATCTAGCACACTCGCCCCAAGACACACAGGAGCTACTTTCTCAAAGTAATTCCTGTTGGAAGTTAATCAGAAAGTGTATTGTAATGTAGGTCAGCTGGACCTGGCGGATACGCACAGGACGTAGCTTAGTGTAGTTTTCTTTTCCAATTTCAAAATAAATATTACATGCATAAACAAATTAGCTGAAAAAGGTATCTTGCATTGTTTGTAATGTTGCAGAGGTGTTGGTCCCAGGATATGAGAGAGACAAGGTGGGTGAGCTAATATCTTCTATTGGACCATCTTTTGTTGTCTCTTTCATCCACACCTCACCCACCTTGTCTGTCTTAAAAAGACACGACAGTAGTCTACAGTAGTAATCATTTGCACTGTTATAGCGCCTAGATGCCATGTTGATGGGAGTGCTACAAACAGAGAGATTCCATTAGAGGATCCTCATGCACTTCACAAAACAGCTTTTGGCTCCGATCTTGCCAAACTCATGCCCACCAGTGACTTTAATGTGTTCCCATATCAAGCTTTTAAGGTCTGATCCACAGCCCATTGAAATCAATGAAAAGGCACCCAATGACTTCTGTGGCCTGTGGGGCATCCCCTTAGGCTCTCTGATCGCCAAATTCTTCCTCCAGTTACCCACGTACAACCCAACTGGCTTCAGTGCGGGTTTCTTCTATATTTGTGAGGAGAGAACTGAGCCCTCAGTGTTAGTTTAATCCCTTTATGGATCCAGAACTCACTGCTGGCAGCAGTAGAAAGAGCTCAGCTCCAGCAGAATACACCATTTAAGGTACAGTTCCTCACAAACCTACTCAAAAGCCCACTGCACACAATGGAGATCTTTCTGATGACTTTGGATCAGGCCCTAGAGCCACGCATAAGAAAAGTGTTTGAGCCCATTAGTAAATTGATTTGAAAAGATCTTGGAGAATGACCTTTGATTTGTGCGACCTTTTTGTTTCTCCTGGTCTAGGGGTATGATAATACAGAGAGCAGCGTTCGTAAAGCCAGCGTGTTTTGCCTAGTGGCAATTTATTCAGTAATTGGAGAAGAACTGAAACCTCACCTCGCACAGCTCACAGGAAGCAAGGTACCTGCACAGTGTTAACAGCCTCTTCAGTATTTTTAAACTAGGTAACTGACTGGTATATGCTGTCCGCCACTGAAGGCTTGTCTTCATTGCAGTGTTAGCTCCCTCGAGTTCACCCCGCTCTAGTTAGCCTGGCTCAGTTAGAGTAGCCACACTGCAAAACAACTCTCGAGCGGCACAGAGCGTTTGGATTAGCAGCACGGAGTAGCTGAGGACACACACACACACACACACACACACACACACACACACACACACACACACACACACACACACACACACACACACACACACACACACACACACACACACACACACACACACACACACACACACACACACACACACACACACACACCCCCCCCCCCCCCCCCCCCCCCCCCCCGCATTACTGGCTTGTTCATCAGCAAGACTCCAGCTTCAATCCACCCCACCCTCAATGGGCCAGCTAGCAATAGTGAAAGCGCCACTCAATTCGAGCTACAGATGTTTGTGTATGCACAGGAGTCAGGTTAGGGGCAACACTCGTGTGATAGCTCAAGCTAACAGTGGAGTGAAGACGAGCCTTCAATCCAGTGCTGTCCTTCATACAAGGACAAATTGGCTACACCACATGTCCCGGCTGGCTTGTGTCTTCACTGACTGCGGGGAATCTAGACCCTTTCCTAATACATAGGCCAGCACCCTGCTGTCTGTTCTGTGTGGATCGCAGGACTCCTGCTCATACAGATCAGATTGCAGGATCAGGGCCATGGCCTGAAAAATGCCAACAATGAATTTAAAAATCCAGGCCTCACTGAAGTGGGAGTTTTGCCATTCGCTGCAATGGAGACAGGATTTCACCCCAGATATTTTTCTGCTACCAAAAAATGTTTATTTTAGTAACCATCTGTTTTCATGTCTATCACCTGATTTATACTCTGGTCCTGCATGGGCAGATCCCGGCTCCACACAGCGCTCACTGCACTTAAGGATTCTACCCTAATATTTCCAGTGAACTTTTGCTATCTGTCTTTTCTGGCTTATTTCATCTTCTCCTGCTTTCTTTTATCTTCCAGATGAAGCTACTAAACTTGTACATAAAGAGGGCCCAGACCACCAATAGTAACAGCAGCTCATCTTCAGATGTTTCAACGCACAGTTAATGGAGATATCTGGACATGTGTGTAGACTTAGAAGCAATCAGCGGTGCCTCTCAGAGACCTTTCTGCTACCCTTTCTTCACCGGCACGTCCCATCAACTAAAGGAGGCCATGCAGATATTTATTGCAATCAGTATTTTAGTCCTTTAAAGCTTTTCTGTAGACTCTTATTGGTACTGAATGTACAGGAAGCAAGGCCTGTGTTGCAGTCCTCGTTTAAAAGAAACAAAACCAATAGAAAGCCATACTTAAACATATCGGTATAGCCTGCTGAAATCTTTACCATATGTTTAGGTTGCAGTGTTTCAAAACGGAGTCCAAATAACACGTACATGCTTAAAGTCAAATGAATCCTTTTTTGTTTTAGTTAATTTGATACCAAGTTTTAGTTTTTAAATGCTAATTACCTACTTGTGTAAACAATTTTTCCTCACAAGTTCTGTGGTCTATCCCTGTTTTATAACTTCTATCTGAAACTTGCCTAAACTGCAAGATCTTGATGATGAAATCTTTGCAAATATTGCCATGCTTCTGGCTTTTAATGCTTTAAGACATATAGACACCTTGAATGAGTAATGAAAAAAACTAGGTTTGTTTGTTTTTTTTAAAAAACATCCACGTTTTATAGATAGTGCTCTAGATTTCTATATAGGCTAAGAAATTCTCTGCGGCTTTTCCCCATCCACCAGTATCATCTAACACAGAGCAGCCAACATCTCCCGACTTTAACTAACAGTGTTTACATCAGCGCTGCCTTCCATCTTCTTCAATTGCTCGAAGATCCTGGGGATTAATTTTAAAGGAAGGATACTGGGTTTGTTGTCAGGACTGCACAGTGGAGACTTGCTAAGCCTATGGAACTCACCGAGAAATCTTTAGTTTGGTTGATGTCTGTTCTAAAAAGGACTGATCTACAACTCCGGTTTAACAAGTCTGGTGATGGATAATGAATAGCCTGAGTTACCATAGCCCATTCCCCTCCAAGCTTCTGGGAGCGTCATTTGGCTTAGAAAATGTAAAGGGGGACTCTTAACTGGACAAAATATCCCTGTAACTTTAAACTTGCAGCGATAGGTCTTGGCCGTAGTGTTTAATAAGACAAGGCCCCCTTCTCTTGCACACCCGCTTACAACCTTGTGCCTAAAAAGCCTGCAATGTAGTTAACCAGCATTTTAACCTCTTCCTTGCTGACCAAACCAGAATACAATCCTCAAGGCATTTATCGCCTCTTGAGAGGTGTTGAGTGCCCTCAACTGCCATTGGCTTTGGCGGAGATGGGGTCAGTCAGCACGATGCAGGATCGGGCCCCGGTAAAAAGCAAGGCAGAGGGAATTCTTTAATGGACTGATCAGCAAGGGGAAAAATAAGAACCAACCCAGCACCAGTAAAATATACCGCATCAGCGTTTTTTACTTAAAAGAGCCCCTGCTGTTTGCAGAGTACCATGCCATGCAGAGTGTCCCTCCCAGATTCTGCACACCCCAACTGCACCCTTTGCCCACTCCAGAGCAGCATGGCGTTCACATAGACACCCACCCAGGGAAGACTAATGCCATGTTGACTCAGCATTCCCCTTGCCCCCCAACCTTCCATCAGTTTGTTGAAAAACCTGATCCTGAGAGATGCTGAGTGGCCTTCAGCTCCTGTTGAAATTAATAAGAGGTGAAGCTGCCTCAGGACCCAGCAGAATCAGGCCCCAAAGCAGCAAGTTTTTCAGCCTCTTTCATCCCCTGCGTGAGAAAGTGGAAGGGGGATGATCTGGCTCCTGCTTTTTCAGGACGGGCCTGATCCTACGTTGGCGGCAGGATCAGGCAATTTATCTTCTTACATATAACACCATCACAAGAGAGGCCTTAACAAGCCTGTATTGTGGCATTTCCCCAAAGACTCACTGCAGACTTGAAAATATCTTCATTGGAGAGATGCTGTTATAACATGGGCTAGCCAATAAAAACCATTCTCCCTTCACGTGGACCATTCGCTTTCACCCCTTTTCAAGATGCTTGCTAGAAGTTTTCTTCTTCTTTTAATTCTTGTTGTGATGATTTGAATTATTTTAGTTTAATGTGAATTAATTTTCCTTTTTGAGGAAATATTCAATCAATATGGTGGCAGCCATCAGCTGTCCTATTTGAATTTTTAGTGTGTTTTATTTTTAAACTGCTTTCCCTAACAGTCAGTATTTTAAAAGTTGCGTTTTTCATCTCAGTTCAGCATCTTCTGGGGTCTGGGCTGGATGCAACGTCTGCGTAATTGACTGTATTGCGCTTAGTCTTTCCAGCTGTCTGACAGATCCTGTTCCATCGCTGTTTGCTTTTTGTTTGTTTGTTTGAATGGCATACTGTAGTGGATCTATGAATTGAATTCCTTCTGAAATGATTTTATATATTTTATAAAATACTGTTAGAATGCACTGAGTGAATGCACTGTAACGTCCATAAACTGACCTACCACATATGCTGACACTACAGTACGAATTAACAACTCATCTCTTAGAGATACATGTGAAATATGTTGCTGCTGCTGCTTTGAGACTTCAGTGATAAGTTTGTATTTCCAGACGTTATTGACATAATTGGGGCTGCAAATCATAGAACCAGGCCTTACTTTCTTAATCAGATACTGTTTTTTGTTTGTCAACAGATGCTCATTAATGTGATACTTTGTTTCATTACAGAAGTCAGTCAAGGACTGTTCATCCTTTGAGTACTCTATATGTCTGTCACACCTGTATACAGTAGGAATCATTCGGCTTAGATTATTTATAAGTTCATTTGCGAATAATGTACATAGTAAGGTTGGTTTAGAATTTTGAACATGACCTGATTCTCCTTTGAAGTACTCAGAGGGCTAGCTCTGAATGTCACTTGTCTGATCTCCAGTGTTCTGCATTCTAAAAGCTGTTCGATCATATTTTCTTTCGCATGCATAAAGGTGTCTCTGGCTACAAATCTGACAACATCCAGGCATATTTGCAGAGAGGAATCTGCATGTTGGCGAGACATCATTGCGACAGTGAAGCAGGTGTTAATATTTTCCCAGCAGCAGCCACCTACAGCAGCTGCCTTTTTCCTGCTGCCCATTAGACAGGGCGTCAATTTTTTTCATATCTTAAAAGAAAAAAGTTTCCTGCATTTGCCCACCGTGTTTAAAAAGTCTGACTGAGGGACTGTGAAAAGACCAGCACTCCTGGCTGTGGAGTTGCTTAAATCTCAGACAGGGATGGCCATTCTGTCATTGGCTGAACCAGTGCTCTGTGGGCATGGGCAAATCAATTGATACATCCCCCTCACAGTTTTAAGTACTGTCGTTCGCTCATGTAGTGCAGAATTATTGAGGCATGTGGCTTTCTTAAGGTACACTATGTGTGCTTGCCTGGATTACAATACAATACAAGACTTCTTTTCTATTGCTTATTACTAGCTTACCAATAACCTGTATAGTAACGTAACTTGCATCTTTGTCATCTAAATCTTTTTTCCCTTTCCTTACCCCTTTATTTATCAAGCGTAATATTACATATTAAGGGACAGAAAAGAAAACTTTGTAGAATACAGCAGGACTTTGCTAACAATAATGTTTTAAATGGGAAGTAAAAACTGCTCTGAAAAATTTCAGCCAGAAGAAATGATTTTGTTGGCACGGTGTTCATGCGCATGTATTTTTTTTTCTTTTTTTCCTTCTTTTTTTGGCTTTTGTCATGTTACATCCATATCTGTATTTATATCTTATTTGTTTAACTTTTGAGTGTATCATGGCAAATGTACAGATGTTTTTTGTTAACATTTATGTGATAGAATTTGCTAAAAAAAACCTAAAATAAAACCTTTTGCGTTTGCCCTAGAATAAATGAAACTTAAATTTAATTTCCTGTGGAGGCATCTTTCAATCACTGTCTGATACCTACATCTCATATCTGTCATTCAGATGGATAGAGTGACAGCTTTTACCTCTTGTTTGATAACAGCAAATGTTGTTAGGATTTATATAGCAGTAACACCGGGCTAGGCGTTTTACAGACAGATAAATACCTCCGAGATCTTGGGCTTGGATCCAATTCAGGAAGGCACTTAAGCAAGTGTTTAAGTTACATTGAAGACTGTGGGATGCTGCGGGGCGACCATCCATCTCGAGGGATGATGGTGTCAGTGCTGAAGCAGTTCAGGAGTTATGCTGTAGCGTCGCAAGTGGCTAAAAAGTCCAATTCTCGAGCCACGGTCCTTGTCACAGATAATGCAGGCTTAAAGCGCAGGGCCAGAAGATGAAGCTAGTGCACTGTTAGCGCTCTGAGGCCTGCTGTACTTTCCTCTGAGCTTTCTTTGCTTTCCCTTCCCTCAACCCCCTCTCGTCAGCCTCGTTGCCTTCCTGGTGCAGTGCAGCCTGTTGCTAGCTGGATCTTCCCAGCTTGTGGTGGCGATGTTGAAAGTTTTTAACTCCCTCTTGCAAATCTCCTTAAACCTGAGCCTAGGTAAGCCCAACGGCGTTGGGGCATCCACGCGTTCCCCATACAGGAGAAAACTTTGGGATGTGCATACACATGTGCTTAAAGATAGGCACCTGCTTAAGTGCTGTTCAGAATTGGGGCCTAGAGTCTGACTTTCGACCCTGAGCTGTGGGTAGTCCTTAAGCTGCTCTCCCCCCCCCCCTCAAGAGTAGCCCTGGGAGGCACTGTGACTCAGAGAAACCTGCTTCCCCTTTGCTCCTGGGCGGGTAGTAACTCACTGTCAGTCCAGACCAGGAGTAAATTGCTAAACCCTCTGCCTTCCTGCCCTTGGCTCAGGGGTCCTGGCCCATTCCCTGCCACTTCTCATCACCTCTCTGGGGAAGTAGTAAGTTGGTAAATAGACCTAGAGCCAAAAGCTGGGTACACTGTGTACAGGTGCGAGGTGGAGGGGGGGAGGGTTTCTTCCTTCATTGTGTGGATGCATAGTCATATTTACAATTTAGCCCTACAATTATTAGAGCTTTAATAAGAAGTTCTGGAAGAAACTGTGAATTAATTCAAGCACAAATTTAGCTTGAGTCATTTAGAAAGCAGTATTGCCGACCTCAAGCTTTCAAAAAACCTGAGTCAGACACACAACATCAAGAGGTTTTCTTAAAAATCACAAGTTCTGATGAGAATAGACATTGGGTTCTTTTAATTTATCTTCTGATTTTTGAGCCTTTAGAGGTCATGTTTTCAAGCTTTTCTCCACAACCAGGAGAGCTAGAAACCTATTTATTTTTTCTTTTTAAAATGAAAACAGATGCTCAAATATTCACCTGACTCCAGGAGTTGGGTCTTTAAGAAAAATGCCAAATATTGCATGATTTTCAATAAAATCACAGTGTGGAAAGATTTTTACAAAACTTAATGGTACCAAAAAATGTTTCTGTGAAAAGAGTTTATTTTAGGAGGCATTACATTTTCCTGTGGCTCTAATGCCAGAGAACAAGGAAGTGAAATTGACTACAGCACAAGTGAAACTGACTGGTCTAGTTTTTTCATTTTGTGAGCTGAGTTAACTGCAAACAATAAGGGAACAAATAGTATAAATGATGCAAAGGAAAACACAGTTCGAAATTCTTTCTATTTCTAATAATATCAAGTGTTAGTAATAACATGGGTAAACAAAATCACTCTGATTGTGTATAATTTTTATCTTGATTATGTTCCTTTAACAAGCTCAAGCATCACATATTGGATATCAGTGGATTTGAGTAGAATGAAAGAACCATAGGGTTAGAAGGGACTGCAAGGGTCATCTAGTCTAACTCCCAGCCAAGATGCAGGATTTATTGTTTTGAACCCATCCAAGACAGATAGCTGTCCAGCCTCCTTCTGAAAACCTCGGTGAAGAACCTTCCACAACCTCCCAAGGCAGTCTGTTCCATTGTCCTACTGTTCTTAACGGTTAGGAAGTTTTTCCTGAGATTTATTCCAAGTCAGCTATGCTGTAGTTTGAACCTATTACCTCTTGTCCTGCCCTTTTCTCCATCTTTTTATTATGGCAGTCTTTCAAGGAGCTGAAGATTGCTATCATCACCCCCTTAATCTCCTCTTTTCCAAACTAAACAAAAGTTCCTTCAGCCTTTGCTCATGTAGCTTGCATTCCATCCTTTTGATCATCTTTTGTTTTTGTTGTTGCTCACCTCTGGATCCTTTCCCGTTTCTCTACATCCTTACTATACATTGGTGACCAAAATTGGACACAGTACTCCAGCTGAGGCCTAACCCGTGCTAAGGAGAATGGTCCTGTCACCTCCTGTGACTTGCATGGTGCGCCTCTGTTAATGCAACCTTCAACTGCCTTTGCTTTTCAGCAGTGCATTGCTGACTCATGTCGAGGTTGGGATCCACCACAACTCTCAGATCCTTCTCAGCACTGCCGCTGCCAAGCCAGTTTCCCCCTCATTCTGTGCATTTGGTTTTTCTTCCCTAAGTGTAGCACCTTGCGTTTGTCTTTGTTGAATTTAGTTTTGTTGTCTGTAGTCCAGTTCTCCAAATTAAGATCCCACTGAATTTTAGCTCTACCCTCCAAACTACTGGCAATCTACCCCTAGCTTAGTGCCATCTGCAAACTTGATCAGTATGCTCTGTCTACCTACATCCAGATCATTAATAAGGAAGCTAAACAACACCAGACCCAGAACAGATCCCTGTGGAGCCCCACTTGACACCTCCCTCCAATCTGACATCATTCCATTAATAGTTACTCCTTGTTTGGGGTTGTTTAATGAGTTATGTAGCCACTCAATGGTAGTTCTACCAAGCCCTTGCTAAAGTCCAGGTATATTACCTTCACCGCATTCTCCCTACCCACCAAACCAGTTACCTCGTCAAAGATGGAAATCAAGCTGGTTTGGCACAATTTGTTCTATGTAAATCCATGCTGGCTGGTACTGATTACCCTTTCATCCTGCAGGTATTTTCAAATGGAATGTTTTATACGTTGATCTAATAGCTTCCCAGGTATCGAAATCAGGGTGGCTGGTCTATAGGTATCCCACTCCTCCTCTTTCCCCTTTTTAAAGAAGGGCACTATGTTAACCGTTCTCCAGTCTTCCGGGACCTCTCCTGTCATCCGAGTTTGTAAATATTATGGCCAGTGGCTCTGAGATTTCTTCAGCTAATTCCCTGTGAAACAGTGGAAGAGGTTCATATTTCCTCCATGGGAAGAGGGTTCTGATCTGAAATAAGGAATGTTGTCCCGCCAAGGAAAAGGGAGAAGTAGAGAAGTTGAAGAAAGGGTGGGGGGAATCGCTTCAGACACTTTTAATGAAGGCAGCACTTCATTAACTTCATGAAGAAGTTGGGTTCCCCAAAGTGTATTCACTCCGGGTGGGAAGAAAGTCAGCAGAAGGTGTATGTGTCACTTAAATGGGACTCCAGCTTTGCATAGACCTTGTCGTACCCTCTGCCTTGGGATAGATTTCACCCATTTAGTCATTTATTTCTGATGCATCCACGTTCGTGCCATAACAAGGATTAAAGGGGGGCTTGCTGTCCAGCAGTGAACTGTTCTCTCTCCTCCTTGCATTTTTCTGGATCCTTTTCATAAAGACACCCATCCAGCCTCTGCGCAGTGAGCTGCCGGGCCACCCCGATTTTATGGTTGTGCCTAAGGACTGACGAAGAATGGGGCCCCATTGTGCTACGGACTGTATGAACACACGGTAGCCCACAGTCCCTACCCTGAAGAGCTGTGACATTCCGCTCCAGTGATGAGGAAATTGACCTCTATGTACCTTTCCGGATACCCCCTTCCCTGCCTCAGAGGTGTTGTGAGGTGGTGGTAGTGTTTTACTGGTGCTCTGAAACCCTGGGGTGAAAGGAGCTGTAGAAACGCATTGTATTTGTACCACACTGGTTGTGTGACAGCGCTTTTCTTTTTAATCTCTCTGTCCTTTAACGTGAATTCTCATTGCTAGTGAAAAGTGTTGACTTGAAAGCTCTTGAGAGTGAAATCCTCCAACCACAGGACAGATGTGGCACAGTCAACAGGAGCAGCTAGGTTCCACCTGGAGCCTTTGCTAATTTTCCTTAGCTCTGCCTACACAGACTGTCTCCAGGGGCAAGTGGGGAGTTCAGGCTCATTTAACCCCTGTTTCCCTGCTGAGAGTGCCAGTATCACTGCATGAACTAGCCTGAGCCCCCTTCTACCCACTGCTTCCTCGGATGCCCATCTCCTGGGAGGCGCTGCAATGCAGTGGAGGAGGCTCAACATCTTGCAGGGCTCGGTTCTCCGTCTGGAGACACGGCTCATTGGAATAGTATGTGGGAGCACCAAGCCTTGTGGCTGCTGTTCTCCAGTCTTTTCCCAAGGCTTTTCCCAGGCTGGCTTTTCTTGAGCTGTGCCAACAGCCAGTTTTCTAAACACAGGGTGGGTAGCATTCCAGGGATTCTTTCAGACCCTGGGTCAAACTGGTCTTTAATCCCGGGGGATTTCCATAAAGCTCTGAAGTTTGAGGCAGTGCAAACTGGAGATGCAGATTTCATCTAATATGTGCTTAAAGCAGTCAGCACATAGAAGACCTTCTGTGTTTTATTCAGCCTCGTGGGTGCCCAGAGAGAACGCCAGTCAATTCACAAAATGCAGGGAAACTGGATTGTGTTTGTGGTTTAACTTGCACATACTCTCCCTGCATAGGATAAGGGTGTTTGCATGACTGGATTTCTCATTCCTGTCTAGGGCAAAAGGCATCGAAGGTTAGACAAGAGTTTAGGGGAGTTGTTTGGACCTCCCTTTCCATTTTCATTCAGATGGAATCTCTCTGTTCCAGAACTGAGGTTATCCACCTCTGTGGGCCAGGCTCCACATGGGGGAGGAGGGAAGGGTACACTTTACCGGGACCCAGAGGCCCTGTGGGGCCTGGCCCAGGCTGCAACCTCCATTACCATGAGGAAAAAAATGTTCATGGCTCATGAGATTGGATGGATGGATGGATGCGGGATTGTGGTATGTGAGTGGAAGGGGGCCCGTGTTACAAATTTGTACTGGGCCTGAAAAAATTATGCTTGGAGCCTGCTCCCATGTGCCACTCAGGTGCTAAGAGCAGTAATTGAGGTTCAGTTCTAGCTTCCAGCGGAGCCCCTTTTCTAGTACTTCCTAGCTTTGTCCAGCAACACAGCTCCCGTTTGGAAGCTTTACTGTCCTCCTCATTCCAATACTGTGCCTCTTCGACGTGGATCTAGACACCGCTGGTGACTCCCACAGCTCTTCAGAGTCCGCTGGGAGCGGTGTCCCTCCCCGGGGAGAGTCGCCAGCTGCAGTATTGGACCTAACTCTTGGACCCCACATGCTCCCAGGACACCTGTGTCTAAGCAGACAGCGTCTCCTGGTCTGGGTCGCTCGAGCATGCACCCAGGGTGCAGACGCTCTGTTCTTGGCATGCTGGACTCCAGGGTCTAGTTGTGCTAGGCCCCAGGATTAGAGCTGAGCTGTAAGTGTCCCAAGTGGCTTATGCTCCCAAGAGCTTCGCCCGGCTGGGCATTCCAGGCACAAGGGGAATTGTTGTGGGGGTGCAAATTTGGGCCCAGCCCTGCCAGCGCGATTCCAGTCTTTGATAGAGTCACACTGGGGCAGAATTTGGCCATTAAGAGTGATTTCAGTTTGGTGGCGCTTTGCGCTCATGCTGCTTTGAAAACTGAGGATTTACTAACACGCCGATGACTGCCACATTTTAAAACTCCTTTCCCCACCCTTCAGTTCCTTGGCGATGGCACAGTATCAGTAAGCTCTGCAGGCTGCACCCAGACAGACAAGAAGGGATACAGAGGGAATAACTCTAGCCTACATCAGACCTGCCATCTGCAGCGTTCTCAAAGAGATCCCAGTGGGAAGGCGCAGAGCACCAGCGGTGAGGTGTGAAGGTACGAAGGGCTCACGCAATGTCGCTAAATTCAATGAAGGTCATTCCATTGGATCAGGCCTTTGGGAGGGAACTGCCAGGCACAGGACCATGAACACTGGCATTCCCCCTAAATGTCTGAGATGATCTTTGACGCAGCAGACAAATGCTGAAGTCAGCACGGGGACTCTCAACTTCATGGCTGCCAAAAAAGCCCCTCTCGCTCTGGTGTGTGAGCAATGGGAACATCTCTCCCCCTGGATTCGGAGGGCACCAGTTCCTGGTATGGTCAAAGTAAACATGAAAGCAAACCAAATGGGGAAACTTCCCGTGGTGCATGTGCCTACGCTGCTACCCGAAATGAGAAGACGACCTGGGCAACAGGAAGAAAATCCTACCCTTCACCCTCTTCCTTTTCATTCCCTCTGAAGCTGAATCCCACTCCTACTGAAATCAACTTGAGTTTTGCCTTTGCCTTCAATAGGAGCAGGAGCAGGAGCAGGGTGCTCGGACTCTGATGGAAGGAGCTGGAGCCCTTTGGGGGATATTTGTTTAATGCAATCGTCTATGCTTAATCAGCTCTGAAACAGATGCAAGAAGACCCCCAACATAACCTTCAAGTGTTGCCGTTTTAAACGCTCTGTTGATCCATCGAAAAGCTCTCGCAGGGGGACACTGTGCTGCAGTCCAGGCAAAATGGATGGCAGGATCCCCAGCAGAGACGGCAGAAAGCCCTGATCAGAGCTGACACGGTTTGTGAGCCAGCCAGTGACAAGAGAAAAGAGAACAGGATCACGCTTTCTCCCCTCCACACCTCCTTCTGAAGGTTATCAAAATCTTGGTGATACTAGGGGTTTGGGAAGCTGCTTGGGACAATGCTCTCATTCAGATCCTGCGAACGTTGGCATTTGGAAAGGAACTGAACCCAAATGCAGTTCTGCAATGTCCCTTTCCGGGCACTCACGGTATTATCTCACAGAGGGCCTGGGATGGGGGCAAGTGCCAGCTAGTGCACATTTAGTCAGGTTTGGAAGATAAAAACTATGCCTGTGCCCTTCCCCCCACGCCCAAATATTATTTGTTAGTAGAGGTCTCTTCTGAAATCCAGACCCCCCTTGTGCTAAAAGCTGTACAGACAGTCCCTGCCTCACAGAGTTTACACTCTATAGACAAGATAGACATAGAGTGGGAATGGAAATAGAGGTAAAGGGAGGTGAAGAGACATGCCCAAGGTCACATAGCTGGTCAGTGGCAGAGTTGAGAATAACACTCAGATCTCATCAATCCCAGTTCAGTGACCTATTCATTGGACCTCCCCGCATCAGAGATGTACGTGGAAAACTGCAAATCCTATAGGCTGTTAGATAATTGCTTCGGTAACTATAACAGGATAATTATCTGCGTGTGTACGCGTGATACACCCACCATTCACTGCGATAGCGTTTGTGAACAGACAGTGACATGAGAACATTGTCACTGAAGAGGGAAAATGTATAAAATAGTTAAAATCCCCCTGGACATTTGGCCTCCACCAGAAGCTCCGTAAATCCTGGATCGATGAATCGGAAACCCTGATGCCACATGTTACTGGGCATGATTTTTATCCTAATAAGGCACATAACAAAACGAGCCAATCAAGGCTATGAGTGTCTCACACACACACAAAAAGGAGGGAAGGGGCTATTTACAGGCAAAACCAAAACAAAGAGGAAACTACACCTGAGTGCTAATCTAGCTCTGCTTTTCAATCTACCATCATTTGTCAGCAGGCAGACTATGGCAGAGGAAATCCGAGAGGGCAATGGCAGGGCTAGTGCAACTTCAGTCGGTGCAAAATGCACCTGCCACGAGCTTCCATGGAGTTACGTCGGGAAGCAAAATATCTGTGGACAGAAGCCCAAGTCCTGGCCGCCTGTTGATATCCAGCCCCTCTCACGCATCATGGCATCCCCTGAACAGCTCCCTTCAGCAGCTCTCCAAGAAGGCTCACCCTCTAAGGGGCTTCTTGGCATCCCCAGCTGGGATCCATCTTCTCCAGAAGTCTGATGGAGAAGATTCAGTGGGACGAAGGGTGGGGAATCCGAACAGAGATCATCCCACCTGCTCCAGCCCCTTTCTGCTGGGTGCAAGGACTGGGGAGGCATAAAGGGGGTCTGAAAGCACTCTGTCCAGCTGGGGGAGGGTTCCCCCGGCACAGGACACTGTGGACTGCCTGCTGAAATGCTGCCTTCCAAGGACCCCTTTGCAAACCCACATGTAGGGGGCTTGCCGGAGGCAGGACTGCAGGAGAGAGGAGTAAAGCTGCAGCGCCCAGCCCTGACTCCAGGCCGGGCTATTGTGCATAGGGCAGAGCACGAAGGCTACCGTAACCTGTTACACAGGGGGCAACTCCAGGGCCTGGAGCCGAGACCAGGAGGTTCAAAGGTGGCTACGTTCAATCTCTTTCCCCTAGGCTGCGTATTCTGTGCTTACAAGAGACAGAATCTCTGCCGCCATCATGAAGGCACATCAGGCTACAATTTCTCTGGAAATCTGGGTATGCAAGGAACAAAAACCAACCTCCGCGGTCTGCGGATAAAAGGGACCCTGCTGTGGGGGCAGAGAAGGAGGACGCGTAGGCAGCCAGACCCAGTCCAGGGTTGCAGGGGAAAAGGAAGGGCAGCGAGAACCAGAATGAGTCCACGGGATTAAGGATGGGAAAGAGGCTGTTTACAAATATGTCAGGGGACAAAGCAGCACTAAAGAGAAAGTAATGAGTAATTAACGAGGGGAGATTTGAAATGAATGACTCAAACATGGCCAAGATAATGAACTCCTTCTCTTTAAATCCAGCTTTAACAAGAAAACCACGGGAAAGGATTTAGATCAATTAAGAAGTAATGAAAATCTTGTAAAAATAGCTGTTGGTGGAGAGCCCGGCTGGGAATACTTGGCAGATCAGAACAGGTACATGGGGCTCGAGCACGCTGGGGAAACGTCACACGTGTGCACAGTTGTGGTTTGGAAAGGGCTGGGGAATTGGCGAGGCACAATTAAAGCGGCAGGAAAGCATCTTTGCTGCTGCTCTTCTAAAGACAAACCAAGAATGGTCCTGGCCGTTGCTGCTCAGGAAATGTAACTGAAAGCAGGGTCTGAATGGACTCTTCCCGGCCGCGTGGGTATTTGCCTGAGCACAATCACCCTGCTTAGGTGCTCAGCAGGATGGGGCTGCGTTGCCCAGACCATCCCTTTGGCTGGTGCCGGGTTACAAATCACTTTGTTAGTCTTTAACGTGCTACAGAACTCTCCTGGAAATCACTTCAGTGTTCATTGCGGGGGTGCCGAAATGGGGTTCCCCTTAGTGTATGAGCCAAGGGCACGGCTGGCAGAGTGGCTTGTGGAGCGATGAGAGGCCAGCAGAGGGGGCTGGCGGAGGGGCTGGCAGGGCAACCAGGGTGGAGCGAGCAAGTACCTTCTTTCCCCTCTCCCCAGCCAGGCTGGGAGGTGAATTCTGCACCTGCACCTCTAGACTCTGCATCTGCCCTGACTAAGGAAGGGCACCAGCTGAGTGGGGGGCAGTGAAGGAAGGGGCACATTAAAGGAACTTCTTGTTGCTGGACTTCAGAACCTGAAGCAAAAGGAAACCGCTCCACGTACCCTGGGGTGGGTGTCTGGTTCATGGTTCTATGCGGGTGAATCCCGCTTGCCGTGTTTTCCCGAGTTAATGCCGGTTCACTTTCCCCTTTTTAGTGAAAGTCTCTTTTCTACACTCCGGCTCGGTGCTGGCGAGAGGGGAAGCGTTGTCTCAAATTGCACCCGAGGGGTGGGGTGTGATTGTCCCAGGTCACTGGGTAGGGGCTCGAGCCAGTTTTGTGTTGTATTGTTGAAAGGCAGCGCTAGATATGGAGCCCAGCCCTTGCTGCTGCCGCTGGCTCTGACTGGCAGAAGGGCGACGTAACCAGTCCTGAAACGAGCACAAAACATCTGGAGAAATCTTTAACAGCAGCCCCTCGTCGACTCAGCGGAGACGGGGATCTCATTCTTCTTCCGGCGATTGCACATGAAATCCTGTACTTGTACTTGCACTCTGGTGTGCACGCCCCACCTGCTGTTTCTGGACATTTTTCCCGCAGTGGTACCCGTCAGGGCAGTTCGACCGCCCGCTGATGCCGGTTCCTTGGGTGGGGACATAATACTTGCGCTGGGCCCTTTATGAAGTGGAGGGAAGGAATGCAGGAGTCTGCCACAGCCCCTTCACTGGGTCCATCATGGCCTCATTGGGAGATAGGGCCACTCTGCAGTGGCTAAAATATCAAGCAGGTGGTGAGAGGATTCTTCTACTTCCTGCATGCCCAGACTTATGGCAACCCTCTTTACCAATTCCTGGTGCGCCGTATAGTCATCTGCGCCCTTGTGAGACTGCATCATTGGGGAGGAGGAAGAGGATGCCAGCAATGGCTGCAGATGCTCTGCCTTCCTTTCGTGACTTGCTGGGTCTTGTTGATGTCCGGTCCTGGGCTCGGTGCCGGAGTCAGGAACGGGTGCTGCGCGGTGGCTGGGTGACGCCTGCCTTTTCAAGGCCACCCAACAGGATCGCCAGGAATACGATCTGGAAATGGAGGGAAAGCCCCGTGAATTCCAAAAAAACCACTGGACAGGCGTAGGCCCCCCGGGACCCGCTGGCCAACCACTCGATGGTACTCCTGGGACGGGATGCGTGGCAGGGTGACAACGTCTGGACGAGGGGTACTGAGAGCAGCTCCACAGATGGGAGTGGGGGTTGGGGCTAGGGTGGGCTTGCCGTTGGTCCGGGGCTGGGCCAGTGCTTGGGCTACTTGGTACTGTGGGCTGGGGCTGCCCCGCCAGTGCTCTGGGGCTGGAGCCGGGACCGGGGCCACACCCAGCCAGTGCTCAGGTTGCCAGGGCTGGGGCAGGCTGGGGCCGGAGGCTCGGGCTGGGGCTTGGGCTGGCCAGAGCTGGCGGCTGGTGCCGGGCCTTGGGGTGGGCCAGCTGGCAGGCTGGGACTCAGGCGGGCCAGGGCAGGCTGGCTGGGCTGGCAGCTTGGGTCGGCCGGAGTGGGGCTCCTCCAGCCACAGTAGGGGGCTTGGAGCTCTAGCGAGGAAGGGGGCGGAAGGGGCATGGCCTCAGGTGGAAGGGGCGTGGCCGTGGGCTAGCCTTCCTGAACGGGGCGTTAATGCGCCGCCCATGGTGCAGTCGGTGTGGGTATGAACTCCAGTCCCTCCAGCTATTACTGCTGGGGAGTCACCGAGTGTGGCGTGCACATGTGCGATCACGCGAACAAGAAAACAGGGTTACTCACCTTCCGTCACTGTTGTTCTTAGAGCTGTGCGTGTCCATGCCCTGAGCCCCCTCCTACTCCTCTACAGTGGGGCTTCCAGAAAGAAGGAACCGAGGGGGCTTGGCATTGGATGGGTCCTTAATGCTGACGCCAGAAGCATACGGCAGCAGAGTGTTTGAGCTGCCCCAATGGGTACGACTGAGGGGAAAATTTCCAGTGGGACAGGCAAGTGCCACACATCTCGTAGAACAACAGTTAGGAAAGGTTAGTAACAGTTTCTGTCCAGACACAAAGTAAGAGACAGTCCATGTCTTCAAGAGCTTGTCAAGCAAAGGAAGGATGAGTGGAAGGATGGTGTAATGATTAGGGCACTAGCGGGAGATCTGGGTTCAAGACCCTGCTCTGCCACTGACTCCCTGTGTGACCTTGGGCAAGTCACTGCCAGTGAAGTCAATGGAAATTAGGAACCTAAATACCTTAGAGGATCTGGATCCTAGTCTCTCTGCGCCTCAGTTCCCCATCTGTATAATGGGGATAACAGCACTGTCTGCCTCACAGGGGGCTTGGGAGGATGAGTGCACTAAAGAACATGAGGTGCTCAGATCCTATGGTAAGAAGGGCCAGACAAGAGCATCAGATGGATAGAACGGGTGGGAGGGGAAACAGAGTCACTGGGAGGGGAAGTGATTTGCCAAGGGCAGGAACAGAAGCCAGATCTCCTGAGTGCCAGTGCAGTGGCTGCCTCCCAGCAATAAGCAATGCTGGCTAATCTTCTCAGACCAACGTCTTCATTTTATTTTTGTTGTTGTTTGTCTCCAGCGTTGCCCCCAGGGAGCCAGGCGCTGGACAAACACCTGATCCCAACCCCAAGCGCGGACACACTAAAAGTGGAGGGAATTACAAAATGAGTCAGTGAATGAGGCAAACGTAACATATTTGGATCAGACTGATAGCATCTCCCAAAACCCCACTCTCAACCTGACCTACCTGCTTGGGTACAAATACTGTCCTGTTACTGCCTGCGAGCGAAGGGAACTGAAATACGGCAATGTATTTAAACCTGAAGGAGTGTTCAGTGGGTGGTGCCATGGGGATTGTGGTTAGGTTTTATTTAACATCTGCATTAATGGCTTGGCAGAGGGATTTAGCCGCACAGTAATGAATTGGGTAGAAGGAGCAATTAGCAAGGGGAGGGAAATAATCGGAAGGGAACCAGAGAAGACAGGTAGGAAACCACACTAGAGGCCAAATCCTCAGCAGGTTTAAATCAGCATCAAAGGAGCATTGCTGATTTCCACCAACCCAGGATCTGGCCCAATCAGATCTAACTCAGACAAAGGCAAGTGAAGAGCCGTTAATTAAAATAAATCCGAACCTCAGCTATTGTAGGGCAGGGAGAAACCTAGCAAACTGGAATAGCCACTGGCTAAGCGATGGTTAAAGAGGGACAGAGCAGTTGGCAGAACGCACTCAGGTACAACTGCATCACTAGCACTGCTGGTTTGTCAGGCAGGGCACCGGGGTGGGGTGACGGAAATAGCGAATTTGAATGCAGCCTGTGAGACCTTGGCTGTGAAATCACGTTGGATTAAGCCCCCAAACCGCGTGGTGGTGTGACTTGAGTGCTCACAGCATCGCTCAGGTTTGGCCCGTCTTCCGTTCCGTTTTCACCTCCGGCGAGGCAAGTGGGCCAAACAGGAATGGTGCTGTGACCTCCTGTGCCAGGTTGTAATGCTCGGAGGGGGGAGCCAGGCCCAGCTCTGTGGGACAGGAGCCGCCGCTGTGGGGCGAACGCAGGGTGGGCTCGCTCTCCAGCACTGCCCCTCTTCCTCTTGTATAGGTTGACGTAGTGAAAGCCTACATTTTTTGGTGACCTTTCTGTGCCTTCTCATTTCTTTCCTGTACCTCTGCTGTGAAATTGACTAAAAAAATGTCTGTGCCCAAATTGTAGCCTGAGGTATCACCTCTTGAAAAGAAAAAATCCATCAGCCTGTGTTTATTACCTTAAACTAGCACCAGCAACCTTATAGCTGGACACGGCCTGGGGGCTAATGACCAGTGGGGATTCCTCTGCTGTTCCACAAGCCATCAACTCCTCCCAGCTGGGCATTCGTCCCCACATGTCCTGCACCCAGATCATCAGTGCCCAAATAATCGCCTTAATCCTCTATATAGTGCCCCTGTATTTATGATCTACCAGAATTCTGGCAGCAAAGAGCAAATAGTTCTCAGAATGTGATCTCGTTTGCTCAGGCTGAGTGAAAATCCTGCACAAGCGCTTCCCAGCATGTGATTCTATCGTGAGATAGGGACCTACTCCTGTCATCTCTATCCCTCTTCAGAGCTAGCTTTCCTCCAGCGATCTCTGCACTGGACCTATCTACTCCTGCACTTGTGAAAACAAACAAACAGACAAAAAGAATAGGAAATGTGAGAAACAATACAAATGATGGGTCTGATTTGACTCCTGTTCAAATCAATGTGAAGCTGGTCCTTATCTGACCTGGTTCCCTTGAAAATTGATGCCCTCCCAATGACCCTGTTGCCTTAGCCTTGACTTCTCGTATTTTTTTTCTTCCCTAGCACCTTAGCTCTCATCCACCAGCTCATCTTGATCTTTGTTCATTGGGTTATGTGTCTATTTAGAACATACGTTCCTCTGAACAGTGGCCTTCTCATCTTGCAGGTCTAATGATCCAGTAGGGCCTGAACGCCTGATGTTTGGAGCTTAGATTCAGAGAAGCACCCCTGGATCCTCTTGCGTTGGAAACCTCATGAACACCGGGGATACTTCTGCTAGTTCTTCCCTTTAACAGAGCAGGAATTATTGCAAGAACAGCTTCTCTCACGTTATTATAGCACTTCTGCTGCCAGTCCCCCTTCTGGATCCTAGAAGTGCAGAGGAGCTGTGAAAATAAAAAATAATGGTGCCCTCTTATGGAAAAGCCCAGGAGAATTTACTTGGGTGAATCTGATCAGAGTTCTCTATACAGATCAAATAAGGTCTCATAGTAATTCCTCTAAACACATATATAATTAATATAGCGTGACAGCCTTTCTATAGGATTTTAAACCACTTTATATAATTTAATAACAACAATAGTCCTGGGGAATTTTATGGGCTGGCTTAAAGACTCTATAGAAGGGATCTCACTCTCTGTTCAGTTCTCTAGGTAGGTCTTGTCCATAAGAGAATAGGGAAAAGTCCTCTAAACTCTTTCAGATCTTCAAGACGGAGCAGGTTCTGTTTGATTTGTGTTGAGTTTTGAGATGCTAACTGGTTTCCATCTTGTCCAAACTGGTTCACCACTCTGAATTCCAAAGGTGTCAATATCATTTGGGTCTGGGCCAACCCAATTGAGCCCGAACACCCCTCAGCTCTGGGGGAATTTGGATCCAGAGCCAGAGATCTCGATGTATTCATTTCAGCCAGGTACGTGAACAACAGCGATCCTTGCTGTTATAGGAGGTGACCACATAACACAATGTGATCAACATGGAGGAACTCACATGGGGACACTGAGGTTTTGCTGGCCATTAAGACAGGGGACGGGGTTAGCAGGTCAGCAATGTTGGTTTCGCTGAAGTTCTTATAGGATCCCTGAAAAACAGAGGTAGCATGGGATGGATCCTAGCCATTTTACGCCCTGCAAATAGCATTATCCACATTTTACAGTTAGGCAAACTGAGACACAGAAGATCCAGTGCCTTGTCCCAGAGCCCGCAGTGGTGCTGGGAATAGAGCCCAGAACTCGACTTCCATCTCTGTGCTCTGACCACAGTAGAATGAATTGGCTTTGACTACGTGATGCTACCTCCTAGTATCTGAGGCCACGCAGTGGCTACGGGACCTACTACTAGTCGCTGTTAAAGGAAATTTGGTGCTGCTGCGCAAAGGATTCCAGTCCCAGCCCAGTGTGTGTCATTCAGGTGGGAATTGCATCTCTTGCCTGTCGGCTGGACAGCCAGACCACACTAGCTCCCATTGCATGCATGACTCACTCACACCACAGAGAAGTGCCTCTTTGTATTTCCGATGTGGTATGTCTTGTGGGTTCGTTTCCTTTCCTCTCCATTTACCATCCTTTAGTGGTCAGGACTTGAAAAGGTTAAGCCGTGAGTGATGCGCCTCAGGGGCAGTTCCTCTGACGATTCTGCTGCTATTCTATAAATAGGAGGCTATGTTTCTAATCTGCTTGCCACTACTTTCCACTCCCTACCAGTTTTTTCCTGCTTTTTCCTGCTAAGAGGCATCTACAGCCTAGAACTGTCTGTGACCCTGACACTCTAGAATTATTGCTGGGGAGAGATTCTAGCAGCTGGATCCAGTTGTACAGTATTCGAAATTTGTCAATATTTTCGTAACTGAGTCTGAAGAAAGAAAGAAAGAAGGGGAGGAGGGGAAGAAACCCTGGCAAAGACGTAGAGATCCCAGTTTGTATGTGCCATTAAATAAATAAACCTGGGCAGCAAGTGACACATTGCAACCTGGAAACTGACATCGCACCTGTGTACAACAATCCTATAATTCCGAGTGTGATTTTTGTCCCCACTCCCATAAATCGGTGTCTATACCCGTGTTTCTCAAATGGTGGGTCCTGCCCCACCAGTTGGTCACAGGAAGGGTCTAGACAGTCACCTGTCACTGCCCTCCTCCGCCCCCCAGAACTCCCCACCCTGTATGTGCCCCAGAAATGCTGTCCCCTGCAAGGGCTATCCAGGGAGGGCAGTTTGTCCCGGGCCCTTCATTTGAGAGGGTCCCTAAACCGAGTGGGGTTGTGCAGGCTCACAGCATCACTCAGGTTTGGCCTGGCCATCCCGCTGGGCCACGGAGGGGAGCAGCAGTGGCAGGAGGGGTGCTCTCCTCACCTTGATGCAGGCAGACTGGGATTGTGTGGCCTCGTGCTGTGAGGAGAATCTAGTCTGTTCGGTCTCTTTCTCTGCCAGCCCTGTCCTGAAAGGAACTTTGAGAGGCTGACCGTCTCCCAGCGCAGAGACAGGCAGCCTGCAGGGCTGTTCTGGGCTTGCTGTTGTTTTGTTGTCGTCTGTCTGCCACTCTCATGGAAAGGAGGGATGGCCTCAAACTACAGGGGTGTAGCAGGAGCCCTGTTACAGTTCTCTGTCCACGAGAGGGGACAGGACTAGGAGAGTGAGAGCCAGGGGGCTTGGAGGCCAGGCCAGGCTGGGGAGGAGAGAGCAAGACGCTGGGGTGGGGACGGAAGGGGAAAGCAGGGTACCGGGGAGGGGTGTTAGCTGAGGGGTGCTAGCCATGTGCAAATCAGATAATTTTGTGGTTTTTTTCTTCTTTTTCATGTTTGAATATTTTTAAAAACTAAAAAAGGTAAACATTAGCTCTACACACACACACACACACACACACACACACACACACACAGAGTGTATGTTTAATGGTGGGCCCCTAAAAAAAGACAAAATGCAGCTGGTGGGTCGCCTTAGTAAAAAGTGTGGAACCACTGGGCTATGCAGATATTTCCCCTCTCACATGAGGGCGAATGGCCGGTCCTGTGGTTAAGACAGCGTCCTGGGAGTTAGGGCTGTTCCCCACTCTGCCACTGACTCGCTGCGTGACCTGAGGCAGATCCTCAGTTTCCCCATCTGTAAATGAGGTTGATAACTCACCTCCTTCCCAGGCTGATGCGTGTTTCATAGATGCTGCTGAGCACTTTGGCTTCCTCGGATGGCAGGCACTCTGGACATGCAGCCCGGAGCTTTGATTAGATCAAACGTGCACATGGGAAGGGATGTCTCTTTGCCAACGAATTCGTGTTTGAATGCACGTCGAACAAATCTCTGAGTGCTGTAGTTAGCAAACCCAACTGATCCTGTTTCGTTTGCAGAAGCTGCCCAGATCTGAAGAAATGTGCAAAAGAGCATTTTCTGGGAAGGAGTCCAGGAAGTGAGGAAAACCAAAGGAGCAAAAAATCCTGAAATGCACCATAGCTATTAATCATGTGGCTCCTTCTGAGTAGCCTGCTGATTGTACCACCTCACGATGCCGTCTTGGCAGGTCAGCTCACTAGCTAAGGGCTATATTCTACCTTTCGACACGGTCACATATAAGTTGTACCACTCCAGGAGCAGCCCCAGGAGGCGCTCGGACTCAGAGAAACCCCTGACTCGTAGTTCCTCCCCTGAGTCCACCTAGCTCTGGGAGGAGGGGCCGTAATTTGTTGCCGGCCTACACCAGTGATAAATTACTAACTTTCTGCACTGGCTCAATTATTCTAGCCAGCGGGTAGAGGGATGGAGCCCTAGGTTCACTCACTCCTCACTGGCTTTCTCCTGGTAAGGAATCCCCAAGCAAGCAGTCTCACTTATCCCTACACACCTGGGCCCCTGCGGGGTGGCCTGCATGAGGCATAAAGGGGATTCTCACTAGAACTGCCCAAAATTCTTCAGGTGAACCTTTTTTCTGGCTAAAAACCGTGTATTTGGGTGGAATGAAACGTTTAGCTAATTCAGGTTAGTGTCGCTAAATGGTTTTGGCCAAAAGAGAAGAGAAAAACATTCCCCCAGAAGTCAAAACCTCTTTGAGTTTTCAATTTGAAACAAGTTTGTGTTTAGAAATTTGCTTCCATTTTATTTTTTTTTAAAAAAAGGTCAAAAATCCATGAAAACAATCCCTCCCCCCCTCCCCTTTTTTTGTGACCTTTTCATTTTGCCAACGAATGTATTGTTTCAGATTGATCCTGTGATGAGAGTTCGGCGCCTGATGGGTCATCTGAGATAAATATCTGCGAGTCCTACGGGCCCAGCCAATCCACTAGCTAGGGTCTAACCAGGTGACCCCAAGGCTGGTATATAGGCGCCTCATGAAAGCAGCTGGTCCAGTCTGCTCAATGTTGCTACCTTGTTAGCTGCCTGGTAGTTCTGACAGACTTCTCCTGCCCCAGCCTGGCCTAGCCTGGGCCTGCTCCTGTTCCAGCCCCAACTGGTTGCCCGGCTGTCTTGACAGACCCAAAACATTTTTTTCCCCTTGTTGATGACTTGCACCGCTCTGCTTCTCCCTGCCTTGAGTGAGAACATACCCCCAAGTGATGGCCCAGCCCTAAGGAGGGTCAGCGCTTGGGGTGGAGACCCTCCAACTGTCACAACAACTGGCTGTCTGAGGGGAGACCCTGCAAGTCAGTCCTGAACCCCTTCAGGAAGTCAGGGGGACATTGCTGCTGGGGTGGGGGCTTTTGGGGGGAAATGCCTGATTGTTTATAATGTGCATTAATGGCTGTGCCTATGATTCCCAGTCACGGGCCAGGCCCCTGTTGTGTGAGGCACTGTACCAACACACAACAAAAAGCCAGGCCCTGCTCCAGAGAGCTCGATTTAAAGCTGAAGTCCTGACCGCCTTGTTAGAGAACCCATGGCCCTTTCTGCAAGAAGAAGGTTGTTTTTATTTGTTCTTTCTTGTTTGCGCATGTTTTCCAAGGTGTTCTGAGGTCTGGGTGAAGGGAAGGCGAGATACACTCATAAGCCAGGGTGAGCCATGTGTGCTCAGTTTGGGCCTGATCCTGAGGCTCTAAGGGAGAAAAATAGTTGAGGTCTGTCCGTGCCACCTCACTGCCTCTCATTTTTGTCCCTTCATCCATCTTTCTTCTTCCAAAGTCCAGCTTTCCAACTCGGGTACCTCAATTGGGTGCCTAAATCCTGAACCTGCATGATCAAATCAGCCCTTTTGGTTGCCTAAAATGGATATTTGGGTAAGTAAAGAGCCCAGGTGAGTGCGCAACATTCAGGATCCAAGCCCTTGGCATGGCAGAGAGATGGAGGGTGATCTCACCATTCTAGCACCATGGCTCAAGGTTCAGTTCCTGGCTGTTACCTTAGTCAACACACTTAATCTTTCTGGGGAAATGCATCTAGCATGATGTGAAACATGGTTTTGCCCTCAGAGAGGACAAGGGCCCTTGGCTTGAAAAACTGAACCAGTTGTGATTGTGCTTAAATTAAGACAGGACTGTAATCAAATCCCACCTTTCATAATGCAGTACAATATTTATGAAATCATACTCCCATTGTATAAATACCCATAATATACTTCACTTTCAATAACTTTGTTGGTACGGATACAGATGTGGAGGTGTTTGTACATGGTACCAGTGGGGTAGATGGTACGGATACAGATGTGGAGGTGTTTGTACATGGTACCAGTGGGGTAGATGGAAGCTTTTAGAAAATACATCTGTCTTGGATTGGTCTCACAGTCTGCAGCATGGCTACTCTGCTGGTTCTTCGGATTTCCTATAGCGAAGCAGAAAAGGTCTCTGTCCATTTCAGTCCATGCAGTACACAGTGCGCTTGGCTCACGACCAAGCCGTGAGCCATCTCCCCTGGGACCTGCACCGGCAGAAGATGCCACTACCCACTAGGAATTTTTGGAGCCTGAGACGAGAGAGGCGGAAAGAAAGACGTGCATGAGTGACAGGGTCCTGCTTGAAGAGACTCAGAGTCGATGTAGCCTCCAGTGGCACTGGGGAGAGATGCATCCCTCGCTGTCTTGTGGGTACGGAGCGAGTGTGCTGCTTGCACTCTCCAGTGAGCTGGGTGGAGCTAGAGCCCTAGTCACTTCCCTAACATGCTGTCTACAGCACTGCCCCTTCCCTCCCCATGTGCTCCTGGGAGCCTAGGTGGCCACTTTATGGGTGCTCCCCATGCAGGAGTATTAGGGAGCAAATGAGCGAGCTGCACTTCCCTCCCCAAATACATCTGCACGTGGGCAGCCCTCGTTCAGCCAGTAGTGTTTTGCATGTGCCCCCTGCCATTACCGTGAACTTATCCTTCCCATCTCACCTTCATCCACTCTGCAGGAGACCACGTTGGGTACCCAGCCCGGGCTGCGTCCAGTGCTCCTGGGAGTTCCTTAAACCAGGGCACTGAGGCTCTGCGGAAAGGGACAGAACTATGATCTGTATTGATCATGTCTGCACGTCCCTTGCTAAACGCCCAAAGCCTTGCCCCAGCATGTGATGGGCTCTTTGGAAAACCTGGACTAGATGTACTGGGGGGTGGTGCAGTTCACGGAGGAAGGATGGTACAGTGGTTAGGCACTGGCCTAGTATGTGGGAGACCTGGCTTCCATCTTCTGCTCTGCCCTGGACTTCCTGTGTGAGTGTGGGCAAGTCATTTAGCCTCTCTGTGCCTCAGTTCCCCAGCCGTAAGATGGAGAGAACAGCACTTTCCTGCCTCACAGCGGTGTTGGGAGGAGAAAGACTTTGCAAGATTGTGAAAGGCTGTGATGAAAAGCACTGTGTAAGCAACAGGCATTGCGATTGTTAGTCTTTGCAGGTTCCAAAGTCCTGGCCAGGAATCTGGAGGAGGCTACCCCCAGGCATTACAGCCAATATGTACGCAAGCCGACTAGCAACATTAACAACCTAGAGGGGGGCCACATGGGGACAGCATGACTCCTATTCCAGCTGGGCACCTACACCTTAGCGTTAGGATATGTCTACACGGCACTCAGGTGGAGAGACTGAAGCTCATGTAGACATCACCGCGCCGGCTTTGATCTAGCTAGCGCACTAAAAATAGCAGTGGATCTGGGGCAGAGGCACAGGCCAGCTGCCCCTGACGACCAGCCCACCTGGGACCGTGGGGAAGTGTCACCACTCATACTGCTGTGGCTTCACCGCTGTTTTTAGCAAGCGAGCTGGGTCAAAGCTAGCTGGGGTGTGTCTACACGCGCTGCAGTCACACCTCGGAGTGAAGTGGGCCACGCCCTGAGTGGCATGCACGGCATATATAAATTCCCTGCACTGGGGGACTTGCTGACTGAGAGGCTGATTTAAGTCCCTTATAAGTGAACTGGCCACATGATGATAAAGAGCAAATGTGGAGGAAATGACTTGTGCCTACTCAGACTTGGTTCCTAGGCAAAGGGACAAGACTCCAAACCAATCATCTGCTGTGGTGCCCGTGAGTCTGAGGTGACTAGCCCCTGGGTAATTGACCAAACAAAGACAGTTTGCAGACACTCCTCCATTGTTTCCTTGCTCCCGGCTGAGTGCATGCAATGGGTAGATCAGTTCACATCTTTCTCTATTTGCATCCACCAAATTGCGTATCTGGATACAGAAATTGCTGGTTAAAGGACTGCAGGCTGCAATCCTGGGAGCTTATGTGATTTAAACAGCTCCGGGAGGTTATTAGAAAAGGAAGAATTTTCAAATGACCATCTCCACTCCACTGGTAAAGCTAACTCTGCTCTGCTTGCTTTGGAGATAAAGGGCAAGGGACGGTATTTCAATCTTCCTGTTTTATCTGCCGTATTGAGACAGGGCTTTCAGATTGGCTTGTTCACCTGGCTATTATTGCATGCTTAGCATTAATGGTCGGTACAGCTCTGTTAGCTAAAACACCATACAAAAGCCCCAGGAGCTGGTGAGCTACAGAATCTTTCTTCTCTCCGCAACAGGTGAAAATCCACCCCGTGTCAGTTCAAAATCTCTCAGCATCAGGTAGGTTTTGCAAATTGCCTTGGTGATCTCAGTCCAGTTCCTAATGGACACGTAGCCCCAACACAAAAATGAGCCCAGTAATTGACCCTGTTGTTGGCAATTGCTGTTGAGAGGCCAGGGAGTTTGTGGGTGTAGAAACGGAAAGTGTTTACACGGAATCAAATCATTACAGAACCCATTGTCTGACTCTCGGTTACTTGATTAGATCTCAGTCACAGCTCGTGAGCCAAATTCTCCATTCAGCAGTACAACCCTATTGACTACAATGCCCCCTGAGAGAGACGCCAGGGACACTGCATAGATGTAACTGTGAGGAGAATTTGTCCCTTTTCGATTATTGGGCACCGTGGCGGTTTTTCACTCCATTTTCGTTGCAATTCCATGATCTTTATGTTTGGGCAAGTGCTAAATATGAACTTAGATTTGTGTTTAATAACATGCTTTTTGCTGCTAGAGCTAAAGTCAGGAGGGGAACAAACCATGCAAAGACCTGCAAAAAACGTACAAATGCCGAAGACAGCCAGCAGTGATCTTATTGCCTGGTAGTAAAACGCCTGTAGGATGCCAGCATCCACAGAGTAAATGGATGGTGCAAGAAAGACACACACCATCTCGGAAACATTGCTTTAAACCACACAGGGGATCTTGCAGTCACTGATGAAGACGATACAGCAATCCTGAGTGATCAGAACGCAGAATGTAAAACCTTCGCAGACAATGGGCTGAAACAGAAGCGATCTGTGTAGGAATGACATCACCCACTAACCCCAGATGACATCCTTCCACATGAGGACATAGTACATAATTATCCTTAGAGGGCACCCACATCTCCAGCGTGCTGGACAGGCCTTGACAAACCCAGCCTCTCACCGCCCCTCTGGGAAAGGTACAGTTATCCCCCACCACAAGGGGGAAACTGAGCCACCGAACCACGATGCAACTTGTGGCCCAGGGGCTCTAGCAGGCTGACCTGGTAGATTCGTTCCTTTGGTGGCATCAGGAGAAAATCATAATTTTCGCTGGGTGCTCTTTTCCCCCCACCCAAGGTCACCCATCCAGTGCACCAGTGGCTGAGCCAGGACTGGCACTCAGCTGAGCCTGGTTCACAGTCCTGAGGCTTATGCTGCATGTGTATTTCCAACCTTAAAGGAAGTGCTCCGAAGACTTTGCGTTTAGGACACTGCCAGTCATCTCCACTCTAAGGTACGTCGTCACCCACCACCTCTTATCGCTGGCAACCCCAGCCCTTCCTCTGCTAGCATCTCTACGTCTGTGACCCCTCCAGCTTTCTGAAGCAAGTACTGCACCTCCTGTGCTAATGGTGGAGGGTCATCTGTGGCCCCTGCCTACCCCATTTACTTTAGGTGGTCCCTCATCCACACCTGTCAGGCCATGTATTTCTTTCGAAATGTCCCCTTCGGAGTAAGCAGGGTGGGGCTGACACAGCAGATTTTTCCTTTTCAATCCAGAGAGAGCAGGTACAGGGACGAATCCAGCTGGATGCAGACCCCAACTGATACAGTCCATTATGAGACCTGAATCATGAGGGTCATCTGCGTCTAGGGGACCAGAGTCAACCACCCAGCAGCGTGTGTTGCTTTTCTTTCTCCCGCAGTTAGATCCCAGAACTGCGGTTCTTCCATGTCTCATTGACCTAATTTTGTTCCTGGTTAACCCAAATCTAAGATATCGCTTTCAACACGTGCTTATATTTATTGACTCCAGTGCTAATGCACAATCAGACCTCTTATTTCTGACTCCAGTGGCTGGAAATAACACCCCTCAGTACAAAATCATGTGATGTCTGGAGTTAAACTTGTAACATGAGCAAACTCTATGGGCTGATACTCCAGTGACCAGATCTAGATAAACATCTAGATAGCTATAAGCAAAAAGAGCCATTTATGCCCAGATCCTGCCCCGTCAGGCCCCACGCTGCGACAGGAAAGCTGTTTCTGCTGCATCTGGTACAGGCAATGAAGGGAAATGCTCTCTGCAGGATCCTGGAGCAGGAGGACTGACATAGTGCACAGGACACAATCACTGGCCGTAGACCAATGGCCACAGATGCAGTTCCCTAGCCCACAAACTGTGGAGTGCCTCTAGCCCACATGTACATGCTCCCTCCCCACACCTAATCTCTGGGATGGGGAGGAGGAGTCTATTTTCCCATAGGTACCCCACACTGCTCTTGTACTCCTTGGTTTTTAGCAGGAGCAGGATTTCACTCATAGCACAGATACGGGGGCACCACCGCTCAGCAAAGGCGGCATTAATATGAGCTCGTGTCCATCTCTGGCCACAGGCCTCCAGCATGGTCATTCCTCCCAGGAGCAAGAGCAATCCGTACAAGACACAGGGCCGGTGTGCTAAAATGCATGGACAGCACCCTCCATCTTGCCACAGTCACGGCTCTGGCCATGGGCTTGATGGGAATGGGGCACAAAGATTGCACCTTGCCATTCCCAGCCCAGCTTTTTGGACAGGTGCCTATGTGCCTTTATGGACATGCGGCAAAGGTTGCATCTGGCCCCAGGACTGTAGATGCTCTGCAAATATCCAAAGATGCCACTTACATGGGTCTCTATCGTTTTCCCAGAAGGTTGACCAGTAGCTCCAGTGGGGGCCAGATTGAATCCATGGTACCAGGAATGAGCCTGGTTTTCTGGGAGGTGGTGCGATGGCCTCCTCTGAGCTGCACATGTTTCATCGGAGTCTGCTTAATTCAGGCCAGCGACACAGTTCAAGGTAACGCAGTCTCAGTTCAGGAGACACATAGGTGGGATAGAGTTAATATTACTATCTATTTTTGTACTGTGGTTGTACTTAGAGGCCACACTCAGGGGCAAGACCCATTGTGCCAGGTGCTGTACACACACAGGACAAAATGAGGGCCCCTGCCCCAAAGAGCTTACAATCTAAGGTTGCACAGTTGCCGCGTACGTTCAGTGTGGATAAACAGATGACATCTGTCTCCAGGGCTGTCCATCTGGCATCTTTCACCAGCACATAACCAGAAATATGGGGAAGGGGTGAGAAGTAGAGTTTAGTAAAGAATAAGGCCAGATCCCCTGCTGGTGTCAATGGTCATAGGCCCATTGATGTCAACCAAGCAAATCAGCTGTGCCCCTTTGCACCAGCAGAGGATCTGGCCAGTAGAGCACATGGATACAGATTGTCTCGCGTTGGCACAGGCTGATAGAAAAGCTGATGAAAGACTGTTCTGGGACAGGGAGAACTGGACAATAGCGTTAACACTTTTGGCAAAAATCTCTGCAAACGAGTATTTGAAAATCCCTCTTATCACTGTGTGTAAAAATTGGCTGCTTCCCAATCAGATTACAGATCAAGACACACCACAAAGCCTATCACTCCGCAGTCAGTACCCTTGACCAATGGCTGCTTTTGACAGAGGAAAGACATTTGTACAACCATTTGTCAGCTTTTTCAAGGCCTTCAAGCTAACAGATCATAGTTTATCTCTGCCAAATTATATCTCCTGGGACTTTGGTGTCTGCTGCTTTTAAAATCACTGTGTTGTATATGGTTAAGCTCCGACGAAGGCTTCTACTGACAACCATGCTGTCTATGACTGGGTTTAATAGCATAATTCTTAATGTAGAAAGTATGGGTAGAATTTATGAAGCTCTGGAATAGGAAACCATTAGGGCCAGACCCTTATTAGCATAGCTTCATTAGCATAGCTCATTAGCATAACACCATTGAACTGGGGGTCTAGACTCTTAAGAGCTGGTGAACTATAAGAGCAGCATGATCTAGTTGACATGCACAGGGGCCCGGGCTCAGGCGATCTTCATTCTATGCCTGCTTTTGCCACTTCTGTCTGACCTTAGCAAGTCACTTAATTGCCTGTTCCCCAGTTTCCCCATCTGTTCAGATGAGGGTTAAGATGCTTCCCTTCCATTGCAAAATGCATTGACATCTGTGGCTGAAAAGCACTATGAAAGTCCTTGGCGTTATTAGAAGAGAGCAGGTCAGAAAATGGGATTTTTCCCCCCTCCCGTGGAAAATTCTGACTTTTCATCAAAAAACAAAACCCCCAGAGGTTTCATGTTTTCAAACAAGAAGCTCCAATTTTCTGCAGGAGGTGACACTTTTTGTGAAAAGCTTCATTTTGTTGAAAATCCAATTTTCCATCGGAAACCAGTTTTGACGGAAAGTGTTCAATCCGCCTGTGAAGGGGGCGGTTCACCTCTAGAATGCTTCCTCATGGTTGGGATGGCACAGCGGCTCTCTCCCCTTCTGGTGCCCCTCGCTCACAGCCTCTTTGGTCCTCCAGTGACCCGGCATGTCCCATAACGTGGTTCTCCAGCCTGGTCTCGATTTAAGTCCATGCCATTGAGGATAACGAAAAGTCCAGTGAACCAAGTTCCAAGAACTTGTATCAGGTCTTCTCTGGGCCTCATGGTCCTCACTTTCTGTTCTTAGGCCTCTCGGTCATCCATGTCCCCTTCTCCAGCCTCACGTCACCATACCGGAGGCTGGCAGGGGTACCCGGGGCCACTACGTCACATTCTAGCCCAGGGACCCTATAACTAGCAACCGAGGACAGCTTCATCCAACTCTTTGCTGCTGCCTTCCTGGGCTTCCTCCTACTCGGCCTTCTCAGGCATTCTCCTTCCACAACATTTCTGGGTTCACCCTTCACTCAGGGCTAGAACTCAGAGTCTTCCACTGGAATTCCTTAACAAACCCAAACTAAAGGTACACACCCAAACCAACTTCCACCCGCCTCAGACGTGGCCTTTCATGACTCTTAAATTCCCTTTGCTGTTCCTCCACTGAAGATCTCCCAGGCTCGTTCTCTCTGGAGGTCCAGATCCTGCCCTTTTCAGGGCTTACCCCTGAAACCTGCTGCACTCCCAGTGGTGGCTTCCTCTCCATCCTGGCCTCCTGCCAGACTCCTCTACTCAGGAAAGGATCTCGGTGCCACTCTCCTCCCGGGCTTCCTCCTTGACTCTCCTGATCTCTCCACTCTTTTGAATCCTGGAGAGTGACTGCAGAATCTCTCTCTGCAGCCTTCTTCTTCTGGGGTTTTGTGGTGCAACAGACTCACTTCCTGAGTCTATGACCGCCATTCACTGGACTTCATAGATAGGTTATGACTTAAAGTCTGTCACCTTTCCCAGTATTCATAAAGAATTGCAGGATAGCTTTTTTAATTGGGTCAATTTTCCTTGTATTCTTGGTAAGTGTTGCAAAGAAAATTTTCTTACTCTAAGGCCTGGTCTATCCTGCTGGCGGCCGTAGACGGGAGATACGCGATCTACGTAATGTAGTTGCATATCTCCCGTCGACTTACTAGCTTTCACTTACCACGGCGTTGCCAATGCCCTCCGGTCGACACCGCCTTATACTTTTCGCAGGCATTGACCAGAGAGCACTTCCAGGATCAACTGAGCAGGTCTCCACTGCCCGCTCAATCAATCTCGCGGAATCAATCCTGCAGTGCCGGCACAGCCCCGGCAGTGTAGATATACCATAAGGCTTCTGAGTTTTCCATATAAATATCTCCCATCTTTACAATTCCATAGGAGATGATCTGTTCTTTCCTGGACTTTACATTTTTTGCCCAGTCCATCCTTATGCTTCTTCCTCTCAGGGCTTTGGATTGTATCAATATTTTCAGCTGCTGGGCAAACTTTGTGGATTTTTTTTTCCTTTCACATCATGTGCCTGCAATTTTTGCCATTCCTTCCTTAGCTCATTTTTGATTAAGTGTTTAAATCCCAGTTTGCTTAAGGGCATCTCGAGGTCATCTTGGTTATGCTTAATAGCATTTTTTGCCTCTTTGTCTGCCAGTTTGTTGCCAGCTATCCCTCCACGTGCTGGGATTCATGCTGGGCTATGGTCACAACCAATTGCTCCAGTTCACTTGTTGGCAGTAATATTTCATTAAGTATATCAGTTCTGCTATCAGACTTGCCGTTATATAGCACTGGCACCCCTGAGAAGGAATCAGACAGGATGGCTGCGGCAGCTGGCCCCACATCTAAGGCCCAAGATAGTGCCAGCAATATCCCTGTTAGCTCCAGAATGATTTCTCACTGCCTGCTAGCAACCCTGTGTTGCAAGCTTCCAGGGCACGAACTGTAAGTTCAGCTTTCATTCTGGTGTCCCAGCACTGGAGGGCTGGAGTATGCTCGGCAAACAGATCCAGGAATGTTCTGCTGCCATGGCTCGTCATCCCAAACCTGAATTATGACGCAATCCCACCAGTCCGGGCTCGTGTCTCAGGTCTAGAAGTGGCGCTCCATCGTCTGCAGCTGCTCTGGGAATGCCACCTGCAGCCTGGACGTTTTTCTCTATGTCCATAAACAAACTCTCGTTGAAGATATCCTCATCTTCCTCATTGTGACCCGGGTTGTTGTGGCACTTCCTGAAGATCTACCAATACAGGAGAATAGCGTATCCTCTATTTGCAACAGCCATGCACATAATGCTGAGCCCTGCGGGTGTCAGAGACCAAAAAGCATCACCCAGGTTTGTAGGATTTTTTAAAAATAGTGTGAAAATTATGGGATATGGAATGTATTATGGGATGGAGAAAGTTGTACTCTGGGAACTTGACCCCCCAGCTCCCAGAAATCCCTGTGCAAATCATTACTAGCCCACAAAATACTGCAACCCCAAAGGCATGCGCTGGATGGCAGCGTGTGGCATGCTGGGATCCCTACCCATGGCGCACCGCACGTTATATTGACACAATCACGCCTGGTGAGTACGTGCAGTGCTGAGGCAAGCAGCCAAGTATGCAAGCGCTGGAGCAATATACAAATTAGGCGGCTGCATGCCGACGTAACTTGCATTGTGCAAAGTTTGTAGTGTGGACACGGCCTCTGTGTAACTCAGACCAATGGCCAGCTCCTCTGCTGGTGGAAATGGGCATAGTTCCACTGAAGTCAACAGAGCTACCCTGAGGTACGCTTGCTGAATATCTGACCCTCATTGTCCTTCTGAGACCCTGATACTAACCTTGCGCTGTCAATGCTACTGTTATGCAGTTGCCTCCAAATAGTGCGACACTTGATACCCAGTGGGGTGTGATCACACACGGGCAGGTAGATCACCTGAGAAGTCTTTCCCATCTTATAACTGTTCTGTTGATGAGCTGTTCTGTGCTATGTCCAGGAGCCAGCTGACATATGTAATGGCTGAAACCTACTGGGTATGTTCACTTCCAAGCCCGAGGGGCCCTCTGCATTTGAAAGCCTGACATCAGAGTTATGTCTCTGCCGTTTGTTTGCAAAGCTCAGATCTCAAAGATTAAATTGTTTATAGAAAAAACTGCATCGCAGCACATGAGCTCAGCAGTGCACTGTGATTCACAGATGTTTTTAGGGCCAGAAGGGACCTTTATAATCATCCAGCCTGACCTCTGTATAACACAGGCCATGGAATTTCATTCAGTCCTCACTGCATCTAGTTCAGTAACTTGGTAACTCTACAATGCCATTCTGATTGTATTTGTTCATCCAAAACCCTGTGTAGACTGAAATCAGGTTGGAATTAATAATAATATTGACTGCGAGGTGGGGGAGGAGTCGAGGAAAGGGATAAATTATATTAGTTTTCTTTATTATCATTGTTTATTATGTATCACTGTATTAATGTAGCACCTAGTCAGAGACCAGGACCTCCTTGTGCTAGGTACAAACACAGAAAAGAAGATGGTCCATGTCCCAAGGAGCCCACAATCCAATTGCAAGAGGTCGCGCGTGGATATGGACAGATGAGGGAGTAGGATGAGATAACATTGGTTAGCATGTCATCTTGGAATACCAGCAGCCTAATCGCTGCCACGTTTTGTAGGCATCACGTCACAGGAGAGTTTTAAGGAGGGATTTGAAGATGGACAATGAGGCAGCTTTGCGGATGTTTACGCTGAGCACCTTCCAGGTGTGAGGGACAGCATGGGAAAAAAAACAAAGGTTCTTGTTTGAAAATGTAACAAGTGGGGAGTGAAGGCTGGTACGATGAGCTGATCAGAGGGAAGCATCGACAGTGTGACAGTAAATGGGACATGATAGGTCAGGTGAGGAAAGGCCGTGAAGATCCTTGAAAGCGAAGACAACCAGCTTATGTTTGATGTGATGGAGAAAGGGGAATCAGTGGAGGGATTCAGAGCAAAGGATGACATGGTCAAAGTGATGGGCTAGGAAAATGATTTTTCCACCAGCATTCTGAATGGATAGGAGTGGGGCAAGATTGCATTTGTCAAGGCCAGGGAGAGAGCTGTTGCAGTAATCAAGACTTGAGATTATGAGTGTTTGGATGAGACTTTTCACTGTGCGGCTGGATAGGAAATGTTGTGTCTTGGAGATGTTATGCAGAAAGAATTGGCAAGATGTAGACATAACCTGGATGTGAGGACCTAGATGGGGGATCTGAGCTGAACATGGACCTGAGTGACAGGCAGACCCAGTAGAGCCAGAAAATACTTCAGGTCACCCAGTCTAACTACTTTATGAACCTGTGAAAGCTCTTTACCCATGTAGTCTGCTGCAGAATTTTTACAGGTCATTACACCAAAAGCAGGGTCCATTACAGACTTTTTGAATGGCTTAAAAACAGCAATGTTAGATGCCCAAGTCTAGGCTGGTGATTCATTGCTTGATTGCTTCGGTCACATGCAGTGGATGGCAGGGTTGCCACCAGGATAGGAATTGCTGGGACATTGGTTGATGAGGTGTTCCATAGTCTGATGCCTGTTTCCACTGTCTGTGTCCACTGTGTCTTGGCCCCCCTTTATGGAGGAGGTAGGTGCATCTGCCATGTGATGTGCCGATGTGGTTCAAAGTGGACCATATTTTCCATAGGAATGAAAAGCCACTGGTTTCTTTGGTTGGGTCCCTGATTAGGTGTTTGTTCAGGACATTGGCTCCCTTGCACCTTGCTTGCCATTGATCTTCAAGGGGAAACCCAGAGCCTGGATTTGAGTTGGAACCTTGGTATATTATTTAGATCTTCATGTATTGGAAGATCCTTCTGCCCTTGAATATGATGGAACTCATCAAGGATTTTCATATGGTGACGAATTTGGGGTGGATAGATGTGCGCTAATACAGGAGACCCTGGTTGTGGCATTGACTTTACTGTGCCTGTAATGATCCACATGAGAATGTTAAGTTGGGAATCAACAAGTGATGAACAGGTGCTATGTATCCAGCATTCTGCAGTAAAGTAGCCAAGGGCCAGTGAAGATGTTTGTAGAGTTTTTGCATCGGCATCCCTGGTCAGACCTGCCAGTTTCTGGATGAGATTTACACACACCTTTGTTTTGTCATCGATGTTTTATGTGTTTAACAGGTGGTCTGTGAGGCTTCAGTCTCTATACCAACGTATTTTGGGGTGGGATCGTATCTTATCTGTTGGCCATAGACATGCACAATGCAGTTCCACTCAAGCCTTTCATCAGTTTAGATCAAATGCTGACATGACATTTTAGTGGGGTTTGGTTTTAGATGCCAGTATCAGAAATATTTTCCCATGGTTTTAAGGTCCTTGGTTAGGGTTTGTTCTAGGGTAGATAAATCCTGTTCCTGTGTAGTCAGAACAATGTCATCAGCGTACACACATTTCCGTGAGCATGTTTAGGGAAGGTCTCGGGTGTAGATATTAAACAGGATTGGTGCTAGGACTGATCCCTGTGGGAACTGGTTACCAAGGAAAACAAGAAAACAATGGCTGGTCAGAACTTCTCAGAAGAATTTGATTGTTGAATTGCCTGGGATAATTTTGCTGGCTTTCAGGAGAAGGCCTTCCCTCCACATAGTGTCATAGGCTACAGATAAGTCTAAGAAAGCTGCCCAGTCTTCAGTTTTCTCTGGAATCCCTCCTCAATGTGTGTGGTGAAGGCTAATGCTTGTTCAGTGTAGCTGAGGCCTGCTTTTTCATTTGAGAATGTTGCTTCTACAAGCTGCATAATCCTGGCCAGTAACACTCTTTCCATGAGCTTGCACAACATACAGAGGAGCGATATGGGCTGGTACAATAAGGGATTATTGGTTGGCTTCCAATAATGATAGCCTTCTGCTTATCCTCGGGATAAGCCCTGAGAAATGGATATTGAACGACAGTTCTGCCAGCCACTTCCATTCTTTGGCTCCACGGCTTCTAAGAAATTCTGGAAATACACCATCAGGTCCTGCAGGTTTCATGGCTTTGGTGAGTGAGAGGGCTTTATGTACTTCCTCATCAGTGAAGGGTGATGCCAGGAGGAGTAGGCAGGTGAAATATTTGTTGGAACTCTCTGTGCACTTTTCACTTAGATGTGTTCCCTGGTGCTTTTGAGTTCACAAGGGCTGTGTTCTTGAAATCGTATCAGCTGAGACTGCGGGGTTCTAATGTTTCACTGGGTTTGCAGCCCCAAGCTGACACAACAATGGCTGGAGTGAGTAAAGTCCAGTGCGTAAGCCTTCTTGATCGATTGTTGGTGGCATGCGCTCTAGTAGGGATGTCGCAGTGCATGGGTCACCAGAGGTTTGGTACTACTTTAGTAGCCTCTCTGTTTCTGGTTTCCTGCCTGGGATATAGCCCTTTGGATAGCTGCAGGAGATGTGTATCCTTGCAGCTATTTGGATGAGCCAGGTGAAACAACTGATCTGTTTGGGCTTGGTGGAATTGCATCCACTGTGGCCTCAATTGGCCAGTTTGTCTTTTGAAAGTGCCATTGTGGTTTGGGCAATGACATAACTATGGGGAGTCCCGTCCCAATGTGGATTATCACTGGTTAGTGCTGTCTGTGTGGAAAGTGGCCCAAAATAGTTCTGGAGGCATTCTGAGGAATTCTGAACTCATCTTTGGTGGCAAAGCAGAGATTTGGGATGTCATCTCTTAACCAGCAGGCAAAAAGAAAAATGTCGCTATCTTTCACATCAAAAAGAAGGTAAATGTCTTCATTTGCTGACCAATTCCTCAAGTGCCTCATTCACATTATAATTATTATTATAGGTCCACATCATGTGGTAGCTATTGAAATCACTGACATATATTGCTGGGTGATAGGCTGTGGGTAATGGAAGAGAAGGCCAATCTGTATTCAGTGGTTTGTATACGTCAACCACCATCATCTTGTCAATTCTTACTAAAACAGTGAACGTTCTGCAATTGCTCCTGGCATCTATCATGTCACAATCCTTAATTCCTTGATTGATGCATGTGGCAATAATGTGTTTTGGGTGTTGGAGGGAAGCAACAAGATTGTAGCTTGCGGTGTGATTCTTGGGTGTCATTATTTGAAATGAGTTTCTTGCTGGGCGATGACGTCAATCACCTTGTCTAACATAATGCTAGCTAGGTAGTCGCTTGTAGAGCAAGATTTACCTTCAGTGTTACATTGGCAAATCTGTCGGTTATGTTAAAGTGGCTCTCAGGGAAATTATTTTTTGCAGCGTTTTTCCACTTTTTTCCATTGCTGTTCGATTCAGGACTTCACTAAGCAATGTTTGGGTGCTGATTTGATTACTTCAGTTTGGCCTTAGCATGTGACAAGGCAGACCACGAGAAGCTTATCTTAATGCGTCTTAATTTAACTGCGAGATGCTGTAGTGATATGTACTATACAAGTGTAATATATAGAGAGAGTTTTTACTCAGTCCTTACTCAGGCTAACTTAGTTGACTTCATCTGACTTAGCCAGGCTCAATTTCATTTTGAAACTTTTAAAGGTTTTTTTGGATTTTCCCTTTAGTGGGAAATTTTGAAGTTTCTACTTTTTGTTCCAAAATGAAATGATTCCCCCACCCCTGCCAAATTTCTGAATTTCCCATAGAATGGAATCTCTAACTTTGACCAGCACTATTTACAAATCATCTTATTGGTTTGTACAGGACCCAGTAATTATCTGGGTTATAACGAATAATGATAATACAGTACAAAGGGTGCACTAAATAACCATTCAGTGGCAATTTATGTACACAAACTTGAAACATTCTCTTTCAAGGAGCTAAACTGTGTCTTTAAAGGATTTAAGATGAAAGGCTTCATGACACAAATTTTCATGGTTACTTCTGCCCTGCAGTGATATGCATGTCTTAAGGGACTGAGCATTTCAGATCTTTATACATGCCGAACTGTGTCTAATTATTACATTGGATCATTTCACAAATGGTGAGCTTACGTTCATGGGAATGTTTCCTTTTGTGTCCTACAAAAGTGTCATTGTTACTTTGCTGGTTCCGGATCTAACCCTCTGAATCCTTCTGCACCCCAAACACCCACTTTCACTAGGGGAACCCTGTAACAAAGTCAACCTGTGCACACATGCATTGATCAGTATGGGCTGACAGGGAGGAATCTGACTGACGGCAGTGCTGCAACTGTGTGTTCAATATACTGTTTTCGCATCCTAAAGAAAGCCTTAACCTGACCACTATTGCAACGTCATGCTGAGGCATAAGCACATAGGATTTGCCATACAAGATCAGACCATGGTCCATCTACTCCAGTAAACTCTCTTCAACAGTGGCCAGCACCAGATGCTTCAGAAGAAGGTTCAAGAAACCCCACAGTAGGCATAGCAGATACGGGGTAACCTGCCAGCCATGAGGGTTTCATCATTATGCCTACTACTTAGAGATTGTCTTAAACCCCAAAGCATGAGGTTTTATGTATTTCTTCCCAAACTTCCTTTTCTTTTGTCATTAACTATTATAACTCTGGATGTTCTTGTTATCCAAATAATCATCCAGTCTCTCTTTGAATCTTTTTAAATTCTAGGTCCTGATGGCATCTTGTGGCAATGAGTTCCCCAGGCGAAGCACATGCTGAGTGAAAAAGAGTTGGCAGGCAGCCCAGCTCCCTGGGCTCCTTAGCTCCCTCACTGGGTGGGGACCTGAAGAGTCCAAGAAGCCTTGGATCCTGGGAAGACGGGCAGCCCACCAGGCAGGCTATCAGGGAGCAACCATAGAACATATTTTGTTTCAGAAACACTGAAAAATTCCCACTGCAGGAACGTTCAGGAGGTAGGTGTTAACAAAGTCCATTCAGTTAGAGTAGATGAGGCCTATTCACAACCATTGATTAGAAGGTGAGAATGTGTGAACAGTGACAATTACTTCTTGTAACAAGAGAACCATTCCAAGTCCCTGTTCAGACCCAGTCTGATTGTGTCAAGTTTGCAGATGAGTTCCAGCTCTGCAGTTTCTCGCTGAAGTCTGTTTTTGAAGTTTTTTTGTAGAAGTATGGCAACTTTCAAGTCAGCTACAGAGTGTTCTGGGAGATTGAAGTTCTCTCTGACTAGTTTATGGATGTTACCATTTTTTATGTCTGATTTGTGTCCATTTATTCTTTGGCCAAACTGGACTGTCACTACGCAAATGTACTATGCATCAGAGATAGCTTTGAGCATTGGCCTCACAATACCTTCAAGAGCTACTAGCATCCTTCTCTATCCTTCCCCCACTGCTGTGGGAAACAGTGCTGTGCTTAAGCCAACAGTGGACCTAGTACTTCTGCCCTGGCCTTCACCATCCAGGAAGGAGAGGCAGCCAGCACACAGGTTTTGTAGAAAGCCATCCTCACACCCGCGTAACCTCAGTGAGTGATACAGGCTGAAACACAAGCAGAGAAGACCGCCTTGGAATTTTGAAAGTGAATTAAACTAAACTGAATTAGGTCACTTGAATTCTGAATGAGTGTGTCCACACAGAGGTTTGATGTGGTTTAATTAATCTTCTTTAAATTCACACCTTTGATTTAATTTAGATTAACTTTCCTGTGGGCTTGTCTGCATGGCACCAGCAAAACACACCTGAGATGTATGATTTGTAAAGAGCTCTAACAGCCCTGTGTAGAACCGGCCAGCAGTCTCTTAAAGGGACCGCTTATTCTTCATAACATTGTTCTATAGGTACTTTTCAGAGCATGCCATCAGGGTCCCCGCAGAGCAGTTAAAGTGCAGAACATTAGAGCACCTTACAAATTGCACCCCTCTGGTGCGCTTTGCTGGGCCGTGCAGACAAGCCCTGCATGTCCCTATGTAGATAAGCTCTAAGGCATAGTTTCTCAACCTGTGGTACGCGTACCCCTGGGGGTACATGAGACACAGGCAGGGAGTACCTGGGAAGAAACTGAGTGAAGTGGAGGTAGGTGGCAGCTGCCAACTTCTGGGGAAGCTGGGTGGCAGCAGCCCGCTTCCCACCCAGTCCCAGCTCGGAGGCAGGCGGCAGCTGCTAGCTTCTGGGGGAGACGAGCAGCAGCCCCTCACTTCCTGCCGGGTCCCAACTCCCAGATGGGAGCCCAGTGGCAGCCTCCTGCGTCTTGCAAGCTGGGCTCACAGCTGGGTGGCAGCCAGCCACGCCCCAGCTCCGAGCTGAGGGACAGCCTCCAGTGCCCCGGCTTGAAGACGGGCAGCAGCCACTTGCCCACATCCCTGGGTCCCAGCCGACATGGAAGTCTCCTCCATCCCAGCTCAGATTGGGTGGCAGTCACCCACCTCCTGGGCTGGCAGCCAGGCAGCAGCCACCTGCAACTTGCCCAGGTGGCAGCCCCCCTACTTGGCTCAAAGCCCAGTGCCCAGAAAACTTGTCAATTTCACTGCTCTAACTGAGCAGTGAAATTGACAACTACGACAGCCCCAGATTTTACCAGTTACCCTCTTTTCCTGTCTCTCTCTCTCACCCCTTCCTCCTCTCAAATCTATGGCAAAAAATTTGGCGTGGTGCTTTATACTTCCCAGCATTGGCATGCCACTCAAAGCCTCCTAGCTCTGGCCAACATCACCTCTAGCCCGGGTACATTCTTGAGTTGAGCCCCCCTGGTGTAAAGGTGGTAACCCTACCCTACTCTACCCTACCCTACCATCTGTCAGATCACGGCCTTATATACTCAGCCCTTCTTCCACCACATGGCTCACACTCGTCTGTAAATATAAAATCCCGTGGAAAATTGAGTGTTGGCGAACTTATTAAAATCTTCAGAAGCTTGGGGGACTTGCTACTTCGAAGGCTGAGAAACACTGCCCTAAGGCTTGGTCTAACCACAGCTTTTGTATGTTGGGTAGAGGTGTGATTTTTCTACTGAATTCATTAAACTGGTACAACCTCGAGTATGGATGCAGTTATGGATGCCTTTACACTGGCCTAGTTTATACCCCGTCCTTTATAGGAATAAACTAGACTGGTATGAGTATCTTTATGCTGTTATAACAGTGCCCACAAAGGGCGTGTGTGTGTGTTTTACTGGTTTAACTCTACAAATAATGGAGGCTTCGAACCTCTCAGTTTTACCTTAGCACAAAGGTTTGGGAGTGTTCAGATCCCTCCCTCCCTTGGTCTCTTCACCTTCCTCCCTTCCTTCTTCTCACCTGCTCCGTCCCCTTCACTCCCTGCTTTCCCTTGTCTTTCCATTCAGCTAACCCCCTCCTACTTAAACCCCACCCCTAAGCCCCCCAAATATCCGGTCACCACCACACTGATGACTCCGCTCAGCTGTTATATTCTTTTCCCCGACCCTGTGTCTGTCTCGTCTATTTAGGTTTTTGGACAGGGGCTGTCTTTTGCTATACGTATGCACAGCACTTTGCACAATGGGTCTGTCACAAGGCGGGCCGCCCTTGGACTGGGGCCACCAACCCTGATTACAAAATAAGCCCCACCTGAGGGGAAAGAATCAGACACTTTCCTATAAAGAGCAGAAGGTGGCTGTGGCAAGAGTGAGAGAGGCCCCTGCAGGGAAGATCTTGAGACTAGGGGAGCGGCTCTAGCGCACGCGCACAAACACACACACAGCCTGACTCTGCCCACACCAGGAGGGAAGGATTTCGTGTTTTGTTTTGAACTTTGTTAATAAATCAGACCATAAGGAGAGCTGTTGTGACTGGACTGGAAAAACCCTGTGTGACATTTATCTGGGGATCCAAGAAGAGAAACTGAGGTAAGGGGTGGCATTTGGGACTGCCCTGAGGCCACCAGGGGGCGCTCCCTCTACAGAGACTCTGATCTTGGTTGGTCCCTAGGGATGACCATAAGGAACACAATTAATAATAATCGACTAAACCTTTTGTTGAGAAACCAGCTGCTTAAAGCAATAATAGCCCCTCCTTTCTTAAACCATCTCCTGCTTCTTGTTTCTATGAGTCACATTGGCTCTCTGGACCTTCTGTTGCCAGTGCTGCAGCAATGTAAACAATAAACACTGAGTATTTGTTTTATTTCCAGTGCAAAAATAAGGAAGTTTGCTGGTGGGGCTGGAGCTCTCATTGTGGTAATTGCAGCTTGGCACTGCAATGTGAAATCCAGTGCCAATAGATGTAGTGCTAGCATTTAAAAAGCTTCTACTTTGTTGGCCCATCATGGATCATATCTTTGTATAAACATGTTTGTTTTCACAACAGGGTTTTAAAAGAAACGCTCCTTGGGAAGGAACATAATACATAGTTCAATTCAGCTGATAAGATCAGGGCTGTTGTAATTATTAGTGATAATACTGATCAAAGCTTGCAGATTGGGCCAATGACTGGAGATTTGGTAGCAGTTGGAAATTTGGTGGTAGCTTCTGGCAAATGAGAAAACGTTTAAGCTTTTAATTAATGGAATAAGAAAATAATCCGATCTGTGTGGTATCCTCTGTGTTATGTGCTTTGAGATTAAATTCAGGTGGGTTTTACTCTGCCCCTAAATTCAGTTTTCTGTGTATCACCAATATTTGTGTTAATGCCAGAATTTCTGGAGGTTTGGGCATTTGGGTAAGGAACATGTGGGGTTGTGGACACTTAGTGAGGCATGGGAGATGGTTTGGAATTAATCAGCAATGAAATAGTTGTTATTGTTGACATCTAATTTGTCATCATTAGGCATCAGAGTCAACAGCTCTCTGAGATAAATGAGGGCCGTCAGCTCAATGTGTTATTAACTCTGAAGCCCAATGACTAACAATATATTATTGGTTGACTGGTGACTAATTGCTCCTTCAGAGCATAATTCAAGGCACTTTTTTTTTTTTTTTTTTTTTTTTTTAATCAGAGTAGGGTTGGTAGTTCTGATATCTTGGCAAAATTCCAACCTGGGTACTGCTAATTCTGCTTGCCCAAGATCCTCATGCAGTTTCCGGTGGACACACAAGTCTTTAGCTATCATGTCATGTTGCAGTGAGCTGCTAAGCAAACATTCCTCTCCAAACTGCTGTATATCAGTGATAGGTGCCATGATCCCATTTGTACAGCCCTCAGTCCTTCAGGTGGATCTGAGCAGTAACCCTCTGCAGTCAATGGGCTGGGTAGATGTTGGGGTCTGCTAAGAAGAATCAGATTGCAGGACTGAGGTTATCGTTGATCTCTCATTTCGGCACCCTGTGGAATGATGGAGACCATGTCAATGCAAGTTATTGTTTTTTAACATATAATTCTGTGATCTGTAATTGAGGGGAAATCAACTCCGCAATCTTTCTATTTCCATCATTCTATATTCACTTGCCATAACATGTTAACACGTACGTGCATACTAAGGAACATTGTAAAATGCTTACAATTGACCAGAGCACGGCTACAACACAAGTAAGGCAAATGTTGGTGCTCTTCGTGCAAAGGCGCCATGTTGATCTTTCTTAAAGGATAGTCAGTGTTTGGATTAATGCTCTGATAAATCTTCTGGCTTCCCCTGTGTCAAACTGCCTGCAATTCATCCAAAGACTTTAATTCTTAGGTTATTGAACCGGCATCCTGAAAGAATTTCTGTATGTCGCTGGGGGCCTGGACCGTAAGCAAAATCCTCCTCTTGCATCCACATGGCATATTCTTGGATATTCTTCTTGCCTGATGTGGTAGATAGTTCAGGTAGCAGATGGAACTGCCTTTGTCGTCAGGATTGACTTCCAGCCAGCCTGCACAAGCCCTGAACCAGGAACCAAGCCCTTACATGGAGATTTGAAGAGCGAAAGTGCAAGAAGCTGTGAGATCCTGATGACAACAACAGAAAGGAGGAGAGCAAATCCTTTCCCTTTAAATAGTTTGTTATATTTTGTGTGGTCCATGCCAATATCAGATATGCTGGTTCGTGCCTCACAGGTAGGTCTGCCAACTGGAGGGGGCAAGGGGACAATTGCCAAGGGGCCCAGCAATTTTAAGGGGGTGCAGTGATTTTAAAAGGGGCCCGGGCCATGGGTGGGGGGGGTGTGTGAAAACTTCCTCTCATGGAGGCTGGCTCCCCATCTTTACTCTTCTGCCTGTGGCCACTGCCCACAATCCCCCCCCCCGGGCCCTGCCCTGCCCAGCCTGCTCGCTGCCATGTCCCTCCTCACCAGCCCACCTCCCTGCTCGGCCCCCCCTCCTCTCTTCCACACCCCGCTCAACCCCCTCCACCATTGCTCACCGCATGCGCCCCTCCTCTGCTCCCCCACGTCCCTCCTCCTCCCCTCCCCGCTCAGTCCCGCCAGCTGTTGCTCACCCCCTGGGGAAAGGGAAGTGTAGAAGAGAGAAGGGGGACTGAGCGATGGGGGAGGGTGGCCACAGGCAGAGCAGGCAGGGCTGCAGGTGGAAGGGCCAGGGCGGAGAGGGACTGTTCTGCCCTGGGGCCTGGAATTTCTGTCGGCGGGCCTGCTCATAGGGCAACTTACAAAAACCCTGCATGTTTTCAAAGCTATTCTGTACAGTGCAGTCTAATGTTAGAACCTGATCCTGGAAACACTTACCAGTGGGCATGGGCATTTGGGGATTCCCAGGGTACAAAAATGCCTCACTTATTTAGGAACCTGTCAAGTTTTCAAGAGCGAGTTAAGGCTCCTCAGTGACATTGAAAGTCAAGTGTGGTGTATTGAAAACTGTACTGAAATTGTCAGCTTGAAATGCTCCAGGGGGTTTCCTGGTCCTACCTGCAGGTTACAAGGCTCCGTTAGACAAGAGTGCGATCTGGGCCTACCAGCAGTCCAAGTGCCAGGCTATATTACCGCAAACGTTCTGCCCAGCTGTGGCAGTAGGCGTGAATTCTTATTGTGTATGGAATCTTTCATACAAACTGTACCCTAAAATGCTTTCCCGCGTTACCTTAAATAACAAACGGAGTTAAATATTTCTCCTGTCCACTTTAATCACATCGACAAAGACTTTTGCAGTGGAACAAGGAACGAGTATCTAATAGGAGAGGGGGAGAGAGATTAGAGTCACAGGCAAAGCAGAAGAGCGAGACTTTCATCTAAGAGAGAAGGGAGATACGGTGGAGTGATGATCCAGGTGACAGAAGCTGGGGAAGGGAAGGCTTTTGTAGGAGGTGGAGACTATGTAAGAGGCAGAGAGAAGGCCAGGGGTGGATGAGCAGAAGGAAGCGGGAAGAAAAGCAGATTGAGAGAGAGAGAGAGAGAGAGAGACCAGGTCTATAAATTGGGACAAGTTTTGAAAACCAGGAGAGCAGATTTGATACTGTGAGATAGTTTCCATCCTGCGAGAGGAGTGGAAGTTTGACTGGAAATGAAGAAGAATCTGTTTCAGGAGAGGTAGACGAAGAACAGAGATGTCTTTTTCCCCACTGATTTGTCTGAGAAAGAGAGGGTCAGAGACAGGATGATTTAGAGGAGAAAGGTGCTGGGAGGAGAAGATGGTCAGCAAACGTTACTTTGTTTTCTGCATTTAGTGACAAGAAACAAAATAAACAGAATTATTTTAAACTCACTTGACCTCTAACATATTTAATTTCTAGGAATGGAGCAAATAAAATATTGACAGGCCAGACCCGATTGGATCATCCATTTGGCCCTTTACTCTAAGACGACACCATATATTTTGCCAGCCAATGCTGCAGTATAGCCAAAATCTTGGAAGGATATTTATTATTTACTGAAATCCCTGGACAAACTTAGTGCTGAGTCTCTGTCCAAGAACTCTGTTTAGGTCCGTTGCTCCAGCAAGTACCTTAGCAGCTGTGTTGCTCTGTAGTTGACTTGTGTGAGCTGAGCTGGGCATTTATTGCTAAATATTTTTAAAAGCATCAAAAATGCAATCCAGATTGAACCATTTGGCTTTGCAAGAAGCAAGCTTTCTTATTGCACTATAGTACGATAAAAAAGAGAAGCTACTTTAAAGAGACACTAGAAAGTACTTTTAATACTGTCCCTCTCTTCTATTAAAAATCTCAGTTTGTGACACCTTTTTAGTCTGAAAACAATAAATACTGAAAAATATATTTCTCAAAATACTTTATAGATATTCGCTAACTGAGCCTCCTCACGCCTCCATGAAGTAGGTAACAAAAACACAGGATTCACGTATCTTTTTAGATTGTAACTGCTTTGGAAAAGGGACTGCCATTTATTTGTGTTTGTACAACACCTAGCACAATGGAGGTCAAGCTGGTTGTGGCCTTGAGGTGCTACTACAACATATATATTAAATAATAATAATAATAGAAAATTACCTCACCTACCACTGAAATCCAACCACCTCTGGGGTGGAATATAGCAGCTGTTAAACAGTGTACAGAAACCCCTTCCTCCTCTAAGCTGGTAGGTGGTAAGAGTAGTGATTTTGATTGAAATTGCAAGGAGGAAGTTAGGTGAGAAGTGAGTAATTGCCTAGGGTTGCCAACCCTTCAGGATTGTCCTGGAGTCTCCAGGAATTAAACATTAATCTTTAATTAAAGAGTGTCATGTGATGAAACTTCCAGGAATACGTCTAAAGAAAATTGGCAACCCTGTAACGTTATCCCAGTTCAAATTTTACTAGGATCTTTGGGGTTAGCAGACCTATTCCTGCAAAAATGTGCCATGAGCTCTTTAATGATCACAGGTACATGTGAGCTCAGTTTTATGACTCAGCTGAAGGACAGGTGGGAGAACATAGTAGAGGGGCTGAAGCTGAGAGTGGAAAAAAGAAATGAAGCTGAGAGGACTGTGAAGAGCCTAAGGGGTGTACAGGGCTTTGTGGATTAGACTGAGGTGCTTGAATTTTGATGCAATAGAAAAATAGGTTGAGGGATTCAGGGAAGGGGCTGAGGGTGGCAAACTTGGTGTTATGGCACACTTGGGCACGATGATTTTAGCAGCAGCATTTTGGGCAGAGTAAAAGGGGAGATCTAAGCTGTAGGGGACAGGCAGGGTTCTCTTGTGGTTAAAGCACTGGACCAGACCTCAGCAGATCAGCGTTCAGTTCCCAGCTCTGCCACAGTTTTCTTGTGTGACCTCAGGCGAGTCATTTAATTTCTCAGCTCATCTGTAAAATGGGGATACACTTCCTACCTTGTGAAATGTTGTGATGCTGAATGAATTAACGTGAGGACCTCGCATATGAGGCAGGCCACATGAAATAGGCCAGAGATGAGGTTACAATACTCTGATGACCTTAAATAATAGAATAGATCAGTTAAAATAAACTTGAATGGTTATCACACAGGTAACCCTCATTGAAGTCAATGAGAGCTACTGGCATGACCCCAGGGCATGATGTGCAGAGCGCTGTTTTAAAAAAATATCTGTTTATAGTCTGATGTACGGTATGTGCTCCAATCTACTGCGTAAGATACCTGACAGACTTCCTTTAAACCCGGGCGTGATCTTAGGTTTTTTGAAGGCACACCTTTTATTTTATATAAACAAATCCAGCAATTTACATATAGCTGTGACTTATTCTAGCACTGGCTGCCTGGCTTTTAGTGTGTATGCTTTATTTGTGAAGAACCATCCATGGTTTAAGTGACAGCATAGAATATCTTTTTACGGAGCATGTCATTTACAATAATAATACCTTACACACACAATGCCCTTCATCATAAAGAATTCCCAAGGGCTTTACTATATACTTATCACACTGTGCCACTGAAAATGCAGCTGCCTCTGGGGTGGAGGATGATAGCCAAAGACAGTAAACTGCACAAAAACAATGGCACCATTGTATAATAATTGTTTAATAAAGCACCATTGTATAAACAGGGTGGATGTAAACCCCCTAATGCCAGAAATCTATGGGACCCATTCCCTTCCCTAGCCAGCTTCTGCTCTGGCAGCTGAAAGTCAGGGGGTTGGCGCTGGCTCATTGATGCTCTGTCCCAGCCTCAGTGCTGGTTAGAGCAGGCTCAGATGCTCTAACTTACATTAGCTGGTTGTGGTCCTCTAAAGGCCATACCTCAGCAGGGGATAGCTGGAGTGCTATGTGCTCTTGTCCATCACCAGCCCTGGCCCTTTGCTGGGGGTGCAAAGGGGGAGTGTAGGAGCCAGCTCTGGTTCTACCCCCACTGGGGATACCCATACACCAGGAAAGGCCCCAGCAGGGGACGGGGGGAGGGTCCTGCTCCCGCTCCTGTGGTGCTGCCTGAGTCTCGGTGCAAAGGGAGCGGATCCACACCTGTGTATAGGGATGCACCCCCCACCCACTGCGTTATGCAAGGGAAAAACAAGTCCTGGGTGGTGGAGGGGAAGGGAGAGGAGAGGACGGGTTAACCTACAGCCTGGCATGCAGGGCCAAACACAGGGAGAGGGGAGGGACAGCACCACCCCCAGCCCTCCTCCTGGAAACCCAGCTGCTGCCTGAGGCGAAAGGGGAGGAGGCTGTTGGCCTTAGACCCATCGTGTGCAGCACAGGGGGGAGTTGATGGCGGGGGCACCTTAGTCCTCCCTGGGGCGCTTATAGGACTGGGTGCTCTGCCCCTCCCCGGCGTCTGTGGGACTTGGTGTCCTGCCCCTCATCACTGGGGCAGCTATAGGATTGGGTGTCCTGCCCTCCCTGCTGGGGGGGGGCACCTGTGGGAGTGGGTGCTCTGTGCTCCCGCGGGGGGCACCTATGGGAGTGGGTGCTTGTCCCCTCCCCTCTCTGAGGGGCACCTCTGGGGCTAGGCGCCCCGCCCTCTCCCCAAGGGAGCAGCAGGCGAGTCCAGCGGCCGGGGTGGAGCCGAGGCGAGCCGGGCCGGGCCGGGCCGCGGAGAGGAGGAGCAGGGGGAGGGCGGGCTCGGCTGTGAGCGCAGCGCCGGGGCCCGGCCAGGCGGCGGGACTGGGTAATAAAAGCGCAGGTGGCGGGCGGGCCGGGCTCGGAGCGGTGCGCGCTGTGCCAGGCTGGGCGGCCCCGGCTCGGGCTCGGGCTCCGGCTGCGCAGGGCTCCCCACCATGCTGTTCTGGCACACGCAGCCCGAGCACTACAACCAGCACCCCAGCGGCAGCTACCTGCGGTGAGTCCCGGCCCGCCTGGAAAGGAAAAAGCCCCGAGGACGCAGCCACCGTCCCTGGCCCGGCGCTGCCCGCGCCATGTGGCCGCGGTGGCGGGCTGCGCCCGGGCGGCAGGAGCCGAGCGAGGAGGGGGCGGGCTGGAGCGCTCCGGGCCGCTGGCCTGGAGGCGCAGGCTGGAGCCCTCTGCCGGTTCCAGCCCGGGGGGAGGGGAGGTCGCGGTAGGATGGGGTGCACCCCTCCCCCGCCCCGGCTTGGCTGCTCCGGAGCCCGGCTTGGCGGGCGCGCTCGTGGGAACGCGGCGGAGCCGGATCTCCAGCCGCTCCCGGCGGCCGCCGGCGGCGCTCGGCTCAGCCCAAGTCTCTCCGAAGGCGGCGGCGGCGGCGTGTGGCCGGCTGGCGGGACATCCCCGCCGCCGGGGCGATGGGCCGGAGCGTCGCTGTGCGGAACCGCGGAGCGCGGCTCGCCTCTCGCTGCCGCGGCGGGGGAGTGACTCCCGCTGGGTTACACCGGCGTGAAACCGATGTGATCCGAATGAAGGAGGGTGACTCTGGCCAGAACAACCCCCGCCTCGGTGCTGGTGGTGGTTGGTGTTTGTTTAATTTGAACGGCCTCGGGCCGTTTCCAGGGGAGATGCACTGCCTAGGAAGTTTTCTTTCGGGGTTCCTTTGGAAGCGTTTCCACCGCCGCTGCCTGGAACTACGGGCGGGTTGGAGGCCCTTGTGCTGCCGCCCGGACCGCTGGCCGGGAGGTGACGGCTGCCCGCCTCTTGGCAGGTCGATCTCACTGGGAAGGGTTTTATTAGACTCCTGGCGGTGAGCTCGGGATTATCTATCGCCCTTGTCGGTTCCCCCTTCTTCTTAACTCGAGCCCTTCCCAGGGAGAAGGCACCGCTCTTCTGCACAGCGCTGTCAAAGGTTGTAGAAAATGCTCTCTTGCAAATTAGGAAGGCATCAGATGTTCTCAGGATAGGCTGTTTCATTCCCCCCGTTTTGGACGACTGGCTTTAACTACACTTTGTGAGCTTGTCCCAACCAGTTCTAGCCTGGCTTCTTTTTACCCCAGTCCCCACATTTCATGAAAGGTCTGATTTAAGCCCTGGGCAGTTCAGCAGGTGGCTGCGGCATGACACTATGTATAGGACAGCCCTGCATTCGCTCCCCTCTAATGAACAACTCTGCAGGTAACCGGGAAGCTTCACTCTACTGAATGTTTATGAAAATTGTTTCAAATATCTAGGGGAAGGTTTTCGGCTGGTGGAAACAGGCAAAGCATAACTCAGTTGAAGTGGAGATGTGCTGATTTACACCCTCAGGGGTCTGGTTCACAACCGGTGGCTTGTCGTTTTCAATATAACAACCATCTCAAGAAAACATTCAGCTCGCTCAGTTAAGCACTCAAAAGCCCAGCAATACCTGTGCAATCTTAAACTCTACCCCTGTATGGAGAGGAGGCTTTAAGTACAAAATCCCTTGCTAGTCCCCAATGAGTGGAGCACTTTTCTCCCTTCTCATACATAGATGCTATTTTTTCATTGCCGTGAAGGTCCGGTGTACCTTAGACTGTCTACATGACATGTTCTGTGCCCCTGAGGTACGTATTTTAATAACTTAGATGGGTCCATTGCCCAGCTCCTTCTGCGTGGAGCTGATAGATGACAGGAGCAGGCTGCCCTCACCCCAAGTGCTGGGACAGCTGTTAGGGATCACGGAGAGCATGCTACTCACTCCTAGTACGGTGACCGGTGACGGAAGGCAGCCCAGAGACTTCTGATGCCTCCTAACTCTGTCAAATAAAACCCCCATTTTGTGCTGGAACATTTGAAGACCCGTTTTCTGGGTCAGGGCTACTCTTCTGCCAAACTCGAACTTCTTGAGGCTTGTGCAGACTAGGAAAAAGGGCCCAGACAACTACATTTGATGTATCTACGCCAGTGCAATCCCTGAAGTAGACGCACTGCAGCTGTGGAAAAGGGGCTTGTGTGGGATGCACCTTGATAGCTTACCAGGATATATCTACCAATCCGCGTTTTACCCCAGTGCTGGACAGCTACACTGGGGGTTTATGTTGGTGTAAGTATACCACTGCCAAAACCCCCAGTATAAGCAGCGCCTGAGGCCATGTTGCACTAGGAGGCAGAGCGCTTTAGTGGTCTAGGAATACTGTACCAGCAAAGCCTTCCTAGAATGGATGCAGGCCCTGGGTTTGCAGACTATAATAAAACCGCCCCCCCCACCACCACGAGTGAAGCAAGCTGTACTGGTAAAAAGTCGCTTTGCCTTTGTAGCTGTGTCTGCACTAGGAACTTCTGCTGGCGCAGCTGTGTCAGTACAGGATCACATCACACCTCTTCATAAACCTGGTGGGCAGAAGTCTGTAGTGGAGACCAGGCCTTAAAATTGGTTTTCTTTTTTCCTTTTTGGGGGAGGAATCTTGACTTTCCTCATGGGAACAGTGAGTTTATTTCACTCTCCTGATTCTAACAAGCAACGGTAAGTGGATTTGACCTCAGGCGGAGACCAGTCCTGGAAAACTTTAGCCTAATAGTGAAACTTTAAAAATAAGTTCTGTGTGACATAGGATGGGAACTGTTATGGAACCTCAATTATAGGTAAAACTGCTTTCCAAAACAGTAGATTGGGCAACACTTTGCAGTCTTTGTTCGGTTCAGTTTGTCATGTCTGAATTTATATGCCTGCCGTGTGTATGATCTTAGTCCTTGAATGGCTGCTTAAGTCTTGTCTTTTTTGCCAGACTCTTGACACATTATGCTCCAGACACCATTAATAAAGTAAAATGTTCTCTATGGACCTGATCTGAAGCCCATTGTAGTTAGTGGGCTTTGGATTAGGCCCTCTGAGAATAAAAAATTCTCTTTACTTATATACAATAGCAGTTTTTGGTGTAGTTTCATGATTTTTTTTTTTTTTTTTTTTTATGATTAGACTTCCCACTTACCTTTCAGGTGAAATTTAGAGTCCTTGAATGCTTGTGGTCATAAACTATCCTAAAGCACTTTTTGCAAGTTTAAAGGAATTAAATTGGAATATGATATTTGGAATTTAGGCACTTGACTTCTGCCTCCCTCAATTTCTCCCTGTCACGTCATCCAGATAAGGAAATGTATCACTTGCCCAAAGCTGTTAATGATGGGCCCAGTCTTGCAAACACTGGCTATTTGTTTGCATTTGCAGAATCGGGCTCTTAGATTGTGGAGTCTTTGAACAGTGACTGTATGCTATGTTTTCTGTAAAGCAACTTGCATCCCGATGACATTGTGCCGAGAATGCATTAAGTATTTCTGTGCACCAGAGGTGTCTGCATTTCAGTGGAGAATGAAGTGATTCCTATATATGTGTTTGGAAAGTATTATGGGGTTCTTGTAGAAGAAATACTCTCTGTTTTAGAAATCTATCTGTAGGCGTTTGGATGTTCATTACTGTAATAAGTCCTCATCATCCAGGAAAAAGTTGGTGTCTCAGCTGGTTGAGAATTGTGATGGCACCTAAAACCAGTGAAATAATATGGGCTGGACGTTTTCATGTTGGCTATAGATGGGAAAAACTTAAGTGATGTTTCTCCTGCTTCTCTCCACACTTTCCTCGATCTGTTCCATGGCTTTATTTCTCCATGAATGGGAGTGACTTTTTGAACCAGGAGCTTCGGAGTCTTTACTGCAAACTGCATAGTACCATTTTATGTAATGGCCTCGAGAGAGCTCTGCAAAGTTGCAGGTGCTGAGAATTCAGAGCTAACAACAAGTGGGTCATTAACTTGCAGGGGCAGAGCACACTCCTTAACACTCTTAACTTCTCCAGCATGCCAACACACTCCATGTGCCTATTGATACTTATTTGTGTACAAAAGCATTAATGCAATGGATGGAGCTGCTGCCTCAATAACCTGAAAGTCCAGAGGTTTTGTGTGCTTGGTGGAGACAGGAGGTGGTTGTGAAGAGCTCTATTCTGAGCCAGGAGGTGATCTGGTTAGACTTTAGTAGCCTTACAAGCAGTGCAGTGTGAACAGAAGTTTGCTTCAGTGTTCGAGAAGCTGGGAAGGCTAATGTGGCTCTTTATACTGAGGCATAGCCGGATACGGCTGCGAACACTGGCATCTGTTGTGTTATGGGATGTCTTACGTGGCAGCTGGGAGAGAGATTCTCAGCCTGGGTGGACGGACTTGAGTTAGTATGCTAAAAATAGCAGCGTGGATACTGCACCATGCTTTAGGTGCCTGAGTCCAAAGCCCCTGGGTCTGAACTTGGGTGGCTAGCCTGTACCGGTGCCTGGAAGTGTCTAGCCTGTGCCTGTGCCTGGAAGTGTCTAGCCTGCTGTTTTTAGGGCGCTTGCTCAAGCAAAGCTCGGGGAAGTCTGTTTATCCGTACTGGGAAGCATTCCCCCAGCTGCAGAGTAGGCATGCCCTTATTGATCACGCTTTGGTGCTCTTAATGTGCGTGAGCTTCATTTTGTTCTCTGACCTCATGTCAAGGTTGGTTTCATTTAAGTCGGTAGCGTTACGTCAGCGTGAAACTGTTGTAAACGAGGTCAGAATTGGGTCCAGGGGAGCTGTGTAGATGCATCTGAGGGCAGGGTCTGATCCTACCTTGTTGACCGTTCAAATTCTAAAGGCCTTTACATTTGAATTGGAGAGGAGCCTAGGCCAAAAGGCTGGATCTGATCTGTTTTGGAGAAGCTGTGAGATCGGGATCCAGCCTGCTGGCTGGCTACTCTGTAACGGGCCAGAACAAAACCCTGGATTGAGCCACAATGTTTTGAGCTAAACTCCAAGGCTGGGCCTTATCCTCCGATGCAAACTGTACGTACGAAAGCATGGTCCAAATCCTGAAGCTATTTAATATGGTAGCATGAGATATACACATCCCAACAAGCCCACATCCCAACAAGCCATATAAACCGGCTGCACAACGGAGTGACTGTGGATTGTTGTGGAAGAAGGCCATTCCCAGCACCTAGCATTGTTAACCCTATTATTACTTAACTCTGGCCGGACCTACCCCAGCTTCCCCACACTTTATCCTGAGGTGCCCTGACTTAGACCAGCATTATTAACCAATCATAAGAACGGCCATAGCGGCCAATGGTCCATCTAGCTTAGTATCCTGTCTTCTAACAGTGGCCAATGCCAGGTGCTTCAGAGGGAATGCACAGAACAGGTCATCATCGAGTGGCTTGTCTAGCAGTCACACCAGCAGTTGGGTGGAGGGCTGAATTTTGTGGGCGAGCTGATTGCCTTTGGGAGAATGGGATTGGTTTATAGGGAGTGTGTCTAGTTTGTAGGAGGAGAGGCATGGTTTTGTGTGGGGAATGGGAAGGGTTAGGTTAGGTAGAGGAAGGAGATAGGTTGGTGGGGAGAAGGCTATTTTCTGTGAGGAGGAGCAAATTGAGCATGCTCAAGGAAGGAGGTCTGACTTTTGAGAGAAAGGGCTGTTGCTTTGTTGCACAGAATGAAACAAGCAATCCTTCACGGGTGTGTAGCAAATTGTGCTTTTTTAAAAAAAAAAAAAAAAAAAAAAAGCAGTTTCCAGTGTTCTTACTAGAGCTCATCAAAGGCTTATTTTTATTTTCTCTGAATTTTTTTCCTCAGGCTTTTTGCCCTTTGGATGAAAACCCCAAAACTTTCTTCAAAAGGCTTTTCATTTTTGTCCACGTTAGTTTTCCTCATTTTCCCCTCCCCAGCTCCCCGGAACAAAACCTACTTCTCAACCAGCTCTAGTTTATACTAAATCATGTCATTTTTGTCCATTGTACCGATGCTATGTGCTAAAGTGTGCCTGGGGCTGAATTACTGACCAGGGGGACTGCACACACTGTTAATCCGCACAAGCCAAACTCTGTATTTCCTCTTACGGTATGTCTATGCTAGAGCTGGAAGGTGTAAATTCCAGCTAGAGGAGACATACCTGTTCTAGCTCTGATTTAGCTCATGCTCTAAAAATAGAAGTGTAGCCACAGTGGTGGGGAGGGGGCAGCCACCTTCATCCTAGCTACGTAGTGGGGACTGCTAGCCCCTTCTGCGGCGCCTACTGCTGCTTCTATCTTTAGTGCACAGGTTTGATCAGCGCTAGCATGGGTATGTCTCCTCGAGCTGGAATTCACATCTTCCAGCTCTGATGTGGACATGCCCATAGTATGTCTAACTCATTGTGCGTGGGAGGTGATCTCTAGCTCTTCCATTCTGTGGGATCGTCACCCAGAAGTCCAGAGAGAGAATTTCCACATTTGGATTCTTGCCTTGTGTTCCTCGAAGTTGCTGTAAGTAAACGTGGGTTAATTATGTGTTTCAGTGACGTCCTTGCATTGCCGATCTTCAAGCAGGAGGAGCCCCAGCTGTCCCCTGAGAATGACACCAAACTGCCTCCGTTTCAGTATGTTCTCTGCACAGCCACATCCCCTGCTGTAAAGTTGCATGAAGAAACCCTTACCTATCTCAACCAAGGTAAGGAACGAAAGAAAGGAATGTCCCTTGGAAATGGCTCGTGATGAAACAATTGAATTACACTCCTCTGTTTTGCATGGGTGGGAAAAACTTTGAATTTTGTATGTATAGGAGCCAGGTTTTCAGTTGAAGTGCCACTGAATTCATAGCTGATTTATGCCAGTTGGGGATCTGGCCCACCTGTTTCCACGTAGCAGGTGCTGGATTGTACTCAGATAATTTGAAATGTGGCTTTTTTGACATGCAGTAGTATCTCAGTAATGGACTGAGGGGGGAGCCCAATGCTGATGGGTGAAGTTGTCAGACTGGTAAGCATTGGGAGTACCGCTGTTACAAACCGGTTCTGAGCACCCTAGGTCTGTTTCGGGGAATTCCTGGTGGATGGGCCGGGAAGGTATCTAATGCTCCCCCTTGTTCCATGAAGTGTGTGATGTCACCCCATCCCAGCACAGTGGTGGAACGTCATTGCTTCGTGCTTCTGTAGCTGCCAGAGTTGAGTATCTAATTTGACAGGTTATTCAGTGGCAGGTCACTGAGCTGCAGTTTAGCAAGGTTCTGCATGACCTACATTATAGGCTAACTTCTGTCCCCAGATGAACACATGCACACACCATCAGTGTCTTTGACAGGACTTGCACACACAGCTGTGGGTGGAATTTGGCCCTTCTCCTAAGCAGACATTTTAGCACCCCCAAGATATGGGTTTTGCATAGTATGGCTTTATCGCTGCACCTCTCTGGATAGGAATAAAAATGTAACTCCATTTATTTTCTGGCAGGTCATAAACAAAAGCTTTTGCCTGATGACCTACTGAAAGGCTTCTCCATGCAGTGTTGCCGATGCCCCTTTCTGCTTATCCCTAAATTAGAGGGGACCAAATATGATCCATGTCAAACAAAAACCAGAGCAGGAGAGTTATGCTGGTCAGGATCTGAAATGATCAAAGGGAGGGTAAAAGAGCTGGTGGATCTTTCTGTGAAAAGGTCTTCCAGTCCCAGGGAGTATGGGATACTTTACGATTAAAAGCAACCAGTAGCAAAATAGCGTCACTGTCTGCAAAATACCCAGGCCCATTTCAAGCTGCTCTCTGCTCCAGCTCAGCCTTGGCCCCAGAGAAGGGTGGAGATGCTAATTTGCAGTTCTTCCCTTGGTTCTGCATGCAGAGGCAGGAGAGTGCTCATGGCTAACCATCAGCTTTCCATGAATGGGGCAGCCTGAGGTTTCTTTGTAAAGCGAGATTGATCGTATTTGAACGTCTCCTGATAAATCCCATTGTGTCTTCGGGCGTTGTTCCCTGTTGTGTGTCAACAGCTTTGAAAATGGGGATATCTTCTGCTCCATCTTCGTCAGAGACAAAGGGTGTGGCTGCATGAGGACCCTCAGGAAGACTCAGGCAAATCAATTAAAGAGGCGTGGATTCAATACACTCTTGCTTTTAGTCAGGAGTGAAGTGACCTTAGTTTGCTGTCATTTAATGTCCGTGGATTTAAAAAAAACAAAAAAACAAAACCAGAAATGCAAGTGTGTGGAGAAGTAAATTACAGAGAGCATTCACATGGAGTGTGTAACACGCTTTAATACATGTGCATTGACTTCAAACCATTAATTGATTTGCCTTCACTCTCTTGAGTGTCCTCGTGTAAACCTGACCAAGGAGGCAACTTCTGCCCTTGCTATGACACTGTAACTCCAGGAAAGCCAACAGACTTGCTGGGTGTGACAGGCACACAAATGGGGTTTTCAGAAGTGCTCTGCTTTGATCTAATTCTCCTCCCATGGAAATTGATGGGACTCGTCTGTGGGAGCAGAGTTAGGCCAGTGTTAAGCATTTCTGACAATCCCACCTAGAAAGGATTTGTTTAGGTCCAGTTTTGGTCCTGTCTCCTGTGACCCTGTCCCGGGGTTACAAGCAAGCTGGCTGCAGCTGTGGCTACCTGGACTGAAGTACGGTGCAGAAGAGCATGACTAGAATCGAATGTGAACAGGCATTTTTGGTCTTTTTTTGAGATCCGTGCTAAGCAAACTATGCTGTAACTGCTGACTCCTGCTCTGTGGAGAGCATGTGTTCTGGGGAGGAAGAGGGGTAAGGAATTTCTCCCTCTTCTGCCTCTATTTAGACCCTGCGAGGTGGGAGGGTCTCAGAGCTCCCACGCCAAACCTCTACATCACAGTTAAACAGCCACTTAGCCTGAGTCAGCTGACCCAGGCCAGCCATGGGTGTCTGACTGAAGTGTAGATGTGCCCAAAGTGACGAGAATACCCTCTTGAAATTGAGATCTGCACCAAGGGCCAGCTTAAGTGGTTGGCTCTGTGTACGCAGATGAATTCACCCACGTTCAAGGTGTGCACCTCTTTGATGCCGCTCCAGGGGGTTGTCTCTCAGTTTACACTTGCAGCCAGCTCTGCTCTGTGCTCCACACAGTGCCCCTCCCAATAGGAAAGATAGGATATAGCCCATCTCTGGTAGATAGGGCATGGCTGTATACTATATCCCTCGGACAAAAAATCCTTTGTCCTTGCTTGTTAGGGAAAGGTGCCAGAGCCTAGCTAGCATGTCTCTAGCTGTGGCCTTTCCTGAGCAAAAGCCAAAGCTTGTATTGGTCCAGGGATTGTTTTACGGTGATATTTCTGGGGTATCTCTTGTGGGGTGGGGGGAAGCAATTTTAAATTCCGCCTTCCATCCAGATTCGCTACGTTTCTCTTGTGCGTGTCCAAGCAATGGTTTTATACTAAGTTTAAAAATAAATCATAATTTGTCTTGTAATCCCACCGGACAGAGTCCTTTTGAATTGGCAGATGACAAAGTCTGATTTAAATGGGTGCTTGTTTGTCAACTCATAGAGAGGAGTATTTCTAAAGGTCTCGTTCCCATTACTTTTGTGTCTAAAGTCTCGTGGGAGCACTGACTTCTCTGGAGTAGAAAAGTAGGACGTGCATCGGCTAATTTAAACCAAAAATTGAAGTCTTTTAGACTAATCCCATTTGGTTTTGAGGAAAAATGTCTTTCTCCATTGGAACTGTTCCTGAGTCCTGAGCTATGGAAAGCTTCCACTTTGGGATAAAAAGGCCAGATCTGCTCCCCGAGGAGCTCACAAACCAATGCCAAATACGGCTCAGTGAAGGGGATGGACAGGGAGTGTGTGGGTGGGAGGGGATTTGTGGGTGGGTGGGAGGGGGATTTGTGGCGTAGGAAAGATGTTCCATGTGTAGGGGCAAACTTGGAAGAAAGCTCAGGAATCTGACATGACTGGCGTTGTTGATTGAATGAAGGAACAAGGAGGGATGGGTAAGAGAGGGTGGGCAGAACTATGTAGAGTCTAGAACGTGATGGCAAGAACCTTGAACTTAATGTAGTGGTGAAAGAGCCTGTAGAGAATTAGAGGGGGCTGATAGGAACAACTGATAAGGAAGAAGCATCGACTAGAGGGGGCCCAGATGGGTGTCAGGGAGGCCACATGGGGAAGGTTCTGGTACTCTAGGGACAGATGACTAGGGTCAGGAATTGTTTTTAGCTGTGCAGACAGAGAAAAGGTCAATTGTTATGGAGGAAGAGGTTTGGAATGGATTCCCCTGGAGGGGGCAGTGAGGGTGGAGCTGAAGAGGATGCCCAGGTTATGAGAGGACAATGTGGCCAGTGAGATCGGTGGAGAGGGTTTGAGGTACAACGAGGCATTGAGTCTAACTGTTGTATTAAGTTGATACGAGGACAAGCTCATTTGCAAAACGTTGAAATCCTAGATTCTTGTTGGCTGCAGTTAGAGACCCAGCCTACAGCTGAAATAACTGAATATTGCGATCCACCCCGTCTGCACTCCAGAGACTGACTCCCTTACCCTTGTTTCTTGCAGTCTCCGCCCTGTGCTTCTGCATTCAGTGTGAAGCTGGAGCCAGAGCCTTGCTAGACGCCACTCTTCTAAAATAGAAGCTTTTGGGCCAACTGTTTTTTATCACTGTTGCAACTAGCCTGTTTTTTTTTTTTTTTTTTTTTTAGCACTGTTTCAATGCCTGCTGTGGATTGTCTAAAACGTCTTCTCTAGCAGCAGCCCTACTACGAATTATCCCATTGGCAAGGTGTCTTGATGCAGTTGTGTTTTCCGGGGTTTGTAGCAGTGGATGCAAGACATCTTACAGCTGAATTTGGCTAGAACTGGTTGGAAATATTTTTCAGCTTGGTTATCATCCTGAATGTGAAAAAAGGGCCAATGAAAGTGAGTTCCAGCAATTGTCCCAGCAGGAGGTAGTGCGAGCAGAGCAGGCCAGGCACTGACAGCAGATCTGATTGGTGATAATAAGACAAAGGAGGCAATAATAATTGTCCTTTATAGTGTCTTCCAGCTGAAGATCTCACAGCATGTTGATCAACTGTAAATAACCGCTGTGACTAAGAGTTATCTGTAGCACCAACTCCAGGTGTTTTTTTAAAAAAACAAACAAACAAACAAAAAAACAAAACCCAAAATTGAAACTTTTTTAAAGAAAAAATAAATGTTGGGATCTTTTTCACTTGCCTGTGGTTTTTTTTTTTTTTGTTTTTTGTTTTTTTAACCTTACAGATTTAACTTTGAATAATTTATCCGCGACCGTGAGGGCTAGAAACCTTTTTTTTTTTTCTTTTTTTTTTTTAAATGAGAGCTTTGATACTCATGTAATCACCTGATTCCAGGAGATGGGACTTTAAGAAAAAGGCCAAATATTGCAAGAATTGTGATTAAAATTGAGAGAGTTGGCAACCCTGCGAGAGTGGGGTGTGTGCGTGAACAAGCAATATATTACAGATGGGTTAAAGTGAGGCACAAAATAGATTTGCCCCAGGTCATCTAGGGAGTCAGTGGCAGTTCCTGGGAGGGAACCCAGGAATCTTGCATCTCAAGCCCAGGTATGCAAATGTGCAAACACCAATGCACTTGTTCATGTTTGGAGATGTGTGTGCCAATGGCAGGTGTGCCCAGACAGCCGAATTTGAAAATCAGCTGCCTAGTGTTCTGCTGTAGCCAGCAGACAACATGCGCTAAGAACTCACATAGAGAAAAGGAGTGGGAAGTACAAGAATGTGAGAGGTGATTGAAGAAGACCCCCTGAAATCCTAATGGTCTGGGGAGGAGATAGAGCTATCTAGAGGAGGAAGTAGAAAGAAATCCATTGCCTTGGTTATATTTTAAATCTCCAGATCTGGCCACAAGACAATTCTATAGCTGGAGACCTGGATTTTTATACTTGGTGATTTATGAAAAGAGGAAAGCTGTTTTGTATTGACACTAACTCTCACGGAACTGAGTTTTTATAGGGTCATGACTGTGCTTGAATGTTTGTATGTTTCCTGGAACAGTCTTTTATTTGCCTAAACCAAGTGAACAGAAAGCTAGGAGACCAGCTCTGGCTGGATGTGGTTCTTGGTTAATTATAGCTTCATTTGCAAGAATACTGTTTTTCATTTTGCGTCTCCCTGAGAAATTGGCTGTTTTTCTAATTGTCACTGCAATTATTGGAAGGCTTAGGGTCCTGTCCAAGGATTAAGTTCCCTTCTGGCCTACCCTTAGCTAATATGAGCTCTGCCAATGCCACAGAATCCCTCCTCTTTGACACATTTCTGGGCTGTCCCTGGCTTCCCATCATTTCTAAGAATTGTTTGTAAAGTTGGTGGTTCTTTGTCTTCACTTTCATGACCAGCTGTTGAGACTCTCTTTTTGTCCTTCTGTTGGCACTTCTCAAGCTCAGGGGATGGAATTGGCCCTCTTACCTCCATTACAAGCAAGTCTGGATAGGTTCTTGGTGTCCTACTCCAGCCCCTTCATTTTGCATTTCCTTGCCTCTCACATGTGTTTGTCAGCTTTACTTCCTCAAGATGCACGGTGCTATCTCCAAACCATACCATCCCTCAGGTCACCATCCATCTTGCTTCAGTTGACAAGCGACTTGGAATAAGCAGAGCATCAGAGCACAACTGTCCATTGGAAGCAAGAATCTCATGGCTGCCCTTTAAGCTTGGAGCGTTTTCTATCCTTCCTGCTAGCCTCTCTTTGAGTCTCATCTGGATTAAATTGAAGTCCGTGTGTTTGCAGTCCTTAGTCAGGCCAAACTTCTGCTGAAACCACTGGACCTGGTTCTACGCTCACACGATGTCAAACAGCTGTAGCTATTGAAGGCTGTGGATTTATGCTGCAGTAAAGAGACCAGACTCAAGACTGAGTGTAGACTGCAGGATTGGACTCTGTGTTTCACTGGTGACAGTCAGCAAGCCTTCTGGAACATTACATGAACCTTATTTTATTTGCTCTAGGTACCTTTCATCTCTAACTTTGGATGTTTGTAACTGTGGTGCTGAAGTTTCTCCTACGTTTCTGCTGCGTTTGATTTCGGAATGAAAGCACCTGTCAATCCAAGGGGATAGAGTAGTTTTCCAATCCACTGTTCTACCTCGAAGTGTCTTCAAAACCTGCCCTTGAGGTCATGAATAAGCAGTTCAGGGGGGCATTGTGGATCCTTGTTTTGACAAACCTGTCTGCTGGTTGCTTGGCTCTGTAGATCAATGAGGGAAATGCCAATACCTGATCTGAATGCTGTAGAGATGTTTGTAATCGCCACCTTCTGAGGGGGCTCCTTCACTTCATTTCTTTACTCCAAGTACCCTGCATTTGTTAGATTGGATGTTTCAGGAACCAGAGGGGGATGCTTCTTGTGCTGATGTACCAACTAGTCTTGTAGCTTAGTGCCCCAGGCTTGTATGTGCTGTATGTGAAATGAGCTAAGGGTCTCCGGCTACTTCTTAATGGCAGCTATCCACGCCGCAGGTTCGTCCTCTGCACAGCACATCTGGCACTGACTAGCACTCTTAATCTGGTTATTTTTCATGGAGAGAGCAAGGAGTGAATGACCAGGCACTACAATACATCCTTTTCCCTAGGTGAGAAGCCTCCAGGTCAGGGTTAATGTGCTCTGATGGGGCAACGCAGGGAAGGTTGCACTGCTGCTAACAATAATGCCCTGCACCTGTTCTGTGCTTACATAGAAAACATTATTCTCTCTGGAAATACGAGCCTTGTAATGTTGTAATGATATGGTCTATCTTTTGTATTAAAGAGGCTGTTACTCCATTCTAGCTCATTATTCCTAGTAAACACCGAGTAATGGTTTGTGTGAGAGCTATTCAGACAGTAAACAAATTTTCATGAAAGCTACACGTGACACAGAATCTGTCCTACTGTATCTTCAAAGTGTGCTAGTAGGTGGACTGGCTTTTCCAGCACAGGTGCTAGTCAGCAGACAAATTGGGACTTTTCTTTCCACTAGAGCTCATTATTGTTTGTTTGTATTGCAGTAGTGGAGAGAGACCCCCACCAAGCTAAAGGTGCAAGATACTATACAAACTTAATACGCAAGTCCCTGTCCCCAATAGTTTATCTAAATAGACAAGACAGACAAATTTGGGAGACGGTGCATTATCCCCATTTTACAGATTGAAAACCGAGGTAGAGAAGGATTAAGCGACTTGCCCAACATCACGTTGGAAACCTATGGCGGAGCTCGGAATTGGACCCCACCTCTTCTGAGTCCCACTGCAGCATCCCAACCACAAAACCCTCCTTCCTCTTGGTTACCTGGGAAACATGAGCAAATACTTTTTTTTACAAAAGAAAAAATCTTACCATGACAGACATCATAATCCCACTGTCAAAACTTGCAGCTAGGAAACTTGTGCAACAAATGGCATCAGCTGCATACCAGGACAGCCATATCGGCTGGAAGCCAGCAAGGGCCTTTATCCCAGCGGCAGAGTGTGTGAAGACACGCTCGGATCTGGACAGTCAGAGGTACTGAACATGTAATTGAGATTTACTCAAGACACCTGAAACATGCTAGATCCTTATTGATACAGAAGGCAAAGGAGAAAATTTTTCCCCGAGGAAGAGAGAGGATTATCTCCCCTGCTAGTAAAATCATTATAGGCACCAGCCAAGGCCAAGTAACAGCCACCCTACTATAATCAACCCAGAGTAAGTGATATCTGCTGTCACCCAAGGAAATGAACCAGCTATACACAGAGCTGAGCTTAAGTTCTGATGACTCATTTAGGAACTGGAAAGTGTTTCAGAACCTGGGGGCTGATTAGATGCTCTTCGTTCAAAAAAGTATTTGCCTTCGATCAGTTATTAACTTAACTGGAACACAGGGTCTCTGTGACAGTGCAAATGAGATGATGTCATTTTAATCCTCGTAAATCTCTGTGCGTGCCCAATGTGAACTAGATTGTTTGTTTGCAGAAATCGGAGCAGTCTCGGGCTGAGCTGAGTGCTGGTGCAGAAAATAAAGGTGGTGAGCCTTCCCTCCAACAAACCTGACTCCTGAGTGTGAGTTAAGAGGTACAGGAAGGAAAAACTGTGCATGAGGGGGGGAGGGCAGAAGAAAGAGGGAGGGGACAAATGGCTGTAAAGAGGCCAGAAGAAGCCAGAAGAGGAGACTGATACAGGAACTGCTGGAAGGTCGGTTATGTGAATTGGTACTAGAACACCTGAGCTGCACTTCATTGTATTATTCCTCCATCCCCTCTCTCTTGGCTGCAATGAAAAGCCGGGCAGAAACTGACTGTGAGCATAATTCTCTGGTCCCAGGAAGGGCTGTGGAAGACCCTTGAACAGAGTGGGACATGATGACACGTGGGAGCTGTATTTCCCTGGCACCCCCAAAGTTGTTCTCCCTGCCCCCGGGGTTCCATCCTCTTAGCACAGAAGGAGATTTGAGAGTGGCCTGTCACATAGCGAGTTGATCCCCAACATCCTCTGGCTAAACTTCCCAGGCTGCATCTGTTGAGCTTACTCAGCCCTGAGGCTGCAGTAAGCAACCACACAGCAGCTTCCAAAGATGGGAGACTTTTCACCCTCCTGGCGCTGCTAATGCCAGCGTGCACAGGCTGTATACAGGATTCAGGGCTTCACTTCTGCTTGTCTCTGTCTGAAGCAGGTGTTTCGTGTAAAGGGTGTATAATCCGTTGGCCCCATGCCCTGAAACTATCTTGCTACTTTAGCCAGAGGATTTATTGAGGAACCTGCTGAAAGTCTCTCTGAATGCACATCCCTCTGAATGGTGTCATTAAGGTGTTTTGCCTGCCTTGTGCGTGCTTGAGTTTTGGAGAAGTGGCTTTTCCCTTCCTTCCCCTCCCAGCTGCATTCAGTTGGGCACATTCTTTCACCTTTATCAATGCTGCATCTGGCATGTCCTTGTTAAGTTGCTAAATGGAATTTTTATGAGTGTGGCCCATAGTTTAGCTTAATCCTCAAACAGTTTCTAGTCTGATTATACCTAGGTTCCTCTTTGTGTCGTTCGGATCTCATATTAAGGAAGAGGGTATATTTTTCCTCTCTGGCTTCCAGTGATTTGGCGAATACATACTCTTATAGTCTAGCTAGGTGAGCTAAATTACTTTTCTAAACAGGCCTGGAGCCTGTTGGTTTGGGATACTGAAGCCATCAGTGGAAATCAGCATAATACAATGGTTCCCAACTTGTTTGGCTTGAGGGCCACAAATACCACTTTTACAGCTCTGAAAAGAGCCACCGGTCTTATCAATTCATAAAAAATGTATTGACGTATACACCATTAAGGACTGCCAATCACTACCTATTTAAAGTAAACATTTTGATGCTCCTGTGCTCATTTTTACATTCACTATTTGACACCTACAGATTACTCACCGTATGTCACACACTCACAGACAAAGCACTAGTGTAGTTGAGTGACTGTCACTACACGCTGAAGCTCATGGCCTGGCAGCTAAGTCATGGTGGGTGGCCTGTGAAGAGCAGGCCAAACCATAAGGCACTGATTTTTAGAGTCCTGCCCCTCCTCAAGCATGGTTGGTCCTGGCTGCTCCACCAGCAGCGCCCTTCTTCCCCCTTCTCTCCCCCACTGTAGCCAGACAGCAGGGAAACTGCATGTGTCCTGTAGCCCCGTACGCTTCACTTGGGTCCTTAGACAGTGGCTCTCTTCTGCAGCTAGCAGACTGCAGCAAACTGCGGGCCAGTTTGAAAGATCCCATGGGTCACTTTTGGCGTCCGGGCCACAGGCTGGGAAGCACTGGCATAACATGTTAACGTGTGTTGTAGAAAACCGAGACATTGCAGTGTAAATGGCATTGGCAATGTAAAGCCAAACTGATCACTGCCAAAGGATTTGTAGTTCTGCGGGGAAGAGTTCAGTGCTTTTACAAAATGTAACCTCTGATTTTAAAATAACAATTCCTCTTCCAATCCAAACTCCTAGGATTGCTAATGACTAAAGTCCAGCAATGAACTCGCTGAAGCGTAATGGAATTAAGTGTTGTGCTTTTCCCTTTTTAACATGTAAACTAGTCTAGTGCCCGCTTAAGTGTCATCTTTGTCATCCTTACCTTTGGGACAAAAGTACATGGATGCCAGAAGTTTGCTAATGACAACAACAATTACATTTTATGCTACATTAATTGTCAGGGACAATAAAAGTTACCAAATTAAACTGCCTATAAATCTCTTTTAAGACAGGTGGAGTTGCTTCGTGAAGTACAAGTTAGGAACATTGTGTGCCTGGGTGGTTTACTGCTTTGTTCTACAAATAAGACTAGGGACAACATTACATACACTCCTTCCTAGTAATGGGTTTGTGTAAATGTCTGGTGTTCAGAAACTGCCCTTTTTAAATACAGACTTCCATACAACGTCCTCCTTAAAGACTAGCTCTAATAAAGCTAAGTCAGAGGCTAGGCTGGTTCCAATGAAGATTTCAGTGAAGTGTGAGGCAAATTGACTCTTTTTGGCCTAGTCTTCGCCGCTTAAAAGAAGGTGTAATTTTTTTTTACCTCAGGGTAACGAACACGTGTAAGCTAGTCTGAGGAAAAAACACAGTGAAGACAAGGCTGTTTGGGCCAGATCCACTGAGGGTATGTCTAGACACCCATGGCTGGCCTGTCTGAGCTGACTCTGGCTCGGGCTAAAGGGCTGTTTAACTGCCGTGTAGACTTTCCCTGGCTGGTGAGAAGGTCCCGGAGCCCAAATGTCTACACTGCAGTTAAACAGCCTCTTAGCTTGAGCCCGAGTCAACTGGCCCAGGCCAGCTGCAGGTTTTTAATTGCAATGTAGACACATCCTGCAACATAGGTGCCAAGTCCCAGTTTTAGGCTCCACTGCGCTCCCCAACACTCCCGCTGAACTCTGTATTTGCCTAAACTTTCAAGGTAAAAGTTTCCTTGGTGCCCAGTTTTCTACCTCTGAGTGTTTGCACTGCTGCCACGCTCCAAGCATCTGAACGCCTATCCTCTGCCTCTCCCTGTGGTAGAAGGGATTAGACCAGCAGTCTCTCTCACCTCTGAGGAGTGTGTTCTCACCATGGATCTATGAGAGATTCTGACATGGGGGGTCCCTTAGTCTCTCCTGTTGAAGCTGTTCCAGTGGGTATAAATATAGAGTCACAAGAGCAAGGGGACTGAATTCTGGATCTCCCACCTCCTAGGTGGGTGTCCCAGCCACTGGACTCTAGGCCAGAGAGGGAGAACAAGTCTAATGACTCTACAATTATTTATACACGGTGGAACAGCTTCAACAGGATGCCTACAATAGCGAAAGTGGGACTATATGTAATTCTCCACTGGTGCAGCTTAGCCACTGCTGGAAGCTGTAGTGCAGACAGGGCTTGGGTATCTTTACCACTGTATTATGTAACCCTGCTCAGAGCTGGTCTAGACAACGCTATGGTAAAAATGCATGAAGGTCTGGGCCCTGTCTATGCTACAATTTTTATCAACCGTGTTGAAAGATGGACCTAGTTTTAGCTAGTATAGCATCAGCGATGAACCAAAGAAATGCCCCGTCGAGTTAATGCAGTGGATTAAACCATAAGGAAGGTATATATTTTAGAATGTGATACCTGAAGTATTATCTGTACCGAAGTAGTATCCATGGAAGAAAATATCCGTCATGTTGGTATAAGGCCAGATCCTTCTCACTCAGTGTGGTTGCACTGTATAACTGAGAAGAGACTAGAACCCTAATTACTGGGTTAATTCAGATTCTCCTTATTTGTGACCTGAGGGCAGGTTTTGCAAAGAGTGAGCATGTTCGCTTCTTTGTCAACACGTTCTTTCCTGGAAGACAGTGGAGTGTTCCCTCCAGGTGAAGAAGGAGCAGCTGCCTTTAGTGGAAGAGTTTAAGTATCTGTTGTTCATGAGTGATGGTAATAGGGAGTGAGAGACTGGCAATGGGTTGGTTTGGCGGGGGCAGTGATGCAGGTGCTGTACGGATCCGTGATGGTGAAACGGGAGCTGAGTTTTCGGACAAAGCTCTCCATTTACAGGTCAATCTGCATCCCCATCCTCACCTAGGGTCATGAACTTTAGGTAATGACCGAAAGGACGAGATCATGGGTACAAGCGGCGGAAATGAGGTTTCTCTGCAGGGTGGCTGGGCTGACTCTGTGAGACAGGGTGAGGGACTTGGCTGTTTGGGAGAGCCTTAGAGTAGAGTCGCTACACTTCCAGATGGAGAGGAGTCAGCTGAGGTGGTTTGGGTACCTGATAAGGATGCAGCCTGGTCGGCTTCCTTTGGAACTCTACTAGGCATGTCCCACTGGGAGGAGGCCCCAAGGCCGACCCAGGACACACTGGAGAGATTCTACCTCCCAGCTAGCCTTAGAACTTTGGGAATCCCCCAGGAGGAGATTAAATCCGTTGAAGAAGAAAGGGAGGTCTGGTCCTCCCTACTCTATGTGCTGCCGCAGGGATTCTCAGCAGGAAAAGTGGCAGAAAAGAAGAGAAGAAGAAAGAAGATATCAATACATCTGTGCTGGTACCGTTGCCCTTAAATCAGGTCCGGTTCATGTCCTGTTCTAGCGTTGGTGACAGTTAGGGGAATGCTGGTCTGAATGTTAACCTGACCTGTATTCTGAAGTTTGGAAGGGAAGTGTTTTGCAGAGGAGATTTATGTGTAGGAAGATCAGCTAGGAACATTCTTAATATATACTTATTTTGTGGCGGAATCTGTGTTTAACACTCAGGTTGAAGGGGAACCAGTTAATGCATGAATAACCTTTTGAATGCTGTTTTTCAGGGAGTCCATATTAAATTCAGTGGCTTCTTTCGGATGACCAAAATATTTTGCACCAAAATATACAATACCTTTTGGCTTCCATAATATTAAAATAACAGGCCTTCTTGGAGGCAAGATTTATTAAAGAGCCGAACCTCTTGTTTCTATCCAGTTTGAGGTCTGATCCAAGCAGAACTTCTGCTGACTTCAATGGTAATTTCATGCATGGAACTTTTGCCCATTCAGGCCTTCATTTTGTATCCAGAATATGAATATTTTGTTTGTTGTTTGTAGGAAAACACATGGTGCACAGGTTTCTGGATTCACCAGATAAACCAACATGTCACTGGTGTCAGTAGAGGGAGTGGGATCAACTTTCTTATGCCCATTAAGCTCTTTTGTCTTATGTGAACTGCTAATGGCAAACCAAGACTGGACAATAGTGGCTGGTGGCAGCATCTGTAACAAACGTTCCGCTAAGTGACGAGCTGTCTGGTACCCTGAGCATTTGGCTGGGAACCAGCAACTCCTGAGTTCTAGGCCTGGTTCTGGCACTGGCTCACTCTGTGGCCTTGTCAGTCACTTAGCCTCTCTATCTCAGTTCCCCATCTGTCAAACAAGAGGCTAAAAAGACCCGTCTACCTCTAGGGAAGCTTGTGGTCTCTCATACCATAAAGTAGGCTTTGTGTGATGATGATTATCTGGGTTAATATTTGCACAGTAAAGTTCTGTCAATGCAAGAGGAATTTGAGAGGAACTAAATCCGTTGAGGCAAAGAGGTGTGTGAAGTCATGCTACCAATGAAAGCTAGATCCAAACGGAGCCATCTTAAATGGTCCAAGTGTTTCCATTTGGCTTTGTCAAACGCTTCCTGCTCTAACGAAATAGGCACTGGGAACAGGCTGGGTCTGGTGTGACAAAGAATATTGCAAAGTGTATGGGTCTGATCTCACACTAGTGTAACACCATGGGCTTTGGTGGGATACTTGTAAGTTATACCAGATTAAGTGGGATCTGAATTGGGCCCTGTGAGTATTTTGAATGCAGTACCTCTCCACTTGATCTTCTTGTGCATCGCTTTGGATTACGCAGAGCTGGTTCCTTTGCATTAACACTTGACAGGTGATGTAGGGCACTTATGGGAGAATGTGAGAATCCCTGGTTTAACGTTCTCCTTAATAGAAGGATTATCTTGGCCCATCTCCCTTCCCATTTATGGTCACATCGTCCATCTCCCACCCACATGCAATTACTTGTCTGTGCCTTCCAGTAAATTACTGAATTTTCTGTAAATGAACCTTGGGGCTTTTTTTTTTTTTTTTTTTCTGGTGGGAATTCCAGGAATGCCTTAGAGGGATCTGAGGAAAGTGAGGTCCCAATTGTGCAAAGCACTAAGCATGTGCTGTGCTTTAAGTTCTAGTGAAGTAAGTGGAGTTACTCACGTGCTTAAAGTCAAGCATATCCTTATGCAGTTTTGTTATGAACTCTGTATAAAACACCTGGCATTTCTGTTGTGTTTCAGTGAACTAAAGGTCTCTGAAATTGCCATGTGAATGACGTTACACTGCTGATCAAGATGATACTCAGTGGACTATTTCCTTGGTACAAGCACAGGATGACCATGGCATTGCGTGCTGGGATTATTGATTACAGACACTATCCTCTTTAAACCCAATGACCTCAGTTTTGCCACATGATATAGTTCTTCTTGGCAGTAAAAATGGCTGGTTTTGCGAAATGTGGGTGGAGAATTTTATGTTTCTAGCACCTAGTAATTAATCTGTAGCTACATGTGGTTTCCTTTTCTCCTTTAGCCAGTTGTTGGATTCAAGTGTCAGAGCCTGCTTGTGCAACTCCTATTGACCTCCTGTGGGAGTGGTGTGCAAACATTGAAGCTAGAATATGGCCTTTCTACTCTATTTTTCCAGCCAGCCGAATAAACTTGGACTATCCTGCACTCCAGTGACATCGCCTACACTTACATTGCCAACCTGCGATACTACGATTCCCAAGAGGAACCTGACTCTAATGCAATACCTTTCTATTAGTTCTGCTGTCATAAATCTACTGCTCTTTACAGATTTTGGGTCCAGAAATGTAGCATTTTTCCTTTCCTGGTGACCGCTGCTTGGGGGCAGATGTATCTTTTGGGAGATCGGTGTTAAGATGACATTGGTTAAGCTGGAGAATTTGAACCAATCACCATTTCAGATTGCCTTGCTCTAGGATGATCTGCATTCTTCACTAAAAGGGGTTGTGGAGAGGGACAGGGAGAACAAGATGAACTGGAAAAACCAGCTATTGTGAATGAAGGGAGTAGATACACATTTATCGTATTGATCATGCGATGCCCTTGTTCAGGCCCTGGTTTACTACACAGAGTGGGGTTCTACACAAAAGGTTCATTGCACTGTCCAGATTCTGGTATCTTCAGGTGGCTTATCAGTTCTGGACAATAGCATCAGCATAAAGGACTATCAGCAAATTTCTTAATGTGGGAGAAACAAATACTTGGATTTGAATCCCTCATAGTGACAGGAAACCATCACCGCTGGTCCAGCGCGAACAAGTGTCAGAGCTAATTTGCGTGTGTTGGAAGGCCACAATCAAGCCTATTCTTGTGATCCCTGTGCATTCAAAAAGCCGATTGAAGCTCCTGATAAGGACAGCAAGATCAGCCTGAAATTATTATCCCTTGCTTTCTAGTAGAGCCCCGAGGTCCTATTGCGCTAGGTACTGTACATACATATAGCAAGAGACTTCAGTACTTAGAGCAAGTAGACAAGACAGCTAAAGGAATAAGTGCTATTGTCTCCGTTTTACGTGGGGGATGTCAGCACAAAGATTAAGTGAGACTTTCCCAGAATCAAACAGGAAGTCTGTGGCAGAGCTGGGAAATGAGCCCAAATCTCCTAATGGCCACTCCAGGGCCATCCTTTCCCTTAAATTTGTGCTCGGCGTTAATGCCCACTCAATAATGGGACAAATGCGTTATGTTGCCAAGAATGAGCCTTCCCTGATCAGTCTTATGCTTTATTAGCAACATAAATGCCAGCATGACTCTCTCATTGCTACAACATGTTAAACACCTTGGAAATGTTTCCTTAAACTCTAGGTCAGTCTTATGAAATCCGTCTACTTGAGAATAGGAAATTGGGAGAGTTTCAAGATTTAAACACAAAATATGTAAAGGTAAGGAGAAATATAGATTTCTTTTCTTCCTGCTACTACATACAGATACAAATAAAAGCCCTGACCTTGCTTATCATGGAGGACAATGGGAGATATTTTGCCATTGACTTTAATGGGAGCAGGACTGAGTTTGTTAGAGCTGCATATGACGCTGGAGTTTTGCTTTGCAGCGTTTCCTCTAAACCTTTGATTTGGTTACAGTCGGGCCCTCCGAGTTTTACTCTGAGTTTTGGGTTCAGATGAATCCCAAAATTCAAAGCTAACCTGGGCTGAAACCATTGAGCGTCGCTTTGTCTCCTAGCTACTCTGTGCAAAGCTAAGAAACCGACCCAAGGTTCAATGCACCTGGGCTCAGATACATGTTCATAAAGAGGACCCCAGCTTTACACATGTTTTACACAGCTCAAGTTTACGTTCGTGATGGACCCAACCCACAACATACAGAACTACATCCTGAGTTCTGGGTTGTTTGACTCTGGGGTTTTGATTTTTTTTACAAATACAGGGATTTTGCAAAATTTGGATCCAGATCTTAGTATCTTGGTTCTGATGTCAAGCCCTCCTGGCCCAAATTCTTGTGGTTCTGATCCAGGGTTCTCATTAGAGAGGGAGAGGGGCCAGATCTGGATTTAGACCATCTCCAAAGTTGAAGCATATTTGGATTCCATGTTTTTATTCAGTCCATTACAGGAAGGATTTATAAAATGTGGCTTTGGGTTCAGAGTTGCCCACACGCTCTCTTGCTAGGAGAGCAAATGCGTGCTTGGATCTAGGTTTTGGTTTGGGCCTTTCTCTAATTTTATATGCAAAATTAATCTCTCACTTCCATTCTGAATGGATGGCAACAGCAAGACAATGGACTTCCTTTGGAAACTGGGAGGTGAGGGATAATTAGCTCATGAGAGTGCAAAGTGATACATTCGTGCTAAGTCTCTTTGGCTTTGCCTGCATTGGGCGTTTGCCCTGATTCTGGCCATTGGTCTCTGGCTATTGATGTAGATGTGGCAGTCCAAACCTGAAGTGAAAGTGGAGCTAGCTCTGGTGGTATAAATGGAGGCTTTCCTGGTGTATGCCTGAAGAGCTGCACTGGAGCAAACCCTACATCAGTGGCTTGGCCATCGATTGCTGAAATCAAGGCAAATTCCCACTGACCTGGCCTTTGAAGTGCAAAGAGAGCATTGCCTTGATGAACCATCTCTCAATGGTCCCATTAGGAATATGACATAAACGGAGATGGGTAGTTTTCATTGGGATTCTCCTCCTCAATGGGAGTGAGACACGTGGAGGAGGAACAGATCAGACCCCCATCTCTCAGACCCTGGGAAACCAAAATCATCTCAGGAAAGGAGACTCTGGCTCACCTAATTCATCTTGCCTTCCTCTCTTAACAGAGCATCCTTCGTGTGGTTTTCCATGACCGGCGTCTCCAATACACAGAGCACCAGCAGCTGGAAGGCTGGAGATGGAGTCGGCCTGGGGACCGCATCCTTGATATAGGTGAGACTATTTCATTGTGGTTCCCAGACGATGTTTGGAAGCTGGCTATGAGCTGCGTGAAGTATTCTTCAGAGTTTGCTTTCTTAGAAAAACTATAACTGAGCGGGCATGCATGTGTGGGGAGGGGTGGAAGAAAGCACAGCAGCACTGGTTTAAACTGGATATGTTGTTTGTATGTCTTGGCTTTTCAAATGAATCTGGGGACTGTGTGAAAATTTGGTTTGTCATCTTCAATTTAATATTTTTAAAATTTTAGGGGTTTTCTTCTACAGATATCCCACTGTCGGTCGGTATCTTAGATCCCAGGGCCAGTCCGACCCAGCTAAACACTGTTGAATTTCTGTGGGATCCATCCAAAAGAGCATCTGCCTTCATTCAGGTAAGGAATAAATGGATTTACGTACAGTAAATGGAATGGTATGATGCCTAATAGTGATACACAGAGACTGATAAAGTAGCTGAGGTATGGGAAAGAAATATACTAACAAAAATACCCAGGCTCCATCCATGAATGTGTGCATTGATGTTCTATTTATAGGATACTCACATGTGCCAATCTGGCTTTTTCGGGTGTGTGTGTGTGTGTGGGGGGGGGGTTGCGTCTTCTATTCTTAGCACATAGCACAGGCTTTGTTGGGGTAGAATGAGCTGAATGTCTCTTTAAGTATCCACTCTCCTCTTAAAGATGGGTTTCATTTATGGGGGGGAAGGTCACAAACTCTAGTTTTACAGACCCCCCAAATGGCTCACAATGTTTACAAAATCTCAGATTTTATGGGGCTTTCCCATCCTTATTCTCAAGTGTTCGTTTAGTTTTAAAATCTGTATGTATCTGAAGCAAGGCCAAAGCCTGCTTTTCTATAGGTTCAGTTTTTCTCCATTCTGTTCTTCTGAATTCTCCTTGATTTTTGTTATGAACTCCACAAAATAGAGAGAGGCTGGAATTAAACTTGAAATCCCAGTCCCTTGAACTTTAGGAGCTTGAAATTCTAATTTTTTTCTGCAGCATTGAGCCATCTCTAGTTATAAACACAGCGTCTGTTTTGCCAGGTACATTGTATCAGCACAGAATTTACACCCAGGAAACATGGCGGAGAGAAAGGAGTGCCCTTCCGGATACAAATCGACACTTTTAAACAGAATGAGAATGGCGAATATACTGAACACTTGCATTCTGCAAGCTGCCAGATCAAAGTGTTCAAGGTATGGGCTAGTTTGGTTTTTCCAAATTCTCTGTGGAGTATGTGACATGGAGAATGTTGATCTTGCTGTGTTTAAGGTTTGTATTCGTATTTCAAGCATTACAATAATGCCAAAGAATAAAGGTATTAAACACTCATACTCTTATCAATAGTAACCCTGATGGAAAAAGGCACAATATCCTGGTAGTAGCTAGCAACCCGGGCTTAAACTGCACTGCACGTGGATCGACATCATGCACTCAGAAAGAGATCAGCCCACAGCTCATTGAACATAGCCCAGATCTCAGTCCTTTTTGCTATCTGGATTTTTAAACAACCTGCTCTGCTGGAGGGGAGGGGTAGATAACAGCTACTGGGGAAGGCTCCAACACCCAGAATAGAGCTGTCCTATCAGTCTCTACAACCGCAAAAGATGTTGCCCATTAAGACACAAATGGGGGGAAAGAGTTAGCCCTAAAGATGATGCATGTATTCCACCTCTTACAGTCCAGGCACTTGGTAACTTCTGTAACTTCCTGTTCCGATACCAAGCCCAACATTTGCTCTATTGCACTGTATAAATCCAGAGTATTTCCACTGTCTTTGGTGGCATACTCTGGATTTACGCCCATAGAGCTGAGAGCAGAATATGGCTCTTTCTTTGGCTTAGTTTATTCTTTCTTAGTCCTTTCTGAGTAGTGGGAGCATAACTACTCCCTAGACTGTTCTTTGATAAGCACTCAAGAAGGGCCTTAAATGTTGCGAGTCGTTCCCCTCCGTGCCGCACAATGGAGAGGGAGAGCCTAGTTCTCTGTTCACGTTTGAAGCTTCTGGGCAAACCTAGTATGAGCAGCTACACTAATCCATTTCAGCACTGGTGAAAAGGCTTTCTGTTCGATCTGAATCTAAACTTCCCCATAGATTTGTGGGTGGGGGGAGAAAAGAGGGGGCCGAATTTGGTGATCCGCTCTGACCCCACTTTAGTTTTTATAATATCTACAGTTCCTGGAGAAATAACACAGGTGCTCATTAAAGTGTGTAATTCCATCATAGATTCAGGCTCTAAAACAGTATCAAATCTGTCAAAACATAGATTGTGTAGCAGTCAACATGTTTAGGAAATCCTACCGACATGGCAATATTAGCAAAGGCTGTTCTAGATACAGTAGAGATTTTTATATGAACAGCTGCTTGGAAAATAGAGGCCTTGTCCTGCCCTTGATTCATGTGTAGAATGCCCATTGATGTCAATGAGGGTTTTGTGCACAGATCAGATGAAACCTATGGCCCCCTGTTACCCACCCTGGAAATCTGGGCATAAGGAAAAGCTTGTGCTCTGTGCTTATAGCCTAAGGGAGCTGACAGAAAGCAGAAAACTGACCGAGAGAAAATGGAGAAGAAGACTGCTCAAGAGAAGGAGAAATACCAGCCCTCTTATGATACGACCATTCTCACAGAGGTAAGATGTCAGCCGCGTACGGCACACTGGTTTAATATGCTGGGCAACAAACTTAAAATGATACAAGAGTTTTGCACAGAGTTTAGTTTGTGGGGCTCCACTCTGCAAGGTCTCACTGAGACTGGGAGGTTGATGAGACTATAAAAAGGATTAAACTTTTTCATAAAAAGCTATATTACATGGGACTAAAATGTATAAGGGCTATTGAACCCTTTTGCTTCAGGGCATAAACCAATCATTAACTAGGTTAAAGAAAGACTTACCATCCATGAGCTGTCCCCTCCGTATAACGCTTCCCTCTGAACCATCGGGTATTGGCTAATGTCAAAGACAGGATGCTGGACATGGTCTGATCCAATTGGCAATTTCCATTTCTTCATGGATATCCTTTAGAACAAGCCATTAGAGTGAACTCAGTCTTTACTGACTTGACTCCACAATGGACCCATATTTGAAGAATGTTTTGCATGTAGAATGGGTCGTGTGAAGTCTATTTTTTCTTCTTGAATTGTGTACTAAAGCGTGTGCATAAACCCTTGGTGGGCTGCACTAGCACCAGCTAAGGGTATCTCTATAAACTGCTTAGGAGCCAGGTACCATCTCCCTTATGGGAATGGTCTGCAGGCTGGCAGTTTGGTCCCAGAACCTAGTTTTTGCTTTGAACAGGGACTCACTGGAACTCTTATAACAATTTCATTTTCTATTTGCCTATTTTAAATAAACTCTTCCCGTTCCCTAAGACAACTGGTTTTGATCTAGTGTTACTTGGAATAATCAACTACAATAGGAAAAGTTCCAGAGGGGTAGCCGTGTTAGTCTGTATACAGCAAAAATAACGAGAGCCCTGTAAGCACCTTAAAGACGAACACATTTCTGCGGGCATAAGCTTTCATGGGCTGTAACCCACTTTTTCAGATGCATCTGAGGAAGTGGGTTGCAGCCCACAAAAGCTTATGCCAGCAGAAATGTGTTTGTCTTTAAGATGCTACAGGGTTCTCGTTGTTTCAACTACAATATAACGTCCTATAATTTGGTAGCCTCTGCTAGTAAGACCCTGCTGTGCAAAGAGACCTCATCCTAGAGCATGGGCAGACACAGAGCTCTTGCTTTTACCACCAATACATTTTAGCACTTTGAATCAGGAAATCTTCTAACTCTGGTTGTTAAAGAATTAAATATTTGCTCAAGTTGTATTTGTGGAGGTGATAAAAGTCCAGGAATGCCTCTGATTGTCTCCTTCCTTATCACTGCAAACAGGGATACTGCATAGTATATTCATGGGCTCTTAACAGGCTGTCTCTCTAGGGCCAGAGTCTATAGATGGTTAGTGATTTAAATCCAGAACAACTCCACTGGCTTCAGTAAAGTTACTTTGGATTTACACCAGTGCAACTGAGTATAGAATCTGGCCTATGTTTGCAATGGTTTTTGATAGCCTTGTGTCTGTCTGCCTTAGGTTTTCCTATAGCACCTATTTATAACTTGACTTCCTTTGCTGATAATTTGGAATGGGCCAGGACAAATTCTGCTCTCATGCTGGTATAAACCTGCATTGAAGTGTGTCTAGTTCATCTAGTTAGTCATTCTAGTCTGGAATTACTTGGGATTTATAATTGAGACCAGAATCTGGCAGCTGGAAAACTTGTGCGTCATGGGCCAAATCCTGCTTTCAGTGAGAATTGATTTATCGACGTTGCCCAGATGTAAGCAAGAGCCCAGTTTGGCTCAGTGTTCATTTGGGACAGGCTTTGTGAAAAGGAAGACCTGGAGAAAGCACAATTATTTCTAATCTGGTACTGCCTCAGTCCTCTTGGAAAGGCAGAGTACAGATCCCTGGGCCTGCTCCTCCTCTCAGTTAGCCGGGGGTGAATTCGCTGACCTTAATGGAGTGACAGTGCCATATGTGCAGGAGGTTGGACTAGATGACCTCCTAAGGGCCCTTCCAACCCTAATTGTCTATGATTCTATGTGGTGAGAGAGAAGAATCGGGCCCCCTGTTTCCAATTAGATGAAAGCCTGCTCTGCTCAGTGTTCCCACTGGCTTTGTTTACGCAGTGTTCTCCGTGGCCAGATTTGCCTTATCAAGTGAACAACGCTCCTTCTCCAAGTTACAACAGTTCTCCAAACAGCTTCAGCCTTGGAGATGGGTATGTAATAAATGCTTTATCTTCTCAGTTGACATGCATCATGACATTGGTTTGATACTGTATAATAGATCAAGAAGCAGTTTAGCCGGGCACTTGACCCGGAACTCTGTACTTACTCCAACTTTTACAGTCCACTCTTCCCCCAAGAATTAATTCCCACAGGGATCTGGCTGCATTTCCCACCTCCTTGGAGTTTAATGTTTGATTACACATTCCTGATCTGTTTGCTGTACTGAGCAGGGGAAGGGAATAATATTTTGCACTGAGAGAGACTACGGGGTGGTCAGTGGAAGCTCTGCTCTGGATGTCAGCAAGGGCAGGATTAGGTCTCAAGTGTTTATAATGGATATCTAGTGAAGCGAATTCTCATTTGAAATATAGTATATGGAAACAGGCTTGAAAATATCTCTGCTCTGCACAGACAGATTTAGGCTTGCGAGGGAGGGGAAAAATTCAGATAGCAAAACCAGATACCAGCAGGCTAGCTGATAGCTCTTCGGAGTGCTCACTTTTATTCAAAGGTAAATAATTAGCTGTACAGGCAAATCTTTGGCTTTTTTAAAAGGCCTCGTCCACACTGGAGGATAAAACTGTTTATTGGAAACATGGTTTAAACCAGTTTGGGCTAACATTGTTCAAATACAGTTTGCCCTGTTTAAAATAATAACCCTGGAGTCAGATCCTGGGGTCCTTCTTTCCTTACTCAGTTTTTGCATAGGCAAACTCCTGTGAACTTCACTGGGAGTGTGATGGAATCAGGGGCTTGGCTCATGGTGGGTAAAACGTTTGTGCCCTGCCCGCATTGGCAGGTCACCCTCTTAGCATGAATGGTGTTAGGATAGCGATTCGCTCTGCTGAAAAGTTAGAGCTCAGAAAGAACTCAGTTTGGTAAGCACAGTTTTCCTCCCAGTATAGGAGAGACCTGAAAGTGTCCTCAGAGTTGTTGTGATGTTTCAGTTCACTACAGAGCTTCAGGGACCTGATCATCCCATCAGTTGCACTTCTGCAAACTCCAGAGAAGCCAGTGGGATTGCATGTGTGCAGCTGATGACCCGTTCAGGGTCGAGGTTAGCTTTATTCTGTGAATGTGACATTGAGAGTAACCATGATGGCTTTCTGCTGCCTGCTGCAGATTAATTCCATGGAAGTGGGATTATTAAATCTGATGGACTTCTCTGTTCCTTCCGCGCCCTTTTCCTTGGTGCACATTCCTCTGGATGAGTTAATGCAAGATCTTTGGGAGGGAGATTAGAAGGCAATAACTTCTCCAACACAGTCCCTCTGCTTTCCATCCAAATGGATTTGAAAAGCAACAACAAAGGGGCCAACGTCAATGAGAGTTTAGCTGCAGAATTTTGCCCAACTGATTTTAAAATACAACTGATCCAATCAGAGAAAAAATGTCAAGTTGACATACAATTCTTGACGGTCCAGACAAGGGGAGGTGGGGAAAGACAACCGACAGTTTTCAGTGTAAATTTTAAAATAACGTTTTTTTCTCTCCCTGCTTTATATGATTTTTTTAGCAACAGTTCTCCAACCCACCAAGTGGAGCTCCTGCCTCCCAGCAACGATGTAAGTACTTGAGATCATGTTAATGTGGTGCTTTTCTTTTTTTAGGACACTGCTGAACAGTTCATTTCAAGACCCTCTTATTCTTTTTGCAATGTAGCACCTCCTTCCCTCTGCTTCTATTCAAGATGTCCAGCAGTGGCTTCATCGTAATAGGTTTTCTCCATTCTGTAGACTCTTCTCAAGTTTCTCGGGTGAGTTTAAGTGGTCCATACGTTTGGTTTTTTTCTGTGACAAGTGTGGATCATACTTTGGAAGTGGGTGGTGTCTGCCAAAGAAAACGGTGAGCTGAGGTTTGGAGGAACCTCGAAAAAAGATTGGGCAGGGTGTCCAAAACTGGATGCTAAAACCTAAGGTTAGATTCCTAAATCCCCATCTAGGCACCTAAATAATCTCAATAGGAGCTGCTAGATACTCAGCACTTGTGTGAATTGGGCTACTTATTTGGGTGCCATAATATGGGTTTGGGAGTCTAATTTTGGGCAGCGTGGTTTTGAAAATCTTGGTGACTGAAATTCTACTCAGTCATTGGTGCATGAAATGTGTGTGGGCTGTTCTCATTTAGCTAGCGTTCACCAAGCATTAGAGGAAGGAACCAGCCATGAATATCTTTAAAGTAAAGGTACGTACTCCTGAGGTCATAAATTTGGTAGTCTGTGGAGACTGAGCTTATTGGTCACATCAGGGGCTTCTTGCATCCCTCTGTCCTCCACACAAGCTCCCTGTGTGCCATCCTCGCAACTCCCTCTGCTTCAGGGACTCTCTCTCTCTCTGCAACTTGTCTACCAATCCCCTCCCCCATCTTGGCAGGGGTTCTGTTTGCCTCCCACTTCCCCTCTCATACCGGGTCCACCCCCTCTTCCCACCCTCCCCCCATGCTAGCAGCTCTGTGTGCACCCCTATTCCAACCTTCCCTCCCATACTAGGGGTTCTGTGTGCCTCCCATGCCAGGATCCTCCATTGCCTGGGCCCATGTACACACACCTGTTCTCCCCTTCCCCTCCCCACCATTTTTAATCTGGGAGGTAAATCCATTCAGGGTGTCAGAGTGTCAACGAGCTAAACTTTGTTAGGAAACTGATCAGCTATTGTTTTGTTGGAAGGTATTAATGGATGCCATCAATCAGATGTTTGATCTTTAGAAAATCGCAGAGGTGCTTGACCCTGTGGCTGTGCTAATCGGAAGGCAGGGACTCCATGTATCACCCATTTTCTTCCAAATCAATAGGGATCTCTCCATTGTTGCTGACTACTTTCTCTAGAGAGACAAGGTGGGTGAGGTTCTATCTCTTATTGGACTAACTTCTGTTGGTGAGAGAGACAAGCTTTCTAGCTCACTCACACAGAGCTATTCTTGTCTCTCACCAATAGAAGTCAGCCCAATAAAAGAGATTACCTCACCCACCTTGCCTTTCTAATATCCTGGGAATGACGTGATTACAACATACTGAAATTTTGAAATTGATCAGATGTGACATTCAGAAGTTGTTGTTACAGACAGACAAAGACACGTCCTCCACAGTCTCGGCCAACCGCAGACATTTTTAAATGTCCCTGTGCAGCAGAGAGCTGTCTTCTACTCATTAGTTCTAGCCATCTAGGGCAGCAAAGGTTGCATGGCCAAATTGTGTTTAGTGTTATTCCATTGAAACCCTATTAACTCATGTGGTTGAGAGCAGATTTTGGCCCACAGACCAGGAATTCAGTCTAGCTTGTGCATTTGGTTCTCGAAAGCACTTCCTTTGGACCACTGCTCCTTACTGGCCATTCTGTGGACTTGTAGAAAATGTGTTGTGAAGGATTGATTGCAGTGCATGCCCTGGAAATGTTAACTATTCATCCAGCATCTCTTAACAGCTCCAATGGTACATGTTTCTTATTATTTGGAAGCTTTTTTGTTTTGTGGTGTTTAACCTCTAAAAATAACCTTGAAATATTAGGTGCTGACTTACTGAAGATGTCCAAAGAAGATTTTGTTCAGATCTGTGGGCCTGCTGATGGAATTCGGCTCTTTAATGCAATCAAAGGAAGGTTTGTACCTATCGCTTCCAGATACTACCATTGACACTTCCATCGTGAAGCCAATGTCTCTGGTTGGAGAGCTTCTGTAAAATCCTCAAAGTAGCCTCCTGAGAGGCGAGTTGGCTCGGGGTTGGCAATGGGCTTTTCACCATAAGGTATGGGTTAGAATATGGGGTCAGAGACGAGTGAAAAGTCAAGCATAATGTGGTTCTTCAGTGATCTGTTTGGAATCAATTAGTGGTCTCCGTGTGCTTCCCAGCAGAGAGACGTATTCACCTCCCATCTGGTACCTATGTTTTTTGTCTCAGCAGAAACCAAGAGTTGAATGGGCTAAAAAGACTAAGCCCACAAAAGCCTCCTAACCCTCATCAGGAGGCAGTGGCTGGCTTCAAGCCAATAAGTGGGGACTTAAATCTTCTATGTACCAAGGACCTCCTGTGAGGTGCTGAGTACCCTCAATCTTATTTGCTTCATAGAAGTGGAAGATGCTCAGCATCTCTTCCAGCATCTCCCAGGATTAGGAAGCTTCTGTTACCAAATCTTCTGGGGCATCTAGTCTTCTGAAACGCTGATGTCAAGATTCCTTTTAACTGCCTATTTATGTAATACACACATGAGTCCACAACAACTGTTCCAGTGTGTTGTGGTGTTGGTGTGAACCGGTTCACGGTGCTAATAACGAATTTAGCCCTTCTGTTTTTAAACCCATAGAAATGTAAGGCCTAAGATGACAATTTATGTCTGTCAAGAACCAGAGCAGAACAGATCTCATCTGCACCAAAAACGAGAGAATGGAGATGGCAATCTGTGTGGTAAGTTTCCTGACCTCTCCTCCCATAAGTGCTAGTCCGATGAGAACGATGCATTGGCTCTGAGCTCCTCATCAGACAGCACCATGTCTGAAAGGTTAAATAGTGGTTCATCCCAGCTGTAATTCCACCGGGCTGGCTTTAGCTCCATTCGAGCATCCTGCCTGCTTCAGCGTTGCAACTTGTGCTGACTTGGGGGCTATGCAGGAAAGGCAAGTGGGGTTTGCACTACCACCTTCCCTTAAGGGATCCCTCAACATAGGGCAGCTTTAATTTCTGCTGGTGGCCCCCCAGCATTCCTTCCAATGGAATGCCACTGAGGAGACTAATTGAATCAGTACATCTTCTCCCAGCTATCCTGGCCATGACCTCCCTCCATCCAGCCCTGCCCACTTCAGGGGTGCCGCTCACCCCCTGCAAGCACTTTGATGGATTGGGGCTTCTTTACACTACTGCCACATTCCCTTCTTTCTGCCACCAGGGGTGAATTTAGCCCTCAGACATCCATGGAGTGGAATGAATTTGGCCTAATCTGTGTAGCCTTCATTCTAGCTTTTATACCACAAGATTTCTGCTGCTGTTGCTTGTAAGTGTCTCCAGTACATATTGAGATCTAACCATGAGGTTTGAAATGCCTGGACTCCCTTGAACCACAGGTTGAAATCCTAGCAAGAGCGACTCAGCCCATCATCTTTCCAAGGAAGATCTGTTTAAATTCCATGCACTTCACTCATGAGGAGTCTGTAGAATTTCAGGATAAGACCTGAGCATCTGTCTGTCTGCACCAGATGGACAGCGAAGATCCCAGAAATGTACATACATGATCACTTGCCCACGCAAGTGAACGTTTCCATTCGCTAACTGAACACAAGCGAGATTCACATGAGTAAATGCCACCAGTTGTGTGCGCCAAGTGACTGTGTCCAAAGAAGTGCCAGGTTGGGACTTGTTTGAAAATGTCTACGTCTACGTGCAGTCTACGTGCAAGTTTTTCAAAGACATAGACCTGTGTTCTGGATCTGTGTGCAGTACATGCACGTGGCTTCCATGGAAGCCATAGAATATCTGAAGACATCTGAGATGGCTCCAAAGTCAGACTATATCCCTTTGTTCTAAGCCAGTCTTCAAATGCCAACACAGAAACCAGACACGGGATTATGGAAAGTGGTTTTTTTTTGTTTTGTTTTTTCCGGAAGTACCTAAACTTCTAATGGTCAGAAGAATCTCAAAGCTTATAAAGTTCTGCTGGTCCCAAGTGTCTTCACAGAAATCTCTTCAAAAGACAAATGTGAACAAATGATGCTGGAAATGCTTTAATAGCGTTTGCAAACTTGAGTGCTACCTTTATGTGGCTTTTCTACAAAATTGTAATATAAGAATACAGTGGGTCTGCTTTTTAAAGAGCAACGTTGTCAGACATTACCAGCTGTTGGTATCTGTCCTACTGACGTTCTCTCCTCACACCTAAAATGGGAAGTAACTGATAACACCACATGGGAGGTGTTGACTTTTTAATGGCAACGGTTGTACTTTAGTAAACTGTTCCAGTCAATAGCATTTGAAGAATGGATGCAAGACTCTGCCCTTTTGAGGCACGCAAGAGAATAGTGGGGCCTGGAGGATAGGACACAGTATTGGGCATCAGGGGACCCAGGTTCTGTTCTGGGTTCTGCTTTGAGATCTATGCCTGCAGAGAATTATACAAGTGCTAAGCTTTTTTTCTTATTAATATAGAAACTCATTCATCTTCCTGTAGCTCAGACGAATTCTCCTTCAGATATAGCCAAACTGCCAAAATGGGGTCAGGAGAATCACGATTCCCTAAGAACATCAGTTAGCACTCGGACAAAGGGGGTGTCATTTAGCGTCTTGTGATATGTGGTTTTACTGGCAGTTCAAGTCTTTCTGCGGGCAATCCAGGACCAAAAACTGAACTTACCTTCTTGCATGCAATGAAATAAATAGTGGCCATTTGACTTATACCAGCTCCAGATCTGGCCCTTAATCTTTACATCCAGTGCATTCATTGAAGTCAAGCTTTTTGGCTGTATGTATGAAAGCTTGTTTCCCTTAATTATTGCAGTATATCATGCAGTCTTCCTGGAAGAGCTGACAACCCTGGAATTAATTGAGAAGATTGCAAATTTGTATAGCATTTCCGCACAGCAGATCAATCGGATCTATCGGCAGGGACCGACAGGGATCCATGTATTAGTGAGCAATGAGGTAAGGGGGGTTAAAGCAAACACATCTGATACTAGGTATCAGTTCAAGACAGCTGTCTGACTATTTTTTTTTTTTTTTTTTTAAATTAGGCTGACCTTTAAAACCATGGAAAAGTCTCCAAGGGAGCTAATCAAATTACTAAGTTTAAAAAATTGTCTGACTTTCACAGTTGTCCCAGATTATTTTTTTGAGTCTTAAATCAGAGAATTCAGCTATAGAACTCTCTTTTGATCTTCTTAAAGGAACTTCTTTTAAGTGATATTTGCTGTAGCATGAAAAATATTTTAATTCCAATGAATAGTGAATTTCAAAACTGATCACTTTTTGAGTACCTGATCTGAAAATCACGCCCTTTAGGGCTGGGCACCCAGAAATTGAGGGTGAAATCACTTGGCAGTCACTCTTAAGTCTTGGCCAGTGACTGTAGATATTGAGCCAAAGTCATTGCTTGCTAGCAGTATGTCCCCAACCATGTCCCCAACCTCTTGGCAGTTGTCTGCTTACATAAGCAGTTGTGCCATTTTGTATGTTAATAGTGAATTGCCCCCATTTTTTTTTTCTTTTTTTCTTTAATGACTTGCTCTTTTCATGCACCAGAATCACTTACGGAGCTTCATTTAGATGGCCTGGCACTACACCTGAAAGCAACGGTGTTAAACCAAACGAAGCAGAGAACAGGACTCAAATGGGGCCTAAATTTAAGCCTGTAATGCTTTCTCTGAAAGTCTCCTTGCTCATTTCACCCCGATTAAATCAGAAACCTTCAATGTTGAATAGTCATGAAGTGCTTTGAGGCAACCTCTGAGGGGGGAATTGCCTCAATTACCTCTGGTGTGAGGGGGCCTTAATTAAATACTTAAGTTACTTATTAACAATATCTATTACTTTGTTGTTGGTCTTTTGTGTTCTAGTGGCAAAGTGGCAAAAGTGATGCAAATGAGAGGCATTGAATTAATGGACTTCATGCATCATTAGGTGCACCCCCCTTCCCCCCGTGTGCAATGGAGTCTAATTTGGTGGGGGCTAAAAGGGGAAGTGAGAGAATAAATAGCGGGGGGTTAACTTAGCTGGCGGGGAAATAGAGGTGGAAAGGGAGGCTTAGCATGAGAACTCAATGGAAGGAGAATTGCTCTGCTTGACCCGAGTTCAAGTTTAAACAGGCAGGGTCCAGATTTTCAAGTGTTCAGCACACAATGGGGGCTAGACTCTCAGAAGAGCTCAGGAAGTTAGGCACATCACTGCCTTCGACGGTCTGGGCCTCAGCTCCCATTGCGACACTGCCGGCAAGCTTTCCAGAGGAGCTCATCACTCTGTGCCCAATCTCATCAGTTATTTGGGGATAAAAATGGAAGCTGAACTTCTCTTTAAAATCTGGTTGCTTCTCATGAGTATTTACCTCTACTTGGGTTAGCTACTAACCCTACATGCAGCGATCGCCCTCTTCTCTTTGTGTTTCTCATATGAATTTGGTTAAAGTGTATGTTTGTCTGCTTACAGAGAGGAAGAAACAGGCAAATGTTATATGTAGGCAAAGCAATCCGGTGTATGCTGTCTAGCTTATTTTATTTAAGGACATTACTGATATACCTTATGTTCAGGAAGGATTCCATTTTTCTATTTTTAGGAGCAAACCCTCAGATTCGAAAGAATCGAATGAGGTCAACTATCTACACTTAAATGAGCTGCGTCCTTCCATTGGAAAAATATTTCACTAGTAAATGCATTGGTAAAACTTAAAAGAAGGACCATATCCTCAGCAATTGTAAATCAGCATAGTTCCACTGATGTCAATGGAGCTATACTGATTTACACCAGGTAGGGATCTGATCCATGATTTTTAACTTCCTGACAGCAAGATCTATGGTCCCTGTCAAGCCATCTTGACTTCATAGGGTGTTTGCCACTGACTTTAGTAGTGCAGGGTTAGGCCTCGTTGAAGAGGGGAATAGTCTCCCAATGGAAGTGATAGAAGCTTGGGACATTTAAAACTAGACTGGTGAAAATACCAATAAATGTATAATAATCCTGCATTAGGTGCCAGATCCCAGCTGGTGTAAATTGGCCTAAATCTGTTGAAGTCAATAGAGGTAGGCCAGCTTATATCAGGCAAGGGCTTGGCCCTGAAAGTGAGGTTGGACTGTGTGAGTTGATGTAGCGGGAAAAAATGAATGTGTGTGGTAATCTTTGGACTCGATCCTGCAAGGTACTGAGTGAGCACTTTAGATCTGATCCAGCAAAACACTTAAGCATGAGTTAGTCCCATTGGCTTTCATGGACCACTCATGTATTCAGTTGCTTTGCTGTGTCTTGGGGTAAAGTACTCAGCACCTCGTAGGATCAGATGCTCTGTTGATTGACCTTCCCGTTAAAAGTTACATTGAGCATTGAAGTAAACATCAACTGTTCTGAAGAATTTTTTTTTTTTTTTCCCCTGCCATTCAGATGGTGCAAAACTTCCAGGATGAGTCTTGTTTTGTTATCAGCACATTAAAAGGTACGCTTTTCTCATACTACTTATCATTTTATACAGTTTCTTTCAACTGACTGCAAGGAAAGAGCGGGGGGAAGAAATTCAGAAATGTAAAGGTGGGATATGGTAGATATAAATAGCCAAAAGTTCTGTAAATGATGGTGTCAATGTAAGTAATGTGTAGCAAATAACTCTGTACAAGTCTAATGCATTAATTGACTAAAATCTCTCGAATCTACACTTCAATCCATATTTTGACAAACCTAGACATAACTGAGATGTAATTATTCCTCTTAATGAAAGATTTTATTTTATGAACTACTGTATCCTCTGATATGAAAATCTGAGAGTGAGTATACAGATAAATAAATACTAAAACTAGCTTCTTCATGAAGCTTTTGAAGCCCCAAATCACTTCTACGCTATCTGGGGAAGGGATAACCTTTTTACTGATTTGCATCTCCAGCATCTAGCAGAACTGGAAGGGCAGCTGAATGCATAAGAATAATTACTAGGGCCAAATTCTGCTCTCCATTACACCGCTGTATATCTGGCATTGTTCCATTGAAAATAAATTCTGCTCTCAGTTACATTGAATTTAGGCAGAGTATAAAGTCCCTGAACTCAAAGGCCAGAACCTCAATGGGTGTAAACAGCTTCACTCCATGGAAGACAGTTTACAGTAGGTGAGGATCTGGCCCATATTTTTCTCTGTTTATACTGGTACCACTTTCACATAAGTCCATTGTCATCACTAGCGTAAATTATCAGAATTTAGTCTGTGAGCTCCTATTAAAATTACTTTAAAAATGCTTTTGCTGGAACGTTGGGTAAGAATCCCCATTAATCAGTTGTGGGAGCCGCGTGTAAGCTGCATTAGAGGAAAGCGCAGAATGTTACATTTCTGTACTTTTTTTATATAAAAAAATGGCAATAATCTTTGCACTGAAAAGCACTTTGCTATTACAGCTGAAAGCAACGATGGCTATCACATCATTTTAAAATGACCACTTGGCCTAGCAGGACTGTAACAGCCTAACACTACGATGCCTCACCAAGATTGCTGCAACCCAGACTGGAAACATGAAGGTCCATTTGGATAAAACGCTCCCATGAACTGCAAAATACCAAAGGTCTTAAGGAAAAACAAACTTCATAGACAAGCGGCTTTTTGAGAATGGAGATGAGAGTATCTTCAGAGAGTCTGTGTATTTTTCTTCCTCTTCCTTCCTCTTTAGATTTTTAAGGTGTTGAGACTTCTGCTTATTGCTCAAACATCTGCCTTTTTCTAAAGGGAAATGCAAAATGAAATGTAGCTTCCATGGCTGGAACTGGTTTATCTAGAGTTCCTTCTGAGTACTCTCTTGCATTCAGTACCAGTTTCATCTCAGACACAAACATCGTTTGGCCATAGCTCTTATCCTCTTTCTAGGCAGAGGATTATGGGTGGGATCCACAAAGGGACGTAAGCGTTACAACATTGTGCATCGTAGCACCTAGAAAATCACTGGACAACGTCACAATCCACAAAAACCACGTTAGGTGCCTAGGCTCCCTGCACGATGAATGAGGAGAGAGAGACACCTTAGACTGTGATCCACAAAGCCAACACGCTGCATGGTGGCAACTATCTTGGCTAGTGATTCATAAACTGGGGGAACACAGGCGCTTGGCTGCGCATGTGGGACCCAAATCAAAACAGCTGGAGGGGGAGGGAGGAAGAGGAAGATCTCCCTTATCTTTTAGCCTGGTGGATAGGGTACTATCACAAGATGTGGGAGTTCCCTGTTCAGATCCTCTCAGGTGAGGTCTCTAACCCCCAGGCTATAGAAAATTTTCATGTGGGGTTTCCTCCATTTTTCCTGTTGAAGTTGTTCTGCTTTGAGTAAACAATGGAATGCTTCAATATTAATCGGGTCAGAAAAAAACGGACTTAGGGATCGAAGTATCTGCGTGCATCGCATCCTGTGTTCCTATAAGTCAATTATGGTTGTTTGTGATTCACACTGTATATTGTTCCATTTTTCCTATACCCACTTTCCTTCCCTTCTCAGTGCTCCTGGTGAGAATTTTTTTTGTCCTGCTACCTTCCCATTCAAATTGACAACACAACATATCCTAGGCTGATTTCCCCTGCCCTGTTTTTGGTACCCTGCTAAGCTCTCTCTAAACCTCTTCTCCCGCCCCCATTCTTTTTTTTCCATTCAGCTGTAAGACTTGCTTTCGAAATATGTTTTGTTTTGCCTTTTTTTTTTTTTTGTAGCTACACCTGTTCCACGTTATTACTAGAGGTGAATGTGTATTGTTCCATTTGAACATGCTGCAAGCAGGATTTCCTGTTCCAGAAGGACCTCCACATGGATAGAAATGTACACACACACAATGCGACGATTTTGTGGGATGCAAATAGGACAAATCAACTTGAGGCAAATAGTTCACACCATGTTTTATATATATTTAGCTTAGAATAGCCTCAGTCAGGTAGATCTTTCTTTTTTTGAGAATGTTTTTGAAGTGGTAGATTGACAACTTAACTCTGGATTTATTCCATTCAACAAAAGCTCTTGGTAACTTTTATACTTACTGTAAATATTAGGTTTTAGTTGTGGTAGCTCTTATTTTCTACGTAAGCGATCTGCTGTAACAAACGCACTCTGTTCGTTTGAATCTAAGATCAGGCATTCAGGATACTGCCCCTAGCATACAGCTGCTGTCATTCTTGCTTCCTGCTTGCACGCCAGTATCTACCATTCTCCTTTTCATCTTGATGGACCCGGTCTGGCTCCCCTTAAGTTAATGGAAAGACTCCCATTGATTTCAGTCGAAGCTAGATCAAGCCCTTGCTGCATTTCACTTCTTTTGATGGCTAATTAGCGAAGCTGCTTGAAAATTAGAATTTCCGTCCCGGGGCAATTGATACTTTGCCATGTGCTTTTGCCCTGAGTTGGTCTGAAAAGTTGAAATAGCAAAATGTCATAGGGAACGAAAAGTTTCTAAACACGGCAGTTAGGAAATGTTGAACCAAAATGTTTCAAATTGGAAGTGTCAGAACGTTGCAAAACGAGTTGTACGTCAGGTGCCTCATGCTCCACTTCTTCCCTATGGGCTGGGCTGGACTACAGTTCCCATGATGCATTATGTAGTAGCTTAGCTGGTCAGGGGGCCAATATGATGTGGTGGCACATAGTACATTATGGAAGATGTAGTGTGGCCTGGACTCCAGGCCACAGGGGAAAATGGGGACATGAGGCACTCTGGTGGATAGATTCATTTCTAATGGACGCAAACCAATTTTGATTTTTCAAATAAAATAAAATATGGGGAAAAAAATCAACATTTTCTAATGGGAAATGTTGGGTTTTTTTTTAACAGCAACTGCATTTTCCTGCCCCCCCCACCCCCCCTCCAAAATTACAACAGAAATTTCCTACCTGCTCTAATTAATTAACATTTCACATACAGGCCCAGCCCTTGCCTAATTGGCGGCTATATACACTGCCCCAGCTGAAACCTCTCGTGCAGCAAGGTGGCCAAAGTTCTAGTAGAATGAATTTTATTCAAACAGGAGCAGGGGACTTTGTGCCACTGGTTTTTTTGGGTGCAAGATCTGAACCACGTAGTTCTATCAATCTGAGTGCTCCACTCCCTTATATGGCTTCCTGGACTAAGATGAAGAGCAGAACTGAGACAGTGCCACGGAACGTCTCTGGGCACAAGTTAGGGGGATGAAATGTCTTTGATTTGGAAGTGGAAAAATATATTTTCTGAAGGGGGTGCGAGAGGATGGTTAAGTAGAACGTCTTCCTGCTTAAGAGTTCTGTTGTCCATTAGGCTACTCTCGCCTTCTAGCTGCGGTGTGACCAAAGAGGGGAGAGCGTAGGTAAGACATTAATTTGCATGCCGAGGGTCATCCGAAGCTCACGTCTCATAGATACAACCATTCTCTGTGCTGTATACTTGAAACTTTCTCCTGCTCAAAAGGGTTTAGGAACTTCTTAGAACTAAAGTCAGGTCTTGGTGGGATGTGGGATCCTAAACTGGAGGTAGAAGTAGGCGTAGCTTCAGTTCAGACTCTGGTAAGGGGTTAGAACCTACTCCTCTAACTCATTGGAAAGAGCCTGAGAATACTTTACAATCGGATTCTTCTAGGGGCAGCAAAATCCCCTGCATGACAGTGTGTGAATGTTTGTTTGGAAATGAGGTGGGGGTTGGGTGAGGGAAATGTGTAGGTTTCCTTCTGAACCAAGTGTGGCCAGAAAAGAAATCCAATTTAAAAAGCCCATCGGTGGCTTGAAAATCTCAGCCAAAATGTTCATGAGTCATTAAAGCTCTAGAACTGCAAGTTCTGCTCTTGCAAAGACTTACGTACGTGCTTAATCTTATGCACCGATTCCAGTGGCACTACTCACCATCCATAAAGTTATGCATGTGCTCAAGTCTTCGCATCATCCGGGCCTGTATTTAAAACTACTGTTTTTAACTAGCAGTTTAGGTGCCTGGCAGGTTAATGGTGCCTTACTCTCTAATAAGCCATTAAATGGATAAGTAACAATATCAAGGGTCTGACTTGTACCAAGAAATTCAGAGTTGATTTCTCATTCTGTCCTAAGAACTCACATGTAACTTCCCTAGTGTTAACGCAGCACACACAGTATGTGCTTTGTGAGTTTCCCCTTGATGGGTGGCCCACAACTTCCACTAATCATGGAGATGCCAGATAGCGACTCCATGTTTAAGGTTGTGTTCTAAAATGAGTTTAAAATGGGTGAACATTCTAGTTTTTAGCTAAAAGTAGATGGCTAATTGGTGTGAAGTTTCACACTGGGTTAGTTTTTATTCCCTTTGAGTTTCCTATGTGGTTTCTCTTAACAGTTCTTAAGTAAAATTTGGGTTCTGACTGCATTGTTTCTTCTGCAGTCCTATTTTATATTGTAGAACAATATCTCCTGAAAACGTTGCATGCCTCCATGAAAATAGTTGAGCAAATCTGATGCAATGAGTAGTTTGGTTTTTAAAAATTACTAATTTTGAGTAGAAATCCTACTCTCCTAAAGGTCTGGGACTATAGCAATGCATAAATACAGCCCTGTGAGCAGAGGATACAGAGGGCTTAGTTCTGAATTTTCTGGAACATTTCATTCATGTTATAGTGGGATAATTTATATTCAAACAAACAAACAAACCCTACATTTAATGCAGACTGGTTAATTTACTCCAATGCGCTAGTTTATTTTAGAAACAAATTTTACCCATAAGTAGAGATGGTCACCAAGAAGATCTAGTCAACCCAGAACTTGTACTGATATAACCATTTTGGTTAGAGGTGTGATTTTTTTTATTTTATTTTTTTTAAACTGAAATACTTATACGGGTACAGCCCCTAATGTGGATGCAGTTATACCAGTCTAAAGGTGCCATACACCATTATAGCATTGTTCCTTTCCCAGGCAGGAATAAACTATACCAGCATAAGCACTCCTACACCAGTACAATATTAGGGAGGCGTGTATTGCTTTAATCGGTCTGGTATAGTTAAAGTGGTACAGCTTTTATGTATAGAAAAGTCCTAACTTAATTTTGAAGGAATAATTATAGTTCTACTGGGTTTACGCTGATTCAATAGGAAGCTTGGGTGACTGCACTTGCGTAATGAAAATGTATCAGTACAAATCTGCATAGATGCATCATGGCTATAATGGTGCATTTTAAGAACTTCCTAGTGCGTGATTTAAGGACTACTAGGGGTTTTTAGGATGCCTACAGAGACAGGTTATTAATACAATACATCCTAAAGGCCATATGAGAGTCTGTATTTACTAAAAATATCATCCTGGATAATCCACAGACTGCTGTGATGGATGCATAGACCAGAAATCCTTATCAATACACTGCCAGCGCATACAGGGACATGAGAAAGAGCAATGTTTTTGGGTCAACTCCAGGACCTTATGCAGGCAGCCTCCCCCCACAGCAATTATGGATGTTTTGTCTGAGTAAATTGAGCAAAGACCTCAGATTTTGTCCTCTTGGCTTTTCTGTATGTGTGTTAAATGCCAAAGGAAGGAATCTCCATTATACTGAAATGGTTCTAATTTAGAGCAGATTTGGAATCTATAAAAGTGCCTAAATGTCTGAAACCTCAGTTATAATTTTGCCCTTTGTGTTTTTTTTTTTGTTTTGTTTTTGTTTTTTTTGTTTTTTTAAATCCGAACGAAGGCCCTGATTCATTCTCAAGAGAGTGAGACTTTTGTAATTTACCCATCTTCAGCTTTTCATCCAGAATTTGTACAGTCGAATTTTAGATTCCTGGAGGTGCTAATGAAAACACCCATGGTGGGATCTGCAACAGTCTCAGTGTAATCTCTGGCTCAAAGTGGGATTGATAGGTGTGAAATGGCAGGGTGTGAATGAAAACAATTTGACACCTCTCAGCATGTAACAAGGCATAAAAGTATTCCCAAAACAGAGCCACAGCTGAAACTATTTAATAAATCACCAGACCTACAGGAGTAAGTGTGTGGGGACTATGTGCCTAATTGGTGGTGGTGGTTAGAGAACTCTTGAAAGCACCTAAATATGCATATATTCAGCTTCTGGAGGAAAAGGTACAACTGTGCTGATTTGAATGAGTGCCTGCCTCATGGTAGATACTGATGTGGTTAGTCAAAATGTAAACTCCACTTGCTTACTCAGGTATCCACTTCTTGTTATGTTGACTGGCCAGAATTTAAACAGTCTGAGATGTCTCCTGATGCTTTTCAGACTTCGCTGTAGTTGTGCTGAGTGGAATCTAACGCGATCTAAAATCTCCCTTCAAATACATGGAAGAATATCTATGGTTTTTAAAATCTATGGAGGGCAGTTTCCTAATGTTTTTTATATATATATTATATATATACTGTACGGTGTATACTGACATGTGTATGAGCTAGGTATTTACTGTGTCCTTCGGCTTTAGTTGGCATTCTGCTTTGTTTAATTTCTGTTCACTGTAATGAACTCTGGTTGATCAAGTTTCGTGGCCCAACAGGTTCCTTGGGTAGAAATTTAAAAGTACGTAATCATTGTTGTGGCTTGAATTAAGCTTGGTACGCTTGAAATTTTGTTGCTTTTCCGTGGTATAAACACAGTGCCTTGGTAAAGACAACCATGTTTTTACGTTAATACTGTAATTCTGTATTGCAGCTTCTGGAACGCTGAGTTAAATGCAGTTTCAAAAAAAAAAAAATTGGGCAAAGCTTTGGAATAAAAGCTATTCCCTAAATGGAACAACCACACCGCAACCATCATGGCTTGATAATGTATTGCTTCAATGTTTTCTTGTAATTCTAACGGTCCTCCATAGGAGGATAGCGCTAGGGGGTTTTACTTGACTGTGCTTTCAAAGAAATGTGTGCTCCGATTTTAGTTATTTTCTTCCTCCTTCAGCTTTGAAATGCTTAACTTTCTGTGTAATAAGCCAAGACTACTTTGCTAAGATTATAATATTCTGTTTGACAGCGTGATGTACTCGGAATGCGGCAGAAGTTGTCTGTTAAGATCAGCATCGTTTATATGGATGCATATGAAAAGGCAGACTGGATGTATATTTTAATACAACTGTCTGTTTAAAAAAGGGGGTAGGTTAGTGCCTAATTTTCTGTATTTCAAATACCTATTTTTTTTTGTAATTCCCTAAAATGTATTCAGCTCCCCCATAGATCTTTCAATTGCTTTTTTTTTTTTAAATGGCCTGTATTTCTCTAAATTTGAAGTAATCTTTTGGTTTCCCAGTTTGATTGGGGTCGGTGTTTTTCTTTCAAAGGGCTATGGGAGTTACCTCTCTTCACTGACAATGCAGCCATTGACCAGTAAGTCCATGTGATTAGCGAGGGAGCGAATGGAGGTGGGTAGAATGGAGGCTGAGGCATACCAGTTGTGAGTAATACTGCCACACTTTTTGGTTTTTTTGTACGTGAAATGAAGCATATTTTGCACTGGCTATTGTACTGTTGTACAGAAGAAAAGAAATCTGTATCTAGAATCTGTGCTCCAGACAAAATGCAAATAAACTTGTTTATAAGAAATGTTTTGTCTTATGAACTATTTCGTCCTTTTAAACTTGGCTTGAGATGGAGGGTCCTTTGTGCTGTCGAAGGATGTGCCGACGGCACTACCAGTTTGCCAGGCAAAGCTCTAGATTCATCTCCCTGCCTGAACTGAGCTCTCTGCAGGGACCAAACCTTTGCTCCTGCTTCATGCTGATTGCTCTAGCACTGGAGTGCTTTGCTGGGTCGTGGCCAGGATGTTCACTCAGCCGTTCCACGGGATTCAGCCTGGAAGGAGTGGGCAAAGGAGGCTTTGTTGCCATCACTCCTCCAGTGTGCTGGAGGCCTGGGGTTGCTCTAACTTCACCTGGCTGTGAACAGTCCCTATGGGCCATTCCCACAGCAGGGAATAGCTGGGATATAGGAACACTGTGGGCCTTTGCCCCCTTCCCCTTCCCAGGAACAACTACATGTCTTCTATTCTGCAGACTCCTGCAGAAGGTGGTGGTGGCTGCTGACAGCTCCACTTGTATCGCGGAATGCCAGAGGGGTCCTGGGTGGTTGGATGCTCCTCTCTCACTAGATTGTTTAATTCCCCCGATTTGCATGTAGTTGCTCTGAGTTCCAAGTGCTGTGAGCAAAAGGAGCATAGGGCACCAAATCCTCAGGTGCGCCCGCCAGAGTCCACCAACGCCTGTTCGCTCAGTGAGATCTAACCCGCCGTAGAGCTTGGGCCCTGCCGCTTTGGATCAGTTCGAACTCTGTTGTGGGCTGCAGTGGCATATGTACAGCTAAGTGGCTGGGTGGAGCACCACTGTTACTTGTCCGAGGGCTGGTGATGGAGAGCCACACTTGTGTTAAACCACAGTAGGACGTTTTGGTTTGTTGCAAACAGTTATTTACTGGGGGCAGATCTACACCTAAAATGCTACAGCTGTGCTGCTGTAGTGCTTCGGTGAAGATGCTACTACGCCGATGGGTGAGCTTCTGTTTGGTCTCTCATGGGAGAAGCCCTTCCGTCACCATAGGGTTGTCCACACTGGGGGTTGGAGTGATATAACTGTGTCGCTGGGTGTGGATTTTTCTCACCCCTGAGCGACATAGTTCTACCAATGTAAATTTATAGTGTAGGCCTGGCCTGGGAAATAAAGTGAATCTACAACATAGTGAAATGTTCACATCTAATCTGAGTTGTGAGAGTGGGGAAAAAATGGGCCTAGTTACAAATACTAAGGTCTTTAATAACAGATCAGTGCTTTCAACCACAGAGTACATAACATTGACTTCGGTTTTGCTATAATCAATAGATGAAATGCCTATTTAGAAATCTTGAGAACATAAGTCCTAAAGGAGAAGAAGAGTCCAGCAAAGAACTTACAAGTGAGACAAATGCTCTCTCTCATTTGACAGTCCTAATATGGTGGAACATATTGAAGTGTTGGCAAGAGAGGAGAAGTTGAAACTGATCTAGAGTCTGTAAGTCTTTTAATGTGTGCATAATTAGTTAAACTGAGCAGTGTCTCTAATATATATTTACTAGGCTACGGTTTGAAAGAGAGACATTAATGACGTGCAGTTACGTAACATGGGAATTGGTTTCTGTACGAATAACGCTTTTCACCAGCCAATCTGAGAAGCAAGAACAAGGGAGAAGGAAAGAAGGGGGAAAGGAGATATGCTTCATCAGGAGATCAATTATAATTCCTTGTAGAGTCCTATCAATTATATACTGCTTGGGATGCTGGCCACACTTCTTCAAAGGACGTGGATTGCCGGCGTACGCAGACTCTCCCAAGAGTCACTCAATGACTCAGCTTGTCATACAACATACCAAGAGCAATTTCAATTTGTTCTGTTGACTTCCAGTTAGGAGTGTTTGAATTACAAACCTAGAGCTGCCCATGGATGATGGCAGAGACCATATAAAACAAGGTTTCGTGATGGCAGCCTCTGTATTGAACATGGCTGGGCCCTTGATCAGCTCTCTGAAGAGAAGTGGAAATTGATAAAAGTGTAACCAGTGCATTCTTAAGGGGGAGGGAGATGGTTGTCCATGCTAGCCTTCTTTCTCTTCCTTTAAAATTTCTCATTGAGACCACCCCTGAATGCAACTCCAGCTGCCATTGTTGCTAAGTTCTAGCCACTCAAAGCAAGGTTATGTAGCAGGAGCAGAGACTGTCAGGAGCAGTCAGGGCAACCTTTTCCTCAGAGCACCTTCCTGGCCCCAGAACTGGGCAGGGGAGACTTGTACAGGCACTCTGGGGTGCTAGGGTCCAAGCAGGGCCTCTCCTCCTCCATCAGTCATGTGGGTAGCGGAGAGGAGCCAGCCAGCGACTTCACCTGGTATGACGAGACGCAAGCCAAAGCTGGGCCTTTCCGTCCTTTGCCCATTCCGGTTCAAAGTGTAGCGCGTTCTCTATCTGTGTGCTGTGCCGATTTGGCTGTCTGCTCCCATCCCCCCCCCACTGTCTTCATCTCTGCTTGTCTCCACCTCGGCTCCAGCCCTCTTATCTTCTTCCCCTGCCCCATGCCCCCCTTCTTTGTCTTTCTCTCTGCTTAGCTGATCCCCCTCCTCACTAGACCCACTCCCCAAAAAACTGAGGACCTAAGAGGACATTTGCTGTCACCGCTTTGTTCACTGGGTGTGTTAGACCCAGGGCAGGCCTGGGTCTATCTGGTCTATTTAGCTGATGTCTTATTTCCTTGTATTCCCCTGTCTGGCTGTACCCAGCAGTTGTCCCATGTCTTCTATGTCGATTGTTTTATATGTAGCTTAAAATGGCATCTTAAAGCAACCTTTGTTTGTCCAGCAGCTGATACAATGGGGTCCTGGTCCCCGAACAGGGCTCCTTGGCGCCATGGTAATACAAATAACGTCCCCAGCTGAGTTGTTTGCAGGGATTGAACCCGACACTTCCTGCGCCGAGGACATAAGCTTCTATTGCCTCAGCTAAAGAAGTGGATCAACTAGCCCGGCAGCAGTAGCAGACTCATTAACCCCTGTATGTGAACTAGCCACGAGGGCGTGAGAAGGACATCGCTACGGAAGCACAGGTTACGCTAAGGCTATATGTCTACGCTGCGATTCCCCTGCTCATGGCAGGCATTCTCCACGTAACTAGTGAGAGTATGAACAGCGTGTAGCCATGGTAGCACCGGCATGGGTGAGCTGTGCTGAGTACATACCCGCTGGTTTCAGGCGCTTGGCACGGCTTGGCTCAGCTGTGCTGCCGGTGCCACGAGCATGGCTACTCTATTTATACTCACCAGTTCTCAGTGAGCTGGCGTGTGAGCATTGTGTACGTGAGCAGGGGAATCACACCCCTAATTCGTAACACGGACATAGCCTGAGACGACACGGCAGCCTTTCTAGACTAGTGCTTCCCCTGGTTGTATTGCCAGTGGAGCTGTATTGGTGATACTAGTGGGAAACTTTATTACATTAAAGTTTACTGTAGTTGGACTTCAGAGATCGTTTTCCTCATTCTCTGTCTAAACATATGCAGCGATGTGTCTATGCACTGTTCACAGCTGCTCTGGTTCTCCCGTGGTGACTACATGTCGGTGGTAGATGAAATGACCCCTCCTTGCATATATAAAGTCTGTAATGTACTTTAGGATGCTCATAAAGGTAAGCTATTGGCAGGGTACAAGGCAGGTATACTGAGACGGATTGAAAGCAGACTGATTGGGCAAATAGAGCATGACTTACGTTAGTAAAGTGCGGGGTGCATGTCCCCCAGGCTCAGCTGAGACCAGCATTTCACATCACCAAATTGAAGCAAAGCTAGTTCTCTTCTGTGATAAGAGCAAAGCTCAGCCCGGATGGGTTTAGCAAAAGCCAAAGATTAATTCTTGATCCCTCTTTTAGCTAAATAAGGAGGATTTTAAAATAGGATAAGAGTCAATTTTGGTAAGTTTGATGTCTTTGCTAAATCACCTACTGAACAGATTTAAAAAAAGAACTCTAGAAATTCAGCAGAAAACACTAGCTGTAATTGTGTTAAGGCTGGTCAAGAGTTGAAAACAGCCTTTCATGAGTGAGGCAAGCCAACGGTTGAGGCTAGAACCGCTTTGTCAAGTGTTGGGTTAATCTCATTTAAATCCACAACAGCAAGCAAACTATTTTTTCAATTGATTTTTCCATCTTATAAAACAATGTAGTCTTTCAGTTGAGATTACTGGCACAGTCATGGAAAACTCTCTCTCTCCATGAGTAATAGTTTCCAGAGGTACTGGCAGAAGGAAGGTTATACCCTGCTTCTATTACTGTAGGTATAACGGTAGAGCTTAGGCATCCTAATCAAATCAAGTTCTCATTGTGCTCGGTAAACATAAGAGGCCTTCTCCATTCTCTGAAAAAATTATAATCTAAATAGAGATGACATACAATGGGAGGGAGAAAGAAAGTAGCATCCTCAGTTTACAGATGGGGAAATAAGCTACTAAGGGTTTATCCAGTGAGGATGATACAATATGGGGTTCAGTGGCCCACTGGCCCTGTGAGTATGGACTCACTTGTATCACCCACAATGGCATCCTTCCTCCTATATTTAATGAGCTACCAAGAACACAGTTGGCTCAGAGACATCTACATGGGCAGCCATTCACACCACCAGCTCCGAAAGAATTGGAGGCCCGCTTTTCAAAGGTGCTGAGCATCTGCAACTCCCTGCACGGATAGTCATTTCTGCAAATCAGCCCATAAAACATTGCCCAAGGTCATACAGAAAGTTTGAACAGTGATCTCCCAAGGCTTACTCCAGCACCTTGTCTGTCCTTACAAGACTAATGCAAGTCAAACCAAGTAGCCACAAACCTGATGCTATGTGCTGCAACTTTCATACACCTTATTGAAAAGCCAAAAATGAAATAAAACCCAATTGGGAGGCCATCTTAAAGACTGATAATTAACAATGTCTTTCTCCTGTCCTTTTCATAAGGAAAAAATTAGGAAACCAATAATAAGTAAAAGATCGGCCTAATGCATTCAGGGTGAGACACGCCTGTTCTGAGGCACAGCACAAAATATGTCTTCAAAATATGTTTTTAAGTTGGGACTCAAACGGTCAAATGCCTTGTGTTGGCTTTCTACACCGAGATGAGCTCCACCCACAGAGTAAACGGCAGTGCACAAAATGTTGCAATGCAAGAATTACAGAAAATGGGCTTACTCCTAAGCCTTATTTACATAGCACTAGTTATCAGTAAATCTGAAAACACGTTCAACCATTATTGTCCCGATTACACCAGTGTGGGTGTTGTGTGTTATTAAAATGTATATTATTTTTCCTACCTGGCAAAAGAAACAGTCTCTGGTTGGCTTTTCAGATGCTTCCTGGCTTTTCTGTTTTTGAAGTGAGAAAGATGAACTACGACATGAGAAGGATGGTTTTTTTTAAGAGCAGTCATGGGCATAAGTTAGATGTCTAAAAATATGAAGCCCAAGACAAGATGACAAGAGGCTAATTAAATAACTATATAGAATGATCAGAGAACGTGAGTAACTGAGAAACAACTTTCATATGGTGCAAATTTAATTAAATAATGTGGTTAAGAAGGGGACCTTTCTGGCTGGTGTATCAACATGCTAGATGAGACTGAGCAAATGCAAAATTATGAAGCATTGCCATATGACAGAATGTTAACGGTCACCTTGAGAAATTATGAAATGCCCAGAATAAGTCATTTCAGCAATTAATTCAGGTAAGTCCAACAGGAAACTTCTTAAAATTGTAGGAGGCTGTGAGAAATTTGAATTGTGGTAGAATCAGAATTAAAGATGAACCGCAGAGGCAAATAATCTGTGATCTCTTTTGTTTCTTTATATTTTACAATGAACACCTGGAAGGTTTATGGTTTGTTCTTAATTTAGAGGATCTGGACTTTTGTTTTTTACCATAAAGCTTGCCTTTGCTAGAAAATTACACTGAGTTAGAACATGCCCTTGAAGAGTCGTTAGCTAATGCAATGCTGATTGCAACGGTACAGTCAGGGGAGATGGCTGGTTTTCTCATGTAAGTTTAGACAAACCCTGAGTAATAGCAGGAGTGCCAAGTCTTCCTTGTGGTCTCCGATGGAGAACCTAGAGATGCAGAGTCCTAAAATGGAATGTGTGGAACTGTCAGAACTGGAACAGAGTTCTTTTCTTACAACTGTTTAATAGGTGTAGCGCTAAATAGGTTAACACAGTCTGTATAGAAATCACATCCACTTGCCATTAATGCAGTCTCACTGGCCTGGTATCTCTGATATTATAATACTGCTAGCCTTGAAGTTGTCAGCCTCATCTATTAGAAAACCAGACCTGAACTGCCAATATAAAAGAAGCCAAAAATTAAAACAACAAATTTAAGCCTTTTCAAATACGTTAAAGAAGCAAAACAAAGGCAAAAACCAGTTTGCCAGAAGCTGGGAATGGATGACGGGATGGATCACTTGATGATGACCTGTTCTGTTCATTCCATTTGAAGCACCTGGCGATGGCCATTGTCCGAAGACAGGTCACTGGGTTAGATGGACCACTGGTCTGACTGAGTATGGCCATTCTTATGTCCTTATGTTATGTTCTCCCTGCTTCTTCTCGCCTAATTAAAGGGAAAAAGAATGATAGTGACAACTCATTGCTGCTCAAAACATTGCTATCTAAAAGCGTGTAAGAATACACTGAAAATTAACTGAAAATATTGGGTATAATTTTGTTCTCACTCCCCACAGGTTTGTTATAACCTCACTGAATCCTATGGTGTTGCAAAATAATGGGAGCATTTGGCCAGTTGTTTTCAGTTATCCAAATTTTAGCTAAGGATATTGCCACATCTTGTTTTCTGATAAACCACAGTCCAGTCTCCTTGAAATCAGGTCATCCATGCCCCTTGAACCTTGCTTTTTCAAATGACAGCTCAAAGGGCTTCCTTCTCTCTCTCTGCCCCACAGCTACAAAGCAAAGGAGTGACATCAGCCTCATAGGCAGGACACCAACTTGGGAGGGAGGGGTTCTATTCCTGTCCTACTGGGTGACCTTAGGCACAGAGAGGTGAAAGGATTTGCCCGTTTCCTCATAAAGCATATCTACCTTTGTAGATACACCAAATGACCAAAGGGTTTGGGTTCTTCCTTGGTGTGGAAGAGGAGACTGCTTTGACATGACCGTTTATTCAAAATAATTAAGAGGATCTGAAAAAGTAGAACGAGATTTGCAGTGTGTTCTTCAAACAGCAGGAGGTCGGGTGTTTCATGCCTTGGATTCCGAAGTAGAACTCTTCCCATTGAAACAGGGAGTTTGTCCTCAAAGTGCACAGTGCAGTGTGGCTCTAGGGAAATAAGACACAGCAGAGAGTTTGGGCTAGATTCACAAAGAAACATAGGCAAGGCAATACTGAGTGTCACCATGACTAACTGTTGGGTGTCTAGAAAATCACCGGGATTCACAAAGACTGAGTTAGGCACGTCTGTTACAGGGATTGCCAGATGCTAGGACTGGATGAGAGGGGATGGATCACTCAATAATTGCCCTGTTCTGTTCATTCCCTCTGAAGCACCTGGCACTGGTCCCTGTTGGAAGACAGGATACTGGGTTAGATGGACCATTGGCCTGACCCAGTATGGGCATTCTTGTGTCCTTATAGGTGCCTAAGAATGGGATTCACGAAAGCTAAGTGGCTCTCAGCTTAAGCTAGCCAATGGAAGATGCCACAGCTTAAATTCTGCCCCCCTGAGGAGTTCATGCCTCTCTCTGCTGCAAACCCTCGCTGGGCATTAGATGCCTACAACCATTTTGCAAGAAGCAGGCCACCTTCCTTCCTAACTTTAGCCCAGTGGTTAGGATACTCACCTGGGATGTGTGAGATAGCTAGTTCAAGTCTCCCTTCTCCTTGAAGGGGAGAAGAGATCTGAACAGAGCACTGCCCCTTTTCAGGGGAGTGCCCTAACCCCTGGGCAATGGGGTATTCTGTTGCGGGGAAGTTGAAGTTGTTTCGCTGTGAATAACTAATGAGAGTCACCGGGGCACAGAGAGAGAGAGCATGGTGGGTAGAGTACTCACACTCATGATGGTTAGAGATTCAGGAACCAGTCCCCCTCCTTCAGTGACTTTTAAAATGATTTATTCACAATGGAACACCTTCAAAAGGAGAGACGGAGGGTCATGGGGGAGACAGGACAAGGGGCAGGAAGTGAGACCCCTTTCCCAGCTGCTCCTGTCAGGCTGAGGGCAGGAGCGGGGCAAAGAGCTCCAAGGCTCAGTTCCACTTCTCTCACCCTTTCTCTTTTTTCTTTTCCTCCTTTTCTATCATGATCCTTCCCTCTCTTTCCCCACCTCTCTTAATTGCTCCAGCTCTCTTTTTACTTTCTCTTTCTCCTGTCTTTATCTTCATCATATTTTCCCCTTTTCTTTTCTCTTCCACAGTGAAAGCAAGGGGAGAAACGACAGGACAGAGAGGGGAGGGGGTACAGGGCACATAAGGAAGGAGTCTGTGGCGGGAGACATGTTTGGGGGTGTAGATGTGATGAGGGGGGACTAGGAGGGGGAGAGGCTGGGCTCATGCAAAAGGTGTCGCGCTAGAGCTCTGAAATTATTCAACTGTAGGGCTGGTTGAAAAAAATCTGTCAGAACGTTTTTGGTGGGAAAGTATCCACTTCTCTAGAAAAATGTACATATTTGGCAGCAAACATAAACCCCAAAATGGAATAGTTTGGTTTGTAAATCAACATTTTTAGTTTCTGGCAGTCACCAGCTGAAATTTTCCATTTTTGGCTTTTCAACAAAAGGTTTAAATTTTTCCTAGGGAAAAGAGCCCCATTTTCCAACCAGCTCTATTCAATTGTCTCGCACAGAGAGAAATGGAGGGAACATTGCGGCCAGGTCATTCCATTTTCTGATGCCGCCACCTTGCCACAGCAACCTTCCTACTCGGAGCCCCCTCTCCCAGCTATGGCCCGAAGAGCTCCTCAGGCCTCTATGACCCATCCACTTTACTTTTGTTCAGTCTTTTCCATCTGCTAATAACACAGTAAGGATTTTTTCCACCCCACGTATGTCTGCAGGGCATGTAGCTTCCTGTAACTGTGGTTGGCTTTGGGCTGTGACTGCCCTAAAAGTTGGAGCAAACAGATGGGATTCCCAGCTCATGTAGACATTCCTGTGCTAGCTCTGCTCTAGCTAACACCTAAAACTAGCAGAGGGTCAGCAGTGACACAGAGGGCACTTTGACTAGCTGCTTGAATACATGATCAGGAGGGATTGTTCTCATGACAGCTAGTCTGAGCGGCTGCCTATGTTGCCACAGACAGACGCACTGCTATTTTTAGGCACTAGTGCAGGTATGTGTACGTGAGCTGGGACTCATGCAGCCCAGTTCAAATGCAGCTGGACCCTAAGTGTGAGGAAGTGGGTGTCTGTGGGGTGGGTGATTCGGTGCTGGAATTGAGAGAGTGTTTGGATATTCTGAGGGTTGAGTTCTAAGGCGCGTGAATTGAGGTGAATGGGGACATGAACGTTGGATTAACTGGTGAGTTCCAGGATTTTTAGTGATTGTGCACATAGGAAATGAATTTAAGAAGCTTAATTGGTGTGTGTGTGTGTGTGTATGTGTGTGTGTGTGTGTGTAGGTAACAAGTAGTGTCAACCACAAGTGTTCAAAAATCACGAGTCAGGCCCCCCAAAATCAGGAAGTTGGCTTAAAATAATGAGATTTAAAAAAAAAAAATGGGGGGGGGGGATTCTTTTTACTCACCTTTTGGTGTTTGAGCCTTTAGAATCCATTCAGGTCACATTTTTCAAGCTTTTCTCCAAAACCATGAAACATGGGGCTTGAAGAAAAACACCGAGTATCATGATGAGACTGATAAAATCCTGAGGGTTAGCAACCCTGTGTATGGTGTGCACTTATCTATGAAACACAATGAAACAATGTCCTTACACTAAGTTGAAAGCATGGTCTCTAAGCTGAGGAGGACGGGCAAGAGTTGAGTGTTGTGTGTGCCATTTGGTTAATAACCTACCAGACTGTATTGGTGTTTTGTGTCATTCTTAGTCGTCACTGTATTGTTACCTACAGTGCTATTGGAGGCATGTAATTTATTAAGAAATTATTTTTTTGAACCTGGTTTTCTTTGTAGAGATTCTTCGCGGAAGCAAGGATGGACCTGGGTGTTGCACCATTAGGGCAAAAAGTAGCCTAACATTTTGATAGTTATAAATGAGCAGAAGAGCTATGCAATTTAGAGCTTTTAGGAACACAGGACATAGGCGTGGAAAGGGCATCGTGGGTCATGGAGTCCAGTCCTGTGATAGTACAGGCAACCCCATCATAGAATCCTGATAATAGATTTATCAAAAGCCTTCTTAAAACTAGCTGGGCTGGAAGCTTATCATAGCTGTATCCAAAAGCCAAACAATTGAGGCGCATTGGGGTTGGTCAAGGGCAAGGATATTTTGACTGGCTATTCAAAATTGAAAAAGCAAAGGAAATCAAATCTCTTCTCTAGATCATTCCAGGGAACCTGCACTATGCCTCTGCAGTTAATGATTAATGCTGGTGGGAAAGCTGCATCAATAGCAATGCAACAACTGATGTAGAATTGTCATCGAGGAAAAAAGTTTCTCTGACTATTGTTAGGTACTATAAGCCATATTCTCAGCTGGGGTAAATGAGCATGACTCCACTGAAACCAATGGAGCTGTGCTGATTTACCTCAGCTGAGCATCTGACCCTGTAAGTGCTTTGGCCATGGCTTCTCTCATAGTGTGTACACATGATTGAATCTGAGGCCAGGAGAATTAAGTTCCTGTTGGCTTGAAGTGCCTGGGGAAAATAAAAAGACATGGCATTGTTGCAGCTAATGTTCTAGCTTGCATTCGTGTTTAACCAATTAGGGGGAAACTTTGGCCTGCCCAGCCAGACTGTAGTGTGCGGGCTGGATGTGGATGGGCAGATGGGAGTGATCTCTAAATCTTAAATCGCCTAACGGGGGTGAAAGGTGTCAAGGTCATTTTAGCCGATCAGCATGTTATGTAAAATTGTTGTTTGACGCAAAGAGTCAATGACACGTGAGCTGTATGTTTGGACTAAAGAAATGATGGATTAGGGGCTTTCAAGGTTTCAGATGAGATGACAAAATTATATAGCGTGACACCAATATCTTAATGTGACGGGAAATGTTCCTATTGGACGCTGGTAAATTTGTTGTTATAATCAGGCAATTCTGATAACACATAAATTTTGTAGCCCACACCCACTCAGTGTGACACTCTGTCTCCCTCTAGTTGTGGCTGGGACACACACAGAGATTGTTGAGCCTGCTACAACCTTGGTTAACACAATTTAAGGACTTTCTGCGGTAGCAGTCTCATCACTTCTGCTCTTTTTAGATATTTATTTTCCAGAGAGAACTTGGGAACTTTCTCAGTGTGGTACAAGGCTTTGAGTAGCATCATCCTTACCACACTGACCCTTCTCAGCCTCACCATAATTGATTCCATCAGCAGCACGTGGTGGGCACCCAGCTAGGATGAGGCAAGCTGTCATTAGGGAATAAGGAAAGAGTCTTGGGAAAGAACGGCGCCGTGCTTAATTACAAGAGACGCTTATTTTCCTCATCTATGTTATTTTAAGGGTCTGAGATTGGAACTGTGAGAGAAGGATGGGTTAGTGCTCTTTCCCCCTCCCCCCTCCCCCCGAGTACAGGATGACTGTTTCAGGGAGAGGGAAAGGATCAGGAAGAGGGTTCTGGAAAGTTTTATTTTCTTGGATTTATAGCCTGGCGCGGCGCAGAGCAGAGGGAGGAGTAAACCATTCAAGGCTGGCTAAGCCATTCCAGGATTAGCGTGGGGGAAGGGAAGGCCTGGCCTTTTCACAGCAGAGAATTCTGGGAAAGGGGAGGAGCCTGGAACCCTTAAAATACAGACTTCTTCACTTCTCATGTAGAGAAGACAGTGTCAAGGAGGGAGGTGGTATCTGCTTGATGGTGGGAAGTGCTGGAAGGCAGAACCTGTTGGGAATGCATGTGAGGCTCATCTACTTGGGGGTAGCTTTTGAACTTTAACTAGAGTAATATTTTAGGTATTCCTGAGTTTATATTACTTTGTATCTTAAGGAACGAGACTAGGTCTTGTGTAAACCACCCCTCTGCCTAAAAAAACCCCAAAAAACTCTCTCCCTCTCTGTCCTTCCCCCCTCCTTTTTTCCATAGCAGGCGGCAGGATCCTCACTGCTGCTGACAGCTCTCCAAGGGATTTACCATCAAACCATGAGGCCTTATTTTCTGCATCATGAAATAGGTGTAGGTCAGATGAAAATGACATCATTGTCTCCAGGACTATGTCCTGAACAGCTCCCCTAAGATAAGAACATCTAAGATTCCTGCTAATCTTTTCCTGGTCTGTCGATTTCCATCCTCTGACTTCTCTTTCCTATCTCTCCTTTTGCCTTTTAGCTACTAAAAGTCTGGCTTAGTCAGCCTGGGCAAGTCTAACATTGTTAGACTTTGCCATGACTAGGCTTGCAATCTAACGGTGATTCCCAAGCAACCTAATCTCAACAAAAACTGTACCTCTCCGAGATTGGCTAGAGGACAAAGTTAAACAAAACAAACTATTAGGGTCAGAACAAAAGGGAATGAGCACTTGCGATTGCAAGCCAAGGTAGTTCCAGCAACTGTCACAGGCGGAAGGAAGGAACTGAGGGGGGCGTAGGGCTTGCAGCGCCACATATACCACAGCATGTGCACGGGGCTCCAGGGGGTGCTGGAGCCGGCCCTACGGGTTCTGGTAAAGGAAAAAAAGTTCCGGTAACCGTGCATGAGGGCGTGCACACACCTACAATGGAAAAGACATGAGCAACACATCTCGAAGAACAGCAGTTACAGGTAAGTAATCATCTTTTTTTCCAGTGCTAGCATAGTAAACACGGGAGCAGGAATGGCAGACAGTTAGGTGCTGTATGCTGCACCTATTGCCTTCCACAACTGAACCGCAAGGATCTATTGGTCTCGTCTCTGGATGACTGCTCATTCTTTGATACACAACAGGTTTGAGCTGCTAACTGTTGGTCATGAAATGATCTGTCTCAACAGGGTCTTGCTGTGATACCATGAAAACACGTCGCTGCATAAAATAAATAAAATGCTGGAAATTTTGTGCGGAGCCGCAACTTTAACTGTTGGAAGCTGGCAAGGGATGTGGTGGATTCTCCCATCTCTGGGAATCTTTAAATCAAGATTTAATATCTTTCTAGAAGATATACTCTGCTCAACCAGAAGTGATGGGCTTTGTCATCACTAGGTGAAATTCCATGCCCTGTGTTATCTGGGAGGACAGATTAGAGAATCCTAGTGGCATTTTCTGGCCGTAAGGAATCTATGAATATAAAAATTAAGAAAGATTTGTGTATTTCCTGGTTTGGGTGGGAAGAAAAGGATAAAACAACATAGGAGTGTCTAGATATAATCACTTAGCAGCTCATTCTTTGGCAATGACTATTTAAAACAAAAACTGGGTGTATCTGCTTACTTAATATTTCTTCCTTTAAGAAAGGGAAGGATCATAGTTTGGCAAATGTTTCATTCTAAATCTGGCGGGTTTTGTAAGTACACAGTCATGAATCAGTGATTTGTCTTGTCAGAAGGTAGCTGAGCACATGCTAATGGCAGCCGGAAAATCTCTGGTTGAACTGACTGATGGTGTCACTCACTATACAGTGGCAAATGTGAAATAACATCAGACTTAGTGACTGAGTTCACTCATCTTTGCATTTTTCTTGACTGGAAAAGGAATACATGGCTGGGGGACGGTGGAACCTGTTACCTCTGGTTAGTGGAAGCTAGAGATGCTTTTCTCTAGGTCACTGGCTTGAATTCAATGTATATGAAAGTCATTTCCCTCTGATGGCACTCTGATCTGTGTGAAAGGATAACGGTGGCTTTGATCTGTGAACTGGGATAGCCAATTACTCTTTCAGTACAATATTAAGAATATTTGAGATGCCAAATAGCCAAGTTTAGTTTGTTTGTTAGTCAAAATCAAAGTTGTACATCACGAAAAGGAGACATATGTACCATCCTTCCTTGGAAGCAATCTAGCAGCGTTCACCTTACATAGAAGGTCTGTTTCAAAAGTATGCATTCTGTTTTTATACTGTAGTTGTTTACAAGCTAAAAAACACTGTGTATGTCACCCAAGACTCAACCCACTAATCTGTATCAGTTTCTTGTTTTTCTGTATCTTTCTTATCTTTGTTTTTTAAACCACATTCCAGGTGTCTGTGGGCCATAGAGGCACCTCCTAGCTATACCAGGATATACTATTCATTCATCTTATTTCTGACAGATTTTGTATTTGTCTATACTAAGAGCAGAGTTCAGCTATTACAAAGTGTTATGGGACATACCTTAGCATGTGTGAACAAGAGTGACCAGCATTCTGGGAAAAGCATAATACATTCCTCTGTTTATACAGCTCAATGTTGCCAGCTAACCTTCATACATGATATAATATGCACGGTGTTAACATTGTACAAGTAATACTTATTCGGATGGTGTGCCACATTCATAACAAACATATATATTGGCTAACAGATCCACGTCACGGTGGACAGGAGTCTACATTGCTAAGACCACAGATTACTTCTGTTCATAGTTGGCTGGGGGGTGCTCTGCGACAGTAGGCGACTGTGGGGCCTACTTCTGTTCCTCCATCTGTTCACGCATCCGGGCAGAGTTTCTCTGGGCACCATCGGCTGGTCCCCTAGATACCTTCCGGGAGCAATGGGTGCTGTCTGGGGTTCTCTACTTGGTGTCCCCTTCTGGTTCCCTTCGTTTGACCCTGTGACCCCCTGCCCACTCCCATTTTTTTTTATTAGTTGTCCCATGAACTCAGTTGTGTCCTGGGTCCAGTGACTTCTCCCCTTAGGCTGGGGCTGGAGCCTTTAGCAGTGGCCCGCCCACTTCCCGGACTACAAATAGACCACTTCTGCTCATAGAAGGGCTGAGTTTGGCCCAGTTGCCATCACTCAGAAAAGAGATCCCAAAGCAATGGGAGGGCCCAGTTTCAGGAAAACAGGGCAAAGCGAAGAGGGTCAAGCTGTAGGGTGTTTCTCAACAAGTGCTATTATTTATTATTAGTTTAGTGCAGCTGATGTACTGGGCTCTGTTCAGACCCCAACACCGGTGCCCCGAGGAGCTCGCAGGCTAAAGTGAGACATACACAAAGTGTACATGGGACATCCAGAGAGGGATTTTGCCCTCCAGGGATGGTTGTAACCTAATATTACAAACAATTATAATGATAATAACAATATAATATAATTGTTATAATATAATAACAATTATAATGTTACAAACAAATATTACAACACTCTTCCCTTTGCAGACTGCGAAGGTCCTGGTCCTTACACCCATTCAGCATCCCACTTACTTCAAAGGAGCTCTGTATTGCCGAATCAGGGGCAAATTTAAGAGACAGCCCCTGCCCTGCAGAGATTACAATCTGCTCAGAGTCTCAAAAGAAACACAGGGGAGGGAAGAGGGGGGAAGGGAAGACAGATTCCTAACAACACAGCTGTGTTGTTGATTAGGCCCCGATCTTCAACACTTCCACATGTGCTTAACTTCACTACTGTGAGCAGTCCACTGAAACCAATCTGTAAGGGTTTGAAGAATGATGGGCCTTAGATTCCCTAGATTGTCGGTTTTTTTGGGCAGGGACTGTCTTTTTGTTCTGTGTTTGGACAGCTCCTAGCGCGAAAGAGTCCTGGTCCATGACAATATAAATAATTAATAATAATAGTTTGTTTTTGAGCGGCTGGATGGGGTGTTTAAATTTTCAAAACGTAATTAATTTTGTCCCATAAAACCCAGTTTTCCTCCATTAACTTCGGTTGCAAACACTGCACTGGAATGTTTACTCATTAAAAAACCAAAAATAATCCACCGGTTTCCACGAGAATTTTTTCAGAGCCTTTCAAGGAAAGAGTTCTATGCATCTCATATCATTTTGGGGTGAAGGAGCCACTTTAAAAATGTTTGCAACAATCCCAATTGTAAACTTTTTTTCCCATCCAAAAATACTACTGCCCCCTTTCCTAAACGGGATATTATGACATAACAGTACAGCAGATTTTTTCCCTTGGCAAGACCTAATTTAATTCATTGTTCACTTCGGTACATGAAGGGCAGTGGAGCAGGGTAGAACATGGATAGCCTAAGGTACATTCTTGCTTATTAAGTTATTTAATCAGGACATTTTGTTCTCATTGCTTTCAAAATGTAAACTGTGTCATCTTAAAAATGCTACTGACTTGACCAGGGTAGCTGGCAGATTTTATTTGCATCTGTAACAAGTTCTGGCTTGAAAAGGACCTATATTTTGAGAGGTTGGGGGTGCGGTTCTTTGTGCCGTAAGCCATGGAAGAGCTATAAAAAGCAAAGCAAGGAGCATCACTCATACTACTTCATGAACTTTGGGCAGACAGGTTTGTCTAGATCTTCCTGTCCAGAGCCTCCCCTTGTGGCCCTCATAGAAATATTGCTTACTGGGCTGCTGTGTTGACAAACTGGTGTCCCGCATTCCCTTCCCCATCTACCCCCCTCCCACACTCCCAATTAGAAGACTCTCACCTGTCCCTGGAAACGTTGTGAACCAGCTCTGCTCAAGGAAAGCAGCTTGCTGAGGTTCTCAAGGAACTCAGCTTTTGAAAAACATCTAATCTCTGGGCTTGACCCAAAGTCCATTGAAATCTTTGGGGGAGCCGTTTCATCAAGCCAGATAGGCCAGTGAAATTCTCTTTACCTCAGTGGAGACACACTCCTGTTTCTTCAAACCTAGTGAACTCAAACTGAACAGGATTATTGCCAGGATGATATTGCCATGCTGTGTCAAAGCCTGCGGCTAGCTATTCAATCGTTATCAGTGACGGGTTGTTAGAGGCCCGTTTATCAGGGCTGCAGGTAGGTTCTCAAAGGAAGAAGGATTCTCCCCCCACCTCCTCCTGAAGTTTGGCCCAAGAAAAGATATTGCTGGTTCGCATGGCTTTGTGTCACTGACTAGAGTGGGTTGGAACTTGCCGATAAAACAGTTTTCCATTGGAAAATGCTGAATCAGTGGAACTGAGTTCCCAGAAGGAATTAGTTCCACTGACCACCTGTCTGCCAGGGAGCCTGGGCTTCCAGGCTCTCACCAGAAGGACTGCTGAGGAACTTGAGATCTGGGCTCCCCAGCTCATGGCAGTTAACCTGTGTCTGCAGCCCCCAAATCTGTCACAGCTGCCTTAGTGGGGGAAGGAGGGGTTGGCTCTTCAGCTGATTAGCTCCCTAGGTTGCCTGTCTGCTGTGCTCCCTTGGGTGCTGGGTTCCCCAGCTCCCTGGCCTGCCTGCCTCGTGTGTGGATGGGCTGCCCACCTGGCTTTCTGGCAAGTCACTGGGGTGCTGGTTGGGCAGCCGGGGGAGCCAGCCCGGAAAATTTTGGAAAAGTTCTCTTTTGGTTTGTCCGAAATGGATTTTTTGGAGAATTCCCGTTCCACAGGAAATCTGGCATTTCTGACTTTTCTTTCTGAATCAGAATGGGATTTTGTTTGGAAATGTGAAATTTCTGACAGATGGAAATTCCAGTTCCTGCCCACCTCTAACCATGCCCTGTCTGTGTACTGGAGAGGGCCATGGGCATCAATCATAATAAATAGTAATAACTATCTATTGAAGGCACTTATGGGGCCTCTATTTCCATAATACCCAAGTGCCTCACAGTATTTTCTCTCACAACCCCTGGGAGGTGGGGAAGTGCTATGTCCCCATTTTTAAAATGGAAAACTTGAGGCACAGAGAGGATAAGTGACTTGCCCATGATCACCCAGGAAGTCTGTGGTGGAGCAGAGACTTGAACCCAGGTTCCCCAGGCAGAGCCCTAACTTCAATGGAAGCTTTTCTAATAGAGTTCTTGGAGCACCATTTCCATGGTTATCTTCCTAAGCAGAAAAATATGAAGATACATACCTTTCTTCCCTTAAATACACAGCATAATTTATACCACCTAAATGTACCATAAGCAGAAGAGAGACAAAGGGGGGTGAGGTATTATCATTTATTGGACGCTGTTTTGAGAGAGACATGCTTTCAAGCATACACAGAGCTCTTCTTCAGGTCTGGGAAATGTAAGAGCGTCACAGCTAAAGACAAGGTGGAACAGATTGTTTAGCATAAGTAGTTAACACGTATTTCAAGGTGAAGTGGCCCATTAACACACCTCACCATCAGGGGCGGGGCGGCGGGGGGGAAGGAAAAAAACCCATTCTATATAGAAGAAATAGAGACATTTTCAAAGTGCCCGTGGTTGGTACATGGCTTCATAGCTTTTCAAAGGAGCAGGACAGATTACAGAGTCCAGTCCTAGCATATGCTGGGCAGAGTAATAGCTGAGGACAGGGGCACATACACCTCTTGAGTGCCGTGAAGAGCATTATTCCTGCACCTGCTCCTGGATGCTGATGGGAGTGTGCGGTGGGTGCGTAGTGCTTGCTACATCTTTGGAGATTGCTCTCATGTGTAAGAGCTTCTGGTTCAGTCCCTCCATTTTGTTCCCTGGAGCTTTGCAGTCAGAGTCGGACAGCCTCCTTCATTGGATACCCTTGGGAAGGGTCTCCCTTGTTCTCTCCTCTTCTAACATATCTGCACAAAGTGAGTGGCAAAGTGGGTCCCTAGCATTGCCATATATCCGGGGAAAACAAGCTACTATCCATCCATTGTTAGGGGCAGGGGTAAGCAGCAACCATCCAGATGTGGCTGACGTGTATCTGCCCATAAATGGATGTCCCATCGATTTGTGTTGTGGGTCAAACCTTAGCACCCTTTGGGAGTTTGCTTGAATAAGGATTCAGTAAGGATTTGTCCCTAGGGGTTGTGAAGGTGATGGACCTCACCATGGTAACGGAAAGGAAAAACCACAGCTCTTTACTGCTAGCTGGTCGAGCCACATGAGTTTTGAAAGAGCTGACCCAGTTCCAAAGGAAAGCTATGGAAAATCATGATTTGACAGGGTGGTGATACTTTAATTGATCCTCTTCATCTTCTAAAACATGTCATGGCAAGGTGATCATATGCTCAGTCATATGAAATGTCATTTCTTCAACCCACAGACTAGCGCTTTAAGCAGGATGGAGGGGGTCAGCCATCCTGCCAAGCAGCATGTTGCCATGCATATTGCTCTGCTTGCAGTAGGGCTGGCTGGCATTTCTTGGATAAATCGTTTATTTGTTGAAAAAAATGCAAGGTTTGGTCAATCCGAAACTATTCAAATTTGACAGAAATTTGCTGACTAGTTTTGGCCAAAATCCTTGTTTTCATGACTCAGCTGCCATTCGCCCAGCGACGCCCTCTGCCTAACTGTTTAGTCGTTAAAACACTCACCCACCGTGTGGGAGACCTGGGCTCAATCCTCCCCTCTGCCTGATGGGGAGAAGGGATTTGCACTTCAGGATCCCAAATTTCAGGAGATAGCCCTAACCAGTTGGCTACAGGATGTTCTTGGGCAGGACCTTTCTCATCTCTCCTGTTGAAGTGGTTCCACTTTTTAAAACAAATCATTGGGGCACGGATGTGGAGTTGGGGCTCCCGCATTCTGGGGGGGGGCACCCTAACCACCCGCCTATTGAGTCTTTTTCACTGTTTTTCCCTGGCCTGATTAGTCACTGGGCCAGGGGAAATCAAACCTGGGCCTTCTACATCCCGCCTGAGTGCTGTAACCACTGGGTTAAAAGTCATAAAGGAGTCTACTGCCACCCCGGAAAAAAAATTGCCTTGGGTCAAATGAAACAATGCCTCCCATCAAAAACAAAAAAACCCAACCAACCAACCAAACAAAAAACAAACAAAAAACTGTGAATGCCCTCTAGAACGTTCTTTGTTCATTTATTCTGGCAGGGGACATTTAGTGCTAATTAATGTTTTGTAGTATATTCGGTAAAAATACAAAAGTTGTAATAAGATGAGGCCTCAGAATTGTATCCTTTGCTCCTCAGTCTTTGCTGAGAAGTGGAGTGAGACCACTGTCTGAATGATACAGTCCAAAGGTACAGACTAGCAAGGATCTACTGTACTCTGATCATCTCCCATGCTCCTGTCCTCTGTCTTCTGGAGTTGCCTCTGAAGGTAGGTACTCAGTTAAAGACCACAAGAAGTGAGTCAGGAGAAGGCTCACAGTAGAAGTCGTATTTCTGCTGCCCAAGTTTAATGTACCACATGAGCTCAAAACAAAACAAAACAAAACTTCTCTCCTACATCAGTGTGGCTAATGATGTACTTTACAGCATTGTTTAAGTTTCTACAAATCAAGCTGACCTGTAGACTATGCACTTTACATAGAGACCATTTATCTCACCACTGAAATGCAGTCACTCTGGGGTGTGGAATGTGGGAGCTATTTATCAGTGTACAGCAACACTTCATGAAAGTTCAGGATAGGAAACAAAGAAGACGATCCTATTCAGCTGAACCTGGCGGAAACATCAGATAAACAGAACAGCCCAAACAGTAATCTGGCCTGAGCTAGGTCACTGAAGTTAAGGCTCTTTCTTTTGCATAAAGAACCATTGGCTAGCTAAAGACCACAAGTTGTCAGGACTTTAGTCTTACAATGCCTTATCAGAAAGAGATCACCACTATTGCTTCTTAACATCACATAAAGGCATTGGTTCAGGATTTAGGCCATGTCTACACTAGCAAGCTAACAGTGGCACAACTGCACTGTAAGATCACTCGCGTAGCTGCTCTGCGTTGATGGGAGAGAGCTCTCCCATTGGCATAATAAAACCACCTCTACAAGCGGCAGTCTACACCGGCACTTCTGCCAGTGTAATTTATGTCGCTCAGGGGTTTGTTTTTTCACATCCCTGAGTGAAATAAGTTATACAGACAAATGTGGTATCTTAGACAAGCCCTGACAGAGTCTCCACCATCTGTGTGTTCTTCCATCCAGCTATGACTAAAAGATCTAACGTCCCTTAATTTACTAGCGACTGAAGCTCATAATCCAGTGTGGCATGAGGGAAAGAGATGTTTTTCTTGGTGGCTTAGGGATTAAAACCCTGGACTGGGAGTCAGGAGACATGCAATTTCCAGTTTTGCCACAATCTTCCCATGAGACATTAGGCAAGCCATTTAACCCCATTTCCCTCACATGTAAAATGTAGAGCTGGTTGGGAAAGACAATTTACTTTGGAAAGTTTTGATGAATATATATAAAGCTTTTACCAACCTTTTCAGGTTTTCATCAAAAACCAAAAAATAGTAACAACACGGATGTTTTCTCATGGAAACTGCCATTCTGTATAAAAGCATTGCCTCATGCCAGATTTTGACAAAATGTACGCAGCTGGCGTTAGTAGACTAGGGTTAATATTTCCATACCTCATAAGCGTGCTGTGAGGCAAAATTCAGAAATGTTTGTGAGGTGCTCAGAGACTACGGGAATGTGTGCCCTCTGAATGACTAAACACACAGTCTGCTGCAGACCTGAAACTGATGGCAAGGCATTGGACATGGGAACACCTTGGTCCAGCCTGTTTTCTGCCTGTGGCACACAATAGTTTAGCCTCCTGGGGTCTGTAATACAGGTTATTGGGCTCAATAGGTGGGATTTGATGGTCTGTGATGTGCAGGTCACACTAGGTAATCTGGTGGTTCCTGCTAGCTTTAAACTCTATGACCCATGATGATAAACTGTGACTAGACTCACATGTGCTAAAGCAAAGAGTACCACATTATGTTTTTATGCAGAGACTGTCTCCTAGGAGAGATGCATCTCTCTGCTGACCTCAGTTCTGTCATTCCTGGCAGTAGGGGCTGGACCTCAAGCAGATGGAAAGAATTCGTTATGAAAATATTTTCATAACCTTTTAACAATCATTGCTACACAATGGGACAGAGTTTGCTTGAAAGATGCTATATGAGCCATCCTGGTATCAATACTGAGTGTTTCCATTTAGATGCCTTAAGACAGAACAGTACTTAGAGATGCTGTAGAAAAATAACTCCCTCCACTGCAGGAATTACTGGGTGAATTTTTCTGGCCTATGTTATGCAAGAGGCCAGACTAGACAATCAGAGTAATTCTGGCTTTAAGATCTATGAAACTATTTCTTTGTGTGCTATTTCCCCCCTTCTAATTTGGCATACCTTGATTGTGATTTAATTGATGCTATTACAACTCACAAGCTGATAAGCACTTGCCAGTATTCAGAGCCTTCCATTCCCACACATTACAAGCACTTTTCATGTTCCACAACTGGCATCCGAAGCAGTTTTTTAATCCTGAGGAACAATGGCATGGGAGGAAAAAGTGTTACTGTTGATTGCAATCGAATAGCCTCCTTTGGTGCAATTACTGACTTGGGAGATACAGAAATGCAGCAGACAGATCAGCGAAAGGCATTCACTTAGTGCCACATAAGAAAACTTACCCAAATACTGGATTAACACCAAATAATTAGAGCATACCAAAGCATGGATTACAAACAGGCTGACAGAGCCCTCCAACAAGGAGTGAATGGAGAACTCAGCGGCAATGCTGGTGTTACATCCAGTGCAGGACTAGTTCCTGTCTGTGGAGGAATGTCTAGAAAGGTTGCAGTGTTTGCTTCCCCTCCCCCCCGGATGCCAGTTAGTGTATGGGGGCGTGGAGGAGCGGAGATTGCAGGACCACAGCCATCTACACAGCCCACCTGTCCCTTGGGATGTCCAGCATCTGTGGTGGTGCTGTGAGTACCTCGGCCTGTCTCCCCACACTGGCATGCACATGCATTCATGAATTAGAATATGGTCCTCAATGTAAAGTCACCCGCTTGGGGAGAGGAAAATAGACCTCACAAAAAGCTTCACCAGCCTGGGACCAATGTAAATTCACATCAAAGCGGGAGGGTACTCAAGGCTTCATGACATCAGGTGGATTTAGTCATCTTCAGCTGTTTCGCAGGTGCATTGGTCTTCAGTCACACCTGGGAGCAAATCGGGGGAGGAGGAAGTTAAATGAAGTATTCGTGGCTCAAAATCAAAGGAAAGGTTCCAGGGAGCTCTTCCAAACTGACGTAACTGAGTTTTGCACAGCACAGCACAGCACACACCCAGACTAGGGCCTTGTCTACACTACACGGACGTAGTGTTAGGTCCACTTACAGCCACTATTAATTAATCTATTGGCTGATGTTCACACTACCCTCCTAGGGTCAGTGGTGCGTGTCCTCACCAGGAGCGCTTCCACCAACGTAAGAGGGGCAGTGCGGGGAGCCGGGAGCCTGGTTTCAACTCCGCTGGCAGCTCCCTCCCAGGAGCCCGGCTGCCCCACAAGCTTTTTTTTAGACCTTTGATGGACAGTGGCTATTGTCCGGGTTTCTCTGTTCAGTGTCCCTCTCTGGTTCCCTGATTTTTAACCTTTGACTTCACTCCCACTCCGTTTCCTGCTTCATTGTCCCATGTACTCACTTGTGAACTGGGCCTAGTGGTTCCGCCCCACTCAGCTAAGGGGAAGGAATTTAGTTTTGGGCAGGCCTAGACCCACCTGTCCCAATACGTGCAAATAATACAAGGAAAATTTGAAGGTAGAAAATGTAGCAAAAACATCACATCCCTAATCGACATGATTGGCATTACATACCAGCAAAAGTATCTAATGTACTATTATTATTTATTATTTGTACTCATGTAGTGCCTCAGAGCCTAGTCATGGACCAGGAACCCACTGTGCTAGGTGCTGTACAAATGCAGAACAAAGAGACATGATTTCAGGAACTGGTGCATTAAGAAAACCTCCAAATATTGCGAGACTCATGATATGATGATGAGAGTTGTTAATGTTCTACCTTGCCCCTTTTCGGATTAAAAGAGTCCACCCACCTTTTGTTGTATAGATTCACAAGCTGAGACCCCGGGCAGCTCACTCTCTGTAGCTCAGATTCCCTCTCTGTAAAGTGGAAGGAAGCGAAGTTGCTCACCTTCATAAGGTGCTTTTAGAGCTATGGGTTGAAGGCATTCTGCAAATACTAAGGTGTTATTGTTATGTGAAGTTATCTGCAACTTGATTATTAGAGAGGGCAGCCTCTGATCTCAGTTACACCAATGTAATGCAGAGTAGCTTTTCTGAGTCAGTGGAGTTAGTCCAGATTTACACTTGAGTAACTGAGATCAAAATCTTGCTTTGTGGGTTTCAAGAAATTCAGTGGATAAATCAGAAGACGACATAAAAATATAAAAACTCTTAGGGGCAACTACACAGTGAAAAAAGGAAAAGGCTAGATCCTGGATAGTCATATGCTACAAAACACTGATCAGGGAAGATACCACAGGGGATAAATTGTTAAAGCCATTAGTGCGATATTCAGCAGCAGTAAATACAATCTTAGGAATCTGTAAAGGCTGGAGTTTGGTGTTAGCTAGCATGCCACATCTGGAATATGAGGGCAAATCATACTGCCCTCACTTATGCCAATGCAACCCTGTAGGCTGGTGGCACGGTCCAGCCAGCGGCGAAGAGACTCTTCCTCAGGCCCAGGCTCCGAGGAAGGCCGCAGCGTCTTGTTACAAACCCACTGGTGCCAATGTAATTAGGTATAACTGAAGGCAGAATTTAGGCACCCACATGGCTCTATGTGCCCATGCAAGCTTTGGGGGAAAACTTGGCTTTAACTTTTCTGGGCCTCAGTTTAAAATGGGTACAAGATTGCATGTCTCCCAGGAGGATTGAGATGTTTAATTATTATTCGCAAAAGCACTTTGGGATCTTTAAATGCAAAGTGCTATATCAATGCAAATCACTATTCCTGAGTAGCTGGCTTTTCCTCCTCAGTTATCCAACTGCTGTGACTATGGTCTTTACAGAATCACATTTAGAAAAATCCTTCATGAAGTAAAAGCCACAGAAAATACAGTAATGACATCCATGACTAATAATAACATTAACCAGCATATTTGGTTTTGCTTCTGATGTATGAAAAAAGGTCTTTAACTTGTTCAGAAACTAAAAACAAAAGTCAAAACATGAGAAACTGGGCTATGAAAATGTTTAAAGCCTTCTTTGCATAAGATCTTACAATTATCTCTGAAGTGCTGCCAAGACTTGAACTAGATTGTCTATTTTTGTTTGTAAGACAAGCAGATAGATCCTTGCATGAAGAATGGCAGTTTACTAAATGTCAACAGCAGCTTTCATATCAGAAACGTCCTCTTCCCTGCATAGCTAACTTGTGGGAGTTAGCCTAGCTCGGGGGAGTAGCCACACCGGGGCCTGAATCAAAACTTTGCATGTAAGTAGCCCCAATATTTGACAGTGGTTATAATCCAAACCTAGAGAGGAATTTTGCAGATGGTCCTTTCTCTTTATAATGGGTATAGCCAAAACCTAGATTCTGAACAGCTCCAAACTTCAGTGCATTAGAAATCCAGATACAAATTCTGTAGCTTGAGACAATCGCTGTTAAATATATTCAGCTACCACAGCTCTGGAATGAAGATATCGAAATAGCCAGTACTGGAGCGTTTAATTGTGGCATTACAACCTTTAATCTGCCAGTTAAGATTACAATTGCACATACATACATTTGTTTATCAATGAGCAAAATCTGTTTTATAAGTTCCTAAAATAAGTACATTGTATTACCAACCCCAAATGTTTAAAATAAGCAAACATATAAATACATACAAAAATAATGATTCAGGCTCCAAAATCATGATATTGGCTTAAAAATCATTAGATAAAATAACAACAACATTTAGGTTCTGTCCATCTGCCTTTTGAGTACTGGGCTCACATTTTCATGCTTTTCTCATCAGTCATGAGGACTACAAATGTTTTTGTTTTAAAACAAGAGCTGAGATTCTCACATAGTCACATGACTTCAGCAGCCGATGCTTTAAGAAAATCACTAGATACGCAAGACTCATGATAAAATCACAAGAACTGGCAATGTATTACATTGCTAAGGCTGGAATATAATTTTTGTAATGTACAAGCCAGCGAGCTTCAAAAAAAGAGCTTGTTTTTCAATTTGACATGTTAATACTCTCTAGAAAAATGGGTGAACAAAGAATATAAGAACGGCCATACGGGGTCGCACCAATGGTCCATCTAGCCCAATATCCTGTCTTCCAAGAGTGGCTAATGCCAAGTGTTTCAGAGGGAATGAATAGAACAGATAATCATCAAGTGATCCATCCTCTGTCACCCATTCCCAGTTTCTGGCAAACAGAAGCTTGGAATACTTCAGAGCATGGTTTTGCATCCCTGCCCATCCTGGCTAATAGCCATTGATGGAACTATCCTCCATGAACTGATCTAGTTCTTTTTTGAACCCTGTTATAGTCTTAGCCTTCACAACATCCTCTGGCAAAGAGTTCCACAGGTTGACTGTGTGAAGAAATACTTAACTTTTGTTTGTTTTAAACCTTCTGCCAATTCATTTGGTGACCCCTAGTCCTTGTGTTATGAGAAGCAGTAAATAACACTTCCTTATTTACTTTCTCCACATCAATCATGATTTTATAGATCTCTATCATATCCCCTGTTAGTCATCTCTTTTCCAAGCTGGAATGTCCCAGCCTTATTAATCTCTCCTCATAAGGAAGCTGTTCCATCCCCCTTATCATTTTAGTTGCCCTTTGCTGTACCTTTTTCAATTCCAATATATCTTTTTTGAGATGGGGCGACCAGATCTGCACGTAGTATTCAAGATGTGGGTGTACCATGGATATATATTGAGGCAACATGATATTTTCTGTCTTATTATCTATCCCTTGCCTAATGATTCCCAACATTCGGTTATCTTTTTTGACTGCTGCTGCACACTGATGAATGTTGTCAGAGAACTATCCACAGTGACTCCAAGATCTCTTTCTTAAAGTAACAGCTAATTTAGACCCCATCATTTGATATGTATAGTTGGGATTATGTTTTCCAATGTTCATTATTTTGCATTTATCAACACTGAATTTCATCTTCCATTTTGTTACCTAGTCACCCAGTTTTGTGAGATCCCTTTGTAACTCTTCGCAATCTGCTTTGGACCTAACTATCTTGAGTAGTTTTGTACCATCTGCAAATTTTGCCACCTCGCTGTTTACCCTTTTTCCAGAATATTTATGAATATATTGAACAGTACTGGTTCCAGTACAGACCCCTGGGGCACACCACTATTTACCTCCTTCTATTCTGAAAACTGCCCGTTTATGACTATCCTTTGTTTCCTGTCTTTTAACCAGTTACTGATCCAGGAGAGGACCTTCCCTCTTATCCCATGACCACTTATTTTGCTTAAGAGCCTTTGGTGAGGGACCTTGTCAAAGGCTTTCTGACAATCTAAGTACACTATATCCACTGGATCACCCTTGTCCACATACTTGTTGCCCCCTCAAAGAATTTTAGTAGACTGGTGAGACATGATTTCCCTTTCCAAAGCCATGTTGACTCGTCCCCAACAAATTGTGTTAATCTATGTGTCTGCTAATTCTGTTTTTTTCTATAGTTCCAACCAATTTGCCTGGCACTGAAGTTAGGCTTACTGGCTTGTAATTGCCAGGATCGCGTGTGGAGCCTTTTTTAAAAATTGGTGTCACATTAGCTATTCTCCAGTCATCTGGTACAGAAGCTGATTTAAATGATAGGTTACATACCTAGTTCTGCAATTTCACATTTGAGTTCCTTCAGAGCTCTTGGGTGGATACCATCTGGTCCTGGTGACTTATTACTCTTTAATTTATCAATTTGTTACAAAATATCCTCTAATGACACCTCAATCTGGGACAGTTCCTCAGATTTGTCACCAAAAAAGAATGGCTTAGGTTTGGGAATGTCCCTTACATCCTCAGCCATGAATTCCGATGCAAAGAATTCCTTTAGTTTTTCTTCAATGGCCTTATCTTCCTTGAGTGCTCCTTTATCATCTTGATCATCCATTGTCCTAAGGTGGACCTAGGAGAAGGTGTTCTTCACTTTCTTTCTTGATCTGTTGTATAGTGTCAGTAAACAGATATGGTTAAACAGCTGTTGAAATCTGTCCTAGAGATAGCTGGATGATGGATCAGTGGTGGCTGAAATAACTCTGCTATGTAGCTAACCAGGAGAGTACTTTGGGCTTGTTGGATGAAATAGACTGTATATATGCTGGTCATTAACATGCTCTGAGCAGATTTTCTAGCTGGCATCACTTTATTTTTTCCTCCCATTGAAAAACCTTGGCCCACTGAAAATCTGGCCTTAATATAAGATGACCTTGTTATTCCATGACAGAATTCAGTTCCTGTGTGGAGAGCAGGTGCTGGTGGTGTCTTTTGGAATGCACCTTTTCTTCTAGGAGGAGGAAGGTAATTTTACTACCATAAAAAAAAAATCAAACAGAGATTTAAACCAGAATACAAACGTTGAATTTACCAACATGAAGAGGGGGCTGGGATTGGAGAAGATAAGTAATATGTTGGGTTTGGTCTCCTCCTGAAATTGGTGCAATTGTACTTGGCTTGGATTCTGTTTTCCACCTCTCAAATATGAATATATGAGGAAGCTGATCTGTAACTGTATAAATACACCTAATCCTGAACATAAAGGGATTGGTACAGCCCAGGGCAATCAAGGCTGTTCAGTCTGGATGCACAGAAGGAGTTAGGTGCCTGGAAAATCACTGCTAGTCCCAAGGTGTGAATTAGGCACTTAAGCACCTATACAATGAATGGGGAGGGAGAGTGATTGACAAAAGCCAGTATTCTAGGTGGGAAGCCCACTAAGCTACCCAATGGGAAATGCTGAAGAAAGGGGTGTGCGCTAAGCCTCACTGCTCTCATGGAGATAGTCCAGGCACCTATCTCTGCTTGAGATCACAGCCAGGAATCCTTTCTGGAATTAGGTACCTAGGCCATTTCTCTAAGAGATGAGGAGGAGGTAGCAGAGGACAGCTTCTTTCAGCCCCTTGGTTAATGTACTCACCTGGTGTGTAGAAGACCTGCAGTTCAATCCCTCCTCTGCCTGAGACAGAGAAGAAATTTGGGTTGGAGAGAAAGCATGAGAATGACTCTGAATCTGGGTGATTAGAGCACCTGCTTAGGAAGTAGGAGAGCCAGGATCCATGCCTTCTACTCCAATGACTCTTTAATTATTTATCCAGAGGGCAACAGTCTTAGCAGGAGAGACGGGGGTATCTTCACATCAGAAAATCCCATCACCCCGTGCTTAGAGCATGTGCCTGGGAGGTGGTGATGCTGCAATGGTTTTTTTTAAAAATGTATTTACTTCGACTGTCCACTCTTTAGGGCAGGGACGAACTTTTTGTTCTGTGTTTGTACAGCAACGAGCACAATGGGTCCTTCTTTGGAGCACTTAGGTGCTGCTGCAGTAGAAATGATGATGATGATGATAACAACAAAGCACCATTGGGAAGAAGGATGGTCATGAGCCTGGGGATCAGGAGATCTATGTTCTAGGCTTGTCTCTATCACAGGCTTTCTGTGCAATGGTGGGCAAGTCACTTAGCTCTTCTGTGCCTCAGTTTCCCCTTCTGTAAATGAGTCAGGGGCATGCCCATAAATTTAACTGTGACCCCTTTGGATGGGCACTTCTGCCCCCCCCGCCCATCCCCTGCCCCCAATCACTGCTCCGGCAAGAACTTGCTCTTCCCTCCTACTGCACTGGGCAGTTTTGAAGCTTGAAGTGTGATTCTTTTCCAAAAGAGCCTTGTGGGTGTCTGTTTATCATCTCTCATCGATTTTGATATTGAATTTGCTCAGTTTACAAATAAAAACAGAGATTCCTCTTGGGATCCAAATGCAAAGGCAGGTCCCTTCTGGATTGGGCATTATAGGCTGGGCTGCCCCTTTAAGACAAGGTCTGGGCACTTCCCATCTCTGCACCAAGTTCTGACCCTTTAAGGAGAGGCTCTGTTGGAGTATAGGGCCAGAGGAGTCAGGTGACTGCAACCTTGCAAGCAAGACCTGCTGGGAAATGACAGCAGGACTATATAAGGCCCAGCCCATGAGCGACCACACCTACTGTGGGACTCTCCACTAAGAAAGTCAGGGAAGAAGCTGCTTGGACTGTCTCCAGGTAAGAGACCTGGGTGGGGTGGGACGAGCCCAGGGTGATAAGAACTGGGAGAAGCAGACTGGGGGGGCTGATATAGCCAGTGGGACGGCCTAAAAGAGATGGGGAACGTAGGCAATTACCCTGTGAGACAGCGTGGTTTTGGATTGAATGCACACAGCCCCTTCATGGTGTTGAGTTCCAGAGCAAGGGGCCCCCTAGGATGTCACTGTAATGTGCTTCTGGAGACACCCAGGACTATGAGTCACTGGGGGTCTGATCCAAAGACTCAAACTGACTTTGGATCAAACCTCAGGGAAGGGGTTTTATGGGACCAGGAACATGCTGTCAACCTAAATTACTTTCATTTTTGACTATGAGAAAACACAAAAAAGGGAGGGAGGATAAACTCTCCCTTGACTTCAGTGGGGTTCTGTGTGGACCGAGGGGTATCCACACAGAGCAGGATTGGGGTTGTGCAGGTTGAGGGACCAGAAAAGAGGGGGGTGGGGGGTGAAGCTGGATAAATACCTTCCAGAAGAGTGAAAGATGGTGTGAGTTAAATTTGCTCACTCCCATGCTTAGCTCGTCTAGTCCCTTGGCGTATACGTTTTGCCATCATTGACTCCCTTAGGGTAACACACAGCACTTTACACAGCACTGCTGAATTTGGCCTAGAGTCCCGTACGCTGACGGGTAGCCGTTTGATTGAAAGCTTGAGACACAATCTCCCTGTCCATTGCTTCTGCACCCACTGCTGTATTAACTTCTGGTCGTTCTGAAGTGAAGTAGATGCCAAACTGTGTGAGGCTCATTAATAGCTCTGCTGACAGCTTGCACTCTTGGCATGTCGGGTGATGACGAATGGCCAAGGACAGGCATGTGGAAAAGCAGGTGGCTGCCAGAGTTGGGTGCCAGAATAATCTGTCAGCCCCATTGTTCTTCTGAGACAAATGTTCTTATTGAATCTGTGGCTGGGTTTGATGGGACAATGTGTGCAGAGCTACATCATGGCTGTAATGTGGAAACTGAACAAAACAACCTAAGATGGGACATTCCTCGGTACTGCTGTGAACTGGCATTCCCACAAACGTCTTCCTTGGGGTTCGTTGGCTCTCAAGTGCTGAGGGAGGTGGGCATGAGCGAGGGTGAGGCATGCAGGGGTGCCTCAGGACTAACCCAGGCTCTGACACAGCCTTGAGCTCTGTGGCCTTAACCTCTGACTCAGTTTCCCCACTGGTGAAAGGGGAGTGACATTACTTGCCTACCTTCCAGGTACTTCAGGGGTTAATTAAAGTGCTAAACGTTATTAAATGTTTATATATATATATAAATGTTTATGTTAATGTAATTACAAGTGCTACATATATTAGTATTGGTACCTCAGACTCTTGCTGCTGCTGTCTGCCTGGCCATTCTCTCCCACCTGCAGTTCCCCACACAACCCGCTTCCCCTTCTATCTAACCTGTTCATCATGCTCCCATTGCTATAGTAGCTGAATGAGAAATCCAGGCCTCTGCTCTAGTTCCTGGGGCACAGATGCATGGTGAGCATCACAGCCTGAGGTAGCTTCCAGTGACTTTGGCCTGCCCAAGAGTCACTGCAGACTAGACTATGGGTACCTGCCTATGAAGTGGGCCTGGTGGCAGAGTGTGAGGCAGCCCAGAAACCTGATGCTAAAATGATCTCCTCTCAGGAGAAAGGAATGAGCAGAATACTGCATGGCCAGGGCGATGAGGTCTCTGGGAAACTATTGCAGCGGCATGGCTCAGATGGCTGTGTTATCGATGTAAATGGGTCTGAAGAGAAGCCCTGGAAACTCTAGAGACCTTTACAACCTAGGATTTCAGCCAGATTTTCAGCTCAGGTTTATCTCTAGTTACATGGCATCTCTGTGAAGGAACGTGCTCTCTCTGTGTACAGCCCCTCATTCATTTTCTGGGCATTCTAGCCTCTAACCAGTAAGGTATACAGATACGGCAAAACCTACAGCGTGACTTGAACCGCTTCCTAGTCCTCATCAGAAAGCTGAACTCTTTGAAGCTTAGAGGAAAGAAGCATGACTGCGGAGCTTTGACCAGACTCTTCCCCACTGGCATGTGTGGTCAAATCCAGCCAATGTGTTCTGTCCCTGTTGAGTGCCTTCTAGTGCTTGGTAATTACACACACACAATCAAGATGTTCCATCTACTTCAATTGTAAAGAAGCAGAGCGTCTCTTCTATTCCTGCTCTACATTGTTTCCTTGAATTCTGCGACCTCTTGGGTTGTAAATACTTATTGTCATGAGCAGTTAGTCAAAATGATTCTTTGTCCTTGAACGACACTAAAACCAGAATGCACAAGATCCCATGAAATGAAAATCTGCTTGAGATGAATGGATCCATTCCAGCATAAGTAAGGCTGCTGATACAAACCACATTGTACACTGCAAGAATTCTCCTCTCGTGCTTCCAGAGATTTGGTAACCTAAAATAGGCCATATACTCATTAAAGCTAACCAGTAACTCATGGGGATTGGAGAAAATTTTGCCAATAGGCAGGTTATTCCATAAATGCCCAACATGCATGTTCTTGCACAACCCTGTGTATATCTGGCTGGACTATGTGGGCCATTGGTTTGATCCAGGACAGCAGTTCCTATGTTTCTGTCCCTTTATTCTGCAAAGGCAGATGAGTACAAACAATTACTTAGATATTTATAGTGTGTATATGCCAAGTGTCTAGATTCTGAAATCCAAGTCAGAGGGCATACATGAGCTTGTAATGTGGTACTTACCTGCTATAGGTTTTTAAGTACCCAGCATACTACACATTAGCTGATAATATTAACATCCAATCACAGAGCTGTGGAAAATGGGATGTGGAAGCTTGAAGTCTGTAAAGGAATATGAATAATCTGAGACCCCACTCCACCGTTGGGCCAGACCCTTACTTGCATGTGCTGTGATGCATTCGGACACCACAGTGAAGGGGCCTGGATGCCAGGGCAGAGGGCTATTGTGACTCAAGAAACCACTCACCTGTTCTTGAGACTAGAATGATGTAAGTCCTCCGAACAATGAAGCCGTGTTGAGAGGCTGATCTACTTGGACTCGTTTTGGGAACTGGGGGTTGTGTCGATAGACACACAGACTGTTTATATGCCTGGACGAGGCGCATAAGTGTCAGGCTTAAATGCTTTTCAGACAAGTCAAGGTCCTGATGGTTTGGGGGAAGGAGTCCTAGAACTCTCTGTGGCTTCCAGGTGGCTAGTGGTCAACCAGGGATCCCAGATATAAAACCCAAGGGAAGGTTTTTTTCTCTTTTGTTGCTCTGTCCCTTTTCTTTTGCTCTTATTTTCCACACAAAGCTGTAGGTCTAATGGGCATCAAGCCAACTGAGCCTTGGGATTATGGTGTCTCTTAAGCTTTGACAATATTCTCTAGCCGTACCGGATGTGGTCCCTGACTGCTTATCTGATGCGGCCTTGTGTGATCCTCCTGTGCGGGGAGAGGGTACTTTGTCTGTTAAACTGACCCAGTCTCCAGCACCCTGACTAGTCAGTCTCTCCAACTGTGCATGGACAAAGGCACCCCTGCCTGCTTGAGGGGAAGGTGCCAGGTTTGGCCATTGTGCAACCACCCACCTACATCCGGCTGTAGCAGAGCATCTTCTTTTCCTCTGCTTCTGGTTTTGTTTGGGGGCGGGAGATAGTTTGGAATCCCTTAACACAATTTCATCTTTGGAAGTTCACGGGCAACTTTTTTATTTTGCAGCGTTGTAGCCATGTTGGTCCCAGGATATTAGAGAGACAAGGTGAGTGAGGTAATATCTTTTATTGGACCAGTTTCTGTTGGTGAAAGAGACAAGCGTGTAAGCTACAGTTCTGAGGAAGCTTGTCTCTCACGAACAGGACTTGGTCCAATAAAAGATATTACACCACTCACCTTGTTTCTCTAACATTTTTATTGCCACCTGTGTGACTGTGTCCTCACGATCTTTCTGGCATATCAATTATGAACTCACTAGTATTACCACTGCAACCTAGGAAACAAAGCTGACTTTTATAAGTTGAATTTGCCTGGTAGCCTGTGGTTAATAAAATAAAAGGTTTACATCCTGTCTAGGATGAGAGGTTCAAGCTGAGCTTATGGAAAAGAAACTTCAGGTACAGCCCTTACTGTGGGCTTAAAGTAACATCAGAACTAATACTGCAATAACAGCGCACAGTAAAAGAACTTAGGTTGGTAGAACCTCCTCTTCTTCTCCCTCTCCTCCCAAAAAAACCCTCCCCAAACCCCCAAATAAATAACCTGCCATGAGAAAGAATTGATACAACCAAAGGACCTGAAGAGATCAGTTCTCATCTGGCAGATCAGAAGGTCTGGGGTCCATGGAGCAATAGAATGGGTGAGGAGAGGTAACACTCAGGATTAGGGATGTGGGCAGATGAGGCATTAACTCTGTGGGACAGATGTTCAGCTGATGTAAATTGGCGTAGCTCCATTGAAGTCAGTGGAGCTCTGACAATTCATGACAACTGAGAATCTGCCTCTTTTGGGACTACGTCAAAGGGAAGGCCTTGCTCAGGGCAGCTAATCTGTCATGTAATTACAAACCCGGCAGAAAATGGAATTATTCTGCAACGGGACATGAAGTGCATGAATATACTAAACTGTCTCTACATCAGACCACTTAATAAATAATGCCAATTATGATCTAATTGTAAGTCAGAGGAGTAAGAATGTTGCATGTTGCAAGCTAATGCTAGTGAACTACAGCAGACAAGGGCTAAAGCAAGGGTGAAAACTTTGGGTAATGGTGTAAGACATGAAAACAAAGGAGATGTGACAGTTGGCATGGTCTATAGACCCTCAGGACTAGAAAAAGTAAGAACAAAATATTCCTGGAGCAACTCTAAAGATACCCTAGGAAATAGCAGAACAATATCCTCATAAGGAATTTCAACTACGTGGATACCTGCTTTGTAACAGAAGTAATTAAACATTCTTCCTCAGACAGGTTCTGAAAATGACTGCTTGGTGACTCAGAAAGCAGGGAAGCGTGCTTTTTCCAGATAGGTAGGAAATGGTGGAGGTCATGAACACAACTGGGAAGCTTGGACCCAAAGACCACAAGTCATGAATTTGAACATAGAAAAGAATAATTTCACGGAGCTCAGCAAAACAAAGGTGTTTGATTTCAGAGGCAATTTCTGGCTTATTAGGAAGAATGAAAAGAGACAGTAAATGGCCAGCATGGCTGCATGAATGCCTGTTTTACTGTATATAAATAGTGTGCAGGAAATGGAGGAGGGGAGGTAAGGCTGTGTGAGGGGTGAAAATGAGATAATAGTCTAAAGGGAATAAGAAGGCTTTTATAAAGACATGGGGTGGGGAATGAATGACCATGATAACTAGAATTGGCAGAATGTAATGACTATGTTTATGCTTTTGACAGGACTGGTTTATTTTAAGTGCTTTTTCAATTCTCTATTCAGTTGCAGGAATTTGGGGGGGTGGGTGGGAGGAGGAGGTGTCAGACAACGGTCAAGGAATCAGACAGTTTAATGACAGTAGATGTTGAGATTCAAAAAGTTAAAGCTGCATAACCATCAAAACACAACTGTCAACGTCACATGTCAAAATATAAAGAGTACATTTCCTTAAATCCACAGATAAAAATCTAATCCTTCCAAACCTAATCATAATTCAGAAGGGTTCAGATGCTGGATTTCTGTCTCTTGTTCAAGCAAATTAAGTAAAAGACGCTACAGCCTACTCTAGCTTCTAGACTGCAATAATACAGACTCCATTCCCAGCGAGGGTTATCATCCACTCGTTAATGTTGATGTGACTAAACAACGACGTAAACAAACATGCTAAATACAACTTAATGTTACTTTTAAGATCCAATCCTGCAATGAGCTACATGCTCTCAACTCCCAGTGGCTGTCCTCCTCTGCCCTTCTTAGGAGACATTCAGCATCTTGTAAGTGGAGGATATCAGTGGGTGGGACTAATCTTTCCTTGAGGTAGGTAGCCTCTCCCTGTGAGGTATTGAGTGAGCTGACAGGGTAAGCAGAGAGCGGAAATGGTGGTGTCAGCTTTTGTTACGGCCATAAGGGTGGAGAACTCTGAGTAGCAGGAGGAGAGGTATTTTCAGTAGCCAGTCAGGGTGAATAATAAACTTCCAGTTGACTCAGTAATAACACTATTACAGAGAGATAAGGTGGGTGAGGTAATATCTTTTATTGGACCAACTTCTGTGGGTGAGAGAGACAGGCTTTAGAGCTGCACAGAGCTCTTCAGGCACCTGAGGCTTCAAAGCGCGTGTCTCTCACCAACTGAAGCTGGTTCAATAAAAGATATTACCTCACCCACCTTGTCTCTGATATCCTTGGACCAACCTGGTTATAACAACACCGCTTACTGTGTGATGGTTTAGAGCAAGAATCAACATGCAGGTGCAGAATGCGCCTTCCTGATGTTGTGACAGTTGTACAACACAACAATCTGTTGCTAAATGCCAACTCTTGGTTGGCTAACAGCTTAGGTTTGGGACCTTGCTTTATGATGCTTCAACATATTGGCAAGTGCAGGTTAAATTCGGTAAGCACCGAATACAGCGAGCTGTGCTTCATCTAGAGATGAGGATGGGTGGTACGAAGATTCCCTCAGCAGGAGTTTGGGATGGTTCCCTTATTTAGGAGCAATTAAAGCTGCATGCAGCCATGGCTTGGTACTTTCTGAAGGGCTCTTGGGAACGACATGGAAATAGTTTGGCTGTGAAAGTGAGCACACTTTTAAAATGTGAATGTAGCCAAAGTATTGCCTGAAAACTCAACTGCGTCTCCAGTTCCTCTCTGCTTCCAGATTGTGGGTACATTTGAACCTCATGCTGCAAAGGGGTGAGGGAGCATAGGGTTGGGTTGCACATTATAGTGTCTCCATAGTGCTGTTATGCTGAAAGATGCAGAGGGCTGCAGTTGGGTGCAATTGACTGAAAGCAATTCACAGAAGTCAGCAGTTGTGCCAAGCTCTCCATCAGATTAATTTTCAGAACATTTCAGGCCATTTATATAGTAGTAGCAGTAGAGACAGTTACAAACCATCGAGGGACTGCCAAAGGCACATGACAGGTTAGAACTATGGCTTGGGCAGTTTTTGGGTGCAAAAAAATGTAGGGGCTAAGTGGTATCTTGGAGCCTCTGTGTGTTGGATGCAAAAGACCTGAAGAAGCAGTTGTGAGCATGACCCTGAGAGGAAACAGACTGAACTTTGTGGGCACAGAGCTTGCTGTGTGGCAGACTTGTGGATTTTTGAGCAAGGAAACAGCCTGCTCTTGTTTGTATTGTGTTCTGGGAAACAGGACTCTTTGAAAACAAACAGCGTGACACTAAAGATTAATATAGCTGACTTGTTTACTTGAAACCTAGAAACAACTCGCAAGGAACTAAATATTGGCTCACCGCCTGGGGCAAAGAGGCAAAAATACTAATGTCAAGACATGATTCCTGTCCAGATTGTAAATTTACTATGTAGTCATTTTGCATTTCATAATCTTCAGCAAGACTTGAGAACCGCTGGTCTAGAGAACAGATGAGCCCCGAGTAATGTCTTGCATTGTGAAGGATACCAGAAAGTATTACTAACTGAAATCAATAGAGATTTGCTGACATTATACATATTTGTTGTCAGTTACTACAATTATTTCCTGTGGTCCTGGTAGCTCTTTTTACCGCTGTATAGAATCTGTTGACCACTCTAGACTTTAGCATCAGCCATCATATATGAAATGAAGCCATTGCTGGAGTGGAATACAAAGGGCAAGAAAATGCTGTAAAACCTCTTGGAACAGGAAATAAAGAATCCTTAAATGCAATTGACTCAGCAGAGGGAATTTAAACAGGCATGTTTATGTAGACTGTTAATGAAAGCAGAATTAAGTGATTTGAGATTTCCAGACTTTTAGGTGTATATGTGGAGTGTGTAAGCGTAGTATCTTCCTACTTTTCAGACATTTGTCCTACAATTTTCATAAGTTTATTCACAGGTGTGCGCACGGGGTGTGCCGGGTGTACACCCACAGCTTCTGTTCCCTGGGTGCAATTAGAACCGCTTCTGTTTAAACCTTTTCCTCACTGTTTGATGGCCTGTTCCACCTGCTGGCTGCAAGCCAAACAGAAGCAGTTCTAATTGCACACAGGGAACAGAAGCCGTGGGTGTACATTGATGTGTAATTTGTTTGTTATAAGTACGTGTATGTCTGCAAAATGTTATGTTTGAGATTAGCGTAGATTGTTGGAAGAGGTGCACATACCAGGCTCTCCCCTGTAGACTTTATTGATTGTTTCACCCATTCTAAAATATGGGTCATTCCAGCAGCAATGGGTGCTTTTTGTGTGGAGAAACATAAACAGTAGCATGGGCTGGAGGGAGCTTGCCTCTGTATTTGGGGTAACCACCGAGTAATGGTTTGCATAGAGTATCTTTTTTGAAGTATCAGAACCCACAGTCTCAAAGTTGCATGTGGGATCATTGTTGCATAACTCCATTAAAACAACTCTTAGAGGAGGAGTTTTCTCACCTGAAAGACGGAGCACCTAACCCTTTGCTATGATATTTAAAGATCCTGTGTCATGGTTTGTAAGCAAGGAGAGGTCACCCTTAGTATCCAGGCCAACTTTCAGTGTGGACAGTTATGTTTTCCACTCTACATATAATCTGCATTTTCAGGTGTATATGGAATTCTCTACATTGTCCAATTGTTGTGTGGTGTTAGACAGCTGCCACATTCCATCTCAGAAGTGGATGCATTTCAGTAGTGCGTGAAATTATTTCCCTTTCTATTTAGGATGAAAACCTCCTTTCCATGTTTAAAAAAGACTTCTGATGGGGAAGCAGTAAAGTCTGATATAGGTTTCCCTTTTGTAGGCACTGGTTGTCTCCTGCTGAAAATAGGGTAGCTGAGAATCTGAGCCATTTAGAGTCAGATGCCTCCTCTGCAGCACTGCTGGCATGACGGAAACCGATTTTATGCCTCCTCATCTGCACACGGCAAAACATGTAGGATGGCACTTACAAATTCTGGAGCCTGTGTTTCTGTTGCTCAGTGTAACAACCTGCAGAGAACCTGGAGGGAGGAGCTCTGGTTGCAGGAAGGAAGAGTTTGGAGGAGGAACCAGTAGGTCAGTCTGTGTGCACATGGCTGGAATGCTAGCTGCAGTTGTGGTATCTCTGTAAATAGTTCTCATAATAATGTTAGAAACGTGGAGGCCTCTCTTACACAGTACATGGTACATGAAATACTCAGTGTAACTGTAATTTACCAGGGATTCCTTCTGCCGTCAGACCATGCAACTTCTTAATCCCCACAAGAGGAAGGAGGATCTAGTGGACATAAAGGCTGCATGTGTTGCACAGCCTTTGTTCATTAGACTCTCCTTCCTCTTGTTGCACTCAGTTTATCCATGTATAAGTTAGAACATACACAGTTGGCCTGGCGGCATTGTGGTGAACATACCACGAAGCAAGCCTCCCCATGTGTAAAGGTTGTCTGGTTTAGAAAGGAGTGGAGCTGAGGATATTAGTGCTACCTTAATAACAATGAAACGTCCCTTTCACAGGCATGTTTCTCTACTAACCTAGGATTAGTCAAAAATGGATATTGTATAGGATAGTCTTGGCTTTCAGATGCAATACACCAATGAAAATGCCTTCTCCAGAGTTGAACATTACAGCTGTTCGTTACAGTGTGATCAGAGCTCTTAATTTTGGCACCAGCAATTCTTAGCATCTTGAGCAGATAACACTGGGGGAGGCAGGAAAAAAAAAATCTCACCTTGCCACAACTTTCATCACGGTATGTCCACATTTTCGTGCATCAGAATATTGCTGAAAGAGACCTCAAGGAATGATAGACATTAACAACATACTAGATGTCTTATCTACTCTGTCCCTGACAGAGTTGGATTATTCTCTGTAAAACATCTCCTGTGTTATAGTTCAGTCTATCTTTAAAATGTCTCAAGCACTATTTCACAGTTTAATATATCTTGCCACTAAGAGCCATTTTTTCCTGATATTCAGCATACGTTTCTGTTTCATTTCATGTTGCCCCTCGTAGTTAGGCTACACACCATGGTCTTCCCTTCAAAGAAACAGAATCTTACAGATTCACTTACAAAAATACCATCCTTAGAATGAATCCAAATGAATTACCAACCAGCGCAAACACACGGTCTTATTGCTGACCGCCACATCGTTACTTCCTCTTTGTGTTTACGATCATCAAGTTATATATTAACTTAGTGCCTGATCTTGCAAATGTACGCATGAATAACTTTCCTCGTGTAAGTATCTATGGTGACTGAGACACCTTTATCTAGGTATTTATGCAGCACTCAACTCCTCCACTCGGCGACTTTATTTTTGTAGGATCTTATCCCATTCTTTTTGTAAGCTCTTCAGATTTTGTGTTTTGGGATGAGCCCCCTTAAAGGGGGGAGGGGGGGGGCTGAGTTTTAGAAAGGGCTGAGCAACTGCCCTCAAAGTTGGGTGTCCAAAATTGCTGGCCCCTCTTGAAAATCTTGGTCCTTATCTTGTCTATAAAATGTGTCAATAAATTAATTCAGGCCATTATAGTTTTCTGTTGATGTCCTTTGTAAAATTCCCATTGGCAGCAGAGTTAGGCCAATATTGAGTGTTTCTGAAAATTCCCCCTGTAATGTCCTCTTTCTCTTCCTAGCCTCGTAAGAGAATGTCATCGTTCTACCAACCATGGCAGGGGTGCTTGTCAAGCACCTACTGGACCATGGCAGCCATCATCACTTAAAGCTGAACACAAACAATGTCGAGATGCAGTGATTAATTCTAGACTCATGAAGAACTGCACGACAGAGAACAGAATTATTGGGGAGTAATTTCTGCTTAGTATCACTCTTGAGAGAACTGGGTTCCAGTAAAAGTGTTTTCACAGTCACCCAGAATAACATTTTCAAGGATCATTTCCCTTAACTTACCTTGCAAAAGACTGATTGCGCTGATAAAAAGCGTATAATTATCAACCAATTTCAGCTGGAAGCAGCCAGTTTTCTATAAAACGTATGGATTTGAAACCATGGTATGCTCTTTGGAGAGAGTGTGGGAGGGTGGGAATTGCATGTAGTTGACTGAACTTGGCTGAAGTCGTGTGTGTGTGTGTATTTACTTTCTGAGCTGATTGCTGGAAATAAGTGATTGGAAAACATGCATCAGAACATAGCTTCCGTTTTTTTAAAGAATATACTCCGAGTTCAGTAGGTTTTTAATAGTTGGTTCCTACAGCCACATTGATCTTGATGTGACTGTTAGTGCTTATTCTAGGGCTTTGGGACAGGAAGTGTCTTTCCTATGTGTTTGTACAGAGCCTAGCAGAGAGGGACCCATCTCAACTGGGGCCTCTAAGAGCTTCTCTAATACATATAATGAAATGATTTGTGCACTGCCTCCTGTTCTTAGAGGAAGCAGTCTGCGGATCCATTCACAATATATATGTATTCTGCCTATGGATTGATAGGGGTGTCAAAATGAGCACTAAGCTAAATGTCAATTGGGCAGTCATGCTCAAAATGCTTTTCTATGGTTGTCAGACATGCATGACATATCACTGCCACACTGGGAAACATGATCAGTTCCTATGTGCTGTCTTTGGTCCGTTTTCATAGCCAAATGGTGGGATAAGATTCCTAATATCAAAATCCTTACTTGTTGGATGTCTAGCTTTCGGAGCATGTTCATAAAAGCTCAGATATGTTGGTCTGGGCATCTTGTTCATATGCCTGACTCCAGAATACCCAAAGTCCTATTTCATGGTCAGCAAAAGCGAGACACCTGTTCTCATGGTGGTCACTACGAACAATATAAAGACACGCTGAAATCAAACCTGAAATCATGTGTGGTTGTTCCCAGCAAGCGGGAAGCAACAGCCCATGACTGGAAAAGGTGGCAGCAGATTTGTCGTGGTGCCATTAACCACTTTGCAGGAAAGTGCATTAACACCTTCTGTGAAAACGTGAACAGAGCAAAGCAAGGATACAACAGCCTGCAGTGATCATGGACAATCTTGTCTGTCCCACATGTGAATGTGTTTGAGGTTCCCGCATTGGTCTGACCTCATGTATCCATGTTCATCTATAGTGTTTGCTGAATCCTCGTAAGTCGACAATCGATGTGAGACTCCATCCTCATCGCAATGCTTCCTCATCCCATTCATCTTTTAAAAGAATGTGGTGTGTGTGTGTGTGATACCTGGGGCAAAGATGAAATGTGCTGTTTCATCAGCCCGTCTTCACACACAATGCTGCAGGAAAGGGGGTGGGATCCACAAAGGTACTCAGCCAGGTGCCTAAATTCTGTTTTCTAGGCACCACTGCACTCCACCATACTCTTGCTGGGCTGCCTGACCGTGCCTAACCTAAAGCTGCTCAGCACCTGTGCTTTTTTGGGCATCTATGTTTCTACATCTGCTGCCTCCCTCTAGGCTCCTGGGTGCCTACCTCTCACCTAATCCCCAGAGCGATTCACAAACCAGGTGCTTCTCCGCCTAAGTCACTGGTGGGGCCTGATCTGGTAGGTCAGAGGCGACCTAACTCTGCACCAAACATCTGGGAGGAGAGGGGAGGGGCACTATACGGTCATCCTAACTCTCTGGCCCAATTAATATTGAATTAATATGGAACAGCTTCAACAGGAAAGATTAAGGGAGCCCTGTTTCAGAATATCCTATAGCCCAGTGGGTAGAACACTCACCTGACAGGTGGCTACATCCCTTCTCGTCAGGCACAGTGGGGGACTTGAACTGGGAGACTACTGCTTCCTGGCTCAGCACCAGAACCACTAGGGTAAAGGCTATAAAGGAGGTCCTTTTCCCCCTTCCTTTCCTCTACTTCCCACTCTTTGGCTATTTCACATGGCGTTAAGCGGCCTGTGAACACGCCTACTGGGTTGGGCTCCTCATGCAACGTGGGCAGCCTGACGCTTCTCTTTCCCCTTGTTTGTGAATGGCTCAAGGCCTTAGGTGGGTAAAAGGGGCCCGGTTACCTAGAGTGGCAATGCACATACCTGAGGTGGAAATATAGGCACTTCAGGAACTTTTACTGCCAAACCTTAGGTGTGGGATGACTGTAGGCCCACATAGCGTTGGGTGGCAGCCCTGCAGGAGTTTTGTGGGTTATAGTGGAGCCCAAGTGCCTATGGATCCCGCCCTTTGCACCCAAGAATTGGAAGGCTTCAATTCCTTCTCTACTAAATACTATTGGCTATTTTTACTATTTTCTGTCCCAGCTTAACATTCTTTAAATAGCCCCGGTGTGTGAATTTCCTGACTCCTTTTTTATCCCCATTTTCAGCCTGAAATTCAGTTTGACCTGGTAGAGCAAATGTTCCTGTTTGTGGATTGAAATTCAGCCAGCACAATTCTGATTCAGTGTGAGCACTGCAACGTTGCCCCTGGCCAGCATGTCTCTTGTGGGAAAACTGATGTCCGGCCTGACCTCAAATTGAGCACACTCATCAATGACAACAAATATTTTGTTAGTGTATTTTACAACACAATTCAACTGGATCTGTTGTCCTTCGTGGACCACCACGAACTCACTGATCACTCCTCAGCAAGGGTCAGTGAAAGCTACTACTCCCGCTGCTTTCATGTCAAATTTAAAGATACTTAGAAATGGATTTCTAAAAAACCAGGAATGTTTCGTTTGGGGCTCTATTTTTAAAGATCCGCTCTGGGATTGGATCAGATGCCTTCCACTTACTTTAACAAGAGGCATAGCTTTGAAAAGTATATACCTCAAGCTTAAAAAGTGAAGGATGACTGAGTGCATACAGGGCCAGATTTTTCAAAAGAGCACATCACCTAACGTGTGCTGTTTTTTGAAAATCTGCCCACTTCATCTGGTTCTGAGCACTTCTAAAAATCTAGCTCATGGTGATTGACGTCTTCTTCCCAGGTTAATGGTGACATGCATTCTGAAATAAGGAATCTCATTGGCAGGTTACTCAGACCAGGGGAAACAGCCTAAAACTCTTTAGGATAGCCACAATAAAGAACTCTAACTCCAACTGGCATAAGAACAAAAGTAAAACTAAACCTAGCCATCTACCCATGGAAGCACCATTAGCAGCGAAAAAGAACTCTTGCGTTTCCCACTGATAAATAGCATGTTCATTGTCAACACTTATTAAAATACAATCAGGTAGTATGGTATTAATTAGTTCTTGCCGCATGGGAGATGGATTGAGGGGGCAGTAATCTGCACCAGCTCTAGCTCTTTGACTTTCTAGGTATTTATACCATGCGGCTCTTTATACAGACAAAGTACTAGTATTTGGAGCTTGGAATCAGGGTTGAATCAGGTTTATGGACTGGGTCAGAGTTCGAATTTTGCAGTGATAAAATCTGAACTAGCTTTTCTTGTGTGATACTGACTCCCTAAAGAGCGGAATTCATGTAATTTAATACAGTCTCATGTCTCCAGGGTACACCTGAATTGGAACCAGAAAATAATTTCTACTCTGTTATGGATCTGATCTAGAACCAAAACTATATCAAGTTGGGCTCAGAGCTGGGGAGTGCAATCATCTGAACCTACCTGAAATTCACAGGAGTTTGAATTTTGAGTTACTGGCTGTGGCCCATCACTATCATATGCTTTATGCAACTTCTTGAATACAGGAAAGATCACAGATAGCCACAGGCTGGTATTTTAGGAGTTGGTTTTTTTTTTTTTTTTTTTAAAAGCCCAAAAGGGCTTTAGGAACATAATTTCCATCAGAAATCAGCAGATTTTGTGCTCTAAACGCCTGTTGGTGCTTTTGAAAAATCCCCCCTTAATACAAAAAAATTGCTCATCTGTTTGATAGCACTTTGTTGGTATGTTTGGTTTTTCCCCCTCTATTAGCATATTATCTGGCTCTGTACTGTACTGTGAATTATTTTGTTTCAATTCATATGCTGAAGGATTAAAAGGGGGAAAAAAAATGCATAACTGCATTTAAGGTAATTTGCTGCATACTTGAGTGTAGAGTTCATGTAGCTGGCAAATGTCCTCCCATAAAAGTGGTTTATGTACTTCTAGGTGATGATACAACACACAAATGCAAAATATTCTGCCAGAAAACTGTGTGAAACAGCTTTTGAGACACTTCAGGAACTTGCGTGTGCTTTTGATGACACAGCTAACAGTCATTCCAATTGTATTTACTCAACTTTTAAAAAGCTTGTCTGGGGATTTTTGTGTTCTGCTGTTGTTATGGTTATTGGCGCTTGTATTTAGCCTTGATATTTTCAAGCCTTTTACTAGTACAAACAGTTCAGTTCCCATAAGCTGCTAAAGCCATCTTTTATGGGTGTTCAGGCACCAAGAAAGCACTTAGCCAGATTACAGTACACAGATTAGACTCTGTACCATATATGAAACGAAGTGAATTACATCCATCCTTCAGGTGAGATATAAACAAGATCTGACTCTCTGTGCTCATTAAATGCTTTGCTGGATCCAGGATTGAATCATGTGCTTTAGCACAGATGGCATTGTCTTGACTTTAGTGGGACTATTGGCAGGCTTTAAATTAAGGCTTTGATAGACAGAGCCTAAAACATTGGGCTCGGGACCCAATTGTAAATCTTGATGGCCTGTCATGACCCAGTAAATAACCTTAGTGCAAAACACATCTGGCATCCTAAATAGTTCTCAGCCATGATCTAGAACATCCACATTAATGCAATAAGTGCACTACACGTACATCATAGCAGTGGATCCTGCAGCTCCTGTCCAGCAGAACTGGACGGATTTGGTTCTCTGCTCCGGGCTTTGCAACCTCCAGAATCACAGTGCTGTTCAGGTCTAGCCCCAGTTCCCTTGACTTCAGGGAGGAGGGGGGTGAAGGAGGATGGGCAGCCCCCTCAAATTTGAGAGAGTGGCATTGTGACCGGGCCCATGAGTTCACAGCACCACTCACTCAAATTTGGCCTTGCTGGCCCCCCATCATCATGACAGAGAGTGGCTGGGCCAAACGTGAGCACGGCATGGACCAGGCCACAATGTCCAGAGTGGGGAGCTGAGTCCAGCCAAGACCTAAGTGCGATGGATTAATTTCAGGAGGACTGAGCCCTTCCTCATTCCCTCGCTCACTAGTCTGTTGCTCCCTTTACCTCTTGCCCCATTGCTTATCTTCATGGACTGCGCAGCGCTGTGCGCTCCAGTGAACTTCAAAATGAAATGGACATACTTCTTTTTGTAAGCGTCACTCTGTAGATGAGACGGTCTATTCTTCTGCCGTGTAGGCACCTGCTGCTAGAGTCTGAGGTTCTCTTTCAAATCCATTCAGTGAATTTCTGTAGCTGGCCCATCTCAGGACTGGAGAAGTTTCAGCTTCTCTCCTTTCTGCCCGATCAGTGGCTGTGCTGAACTCATCTTTCCTGTAGCACAGCAATGTGCCGACTCAGAAAAGCATTTAAGCATGTGCTTAGACCCAGCCCTGTTCAGGAAAGGTACTCAAGCACTTACAGGGACTTGATGTCCAAGTGCTTTCGATTGTATTCTCTTCTATAGAGGTTCTTGTCGCATCCTTATCACAATCATATCTGAGTCACTTCCAGAAGTGCATTAAGTGATGTGCCTAATATCTGTCACATGTGGTTTGTTCTCTCTCTCATCCTCTCCCCAAGGGAAGAAATGTGCCGAGTTTGTTGTTTGGTAGTTTTAATGTACATGCTACTATGTGCTTGTCAGAGAAGATGAAGTTGAAGAGGGGTGCTGGAACAATTTGTATAGGGGGATGCTGAGAGCCATTGAACCAAACTGTAAACCTTGTATATGATGGAACCCACTTCAAGCCATCCAGCACCTATGGGGGTGAAGAAGTATGACAAAGCAGGAATGGCTTTTTTTGTTTTGTTTTTTGTTTTTGAATCAGTGCCTAAATATATCTAAAATGCATAGCGTGCCTATGGGTAGAGATGCTACAGGAATACAGAACATAGGGGGTTTGCCACGTGGTGTAGCACCGAATTATTCCCATATCTGTCACTTTGCTGGTAAAGTTGGGGGAAGGGGAACTTTCATTTATTGCACAGCAATTTTGAGTGTACAGGAAAAGAAGCTTACTGAAACCATTGCAGCCACTTTCTGAATGTCTGGATTTCTTCCAAAGAACAGAAATATTACTTGGAATCGAAATAAACCCCAAATGTCTGACAGAGTGACAAATTACCTTATCACATGCTAGGAAGTAATCCTCGTTATGAGTGTCTTCAGCTATTCATGGACTGAAGGGGATGGCTTGTCGTATGCATCCTGATTGCCTTCTATGCAGTTAACAATGGTTTTTACACATTGTGAAGCGAGGGTAACTTTTTTTATAATATAAACGTAAATTATGAAATTAAATCCAGATAAACTGTGTTTGATTCTCTTAGACAATGGAACGTGTGCAACACAGTCTTGTGAACTGTTTCAGTGGACATCTGTATTTGCCGTATCTTGAGGGAGAACCACTGACTGACTCAGGATGACCATATTTCCCAAAGGGAAAATGGGACACTGCGTGGGGCTAGTCTAAGTCACTCTCCTGAGCCATCTCCCAATGCCTGCCTCCTTCCCCCCAGTGTGAGGCTGGGGCTGGCATCTCTGCTGTTGTGCTCCTCTGCACCTCACTTTTTTGACAAATGCCCACTTTTGCCAAAAAAAAAAAAAAAAGTTGGGACAGCTGGGACAGGGCTTAAAAAAGGGACTGTCCTGGCCCTTCCCCTCAGTTATACTCATGCAAATAGTCAATGCATACAGAATTATGGGCAAGATCCTCAATTGACGTTCATCAGCACAGTTCCACTGAGATTTGGTCACACCGGCTGAAATCTAGGCACCATGGACTCGTGCTTCTCCAGTAAATCTATACACCACAACGGGAAACAAATGACTTGAGGATCGTGTCTTACGTCATAGGGTGCAATACTATGTTCCATACTAAGTCATAGTAAAGGTAAAGGACTGGGGCATTGTGTAGGTCGGAAAGTTCTTCAGTATGATTTTTCTGGTAGAACTATATTAAAAGATTGTGTCCATGCCAGTTTGTTTATGCTGGTTTTAAGTGACTTTTCATGTGAATCATTGCATCCCCACAGCTCTGCGTGTCTTTGAAATAAACGTGCAACATATGGGGCAGATATCCCGTGGTACAATATTCCACTGTTAAACTCTATGCATGGTGGGATCTTTCTCATGGTGCATTGTGGGATACTGACTAGAAATCTGGAACTTGGGGTCAAAACTCCCACATTTTCATGATTCCTTTCATGGTATCACATAATTCATTTTGCCTTTAGTGTTCCAGCCCCATTTTCAAACTGCTGTCAGGCGACATGGAGAGAAGATTGCTGAGTGCGGTGATCTGATGGTCATGAATTTGAACAGGGCTGCTCCAGATGACTTTAAATGAAATGGGAGGCAGCCACTAGCATAGTCACCATGATGCTGTGTGGGTGTAGTGGGAGAAAGATGAAATCAAGCAGTTACTTGCGCATGACCCTTTCCTGGGCTCACCCTACTAGTGCCAACTGCTGGTACTGGATAGAACTAGGTTGCCCAGAAGTGGGAACAGAACTTCTTGAGAAAGTAGTCTTCTGAATTCTGATCTGTGGAGAGTTCACCCGAGAGCTGCAATGCCAGAACACTTACATGAGTACCTTTCCACCCTTCAGCACGGAGAAACGCATGGCCTTTGTCCTCTGGAAGCTCATCAGTCACCATTCCTGATTTCTACCAGTCGGGAGCTAACCAGTTTGATGCTGGTAGATCAACTGTCAGGGCTGCTGCTACGGAGGGTTGTGCTGCTGCCCTGGGTCAGAAAGCTGAGGCATGCACAAGTGGTTAATGATCTATTTCCAGAACTACAACCCTGCAAATCCATTGGTCCCATGGATGGGACCCATATGTCTATTTTCCTCCCCCACCAGGCCTCAACTGGGTATTTCTCAATGGTGATGATCTAGTTTATTACTGTGATAGGTTTAACAGTGTGGGGTGGCAGGGCAAGGTCCATGATGCTAAGATCTTTAGAAACTCGACCCTGTCTTAAGCAATTAAAAATGGAGCTCTTGCTCCAGAGACCATTAATGGTGGTCTGATTCCTCCTATCATTTTGGGAGATCCCGTTTACTCTGTTTCCCTGGCTGATGAAGGTTTTACTGGACTCTTGGATAGGAGAAAGGACTCGTTTGTACCCTGTGAAGCTGCCCGATGACAGTTTATTGTAATACAGCACGTAACTCCTTCCAGCATAACACTAGTTAGGTATAACAGGAGATAATTCTTAGAGAAGAAGCCTGGGACTGCCGTCAGTTCTGAATTTAATTAAAAGAACATTCTGGTTATTCAACTATAAATGAGTGCAGCAAATGGATCACTTTACTTCCGAATGGCTACTTGCAGCTCATGGCACGTAGGTGTCTTTCTTTTTATACTGGGGTAATTTTGCTATGCCAAGTGTTCAGTTACAGACACCACATTAAACAGGGATCTGAGTTGGGAAGTGTGTATGGGCACCACTGTCCTCTCCTGGCCAGAATTAAAACAGTTTTGTGTCCTAAATCATATCCTTGCAGCTAATAGCGATTTCCTAGTCTGTTTGGAGCAGGAAGAGGTGGGTTCTGTCCTTCTGGTCACCGAAGTGCTGAGTGGATGTGGTCAGGTGGCAACTGGGAAGTCCTAGGAGGCCACTGACTTGTTACCATCCAAACAAATTTTGATTTGGGTATTTTGTCCCAACACGTAAGCACAGCATGGAACTTGAATGCCATTTGGAAGGTGCTTCACTGGGGAGGAAGGTATGCATGCTTCTAAGGAGCTGTTGGATCTTGGAAGCTCTTCATTAAGCTAATCTTTCCAGGAACTTAACTTTAAAGAACACCACATTTCTAAACATAGAGCGTGCTCCACAAGTACTGCGTCCGGAAGTGTGTGAAGCTTTATTTGCACTAGATATTTATTGCTTCTGTTCCTTTCTTTAAAGGTCATGGTATATTGCCATCCAAGCTGACTACTATAAAAATAGAACTTGTCATGCATGATTGCTTTTCATATAGAACATAGAAGACTACTCGGAGGCCCAGCCTTTTTTATGAGAATACAATGTTCTTTTAAACATTTTTATAGAAGTCTGCTGAGGCAGGCGACTTGTATTTACTCCTGACTCACCCTTGGCTGCAGATGAATGAGTGCATTTTTAAAAAAATGCAATGAAGTTGTATCGGATAGTCCATGATATTTCACGGCAGTCCCATATCCAGGCTGCAGAAGATTAAGAGTGGCTATCTTGCTCATTGCACAAAGCACCTGCACAGCTCCAGAACCCACTGATGGGTTAAACTGGGGGCTGTTCTATTTTGAGGGGTGGATTTTGCCATGAAAAATCAGGTTTTTTTGTTTTTGTTTGGCAAGATTTTTTTTTTGCGGTCTAGGATATCGAGTAGCGAATATTTCTTCCTCTTTCGATTGTTTGTATTTTCACCATTCCTGCCAAACATTGTACCACAGCCATCAAAATAGACATTGAAAAGGATGTTGCGCAACTGTCCCAGCTTAATCATTACCCTGGGACATTTTGTCTGTTAAAAAAAGAAAAAAACAAAAGCGACAGGAGACTTGTTGGATATCTTAAACCAAAACCTATTTTGCACGCAGGGCCAGCTAGAGGAGGAATTCTTTCAGATTTCTAAAACTTGGGCAAACCCCGGACTAGTTCTATGCGTCTACTGAAGAGACAAGTCACCTTGCTTAACGTTGGAGTAAGGTTTGTGCAAATGTAGCTCTCCTATTTTGGAAAGCTAAACTCTGTTGAAGTGGTAGTTTCAAAAAAAAAAAAAAAAGAAAGATGCAGTTAGTATTTATACCTGTGTTTTGACTGTGTTGGGCGCAGGATATTCGAGAGACAAGGTGGGGGAGGTGCTATCTTTTATTGGACCAACTTCTTTTGGTGAGAGAGACGAGTTTTTGGGCTCTTCTTCATGAGCTTGGAAGCTTCTCTTTCTCACCAACAGAAGTTGGTCCAGTAAAAAAGAGCACCTCCCTCACCGTGTCCCTTTGGACTGAATGGACAAGCTATGAATAACTAGGTTTTGATTTTTATAATGAGGATTGGTATGATCTTAGAAGTCTCAACTGAGTTGAGCCTCTTGGCTGGGTGCTGTGCAAACAGACATTCCTTGCACTAGATAACTTATAATCCGAATGGACAAGACAAAGGAAGGAGGTGAAATGACCAAGGTAGAACAGCAGGTCAGCAATTGAGCTGGGAACAGAATCCAGGCCTCCCGAGTACCCATTGCTATGTCCTATCCACTAAACCAAGTTGCCTTTCCTAGATACAGAAGGTACTGCAGAGTTCAGGGAGAGAATCCAAGTTTCCTGATGTTGCACCCTCTGCTATTACGTTCATAGCAGAAGATGAAAGCAATTTACAATGTACCCAGAGGACACTGAACAAACTTGGCATAAAAGGTTTTATGTTGCATGCACAAAAATTTGGCTCGGCTCTGTCCCCAGTTACACCCACGTCACGCCACTGATTTTTTTAATAAAGTCTTTTGAGACTGCAAGGGTGTTTCGGAGGGCGGTGCTCGTTTTGTCTGGGTTCAATGTCAGCAAGAAACGGCAGAAGAGAATCCAGGCATTTAAATTAATAGGCTTTCTAAGTCTCCCCGGTGAGAGATATTGCATTTGCTTTCATTTGTGGTTTTGCTCTCTGTACATACAAATGTACAGTAATTCTCCTTGACTCCTGTAGGCTTTAATACCCAATTCATGAGGTATAAAATTACATGTGATAGCCAGGAAAACTTGGTAGTCTGTAACTGAACTTTGAGGTTAGGGATTCATCAGAACCAGAAATTCAAGGCAAAAAGCCAGTGTTTTGTGTCCCTATGAAATGAAACCATCTGAACAGCCACAAAGAGGAAGAATAGTTAATAAAATCCAGTAGGGTGCTTTTTCATTCCCTTCTTTGCTGGTTGTAAATCAGTCCTGGGTCACTGCATCCAAAAGCCATGACCAAGCAATGTTGTTCAGAACATGTTGGCATGAAAACTTCAGCGGTGGTGGTGATCAGCTGTAAGTAGAATAAAAATTCACTGTTCAGCAGTTATTGAGCCTGCCTGTCCAGAGCCATTGTAGATGCTTCTCATTTGAAATTCTTTTTTGGGAATTGCAATTCAGCTTGGCTCTGAACAAGCAACAGAATGAAGCTACTGAGAAAATGTGATTCTCTCCAAAGTTTTGGATCAAATAGCTTACAGTGGTTCTGTGGGAAACAATCTTCCTTGGCACCCTTTGGAAGGAAGGGCCATTTCACACCTCAGAGCTGTTGGTTCAGGCTTTCTGCAGATTTGGGCAGACACATCAGTTGTACCTGGGCCACATTTTCAAAGTTCTCTGCAGCCATAAATGGTAGACAATCTACAGTACAAGTGTCTGTTGACACAAGTTACAACGGCATACAGCTGCCAGAGTTAGTTCATCGCTTGCGTGTGTGCATACTTGGCTCCTTGTGTGGGTGGTGCGTGTACTCACCAGGAGTACTTGTAACAATGCACTGTGTGGTGCACCCTGGGTAGGTATCTTATAGTGCAACTTACCATCACCTAGCACACTGTTTTTTGGTAAGCTTTGGCAATGCATGATGGGGCCAAAAGGAGTTGCACAGGGCTGACTAGCAGCATGGGGTCAACTTCTTGGTTTGCAACTGTCTCCATCCCATAATGTTATCTGTATCCCATAATTTTCACGCTTTTATCTCCAATTCCCGCAAACCCGTGCAGCCCTCCTCGCTGCCCACCAAATCCGTGGGGAATGTGATGGTTCCTTGGAGAACAGGTTGCTGCGGACCATATTGAGGTTGTTGGCATTCACAGAGCAGCTGCAGATGGTGGAGTGCCACTTCTAGGCCCGAGAAACAAGCACCGACTGGTGGGATTGCATCGTAATGTAGGTATGGGACGAGGAACAGTGGCTGCAGAACTTTCGGATGCACAAGGCCACATTCCTGCATCTGTTTGCTGAGCTTGCCCCAGGCCTCCCGCACAGTGGCACCAGAATGAGAGCTGCCTGGAGGGTGGAGAAGCGAGTGGCGATTACACAGTGGAAACTTGCAATACCAGATTGCTACGGGTCAGTTGGGAATCAATTTGGAGTTGGGGAAATCCACCTTTGTGATGCAGATGTGCAAGGCCTTAAACTGTCTCCTGCTACGCAGGACAGTGACTCTGGACAACGTGCAGGACATAGTGGATGGACTTTCAGCAATGGGGTACCTGAACTGCAGTGGATCAATAGATAGCACACACATCCTTATTTTGGCACCAGACCCTGTTGCCATTGAATACATCAACAGAAAGGGCTACTTTTTCTATGGTTATGCAAGTGTTGATGGCTCCTAGGGGATACTTCACTGACATCAGTGTGGGCTGGTCAGGGAAGGCGCATGATGCTTGCATCTTTAAGGACACAGAACTGTTCAGAAAGCTACAAGCAGGGACATTCTTTCCTGAGCAGCAGATTACCACAGACAATGTTGAAATGCCAATTGTGATCCTGGGGGATCCAGCCCACCCCTTGCTCCACGACTCATGAAGCCGTACACCAGCCAAGAACGACTCAACTAGCTGCTCTGCGGTGGAGATGGACAACTGAATGTGCTTTAGGTTGTTTGAAGGCTCACTGGCGTTGTCTACTTGCAATATTGGACCTCCGTTGTTATCCCAATGGTTTATAGCTGCCCACTGTGTCCTGAATAAAATCTGCAGCAAAGAGGGGGGTGTTTCTGCTGAGGTGGTGTGGCTGTCTGCTGAATTTGAACAGCCAAGTACATGGGCTATTACTCAACTCAGACCTATATGGCTCAGAGAGGCTTTGAAAGACCATTTTAAACAGTGAGGAGGAGGAGTGTGTGTTGTAGTATGCTCCACCTGGCCCTGCTCTTTGGTGGCTAGGCAGGAATTGCGTGGCGATTGCTGCATGTGTGGGACTATAACATTGTCAGTGCGCCTATTAGCTCTTTGAGAATGATCCTGTGATTTGTGTGACATTGCAGTACCAGGTAACTGGCTGCTTTCAGAACTGCTGAGCACTCGGCAGCGTATGTTGGGAACTAATAAAGATCAATTCTGGCCCAGATAATAGAATTCTACAAAATCAGTGCAAAAAAGCTCTTGTGCAACTTTAAAACACATTAAATACTTAATACATTAAGGGGGAAAAAACATTCCTGTCCATTTCAGCTCCACCTACACCAGCTGTGGCTTTCCCAGGGCAGTACAGGAGAAGCTGAGATTGTCTTTATTTCCCCTGGGGTGGGTGGTAGGGGAAGTGCAGTGACCTCTCACGCCCTGTGGAATGTAGGAGGTGGGGGGCCATAGGAAGGCCCCTATATTGAGTTCTCAGTGGGCCGCAAAGGGAGGCAAATCTGGGATTGTTGAATCTGCAGGTCCATGAAAGTCTGCAGCATTTGTGTTTGCTGCTGGGGAAGCCCCATTCTGTCCCGGTACACCTCCCTCTCCTTTTTCTGCTGGGACCCCTGGGTCTTTCTCCTCTCCACACACTCCTTCTCCAGGTTATCAGCAGTGTTCATCCTCCAGGCCCTGTACTCACAGTCCAATGCAGCACTGGCTTGCAGTATCTCCTTGAACATGTCATCCTGAGTCCTCTTCTTTCTCCTCCTTTATCTGGCTCAGGCGTTCCCTGGGTGTGGAGGGGGAGACCCTGCAGGTCGCAGTGGCAGCAACTGAAGCTCAAATGCACCAAGATACCACTGTCAGCGCATTCACCACGGAAAGCAAAACCTAAGATGCTGAACTCACTCCCTTGGCTCCCCTGAAGTTTTAAACATCACATTGTCACTTCTTGGCACTACTTGTGCACAACGCCGGTCACTGCAACAGCCAGGGTGAGCGTGGCCTGCTAGGTTTGGGGAAATGAGGAGGGAATTGCTCGGTTGCATGATTGTAGTAGGATAGGGCAGTGGCACTGAATACTGGCATTGGTTTCCACATGCGGTGGTGATTTTAGCTGGAATCTCACTCCTGAGGGTGACACAGACACGGAGCACAGCTGCTACTGCTGGCATCTTGAAGCTGCCTGGGGCTGTATGCTGCTGGCCCGGGGGTTCTCAAACCTTTTTTGCTGGGACCCCCTTTTAAATTATTTCAGGCTGTGATGACCCTCTTACAAAAGTGGTGACCCCTGCACCCCCATGCCATATCATCCTTACTGGCATGCTTGGGGGTTGATAGCTCGCGACTCCCCCCATAATAACCTTGTGACCCTCTGAGGGGTCACGACCCCCAGTCTGAGAATCCCTGTGCTAGCCTGTGTCTTGCAACGGTACCTGCTAAGGTTATTGCTGTGTGGCGTGGGAAACAAGGCAGCCCTCCCTGGAAACTGTTGGCAGAGGATTGCAGAGTACCTTCCCTCGATCTCTCAGGAGGATTGAAGTGACATTTCTGTGCACATAAACTGCTCCTCATGCTCTGCCCCCTCTCACCCCCCATCCTTAGAGGGGAATGAAAAGCAGATAGCAACACTACCTCTCTTGGCTGTACCTGTCTCCTGTCATGTAAGAAAAGTAATGAAAAGACAAAAGCTGTGTCCTGCTACTTTGGGGGTACCATTCCTGTAATTGAAACTATATCGACACACTTCCTTGCCCAGGCTCACCTCGTGGGACTGGCTGGACTGCAGTGGAATCAAAAACAGGTCCTGGCCAGCTGCCTAGCTAGATCCCCTGGTCTCCTGTCTTCAGTACTCCTCTTCCCCATCCACCATCACCTCCACACAGGGGTTTGTGACTCAGGCTCCTGGGAAATATCAAAGGTGTGAGTTGTGGTGAGGGGCAAGCCAGTTGTCGTAAGAGCGGCAGGCTGAGGCTTAGCACCAGATCAATTTTCTGGCCTTCTGTTATGCCTGCTGCAGTTCCTGGGCTTTCACACGGCACTGCTGGTCCCTGTCTTAGCCCTTCTCTTGCATCCCTTGAGCAATCTGCTCATACATGTCAACGTTTCTATGGCTGGTTTGGAGCTGTGCCTGCACAGCCTATTCTCCCCCACGGGCCCGGGAGATCCAATATCTCCTGTCTACTCCAGGCAGGAGCGCGTCTGGAGCATGTCAGCGGGGCCATTGCATTCAACAATCGAAAGCGGCAACGTGTGCTTGTCAAGCCAGCCAATCGGGAAAAGGAATTTCAAAAATGTGTGGGGCTTCCAGTCTCTCTGACCCATGGGTAGTGAGAGTCACAGTGATGACCAGAGTGGTCAGTGTGGGGCATTGTGGGACAGGTGCTGGAGGACAGCTAGGGTCGACCTAAGTAATTCAGTGTACATATTTGCACAGAGTCGAACTAAGCACATCGACGGGGCGCTTACAATGGTGGGAGACCAGTTTGAGTTTAGACACATGCACAACTACGTTGATGCAAGGCAGCTTGCAAACTACACAGTGTAGAGCAGGCCTAACCTTTTTACAGTGATCCGGGACCACGTCTACGTTATGGACCATAGCTATGCTGCTGTTGTGTAGTGTGGATGCTTCCTACGGCGACGGAAGGGCTTTTTCCATTGTGGTAGGTAATCCACCTCCTCGAGCCGTGGTACCTAGGTTGATGGAAGCGTTCTTCCACCAGCTTAGCCATGTCTACGTCAGGGGTTAGGCTGGCATAGCTACAGCGTTCAGTGGGTGAAAATCTCACACCCCTGAGGGCCATAGTTATTCGACTCTACTCTTAAGTGTAGACATGGCCTGAGACCAGTGGTCACCAAGCTTTTCTGGTCATGCCTGCCTCGGGAGCTGCAGTTGGGAGCTGGGGCTGGGAGTAGAGCCACATCCATGGCCAGGAGCTGAGGGCTTGAGCCAGAACTAGGGGCTGGGGGTAGGGCCGGGGCTGGGGGTGGGGGCAGAGTGAGGCTGGGTGGTGACCCCTCCTCGCTCCCTCGTGTGGGCTGTCCTGGGTGCCACCGTGGATGCCGCCGCTCCCCCTCTGAACGTTTCTCCATGCCCTCCCAAGGGGGGAGTGTCCCACAGTTTGGGGGCCACTGCCTCCAACTCTAGGAAACAACTGAGGTCTCTTCCAGGCTCCCATTGCCTGGGGCGGGAGTGCTGGCCTTCAGGGCCTGAGCTGCAATTCCCTGCACAGCTGCTTTCAGTGTAGCAGCCCGAGCCCGTCGCCCCAGGCTCTGAGACTCATTGCCGTGGGCTGCTACTCACTGTGTAGACCCACTCCATAAGAGCTGGCTTCTCGCACAATGCTGGAGCTGCTCCGTCCTGCTACGGCTGGGTTAAAAATACACTGAATGATCCTTTAATGCTAGAGTTGCTGCACGGCATCTTTCCGCACTTCCATATTGGTGGGGAGTTGGGCTGCTGAGAGGAGGATTGGCCCTCATTATGCAGTTGTGTAGAAAGCTATGAAGAAGTGTGAAGCCCTGGTGTGAGCTGCTCTTGGTTTTAATAAATCATGTTCTTAGTAGGTGTTAGTAACCTAGAAGTAACTAACAACTCTCCTGGCTGCCTTCTCTTCAAAGGCATAACGCAAAACATGATTTCTTGGTCCTCATGCAGTTTTAGTATAACCATGTTGGTTAGGAATGTGCTTTGTAAACCAACACAACTAAACCGGCACAACCTGTAGTGTGGATGCAGTCAGACTGGTATAAAGGTGCCTCACACACGTTTAGCTTGTTCCGTTTCCCAGGCAGAAATAAGCTCTACTGGCATACACACATTTATACCAGCCTACCTGCGTCTGCCCGAGGCCGGGTTGCACTGCTCTAACTGCACTGGTATCGTTCGTGATAAGCTTGTCTGCCTAGATAAACTCTCTGATCTCACGGCTGCAATTGCCGTGGTGACATGATCCTGTTGGATGGCAACCTCTTCTCCAAAGCTGTCGTTTTTGGAATGAACTTTGGTGCTCAGCACCCGGAGCAGACGCAAGTCGAGGGCAGGAGAACGCTTAGTAATGAACTTTTGGCTGTGAGCTCTTTTTCCTCCTGCTGTCTTCTGGTGGAGCCTGGCAATTGGAACTATGCCCGCCTTTCACAGCACCTCTTCCTGTCTGGTGGAAGGTATTTCAGAACTTTGCATGCGCAATGGCCATCCACGAAGCACTATGATGATGTGCAAAGGAGCGTTGGCTATTGGTCAGAGCTGAGGACTAAGAGGCATACCTGCCACTGACTATTTTGCGACCTTCAGCAAATAATCAAACCTTTCTGTGCTTCAATTTATCCTGCTGCACAACGGGGATACGTCAAAGCTGAATGGGTTCTCTGATATCTGTTACGTGCTTTGAGATCCTCAGATGCTGTCTGCTAAACAGGCCCAATTATTGCCACGTGACACCCTGTTTCTTCTCACTCCTGCTCCACGCTGGGTTTCTGCATCCCCTGCAGTGGCTCTTGTCAGCCAGTTCGGATTAATTGGAGTCAAGAACTGTACAGTCCTAGCTCTCAAAAACTGCATGTGCCTCGCAGCAAGGGGGCGTGAATTTACGTTCACTTCCCCTTAGATATTCCCCAGGAAAACCACTTAACGCTTTTTGTCTCAAAAGTCCATTCTTGTCTGGCATAATGTTCAGTATAGTCCTCTGGTCATCCAGGCTTTGCATCACATCTCCCTAGAGAGGTTACATTCAACCCTGGCCCCCAATAATACATAAACTTTGAATTAATGCAATGCCCCTCAAAGATACTTATACTTAATTCAATACTTTTTTTTCAAGGATATTGCAGAAATTGCCATATCTTTTGCAAGTTGCAAAGGGGCTATTTGGATTAGAGGGGTAGTGGTACCGGCAACTCTCTTGTCACTTTATTGCGAGTCTCATGATATTTAGTGTCTTTTCTTAAAGCCCCAGCTCCTGGAATCATGTGATTACTTAGCTGAGAATCTCAACTTTCATCTACATACCTACCTCCCGCCCCCCACCCCCAAATAAATTTCTAGGCCTCATGATTGTGCAGAAAAAGATTTCAAAAAATCCAGAGGCAAATAAAAGGAACCCACCCTCTGTTTAAAATCATGCCCGTCTCATGAGCTCTGAGCTACTTTTGTAAGTTTTGTGGGCCTAACTCATGTCTCTTTGAACATTTTAGGTTTGGCAGCAATGGCCAGACCCCACTACAAGATAGGAGCCCATCTCCCTAATGTCCCTGTGCTGATCCAGTTTCAGAACTGGGACCTTCGACTGATACACTTTATGAGGATCTGACTGTCATGGATCCCTACAGGGGATTCTGTGGAGGGAGTAACTTTTCCTTGGAGGTGAACACACTCTCTTTCTCTCTCTCTCTCTTTCAATTCCCTTATTTGCTAGAAAAGCAGGAACAGTACCCTGTTAGGAATATAAAATTCCAAGGGACTAATGCTGTCATTCATCTTACATACCATCCCCCCAGTGACTCAGGCCCATAAGCTAGGGGTATCTCTGATTGCTCCCTCTCTTGCCCCACACATCCAGGCTGTGCCCAAATCTTGCCATTGCTTTCTCCATAAAATTTCTAGGATCCATCCGAAGCTCTCTTCCACCATGGTTACTGTCACCTCCTTTCTGGCCTCTCTAACCCTCTGGTCTATCCGGATACACCTTGAGAAAGGACTAGAAAAGGTGGAAACAGTGGCCACCTTATCCATTTAGTTTCATTTTCAACAAGTCCTTCCCAAAATCTTAATAGAAGGCTTGCGTGCTTACTCTTAGAGGATGAGATCCTCAGCTGGTGTAAATCCAGTGTAGCGCCATTGACTTCAATGGAGCTGTGCTGATGTACACAAACTGAGGATCTATCCCTGGTAATGGGGAGCCTGGGAGTATTTTAATCCTTTTTAGGGATATTTTTCTCTTGTCTCAAAGATTTTTTTTCCCCCCTTTTTCTTGGTTGTGCTGAGCTTATGCAAATCACAATATTCTGTTTGGAATTTATGGGAAAAGGGTGTGTGTGTGTGTGTGTGTGTGTGTGTGTGTGTGTGTGTGTGTGTGTGTGTGTGTGTGTGTGTGTGTGTGTGTGTGTGTGTGTGTTCTTTCACCATTCAGAATAGTCTAATCAACTTGATTAAAATTTTGGGGGTAGAATCTAAGCCTAGAAAACCTCCCTCCCAAAAAGTTGTGAGCAGTCTGAAAGAAGGAATGGTTTGGAAAGTAGAGCTGGGCCAGAAACAGAACCAAAAGCCCATTGACTCTGCAGGAAAATTTGATCTGTTTCTGTTAAGTAGAAACCTTTCTTTGATATTAACCACAGCAATCACTGACTGATCTTTGTGTGTCTATGTATTTGGATTGGACACGTGGTTTGGTTGAGATAAGAACCCAATCCCTCCTTCATTCCAAACTCAAGTTGAACCTTTATTCAGAGGATCAAAACCTTCATTACATACCCCTCCTGTCCTTGTTTTCACATTTGTAAGCTATGTTTCTGCTTGTGTCTAGAAATGCAAATGAGCAAATACCATAAGAATTACCCAACTCTGCAGACTCAAATTGCTTGGCTAAGCATCCTGACTTGTGCCTGCTTATCTGAACTGAATCTCTGACCCTTTGTAGGGTTGGGTGGATCTCAAAAGTACTGGCACTTTTGTGGAGGAACTAATAAGAAGGGACACAGTGGCAAAAAAGTGTTTGTATTAATTTAGATGGAATATATGAGCCAAAGCTTGTTAACATAACCCAGTTACTGTCCAACATTAAACAGTGTTAAATAAGGTTAGGTGCTTTATTTGGTATCAATATTGTTCTAAATCACAATAAACATATTACACTTGCTGAGTAAGCAGGGAAAACGGAGTGATGCTTCCAGAAAGCTGGAACTAACAGCAAAACCAGCAGTAGGTAGGAACATAAAAATGGCCATATAGGGTCAGACCAATGGTCCATCTAGCCCAGCAGCCTGTGATCTGCAGTGGCCTGTGACAGATGCTTCAGAGACAGTGAACAGAACAGGGCAATTTATCAAGTGATCCATCCTCCTGTTGTCCTGTCCCAGCATCTAGCAATTGGCAGTTTAAGGACACCCAGAGCATGGGGTTGTGTCCCTGGACATCTTGGCTAACAGCCATTGATGGATCTATCCTCCATGAATGTATCTAATTCTTTTTTGAACCCAGTTATGCTTTTGGCCTTCATAGCATCCCCTGGCAATGAGTTTCACAGGTTGACTGTGCACTGCGTGAAGAAATACTTCCTTATGTTTTAAACCTGCTGCCTATTAATTTCATTTGGTGATCCCGGGTTCGTCTGTTATGTGAAGGGGTACATAACATTTTCTTATTTGCTTTCTCCACACCATTCCTGATTTTATAGACCTCTATAATATCTCCCCTCATTTGTCCCTTTTTCCAAACTGACCAGTCCCAGGCTTTTAATCTCTCCTTACATGGAAGCTGGTCCATTCCCCTAATCACTTTTGTTGCCCTTTTCTGTACCTTTTCCAATTCTAATCTATTTTGTTGAGATGGGATGACCAGAATTGCATGCAGTATTCAAGGTGTCGGTGCACCATGGATTTGTATATTGACATGATGATATTTTCTGTCTCATCTATCCCTTTCCTAATGGTTCCTAATATTGTTAGTTTTTTGTGATTGCTACTGCACACTGAGCAGATGTTTTCAGAGAACTCTTCCTGATGACTCCAAGGTCTTTCTTGTGTGGTAACAGCTAGTGTAGACCCCGTCATTTTGTATGTGTAGTTGATATTGGAAAACAAACAATGTGCATTACTTTGCATTTATCAACACTGAATTTCCTCTGCCATTTTGTTGCCCAGTCATTCAGGGCCCAAGCATAATCTTTTCAGACCCAGTAAAAATTTGTAACACAGGCCTCCTCCCACACACATACCACAATCCTTCATTCCATACATACAATCTCATGAGCCATGAAAAAGTTTTTCCTCATGGTAATGGGGGTTGCAGCCTGGGCCAGGCCACCCAGGGCCTCTGGGCCCTGGTAAAGTGTACCCTTCCCCTCCCCCCATGTGGGAGCCCTGCAGTCACCCAGTTTTGTGACAACCCTTTGTAATTCTTTGCAATCAGCTCTGGACTTAATTATCCTGAATAATTTTGTAACATTTGCAAACTTTGCCACCTCACTGTTTCTTTTTTTCCAGATCATTCATGAATATGTTGAACAGAACTGGTCCCAGTACTGTATGTTGAACAGAACTGGTCCCGCTATTTACCTCTTTCAGCTGTGAAACTGACTATTCCTACACTTAGTTTTCCATCTTTTAACCAGTTACTGATACATATGAGGAATTTATCTCATGACTACTTACTTTGACAAAGTTCCTTACTAAAGGCTTTCTGAAAGTCCAATTATACAATATCTACTGGATCATCTTTGTTCACATGTTTGTTTGACCCTCCCTCCTTACCACCCCCAATAGTTCTAATAGAGTGGTGAGGTAAGATTTCTCTTTATAAATCAAGTTGACTCTTCCTCCACCATATCTCGTTCATCTATGTGTCTGAAAATTCTGTTCTTTACTATAGTTTCAACCAATGTGCCTGGCACTGAAGTTAGACTCACTGGCCTGTAATTGCCAGGATTGCCTCTGAAGCCTTTTTTAAAAATCAGCATCCAATTAGCTTTCTGCCAGTCACTGGGTACGGAGGCTGATTTTCAGCAATAAGTTACATACCATAGTTAGTAGTGCTGACACTTCCTATTTCAGTTCCTTCAGAACTCTTGGGTGAATAAACAGCAATAAGTCACCAGTACCAAATTGTAATCTTCTAAAGATAGCTACAGCCGACTCTATTGTGAATAGAGGATAAACAGAAGGAGGCAGGACATGAGGAGGAAGAGAGATCAGTTCAAGCAAAAGTGAAAATCCCCATGGGGACCCTTACTGGCAGCCTCGGCAAAGAGGTCGAGGATAGAATAGGTCTGGGATATTCTCTGGGTGAGGGCTGGTGGGTGGGGAACTGTACCTTTTAAGAAGCTCTGCCAGGAACTAGCTGGAACTGCTATGCTATGAAGAAGCTCAGGGTAAGCAATGCTGCTCCGTTAGAACTCAGACACCAACTGAAGCACAGCTCTGGCAAGCACCTTAAGCAAAGAATGATCACTGAACACCACAGGAGCTGGTAGGAAGAGAAACTTGTGCTGCTACTGCCTGTTCTGGCAATGATGGGGGATTCAGATGCCAGACCTGTCCACTTGGCACCTTTCACCAGCACTGGGTTCACTTGGGAAGCAAACTCGCAGTTGCCTTCCTAACCCAGGCTCTCACTAGCACCACCACTATTGCTCTCAGCTCCCTGGGGGATGGGGGGAGAGTCTGTTTTTAATTGTCTCCAGCCTGAGGATCTAGCCAGAAGAGACAGATGGCCTGGAACCAATCCCCTCCACCTGAATTCCACCACTGGATCTTGGATCTGCCTGAGTCAAAAACCTTTAGCCCAAAATGCTCCTACACTGAGGATTTGAAATCTGAGTTCCCATATCCGAGACCTTTTGCATTTAGCCATTAATATCTATGGACTGTAGATCCAAGCTGTGGGCTTGGCTCCAGCTGTGAAGTTGGATCTGAACCTGTCATGAGGTTTGTTGTGGGCCAATCTCTAGTCCTGCAGAGACATAATAATAATTAATAAAAGCACTTAAACTTTAAAATGAAAGAGTCAACTGAGAATTCAAATTTGGTGGTGTCAAAGCTCCATCCTCACGCCTCCACCCCTCATCCTGGTTATCATGACCAGGCAGATCGTGGTCACACAATCAGTTCTGCCTGGGAAATTAAAAGAATACTGAAAACATAGAGCTTGTTGGTATATAGCTGCCACTGTCACATGCCAACACCTAGCTGAAATGTGAGAAGGCAGATTTGTGTGTGTTCTGGGCGTGGCGTCTGTTCTCAATGCAGTTGCAAAGACTGGGGCAAAGACATAATAATGCCATGCCACCTTCCTAGGATTTGCTCAGTTTCAGTGGACAGATGCCAGCGCGAGAGTAGCTGCCCATCAAGGTTGGCAACAGGGTAACAGGAAATGTGGCAGTTGAGCCCGTCGCTGATCGCAGGTGCAGCTTACCATCATTTATGAGCTCGGTAGTAACCCAAGCTAAGTTTTCTGTTGTTGGTACCCGTCTCTCTCTCTGTTTAGGCACTTAGAATGCCAGCAAGTCAGAAGATCCAGGAAGTGACTCTTTCTTGCCCCATGGACCTGGCTTGAGTTGAGTTATTTCAATGTAGGCCCCTTAGAGAAATCACTCACCTAACCCGTACTCGGTGCAGCAAAAGCTAAGAGTGAAACTCAAACAAGACTGGACCCCCAAATAGTTATTTATAGTAGTTTTGGAGTTAGAAAGAAATTTAGGTCACCAAAAATAAAAAACTCACCCATTCATCCAGCCTACTTTAGCAACTTCAGACAAATATTTTAAATTGCTGTCTCCAAAGCCCACTCCTCTAGCTGCTTTCATTAATAATCAGGCGTTTATCCATAGGATAGATCACTCACTCCTGAACTGCGGTGGAGTGCTAGATGGGACAAACATCCCCATTCTGGCATCAGCCCACCTTGCCACAGAGAACCTCAACAGAAAGGGCGACTTTGCAATGGTTATGCAAGTGCTGGTGGATCACCAGGGATGCTTCACCAACGTCAGTGTTGGCTGGTTGGGGAAGGTGCATGACGCTCGTATCTTTAAGAACACAGGACTGTTCAGAAAGCTGCAAGCAGGGATGTTTTTTCCTGAACAGCAGATTACCATTGGGGATGTTGAAATGCCAATAGCTACCTGCTGTGTCCCTCATAACATCTGTGAGGCAAAGGGGGAAAAGTAGCTGCTGGAGTGGGGAGCAGAAGTGGAGTGACTGTCTGCTGAGTTTGTACAGCCAGCTAAGAGAGCTATTACAAGAGCTCAACGTGGAGCTAAGCAGCTGAGGGAGGCCTGGAAAGAGCACTTCAACAGCCAGCCACAGTAATATGGACTATGCTCTCCTTGGCCCTTCAGTTCTGGGGGCTGTTAGGAATTGTAGGGACCACATATTTGATTTGATTGTATAGTGTTTGATAGTAGCACTGATAGTGTTTGATAGTAGCACTGTCTGTTATTGCACCTGCTAGTTTTGCAGTACTTGCTGTATGTTTATAATATTCACACTGGGTTTGGCACTGATCCCATGAGTTCTGTTGCCCTGTACAATAAGTGGGCACTTTCAGCAGCGCTAGGCATTCTGCAGCATATTACGAGAAATGATAAAGATACGCTATGTTTCCCGCAGAAGATTTTCATTGCATGCCAAAACTGATGCATACAAACTATGTGCAGTTAATAAACAAATACAATAAAAATGTCTGAAATAAATGAAAGGAACAGAACAATCATGTCCATGTTGGCTCCACATACACTGACCCGTAACAGCCACATTTGCTGAGTGGGAAGCTGCGGTTGTCCTTACTGTCCATGGCGTGGTAGGGGTAGGGATGCAGCCCCTACTGTCACGATGAATGTTGAGGGGATTGTAGGGAGGTGCTATAATGCAGTGTTTCTCAACCATTTTGATACAGGGACCGGCTTGCTGCCTTCCTAAGCTGTGTGTCAGCTGTGTCAAGGAGATCTCAGGGACCGGCACCGGTCCATGGACCAGTTGTTGAGAAACACTGCTATAATGGACTTCTACACTGACTGAGGCGAATCCGGGTTTGTTGAATCTGTCAGTCCACAAGAATCTGCTGTGTTTGTGTTTGCTGCTGAAGAAGTCCTATTATGTCCTGGTGCATCTCCCTCTCCTTTTCCTGCTGGGACGCCTGGGCCTTTCTCCTGTCCGTTTTTTCCTTTTCCATACATTCCATGACAGTACGGCTTTGGAGCAGTTGTGCACAGCACCACTGTCCAGTCCCAGCCACTGAGAGTTTGAATGGCGGTGGGGGGAAGGGAACGAGGAGGGAATTGTATTGTTTCATGCAGCTGAATGAGTATAGGGCAGCGGCACTGAATACTGACGCTGCTTTCCACAGACGATGGCGGTTTTATCTGATATCTCATGCTTGAGGGTAAAAAAGGCACAGAGGGCACAGTCTGAATGCTGCTAGCTTGCTAGCTTTGGCAGGCATCATTGCATTTATCGTGCAGTGCCATGAACATAAGAATGGCCATGCTGGGTCAGAGCAATAGTCCATTCACTGAGTATCCTGTCTTCAAGCAGTGGCCAGCACCAGGTGCTTCAAAGGGAATGAACAGAACAGGGCAATTTATCGAGTGATCCATCCTCTGTCATCTAGTCCCAGCGTCTAGCTGAGGTTTAGGGACACCCTGAGCATAGGGTTGTGTCCCTGGTCATCTTGGCTAATAGCCATTTGTTGCCTGATCCTTTTAAAAGGTTAATGATATTTGTATTAATTGCCAATTGCTCAGAAGGTCATAAGAGTCTTGTCCCAGAATCAGGCTATACAGAGTTAAAACCAATGAGTTCAATATCTTGTCGGGGGCCTCGGGGCATATGTCAAAGACACTCATGCCGAGGGCAAAGTAAAGCCTTAGAGATCGTATTTGGAATAAGAAATAAAGTCAGAAAAGTGCCAACCCACATGAACAAATATGGTATTGGGGTTATCTGTGGTATCATTCTCTGCAAAAGCTCTTAAATTTGCATGCTTACACCCTTCCTTGAGGACTTGGTGGTAAGAGACAAAGGACCAGCCCTGTCTCTGGCATACCAAATGAGTCCAATAGTCCAGGTTCCTCAGTGAGTTGGAGAGTCAGATGGTGGAAAGCAGACAATGATGGAAAGCTAAGACTAACTCTTCACATGGTGGTTTGCCCTGTCATAGGGCCTGAGCATCATTGTGAATATTCATGCTATTGCTCAACCTTCTGTTCCCAAATCTAACTTCCTCATCCACATAATACTGAGGTGTCCTTATCCAATAGATTAACATAGTAATGTCAATTAGCTCATTATCATACTCGCCACTTCTTACTTAAACCAGGTTATGATTTACAATTCTACATTTCTGCGGTCTTTCTGTGGTTGCCATTTATCGTTAAGTTCCAACTTCTACCACTGCATCTAAAGGGTAACTGTCATGCTATTTATTGAGGCCAAAGATATACTTAACTATTCTTATACTAACTCATGCTAACTTGCTTAAGCTAATGTCTTACAAGGTACAGGCCTGTAGGTCTCTTATGTTACAGCTGAATATAATTAAGGCAAGCTTTTCTTGTGGGTTACACATTGATGGACCTATCCTCCATGACTTTATCTAATTCTTTTTTGAACCCTGTTATACTTTTGGCCTTCACAACATCCCCTAGCAATGAATTCCACAGGCTGATTTTGCGTTGTGTGAAGAAGTACTTCCTTATGTTTAGTTTTAAACCTGCCACCTCTTAATTTAATTGATTGACCCCTGGTTTGTGTGGTATGTGAAGGGGTAAATAACACTTCCCTCTGTACTTTCTCCACACCATTCATGTTTTTATAGATCTCTATCATATCTCCCCTCACTCATCCCTTTTCCAAGCTGAACAGTCCCAGTCCTCTTAATCTCTCCTCATATGGAAACTGTTCCCTACCCCTAATCATTTTTGTTTTCTCTGTACTTTTTCCAATTCTAATATCTGTTCTGAGATGGGGTGACCAGAATTGCACGCAGTATTCAAGGGGTGGGCGTACCATGGATTTATATAGTGGCATTATATTTTCTGTCTTATTATTTATCCCTTTCCTAATGGTTCCTAACATTCTGTTAGCTTTTTTGACTGTCACTTCACATTGAGCAGATGTTTTCAGAGAACTATCCACAATGATTCCAAAATCTTTTTTAAGTGGTAACAGCTAGCTTAGACCCTATCATTTTGTATGTACAGTTGAGATTGTTTTCTAATGTGTGTTACTTTGCATTTATCAACACTGAATTTCCTCCACCCAGTTTTGTGAGAATCCTTTGTAACTCTTTGCAATTTGCCTTGCGGTTAACTATATTGAGTAATTTTTTATCATTTGCAAACTTTGCCACCTCATTGTTGACCTTTTTTCCAGATCATTTATGCATACGTTGAACAGAACTGGTCTCACGACAGACCCTGGGGGAACTCCACTATTTATCTCTTTCCATTGTGAAAGGCGACCATTGAATCCTACCCTTTGTTTCCTATCTTTCAACCAGTTCCTGATCCATGAGAGCACGTTCCCTTATATTCCATGGCTCCTTACTTTGTTTCAGAGACTTTGATAAGGGATCTTGCCAAAGGCTTTCTGAAAGTCCAAGTACACTATATTCACTGGGTCACCCTTGTCCATATGTTTGCTGACCCGCACAAAGAATTGTAATAGATTGGCGAGGCATGATTTCCCTTTACAAAAGTCCATGTTGACTCTTCCCCAGCAAATCGTGTTCATCTATGTGTCTGATAATTCTGTTCTTTCTATAGTTTTAACCAATTTGCCTGGACCTGAAGTTATGCTTAGTGATATGTAATTGGCAGGATATCTTCTGAAGCCTTTTTAAAAAATTGGTGTCACATTAGCTATTCTCCAGTCATCTGATACAGAGACTGATTTAATCAAAAGGTTATGTATCGCAGTTAGAAGTTCTGAAGGAACTCAGATATGAAATGCAGAACTTTTGGTGAATAATATGTGGTCCTGGTGACTGTTTAATTTATTGATTTGTTTCAAAACCTCTTTCTATTGACGCCTCAATCTGCAACAGTTCCTCAGATTTGTCATCTAAGAATAATGGTTCAGGTGTGAGAATTTCCACCGCATCCTCTGCAGTGAAGACTGATGCAGAGAATTCATTTAGCTTCTCCCCAAAGGCCTTATCTCTCGAGTACTCCTTTGGCATTTCGATCATCCAGTGGCCCCACTGATTGTTCAATAGGCTTCCTGCTTCTTATGTACGTAAACATTTTTTGCTATTTGTTTTTGTCTTTTGTTAGTTGCTCTTCAGATTCTTTTTTTGGCCTGCTTAATTATATTTAAACTCCAGCAAGTGAAGTGTAAATGTTCCTATGTGTTTTCCTCAGTAGGATTTGACTTTCAATTTATAAAGGATGTCTTTTTGTCTCTAACTGCCTCTTTGGCTCTATTATTTAGCCAAGGTGGTATGTGTTTGGTCCTCTTATTGGTGGTGGTTTTTCTTTTCTTATTTGGGGTATACAGAGTTTGAACCTCTATTATGGTATTTTAAAAAGTTTCCATGCAGGTTGCAGGCATTTCACTCATGTGACTGCACCTTTTTCATTTCTGTTTAACTTGTCTCCTCATTTTTGTGTAGTTCCTCTTTTGAAATTAAATGCTACTGTGGTGACTTTCTTTGGTATTTCCCCTCCAAAAATGATGTTACATTTAATTACATTATGGGCACATTAAGTGAGAGTTTCAGCTATATTCACATCTTGGACCAGATCCTGTGCGTCACTTTAGACTAAATCAACAACTGCCTCTCCCCTTCTGGGTTTCAGGATGAGCTGCTCTAAGAAGCAGTCATTAATGGGGTCCAGAAATTTTGTCTCTGCATTGTGTCCTGAGATCACATGTTCCCAGTCCATATGGGGATAGTTGAAATCCCCCAATGTTATTGGGTTTTCTTTATTTGTAGCCTCTCTAATCATCCTGAGCATTTCACAATCACTATCACCATCCTGGTCAGGTGGTTGGTAGCGTATACCTACTGCTGTACTCTTAGTATTCGAGCGTGGAATTTGTATCCATAGAGATTCTCTGGTACTCTTTGAGTTATTTAAGATGTTTACCATATTTGACTCTATGCTTTCTTTCACTTATAGTGCCTCACCCCCACCAATGCAACCTACTCTGTCCTTCCTATATACTTTGTAGCTTTGGTATTACCGTGTCCCATTGATGATCATTGTTCCATCACATTTTTGGGATGCTCAAATATCCTCATTTAATGCCAGGCACTCAAGTTCACCTATTTTAGTATTTAGACTTCTAGCATTGGTATACAAGCTCTTATAAATTAGTCACTATTTAGTTGTCTGCCTTCATATGATGTAATTGAATGGGACTCTTTTTTGTTTGACTTTTTTTCTCTTCTGTTTCTACCTGTACTTTATCAAATTCTACCCTCTCCTCTTTACAAAGACATAGAGTATTCCTTTAATAAATCCTTCCCCAAGCGATGTGTCTGTCCAAACCATGTGCTCCTCCGCATCTATCGGCCTTGCTCCAGCCTTTAGTTTAAAAACTCCCCTATGACCTTCTTAATTTTACATGCCAGCAATCTGGTTCCATATTAGTTTAGGTGGTGCCTATCCTCCTTTCCCCAAAGGTCCCACAGTTCCTTTTAAACCTTAATCCTTCCTCTGAACAGAATAGTCTCATTAATGCATTGAGACCCTGTGGTTCTGCTTGTCCAACTGGCCCTGTGTGTGGACCTGGAAACATTTCAGAGAATGGATCATTGAGGGCCTGGTCTTTAATCTCTTACCTAGCAACCTACATTTGGTCTCCAGAACCTCTCTCCTACCTTTCCCTATGTCACTGGTGCCATGACCACTAGCTCCTCCCAGCACTGCACGTAAGTCTATCTAGATTCACCATGCAGTCCCCCTGGTTATCACAAACCAAAATATCTAAACTTCTAATAATCGAATCCCCCAGCAACATTAAATAGAAGTCAAAGTTTCATTGAGATCTCTCAGGAGGATTCAGGGGACATCCCTGTGCACATAAACAAGCTGTTCTGCATGTCCCCTTCCCCCTGCCTAACGCTACAGGGGAATGAAACACCTCCACCTTTTTGTTGTACCAGTAGCTCTTCTAGTATGAGTAAATTAATGGAAGGCCAATAGCTGTGTCCTACTACCTTTGGGTCCTCATTACATTTATGCCTAGTAATGGGAAATGCATTCACACTCTTACCTGAGGTTTAGTCCCCTGAATCGGGCTCCCCGTGCTTGACTGACTGTACTGCAGCCAGGTCTCAAATAGGTCCTGGCTGTTGACATAACTGGACCCGCCCATTCACATGCCCCTCCTTCTCCTCGTCACTGTTCATGGCAGGTGTCTGTGTGTCCGGCTCCTCAGAGGGATCCATGATTCTCTGGGTGCTGGTAGGGTCTCTGGCATGCAGCTCTTTGTAAAAGCGACGGGAGTGTTGGCCTCCCCGACCTTCTGATGTGCCTGCTGCAGTTCTTTGACTTGCACCCGGCACTGCTGCTGATCCCTCTCGTACCCCTTTGCCCGCAGCCCCTGTGCGATCTGCTGGTAGATGTCCACATTTCTATGGCTGGTCTGCAGCTGCGATTGCCCTGCCTCTTCTCCCCACAGGCCCAGGAGATCCAATGCCTCCTGTCTACTCCAGGCAGAAGCAAGTCTGCAGCATGTAGCCGGCATATTTGGCTGGGCAGTTGTACACAACAATGGAGAGCTGCTGGGGGTGTGATCGCCAGAGTGGACAATCGGGGAAAGGCATTTTAAAAATTCACAGGGTTTTGAAAGTGGGGGAGGAGGAGAGCACCCGGTCTCAATGACCCCCGGGCAGTGGAGTTTGCAATTCTGAGCAGAGCAGGCAGAGTCAGGCAGCTGCTGGAGAACTGTTAGGGTCCACTTAGGTAATGCAGTGTCTGTGTTCACACTGCATCGACCTCAGTATGCCGACCATGGCTCAAGGCTATTTGGAGAGGTGGTGTTATTGCCTCACTGTAACGGGCTGCTTACATTTGTGAGAGACGAACCTAAGTGTAGACACATGCACATCTAGGTTGATACAAGGCGACATGTGTTGATTTAACTCTGTAGTGTACAGAGAGCCTAAGAGATGGCACATGCCATCCAGGGAGTAAAGACTGCTGACCGTTTAGCGAGGAGATGAGCAAGAGCAGCACTACGACAGCTGTTGCTAAGCAGGGACAAGGAGATGGGTGTAACTGGGGGTGCCAGTGGTTGTATTTACACTTAACTTTGGCTTGCAAAATTGCACATACAGTGTTGGGAACTGCCTGTGAAGATTTAGGGCAAAAATGTAAAGAAGTTATAAGTAGTAGTAATACCTTGGGGCGCTCTAGAGAGCTCCAACATTCAAAGGTCTTAATGTGCTTGCAAGCGTGGATTAAGGAGGTACTGTGAAGTTCCCATTTTACAGATGGGTAACTGAGGCTCAGAGATTGAGTGACTTCCCCCAGGTCACACAGTGAATCAGTGGCACAGCCAGGAACAGAATCCAGGTGACTTACTGACCCAGAATGGCCAGTTTTGCATGACCTTGCCTGCCACATGTTCTTGTTTGCTTCACCGTGCTCAGGATTTTGAAACTCTGAGAAGCACCGGAGGGCAATGAAATGTTCCCATTGCTGTGTGTGTGTGAAAGAGGTCAAGAAGTCACTCTCCCTGCTTGATACGTACCAGAGGCATGTGGGAAGGCCCAGTAACTGATTGAACCTTGGTCACATTTTGCTGACTGTGCACTAAGGTGCTAGCTCTGTTTACTATCGCTGCCCTCAAACAGAGCCGGTGTGTACTGCTCGGCTTCCACACAGCACTATGCCCAGGAGTCACGTGGAGGGTTGCATTTTGCTGAACCATCCACAAATCCCAACCTTCAGACAATGCCCTGACTGGGAATCTGATCCTCCCCCCCAGCCCCGGAACATGGGTTTTGATGGTTGGAAGTGCTTCTGCTGAGGGTAGCATGAGCCTGTATCCTGAATAACAACATATTGTATTGGGCTAGACACTCAGCTTGTCTACATTGGTGTAGCAGGGGTGTGCGCAAGGGGGGCTAGCAGGGGCACAGGCCCCCCAATCAGTGGGAGCACAGTACTCCTCAGGACCGGGGCCGGGAGACCGAGCTTCTCCTGCCCTGGGCCAGGGTGGGAAATGACATCTCCACCGGCCCCAGGGCTGTGGAGGGAAGGGGCAGAACCAGCTCCTCCGGCCACGCACAGAAAGTGTCCCTCCAAAAGTGGCCAACATTTTTATTCCTGTGCACGCCCCCGGCTGTGGCTGTGACATCACGGGCCCTCTGGCAACTTACACCAGCTGAGGGACTGGCACGTTGTGCTTTGCTGAGCGTACAGACCGCTCGGTGACTCGGGAGCGCATGCAGCCATTTTGGTGTCGTTCTGGCCGTCGTTGCAAGTATCCCTCTGAAGATCAGCTCCCACTCGTGATGCCTGTTGGCGTGCTCAGCTCCACCCCTCAGACAGAGGAAGACCCTGGGCCTGCTTCTCCACTCACCCGATGGCCTGTCAGAAGTAATCCCAATAGTTGTACAGGTGTAAAACTAACACAAGTGAGAGGAGAACCAGACCCACTAACCCTGCTCCATGCGGCTTGCAGACTAAGGCAATCCCCACTCTGTTGTCTCTGTGGCACTCTCCCTCTGGTTGGGGTGCTAGCCTGGGACCCAGAAGAGCTGGATTCCGGTCCCTGCTTCCCCTACGAACTCCCTATGTGACCGTGGGCCAGCAGTGGGGTCTCTCTGTGCTGCAGCTGATCCATAAAATGGTGGTAACAGTGCTTCCTCATCTTACTGAGGCGGCGTGGGGATAAAGCCATCAAGGACTGTGAAGCACTCAGATACAGGGGTGATGCGGGTGGGGTATCTAAGTGCCTATCTAGATAAATGGAGAGCCGGGGCAGAGTCACTTAACATCTTGAACCTCATGCAAATAGAGGGAGGGAAGCATGTGGAAAGATTCAAGGAGGGGCACAGTAGGCTGCAGGGGCAGGGTAGCAGCAGAGGAAGTGGATATTCTGTGTGGACTGGAGGGGAGTCGGGTGAGAGGCAGGGAGGCCAGAAAGATGCATTGGCTGTATACCTGCTGCTCTGACTTGTCAGTCGATAAGTGAGGCTTATACAGAAAATGCCATTCTCTCCTTTCTCTGCGGGCTTGCTGTTGCACATTCCACACTATTCCCCTCTTCTGCCAATCACCTGGCTGGCTCTGTCATTCAACTGGCTCCTCCGTTACCAAGTGCCAGCCCAGTCCTGGGATTCCATGTGTCATTTCTTGGTTGACAGAACCGTAATTGCCCCAGGTGCCTCATGGCAGTCTGAGGCTGGACTTGTTCTTTTGCATTCCAGCCCACATGGCAAAGAGCAGTTGATGGAGAATGTGGCAGGGTCACAAACTCTTTGATGTGGAATTTCCACATAAATCAGACTCATCATGTCAGAGTGGGGCTCCCCCGAAGTGAGCTTTTTCCCTCTACCGAATAAACTGTCCAGCGAAAGGTTCAGCAGCGCTCTTTGAAATGCAGCAGTGTTTGACGAGGGCCGTATAATTAAAAGCCAGCAGAGTGGATTAGCATGCCAGATCTCCGAGTGCTGATAAACCGAAGGGGGTCAAAGACAGAACTCACAAGCATGAGGTTCTGTGCTGAGATCTTCACTGCTTTGTCTTTCATCTGCTCTGTCTCTTATGCCCTGATTTCTGAAGCCCAAAGTTAGTTCTGGTCAGTGAAGGGAGCCCCTTTAGATGAACTGCTAAGGAAATGATTATTCTGCAGTATTGAAACTTACTTGACCTGGGCATCAAAAAGACCTCAGTCATCTGTGTGACCCAGTATAAGTCATTTAACTCCAGGCCTCTTTCCCTGCCCACCATTTGTCTGTCTTGTCTATTTAGATGGTAAGGTTGTATTTCTACAGTGCATAGCCCATGAGACCTCAGACTTGGTTGGGCGTGTAGGTGTGACTGTAATACAAATAGTTCATAATATTTAACATTTCTATTATGGCAGCTCCAATCAGAGCCCCACTGTGAGAGCAGCTGCATAGACACATTACAGGTGACATGCAATGGGTAGGAGGGAAGACGGACACAATCAGATACACAATTTTTACATTTTTATAGGCCCAGGCAATGTTTTTCCTGGTAACTATGGGTGTGTTTACACTGCAAAGAAAACCCTGCGGGGCCGTCTCAGACCCCTGGTCAATTGGCTTCGGCTGCAGAGCTAAAAAAGCAGTGTCAATGTTTGGGCTGGGGCTGGAGCCCGGGCTCTGAAACCTGGTGAGTGGGGAGAATCTCAGCGCCTGGGCTCCAGCCCGAGTGGGAACATTTACACTGCAGTTTTTAGCCTTGCAGCCTGAGTCCCACAAACCCACACCAATGGACCCAGGCTCTGAGTCTCGGTGCCATGGATTTTTTCTTTGCAGTGTAGACATATTTGATGTGACTGAGATTTTCACTGGCCTATATTTGGAGACACGATTCACTGAACATCTTGGCCTAGGGGCCTGGGGTCTCCTAGGTGACACTGAAAATCCCATCTTAAAGTAAAATTTTCAAAATTGGGTGCCTAAAAGTAGGCAGCTGAATCTCTGTGATTGAATGAGAATCCAGGATGCCCAGTGTCTCTTAAAATCAGCCTGATAAAGTACCAACAATCCCCACATGCAATTATTCATTTTCTGCTTTCTTATAAGGAACGTGATACAGGAAAGCTCTTTCCATCCATACACTAAGCCAATCCTATACCAAAATACAAAAAACCCTGCCCCCCTGCTTTCATAAATGTGAACGGATAAAAGAATTAACATTATGTCAGTGATATTGTCCTGCTAAAAATAAACCTGCCACATTAGATTATTGCATAAATCTTTTCATCCAGTTCAAATATGATCTCCGCTACTCTATTGCCCTTCTAAATAAATGGCTGTTCAGATTAAACACATTAGTCATGGGATTTTTAGCAGTGTTCAGTGCTGCCCGAATTCAGCCTCCATGGGATTTTTACCAAACTCCTATTGTCTCCATTAGCGGAGATGGGCCAATGCTGAGTGCTTTTGAAAATCCTACCTAGAAGATTACCGTTTGGGTGCTGCATTATCATCTCCTATTTGTGTTATAGTAAGGGGTCACTAGGTGGCGTGGTTACTCACTTACAACTTTTTCTGAACACACGAGCAAGTTTTTAGTCTTGGAAGAAAATGTTTGTATTGTTGTCTTTTTTTTCCCCCCCTCCCCTGTTGTGGCTTCTTTAGGAGAGCTGTGGCAAGCAGCAAAGGACTTGGCTCTCTTCCTTAATCTCTCTACCTAGTTAATTCTTGGAGGAGTCTCGCTTCATGGAATTGTGCTGTGGTGTTGGGCTGAGATTCCTGAATGAGGGGATTGTCTGCATTCTCTTTGTGACCACCTCCATTCCAGGACTGGTGCATGTGTGTAAATAAAAGAAGTTGCACTAAGAATTATTCCAGACTCCATGTCACTAATTTCTTCTACAACAGAAGATTGACATACGTGGCCACAACCTCTGCTATTGTTTGACATAGGGCTGATATGGTTAGTTTCCTCTAACAAGCTTATACTAAAATACTTGGATCCTTATCATGCAGTGAGCTCTGCCTGGGCAGATCCCCAGCCATACAGAGCTCCATTTACTTCAGTGTAAGTAGTGCTGCATGGATGCAGAGGATTTCTTGTACAATGCCTATTACAGGGTTGGAGCAGTAATACACATGGTATTCCTTTACTGCTTTGGGCTGGCTAATTCCCTTCTTCATTATGGCCAGGATTTCAGGAGAGTTCAGTACCAATGATGAGGGACCAGATTTCCCAAACAGCTTAGCACATTGGGTGGCTTTTTTCCTTCTGGAAAATCTTGTTGTAACTATATGTTTGGAGCTGCAGGGTGCAGAGCACTGAAAAAACCTGGCCCTTATTCAGATACTTGACCTCTTGAAAATCTGACCTTGTAAATGTCCAGCATTTATTGATCTCTTGATGTTTGTTACATTTGATCTATTTTGATATGATTATGGAATGCAACAGAACTTTATGAACTGGCTTTTCTTGTAATGCTGAGATTGAAGGCAGTTGAGTCAAATGGCATCTATGCTTAGTCTCTGTTACTGTACCTTTTACTGTGTCAGCCGAGGGCAGCTATATTAGCAGCAAAGGATTTATTGAAAAAGCTGGGGCTTTATTTTTTAATTTTCAGCATTGGAATTGTCTCACTGAAGTCAGTCCCATGCTTAAATGCTCACAGACCTGTTCAACTTTGTGTAATTGGGGACTAAGTAAAGTCCAGCTCCGCTGAAGGTAGTGAAAGTTAGAAGCCAAAATACCTTTGTGCATCCGGGCCTAAATACTATTCTAATGAGAAAAATAGCTATTTATAAATATCTCACATTTGGGTGAGAGAACTCAGATTATGTAAACCCTAATTATCCACACCGTAAGACCTCCAAAATTTGTTTGCTTCTCCAAACCTGACATTCATAGAGATATTTGTTTATAAATAATGCCAAATGTTGGATGATTTCCAGGTCAATTCAACTGAGTGGACAGCCGTCTCCTTCCCATAGGCTTCCAAAGCGCTTTCCAAACTGCATACTAAAATTAAAACTTCTCCTGTAGTAGTCAGAAGGCCCTATTACTTCAAGGGAGTTTGGATCAGGCCCTTGTAAGTCACGGAGGCTTCCCCAGATTTTCATGGACTTTGGATCAGGCTCAAATTGGTTTTAAAGCCAACAGATAGCAGCAAACTTATTGCTAACTACGAGATTCATATCTAATTCAAACCCACAGAAATGGTTGCATATGCTCACACTCAGTTCTCCATTTGGAGAAAGAAATGAAAATTCCCATTCCTTTCAGATGAGATGGAGATCTGCCTTTCATTACGTTGCCAGGGATTCTTAGCCAAATTCTATGGAAAATAGTCCTATCTGAGCAGTAAATCTCAGGGCGATTCTGCATGTTTGTTCTCCATTTCCATCTCATTGGCTTGAGTTCATTTTTAACCTTTGAGCCTCATGTGAGGCAGATGTAAGGTGGAGAGAGGTTAGGTGTTCTAGCGCTTCCCTCTCCTCCCCCCCCAACCAGTCGAGCAAGGGAGGAGAGCTGATGCTGATAGAGAGATTGCCTTATTTAGCAGTGCAAATAATCAGCTCCCTCCTCCCCCGTAAGGGTCAGACTGGAACCAACTGACTCTGTTCTGTCTGAACTAGCTGCTCGATGATAAAATTCAAGGGTAACAGCAAATTAAATACCTGCATGGCTGCAGACTGAACAAAGCAGTACAACTCTTAATGTTCAAACAGGACCAGCCATTCCGCAGTCTGATTGATTGCTGGCAGGAGCAGGCATCTTTTGCTTACTGCAAGTTTCTACCATAAACCAAGCAATGGTGGTTCTTTGATCAGCAGATTTGGATATGTTGTCTGAAATGATCAGACCAGTCCCAGTTCAGGAAAGCACTTAAGCAAACCACTGAGGGTGATGGGCTTTATGCACGTGCTTAAAGTTAAGCACATGAATCAGGGCTGTATTCAGTATATAGTGGGGAAAATAGCAAGTTGTTCTAGAATGGTTGCTTTGGCATTCATGCAGCATGAACTTCTAGGGCCTGCCACCGTGTATTGGAGGGTTTTTGAGGTCATAAGTGAGACATAGCAAGTGCTTATCTCGCCTGGTAGAGACCTTAAAACAATTCCCCACTCTATCGGGATTCAAAGAATCATTATGAGATCAATGGTTCCATATAGGAATGTAGTTGTCCTGATCAAATGCAGGGCACCATATCAGTGAAAACTGTTTTACCACTTTCCCATGTGTCAGTCATTTCTGCACTTTATTTGGTGACTGCCTGCTGGCCTAGTCAGTTTCCACTCTCTTCTTAGGGTGGTTGTTTTTGTCCATATTTCAATCTGATGGCACGAATGCTCAGATAACCAGAATAAAATTCCAGTGCCCTTACTTCTAGATTAGTGCATGTTAGCCATTGGACCACAGACAAATAAGATCCCTATACAGTAGTCCTGTAGGAATTAACAACCGAGGGATAATCTTGCAGCAGAACCGATACTGAAGCTGACACAGTTGAATTGAACACCTTTCAAGGTGTGTGTGTGTGTGTGTGTGTGTGTTTGTGAATTATTTTTGCACGCACCAACAGGTGAATTCACTGGATGGAGCTAAAATAGTGTCACAATTTTCAAAGAGAAATTGCATGAACTGGAAGTGGAAAAGAGGGTAGAATTTGATCCATTATCTTATTGTTAATTTCTTACTGGACTGATTTATAGGCAGAGTCTAAAGGCAGGGCCTATTTTTAACTGTGTTATCTGTCCAAGTTGTAACAACATGTGAATACTTAAACTATCAGCTGCCTCTAAGCTTTCAATATTGTGTGTGTTAGGCAAAATTAAGATGATTATTCTTTGTTGCTCTTTACTGCTAAGTAAATGAACACCCAAATTCAGGTTTAGTTAGAGGAAAAAGATTTTTAAACAACACATAAAAAGTGTATAAGATATTTTTTTCCTGATCATTATTTAGGATAAAGTAGTTAACTTTTTTCTTAATTTCAGCATTCCCCTATAGGCCTGGACACTCAGTTACAACAGCATTAGAACAAGCAATTCGAAAATATTTTCAGAAGTTTTGAGATTTCCTCTTCTATCTTCTTTACAGCTTGATCCAAAGCCCAATGAAGTCAGCAGGGGTCTTTTCATTAACTTCAACTGGCTTCGTATCAGGCCCTTAAATCTTTCAGGTGTATTTTGACTGGAGTTGAAAATTTATATCTAAATCTGCACTTTTGTCAGATATTACATTTACCCTCTTCCCCCCCCCCACCCCACCCCACCCCAGGCTTCTGCTTTCCCGTCTTCTTGAAAAATCCTCTTTGATTGGCAATCATAGACATGGCATAAATATGGGGTAACATCCATAGAATTTAGTGAAGCGATGTCAGTTTATGGCAGAGCTGACGTTAGTTGTTGGGGCCCTTTTTAAAAGAGTGACATGGTCCCAAGAGTTTAGCTGCTGTGCGCTATGATACTGTTTTCGGTTTTATTGCAGGTGGAAAGTCTTTTGGTGGACAAGTGAACACAATTGCCTCCTGTTCATAGTTCAAATATCATCCTAAAAAACTGCAAAAACAGGTATGGAAAGTGCATGGTTTCAGTGGAAGGTCAACCGAAGCCCTGCGGTGATGAAGGTAATTTTGTACTTCAAAGTTATATAAGAGTCTAGGGCTCCACACAGAAGGTCTAGGGGGTAGCCGTGTTAGTCTGTTTTTAGCAAAACAGCGAGAGTCCTATGGCACTTTAAAGACTAACAAATATATTTGGGCATAAGCTTCTGTGGGCAGAAACCCACTTCATCGGCTGCATGAAGTGGAAACTTCAGTTTGGTAGGTGTGTATATATACACGTGCAAGGATGGGTGAGTGACATCACAGTGAGGAGGGCGAGCGTTAAGGAGGTAAATCAATCAGGGTAGATGAGGCCATTCACAGACAGTTGAAGAGAAGGTGTGAATGTCAAAAGCGAGAACATTATTTTTTGTAGTGAGCTAGCCACTTCCAGTCCCTATTCAGACCTAGTCTGATAGTGTCAAGTTTGCATACGAGTTCCAGCTCTGCAGTTTCACGCTGGAGTTTGTGTTTTAAGTTTTTTTGTTGAAGTATGGCAACTTTCAAATCTCTTACTGAGTGTCCAGGGAGATTAAAGTGCTCTCCTACTGGTTTTTGAATGTTACCATTCCTGATGTCTGATTTGTGTCCATTTATTCTTTTGCGTGGAGACAGTCCGGTTTGGCCAATGTACATGGCAGAGGGGCGTTGTTGGCACATGATGGCGTGTATCACATTAGTAGATGTGCAGGTGAACGAGCTCCTGATGGTGTGGCTGATGTGGTTAGGACCTACGATGGTGCTGCTTGAGTAGATATGTGGGCAGGGTTGGCAACGGGGTTTGTTGCAAGGAAGGTCTGATGCTTTAACATATAATTTAACATTTGAGAGCCCAGTTCTGCTCTGAGTTACACAGATGAAAATCTGAGAACTCCATTGGAGTCAGTGGAGCTTTTCCAGATTTTCTTCCCTGTAAGTTGGGGAAGAATTTTGTCCTTGGCTGTTTCACTTGCATAGAGTTGTTTAAAGCACAGCCTGCCACTATGCACCAAAGGTCTTAAATCAGGGCTTCCTGGTCTTTATTTTGATTCAGTGGCCCACTTGGTACACGAGGAAAGCAAATTTGCCTTATATTTATCGCCTCCTATATGAGAAGTCTCACACATTATTAGCATGGGTGGGATGTGGAAGAATGTTCTTCTAGTTAACAAATGAGGGGGAATGAGCTATACTGATATAACCTTTAGGTTGCTATAAACTCATCCATGCTGGAAGGATGTACTTGTTTAACTATATCTGCTTCTAACCTGATACACACAGCTGCATAGAAACTGGGTGTAGGCCAGCCCATAGATTCTTAGACAAGCAGCATTCTGGCTGGATAATAGACCTCTCCTAAACACATTGACATTTTTTGAGTTACTGCCCCACCTAAGTAGTTCATAATAGACCATACCAATGCAACAACTCTTTCCTTGTTCACTGTAGGATGAACATACATGTGTATTGATCCTAACTTTGAGGCAGTCTTCTTGAGTACAACAGTTATTGGTACCAGCCTTAAAATGATACAAGGTGACTCAGGGCTTTGGAGCAATGTGCTCTTTCTGGTAATAGGATTAGTAGCAAGAGACTGTATCTCTCGTCTCAGGGGGATGGAGTCTGTGGCAGAAGATCAGCCAAGCATAGCCAGTCTTTGATTCTTTACATACGTTGCTGCTCTCCTGATCTCATTTACCTTGATGTGTCAATATGACTTTCAGACGGTGCAACAGACAAACGGATCTTCTTTCTGATCCAGCCTATTTTGACTCGGCTTGTGAGACAAGACGGAGGAGTTTTCAGTAGGATCTTCCTCTTACTGACAGTGGGTCCTGTGGACTTTAAAAACGTATGGAAACATTTCCCTCCGAGTCATTTCCCTGGATCCAATGGAGATTGAGGCGTCTAGTATCAAATGGCATAGGTTCTTCTGGTGAGCTCATTCATCCTTTGCTGATCGAAACGCAGACGTAGCTGCTTCTGCAGAGGATCTGAGCTGTGCATGTGGCAGCTTTAAAAAAGAGCGTCTAACCAGCTAGGCATGAGTATGTTTGAATGCAGACACAATGTAGACTTCTGGGGCCAAAGCCCCTGTTTTTAATATCTTTGCTTCTTTGGCTGTTGTGAAGGAAATAGCCTATAATCCCATAGCAGTGGGTTCCAGGTGTGCTGCGTTTTGAGGAAGAAGGAGATTCATGCTACACTCTACATATAGCTGCTCTAGCTACAGCCCTCGGAGCTGGTCAAGACTCTGAGGCAGTCGTGTCAGTCTGATGGAATGCGTAAGTTCTATGTCCCCCCAGTGATGTACATAGCCTTCACAAATCAAGAGAAAAGTCATGCTGGTGCAGAAGGTGTGATTGGGGGAAAAGAGCCAGTAGTAGCTGGCTACCCTGAGTTGCTCTAGGCGCCAAACACAGCCTCAAGTCTGCTCTAGGACCGGATATAAAGCCCCCAAGACCTTGTGCTTACGGGAGTTTGGGCACAGCAACAGCGGCGTACCTAGGGTCTCCAGCACCCGGGGGCCAATACTTACATTTGCCTTCCCTCCTCCCCCACCCCCGTCGGCGGCAGCGGTGGCAGGGCCCCACAGGGGAGTTCTGCTGGCCCATTTCCTGCTCTCCCCCACTCCCCTCTGCTGTGGGGGTGGCGGATGCGGCGGGGAGCAGGAGTGATAGGGGCAGATGCCCCCGGGATGCCCAGTGGCAGGGGAACGGCATGAAAGGCTCTGTCCCAGAACCCCACCTTTGGTTGCCTGGCTCCTGCGCAGCTGGGGTTCCCGCGGCTCCCTCCTTGTGCCTGGCGTAGGGGCCGGGAGAACGCTTGGTCCCCCCTGCAGCGGGAGCCCTTGGCCACAGGCAGGCTGGTGCTGGGTCGGTGCGGCTGCCGGGGATGTTAAAACCTGGCAGCCCCTGGCCACCTACGTTAACGGGGGGCAGCTCCACTAAGGAGGGCCCGGCCGTCATGCACCCCCCCATGCCTGTGCCTGGGGGCATGGACCCCCCACCCCCTCTGTCGGTACGCCACTGCACAGCAATGAATTAGGCCTCTTGAATCAAATCTTCATTTTTGAAAATTTAGCCTGGAAGACTTAGAAATTCTTTACTTGGTATCCTGAGAAGAGGAACTATTAAACTTCCTTACATGATCGTCAGTTGGCGATCTGCCTATATTATACAAGCCACATAACACCCCCATCATCATCCTGAAGGCAATATCTTCATTTTATTATTGTTCCAGATTGAAAAATTATATATTAATTCTGGTATAACCTTGATCAACGCTGATACACCCTTACCCACGTAGAAAATGGGTAGGTCTGTTAAAATATCTACATTTATGGATGAGCATGAGCCAGTTCTTCCCGATGTCTGCAGAAGGTCAGTGGGCAGACTCTGAAAGGGACGGTGGATCAGGGAGCAGAACTGTGTCCTAAGAAATGCGGTTTTCTTATGCCATGGAACATGCTGAGGTGTAAGTGTAGTGTCTAGTAGTGCAATGAGATCAGAATAGACATGGTCTAACTTGTCTAGCTGAGCTGAGTGAAGGAAAGGGCAGAAGTGTCACCACCAGGAAACACTGATCAACATGCCACTTGCTGAAATGGTCACCTGCTTCAAGAAGGAAATATTCTCCACCCCTACCAAAGCCTCCCCAGGTCTTGCCCAGGAGGAAATCATAAACGGCCTTAAGAAATACAAAGGGCAAGTGGAAAAAATTAGCACATACCATGACTAATCTGTAGAAACGTTTACTTAGAAGAGCTTCTACAGGTTTGCGATTTGTGCCTAGATACCAAGAGAGATAGGTACCTTAGATTAGATAGAAAATGAGGCCTGCAATCTCACGGCTCCAGAAATTCCAGAGTCACTTTCTTGGCTACAGAAAATAGATGGACAATCTCCCACGTTGAAAGTGATCCAAGAAGTTCGGAGCCATTCTATATCAACAGCACCAAATCCACTTACTCCCTATTCCAAAGACTTATGGCATCATAGGTGCACCTTCCTCTAACTGTGGAGTCCACAATGTTTTATAATATGGCCTGTGGCCATCTTAATCATTTAATGAGGCACAAATCATGCAGACCATGTGACCCTTCACGTCATGCTTCATCTGTCCAGATGGCTTCTGCTCAGAGTAAGATGGATAAAAGCATGCTATCATCCCTTTAAAAAAAAAATGGGGAGAAGGTGGCTGCAACCTGTTATATTTTATCCCAATCAGGTGTGTTTTTTGGACTTCTCAAGGGCTGGCATCTGCAAGGTGCTGAGCACCTACAACTCCTATTGAAGTCTGTGGGAGCCAAGGACACTTGGGTTCTTGCAGGACTGGACTCTAAATTGCCTGTTTAGCTCTTATCTGGGCAAACTTTAGGCATTCGTGCTTCACATCTGTCTTAGGAAAGCTTCCAGCAACTAATGTCTCACTTATGAAAACTTCTAAGAAACACTGCAAAAGGCTCCATAAGATCTCAGTTAAGTTAGTTGGTGCCTTGTGTTTCCAGGGAGAATATTCACCCTCTCCAACTTGCAAAGACTCCAGCATGTGGATGGATCATAAGCTTTCACTTGGACAAAGATGCTGATTTTATGTAGTGCACCAAATAATGACAATCCTGCAGGAGGACTTCTCCCCACTTTGCACGCTTCACCTCTTGACCCCTTTTCAGGTGGGAGTTAAAGTATAACTAAATGGCTTTGCAGCTCGGTACAACTACAGCCTGGGGCTATCTCTGAATTTTCCCAATTAAAACAGAGAATAGAAGCACTTAGAACAATGGATAAAATCCCAGGGAGATGTGGCATTGCAGGAAGAGAGGAAGTTTCTGACCCGGCTTCACTTTTTGTTCGGTCCTTGACTGGTTTATCCATAACAGGAGCTTAAGTTAAAGAATTGCTGTCATTTCAATGTCTGCCTTCTAGGAACTGGATTGACACCATCTCTGCCCCCAGAAACTCTTGTCACATGGGACAGCTTTACTTAGATTGCCAGGTCGCTGGGGCAGGAACCGTCTTTTTATTCTGTGTCTGTACAGTGCCTAGCACAATGAGATCCTGCTCCATTGCTGGGGCTCCTAGGTGTTACCACAATGCAAATGTTGTTTGTATTGGGATCCTGTCTAGAAGGCCTGATGCTAGATAGAGGCTCATTATGCTAGATGCTGTACAAACACGTAGTAAGAGATGGTCCCTGCTCTGAAGAATCTAAAGAGACAAGACAGACAAAAGGGGAAACAGGGAAAACACACACGAGTCCACCAGCTGATGCTAACTTCCCATGGCTAATGGCATGAATTGGACTTTCACTTATTCCATTGTCCATTGGAACCATTCAGTCTTCCTTATACTGTTTTTCTGTATATACAGTGAAAAATATTATGGGGGGAGGAATCTAGTATCTGACCTTTTTATTGGAGATAAATCAATGACTTTCTTGTAAATCAAATGCAATTTACTGTACTAGATTCTCCCCATGTGGGGAGAACATGTTGGCATATGAAGATACAGTTTCATTATTGGCAGAGCGAGTTTGTTCCTCCTGTTTTGTTTGGACAGGTGCAATGGTGGTTTCTCAGAAAATGTTGTGTAAACATTCGGCACCAGGACATAATGTTCTCTCAGCTTTTGCTCTTTGATGGCTATTCTCTGTGAAACCCGCTAAGCCCCTTAAATCCTGCCTCTCCCTCATCTGAGCACCTTTTGGAAGGGACTTGTTTCAGGTGTAAAGCTACATAGTGTGACTCCAAATAATCACCATTTGAGCTTGAGGAAACTGCAGGACAGGGGGGTCACTTCCTGTCTCTACTAAACTTCTAATGCTGTTTGGTTAGCGAGAATTGTCTGCAAGGCTGGGCTAGTAGCAGAAACATCTGACACTGGGATGCTTGTGTCTTTGCAACACAGAGAGATGGAAAAGAAAATTAACTTTTTTTTTTTTTTTTTTTTTACGTGAAAGTTTGGAATTTGCGGAATATTCTGTCTAAGATACGTACCTGGGCCCTGTGACCTTAGCATCTGATAATGGTGTTATCCTCACAACACCTCTGTGAGCTGGTGAAGTGCTGTTATCCCCATGTGACAGATAGGGAACGGAGACACAGAGTCTAAGGCCCAGCTCCTCAAAGGGAGTTAGTTTGCCTAAATATCTACACAGCAGCTGGGAGTCAGCCTCCCAGCCTGGGCAGACAGACTCGTGCCAGCAGCCCTTAAGTTAGTATGTTTAAAAAATAGCCACGTGGATGTTGCAGCACTGGCGGAGGCTTGGGCTAGCCACCTGAGCTCAGGCCCACCGAAACCCCGGGGCCCAATCTTGGGTGGCTACCACCAACGGAGGCTTGGATTAGCCTGCTGGTGCTGCAGTGCTTCTTTTAGAGTGCAAGTTTTAGCTACCAGCTGTGGCATAGACGCACCTTAAGAAACTTGCCCAAGGTCCTGCATGAAGTCAGTGGCAGAGCAGAGATTTTGAACCTATGTCCCCCAAATCTTAGGCCAGTGCTTAAACCACTAGACCAAAAATATTGTGAGGTGTAGCAAAAATGGCAGAGAAATCTCTAAAAACACGGAGTCTGATTTATTTTTCCCTGCACTGATAACAGCAGAGACAAGTGGAAAAATTAAGGTGGGGTGTGAGGGTTGATATAGAGGATTTTTCTGAGTCCAGCAGTTGCATCTACACTGGCATTCAAACCATGTTTTTTTAAAAAGATCTTTTTGCCAGAATCGTGGGAGTCCAACTCAACCTCTCAATTCTTGCTGTATAATGTACCTCCATGTGAAATGCAACCAGCTCTGGGGAGGTAAGACTGCAGCTGTGAAACTGCACAGCAACATTATATAAAGGTTTTAGAACAGGAAGAGGATGCAGTGTCCGAATGAAACAGCAGAAAATGTTGGTAGGAAGAAGAAAACTGTCAGTATTCCAGAGCCAACACCATTTTTGTAGAATCTCATTTAATTTTGTATTAATTTGCAGGTTTGTCCCCTGGGGACAAATCCCTTGTTTCTTTTCTAGGGCACATTGTGCTGTCGTAATAGTATTTTTAGCTGGGTATGCAATGTGACATGCTTTCATAAGTAAAAACACTTTGTTTCTCAAGACCTCAAGCTATCCTTTTTTTCTTCTGGGTACATATTTTCTAGGCCTGAACTTTCCTGCATTTGCATGTAGAATAAATCAGTCTTTGAAGAACATATGCTTCCCTCCCTTCCCCCACCAAATTTGCATGTGGGTGAAGAATCAGTTTGTCCTGATGCAGCCGTTGATAGCAAAACTGAAATGCTGGGTGTGTGTCTGGGTGTGTGCGCACGCGCACGCGTGGGTGGGGGCAATTAAGTTTCCCTGGGCACCTCATCTGGACCTCCCATATTTCTGCAGAGGTTCCAAGCTGCAATCACAATGTGACTTGTGGGGCAGAGCCAGGGAGGAGTCAAATGAGATCCTCAGATCCAAACAACCCGAAGCTTTGCAGATGTTCAAAAATCACAGTCTGAATTTTTATTTCCGGCTAAAACTAAGTTTCGTACTGTCCCTTGGTGCACTTGTCTGAAAAGGGGAAATGTATGCAGTGCTGAGCTGAGATTGCTGCAGCACTTGGTGATTTTGATGAGCTAGAAATCTTCATATGGTCCTGGTTGTCTTGCTTCTTTCATTTTTTGTAAAGTGACTAAGTTACAGAGCTCTGGAATGTCAGTTGCTAGAACCACTCTGCTGTGTCTCCCTGATTCCAGACTCTCTTTGGTGTATGGCAATACTCCACGTGGTTCTTTGTAAAATTATGTTGAAATGATTCAGTGTATTGGGCCAAATTATTTCCTCTCGTGTCTGTGAAGCGCAGTGCAAACAGCTATGCAGTCAGTGGAACAGGGGAGATTTTCCTGCTCCACTGCCCAGAGGACAAGGCAGCAGGAGAGAGAGGCATTCCCTCTAGTTATGAGAAACAAGATTTCTCATCAAAAAGGGAGTGAGGAAAACCAAGAAAAATGGAAAAGATGGCAGGGCTAGCATCATGCGGTTGCAGCAGCCTGTCACAAATCCAGAAACTGGCCATAACAAATGGCTGCAGGGGAAGAAACCCAAAATGAAGTGTGAACTCCTCTGTTAGGCTGAGGCTTGACAGATTGGATCTAGCTCTGAAGAAGAGCTGACAGTTGTCTCCTTTATTCTTTGGCAACAAATGTGAAGCTTGTCTCCAATAATTGATTATTGAACTGAACCAATTCAAATCCGTAGGGTTGCACTCGTATACCTGAGAGCAGAATTTGACGCATCAAGATGAAACTTATGGAGTGGGTTTTGGGGTCCAACTGGTCCTTGAGTGGATAACTGTAACCCGAATGAATCTTTCTTGAACACGGGGGACCAATACTCCAGATCATGTTTTACCAGTGCCGTATACAATGGCATTAATACTTGCCAATCTTTATCAGAAATATCTCACCTGATGCATTCATTTGCATTTTTATGGCCATGTTATATCGATGTCTCTCAATCATCCTGTGGTTGACTAATATACCCAGAACACTGCCTGGTTGTGGCCTTCCAAACAGTTCTGTCATAAAGGATTTAGTCCTGCTCCCTTTGAAGACATTGGCAGATTTTTCCAATGTGCACAGACTTGTGCATTAGTGAGGGAAGAGAACTGAACAATCATCCCCTGGCTACTCAGATTATTGACACATCCCTCAGCTTGGTAATCAGCAGAATATTATTTTGGATGTGGTATTTCTAGATGAAGCCTGAATAGCGAGATGTTAAAATAGTTTGCTACGTTAGAAAGGGGATGAAGTTTGGGTTGTGTTATCTAACCCTGTGCCCATAAGGACCTTTTCTCTGCTTTCCTCTTCTCAGTCCTATGCTGTGAATGCTAGGTCACGTCTACACTAGAAAAGAGTTCAAGGTTAATTAGATATTGGGCTGAATCAAGGCAAAAGGTGTTAATCCACGTCTACACTGGGGAAAGGTTAGGATTAGGGAAAACACCTTGACTTCTTCTGTAATGTAGACAGCCCGTTATAGTTCATAATAATCCAGAAAGAACTGAAAATGTGGCATCTATTGGCTCTGGGTGGACAATGCTATTGTTCAAAAGTATCTTCAGGACATGATGTTCTTCAGGAAATGTTTTGCTGGACAGTTCCCAGTGACATTGGAAGTAGACACAGAAGGTGACAACAGAAGAGATAGTAGAATTCTCCTCGAACTCGCTTTGACTGATGTAAAGGAACCCACAGGGACAGGACCAATAACCGGGGCAGTGATCAACCTTCCATTGAAATTCTCATACTGAAAATTATTCTTCAACTGGATGTCACGGAGCTCTGTCCTAGATTCAGATCTTCTGTTCTCTCCCTGACTGACTAAGGTATCACTTCAGTTTCCCCCTATGAATAAATGATTGGCAGCATTCTATTAATACCTGAAACTGCAGCTTCAACGCCTTGCTGTGTGTTGAGGGACTCTTTCAACCCAGTAATGCTGCTCTCGTGACCTATAGTCAAGAGAAGTCTAGTCACTCTCATAAAAACTTTGAAAACAAAATTGCATCTAATTTTTCCTTCCTATTTTGTGAACATGGCACTTAGTCTATTAACATGATCGTTGGCCTAGTGGTCTTTTTGTGGTTTTTGATTTAAAATACCCAAGAGGAGTTTCTGGTATATTAGGGAATCTTTCTGCTATCTCTTGCTCAGTTTTTGGGCCCCAGGACACACTTATCTGCCAAGATCTATTTATGTTAGAGTTTTATATTGCTGTCCATCACCATACTATCTGAGCTTCTAAGCTGCACAGACACAAAGATCATCCACCTTTTTGGATGGTTTATATTATGGAAATGTACGTGGGTGTGACATCCACACTTAGTAGCTTTGACTATCTTTTTGTATGACTATGGAAGACGTTGTGACCAATATAATATTTTGGTTATGTAACTAGAAACCAGGTCAAAACTCTGGATCCAAATGCCATCAGATTTTGGACCTAGCTCCAAAGACTGTGGCTTATGTCCACCGTTATATGTAACTGTTTCTGGGATTTGGTTCCCAAATAGGAACAGTAACAAATATAGAAATCAGTAGTGCCATCTATTGGTAGTAACCTAGAATTGAACATGATTCTAGCCAGTAGGGCTCTTCCCGAAAGATAGCAGAAAGCCCCTTTGCTCCAGCAAACCGGCTTTAAACTTTGCAAGGTCAGACTCTCTCAAGAGACTTCCAACTCTTTCTTGGTTTTGCCAGGCACAAAAATGCAGAGAAAACAGCCTCTCATTATATTTAATTGCTTTTGTTCTGGTTAAAATAGTTAATCAAAACAAAAAAGTGATTCCTTTTGAAGCCTTATAAACAGCTTCATCAGCTTGGCTTCAGTGTTAAAAGTTCATATTTTACCCAAAGTGATTTGGCCATCCATAATTTTCACAAACCAAAACTTTATTCTTTCATTGAAGATGAAATTTAACAACCGAGGGGATGACTACATAGTATAAGCGTCAGGTTTGCCATAGCTTCGTTCCCTAGAGCCAAAGGGTTTAAATTTCAGCCAGATCAAGTTTCCTATTCATCCTTCTGAAGTAGATAAACTAAGTACCAGGCTGTTTACTGTGTGTAGGTCTTTCAGATCAGACCGTAAGAACTGAGGCTTTGCACAGATGATCCCATGGCATTTTTTGGGGGGTAAAGATAGTTGCTTCCCTTAGTGCCCTTTAACCCACAATGGGAGATGCAACTGCTCTGCACCTCAATTATACAGTAGTGTGAATTCATTGTTTCATTTACTATTTATATATTCCTGGTTTTTCTGACCAAGTATTATTGTTTTGTCAACTACACTTGGTTATTAACATAATAAAAGCATCCTGACTGGTTAATAACTTAGATTGCTTAATAATTAAATCACACAGTGTTTTAATTTCATATGCTGCAAAGAACTGGCTTGCACACCTCAGTCTAAATATCACTGTCCTGTGATATCATCATAAGAGGGTAGATCAGAGCTGGTTCGGGGTTTTTAATTTAAAATTTTCCACTATATTAAAAAAAGTGCTTGGGTAAGAAATTCATTAAAAATTAGCGGATTTTTTTTATCAGCTCTGTTGGCTAATGGTAGAAGAGGGGGATTATAGGTGCTGTATTTTGAATTGTCGAGGAGCGCATAAAGCAAAGAATAGGCATTTCTTTTTTTCCTTTTTTTTAAAAGTGGATGTGTACATACAGAATTAAATGTAAATACACACTATGTGCATCCTGGTTAAGTTACAAATTCAGCCTTTCCATTTCCTGACTCTGATTTTATCTATACACTCTTGACATAACACTAATGCTGTGTTTTGGGGTGTTTTTTCTTTAACGTTTAATGGATTCGCAGACTAGAATTCTGCTGAGAACAAGTAAACTAACTCAAAAAGGTTAGTTACCCTTTTTTCTAGTAATGTATGTATTTGTAAAAAAAAGCTGTCATTTAAGTTACATATTAATTCAAGGTTTTATTAGTACTTCATTAGTCTCCAGTAACAGATTACTTATAAATAGTAAAATATTTATTGGCCTTTCCTTTTTAGTCTTAAAGATTACCTTTATTAATGACCCATGACCTGGAGCTAAAACTGGTTTAAAAAATAAAATAAAATTAGTTAGTTAAATGCTATTTTATCGAGAACTTTGGACAAAAGACATCACACTCAAACAGTGGGTCAAATGTTTCCCTGGAAAGGTAAAAATCAAAAAGGATTTGCTTTCAGCTCGGAAATTTCATCAAGCAATTCTATCCAGATGTCAGTAAAGAGTCTAAGAGCTATTGATTGTGTGTTTTCTCTGTGGGTAAGATTTCTCTCTCTCTCTTTTTTTTTTTTTTTTTTTTTTTGGTCAACTGAAAAATAGCAAATGTACTCAACTAAATATTATGCCCAGCTCACTTATTTATTGGGTCGTGCGACAATTTCACAAACTAAATAGCCTCTGGTCATTTTTTCTATATGCTTATCTTTAAGCAAGTGCTTCAGACTCATTGACTTCAATAGGAATTATGCACATGGTAGAACTTTGTTGAATAGGCATAGACTTAACCCTTAGATGCTTTGTGAACCAGGGCCTGATACACATGGAGTACAAAGCAATTTCTGATGCTGGAAAGTGTAGGGAGGAACTGGTGATGATGTAAAGTATTCCTTTTGAGACTGGGGAACCTACAGAGGTTTGAAGTTTCAGAGAAGCTCAATGTCTCTCTAAAATCTTAAGGGGGTTAATAGAGAATATGTTTTGAAGCTTCAAAAAGTTTAGTTAACGTAAGCTCCTCCCCATTATTGGTAATTTTCTGTACCTCTGTGCAACCAACTACTGGTTATGGATTTGTCATCAATCTCATAAGCAAGCCTTTTCTCCTTTTAAAGAAAAGATTCATGGTGCTAATAAGAAGTGAGCCTAACACCATCAGGTTTGCTCTTCAGTCTATCCCTGTCTCCCACTTCTTTTGTGTTGACTACTTAGGCCTCCGTTCTGCAAGGAGAACCTTTTGAAGTCAAGATCTGCTTGGACAGGGGCAGGGATCTGAATACATGGTCTCCTAGCAGGATCAGGGCTGTTGATTGTAAACTCTTCAGGCTAGGGAACTGTCTTTCTATAAGGCTGTACGGTTCCTAGCACATTTTGAATGTTGTACTATATATAAAAATAATAACCAATTTTGCCGACTGGGTAAGCTCAGATGAGTATTCAAGTTTTGGAGGGGCCATCTGAATTTCTGTACCTCCAAACCTTTGGACATTCTCCCACCACAACTGCTGGCTTCCATAAATCATGTGAAAGTTACAGAACTCGGCGAGATACAAGAGGAAGTTTGGATCAACTAAATACATCAGAATATTAGGGGGAGGAGAAACAAAGTCTCCAAAAGAGGGTTTTCCATAATTACTCCAATGCAGAAATGTAGGAAATTATTTTGCTGCTACCCTCCAGTTCATTTTAATAATAATAATTAATAATAAAGAAAACATTTACTTTAAAAAAAAAAACAAAAAAACCAAAAACCCGGAACATATCTTGTTAGTGTCATGAGAAATAATCTTGATTCTGACATATACAAAAATTGATGTGGTTTGGACAAAACGAATGGAAAAAGATTACCGTAGGCTTTCCCTTTAGATATGTAGGGTGAGATCCTCACCCCTACTCTGGCTTCTTTATGCTGGGTGAAAGGGTTAAAGTGCCATATGGGGCCCTACATAAATGGAAGGAGGATACCTTTAGTGCAGGCATTACAGAAATCACCCCCTCCTAAACCCTGGTGTAGGAGAGTGGGAGTGGGGGGTAGATCTAGACCATAGTTCCCCAAGGCGGTGTGATATTTACCCTGAGGGCCTCTCCAGCATCCAAAGCAGCATGGGATCAGAGGTGGCTTAAAGATAAAGCGATCTTATCCCCCCCTCCTCCTGGGCTGCAGTTTTTCTGCTATACCTTTAAAAGGAGCAGCAGAGAATTTCGCCCATAGCGATTGAGGCCACATGTCGCAAAAATGACTATTTAGAGTGGAATCTGAATTTGGGCCACCCTCCCACAACATTACTGGAAAGAGTTGGGGATTCAATATTCCCATTCTGGCTCATCTGTTGTTATTTCCAAGAAGTCTTACACTCTGATTTACACAATATCCTAGCCTGGGTCCCAGGTCTCTGCAGTATTTCAGGCTAAGAAGATTTAGAAGAATGCTGCGCCAGATTAAAAAGTTCAGTGGTATTGCTTTTGCAGTTCCAGAGAAAGTTTAAATTCCATTAATAAAAATAATATATATAGTGCCTTTCATGCAGAAAGATTCTCAGTCATTTTTTGGACTGCATGTATATAGGGGTTAACTCTCTTACCACTGAAAACCACCATTGTTGGTGTGAAATGTGGCAGGTGTTTTTTCTGTGCTAGCAAAATGCTCCAACAGGGTTTTATTTTTGAGGGAGACACGAAGAATAACGTAACTTTTCCAAAGCAAAGAGCAGGCAGAACTTTAGGTCAATAGAATGTTATTAGTAATGACCTTGGCCACTTGTGGTCTTCATTTTTAGTCTCACCTCAATGATACTAGCTCCAAAGTTGCTTTTGGTAGCAGCTGGGATTTCCTTAGGGAACTCTGTTATGTAGTTTACCTAGGAGAGATCTACCAGCCCTAACAGCTTCTTCATCCTAGAGTTTATCAGCAATGAGGATTATGCTCCAGTCACAGTAGAAGAGAATACGTATGTTCCAGTGGCATCTTGCTAACACCCACTGATTTAGTATCCCACCAAAGTTCTGAGCAGGCACAATTCTGCTTCACTTATGAGAACTGACAGCATTGCAACCCAAGATGTTATGGCTGCAGGAAGAAACAGTTAAGAGGCAGTGGATGTAAGGAGAGAAATATAGCTGTATGGGACTGGGACTCAAATTGTTCCTTAACACCAGTATTCCAGTGCTATTTTGCCCCTTGTGAGACTGTAATTTCTTTTAGTGAGTCAGGTTTCAGAGAAATAATAAATCTGTCATATTGTTCTTGTTTTCTATTTCCTTATTTATTACTGTAGATAGACATCTCTTTGTGAACCTGGTCTAGTTTCATTGTTTTCTTTTGATTTATAATCTGACTGTTTGCATAAGTGACTAGCTTTCATTCTCACGTTCGGTAGTGTATACAGTAAGTTTGCCATTAAAGGATCCTTTTTATGTGATCACTATAGGAAATGGAGTTCCCAGAGAAAAATGTAATAAAACATCAAAGTTAGCTTAAACATGTTTCCTATTGTATCAGTATATGACCAAAGCAATATGTTAAACTATTCTCTTTACAACTTTCCTATCTTTATGCTGGGCATTAGTCAAATGGAAATCAGTACTGAGTGTTGCTATCCTCTGAAAAACTGGTATCTTAAGGACTTCCTTATTTATCTTTCCAAGACTTCATTTCCAGCTTTGGTGGCTCAATCTGAGGTCTGAAAGCCAGTCTGGCTTCCTTCTGGCTTTTGCTTCACCACCAATAGTAAAGATTCTGGCCTCAGAAGTGAATTTATTCTGCTAATACTGCACACGCTAAAGAGAACCCATCAGAACATGGGGATCATCATAGTGGATCAGAGAGACCATTGTCCATCTCGTTCACTGTTGGGGCTCTGACAGTGGCCTGTACCAAGTGCTTTAGAGGAAAGTATAACACTCACTTCGTAGACAATCAGGCCACAACATGGGGGAAATTCCACAGCCCAGGCAGCTAGCAGTTGGCTTATGTCCTGCAGCATCCCAACAAGCACTCAGGGCTGGCCATGGGGACTCACTAGCCCACCCTTTGCCACGGTGAGCCCACTCCCTGAGGGAAGGATGTTAACCCAATATGCGGCTGTGGAGTGCAGAAAGACGTTGGTGATACTAGAGCCTTCAAAACAGGTCTTATCCCCTGTGCTGGCGACAGGGCCTCTGGGGACACAGGAAGACAGGCTGTTCCAGTGGACACAGGACAGAGCGTGAGTCCTTCTTCTGATCCACAGTCCCTCTGTGGCCTTGGTTCAGTCATAAACTCTTTGCCTCTGCCTCCCAGTAGGTAAAACAGGAACAGACACTCACTGGCCACACAAGGGAGTTGTGCTGGTCAACAGACGGCTGGTTTCTGGAGGGTGGCTGTTCATCAGAAGGTGCATGCAGCCTTAAAGGGCAAAGGGCCAAGCACCCCCAGCTCCTTTGGCGTCCTTTGGCAAGTGTTTTTTGGGTTTTGTTTTTGTTTTTTTTGAAGTATTGCCGATTATTTATTGATTCCAGCACAGGCATCAGGCAGCCAGGCTCTGCTACTGCAGCAGCAGGGAACCTGGCTCTCCACCCCCCCCTAAATTCAGATCAAATTAGTTTAAACGCAGGGTTTCCCCAGAAAAATACCAAGGATGGCTCTCCCCATGATCCCCAGGTACATCTTGTGAGCGTGGCAGGCAGGAGTCTGTTATGGGGGGGGGGAAGAGACGGTGGCCAGGTGACCAAAAATCACTTCACAGACCCATCTGAAATCGCAACCGTAGACTAACCAACTTCACCAGGGATGGGGGTTGGGGGGAGGGAGAGGAGTTTGAGGATTTAGGTTTCCAGAGATGAAGTCTGGGATTTTTCAGGAGCAATCCAGGTTGGCTTAACTTTGTTCCCACTGTCGTTAATGGTAGCGCTCCCGTTGACTTCAAAGCAAGACCGGCCCTGAGTGCGTGTCAACATCCCACTGAGAAGTGCTGCTAGTAGAAAAACGTCCCTTCCTCACAATTCCTTCACTTGTCCCACAGGCCACACTCTCTGCATCAGGCAGACAGAGAAACGGGCCGGTGAGGAGGAAGAAATCTTAGCGTGAGGTTCTCCTCCAAAGACTCACCATGCCTGGAGTTGGCTCCCACCAGCCAGCTGATCTTATCTGCTGACTAGACCAACCCTTGTCAAAGCCATGTCACTTCTGATCAGCATGGTGGGATCCCCTCTCCCCCCCTGCAATGCCTGAACACCAAGTAATGGAGGCTCGAGGTGCTAAGGGACTGCAGCGGTCTTCCATTTCCAATGTGGTGAGCCTGAGAGCAGGTCACTCCTGCGCCTCGATCGGCGAGGAATTCTTGCCTTGCCCAGAAGTGTGTGTACTGTAACTAAAGGGATTTCAGTTATATAACATTATTACCTCCCTCCCCCAAAACAAACCTCTTCCAAATTTGTAAACAGTGGATTAAAAAGGTTAGTGCCGGAGACATGAGCAGGAATGGAATGTTCTCTTTGCACAAATTTGAATTTTAAATATACAGGGCTAACTCCCCAGCTGGTGCAGAGGGATGCGGGATGTAGCACCATATGCTTCAATGGAGAGGTGCTGTTTACCTCAGGTGAGGATCTGGGTTGTATTTTTTTTAAAGCCAGCCAGAACATTAGTTTTATGTTGGCAGTTAGAGCCTATAAAAACAGCGTTCCCAGTTCCTTTTCCTTCATATATTGCTCTAGCGCTAACTCATTTTATGCTTTGAGTCACAAAATGATCCCTGGATGTGTAAATCCTGCTCGACTGCTTTGAGCATTTAAAGGGTAATCTACTGTTTTGGAGTGTTTAAAGCAAAGCTGACATTTTAATTTTCAAAAGAACCACCCCTACGCTTGAAGAAACGTCCCCCAGTACAAATACTATGAGGAAGCACCCTGACTCACGCTTGAAACGCACAATACTCTCGTCTGATGACCAGAATTGACATGTGTGAGCTGGAGTAATGAGGGGTGACATTCAAAACAGATTGCTCCCTCAGCAAGGTGTTCAGATGGTCTTTTAGCTCTCTTCTCCTATAGTAGCCTGTCTCAGCGACATACTGGACCTGACTGAACTAGAACGAAGTTTGGCAAGTAGTTAGAGCAGGCGACTGAGACAGGACTTGTGGCCTACCCTACTTGTGAGTCTTTACCTCAGTTTCGCCATCTGTGAAGTGACTTCACTGGAATTATTTGGCTTTGCACTGGTACACCAGAGCAGCGATCTACATCTTATAAAACAACATATACAGTTGTGGCACGCTATAAATAATATTAGTAGTACCAAAGAAGGTAGGTTTCTAATATAAAGGCACTAACCATTTGAGATCAGAGGTGGTCAAACTCGGAAAGGAACAGTTTTTGTTGAAATGTTTCATTTTGATAACATCAAAACACTGAGTTTCAATAAGGTCAAAATGTTTAGTTCCAACTTTCGTTTTGGTTTTATATTAAAATATTGATTTTAATATATAGTAATGAATATTTTGATATTCTATTTTGATGTTGAAACAAAACATTTTTGACATTCTCAGAATGAAATGATTTGATGCTTCTAAATTGAAATTTTGACCTTTCTTCTGACTCAGAATGAAAACTGCAGACGGACCTTCCGTTTTCTGATCAGCTCTACTCTGCATCCTGCAAAAATGCTTTCTGTGAAGTTTATTTTATGAATACGAGGAAAACTACAGGGAAAACATCAGTGCTTAATTTGTAATGAATGAGGTACTGGGACTCAAGCAATATTTTTTTACCTTCATAACTGATGCAGCAAGCACAGATGGGCTAGGACTATGAACTGCCAACCCTAGCAGTGCTGCGGCTCACCCCTGGCAAGCCCTGGAACAAATTAAGCACTGGATACTATGATGAAAAAAGGTAAAATTTTAAAAGTTACCTTGTGAGAAGCCATTTAGGGTGGGTGGGGGTACAGATGCTGGATGCACAAACCTTTGAGAGGACAGGGGCAGTCAGAATGCCCCTGGGGACAGCAGAGTTGCCAACTATCATAATTATTGGTGTTTTTTCTTAAAACCCTAGCTCCTGGAGTCCTGTGACTAGATAAGAATCTTTTTCCATTTTCCATTTTAAAAAAAGCTTCCAGCCCTCCTCATTGCAGATAAAAGCTTGACAATGTGACACAAAATGTATCCAAAAGGCTCAAAAACCAGAAGTCAAATGAAAGGAACCCCAAATGTATTTTCTTTAAATCTCATGTATAACAAAGCCAATCTCATGATTTTTTTTTTTTTGCAGGGATATGAATCATGATTTTGAACATGCCCTAATGGGCAGTATGGGGACACTGGAAGAGAAAGCTCTCTGATGTATCGTCTAGAAGTGGAAAGATTATGCTGTGATTAGGCATAGCATAGGATTTGGAGTCTCTGTTCAATTCCCTGCTCTGTCACAGATTTCCTGTGTGATGTCGGGCAAGTCACTTAGCCTCTCGTTGCCTCAGTTCCTTATCTGTACAATGGGGATAACAGCACTGCCCCACCTCACACGAGTGTTGTGCAATAAATTCATAAAAGATTGTGAGGTGCTTTGAGATCAACATGATGCACTTGTGAAAAAAGCTATTAACAGTATTGTTGAATCTAAGACAGAGAAGGTAACTGTTCTGTGCTACTCGACACAGGTGAGGCCTCGTCTGGAGTGCCGTTGTCCAGTTTTGGGTGCCTTGTGTTAAGATGTAGACACATTGGAGAGACTCCAGAGGAGAGATATGAAAATAAAAGAAGGTTTAGAAGACCTGACCTCTGAGGAAAGGTTAAGAAAAATTGGGCATGTTTAGCTTTGAGAAAAGAAGACTGAGGGGGGGACCTGATGACAGACCCAAAATATCTCCAGGGCTTTTATAAAGAGGATGGTGATCTATTGTTCGCCATGTTCAGGGAAGGTAGGACAAGGAGTAATTGGCTTCATCTGCAAGACGGGCCTTCTAGGTGGGATATTAGGAAGAACTTTCTAACTCTCAAGGTAGTTAAGCTGTGGAACAGGCTTCCCCAGGGGGTTGTGGAATCCCCGTCACTGGAGGTTTTTAAGAACAGGTTGGACAACACTGTTTGGAGTGGTCTAGGTACACGTGGTCCTGCCTCAAGAATTGGGGGCTGGCCTCCATGACCTCTCGAGGTCCCGTCCCAGCCCTACGTTTCTATGATTCGGTGATGAAAAATGCGACATAGAAGCTGGATATTATTATTATATGTTTAAATAGGATGCAGGCTGGTGTTGGACCCCCGGTAATGCAAAAGTGGGGAGGGGCACAGTCACAGCCTTCACTCACTCATCCTTACAAAGGGGGGTCTGATGGCCCTCTGATTGTGTTGCACCTTTCTCCCTATGCCCTCTCCAACCCCCCTTGCGGAAGGGTTGCCCTTAATGAACCTGCCTGACTTGCAAGAGTCTGTGGTAGTGTCACAAGACTCAGTGATGATGAACATAGGAGGATTCAGCCCCGAACTCAGCACTTTTTGCTTTGGATTTTTTTTTTTTTTTTTTAATTTTATTTTTCAAATGCAAGAAACCACAAAGATGTAAAAGCTCCTTCCGAAGAACATGGCTATAACATGCGTGTTTTTTCTATCCACATGCATGTATCACACGGCGTATAAATAGGGTTACTTGTGTAGTGCCGATGGATCTTTCTTCCACTGCTGCAGAGCGGTACAAAGATTCATAAAGCAAGGCCAGAAAGGACCATTACGATCTAGTCTGACTCCCTGCCGAACACAGGCCAGAGAACAATGCCCACTCATTTCTGTATCTAGCCCGTGACTTCTTTGAGCTATAGCATATCTTTTAAAAGACGTCTAGTCTTGATGTAAAGGCTACAAGTGACAGAGAATCCACCTTGGCCCTCGGCAAGTTCTTCCAATGGTTAATTACCAACAAAGTTATAATTGACATTTAAATAAAAAGGGGGTGTGCATAGGTTGTTTGTTTACTTCTTTTATAAAATCTCATACAATATACTATTTTAAGCACAGGTATATGTGGTCAGGCAATTAATGGCTTTATAGAAGGGACACCCACGCCCATTAGATGGTTCCCCAGAGATCCTTGAATCAGCCTTATCACCCTCCTTTGTTTCAGTGGTCCAAAACTAATTACTGAGATCTAATCCCAGATTTTACCCATACTCATTCCGTGGCGGTTGACAAGTTATTCAGTCTCTCTACCTCAGTATCATGGTAGCACCTGGAAGTGCCAACCAAGATCAAGGCCCAATTTGCTAGACATCTGGTCCAGCTGGAAGCAGAAGCAGTTAATTAACGATTTGAAACCTCATCAGTCAGTAGTTTTTGGGGAACTTACTCTTGGAGGTTGCCAATTGCTGTTTACAAAGAGAATTACATTTTCAAAATATAAACCCTTTAAAGACACTGCACTAATAAAGCACAATAACGGGCTTGAAGCTGTGCACATTTTCAGGTCACAGAAATATATGCTTCTACCTATTGGCATGGGCAGTTATGGTAACACGGGTCTGATTTCAGGGTTCCCTTGCCTAATGTCTCAGGGAAAACCCCTCCATTGTTATTATGTTGTATTAGTTTAACCCAGCTATTAAATTACATGTTCTGTGACAGGGTGGGGACCTATCAGTCAGAAGATTTAGGATCTAATCCTAGTTTTGACGCTGACTTGTTGCTTGAACTTGGGCAAATGCCAACTTCTGAGTTTGTTTCACCATGAATAAAATGGGATTAATCATAATCACATACTTCATAGGGGCATTTTATAGCCTAACAAAGTATCACGGGTAAAGTGCAATACATGGGTCTGATAGTCAACACGAATCTCACAGCATAATCCAAAATCTTCCAATGGCTCAGTAAAATATTATTAGGACCAGTCAGTGGCAGAGGTGGGACTAAAACTCCTAGCCTTGCGCTTGTTCTTCTAGATCATGTTGCTTTTCCTACTCCATGGGATTTAAAAATCCTTGCAAATTCAGATTAAACTGAAGTTTTCAAAACACCTTTTGAGCGATCAGAAAAAATGTACCAGACCATCTGCTGAAAGTGCCTTTGGGAGCTTTAGAAAGAGCAAAGAAAGATAAGAAATCATATTGCACGTGCCTGAAAAGGGCTTTCAAGCACACATCATAGTCTCAGACACTACTGGACTACTTTCCTTCAAGTTCTCATTTAGTTCTATAGAACAAGCCAAATTTGGATTAAAATAGAGTTCTGAATGCATATCAGATACTGGGGGCATGTATCACACACTCGCATCCAGATCCACCGAAGGATTTTGTCTGAGAAAGTTATGAGCAACTGAAAAGTTAGCTAAGATTAAAATGTTGCTACCTCCCTTATCACCTATCTAGCTTAGGTACATATTGTTCCCATTACTGGGGTATCGGAGTGCTTCACGATTGTTAATGGAATTACCTTCATGACAACCCTGTGAGCTAGCTAGGTAGTGCTATTAGCCCCATTTTATAGATAGCTGACTGAGGCACAGAGAGGCTAAGGCCTTGTCTACACTACAGCGACTTTTGTCGACAAAACAGTGGAGGTGCACACACTGAAATGCCCCTCCCGCTGATGTAACTCCCCTGCTATGCCGACAAAATAAAACCACCTCGATGAGCGGCACAGAACTTTTTGTGACATAGAGCGACAAACATCAGTGTAGACGCTACACTTGGTTAGGTCATCCTAATTGGTCTGCCTCCAGGCAGTGTCCCAGAATGCCCATCATGACCACTGTTGGCCTCAGTTTGAACTCCGCTGCCCTGAAGGTACGCAGGTATGCACCCTGCCCCCGTTTTAAAGGCCTGGGAATTTTTGACATTCCTCTGCCTGTTTGCTCGGCATGCACAGTTCACACAGCATCTTCCCAGCTGACCATGCCGGCTCTAAGCACCAGATGCTCTTCCATGCTCTCCCAACTGGAGCTGTTGGATCTGCTGAGTCTATGGGGAGAGGCGGCTGTGCAGTGGCAGCTTTGCACCAGCTATAAGAATTTTTATACCTATGGGCTGATTGCAAGTGGCATGCAAGAGAAGGGACACGAGAGGGACACTCAGCAGCGGCGTGCTAAAATCAAAGAGCTGAGGCAGGTGTACCAGAAGGCAAGGGACGCCAATCAGCGCTCTGGTGTGGCGCCGAAGACTTGCTGCTTCTGTAAGGAGCTGCATGCCATCCTCGATGACACCCCCACCTCTACCACAAATTGTTCCCTGGATCCTTCAGGGGGACTGGAGGCAGCGCCCAGATGACTCAACCCAGACGAGGAAGTGAAGGTGGAGGACAATGTGGAGCACGTGGCAGGGTTGTCCAGTGGTGCGGCGAGTCAGGACCTTTTTCCACTCTGGCATGGTCTAGCCAGTCCTGGCACTCCAGCGCTGGTGTGCAGGATGCAGGAGGGGGAGCTCTGGTAAGTGCTCATTTTGCTTTGATATTGCATGGTGAGAGGAGATTTGAGCTCTTGTACTTCGTTATATGGTACAGGAGGGATAAGGGACAGAAATTAAGAACAGAAATTAAGAACATCTATACAGTGGGGCCATGGAAGAAAAGTTTGTTAATGTACACTGGGCTGTCTCAAGAATCCTCCATAGAGATCTCTAGGAAACTTTCCTGTAGGCATTCTGCAATCCTCTGCTGAAGGAAACTTTGGCATGCCACCCGGCAATTATTTCTACAGGGACTAGAGCGGCACACAGGTGAGTGGCATACAGCGCTGGTCTGAAGTCCCATACCCTTGCATCCTCTGTTACCTTTAGGAGTGAGATATTGGGTTCGATCGCCCTAGCCTGTGGAAAAGGGTAGCAATATTCAGAATAGGCTCCCTAGCCGCTTATAGTAACTGCCTTCACAAACCATTCTTTGTCCCGTCTTCCCATTCCCCCGTGTGAACTCACCATATTTGGGACTTACGCTGACCTGTGTGCTGGCTAAGGGACAGTGAGAAACAGTATTGTGAGTGCACTCTCAGCCGTGAATCACAAAAGTTACACACACCTGTCTGTTCATTGTTTTACTTTGTCTTTGGCACATGTGCCCTTGAGGACCCACTCCTCCACACCAGCTGAGCACCTCTAACAGATAAGACGCAGACCCAGGAGGAATAGAGAGGCTATGTTTCTCGAAGTGCTGCAGTCAACAGATGTAGCACATGGTGAAACAAGAGCGTGGAGGGAGACAATCAATGAGAGAGACAGACTGGATAGCCAAGAAAGGATTCAAGGGCAGGAGCAGATGATAAAGCTCCTGGAGGACCAGACAGAGATGTTGAAGTCCCCCATTAACCTGCAGTCAGAGCACATCTCTTCCAGAATGCCCCTCCAGCCATTACAGAACTCTGCTCCATGCCCTCTTCAAACTCCCCCACTGCATTCCTCACGTGTTCCCAATCCCTCACAGTAACCTGTGCACTCCATGCCTAGGGACCAGTTTCCCAATTAAAGCTGGAGTTACATCCAGCTATGAGAGCCCGAACTGCGAGGCTGTTCTTTTTCACGTCCCCTGGTTGACCAAAAGCTTATGTTTGATCCTGTTATTAAAACTTGAGTCTTTGAAATTAAATGGGGCTTTTTTTGTGAAAGACATACATGGCCCAGTGCTAACATCAAAACACAGTGGCTATAGGTAGGAATATTTGCTCTTTGCAATTAACGCTCAGGAAGCAAAGGTACTACAGGGGTAATTCAAGATGGCAAGTAAACATTACCTGGCCCAATGCATCACATAAAGACACATTACTGGGAATCAATGTCAAAATGCTCCTTCAAAGCTTTCCTGATTTCAATAGCCTTCTGCTGCACCCCTCTAATTGCCTTTGTATCTGGCTGCTCAAAATCAGCAGCCAGCCGATCATCCTTAGTGGTCCACTCCTGGGGAAACTTTTCCCCCTTCAATTTGCAAATATTATGGAGAGTGCAGCAGGCCCGAAGGACCATAGGAATATTTTCCTCATTGAGGTCTAACTGTTATTTGACCAATTGGGATCTGATATTAGTGCGTTCAGGAACTGAAACAACAATCATTCGATAATGTCAGAAAGACTTTAATTACTACACTTATAAAATGAGCCCCCAAACCAAAAGTCTAGTCTATATACCAATTTTCCTCACGAATGCAGGCAAGAGTTGGTGGTTTCAATTATTGACAACTTCTCCGAGAGCTTGGATCTGTAGTCTCAGAAGAAAACTGGACGAGATGACAATTCTATGTCTGGAATGAATACTCAGCCTTGAAGGGTGCTTGCTAGTGGGATTGCTTCCCTCTTTATATTCTTAAATTCAGTGTTTTCAAAGCATCTTTGGTAATTACATGAGAGAATAAAGGAAATCCAAACAAAAACAGGGAAAAGACCTACACATTTTTACTCAGTTCAAAAGGTGTTAGCCACCTGGATTTTGTTTAGTCAGCAATGCAGCACTTGTTTGTCACAAAGTCCCACCTTTTCCTAACAAAAGGGATTTGGGGTTTGCTGAGATGAAAATTGAGTGATACCTGAGGTGGCACCCATCAGAAGATAGGATCATAAGGTATCCCTGAAAGATACGGAGACACTGAAGTGATCAGTTAATTACAGAAGATAATTTCATTAGAGAGACTGGTCAGTCAAGAGGGGCCATTAATCATAGGAAAAGCAGTTACCCTAATGAAATGCTGGACATGCTTAAAGAAGAAAAACAGCACATATGCGATTCAATAAGAAACAATCACTTTTTTTCAAAAGGGATTTCCAGCCACCACCATACTTTTGCAATATACATCTTATTAGTAATATTTGGTAGCTTAATTTTATAAATAGGCCCAGCCTAGCTTGAATTTCATAATCTACACTAACTGGCCAAAAAGACAGCGCCAACGCCCTTTCAATCACCCAAAAGCACATTCAACGGTTATTTGGCACCTGCTGCTGAGACTGTTGTTGAAATGCTCCTTGTTGAAGTCCTGGTTTACAGTGTAAGGCTTCATGAGCCACGGGAGCAAAGGGTAGGTGGGGTCTTCCAAGATCACTGTGGGCCATTCCATATCCCCCATTGGAATCTTCTGGTCTAGAAAGAAAGTCCCAGTGTATAGATTTCTATACCGTCCCGTGTATCGAAAGATGCGTGCAATGTGCACCTTCCTTGACCACCCCATGTTGATGGCAGTGAAACAGCCCCGGTGATCCACCAGCTCCTGCAAGACCATGGAGAAGTAGTCCTTTTGGTTGATGTACTCTGTTGCAAACTGGTCGGGGACCAAAATCGGAATACGCATTCCATCTAGTGCCCCACCGCAGTTAGGGAATCCTATTGCTTGACAGCCATCAATTTCCTGCACATTACCAAGAGTCACAGTCCTTCATAGTAGAAGGAAATTAATGTCCCTGCACACATGCATCATTCACAACAACACCCACAGTGGACTTTCCAACCCTAAATTGATTTGTGACTGACTGGTAGCAGTCTGGAGTTGCCAGCTTCCACACAGTGATAACCACTTGCTTTTCCACAATGAGGGCAGCTCTCATTCTGGTGTCCTTGCATCACACACAGTGATGAGCTCCATGCACAGTTCCAGGAAGGTGGCTTTGCCTATCCAAAAGTTCTGCAGCCGCTGCTCAACATCCAATACATGCATCACGATGCAATACCACCACTCAGTGCTTGTTTCCTGAACCCAGTATTGACAGTCCACAGTGGCATGCTGCTGCAGTGAATGCCAGCTTGAATTGTTTGTCTGCTGGGCAGGCATCACTGATTCACTCTGTCTTACAGCTCCTGAAATACTGCAGGACCAGCGGCGTCATGCTCATAACGCTCATCACTACAATGGTCAGCTGCTCAGGATCCATGCCGTCAGGCAGAGCTGGCGGAGTGCACAGTTTACAAGGGCTGTCCAAAACGAAGTCGGAAGCCCATGGAACAGAAAGAGCTGCATCACGGGATGATGAGCCTGCACCCAAGGGCGGAGGGAGGCGAGTTGCACAGTGGGATAGCTATCCACGATGTAACGCTCTCACTGTTGACGCAAGAGCAATGACCCTGGACACATTTATCTGACAAAAGGAGCGATGTGTGGACGTGTTCAACCGATGTTATTGAAGCGACTTATGATCCTTGACAGAACACGTCAACTTAACTCTGTAGCGTAGACTTGGCCTCAGCGCCTTGCCCAACGTCCCACAGGACATCAGTGGCAGAAGAGGTGCTCCTTGCTGATGTTGGGGAACCCATGTTCCCCAAGTCCTAGGCTACTGCGCTAACCCCTGGACCAAAGACTATTGTAGAGTGTCACAAAAATGGCAGCCAAACTCTCTAAAATCCTGGGGTCTGTGACATGCTTCTTACTGCACCAATAACAGCAGAGAGAAGCTGAAATATTAAGACAGGGTGTAAGGGTTTGTATGGAGGAGGTTGCAGCATCCGGCAGGCGCAGCCTACAGCAGCGCTCCAACCATGTTTAAAAAAAAAAAAAAATCAATATGCATTAGATGCCTCCAGACCTTTGAGGATCTGGGCCTAGGTCATTTGGCCCAGGGTCCCACAGGAAGGTTGGGTGGTGGTTGAGCTTTGTGTGCGGGCGCTGGCTGGTGTTGGTGGCCTGTGCTATACAGGAGGCCAGCCTAGATGATCTGGTGGTCCCTTCTGGCCTTCCACTTTGTGACTCTATGCGGGGAAGCAGGTAATAGATCTTCAATCCCAGCATAATGCCCTAGCCTCTAGCTCATCCTTCCTTTCCGATACAGGAGACTAGCCCTGGCCAGCCCTCACACACCTCTCTCTTTCTCCTGTCCTCTAGGCGGAACAGACATTTTCACCTAATGTGCAATTACGTGTTGTTTCCTTTTTAAAATGAGCAATCTTCAACTGATGGCTTTTAGCTTTTCCTCAGCAAGGAACGTCACTGGACTATGCAAGGAATGATCACCACTTAAAGGGCCTTAAGTTCATATTCCTTATCTTGCAGCACCGCCTGCTGGTTGTTCTGTGCATTTCAAAGCAAGCTGAGCAGTAAGAATGCTGTGATCTGGCATTGCTTATTCAGCACCGTGTGGCTCAGACTCATTCACTAGCCAAAGGGGGTCGTCGTCACCCTTGAGAGCTGTAAGTCAAGTTGCTTGTGTTCGGCACCAAAAAATAGATATTTACTGATTCACAAAGAAAAAATTCACACAAGAGCTATAAACTTGATTCAGCTGAATGGATTTCTACTTCATTCTCATTGCACCCGAACAAGGAGATCATCCTAGAATATGATGACTGTAAGTGACAGCCAGGGAGTCCTAGCAAAGCAGAGTAAGCCCACTATCAGCACTCAGTGCTGGGTCCTTTTATTCCTGGAAATGCCACAGCAACACTTGAGTGGAGACACTATGGGTAAGGCCGCACTTGAATTGTGGGACTGGGAAAATTGCAGAAAAGTAATAATGAACCTTATTTTATGTAGTAATAAAGTCCATTATTACTGTGCCATGTTTGTCCACTGTCAGCCATCTGAAGTTAAGAGTGGGGGCTTAGGGCTGAGGGCAGAGGCCTGGGGCTGACAGAGCAATTTCCACAATACTGCCGGTTAAATAGGACCTTAACTGTTAGTAAAAGTATCACAAAGCACCGAAGTGACTTAGGGTGTGTATGCTCTGCAATTGTGCAGCGTGGAGTCAGTCCGTCTGGGATCCTGGCTGGTTACCTGTGGGGCTGGCCCATGTTGTTGCGTCTTCAGTGCACTGGTACTTCAGCTAGCAAGATTAAAGCATGTCTACAGGAGCTGCAATTACATCCTGGGGTTCCAGGGTGGACATACCCTGAGGCCGTGTCTACACTACAGAATGATGCCAACCTAACTCAGGTCACATGCAGCCACCACAGTTATTAAATTGCGCGTGTGTGTGCACACGTGGCTCCTTGTGTCAGCAGTGCACAGCCTCACCAGGAGATCGAGTGTCGATTTGTAGCATCAGCGTGGGATGTTGTGGAGCAGCTCCTGGAGGCCGATAACAGTCAACATAAGCAACACACTGACACCAGGTCGATCTAATTACATCAGCTGTGACTCTTCGCCACGTGGGGAGGTGGTGTTACTGCATTGGCTTAGAGAGGCACTTGGGAACCTAATTTAAGTCACGAGGCTCCCACAGCTAGGTCCATGCAAGGCAGCGTACGTCGACCTAACCTTGCAGTGTAGACCAGGTCTTAGACTTCACTGAGGTTTAGCCACCAAGTGGGCACTTAGGAAAATTTTACCCTCCGGCTCTAAACCTGCAATTGAGTTTGCAGACAGGGGAGCCCCCGGTCGTCAGCACTCACGAGATCGCAAGCATTTTGATCTGGGGCTGATTTATTTGTGGATATAGGCGACCCGTGGTCTCCCAAAGAGGAATTGTACAGGGCTGCCTGCAATTTCCCCCATGGGGTTGCTAGAGCTGGCAATGCTGCAAGCAGGTGTCATTGGTGCTTGCAGCACTGGAGGACCGCCCACGTGCTCTGAGCGTGGCAGAGAGGCTGAGTGGGCACAGCAGAGCGGGGTCTGACCTCGCTGGGCCCACAGGCCCAGAGGCTCACCTGTGGAGATCCGACGGCAGGATCAGGAGCCCTGATGGTAGCTTCACCTCCCCATTGTGCAAGATTTCCATTTGGTGAAGGCACAGTTCCCATCTCCAGCAAGGAACAATGCGACCTTTCTGCATGGCTGAAATGGAAGTCTTCTGCTGAAACAGCCTGGGCGTGGGGCTGGTTAAAAATCTTCAATGAAAACTTTTGTTTTCTGATATGTTTTTTTAAATGAAAAAAATGTGGGTAACCCTCCCTCCCCCAACCATATTATTTACTAAAGGGTGGGATTTTTTTTTTTTCTGACTTTGATTCTTTTCCAACTTTTGCCTGCTGGAAAACAGGAGCAGAGAATGACTGAAAAAGTTAGAAAAGGAACATTTACAGGTAACACTTTTTATACTTAACATGCGCCTTGTCTCTCGGGGGCAGATTTTAAAGGTATTTAGGCAGCTAAAGATACACACAGACACCAAGTGGAGTTTTCAAAAGTGCCTTGGTGCCTTACTCCCTTTGAAATCAAGGGGTTTTTGAAAATCCCACTCGGTGCCTGTCTGCATCTTTAGAGGGCCTCAATACCTTTAAAAAGCTGGCCTTTCTGTGCCTCATTTTTCCATCTGTAAAAGGGGGAGAAGAGCACTTCCCTGCCGCATAGGGAGGATTGTGAGGTGCTCGGATACTATGGTAATGGGGGCAATAGTTTGTATAGATGGGGAAATCTGTCACAGACCAGCAGGGGCAGGTGCAAGGGGGCGGGGGAGGAGGGCAAGCAGAGGCATGGCCCCCTCCAATAGGCCAGGACACAGAACTCCTCCAGGGCCTGGGCAGGGTGAGTGAGATCCTCCTGCCCTGGGCCAGGCCAGGCTGTGGTAGATGACAGCTCCATCGGCCCTGGGCCGTGTGGGGGAGAGCCAGCGCCTCTGGTTGTGGGAGGCAGAGAAAGCGACCCTCCAAAAGAGGCTACATTTTTCTTCCTGTGCATGCCCCAGCAGGCCACCTGTCATATGGACCAACGGACAGCTGTATGATTTCGTTACTACCAACCTAAGTCAGATTCTAAAGGGTGAGACATCTGATCCAGCCTCCTGTAGCTGACCAGTTTTCTTTTTCTTTTCCATCTAAAGCTTCTCAGCCTTTGGAATGACTTTTCTCCCCTCCATTTGTTACCAGCTGCCTTGTCCTGCATCAAAAGAGCCACTCCGGTTACCGGCTCCGGGAGTCACACACGGCATGCTGCCCTCACCTGCTTACAGGCAGCCCTACTCTCATTCACAAGATAGCCGACTAGCTAAGGGGTCCCAGCCTCTGCCAACGCAAGGATTAAGAGTCCTAAAATCTTTCCTCGTCCGTCACCTCTGTCAAAGGCAAAAGACCCAGCCCTAATCCTGCAGGAGCTTGGAAAGTTAAAAAAAAAAATAAAAATCTTCAGTTTAGCAACTCCAGGCATGTGAGACTTCTCTTCCATGCAATCCAGCGTTAAAAATCACATTTGCCTCTTGTTTCATCTACTGAACGGCTAATATCCTACAAGGCGGGGCTGGAAAGGAAGAGATCTGCATTTCTTACTCTTCCCTCATTCTTGCAAACTAATCTTATCAACAAGTCCCCCCGACTCATTGTGCGGCTGCATTCTGACTCATGCCAGGCGATTAACGGCTTCATTACTCTTGCGTTCATCCTGTAAATACCCACCCCCCTCCAGTGACTGGTACCCAGTTAACTTTGGGTTCATCCCCACAGCTGTGTAAGCATCACTTTCGAAGGCCTGGCAATAAGTTCATGGCCATGTAAAGACCATGGCATCTAATTCTACTCTTATTTATACCTACTTTACCCTGCTGTCACCCCAGCGACTCCAGTGCGGTCAGTACTGATTGACACTGGTGTAAATGACAGAACTCAGGCCTGGATCGGCAAAGGTACGGAGGTGGGAGGGCGGGAGGGGGTCTGCTCAGCTCTGCAATACCGCACCTCACCCCTAGGTGGCCTGCTGGCTTGTGGAAACCTCAGCCCTGAGCAGGGTGCTCAGGTTCCCCATACAAGGCATGGAGCGAGATAGATGCCTACGCAGGGGATATTTAGAAGCCAGCAAACTGAGCAGGGAGCTTCCTAACCTATGTGGCTGAACTGGTGCCCATGGTGATGGGCCAGAGCTAGGCACCTCCCTTTGCTCGGGATGCTCAGCCATGACCCTCCTCCTGGAGTTAGGTTTAAGCCGGGTAAGCTGCTTGGGTAGCTTATCCCCTCGCAGCTGAAGACAACTGTCTCCTGCTCATAACTGATGCCGCTCTCATGTCCTGGGCCGTCCCGCTGCCCTCAGGTGTCTTTTGTGCAGGTGCAGTGCTGCCTCTCCACCTGCCGTTGGCCTGCACCCAACCCTCCTGCTGCGGGGTTTGAACAGGTATCGGGGCTTATGCACACCCACAGCAGGCCTACAGGATCAGGCCCTGCTGGCAAAACCGGTGGTCCGCTGCCTATTTTGGGAATCCTGCTTCAGCGTTGCCTGGACTTCGGCGTGAGCTAACGCTTCGAGCTGTTTGTTAGCTGTGGGTTGTTAGCAGGGCTTAGATGGCCTTGTGAATGCTGACAAGTGCCTAGGGGATTTAGAGACCTGTGAGTTAGGAGGCAGCTGAGTGGCAATTTTGAATATGGTAGTGGTGCCGAAATGGTGCCCTTAGACAGGAGCCTAAATACTCTGGAGGATCTGAGTCTAAGTCCTTGGAACGCTAACCAGGTTATTTCCCCTTGATTCATGGAGAGGATCTCTGGAACAGGCTGCCAGAGGAGGTTGTGGCATCCCATTGTTGGAGGTTTTTAAGACTAGGCTGAACAAACACCTGCCAGGGATGATCTAAGCTTACCGGGTCTTGTCTTGCAGGCGGGACTTGATGACATCTCAAAGTCCCTTCCAGCCCTACATTTCTATGATTCTTTTTGACATGGAAGTCAACAAAATATTCTTTCCTGTATGACAATTCCATCCATTCATTAACCATTTATAGTGATGAATAGTCTCCATTTGCAAACCTGATACCCCCACAATGTTTTTGCCAACCTCACTTATCCCCACTATTCTTTCATGTCTTTGTTAAATCTGAGAAACCTGTGCTTCTGCCTGGGCAAAAGCTAATGTAAAAGTCCAGGATCTCATTTTCAAAAGGGATTTAGGTATTTATCCTGCCTTTAGGTGCATACACAGAGGCTTCCACCGACTGCAGTGGGAGCTGTGTGTGAGCAGTTCCAAAGGTAGAATAAGTCCTGTAGTTTTTATTAAAACCCTTTTGTACATGTAGATCAAAAGACAGCTACTATGTAAGAGAGAGGAACAGGAACACAATGATGGGGATGTGCTACATAGAACAGAGATGAGCCTAAGCAGCAAAGTTTGGTTCCGAATTGGATCCAAACGTCGCCAGAGCTAGAGGGTACATGGATCCAGGGTTCTGGTTTAGGACATGTTCAGTACAGAAAGCTAAAAGATGCAAATGTGTGTTCACCACCCATACGTTTCACTATGAATTTGGCACAATTCTGATGGAGTCTTTCGGCAAACCAGGTGAAGCTGGGAGCCTGAAATGAAACCAGCAAGCAGGGAGGTTTCCAGGTGTCTTTGAGAACATTTTTCACAGCTTCAGTGTCAGATAAAGGAAACCTCACAGTAGACACTGGGTCCAGAATCCTCTGAATTTAGGGGAATTCTGGAGTCAAATTCTAATTCGGAGCTAATCTTCATGAATTATGCTTATCTCTGGCATCAGATAACATGCTCGAAAGTACACTCAGTGCCAGTCATAACCACTATACCCTGATGGGCCCATTCTTGTAACACAGGCAGTGGGGGAGAGGAAGGGGTTGATTTTTGAAGATGTTTAAGTGCTTACACTGTGCAAGTCTAGCTGAAAGTGCGACTGCTTCAAATAAGTTGCGTATCTGTGACAATGCTTTTGAAATGTCCCATGGAGCCAGTCAGCAAAACCCAGGATCACTGGCCTCACACCTCCAGCAACTCCTAAGTGCTTTGTGTCAAGAAATGAAGTGATTAATGAAGTCAAAGCGAGGCAGAAATCTGTTCAAATGCAGCTTTCCCGTTGCCAAATGTCTCTGAAGGCCGCAGAAAGAAGCTGAATTTTAGTAGCTGGAGAAAGGAACATATGTCCTGACATGTGTGGAAAGGATGTCATAATGGGTCTGAGTCTCTTCTCCCCGGCGTTGCTTTTACAGAGGTGTAACGCCATCAGTTTCAGCAGACTCACTCCTAACTGATGCCCTCGTGTAAGCCAGAGGAAAATCAGACCCAGTAGTTTAGTTTACACTAAGGGTCCAGTTTAATTTTGTGTGAAGACACAAGGCTAGATTTAAATTACACCACCCCAAGACAAGGTGCTTCCTGAGTTATGGGGCAGCATGACTACTGCTCCCACCATATCCCCTGCTGGGCTTTCTGCTGGACGAGAGTGAGCCAAGTTGTCCCCTTGGGGGCGTTTTCCCATTCTCCATCCCCTTACATGGGAGGGGCTGATCTTGGGGCATAATGCTGGGGCATTGGGTACCAAGGGAAGTGGTGGCTGCTGCATCCTTTGGGAATTTTATAGCTAGCCTACCCAGAGCATTAGGAAATGTATTGTAGGGATAAATGCTGCAGTGTCAGGAAGGTGGGCTGGACGATCCACTGTGTCTTTTCCATCTCTGGCTTCTGTGGTTCTAAGATAATAAATTAAAAGACTATTTCCTGGCTTTCTGGGTCAGCACGGACCCTTGCCAGAAGGCCCAGGGCTTCAGAGTGCAGGTGTGCTGAGCACAGGCCGGCAGCTCAGTGTTTTCTGTTCACACAGCACATCTTTGGGATGCTCTACTTGTGAAACTAGGTCACCCGCTGCATTAACAAAACAGACACGAGGCACAAACGGGGGCTGTACCTGTGGGGGAGGGGGGGAATCACCTTTTAGTCATTTTTCATTCCATACTTCATCTCCTCTGCTCCAACAAACTCAGCATCCTGACTGCAAGTAGCAATCTATTAAGCGCTTACTGCCCAGGCTGTTGGACTTTGTTACACTCCGTACCTTGTGAACACTCTGCATTAAGGCGTTATTATTTATTCCATTTCATTGTAACAGAACAGCTGGCCATATTGACTTGATCTCACTGTAAACAGAGCTAGCAGTCAACAGAGAAAACAAACTCTCCTGGAAATAAGCAGCACATCAGCTCTCATAATTACCCAGATGTGATTTATTTTTAATTTATAAAGGCCTGATCCACAGCCCATTGCAATCAATAGACTTCCATTGACTCCTGTGGACTTTGGCTCTGTTTCAAAGGGCACTGGATTTTTGGGTTTCTGGAACACCTGGTCTTGAGTCTCTGCCTCCTTACACTAGTGGGACTCTACTGACTTTGATGGAGATACTCTGGCAGAAAACAGCTGCAATGGAGCACAGGATTGGGCCCATGGCTACTGTAGGAAGGTGCAGTGGCCTTCCTCAGAGCCTGGGCTCGAGGAAGGGCTGCAATGCCCAGAGCAGACACTGAATGGGCCGGCAGCCCAGTCTGCCCAGCAACCGGGGAGCCGGCTAGTGATAGGCCCCTCCGGCCCACCAATCCAGCAACAGAGGGGCGGAGCCTCAGCTGGGGCTGGGAGTATAAAGAGCAGGTCCCACAGCTCAGTGAGGGGCTGATTGCTGCTGGAGGCAGATATGTTGTTTTGCCGGCTGCAGCCAAGGCCTGAGCCCAGCTGGGCTGCTACCCCAAGTGAGCGCCTCCCGAAGCATAGGACCCAGGGACAGCCCAAACCACCAAGCCCTAAGGGTTGGATAGGGCTCCTGGGCCTCCTAGACTGGGCCAGGCCCCTGGGACCCCATGACTGGAACGAGTCCCCTGAGCCTGTGGGCTGGGAGATCCCTCCCCTCCCCCCACCCAAGCTGGACCTGACCTGGAAGAGCTGCCTGACGCCGAGCCCCCAGAGACGGGACAGGACCTGGAGGAGTTGCCGGAGGCCGAGCCATTCCTGAGCCCTGTGACCTGGAGGAGCTGCCCCTCGCAGAGGAACTCCCTGCCTTGCCCCCTGTGGATGAGGAGAGACTGACGCGTCTACCCCAGGCCATGTGCCCCAGCGACCCTGAGGACCTGGCGGACACAGGTACCTGGGGATACGGGGAGGAGGTGGCCCAGGGACAGCCATAGCCGTAGCTGAGGCAGGGGCAAGACCCCGTCGGCATGTTGTGGCAGGAGCCCCGCCGACTCAGTGGTAACGCCTTTGTCACTGCTAAGGCCCTGGGCTGGGACACAGTGGAGATGGGTGGGCCTGTGTCCCCATCCCCTCCCCCTTGTCCTCGCCACCCAGGGAGTGATTATCGTTCCCTATTCTCCTAACTGGAGGACACTGCTTGCTCACCCGGCCCACCTCAGGGCCCGAGGAAGGGCTGCAATGACCAGGCCGGGCAGGAGCCCGTCTTATACTACCTATTTAATAAAAAGATGCATTTTTGACTATGTTGAACCTAAAGTAGAAAGCACAGTAGAAAGCAACAGGAGGCTGTTCTAGCTGGGATAAGTTAGAGCAGTCCTGAAGCTGTTCTCTCCTGCTTGTCAGCTGACATGGAGATGTGGTAAGCCACCTATGCCACACTGCCCTTTCCACCCATGGTGCGCTAACCTGAACTCAGCCTCACCTGAGGATCTCCTCTTCTGCAACCCTCCTCTGGCCATTTTGTGTGGACTGAGGTATGTACTGTCAACTTTCTTGCAAGAAATGGCTTGGGCCCTGACTCCAGGAGAAGGCTCATGACTGTGGATTCCAAACATAGCTAGGCAGCTCCCTGCAGCCCAGGGTTAGGGCATCTAAGTCCTTGAGAGGGACAGGGCTTAGGGTACAACCCTCTCCCCAGCATTTCCTATTTGCTAGCTTAGGCAGCCAGTCGCTCATCATGCTGATTTTTGTGAATCCTGTTCTTAGGCACCTAACCCTCCCCATGTATTGTATAGGGAGCCTGAAGGCCTAACTCAGGGCTATGAACACCTAAAAACTAGGCAATGCAATGCTCATCTTTGCAATTCCTCAGTCCCCTTTGTGATCCTAGTCCATAAAAGTTACTTTAATATCTATGTGGTCCGCTTATACTTCCCTTTGCTACTACAGGAAAATAGCCTGAATACTGCAAATAATGCGGTGATCTATCTGCAAATCCTTGCTTATTTATTTAAGGCAATTGGCAGTTTTAAAAGAGTTACAAGTGATGCTGTTCTATAGCTTTTAAAAATGCATTCAGTGGATTTCACGCACATTTGAGAACTTTACTGATTTATTAAAGGGCTCCTTTGTGGGCACAGGCGCCAATTACATTGTTATGCCATATACGCGCCTTGCATAATTACCTTAGCCATAACATAATTTTAATTGTGTGAATGAGTGCAAAGAATTTTATCTTTAGAGCTCTCAATACTTTGATGTGCCTGGAAAGAAATTGATGTTTGATTTAATAATTAGTCTATTGCATGTGGCCAAAAAATCATTACAAACTCAGTTAATTAAGTTGTCGACAAAGCTGTGGTCTTTGGAGGGGCGTGTGTGAGAATAGTTTATTGATTTTTTTTTCTATTGTAATTTTATTGCTATCAACCTGGGCTTAGGGGCACAAGTCATAAAGGCATTTTTCAGGAGAAGACGCATGATTTTGCACAATGTCATGTTTCTGATGCCACCTGGGGAAGCAGCACAAAGAAAGGAAATCTCAAACATCCATCTGACTTGTAGTGTTATAGTATTGGGCCAAATTCCACAATCATTTCCCCCTGCTAACTCACTGACCTCACTGAAGATGCACAGATCACTGTCATTAACTAGGAATGCTATTTGTATTATGGATGCGCACACAGGCCCTACCCCCACCCCCAAGATCAGGGCCCCATTGTGCTCCATAACACGAGACTTCAAAGAGCTTACCATCTAAAGAGACCTGTTTTATATCTAGGAAACTGAGACACAGAAAGAAGTGACTTGCCAAAGGTCACATCAGGAAGTCTGTGGCAGAACTGACCTTCAGACTCCTGAAACCCCCGTTCAGTGTGTTAACCACAAGGCTATCCTTCCTGCACAAGTACAACTGAGAGCACAATTAATCTACGATTGTGAAGTCACTTGAGCAAGAGATTCAGGAGAGATGCGGGCACTGTAAACATCACTTCCTTCTGTGCACCCTAGTCATCTCAAAACCCCAAGAAATATTACTGATTTGGGGGTTGTGACACAGAAGTCCATTTGTGATTCACTACTCCATGTCACCAGCTCTTGTCAGGCCTGACATATTCACTACGCCTAACACACTGTATCTGCATCAAAAAGGAGTCATGTCAGATATCCATTAGAAAACTAATAACTCACTAGACATATTGAGTGCTGTGTCTTCAGGGTGTGTACTAAGAGTTATGGATATGTGCTAAAATTATGTTCTTAAAATGTGGTTGCAAGAAATGCAAAAGCCCCCCAGTCTGCCTGAGACAAAAAAATGTATATTTGCTTGTTTTTAGGCCAAGACAATGAAGGCATATATACATAAAAGGTAAACAAAGTCATTAGCCTAGTGAGTGGGGGAAGAGAACCTCTTGCAGGCGTCTGAACCTCAAATGGTAAGTAATTGGCTCAACTGATTGTATACAATATTACTGTATTATAGAAGTATATCAAGGGAGGTCTTTTATGAAAGCTAATGACACACTGGTGACGAATATCATCGTGAGGTGTCTGTATTAACCCTATCTCCAGAATTATGGATACTCCCTGACATTACGCTTTAAAGTCTATGACCACACACAGTCAGAAACAGGTTTTCTCTCAGAGAGGAGGGAAGGCAGCTATCTACCCGTCTCCAAGGAAATAAAGCAAGGTGTGACCAAAAACAATGGAACTCTCATTTTCATATGAATCATCAGGGGGATGGGCAGTCACAGGAAGGGAAGGATAGCATGAGGTTGTCCTGAGCCTGGGGATAAAACAGTGAGTTTGGGAAGATATCAGGAGAGAGAAGAAGCCATCTTGGCATCCATCACTGGACAGACATCAGGGTCCAGAGCTCTGGCAAGCTGAGAAAAATGGGTCCTTCAATCAAGGGGGTCAAAGTCTCTGGGAATGGAAGATTGGCAAGGAAACTACCTTGAACCAAGACTGTAGGTTGCTAAGTTATGGTCTCAGCCACTAGAAAGCATATTTTTACTTTTGTTTGTTTGTAACCCTTTATAGCTTTCTTCCTTCTACTTGGTACCACTCAACCTATGTCTCTTTGTTAATAAACTTGTTTTATTCTTACAATAAACCACTCGGTGCTGCACTGGAAGGGAAGAGTGTATTTACCCCAGTTAAGTTAATAAGCTGTAATGTGCTTTTGTCTCTTAAAGGAGCAAAATAACCTTGTTTACTTCTTTGAGTGCCCAAGGGGAGGGCTGGATGCTTCAGGGCAGATGGTTGGGGGGAGGAGGGGGAATTGAGGATGGGCTGTGTGTTGGGGTCACTTGGCTAGTAGTAGCCAAGGCTGGTGAAGACCAGAGTGTGGCTGTGATGTAACAAGCAGGCTGCTAGAGTCAGTTGATGAACCAGGGTTGCTTAACACACAAACACTTAGTGCATGCTTATTTGCTGACTGGCAGTGAACTGAGTTTTGTTCTGAGTCTACTTGGAATCAGATCAAGAGCAGTGAATCTGAACCCATTCCAACTTTGAGAAAGGTGGAATTGGAATTGAAATTGGAACCTTGAACCTAATTTCTCATTGCAGACCCATCTGTATAAGTGCCATGTCCTTTAGCTGGAGCATTTTCATCGGCTGTTTAGTACAACAGCCTTCTAAAACCTTGAACTCCCACACGGAGACAGCAATAATTCTTAAACTTACCTTTGCCTGGGTATTTCTCATGTTCAAAAGGTACCTTGTTCCTTTAGAGTTAAAGATGAGATTAATCATCTCTACGGAATTTTCAAGGATTTTCCATCTGAAAAAATTAACTCACTTTTTAACCTTCACATTTATAGAAACTTAATCATTTGCCACAACAACACCTTTGTTTTGGCTGACAGACAGATCACTTCGATCTCTGACATAGAGTCAAATATCCCCACTCCAATACATTCACAATGTGCTTTTCTAACAGCCCACGGATTGCAGTTTATGAAATTCCATCACCATCAAAGTCCAAGCCCTAGCCATTATGTAACAATGAGAGGTGGACCTGAAACAAAACCCGTCTCTGAACACACCAAACCTTTAGGGCTCAGAATCCAGATCTGGATTTTGCAGTTGGTTCCTCTCTAAATTATGTGCAAACAACCCCCTCTTGTCCAGAGACCCGATGTGTTTGAAATCTGGATCTAAAGTTAAATTGTTGCTATTTTAAAATGCTCACATTAGTGATACTATACTCCACAGCTACAAGAAATTGTGGCACATATGGGCCAGGATCCCAGTGTGCTAGGTACTGTACAAACACAGCAAAAAGATGGTTCCTGCCCAAAGGAGACCACAGCTACAAGGAAAGGTACTTTAAATTAGTGTAAAATAAGCAGCCGTAGACACCTGTAAGGCAATAACTTGCTCTGCCAGCCAGCACCCCTGTATTTTCTCTGCATGTGGTTTGGCTGTTGTTAGATGAAGAACAGTATTATAGAAGATTAGGGATGGAAGGGACCTCAGGAGGCCATCTAGTCCAACCCCCTGCTCAAAGCAGGATCAACCCCAACTAAATCACCCCAGCCAGGGCTTTGTCAAGCTGGGCCTTAAAAACTTCTAAGGATGGAGATTCCACCACCTCCCTAGGTAACCCATTCCAGTGTTTTACCCTCCTGGTGAAAATGTTTTTCCTAATATCCAACCTAGACCTCCCCCACTGCAACTTGAGACCATTGCTCCTTGTTTTGTCATCTGCCACCACTGAGAACAGCCTAGCTCCATCCTCCCTGGAACCCCCCTTCAGGTAGTTAAAGGCTGCTATCAACTCGCGCCTCATTCTTCTCTTCTGCAGACTAAACAAGCCTAGTTCCCTCAGCCTCTTAAGTCATGTGCTCCAGCCTCCTAATCATTTTTGTTGCCCTCTGCTGGACTCTTTCCAATTTGTCCACATCCTTCCTGTAGTGGGAGAGAAGGGAGCCCAAAACTGGACACAGTACTCCAAATGAGACCTCACCAGTGCCGAATAGAGGGGAATAATCACTTCCCTCAATCTGCTGGCAAGGCTCCTACTAATGCAGCCCAATATGCTATTAGCCTTCTTAGCAATAAGGGCACACTGTTGACTCACATCCAGCTACTTGTCCACTGTAACCCCCAGGTCCTTTTCTGCAGAGCTGCTGCTTAGTGAGTCGGTCCCCAGTCTGTAGCTGTGCATGGGATTCTTCCATCCTACGTGCAGGGCTCTGCACTTGTCCTTGTTGAACCTCATCAGATTTCTTTTGGCACCTTCATCTAATTTGTCCAGGTCACTAGATCCTATGTCTGCCCTCCAGTGTATCTACCACTCACCTCAGCTTAGTGTCATCTGCAAACTTGCCGAGGGTGCAATTCACCCCATCCTCCAGTTCATTACTCCGGTCACAAGCGGAGTTCCCCAGGGGTCAGTCCTGGGGCCGGTTTTGTTCAACATCTTTATTAATGATCTGGAGGATGGGGTAGATTGCACCCTCAGCAAGTTTGCGGACGACACTAAGCTGGGGGGAGTGGTAGATACCCTGCAAGGTAGGGATAGGATACAGAGTGACCTAAACAAACTGGAGGATTGGGCCAAAAGAAATCTAATGAGGTTCAACAAAGAAAAGTGCAGAGTCCTCCACTTAGGAAGAAAGAATCCCATGCACAGCTATAGACTGGGGACCGACGAGCTGGGCAGCAGCTCTGCAGAAAAGGACCTGGGGGTAACAGTGGATAAAAAGCTGGATATGAGTCAGCAGTGTGCCCTGGTTGGCAAGAAGGCCAATGGCATATTGGGCTGCATTAGGAGGGGCATTGCTAGCAGGTCACGGGAAGTGATTATTCCCCTCTATTCGGCATTGGTGAGGCCGCATTTAGAATATTGTGTCCAGTTTTGGGCCCCCCAATACAAAAAGGATGTGGACAAGTTGGAGAGAGTCCAGCGGAGGGCAACAAAAATGATTAGGGGGCTGGAGCACAGGACTTATGAGGAGAGGCTGAGGGAACTGGGCTTGTTTAGTCTGCAAAAGAGAAGAGTGAGGGGGGATTTGATAGCGGCCTTTAACTACCTGAAAGGGGGTTCTAGGGAGGATGGGGCTAGGCTGTTCTCGGTGGTGGCAGATGACAGAACAAGGAGCAACGGTCTCAAGTTGCAGGGAGGGAGGTCTAGGTTGGACATTAGGAAAAAGTTTTTTACTAGGAGGGTGGTGAAGCACTGGAATGGGTTACCTAGGGAGGTGGTGGAATCTCCATCCTTAGAGGTTTCTAAGGGCTGTCTTGACAAATCCCTGGCTGGGATGATTTAGTTGGGGTTGGTTCTGCTTTGAGCAGGGGGTTGGACTAGATGACCTCCTGAGGTCCCTTCCAACTCTAATATTCTATGATTCTATGTTGAACAAAACCGGCCCTAGCACCAATCCTTGGGGCACTCCGCTTGTTACCGGCTGCCAATTAGACATCGAGCCGCTGATCACTACCCGTTGAGCCGGTGCTCTAGCCAGCTTTCTATCCACCTTAAAGTTCATTCAGACAACCCATACTTTAACTTGCTGATAAGAATACTGTGGGGGATGAGATAGGATAGGAGTGGGGGATAAGCTTTCCTTATCATATCACAAGCTTTGCTAGAGTCAAGGTATATCACATCCACCACTTTCCCCACATCCACAGGGCTAGTCATTTCATCATAGAAGGCAATCAGGTTGGTCAGACATGACTTGTCCTTGGTGAATCCATGCTGACTTTTCCAGATCACTTTCCTCTCTTCCAAGTGCCTCAAAATGGATTCCTGGAGGACCTGCTCCATGATTTTTCTGGGGACAGAGGCTATAGTTCCCCAGATCCTCCTCCTTCCCTTTTTTGAAGATTGGTACTATATTTGCCTTTTTCCAATTATCCAGGACCTCCCCCAGTCACCACGAGTTTTCAAAGATAATGGCCAATGGATCTGCAGTCACATCAGCCAATTCCCTCAGCATCCTCAGCTGCATTGCATCCAGGCCCATGGACTTGTGCATGTCCAGCCTTTCTAAATAGTCCTGAACCTGTTCTTTCAGCACTGAGGGCTGCTCATCTCCTCCCCATTCAGTGCTACTCAGCGCAGTAGTCTGTGACGAGAGAGGCAAAAAAAGGATTGAGTACTTCAGCTTTCTTCTCCACATCATCTATCACTAGGTTGCCTCCCCCATTCTTTAAGGGGCTCATAAGCGTAGAAACCCTTCTTGTTATCCTTCACATCCCTTGCTAGCTGCAACTCCAATTGTGCTTTGGCCTTCCTGATTTCACTCCTCCTCGAGCAGTATTTTTATGCTCCTCCCTAGTCATCTGACCAACCTTCCACTACTTGTAAGCTTCCTTTTTGTGTTTAAGCTCCCCGAAGACTTCTTTGTTAAGCCAAGCTGGTTGCTGCCATATTGCTATTCCTTCTGTGTATCGAGGTGGTTTGTTCCTGCACTCTCAATAAGGTTTCTTTAAAATACAGCCAGCTCTCTTGGACTCCTTTCCCCCTCAGATTAACCTCCCAGGGGGTCCTGCCCATCAGATCCCTGAGAGCATCATAGTCTGCTGTTCTGAAGTCCAGGGTCCATATCCTGCTGGTCTCCTTTCTTCCTTTTGTCAGGATCCTGAACTCTACATACTCCAAAACCATGGGCCTCTGCCACTGGAGCTAAAAGAGGCATAGTAAGGCTTTTGTATCTGCATTGCAAGACGGCTACTAGAAAGCAACTTAACCAGTGACACTGAAACTCACTACAAGGCAGCCCTGGCTCTTCCCACCCATCCTGTAAACACAAGTGGTAGCACCGTCACTCTCTGTCTGCTTCCAGTGATAGGCTGTTCGTGAACCAGGGGTGAGAGCATTTATCCATTAAGATGCCAGGTTATGTATGAAGATGCTCCAGTCCAGGCCTGTATTTTAGGCGGTATGCGGGTATCTCGGTCGATTGCTTCCTTTTTTATCCTTAAAAAAAACCCCAGATTATTTCTGTTTGATGGCCTCTCACTATCTCTGGCCATGCCTACACTTGAGTCCTTACAGCGGGACAGCAGCAGTGGTATGGTTGTGCCGCTGTAAGACACAGCCTTACTTTTGGTTCGAAAGAGATGACAGAGAGTCTCCAGGATAACTCGGATTTAGAATAGCATTTAAGGACCAAACAAGACAGACCTCCAGTGACTTGTTTACATTTCAAAGAGCCCCTTTGTTTTATCTGGCAATTAGCATACATCCTCTGCAGAAAACTAGTCCATTAAAAAGACTGAGCTCCAAGCCAATCTCCCCTTTTAAATACATTTTAAGTGCATGATTAATACACTTTTTCAGCCCCTGTCTGCGACTGCAGAGGGAGGTCAGGGAGCAGGTAAATGAAAGAAAATGGCTTCACTCGACATTGACTGGGCTATTAATCACTGCCCACTTTCTATAAATCATGGCAGATGGCAGGAACTCATGGGAAATGACACACTCTGTGCATGGTGAGAATCACGGAGAGCGGCAGACACCGGGAAGGGAAGAGGTCATTCTGCCATACACCATACCCAGTGAAGGAATGCCACTTGCACCGCACCTGTTTTTCAGCTCCACATGACAGTTATCTTCCCGTAAAAAAAGGCCTGGAAAAGTTTGCAGGAGCCCTGGAAAATTCCCTGCATTCCATCTGTTATGGTGACCTGCCCATCCAGCGAAGGCTCTGGTTCTCATCAGCTCACAAAAGCAGGCCCCAGTAATGCTTGCCACATGTGCACAGCGTGTCTTCCACTAAACGGAAGGTGCATCAGATAGCTGAGGCTACAAAGTTATAGCCACGTTTAACAGGCTGGGTCAGACTTGTCAGCGATACATTTAATCCGATCAATACTTTGCATTTGCCATATAATCAAAGACAGTGGCGATATCGCTCGCCGCCATTTGTTGCACCACTTGAACAGAAGGGCAAATACAGATGATAAATGGAATATAGAAACCTGCATAGCTAGAGGCGGAAAGAACTTACAACAAGCTAACGTTTTGACAGCACCTTTCCTGCAGATGGGCGCTAAAATGCTTTACAAGCTGTACTACCTAAGGGCTATGAACTATATAGAACAGTCTTTTTGCCCACCACTGAAATGCAGCCACCTTTGGGGTGGAAGCAATCTTTTAACAGCCCGCTGCAACATTACACAGCAGAGGAAGTGACTGAAAAAGCCTACCCTATCCATCCTGTTTGAAACGATAGGACAAATTTAGGGAGGCAGAATGTGATTTCTGTCTGTCCAATGAGGACCTGAACGGAAGACAATGATATGCAAAAGGTAGGAATCAAAGACTTTCACAGCACGTTTATTTTCTGGGGTTTGCCTTTACACTTCTGGGGCTCCATTCTTCTCCTGGAGGAAACCAGTGAAAAGAATGGGAGTGACTGGTGCCTGTGTTGGTGCTGTTTTCAGTGTGTTTTCTCCTGCAAACAAATAACTAAATTGCAAAATGTTTTTCCATTGACAATATCCCATCCTCAGGCTCCTTTCTTTTCACAGGAGGATGCTGGATGGGCCAGCAAGGAAAGCTTGTGTTAAGCAAAGAAGGTCTGTTATTCTTAACCCTACATTCACCTAGCAGCCCACAAACCAGAGCTGCAGCTGGGAGCCCACTGCTCTGCATTGCTGGATCAAGAGTGTCCTTTTGAACGCTCCAGCACTCAGCACCATTACCCACCAGGAACGGCAGCTCCACACGATGGCAAAAATAATTGGAGGAGCCAAATGGGCCGGTGACATGTGGCCGTAACCTGAACAGTAGCTCTCCAGCCTCTCAATGAAGGGGGAAGAGGATGCTGGTTCTTAGACTGTCTCAGGTCCTGCCATAGGAAAGATGGTGATGGTCAGAAAGACTTATGGGCGAGCTCACGGGCTACATAGTGATACCCCTCATTATATAGCACAACTGGAGTAAAGGATCTGAAACGTGGCCATAAGGATCCCCATAAGGATCCCCATAAGGATCTGGCTGGGGTATTGCTACACAGTGGCTATGCTGCACTAGTGCAATGCCCTGTAAGGCCACTGAAGTCAGCGCATAGGTTAGGGTAGCTTTCAAGGCTGCTCTAGTCTGGGCCCGGTGATAAATTAACCTCCAGTTGCTCCAAGGGCGGGTAAATGCAGGAATGAACTGAACCCTATGGGCTGAGGTCTCCATCCCCGTGCACACAGTGGCTGTAGAATGCATTTCCCACCCACTTCATGCAGGCAGCGGCGGTAATACCTGACTGATGAGAAGCCCGCAGCCAAGATAAACCCTTTATTATGAACAGAAGCCATGTACAGAAAAGAGGTAACAAACCTGCCGCCAGCACTGGCTGCAGCCTGTCTCTACCCTGGACAGGGCTTGTTTGGTTTCCACACCCCGCCAGTTGCACAAGGGGCAAAGGGAGGGGAAATCAAGCCCAATGAACAGCATCCTCTTGGCCTTAGCAGGACCGGAGAAGAACAGCCCCAGTTCAGGCGACCGCCTTGGTGCATGACATCCCGCTTCAGACTTGCTAGCTCCCTCCGGCTGAGCGAAACGAGGACCTGCTCTTTCACGTACTAAAAAATGGGCCGAGTGTCTGCAAGTCCCGGAGGCCATCTCAGACCTAAGGAAGGAGCAGTGAAGGGGGCAGTGCAAACATTGGCCTGTGCTTCACAGCCTGCCCTTCCCGTGGCATGCAGCATAGCTAATTCAAAACACAAGAGAGGCAGTGGGAGCTAGTGAACAAGGTGCTCGCCTTTCAGGCAGGAGGCCGGGCCTCCATTTCCTGTCTCTGCTGTGGGACCTTGGGCAAATCTTGTCACTTTTCTGTGCCTGTTTCCCCTCTTACCCGTTGTTTGTTCAGGTTTTAAGCCGGTGGTTCCCAACCCCTAGCCCGTGGGCGTCTTCCAAAGTGGCCCATCGATCCCCTCCCGCTGGCTGCAGAAGGGAGCTGCTGCCTAGGGACCCAGGTGGAGCGCACAGGATTACTGGACATGTTGCAGCCAGGGGGACGGTAGATTCTCACTGAACTCCTTCCATCTGGCTGTAGTGGGAGGCGGGTGGGGAGGGGGTCGCTGCTAGTGGAGACTGGTGGCCCTTCAGGGTTGTAAAAAAATGAGAGCTGTGGCCCTCAAACCAAAAAGGTTGGGAACCACTGTTCTATGCACTTTGAGCAGGTAGTGTCGCTCCCCATGTGTCTGTGGAGCATCTAGCACAACTGGGGCCCCAGTCCTGACCGGCACCTCTTGATACAACCACAATAATAATAGTAGTATTGAGGTGGGTAGAATGAGTTTTGGAGGAAAAAATTCATAAGCAAACGGAAGCCTCTGGAGGTTTAAGCCTTGTCCCTATTCATCTAAGTAGAAGTGGGTTGACAGTTCATGCCCTATCCAGCTAACTGCAGAGGGTGGATTGAATGGTGCCATAAACCATGAGAGGATATAGGAGGAGCATAATTATGAAGGGTCTGGCCAAGCTGCAGTGGTGACAGAGAGAGTTCTCCAGGAGAGGGGAGAATCTGGGGCAGAAGAGAATGAGGGGGATCCCTAGAATAGTGACCCTGCACAAGGGAGAGACACTGGGAGTGTGGGGGAGCGGAGCCAGGCCTGTAAGCGAGAGCGAAAGGAATTGGACTTGCTGAAGAAGGAAAGGCCCAATGAGAGGCGTGAGGAGGACCTGGAGCAGACTGAATGCAAGGTTCCTGGAGGAAGGACTAAGACATGACTGGAAAGAAGGCCTGACAGTAGAGCGTGAAGTAGAGAGAGGCCCAGTAGCTGAAGGAATGGCATGGGGAGGTTGAGAGGGACTTTAAAATACAGCTGGCTAGCCCTGAAGATAACCAAAGCGGCCAAGGTCCTCTTATCCTAGGCTGGCTGGGGTTAGGGGAACTGCAGCAGCAGCAGCATGTGAAACCTCTTGAGATAAAGTGCCTCACGTTGATCCCTAGTAAGATCTGTGGACAAAACATGGAGCAGTGTCGATGGTTTCCAGAGCGAGAGAGACACACACACACACACACCCGCCTTAGGCCAGGGCTGCCATAACTGAGGGTGCAGGAGGAAGAGAAAAATAAGCGGGTGGGCTTCCTGGAGGACATGAGGGAAGGGTCTTTCTGGGGGAGGAGTTGGTAGCAAGGTCTCTCTCTCTCTCCCCCCCTGCAGTGCTGAAAGCTGCTATTGTTTTCGCATGCAGGCCCATCCTGCCAGTCAATATACATTTGTATTTAATCAGGATGTTTGCCACACGGATCCTGTTAAAGCCAAAGAAGGCTGCGCATCTACATCCTCCCAGCATGCTTTGAGGCTGCTCCCTGTGTGTGAGCGACTCTGCGGGTATTTTGCATTCACGCCCTCACTGTAGCTGCCCTGAAAAAAATCTGACACGATTGTGTGGGGAAGGATTGGGTCCATGAGCCCTTCCTGACTCCCGCCTCGGGCCTCACAAGGGCCTAATATATTGTGTGTGTGTGTGTGTGTGTGTGTGTGTGTGTGTGTGTGTGTGTGTGTGTGTGTGTGTGTGTGTGTGTGTGTGTGTGTGTGTGTGTGTGTGTAAAAAACACAGCATATGGTCTTCATTATGCACAGGCTTCTCACGGCCATAATTATACCATGAGGGGAGTTCCTGTCAGAGCCATAAAGAAAATTCTATTCCCAGCCCGCCCCTCCCCCCACTCCCCATGCCACCAGCCCTCCCCATAAACCTGGTGGCAACAGTTGCTTTACAGACATCCCGCGTTTGCAAAGAGACTGGGTGCTGAGCTGTGGCATTTGTTGGGCTGACAGTCTGGGAAAGAAATGCTGTCTAATGGCTAAGGTTGCCCAGATTTTGGTCTGGAGTGAGAGATGCTGGAAGCTTACCTGGAAACTGAAGGTTGCACCCATGCTGAAGCATATGGAATAGAGAAATAAATTAATATTCTATTTTATACCTCCCTGCCCCCTCTTGTACACTGTACACTTTTGTACTGTACTTCCACCCATCATGGAAATACAACCTCAGCTGGGGTAGCGCACAGCAGCTGTTTAACAACACACAGCAACACTACCTTACAGTTCAGGCCAGGAAATTAAGAAGGCGATATCTGCAGGGAGAATTTAAGTAAGCAGAATATAATTATGTGAGCTGGAATTTGGCCAGAACACTACGCCTCAGAAACATGCCGTGAGACTGCTAAATGGCCGCCACTCAGCTGGAGAGGGGGGTGTTACTCTCTTGAAGATGTGGACACCTACAAGCCATGCTGTAGAACTCTGGTACCCAGGCCAGGCCTGTAGGAGGCAGGAAGGCACTGGGGGATTTTATCCAGCTGCGCAATGGTGGGCTTGGCATTTTTGCTACCGAATAGCAAGCATTAGGGAATTCAAATTAACTCTGCGCTGCCATTATTCACTCCCAGAGCCAGGAGAGGAAGCAAAATAAAAAGGAACCAAACCAGCACACCTCAAAACACAGGGTGCAATTTTTTTTCTCCTTGGACCATTCTCCCCAGCAAGCATATGTAATGCCTGTCAAGAGAATTTACAGGCTGGGGGCGGGGAGGGGAGGTGAAGAGGGGCTGGAATAGACCCCCTTGACCAGCGGTACAGTCTGGGGGATATGAAGGAACTGGGAGAAGTAAGCTAATGTGAAGCAATGCACTGACATACCCTGTAGCTAACAGTCACTGTTGATTTCCATGCACAGTGCATGTACTTCTTTTTTTAAGCGTAACACAAGCACCAGGGGGTGATAAAATTTAATGCAGCTTTAGGGGAGCAGTAGAAATTCTTTTCTCCCACTAGGTGGCATATAGGAGCTTGTCTGAAGATCAGTTCCCCCCCCCCCCCACCCCCCATTAATACGTTACACAACTGAGAAAAGAACAACTCACATACAGCCCTTCCAGTCTTAGCATTTATTTTTGCAGTGACTTCAGCAGAACCAAATAAACGACACATGCTACTTCAGTGAAGGAGGAAAACGCAGCGTGACATAATCCTCTGGTCGCATTGCAGGGAGCAGGGTGGGAGCAAAGCCGTTGCTCAGGGCCCAGGATGAAACTTGTAAAGGACAAGCGTGCTGAGCTGTCATGCTAGCCGTGGACAATCTCTCTCTCCATGGCACCAGCTCCCTGAGCTGCCATTAAAGCTGCTCATTTGTTTTGTCAATTGCAAGTATTTTATGATCCTTTACTGATTGGTCTTGGGAAATACGGTATGAAACGGATGGTGCCTATTAAATTATAAAGGGGGGAGAGGGGGGAAACACCGGTACGCTGATTGTGGGAGGGCCTTGTAACTCCATAAACGCGTTCCAGAGTGGTGAGCCCGGACCGGCATAATGGCATTTCATCCAAATCGTCTGTTTAACACACACGGGTGCATTTATAATGCTAACGTAAATTAACTCCGCTTTCCTCGCTTTGCCTTCTCTCCACTGCACAAACCAAATTGTGTTGTTTATTATTTTCATCGTTTGTTTATGGGCCAGGCGTGTGGGGGGGGGGAGGGGTGTTTCCGCACTGAGTCTGGTGCAGTCCGTGCATAGCATACAAGCTGGAGGTGGAGAAATGAGCCCCAGGGAATGCAGATGGGAAAGTGGAACCCTGTCGCCCTGATGAGCTGACACACACTGCTTAGGGAGCCCCCTCCCACTTTGCTCTTATGCCCCTTACCAGCTACAGGGTACATTGGCTCCCTAGGTGAAAGTGGGATCTGGGCTCCTTTCTGCTCCTCAGCTCTCACCAAGCCACTCAGCACTGCAACCCACCAACTCCCTATCTGCTCAATGGTGTCAGACTTTATGGCCCAGAATCCTTTGTGGTGCATCAAAGGAGGAATCGTGGCAATAGGTGTAAAAGATCCTGGGTGGAGGAGGTGCCCAGAAGCCAACTGATTCCCTATGTGCTTAGTTGTGTCATACTTTGCCCCTCAGAATCCTTTGCGCTACTTGAAAGGGTGTTTCTAAGAAGGAGCCATGGCAACTGTTGCAAAGGAGTCTGGGTATAGTTGGTTCCTGCTGCAAATTCAGCGTCAGATCCAGATTTTGAGCCCCGCAAAATTCAGAGCTATTCAGATTGGGGGAGGGACAATTTCACTTCTGACACCCATCACACAAGATCAAACAGAAACACAACCCATCCTAAGTCTTTAGGATGAGCAACCAGGTAGCTAGAGGAAGAAGGCTGTGCTGATTAAAAACACAAACTTTGAGAGGGTCAATGAAGCTACTATAAAAAATAATAAACAACTGGAAGAAAGGGAGTGTTAACAGTGAATATAAAGTGGAAGTTAGGAATTGTAGAAAATTGATAAGGGAAGCAAAGGGACATCAAGTGGCATGTATGGCCAACAGAGTTAAGGGCAATAAGAAATTTTAAAAATATATTAGGAACAAAAAGAATCCCAATAACGGCATTAGTCCATTACTAGATGGAAATGGTAGAATTATCAATAATAATGCAGAAAAGACAGAGGAATTCAATAAATATTGCTGTTCTGAATTTTGGGGGAAAATGAATTATACAGGCTCATCATATGATGCTGATAATACTTGGAAGGTGTTAAATCAATGCTACTGAAGTCAGACATTTTAAAAGTAACTAAATTGTATCCAAGTGTCTGTAGGTGGCACTCTAGCGAGCACCAATCACAATGTCTCCAAAAAAGCAGAGGACGCTGAACTGCTCTTGGGCATGTAAACCACACACAGTGGCCAGGGTTTGCCTCTCTGAGACCTTAAGTCTCATTGAGGCAACCCTCTTGTACAATGGTTTGCCAGAACAACTTTGAGGCCATCTGGTAGTCATTCTCCATGGTCTTTCCAAACTCCTCCCAGGCCTAGACTTTCACTTCAACGACTGCCATAGCCACAGCCCTCCTATCCAGCAGGTACCTCTCAGTCATATCAGGAGTCCAATTCACAAGAATTTCTCGGAAAGCCTCCTTCTTCACCTTGACAATTTCCCTCACCACTGGTGTCCACCAGCAGGTCTGAGAGTTGCCACCATGACAAGCACCAACTGCCTTCAGGCCACAGCTTTTCATGGCTCCTCAACAATTAAGGCCCTGAACATGGTCCTTTCAATAGCCTCAATCCAATTGGGCTGGCAGTGGAGTGACTGGGCTGGGGCACCTCCAGCCATGGTAGAGGGCTTGGTGCTTGGGGCTCCGGCGAGGGAGGGGGCAGAAGGGTTGTGACCTCAGATGGAAGGGGCAGGGCCATGGACTCACCTCCCCGAATGGGGGGGCATGTGCTGCCCATGCCTGTCGGTCTGACATCAATCCTAGGCAATCCCGATGTGCAGAAAGAATAGCAAATATGGTAGGCGTCCAGCTTGGCTTAACAAAGAAGTCTTTGGCGAACTTAAATACAAAAAAGAAGCTTACAAGAAGTGGAAGCTTGGTCAGATGACTAGGGAGGATTATAAAAACACTACTCGAACATGCAGGAATGAAATCAGGAAGACCAAAGCACAATTGGAGTTGCAGCTAGCAAAGGACGTGAAAGGGAACAAGAAGGGTTTCTACAGGCTTGTTGCCAACAAGAGGAAGACTAGGGAAAGTGTGGGCCCCTTAGAGAATGAGGGAGGCAACCTAGTGATGGAGGATGTGGAGAAAGCCGAGGTACTCAATGCCTTTTTTGCCTCTGTCTTCACAGACAAGATCAGCTCCCAGACTACTGTACTGGGTGGCACAGAATGGGAAGGAGGCGAACATCCCGCGGTGCTGAAAGGAACAGGTCCAAGACTATTTAGAAGGATTAGACATACACAAGTCCATGGGGCTGGATGCAATGCACCCGAGGGTGCTGAGGGAATTGGCTGAGGTGATTTCAGAGCCATTGGCTATTATCTTTGAAAGCTCGTGGCAACAGGGGGAGGTCCCTGAGGACTGGAAAAAAAGCAAATATAGTGCCCATCTTCAAAAAAGGGAGGAAAGAGGATCCAGGGAACTACAGACCGGTCAGCCTCACTTCAATCCCTGGAAAAATCATGGAGCAGGTCCTTAAGTAATCCATTTAAAGGCACTTGGAAGAGAGGAAGGTGATCAGTCAACGGATTCACCAAGGGAAAGTCATGCCTGACCAACCTGATTGCTTTCTATGATGAGGTGACTAGCTCTGTGGATGTAGGGAAGGTGGTGGATGTGATATACCTTGACTTTAGCACAGCTTTTGATACTGTCTCTCACAGTATTCTTATCAGCAAGTTAAAGAAGTATGGGTTGGATGAATGGACTATAAAATAGCTAGAGAGCTGGCTAGAGCATAGGGCTCAACGAGTAGTGATCAATGGCTCCATGTCTAGCTGGCAACCGGTCACAAGCGGCATGCCCCAGGGGTCGGTTCTGGGGCCGGTTTTGTTCAACATCTTCATTAATGATCTGGAGGATGGGGTAGATTTCACCCTCAGCAAGTTTGCGGATGACACTAACCTGGGGGGAGTGGTAGATACCCTGGAAGGTAGGGATAGGATATAGAAGGACCTAAACAAACTGGAGGATTGGGCCAAAAGAAATCTAATGAGGTTCAACAAAAAAAAGTGCAGAGTCCTGCATTTAGGACGGAAGAATCCCATGCACAGCTACAGACTGGGGACCCACGCGCCAGGCAGCAGTTCCACAGAAAAGGACCTGGGGGTAACAGTGGATAAAAAGCTGTATATGAGTCAGCAGTGTGCCCTGGTTGTCAAGAAGGCTAATGGCATATTGGGCTGCATTAGGAGGGGCATTGCCAGCAGGTCAAGGGAAGTGATTATTCCCCTCTATTCGGCATTAGTGAGGCCGCATTTAGAATATTGTGTCCAGTTTTGGGCCCCCCACTGCAAAAAGGATGTTGACAAGTTGGAGAGAGTCCAGCGGAGGGCAACAAAAATTATTAGGGCTGGAGCACAGGACTTATGAGGAGAGGTTAAGGAAACGGGGCTTGTTTAGTCTGCAAAAGAGAAGAGTGAGGGGGGATTTGATAGCGGCCTTTAACTACCTGAAAGGGGCTTCCAGGGAGGATGGGGCTAGGCTGTTCTCGGTGGTGGCAGATGACAGAACAAGGAGCAACGGTTTCAAGTTGCAGCTGGAGAGGTCTAGGTTGGATATTAGTAAAAAGTTTTTCACTAGGAGGGTGGTGAAGCACTGGAATGGGTTACCTAGGGAGGTGGTAGAATCTCCATCTTTAGAAGTTTTTAAGCTGCGGCTTGACAAAGCCCTGGCTGGGATGATATAGCTGAGGTTAGGCCTGCTCTGAGCAGAGGGTTGGACTAGATGACCTCCTGAGGTCCGTTCCAACTCTAATATTCTATGATTCTATGAAGATAATGGAGTGGTTGACACAGGACCAATTAATAAAGAATTAAAGGAGGGTGATGTAATTCAAGGCAACTCAATGGGTTTTTGGAAACCAGTTCCTTATGTCAGGGCAAAGAAGGTGAAAAAATGCTACTATTCTGATTCGGAGGCTCTTTGCGCTGATGTGAATGAGTGCAGAAGGTGCAGGACAATGAGGAACTGGGCCCCCTATCTTCATGGTCCATATTTACACTACACAGCCAGTTTCATTTTTACTTCTGGCACAGGGATTTCATCAAAGGAGTCACATTCAGGGCTCATCGGGTTACAGCAAACATTGGAAATGTTAAAAATCACAGTGAGTGACTTTGAGGCATAGTCTCCACTTGGCCTGTTAAAAACCAGTTCAGGTGACTGGGCCAGTATGTGGGCTTGGCTTTCCGGACAGTAACCAATGCACTGAGCGCTCCCTTTTGGAGTCTGATGCAGCAAAGCTGAATGCAAGGCACGTCCCTCCGAATTGCCAATCAAAGTGTACACATTGTTGTGGGTCCTGCAGGATTACTGGTGGTGGGTGGATTCCCAAAGGCTCAGCGTTTGCAGAAACATTGAGCCTCCAACAACAGGGGGCTAGAAATCTTGGAAGGGAAAAGCTTTCTCATGAGATTTCTGGCCTGCCACTCCCAGCCAACAATTCCACCAGAACAACCTCGCCCAGCTAACCCGGAAATGCAAAGCTGTGTGCGAATGAGCGAAATCCATAGGTCACTGCTGTCTGGTTTCTGTCTGTCTGACATGTAGCTGTCAGGAGACCAGCTCCCTTCTCTAGCACAGCTAACCCGTTTATTTCCCTGCCTGTAGCAGAGACAGAGCCGTTCTGCAGCGCTGCATGGGGGGGCAGGGCGGGTGAGTGCGAGGAAGTTCTCTGTACACTGGCCGTGACGCAGTTCTGATTATTTCTTTAAAACATAGACCGAAATGTAGGGGCTCAAGTCTGCTCACGCTGCGTTCAGTGAGCGAGCGCTTTGGCAAGTGGCCTGCCAGTTCAATGGTTGCACGCCTGGACCCTGGACTTCTAACCTTCCGTTAAGTAAGCAGTGTTTCTTTAAGTCATTTGAAGCCAGTTAAGTGGTTAAATGTTTGGGGCTCAAGTGATGTCTCCACCTTTCCATAAAAGAAGAATCCATGTATTCACCTATTCCCCACATGCTGGGCAATTGACCATAAGAATGGCCTGACTGGGTTCCCCACCTAGCAGTCAAGCTGTGCGTGCCTTCCATGCCCCTGAACTGAAGTGGCGAGTGTTGAGTGTCTGGCAGGATCAAGCCATAGAGCCCCATCACGGGAGCTAATGCAGTCACTCCATTAAGCCCAGTTGTGCACTGTTGAAACCCTTGCGCTCGCTACTTTTATTCCAGGTATCAGTGTGGAGCGGGAGGGGGTGAAAACAGTGACTACTGGGCAGCTGCTCTCCTGGGGGCATAGAGTGAGCTCCACCCCTTCATGCCCCCCTGCCAGCCCAGAGTTACGCACAAGGAGAGCAGCAGATAAAGGGCTGGCGCAGCTCACTCTCCTCGTGGAGCAAGAGGGAATCAGGGACTGAATTGCGACTCTCAGTCATGTTTCAGGCCCTGCTCTGCTTCAGGACAGCTAGATGCTGTTTCTTCCTTGGTGGATAGTAGGATTGTAATCTAACCTTTGTCTGGGAGTAGCTACCAGGCTGTTATAGTTGTGACAAGTAAGTTCCTATTGTTTTAAGTGTACGTATTATTGTGGCCAACATTACGTGTAAGCTTTGTGGGGGATGTGACAGATGAGAGATCTGGGTGTTTACATGTATTGAAAGTGTGGTGTGAAAGGGGTGGACTTTTGGACCGATAAGTGGATTTCCTGGGGACTCCCTAGGGAGAGGTTAATGCAAATCCCAGCTTTTTGAAGCTACACGCTGAGGAGAAGGCGATTGTCTGCTGATGGCCTGTTACAGAAGGCCAGGATCAAAGGCCTGAGCTGTATCAAGCCAGTCTCCGTACTGCCCAATTTTTGTACTGGTTCTGGGTCTAAGATGATGAACTTGTAAGGGCTGGGACAACCAGTTATGGGTTTGTGGGGACTGAGACTTATCAGAGCCCTAGGTTGGAGCTGAGGGTGACCGATGGTCAGATGTTTAGCATGGCTGTAGGTTCTTTTATTGTTTTAATATGTTGGCTTTGTAATGCTTTTACCGTAACAGTAAATGTGCTTGCTGAGAAGGAACTGTGTAAAACTGCTGGCAATTACACTGCCTGCAGCCTTTGGAGAGAAAGCAAAGTGCAGGGATTGGCTTGTTTAGGCAATTGTGCTTGCTGGAGATGTCACAGTGGAATCCAGGGAGCTGTGCATCCTTAAACCCCCCCTGTCAGGAAGGAGTGATGGGGTGGGGGTCTCTGCCCAAGAGAGGTAACCACTGTGGAGTGCTCTCAAGGGACCCTGTAGGGGGAATACAGGTGCTGTTACCCCAAAACTATGACAATAATCACTAGTCAGGGTTTTGATAACACGTACAGACATGCTAGATATCTGTGATAAGAAGAACAAAGAAACTAAACTAAATTTCCTTATTTTCTTTGCACAACAGATTAAATTACATTTTACTGTAACTGAGTATAATGTAACTCGGGGAATGTAAGACTGGACAGCAAAGTTTTATTGTACGTTTAATTTTGTTTTGCCCCAGAATTGCTGTCTGGAATCAAAGCTCAGTCTCCCAGCAGCCTGTGCTGCAAGTTACTAAAATAGCTGGAAATCAGTTTAATAGATTCATAAATTAAAAGGTCAGAAGGGACCATGGGGTGATCATCTAGTTTAATGTCTTGTGTAACATAGGCAATAGGACTTCCTTGAATTAATGGGCATATCTTTTAGAAAAACATCCAATCGTGATTTATAATTTTCTAGTGATGGAGAATCCATCGCAACCCTTGATAAGTTGGTCCATTCGTTAATTACCCTGACTGTTAAATTATTTTGCCTCATTTCTAGTTTGAATTTGTTTAGCTTCAACGTCCAGCCATTGGCTTATGGTATAGCTTTGTCTGCTAGCTTGAAAAACCCTCTTATCGAATGTGTCTTCCCCATGTGGGACTTAGCGATTGTGATTCTGTTTCAGATGCTGTTTAAATATTATTGGAAAAAAATCAAGCCCCATTTTCTTGTATTAAATTTGCCAAATCACCTGCATGACTTGAGTTTGGAGGAACCTGGAGCACATGGTGAGCTGGGAAGTTGCATGTCCAGAAAGATTAACTCCAGTGCAATGTTATTCAGGACCATTATGAAACAACAGTGTCATTAGCAGGACTGAAAAAGGCCCTGTCATACTGATCCAGATGGATATGCCGAACTGGGCTCTTTGCATTTACTTTTAAACCAGTGTTTCTCAACCAGGGGTATTCGTGCCCCTGGGGGTACACGGAGGTACATCAACTCATCTAGATATTTGCCTAGTTTTACAACAAGCTACATGAAAAGCACTAGCAAAGTCAGTACTAACTACAGTTTCATACAGACAATGACTTGTTTATATACCATATACTGAAATGTAAATACAATATTTATATTCCAGTCAATTTATTTTATAATTAAATGAGAAAGTAAGCGATTTTTAAGTAATAACGTGCTCCGACATGCTTGTATTTTTATGACTGATTTTATAAGCAAGTAGTTCTCAAGTGAGGTGAAACTTGGACAAATCAGACTCTTGAAAGGGGTACCGTGATCTGGAAAGATTGAGAGCCACTCTTTTAAACCAAAGGAACTGTTTCATCTTACAATGACTTTGGGAAAGTTCTGTGCAGCCCGGGCTACAGGGCTGCAGCACAACTGTAGACTTCTCTCGCCTATGATTGCATAGCACTCTGCGTTATGGGAAAAAAACGGCTAGACCAGCTGGTTGTCACTTCTTGTACATCTCATGTAATTGGTAGAGGCCTGTGTACATTCAGTGGGTTTTCTGGCAGTGGTGTAATTACACCGATGGAGCAGCACCACTGCGAACTCCTAGCGTAGATGTGTCTGTACCGGAGACAGGGTAAGTTTCAGTGTTGGAACGGATGTTTTATACTGGGAATGTGCAGCTATGCTAGGGGATCTGCAGTGGTGTAGCTACCATGATGCAAAACTCCCCAGTTTATAACAGGCCATGGGGTTTCCAGCCTAGTAAAAAGTTCCCTTTGTATCATGTCCCTGTCCTCAAAGTGATGTCAATACACCTGCGCACCTCTGCAGAGGGCCTGCACAAAGCCTATGAACCGCTTGAGTCCTACTCAGGCCCTGGCCTTGCCCCTCTCCTAGACACTAGCGTGCCTTATTTCCCACTAGTGTCAGGCCTGTCCCTGCCTCCTGCTGGGATGTCTCACCGAGTGGGACAGAGACAGCACAAGGCCAAGCAGCAACTGTGCGCAGAGTGGATGAGAAGCAAGCGGCTCCCTGCCCACAGAGGAAGGGGCAGACAAGGGTTATGGGGGAGACTAAGGGAGACAGGATAGGTCTCAACCAAGCAAGGGGATGGAGCAGAAAGGAGAGGGGTTGGGGGGGAGGGTGCAATGGCAGGAGATTTAACTTGGCTCCCACCCCTCACTTTAGAACCCGAAGGGTGGGTACATTGCCATTCTGAGGGTTAAAAACACCAGAACAGTTCAAATCTGAGCCCTTGTAACACTTCCAGGGAATTTACCTTTCCAGTGACACACAACACTGGATTCCCACACCAAACAAGTATGGTGGGGCTCATGCCCGGCTGTTCGGTCAGTCTGATTGCCCAGGTTAGATTCACAGCGGGGCCTGATCCAGAACCCATTGAACTCCATGGGAGTCTTTCCATAGACTAAAAGAGGCTTTGAAGGCCCCTGTTTTTGTGCATCATTGAGTAGCACTGCGTTCACCACATGCTAGGTGCTGTCCAAAGAGAGACGAGGAACCAAGACCTTCCCTGAAGAATTTATAATCTTAAGAATCAAGGTGTCATGACCAGTGAAAAGGAATTCAAAACAATGATACAAGAGAGAGTGGGGTGTGTGTATGTGCGTGCAGGCCAGAAAAGGGTGGTTGCAGCCGAAGATGAAATGTTTTACATTGCCGAGTCTGTTTTAAAAACTCAAAATCATTAATTTCACCCCCACCTTCCCCCCCAAAAAATTGCCGTTCGTTCTGTTGTGTGTGTGTGTGTAAATATCCATATGCGGCTTGGCAGCTCACATTTCTAATTAAAAATAATAATAATAATAATTACAAACCCAAACCTGCTGGCCCTAACCGTTCTTCCTCCGCTCGGTGACTGGATCCAGCTGGCCCTAAACCAGAAGTGCGATTCCCCCAAAGAGACTTCCCACCATTTATTCATAATGTACAGCGCCGACAAGTGCCTCCAATTCTCTAGTTACCGACACACTAACGAACATCTGCTAATGTTTCCTGCAAGTTCAAGGACGTTGTGGGCAGACTGTAGACTGGGGACTTAATTTCTCTGTGTGCCTGAAAAATGAAAAATGTAGCTCTCTATCTATAGATGCATATACACAAAGAAACATTTAACTGCTGAGCCAACCTGAGCTCCTTTGTAAATCCATTGATTTCAATGGTTTGACCACTGCTTTACACTAGCACTGAATACTTCAGGACTGTGCCTATTGCTTTTCAACTGATTGTTCTAGACGTTTGAATCCCTTTCTAGTAAGGGGGGCTCCAGCTGAATGCAAATGTCTCTTGGACCACTGTAAGAAGAGGGCTACTATGGCTGAAGGAGGCCAGTTTTTAACTTGCAGGTCAGGTCTGCTCAACAGAGTCCCTTTGGCTGTTGAGTTTGCTAGCACTGGTGATTTTGAAACCTTCAGATCACAGTGCAAGATCCTGCTTTCCCGGCAGGCCGTCTCATCAGTAGCTGAACTGCACAAATTGCCTGGCAATGAATTCCTGCCGCCAAGCCATTTATTCAACCACTTGTAAGCAAGAGGTGTAAAAGCGTTGGGTGGGAGGAGAATGGATTACTTCTCGCAGTGTAGACCAGGCCTGAGTTTCATTTTCACCTCTTTCTCCTGCCTTGCAAATGCCATATTTTTTGTCTTCTCTATGCCTGTCTTCAACCCGAATTTTCTGCTTTCACGGTCGACCTCGTCATAATTCTCTGTAAATGCTCCACGATCGATGTTATGAGGTTAGTATCATCTGTGAATCTAAGATTATCCACTCTCCAATCCAGGGGTGCGCGCAAGGGAAGGGGCAAGCAGTGGCATAGGCTTCTCCAATAGTCAGCGGGGGCACAGAACTCCTTTGGTGCCAGGGTTGGGAGAGTGAGCTCTTCTGGCAGCTGCACCAGCCCCGGGACCGTGGGGTAAGAGCCAGCCCCGGAGCCATGATGGGAGAGTGAGTTCCCCTGGCATTGGGGCCATGGCAGGGAGAGTGGCTCCTCTGGCCCTGCGGCCATGTGAGGAGAGGCAGCTCCTCCAGCCGTGGGAGCAGAGCTGGCTGCAAGGCTGTGGGGGGAAAGCAGATGCAGGACAAGAGCTAGCTTCTCCAACTGCACAGGGAAGCTGGCTCCTCCAGCCCCAGGGCCTGGAGGGAAAAGCTGCTTCCTTCGGCCCCGAGGTCCTGGTGGGGGCACAGAATGCGCCCCGCCAAAAGCGGTTAAACTTTTTATTCCTGTGCAGGTCCCTGGTTCAACCACATACCATGATTCCTCCCGTTTCACCTCTCGCCATTACTGCTTCCAGTACCAAGTTGAGCAAATCTAGCGATAACCTGCATCCTCGTCTCCCTGCCACAGGCATCCTGAACCATTCCGTCAGCGTCTTGTATGCTCTCACTGTATTCGTCGATGTTTTCTATCAGCTTGATCCATATTTTGGGGGGATGCCACACATTCTCATAACTCGACATGTCCCTTTTTGCCAAATGCTATCGGAAGCTGGACGGAAGTCTATACAGCTGTTCTACCAGGTTTGTTTATGTTCTGTGTATTTCTCCAATATCTGTCGTATCACAAATAACTGATTTATTGTACATCGTCCTGGTCTAACTCTGGCATGTTCTTCTGCTTCCACATACCTCTTCATTCATCTCTCCTCTTGGTGAAAGCTTCTCCCAGCACATTCAATAAGCTGATTCCTCTATAGTTTTTGCATTCACGCTTATCCCCCTTTTTATAGATCAGTGCTGTTATCACTTTCGCCCAGTTGCTCAGCACTTGCGCTTGTTTGCAAATTTTGTCCAATAGTTTGTGCATTGCCTTTGCTGTGTGTTCCTCACCTGCTTGCAGCACTCCGTGGTTATGTTGTCTCTTTCTGGTGTCTTTTTCTTTTTCAAATGTTCTATTTAGATCTTTTCTTCTTCTTCTACGAAGTCCAGCATCTGCTCTCCCTTCTTTGTTCTGGGAAGTTTCTCCAGGACCGTTTCATCTACTGTGTTCTGCATGTTCTACAGCTCTTCAAAATATTCTGTCCATCACTTATTCTTTGCATGTTCACCCTCAGTTATTTGTCCACACTTATCTTTCATTACCAACAGCTTCAACTCTTATGTTCCACTCAGTTCTTTTATCTTGCGGTTCTACCTATACTCCATTTCTCTTTGCATAGTCTTCTGTTCTTTCATAGTGTTCACTTATCCGGTTGTTTCTGTCTCTCTTTACTTACTGTTTATCTCTCTGGTCAATCTACTGTACTCATCTCTTAGATTTACACCCTCTTTTTTATTCTTCTGCAGCTTCTTATGCTTGCCACTCAACTGTAGCACTTCATCCGGTATCCACCTAGGTTTCTTTATTTTGGCCTTGTATCCCAAAATTTGTTCAGCTGCTTGTAATCCCATATTTTACACTGTTCCATGCTCTTTCAACATTCATTTCTTCTTTCACCAGAGCCATGATGTTTTTCCACAGAGCTTCTCTGTAGTCTTTCCTGATATCTGACTCTTTCAATTTGTCCACAGCATAGATCTTAGTTCTTGGCACTTTTTTGATTTCTCTGAGCCTCAATCTCATTGATGCCAGCACTAACATGATCTGATCCAATATCAACTGCAAATGATCTCCACGACAACACTTGATTTCCATTTGCAATTCACAAGTACAAAGTCTATGATGTTCTTCTTTTTGCCCATCGGGTGATATCCATGTCCATTTCCTCTGTGGCTTTCTTTGTTGAAATGACATGTTCATTATTACCAGGTTATTGCTTAGGCAGGAATGTAGTAGACTTTACTATTTTAACTGCACCGGATTTTATTCTGAATCTTGCCTTCACTGTATCAGGAGATGTTAAATGCCATAAGAGCCTGGCTTGCCTTTAACTTTAACATCAATGCAACTCCATCCTGGTGTCCACCATCTTCTATTCCCAACGTCAGTATCCTATATTCATCATGGTAGAATTCTCCTTTGCCTCCCCATCTTTATTTGCATAGACTGATGATTTCCCACTATATCTTTTCAACTTGGGCATCATTACCGTAAGTGCTCTGGCCTGATATAATGTTCTTATGTTTGCGACCCTTCCATGCCCATAAACAGCATCACATCTATTCTAAACTATGATTTAGCTACCAAGAGACTTAGACTATGTCACACTACAAGCACTATAGCTACACAGATGCAGTGCTGCTGCGGTTGTGCTGTAATGTAGACACCTGCTACAATGCCGGAAGGGTTTTTTCCATCACTATAGTAAATCCACCGTCTCAGGAGGCAGTAGCTAGTTCAACAGAAGAAGTCTTGCAGTGTCTATAGTGGACTTAGGTTGGCTTAAACGTGATGCAGCTAGGGCGACCTAAGTTTTAGTGCAAACCTGGCCTTGTGAAAGAACCGCTACTTACGGTTATCCTGCTGTTCGGGAGATTTTTAATTGTTGTGCGGCCACATTGGCTACTTGGCTGGATTTTGACATTTTTAAATGACCCAACCTGTCCCCTCCCTCAATAACTGGAGTTTGGAACTGAGTGGAGATTTAATGTAACCCACAACGCACCAGATCCTCAGCTGGTGTAAACTAGTATCACTTTATTGCTTTAAACAGAGCGACGCTGATTTACACTGGCTGAGGCTTCACCCCAAGTTCTTTGGTTCTGAGTTTTCTCAGGCAACATCCCACTGGACTGTCACGCCAAAGAAAGCCCGATGTGCTTAATTAGGTGAACCTTCCAGGTAGTACTACTACCTGCACAGCCGCACAGCTTGGAACTGGAGGTGACTTAGCCAGTTAAACTAGTGGTCCAGAGGAAATGTAGGTGACTCAGAAGATAACCTCCCAGCCTGGGACCTTTGTCTGGACTCACCTATCTCCTAAAATTCTTTCCTTTGATTTGTTTCACATTGTAATAATACAGTGGACACCCCCGTTCCCAGCAAGGTAAGCTGCAGTGCTGAGCAGTAAGGAAGCTAAAAGGACCACTAATGATTTCCCCAAAGAAAAGGGTGTGCTGGAAGGGTACATTGGGCTAACAGCAGAATTCTTTCTCCCAGGGGTTGCACCAGGGATGAATTTGATGCCTAGCATCTTGGGTCTGGTTCTTCTGATTTAAGGGACCAGATACAAAGGATATATCATTATCTTCCCATGTAACTATCTATTTTAGATACCTATATGGCCCCCATTCCTATAATATTTGAGCAAATCAGAATTTTAAAAGCATCTATCCTCACTCTGTATTCCCATGAAGTCCCCCTGATATGTGTGTGTGTGCATGTATGGGGGAGTGGCATTACCCTTGTTCAAGTGGTGGGTGTTTGCTTCTTTCTTTGAGGCTACGAGTTTGGTTAAAAAAGCCACTGACTAAAATTGCACAATTTGCAGAAAAAATTGGTACATGCTCCCCTCTCTGCATCCTCCTCCTCATGCCTGCAAAATGCCAGGAAAGTTTAGCAGGACTAGCAAGCAAATAGGAAAGTAAATGACCCTGCCCTTGCTCCCCTGGCTTGCTCAGAGTAGCTTGAGGAAGCGGGCTGTCTGCTTTGGCACCCAAAACAAACAAGCCAGGCATTTTCTGTAAAAATACCACACATTTTTCCTGTCACTTTAAGTGTGTTTTCATCCTGGAGAAATCCACTTGCCATCAAAGTGGGGCAAGGAAACAGGGTGGCACTTATGAGCTACCTGCTCTGACTGGGCTGGAGTGGGAGGGATCGTTTCTACAACCGGAAAGAGCAAAGGGAGTGCGGCTTGCACAATAACGTATAGGCAAAGAGGCGTGTGCAGGGGCCCATCCGTCTCGAGCGCCTGTCTGCTTCGTTTGGCTGGACAGGCACAAGTCTTCCAGCACCGGGAGTGAAATAGGCACACTCCGCTCTTGTAGCCTCATTGCTTCCCCTTCTTCTCCCCTGCTGGCTTCCCTGCCCCCTTGTATCTGCCACCATTGCCCCGTGTTGGTCTTCAGCTGCCACTCACTTCTACACCTTCCCACAGAGGCTCCCCGGGCCCAGTCGCTGCTGCTCTCCTCCTAGCTTTATCCTCGGCACACTGCTGCCCAGACGTTGTTGCTGCTCATCGCAGTGCTTGGGTGCTCGTTGGCGTACCAGAGGGACCTGTTACTCTGGGGTGAGGCAGAGGCCTTCGTGGCTCTCGGAAGTGAAGGCCGAGCGGGACGTTAAAGAGAGGCAGCCACGGTGTGCATTGCCGGCCCCCACGCTTCAGCTTCGATTCTCAGGCTACCGGTGCCACAGTCTGCAGCGGCAGTGCCGCCTCTGAGGTAAAAAAAAAAACCCTCAGGACATCCAGGATGATGCTGAGCTGGCAGTGTGCACTGAGACCCCTCACAGCTTTCCCGGGATGGCTACTTCACAAAAGGGACAATGCCAGAAAGACCCTGGGCAGTTGGCAAGCGGTGTCAGCTGTGTGGTGGGCTGTGTCTTGGAATGCACCCAGTGCCCATGACAGAACTGTAAGCAACTGGGGAATAGGGACAGATAATACTTTGCTCAAAAGACACTGGACAGATATAAACGGATGCTTTGACTGTTGCATGCCCCTACCCTCTCTACAGGCTACCCGCATCGCTGGCCCTGCGTGGAGGTGGGGGAGGGCAGCAGACATTGCTGGGGTGCACCTCCCCTCCCAGGCAGGGGAGGAGTGGGCGAAGCCTTGGCTCCACAGCTCCCAACACGCTGGCCGTTCACCAGGCCCCCGGGGAAGATGTGCACAAGCAAAAGGGCTAGTGCATCCTTCCTGCAGCGAGTGGGAAGCAGGGACCAGACTCTGACTCTCAGAATCACTATTTCTGCCCAGCTCCTAGGGCAGCCCGGCAACCTTACAATCGAGCCCACAGAGACCAGCAGGCCGGACTCTGCTCTCGGTTACACGAATCGGAACGCCGCTGAAATCCACAAACCTGAGCTAAGAATCTGCCCCCTGTGTTTCTATAGCACCGAATTGAAGGAGCATAATAAATATAATGCGCCTTCCATGTACGTAGGGAAGGACTGTTTTATCTGCTATGGAAAACGGGGGGCCACTGAGGCAAAAATCCAGATTCAGCTCTCACACGGGTGTAAACCATGGGTAACTGCCTGGAGGTCAATGGCATTACGGAGCTGTGAGCGGAGCATCGGAGCCTCTGTTCTCAGTGCAGAAAATCTGGACCTGGACTCATTATGGCTCACATCAAAGACTTCCTTGCTTTGCTCTTCTACTGGGATTGTAGCTGCAAGGCAAAGTTCTTCCTGAGAACTCCAGGGGAATATAACACCTGTAAAAAGAGCAGGTAGAGTCCACAGCGTCCTCGGATCTAATACAACTTTAATGAGAGCCGTGAAAAACAAACAAACAAGGGATGCATCAAAGAATCTTGCGAAGCCCTCTAGGTTCCTGGAGCCTCTCAGCGTACTTGGAAATACTGTCCCTGTTAAACTTCAGCCCCTGGCTGGAAGGAAAGTAAAAGCTCCTAGAATGATACAGGTCATGTCTATATGGGACTTTGTCGGCCAGGGAGTACTGCTCAGCTTTTTTCTTTATGATCTTTTTAGGCCTTTGTTTCTTTTGCATAAAGGTAAGGCACAAATTGGAAGCAAGGGGAAAAAATTAGTCCATGAAATTTGGAGTAAATGTTCTCTGGCTAGTGGTTCTTGACCACCTGCTCAAAATCTAACTGATCACCATATTTGGGGTCAGGAAGAAATTTCATTTCTGGTGCAGGTTAGCAATATGTACAGTAAAGGGACTGCAAAGAGAGGCTGGGGGGTGTGTCTAGCTAATCCTCAGTGAAAAAGGGATTACCAGCTACTCAGCTGCCTCCGCCTCCCTTGGCACAGGGGCAGGGCTATAATTTGGCCTTTTGGTAGCTAGAGGGGGGTAGGTACCTTTGGGAAGATCGGGTCCCACACCTGAGATCATGGGATTGGGCTCAGCCACAAGCTGGGGAACTTTGATTTCTGTTCATTCTTTTTGGCCTGTGTTAATCTATTAGGCTTTCTTGTTAGCAACATTATTCCCTAAGGAAAAGGCCTTGCCGATTGCAACTGCCTTTGCTTTTTCTGCTGAGTCACTGCCACCTGCTTACAGTAGAATTAACTCTACTTACGGAAACATTTGGGGTAGAGTTCCATAGACTACCCACCCCATTCACTCACTGTTGCGCATTTGCTCCCCCAGGCGGTAGGAACAGCCAGGAGCCTGCTGGGATGCATCCTGTGCAGTTCTGACAAGCAGGCCGTCCTCTCATTACCCAAGTGCCAAATTTGCTCCTATTGGTTTTATCATGTGAGTGAGGCCACTGCAATTTGGCCGCAAGCTGCTAGAAGACAGCGTGTGACAGTAACAGGACTAGAGCTATTGGGTGGACATAAGATCCATTTTTTAGAAATTAATTCATGTGACTGCAGAAGGCTGTCGTTTATAAAGCAGTGCAATTCTGAAACCTCCAAAATATAAATATATTAATTTGTCTTATATTCTCTGTATGGAGATCACTAATCGCTCTACAACAGAATTCTGTGTAGCACCATCACCATAATATCTAACCCTTAAGACGCTGACCAGTCATGGGTCTTTGCTGTCAAAAACATCATAATTGTCTGTTATCAAAGTCTCTGCTGCTAAGCCCATCTTCTTTGTTCCCAGCTTCCAAACCTCCAGAGATCTTGTGTTATGACACTGCCACAGCAAATCACTGCACTGTCAACCCCTCTTCTTGATGAGCAGACTTCAGTACTGTCCTAATGATAGAAACAGCCACGTAGCATTTAGCAATTAACCCCCTCCATTCAATGTAGGTTAGTAAAATGCTAACAGCTAGATGTGAGGAAAAGAGAAACTCATTAATAACTGCAGTCTTTCAATATGTCATGTCGTGTGTATTGGTTTGTACATACACAGAGAGAGATTTGAATCCACATGCTTTCATTATAGCATGTAGTGGTGTACAGAAGGGGAAGAACAAGTGGGAAGAATACATAGCGTATTCGTTTTGTTTTGAGATATTCTGTGTGCTGGTAGACTTGCCGGAGCTTGACAGGACGACTCTGCTGGATGGGCCAGAACCATCAAGAAATTGGATATGACAAGCACTGGGCATGCTCATTAGATTTGCTCCTTTGAAGCTACGTAGGTAATTTCCATTGTAAGCAAGCCCTGGTATTCCTGGGCGTGGTCAGTGGCTAAGGGGCTGGACTAGAAGGGCACACTTCAAAGGGACTTGGGGACTGGGGTGCACCTGTCGTTCACCTGCAAGGCAAGCAATGGCTGGCAGAGGCCAGAGGAGATTGTTTGGGTGGTTCCCAGGCTTGAGGTGACACCCAGTTAAGCACCAGCAGGACTTCTGTTTGCTGGAGGTAGGGGGTAAACCAGGTGACTCACAGTCCTGTCTCTCACCGAGGTTTCACTGTCTCTCATTATAGACACAGCCCACCTATGTACTTCAGCTCAGGGACCAGTATTTCCAGCCCATCTCTAGGTTTTAAGGTCTCACGGTGCATGGGACTCAATTTAGCTGCCTCCTCCAGCTGACCCCTGCCAGGAGCTGACCCCCAGGATCCTAGAGAGTGAAGCGCTTTCAAATGGGATGCTTAGAAATCACCAAGCCAGAACTTAACCCAGTCCTGGTTCTGAAGTAAAACCATCTGTGTGATTTTGCAGCCTGAATAAGTGTCTTTTTGAGAGGAAAATGATTCAGGTCTCAAATTCTCATATCTGCAAAGCCAACTGAAAAAAACCAAAAACCTTGTAAGCTGTATAGAAATGCAGTTATAAATGTCATGGGACCTGCTATCTGGAAAATACTTTCACATCCAGTCCATACACTCACACACACTACGCTTGCCATTAGATTACCCAACACTGCATGCACCAGGATCTGGATTTCATGCATAAAAAGGCTGGCCAACCTCACAGAGGGCATGTTTACGCTTCAGCCAGGCAGTGCGATTGCAGCTTCTTGGCTATACTGGAGCTAGCTTTGACCTAGCTACATTAAAGCTGGCTCCAGTAACAATAGCTGTGTAGCCACAACAGCAGGGGAAGTGGCATGGACTACCCTCCAAAGTATAGTCCCACCAAGGACTGTACATGAACGGCTAACTCATGCTGCCCCCCGTGCTGCCGTGACTCATCTGCTTTTGTACTTCAGCTAGCTTTAATCTAGCTAGCTCAAAGTTAGCTCAGGTAGTCTACATATGGTGCAATCACACCTCCCACGTGCAGTGTAGACATACCCACCGTGTGCCAGCATTAGAAGCCAGGTCCTCTGATTCCCAGTCCCACGTCTAATCAGTCATCTGATACTCATTAAATGTCACAGTGACTCTGCATATGGATTATGCCCACCAAATCAGGCACAGCAACCACTTAAAATTTAGTATTGCCATCCTCCTACTAAAATCTTGCAGAGCAATTAAAGCAAAGACATAAAATCAACACGCACGGGCATTCTGGCATATTATTAACATTCCGCCAAAGTTTCAGCTGGAAGATCAAATTTCTCTTCATCCAAGACCAAACCACTGCTATTGCAGAACAATAAATGGGACCCGGGGTAACTACTTTAAATTGCATATAATATGTGTCAATAATAATGCATCTGACTCTCACAGCACTCGACCAATTGTATTGTAGTACAATGAGTGGAACTGGAGAGTCAAGTTTCAGGAGGGATATAGTTTGGTGTGACACCAAGTGGGTCAGGCACCCAAGCTGCTATATCTCAGGCTATAGCATCTCAGCATGTAGCACTGGCCATTCAGCATACATAATAAAGATCGCTTTCCTACAATACTACCTTTGCAACATATAGCATATCTGCAATGCAGCCACTTATATAATCATAGAAGATTAGGTTGAAAGGGACCTCAGGAGGTCCTCTAGTCCAACCCCCTGCTTAAAGCAGAACCAACCCCAACTAAATCATCCCAGCCAGGCCTTTGCAAAGCCACATCTTAAAAACCTTGAAGGATGGAGATTTCACCACCTCCCTAGGTAACCCATTCCAGTGCTTCACCACCCTCCTAGTGAAAAAGGTTTTCCTAATATCCAACCCGGACCTCCCTCATAGCAACTTCAGACCATTGCTCCTTGTTCTGTCATCTACCACCACTGAGAACAGCCTAGCTCTGTTATCCCTGGAACCCCCCTTCAGGTAGTTAAAGGCTGCTATCAAATCCCCCCTCATTCTTCTCTTCTGCAGACTAAACAAACCTAGTTCCCTCAGCCTCTCCTCATAAATCTTGTGCTCCAGCCCCCTAATCATTTCTGTTGCCGTCCGCTGAACTCTCTCCAATTTGTCCACATCCTTCCTGTAGGGAGGGGCCAAAAAATGGACACAATTCTCCAAATATGGCCTCACCAGTGATGAATAGAGGGGAATAATCACTTCCCTCGACCTGCTGGCAATGGTCCTACTAATGCAGCCCAATATGGTGTTAGCCTTCTTGACAATAAGGGCACACTGCTGACTCATAGCCAGCTTCTTGTCCACTGTAAGCCCCAGATCATTTTCTGCAGAACTGCCGCCTAGCCAGTCGGTCCCCAGTCTGTAGCAGTGCATGGGATTCTTCTGTTGTATGTGCAGGGCTCTGCACTTGTCCTTGTTGAACCACATTAGCTTTCCTTTGGCCCAAGCCTCGTCTAGGTCATTCTGTACCCTATCCCTACCTTCCAGGGTATCTACCATTCCCCCCAGTTTAGTGTCATCCGCAAACTTGCTGAGGGTGCAATCCACCCCATCCTCCAGATCATTAATGAAGATGTTGAACAAAACCAGCTCAAGCACCGACCCCTGGGGCACTCCGCTTGTTATCGGATGCCAACTAGCCATCGAGCCATTGATCACTACCAGTTGAGCCTGATGATCTAGCCAACTTTCTATCCATCTTATAGTCCATTCATCCAACCCATACTTCTTTAACTTGCTGATAAGAATATTGTGGGAGACTGTATCAAAAGCTTTGCTAAAGTCAAAGTATATCACATCCACTGCTTCCCCCACATCACCAGAGCCAGTCATCTCATCATAGAAGGCAATCAGGTTGGTCAGACGTGACTTGCCCTTGATGAATCCACACTGACTGTTCCTGATCACCTTCCTCTCCTCCAAGTACCTCAAAATGGATTCCTTGAGGACCTGTTCCATGATTTTTCCCAGGATTGAGTTGAGACTGACTGGTCTGTAGTTCCCCAGTTCCTCCTCCTCCTCTTTTTCAAAGATGGGTACTATATTTGCCTTTTTCCAATTGTCCGGGACGTCCCCCAGTCATCATGAGTTTTCAAAGATAATGGCCAATGGCTCTACCATCACAACAACCAACTCCCCCAGCACCCTCTGTTGCATTGCATCCAGCCCCATGGACTTGTGCATGTCCAGACTTTCTAAATAGTCCTGAACCTGTTCTTTCAGCACTGAGGGCTGCTCACCTCCTGTCCATTCCGTGCTGCCCAGTGCAGTAGTCTGGGAGCTGACTTTGCCTGTGAGGACAGAGTACCTCAGCTTTTTCCACATCCTCTGTCACTAGGTTGCGTCCCCTATTCTATAAGGGGCCCACACTTTCCCTGACCTTCTTGTTGCTAACATACCTGTAGATACCCTTCTTGTTACCTTTTCACATCCCTTGCTAGCTGCAATTCCAATTGTGCTTTGGCCTTCCTGGTTTCACTACTGCTCAAGCAGTATTTTTATTCTCCTCTCTAGTCATCTGACCAAGCTTCCACTTCTTGTAAGCTTCTTTTTTGTGTTTAAGCTCACCGAAGACTTCTTTGTTAAGCCAAGCTGGTCACCTGCCATATTTGCTTTTCTTTCTGCACATCGGGATGGTTTGTTCCTGCGCCCTCAATAAAGTTTCTTAAAAATACAGCCAAGTCTCTTGGACTCCTTTCCCCCCTCAGATTAGCCTCCCAGGAGATCCTGCCCATCAGTTCCCTGAGGGAGTCAAAGTCTGCTTTTCTGAAATCCATGGTCCGTATCCTGCTGTTCTTCCTTCTTCCTTTTGCCAGGATCCTGAACTCGACCATCTTATGGTCACTGCTACCCAGGTTACCACCCACTTATACTTCCCCTACCAATTCTTCCTGGTTTGTGATCAGCAGGTCAAGAGGAGCACGGCCCCTAGCTGGTTCCTCCAGCACTTGCACCAGGAAGTTGTCTTCAACACTCTCCAAAAACTTCCTGCATTGTCTGTGCACTGCTGTGTTGCTCTCCCAGCTGATGTCAGGGTGATTGAAGTCCTCCATGAGAACCAGGGCCTGTGATCCAGAATCTGTCACTAGTTGTCTGAAGAAAGCCTCGTCTACCTCATCTTTCTGGTCTAGTGGTGTATAACAGACACCCACCATCACTCTTGTTGCTCTCACCTCTAAACTTAACCCAGAGACTCTCAACAGGCTTTTCTCCAGTTTCATACTGGAGCTCTGAGCAGTCATAGTGCTCTCTTACATACAGTGCAACTCCACCACCTTTTTTCCCCTGCCTGTCCTTCCTGAACAGTTTATACCCATCCATGACAGTGCTCCAGTCATGTGAGTTACCCCATCAAGTCTTGGTTATTCCAATAACATAAGAGTTCTTTGATTGTGCCAGGACTTCCAATTCCTTCACCTTGTTTCCCAGGCTTCTTGAGTTCATTTACAGGCACCTAAGATAACTGGCCGATTGCCCTACTTTCTCAGTACGAATCAGGAGGCCTCCCCTGTTGCAGCCTCCTACTTGTGCCTCCTCCTGGTGTCCCGCTTCCCCACTTACCTCTGGGATTAGGTCCCCGTCTCCCGGTGAATCTAGTTTAAAGCCCTCCTCACTTGGTTAGCCATCCAGCCTGCCTGCAAAGATGCTCTTCCCTCTCTTCGTTAGGTAGATTCTATCTCTTCCCACCAATCCTTCTTACTGGAACAACATCCCTTGGTCGAAGAATCCAAAGTCCTCTCTCTGACACCACCTGCGTAACTACGCATTTACATCTGCAATTTGATGGTCTCTACCTGGGCCTTTTCCTTCAACAGAGAGGATGGATGAGAACGCTACTTGCTTCTCAAACGTCTTTATCTTTCTTCCCAGAACTACGTAGTTTGCAGTGATCCACTCAAGGTCATTCTTGGTAGTGTCATATGTGCCCACATGGAGAAGTAGGAAGGGGTAGCAGTCCAAGGACTTGATAAGTCTTGGCAGACTCTCCTTCATATCCTGAGATCTAGCTCCAGGCAAGCATCACACTTTCCTGGTCCGGACATGACTTCTATCCAGAAAGTTTCTGTTTTCTTTAATGCAACAAAAGGTTGATGGTTGGGTCTCTAGTCCTTTAGCCTTCTCTTCCAACATGGAGACCAGCTTGCACTTTATACAGATGAAGTTGCTTCTATGCTCTGGGAGAAAGACGAAGATAGCACATTCTGTGCCAGTCACTACAGCTGATTGCTCACTTTCCATATTAGCTTTCCTCTGAGAGCCTCTTCAGATGCTGAATTTACTGCTCACCTAGGCCTGGAAGGCTCTCCCTCAGGTCGAACTTCCAGGAAAACTCTCTCTGCTTGCTTCTCCTCTGTTTACAAGTCACTTGGTTCTCAACTGGCAGCTTCTTATAAGGCTGCTGGATTGAAGCAGTCGCCCTGGCTCAAAGCCTCACTCTCCAGTCAACCACTCAAGGCCCACCTGGAACAAAGCAGGCCCAATTCACACTTTTCAATCTATCACACGCACACAGTCAAACAGTCCCTGCAACTTGTGCCAGTCACACAAATGGTCTCTCAGATACTCACCGCTCTAGCACACAGCACAGCTCCCAGACACTTCTGGGGTATCTAAGCAGCACACAACATGCTGCACAACAATTGTGTGGGAAGAGGGGAATTTTGGCCAAGGAGACCAGGGCCAATCTTTACTCCTGCAATATTTAGCAGCCCAACAAAGCAAACACGACCTCACTTTTTAAGGTCTTCCCCAAGGACCCCTATCTAATAAACAACATGGCTCTCACTGTATCCACCTCGGCTGAATCAACGGACTCAGTATTGAACCTGTGCCTCTCGGCATTAACTCTTGCTCGGTGGATAGGAGTCTACAGCCAGCTCTTTGGAACAATCAATTCCAAGAATGTCACTAACAAAAGCAATGACCTAACAGCAACGTCTCCCTCCAAAAGAACAATGTTCCACTTGCATAGTGATATCTCCAGCCTTCAGGCTGCTTTCTGCAGTCGCATAAGCTCCAGAAATCAGTGCTCATGTTAATCTCTAGGGAACTTCCCCTCAGATCCCCAACCATGACTCTGGAACAACTGAAGATGGGCTGCCCCCAAGTCTCTAGAGAATCCATCCCATTATCCCCAGAGAATGCTAGCACAGGACTTTGGGAGTTTGCTCACGTAGGGGAAAATTAATCTTTTATTTTGAGAGCTTAAGTGGGACTGAAGTGCTGTATTGGCTTTGTGCTGGCCCTCTAACACATGGGTGACTTTCACCTGCATTGCAGTGAGGATCAGTCAGTTTATCATTGATTTACCTCAGTATCAGTAATATGGGGCATAAGCGTCACATGAACGAGCCACTTGGCGCCTCTCCAGGTTGCTCAGTTTAGCTGTGTAACTTTCCTACACACCTGGGGAGGAAGAAGTTTTACAGTCTGTCTGAGATGGGGAAACATCGCTTTACTATAAATGAACACAAGCAGCAGCACCCAGAAACGACTCCCCCTTTTGAGCTTCCCACAGTCCCACAGGTCAAGGGCAGGGCGGCTATTTGAAGGTGGATGTTTCCTAATGCACAGTCATTGGAAACCTAAAGTGGCTTTAAGACAGAGCTAAGAACAGGCATTAATGCAATAGACTGGTAATTCAATCACTTTATAGAAGCTGATCTGTCCTTTTTATTACAATTATTGTCAGCCCGGGTGTTTCATTCCATCACTGAAAATAAACATCATTTATCATACTTGTAAAGATTAGCCCGTGACAGCTCTGACTCTGCTTTGCATAAATGTGTATTAATGATGACTCTGTCTGAAGTGGAGAGAGAAGTCTATATTTCACAAGAATGATTAGACAGTGTCACCACTGCTTTAAGTAATGTCTTATCATGACAGATAATCAAACTGTGAAACAACAAGCCCCAAAAAAGCAATTTATTGCAAATGCATTTTTTTTTTGTTTTATTAGGAGGAGAAACAGTGATAGTATTGCTGCCAGGGATGGTGTTTTATACCCCAGATTTCTTAATGCCCAGTGTCTGTATTATGAATGTTGTGTGTATTGTAAGTACAAGTGTACTGTAAGCAAGCTGGTAGCGTCACTTATAGTTAAGGTTGCCTGACACGTCCCAAAATAAGACCCTGTTTTCAGGTGCCGGTAGCTTTTTAGGCTGAAATTTTCCATGCTGCGTGTCTGCCTTTGAGTGAATTTTATTTGGAAATTGTCAACTAAAATTGTTCAGCCATTTCCCAGAATGAGATTAGGGAAAATGATTGTCAGTCATCTCTTTTTGACCCGAGCTATTACGTTACCCAAAAATGTGGGGTCTTGCTGATTGTTCCAGATAGGAGGAGAAACTGATGATGGCATCAGGTACTTTTGATGCAATCCTGTGTATGTACAAAGCAAGTACCAGCATCTGTTTCCCTGAACTCAAGAGGAACCAAACAACAAGAAATAGCAGCTTTGTTCACATCCCCCCCAAGCCTCTTTTCGCCAACATCAGACCCAAAAGCCCTCTTGCAGGCTGTTCCCCGGGCCACACACCATGCGTGTCTTTGCTGTGTCTGGAACTTCTTTTTGAGTCTGTTTCTATATGCTTCTCTCCTTGTCCAGGCTCTCTCTCTCTCTCACACACATACATCCTTCCCCAAGACAATACACAGTGAAGCCCTCAACCCATATCATTCTAATTCCTGGGTGGATTCGCTTATTTCTTTGTTTTGGGTGGAGGCTGCTATAAAGAGGCTTAAGTGTTTCTTACAGCTGTATGAAATGAAAGGTATTGGTTACACCCACTAGATTCAATGAGGTTTGACCCAATCTATAACAATGCCCTCTCCATCTCAGCTTCACCCATTGTCCTTATGGCTAAGTCTACACTGCACTTAAATGTCCATGGCTGGCCCACGTCAGCCGATTCTGGCTTGTGCTGTAGGGCTGAAAAAATTGCAGTGCAGATTTTGGGCTCGGGCTGGAGCTTGGACTTTGGGAACCCTGAAAAGTGTCTGTTGTTGCTGGCTGAGCGAGACCCTGCCCATTGTGTTCTAATGGGTAATTCACCTCTGTGACAATTTTTCCTGCCTTGATTTCCATCTCAAATGGTCCTTTGGATTGAGCCTCTAGTAAACCATATCCTTTACACCACTTTGGCTTGCTGCCGTCAGATCGATTTTTCTGTATCGATTGAGCATCAGTGAAGACCCGCTCAATCGATCTGGAAGTCAATCTACTTAAACCACCTCCAAAAAAAGTGCAGCACTGCGTCGACAGGCACACATTTCCCGTCGGCACAGCACAATGGAGACAGCGTGCTAAAGAGATGTAACGAAGTCGATGGGAGTTACACAAGATACTCTGCGTCGCTTGCTTAATGCCCCTTGACTGCTGCCGAATTTTGCCGGCACTGTAGCCCTGTCGTTTGTTTATTGAGGCCAGTACAATCCTTCCCAAGATATATCCAGCTTAGGTCCCCTTCCTTCTTCCTTGTAGGCTTGTGGAATCATACGTGGTCCTCTCCTCTTTTAATAGTTTCTCAATATGACCCATAAATTCAGGGTGACTCATCAGGTTCAGACAATGATTCATCATTCCCAGGAAATTATAGACCAGCCAACTTACTTTCAATACCTGGAAAGACACTGGAACAAGTTATTAAACAATAAATTTGTAAGCACCTAGAATATAATAAGTAATAGCCAACATGGATTTGTCAAGAATAAATCATTCCAAACCAAGCTCATTTCCTTTTTTGACAGCGTTACTGACGTAGTGGAAGGGTGGGGGGGGGTGTCTGTGGTGTAGACATGACATAGTTTGATTTTAGTAAGTCTTTTGACATAGTCCCACTTGACATTCTCATAAACAAAGTAGGAAATGTGGCCTAGATGGAATTACTAAAAGTTGGGTGAAAAATTGGTTGAAAAAACCGTACTCAAAGAATACTTACTAGGTCACTGTGAAATTTGGGAGGCCTTACCTACTGAGATGCTGCAGGGGTCAGTCTTGGGTCTGGTACTATTCCATGTTTTCATTAATGACTTGGATAATGGAGTGGAGTATGCTTATAAAATGCGGATGACACTAAGATATGGGATTTCAAGCACTTTGGAAGCTAGGATTAGAATTCAAAATGAGCTTGACAAATTGGCGAACTGGGCTGAAAGCAACAAACTGAAATTCAATAAAGACACGTGCAGAGTATTATACTTAGGAAGGAAAAACCAAATGCACAACTATAAAATGGGGAATAACTGGCTAGCAATAGTACAGCAGAAAAGGAGCTGGGGTTTATAGTGGATCAGCAACTGAATATGAGCCAACACTATGATGCAGTTGTGAAAAAAAGGATAATATGTATTAACAGGAGGATTGTATGTCAGACATGAGATGTAACTGTCCCACTCAGCTCTGGTGATGCCTTAGCTGCAGTACTATGCTGAGTTCTGGGCAGCACACTTTAGGAAAGATGTGGACAAACTGGAGGGTCCAGGAGAGAGCAACAAAAATGGTAAAAGGTTTAGAAAAACCTGACCTATGAAGAAAGGTTAAAAACATGGCCATGTTTAGTCTTGATAAAAGAAGGCTGCAGGGGGACCGGATAGTCTTCAAATATATTAATGGCTGTTATAACGAGGATGGTGGTCGATTTTTCTCCTTGTCCACTTAAGGTGGGACAAGAACTAATCCGCTAAATGTGCAGCAAGGGACTTTATGTTAGATATCAGGAAATCTGTCTAACTATAGTTAGCCACTGGAATAGGCTTCCCAGGGAGGCTGTGGAATCCCCATCATTAGAGGTTTTTAAGACCTGGTTACACGAACACTTGTCAGGAATCGTCTAGGTATACGTGGTCCTGCTTCAGCACAAGGACTGGACTAGATGATCTCTTGAGGTCCCTTCCAGCCTTACATTATTCTGTCCCACAGCATTTTCGTCTTATTAGCCTGTATCCTCATGCTTTCTCTAGCAAAATTAGTGCCCCATCATGAAATATTGTTGTATAGGGGCCCTCCCAAACTTGAGTGGTGTACTTCTTTGCAATGCAAACATCACATTCCTGCACCTATTTGCTACATCTTGCCTGCATTTTACTCAATAGAAATTTTTTCTTGCTTGACTCAGTTTTTTTGCCAAGGAGGTTCTGAGGCTTTCTGCTACAACCAACTGCTACTGGTACCCATTGCCCACAGGTTTCACCTATTTCCTATATAATATTTCATCTTTAGCCTCTAAGCTTCCACTGTGACCAGAAAGCTTATACTGTGGAATTGTCAGGGACTACTACATTCTATGGTGGCTGCATTTGCCAGTTGATTTTCCAATCACACGCTCTTTTGAAATTAGGGTCCTCTCTTTGGGAAATTCTTACTTTCTCTGGAGTCCATTCCTGCAATCCCTGAACCAGAAATATTTGCATTTCTCCAAATAATGGGAACAGAAGAGACAGCTATCTCCTCCTGAGCATACCCATCTCCTTGAGCAATCAATTCCTTGCTCTCCTGCTTAGGGAAGTGTTTACAATCAGGCCCCCAACAAAGCCATGTAGACAAGGCATCAGCATTGTCATGCTTGTGCCCAGGCCTGTGTATAATAGTGAAATCACAGCACTGCAGCTTTTCCAGCCACCTGCCAAGTTGCCACTCCGGATTCCTGAATCTGAAGAGCCATTGCAGGAATGTATGAACTGTCCTGGCCACAAATCGGCTCCCATATGAATAGTGATGAAAATGTTCTCTCTGTATTTAACTATTGCTCAGAGTTCCTTTCAGACAGGGCAATGATTTTTCTCAGGGGAACTTAAAATGTTTACTGTAATAAGCCAGCACATTCTCAACTCCTTTGTGTTCTTGTGTCCACACTGCTCCCAAACTGTAAGCACCAGCATCTGTGTCCAATACGAAAGAGGTTTTGAAATATGGATAGGTCAAGACAGGAACAGTCACACGAGCCTTTTTCAGGTCTGAAAATCCTACATCACATTCTGTTGAGCACCGATGTGGATTCCCTTTCTCACCATACTATGCTGTGGGTTCGCAATACTGGTGTATCCACAAATAGTATTCCTGAAATGGGAGCAGAGTGCTACAAAACTCTGCACATGTGTGAGCATCTGAGGGGTTGTCCAGTTCTCTGCAGCCTCAATTTTGTTTTTGTCAGCGGAACCTTTCCTACTAATGGCGTGCCTAATGTAGATTACCTCATTTCTGAAATAACTCACATTTCTTTGCATTCAACTTCAAACTGGCAGCCTTAAGCTTATCACAGATCATCTGTGTAAACAGAGCAATTCTTGTTGCAAGATTGTAGCATGCATCGGGATATCATCTAGGGAGCGCAAACAGACTGAGCGTGGCATACCATGTAATGCTCTCTACATAAGCCTTTCAAATGTGTCAGGCAAATCGCACGAGCCAAAAGCCATGACTTTAAACTGCCATGGGCCGTGTCCCGCTATGAAAGCAGATTTTCCTCTGTCCTTTGGATCCACCTCAGCTAACCAATACCCACGGCTAAGATCCAGGATGGAAAGCCAGACCTCTGTAAGTATAGGTCGGTGTTATATATATATGATGGTACAGGGGATTCCAATCTCGTTCGTGATTAAACTATGAGAAAAAGTGACACGTTCAGTTTGCAAAACAAGGGAAATTGGTGATAAGACACAAACTAAGGGAAGCAGTTCAGTTAATGTTGGTACTGTGGAAAAAAGGTCAGAAAATGATGGACTGTTATAAATATAAGGTGGACTCTGGGCAGCTAAACAATAATAATATGCTTTAGAGCTTTCCAGAGTGGTGGGGTTAATCCTTCCTATGGCAAAACACAGATAAACGTCAGAATTTGGCTCCAAAATCCCACAATCAAACAAATATGGGCCAGAATTACAGGGGTTTCCATTGCAGTGAAGAGTTCTAGTTCCAGGTCTGGTCAGAACAGAGGGTTCTATGGTGAATATATGTTTAAAAATGTCTCCCCCTTCTTCCAAATTTGAAACATTTTGACAGGCTCTAGAGTTGGTCAAAACTTGGGGAAACCCAATACGATGCTTTTCCTAGACTGCTGTACTGTACATTCTCTGGGCTTGCTAGAGTGTGACAATGGGAAAGAAATACTACTATTAATCTCATGGGAGAAACGTGATTGTAGCCCAGAACTCCTGTATCTACCCCATATTCTATTCTATTCACTGTAACATCTGAGCTGGAGAGAACCCAAAAGCTGCAGAAAGTATGGCTGAGAGTTCTGGAGGTGATGTTTCCTTTGTGTCATAAATGACTCAACGTTGGGTGCCCAATGTCTGGAACACCGTGCGGCTGGCGGCAGCATCTTTCTGAAGAGACATAAAAACAAAGCTCCATCCCTATGGCATACAAGCAGCCCAGATAGCAAAGTTCGAATCCAGATCCAAAACCAAACTTTCCCGAAGTCCAAGACTGTTCGGATCTGGGGGTTGGACCTATCCTTTTCCAAATGAACTCTTGATCAGATTTGTGATTCTGGTCCTGGGAGCACGGGGCACTAGATAGAATTCTGATATTTGGATGGTGGCAAGTCCCATCGTGCACCTAGCATTCTTTAAACCTTTTTGCCATGTCCTAGAACAGTTCCTCTCAATTTTAGTAAAGGCGCTCACAGCGTAATGGGATTAGGGAGATGCTATATATAACTCTATACATTCCCTTTCTTTCTGCATCTCAGCTCAACTCTTTGTTTAAGCACAGGCCAGAGCTCTGTCTTTTCAGAGAGCATTATACCTAGAAAGCATTAGTTAAACCTAAGGACTATTGTATGTTAAGCCATGATAAGCAGGTGTTAATAGTTCCCAGTTAACTTAAAAAAGAGCATATGACACAAGTTCTTAATAAAGTTAACACTTAATGCACACACAAAAACCTTTAGAAAAAATATAAAACATTGTAAGTCATGCTTGAAATACTGTGTGTATGTTTTTTGAAAAGACTGTTAGACAGGAAATCTACTGGGGTTCCATATACAGACTTCCCCACTTTGTTGCTGATGTATATTTAAATATAACATCTACACTCCAGCACACACACACAAACACATCACCCTCTGATCTCCTTTCAGAGCTGCTTCCTCAGTTTTACAGAGTGACCACTCACTCTGTATGGAGTGTGCATCACCTGGACTCTTCAGAGCTTGAGCATCTTAGTTCTTTTCCAGACACATCAGAACTCTGTCAGCAAAGGGTTTGGGTATCTCCACAGCTAGCAGCCAGCCCTGCGCTAACAGCTGACTGGTTCTTAGTTGCTGATGAAACAGAAATCTGTAGCCTGCTTCTAAAGAGGTACAGGTATTGGGATCAGCATATAAAATTCCATTCCCTGGATCTTTCTAAGGCTTTCACAGTATATGGCACTGTCGTCTCCATTATATTTCTGCAGCCAACGGAGAGGGCGATAGACACATATATGCAGAGGGAGTTGATGGACACACAGCTGCACAAAACTGAAACTAACATAAAAGGAGACTTCGCACTGGGGAGGAGGGGACAGAGCTCCCGGAACATTTAAGGGACAGAACATCACAATCCTCCTCCCTACTTAAAAAAAACTTCCAAACCTGTATACTTTATTGTTTACATGGCTAACATGAAACAGATAAAAGTTGTGGTTGCGTGGACTCTTAAATTGCAAGGGATTATTCTGTCCTGGAATAGCAACTAACTAGCTAAACAGTTTATGAATTCAGGTGCACGACTGGTTTTGGCACTCTCTTGGAGAACGTGGTAATGTTGGTGCCGCAATGGCCTGCACAACAGCAACAGTTGGTGTAAGGAATCAGATGGATTTGGTACCAAAATGTCTTCCAGTAAATCATCAAAATTAGGAGTTGTAATGGAAGGAGTTTGACTGGAGGAACAAAGTCCTACTGGAACATCCCCAGATGCTGGTGCTAGTTGAGGCTGCAACTGATCCATATGTCATTTCCGTAAATACCCTTGGCTAGTTTGACCACAAATGAAAAACATCCTGTGCATTGTACAAGTTCTCCAGATTCCCATTTCATTCCAGAGCCACAGTTGGGATTTGGAAATATCAGGACACACCAGGTTCCAACAGGCAGACAAGGTAGACAAGGTCAGTTCGAGAAAAGAGTTGCCAGCGACTTCTGGGTAGTAGCATGTGGTGTGTTCCTGTAGACAAGCACAACATTGTCCAATTTGTGCTGATGACTCAGAGTAGCCCTGTTAGCTTTTAAGGCATGCTTAGGTGTTTGTATGAAGCACTCCACTAATGCGTTTGTGGCAGGATGGTGAGGCCAAAAGCGTATGTGTGGAATTCCATTTGAAGACAGGCACCTCTGTAATTCTTTAGAACAGCGGTTCTCAACCAGTGGTACGCGTACCGTACTTTGAAGAAGGCTGGGTGGTACGCGAGCCGTATCCGCCGCCGAAAGTCCCCCCCTGCCGCCGCGAAACCCCACTGCCGCCGCAAGTCCCCCCCCCCCCCCTTTTTTTCCCGAGTGGTACTCGGGTCAGGTACAGTCAGGTCAAGTGGTACTTGACCTGATTGTACCTGACCTGAGTGGTACTTGGGAAAAAAAGGTTAAGAACCGCTGCTTTAGAACACAAGTGCAGTGCATTGTCACTCACCGGCTATAATGGTAAACCAAACTGGCTATACAAGGTACAAAGATGTCCACTGCTCTTAATAGCTGTAGTAGAAGACTCTGAAAGTATCTGGCCATTTTGAATAGACATTGATTACGTATAAACATATAACCTTCTAATGGTCCAGCAAAATCCACATGAATACATGTCCAAGGTGTCTGAGGCCACGACTCAATAGATGAACGGGGCCAGGATCATGCTCAGTTTGCTGACAAGTAGTACAACATTCTGCCTTCCTCGCAATGTCTTTTATTAAAAAAAAAATATTCTAGCTCTCATGATTTTTGAATTATTTTATGGTCTGATTCAACACAGTACTTACCAACAGGCCTAACTTTAAAGACATGAGTAGTCACCAATTAGCAGGGCTGTCAATGCTAACCCATCAAAAATCATGAGAGTGGCTTAGAAATCATGAGATTTTTTAAAACCAATACTTTTTCTCCTCTGTATGTGCCTTCAGGTTTTTGAGCCTTTAGGGTTCTCATTTCCAAGCTTTTCCCTGCAACCCTGAGGGCTAGAATATTTTTTTAATGAAAGTGTAATCATATGACTCCAGGAGCTGGGGCTTTCCATAAAACCATAAAATAGTGTAAGACTTACAATCAGATCACAAGAGTATATATATATTAGATCTATCAAATGTCTGCCTCTCTCACTAAAGCATTTTAAATATCTGATTTTCTTTGAACCATTTATGGAGTGGCTTTGCACACAGTTTGGAAAATGAAACCAGACTGTTTCCAAGCAATGTCACTTTCTGGTTCTAGTGCTAGCACTGTTTTGTTTTTGGGTTTCTGGCGATGCAGGGGAAGTTGAAATCCTACTGTGCCAGTTTCACTGAAACTTAAAAATAAAGTTCACAACAACACTCCTATTTACATTTGCACTGAACTCATTTTTATATAACTTATTTTAACAACATTTGTGCATAAGGCTCAAAGTCTCGGATGTTGCCCTTTAAAGCAAGTGATCATTGGCTAGTGTTAGTGCGAAGGACTACAGTAAAGGACGGCGTCAGTAACTCAGCGATTGAGGCAATATTGACTTTACTACCAACCGGCACCTTCTGGAGTGTTAAAAGCCTTGGATACAGCTTACAATGCATGTGTTGCAGCTTCTGTTAAATCTGGGGAGATTTCCTTTTAGACCATCTTTTTATTCGGCCACATTGTGCTGGACGGGAGACGTTACTGAATGCAACATAGTATTCATTTCTTTAACACATCACCTAGTGCTGTAGCATTCAATACTATGCAGAGCGGTAATCAAGGTTAGTCTCAATTAAGCTTTAAACTATTCTAATTTCTGAGGTGCTTCCCATGACCCCTTACAGACCCTAAGAAGCCAAGGCTATTTGAAGTTCAGGGGACTTCAGCCATGATCCCTACCCACCCCTTACCCCTTACACCTGGGAGCAGAGCCAGTTTATAGTGCTTATGCCAGCTCTACAGTGGCCAGAGAAGCTCAGTGGACAGAGGATATTTTCTGGGAGCCATTTCCACCAATGTAAGGCTCCTTTATATTGACAGAGCAGCTTAATGGATCGTATTGTAACTAAGACCCAGCTCCAGCAGTGCTAGTACATCTGGCCCATGAAGTGCTTTGGGATCCTCAGGAATGCAAGGTGCTTCCATCTGTCAGTGTTAGTTGTTCTTACAGGGTTGAGGCTGCCCAGAAACGAAGCAAGTCCCGACTCCTTTTGGCTGATAAATGTCTTTTAACATAGGCTGTTTCTTTTGAAATAAGCCATCAGATAAGAGCTAACCCAGCTGCTGTGACTCCTGCTCTTTGCCTCCCACGCCCTTCCCTGTTTGGTACTGGAAATGAAAATGCTGCCATTTGGATTTTATTTGTTTTGCTCCCACTATTAAATACAGTTTTGAACGAAGGCGATGTATGATTGATGACCTTAAACGAGGAGACTGGGAAAGACTTTCCATAAACTTTCCAATGGGGGATAGAGAGAGAGCACAATCCCGATACAGACAAAAAGATCCTAGGTGCATGTGGTTCTCAGACAGCCCGGTGCCAAATGTCAGCATTAAGTGAACAGTCAGGAGAAATTACAGAAACTTCCTAGAAGAGACTATCATGTGCCTGACCTTGACCTTTGACTCTCAGTCCTACACAGATGTGGATGATGTAATCTCTTCTGGCTACAGGGAGCAAAGAAAGTGATAGTAAGAAAACAATACCCCATTCTAGTTAACTGTTTAGAAGTACAGGGATGGGACTGTGATACTGTAATGAAATGTGAGAGGGTGTGCGCATGCGTGAACACACACACACACACACACACTCTCTCTCCACTGCCGTCTACCGAGGCGAATCAGAATAGCTTACCTGTGGTCATAGACTCTATACAGTTTATAGATAATGGAGATCCATCCGCCACTAGTTCCTGTGTCAGGGATACTTGGGAAAGCAGTTCTGCTCCTACTGTTGCTGTGATGTTTCGCGGGACCGTAGTGTGCAAAACAGCAAATGCAAAGAATGCCTCGCTGACCACAGTTTTGTTACACTATGAATACTACGTGTTACATTATTGCAGCCAATTCAAGAGCGGTGATAGCCTCCCACAAATTCAAAGGGTTTACAGCATCTGTACAGTATATTACCCTCTTAATGCAGACTGTTGAAAAAGACCCACACTAAGTGAGCCCCACATGGCAGCTGAGATGATTAAACTATGATCCTATGCACAGGAAAGTTTTCTAAGAAACTTTTGAATCTGATCGTTGTTTTTCTCACTCCATTCCATGTTGTTAATATCTCCTAATAAGCATCTTTCATTATCATTATCCCTAATAGTGGTTTATTGTATTAGTTACAGTTAATTTAAATTTTACTGAAGCATTGAAAACAGATTGCAGATGTTTTGAAACAGATGTTATTTTAATGTTAAAACAAAATCATGAATATTTATAGGTCATTATTGCCTGCGCCGAATTAGGCTGTTTAAATAGTAATGTATGGGTTTAACTTCTTTTGAAGGGAACGTTGCAAAAAAGGTGAATGGAAAAATACTGTCCTGAAACTGTGTGCAAATCATTCTAACTTTTCTTCAGGTTAGTCAGTTTCTCTTGTGACTCTTTGGCACCCAGTTCCACTATAGTTGGTTATTTCTGAAACAGCTCAAATTTTTCTTATTGCATTGAAATTAACACAAAATTTGCAGCACAAAACACTGTCTTCTTAGCCCACGATTTCGGATAGACTAACCAGCCCAGCTCACCACTACCAGATCTTAAACCAAAATGACTCTTTGGGATGGAATCATCAGCACTAAAATAAAACAAGGTGAAGGTGAAAGGGACAATCGTACGACTCCCCCCACTGTCAGTCTTTCTTATAGAAATACAAAGAGCATTTATTAATTTCATGCACACTCTGTCTCAGTAGAGGTCATAATTCCTTCTTTCTGGAGATTAAGTTAGACTTTACGGCATCAATGTAAAACGGCCTCTCATGCATTACAAAGTTATTTAGTTATGGGTATGTAGAGAGACAGGAAGTTTCGAATGGAAATACTTAGGATTGCACATTTTTTATATTTTAGGATTTCAAGATGCTCTTTTGACCAACTAAGCTGAAAACACACCTGCGTCTCTTCCAGCTGCCTGGCTGCTTCAAGACTTTCTTCTATGAGTGTTTCTCTGATGGAAATGCAACCATGATCAAATTTCTGTGCAGCCCCAGACCTGCAGGGGTAGCAAAGACAGCAGAGGACAGAACCAAGCAGCAAAGTGAACTGGAGGAATTAAAGTGCTGAGAGCAATAGGCAATAAGTAACTTAAATACAAAGTCGTCCCTTTTTCGCTGGGGAGTTAAGTACGTTAAAGATCATGAAGCACTCAGACACTACAGTGATGGGAACTATAGAAGTACCTAAGAACATATATAGATTAAGGTGGAGAGTGGGAGGAGACAAAGATACAAATATCCAGTTGCATTGCGTAAGCATATGCTCTTAATTGGAGATTGCATGCACCAGGAAGATAAGGTGTTCTGATATGCACTGCTTAAGCTACCCTTCTAAACCTACATTTAATTGGCCTCCTAAACTTTCTTGAATCTGGCATACTGATTTGTCCATGGGCACAAAAACCATAACAGATGGGCATCAATTTAAGCTAATCAGAGAGCCAATATGCTGGACACAAGGGACTAGAATCCCAGCCAAGGACATCAGAACAGCCACCTATGTCTTCGGCTAAAGGGTAAGACCATCTCTCCTGCAGCTCACAGGTGACTCTAAACTGGAAAAAACATAGAAAAATCTTGCCTTATGCAGTCACAGCAACTATGGCGAGCCACAACAAGTGTTTTCACAGGGAACGAGGATAGTAATATACGAGTCTTTGCCTCTTCGGCTTCTCTCCAACGAGCTCAGTAAAGACGCAACAATCTCAAGAAAGGCGCTTACGAGCGCCTCATTAGAATTTCCTACTGACTAGGTTGGTGACGTGTGCAAGCCACGCCTGTTGGGTTCTGTGTCGTTTGGGTTGCCACGAGATGGGCAGTGTAGCTGCCCTGAAGTTAATTATGAAGTCAATGGCACGTCACTGGTGTACAGTTAAGGATCTAACCCAATAATTATTGTATCGAGGGACGGTATAGTCATAGCAACTGCACTATTACTGAATCTGTAGACACGAACAAGACAATGTATTTCCTTTTTAAAATAAACACTTGCTTTTCACCCCCACATTGAAAAATGGCGGGTTTGCAATCTCATTGATTTCCCATGCCAAGTACCATAGAGTGCCTGGTACAGTATATTACAGTCAATAAGCTGCCAAAACGCAAGCTCGTTTCATTTGATGGCAGATTAATACTGATTCACAAATTAATTTTGTCTTTGTATATCAAGGGTGTGCAAGACTTATTTAATTTGTAATAAATATAATTATAGAAACGAATGAGCTATCAAGATTTTTAAAGTATGATCCATCAGTGTTGGCATGACTTGTAATCCTGATCATTATAAATAAAGTGGGTCTTTTGCAATATGGAATGCAATTTGCCCTGCAGTTTGTCTTATTACTTTCTGACATATGGGTTAATATTAAATTACAATGCCTTAATTTTCAAATCAGGGCTTAATTTGTAAATAAGAGGTTAATAAATAACCTCTGCAGCTGGAGGCCGTACTGTGCCTTCATTCAACTCAAAGTTTAAATGTGATATTCTTCTCTTGTTAAATCATCAGTGTTAGCGCCACAGTTTCATTCTGTATCTTGCAAAGGAAAAGCCCACCCAAGGGAGTTGCCAGACATTCTGATCCTGAACCGCATGTGACATTGAGGATCTTATGAAGGCTACACCAGTTGGTTGGAGACTTACCGTTGCGTTGTAAGAATGATTGGTACTTCAGCTTCCTCATGGATTTTACACCTACTTGTTGCATTCTCTCTTTTCCTGAGGTACCAAGCACAGATCTACATGTACTTTTCTGTCCTACCTTCTGCTTCAGCTCATGCAGTGCTCACGTTTCTGCTCCATACACTGGTTGCCAATTGAGAGGCAATATTTCCCAAAGTACCACATGGTCACTGACCAGAGGAGAAGAACTGTGGTATCGCAGATCACGTGGTTGGCTTTTTCATTTAATTTAGCTATTGATCTGAGGCATTTATATCCTAAGCCAAATCCTATTGAAGTCAATGGGTGTCTTTTCACTGACTTCAGTGGAGTTGGGTTACCTTAGCAGCTGGAGGCACCAGGATATAACATGCTGCTTTCAGTAGGATAACCCAGGAGCCGGGCCACTCACAGAAAATAAAGGGATGGCTCAAAAACATTTTCCTGCATCAAGGCTGTAGGCTGCTCTATGACCCTGTAGTTCAATTTACGCAACTTACCGGTGCAAACAGGTAACCGGATGCAGTTACGTTCCATCTACAGGCCTTAAAACCACACAGAGCTCCTTCAAAATGGACCAGATCATTACTTTTCATTTGATTATAACAGCCTTCCATTCTTCTTCAATGAGTAACCAGCTCTGTACCCTACTGGTGGGATTTACTCAAGCACTCCGCATTGCCCTAACTCCACTCCCACTGAAATCAGGGGAAGTTTTGCCATTGACTTCAGTAGGAGCAGGGGGTGGGCTTTTAAAAAAATCCAACCTATATTTCATGGGAGAGATGTGCCTGAAGCATCAGAACAAAAAGGCTTTGTTTGGATTAACCTGGAGTGGACGGAGCTCTTGTCTGCCAACTAACAATGTTAGATCAGCAACCTGGTTCTTCCTGCTACTTTGTCGTTTTTTTAGGAGAGCTGCCGGCAGTGTGAAGTTTTATTATTTACCATGATTAGGTCTTCTCAAGTGCAAAGCTAACTCCTCCTTGCATCAGTGCTAGGTCTTTATGCTCCAACATCTTCTCCAGAAATCCCCAAAAGACGTGGGCAGGATTAGCGTCAACCATCTTTTTGACGTCAACTAGCAGTTTTTAGTCAGGGCATCAAGCTGCTGGGACAACTTTGTATCTGAATTCTGGCTGTTACCTAGGTAAAGTATGGTCAAAGGAAGCATGCAGTTCTCTAGGAATATTTAACTGCACTCTCTTTCTAGGAAAGTCCTGACATCCAGACACTCTTATTTCAGAGTAAGGATGTCAGCACATGGAATTAGTCAGGAACAACTCCATGCACAGACAAGGCCTTAAATTGTGGAAGAACATGTGAGCTGTGTGTTCTATCCATTGTCAATCTGTCAGTTTCATTATTGAAATGAAGTTAATCAGCATCTCACTGGGGCAGGGCGGTCAAGCTTTTTCGATAGCCTAATGATTCTGATATTGTGTGAGTGGAGGTTATATTGTAAAGGATGGACAAAGAGATCCAGAAAAGATGTGTGTGAACCAGTCCAAAAGCCATCCTCTGTCATTCAGAGTGATATGCAAGCATCCAAAACTGATATGCAGCCACTTCTAGGGGGGGTCCCTCTTTACCTGTGCACAACACCACTATAGCACGACACTTCAGAAGCAGAAGTGACTACCTTTTCCAGTTGAACATACGGGAGACATTTTAAGCAGGTAGAATGTACCGTACTGGCATTTGGGCAGTGCTCTGGGCTTTTCACCCTATTCTTATGAAGAGTGCCAAGAGATACTGAGTCACTAGAACCAGCCCCCGAGGCTCCCAGGTGTACTCAGCCAAGTAATGAGCCCTCTTCTCTCTGCTTAGCCTAAAAGATTTCCCAGCGTTACAGCACAAAATTGCATGCTTGCTCCTGCCTCAAGAAATTCATCCCGGGCTCTCCAAGTCTGGCCATCTCTGCTTGGCTGGCTGTGCTCTGCTATGCTCGTGTTTGCCAGGGCTCTTTCAGCGTCAGTGCCCGACACATTTGGGTGTCCTGCCAATCCAGAAAAAAAGCAGGTTGCACAAAATGTGAGGCCAAGAGGCTAAGCACAAGGCCTGCTAAGAGCATGACGTGCACAGGCAGGATCGCTGCAAAGGGGAGAGAGTTTGTTGGCTGTTCTAGCAGCAAAGGCTCAAAGGAGTGGGGGAGAGCAACATGCAAGCATTGGCCGGAGGAACAGGAGTCGCTTAGTGCAAACGAGGAAATGCGCCTGGGGAGGTGGGTGGACAGGGACAGGCTTTCTCTGGAGGAAGCAAGAATGGGTCTGGGGAGACAACGATTTGCTTAGGGTGCGAAGGAAAGTTATGGAAAAGTTCACCTACATTTGGATAAGCATCTCGGCTTGTTGAAACGAACTAGATTTCTGAGCCTTTCATCATTCCTTGCGCGTTATTGCTGCCCAGCTCACCAGGGCAACTTTGGAACCCTTCCACTAGTACTTGGCTTGAAGGATCCTGTTCTGGTAGCGCTTCCTGGCTCTTCAACTACTCCAGGGTGGAGACCAAGGCTGCCAAGTTTGTCACCTGGTGCGCTATGGCTACGTACATGATAACAGCAGTTATTACTCAGCTCCCCCTGCTCCAAAAGCACAGGTTCCTACCACTTGTGCTAAGGGAGAATCACGGTGAGCCTTTGGCAGCGAGCGTTTTGTGACCCACAGTTGTGCAGTTCTGATTCCGTCCCGCAGAGGGCAGTGGTGCACACATGAATGACAAAATTCACAATTAAAGTCAGTCAAAATTTTCCAAATTTGGCTTTTTTTGCTGGAAAAGCCTTTTTTTTTTTTTTTTTTTTTGACCTGCTCTAGAATTGCTTGAAATTTTTGAAAATTTCAAAGAAAAATAGATCAATTTTTCATGGTGCCCCTTTTTTTGGGGGGGGGGGGGGGGTAAAACAGTGTTCCCACGGTTGAACCATCCCATTTAACAAACGCTGTGATTCGAATCTATGCGCTGTCAAAGCTTCTTGCTGCATTGCTAGAGGTTTTGACACCCAGTGTTAGCTGAGATGGCAACCTGCAGTGCAGAAATCAGAGCGGGAATAGACTCCAGTTTAGTTAGTCCAGGTTCATCACACTGCAATAGGCTCCCTGTGTGTTGCGTGTGCTTGGGTCAGTTTAATGCGAAATGATCCAAACCGTACAGCTTCCCTCCTTGCCGTTGTGATGTCACTGGGTTTATTTTAACTTGTTTACCTTTGTCAGAGCTGCTCTGTGTCAGCTAGCAATAAAAGCAAATTTGGCCACTGCGCACAACACACTAAATATAAAAATAAATACCAACTGTAATGTGAGACAACGCAGTAAAAACCATACACATTTAAAAAAATTAAAGACACACAACTAGCCTGTCCCTAAAATCAGTAACACCATTAAAATCACCACTCTTACAACAATGCACAAAAACAAGATTAATACAATTAGGAGTCCGTGATTGCCTATAGGGCAGAAGTACTCTGTCATGCACATACTTTTTGGTCTTATCTTTCTGGCTGACCAGGGTGCCAGCACGTATAACTGAAATGTTTTTCACGACTCAGCTACTAATGGATGACTCTGACTGAGGAGATTTGACAGGCAAGCAGCGGTGCTAAACGGCGCATCATGTGACCCTTTATAATAACTGAATCAGGGCAAGAAGTCAAGTTTCAAAGTTTGGGGTGGAGGGCATGGGTAGTCAGGCCTAATGGTTAGGGACTGGAGCCTGGCCCAGAGTCAGGTGCCAAGCCAACGATCAGAGCTGGAGTGAGAGTCAAGACTCAAGCAGCGGGTGCGGGGGGTGGAACCCAGAGTCAGCATCAGGGGGAGGGACCTGACTCCGGGCAGAAAAGCAGGCACGGGACGCAGGTGAGGAGCTGGGGTGAGGAGGGTAGGAACAGGCTGTAAGGCAGGAGCTAGGAGGCAGGCAAGGTCCATCGTAGGAACCAGCCAAGAATTCACCTAGTTGCTCAGACAGCTTTGTGTGCCTCTTTAAGTAGTGTGTCCCAGCCAATCGGTGGGGCTGGATGTCTCCCCCAATCAGGTGCTTCATGGGTGGGGGGCTTTGTGAGCTAGAGCCTCGCTAGCCTCCTTCTCCACTGGTTTGGTGAGCACGGCCTGGGGACCCGGGGTAGGCCTGGGAAGCCCCAGGGAATCAAAGCACAGACTCACAGAACGGAGGACAGGAAGGGACCTTGCGAGGTCTGCTCGTCCAGCCCCTTGCACTCAAGGCAGGGCTACGTAATAACTAGACCATGACTGAGGGGGGCATTTGTCTAACCTGCTCTTAAAAACCTCCAATGGCGGAGAGTCCACAACCTCCCTAGGCAATTTGTTCCAGTGCTTAACTCCCCTGACAGGAAGCGTGTCCAACCTAAACCTTCCATGCTGCAGTTCAAGCCCATTGCTTCTTGTCCTAGCCTCAGAGGTTAAGGAGAACAATTGTTCACCCTCCTCCTTGTAACAACCTGTTATGTACTTGAAAAAAAAGCAGGAACTGGGAACTGGTGGGGCTCTGGGGTGAGGCGGGTAGGAAAACTGTTAGCATGTCCCCATCTCGGTCTTCTCTTCTCCAGGTTAAGCAAACCCCATTTTTTAACTCTTTCCTCATAGGTCACGTTTTCTAGACCTTTAATGATTGTTGATGCAAGAACTTTCTGATGCATTTTATCATTCATTCATTTCCAGGTCGCCGGTTTCGCTTCTTTGAGGCCTCTTGGGAGGTCACAGCTCGGCTCCAGACTCTCCCTGGGCAATACCTAATGTGGCAGCACTTTAGAAAAAAACTTGCTAGTGCATCAGAATATTGGTGTCTTTAAACAGATCTGTTTTTGTTTGCGTGGGGCCAGGTTTTCAAGGGAATCTCAGCTCCTAATTAGGTACCTTAATAAGGGCCACATTTTCCAAAGTGGTCTGTGGGCCAGAAGTTTGACTCCATTGTTGTAAGGAATTCCCTTTCCACTCTGGTCTCATCAGATCTCTCAATACGGAAGCAGGCTAGGGCCTTTGAAACTTTTCCATTGAAACAGTTTATTGAGTTTTTTACACTTAAATGGAAATTTTCACTCCAAAATTTGCTTTTTCATCACATTTTTTTCGAAAACTCCCCCTCACCCCCAAATATAATGCCAAGAAAAACAATGGTTGCCTGACTAGCTATAAAGCAGGGTGAGGCCTAACTCACGGGAAGTGAGCATTTATTTATTTATTTATTGCCAGTGTCACCACAGGGCAACATTAAGCTTGATGCGCTGGCCAAATTCGGCCTCGAATAATTGCATTCTGCCTAGCTACAGTCCCCTCTATGAAAAGTTATTCTTCACTCCTCCAGATAAAAATGGTTGCTGCCACACCAAGTGTGGGTTGAGAGGATTTCTGTACCCGTAAAGTGCTTTGGGAATCCTTCTTGATGAAGGATAGAGAAGGCAGACAAGTAAGATGTACAGCATTCTACTACTTGGATTGTAAACTCTTTGGGGCAGGGACTGTCTTTTTGTTCATTTGTACAATACCTAACACAACAGGGTTCTGGTCCACAACCATGACAATACAAGCAATAATGGTACTAATGCAGGAAGGTGTTCAACCATGCAAAGCCCAGACTGAGCCTGCAGAATGCAAGAGAGGTTCCTCTGAAAGCAACAAACCACCAATCAGCCTTGCGGTAATAAGCAAAGTGTTTCCATAAACCAGCAAGAACTAGGGTAACTTGCCAGCACACCAGACAGCAATGTAGCTAAAGCAACTACCTTAATCGTGAATAGGAATTCAGGCAGCTAAGCCTCTGCATATACAGGTGAAAAAAACTCTAGCCCAGGGGGCTGTGTGATGGATCACAGATACCGGTGCACTTGCAGGAGGCTACAGTAGCCGTAAAAACCTTCAGCGTGTGTAAAAGCCTCACTTTGTTTTGTTTTGTTTTTTAAAATGTATAGCAAGCGTATTTAAAGTAGCCATTTACAGTTTTACATAAATCATGGGGGGGAGGGAGGGCATGAATGCATTGGCTGTAACACAGGTTGTTTTGTATCACCTACATTTCTTAAGTGTTAGGTCATTTGACTTACACGTTGAATAGCTGTCTGCACGAGGCCGTGGTTCGTCATAAATTGTCCTTCCAGGAATATAAACCACACCATTTATTTACAACACATATGCTCTTCCAAGTAGATCCAACTGCGCTTAAAGAACAAGAGCCTCTATGTCACCCCTACTGCGACCACTGTAATAAAGAGGCCATTGGAATGAGTCTGTACTCAGTAGGCGTGCAACAAGATCCAGTAATAGTAGCTTTTATGGGCTTTTTCCTCCCCCGAAGGAAAGCATTACATGTTAGCTCCATTTTAAAGGATCATGAAGGCCTCACTCCTCATACGATCCCATTGATTTCAATATGAAGTAAGGCATCACTCAGATAAAGGTGTCAGAATTTGGCCCAAAGGGATTATTTATTTTAGTTACGAAGCCAACTGATTAAAAAGAGGAATAATTAAATATGGAATGAAGCGCTCGTGTTTCTTTTAATATTAACGCTAAAGCTCTGGATTCCAGCTGTGCCCAAGCCCATGGTTTATTAATGGCCATTCGTTGTTGCTAAATGATTATCGCGATTTCTGTGTTTACAGTTCTGTACAAGGGGCCGTTTGAGAAACACAGACACACTCTGTACTGTACATTCCAGGATCTTCAAGCAATAAAAAAGTGCACCTGGTTACAGTTCATCACACTGGAGAGAAATGTAGAGTTTATAATATGAGCAGAGCTGGGCTCCCACCAAATTCTGCCTCCAAATACCCCTGAATTTGAGTGAACTTTAGATCTGGCTTAGGATCCTATTTTATCAGCTTGACCTCATCTCTAGATGTAACTAAGTAAGAACTTAGACCCTGTCTCAAAAGCCATTGAGGTCAATAGTAAAACTCCAGTTGACCTCAGTGGACAATGGATCAGGTCCTAATTCAGAGAAGGAGGAATAAGAAGTTATCCAAGTCTGAACAATTTATCTCCAATAATAACAAAAGCCATTCCTTAGTGTAATTTTTGTAATTCTTGAGTTGTACAGAATATTGTGGTATCTACCAGATGGATTTTGGGGCTGGCAGGATAATAATAGGTTATTCAACCGTTAGGTGATTCGTTCAAATCCAGCAAAATATTCTCAACAAAACTCACAAGGCTTGACACTGTAGGTTTTTGTTTGCATTTCATCTATTACGTCCACTAAGGCCCAAGGGTAAATGTAAAGACTTCTCTAGGCTTTAGATCAGACCCTAGTCCATGGCCGTTTTCATCTCTTAGTATTGAGAATAATGCAATGATTTGGTAGCAGGATTGCACAGAGAGGGAGGATTTACTGCCGTGCAGCTTCCTCATACAACTCCTCTTTGGAGTGAAAGGATATTGCAATCGTCATGCTTGCTTACCGTCAGACCCCGCTGTGGTTGAAATTAATAGGAGTTTTGCCATTGATTCCAAAGAGCGAAGGAGCAGGATTCTGTTCTTCTTTAGGTATAGGTTATGCAAAAATTTATGGCAGATCTGATTGGTTTGGCTTATTGCCGGTGTTTTACGGTCGTCATTGCAGCTTAAACTGATAGTTTATGAACAGTTCTCATAAAGAGTGATATATTATGACATTTGCACCTGAACCCCCTCACAATATTAGCTAATATTCACAATTTAACATTTTTGTTGGCCAGTGACAGAGAGCCCATATTTATGTACCCAAGGCAAAAAGCAATCTCTCAAGTGGTTGATCCAACTCTCATTGAAATCAGTGGAAGGCTTTCAATGGGAGGCGCACCGGGCTTTGATTCCGACCAGTCTAGCTACTGCTTGGCATGTCACCAGCTACTGTCAAATATGAAGCTTCCCCTTCACTGCACCAAACACTAACTACTGGTAGTCATTTTTAAGGCCCTTCATGGCTTAGGCCCTAGAATCACAGAAGATGAGGGTTGAAAGGGCACTCAGGAGGTATCTAGTTCAACCCCCTGTTCAAAGCAGGACCAACCCCAACTAAACCATCCCAGCCAGGGCTTTGTCAAGCCAGGTCTTAAAAACCTCTAAGGATGGAGATTCCACCACCTCCCTAGATAACCCATTCCAGTGCTTCACCACCCTCCTAGTGAAAAAGTTTTCCTAATATCCAACCTGGCCTCCCCCCCTGCAACTTGAGACCATTGCTCCTTGTTCTGTCATCTGCCACCACCGAGAACAGCACAGCTCCATCCCCTTTGGAGCCCCCCTTCAGATAGTTGAAGGCTTCAATCAAATCCCCCCTCACTCTTTTCTTCTGCAGACTACGCAAGCCTCGTCCCTCAGCCTCTGCTCATAAATCACATGCTCCAGCCTCCTAATCATTTTTGTTGCCTCACTGGACTGTCTCCAATTCGTTCACATCTTTCCTGTAGTGGGAGGCCCAAAACTGGACATAATGCTCCAAGTGTGGCCTCATCAGTGACGAACAGCGGGGAATAGCGCCCTGCCCTACCTTTCATCTCAGGTATGCTACTGAGCCGCCAACCCCCATCTCCTCTCTGCCAACAAAGCCAGCCTTACCGCTCAGTTCTCAAATTTCCGACCAACCACCTTGGTGCTTTGTGCCATGCTGCCCCTTATGCAGGGAAATAAAAATCCCAAAAGCCACCATCTTGTCCTCCTCATGGGTGCCATGATACCTACAAAAAAACTCAACAATGCTTATACGCATTGTTGTTGTAGCCGTGTCAGGCCCAGGCTATTAGAGACCAGGTGGGTGAGATAATAGCTTTTATTGGACCAACTTCTGTTGGTGAGAGAGAGCTCGCAGGTCTCTGTGTAAGCTCAAAAGCTTGTCTCTCTCACCAACAAAAGTTGGTCCAATAAAAGATATTACCTCACCCACCTTGTCTCTCAACCACGGTCAGGCAGCTGGTGTGCCATGACTGCTGCTTATCACGTTGCCCATACTCCTCTCATTGGTTCATCAGTTTGTCGTAGCCTTCTGTAGTCTCTCATCCTGTACTGAGATTGTAAGATCCTCAAACCAGGAGCTTTTATATTTGTGCAGCACCTAGCACAAGCAGGTCCTGAGCTGCTTGGGGGCCTCTGCCTGCTATCACATTACAGTAACAATGACAAACAAAAGTTATGAAAAAAATTATTTTTTAATGTACAAAAGGCTTATATACAGGTTCAGCATATTACTGCCATTCTTATGATGTAGAAAACAGCTAAAAACGTCCTTAACACATACTAGTGACAGAACAATTCACCTACAGTGCTTTTAGTAATGATGTCTTCTATACATACTATATACAGAGCTGGAATGGTTATAATAATATGATCTGAGTAAACGAAGGAAGACCACCTCTGAAAAAACAAAAGAAATCCTGACAAACTGGAGAAATGGTTTTGCTTTTGGGTTTGAGTTTTTCTTGTTACGCAGGTTGGCTGACGTGGGGCTCACTAACAAGCATTGTCATACGGATCCGCTGAATAAATCAGCTCCACAGGCAACGGAGACCCAAGGGCCTGATCAGTTGCCATGCTCGGGATGCCCCATATGTACTCCAAGTGCCCAGTACAGCTCAGTCCTAAAACATGCCCTGCCTTCTTTCCACAAATCAAAGGGTGCGGTGACTGCAAGTGACTCCATACCAGGAACTCAAAAAGCCCAATCATTTTAAAGTCGCAAGTGCAAACAACTGTCCTGCCTGATCTTGCTTTCCTAGCACAGCCAGGAGTCCCAGTGAAGTCAGGAGGGTTTTAGGATGAGCGAGGAATGCAGGATCAAGCCCATTGTGCTTTGTTTATGCAGGGTTCTTATTTAAGAATTAGGGTGGGCCAGGCTCTGCTCCGTTTACTCCCAGTGAGTAGTACCTTACTCGCCAAGCAGTCCCACTGATGTTAATAGGACTCTGTGTGGAGTAAGGGTGCAGCCCAACACAAGTAAGGCTATTGTGCTCTGGTCCTATGATAAACCTATATTCAATTTCTGTGTGGCCTTCTGGGGCATTCGGTGTCACTCCATTTGGGCAGGAACAAAGACGAGCATTTGTGTACCCACTGCAGGTCATGCTTGTATCAGTGCGCTTTGTGCTGCACTGGCGTGTGCAAAAGGAAAGCAATGATGTTAGAAAGCCACCGCTAGACCCTTCAAAAAGCACCCGGTGGGTGCTGCAGTTTGCAGGTGGAAGTGAGTCACAGTCAGTAAAGAGTTGTACCTCAGCTGAGCAGGAAAGGACGGAGCCCTGCTGAGACACCATGCACATTTGGTTCAGTTTTTCCAGAGTTCAGCAGGAAGGATGTTTGGAATCAAGAGGAGATGTCACTTTCGTACGCTTCTCCTCGACATAACGCTAGCAAATTATTTAACACTACAATACTAGGAAGAGAAGAATTGTCTTTTTTAGACATGGTAAATTTCAGTGAGGTCGATTTTTCCCTGTGGTTACCTTTTTGCCTAACAATAGTAATAAATAATGTAGTGAGGAATCTTTCCATTGACTGCAGGATCAGGCCCTAAAATTGCAAAACTGTTAGCCACCTTATATTTTGTGGAGAATTTGCTTGTGGTTATATTCCTCCGATCCACTCCTATGGGTAAATTGCAGAGCGGCTTTCACTCACAGCTCTGATATCCTGCTACAAATCCCAGACATTTGACTAAGGCCTTGTCTACACCAGCCCTTATGCTGGCAAAACACCCCCCTCAGCGACATACGTTTTGCCGGCATAAGTGGTTGTGTGGACAGTGTTATGTTGGTGGGAGATGCTCTCCTCCCGACTTGGCTCCGACCATTCGTTTAGGTGGTTTAATTATGTCGGTGGGAGAACTCTCTCCCGTCGACATAAGCAAGCTGAGGTGTGAATCAACCTCGTGCTAGCCTGCATAATAGAACCGGTTGATATGCATCAACAGTTCATTAGTGCACTTTGATCTGGTCCCGTTTCAAAGAGGACCAGCCCAAAGGGCACTAAGATCTGTTAATGCGCATCAGCAGGGTCACATGGATGGTTTGTCTTCAGCAGGCTAGCGCAAGGTAGAGTCACAGCTCATCTTACCGCGACCTAATCATCTGTGGAAGCAAGTCCTAAGCTAGCTAAGTAATTATGTGCCTCCCCCATCATGCTGTAAACGCTTTGGTGAGGAAAAATTAGAGCTGGGCTGTTGTGAATTAGCCATTAGCCATTTTTATAGATTCACAGAGTTTAAGACCAGAAGGGCTCACTGTGATCATCCAGTCCAACACAGTCTGGTATAACACAGACCATAGGACTTCCCTGAATTAATTCCTGTTTCTATTAGTTTATAACCCCCTGATTTACACAAATTATTGACGGCCCCAGATGAAAGTCACTGCTCTGCTGAAGTCACTGCTGACAGGGCATAAAGTTAAGCACATGCATAAACCTTTGCAGGATCGGGGCCTTCCTGCCATTAGAGATGCTTTCAGTTGAATGGTGTCTTCAGGCCTCCGCTACATTCCACCCAGGATATAAACCACATTGTAAACATCTGACAACAGGGGGCATTAATCTTTCATGTGTCCCATCAATGTATCTTTCTGTTGTTTTCCAGAAACACTGCTATGCTTTATAAATGTACTTTACTCTTATATATGCTTCTGGCAATACACTATCTTTGATTTGAATGGAAGAGATGCCTTGACTACTTAACACTAAAGCATAGGAAGGCACTTTTCTGAGAAGCTGTTTGGAACTGATGCTATTCAATGAAGTTGCAAGGTACCAAGAATGACTGTATATTTACTGTTTAAAATGATCCTGGGAGTGGACTTTCTGGGAGACGTAACTAAACGCATATCTCATTGGAGCACAATACACAGTATGGCTTTTATTCAGATAAAAAAGACACCCCTCCATTTGTTTCGGTCCTGGGTTGAGAAATGATATTTTTGCAAACATTACTAAAAGAAAGCAAAGGGAGGTGGAAAATGTGGCCTATTTCCAGGGAAGCATTTTCATTTTTAACCATTCTTATGTAATATTCTTGTTTGGTGCTGGCATTGCTCAGACCCCTGAAAAACCAAGCCAAAAAAAAAAAAAAAAATACTAGAGGTTGCACTCTTTCAGTGCTAAGCCGCTTTTATAGAGTTTACATAAGTCTGTACAGACATTTTTTTACTTTGAATCCCTTTAATGCATTTAATACTTGTCAAAATTCTACTCTATAGAAACTGGTTATTTTAAAAAAGCACATTCATAAAACTGCTTCGCATCGAGTCCCTTGGATCCTTTTAAACAGTTGTGCTTTATCATTAGGACATCATGTTAAGGAATTTACTCTCTTCTGCCAGGGTGCTTAGCATGGAGCTCATGTCGCCTATCGCCATATTGCTTATCCCAGCTGGTATGGACGGCAGCGTCAGAGAGTTCCGTGGAGTCGTAAGGCGAGAGGAGTTCTGGGAGAGATTCTGCAGAATGCTAGGGCTGAGGGTTCCCGACATCAGGCTTGAATGGTCTCCATCATCCATGATGGCGTCAAAATCTATCTGAGCAGGCTCCAGCCCCTGTGAGTCCACTGTGCTTGACACCTGGTTAGCTCCGGGAGAAGGCATGGCAGCTGGCTTGATGTTCAAGGCACACGGCTGCTGTCCAACTCTGCAGTCCACATGGTTATCAAAGTTTCCATTTTGTTCATACATGTGGATTTGACCATAATAGTACATCAGATTGTTTTCCCTCGTGCTGTTTGCACACTGCTGAGGCTGCATTGACACCATATTGTTGGTTCTCTTAGAAGTGGCCTCTGCTGTTTCCTGGCCAGGGCTTATGCTATTAGTAGGGTGGGGAGTTCTCATGTAACCTAGTTGCTGCATGGTGCGTATCCCTCGATGCCTGTTTACTGGACTAGGATCTGGTGGAGGACGAGGCTGTACCATTCCAGGAGCGTAGGTCTGCCCAGCTGAACCCATTATGCTCTGCTGGGGCTCGAAGTTTGACTGATTCGAGGTCATTAAAGAAGCGGGCTGATAGAACACCTCCTGAGTCATGGAAAAATTCATGGGATTTGTCTGAGATGAATAGTTCTGCTGACTTTGTTCATGCATGACCTGAGTCAGTCTATTACTGTTGACCATTAAAGAGGGATCGGTTGCAACGTCCATTTGTTGAGGATGAACGTGGGGTCCAGACTTCACTCCCATGTTGCTACAAGAAGGGGAAAGCTGGTTTGGATCTCCACTGATTGCATTTGGACTCAGCATTTGATGAGCCTGGTTATATCCTTGGTGCAGACTCAAATCTGAGTTCATATTGGGGCCTGGATTTATCTGCGGCTGCCTCAGCTGCATACAGCTTAGCCTTTGTCCATCCATGCTCGCGTTTCTTTGCATAAAATTCTGCTGCGTTACATTCATGTCAGTTTGACTCATCGGCATTTGCTGCTGGTTAAAGTTCTGATACTGACCAAAGTTCTGCTTCTGCTGGACCACAGCTAAGTTTCCTTGAGAAAACTGGTGCTTCGACTGGTTAGACATGACATCAACCGTACCTGAGCTAACCTCATTCCACTGGACGGGCATGTTGTTTTTGCGCACGTTCGAGGGAGCAGCAAAGTTCAGGTGGCACTCTGCCATCCCTGGTCCCAAATGGTTCACGCTTGCATTGGCTACAGCCATCCTGCGCTGGCCAGGCAAGTTCTGATGTTGCAGTTTCCCGTTACTTTGGAAGTTTTGCATTTCATTACCGTACCCCACGGAAGTGTTTTCTGCAGCTGTCCCACTGTTCTGAGACTTGATATATTGCACTACATCATCTGGCAGCATAATGTCGTCCTCTCCAATGGGGCCGTCCGGCTCACCGGACATGGCTTCCATGGCAATGTTTTCACTGATGCTCAGCGGTCGAGGCGAATAGGTGTGCCTGGGAAGGTTCCCATCGGAGCGCGTGTAATTGGGAAGGCCGCAGTTCCGTCTCTCCATCGGATGTGGTGGGGGGAGGGGATTCATGCTGTTGGTGCTGTTGAAGCGATGGACTCGAGGGAGGGACAGTGGGTCTGCGGCGGGTCTCCTCACAGGATCACTCGCGCGCCTCGCGTTGTTGCCTGGCACCTCATGGGGAAAAGCCGTGGTTGCTGCATACCCATAAGTGCTGCCATCGCTACAGCGTCTTGGCCCCGGAGGGAGGCGAAATGAAGGCAAAGCAGGCTCTGGCCCATCGAGAAGAGAGATCTTGTTCTTCAGAGTCATTCTTTCCAAGTTGGGCAGAGGTGTGGGAGGAGGCCCCCCCGTGGCAGCAGCGTACTTGGCTTTCAGCCTGTAGCGCTGAGCTGGTGTGAGGTTGAGAAGGCCTGGTATTCCGTTACACTGGCTGACATCGCTCGACCTGCGTGACGCGTCCGTGGAAATCGGGTCGTAGGAGTCGGCCGAGCTGGTGTTGTTGGGACGATTCCCAAACTGCGAAGCTTCGCTGGAACGGCGACTGGAGAAGTAAGGGGAAATCCCCGATGATCTGCGACTGACAGTGTAGGCTGAACTGATGGTGCTTGTAGTACTGTCACGGCGTTCGTTAAGCTGATTCAGCATCGTGATCTCATTTACAGACAGCTCCGTTATTCTAGGATTAGACAGCGTAGCAGAGGAACCACCAATGTTTTCTAGGCTAGAGCCTGGAGGAGAGGCGGGGTGGAGAAAAAAGTTTCGTTATCTGAGAGGGCTACGTTGGGATAAACAGCTACAGTACATTCGCTGTTGTGCTTGGTGTCTAAATACAGATCTGTGTGTTACCCAACAGCAAATGTTTGCTTAAGAAGAGTGATGTTACTGTGGCTAACTGGCAATGGAGTCAGCACACTGTCTGCAGCTCTGCTCCCAGCAGAAAAGGTATAATCCAGGGCAGGGAAAGAGGACAGTGAAATATACTCAGGAAATTGAGTCGCTGCTACAGAGTCTTTTGCAGTGTTTGATTCACTGCCACTGCAACCGATGAGGAGTGCATCCTTATGGGCCTCTTATCATAAGGCAGAACGTAGTGTTAAAATGAAAGACACTACAGGCACAACATGTGGTTTCCAAGCATGGGTCATGTGATCAGTCACTCAAACTGGTTTCAAAAATTCAGAGACCTGGGTCTGATTGCTTAGTACTAGAAATTCACGTACCCCTCTGAGATCTTTTCCAGAGCAATTCAAGAAGCTCCTCTACAAAAAACTCGAAGGGCAGGTCATCTGCCCAGGTACTTTTCCTTTGTTAAGCTGGAGAGGCACAAAAGGATCATAATTTGGGCCTACTTGGGAATCTGCAGCAGGCACAGAAGTTAAAACTAGCATAAGTGGCTCTATGCCAACACCACAGAGCTCCCACCTGATATGGGCATGGCTGGATTGTTGTTCTGCTCTAGCAGTCCTCAAATGGCAAAATAACCCCTAGCGGGTTGTTACTACTAGCACAAGGCTCTTCTAATTTCCACCACTGAGGTGAGGTGGGGGCAGGTGCAAAATGGCCCTGGGTAACCTTGGGAATAAGGGGTGCACAAAGGAAGTACTCAAGCACATTTGCCCCCCTTCTCCTTAACTCTGCTGAGTTGTGGATCTGGGCCTATATCCCCCCCCAAATTATATAGCTGAGTTCACAGCTGAGTTGTCTTTTCATAAGCTAGCTCATCTGTATTTAGTGAGGTTTAATGCTGATAGGATGGGAGGTGATTCTTATTTAGGGCAGACCCTTCTGTGATACATGATACAAGGCATGAGGGAGTCTAACTGTGGCAAGGACATAAGACCAGGACTTACCATTTCCTGGCACGGGAGGCAGCTTGGTGTTTCTGACTTGTGGAGCTGGGCTCACCCATGAGCAGGAATCCTTAACCGTCTTGAGTTTCTCTTTCTTGAGCTGTTCGAGTCGCTGCATCGTCGTCATGTGTTTCCTTAGTTGAAGGCAGACTGTTGAATTGCCTGATGAGACTGTCGAGTCCACAACGGGAGCATTGTCATCCAATGCGGTCAGGTCTCCCAGGCTTCCCCCACTGTGCATATTCATTTCTACTCCACTGTCGTTGTTGTTGTTGCTACCGAGTGGTGATGGTTCACTGCTGCATGATGACTGCCCACCAGGACTGGACTGACACATCTGGAAGGGAGAAATAATAGAAGGTCTGAGTTCTGCAGTCGAAAACACTGCTTTGTAACATGCAAGCACGCACACACACATGGCTGGAGACTCGAGTCTCCTATTTATCAACACATTTGGTACAGGAAACCTGTGGTTCCCTCCTTCCCCCCACACAGACATGCTGCCCCACTGATGTGTCAAAGCTGTTCTGCAGCCAGGGAACACCTCCTCGGGGTTCTTCGGAGGCGGATAGTTCAGTTTCCATATCCAGTCGTTGCTGTTGACAAGGCCAGTGTGCTAATGAATGCCAACTGGTGTTATAGTTTCACGCTACAGGCACTAGGTTTATTTTAAAACAGCAGTTTAATGAATTTGGATTGATTTTTTTTTTTTAAATTCACAAGCATTTGCATAAAACCCCATGGTTTAAAAATCTTTGGGTTGTTTCATTTTTCCCATAGAGACAAACCAAACGTTGCTGCTGCAGTAGATAAAGAATGGATGCTTCATTAAGATAAGCTAGTGCATTAGCAGATTGTGCAAGGTATGCTGCAATGAGCGCCAGTTTATCTAACGTAGGATCAAGTCCTAAGTGGTTCAGGCACAACATATTTCTGTCTTTAAAATACCTTAACATGTAATTAGTTGAGCTGACAACCTTTCTAGCCAGATAAAAACGTGGTTTGCTGTTCGCAAGCTCCCACTTACAGATGGGGTAGATAAATGCCAGAAAGGTTTGTTTTACTTGCAGGAGAAATGACATTTCAGACTGAGCAACTTATTTGTAACAAAAATGGAATGGTCTGAACTTGCTTGGTTGCAGCACTCTTCATTGCTAGGTAAAATCCCTGGGTTCTCCATTCCTGGCCCTGAACTCTTGTTCCAGAGCCTGTCAGAAACTGGGAATGTTACAGAGGCAACATAGTCTCAGGATTGGATGGGAGTGTGGGTTATTTTGCTCAAAAACAGCCCTATGTAGCAAGACTGCCTGGCTTTAAGGGTCCAGTTTCCTTTCCTCGAAAGTATAGAGGTTCCATTCCAGGAATGTAATGCTGGGAAGAATTAAGTAAGGGGAATTCTTGGTGCACTGACAAAGAGATGCCGGACCCTCCCCCAGTTGCCGCCTCCCCTGGCTGCCCACCAACTTCCCCATATTCCCTTTGCATTTACACACTAACTTGGTTTGGTTAGCTGTGGATACACAGCACAGAACAGATCTCATTTTTATACAGCGATTTCGATACAAGGAATTTGTTTGCTCACCTTAGTACCGTCTGTCCTTAGGAAGATATAGTAAGGAAAGGTAAGTGGGAACAAAGAACAGGTTGTTAGAATAAAGACAACATTAACAAAAGAGAGAAGATTAGTGAAAGAGCGAAGAGGAGAGTACACAATCCAGGGCATATTAGTAGCATTCCTTTCTCCAACACAAAACCCCCTAGCAATTCAGAAGCCAGCCCCATTTAACTTAACACCTCTGGGAAACCATGCAACCCAAGTGAAGTAAACGGCGTTCGGGGGTATAGCAGAGAGGGAAGTAGGTCCACTGTGCCTAACGCCAATGTGGGAAGAACTTGGCCAAAAGCATGTTAAAAAAAATCACTTTGAGGGAAACCAGGGGAGAAATATTTTCACATTTTCATGGAAAAACACTTTGTGTGTGCATGTGTGTTATTCTTATACTGCGTTTTGCAATGAACACAGGAGCGTGTGAAGGTGAAATTGTCCATTTAGTCAATAAAAGTCATTTTGGCTGTGAAAAGAGTCAATTCCTTCCTGGACTTTTCTAGTGCAAAGCATATTGACTGGTAGAAATGAAAACATTTTAGTCTGGCTTAAAATCAAGAAAATATATACTTTGGAGTCTCAAATGCTTGTCAAGTTCTCTCAGCTGCAGTGAGAAACCTGGGGACTGAACGAACAGGTGAAAGTGACTATAATTCACCCATTCATTGCACCTTGTTTTACCCTGAGCGAGGCTATGAGGCCAAAACATGGCCTTTTTGGCTGCTAAGGGAAAGAGAAATATTGAAATGTGAAAGAGCTGTGGCTCATCAAGACTCATGACTTCCTCTAACTACTGTGAAATACACAGATGTAATAAAATGACGTGACTGGCTTAGAAAGTAAAAAAGGCTACTGCCTGATTTAATCTATCAACCCTGCATTGCATCAGAGAAAATGAAGACTTTCTAGATGGAAGTCACGATTTGTTACTGTAGGCACAGCATGCTGAAGAATCAGAGGGGGCAGTGCAGGGGGGACTAAAGAACAGGGAAGAAAAGTGGCAGCATGCGACCTCCAGAAGAAAGAGAAGAACCCATATATCCCCAATGCAGATAGAGTTAAGCAACCATTTTCAGGCTCTCTGCACAGGTACTATGGCGGAGAATGGTTTGGAAGATTCATCTGAGGGAAAGGATCAGAAGGAAACCCCATTGATTGGAAAGCATGGGATGCATTGTCCTCGAGATGGGGGTTCCACAACCACCACTCCCAAAAGGATGAGGTGGGTGGTGGTGGTTGGGGACTCCCTCCTAAAGAGGACGGAGTCATCTATCTGCCTTCCTGACAGGGGAACTCAAGAAGTACGTTGCTTGCCTGGAGCTAGAATTCAGGATATGAAGGAGAGTCTGCCGAGACTCATCAAACCCTTGGACTGCTACCCCTTCCTACTTTTCCACATGGGCACCAATGACACTGCCAAGAATGACCTTAAGTGGATCACTGCAGACTATGTGGCTCTGGGAAAGATAAAGGAGTTGAAGGAGCAAGTGGTGTTCTCATCCATCCTCCCTGTTGAAGGAAAAGGCCCAGGAAGGGCCCATCGAATTGTGGAAGTAAATGCGTGGTTACACAGGTGGTGTCAGAGAGGGGGCTTTGGATTCTTCGACCATGGGATGTTGTTCCAGGAAAAGGGATTGCTAGGAAAAGATGGGATCCATCTAACAAAGAGAGGGAAGAGCATCTTCGCAGACAGGCTTGGTAACCTAGTGAGGAGGGCTTTAAACTGGGTTCTCCAGGGGATGGAGTCCTAAGCCTGGAGGCAAGTGGGACACCAGGAGGAAGCACAAGGAGGAGGGTGCAACAAGGGATACATCCTGATTCGTACTGTGAAAGTAGGGCAATCAGCTAGTTATCTTAGGTGCCTGTACACAAATGAAAGAAGCCTGGGAAATAAGCAGGAAGTCCCGGCACATAAGAAATTCTTATGTGATTAGAATAACAGAGACTTGGTGGGGTAACTCACATGACTGGAGCACTGTCATGGATGGGTATAAACTGTTCAGGAAGGACAGGCAGGGGAAAAAAGGTGGAGGAGTTGCACTGTATGTAAGAGAACACTATGACTGCTCAGAGCTCTGGTATGAAACTGGAAAAAAGCCTGTTCAGAGTCTCTGGGTTAAGTTTACAGGTGAGAGCAACAAGGGTGATGTCGTGGTGGGCATCTATTCCAGTCCACCAGACCAGGGGGATGAGGCTTTCTTCAGACAATCAATGAAAGTTTCCAGATCACAGGCCCCGGTTCTCATGGGGGACTTCAATCACCCTGACATCTGCTGCAAGAGCAACACAGCAGTGCACAGACAATTCAGGAACTTTTTGAAGAGTGTTGAAGACAACTTCCTGGTGCAAGTGCTGGAGGAACTAACTAGGGCCTGTGCTCTCCTTGACTTGCTGCTTACAAACAGGGAAGAATTGGCAGGGGAAGTAGAAGTGGGTGGCAACTTGGGCAGCAATGGAGCATTGCCTGCAGATTGAGGGAAGTGATTATTCCCCTCTATTTGGCATTAATGAGGCCACGTTTGGAGTATTGTATCCAGTTTTTCGCCCCCCACCACAGAAAGGAAGTGGACAAATTGGAAAGATTCCAGCAGAGGACAAAGAAAAGGATTAGGGGCTGGAGCACATGACTTATGAGGAGAGGATGAGGGAACTAGGCTTGTTTAGTCTGCAGAAGAGAAGAATGAGGGGAGAATTCGAGAGCAGCCTTCAACTACCTGAAGGGGGGTTCCAGGGAGGATGGAGCTAGGTTGTTCTTAGTGGTGGCAGATGACAGAACAAGGAGCAATGGTCTCAAGTTGCAGTGGGGGAGGTCTAGGTCAGATATTAGAAAACCTTTTTCACTAGGAGGGTGGTGAAACACTGGAATGGGTTACCTAGGGAGGTGATGGAATCTCCATCCTTAGAGGTTTCTAAGGGCTGTCTTGACAAATCCCTGGCTGGGATGATTTAGTTGGGGTTGGTTCTGCTTTGAGCAGAGGGATGGACTAGATGACCTCCTGGGGTCCCTTCCAGCCCTAATATTCTATGATTCTATGAAAGTGTCTGGAGGAACAAAAGTCATTGCATTATGACGACACATTATTGTCACATTTTCACCCCCATGGCGCAGCATCGAGGCTGGATGGGCTGACGATGTGTGCATCATCCTATTGAGACGCAACAGCAGTGTTACAAATATCACATCTTGAGCTCTGTGTTGCTGTATAAAAAGACACAACATACACTGGGGACTCTTAACTGACGAGAAATCTTAACTTTGGGGTTGAGGGCTTTGAAAACTGGGACTGTCCTGCACATTTCTGGGTGCATGGCAAATGCATGAGGAGGAAAAAGGCTGAAAATGTTCATTTTTCACCTGTGTCTTTGACAAATTACAGGCCATACTCTATCTTTTAAACAACTTTTCTTACCACAGAATTCTCGGTCTTTATTGTTTTGACTTGCAATCCGTCCTCCATGCCTCTGGTGGTGCTGTTAGCCTCGGTGCTCTCTTCTGACACCTTGCTACTCTGCTTGGCACTTGCTTCATTGTCGCCGTTTTCCTTGAGGGGAGGTGGCCTTGGGTGAACATCGTTGCGCTGCTTCTTTGTGACATGGGCATCAGGTCCATGCACAGTCTTGACATGTTTCCTGAGGGAACTGGGGTCCGTGTACCTCTTTGTGCAGCCCGGGATTTTACAGACATAGGGTTTCTGTCAATATGACAAATTTGATGTTATTTTTAAAGCAGATTGAAACGGTCTGGATACACTTCGTGGACAAAGATAAGTCATCGATAAGTCCTCATAGAAAACAATGAACATGATGCTGCTAGCAGAAAAATGTGGAAAATGTATGCCTTAGCGTCTAGCTAAGCATCTATGCAGAGATTCCTAAACTATGTTCATGTTCTGCTGGTCATGGAGCACTTGGTGGCAGTCAACAGAGACCTGGCTAGTCACTTGGTACTGGCTCTACTTCTTGTTTTAGGCTGCTAAATTCAAAGGCGGCTAAAAATTCACAAAGTACTTTCCTAATATTACTTTTCCAACTAAGCATCTGTTGCAGTAGCCACAGGAATGTTTCATGATTGTGAATGGGAGGGGAGGTGGTGTGAGCTGGAATTGCAGGGAATTGTCTACAAGACAATCTCTCCATTATGATGGGGTCTATGCTGGGCAAATGTTTGAAACCTCCTGATCTACAGCAATCCAGAGACACTAAGCCAAAATGGGTTCTGTCTACCTAGTCTATCATATACCTCCAGCACCCATCACGCCTAAATCCGTTATCGTGCAAAACAAACCACAGGCATGCAATACTTTAAAAGAGATGGCACTGTATTCCTGGAACCATGAATCATTGATCACTTTGTAAAGCACCTTTGAGCCTAGAGTGACCAGATGTCCCGATTTTATAGGGACAGTCCCAATATTTGGGGCTTTTTCTTATATAGGCGCCTATTACCCCCCAACCCCTGTCCCGATTTTTCACACTTGCTATCTGGTCACCCTACTGAGGCCAGGCTTTTGGAAACAGAAGTTAGCAAGTGGCTACCCTTTCTTTCTATTCATTTTGAGCCACACAGAGCTCCGGATAAGCTCGAAAACTTGTCTCTCTCACCAACAGAAGTTGGTCCAATAAAAGATACTACCTCCCACACCTTGTGTCTTTAATATCCAGGACCTCAACTACACTGCATACAAGTAGTAAAAGGGCCATCGGAGGCTTACTGTAGCTCTCTGGATTGCTTGATAAGCTGGCCCCATTCAAACAAAATGCATTTTAATGCAGCCAAATGCAGTTATGCATCCAGGATCAAGAAATGCAGACTATACCTGCAGAAAGGAGGGACTGTATCCTGGCAAGCCGTGACTCCGAAAAGGATCTAGAGGTCACAGCAGAGAAGCAACGAAGCATGAGTTCCCAGTGCAAGGCTGTGGCAAAAAAGGCTAAAGCAATTCTTGGCTGTATAACCAGGGGTAGTAGGAGGTGATTTTACCTCCATACACGGCCCTGGTGAGACCAACGCGGGAATGCTGCATCCAGTTTTAGTGTCCATGTTTCTAAAAGATGTTGGAAAAGGTGCAGAGAAGAACCACAAAAATAATTCAAGGACTGGAGAAAATGCCTTACTGTGAGAGACATAAAGAGCTTAATCTCTTTATCTTATCCAAAGGAAGGGTGGGAAGTGACTTGATTACAGGGTCTCAGTACCTTCATGGGGAATAAATATCAGAAAATAAAGGGCTCTTTAGTGTTGTGGAGAAAGGCATAACAAGGAACAATGGCTGGAAGCTGAAGCCAGCCAATTTCAAATTGGGCACAAATTTTTAACGGTGAGGGTGATTAACTATTGGAACAAACTGCCGAGGGAAGTGGGGGACTGTCCATCTCCTGCTGTATTCAGATCAAAACTGGATGTCTTTCTGGAAGATATGCCTTAGCCAAACACAAATTACTGGGCACAATATAGGGATAGTGGGTGAAATATAATGGCTTGTGATTATCAGGAGGTCAGACTAGATGATCTAATAGTCCTTTCAGGCCTTCAAATCTATGAATATATAAGTCACGAGCTGCCCGGCCCTGATGCAAATAAGATCTGCAAGAGAGAAGCTCTAACTTACCCATCAGCTTTCATTTGGCTTATTACTGAGAGAGGTCAGCCTAGGTATTTGGATTCAGGACTGAACATATTTGAAATAATGAGAGACGCATCCAAAACTTTGGGGTGCTTATTCCAATCTGAACCAAATCTGTGACATTTTTTGAGGTTTGATTATCACTGGCTAATATAGTATTGCTTTAAAATTCTGTCTTCCATTGAAATCATGTTATTCCATTCTCCAATTATTAATATTTAACTGTTACAAATTAGGTTACAGACTAACTCCTTCATGGTTGCAAATATTATTAGAACTTTGTTTTTTTCCCCCCCATCATCTGCTAATTAGTGGTAATATAATTTTTAATCCTCAGCCTTAGCTGTTTGCAGCAGACCATCACATGTGTTACAATAAAGGCAATTTCCTGCATTCCCTGACTTCTAATAGTGGGTCTTAATTAGCCTGGGTGAACAAAGCATTGCATCACACTTCATTGTTGTACATCAAAAGACGCAGGTAGGCCTATTTCCAAAGTGTCAAGACCAAGGGTAGAAATCACACCACTATGAGTCTTGTTACAATCACGTTAAAAAGCAAGACACACAATTGGAAGACCCTGTTCGGACTATTAAAAATTATGAATTTGGAAAGCACTGCTTTAATTTCAAAAGCCAATTAGAAAGTATGAACACTTCAGCATCTGTTTATGGTTTTTAACATGGCTTTCATAAATATAAAGCTAATGTGGTCTGGCTCTGCAGCAAAATAATCCCAGTTAAATAAAAAAAAAGCCTTTCATTATGGTAAATTCCTTTTTACACGAGTCCAACATGTAAAGTGTATATTGTCAGCAAAATGTTCTTTTAAATCCACAGAGTTTATGGTGAGGATGGGTTTACCTCATTGGAATGCGTCCTGTTCTGGTGCTTTGCCCTGTCCGAAGCGTTGGAAAAAGCTTTATTGCAGCCCTCATGTTCACAGACATACGGCTTTTCTCCAGTGTGAGATCTCAGGTGTGTCTTTAAGTTCTCCAGTCGGGAATAGGCTTTGGAGCAACCTTCAAACTAAAATAAAAACACAGTGGGAGCAATTCATCAACCAGAGTGGTGATTTTTGCCTTCTCATCTGTTTTTCATTTCTTTTCCCCCTTAAGGAGCCTGTGGTTTACAAACTAACATCCACTTTGTTGAGAGAGCTTTTCCTTCCTGGGCAGACCCAAATTTTCAAAAGAGGCTAGTGATTTAAGGCACCTCAAGTTTTGGGTGCTCAACTTGTGACACCTGACAAGAATCTGATTTTCAGGCAGAGCTGAGCACCTGTTCTCTGAAAATTAGATCCCCCCTTTAAGGTGTTCAGGGCCATGCATCCAAAAACAGAGGCCCCTCAAATCACTAGCTACTTTTGAAAATCTTGACCAAGGTCTCTCCACTTCACTTGCTCCAGAGTTTGAGAGACAAGCCAGAGTTAAAATAGCAAGCTTTGAGGTTTCCCTAATTACAGTTTGGTTCCACTTTCCTGAGGGTCCTGAGGTCAGACTGCCTGACATTACCATCTTAAAAACCAAGATCCTCAATCTTAACGGATTCTTGGATGGCACCACAGGCCAAGGGCCTGGAAAGAAAGCAACTTTCCGTACAAAGAGAAAGAGCCACTCAAGAGACATCACCACATTTTCAATGATGTAAGTTCCACCACCATCCAGTGCTGCCTGGTGGGGAGTTTTCTATCTGCACTCCCCTTGTTCGTACTATGGAAGGATTCAGCCAAGCAGCCAAAATGACTGAGTGAAGGTGAGATGCTGCCCTGTGGTATTTCCACGTAGGAATGACTTTGAGGTATCAGTGTACGTAAAACCACTGGACAGGATTTTAAAAAATGGGTGCCTGAAGCCAGGCTCGTAGGGTGGCATTTTCAGACGTGCTTGACTTTCGCCCAGCTCTGATCTCATTGAAGTCAAATGGGCATTTGATTGGTGGCTTCCGTGGCAGCAGCTAGGCCGAGTGCTTTGAGACCCTCCCACAACAATCCTTATTCAAGGGCCTTAGTATGTGATCTGAATTTCAAAAATGTCCACAGATCCCGTTTCCATCTGTGGGAGCCCTGGCGTGCTCCTTTTAACCGGTTCACCTGACTCTGGAATTAGGAGGATCACTTGAGGTTGCCATTTATGAAAGACTTGGCAATAAAAAAAGAGACCCTTGTTCTGGAAAACCAAAAGGTAATTTAGTGAACAATTCAGTACCTTTTTCAGGAGAAACAGAAACTGCAATTGGAACCTCTTTACCTATCCCTCCAGCCTCGAACACTGATCAAAAGGAGTATGAAGAGCCATGAATTTTGATGTTAATCTCTAATGGAAAAGAACTAAGTAATGTCCCCAGTTCGTTGTCAGCTGTAGTGCTTGCAACCATTCCTGCAGAATGCCATGGTCCAATGTAATGAAGGACGCAATTGTCAAGGTTAAGATATATAATTGTTTAGATAAAACTAAGGACCACATTTACAGGTAATTCTGTTCTAATTAGGGCCTCACATTGTGCCCATCACCTTGGTATCTGAGTGCATGCCCTGTGATAAACTTCCCCTAGTAACTTTGTTTCATTCAGCCTGTCAGAACCATGAGCGAATAGAATATAATTATTTTGTTCTCTCACCCTGTGCATACAGTATGTGGCATCATGTGTCATTCACAGGTATTGAAAACCATCACTCAACTTACTGGAAATCACTGGTAATTAAGCAGACAGTAACTCACGGAGGTGTTCCAGCAATACTGGCTATTATCACAAGAAAGCAGCTAATTAAGAGTGCTCCCACTGTGGTGCTGTTTTCAAACAATGGCATCTGAACAGGACAGCCAAGTCCTTTGGGCATTCAAACTGGAAGTTCCCACAACTAAGCGCTGGTCTGAATATGCAAATGTGGAATCCGGATTCTTATACAGATTTGAACTAAAATATCCCTGACCTTTGAGCTAGATCAGATCCAAACTTTTCAGCCTGGGCTCACCTCTATAGTCTTATTTACACCAGCTTCCTAGGTCTCTCCTTTCGTTTAAAAAAACTGCACTTTGAGAAATCACAACTGAACTGGCTTGGACAAGGAAGGCTTCTGCAGAGACAGGTACTGGCCCCAGCACCACAGGCAAATAGAAACTCAGAATACATCCTGTACAAGCGAGTTTGGGGCTCAGAGTAATGGCCCAGCAATAATTTGAGTAAAACACACAGCCTGATTGAAACTCTCCAGCATGTAGGAGGCGATTGACTCAGGTTCCGAAATGCTCAAATTGCTTTGCAGTCATTCCAATTCAACACAACAACCTGGAGTTGAAATGGACTGAAATGAGAAGTGGAGCCTTTGCTGCATCAGCTGAACTGGATGGGAGCTACGAGGAAGAAGGGGCTCCCCTCTGCTTGTAGCATGGACTGGGGAGCTGATCCCCCTTACTTTTACCTGCTGCCACTCTGAGGGCAGAGCTGATTCTTCCACTGATATTCAATCCATTGCATCAAACAACACATTGAAGATCAATATTTCCTGATACTCTTATGGAAGTTTTATAATACATCATAACTGCAAGGCGCTTTACAAGACCAACACAAAGAGATGACTTTGTGCTTGGAGAGCTTACACTCTAAATGAGACACACAGAGGGTCAGAAGATTGACGAGGGAGTCACAGAGTGACCAAGTCTTATACAGGCTGATATTTTTAAGTAGACAGGGGCTGGCGATGATCCAGGAATGGAAGCAAATAGTGGGAAGGAAGGCACAGGGACAAAGGATCGGAAGGAATGTGAGGAGAGACTCATCCCAGGAGCAGGGACCAGTAAAAAAGCAAAAGTATGAAGGAGAGAACGGGGAGTGGGGCGCTGGGTCATGGTGGCTGCCGAATGCTGGCTAGATCAAAGAGGAGAGCTGGGAGACCAAGAGGAGGAGGCTACAACAGTCCAGGTGAGATAGCCATAGAGTGTGGCGAGAAGGAAAAGGAAGGAGGGGCCAGAATTAACTGTGAGGTGTGAGCCTGAGTAGCGAGGAGGATAGCAGAGCTGCACAAGCGATGGAGGATGTGGAAGGGAAAAGGATTTAACTCAATTCTTCGCTGTCTCTGCTTTGCACTGCTAGGACGACACAAAGCCAAAGAGCTGCCCTACAGGGGATGCAAAGGATTGCCCCGCAGCAGAGGGGATATCGTGGATGGTGCAAAGTTAGGTAGGGGAGGTGCCAGGGCCAGGAGAGAGCCTGGTAGCGCACGGTGGTGCAGCAGCAAGTCTACAGCTCTGAATTACAGCAGTCCTGGAATGCAAAAGGAGGTTATTCTAGACCCCTTGAATTGGGCCAGCGCTCACGATGTCACTCATCTGGGGGCCAGAACCTTACAGGGTGTCACCTTGCATAGCTCCATTGACTTCATGGGAGCTAAACCAATTCACTCCACCAAGGAAGTGGCCCAGTCTAGTCCTAATGTATGGGTGTAAATCTCTAGATTACTTTAATCTTCAGTGGGGGGAAATGGATTCCTAGGAGGAAAGCTGAACGTGTACTACAAAACCCTGGGAGATCAGAAAGTATTATCTCCATTTTACTCACAGTGAACTGAAGCACAGAGAGGCTAGAGGCCAGATTTGTAAAGGTGTTTGGATGCCTACCTCCCACTGATATCAAAGGGAGTTAGGTCCCTGAATACACTTAACAATCTGTCTCTAAGTGACTTGCCCAGGGTCACACAGGGAATTTGTAGCAAGGCAGGGAGCTGAACCCAGGTCTCCCCAAATTCTGGGCTAGCACCGTAACCACTGGCCCATTAACATTAACGCCCCGAGGGGCTAGCCTGCAGGTACTTAAAGCCCATTAATGCTGAAAGATTGGATCTGAACTTGCCCAGAGATGCGGGGTGTTCATTCATAGACCTTTGGTGTGAGTCTCTAGTCTGTATCCAGATATTCCTTCATGTGGACACAAGTCCCCCATGCCATTCCACTGATCTGCACAGAGCTGTGCCCCCACGGGCTCACCGTGCACTTGTGTGGCTTTTCTCCAGTGTGTCTTCGCATGTGCACCACCAACATGTACTGCGCCTTGAATGGCTTTTGCTCCCGAGTGCAATCTTGCCAGCGGCAGACAAATTCCTTCTTCTCCCCATGGATGTGATCATTATTGATGTGCTAGCGTAAGAGAAGGAAAAGCAGATCATGATTAGATCAGCTAAAGCCATCATCGTTCATGTGTCACTCTGAAGAGCACAGAAAAATACAGCAGTTTCTCTCAGTAGCCGTTGTGGTCTGATATTACCATGATATAACTAATGTCACAGAGCCATATGGGGCAGCATGTTCTTGTACTGTGTCTATATTAGGGGATGGATTACAGGACACAAAATAGGATCCATTAGACACAAGGGTGGGATGGTAATACTGATGTCTGAGGGCTGCCGGTGTGCAGAGACTACTGCCAGTCATACTGACCAATAATGTCTCACTGTTTCCTTGTCCTCCTCTGTCTGTCTGTACCCAGCTGTTGTCTCTTGTCTTAGATTGTAAGTTCTTTGGGGAATGGGCCATGTTTTTGTTCTGTGTACAACACCTAGTGCAAAAGATTACTGGTCCATGACTAGGGTTCTTAGGGACCATTATAAAACAAACAAATAAATAATAATGATAAGATAATACTTACTGAAGCACATATGGAGCATTTTACCTGTTCAAAGAGCTGTTGACACAATGGGCCAGGCCCTCAGCTTGTGTCAACTGGGGACTTGGCCTATCCTCTGCAAAAGCAATGTCTACCCCAGTTCTGGCCAGCTGCAGAATGAACTGCAGATATTATTCTTGATGCAAGCAAGGGGCCACTGCTGTTTCAGAGACCTGCAATGAACAAGTTAATGTGGAAGGGGAGCCCTTTTTATTATTATTTATGTTACTGGAATAGCCAAAGAACTCAAACAGGAGGATCAGGGCCTCCCTGTGTTAGGTGCTGTACAAACACATAGGCAGACATAGGAGCAGGTTGCTGAGAGCTAGGTAATAATCCTGACATGCTGTTCTCATTGTGGACTTGATGGAAGGGGGGGAAGCAATGGCTCCTTACGCCATCTAGATTCGTATTACCCATGTGGCACAAGGCCAGAATAAGTTCCTGCAGTTTGATTGACAGTCAATAGCATAGGCCAGTCAGATGCCTCATAGCCACAATGGGAACAGCAACTAGCACGCTCTGGGATTGCGGCTGGATTGCTTGCAGTTTACCTGACCTCGCACTAAAAGCTCACCTGCCTATAATTCAACTAAATTAGAACTGATGAGACAAATCCGACAGCAAAGCACTTGCGCTGACACCACGTGTGCTACAGAGTAGAGCACAGGACATTTGCTAAAATGGAAAAAAACCACCATGATGGTTTTTGTTCTGCTTCGCTGAACTGCAGGTAGTTCATCAAATTATATTTTTAAATATACACACTGTGATATATACAAAACCATGACATAATGTTATCCTTTAAGAAATGCTGCATGTGTGTGGATTTGTCCCTCTCCAGTCAACTGGTCCTTAGTAATCTCCTTCACAGTAGGAATTTGTATGCTTTTTAAAAGGGATTTTACTACCACCATGGCAAAACCATGTATAGAGACCCCTAGTTTCTTCAGTTGGTGTAGGTTAGTGCAGCTCCACTGTAATCAGCTGTGGATCTGACCCCCCTATATCCTGGATTTCAGACTAACAGCACACAAGAGAAGTTACACCCCCCCGCCCACACACAAAGTCCCTGAACCTTATCAAAATCTGCAAAAGATAAAAGCACTGCTTAGTGCTGGACATGAACACCCCCCCGGTTTCCAGAGCAGTTGGTTCTTGTCTCTGGAATGGTCCAAACCAACATTCCAGTTCCAAATCCCTCTCCAAATTTTGCAGCTGTGACCCCTTTTTATAGTACTGGTAAAGGGCAAAAAACATATGATTCAACGCCAGAGCGGATGCCGGCTCTAAAACATCCACCTGCTGTCAAAAGCTTAACTGCTGGCAGGATATGACAACATCTGTAAAGTATGTATTAAGGAGAACTCCATAGCCCCAATTACTGCTAATGAGTCCGTTTCATACAGGCCTTCACCCCTGTGCTGAAAATTTGGCAGCCAAGTGGAGCCTTGCTTCTACCTGGCGCACGTCTACATATTTTACAAGGAAAGGGAAGATCAGTCTCTGAAGACAATAAAACAAGAACAGTTCTGCAGCTGTACTGTTACATGCATAGACTTATTTCTCTCCAAATGAGATCTAGCTGCCAAAACCATGCCCTCCCCTCCCACCAGTTTCTATGATTCTATGATTACAATAAAATAAAATTTCAGCCAGTCCTGAAATAAAACATTTGGGGTTTTGTTTTTTAGATTCGGTGTTTTTTTCTAGCCATCCCCCATCCCTCCCAAGATCCTGCCTTTGCTTACCACTGAGGTTGGCGGCTTTGATTATCTGAGACATAGCAGCATGGGGAAACAAATGCTCACTGAAACAGAGTAACTTGCCTGCTCAGTTACAGCAAGGTACGGCTGTCTGTGCAGGAAGAGAACTTTGCAATCTTGAGAATAAATTCAGGGTTTTGTTCATACCAATCACAGAGCATGTTAAGCTATGGACTAAAAGTATAACGGGCTAAAACACTGCAGCTTGCTCACATTGGAAAACTAGTATGCTGTACATGCTGTATTACAGACTAGATGTTAACTAGCCCTCTGAAGCCATGTAATGGCCTTACCCTAACCATTGTTCCAAAATCTCAGTATTTGTGGCACTGACACCATGTTGATGGGCATGGTATAAATACCAATGGACAGATCATGCTTAATGGCATATCGTATAGGGGGAGGGATGGGGTCAGAATGAGTCAAAATCACAGGAGGTTACAACATTCAGAATTGGGTTAGGTTTACTCTAGCATTTGAAGCTGAAATTTAAGATTAATCGGGTCTAAGATTCTGATTTTATGGCCCTGAACTCTTGCAATTTGTTTTCCTGGAATTTCAGCCCAGTTGGCAGAAGTCTTGCGAGATCAGTTCTTCCTGTGAGATCTCTGGATGCACTGGGCCCCATTTATTCCAGACCTGAAAGATAGGCCACTTGGCCTAAGTTGGACTGAGACTCTGACCTGGAATTAAAACTATGGAGAACAGGATTAGGGGTCTGGGGCTTTTAGTCATCTTGCCATTCCGGCCCAAATCAGCTTTGAAGTATTGGTTTCGGCTTCTCTCTGTGGATGAGTGAAACATTCAAAGCAGGGAATAATGGAGTTGTCCACAAAATTGTGTGTAAGCCAGTTGCTGCGGTGCCACCCACAAGCATGTTGGCCCACTGTGTGCTAACGAGCCCTTACGGGCCCAGGCACTTCCATCTGTGCATGCAAACATATTTTTCCATGCACAGTGGGAAGCCATCCTTTGGGAAGTTGGCTCAATACATCTACATCTGAATTTCATTTGTGTGCGTATTTTGAGCAACATAAATCCACAGCTCCTTGAACTGTTGGTAATAATCGCATCATAGAAGCCTCAGTTTATAAAACCTTCTAAATTTAGGAAAATGTATATTTTTTTCAAATATTTTTCTTCTTTGCTTATTTAGAAATAAATGGTGCTGAACTGTAGGGATCTGTCTTGCTCTGGGATGACCTATGGGATTTTCCCTACAACTTGGAGAAAAAATAGTGCTTGACAAATGTGGAAACACACTCTCCCATCCCATGAGCAATGTTCTGATGTGGGATTATGCAATGCATTACAACAATAAAGGGACTTACCTGTGCATAGCTACCTTCTGTGCCTACTTCTCCAATGCAACTGACTCGTTTTACATTCACAATTATTTCCAACCCAAACATATTCAGTACTAATTACACTGAATGACTGACTTCAAGTGCCTGTTTGAGCCCCGTTGAAGGCAGCTGGGGTTTTGTGTTTGACTTATGATTTGGTATTTGCTCTCCTTAATTTAAATCGTGAACCCTCTGGAGCTGGGATCACATTTCATTATGTGTTGGTAAGAGTGCCTACTGCAATGCGGCCCCGATCCGGATTGATGACCTCTAAGCACTATCCCTGTATAAACAGTTTAAACTAAGCCATAATAAATTAATAAATAATAGTAACGAGAGAGATTGTGGAAAATCTCTCTTTTCAAGAAACAGATCTTTCGTCATTTCAAACTCCTTTCCCCCTCTATTCTTGTAGGTGTGTGTCCTTCGCCATGGGTCATTGTCCCACATTGTAAAAGCTAGTTGCATGCAACTGTCCCTTGGGAGGTTGAAAGCCAGTCCACAGAAAGGCCGATAGAATAGGAAAGCAGAGCTGCATGAGGCTTTTGAATGAAACGTGCTCAGCGTAGGATTTTGTTACATACTCAGTACTCAGCCCCGAGATGATGAGGCTGGTGAATTTTCAGTGAACCTGAGCCAGCTGTAGAATGAGCCAGGTTCAAGTTACAGATTCAAATGGAGATTGTGCATGAAGCTAGAATGGCTGCAAAATGTGCCTGATTTTGCTCATAGTCCCTTGTTGTTTTGGGGATTTGTCAGTCCCCAGCCTCAGAGAGAATCCCATGTGGGATGTGAGTCTCGTGAATCAAAACACAAAAAAAGGTTCCCGTAATGCAGAAATGAATTATATTTGTAGATCAGATTACCAACTCACTTCAGGGACCCTTTGGAGAATGGCTGTGGGATTGGTAACACAACCACTGTCAGGGATTTATTTATTTTGTTTAAATAAGACAGCTATAAATTTTAGGCCCACCAAATCCTGTGGCTCCTTGCATGGAAGGGCCAAAACACTGGCAGTGCTTTATTTCTTACTGTATTGGGGAGGATTGGGATGTTGGGAGCCCCTGTGTAACTCTGGATGAGGCCCCAAGCAGCAGTGTCGACACCGTGACAATGGATGGGGCGAGCCATCCAAGCTTGGATCCAGGGGACTAGGCAGACTTAGACTCAGGTGGCTTGTCTGAGCTGCCACTACCCATGCAGCAATACCCACCCTGCTATTTTTAGCATGCTAGCTTGTGCAGAGCTAGCTCCAGTCTGTCTACTGACACTGGAAATCACACTTGCCAGATGCAGCATAAACACACCCGCAGGGTTCAGTGGCTGGGCTATGCGGGTGTTTGGTGTTATAAGGGAGGGGATTCAGTTCCCGCAACAGTCCTATAAGGTCCTCTACAAACAGCCCTTGTATTGGGTTTTTCAAAGGGAACCAGAATTATAGCCTCAGCAACAGAAATATGAGACTATCAAATAATCTAGCAAAGGCTTCCCTGCAGCTAAGCTCTTCAGGGAATTCCGAGCTGATCTCGCAGTCTTTGCACACTGCACACCTCTGATTTGCACCTTTAGTGGCTCCCAGAGTGAGCTGCTGCTGCACAGCATCTTGTGTTGAAAAGTGAAGACAACACACAGAAATCCAAATTTATCGCCAGGGTTTCCTCCCAACATTACTCACATGGACGAGCTGCTCCTGAGTGTCATATTCCTTTACGCATCCTTCCCAGTGACAATTTGTCTCATAAATAACTTCAGGCTCCTGTTTACATTCATCCTTATCCAGATCTTCTTTCAGGTCTGTCAGATGCTCCTGTAATACAGCGTATTGTATAAAGTGAGTGTGTTTCATCTGAATTCCTTGGTCCCTTGTAGATTTCAGGGCAGGTATTAGTTGATCAGAAAGGAAAGAACAACCCATTCTAACAATGTATCTATCATTCTTGATGATCATGAAATACTAAGTTTAAAAGGGTCTTTCAGTTAGGGATCTGTCTGAGGAAATCAGTGCTAGTGACACACCAATCTTAATAGGTTGGGGGGGGCTGATTTAGATAAATACCCACATCTTTGGATTTCCAGTGCTTCCTGCTAGATCAGACATACCACGAGGAAAGAGTCTAGAGTCTATCACATTTATATGCCCACAGTTACTATAGGGTAACACTATTATCCACCTTTACAGAGAGACTAAGTGACTCACCACAGTAAGTCTCAGACAGAGCAAGAAATTGAAATAAGCTCTTCTGAATCCCTGGCTAGCCCCCTACCCACTGGACCATCCTTTTCTTGTCAGTATTTTGTTTCTTTTGCTACCTGGCTCTGTCCGGATGGAATAAGAAAATGGGAAGGGAAAATAGACACTGAATCTTTTCAAACCATTAAGAAGGTTTGTTTTAGTCTTCTTTGATCCACACACACCTGTCCTGCCTCTACAATGGTAGGTAGTAATAATAATACTACTTAGCATTTATAGAGTGGTTTACATCCTTAGAGCACTTTACAGGCATGAGCTAATTAATATTCAAAACATTCCAGGGAGGTAGGTAAATATTGCGATACCCATTTTACTGATGGGAAAACCAAGGCAGAGAGTTTAAGTAACTTGACCTAGACCACACATTGAGTCACTGTCAGAGTAGGTCAGGAATTTCTGGTTCTTGTTCTATGCTTAGTCCTCTAGCATGATCTAGCCAAATGAACTTATGGTTGCGAGTCTTCCAAGTTCTAATCCTGACTTCAAGTTGCTTATACCGCTCCGTGCCTCAGTTTCCCCATCTCTAGACGAGGGAAATAATATTTTCCTATCTTTCTGGGACATTATGGGATTGAACATTTTGCAGTTTGCAAAACAGCTGTACGGTTTGCAAAGTGATTTAAACACCTAAAGCACTATGTCAATGCAAATGATTATAATTAAGAGGTAATGAAGATTTAACGCATAGCAGCCATGTGTGTCGCAGTCACTTCCAGCCCGACACCGAGTGGTGCTACACAGTCTGTTCTCATTGGAACGTGAGAATCAGACGGAACTATTTACTAGGGAACATAACGCTACAGGAAACTACAGTACCAAGTGCTACTTCTCATTGACTTCAGTGCAGCAGGCTCTATGGGCATGTGTGTGTATACATGCTAATGTGTACATATGCAGGCAGGCTGGCCATGCTTTTGCTTGGTCTTATCTCTTCAGCTCTTAACACCAGCAAACCACGTTCACCAGGATAAACAGTGCAACGGAAACTTGCCACAAAGATCCTCATCCTTCGGAATTTCATAAATTCACAGTCTCCAAGGCCAGAAGGGACCATCGTGATCATCTAGTCTGACCTCCTGTATAACCCAGGCCTCAGAACTTCCCCACAATAATTCTTAGAGCATTAAACCATAGCAAGTTAAATGGGAGCCGCAAATCCACCAAGCTACAGGAGTTTTTTATCCAGAAAGAGAATTTTTGTATGTGATTTAAATCAAACACGGACCTGACCCAACCGCCCTAAAAATGAATCCTCCAGTTCTTTGGCTGTGTGCAGTTTAGGCCCATCTCTAGCTAAAATGAGCCTGCTGCACAGATCTCAGCTCTGCAGAAAGTTTTCACTTACGAGAAGAAACAGAGGGGCTGAATGTAACTGGTTCAAACTGAAACCAAAGCCAGAAGCTTCCAATTACTTCTGCTCAGGTAAAAAAAAAAAAAAAAAAAAAAAGAAGTCCTCTTCACACTTCTCTGCATCCTCTACCATAGAAAGAGTGAAGAGCAGCAAAACTAACTGGAGGGGGACAAAGAAGCAAATCTACAGTCAGGCCCTGTTTGAATAGGGAGGAACAAACATTCAGCAATGTAAGTGGGGAAGGGAATGCTGACGGTGATGGGCATCAAAAAGCTTGATCCTGCAGCTCCCCATACAGGCACTGGGGTTCAGGGAATGTCAAACTGGCAACAGAATGGCAGGATTGGGCCATTTGCATTGTAGAGTTAAATAAAATGGAGAGGCCAAATCCTGAATTCCTCACTGTGTTCTTGGACCATCTTTGAACTCTTCTTTATCCATTTTTCCCACACCTGCTATAGCATTTTCTTCCCTCTCATGCCTTCAGCATGGAACACTCTGCCGTCAGGCCACCACCCTCTCCCCTTTCAAACCTCTTCTTAAGACTCCCTAGAGTCTTACGATGATTAACCAGTTAAAGATTGCACAGAGCTTGGCAGGTGCGAAGTGCTACATAAAAGCTCAAGTATTATTATTAAATCAGCTGTCATGATATCACATGCCAGGTGTGACGTTTATGTACCTTTTTTACAATTCAGGCATGGAGAGTTTTGTTTTAATTAGCCCTTGATTGTTCTTTTGAAAAGGCTGCTCTGATGACAGTAAATCGCTGCAAGTTACTCAACGATTTCTCCGGGGGAGGTAGAATCTTTAAAACATATAACAGAGGCCTGTACAAAATCAGAGATGGAAAAGTTTGACTTTTGGCAGTGCTGAATACCTATAGCTTCCACTAATTTCCGGTGGAGTTGTGGGAAGAGCTGGTCAGAAATTTTCTGTCTTAATGTTTTTTTTTTCCCCCTTCAGAAAAATGCAGTTTCTGCCAAAAGCAGTTTTTGCTGCAAGTTTTTGATTTTCTATCAGGAAAACTGAAATGAAATAGTTCAGTTCAGGTCAGGTCGACCCAAATAAAAATATTGCAGTTTGTCCAATCGAATCTAAACATTTCGTTTTGGGTCAGTCAGACAGTGATCTGTGACTGCCTGAACTGCCTTGGCACCTCGTCTCCCCATTCTTATCTACTGGCTGGGCTCCTTGACTGGACTACCTGTGTACTGCTGCCTCCCCTGTGGTTCAACCACTGAAGAGCATTATGGGAGTTCCATGATTGCAGTGCATGATGGTAAACGTAATCCAGCTGGGGAGACTGGCCCATAGAGAGGAGTTGGGGCATGAGGCGCCCTAGCCACAACTCCAGTGAGGCACTACAACAGTTCAGGTAGATGCTGGTCAATGTTGAATTGAAACAAAAGGCAACATTTCCGAATCAACGTGCTTTGTAGTGATAGACTCAAGGAGCTCAATCTATTTAGCTTAACAAAGAGAAGATTAAGGGGTGACTTGATTACAGTCTATATGCATCTAGATGGGGAACAAATATTTAATAGAGGGCTCTTCAATCTAGTGGACAAAGCTGTAACATGATCCAATGGCTGGAAGGTCAAGCTAGACAAATTCTGATTGCAAATAAGTCATACATGTTTAATGATGAGAATAATTAACAATTGAAACAATTTATCAAGGTTTGTGATGGCATCACTGAATTTTTAAATCAAGAGTGGATGTTTTTCTAAAAGACATACTCTAGGAATTATTTTGGGGAAGTTATGAGGCCTGTGTTACATAGGAAGTCAGACCAGATGATCACAGTGGTCATCTCTTGCCTGGGAATCTATCTTTTCTTTCAGCAAAAAAAAATATTTCAATTTTTTATTCTGATTGGCTTATCAACAAATGTCAAAATATCAGAATTTCTTCAGGATGGAAATTCCAATTATCAATGAGCGCTCGTTGTGAGTGCTCAGACCTGCTGAAAACACGTCCCTACTGTATTGAGTTATCTAACTCTTTTCCTTCTGCTAAGACAGGACTGCCTCCCTACAAGGTATTTCTAATACTTTGTCCAATCAGTTTTTAAATGTTTTGAGCCATGGAGCCTTCACTTCTCTTGGAAGATTGATCCACGATCTGCTCATCAGGAACTATTTCCAAATATCCCCCTACATTTTCCTTTTGTTAATTTCATTCCATTACTCTGATTTAAATCTCCTTGCATCACTCTATATTAGTGGTTTTCAAATGGGATACGCGAGAAAAACCTGTAATGGCAGACAACGCATTTTATCTAGTAAGACTTGGCAATCTAATCATAGGTATATTATGACTCTATCTCAGAGGGGAGTATGCGGTAGAGTATATTATTTGGAAAGGGGTATGCAGCCTAAAAAGTATGAAAACCACTGCTCTCCATAATTCCTCTCTCTTTTGGGGTACTTATTTCATTCCCAAGACATTGTGGGTCAGAGAATAAGAAAAGTACATGAACACAATTGCCTGGGCCATCCCCATGATTCTGTAAATGTGGTCACTGGTACGGGGCCCGCACTTCTCAAAATCGGTATATAATTAAAGAAGGACTGTGCCAGTGAATGTGCAGTAGTCTCTCCCAGGGCCCATCCAGTACATATGCTTGGGAAGGCAGAAAACTTCTTTCAGCTCTCTTTCTCATTTACTACAAGAAATAAATATGCGGCCTTATTAACCGAGGGAGGGGGGGGACAGATTGGTTTTTTAGGTCATGTGCATTCTGCTGTTGTGTGTTGTTGCACTCCTAAACTCGAAGCTCAAGAGAGATGCCTCTTTACCCTAATAGTGCTGACTACAGCATGTTTGTCTTTCCCTGATATGCTATCTTCATCAATTTTACCAGCCCCCAGATGATTGCACAAGTGGCTGTCCCCATGCATCATGATGAAACCTGCTTCTGAACTAGTGCAGAAAGAGGAATTTGTCATCAACTCTTCTGTTCACTTGACAATAACACAGCCTAATGTTTCATGAAAATGAAGTGCCCAGAGCACTCCTGATAGTTTACAGGTGTGATAAAGGACAGTCAGATGGATACTGTCAGCCATTAAACAGTTTGCAATAGCAGAGCTCTGAAAAGAAAACAAAGGTCTGTGGTCCCTTCTCAGTGTCAAGTGTTGTGTCACTGACATAAAGAATGATGCTATGAGCAATTCCTTACTGAGTAGAGAAGAAGCTTTCTACCTACATGCAAGACTTTCTTGTAATCTATGTTTGCTTTGAGACATCAGTACTGCTTGCTTTGCACTGGAGAAGAGTCAAGCATAATTTTTAAAAGTTGCCAACACTGAATAGTCTATCCTCCTCTCTTTTTTTCTGGGCAATGCACCAGGAATCTAGCTCCCAAGAACCCATATCATGGTCTCCTCAGTCAATCACAGAAACCCTGCTCCTGTACCTTGTTGGGTCTCTTTATTTGAGATCAGCTCAGCTGCCCTGTAAACTTTGATGCCTTGTTACCAATTGCAGAGAAACAGGATGTGAATATTGTTCCCAAAGATGATGCAGACCCATCAGCTCACTGCATAAGGTCGACAGGACAATTTGTGCCAAGCGGGTTGGTTACCTGTGTGGCTGGGGAAGCTGGTGGCAAACCTTCAACTTCAGTCTTGACTTTGCTGCGTTTGTTAATTACTGGGTTGACTGTGCTGCTCACGGCTGACTCGCTGCTCTGCTTGTTCTAGGAAAGAAAAATTGGGGGTAATGTGGCATCAGGAGGCGAAGGAAAAATGAGGCAAAGCAGCCTCATAACGCCATAACAGTTTATGGCAAACTGGTGTGGAAAAAAACCTCTGAGCTGGTTCTTGGGGCCACCTGCCCAGGACATAGACATAGTGCTGACTGTCTACACAGGGTGACTTTTCCCTATTTGGCGTGTGGAAGAGTCAGAGACAGAGAGAGAGAAAATAAAGGAAAGAAGGAAGGTGGAAAAAAGCAGTTGTGCATATTTACTGATGCCATTCCCCTCTCAACCACTGCTTCAGTTTCAGATCTATTGAGACCCTGTCAAATGTAGCAATTTGTTGCTTAACACCCACACTGCCTCTCCTTCATCCCAAGGACAAACCATGTTTTTTTCCTCCAAACAAGATGAAATATCATCTTAAGAAACTTAATATTTTCTATATTCTGGTTTAATGGGTTATTTCCTTCATACTGTGTGTGTGTACATGAGAAAGGGTGGATATATCTGGCTGTGCTCTTGAAAAAAATAAAAGCGGCTGAAAGAGAAAAAGGACAATGTGACACACACAAAAACACAACAATCAATTAAATCAGAATATTAAAACTGTAATTACATTGCTGTTAATTACTCAAGATCTGTACAGTAACTTATTTAAACAGCCAACCACATTATTTTGGTAGTCAGTTTGTTAGGGATGAAACAAAGCAGAAGAAAACAAAACCAGACAAATAACCCTTCAGTAACAAACCAGAGTGTGCAGTCCAGCACCCATGAGATACTCCAGAATAATAAACCAATCGGAACAGTCCACTCCAGAATGATAAAATACAATAGCAAACTGAAATGGGTATGTAATGGGGTGAAATACGTCATTTGGTAATGACACAATTGTAGTTTAAACTTCCAAGTACTGGGAGTAAGAAGTAAAAATGATTTAAAATATGCCATGTATACTCACTAATATCCAGATGGTATGTGTATTCAGGGTATACATACGTTTGGTGCCTGGACCTGTTCATCTATTGTGTATGGCTAATTTTGAAAAGTGAGCCCACAAGTTTGTAAAACTGACAATAAAATCAATGCAATTTACACCTAGACCAACAGCCCGTTTGACAAATGTCTTTCCAATGTCATTTGAAAAGGGGGGAGTTAAAAATTCCTCTAGAATGGGTTTCTAAAATGAAAAACAGACAGTCTCTTCTTTAAACACAAAAGGGAAATTGGGCTCTGATGTGGCCATCAGTTCTAAGATATTTTGTTTTCTGTGTCTTAGCAAACATAACGAGGGAAAGAATACGGTGGTTTAAAAACATCTGCATGATTCACAACATTAGTAGAGGAGCTGGTCAATTAATGGAAAAGCAGATGAATAGACTACTTCAATTTGATTGACTGCTCTTATGCTGCAATATAGCGACGCGCGTAAGCATGTGCTTAAGTCCCACTGACTTTAATGGAACCTAAGAACTTAGGTGTTTCACTGATAGGTATACACTTATACATATGCATAAGAGCTTTACTGAATCAAGGTCCTAGGAGATCATAATATGCTATTTGCGAATATACACACAGCTGCTTGACAGTCACAAAAATGCCTTATAATTGCATCTGATGTTTGCTATTCACTATTTGTCTTTCTCCTGTTGAAAAGTTTCATCCTCCAGTCAGGCAGCAGAAAATATAACATGACCAATCACATGAATAAGAGAGTCACCATGAACAATATGGGTGAAATCCTGGCCCTACTGAAATCAATGGGAATTTTGCCATCAATGGGGCTAGGTTTCACCCTAAGTGGACTACTTGTAACTCATCCGTGAGTCTTTGCTCCCCGCTAGACCACATTTACAGAATTATGAGACTGCTTGAAACCCTGGAGGGACACCCACAACTTGCACTGCTGAACACTGGATAACTTAAACCAAGAAAAATCCTGAATGCATTTTATTTTTGCTCAGATTTTCAGATGCGCTGAGCACCCACAACTCTTAACTAAAGTCAACGAGAGCTGCAGGTGCTCAGAACCTCTGAAAATTAGGCCCTATTTGATCAACTCTAATGGAAATGCTTTTTCAAATGCAGCTAAATTTTACTGCGTGGCTGTACTAAACACATCACATTATCTGAGCTGGCTCCTACCTGATTAGAGTCAGAGATGCAACTGTTGTTATTACTGATCTGAGCAGGAGCTGGGTTGATAGAGATAACTGCCATGTGTTGTCGTGGAGGAAACGTGGGGGATGGCTGGATCAAAGGAGGGGTATGTCCAAATGCTGAGCTCAAGCCTCTCTGCTGATTCAGGATCTGCTGGTAAGTCACTGGGTTAATGGGATGGGGGAAGCTGAATGCTGGACTGCAATAAATATACAAACAGAGGAGGAAAAATTACAAGGAGAAGTTATTTTTTAAAAAGAGTTAAAACCCTGGATAATGATTGCTTAGAACAAGGACAGAACTTCCTGCTGATTATGGGAAAGAGGATAAGGTAGAAAAAACAGATTTTCTTTAATCTTCCAAAATACTGTGGAATGTTTTTTTTACATGGATATTATTGGTCTCATCTGTACTTTGTCTTTATGGACCCCTTTTATTCACACACAATACTGCTAGAGATTCCCTTTTTTATGGTGTTCGAAAACAGTGGATGACAAGAGGGGAAAAACACACACATCTTGCTTTGCAACAATGCAAGGTTTATCCAGGTAGACCTCTTCTGCAGCTTCCCAAACTTGTGGCTACCTATCCTTAATACAGAAGTGAAGGCGGCTGGCTCCCCGGACACAAATTGCAGCAGGAACATTTAACAATCAATTTCACATATTTAAAACATATGAAATTTACCCTGCATTCAGGTGAGTTGGACGATGGCTCAGGGGACTACTAAAACATGTAATCTTTCTTCTGCAGGTCTCTGGTTCAACCTGAATCTAGGTCACTCATAACCAGACATCATTACTATCTAATGGCTATTTGGTTGCCAATGTCATTTCAGACCAGAAGGTAGTAGACACGGTATCCATGCCATAAAATCTATCATCAGAACTGCCAGCTTTGTTGGTAGTGTTCTTCTAATTCCGCTGCTGTGAATTTGGCACCTTAGGCTGATCCAATGAACACTTATGCACATGTAACTTTACTCACATGTGCAAAATTACCACAGGCACAAGTAGTTGCAGGACTGAGCCTTAATATTCATATTTTTATTTTAAATAACAAAATTGACTATGCAATGAAGGCTGCTTCTATTCGAAACCAACTAATGACAACATAACCAAAAGGCAAAGGGCAAAAGTTAAAAAGCCCTCCTAGCTAAATAAATGTTAATAGTTAATGACATACTAAGAGCTGAGGACAGGTTGCAGATTTAAAAATTCTTGAGATTTAAGATATGCCTTGTAAAATACATATTAAGTGGTTCTGAATTTATTATTGTTATTGTTGTAATGCCTACAGGCCACTAGTCAAAGATCACAACCTCATTGTGCTAAGCAGCATATACAAATATAATGAAAAGATAGTTCCTGCTCCAAACAGTTTACAGTGTAAGTATAAGAGAAAAGATTTCAGGTGAATACAATAGACAAGGAGAACTCATGGGAACAGTGGGACAATTATGACTAGTAGTTAAAATCTTGAGGTTTCCTAAAGACAGAATTATATTAGAAATACTTCAAAAATTTTACAAGTGATGCTACCTGACAAAGCAACCTTTCAATTAATGTAACAATTACCAATAGAAATGTCTAACTTTTTACTAAAAATATGATCAATCACTTTTCAGGAGTGAATATCCTCTATAATCTCTTGCATTTCTTCCTAGGTATCTATAATGACATTATTAATGGAAAAAAAATTACTTAACACCTCAGCAGTAAAAATAATAATTCTACAGTGTGAAACCTGCCTTAAGCAACCACTCAGGGAACTGACAAAATTTTTTTCTTTAAGGGAAGTGTTTTCTAATTAAAGATGGAACAGAATTTTACTCCAGGGCCTAGATTTTTAAAAATCAATGTTTAACGTTAGGCTCTTAAGTCTATACAGGAATTAATTTTTAAAAATCTTGGCCAATACAGTAGGGGATACTTTGGTGGTGGTCTTCTAATAAGGCCAGTCAAACCATTCACAGCAAACATTTTAGTAGATGAATTTAGTCTTTCTTCTGCTTGCAAAGGGCATGAATATATTATTATTATTATTAGAAATGTGGCACCCAGTATGCCCTCCCAGAAAAAATATATACACTCTAAAGTACCATCAGATCCACCATTGCAGAAAATGTAGATTAGCCTCCCACATGCATGAAGTCAAAGAGCGGTTTCATTTTAATACACAACGCAGACCCAAGGTACATTTTTGGAACAAGATTCCATAAATCCTAGATGGCCAGAACTTAAAAAGTTTCTTTTCTACAGCTTTCGTTCAGACAATGGGATAATTATATAGGCATAATATCAAAGAAATAAAAGTCTAAATGGAGCCGTTCAAACTGCTTTACCTTATCGCCCCTGCAGATAAATGGCCATAGGAGCCACTAGCAGCAGAACTACTTCTGGAGTTATTAATATAAGCCACCAGGGAGTTAGGGGAGGTCCTGATCATTGTCTGAAGATCAATGCTAGCATCAGACAGCGGGGATATGGAGAGAGCTCGCTTTCTGCTTAATCTTGGAGTAACCCTTGGGCTTGAAAATCTTGACACTGTAGGAAAGGAAAAAAAATTGTGCCTAGTTAGACAAAAGCAGGCTTTACTTGTTTCAGTTTTTACAGGAAGAATAAATGAAAGCAGTTAACAGCAGAGTACCTTGCCATGTAACATTTATTTTAACTTAGTGGGAGTGTGGATTTGATCTGGGAACATGTGGAACAGTTGCACACTTTTAAGGACACACACTCTATCTGTGACTCACACACATTACAGAAAATTTCTTAGACTGCCTCAGAAAGAACAATTCATTTTGTTGCCTTTGCAAGCCACTTTTGTGAAAGAGAAGAAGCAGGACTCAGGTGCTATGACTATAAAGGGAATTCTTTATTGAAGCTGCTGAACTCAGATGGAACCTTTTGTTTTGCTTGCTTTTCTAACGCTCAAACGCTTAATTCCACCATACAACGTCTTCTGAAGGCTCAGATTCAGCAAGATACATAAGGATGTGATTAACTTTAAGCATGTGAATAATCCCATTTAGGTTGAGGAGGTAGCTTCCTGAACAAGGGCCTATAAACCTTTAGCATGGTTTATCACTTTCTCACTTGCACCGCTTCTATCCTGGGATCACTTCAGTGGCTTCATCAGTGCAAGGGAGAGAAACATCAGGCCACCAGTTTCTTAAACAAACAGGGCCCCAATCCTGCACATGCTCTTTGTAAGGGGCTCCTGGGATCTGACTGAAAGTCCACTTACATCGATTCGAGTCTTTCCATTGACTTACATGGATTTTGGATGAGGCCCTTGTTGCATTAGCAAGGAGTGCAGGATCAGCTGTCTAGTTTGGGGCAGGGACAATCTTCTTGCTGTGTGTTTGTACAGCACCTAGCCCAAATGGGGATCCGATCCGTAACGGGGCTCCTAGGTGCTTACACAGTACACAGCACAAAGAAATAACTTACCAGCAATAGGAAATCTTTTATTCGGTTTGATTTCCTAAAAAGAAGATAAAGTGCCGATTGCCAGAGTTTTCACTGAAGGGCGAGTAACAAGCTGCTCATTAACTAGAGGAACTGGGATAAACATGAGACTCTGAAGGACCCATTTTTAATTAATGTTAACTCAAATAATTAACGGATTTATTTATTCCTTCATTCTTTAGTTACAGATATGTGCTGTAAGGTTACAGAAGATACACTTTCCAAACGGAGAGGTTTTCAATGCTTGCTTCGAGGTCCCAGCTGCACACAATGTAAACTATGGAACTACTTTTTACAGACATCTCCAAAATTATATGCCCCAAATTTTACATTAGAAGGGACTGCTTGGCTAACAGGGACGGTAATCAGACATGATGCCCTGTGCATCTCATCTTTAGTAGAGCTGGCTGGAAAACGGGGGAGGGGATAATCATGATTTCACTCCCCAATTTTTCAATGACATTTTGAAATATCTGACCAGCTCTAATCACTAGTTCAGACCCAAGTGATGTGAGTGTTGGTTAAAAAAATGTTCTCATATGACAGTGGTTTGGAGACCTATGTTTGGAGACCTATGTTAAGGGGAGAGGTGTAGAGAGCGTCTCGGGTCCCCTTGAATACACTTGTAGACCTGGGTGATGGGCAAGGTTTAAGAACCAAGAATGATAGAAGTACAGCCTGGGGATGGAGACTGCACTACACTGATCCCTAGGTCCCCCTCCAAGCTTAGAGGTGGATGTAGGGGAAGCTGCTATCTTTGCTGTCAGTCCTTGGATGGCAAACCGCGGGCTTCAGTCTCGGGGGCTGTCAATCAGCACCTTTCACCAGCACTAAGTTAACTTCAAATTAAAAAGGGAAAAGCCCTTGAAGATGACTCTGAACACGGTGATTTTCAATGACATAGTGGTAAGAGAACTGAACTGGAATAGCACCACATCAAAGCAGAGGGAGAATCTTAGAAATTGTGTACGTGCGTTTGTCTGGGGAAAGAACGGAAATGAAACGAGCACAAGCACAATGCTGAGCATCCAGTTAATGAATGAGGTGAGATTCCAGGAGCCTAGAAAGTAAATGAAGAGTTCTAAGAAAAGCAATTTGACAGGTCAGCCACAAAGTGCAGACTCCTACCCTCCGAAAGGGCCTGCCGAGCCTGGACTCTATTAACAATTGTCAGTCAAACAGGCATGAAGTCATTTCCAACTTCCCTGCTTTTGGTTGTAGGAGTCTGAAATAAATGGAGAGCTGATACTGGACTAATTTGGACTCTCCCAACACTTAGGTGTGTTAGTGATTGGAACATGCAACTTCAAAGGGCGAATTCTGCCCGTACTCACACCATCTGTAAATCAACAGGGCTGCACAGGTTGTAGTCAGGGCAGAATTTGTGTATGAGCTCTGCAAAATATTAGAGGATCATATCCAAATGTTTGACTGAGGCCTAGCTCCATTTGGAACTGTTGGTCCCTCTGAAAGCGGTGGGAGCAGCATATATATTGTAGCAGGTCTCCAATTTTTCTAGGGTTTTATGTTTAGAACATGCCACCGCCATGTAAGCCAAAATGACTACCTGCTAGGCTCCTGCTAGCCTGCTACTAGGCCCATGTGTCAAATCCAATCAGCATTCAATACCTGCATTTCCAGTCCTCTTTCTCAGTAGGTGTGAGTGCAGTGTTACAAATTCTTTCTTTTCCAGCAGCAGTCTTTCCTGAGCCCCCACCTCGCAGGGGGCTTGTGAGGATAAATTCATTAAAGACTGTGAGACTCTCAGATACTACAACCATGGTAATGTGGGCCATATAAGTTTCTAAAATAGTTAGGCAGAGGCTCTTGCTTTTCCACACCTGCCTCTCCTTGGGGCTAGGGCATCAATGGGGACCGATGACTATTTATGTAGTGCCAAATGTGTGTCAGGCACTTCATAGACAAATACGAGAACAGGGTCCCTACCTTGCAGACAACGCATAGATGAGGGGTGCTGAGATGGGATGTAGCAAAAAGCAAGGGACAGAGCAATGATGTAGCTAATGTGTTTTGCTGGTTCCATGATGCGTGTTAGCTCTTAAAAGTTGGTCATTCAATTAACCCTTCCCTTGAGATGTGTAGTAGGATTTCACTTCCCTTTGATCTAGTGCCCCTACTGTTATGTATCTACGTATTCATATACATCGCACCTCAGCATCTAAGCACTTAACAATACATGGATTTTATGCTCACAACACGCCGGTGTGAGAGGGAAGCTCTGTGACTATCCTCATTTTACAGATGGGGAACTGAAGCACAGGTAGATTAAGTGATTTTCTCAGGGTCACACTGGAAGTCTATAGTTGGGCCAGTAATGAAACCCAGGTCTCTTGAGCCTCAAACCAGAATCCAATTCATTAGACCACCCCTGCTACTACCACTCAGATGCATAACAAGTATTTGGATTGACTTTTGACAACTCCTTTCTGCACTTCCATTTCACTGCATTTCCCAATCACAAGGTGAAACTACAGCTTTATTGTGGCTAATGTTATGCAACCAAGAGACCCAACAAAACTCAGTGTTGCCAGCTTCCGTGATATTATTGCCAATTTCAAAATCTTGGGAGTTTTACTTCGAACATCTGCTCCTGGAAATATGAGATTGGATTTTGTTTTTACAAAAGTAAGTTTCTAGCCCTCATGGTTGTAAAGAAAAGCTTAATTTGACTCAAAAGCAAACCTAAAGTCTCAAAAACCAGGAGACAAACATAAAGAACCCAAAACATTTGAAAAAAATCTCATGAGTGATAAGACAATCTCATGATTTTTTTTTTTTTGGGGGGGGGGGGGGGGACTCTTGATTTTTGAATGGTTGCAGTTGGCTACACTGAGACTCACTCTTGACAGTAGTTAGTGCCAACTAAGTGACAAGTTGGGGATGGAAGGCAGTTTAAATATGCAAATACATTATGGATGCAACGTTTACTGGAAAAGGCAAGTCTGCTAATAGCAATAAAACACTGCAGGATTTGTGCAGACCCATCTGAAAAGTCAAGTCTGCCATGATGCTGCTATTCCTGAGCTGATGAGGAGAAATTAAAAAATAAACTACACAAGCAGTGATTGGCCAGAACCAAAAAGTCAGCCCCAAACATTGCCAAGCTTTGGATATGGATCTCAAACATCGCAGATGTCCCTTAAAACTTGGACTTGAACAGAAACCCTGCATCCAAACAACTCCAAACTTTAGGAATGTTCCAATCTGGATTCAGATCAGAACCTTGAAGCTGGGGCCTATCTCTAACATAAAATAAAATTTGAAATGTCTTATGTTAACATTTTGTGTTTACAGATAGGCCCCAGCCCCAAAGTTCTGATCTGGATCCAGATTAGAACATTCCTAAAGTTTGAGGTTGTTTAGATCCAAAGTTAATTACACGCATGTAGAAATTGGAGACAGCATAGTCAAATAGCTAGAGCATTGGACTGGGACTCCTATTCCCATTTCTGCTATTGATCTACTGTGTGACCTCAGGCAAGTCACTCCATGCCTCTGCTTCCTCTCCATCATTTGCCTTGTCTGTTTAGATTGTAAGCATTTGGGGGTAAGGGTTGTCTTTACAGGTGTTTGTACTGCACCTAGCACATCAGGCTCTACTCTGTTAGTGCCTCTAGGTGCTACTATACTACAAATGATATCTAGCTAGATATAGACACCGTTTTCTGCATTTGCATTCCCACAGTCTTCTATTCCTCTAACAGAAGGAAGCAGGCCACATTTGACAGTCATATTTATCTCTGTTACTCCCACACCTCAAGGGAGATCTGTTTATTAATGTGCCACTTCCCTTGATAAATGACTAAATAGAAAGAAAAGCCTTGTACTCATTTCTCGCTGCTCCTTCCAATGATTTATGTCCACAGTGCCGGTTCAGCCATCGGTCCCCATTAATCTGTAGAGGGAAGAAGTCCTGATGTCCAACAGAAGCTCTGGTTTTATTGGTGCAACCATCTAGCACACCCTCCACTGCACGTAGGTCAATTCTTTTTCTCCCTGTGTAAAATTCTTCTGGAAGCTGTCAAATTCTGCAAGCTGGGCTGGGACTTTTCCAGCACAAATCAAGTAATATGCATTTTATTAGTGTCTGCTCTAATTTAGATCTTCCAGGCACTGTGGGATGTGTAAAGTGTTTTGATAGAGAATCTATGAGGTTTACACTAGGGTCTCTCCGATATGATGGGTTTTCACACATAGCTTTGACCGCAAATCATGTTACAGACGAATGATTCCTCTTCCAGTGCAGATAGCAACACAAAGTACCCAAGAAGGAAGAAGGCTATGGAATATAAAGTTTGCTTTACTACACGGAAAATAAGCAGTAACACCAGGAGGAGAAAAAAATCTATCCATGATTATTATCCAAAGCAGGTGATCCAAAGCACCATGGTCATTGTTAATAATACTAACCTGCATCACTTTCCGCTCCGGGTGCATGGCACATTTCTTGGACCTTGCCTTTGCTAATATAAACACATAGCAACACGTATGTTTAACAACAACAACAAAACACCACAGACTCTACTGAAACCAGCCACTTCACTCCATACGCTTCTGCTTCTGGAGAGAACATTAAAGAACAAGCAACACATGATAGAGATGTAGTCACATTGCACTACTGGAAGGCACTCAGATCTTCGGTAATGAGCACGGTAGAGAAACCTATAGAGTATAGAATAGAATAATACTGTTGGCCTGACCTAATCCCTTAACGCACCACAGGCTATTATTAGATGATCAACAGCAAGACAAATAATAATGAAAAGACACCATTGGTCAGGTTTGTCTGTGGAAACTGAACGTGGGACTTCTAAATGTAAAAGCTGAGTCTCTACTTCCCTGAGTCAAAGGTCCAGCATGTGCCCATGACACCTTTCAAATGAGAATCTCAAAGAACTTTCCAGATACTAATTAAGCCTCATGATACCCTGTGAGGCAGATAAATATTGCACCCATTTTTCGAACACCTAGACAGAAAGGCAGGGAATATTTCAATGGGAAGGCCACCTCCTGCACCCACGCCTCCTGATGGCTTCACAGCCCTAGGAAAGCTGCCCCCACTATAATTTTCCATCTTGGTTCCTCAATAATTCAAAATAGGCTTGGGTGTAACCACAAGGACCCTTCTTGGGATCTGGTTTATTGATATAAAATTAACTCCAAAAATAAAGTTTCTCGCCCCCTCAGGCTGCCGTTATGCACAGCCCCTCATCCCTGAGGACCTGTCTTCCTGCTCTCTCACTAGTCTCACTCCCAAGTTCCTCTGCTGGAGTCTACTTGCTCCCAGCAGCCTCTGTCTCCCTGAGAACGCTCTCTCTCTGCGGGGCCTGCAGCTTGGCATCTTCCTGCTGCTCTGTACAGGGGCCAGATGATCCTTGCTCAGGTATGTCTGCTTAGTAACTAGGGTTCATTGACCCCGGGCCTCTAGCCCTGAAGGAGCAAGCCACCCTGTAACAGGCAGTTGCAATGAATTTTCCTATTCTGAAATTGTCAAAATGTCGCATTCAAAATCTGAAAAAGTCTCACGGGATAGGGAAAAACATTTCCCACTCAGCTGTATTAAAAAGTGATATTTCTACGGCCAGACTGCCAGTCAATGGCAAAGTGAGACTATCCCAAGAGATGCGACACCCAGTCAGCTGCTCTAATCACTAGGTAACACTCCCACCCAACTAAGCACATAGTATTCCGAGCAGAGGTGGTCTTGTTTCTTTAAGAAAAAAGCCGGTCCCTCCTGTGTCAGAGTTGTTGAACTGGCGCTTGTTCTACCACTTCTACTTCAGCTGGAGCTAAAGCCCATTAAAGACAATGGGAGGCTTTCCATTGAGCGTGATGGTCTTTGCATGAGGGACTAAATATTCACTGAACAGCCTCTCGTTCACACAGGCTGGAAAATTTTGGCCTTTATTTTTCAATTAATTTCCCTCTCCCAAACTCACAATGCACTTGGTTTTTTGAAAAAAAAAAAAAAACCTCATGGCTTGATCCTGATTGGTGCTGAGAACTAAAGGTGCTGACTACCCCTCAAGACTCAGGCCCAAAGTACATGAGAATGAGGAGCTCACTTTTTTGTTAAAGTCAGAAAGACTTTATTACACCTATCTTAGAACTCAAAAATGCGTCAACCTTTCTCTCTCTATATATATACTCTAGCAGTCTGCTATGAAGAACAGGACATTTTAAGCCAGAAGAATTCCCCATACCCTTCACCCAGAAAATTCAAACTGCGAGTTTTGAATGGAATGGGTGTGGGAGTTGAACTAGAGGTTGCACCCTTGATTATGGACCTTTGTTATGGAATTATGGAGGGCATCCACAGTAAGGTTAATAAAAACTTTACTTCACTCCCTAAGAATGGCCTTACTGGGTCAGACCAATGGTTCATTTAGCCTAGTATCCTGTCTTCCAAAAGTGGCTAGTGCCACTATGCTTCAGAGGGAATGAACAGAACAGGCAATTATTGAGTAATCCAGCTCCTGTTGTCTGGTCCCAGCATCTGACAGTGAGAGATTTAGGGACACCCAGAGCAAGGAGTTGTGTCCCTGACTATGTTGACTAATAGCCATCAATGGACCTTTTCTGCATGAATGAACCTAATTCTTTTTTGAAACTAGTCATACTTTTGGCCTTCACAACATCCCCTGGCAATGAGTTCCACAGGTTCATTGGCACTGTGTGAAGAAGTACTTCTTTTTGTTAGTTGTAAACCTGCTGCCTATTAATTTCATTGGGTGATCCCTGGTTGTTGTGTTATATGAAGAGGTAAATAACATTTCCTTATTCACTTTCTCCATACCATTCATGATTCTTTTTTCTAAAATGAGCAGTCCCAGTCTTTTTAATCTCTCCTTATATAGAAACTGTTCCAGATCCCTAATCATTTTTGTTTCCCTTTTCTGTACTTTTTTCCAACTCTAATATATCTTTTATGAGATGTGGCAACCAGAACTGCATGCAGTATTCAAGGTGTGAGTGTACCATGACTTTATATACTGGCATTATATTTTCTCTCTTATTATCTGTCTCTTTTCTAATTGCTCCTAACATTCTGTTAACTGTTTTGACCGCCCTGCACATTGAGTGGATGTTTTCAGAGAACTATCCATGATGATTCCAAGATCTCTTTCTTGAGTGGTAACAATTTATTTAGATTCCATCATTTTGTATGTATAGTTAGGATTATGTTTTCCAGTGTGCATTACTTTGCATTTATCAATATTGAATTTCATCTACCATTTTCTTGCCCACTTACCCAGTTTTGAAAGTAATATTATATCATCTGCAGACTCTTCCAACTCACTGCTTATCCTTTATTCCAGGTCATTTATGAATATGTTGAACAGCACAGGTCCCAGTACAGATCCTTGGGGGACACCGTTATTTACCTCTGTTTACTGTGAAGACTGATCATTTATTCCTACCCTTGTATCCTGTCTTTTATCCAATTACTGATCCACAAGGCCTTTTTTCTTATCCCAGGACTACTTACTTTGCTTAAGAGCCTTTGGTGAGAGACCTTGTCAAAGGATTTTTGAAGGTCCAAGTTCACTATATTGACTGGATCACCCTGATTCACATGTTTGTTGCCAGTTGCAAAGAATTCTAATAGATTGGTGAAGCATGATTTCCCTTTACAAAAGCCATGTTGACTCTTCCCCAACATATCATGGTCATCTCTGAGTCTGATAATTCTGTTCTTTACTATAATTTCAACCAATTTGACTGGTACTGAATTTAGGTTTATTGGCCTGTAATGCCAGGATGGCCTCTGGAACTTTTTGTAAAAATCAGCACTCCATTAACTATTCACCAGTCACCTGATAATAGGCTGATTTAAGTGATAGGCTACATACCACAGTTATTTGGGCATAAGCTTTTATGGGCAGAAACCCTGACGAAGTGGGTTTCTGCCCATAAAAGCTTATGCCCAAATACGTTTGTTAGTCTTTAAGATGCCACAGAACTCTCACTCTTTGGTTAAAAACAGACTAACACGACTACCCCTCTGGAACTCATACCATAGTTAATAGTTCTGCAATTCCATATTTCAGTTTCTTCAGAACTCTTGGGTGAATACCATCTGGTCCTGGTGACACATTAATGTTTAACTTATCAATTTGTTCCAAAACCTCTTCTACTGACACCTCAATCTAGGACAGTTCCTCAGATTTGTCACCTAAATAAAACAGATCATTGCAGAGGATGTGAGGGAGATACCCACACCTGAAGACCAAGTGCAAAAATTCTTCACAATGGCTTTGTCTTCCTTGAGTGCTCCATAAGCAACTCAATCATCCAGTGAGCAGGCTTCCTGCTTCTGATGAACTTAAAATATTTTACTGTTACTTTTTGTATCTTGCTAGCAGTTCTTCAAATTCTTTTTTGACATGTCTAATTATACTTTTACACTTGACTTTCCCGAGAATACGCTCGTTTCTATTTTTCCTCTATATACTGCCCCCAGGCTGTCTGTGTACGTCACATGTTGTACAAAAAATGTATTTTAGCAATGGTTTAGAGTGTTTTAACAAGAACTCATTGGGCCTACTTTTTATATCCTTCCACACATATAGCCAGACACCCCCATTATCATGAGCCCAACCTCTTTAGAGATTAGAGAATAAATATAACTCACTTATTTTAAACCTTTAAGAATTACCAGAAAGAGCTTTTTGGAACATACAAACAGCCTTTGAAATGACTTTAAAGTCAGATGCCTCAGGATCTTCACGGGCTAAAAGCAAGTGCTGTGTATCCCACTTGAAAGCTGTGATTCTCCATGTTCCAAATGGTATAAATATCCTACTCCTAGATTAGCAGGGTTCTGAGACTGGACCTTACACTTCTCACTGGGCCAGGATTAAATACTGTCCCATCCTAGGCATTAGGTCAATTTAAATCTGGAAGGAAATTCAAGATTTGTGAGTAAAGAGGGAAATATTTATTTGGCAGTTTATTACATTGTGCTGCAATTTATCACACACGTAGGTTCTCTCTTTTATCCACAAATCTGGCATTTCTTCCTAAATATAGACTGGCTCAAGAAAGACATTTCAGTGACAAGTTTAAGGTTCAGTCTCAGTTTAAGGTTCAGTCACATAACCCTGACAATTTTATACACCCACACACGTGCTGCTTTGGGATGTTATATGGATACTACAGGAAGCAGTTTTTACAAAGAAGGATTTAAGTCTTCCTTGCAGTGTTGGAAGTGGAAACAATACAGCCCAGTTTAAAGTAATCACATGGTGATTAGTTGCGAAGTCCTTTATGTATTAATGTACCTTGGAATATCTAACTGCCCCCCCTGAACTGACCCTAGAAGTAAACTTCTCCAAGCACCGTGACCGTAAGAGCGTGCAGGACATCCAGTAGGTATCACAACTGCAGACTGCATCTTTAAAGACAACTGTGTGCTGCAATCTAAGTAGTAGACAAAGAACTTGAAGAATCAATTTATCAAGAGGCAGCCACATAATGTACATGATATACAGATGTTTTACACTCCCTCCCTTCCAAATCACGGCCATAACCACTACTTTTTCTGTGTTTCTTCTCTCAAAACCTAAAATAAATATAGTCTTATCAAAGCCAGCACTCTAATGGCTGATGGCCAAAAAAAGAGAAAGAAAATTCTCTTCACAGGGCAGAGAAGGATCCCTCCAGGTTCTCCAATTAAACCCAGGGGCAGTAACATCATCATAAAAAGGGGTTTTTGCTTGCCATAAGACAATCCCCTTACCAAGAAGCAGCCAGCTGCAAACAGGCTCAGAATAACTGGTTCCTTATTCCCTTCTTGCCCTCTATTACAGCATCACAAACCTTACTTGGACTGGAGCAGATGCTGGACATTTATTCAGATACCAGGTGCTGTTTTGGGACCCTTACTTTTTCATTCCCTGGGGATCTATAGGCTTTACAGTTCAAGGAATTCTAAAGTTTCTGTAAGATCCTTGGTGAAAAACAAGACCCCATTCTTCTATACCTAGTCCACAAGGTAACTGTTTAAAACCTGCATATATTCACTGGATTCTTTAGCAACCTGAATTCAGGAGGATTCCAGACAAAGCACTTACAGGATGCTGTTGTGTTCTCTCTGTTTTGCACATTTTTTTCTGGGCAGGAAAAAAGGGTTGCTGGCTTTTCTTAGAGTCTCACACTGAAATCACACTTTTATGTAGGGTGCAATTAAAAGCAATGACATTAAAGACAAGCTCTGCACGCAGCCACAACTACTACATTATTTATTCAGCAGGCCTGAGTTCTATTCCAAGCTCTGCCACTGGCATTCATTCAGATCCACACCCTCTGGATTTACCTCCTTGCCCTTGTACTCCATCGCCCTGAGATACAGAAAGGTAAATCCAGAGAGGAAGGTCTAGAAGACAGACTCAGACAATGGTGGAAACCTCCATAAACCAATAGTCTCCAAGGCCAGCCCCTTGGAAAGATATCAGAATGGAAAGACATCAAAATGGTGCTAAGCTTTTGATTTACACTGACAGCATCTTGGAAATTTTAAGGCTGGATCCTGGCATTCTTACTCTGCACTTGACTTTAGAGGTTCAGCTTGGATGGAGACCTTCAAATGACACAACCGGACCAAGAAACATTTTGTTTTCACAGTCATAGCTCCTAACGATTAGGCAATCCATGGTGTAAACCTAAGCCTGGACTAGGGTTTTAGCTACTGGTATAGTTGCCTCAGTGCAAACCCTACTGTAGACTTGTTGCACTGGTGCAGCTCACTCTAGTTTGAAGCCCATTTTTGAACCTCCAACTGAATGTTTACAAGAGTCTGAAACTGGGGGAAACTGCACCATTTTCCTGCGTCTCAGTCCAGCTACAGCGGGGTGATGAAAAACACCAGTGTAGACAAGCCCTCAGTCATCTAGGGATCATCCCAGAGGTTTAATGAAAGGAACTGGAAGGCCCCAGAGAAGAGTGTGTGAAAGAACTACCTCAGGCAGCTGTCTCACTTCCAAATGAGCCTTCAAATGTTCAGATGGAGGTGTTAAAATGGGTTCCCCTTCCCAGCAGAGTACCTGCTCCAGGTGCCACGATAGCCAGGGCAGGAGAGGTTTTCTGCTTCAAACGTACATTTCCAAACTTTTTTTTTTTCACTTTAACACAGAAACTTTGTGTTGTTGTACCCTGTTGTGTAATATTGTCATGTACTGTTTAACAGCTGCTGTGCTCCAGCCTAGAGTCGGCTGCACTTCATGGGTGAGTGAAGTGATTCTTGTAAAGTTTTTAAGGCAACCTGGGGAGCTTTTGGAAGGAAAGGCGCTCTACGAATGTAAGATTTTATTCCAATGGCACGTCCACATTTAATGTGTGCTAATGATATTCCTGCATCAGAAGAACGTCCTGTTTTATTATTAAACAATCTGCTTAAGTACTTACATGGTCACTTATTTAAAATAAATTATCGGAATAATCTGTTAAACAGAAAAGGAGTAGTGGTTCAGCTTCTTACATCATCATTTCAGAATGAGCCACTTCACTCCATGTTTTGACGACACGCAATCCCCTCATCGTGTGTACCACAGAAACCAAGCCTCTGTTATCAGGCAGACTGCTGAGCTAAAGACAGCCTTTCAAACCAGCCTGCAGAATGTGAACTATGTAATATAGCCATTGCCAACGCCTTTTTACAGGGATTAGGCCCCAGTTTAGTTAAGTACTAAGCATGTGCTTAAGTCCCATTGACTTCAAGCACGTTCTGAAGTCCTTTGTTGAATCAGGGCCGTCATTTGCAGCCAGACCCAACCTCACTGATAGTGGTTCTGCTGGGGGGAGTGAGGAAAGATAAATCAGACTGTCTGAACATGATCAGAGAATAAATCCCAGACTAATGGAAAACTCAACATGTGGACCACAGATTTTTTGGGGGCCTGCCGCTTTTAACATGCTCTTCTTTAAAATGGCCTTGTGGAATTTCACTTCAAATCTTCATTTATTTCTACTCTTGCTTAACAGCTTTGTTTCCATTAATGGAATCCAAAGGTTTACAGATGGGCTTTCCAGTCACTGATCAACAAAGCTGTGTTAAAGGATCAAAATAATGCTGATCCCAGTCTTCGGAGCTTGGCAAAACTCAGCCCTCCTATGTCATATTGATATAAACGTGACCGCATGCAATTAGGGACCTTGTTACATGATTTACTCCAGAGTTATACTAGGAGAAGCCAGGTATGAAGAGACCCTCCTGCAGGAGAGAGGACTTCATCCCAGATGACTTCAGATAAAAGACCTAAGGGTCCTACAGGACGAGGATCATGGCACATTGAGTGTCAGTAGTATGTGTCCATATTACAAAAGCTGTATTTGTTTACCTAACCAGCTGTTTATCTGACACTTCAGTGAGCTGCTGCAAGTCATTGAAACAACACACAATTCAAGAAATGCACTAATGAGCAAGCGGGGCGGGGGAGAGCTAGGGCAAGGAAATAAATGCAGACCATCAAATTTAAGAAGACCTGCAGAGGAAAACTCAGAGGTGCCCCTTCACACAGAGATTAACCCTTAGCAGGCAAGATCATGAGGACCATGTGGTTTGCTTTCTAACAAAAACCCTGTATAAGTTTTAGAACTGAGGGCAATAGTTGTGGGGAAGGGCAGAAGAATACCAGAGAGAAAAGATCAGGATTTTAGATATGGGGCATATCTTGGGCATGATTTCCGCTCACATAGACATACAAGGGCAGTACAAACTCGCCCGGAACTCTGGGTAAATACTTGGGTGACTAGCCCAGCTGATGCCTGTGATGCTGCAACTTCACCCTTATTGGTACCTGAGCTGGCCAGGTTAAAGCTATCTTGGGTATGTCTACATGAGCTGCAGTTGCACCTGACAATTGCAGTGTAGACACACCCTTAGAATCCCGGTCCTTGGCAAATCTAATTGTTGATGGCAGAAAACAGTTGCAATGTTTGTATTTAGAAATGGATATTCGCTCTTATCACTGCAGTCTCAGTGCAAAAAGAAGTCAGTTATAAAGCAATAAAACCTCAAAGTCTTTAAGTCTGAAAGCTCAATAAATAGAAACTCTGAAGCAGTAATAGACTGAGACAGACCTCAGTTCCACTGACTGAACTAAGCCAGAGGCCAATCAGAAGCTTGGCCAAACAAACTGAGGCTGGGATCAGAGAGTCATGCTGGGTTCTTTCCTTGTGCATCAGCACCTCTAATAAACAGTCCACAGGCCACACAATGCCCTCCCCGGTGCTTCTGTAGCTCCCCCCATTGTCTTTGAAGTGTGACACCATGAGGGGAAAAAAATCCTATGTCTTTAAAAATCAGTATAATCTAATCTGGCACTACAGCATGAATCATAATTGTATGGGTATAGCACAGACGATTCACTATAGAGCAGAGCTTTGGCTGCTCCCGCTACATTTTCATACCTTAACATGATTTTATTTCTTTTCCGTTTAACGTTAACTCTGAATTTTCTGGCTTCCTTGTAATGATTTTTACTATGTACTTTCAATCTTAATTCCATTTGAACATAGTTTTTGTCTGGGAATTTATATTACTGTAGGCTGTTGAGGCTCTAACCAAGATTGAAGTCCCATTGCACCAGGCATTCTATAACACAGAGTAAAAGGCAGTCCTTGCCCCCAGAAACAAGACAGACAAGCTGGGAAAGGAAACAGAGGCACAAAAAGAGATGAAGTGGCTTGTCCAAGATCACACTACAGGTCACTGGCAGAGCAGGGACTAGAACCCAGGCCAGTGCACTAGCTACAAGACCGTGCTGTATTTATCTCATGTATTTAGCAGCCAAGGTGTCTCTCAAAATGGTCACCATTTTTTTTTAATAACTGGATTAACTTTTTAAACAACTTTTTAAACCAGAAATTATAGTGCAGCCCTGATGTTCTTTAGCAACCCAGAGTAATCACACACAGCAATCTCTGCTTTCATCCACTCATAGAACAGTTCTCTGGGCTGGAGTGAACTTTCTCCAGAGGAACGCTCTATGAGCTGCCCCCAAACCAGGGGAAGGCACATTCTCTACTCACCATCTACAGGGCTGAGGTAATCATGAAGATGCGCCGCGCTGGCTGCTCCCCCACTCTGCATCAGCAGGTCCCCGTAAGGATTCGGGTGGCTGGCCATGAGCGTCATCTGGTGATAGTAGTCGGCAGGGTTGGCTCCCGGAGGGGGAGGAGGCAAACCGAAGAGGCCTCTCTCTTTTAGGTGCTCGTGAGCCACTGTCGAGGCAGAGAGTGAGAAGACAAATATGGGGAAAATATTCTTGCAGTGAGTAAAACTCCGATGCTGATAGTACAGTCTGCCCCACAACCCCCAAACCCTCTTGTTACAACTCAGTTTGGTGCTTTAATGACGTGCATTTGGGCGTGTTTCTGTGGACAAAAGGGGCCTCTGCATTCCTCCATTTCCGCAAATTTATAAACAATCTCTCATTCCCTTTTCTAATAATCCTTCCGTATCAAAACAGAATTCACCACGGGGAGGGGGCAAGAGGGCCCGACAGCCCACAGCAGAAACGCTGTCAGCATTAACTTCGGTGCCGATTAGCAAACAAAAAGCCAAGGAGAGTCCAGTTAACGACAGCAGTGCAAGGAAATTACAGCCGAGATCTAATGCGGAGAGCTAGGTTTAGTGTCTGGCCGTGTAAAACCATTTTGGCTGCCAAAGCCAATTACACTCACTTTCTTCCAGCTGTAATTTTTCAAACCTGCCTCCCCCTCAGCTCTCCATTAACTTATTTACCATGGCCTAAAAAAAAAATACAATGCCCCTTTTTAAATGCCAAATAATGAAACTCGCTTTGCAAGGCGGCGGAAAAAAAAAAAAAAGAAGCACATGAGCAATAAAACCTCCCTGCTGTATGCTGAGAGCAGAGGTTTGGAATCTCAATACTTACTCAGGTGCGCAAAACCTAATTAACGGGAGCAGCAGAGCCACATTTTAAGGTAGGCACGTGGCTGTATCTATCCAAGGTACTTATGTGGCCCACCAGTTACCGCAGCGTCTAAACACTTCGCAGTCTGTTGATGGATTTATCCTCAGCACACTGATGTGAGGCAGGAAAGTGCTTTTATCCTCTTTTTACATATGGGGAACTGAGGCACAAAAAGCCTACGTGATTTCCCCAGGGTCACACAGACAGCCTGCACCGGAGCAGGAAACTGAACCCTGAGGCCCAGGCTACCATCCTTCCTCTCTATGTGGATATGTACAAGGGCCAATTCTGACTTCACACACACACTTTTTTATATTGATTTTATTCAGCTTCTCTTGATTTACTCCTCTGCCACTAAATGAGACCTTACACGATACTGAATTATATCTATATAACGGGCCAAATTCTCTACTGCCAGAAATGGATGCAGCTCCAGTGTTACGTAGTTAGAGAACTGAGTTCTAGAGCAATCTATGCTTTCAAAAGAGCACACCTATATTTCAGTGTTTTCTGAAATTCTTTACGGAAGAGCCTCCCGTCTGGCATTTCTGCCCCTCTCCTACCTCAGATATACAGCACTGAACTTATCAAACTCTCTGTAAGCCTGGGGGATGCCTCAGCTCACTGAGATGGGGAAGGTGGGAACTGCACTGAATAGAATCTGATGCTTGGAAGTGTCTGGGTTATTTACACCCAGTGCTGCATCTAGATCCTATATATGAAGCACAGGTTTTCACGTTCCCTTTACTCAGACAAGGTCTATTCTTCAGGGATTACCTGGGGGGGACAGAAATAATGAGGAAGGAGGGGTTAGGTGTTCTCTTCCCCTGGCGCGAGGGCACCCATCGCATGAGAAGGGCTAGCACCGTGCAGAAACGCTGTAGTGTAGAGGAACTGAGTAGTAGCCCTTTGTGACGGAGGCCCCCAGGAACCATGCTCTGGAATCACTTGAGGTGAACCCAGTCAGGACTCTAGTGCTGCGGAGTCTGCCCCCGGGTCTCCGCACACCCGTGCAGCTGCCTCCTGAATCTGACCTCAGAAGGTTCAGTCCCTCTGCCCCACCTGAGCTCCCCCTGGGAGTCTCCCCGGATGGGACCCTCGGGAGCTCCTTCACACCCCCACAGGAGCCATGCACTCCACCTTGCAGTCAGAAGCGATTCACAGCCATCATGGAAGTCAGATGGTTTATTAGTTCTCAGGATCGTAGCATAGAAAGACTTTGTAGCAGATGAATCAACAGTTACAGCAACAACCAACTAAGGGGCCTCAGAGCCCACATTCTCAGACCTGGCGTCCCCAAGCCTAACTTCCAGCAAGCCACCCCCCCAAAACCTATCCCCTTGCCCCTCCCCCGTCCTTTGTCTCCTTCCTGGGCAAGGTGTCTACCCCACTCCTGGTTTCCGCCTGCTGCAACCTGTTACAATCTGTTGCAGCTGGCTGACCCAGGAGGGCAGAGAGGCCCTGGCTATTGTCTGCATACAGACAAGGCCCATCCACCCTTGAGTGGCTTCTGCAATGATCACACACCTGGGTCCCATCACCGAAATACATAAGTAACATATGGGGAAACTGAGGCACACACACAGCACTCAGAGAAAACCCCAAGAATAGCTCCACTTCGTCACCCCCTTTAAGTAGTTTGTTGGTCCTTTAGTGGTCCCTGCTGTCTTCTACTGCATCAGCCACCAGAACCCAACCGAGCAGCAGCATATATATGTAGCTAGGCCTTGTATGTTTGTATATAGTTAGTAAGCGTGGTTATTTGGAATCCAACTGGGTCCAAGCGGTTTCCTCATATTCTTAGTGTTGTGTAAAGCGCAAAGACACAACAAACACTTTGCACAGCTGCGGCCCTGTCACAGGGCTGCGAGGGTTCCTGCGGGGACCCACTGCCAAGGAAGCTCATAAGAGCAGAGACTGGAGTAAAAATGTACATCAGTTTAAACAAAATATTTATAATAGAACCCAACTGCAACAGCTATTCTCACGCTCTGGTTTGTCAATGCAGTGATGCAAAACAAATGTGTAGCTACGGACGAGGAGAAAAAACAACAGCTCCCCACTTCAGAGAGCAGCTGGAGATCCTTTGCAGCTGGAGATCCTTGGGGTGTAGGGACTTTAGTGCTGGTGAAAAGTGCCAGAGCTACAAAATAGCTACAGCACACGTAGCAGCGGCACTGAACTGGCTACATGCTTCGACTTTGACCCAGAGACCACTTCTAGGCATAAGAATTGCCATGCCCATTCATCTCGGCTGAGCCAGACAATATGGACACCAGCCCACGCCAACCATGTTGGGAAAGGGAAGGGGGCTGGAGGAAGGCATATTTCAGTAACAGTCGATCTAAGAACTGCGCAACTCATTTCATGTCAGCCACTTAGCAGCCTGTAGTACAGCTACAGCTTTAAACCCTCCCACTCAGTGTCAGGGCAGCAATGCGCTTACCATCAGCCGGGCTGAGGCCTCTGGCAGCAGAAATCATGGAGAGAGTGGGACTGCTGTGCACGGAGCGGAGGTAGTGTTCCATGTGGGGGCTCATGTACGGGTGAGGGGGGTTGAATGGTGATTCACCAGGTCCTGCTGGGTGAGGAGAAAGGCGAATAAGGGAGATGTCGGAGATAACGGGGCTGCCACTGAGGGCAGGAGGCCTGTGAAGGAAACAGAAAAACATACTATGAAGTAGTCTTCAATTTCATTAGCATCTCTTCATGCATTTTTTTATTAACCTAGAGCACATGGTTAGAGCACAGAACTCCTGGGTTCCACTGCCAGCTCTGACTCACCGTGTGAACCTAGGCAAGTCATGTCACTTTTTTGGACCTCAGTTTGCCCATCTATAAAATGGATATAAACCGTGCATATATGTACCACTGCCATCTATTGGCGCGAATCCGAATTGCTCTATTCTATGTGTATGTCTTATACTGCTAATAGCTGTTGAAGAATCTCCTCCAGCTCAACTGGTTTCAGAGCAAAAGGACCAGAGCTAATTCCCTGGAGTTACTGAGAAATTCACTGTGGCCATGGTATGCAGCACAGTGAGGTGTGATGTCCGAGCTGGCCACAAGTTTGCTATAGTACAGACCTCACATGGATACTGTGAAGGCTATTTAAAGAACTTTTGCTACATGCACTGAGATCTTCGGAAAACAGGCCCTATACAAGTGCAAGGTGGTAGAATTATTATTTACAAGCGTTTGTTCCTCTGACTATGAACGTTAGAGAAAAAATACAGTGTCCATTGCCAATTCCCTGTGTGAAGGGGGAGGGGAAAGGAACCTCCTTTGTTCTCTTCTAAACCTTTTCAGAGTGAGAACAGGGACTTGTCAAATCTACAGAGAAAGAGCCAGAGACTTTGTCAGCTGGCGCTCAGGAGAGGTATATGCTTGTCAGCAAGTCAGGCAGAATTTCTGTGTTCAAAGCTTGGAACAAACTACTAAAGCAAATAGAAGCAGTGAATCTAAGTTTCAGAAAGAGGAGCTGTACAGAAAGAGGAGAAAGGGCTGTAAAAGCTACAGACGCTCGCCACATTTATGGTCATGGACCCTTGCCACAGGATGAGCTGCGTTTCTTGGTCTGTTGAGAGCAGGCCTCGAATCCCTGTTTGCTTTTTGACAGTTCTTTCATCTGCCAGTGTTACTAGGAGACTGACTCAGAGAGGAAACGGCACTTCCCAGGGGTTAGCAGCTGCTGCCATCGCACTGTCTAGAAGTGAAGGAAGTTTGGGGATGGAGTATAGTCAAGTGGTTAAAGCAAGAAAGGGGGAGCCAGAGTTTCTGCATGCTAGCCCATGCCCCGCCACTGAATTGAGTGACTTTGGGCAAGTCACTTAGCCTCCCTCTGACTAAATAACCTCACCTGTGAAAATCAGTCAAAACTTTTTCAAACCTCATTGGCAGGTTTGTTTTAAGTTTTCAACGCCAAACGTTCAGATCAGATTTTATCAGGTGTATTCTGGTTCCAGCCTCCTCAGTGCTAAATCCCTCAGTGCCTGTTTAGGCAGAGTCCCCATTAGAGTGAGAGTTTTACCTGAGAAAGGCCTCACTAAATGCTGCAGGTTTAAGTATCTGGACATGTCTACACTAAGAAAAAAATTCAGACACGTATTTCAACCCTGGAGCAGCTCTACCAGCAACAGTAGCAAAGGAGTAGTGTCGTGAGGTCTCAGGTGTTTATTCCACCATATTTTCTAACCCTTCTCAGATAACCCAGTGACAAACCCAGCACAGGCTACCATACAACCTTCATTCTTCACATCACTTGGGGACAGATCCATGGTCTGAATTACGCTAGTCTAGACTCAGCTCTAGTGTTCAAGCCCCTTCATAAACCCAGTAAAGGGAATTCTGCTAAAAAAAAGACTACAGCACCAGAAGCAGGAACTGGTGGTATGTGTTATTTTACCATGTGGATACAGAGAATAAAAATGCAGTCCCTGTCCTGAGTAGTTTAGTCTTAGCTACATACAGGAAATAGGGCAAAGTGGCAATGGCCCAAGAGGATAGAGAAGGGTCTACATCATGTTCGATCCCTTTTAAATTAAATTTAGATTTAATTAGGGTTGGTGTGGAAAGGTGGGTCATTGTTGGGGGTAGAGCATGTTCTTGATTATGGGTTTTGAGGATGATCATGAAGCATGATTTCATGATGTCTGGGATCAGAGACTAGGTAGCATATGAGAAGGTGCTGGCCAATAAAGGATACAAAGGAGGATTGGAGGGATGCAGACTTAACAGGGTAAAGAATCTAAGTGGGTAAATAACAGGAGATAAGAGAGTGGATAGATGAGCTAAGTTGAATTGGTCTAAGAATTGGCAGTGGTAGCACATTTTATGAAGGACGCTCCATCAGAATATTCATGACTGTGTGTGTGTTTGTGAGTGCACAAATATCTGTCTCTCTCTACATGTATATGTAGCCACAAGAGTGACGTTCTATGAGTGGCTTAGACATGCCACCTGAACCCCAAGATACAGATTTCAGCTTATAGTGTCAACAATTCAGGCGCATTTTTATTTATTTATAATACTTGGAAATCAACAAAGCCGTACAGAATTGTAACAAGCTTTCCAGCCTTATTCAGCAACTTTATAAGGGTGTTTGTCTTTGTTTGATCTTTTGCACGTTTCTCTTTGTCTTTCTGATAAATTAGGAAATCTTGCAAGTGTCTGAACACTTTTTGCTGATGTGTAATAAAGTAAAATGGCTTTTAAAATATGTATATTGTTCTAAACACTCTCCTGTAGTGAAGCTGGGAATGGGTGACAGGGGATGGATCATTTGATGATGACCTGTTCTGTTCATTCTCTCTGAAGCACCTGGCACTGGCCACTGTCAGAAGACAGGAAACTGGGCTAGATGGACCTTTGGTCTGACTCAGTATGGCCGTTCTTATATAATCTGCCTCATGGCAACGTAAAATACAAAGCAGCAAAAATATATTATTTATAAGGGTGTATCAGTATCCAAAATACACACACATACACACACGCTTATATTTATTGGAATTACTCCTGATTTATACTGCAATAACTGTAAGACGAATCAAGCCCATTATATTTTATAGTACTGAAAGACAAACGTATGATCACATACTGATTTCAAACCTCATAACCGCCCCAACTGTGGTACTATGTCATTTTGTTACCAAAATTATGTAGGCAACTTAGTTACTTTCCAAAACGGCCTTGTTCCAAAACTGTGTGGCCTATGTATATAGCACGGTGTACTGCGGCTGGTATTACAGCCATGACATCATCTACAATTGCAGCATGTTTGAGCTAAGATTTGTGTAACAGTCGAGGTCGCTGTTAATAAGTCAACTGTGTATGAAATCTACCCATTTATTTCAGGGGCGGGAAGAGAAGTGAATCAAAGTCTCTGTTCCAGATTTAGTTTCACATCATTTCTAACAACCTCCACCGCCTCATCTGGAAAAAATGAAATGGGATTAAAAAAAGTGATGTCATTAAGAAAACATCTGACTAATTTTTCTTCTGATGAAGACTTAATATAAGCAAGGGGGGATGTAAATTAAAAGCAGTCCCAATCTACTCTGACCTACGGAGTCTGTTTTAATATGTAAGCCATGAAAGGAGTTTTCTTACATATACAATAAGTTCCCTCTTTCATCAATACTCATAGCTTCTCCCAACAGGGTTATGAACTTCTTTGATGCAGGCTTGAAACTATGTATTACTGGTTTATGAGCCTTCTGAGGCTACTGTGATCAAACTGTGAGGCCGACATCTAAAATGCATTTAATAATACGCAGGGCTTGCTATTCATCTTCTGCATGCTAAATTGTGCAGAAGGTTTTCAGTCCTTCAGAAGAGGAAAACGCCATCCTGATCAAAAAGGTAATGCTGGAGAAAAATGACCAAGATTTCAACCAAAATGCATGCAAATGCAAATGCAAAGTGCAATAAGGTTGTGTACGATTAGCCTGGTGGTTAAAGAAATGGACTCAGACTCAGAGGTCCAATCAAACTGGGTTCAATTCTTCTACAAACTTCCTGTGTGACCTTGGGCAAGCTACTTAGCTTTTCTGTGCCTCAGTTCCTCATCTGTAAGGCTATGGTCTACATTGCACGCTTCTTTCGGCAGCGTTTAGTGAGTGTACTCGAATATCTCCCCATCACAGGTTTAAATAGTGTAGATGGTGAGGCATGGTTTAGGCAAGTACAGTACAGATACCCTTGAAGATATACCAAAAGTGGAGTGCAGTGTAGACGTAGTCTAAAAGTAGAATAATAATACTCCCACTCTTTATCTGTCTCATCTATTGAGACTGTAAGTTCTCTGGGGCAGGGACTTTCTCTTACTATGTATGCGTGGATCGTGCATAGCACAATGGAGTCACAATCTCGGTTAAGACCTCTAAGTATTCCTGAAATACAAATAATCATAAATACAAATAATAAATGTAGTATAATAATATACAATATAAATACAAATAATTTAGCAGCTCAAGAGTAGTGATCACCTACCATGACAAGTCTCAAAGCAGCATGGCTATCATCAGCTACCAACTAATATTAAACCTTAGAGTATGGGGATAATGCCCTCCATTCCTCAGTCCCGCTGTGATAGGTGCTGTATAAAGACATAGCAAGAGAGAACCCCAGCCTCAGAGAGCTTACATCTAAATAGACAAGCTGGACAAAGAGTGGGGGGAAAGGTATTAGTAGCCCCCTTTTACATCTGGTGAATTTAGGCGTGGAGTGATTAAATGATTTGCCCAGGGTCATAGAGGGAGTCTGGGGCAGAGCTGTGAGTCTCCTGGCTTCCAGCCTAGTTCCTTAACTACAAGACCAGCCTGGGTCACCTTCTGAGCCTTTACTCTGCTGCAGTAGCCCCATTCCTGCAAGTGCTTTCACCCTGTCACTGGTTCCATCCACACCTGCTGCCTGGCTGTCCCCCCATCTGTGTTGTAAAGGTTGAAGGGCCACTGACGATTGTGATCATCTGTGCCAAAATGTGACCTACATATTTCCCCTGTACTTTTTCTTAGCCTTTTGGCTAAGATCAAGCCATGTCCTCTCTCCAGGGACTATATCCAGCCTTGGCAGGAGTATGGACTGAACCAAGCAGCTCTCCACTTTCCATCTCTCAACATTATGATCCTGAGTCTTTGGCTGCCCTCCTCATACCCCATTCCATGTTCAGTAACGTTCTGGACCAGCCCTAAGAAAAACACATAGCAGCATCTACCCCACGCATCCCATCCACAAAGGCAACCTCCAAGGTTGGATTCACTTAACAGGGAGAAAAAGGGATGGTTCTAGGCAGCAGCTGTGGCTGCTTCAAGCATTTCCTTAACCCTCTTTCACTCAGAAACGAAGTTATGAAGTTATGTTATGAAGTCTATGAAGTTAGAGCACATTTGTAAAACTATTCACTGTTATTGATGTTGGCCCCTGGGATGTGGCATGAAGAAAACACCTGATTGTACGTACTGAGGGAGAAATCCAGGACCCACTGAAGTCATCTACAACACTGCCACTGACTGCGATGGGGCCAAGATTTCACCCTACGTATATTTCCATCACAGCTGGTTCTGCACTTTTCAAATAGGCTAAGGGAACTGGATGTCCAAACCCCTTAAAAATGTAAGGGGTGTGGGGTGCCTTATTTCCCTGAGGCTCCTTTCAAAATCCCAACTGCTACAATTAATAGTCAGTTCTCATGTATCGATTTACATCTTCCAAAAGCAATGAAAGCGTTCATCAATTTACCTTCCCAATGCCCCTGGGAAGCAGAGAAGGTTATTTGCCTGTATTTTATTTTAAACACATATGGAAACTGAGGCAGGGGAAAGTCTGTTGATTTGTCTAACGTCACACCCTGAGTTGGCGGCAAAGCTGATGTCAGAGAACTTTCAAGCTCTCAGGTCCCTTGCCATGATCTCTAAATCACACTTCTCTTTAGATCAGTTGTTTACAAATTATTGTTGACAGCTATGGGAGAATCGCCTAGAATCGCACAGGGCAGTGTTGGGGTTGGGGTTACTTTATATTTCTTTATTACTTTATGTACTATATTTTATATTACTTTATTTACTATATACTATATTACTTTATATTTCCACCTCGCTCCGATATTCTGCTGTCTATGGAAGGGAACCGTTAGGCATCTACAGACATGGCTAGGAAGCAGCAAACATTTCTTGCATTCATGCATAGTGATTTTATGGTCTTTTAGGAATATCTTGACCAGGATTGGGGATGAAGGGGGGAGATGTCTTTAAAAATTAATGGCATCGGGAAAAGTGCCTCTCAGAACATTATTTGCAGCCTTAGATTATTTCCACAGCTGTCAATAGTTCTCTCCACCGGTGCATTGTTCTCACCTACTTGTCAGTGCTGAAAGCCACCCTGCTGTTTCAGGGTCTGATGCACATTCCTCCACAGATGCAGGGAGGGGAGGCAACTCAGCAGTTGGCCTGTGACAGGACTGTAGGAACAGCACCAGCAGCAAGAAGATCTATTAACAGTTGACACTTGACACCTAGAATCAGTGGGAAACCAGGAATTTTTGGTGGTTTTCTAGGGGGCTAGTAACTCCCCAATTATCCTGGCATCAAAGGAAAAGAAATCTGCTTAATCTTCTTACCACCTGCGCCACCATACTGCAGCAAAACAAAATCAGGATAAATAAATTTGTTGAAATGAGCGTCAGTTCGTCTGAAATACGTAGACACAAGCTAAAAGCAGAGGAATGGATTAAACAAACTGTAGTCAGTAAGAGTCATATTTGGACAGCAGCCTCTCGCTTCAAGGCAGTACTGGGTGTCTTCTTTGGCACTATTGTCAACTGACAGGCCTCTCAGCAGGACAGAAAGCTTTCAACATGTCTCTGCCAGGCAGTTCAACCAAAATGAAAAAGAAAAATCCAGTTATCCCTAAGAACCTTTGTTCACTGTGCAGCAGTGTCAGCTAGAAAGGGTCTAGGAGGTTTGGAAAAATCTGCTCCCCCTCAACGGTAACAATAATACTTTGCTATATCATCTTTCATCTGAAAGTGTCCAACTACTTAGTACAGGAGAAGGAGTTATGGTCCAGATCCTCACCTGGCATCTTCAAAATGCACTCTCTCCTTTGCCTTCAGTGGAGCTACACTGATTTACACCAGTTGAGAATCTGGTCCCTAAGGGTACGTCTACACTGCAGCTGGGAGTGAGCCTCCCAGCCCTGGTGGACAGACTCATTCTAGCGTGAAGAGTACAACTCCCATTTTACAGCTAGGTAAATGGGGAACTTGGTAAACTTGCCAAAAGTAGCACAGCAAATAAAAGGCAGACCCAATAATAGGACCCAGGTGTCTTGTCTCCCTAATCCCATTCTCTAATCAGTAGAAAACATTCTCTTCAAAAGGGAGTGGAGGATTTTCAGTGGCTCAGTAGTTTGCAGTCCTAATTTATATGGTGCCAAACATCTCAATTCAGTGTGGTCAGGCCTGTCACAGATTGAAATGTTAGTAGAGAGGTTTTGGAACAAATTGATAAATTAAACGGTAATAAGTAACCAGGACCAGGTAGTATTTACCCAAGAGTTCTGAAGGAATCCAAATATGAAATTGCAGAACTATAACTGTGGTATGCAACCTATCCCTTAAATCAGCCTCTTAATCAGGTGACTGGTGAATAGCTAATGGAGTGCCGATTTGTACAAAAGACTCCAGAGGCCATCCTGGCAATTACAGACTGGTAAACCTAACTTCAGTACCAAACAAATTGGTTGAAACTATAGTAAAGAACAGAATTATCAGAGATAAACACGTGTTCGGAAAGAGTCAACATGACTTTTGTAAAGGGAAATCATGCCTCACCAATCTATTAGAATTTTTGGAGGGTGGCAACAAGTATGCAGTCAAGAGTGATTCAGTGGATATAGTGTACTTGGACTTTCAGAAACCCTTCACCAAGGTCGTTCACCAATAGTTCTTAAGCAAAGTAAAGAGTCATGGGATCAGAGTGAAGGTCCTCTCATGGATCTGTATCTGGTTAAAAGACGGGAAAAAAAGGGTAGGAATAAATGGTCAGTATTCACAGTGGAGAGAGGTAAATAGCAGGGCCCCCACGGATTTGTACTGGGACCTCTTCTGTTCAACATATTCATAAATAAATCTGGAAAAAGGGGTAAACAGTGAGGTGGCAAAGTTTGCAGATGATACAAAATTACTCATGATAGTTAGGTCCAAAGCAGACTGCAGAGTTACAAAGGGATCTCATAAAACTGGGTGATTGGGCAACAAGAATGCAGATGACATTCAATGCTGATAAATGGAAAGTACTGTACTTTGGAAAACATAATCTGAATTACACATAAAAAAAGACAGGTTCTAAATGAGCTGTCACTACTCAAGAAAAGCTATCTTGGAGTCACCGTGGATAAGTCTCTGAAAACATCCACCCAATGTGCAATGGCAGTCAAAAAGTTAACAGAATGATAGGAACTATTAGAAAAGAGATAGATAATAAAACAGAAAATATAATGCCATTATATAAAGCCATACTACGCCCACACATTGAATACTGCATGCAGTTCTGGTCGCCCCATCTCACAAAGATATATTAGAATTGGAAAAAATACAGAGAAGGGCAACAGAAATGATTAGGGGTATGGAACAGCTTCCATATGAGGAGAGATTAAAAGGACCAGGACTGTTCATCTTAGAAAAGAGAAAAAGGAAGGATCTACTAGAGGTCTATAAATTCATGAGTGGTATGGAGAAAGTGAATAAGGAAAATCCCTTCACATAACACAAGAAACAAAAGTCACCCAATGAAATTAATAGGCAACAGACATAAAACAAATATAAGAAATACTTCTTCAAACAACCCATAGTGAACCTGTGGAATGCATTGCCAGGGGATGTTGTGAAGGCCGAAAGTATATCTGGGTTCAAAAAAGAATTAGATAAATTAATGGAAGATATGTCTATCAATGGCTATTATCATAGAATCGTAGAAGATTAGGGATGGAAAGAACCGCAGCAAGTGATCTAGTCCAAACCCCTGCTCAAAGCAGGACGAACCACAACTAAATCATCCCAGCCAGGGCTTTGCCAAGCCGGGCCTTAAAACCTCTGAGGATGGAGATTCCACCACCTCCCTAGATAACCCATTCCAGTGTTTCACCACCCTCCTAGGAAGAAAGTTTTTCCGAATATCCAACCTAGACCTCCCCCACTACAACTTGAGACCACTGCTCCTTGTTCTGTCATCTGCTACCACCGAGAACAGCCTAGCTCCATCCTCTCCGGAACCCACCTTCAGGTAGTTGAAGGCTGCTATCAAATCCCCCCTCACTCTTCTCTTCTGCAGACTAAACAAGCCTAGTTCCCTCAGCCTCTCTTCATAAGTCAGCTTCAGTCCCCTAATCATTTTCTTTGTCCTCCGCTGGACTCTTTCCAATTCGTCCACATCCTTTCTGTAGTGGGGGGCCAAAAACTGGACACAATACTCCAAATGCAGCCTCACCAATGCCAGAGAGAGTGAAATAATCACTTCCCTCAATCTGCTGGCAATGCTCCTACTAATGCAGCCCAATATGCCATTAGCCTTCTTGGCAATAAGGGCACACTGTTGACTCATATCTAGCTTCTTGTCCACTGTAACCCCCCGGTCCTTTTCTGCAGAACTGCTGTCTAGCCAGTTGGTCCCCAGTCTGTAGCTGTGCATGGGATTCTTCCGTCCTAAGTGCAGGACTCTGCATTTGCCCTTGTTGAACCTCATCATATTTCTTTTGGCCCAATCCTCCAATTTGTCTAAGTCACTCTGTATCCTATCCCTACCTTCCAGCGTATCTACTACCCCCCGCAGCTTATTGTCTTGCTGAGGGTGCAATTCACCCTATTCTCCAGATCATTAATGAAGATGTTGAACAAAACTGGCCCCAGCACCGACCCCTGAGGCACTCCGCTTGTTACCAGCTGCCAACTAGACACCGAATCATTGATCACTACCCGTTGAGCTCGATGATCTAGCCAGCTTTCTATCCACTTTATAGTCCATTCATCCAACCCATTCTTCTTTAACTTGCTAACAGGAAACTGTAGGAGACCGCATGAAAAGCTTTGATAAAGTCAGGATGTATCACATCCACCACTTTCCCCACATCCACAGAGCCTGTCATCTCATCATAGAAGTCAATCAGGTTGGTCAGACATGACTTGTCCTTGGTGAACCCATGCTGACTGTTCCTGATCATCTTCCTCTCTTCCAAGTGCCTCAAAATAGATTCCTTGAGGACCTGCTCCATGATTTTTCCCAGGATTGAGGTGAGGCTGACTGGTATGTAGCTCCTCAGAGCCTCCTCCTTCCCTTTCTTGAAGATTGGCACTATATTTGCCTTTTTCCAATCATCCGAGACCTCCCCCAATTGCCACAAGTTTTCAAAGATAACGGCCAATGGATCTTCAGTCACATCAGCCAATTCCCTCAGCACCCTCAGATGCACTGCATCTGGCCCCATGGACTTGTGCATGTCCAGCTTTTCTGAGTAGTCCTGAGCCTGTTCTTTCAGCACTGAGGTCTGCTCACCTCCTCCCCATTCTGTGCTGCCCAGTGCAGTATCTGGGAGCTGAACTTGTCTGTGAAGACAGAGACAAAAAAAACATTGAGTACTTCAGCTTTTCCCACATCATCTGTCACTAGGTTGCCTCCCCCATTCAGTTAGGGGCCCATGTGGTCTCTGATCTTCTTCTTGATTCTAACATACCTGTAGAAACCCTTCTTGTTACCTTTCACAGCCCTTACTAGCTGCAACTCCAATTGTGATTTGGCCTTCCTGATTTCACCCCTGCACGCTCGAGCAGTATTTTATACTCCTCCCTGGTCACCTGACCAAGCCTCCACTTCTTGTAAGCTTCCTTTCTGTGTTTAAGCTCATTGATGATTTCTTAGCCAAGATGGTCAGGGACACAACTCTATGGCCCAGGTGTCCGTAAACCTCTGACTGTCAAATGCTGGGACTGGATGAAAGAGGATGGATCACTCAATAATGGCCTCTGGAGCCTCTGGCACCAGTCATTGTCAAAAGACAGGACTCTGGGCTAGATGGACCATTGATCTGCCCACTATGGCCAACCTAATGTCACCAAAATATTTTACAGCGTTCCTTCAAAACGCTCTCCCAGTCCGGTACATTTCAATGAAGCAGACACGCATCCCTACTGATCTCTTAGAGGTTGGCAAGTACATGTTCCTCTCAGCACCACTCACAATGGTGTATGTGAACTGCTCACAATGCCGTCCAAGGTCTCCTGTATGTCCCCTGTGCTGGAACAGCAGCCCCACTGATCAGCACTATAGTACCATTCCTTCTTGGAAGCAAACCCCCATTGGGATGAGGGTATCTGAGGCCACGAGGAATTTAGAGGAGGTACCAGCAGTTCTCAGGCATCTTAATATGTAAATAAATGCAGTGATCTAGTCAGCAAAAACAAATAGTGCGGCTTTCATTTAAATTTTTTTTTTTTTTTTTTAAATAAAGTGGCAGAGCAGATGCTCGGGCAGCAGCCCAGCTTCCACGGGAGTTGTTTGTGCCATGAACAAGGTGTAGAGCCATTTCCCACTGCCCACCCTCTCTCTCTTGCGCGAAGTCAGCTTGGGTGCTCCTGGAAGCTGAATCTCTAAGAAACCCAGCACCAACAGAGTCTCACTGCAAATGCCTCTCTGCCACACTGCCCTTCATCTGCCCACACAGCAATAGATAGTAGTGGTGGGTGAGCCGATCTGGAACACTTTCTGTGCTCCAACAGGGATCTAAGAGTATGGAAATGGGGGAGACATACCACTTGAAAGAAATCTTGCCACCTTTTTTCCCATCCCTGATATAATCTACGAATCCCTTATGATCTCCCTCTTCTTGTGGGCATGTGATAACTACCCCACAAGGTTAGATGTGGTGGACAATGCTGGTTTCTCTCCTCACATACACTATCCCCTTGCCTGGCCCATCCCAGATGCATGCCAATAAGAAGCAATTTGGAGTGAAATTGAGTTAATAATGGGATAGTTAAAGAACTTGCACTTATTTCTGTGAAATCATCTGAGCTGGTTCAATAAAAGCCACTGACAAGATGACAATTAACCAATGCTAAAGGTCCCATTACTAGTTTAAATTAATTCTTATGTGCCAAATGCATTCATTCTGGGGAAGACAAAGCGGTGAATACTTTCCAGTTGCTTAATGGAATAAGGACATTTGAAAATAATTGTTTGGGTATAAAACTTCACATTTTCTATAGAGAAATGGAGATAGACATGTTGTTAAGAAACAATCTGTACACGGTAAGTATTGCATTTTTGTTAAAAGTAAAAAAAAACCAAAACTTGCTTCCTGGTCTGATTTTCAGAAGTGCTGAGCACCCACAACTCCACACGTTGTCAAGAGACAACGAGGGTGCTCCATACCATAGCAACTTGCAAATGCCCAAAAGTGGAACACAATGTTTGACAGAGCCCCCAACGGAGGAATGCCAACAAATTATTCCTGCAGGAAACAAACTGCTGTGAGAGTCATCCCTTCAGCATTACTAACTCTCAACAGAACCTCCATTTCATGATTGTTTATTTCTGGTGTGAAACCATTTTCAACAGCTAAAATGAATGGACACCATGTTTGTGAGGTAATTTTGGGACTACAATGAGTGACATCCCTCAGAACAAGGTACGCTTGAGAGGTCAGATCAGGACCATGAGTGATTCACATCAAATTCATGTGTGATTTGAACATTTATGGAGAATTTTTTTCATTGTTAAACTTAGAAAGCAGCTGATGTGCAATTCACTGTCTGCAGGGAATGAGTGAGGGATATTAGTTGTCTTGTGGCCTTGACCAACTCCTATTGATTTTAAATGGATTTGGATCAGTCTGTCAACTGGGTGACTGGTAATCCTTCAAATGCCACATGAAACTATCTGGAAATTATCCTGTAAAATGGCCTGATGATTGAATATATGGCTCCCAGAATTAGAATGCCTATCAATATTGGAGGCTAGCAACTCAGAGACACTGTTGGTGAGCTCCAGTAGATAGGCACTGGACTGGAGCTCAGAAGACAAGGGTTCTAATTTCCAACTCTACCACTGACCTGCTATATGACTCTAGGCAAGTCACTTTACCTCTCTATGCCTCTATTTTCCCATCTGTAAAATAGGGATAATGATGCCTCTTTTGTAAAATGGTTTGAGAGCTACAGACAAAGACCATTATATAAGAAGCAAAGTATTATTACTGAATTGGCAACTAATTTTACCACTTGCAAGGGACAGTTACAGGGATCTCAATAGAACTGGATGAAAATGGTGAAAGCTTTGGTGCAAAATTTCACACACAGATTTTCAGAGTTTGGCTTTTTCTTCACTTCCCCCAAATTCTGCATTTGTGTATTGAAAACATGCACACACGTAAGAGAACTTTTAAGAGTGAAGGTGATTTTCCACTGGAACATCTTACAACGGGAAGTGGTAACTTGTAGTCTTTAAATCAAAATTTGATCTCTCCTAAAAGACATGAGCTATTTCAACCACAAGTTGTTGGGCTTAAATAGTAGGGAAAAATAATTCCTACCACTGTAGAAATTATTGGGTGAACTTCCATAGCCTGAGTCACAGATGTCAGACTAGGTGTCACAGTGGTTTCCTTTTGGCCTTAAAATGTATGGACCACAGAATCTACAAATTCTTAGACAGATTAAGACATGAGATGAGGACGCTGGAGATCTGGGTTCCGTTCTCAGATACTCCCTGCATGACCTTGGGCAAGTCACTTAGGGTCAGATTTTTTATATTCAGGTGCCTAAACTTGCAGATCAATTTCAATGGGAGTCAGACTCTCAAGCCACTTATGAATATCCCACTAGGTTTCTATCTGCATCTTTAGGCAGATAAATACCTTTAAAAATCTACCCCTTAAAGCCTAATCATGCATTGCTGGAATCAATGGGTGTTTAGCCACTGTTGTCAATGGAAGCAGGAGCAGGTCCTTCATGGCTCTGTGCTTCAATTTCCCATCTATAAAATGGAAATAATAGTACTGTACTTTCTACCATGTCTGTCTTGCCAGATTGGACCCCGATTCTACACAAAGCTGTGCATGTGCTTAAGTTTATGCACTGTGAGTAGTTCCACTGAAGTCAATGTCATCATTCATAACATGTAAAGTTAAGGACCTGTACACTTCCATTCAGATGCAGGGCTTTGGAATGTAAACTCTTTGGAGCACAGTCACTGATTTTGTGTTTGTACAGTAACTTGCACTCAGCAGAGATGATAAAAAATAGAAACAATAAAATGTCACATTTTATTGATCACCAAACTGAAAGAAAAACTTAGGTTGTTAACAAGCAAGGTCGCTCTCCGTTACACAACACACAAAGAAGCAAGACATCAAAGACAAAAAATAGAGTTGATATGGTACCTTCAAAGCCAAATCAAATTACCATGTTAAAGCGAGTTCTTTAATTCAAGCTTAATAATAGTCATTTTTTTGTTTTGTTTTATACTTAATCAGCCTCACAGCCCACTGTGCTGTCATATGGTCCCATAGCACCTCAAAGGGAGTAAACATTCTGTTTCAGCTCCATCGATCCTTTTTATCTAATTATCTTACTTACATGATCTTTTCATTTAAATTCTGCAAGTCCCACCTTTGCACACTAGTTTTCCCTTAGTAACAACGGCTGAAGAACGACCAGCATCATGTCTCATGAACAGAGAAGAATGAAAAGCAAGGAATGGGAGAGAAAAATGTTAATGTTAAAAATGTTAAAAATGTTAATATCATGTTAATATCATGCTATCAAAGTTGGTTTCTTGGGAGACTAATGATGAAAGGGTTCCTGAAAGTATGTTCTAAGAAGGGGTTTGAAGGAAGGTGGCTGAGCTAAAAAGATAGAAAAGGCATGAAAGAAGATACAAAGATGGAAGTGGGGAAAAGAATCAGTGAGAGCAGTTCAGCAAGAGGCTTAAGAGGGAGAGTGGGGGAAACAGAAGAAAGGACAGTATCATTATGCAGATCCTTAAGAGTGACCGGGAGAAGATTGAACTTCATTCTAAGGGGTTCAAAGAAGAGAATGACATGGTCATAGCACTGGAGGATGGTGATGGTTTTGACAGCAGCATTTTGGATGGCTTGCAGGGGAATATCGGGAGAACCAAGGAAACCAAGCAGGTGATGAGGCAGGAGATGACAGAGATGTGGACAAGATTTTGATGACACAGATGGAAAAGATGAATTTTGGAGATGTTGCAGAAGAAGACATGACAGCATTTCGAGACAGCTCAGAAGGGGTTAGGAGAGGTAAATTTAGAAAGAAATGTCAAGTATGACACAGAGGTGGCTCTGTGTCTGATCAGTTCAAGGCAGATTTCCCTTAGGATATGTTATGAGGAATACTAGCGAATGTAGGCGGATACTCTGACTATAAGTGAAGACATGGTGGATGGCAAAACAGATTAGTCATGGGGAAAAAGTCCATTCTTGATCAGTAATGTTTCAGCACAGTGTCTTCTTGACATACTATATTTAGGTGGCTTTTTCTTCTTGGATCTTGAAGAGGCTTGGATGTTAATATAAAGGAATTTGACTCAACATTTAAAGAGCTAGGTACTCATATGTCCACCATTGCCATAGTACCTGAGCATCTAAGAACCAAAAAGAGCTTTCATTAACTTATTTATGTCGTTGTGACACAAAGACTTGGAGTTGCTGGTGTTTTTGTGGAGAGGGAGGAAGTGAAAGAGACAAGGAGACTGAAGAAAATTCTTAATATTTAATTCATCTTGGCACAGCACCAATTTATATCCCAGAAACCAAAAAAGAATTATTCCTCTTCATCATGACTGTAATGCAATCAGCTGACGGCAGCATTACTCCAGGCGATGTTGACTGAAGGAGTCCACATATGACATCAGTAATTTCATGTTCACAAAACAATTAAGCTCCTGCATCCCTGGTACCTTGAGTGCCCAAAAGCCCATGGCTCTGACTTTTCTTTATAAGCACTGTGTCCGGAAAAGGGCAAGGAGAGGTTACTCACCTCGTGCAGTAACTGGAGCTCTTCAAGAGGTGTCCCTCTCTGAGTGCTCCACTTCAGGAACGCATGCACCCCTGCATCTTTGATCAGAGATTTATGGTAGCAGCGCCTGGTCAGCCTGTGCGTGTGCCCTTCGCACCCTCATGCCCCGCCCTAAGAATGTAGAGGGTTGTGTGGGTGAACTGCCCTTAGTTCCTTCTCTGCCGCGAAGCCCCACAAGGGACCCTCAGAAGCAGGGGGGAAGGAGAATGGGGAGTGAAGCATTCACAGTGACACACATCTCAAAGATCTCCAGTTACTGCACGGGATGAGTAATCTCTCCTTTTTCTTTCAGTAGTGTCCCTATAAGTGCTCCACTTCAGGTAGCTCCTCAGCAGTATGTCTCTCAGAAGGAGAAAGATTTGGGAAGAGTTCCATGTTGAAGAGAGAACTGCATTGCCTACTTCAGTGTTGGTTCCAGAGGCATGAAGGAAAGCATAATGGTCAGAGGCAGTATGCACAGATATCCAGATTTTGGTCCTGCACATTTCAGCAACTCGTACATTTTGAGAAAGGCTACAGACAGACTGCAATCTTGTAGAATGAGCTATCACTCTAAGGGTAGTGAAAACATGAGCCAACTCATAACAAGTAATAATACACCCCAAGATCCATCTTGAGAGTCTCTGCATGGAGATCATGGATCACTGGGATCTCTTTGCAACCAACACAAAAAGCCTAGGAGATTTTCTAAAGAGCCTGATTCTATCCAGATAAAAAACTAATGCTCCTCTGGCATCTAGGGTATGAAAAGTAGTCTCTTGTCTAGTCTGATGCAGCTACATGGAGAGAAAACTGGAAGGTGAATAGCCTGATTGATATGAAATTCAGAAGAGACTTCAGGAAAATTTTGGATGGGGCAGAGGTGACACCTTTTTCGTAGAGAACACTGTGAATGGAGGATCTGCCATTAGAGCCCCCAGTTCCCCAACCTTTGGGCAGAGGTAACGACCACCAAGAAGGCTGTCTTCATAGATAAATGTAACAAGGAGCATGTAGCTAGTGGCTCAAAGGTGTGTTTCACAAGGCAATTAAGGCTCAAATTCTAGACTGGAGTAGGATTCCTGATTGGCAGGAAGAGATTCACTAGACCTCTTAGAAATCTCACTGTGGTAAGAGGGGTGAAGACTGAAAAACCCTCGACTGAAAAGTGTAATTGTAATCTAGGTGAACCTTGATGCAACTCCTAGAAAGTCCTGATCTTTTCAATCCCAACAGGTAATCCAAGATTGTGGAAAGAGAAGAACAGGCAGATGAAAGCTGATGACAATTACACCAAAGATGATGATGTTTCAGTCTCTGAAGGTACGTATCTCTTATATTCCTTTCCATAATCATTGTTGCACTTTGGATGACCAGGAAGTCTCTAACCCTGAGAACCATTGAGAAGCCATATTTGGATCCGCAGAACCTCCAGTTTGTGGTGAAGTGTCTGACTGGCATCCAGAGACAAAAGATGGGAGGTGATCGGAAGCTGCCATGGTGGGGAGAAGTGAGTTGGATGAGGTAAGGATGCCAAATCTGTCTTGGTCAAGTTGGAGCAATCAAAATTACTCTTTCTCGGTCTTGCTCACTCTTGTTGAGAAGCTTCAGAAGCCATGGCATCGGTGGACACGGATAAAGAAGGCCTCCTGTCGATGAAATGAGAAAGACATCTGCTAGAGATTGAGGGTCTAGATCTCCCCGGGCACACAATTTGCTGCACTTCGTATTGGCTTGTGTGGCAAAAGGATCAGCCTCTAGGAATCCCCATGGCAAAAATATTCTGTTGGGGATCTGGAAGTCCAGCTCCCATTCATAATTTAAGGAGAAGTGTCTGCTGAGGCTATCTGCCATGGTGTTTTGAACACCAGAGAGGGAAGAAGCTGAGATGACTATTTAGTTTGCTATGCACCAACTCCAGAGTTTTACTGCTTTGGTGCAGAAAGAGGGGGAATGTGCATTTTCTTGACAATTGATATAATAAATGCAGGCCAGATTGTCTGTCATTATCTTGATTCACTTCTCTGATCAGAGGAAGGAAGTAAAGGCAAGGGAAGACTTATGCCTGGACAACTAAGGTGCATGGCTATGACCACCATAATCTTTGCGAATACCCTTGGGGCTGAGTATTGCTCGTGATCATGGTTGAATAGGAATTAAAGAAACCTCTTGTGAAAAGTATTACTGAATGAAAATATGTGTCTTGTAGACTGAGAGTTGCAAACCGATCTGTGGAATCTAGAAGGGAAATGTGGCTGTTAGGGTCAATGTAGTGAACTTTTATTGTTTCATATATTTGTTCAGACATCTGAGATCTAGTGTTGGCTGCCATCCTCTGTTCTTTCTGAGAACCATGAAGTACTCTGAGTAGAATCCCTCCCCCCTGTACTGCACAGGAATGGATTCTATGGCCACTAAATGTAGTAGAGAGCTGTCTCTTGTGTCAGCAATTGATTGTGAGATGGGTCCCTGAAAAGGGATGGGGAACCGAGGTGAGAGGAAGGGATGGAAGGTGTAACCAGATGTTATGGCTTCCAACACCCATTTGTCCAATGAGATGCAGTTTGAAACTGGGAGAGGCAGTATCCAAAATGGAACTGGAGGATAGGATGGTGTAGCAATAAGCCCCTGTTGATTGGATGGTTCAGACTCCTGACCAAGCCCTAAGAACTGGTGCTTGGAAGACATGGATGGCTCGCACAAGTAGCCATGGCAGAAGCTGGCTGCTTCTTTGAATATCTTGGTTTCTTGGTCGATAGCTTGGGTGGCCTATGAAAGTTAGAAAAATTGTCTGGATAAGACCTTTGTACAGTACCAATGCAGCACCTGATGATGGTATAGATACCAAAGGGATAACAGAGTCTGGTGACACAGACCTCCGAGGTAAAACCTCTACGAGCCTGGGTTTGGCTGTCCAAAGTTGAAGAGGTCCTTAGTATCAAATCTGGTTTTGAAATGTGGCTCTTAGAAGATACTTTAAAAGCCTTCACAGTATCAGAGCACTCGGAGCCCCACAGGAACTCCCTTTGGAACCTGAGGTCTCCAGGGCCTTCTTGTGGGACGGTGATTGAGATTTCATAGGAGAACTAGTGCACCAACTCTTTTTATCGGTGGTCAGAGGCATAGATGGTACCGCTCTCTAAACCATGGGTACTGTCGTAGAAGCTGTTTCTCTTGAGGCATTCAGCAACCAATGCGCAGACACTGAAGATGATGCTTTTGCGCTTGAATCTCTAGTGACTCTCAGTGACCATGGACTTGAGGTAGATGGAGCACTCGTGGTACTGGAAGCCCTGCATACCAGGGGTCCTCAATACTGAGTCAGAAGCCAATTGTAACGCTTGCTCCATCTTTAAAAGTCTAAATTTAATCTCGCTGTTCTTTTAAGATCTGCCCTTGAAAAATGAGCAAATCTCGTACTTATTTCAGATATCGGTGCCTCATAAACAGCAGAGACAGCGAGGATTCCTGTCACTTAAGACGCCTCTTAAAACCTGGGGATCTTAGCATATCCCAGACCAAATCCAGAATAAGCCCCTTCATGGGGAAAAACAAATTAAAAAAATCAAAACAGTGGGGGGAAAAGGTTCCCATCAAGTAATTCTAACAGTACGACTAAACAACTACAGAATAACTATGCTGAAGAGAAGAAGCATGATATATACTCTTTCTCAAGCCAAAGGTGGTTGAGAAGGAACTGAGGATGGTTTGCCCACGTAGCCCTTTATATGCAGGGCATGTGGGTATGAAGGGTGCGTACGTGGGCCAATCAGGCATTTTCAATCAAAAGCACAGGGATGCATGCGCACCTGAAGTGGAGCACCCGTCGGGACACTACTTGAAAAAGAAAATGTTACACCAGAGAGCCATAGCAAAATCACCTTGTTGGAATATGCTATAAATCGAGGGATGAGTGAAAAATGGATGCTTGTTCCAGGACAGTGACTACTAATACTCCCTCTGCTATTGAGATGGCCCATTTCCCATAATCTGAAATCCCTAAATCCCTAAACTAACAGACACCAGAGGAGGGAAGGCCTGTATCTCATCTTGCCATGAGAAGTGTGATTAAGTTTTATTTGTCTCTAGAGTGCTAGGGCAAAACCCCTGGACTTGGGCTCATATGAAGCTGTGATGCCTCTTCTAAGCAGAATCATACAGCTGCAAACAACATGAGGAGACACTGAATCATCATGATTAATGGTGGAGGGGGGAAGGAACCAAAATGGGAATAATATAATATCTTTCTATATGTGCACATACAAAGATACACAGTATATCTACATATAGATATATACCTGTTTATGTTATAGGCAAGTATAGATATATAAATATATACATACACACACACACACCGTAGTACGTGGTTTTAAATATTTTATATTTATATGTTCTAGATTGTAAATTCTTTGGGCCAACGACTGTCTTTTTGTTATACTTTTTGTGTGTGTGCAGGTTTTTAGCACACTGGGGCCAGGATCCATGACTGGCGTCTCTAGATGCTACTGCAGTACAAATAATAAATAATACAAATTGTTCATATTTATGCAATGACTCCTGGCTGGCTCATCAGCAGTGATTGAACCTGGGACATTCAACTCCAAAGACACCATTTGAGGTAAAGGACTACGTTCATCTGCTGGGAGCAGAAGCAGGCACCTAACTTTTGTGTATCATCAAGAGAGGTGGACACAAAATGCACTTTGGCAATGTGTTACACATATGCCTACTTATTACACAATTACACACACACATTCTCTCTCTATGTGCGTTAAGGAGTGAGATATGTAACTATCTAAGCTGGCAAGGATTTTTGATTGGAGCTCTCAGAGTTTTCTGCAGGAATTAATTACACCACTACTTGACATACTTTAAACAGCCACAGAACATACAGCAACCTCCAAAGGATATAATAAATACATTGATACTACAGTCTCCCTTAACTTGTTTCACTGACAGGTTTAGATGGACCACAGGCCCTATTTGCATCCACGCCATGACAGCTCCCATCACTACATAAACACTTTGAAGTGCTGTAATGCACCTTCAAAAGCTGGGCAGACTATCAGGCATGTCAATATTTCTTTCCCTCTAAATGGAAATGTGAATGGTCCTTGAAGGGCTAGGTAAGACGCAGTGTAAGAATCTATTCAGCATGTTTGCTGATCTAGCCATTCCTCTCCTTCCCTGCAAATACATTGCACCATTAACAATTACTTGATGACCAGAAGAGCCAGGCAAAAGTTTTCCCAGTTTTGATGGAAAATTATAGTTTATTCTAAATATACATTTTTGTTTCTATGTAACTTTTTTTTTTTTTTTTTTTTTTTTGGCTAGGAAAACAAAAATGCTTCACTTTTTATTTTCCACTCCTATTGATTTCCCTCCCCTCCACTCCATTTTTCCCTTTCCTTTTTTGCCACTGGAAAAGAGGAGGAGGAAAATAGAAAAAAAAATGTTCAGTTTTACATTTTAGTTTGTCATTGAAAAATTTCATGGAAAATAATAAATAAATAAATTAATAAAATACATTTTCCCCTAAAATTAACAATTAATGGACACAATTGGCATTTTTGAGCAGGTCTAGTAGATAGGATAATAGAAAGTGAGAGTGAAATGGAATCAATCATAAGTAAAACTACATCTGAGACACAAAAATTTAAGACCTTCACTAAGGGTGAAATCCTGGCTTTGTTGAAATCAATAGCAAAACTTCTACTGACTTAATGGGGCAAGAGTTTCACACATGACCTGGGTGCATGAGGTCTTTGAATCTAATTGTATGTGTACTACACTGAAAACCTTCCCTTCTGATCAATACGCTTCATTCTGAATGTTCATATATACAGTGGTGATACCTGCTCCATCTCCTCAATGATAAGACATGCATTTATTAAGTAAGGAATATGGACCTGATATTGCATAGACACACAGCACTCCCAGTTTAGTGCGGATCCAATGCCCACTGAAGTCAATGGAAGTTGACTCGATCAGGCTCTATTTGGATATCTTAATTATCTAATAACCTACTCTTTAAAAGCCAACGGTACTATACACATATCAATAAAAACCTTCATCACAACAACAGCTCACCAATGTCCAAAGGGAGACCTGCAAGCCTCAGCTCCCATTCTTTTATCTCATGCTGCTATTTCTTATGCAGACACATTTCTGTATACAAATGTCATTATATTTGACCCCCGGTTCACCCTGTTTCCATTACAACGCTGTAGACTCAACCAGACTTGCTCCAGTGCCAACTCTGTGCTGTCATTCCCTGCGCAGAGTGGTAATAAAGAAATCACTGTTTTAAGCTGACAAAGAGCAGATTTCTTACTAAGTAAACACTGATGTTTTGGTAGGGAAATTAAGTTATAAAATTGTGTCTACAAAGGGAGACCATACAGATGGACTTTGTTAAGACACTGCACTACAGTCCACAGTGGTTAATTCAATTGACTGCTACTTATCAGATTTTTTAAAAAGGTTTATCCAGCTTTTGCAAATGCAAAAAAAAAAAAATTTTTTTTTCCACAGCATTTTCTTAGTTGCAGAGAGATTTGTTTTTGGAGGGCAAAGACAGCCTCTCAGCTTCTGCAGGGAACGCAGCACATTTCTGCGGAGTAGTGCAGCTGAGCAGCCCCATTCATTGTAAAAGCAGATCAAACTCTGCTTCCTTAGCCTCCAAAGTGATCTTGGGCACATCAGCTCCATGCTCTCCCTTCCTCTAGTTATGGAATAGTCTGATTTGTTTATGCTGCCTATGCACATGAGTAACAAGCATCCCAAATCCATCTTCAACTTCAGTCATTGGAAAGCAGATTACTAACCAGAGCAGACAGCAGATTCAATTTGTCCAATCCTCATTCAGTCTTTTAAAACTACCATTTCCCCACCTTGGTAAGTTTTAATGCCCTGAGAAAAGTGGCAGTATGTTACCCTTAGGCTTTGAAGTTTTCCATTTATCCCCAAAACATAGCACAGGCAGCATCTTCCTCGCCCACTACTACAGAATCTCAACTGAACTGGAGGTAATTGTTCTAAGGGAGGGCTGAGGGTACTGCAAGCTCCAGGCCCATTCAGCCCCTCGTCTCTCTGCAAATTGGTGGAGTTTTGTGATGTTACTGCTTGTTCATCAGGAGCTGGCGTGAGCCTTTAACTCATTCACAGAAGCCAATGAACATCAGTCTAAAGGATAATGATTTTGGGTGACTGCTGACACCCAGAACAGGAAGCCTAGAGAAGTAAGACTCTATCCTATTTCCAGTTCCCGGACCTACCCATCTTGGATCTTCTTCTCTATGCAGATGGAGAGCTGGCACCGTTTGGGGGAAAGTTTCTGATGATTGGAGATCTCTCAAAGTTGCCACATGTATTTAATCAAAACACAATGAAGAAATAGTTTATTTTTGCACTATAAAATATGTGTTATGGATTTTCATTGTAAAGTATGAGATAAGGCCTCAAATCTGCCAAAAGATATTAACACTGTTTGGCTTTTAAATGAAGCAGTTAGCAAGTAAAATAAGATATGCTTAGGTTGCAACTAGGAAAATATATTAATATTACTAACATAAGGTAAAAACATATTTTTTTTAGAGACGCTGTCAAGTAGTTAAGCCGACATGTAGGTTCTATTTAAAATGAGAGAGTGGGGATATTAAACATGCTTACATTTTAATAAAAACATTTGTAATTGACTAAATTCAGAGCAAACCATTTAATTTAAACATTACTGTGAACTTTTGGAAAGGCAAAACACAGCAGCATTATGCTAGTGCCCAAGAATAAAAAAGCAGAGCTGATGAGATACAGTGTATACTAGTTACCTAGAAACTTCAGTGATTACCATGATATAAATGCCTAAATAAAGAGACAGACAGACAATCCACAAACAGAAACTGAGAAAGTGGCAGTTCTAGCTTTTGGGAATTTTTTTTTTAAATGCATAAGTAATTTAGGAGCCTAAACCCTATTTTCAAAAGTGACCTAGGCACGTCGACCCAGATTTTTAAAGGTGTTTATTTAGTCATTGCTGCGCTCAGTGTTGCAATGTCTCACTGATTTAGGAGCCTACTTAGCTTTTTCTAAAAGGATTCAGGCACTTAGGAGCCAAAATCCCTGCCTGAATTTCTTTTGATCATAGAATATTAGAGTTGGAAGGGACTTCAGGAGGTCATCTAGTCCAACCCCCTGCTCAAAGCAGGACTAACCTCAGCAGGCTCCTACGAGTGCAGGCTCCTAAATCAGTTAAGTGTTGCAATGCTCAGCACAGCAACCTCAAATACTTTTAAAAATCTGAGCCTGAGAGCCAGATTTTAAAAGTCCCACTGAAATGAATGACAGTTAGGTGCCTGACATGCTTAAGTGCTTACGAAAATCCAACTAGGCGCCTATATGCATCCGTAGGCCCCTAAATAACTGAAAATCAGGCCCTTAGGTGTCCAAGTTCCATTGACTTTCAGTGAAACTTGAGCTTCTAAATGCCAGTCACTTGAAAATAGGTGCTTTTGAAAATTGTATCCTTTGTCTAAGTTGAGTGATGTGTCCAAAGTAAACAAATAGTATAAATGGTACCAAAATGAAGTTGATTTTTAAATTTTTCATGGTTTAAATAATCTAAATTATTAGTAGCAGCACAGGAAATTAAACTTAGAACAGAACTTCTATGTTAACAATGCCCCTTTATGTGAATCAGTTTTCAGCCTAAATTTTAATGCTGTGCAATAGAAGAGCAAAATAATCACTCTGGCTTAGTGGAATACGATATATTTGATTCTCATGAATGACGTAAACCAACACAACCACATAAGCCTGCTGTAAAATTGCTTTTAGCCAATTTCAAAAAGCCTGAAAAGGTACAGGCACTGTATTAAGCTTCACCTGACCAATAATGGTATCTGGAGGAGAAGCTAAGCAAAAAGAGAAGAGCTGAAAGGATTTATTAGTGGGAGACAAACTTTATTTACACAAATTCAGCTTGCATGATCTCATTGTGGAGTTAGCAAATTAAGTAGAATGAAGGGATAACTGGCCAAAAATGAACCACAAATGCAGAGTATCCTATTGTATGCATGAATTTTTTATTAGCACATATTTTAGAAAGTCCTTGTGAAATTTCAATAGTCAGATCTCCATCTCCCTTTTCTTTTAACTACAGCTTTAAAAACAACAACAATTAAAAGCGCTCTAATTTCATTTTAATCTATAGGTCCATTATGTCACAGCACTGCCATTGGAACCTCTAATGCAATCAGAGAGTGCCCAGACCCTGATGCACTACAGGCAAGGAGATTACTTTTCAGTGTAGATTTCATCCAGCTAAGGTGATAATATATGAAGGAAATTAAAAGGAAAGTCTACATTGTTAAGTAAAAAAGACTTTACACACACCCTCCACACCCCATACAGATACCCTTACTGAACCAGACGTTTATAGATTGCAGTAATTTTGCTGGAGAATGCTTGGACCACAAAATTGCACTGTCTGGGAGAAAAGCCACTGATGAACACAGATTTGGTCAAGTTGGGGTTGGGTTTATGAAGGGCAGAGCAATTAAATCAATCATACAACCCGAATCTGGATCAAAGCCAGTCTGGCAAGGTAGACTGCCAGCTATTGAAGGATAGAAAACTACTGAATCCAGTAGGAGATTTCTGGAAGGGAGTCTGGTCTATAATTTAGAGCAAGCAATCAGGAATCAGACCTCTTGAGTTTGTTTACCAGCTGTGTCATGTACTCACTATGTCACTTCGGGCAAGTCCCATCTCATCCCAAGTCCTTGCAAGTCCCAGTGCAAGGAATAAATCAGGTTTACACTGAAGTAAGAGAGTCCCCACACAAAGCTGCACTGATTTAACTAAACTGGTTTAACATCACACCTTTAGTAGAATCAGTGCCACTTGTGTGTGTAGACAAGTCCTGCATGTAGATCACACATAATTCAACACAAGTGCAGTCTTGCTCAAGAGAGGCTCTAGGCTGGAAAAACGGGGTTACTGGGGCATTGAGGTTCATCAGCAGTTCAGGCACTGGAGGGGAAGCAGAGGAAGCTCAGATGGCTCTTGCCTGCATTAGGTGAGGATCAAGCCAGCTATTTTCAGAAGAAACTGGTTGAGGAATCTCTTATCCTTGTGACTGTTCCCATCTCAATGCTGACGGGAATCAAACCAGACACTGAAGATAGGAAGTGTGGAGCCATACCAGTGTTAGATCTCATAAGCCAAGTGGGGTCAAGACTTAGTTAGCACGTGAACAGGAGACCTCCAAGGAAAACCCCAGGGGGCTGCAGGAATCAGTGTTGGTGAAGGTAGTAGGTAGCACCTTTCCCTCTGACTCGGCACTCAATGCCCCAGAACATCCTGTGAAGGAGAACTCTGTTGCTTGAGACGCTACCTTTCCAGTCAGATAAAAAACAGAGGTCTTGAGTGCTTGTGCTCATTAAAGATCCCTTGAGACACTTGTGAAAGAGTAGCCTGTTAAATTCATTATCCTGGCCAAATTCCATTTTAGGTTATTACATTCTGATCAGCTATTTTCCGCCTAGCATTTATATTGAGTAAGGCACTCTTCATTTCCACAGCTAAACTGCAAGAGAATTTTGCTGTGTGAGGTTAAACAGCAACTGTATTCTACTCCAGAGATGGCTGGATTTTAGCGGTGGGTGACATAAGACCTCTTTTTTTGTAGTGTATAAAGTGCTTTGAGATCTGTTGGGCTGAGAAGTGCTATATAAATATAAATTTTTATTTCTTTGTTTTGAGAGTCCTATTGGGGTAGTTTGCTATCAGGTAAACTGATATTTAAATATTTAAATACATTGTACTGAACTTTGCAGACTCTTCACATTTTTTCTCACACCCCAGGCCACTTTCCTTTATAGAGAGAAATAGTTCAGCAGGAGGCCGAGGAGCAATGGTAAGAGCTACGACGTTTACCCTAGGAACTGCATGGAATGTTCTTCCCTACTGGCCCATGGAGACTATGAAATTATTCACACTGATCTCATCCCTAGCACATGGTAATTCACACACTTTAATCATCCTCACCCTGGCTCTTATAACGCTGAATGCAGATTAGAGAGAAAGGACGGCACCATGGTAAGGGTGCTAGTCAAGGATGGGGGAGTCCAGGGTTCAATTCTAGGCTCCAACACAGGCTTTCTATGTGACCTTGGACAAGTCACTTCGTCTCTCTGTGCCTTAGTTCCCCATCTGTAAAGAGGAATGATAGTATTTCCTTCCTTCACAAGGATGTTATGAGGATAAATACATTAAAGAGGAGCTCAGATGCTATGGGTAATAGGGACAACAGCAGTATCTATATTAGGGAGGCAATGTTTCTACTGTAATTGAAAACTAGTTCAATATTATTATCCAACTACCTATTATGTAGATGAGTATGTGACCAAACTGGCTCCAAAGCCAACTGAAGTTAACGGAAAGAAAGATTTTCATTATGTTCACTGGACCTTGGACCAGACACGAGGTTATGATATACAGCGGGAAGCTTATTCTTTCCTAGCCATGGAATGGGCATTATATTTAAGACCTCAGAATCACACAGCGTGTTACATCTACTAGGTAACCGGGCAGCTGAGATTACAGTAGAAATGCTCACTACAGTTCCTTCCATTTGGAGCAGATTTACTATATGCTACATCAAGGGTACAAAAAGGGAAGAAATGCTGCTGGTAGGTATTAGACAGTCAGAAATTCTAAATAAGCACACCTACCATTAATGCAGGATGCAGAAACCTTTGGTTAGTTAAAACGGGGCATTTAAATTGCTACATTGATCCAAGACAATTCTCCTCTCCCTCAACTGCATATATGATCACAGGCCATATTTAGGACAAGGATCCCATTTACTTCACAGGGAGCTTTCCCCATTAAGCACTGGAGGACTGGGCTGAATGCCAAATCACACTATCTCTGTTAGTTTATATTTTAACTATGAAAAAATATCAAGAGAGCTATTTCTGGAGCCCAGTCCTTCATCAGCAAAAACCCCAACGCCCTACCAAGTCAAAAGTCAGTTGCAAAGTCTAGATTGTCCTCTCAAATAAAAGCAATATTAATGTTTTAATGGCTAGATTCTACTATAAGTGGGATTTAATGAAACCTATGTAGTGGGTGTTTTTAGGGCCTCAATTCAGGAGAACATTTGTCAACGGGATTTAAGCACACACTAAAAATTAAACATGTGCTTAAATCCTTTCCTGAATAGGGATAAATTTAAGCATGGGCTTTATTGCCTAGAACATCTTTGTGTACCACTGACACATCAGCTGTCCATCTCTTTTCAAATCTCTTCTTCAAAATTCTCTTTTTTCCCCTTGCCTATCTTTCTTAAATTAAGGTCCCTTTCATTTATTGGTTTGATGATGGAACACTAATTCTTTCACCACCCAATATCTTTACATGACGGCATTCTGTCATTTATATCACAGAGTCTTCTCTTGAAGTGTTTAATACTGTAGAGCATTTTGGGATGAAAGGTGATATATAAAATGAAGTTGTACTGAGTCATGGCATTCTGAGAATCAGAACAAATTATCTGCATTAAAGTATAGCCGTAAAGTAGAAATGAATTTGAAACTTTCCTATTTTATTTATGTATGAACCACAGTCCTGTAGCCTTTTCTCTAATAGCAGTAATTTTGAATATGTGGTTACTCTGTGGGATCTTATTAGAGGTTTTCAGATAAGGCATTCAATCAGCAACTAACAAGCCCTTCATCAGGTTTTGCAAATCGCAAGTAGCTAAAGTACCTCCAGGACCATCTCGGAGAAGATTCTTAAAAACTCCCAAGATGAAGCAGAATAACTTATCTTCATGATGTTATTACCATGTCACTGTGCTATTAACAGGACCTAAGTAAAATTTTCAAAAGCCCCTGAATTAGGAGCCTAAATCCCATTTTAAAAGTGGCTTAGGCATTTAGGAGCCTAAATTTAATTGAAAGACAATGGGAATTAGGCATATAATCTATTTAGGCACATTTGAAAATCTGATTTAAGTGCCTATCTGTATCTTTAGGTATCTAATATCTTTGAAAAATACCTAAATCACATTTAAAAATGAAATAGCACTTAGGCTCCTAAATCATTTAGGCACTTTTGAAAATTTTACCCCTAAACAAGAGGTTATTTTCATTCTCTAATTACTCAATATCAAAGTCTAGCTCTGTTATTTGTCTATTTCATTTCAACTGGGAAACATAAAAGAAAAGATATAAAAAGCCTTCCAGGCATAAAAATTATGTAAAAGTACAATTTCTCAAAGAGCTCTGGCACACAGAAGAAAAACATACATCTGTGGCTCAGAGTCAAAGTAAGGGATCCAGAACTCCCACTTAGAATGTACTCCAGCTGAAACTTTCTGCAGATTTGCAACTTTTCAGAAAAGCAGCACCCCGGCCTGCCCTTTGATTTTTGAAAATGTGTGTGTGTATAGAGTTAGCTCCAGGCAGGGTATCAAGATCCAGATCCACAGATCTGCCAAATAGGGACTTTTTTTTTTTTTTTGCCCCAGCCATCTGGGTGGTCTTAGCATCAGGTTTGAAATACCTAGAATCCCTCGAACCACATGTTCTAATCCCAGTAGAGGTGACTCAGTCCTTCATCTTTCCAGCGTAAATGGATTTCTACATACTTTTGGGGGAGGGGAGACTTTTGGATTAGATTTTAAATATCTCTGCTCTGCATGGACATCAAAGATCCTGCATTTCCACTGTTGTAAGCCAACATTTCTACCATTCATTTTTATCCCTCATTGCCTCCCACTCTTTGTTTCCCTGGGCCAGTAGTGAAGAATGCTGTGGAGGCAGAATGTCCAGCCCTTGGGAAAAGGGAATACCTCATCCTGTGTCTCGCTAACCAGTGTCTTCTCCAATCTTCTCTACACGTTAGAGAAGTGCAATGAAAATGAGGGGGCTGAAATAATTGATATCTGAGGGAAATCTTATAGGCTACTGTGGGGTTAATGAGTTCCTAAGAGCAGGAGTAACATGACAACATTCTACAAATATGTGGAGTACAACATTTTATTAGCGTGGTGCATTCGGGAAGTGCTAGGAGTAAAGGGGTGAAATCAAAGAAGAGAAGACGTAGGCTGACATCAAAATAAACAAATGGAGAGCTCCATTAGATTGTGGAACAGTCTGGTAAAGGAAGTGGTGAAACTCCATTCTTTGGGACATTGAAAACTGGACTAGATACAGCACTGGAGAATATACCATAGGGAATAATGATGCATTGGTACTGGGATACACCAGACGTTGCAATAGGTCATCATGACCTCTCGTTGCCGTAAGTCCACAAGAACTGTGTTAGTTGTGAAATATGGCCTTACAGGGTGGATTTAAGATTAAGAAAAATGGAAGGCAAGGGGGATCATTCACATTTAGACTAGAAAAGATTGTGAAAATTTTCTGAAGTGAATGGCAAGAGGTAATATCTATTCAACTTCTATGACCGCATGAGGTGAGCATGTTAACAGTAGTAGAAAATGGACCATTGAGGGGATCTTAAAAGGATCCTATAAAATTTTCCACAGATGGCAAATTTTGACAGGTGCCCACCTTTTTCTTTATTGTCTGAAGTGATCCTGTGAGTATTTACCCCCTAGGAAAGCAGTGAGTGAATGGAATTCAATTTTGTTTTGTAAAGCATGAGTTTAACACTGGATAAAGGGGAAGCATGAAGTCACTTTTAACCTACAATAAAGTGAGGTAAGCAAAGGGATTATCACTTAAGACTTGTTGATGTGAAGCTTTGAGAATGACACTCACTCAAAAGCAACAGTGGATTACACAGTGACATCAGCAGCAAACACATTCCAGAGATTTAAATAAAAGACCTCTGCGATCAGACTCCTGTATTCAGTGCAGAATATCCTAACCAATTTTACATATCCAAGAGTGATTGGATCAAGTCATAGTTGCAGTTCACATTTTAGAAAAAATTCTTGCACTTTAAGAAGCCAAACCCTCAGCTGGTGTTAACTGGCACAGCTCCTTTGACGCCAATTGAAGTCCACTAACTTCACTGGAGTTAAGCCAATTCATAACAGCTACAGATCTGGCCCAGTACTTTTATTAATTCAATCTACAGGACTTGCACCTCACTTTATGGTTTAGCGACTCAAGACAACATACTTTCAAATCTGTTTGGATTTAAAGTTTGTGGTTGAGGTTTCCAAAGCAGTCTGAGGGATTTAAAGATACATCTTCCATTGCAATTGTTGTGAGATGTGTCTAAATCCCCTAGACTGCTTTGAAATTCTCTACCAAGATGCTTAGCACACACAGAGTCTAAAGAAATTATCTCCTCAAATTAAGGAAATAAAATGTATGACTCCACGTATACATAATCATTACTATGACACAAAGCTGAAACACTGTGAATAGGCCTTAGAATAGAGGCGCTGATTCATGTTTTCAATGCTGGAATTGGTTATACCAACTGAAAAGCTACGCAACTCTCTAGCTGTTGAGTGAGCAGCCACCATCTCTTGCTCCTTTTTTATTTATTTATTAATTTCATGAGACTTTAGTGCTGGTGAAAGGTGCCAGAGAGGCCAGCTCCGGATCCCAATGGCCTAGTATGTTCACAAGTTCCAAGCACACAATGCTGCTCCTGAAGCTGACAGGAATTACGGGTGCTCCTTTTCTGTGGATTCCCAGGACAGATGGTAGCAATGGAAGCTTCCCACATCCTGCCCTGCCAATGAGCCACAACCCAGCTCTACAGAGATTGAAAGGGCCACACAGCAACACTCAGCATTTACTGATCATCTCTCCTCATTCCACTCTCAAAGACCATTAGAAAGGTCGCTACCCCCATTTTACAGAGCGAGAAACTGAGGCACAGACAGGTGAAGTCAATTCTCCAAATGCACAAAGCAAGACAGTGGCAATTTAGTATCCTGACCATTTAGTTTTTGGCCTCTTGAAAATGGACAAGGTGTCCAAGCAGTGCTGTCTATGCTTGTTTTACAGTGAAAGCTATATTGCCATTCCCCAGATCACTTCATAGGAGTCACCAAAGAGCCATTAGAAGATCATAACTTTTAGTAATTACAGACTTGGGATAAATGTGAACCAGCATCCTAGAGTGGACCAGGCTCTATAATCCATTACTGATCTCTTTAGTCATCCCGTCCCTTGCTCATATTTTATTTTAAATAAAGGGAGCGTGTATGAGGGAAGTGAGGAGAAGGGTTGGGAGAAAGAAGGGGACAGAGTAAACACCAAATAAGCAGCAAAAAACTGCTTTCCAAATGAGCAACATATCCATTTGGTCAAAGTAATGAAATTGCAAAATACACAAAAATGCATCTCCGGGCAGCTGTTTGCTTTGACTCCGGAGGGAGCGCTCTCTATCTCCAAAGCAGCACAGTACCCTCAATCAGAACGGGCCAAAGCTTTGCTACTCCTGTAGCAAAGTAAATATGAAAATACACACATTTTACTGGCAGGTATGTTCTGAGGTAAATCGACTGGTGTGCTGCGCTTGTTTCTAAAAGAAGCGACCTTTAATGAAAGGAGTCTCCCCTTTTTATCGGCCTGCTGGGATTAGGACTGCCATCTCTCAAAGGCAGAAACGCCTTCTGGATTTAATGGATTGTGGGCTAACTTGCTAACCCCCACCCCAACAGCTGGGATTTTGTGCTGTGCATCTAAGAGGTGACACTCAGACCTCACAGCACAGGAGGAGTGTGTGTGTGGGGAGGGATGGGCTAAGGTGCCTTTATCCTCTTGTACCTTTCTAATCCTGAGCTGCTCCCAGCTCCTCATCCCAGTCTCCCCATCCCCCGCAACTCCTCATCCCAGTCCATCCCCTTACCAGACAGTCCCGGTTTCCTGCTCTGGGCTCCCTCTGCAAGTTTCAGTCTTCCTCCTATCCTGGCTCCTCATCCCAGTCTCCTGGACAAGTCAGTTCCAGACTGATTCCTCCCTTCCCAGCTCCCAGTCCCAGTCACCCCATAGGCACCTAGCCCAATCTACACCCCATCCACCATCCTCTGTCCAGCTCTTGTTCCATCTGCACTCAAGTCGGGCAGCTCTCTCTTCCATGCTGCCTGGGTATCAGCAGCAGCAACCATTGCAGGGAAAGTCCTGCTCAGTCCCTGCAGTCCTGGGATGAAGCATGCTCAGTGCTGGTGGACTCGTCTGAGAATTTAGCTGCCAGACTCTAAAACGTCCACTGAACGTGTGTGGACTGAGATTTATCATGCGTAGAACTTGGGGGAAAGTGGAGGATTTTTCAGAGGAACAGCAAAAGGTACATCCCAAGCCATCAGCCAAATTTCAAGTTCTTGCTCCAAAGCATGGAGCACCAGAGTGTCTCAGGAAAATGGTTGCCAAATTTTTGTAACAAAGCCAAACATATTTTCCCCTAACCTTGTTCTTGCAAGTGGTTGAACCATGGTAAAACTTGAACAGCCTGAGGCAGACACCCACCATGGAAAATTTCAGCCCAAATGGTTAAAGTTCGGCAAAGTTATAAGCAACTGAACACAGGATCTTATAACGAGAAGCTTAACCATGGGCAACATTTTCAACTCTGCCTATAATTTATCTATATTTCTAGGGAGTTTTGGACTGGATTTTGGAAAAAGGTTGTAAGTATCCAGGAGGCAGAAGAATTGTTTAGAATTGTAAAAAGGACATAAAGTAGAGTAAAATTAAGAGAACTGATTTCAGATAAAGGAAAAATGTAGGAGGAATACCAGGAAAAACTTCAGCTCCCAGGGAAGTGGCGGAAGTCCCATCTATTGAGACATTTAACATTAAAATTGACAAGAAAAACAATAAAGGGACAATTGGGAACAGTTTTGCATTGGCAGGGAGATGGACTAGTAGTCTTTTCCATTTCAAGATCTTTTGGGGAAATTCAGCTCTGGTGCAGATCACTGAAATCAGTGGTATTTCACACATTTACGCCAGTGGTGAATTTGGTCTTGTGATTCAGTGAACTCGGATTTATTTTTTAAAGGGACAATAGAATTAGGGTGACTAAACAACAATATTTTTTTAAGACATAAATAAAAAGCTTAACAAGCCACTAGAATGCCAGCACAAAAACAATGTTGCTTTTGTTTGTTACACTACACAGCGTCTGACAGGGCTTTAACCTCTGTTTAGGAGCTACTGTTAAAAAGCCTCTGGCTGAGTCAAGCCTAAGTATGCTGCTTACAGGGGTTAGCCCTGAGGGCTCTTGCATTGGCAGAGGCTTTTTAGCTGAGTTAAGAGGTTTTTTTGTGTGAAAAAACAGAGTATCTAAAAAGCCTAGACATGGGGAGAGAAAGGGACTACTAATAATCACCTGCTGTCTCTGGAAGGAATTTTACTCTCTATTTAAAGACATGATCCTGCAAACTTGACATTAGTAATCCCATTCATTTTAATGGAGTTACTACCAAGATTAAGGATTGCACGATCGGGCCCTAAAATATAAAATAGCCCCTTTATTACAATGGAGCCTATTCTAAAGCATCAGGGGAACTCATCTGGCTCAATGGAACATTGGAGTCTGAAAGTTTGATTCAACCTATATTGGGTCTGTGTTCCGCTTACAACAAAGTCCGATGAAAAGTGCAGAGAGAAATTCCAACCAATCAATAAACACTGTATATAGGGAATATATATAACACTCATCACAACTCATCCCCATAGTCCATCCTGTGCACTGAATGCGATAGAAGTGTTGTGGAAAAAATTGGATGACTATATAGTGAAAGACTGCATCACAGCGCATATGCCCAAGGGAGCAGAATTCAAGCTGCACAAGCAACCTCATTTTGGCATTTTCTAACTTTTGAGTGCTTGATTTTGCAACCTTAAATATTATTCTTTTTAGATGTTGTTTTTAGGTGTAATGCACTATATACATTTCCTTTGTCACTCGTATAATTTCTCTCTCCCTCTCTGCTCCTCTTTTTACTGTCCCCATCTGTTTTTCACTGTGCTCCATTTTCACCTTGTTCTCCACTTGATCATGCCCGCTATTTCTGCTCTTCATAGGGGTTTTCCCTTGCCTCTCTCTGCATTCTTCATATGAACATAAACCCAATGACATTAGAATCCAAGTTGACATCTCGAAAGCACAATGCTCTCGTTGGTGTGAAATGAGCCAAAATGAGTTAGACTAATAGAATCATAGACGATTAGATGCCATCTAGTCCAACCCCCTGCTCAAAGCAGGACCAACCCCAACTAAATCATCCCAGCCAGGGCTTTTGTCAAGCCAGGCTTTAAAAATCTCTAAGGATGGGAGATTCCACCACTTCCCTAGATAACCCATTCCAGTGCTTCACCACCCTTCTAGTGAAAAAGCTTTTTTCCAAATATCCAACCTAGACCTCCCCCACTGCAACTTGAGACCATTGCTCCTTGTTCTGTCATCTGCCACCACTGAGAACAGCCTAGCTCCATCCTCTTTGGAACCCCTCTTCAAGTAGTTGAAGACTGCTATTAAGTCCCCCTTCACTCTTCTCTTCTGCAGACTAAATAAGCCCAGTTCCCTCAGCCTCTCCTCATAAGTCATGTCCCCCACCCCCCTAATCATTTTTGTTGCCTTCCACTAGATTCGCTCCAATTTGTCCACATTCTTCGAGTTGTGGGGGGCCCAAATTGGACACAATACTCCAGATGTGGCCTCACCAGTGCTGAATAGGGGGGAATAATCACTTCCCTCAATCTGCTGGCAATGCTCCTATTAATGCAGCCCAATATGCCGTTAGCCTACTTGGCAACAAAGGCACACTGTTGACTCATATCCAGCTTCTTGTCCACTGTAACCCCCAGGTCCTTTTCTGCAGAACTGCTGCTTAGCAGTCGGTCCCTAGTCTGTAGCAGTGCATGGGATTCTTCCATCCTAATTGCAGGGCTCTGCACTTTTCCCTGTTGAATCTTGTCAGATTTCTTTTGGCCCAATCCTCCAATTTGTCTAGGTCACTCCGTATCCTATCTCTACCCTCCAGCGCATCTATCACTCCCCCCATTTTAGTGTCATCTGCAAACTTGCTGAGGGTGCAATCCACCCCATCATCCAGATCATTAATGAAGATGTTGAACAAAACCAGCCCCAGGACCGAGTTCTTCCACTGCAGCTGCAGAGATCTCAGTGCAACAACAGAGTGAAGAAACTTAGTTAAGAATGTCAGACATTTGCCAATCTCTGAATCGAAAGTGACCAAAAGCAAGATTTTTCTGGATTATCCAAGCAGATTCTATGAGTGTGCCAAAAACCATGTGGTTACAGCTGACACCTGCTGCCTGCAATGACTATTTTCAGAGATGAAACAGCTGGTATACCATGAAACACAGCAAAAATAAAGGATGGGAGATCGAAAAGTTGAATGTCCTAAAGACCAACTAAATATTACTTTGGCCTAAAAGGTTTAACTTGGATCACATGAAGTATTTCCTCAGGTGCTACCTGACTTGTTTTGTTATGCAACTGGGTGCATGTATTTTAAGTTCAGTAAATAGGAAGAAGCCAAAGAAAACCCTATGACTATTTGTCATGTTTCTTAGAGTGGAAATGACTGAAATGCCAACCTACCCAACGACAAATGTAAACCTGGCAAGTCTTTGGGGCACCTGAATAATGGGTATTCAGAGTGAATTCCCAGCTCCTTTGTTTCTCACCTATCTTTCCATACTTCGAGTCTTGATTTTAGGTCTCAAACAAACAGCCGTGCATACTTGACTGTCCTGTATGTCCCATCCTGCTAGACAGAACCCTGCTGATTACTATCTGACAGCGATGATAAAATAACTGGAGTTCTCATTAGGTTATATGCAAACAATGATAAAGAGGAATGTATAGCAATGTCACTTCAAGCATTTGGGAAACAAACCTTTGACACAAACCAGACGGCAAATAATAAGGCTCCGTGGCTGACAACAAATGAGACTTCATCTAATTTGCTGTGCAATGTTCATGTAATTAGATACATTTGGTACAGGCAAGAAAGTAGACAGCTAGAATATGGTCTTGATGAATTGGGGAACCTCTGTCAAGCTCTGATCACATTAATCATAAAGCCAAAGCTCAATGACTCAATTTTTCTTCCTAGCATTACAATATTTTTCTAGAGGGAAAAATATATATACAAAAACCCCCAGAATTAGCCTGGTGCTAGGGAAAGACAATGTAACTATAGATATCTACAGCCTAAACTATGCCTGCAGAGTTGAGCAAGCCCATGTACAACAGCCGTGCAGCTGTTCAGGATGCTGTGTACAACAGCCCACCCCACAGTACTAGATGCTCCTGGCTTCAGACATTTCTTTTATTGTCATGTACTGAAGAGAGTAAGTGATATGCAAAGTTCTCTGCAGAAGAGAGAAAAGTCACAGAAGAGGATGTGTAAAAGAATAGAAAGAATAGGGTAAAAAATAGAAAAGCAGTAGAAAGGACACTTACGAGGAGAGGTAACAAGGGGATGAGGCTGAGATGCATGAAGGTAAGAGAGAAAGATACTAGAAAAAAAAGTTAAATAAATCCATGGGCAAGCAGGAATTTCACACCACTGGCACTGTGCAGCATACCACGGTCACTTGGAACTTCACAGTAACAGCGTGAATAGAACTGGCATTCTCTTGTCCCAAAACAGAGGCCTTTCTGATTCGAGTGAAGGAAAAATCTCTATTAGTCGTTTGCAACATAGGGCTTATCACAGCTGGGTGAGCAGTTCTGAGTCTGTCCATTAGTAGGTGGCGGTATATATACATGCAAATAAAAGAGTTCCATTTTATTTTCCAATCTGGATGATTTCCTCAAAAATGCGGTACCTGCCAATGAATCTTTGCACAAAGAACCTTGCATAGAGGCGGTCTGCTGTTCACCTTCAGCGCTTCACCATCCACAGAGGCAGCCCTTTAAAGCAGGCTTCAAAAGAGGGATTAATATGTCTGGAATTTTCAAAGGGAGAGTGAATTTCCTCTTCTGAGACCTATGAACAAGCTCTTTATGTTTCCAATACACTAAACATAATTCAAAAAGTTACTCTGTGCTGGGCACTGTTGGGATGTTGATGAGCTGAAGGATCCTAAATGAAAAAGGGCTTTAGCTATTGAGCATCCAGTTCTGTTCACAGGGTTCATTACCTTAAATACTAACAGGTGACTACTGGTTCTCTACCTGGGGAACGTGGCCATTCCTAGTATATCTGCTTAATAGCCACGGGAATGGGTAAACTGAACATCTAACTTGCTGACCACCAGACATTTTGGTACTCAGCTATCTGGAGATTAACTGAATAATACAGTACTGTCAAATCCCATGCCAAGCTCTTATTCACACTAGTAGTCAGCTTCCAAGACCAGGCTGGAAGTTTTGAACCACTTTTCAGGCATAGTCACCCCAATGGAAAAACTTACCTGGGTTTAAGAAGGCATGAACAGAGCAGCTGTTCCCTAACCAGGCAGGGGAAAGGGGAACAAAACAACTAGATGCCCAGTGAAGAGCCTGAATGGGAAATGGAAAAACTGGACACACCCTAGAAACGATGACAGAGGAGATGTGTAGGTGACCACTAGGCCATTCCCTCACAAGAAGCTTCAGGTGAAGGATGTGGTTATGTGGTCTGTTGGAAAAAGCGGACATCTATGGAAAAGGCAGACTGATACTTGGAGTCAACAGCAACCAGGTTCTGACTATCACCAGATATTAGAAACCCAGAAATACAGATATAATCTGGTTCAAAACACATGCCTATTCACCCAGACTGCTAACATCCCATGCATGTTCTCTCTCTCACACACACACACACACACACACACACACACACACACACACACACACACACACACACACACACACACACACACCGTGGAGTGGCTGCCTTGCCCCTTTAAATATCTTCCCAAGCTAACTGCCAATCAAAAGCGATCACTCCTCGCCCCCAAGTAGCATATCAGTGGACACTTTTCCATCTTTTCTGCAGTGTTGCTGGGAAGAGTGAGCCCTTGGAACTTGAACAGAGACTCTATGGCTGTGTAAATCAGCAGGTCCACTACCCTTCTGTTGGCATCCCAGTGACTTCTGTCCCAAGGACATGCACCTATCCAACAGCAGAAGTTATTCAATGTAGGTTGTGTCATCAAACAGTTATTCTGAATGAATCGAATGAAATGAAATGAAATCAGTGACTCAAACAGTACCATAGAATCTCTATGGATAGAATAATAAGCTTGAATAATAAGAGTATAGCAGTAGGAATATATTACCGACCACCTGAACAGGATGGTGGCCATGAATGTGAAATGCTCAGAGAGACTAGAAAGAGGCTATTGGGGATTTCAACTATTCCCATATTGACTGGGTACATGTAACCTCAGGACAGGATACAGAGATAACATTTTTAGATACATTAATGACTGCTTCTTGGAGCAGCTAGTCCTGGAACCCACCAGGGGAAAGACAATTTTTGATTTAGTCCTAAGTGGTGCACAGGATCTGGTCCAAGAGGTGAATATAGCTGAACTGCTCAGTAATAACCATAATGTAATTAAATTTAACATCCTTGTTGGGGGATGGGAGGGAATACCAAAGAAATTCATCACAGTAGCACTTAACTTAAAAAAGGGGAACTGAACAACAAGGTGGCTCGTTAAATGGAAATTAAAAGGAACAGTCACAAGAGTGAAATGCCTGCAAGCTGCAGGGAACTTTTTAAAAACATCATCCTATATGTATATGCCAAATAAAAGAAAAAAACCAGTAAGAGGATCAAAAAAATGCCACCATGCCTAAACAACAGAGTTAAAGAGGTGGTTAGAGACAAAGATATCTTTAAAAAATTGGAAGTCAAATCCTAGTGAGGAAAATATAAAGGAACAAACTCTGGCAAGTCAAGTGTAAAAGTACAAGGTGGCAGGTGAAAAAAGAATTTGAAGAACAACCAGCAAAAGATACAAAAACTAGTAGCAACATTTTTAAAAGTACATTGGAAGCAGGAAGGGGGCCTAACAATCAGTGGGGCCATGAAAGATCAAGGTGCTAAAAGAGTATGCAAGGAAGACAAGGCCGTTGCTGAGAAGCTAAATGAATTCTTTGCATTCGATCTTTACGGCAGAAGATGAGGGAGATTCCCACACCTGAGCCATTCTTTTTAGGTGACAAATTTAAGGACCTGTCCCAGACTGAGGTGTAAATACAGGAAGTTTTGGAACAAATTGATAAATTAAACAAGAAGAAGTCAGCAGGACCTGATGGTATTCACCTAAGAGTTCTGAAGAAACTCAAACATGAAATTGCAAAACTGTAGTACATAACCTACTGCTTAAACCAGCCTCTGTACCAGATGATTGGAGAATAACTAATGTGATGCCAATTTTTAAAAAAGGCTCCAGAGGCCATCCTGACAATTACTGGCAAGTTAAACTAACTTCTGCACCAGGTAAATTGGTTGAAACTATGGTAAAGAACAGAATTATCAGACACATAGATGAATATAATGTGTTGGGGATGAATCAACCCAGCTTTTGTAAAAGGAAATCATGCCTCACCAATCTAGTAAAATTCTCTGAGGGTGTCAACAAACATGTGGACAAGACTGATCCAGGGGATATAGCGTACTTGGACTTTCATAAAGCCTTTGACAAGGTCCTTCACCAAAGGATCTTAAGCAAAGTAAAGATTCCTGGGACAAAAGGTCCTTTCATAACTCAGTAACTGGTTAAAAGATAGGAAGCAAAGGGTAGGAATAAACAGTCAGTTTTCACAGTATAGAGAGGGAGATAGTGGGATCCCCCAAAGATCTGCACTAGGATCTGTGCTGTTCAAAATATTCCTAAATGATCTGGAAAAAGGGGTAAACCGTGAGGTGTCACGGTCTGCAGATGATACAAAACTACTCATGATAGTTAAGTCAAAACGAATGAATTCCAAAGAATTACAAAGGGATCTCACAAAACTGGGTGATGGAGCAAGAAAATGGCAGATGAAATTCAGTATGGATAAATGCAAAGTAATGCACATTGGAAAACAATCCCAATTATATATACAAAATGATGGGTCTAAATTAGCTTTTAAATCTCAAGAAAGATCTTGGAATCATTGTAGATAGCTCTCTGAAAACATACACCCAATGTTCATCAGCAGTCAAAGAAGCTAAAAGAATGTTAGGAGCCATTAGGAAAGGGCTTGATAATAAAACAGAAAATCTAATACCACTATATAAATCCATGGCATGCCCACATCTTGAACACCGCGAGCAGGTCTGGTTGCCCCAGCTCAAAAAAGAATTTGAAAATACCACTGTCAGAAGACAAGATATTGGGCTAGATGGATCATTGGTCTGCTCCAATATGTCAGTTTTTATGTTCTTATTTCCTCCCCCAAAATATAGTTCCTTTTATAAAAGCTTGAAATCTTCCTATTTACCATCTTGACACTAGCCATTCTGTGGGCAAGTTTCCAGAGCCTATTTCAAAGCCTGCTTTTCAATGTTAACATCCTAGGTCTATAACCTATGTTAAATAGTAGCACTGGCTTCCATGTGACTGCCATGATGCACTGCTTCCCCCTTACCAAAAAGGAGAACGTGGTGCATCATGGGAGATGTAGTCCACCCAGGAAGCATGACCTAAAGAGAACAGGAGCATGAGGCACCTGAACTACAACTCACAAGAGGCACGGCAACAGCATTTTTGAATCAAAAGTATTTCAGTTTTCAGCTGAAATATTTTGACAAAATCTCAACATTTTCCATGTGGGGGGACTCCCCCCCTGATATTCTCTGACCAGATCTATCAAATCAACATAAACCATCTATTGGTACTTCCACAGGGATTTACCAGATACACAGGAGGAGCGAAGGAGACACATTTTCCCTAAGCAATTGTGTTAGTATGTTAGGCATCAGTGAAGCAGTTAAATAATACCCCATTTAAACGCTGTCCTCTCAGGCTTGCAGCTTCCAATACATGGAATTTCACAGCTGCAGTGGTACCATACAAAATCCTGCTTCCATCTCCAGTGGCTCCTCATTTCCCAAATTGTGTGGAACTAGCAGTGTTTCATTCCAGAGGGGAGAGAAAAACTCTTAGCTGTAAAGCTTTCATTACTCAGGACTCTAGTTTACACTGCAGTATTTTTTTAGCACAGATCAAAGCTTATAAGGAGGTGGCGAACTGAAAAATCTCTATCTATATAGTAATTCAATAATTTAGGAAAGGTGAAAATCAGTAATCAGAGGCTTGGGCTTCAGAGTGACAAAGATGCATTTGAAAACAAATCCACTAATAAATGAAAAATAGGTTTTCAAGATTTTTACTAATTTCAGGCTGTGTCACTCCACTGGTCTCCTGCACCCAACCAACCCACCTGTAAAAGCAAAGGGAAGCGCATTTTGCATGACAAAGTCCAAGTCCAGGATTTGGAGTGTTTCCTGCAACAGTTTATAGATACAGCTATGTATTTTAGGTAGGTATGTGGCCCTCATTACCATAATATTATTATGAATAATAAATTCATAAAGTTTACAGCCAGAAGGGACTACCAGAGCCGTTAATGAATTTATCCTCACATCTTCATGAGGTAGGGAAGTGCTATGATCCCCATTTTATGGATCGCAAAAGATCACACTGGAAACCTGTAGCAAAGGAGTGAATTGAACCCAGGTATACTAAGTTCTGAGGTAGGCCCCTAACCACTTAGCCACCTTTTCTCTCCGACATGTGATGGGATATAAGGAACAGACATCCCTACCCTGCTTTATGTGCTAGCTAGACTATTAACTTTCAGAGGAGAAACACAAAACTCAGGTCTTAGCAAGGGATGCAGGAAATCAAACCTGAAACACAGTTAGCCATATCAGGTGTGGCTCTTCCCCACCTCTGACAGTTACCCTAGTGTCAGCCCCTTGTAGAGCTGGGGATGCCAATAGCTTCATGAACTGAAGATAGCAGACAAATAGCCTTTCAATTCACTTTTAAAGTGATGTTATGGCAAGGGTGGTCCCATAAGGCCACTGAGATTGAGGAGCCAAAGTAGGGGTTTTAGTAAAGGTGTAGTCAGAAAAGTCCCAGATATATTACAGAGTGAAAGTGTATTGGGCTGTTCCTGTTGCTATGACCTCAGCTGAATAATGATGTCATAAAACTTTGCTCTCTATCCCAGGATCTTAAAGCACTGTACACACTCTAATTAAACATCACACATCCCGGAAAGACAGGTAAATACGCTAGTCGGTTGGGGGAAGTGAGGCACAGAATAGTTAACTGACTTGATTAAAGCTATACAGCAATTCTGGGACTAGAAACATACAGCCTTGTGCTTGAACCATTGCACTGTGCTTCACTCTCAAGTCCTAGCATCAATACAAAAAACCAGAAGAGGTTAGATTGAAGAGTTTTAGTAACATGTGGGAGCAGAGGTGCAAGACTTACCCATGAATAGCGTGGATGGAGTGAGGGTCGTAATGGTACCTTCCTTCCTGGTGACGCATGTCAATTGGCAAGGGAGCATGGAATGCTGGAAAAACGTGCTGCGGAACTGTTGAGGGGAAGAAAAAAAAAAACACTTCAAAAACTTTTCTTCCCTTTTAAAACAATTTCAAAGGAATCTAAATCTCCATGAATTTCAGAGCGTGAGCAGTGCAAAGACACGGGGTCTTCATGATATCAGTGCTATCATACACCAGAGAAGTGGCATGAATAAATAATCAAAGTCATTTGGAGAAATCCTACATCTTCAACATAAAAGAACTCCAACAGGGGTTCTGACAAAGACAAGCAGCTAAGTGCTCTTTGAACTCAGGGAGATTATAGGAAGCACCAAGGAAAACTAGCCGTGCAACGCAAATGAGATTCGACAGAGCTTGGCAGAATCCAGATCTCACCATCCCCAGCACCGGGAACGGCAGCAGTACCTTTCCTGAGCCTCTGTACACACAGACTGGGGACTGGGTCGGAACTATAGACCTAACAGCAAGAGCCGAACAAATGCAAACTGTGTATACAGTCAGAGGCGGCTAAAAGTGTCTATGGCTTAGGTTATGAGAAAGGAGTCTAAATTGCTCTCACTTGTCATCTTTTGTGGCCCTATTTTTTATTCATTTGAGAAGCATGTTTCATCTTTGATGGAAAGATAAAGTGGTCTCGGAAGGCACAGAACACCTAGGTTTACTTATTAAATCCACAGATTTTAATATGTATTATTGACCCCAAAAGTTACGGCAAGAATATTTCAGAGAGTTGTCGGACAAATAGAAAATTCATCAGGCTATTTCTCCACACCACCCCCAACTGTTCATACTTACTTTTGTTCTAAAATTATGGAAGCTAGGAGAAATACAATCAGCAGGGTCTCAATAAATATACCGTACTTTGATAGGTTAATATTATCTGGTCTATAATGATGGCACATTCCACAGTTGTAGCTGGGATCAGATGTAAAAATAAAAGGCCAGATTGCATGTCTTTTACACGCAGACAAAATTTCTTGATTAAAGATTAGCTAACGTTTTCACAGGGCTTCTTCCCCCTGACACTTGAGTTTTGACATCATACTTTTCATCACATTTCCTGTATAACTGGAGCTTTTAAAATGTTAGGTTATTGTTCCACACCCTATTTTAGCTAAATACTCCATTGTAACTTGCTTGTGCCACCTGCAGCATTTCTGTTGTCCAGGAAAACAGCACCCCAAAACAAAGCTACAATTCTTCATGGCTTGTCCCAGATCCTCAGCTGATGTAGATCAGTGCAGTTCCACTGACTCCATACTCTTTCGTAAGGATGACTTCAAAGTCTCAGCTGCAATAACACCATTGCTTTGACTTCAATAGAGCCTTGTAGATTTGCACCAGGTGAAGATCTGATCCTTTAGATTCAGCTACAGAAAATCCCCATTAAAAAACCCCTCTATATTTATGTCTTGGCAAATCAGGAAGAGGATCTGAAGATCTTATCAGCCTTTCAATCTAGAATCCTTGAGCTCAGCATAACACGCATATCTGGACACCACGCCAGCTGTGCTGCTAGGAGAGGCGAGAGACAACATAAAAACAACCTGTCTGCCAACTAGGCTGAAAGAAGTTAAGCTAAAGTACTCGGTGTGGAAAGTATTCAAGGTTCCACAGCAGACTTGCTTTGGGTGGTAGAGCGGAGAGCTGGCACTGCACAGGGCCAATACAGTGGGAGTATTTCTGCAGTCTGTCTAATGTGAGGACACAGTAGAGTAACTGTTAAACCCCCAAGAAAGAAGCACTATGAAGTAGAATAAAAGTGCATCCTTTAGGATTTTCTTTTGCAGGCGAAAGATTCATCCCCCCCCCCCCCTTAACAGCGTTGGGCAAATATAAGTCTTTTAAATAGAGTCACTTGACAGAAATGATCATTTTAAAGATACACCTAATGTTTTTCCAAGTCAAAAATGCAGAACAATCCTGCTAATGCTAAAAGCCACATCCACAATGCAGCCAGGGGGTCTCAAACCTTTTCTCCTGGGCCCCCCCTTTGAAAATATTTCAGGCTGTGCTGACCCCCCAGAACAAGCGATGACCCCCCCCCATGCCATGCCACCCTTATTTCTGCACTGCTCCTGGAGGTGGTACTGCCTTCACAGCACCAGCCAGCAACCTCTGAAGGGCTCTGGCGGTCAGCCATGCACAAGGCGGACAGTCGTAGTCATGACCCTCAGTTTGAGAACCTCTGAGCTAATGGCTTGTTGCACATCTGCTTTTCTCCTTTTCAAAGCACGGCCAATACAGTCAACTGTCAGGGGTCTCTGTTGATCATTCAGGGACTGCCCTGATCTCCGGGAAACTACCATTCCACCAGAACCACCTCTTTGCCAAGCGCGGAAGCTGGCCTTGCTATCCTCAGTACATGCACACAGGCATGAAAGAATGCTCAGAAGTCCTTCCATGAACTTCAAGGGCCCCCAGCACCCACTGATATCAAAGAGAGCGATGCATGAGGAAAACAGATCCCAGAAGCACGCAGGAAGTTTTGCAGAGCATGACTTCTGCCTGTGTGGCACAGCCATTGTGGTAGCTGTCCAGAATGTATAGCGCAAGTGTTTATGTTGCCATACCCAGCGATGACACAAACAGTCACTACATGTCTGTCATGGGAAAACCGTTCCCAGAGAATAGTTATTTGTGGTTCACAGTGAAGTTGGAAGGGCGTATCGAGTGGAGTCCTACAGGGATCAGTTCTGGGTTCCATTCTGTTCAATATCTTCATCAATGATTTAGATAATAGCATAGTGAGTACACTTATAAAGTTTGTGGATGATACCAAACTGGGAGAGTTTGCAAGTGCTTTGGAGGATAGGATTAAAATTCAAAATGATCTGGACAAACTGGAGAAATGGATTGAAGTAAATAGGATGAAATTCAATAAAGACAAACGCAAATAACGTCGCTTAGGAAGGAACAATCAGTTGCATATATACAATATGGGAAATGATCCCTAGGAAAGAATACTGAAGAAAGGGATCTGGGTGTCATAGTAGATGACAAGCTAAATATGAGTCAACAGTGTAACACTGTTGCAAAAAAAGAAAACATCATTCTGGGTTGTGTTAGCAGGAGCGTTGTAAGCAAGACATGAGAAGTAATTCTTCCGCTCTACTCCATTATGATCAGGCCTCAACTGGAGTATTGTGACCAGTCCTGGGTGTCACATTTCAAGGAAAGATGTGAACAAATTGGAGAAAGTCCAGAGACGAGCAACAAAAATTATTAAAGGTCTAGAAAACATGACCTATGAAGGAAGATTGAAAAAACTGGATTTGATTAGTCTGGAGAAGAGAAGACTGAGGGGGGACATGATAACAGTTTTCAAGTACATAAGAGGTTCTTACAAGGAGGAGGGAGAAAAATTGTTCCCCTTAATCTCTGAGGCTAGGACAAGAAGCAATGAGCTTAAATTGCAGCAAGGCAGGGTAGATTGGACATTAGGAAAAAATTCCTAACTGTCCGGGTAGTTAAGCACTGGAATAAATTGCCTGGGGAGGAATCTCCATCATTGGAGATTTTTAAGAGCAGGTTGACAACATCTTTCAGGGATGGTCTAGATAATGCTTGGTCCTGCCATAAGTGCAGGGGACTGGACTAGATCAGTGTTTCTCAACCACCGGTCCAGGGACTGGCACCGGTCCCTGAGATCTCCCTGAGACAGTTTAGAAAGGCAGCAAAAGGCAGCAAGCCAGTCTCTGGTATCCAAAAGGTTGAGAAACACTGGACTAGATGACCTCACAAGGTCCCTTCTAGTCCTATGATTCTATGTTTTGCTGCACTGGGCTGCGGCATAGTATAGACACCCCTGTGCTTGACGGGATAAGTATTTGCATTGCCATGCACTGCAGGGCGGCAGATTGTCTGCAGAGCTCAGTTCCCATAAGAACAATCATTGCTGCTGAATGCTGAGCTCCGTTGAAAATCTGGCCCCGTGTGTCTTGCCTTATGACTGCCAATGACTAAAGGAGGAAGAACCCAAGGCGTCATTGATCATTGATCTGCAAGAGCATTCCTTCTCTGTCACTCATACTTTGGGGAAGGCAGACACGATTGCAGCTTTTCCCCATTTTGGGAGGCCCAGTCAACACAAAACCAATGTTTTAAAAGAATTCCTTACCTGTTTCTAATCAGGCCCCAGTTTATTCATGTTGAGAGGAAATATAACATCTACCATTTTTTCCCATTTAAACATTTGCTTTTTTCCCCCCAAACATCTCAGTCAATTTAGACACGAGATACTCATCAGTTTCACTTTCAGGTTCTCCTTTGCTAGCACTATCACCTCATCCCTGTTTGGTTTCAGCAGAAGATGAAAGGAGTGGTGGAGCAGTTGTTTTCAGTGGTTTTTCCTTTTCAGCTCTTCACATTTGGGTTTCTTTTCTGCTCACACATATTTTCTGGAGCATCCGCCAGACCTAAAAGCTACAATAGCTGGCACTTTCCCTCTAATTCACTTCTGGATGCTTGGTCTGAAATAATGAATGGTTTTATAGGCAATCAAATACTAATTCATAAATGTCAGCCTCCCCTCCCCACTTCCGCCTCTCATTTCCATCCCTCGAAGGGAGCAGCGAGCTGGCAGCAGAAGTAGCAGCAGCACATGCCATTTACAAAGATGGATGTTTTCACACATATGATTTAAAAAGACAATTATACTCAATTATTTCAAGTGAGTTCATGGTGATGCATTTCTAAATAGCCATTGGAGGTGCAATATGATGACTGGCACAATGAATTTGCTAGCTTTTATCTAATCAAGGCAATCCCTTGTTTTAGACTTATCTGCTCTCATTGCTGCCTTCAATATAGCAAAAGGTTTACAAATAATAGCAGACTTTGTATATTTCACTTAGAATCCTCCTGATCAGTGTCAGAACTGAGTGATTTGTAGTGGTGGGACAAAGCCCTTAACTTGGGGAGTCTGGGGAAGTCTCTGCCATGGGAAAATAGTTCAATAATACTTGCTTGTTTGGAACGATATGGTGCATTTCAGAAAGCAAAACATGGGATCTTTAACTATATATATATAGATATATACATATATATGTATGTGTGTGTGTGTATATATGAAGCAGGAATAAACCTCTGGCACCTGGTACTCAGAAATGGGGGCAAGAGCACTATCTATACCTCAGGCAAGTGACAAAAGTCAAAGTGATATAAAATGGGGGAGGGCGGTGAGCATATGAGCCTTTTACCCAAAAATGATGTTACCCTTAGGTGTGTTTATAGTCTCTAGACACTAAGGCGATCTTAGCAATGCACAGAATGAGTGAAAGCCGCACCTTCTACTCAACTGCTACTCATACAGGAATGTGTCTGCTCTGTCTCCTGGTTTGATTAGGGAAAAGACTCTGCTACCCATCCTCACTTGCCAGTGATCCGGCCAGTGGTTATTAACAATCCATGGGCTGCCCATTGCCTCCAGCCCAGTTAAAGACCATCCAGCCTTCCAGCATCAGACAAAGAAAGGATGAAGAAGTGATGCAAGTTTATAAGGGATGTCCCTGAGCTGAAAATCCCAGGAAGGGAGCAAATATAAGAGGCAGATAGTTTTTGAGACAGAGGCAGGCACTGATTATCTCCTCAAGGGAAATTTGTGCTGAATACATTTTCTGCATAATGAGCAAAAAAGAGTTTTCTAAATCTCCCTCAACAACACCTTGTTTCTTCTTCAGAGCCGGATAGTTTGTAGACTGTAAACACATATTTCTATAAAGAACAGGCCAGCTAGAAAAATGTGAAGTGCAAGGCTTTACACGGAATATAACTCTTTGAGATCTCATATTAGCAATGTACCATATGTATATAATATACATTAATATGATAATGAGCTTGTGACACTGGAATATAAGTGATCTTTTATAATATTATTGATATCAATATTGCAAAATTGCAATGAATCTTACAAGATATGCTATGTTGGGTATCACTGAAAAGGTTATAATTTGCTAAGTGTGATAATATTGTTTATATGTATGTATCAGTTTTGTATTATAAGTTCTAAATATGTATGGTATATTTGTATTTCAAATTTGTGCTGTGTTTCTAGGTGACATCCCCAGACAGGATGGCCACAGCACGAAGCCTGTTTAATAGCCCATCAAGGGAACTCAAATGTACAATGAATCCCGTGAAAGAACCTGGGGGCTACATCTTATGAGTCACCAGGACATGTAGGGAGATGCCTCTGGACAGGGGGGCTTTTCCATGCCATGTGGTATGGGACTGTGTTTGTGACAAAGAAGTACAAGCCTCATGGCATAAACTATTTTAAAAAGCAGCTGCGCCATCTCTATCTTGTCTTCATTCCTGCTTCCTATCTCTGGATCAATTCATTTACAACTGAAGCTGTGAAACAAAGGACTGAGACCCATCCAGGTACAGGATGTACACCAGAGGAACTGTACAAACCTGCAAACTCCACAATTCTGCTGAGAATCTGATATATATGGACTTTAAAGTCATTTGTATGTATCTGATTGCTTTGGCCATTTAACATCTCTCATTTGTTTCTTTCCTTTTATAATAAACCTTTAGTTTTAGTGACTAAAGGATTGGCTGGCAGCGTGGTATAACTTCAGTGTTACCCCTCAGTTCTGGGAAAATCTGCTCTTCTTTTGCAGCCTGCCCTGACCTTGGCATTTTCAGATGGGCTACCGTAGGCCTGGACAGGTCACAGAGTTGACCAGTATGTATGTGTCTCCATTGCCCCATACTGGATGGAATCAGAACTGTATAGCTATGGGTCATGGACTCCATACTGCTAACAATAGTTTTCCTTCAGTTCAGTTGGTACAAGCCTGGAATTTTGGAGCAGGAGGATCAGAAGCCTAACCCCAATAGTGCTGTGAATTTCCTCAAATAACCTGCTGAAGCTTATGTTTGAGATTCTGTTTTCCTTTCAATGGCTGATGAATTAACAAGCCCCTAAAATAGTATTTTCCAGCATTCCCAGACCAGTAGTCCGAATGTTGTCAACTTTCTTGCGGTAAAAGAGAGTCCCAAACTCAGGTCTTGTACCTCTCACTTATTTTCCAAATACTCAGTCATATCCTCAGCTGGTATAAATTAGCACAGAGTCAGTGAAGCCAATGGATTGATGCCAGTTTACACCAGCTGAGGATCTGGTCCACTGTTCTTTTTGTGTTTCAATTTTTTAACCCTGCACACATGATTTGTTTGCTTTGCAGTTCACATTGGCAAAATTAATTTTGAAATATTGGTTTTGAAGGGGTCAAGTCAAAAAATGGCAAATGGACTGTGCTCTCCAGGAATAGAAACACAAACAAAGGGGAAAAACTCAACCAAGTTTATAATAAACTGATCTGAAAATGGCTAACAAATCCCTTTAAAGGATGACGTACATTATTATTGTGTTTATAGCAGTTGGCCTCTAAGGTGGGGTTGCAACTGAGTTTTGGATCATAGAGAAAAATGTTATTGCACACAAGTAAAAGCCTTTGGAACTTTGGGCAGGTCTTCAGATCCCACTTAAGTTTATTGGAGTCGCATGCATACTGCTTAGGCCAGAAGGTGGAGGAGAATAATGTGCCGTTACATAAGAATGTCCCTCAAACAAAATCCCCTCTTAGAACAAGTAGCTCAAGGTGTGAGCCGTGGTAGTGGCTTTTTATAATCAAAAAAGAAAAAACCTGTGCAGAATGAAGAGTCATTTGTCAAAAAACAGAAAAAGATTCTATTTTAACCTTTTTAGTGTTTTATTAAATGAACTTTTTTCCAAGTTTGAATTTATTTTAGGGACTCTAACACCATACATCACCCAGTAGCATTCTGAAACCACGTTAAACAATGCCCCGCAGGTACAAGAGAATGGTTTATTTAAAAAAGGTAAACTACGTAATGGACCTATGCACAATAAGTCCCTACTATTAAGGGATCCCAAAGCATTTTGCAAACCTTAATGAAAGCCCCACAGCACCTCTGGGAAGCAAGCAAATACCATCTTAAAGCTAGTCTACATTAGAAGCATTGCATCGGTGCAGCTGCTGTAATGCATCTGGTGAAGACGCCCTATGCTGATGGGAGAGCGGAAGCGATGTCAGCGGGAGAGTGTCCCCTGCTGACATAGCGCCGGTGTGGACAGCACTTAGGTTGCTGTAACTTGCATCGCTCAGGGGGGTGACTTTTTCACACCCTTGAGCAATGTTGACTTAAGCGGTAGTGTAGACCTGCCCATACTCTTTTTACTGAGGCACAGCAAGGTTGAGTGACTCGCCCAAGGTCACACAGTAAAATTAGTGGCAGACCCCTGACTAGAACCCAGGAGTCCAGGCTCCCAGTCCCTTGCTGTGACACATAAACCACCACACTAGTTATAAAACTTATGTCCAATATAAAGCACAAACATCATTGTTTTCTTGGATGCAGCTGAGTGAGAGTGGAGGCCGAAAGCAAGGCAGAGGGGGCACAATCAAGGGCACAAATCTGACTCCCTGAAAGATAAGCAACTGCAGTTCCCAAGGCCTGAAAGGAGGGCCTCAGCACCCCACAGGAATAGGCCCTAAATTGGGTTGTGGGTGCTCTGGATCGTGGGATCCACATTAGCAGATATTGCCTTTCCCCACGGCAGACAGGAGCTCCCATTTTGCCTCTAAGAAACTCCAAAGAGGTTGAAAGCCTGGGAACTGTGTTGCATTGAGGAGGGTTAGAGAGAGAAATGTCTGGAGGTGACAGGGCTCAAAGCCCAGCTATCATGGGGTCACAACTGACTCTGACAAAGGAAAAAACGTGCAAGCGGCTAACTCAGAAAAAATAAGAGGAGCTGCCACAAATGAATCCCAAGCAGCAAATGAACATATGATAGTGATTACACTGTGCCTGTGCTGGTACCTTTGTATTTATGGAGTCAGCCCAGTTTGGCAGTGGGGATGCCTGTAGCTGACATTTGCAACACCATCTCCCTCTTTTCAGCTATGCTGATTTTGAAAAGAAAAGAAGAGTCCAAGCTGACTTCAGACAACTCCAGCAACCATTTGTTGGAGTCTATACAACTCGGAGGCTTCAGAAGATGCACTTTCTAACCAATCCCACCTCCAAAGCAAAGTGCTTCTTACTGTCCACTAGATCCTTTTCCTCCAGTCTGTATAAATCTCAGTCTCTTTTCAAAGCAAACTTAGCGATACCATTAACATTAAGAGTCCTTCAGTCAATCATCTCTTCAAGGGAAATAGAGGAACAAAAGTAGATTTAAATGGGAGAAAAGATTCACTTTGCTTTTACATTTTTTAAAATCCTATTTTAATTCAGCTCTTATCTACACAAAGCATTTGAAAGGAATGGATTCTGGCCAAGAATTACTGAGTCAGAAGTATTGGTAAATTTCATTTTGGGTTTTAAATGACAAATAATGATACATTTTTTACTTTAATCTCTTGGGATTAAAGATACTACTCACTTATGTCAAGTAGTATCTTATTCTGTGTAATTGCAGAACAAGTTACGTTAAAGATTGTGCGGTGCTCACATAATATGGTCCCCATTACTTCAGAAGTACCTAAAATGGCCAGCCAGCAGCTATTACTCAGTGTGTCTAAAGGATGGCAGAATCTGGCCCTCAGAGTTTGTGTGTGTGGCTACTTAATTCGCTTTGATATTCTTTTCCTTGGAGTTTAAATGTTGTGGTTGGAAGACCTCCCCCACTGCAAAGCATCCAATGGTTGTAAGTATCTGAAGGGAGATGTTTTTGTGTTTATGTGACGTCCCCAGAATAATGATCTCGCTGTTTAAGTGAGTTGGGCAAATGAATGAGCACAAGAAAAACATCTTTGCTGAAAGCACAGCCAAAGTTAATGCACCATTAATAATAGTCCAAGTGAATTATTGAAGAAGATAATAAGGTTGGGGTCAGAGAAGGTCTGAGACAAAAGACAGGGGAAAATTGGGTCACAGAAACATGACAGAGCAGATCACATTACGACGACTATGGGATTCTCCTTAGATGAAGTCATGTATTACCACACAGAATATTAACTGCCTTGCAGGGAAAGCCATTCCCAGGGCCACTATCCAAATCAATACAGGATGAAAAGAGAAAAAATAACCGAAACAAAAACCACACAGTAGCTGTCACTTAACAGACTATCAACCCCACACTAGAGAGTTTAACTTTAATATTGCAGCTTTAGAGTAGTTTACAAAACACATACAAAAAACACATTAAAAGAGATAATTATGTGGTTGCTAATTACACTTGTCTGCACATTTTTAAACCGCAGAATAATAGTATTCCCTCCCCAAATTTTACTGCAGCACTTTATAGGCAAGGGGTTTTTATCCCTCAGTGGCAACAATACTCCTTTCTGTAAAGAAATAGCATGGTCTAGAGGCTAAAAAGGAGCCAGCTTTTCCACTTCTAGTTCTGCAACTGATTCACTGCATGACTTACTCACCTCTATGTGTAAGAGTTTCCCACATCTGTAAAATGGAGATAATACCTGCCCATCTCTGATGATTGGTTAATGTTCCTACAGAACTTTTAAAAGTAATGTGTTAATTAAATACTCAGACAGATGTTAGCATTCATAATGATTTCAAAATGCAGGACCATCAACAGGGCTGCATCAGGCATGGTTTTTTATTTTTTGTTTGACTCGTTAGTATTCTGTTTGGTTTTCATGTGGTCTGATTTAATTATTATTTGTTAATTATTACTCAGTTTTAATTACCTGTTCAACAACTTGGATTCGATGACTCAGAAAAAGGAAGAACCTCAGGATTAAAGTTATTAACAACTATCTGGCTAACCAGCACTTCACTCTGCTATACTTTGGGGCCACTCAAAACTTCACAGCAACAACAGGGATACAACACAATGGCTCCTGTTCCTAAAAGCAGAGGATGCTACTAGTTGTGCTAGGGGAGAATCTCCTGTAGCTTTCAGTCATATAGTGCATGTGACACATATGAGCAGATCTGTTCAATCCAGTAGAGGGCAGTGGTCAGTTTCATTTTTTCTCTCTCTCTCTCTCTCTCACACACACACAGACACACACACACACACACCAGTTATTACAAAAATGGTATAATCCTGGTTCTGAGCAACATTTTATCTGGAACACCACATTCCAGGGTACTGCAGAAATGACCTCTCCAGCCAAGTAAAAAATTGCAATAGAAGATACTGAAAGGGAATCCAGACCAGTTTCCTCAGACAAATGGATATGGTAGTGATACTTGTAGCCTTTTCAGGTGTAAAGTGGAAGGTGCTGATGCTCTGATTGGCATGGGACACCTGAGAAGTAAACAACTAGTAATAATGACAAATATTTTGCACTTCTTTAGCTTGCTACCCGGAGGATCTCAAAAGCATTTAACAAACATTAATGAATTAGTCCTCACAACGCCCGTCCAAAATGAAGATTAGCATCCTCATCATCCTCATTTTACATGTGGGGAAACTGAGGCACAGAGAGGCAAAATATCTGGATCTAAGTCACACAGCGATACACATGGTAGAGCTGGAAATGGAATCAAGAACACATGATTTCTGGCCCTTCTCCTCTAACTACTAGACAATATTCCCTTAATTCCAGACAAGAAAATCCAAACTCATTTTGGTCCCAGTACAATTTAAACTCTACAGTCTTCTTTGCCTTTCTTCCAGAATACAGTAATGACACCATGTGCTCGGTTACTGAATCTGCAATGAAGTCCCCCTTCTCTCTGCTTCAGCAAGAGAAGTTGCTGCAGCATGCAGACTTTGGATACTACTCTTGGCGCAGTGCTTGTTTTATGCATAGTATTTTATAAACCATCATTGCTCATGGTTTTACTAGGGCATCCTCATTGTAAAATACTCCATTTTATATTGCACACTCCACCACATAATGAAAACAATATTTGGTGCCTTGCCAGAGGAGAAAAATAAGGTGTGTCATCAGATTCAGATCTTTGGCGAAAAATGAGATGCTTCACCTTTAAGGACTACTGGAGTAAAGTTTCCTTGGAACAGTAGCAGCACATGGCTGGCTATGCCCAGTAGTAAACTGAGCCAGCACTGAGGGGATTGGTTAAACAGGTTTATTCCATCACCGAAACACTTCTATTGTTTCAGATCAGATGGCAGAACAAAGGAAAGGACCCCTGGAGAGTTTGAGGGCTGCTTTTATCTGATTTGCCCAGACAAATCCCTGCAGGTATGTGGAACTAGAATGCTGCAGCGCTGCACACTCACGTTTAGCTGTCTTATACTGTAGGTACTTGCTTCTCTGTGAATTTACAATCATTTTGATACACACGCGCAACAAGAGCTGAACATGAGTTTATTCCACAGAACACTTGGTGGGAAGGAGCATGTGCCAACCAGGATGCAGAGCACTGCCAGACATGTGCAATGTGCATTAGGTTATTCCAGGAAGAGGGAACACACTGCTTGGCTGTCATGAAGGAAACAGCTTCAGTAAGCTGGAGAGCATCAGTCTCAATATAGCAGGCATTTATACTCACTTACGAGGAGGACATCCACACACACACACACACGGCCACAGACTCAATATTATTTTACTGGCAAAGCTCAAGGAGACAGCTTTACTTAACAACCCTGCTGGCAGATTAAAGCAGTGGGGCAGACATGTTTACTGGTTAGAGCACAGGACTTCTAGCTGGAACACACAGGCATTCCTGAATCAGCTCAGACCAATGAGTTGCCATTGTCAGGTATCCTACCTTCATTTGTAGCCTACCAGATTCTGTAGAGGAAAGTCAAGTAAGGCATGGCAGCTGCATCATGGGAGTCCATGGCCATGGTGCATCATGGGAAATGTAGTCTACATGGGTAGCCCAACCCACAGAAAAAAAATGGGGACATGAGGAAACCTACAACTTCCGTGAGGCATTGTCGAAAGATATCTCAGCTGAAATATTTTGATTTTTAGCTGAAAACTTTGGGTTTTTGATCATTTGGTTTCTTGATGAAAAATCAAAATTTTCCATAGAAAGCAGGCACCTTGTGCAAAAAAAAATAATTTGGTCAAAACCACAATTTTCCAAAATGGGATATTGGGAGCCAGCCCTAATAATAATAATTTCCTACTTCACAGGAATTTTGTGAGCATTAATTGATTCAGGTCTCTTAACCGCTACGAGATCTTTGGGTGGAAGGCTCTGGATAAATGCAAAGTACTATTATTCTACTAGACACTTCAGGCAACGGCTGTATGATTACCTTAAAGGGAGTCATTATTTTTATTCATTCCGGGAGGACACATAACATGAAAGCGTAAATGTACACATGACCTGGTTCTGCTTCACGGAACCAAGTCAATCAGTGAAGTGGCCCTATAGAGGGTTACTTCAGATTCACCTGAACCCACACTAGGACGACTTTCTATAGCACAACTGGGAAAGTCTCCTTAGCAACTTCATCAGCAATAACCAGTATCCTAACGGCTTCGTAGCCAGCTGTAGGTGAGTACACGCAGTAGCCTAATCATTTGGGAGAAAAGACAAACTGCCTGGGTCACACCGAGAGATAGTGCTCTGGGCATCCACCTGTGGAAGGGCAGGGATCACAAGCTGAGTATGCACAACCCAAGCCCCCCATTTGGGTACCTCACGAAAGAGGCATAATTCCGGCCCAACTGACTCAAGAGAAGGCTGAGTTAATCAGTGAAGGTCAGGGTGGAGGTGCGGTATCACACCTGTGTGGGAGACAACATCTGCTCGTCACATGTTTAGCATAAGCCATTGCCATCAGCCTCTGGCTTTCATGAGCAAGCCAGACACTCAGCAGAAGAAATGCATCTTTTTACTGCTTCTGCTATGCAAAAGCTCCTGGTGCACAACAAGAAAACTAGAATCCTGATGCCTTATACGTATCTCTAGATGTCAGGGGCATGCACGGGCCCCTGCTTTCCTCTCCCCCCTCCAATAATCGATGGGGACTCAGAGCTCCTCCAGCCATGGGGCCATGGCAGAGACACAGAATGTGCCCCTCCAAAAGCGGTCAAATTTAAATTCCTCTGCATGCCCTTGCTAGATGTATATTTAGGGAGTGCATCTGCAGTGCTCTCCCGCCAAGGATAAGAGCCAAGCTGCAGCCAACTTGGTGGCTACAGCAAAATTTTGTCCCAAAGTCAGCTTGCAGAAGGTGATTATTTATGTATGTATTCTTTGTATCAGGATAGTGTCTAGATACCCCAAATAAGAGCAGGGCCTCACAGTGACACACACACAGCCTCAGCCCTGAAAAGCTTACAATCTAAGTAGAGAAGGAAAAAGATCAGAGAAGGGGCAAGGACCATCATTTTGTTGTGTTTGTAGAGTGCCTAGCCATGGTCTATGGTCCTGGTCCACGTCTGGAGCTCCAAGGTGCTATGGTAACACAACCAATAAAAGGGCTGGAGGAGAAAGAGAGACAGGTGAGGAAGTGGTGTGGCAAGGATCACCCAATGGGTCAGAGGCAGAGCTGGGAACAGAACCCCGTCTAGTGACTAAACCAGGCTGGTTCCCCTGCATCTAGTGACTAAACCAGATCACTGTCCTCGGCTGTGTCACACCTGCCCACCAAACAGAAGCTGCTGTTTGTTCCTGATCCTTTAACACACAGTAGCTTCTAGTTTCTGAAGCAGGAATTCCCCCCTGAGGGTGGTGGTGTACTAAAAACTTGAGGAGCTGTAAATACTGAACCACGGAAAACCAAACAGCCTAATGAAGTTTATTAATTCCACAGTCTTAAGCTGCAAGTGCGCAGAGTCTTGAAAAATCACTTAATTGCCAGGTTGTCATGCCAAAATGCATTTTAAGGCCTCTGCCAATATGACAGTTATGAAGATACAATAAGGCCACCAGCACTGTCTGCAGAGAGATCCTTTCAACAGATCCTTGTTACTTTCTGCTCATGTGCCTCATAACAACAGGAAGTACTTAATAAGAATAATAATATCCTGAGAGGCTAACCCACAGCAGTGTAATTAAAAAGCTTTTCTGTCTCACTTTGAGGGGGGAAAAATGAGGGGGAAATGAAAATCAGACAGGAAATTCCACTAGAATAAGCTGGCTTATGTCCTAATAACACAAGCCTGTGCCAACTCCTCCAGAAGGCAAGGGATGGGGAGGAGGGGGTGAAAATAAAAAAAGAAAAGCCCTCAAGACTGACTCAGATCTGAGAACACGTGGCTCAGCTGCAACAGTGAATCTAAAGGGAGAGAGGGGAGACAATCAAATAAAGGAAGTTTGCTTTTCTAGTAAGTCACTGTTACATAATGTAGCTGTTGTATTAAAGAGGGGCCGCTGCAGCTTTGTTGAGAAAGCACACAGGCCGATCAGATTGAAGGGCCAGATGGATCTTGGGTCTTGTTCTCCCAACAGCTGCTGCGAGAAAATGGGGGAAAAAAAGTTCCAACCAGCTAGCAAAAATCCTGGAGTGTAAGAGGCAGAGGGGACCAGATGGCTGTTAAACTTGTGCCTATGTGGAGGTGTTTTTTCAGGGTTTTATAGTTAATAGCAGAAGGAAAAAAATCACCAAAAAAAATCCTTCAAGACAACGTGTAAGGGGAGAAATGCATATAAGTTTATTTCATGTATAAGGAGAATCTTTCCTATGTCGTCCTAAGGCCTGATTCTGCTTCCAGGGAAGTCAATAGAGGCCTGATTGTCAGAAGCCCTGACTAAGCACTTGCAATCCCAACTACAGTGAAATGTTGCACCTCTAAAAAACCAGGCCAAGGAGATTTGCCATTGACTTCAATTGATCTGTGCCCCTGCCTGGCAAATTCTTACAGCAGCATCTTCCCTTGTGGATTTCACGTTGAAGTGCTTTTCACAGTGGAAGCTACATCGCTTGAAGCCATTTGTGAAAAGCATTGTGTGAACCAAGCCAGCAGCTAAGTGCCTGGACTTGTCTCTCTCTAGATATCTATTTTAGGTACTTATATGGCCCCATTTCCGTAGCATCGGAGAGCCTCACAATCTTTAATATAGTTATCCTCACAACGCCCCCTGCGCAGTAGGGGAGTGCTATTATCCCCATCATCATGTACTGATGAGGAACTGAGGCACAGAGAGATTAAGGGACTTCTTCACAACCTCACGGGGGGAAGAAGGTGGCTGTGGCAGGGCTGGGAATTGAATCCAAGTCTCCCGAGTATGTGGTTAATGCCATAGCCAGAACCACAGGACCATCTTTTCCTTTTGTTTAGCACTCACCCTGCAACGGGCCCGAACACTGTACCGCACTTCTGCTCTGGTGCTGCTACATTCAGATCAATTACCTGCTTAGAAAGAGCTTAGCAAGGCTGATAGGATCATAAAAATGTAGGGCTGGAAGAGGGACCTCGAGAGGTCATCAAGTCCAGTGCCCCGCACTGTGTCAGGACCAAGTAAACCTAGGCCATCCCTGACAGGCGTTTGTCTAATTCATTGGTTCTCAAACTGGGGGGTTGCGACCCCTCAGGGGGTCACTCAATGAGCTGTTAGTCATAGCCCTGGCCAGGCATGGGGCTGTGAGCCTCCCTGCTTCCTCCCGGCAGAGGAACTTGGGGGAGGGTGACGAGCGGTGACACACAGCTACTGCTCACCTACCCTCCCCCCCCCCCCCCACACATTCCTCCACGGCCTTCTAGGGGACTGTGTGTGGAGGGGGGGGGCATGAAGAGCAAAATCAGGGCTCCCTGAATCCAGGTCACTTTCCCCACCTGGGCTCAGTGTATGCAAGTCAGTTTCCTCAGGTGGGCGCGGGGCGGGGAGGGGGGTAGGGGTTGGGTGCAGGAGTTAGGGGGAAAGCGGGCACAGTGCAGGGGTTAGGGGCAAAGGGGGAGGAGTACAGGGATTGGGGAGAAGGGGGTGTGGGGAGCCCGCCGGGGTTGAGGTGAAGGGGGAGTAGGGAGCCCACAGGGGCCAGGGCAATGTGGGCTACCCACAGGGACCAGAGCGTCGCACTCAGAGGCTTGCTCTGTGAAAGGAGTCACCAATGCAAAAAGTCTCCAAACCTCCAATGATGGGATTCAGCAATCTCCCTTGGAAGCCTGTTCCAGAGCTTAACAACCCTTAGAGTTAGAAAGCTTTCCCTAGTATCTAACCTAAATCTCCCTCGCTGTGGATTAAACTGATTACTTCTTGTCCTGCCCTCAGTGGACATGGAGAACAATTGATCACAATTCTTTATAAGTGCCCTTAACATGTGTGAAGACAGTTATCAGGTCCTCCCTCAGTCTTCTTTTCTCAAGATCAAATGCCCAGTTTTTTTTAGCCTTCCCGCATAGGTCAGGGTTTCTAAACCTATCATCATGTTTGTTGCTATCCTCTGGACTCGCTCCACGCTGGCCACACCTTTCCTAAAGCATGGTGCCCAGAACTGGACACAGTCCTCCAGCTGAGGCCTCACCAGTGCCGAGGAGAGCAGGACAATGATCTCCTATGTCTTCATACAACACGTCTGTTAACACTGCCCTGAATATTAGGCTTTTTCATAGCTGCCTCACATTGCTGACTCATATTCAATTTCTGATTGACTGCAACCCCCAGATCCTTTTCAACAGTGCTACCACTTAGCCGGTTATTCCCCATTTTATAGCCATGCATTTGATTTCACATTTTCATGCTGTTTCCTAGAGTCAAGCATAAATCCATAAATAGGAGAATGCAGAAATCCCGCTCATTACTGGGACCAGCTCATCCACCTTGAGGGCTTGATCCACCTCGAGGGCTTGATCTGAGGAAGTCTTCCTTGGAAGCTCAGTTTTTACAAGCAGAACTTTGGCAGGGAAATCATCCATCATTCCACATCTCTGGGCCTCCATTTACCCCTGTGTAGAATGGGGATGAATACTACTTAGCTGCAGCATAGGGATGTTATTCAGTTATTACATTCATGAGCATTTGTAACCAAAGGAGTTTGCCTTAGAATATCAGAGAAGCCACTTGCACCCTGGTTGCACAGTAGGTGGGCAGGCCACCAGTCTCTGCTGTCATCTAAAATAAAACTAGGAGGGCTCCTTGATCCAAAGGATAAGGGCTTCTGGACTGGAGACAACCGGGATGTTCAAGCTATTGAAGACAATCTGTGAACAAAAAAGGAGGCTAAGCACATTACCTATTTACTCTGAATGACCGATTCCTTGTACAGACATTTCTACATATAACAGCATGCTTACTAGAGTCCCAATTCTCCACCTTTTACTTGTTTGAGTAAGTTCTTACTCATAAGTGTCACTGTAAATTGTATTCCATTGCACTTCTTAGGAGCAGGCCTACTGACAGATTTAACTCCAACCTTCTATTAGTTCTTACTCAGAGACTCATCTCAGGAGCATTCACCCCAGAGCAAATAATCTTCTTGAATTATGTAAGGTCCTGAATGCAAGATCCCACTAATTTAAATGTGGCTTCTTGTGGGCACAGACAACTGTCAGCACAGAACAAGTTGCAGGATCCTGGAAAACATCACTACTCAAGAAAAACCCTTAAATCCCATTGAAGTCAAATTAAAGTTAAACACATGTTTAAGTACTGATCTGAACACAAACGACACAAGCGTGTGTGTAAGTGCTTTCCTAAATCAAGGCCTATCTGAACAGCTCCAGCTGAAATAGTTAGGGGCTGTGGGTTCCCTCCACAGAGCTGCCTGCCACCATGACTACTAAATCTAAGCCTGTTACAGGTTACAAATAGCTTTTCAATCTTCCATGACAAGGTTGTGCTTCAAATCATGTAGTATTGGTATTTCTACTCTCTCCAAACCAAACCACGGAGGCAAGTTTACTTTTTTTACACATATACATAAGCTGGCTCCAGGCACTAAAACTCAAAGCAAAGTTGCTCCTAAAGGTAATGGCTTGAAAACTCCACCTCAGCCTTCTAAAAGCTCTTTTTATTTTGAGCAGCTCAAGTTTGGAAAACCCCAACATGGAATCTTCTGCTCATTTTGATCCAATAACTTTGGGGGAATGAAAACAAGCCGGCATGTTTAAAATTACTGGCAAGTTATAATTGGGGTTTTGGACTTTTTGTTTGTATTCTTTCTCTGAGGTGCTGAGCATCTGAGTAGCCTTCAAAGAGGAATTAAGCAAGCAGTCAGTACCTTGTGAGGTCAGGTCCAGAAAGAACGGTTAAATCCATAAAGAGTGAGGGGATACTTACTGCATGTTGCAGCCTTTAAATATGCTCAAGGCAGTCAGTATTGTCTGATGAGAGGAGGGGAGGAGAGGGGAGGGAAATTACCTGTTTTACCCAGCTGCATTTTTGGTGCCTGCTAATAACCTCCAGGCCTCATCCTGCCTTGGTATGAAAATGTTCTGGCTGGTGTTAAAAATGGGCCCCGTGCAGTTTGCAGTACATTCTCTTTGCAGCTCATGCAAAGGGCTTGTTGTTAGCATGCTGCTTGTGTAATTAGGGTGCTTAAGACTGTAAGGGGTCTTTGGAAGGTCCCGAAGAGTGATTGCAGTTCAAAATAATCACCCACCTGGCTACACACTGATTTATGGCCTGCTCAGTTAATAGCTCTGCTTAACACAGGAGTTTGCTGAGATTAAATAATTGCCTTAAACAAAAAGTTTATCTTTAAGGCTTTGCTGATGAATGACTGGGGGTTGGAGAAATCATGGGATAGATTGGCTGGGATTCCCTCCCATTTAAAAAAAAAAAAAAAAAAAGATTTTAAAAGACAAGTTTGTCAGAAAGCGGTTTGAAAGCTCAAACTTACATTGAAACACGATCACAGACAAAATTACAAGGAAGAGGCTGTGTATATTGGACACCCTATAAAAAATAACAAAACAATAATACTTTCCACTTGTGTCGTGCATTTCTCCCTGAGATTTCAAAGTGGTTTACAAACTTTAGTGAAGCCTCACATCCCCTGGACATGTACGGGACCCCATCTTGCAATAATAAATAAGTCAAGCTGCAATGGCCATTTCATTTTCATTTACAGTGAAATAGTATTTTCCATTCTTAATCTAGAGAATACTGCACATATTGTAGCGTAGTTAAACATTGCTGGTTTTTTAAGCTGTATCCACTGTAATTATTGTTAATCACTCTTTTCAGAGGGCTCAGAAAGGTTAAGTGATTTGACTAAGGTCACACAGAGTCCAGGCAGAGAAGACAATAGAACCCAGGAGTTCTGATTCCCCATTCCTGCTGTAATCATTAGAAAGTGCTCTCAGACCATCCCTCAGCACAAAAGGTCAGTTTTCTGAATCAATGCAACCATTTCCTGGAATGAAATAGAGGCCGTTTATTGCCATTTGTCTCTAGATTGACCTAGCGCATGCTCATGTTACCCCTTAATCCAAACAGATATGGTTAGGAGAATGTAGGGAGTTTTGCACACAGGGATGTGTAATGGGAGATTAGAACAGCTTTTAAAAGAATAAGGAAAATGACAAGACACACACGCACACAACTCCCAGCGTATTAAACCTGGGCTTGATCCAAACTCCATCCAAGTCAATGGAAAGACGCCCATTGACTTCACTGAGCTTTGGATCAAGCCACAAATTTAGAATGAACCATAAAACATTTACATCTGCTTAACTACTTTTCCCTTCACCATTTTCCTGTACCAAAACATGATTGCCACAGGGGAAAACAGCATGAAAGAACCAATAACGGTTCAAAGGCTGTATGTAACTATCTGTCTATCCATCTATTGCCTAATCTGGATTCTATCAACTGGCCTCAGGCAGATGCTGATTTGAGAGACTTTTTAAAAAAGTATTTATTTATATCTTTTTATATCTCACTGTAGATATTAATTAAATATACTTATATATGTAATGCAGACTCAGAAAGCAAAGAAAGTTACTGAGGCCTTGTTTGCATGGAAAAGTTGCACAGATTTATAATTATTCTTGTTTGTATTACTGTAGTGTGTCTAGGAATCATGGATCAAGACCCCATTGTGCTAGGTGGTGTACAAATAGAATAAAAAACTAATTTAGGTTAAACCAGTGCAAAGCACTATATGGACATTCCTATTTTGGTTCAAGTGTAGCTTATTTTGGGTTAGTTCCATCAATTAGGAATAGGTTTAAGGTAAATCCAAATAAGCCTGTTTCAAATCCAAATAAAAGGGTCCTCACAGGGTCTTGCTATATCACTAAACCACACCTTTAAGTTAAACCACAATTTTCTTTCAAAGACAAGGCTTTAGAAAGTCAGACAGTTTGTTTTGTTTATTTGAAAATGTCAGATCTTAAAGGATATACATAAACAGATGGCTGAAAAACATAGGGCCTGAATCAGACCATTGTAGTAAATGTGTCTTTCCATTGATTTAAATGGGTTTTGGATTAGGCCCATAGCCTTTTATCATTTCACATAATTTGTTAGGTTTTACTAATTTGGTACTATGATTTTTTTATGTTATGGGGCTTGAGCATAGTCCTCAAGAAAACCGTTTAACTGTAGAAGACGTGGTCCTATTTTGTAATTGTCAGAATTTGGCAGTGTACCCTTCCAGTTGCTTATTTTCAGTGTGGAGAATAAATAAGCAATTGCCTTAAAAAAAGTCTCTCAAATCTGTATCTGCCTGAGGCATATTGATAGAAACCAGATTGGGATTTTCTATAGCAGAAGCCTCCTGTGGTACACAGTGCTCTAGAGATTGTCAAGGATTTTATTTATTCACCCATTTATACTGTTTGTTGAAAGCAATGTTAGCACCTTTAGGAACTTTAGTATATTTTTCCTTTGTGGTGTTGTACTTACTTAATAATCAATAAAGGATTTAAAAATCATCGGTTTTAAAAGCAGCTGACTTAAAATCAGTTTTTCCCATGAGAAAATTGCTGAAAAGTTCTTTGACTTCAAGTGACTCACTCCTGTTATCATTCTGAGGTTATGTGCTCTTCTTGTGGTGTTATCACCCAGGCACTTAACTCACCTTCACATGGTAGGCATGTTGGCGCTTGCAAATGAGCTTCCTTTCCTGTCACCTGGATGTGATCAGCTAAACAAAATGATGTGTGATGAATTCTGTTTACAGAGCGATTTTCATAAACTGACATTTTCTTTACACAGCTCCATGTTGTCACATTTTTTAACTCTAATATTACCTACGTGGGAGCTAATCTTCTGAACCAATAATGCTACCATTAGAGCCATTTGACAGTATCTTTTCCCCACAACCTCTTTATAATTTATAACTGAATTTTTAGTGCTCAGAATGGAGCCATTCTGAGTGTCCTGGAAGTTGGAGCCACTTAATCTACGCAGAGTACTGAGGTTCCTCACATCACCTGACTCATCTCTCACCTGGAAAGGTCTCCTTTCTAAAGAAGGATGACAGTTCAGTTTCCATGACCCATTTGAGTCTTGATCTTTCCTGTTCAGTCGGCCAAAGATAGAAATCTGTACTAACGGTGATGGTGATTTATAGGATGTGGACACCTGTTAACTGACAATTGGCTTGAGACCATCAATTCCATTCACATGGACTACTGAACTAGAACATATGTGAATCAGTGATTGCCTATTACCAATCCCTGGAGTCATTCCAGACTCCTATTTTAGAGTGCCAGGATGTGCTTAATTTATAGTCACATACACCTGCTTACATTTAAAAGCAAAAGGACCTAGGTCACAAAACAATAAGACAAATAAGGAGGTTGCATTTCATGAGCAATGATTTTGCTCCCATGAGGCAATGTGGTCACAGCTACCAATATCTTTAAAGACATTGACAACTTTTATGGGAAGAAGGAAAGAGTGAGATGCATTTGCTCATATAATTGTCTAATTCGACAAAGACATTGTTGGCCAAAATGAAGACGTTTTCAATCTATGATTATTCTGGGGAGATCCAAATGGTTCTGGCTTTGCTCTCCAAGAACTGGTCAAAATCACAGAAGATGAAATACTATCTTGACAAGTGAATGGGAGGTAAACTAAACTAAACTAAACTAAGGTAAACAAAAGAAAGATGAAGGGGGTCAGACAAGCAAGATAACCCATTATCTGACACCTCCTCCGAGTCTTTTTTGAGTCTCTCACCAACAGAAGTTGGTCCAATAAAATATATTACCTCCTCCTAGATTAGTTGTGAAACCACCACAAGTGTATTCAACCAAAAACGTCCATTACATTGTTCTGCCTTTTGTTTAGTACACACTTGCCAGTGACCAAGTGCTTACTCATCAGTTCCCATAGGATGAGTCTGGGGGTACAACAGCTTGCTGGATTGGTGAGTTCTGCCTAGGTGCTATGTACCATTCCAATCTTCATCTCCTCTGCAGGGAGTTGTTTTTCACCTTGGATCTACTAGAAGCATATCTATGTGAGCCACAAGCATATTCAAAAAATGTTGCCAAGCACAGCTCTGCCAGCACACATAAATGCTAATTATTATTATTAAACTGTTTTCAACACAGTTACCAGCCTTAGCATGGTGAGGAGGGATCTGCAAGTATAATCCAATTCAGAGCAACCGTTAATAACAGGTTTCCTGCTATTCACCATTCAAGACAGAGTGTGGCTGACACACAAAAAGGGAAATACAGGTAGCTCAGTTAATGCAATTTCCTCCGAGTCAGATGATTGTGTTCATCATGTAAAGGTGATCTGCTAATGCCGAAGTAAAGAAAGAATATTAATTGTTAAATTGCCAAGCAATGTTTTATTGTCAAAACCAAAATTAATCATTTAGGAGATCATGGGCTCTCCTATTTCAGTGGCTTTACACAAACAAACCGGAAAATATTAGCTATGGGTCCAATTCTGTCACCCTTACTTACACTGAGTAGTACCTTACTCTGCAAATAATTCCATTGAATTTAATAGGATTACTCACTGAGTAGAGTATTACTCAAGGTAAGTGAAGATGGCAGAATTGAGCCTTGATTTAAAAACAAAACAAAAACAAAAAACAAAAAAAAAACCTTTTCAGGAAAATAATATAAGTTTCTACTTCTATAGTATAGAATCTGAAGTACAGCTTGGTGAAGAAAAGATTTTTTTGTTTGCTGACGATTCCAGAAAGAATTGGAAAATAAATCATTTGGGGTGGAACAAAAAATAATTTTTTTTCACAAATTAAGGTCAGAAAAACATGTTTTGGGTTACACATAATGTTTCATTTTGATAGAGGGGTTTTCCAGGTTTTCAAATTTAAAAAATAAAATTAAAGGAAATTTTGAAACAAAAAGTCACTTAGAATTCAGAAATTGAAACATTTTCTCCTCAAAAATTTCAAAATAAACTTTTTGACATTTTTGGAAATTTTTTTTAATTAGGTTTGATTTATTTTTGTTTTGTTTGACCAAACCAGTTCGCCAAAATAGACGCAAATATGTGAAATGTTTCAGTATTGCCAAATAAAATGTCGATTGAAAATTTTTGCCCAACTCTACCTCCAAGTGCTTTACAACCATTAATGAATGAAGCCTCCCAACACCTGTGTGTAAAGTAGGGAGGTGTAATCATTATTCTTATTTTACAGAATCTATGGCACAGAAAGCTTAAGTGACCTGGCTGAATTCACACAGGAAGGCAGAGGCAAAAGCGAGAGTAGAAGCCAGACCTCCTTCCCCCTGAGTCGTGTGACTTAACCACAAGGCTGTCCCTCTATCCACGTTAATTAGCAATGCATTATAAATGGCACCTCTTCAATCTAAGTCTAAACAGACACAGAAGGTCTGTGGCTAGGAATGCATTAGGTCTGCACAACTGCAAGCAGAGTATTAGACAATTGAGATGATGTGCTTTGAAGAGCATGGCACGATTTCTTTAGCATCAAAACTAAAAGTCCTGAGACTTTATCTTCCTTTTTACCAGGAACTAAAAACTATTTTTATAGCCTTCCATCATCCTGGGCCTAGAAGGGAGTGAAAGACTAACACAAGCAACTGCTAATATCTCCAGTCACATTTACTGAAACCTTTTGACACCGAGGATATTTGTATTAGCTAAGTGCACTATTCCTGTATCACAATGCAAGTTTTACTGCTCTCAGTTCAGCCTTGCAAAAAGCCTTTTCCAGTTCCTGGCTTTGGCATCAATAAGCCTTAATGATATAGAAAGAGCACATAGTACCTCCCAGCACAGCCTGGTACTAAAACCAGCCCATAGATATCAAACACTTTACAAAATTTCCTCACCACCTACTCCCCTGTGAAAATTGAGTTCCTATGCTACAGGACTATTTTTTAAAAAAAGCTGATTGTGATTTTAGCAAACTACTGGATTGCAAGTCCAGGTAATGATAACAGCGAAACAGGGATGAAACGTATTACTGCTTTAGTTTTGGCTTCCAAGAGAAAGGAATAAATAGACATTAAACATTCGGAATGGAAGATATGGCTGCCATTTATTAATATCTACTCCATGGTCCAGAATAATTACACCTCACAATAGTGCAGTACACTCACATGACATTACATTGTGCCACACCATCATCAGATACTGATGCTACTTAACTAAGATGAGATGCTTTACGCAGTTCAGGAAACTAAAGCCTAGAATACTGTTCAATGTGTAAACAACAAGAGTCCTATAGCACCGTAAAGACTAACAATGTTCAATGTGTGAATCTGAATAGGTACTTTATTTTCTACCAATGTGACAGCATGGTCTAGTGGATTGAACATGGAACTGAGAGCCAGGAACTCCTGAATTCTGATGATTGTTCTGCCACTAAGACATTTAACCACTCCGTGCCTCAGCTTCTCCATTAGCATGCTAGGGATAGGGATACCAGGAGGAATGAGCCAGAGCACAATGGAAAAACGATGCAGAAAGACCTTTGCTTTATGAATCATATTTGCTGAAGAACTAACTATTCTGAATTTACCATTCAACGAGGGACAATCAAAGCTCATTGTTATATTTGCTTTCCACTAAACTGACCTCAGTACTTCTTTCGTATGAGTGATGTCCCTGAATGTTTGAATGCTTATATCTTAACTGTATCACTAAATTGATAACCCTTAATCTGGGATACTGCAGATTATGTACTCTTTGCATTGTCTGACTTTCAAACCAACTCTTGTACCTTTTGGATAATCTATGCATTATTCCCAGATGTACAGAAACTGTTTCCTCTGTATTTGATTATTTTATAACATTAGCTTTAATAAATTTTTTATATTTCCCAACCTCACAAGAATTTATAACACTAAATTCATTAATGCTTGCAAAATGCTCTGAGCTGCTTGGAGTGAAGGTACTAATTAATATAAGTACATAAAGTACTCTGAATCTATAAAACACCGAGTGGTTCTGTCTGTTTTCTTATCAACTAGGATACACTGGCTGCTAATTGTTCTTAGAATCAGGAAACAAAATCTGTACTGAATAATGTAATCTGTACTAATACAGTGTCTTCCATCCAACAACCTTAATCAATTATACAAACCCTGTAAGGCATGAGGCAACGGGTATGCAAACTCCCCTCTGAAAGCTAATATATTTGTCATTATGGGATCTTAAACAGGTACTTCAACCCGCCACCATTCTGTAATCTCTGTAAGGATTTCAAGGATACACTATAAAAAGGAAATAAATAATTGGCGGTTCCTTTAGAAGCACCATTAGCCTGCCACCGCTGGTCAAATATATGAACTAAGTGAATCTGCAATAACTTGGCTTTCACAAAGTGCATGACCCAACTAGGTAGACTTGCCAGCTGCAGTAGTTGCTTGGATTTGGTGTCAACCGTCTGCTACATAATTGGCTCTCTATTGTGAGTTATCACTAATGGCTCGAGGCACTCCCCACAGACCTTGCCCTTGATCTGGGTTAAGATACCTTTGACCCATGATCTTTTATAATAAATGATATCCCCCAGTTAAGAATGTTCCCTTCAACAATACAGGCCTCCATCCCTCCCCTCAGGAAATAGGAAAGGAATTTTCCTGTGAAGGCAGATTAAGGAAATTCCATGCAAATTTCACGCATTTCAAATAATCCACTGAACCATGAGGAACCTGCTTCCCTTTTTTGGGAGCCTGCTCCAACAAACCATTGCCCTTTATAGACAAATTTAGCCAGAGGTTTTTTGGTGACAGAATGTGTTATTTTTCTTGGAGTCTGCACACACCACTGGAGCACGGTTTTTGGCGCAATATGTCCCCCCCAGCACATCAACTAAGCTCACGGAAAGTGCAGCCATCTGCTGTCTGGACACTTGACACTCATACGGCAAAGATATTTAAATTGTAATTCTTAAACAAACAACAATTGTTTGTTCAGCCTTGTGGAACCTCTTTACATGGATCAAGGAGAGGATTTGCTACTGCAGTTACATCAGGCATCCCGGCATGGCACACAATGAAGAGGCAGGAAATTTCTCTTGGATTCTAATGGGTTTCCCTCCTTTTTTCATTGCTGTTGTTATGGATCTGAAAGAAGATCCTGAGTCTGTGATCACACCGATCTGCAGCCACAGGAATGTTTTCCAGTGAATAGTGGGCAAAGAGAACAGTCTTGCAGCCCTGTCTTAGACAACTAGTCCTTACTCTGGAGCGTAATCAATTTCATGTGCTTGATGCAGTTCTTTTCTACTTCACCTTCTACCGCTCCAATTCCCTCAGCATCTATTTTGGTGGGTCCCCCCCTCTTCCATTTCCCATGAGGGTCTCCCATGGGCTCCATCCTTGGCCTCTTCTACCGATATGTACTTTCTCTGTGTTATCTCAGATGGCTGTAACTACCATCTTTACAATGATCACTTGCAAATCTACCTTTCTATTCCTGACCTCTCCTCTTTGAGTCCATCCTGCGCCTTGGCCTCTCCTCACTCTTACATCTCCTCTTGGACACCTCACCATCAACTTACATTTTACATGGACAAACCTGAATCCCTCCCAAATTCTCCTTGCTGACCCCATCCTCTGTTACTGTTGACAGCACCACCATTCTCTCTGTCAATCAAGCCCATAACCTGGGAGTCATCTTTGACGCCTCCCTCTCCTTCACCTCACACATCTAGACTGCTTCTTCCTCTACAGCTTTTCTAAGGGTCAACCTTTACATTCTGATCCTGCAGCTAAAACTTTCAATCCAGGACCTACTGTCTCCCCTCTTGATGACTGCTTGGATGTTTGAAGGCCAAGTCAAACAGCAGTGAGAGAATGTAGGAATGTTTTTGCTTTCCTGGTGGAAACGTTCAGTTAAAAAGAACACTGTCAAGTACACTGGGCAAAAACATTATGCCTTTAAAAAAAAAGAAAAAAAAAAAGGGTTTGGTGGAAAGGAAGTCATACAAGCTAATATAAATAAAGAACCAGATCCTCAGATGTTCAGTGGAGCTCTGCCAATTTACACTAGCCAAGGATTGGGTCCAAAATGTTTTCCTGAGCCTGTTGAACATTTTCAGTGAAGAAACTTTTCCTTTTGTTTCTACAAAGAGAAAGGCTTTCACAAGCAGCACTGTTAACACAATTGCAACCCCATGGGATTATTGCATGGCAGCAGTGCTTTTTGCTTATTATTTCAGCCTTCATGCATGCTCTAGCAGAGGAAGCAAATAAAATATTTTGCCAGACTCTTGAAATGATATCATGTTAGGATAGAGTTATGCACACCTTGTCTTGTTGGGGAAAAAAGGAGCAAAGAGCAGACTGACACCATATGACTTTATTGAAGATAAACTAGGGGAAATCCAGCATTTTTTTTTTCATAGTAATCAACATAATATATGGGGTATATATGGGATAAAGCATTCTGTTACTTTCTTGCTTTGGGTAAATGATTTAGGATTGATCTTATTGTGAATGAAAATAGGTTTTGACAAAACGTCTTATGGGTTATGACAATTGGCAAGGTAACCAACAGCACATTAGAGGCCTGGTCCAATGTCTGTTCAAGTCAATGGAAATCTCTCCACTGACTTCATTGTGTTTGAGGATCAAATCCTAGAATAAGAGAGTCATGCTGTAGTTGTTTAATGCGCCAACTATTCAACTATGGGGACCTATGTTCAAATCCTGGTCAGGCCACAAATGAATGCAGAGTTTGCTGGTTCTGTTGTAGATTCCCACTGCACAGTTGTCTATATTTCAGAACTAGTGTACAATTTAGTAGGACTTCAGACTCTGCTCAGAGGAGGAATCTGCTAGCTGTTGTGAGGAGAGAAGAGCTAGAGATAAGGACTGGGAAGAGATAAGGCAAAACACATGCCCAGCAGGCATTACGTCCATGCAAAGAAGTGTTGTGGTCCACTGGGGACTTCACAAGTCTCAGGCATTACACTTGCCTTTAGTGATGTTTACAAGTTAAAATATTTTACCTTTTGTGTTTTAATATGAAAAAATGCAGCTGGTTAGGGGAGCTGTGTGGGAGGGGGAATTAATGTAACAACAATGATTTAAAACCACACTTAAAAAATTAAACTTATTCCAAAAGAGAAACAAGATTACACACCGAACCCATGCTGTTCACCTGATCCAGCTCAGTAACAGCCTGAGGTGGAAAAAAAGACAGCCAAGGTGTTCAAAAGTGGCTAGTGATTTTGGTTACCTTGCTTTTTGACTACCCAATTTGAAGCACCTTGAAGGGGCCTGAATTCCATAAAGTGCCCGGCACCTATGCTCTGAAAATCAGGCCGTTTCAAGGTGTCTCAAGTTGGATACTCAAAGACCAAAGCACACAATCACTAGTCACTTTTGAAAATCTTCTCCTGCGGTTATGCACCTTGTCAAGGCTCAGCGGTGAAAGTGAACTGCAGAATTCAATGCCCCCCACTATGGGTACTCCTGCTGTTATCAAGAGCTGCCTCAACTGCCGCAGCAGCACTTGTGGAGAAAGGGAGACTGTAAACAAGCCAGAACCAAAGCCACAAAGCTCAATATACATGCCTGTATGAGGTAGCTCTTGATCATTTTTTTGCTTCCTCAAAGAAACCCAACAAGCCACCCCATTAATGCCCTTCTTCCCATAGATACCACCACTGGTAGGAGAAAGGGGATGAAGGGTACATATCTCTGACCCTCAAAAATTTCACTAGCCTATAAAACGTCCCCTTTCTCAAGATGGTTGCAGGTCTTGTGGCTTTTCACTTGTCGAAGACCCACTGGTCCATGTGCATGAGATATCCCAATCCACGGAGGATATAAAGCTGTGACAGTTCTCAGCTCGACAGACTCAAGCTGTAGAGACTCAAACTTTTAGCTCTGGAGGTTCCTGGTTCAATCCTTGGTGCACTGGTCAAGATGGCAGCTGTCACATAAGTGCTGGCTCCCTGCAACTAGCACAACAATATTGGAGCGATTGTACAGCCAGGATTGTAACTACCAGTACTGTTTACACCTCTGTCATCACTAGGACTCTAAAGCTTAAGAGTAGAATTCTGCCCTCAAACCTGGGCAAACTATCCTCAACGGTCACTGGGAGTTATCTGTAAGGGTAGAATTTGATTGTAAGAATACTTCAGCCAGATTATTAAACTGGAAGCATTTGATTGCACACAGTCCATGTCAGTATGAAAATCCCCCTGACTGCAGTAGCCAGTGTGGTTCTAATAGGGAAGAAAACCTGAGGCTGGTTTTAAGTAGTACTACGGAAGTGAACTCGTAGAGCCAAAAATGTGACCTCTCTTCCTGATGTAGCTCCTACATTACGGAGATCTGCAAAAGCTATTTGCCACTACGAGGCTTTCTTGTAAAACACAAATGAATACCAGCTGCACAGACGCATTCATAATGCAGCCAGTCTCTTTAGACATCTCATGGATCTTTGGGAAAAATCAGACTGCCTGGCAGAGAGCAAGAGGGTTGACTGTCTGGTGGGGACACTTGAGGAGTTGCAGAGTAAAAAGTCAGCAGTGTTTTCCCCTGGAGGTGTCACTCTGGAAGCACACAAAGGAGGAAAATCTAGCATTTTATCATCCCCCGTTTTTAATATTTTTTTAAACTGCATGTAATTTGCTATAGACCAGGATGAACGGATGAAGACTTACATTCGCTTCGCCCAAATTCTGGTCTTCTGAGTGAAGCTGACATTCAAGCAAACATACATTCGAGAAAAGAAAGTTGGCCACAGATATCAGTGCAGATTGCACATGCATATTCAAGGACTGTATTTGGCTCACTGTGTCTGTTTCTTTTAAAAGTTTTCAATTTACCTTGGAAATAATATTTTCTGGCATCCAATTAATGATTTTTTTTTAAATGCTGAATGTTCAAAAAGCAGCACACACTGAACATGCCAAGTGTCACTAGTCAGGCGGGACAGTCCCTACTTTTTACCTAAATATTTATAGTTTTCTGATACCGTCTTTACATCCTTCTTGTTATTTTACCTATATTTTCTCTCTGTCTAGATTATTATCTGGCCTTCATCACCATACAGCATCTGAACATGTAACTGATATCCATGTTTTATTTTTCCTGCACTAGAGTCACGAACCCAACAAAATACATCTAATACATATTTTAACCTTCAAGTAAATGAATGTGGTTGGTTTTAGTAACTTTTTGAAACCATAACAGTTAAAATAGTAGAGTCCATGAGGTTGAGGATGGATGGTCCAGTGATTAGAATACTAATGGAGGGCTCAGTAAACCCTAATTCAACTTCCTGCTCTGCCACAGACTTCCTGTGTGACCTTAGACAATCCCTTTTGTCTTTCTGTACCTGTTTCCCAGCTGTAATGTAGGGATACCTTCCTACCTCACAAGGATGTTGTTGAGAATAAATACATTACAGATTGTAAGGTGCTCAGATACTACGTAATAGGGGCCACAGAAGTATCTACAAAAGGTAAGCAAGGGCTATATCAGCTTCCCCGCTTATAATGTCAGCCAAAGCACCACAATCCAAACGTCCAAAATGCTGCATTCTGAAGAAGGGGCACCAAGTGTGATGAATTGTGCTAAAAATTTGAAGGGTGATGTGTCCAAAGGTTGTTGGGTTTTGGTTTTCGTTTTTTTAAAGAATAGCCTCTTTGTTCTCTGTTTGTACAGCACCTAGCGCAATGCAGCTCAAGTCCACAACTAGGGTTCCAAGGCACTATGTTAATACAAATAATAAACAATAATAATAATATCCTGCTTTCAATATTGCCCCCTGAAATTAACTGTGGGTGCAAGTAACAGAATTTAGACATCTAACTGCTTGACTGTGCCGGCCAACCATGCAGCCGTCTAAATCCTGTGTGTCTGTAATGTTGCTTGTAGGCAGAGAATGAGGGCAGGCTGAGGCCTCTTTATAATGTTGGACCAAATTGTCAACCAGAATCTAAACCAAGCGTAGTGCTGGGCAAAGCTCAGCAGGTCTGAAGTTTGGATTTAGTTAAGGATCCAAAAGTTTAGCTGCCTCTTGACTTTGCCAATTCAGCTGAGCTGGGGAGTCTGTAGCAATATTTCCAGAGCTTAAGCCTTCGATCCTGACTAGAAAGTGTAGAATAAAAATAGGTTGGCTCTAGACAGGCGTGACCTCACAGTTCTTACTTTCACCTATTGGCAGCAGAGACCGTCAAACTCATTTCACTTCAGCCCTAAAACCAATGTGAACTTGTGATCTCGGGAATGCTAATCACTGCTCTGAACTTGACCTTTCCCCTAAATAACCTTTAATGACTCTAATTATTCCTTAAACCACTGACTTTGCAATTATTTTTTATTCCCTTTTACCAAGTCTCTCCCTGTGCTAGCAAGCTAGAAGGCTGAACAGTACATGAAAATTAGACCACAAAGAAGCAACAGTTGGAATATTACAGCCCAGCACAATAACAGCACTTTGGAGGAGTGGCGGGTGAAACAAAACACAGCAAGAATTTCCCATAATTGGTTTTTCCCTATGCAATTCCCTTCCACTTTGCTAAGCTATTTTAGTGAATGTTAAAAATGCAGGGTTCCTCATAGGATTGCACCAATAAATCTGAAGGAAAAAAAATCCAGCATTGGAAGTAAAGTAATTGGTTTAAACTGTAACCCCTGAAATGCATATTGAAATCTGTATAATAATAATAATAATTAAAGAGGATGCAAGCCCCTCTACAAATGAGCGCAAGTAAATCTTCCTACTGGAAACTAGTATTTCACTGGGGTATGCAGAAGCAGTAAAGAAACTCGAGTGTCCAAAAGCCAGCATGAAGCCAGCACAAAGCAGGCAGGGACGGGCAGTTTCTTTTCAAGACTTCGCCCTCATGAACAATGGCTCTATTGCAGTCACCCTTTGCTTTTCTTCCAGTGATTAACATGCAGCCCATGCTTAGAAGAATGGGAATTTATTCTTCAGTTAAGACTCCAAAGGTGCTATCGGGTCAGGTGGCTAATCGTTAAATCAAACTGTTCATCCTTGTTCAATTCCTATCGCCCGGGGCCAGGTTATTGCTGGGGTTTATGCAAAATAAACAGCTTTGCTAAACATTCCACTAAAGGAGGGTCAAATAAAGACAAGAAAGTAGGAGACAAACTATCAGCATCAAGCGAATGTTGCCTTGCTACCCCCACCCCCGGTCCTCTGGACTGGACTGATCAGACTGTGGGGGGGGTTCTTCAAGATTTTTTGGCTTTTGTTTTTGTCAGCAGGGCTAGTTTTTTTTCTTTTCTAATTCCACTCAAGGCTCCTTAGTGAGTACTGTTAACTTATTCTTGTCTGGGTCTGGCTAATTCAGTTTCTTTCTTGATCTACATAGACTTACAATTCTGTGTTTTCTATAGGTGAACTCAGCCATAAGAAATCTCTTATAACCACCCCCATAAAGGACAAGCTCTGAGAGGTTTCCTTCAAGACACATATAGAGACGCTTAATGCAAAGTGCTCAGAAAGAATGTTAATTGCGGTAAAGCACACACATTCTTGGATCAACGGGTTCTTTGACAATCCTGTACTAGCTGCTATAACAGGTATCTGAAAGGAGATTCTGCTCAGTGCTGTCATGTTAACAATTCAAAATCTTCGTACTGTAGCAGACATGCCGACTTGCTGGTTATTACAAAATGGAAAAGCAACTGGGATTTTGCAATGAGGAAAGAAGCAGCACCCCACTTCCCATGCATCCTTCTGCCTTTATTTCAGTTTCAGAATGTCAGTTTCCAAGGCTATCCAATGGCACTAGTCCAAAGCCAATCAGTCTTAAGCTTATTTTGATCTCTTCTACCAGAGTTCTACAGTCAAGGCCTCTCTACAGAGAATATCCCAGGCACTGCCTCCATGAGATGTGAACAGGGAGGGTGGGATACAAACGCTCACCTGGAATCATCTAAGAGCAGAAAAACTGTACTGGGTATAGGGTCATTCTAGCAGAATGACATCCATGTACAGAGAGACCCGCTGCCTTTCCACTTCCTCCAAACAAGCAGTAGTCAAGAAACCTCCTGATTAACATTCATCTGCTTTTGAAAGAAACTTTTAAAATGTGTTTTTGTTCTTGTGGCTTGTTGAGCCCAGGCAAAAAGTCAAAACTAGGATTAGAGCTGAAAGTCTGTAGTCAGGAGACTGTTTCTCTTCCCTCAAGGATTAAAAATTTACTTTTAATTCATGCTGTTTCAAGATGTCCAGATTGGCATTTTTACATCAAGAGTCAGTTCTAAAGGCTAGAAAGGACTGCGAGGGCATTCAAATCGTTTCCATAGCCCTGCTGCCTGTTACGATCAAGCTGCTGGATGGCTCCACACTGCAGCCTATGAATCAAGTAGTGTAACAACGAATGGTATGGAGTTAAATGTCACTTTGAGCCTCTACTGTAGAATGATGTGTGGGACTGGCCCATCAGCAATGGCTGCATGCTGAGAGTCAGAACCTCAGCAAAGCTCTGATGAAGACAGTAGAGCAATCAGGGGTGCCATTTCAGAAAAATGTTGTGTGGAGGTGAAAGTTGTGCCCATGTGCTGTGAAGTTGCGAACATTGTATGCTGCGATATTACACCCTGCAAAGTCCGGGAGAGAGGAGGCAAAAAGGGGAAGACATAATGGACCACAGAGACCTCTGAAACGTCTTGGGGGCGCAAACCGAGGAAGCAGGAGGCAACTGCTGCCATTGCCCTAGACAAATGACACCCCTGGAAGCAATGTCTATTTACATCAGGATCTGACCCTGAGCAGCTGTAGAAGCAGACACACCAAAACCAATCCAGCTGGGGAAATGCTAGCTTTGAAAAGCACTCATTCGGTTCTGAATCACAACACGCAGGCTAAGTTCCAGTGTATTATGAAAAAATGTCTTCATTCCCCAAGCTCCCTGTGGGAACATTATGGACCGCCTTCCCAGTGCTGAAAGTCTGTTTCATGTATGAAGAAATCCTTTCCCCAGTCCAAATGGCAAAGCAGCTGGGTGCAGCTTGAGCTTTTGCAGACTGGTACTGGGGTATTTCTGAACTAAACACCAATCGGACACTAAATACACACAGGGTTGTTCTATGAGTAACATATGTAGCTTCCTTCCTGCATGCTCTGGCAGCAAATTCAAATGAAATGGGACTGTCTGAAAAATCTTGACCTTAAAGGTCAGACACAGAGAATGTCTAGGTCCTTTCAGAGTTTTACAGAAAATCTGGTCTGAAGGAAAATTAAGGGAAGTAGAAACTGAAGCAGAAGTTTAACCTGACCTCTGAAAATGCCTTATTGCTAGTTCAACCACAGGCAGACAGACATGATTTAATTCAACTTTTTCATTCCTTTCTCCATCCGGAGGGAGGGAGCTAGTTCTTTTTCTGTTCCTGAGAGGTATAAAACACTTCTTATCCACCCACTACGGCCAAGGTAATATTCCACAACCACCAACTCTGAATTCAGACAAGATGTGCTTAGAACATGGCAGGGCTAATAAAATGCAAAACTGTTTAAGATGCCCTAGAACATTTTTATATCACTTGTCCAGAAAATCATATATCTGTTCAGACATTTGGAGGGGGAGCAACCCAACCCAGAAAGGTGGGCTCTCTAACCAAAGATTCAAATATATGAGGAAGACTGAGGTATTAGGCCTACTGGCTGAATAAAAGCATCCTCAAAAGGATGACAATACCTAACCCTTATATAACCCTGTTTGTCTATACATCAAAATGTTCACTCCATCTGAAAGCACTTTACAAAGGATATAAGTATCATTATTCAGATAAAGAAACTGAGGCACAGATATATGACACGACTTGCCAAGAATCACCCAGCAGGCCAGTGGGAGAGCTGGAAATAGAACCTCAGGCCTTGTGATTCACCATCCACTGCCCCAGCCACTGGGGCCAAATTGTTTCCTGTTGAACAAAGAATTCATTTAAGCTCCTTAGGTTAGGACTGTCTTTATTTACACCAGATACATCACCAGTGCTCAATAAACAAAGACATTTTTCCTGGCACCTATGCATTTTGTGACTTCTAGAATCCACACCATGTCTCCAGCCACTGAATCAGCAGTGAGAACTGCTGGTACAGCTGATTCCCTCTCCCACTTCCATCAGGAGGCTAAATGAATCTATCTTGCAATGTGCTGAGATGAATGAGAAAACAGAATAACATCTTAATAGAGATGGAAGAATGGAAGAGACTTGACTTCTCGACTTGTAAAAGCTGGTGATGAGCTTTCACTTATCAGAAACTTTAATACTATTAAAGTTATTCCTATTTCACAGGAACTGTAGCTCACGAGAGAATCATCTTTATAAATCCATCAGTTTCCTGACATTTAGCAATGATTTTCTGCAGAGGATGAGGCATGACAAATTATTGCAAATTATTAAAGATGTACAAGCATAAAGTGAATCACTATAACTTGAAAAACACCAAACAAACCTGTATCACTCAGAAACAGGCAGCACAAGAACTTACCTCTGTGCATAGTATGGAAATAAATTTTCACCTCCTTTGGATTGCTTCACTTCACTGAACAGTAGGACTGAAGACACATGACCATGTACGAGGTTACAAAAAAAAAAAAAAAAAAAGAAAAAGATCTTGTTCATCGATAAATTAGTTGAGGGCCAGCATACTGAGGTCAGGAAACTAGACTGAGCACCTCTTCAAGGTTTTATTGCTAGTAAGTGAATCATTTAGTAGAAGAAAAAAATGTATAAATCTTCTATAAGACACGTCTCACTAGCAGCTACCTTCTGAATAACACGCCAAGTAAGCCAATAGAGAGGGTTTGTGAATGCATGTCCAAAGCTTCTTAGCAAACTGTCTTATTGATCTAGCACAGTCTAAGGAAGCCTAAGAAGACTCGAGGAGTTTGGGCAAATGCTTGTATTAGTGTTCCCTTCCTCTTAAGAGTTTGCTGAGACGGCACTTCACTGTTTCCCAAGTAGTGCACCTCCGACCCTGGCAATCCATCAAGTGAATGCAAATTGTGGACCAGACAAAACCAGGCAAACAGCAATGCTGCTTAATAATAATGTACTCCCAAAGAGAAGGACTTCCTCGACAATGATTACTGTGTACACATTTAAACTAAACACCCAAACTTCTTATTAGCCTCATCATGATTTGTGTTTTTGTTCCCTTTGAAATGCTCCAAAGTAAATGGTACAAGTTTACTCAAGGCTAACCTCAAACAGTAGGCTTTCTGAACTATGCAAACGAATAAAAGTTGGGCTATATATCCATATATAGACAGCCCACATTTATTATAAGTCCCTTTTGAAAACCAACACCCAGCAAAGTGAAGTTAAAGACCATAGTTAAAAAAATAATCTTGGCAATCACCACATTCTTCACATTCAGCTTGAATGGATCTAATTTGGTGGGGATCATTCTGCAGAGTACTATTGTGTAATTGCCCCTAAATGTCTATCTCTAGCTATGTAATTTAGATACCGAGATTAAAAGCAACAAAAGAGGTTTCCCTTTAGATCTGCACAAGGTGTTTCTGCTGCCAAACACATTTGGTCTCTTCTCAGATGCTATTTTCCTCACTTAAACTTATATGTGTATTTCTTCATTGTGTTTTAAATATTGCAAGGGATCCTCAGACTATGCGATGGGCCCATCTAAATCTAAATACATGAAAAATAATCAACCCGGCGCGTCAGGTTCCTTTACAAAGTGAAGCACTTCTTAAGAGATGTGGTCATCACAGGTCCCCCCCCCCCCCGCCCCTTTTTAATGGATCATGTGGACCTATTGCAAGGAATGCACCCGTTTTTTTTCTGGATTTCTACAACACCTAACCCAGTGGGGTCCTGGTTCATGACGTGGGCACTTAACTGCTATGATAATACAAATAAAGAAATAAATGTTTGAGTTGCCTGGGTTATTTTGAAATGGTTAATCTATCTATATTCCAATGAAATTGCTGCTCGTTGCTTTTCACTTGAATAAGCAAAATCATTTCCAAAACCAGTGAATTTTCATGCCTTTCATAACTGGACCATCACCGATGACGTATGCATTCAGGTTTGGGGTTTTTTTTAATATGGATTACTGCAAATTACTCTATTCACTTGGTGGTCAAAAAAATCTCTGCCATACGCTTACTTAAATTTATCTCAGTTCCAAGGGAATTCTATGTTTAAAGCCAGATACACAGGGTATGATGAGCTGGTTAGTAGGAGCGTATAGCACTGCCCTCTGCTGGATAGAATCAGATTTACTTTACTGTGTGTCAAAGTCTATTTCTGTAACAGCTAAAACCCGTGATGAATGCACTTGTGAATGAATGGCTTTTGTTTCCCTTTTGCAAAACTTTTACAGATGATAGATAGTATATAGAAATGGGCCAGGGCTGTAATACTAAATTCCTCCACTAATAAATAAATAAGCAAGCAGGCATTAAGTACTAGCTGGATTAAATGGGGTGCTGTATCAGTAACAATGCCACCAGCAGTCAGAGTTTTTCTTGAGCATTTCAGTCACTCAGCCAGAGGTAACTGTGGATGACTTTTCAGTCTCCAGCACTGACAAAGTGATATCTTTTGGCACTTGTAGAACTTATACTGTGAAATTATTTACCTTGTTATAGAGCAAGCTTGAATATGTGTAGCCACACAGTGCTACCCCATGATGTTAAGCAAAGGCACAGTCATATACGGGCTCCGTGCTGCTCAGGCCCTAATAATGGGGTTTTTTTTCTTGTGTATATGGGATGAGGGGAGGAGAGGGGAATAAGGGTGGCTACTGTTTCACTAGTCTTCTCTGTAGACTCTGAGATTCTGACACATGCTGTCAGAGCCACATGGCCTGGAAGGTAGAGGTGCATTTGGATAGTACTATGACAGTGCCCCCCAGCACTCCTGGTCTGTATGATGGAAATCTTGTATTCTGTTTCAAACACTCCTAGCCTTCACTTGTATGCATTCCATTTGATTCCTGCATCTGAGGGCAAAGTTCAGTACGCACAATGGTATAAACTGGGAGTAAAACATCACTGAAGTTAGTGGAGTTAAAACTAGTGCTAAACTGGTTTAAATTCAGAATCAGGTCCTCTGGTCTAACACTGTTATTGATGCAGTATTGCCAGCTCCAGGGCAAGTGTAAAAAACTTGGCTTCTGTTCCTATCGTTACAGATTATTCCAAAATGACAGGGTGATTAAGACACTGCTAATTAAGACATAACAACATGGCTTTGTCCAATGTCAAAAATTCCAAACATAGATTTCAAATTCCATAAAATGCAGAGGTGTTCATTTGCAGTGTATTGGTTCAGGTTCATCTCTCCATGATAGTGATATCGATAACAACATCGTAACTTGTCAGCCACATCTGGAAGCCTTACGCTTGAGATAAAAATATAACCATAAAGGACCTCAGGCTTCAAATATATAGCAGAACAGGAGCAGGGAGAAAACAGCAACAACGGATCTTCTTTTGGATCAGATTCCAGTCAATGTATCAGCGAGGTTCCTTGTGGTGTGGTTGTCAGCATAAACCTGTGTTGGTTTGGGTTTCTCCAAAAGCCACTCTAGCACTTGAATTAGAACTCTCTTATTGGGCAAGTTACTATTTTCTCTATGGGATTGGCCCAACATTTTTCTGGCCTTGACTTGATGGGTGTAAACGTGTCTACATGCCTTATTTGCTGTTGCTAATGTGCCTGAATACCACAGTTCCCGAGCAGGAAGCCATTGATGATTGGGTGTGTGCAATACATAAAATAGGCTGTGGCACACCATACTCTATTACTAGGAGTGCACTGGCAAACTTATCTGGCACATTGACTCACGACTTTGAGGTAAGCCACACTCCAAATTGGTACCCTCTTGAGAATAGATTGAACAGAGAGTGTATTGATACTCAAAACCTTTAAGCTGGCATTTCAAGAGCATCCACTAATTATGGGTGCCCACTTTGAGAGAGGTACTTGGTACGCAGAACAGTGCTGAGGGAAGATGCGAGGTGCTCATTAAAATTAACCCCTCATTCTTCATGTCTCCTTTTAACCCCAGGAGTGGAAAACCCATTAGGGAAACTAAAAGCTGGATCCCTAATAATATAGTCACTTATCATATCCCAGTTCTTTTTATCCTCAGATCAGTTGGCATAGCAGGTTCATAGATTTTACTTGCGATTCCTTCGCCTTGCACAAGAGATTTTAGTACTGAAGCAGGTAGGTAGAGGGTTGTGTGTGTGAGCGCACATCCCTCAGAAGGCAAAGACTGGATCTCAGTTTCAGCCATCTCTCTCTCTTTCCCTCTCTCTCACACACACACCATTACTCTTCCATGATGGCTCTTGCCATGGAGATGGGGGAGCGCAGGGCTGATAAGTGAGGAATGGGAACAAGGTCCTTTGATGGGACTTTCAATGGGAATTTGATACCCAACTCCCTTAAGCGTATTTGAAATACAGTCTAAACTGTTAAACATTCTGGACTTCGAGACTTTACACGTTCGGGAGATTTAAATGGTTTTACAAAGCTGTGCATTACGCTCAACTTCTTCCCGCATCTTGAAGTTTTGATTTTTGCAAACACTAACGCCTGGTTCCATTCAGAGTTGCACAACTTAGACGCACAAGACAAATTACAGTGCATTCTTTAAGAGTCAGTCTCTTTTTTTTTCAATGCAAACAAACTAGCTGTCCTGTAACTAAGGAGATGATCTCTCTCTCTCCTCTCTTGTTTTGTTTTAGGTTGCCGCCCAGAATTAATGTCTGCAGAGAAATATGAGAAGAGCAGCCACAAGCTTTTCCTATACATCAGAAAAACCAGTGTCAGAAACTGAACTTGAAACAAGGAAACAGAGAGATGAACCACAGAAGGAAAATGAAACAAGGTGGGGGCTTTTTTCTGTTTTGGGGGTTTTTTGGGGGGGTTTGTTTTAATTAGGGCTTCAGAAGAGGGATTAGAAGGCTAGGCTCTTGTTTGCATGGGAGACTGAGCTTGATGAAAGATGCTTCTGGAAAGAGAGTTAAGGCAGAGGACGAAAGCCATAAAGATTTGAACAAGATAGAAGGGATCCTTTAAAAGGTCCAGAAAGGTTCTGGAATTAGCCACACCCCTTAATCCTCAGTGTAAAGTAATTAAGGATTTGCCTACACAGCAAAAAAAAAAAAAAAACAACAAAAATTCCTGCAGCAGTGAGTTTCAGAGTTTGGGTCCACAGATTTGGATTTGTGCTATGGTGCTAAAAGCAACGGTGTAGACATTCAGGCTTGGGCACTGAAGCCCAGGGAGTGCAGTTGGTTTCACAGCCCAAACTCCAGCCCTAATATCCATATAGCTCTTTTTAGCACTGTAGCTTGAGCCTGGGTGTGTAAACCCAGGCTCTGAGACTTGCTGACGTGGGTTGGTTGGTTTGGGGTTCTTTTTGCCATGTAGACTTATGCTATGAGAACTTAAGGTATATCCTCTCTTCAGAGTTAACTCATGTGATCAACATGAATGAGCAACCGGTTTAGCCTAGCCCAGGTGTGAACAGCCACACTGCAAAGTCATATCCACGTTATTGTGTCCTCACTGGTGCTGCATTCCTGAGTGTGTTGCTAGGACTTCTGGGGGCATAATGCATGGTTCTTTGTGCTGCAGTAAGCTGAACTGCTCTGCTGATTCTTTCCTAGTGAATTGTGGGAGATCTTGTCTGTCCTACTGAACACAAAGGGGCATTGCTTGAAGTTATTGGTGGACTATCAACACTTGACTGATTTAGCCTGTGCTTCTCACTGCAAAGGCTGACTGAAAGCTTCAGATGGCTTTTAACCTACAGCCCCAGATAAGCCGGAAAGTCCAGGCTGAAAGCACCACCAAAGTAAGGTAAGAGATGTGTGTGTGTGTGTGTGTGGATGGGAGGGGGTAATTGGCAACACTTGAGTAAGAGCCTGGGTTAACTCTTCAGTGAAAACATACCCATGTTCGCCAGCAAAGGGCATGGAGGAAGGACTTAGGGAATCTCATCTTGTTTGGTTAAGAGGCTTTAGGCACTATGGGCCTGATCCATAGCCCAATGAAGTCAATGGGAGTCTTTCCATTGATTCGGATGGGCTTTGAGGACCTGTAGCATCTCTAGTAAACAGTATCACAGAGCAAGAAACAGATGGGCAAAATTCTGACATCTTTACAGACTCAAAACTCTCTCTGACTTTATGAGCATATGAACAATGATTGAGCATTAGGAATTATATTTGAGTAAGGACTTCTGAGTTTGGTGCAATACTATTAATCTCTATAAAAATCCTTTTTCTCCACTTATGCAAACTGTTCTTTATAATAATATTCCAGCCAACATTGTACCTTTACACACACACACATCCTGAATATTTCTTCAGGCACCCGATCACATATTAAAGTCTATTCAGCTTGAAACTGAAGTGGTGCCACCAGATAAGTGCCCTGCTGCCTGCTCATGAATAGGCAGAGCACATAAACAGAGTCAAGTTTCTATAAGATAATCAGTGAAATTACTTTTTTGTTTGTTTATTTTGAGCAGCTTATGTGGAACCGCGAAGCATTTTGAAATAAATGAATATTCCCTTTGTTAAAAAAATCTAAGTGAGCTTCATAGCAGTAAATTGATGATAGAGTAACATTCCTTGCAGTTAATTATAAGTATTACATTTCAGTCAATAGTTACATTTAAGAACACAATGCAAAAGCTACTTCACAACTAAAGCATTGAGTTGTTAATGAAAAATAGTTGAAACACCAGCTTAGACTGGTCAAATTTGTGAACATAACATAAAAGATGCTTTTATTCCTATTTTGTGCATAAAAAAGCATGACATAAATAGATAATATTGTATCTGTGGACTCCTAAAACTTTAAAGACAATCCAGCATTCAAATACAGTGCTTCTCGAAGAGTTTGTGATTGAATGTACTCCTACATATTACATTGCATGAGTTCTGATAAAGCAACTATAAAAATGAAACAAAATCACTAAAAGCAGCTAGCTTTTCATCTAAGAACATACACACACAATTTTTTGAATCAGAAAACCCTACAATGTAACCTACAGATTCAGCTGCATGTTTAGTCAAATGACTGGCTTGATCTATTGGCTAAAAGTTATGTTTAACAACATATAATGAGTGCAGTAATTTGAAGATCAGAACCGTTTGACTGCAACAGACAAATACAAATAAAGTTTAACAGGCAGCACTGGCTTCTAAAAATCTAGTAACATAGAATGAACTTCGGACCATAATTACTGAAGATTGACATACAAAAACATAGCCATTACCTCACCCCAGGAATCGGTCTTTGAATGTGCTTTGTGGGTTTTTGCTGTTAGATTCTGCTGCCTTAAAATTATCCAGAGTAATTTTTATGTAGCGTACTTCCTGGTAAAAGAGTTAGCAAAGTAAACTTTCTCTTTTTCCCTCCTCTCACACCCATTTCTTTTTTCTGTATATGATGATGCAAAATCTCTCCACCAGATTTGGGCCCAAACCAAAATTCCATATGTAAACTTTGGGAAATTTTAGCTCTAATTTGAAAAAAAATGTTGGGCCAGATTGTGGGGAAAAAAAAAAAAACGGTTTCCTAACTTCTGTAACTGTTGTTCTTCGAGATGTGTTACTGATGTCCATTCTAAATATGTGTGTGCACGCCGCATGCACAGTCGTCAGAAGGTTTTTCCCCTAGTGGTACCTATCGGGTTGGCTTAGGCGCCCACTGGAATTGTAGCACTATGATGCCCTGCCAACCCACTGCCTCTTTGGTTCCTTGCCAGATGACTATGACAGAGTGGAAGGCATGGTGGGTCTTGGAATGGACATGAGTAACACATCATGAAGAACAGCAGTTACAAAAAGGTAGGTAACCATTTTTTCTTCTTCAAGTGCTTGCTCATGTCAATTCCAAGTAGGTGACTCCCAAGTTGGCCACTGGAGAGGGGGTCAGAGCTCAAGGAATCACTGATTGAAGCACTGCTCTGCCGAATGCTGCATCATCCCTGCCTTGTCGAGTGATGGCATAATGTGAGGTGAACGTGCAACTCTACAGATCTTCTGTGTAGGAACATGCACCAGAAACATTGCCAAGGAGGCCTGTGCCCTTGTGGAGTGTGCGGTCAGTGCCGGGGCTGGCACCTTTGCCAGATCTTAGCAGGTCCTAATACAGGACGTGATCCACAACGAAATCCTCTGGGATTACACCGAGAGATCTTTCATCCTGTCTGCTACTGCCACAAAGAGTTGATTTGATTTACGGAATGGTCTTGTCCTGTCGATGTAGAACCCGCCTGACATCTATGGAATGGAGGCTTCGTTCCCTGCTATTGGCATGTGGTTTAGGGAAGAACACTGGGAGGAAGATGTCCTGGCTTGTGTGGAGTTGGGATACCACCTTAGGGAGGAAGGTTGGATGAGTGCAGAACTGGACCTTGTCCTTATGGAACATCGTGTTTGGGGGTTCGGATGTCAGGGCCTTGAGCTCAGACACCCTCCTGGCTGAGGTTATCGCAACCAGGAATGCCACATTTCACGAGAGGTAATGGAGCATCATGTTGCTAAGGGCTCAAAGTGGGGCCCCATCAGCCTAGAGAGCACCAGATTGAGGTCCCAGGTCGGTACTGGACAATGAACTTGGGGGTAAAGCCTTTTCCAGGCCCTTGAGAAAACAGGTTACCACCAGATTGACAAAGACTGATTGACCATCCACCCCAGGATGGAACGCAAAGATTGCTGCTAGGTGCACTTTTAGGGATGACACCATCAGACTAGCTGTTTCAAATGCAACAGATAGTCCAAGATGGAGAGTATTGATGCTTGCGCCGGAGGGGTTCCCTTCTGCATTGTCCAAATCAAGAATCTCTTCCACTTGGCTAAGTATGTAGCCCTGGTGGATGGTTTCCTGCTGCCGAGGAGGACCTCTCTAACTGGCTCCAAGCATGTTGACTCTATAGTTCAAGCCTGGGGATCATGGTGGTGCCAAGCAGGATGGTGCCGGAGAGCAGTGCCATGGAGAAGGTGAATGGTGCCACATCATAGCTGGTTTGCCTCTAGACGGCACTGCGCTCCTCTGCGGTGCCAGAGGTCTTACCACTGGTGCTCTTTCCGGCCTGGCAGGAGACCGCTGTGCCATCATGGCTATCAGGTCTGTGGCTGCCTCAAAGGTGTCCAGAGTGGAAGAGGGATCCGACTCCTCCACTGGACTCCCGGGAGAGTCCACAGCACCGGACTCGATGCACCCTTCTGCTGGCCCAGGGTCGACTGGGCTGCAGCCAATGGGGTGGGTGCTGTGTGTTCCTGTCCAGCATGCATGCCATTATTGTCTCTTACCGCTGACCTCACCATGGGCGAGTGCTCCCTTCTGGTTTTCTTGTGTCTCTTGTGTGGCACTGGTGAGTGGGAGCAGTGGTGGGTTGACTCCAGTGCTGGTGAGAGGTGGTGTTGGGAGTCTCTGGGTGCCAAGCTCTCTCAATGCTGCCGACTCCCTAATTGACAGCGGTTCACTCCGCACTGAGGTGCTAGGGTCCAACTGGCACCAAGCTGCCTCCCTGAGAAGGTGCTTTAGCCTGATCCTCCTCTCCTTCTTGGTCCTTGGGCAGAAAACTTTGCAAATCCTGTGCCCGTCTGTCTGGTGGGATTCACCCGAGCACTTGAAACCAGACTAGTGAGGGCTGCCCTTAGTCATAGACTTATGGCAGGACCCACACGGCTTAACCCCCTGGAATTGAGGCATGCCCTGACTCCCTGGGAATGAGGAGAAAGGTGGGAGGGAAGGACCCCCAACTGAAACTTTACTAAAAACTAATAACTGATTACTAAACTAATCTAACTATTTACAGGTATCTACGATCAAGACACTAAGGGAACGCTTACGGAAGCAAGAGAGAAGAGTAGCTACAACAACCGTCACAGGCGGTAAGAAGGAACTCAAGAGGCAGTGGGTTGGCAGGATCTTGCCATAGTGGCATGACTCCAGGGGGGCCTAAGCTAATCCAATGGGTACCAGTAGGAGAAAAAACCTCCTGTCAACTGTGCATGCAACGCGCACACGTGGAATCAACATAAGCAAGCACTCGAAGAAGCCTTACTCCCAGTGAATGATACATTGAAGTTAATGGCATTACTTTGTGGCCAAATACTCCCACTGAGTATCACGGTCGGGCCCTTTGAGGCTTAAGCTCACCTCTCCTGTTTCAAATTCAGATGAATTGCAAGATGCATGTTTTATATTCTTGGTCACTGCAGTATGTGCTCCAGTCTTGTACCACCAGTCTATTACTCAGGAAAGCTCTCGCATGCAAGTAACATTATTACTCCAAACATGTTTGCCCACAAACTATGTTAATTATAGTTACATAATAATACATTGCATTTATTTTACACCTTTTTTACAAGTCACTTTACAGTTATTTAAACCACAGTTCCCCCCTCTGGTGCTGTAAATCTGCGTTATTTCCCTGTTTTACAAATGGGAAAATGGAAGTTTATTTTTTTTAACCAAACTTGTCCTTAAAATCTTTCCAGTTTTGCCATAGATAATCAGACAACATGATCTACATGTTCTCTATACTCCATATACCTTGTACGAGGAACGTTGCAAACAGGGGCCAATCCAATGCCCATTGAAGTCAATGGGAATCCTTCTATTAAAGTCAATGGGCATTGGATAAGATCCCTATTTCAGTAACATTAAATAGTTTTTTAAGACAATCAAAAAGTATATAAACTTAAACACTGTAGTCTGGGGCAAAGCCAAGAGCAGAATCCTGATTAGAACTGGGCAAACAGTAGATTTTTCAGTTCACTAGCAATCCCAAAAATATCAGGGTGAAAATTTGTTTCAGATCAGACCAAAATTGAAATTTTTCAAAATGTTCAGCAAAGCAAGAAGTTGCAAAAATTTCATATGGGGGCCAAATGGAATGTTTCATTTTGATTTTGACTTTTTAAAATGTTTTTGATTTTTTAAAAATAGGAGTAAAGGAAATTTGAATCAAGTTTTTTTGAACTGAAAAATCAAAATGTTTCATTTTGAAAATGTCAAAATGAAATGTTTAGCTCTTTCAGATTTTTTTTTTTAAGGTTTCTTCAAGCAATATAGCAAAATCTACACAAATCTGTAAAATGTTTCAGTGTTGCAGAATCTTCATTTTTTGCTGGAAAAAAAGTGTGAAAAAATTCGCCTAGCTCTACTTCTGATGCCTAGTTGTCCTGTTTGACCACACGTAACATCATCTCCCATAAAGTAAAATAAGTTATAACAACAGTTTTGCAGAACCAGGAAGATTATATTTGTCACTCCAAATAAACAGAGAATCTATGCTACAGTAGACATTACTGCAAATTAACATTTTAGAAGCAAAATATACAAGTGGCCATTGCCAGTCAACACATTCTCAGTTCTGAAAGAAAGGTGTCTTACAAATGAATAACTAACTCTGTGTCTCAGATGTATCATAAGTAAATAGGTACAGATTATTTGCATAGATCTCTGCCAGTACTGCAGAGTGAAGACTGTTAAAACTGCTGCATTCATACTCTCTCTCCCCCTCACCCTTTCCTGGTCTAAAGAACTTTTTACATTTTTATCTGATCTAGGAGAAGTAATGCACATGGTAGTGGTTCCCAGCGCTATCATCACCTGCTCCTTCATTTTTCTCAGTGCCTCTCTTTGAAGTTCCTCTTACTGAACATATCAATCTTGTCACTTCAACATTAGCCACTTTATGTGGTGCTGTCATATGCATCATCTTGTGTCAGTAGAAGTATATGACACTAACATTATTTCGCAGAGCTGTTTTACCTTTTCACTCTGTTAGCCATGTAGACTTCAATTCCACTCCCAGCACAGGGCTAGGTACTGGGCTCTGTAGTTAAGGGAGCTGGGGGGAGAGAGAGATAGGGACAGCACACAAATACTGACAATGTAATCAGAAATGGTGATGTGTGAACTGAAAAGTGACAGAGGTTACTGCTTTACTGCAGCTTGGATTAAGCATATTGTGGCTCTGATAGGTGCACCCTAAAATATAAAAGCCTGTGCTTGCAAATGTTACATGCTACAGATTTTCATAGTCTACAGATAGACAAGAAATGGTTTTTTTCTTGCCTCTGCAAAAATTGCTAGCTGTTGACAAACTAGTCCAAGTACTACCAAGGCATCTTTCATGAGTTGACTGCATACAACTGAACAGATAGATACCTCATTAATGTGCTATATTTCAAACCAGAGAAAACAATGCATGTCAAGAGACTATAAACAACAACAAGTACAAATGATACAGGTCATCTATGATGAATGTAAGCAGCGTTACATGAAACATGACACGGGCTTTCTTTAAAAAAAAAAAAATAAAGGAAGAAAGGAAGGAGAGATGCAGGATGACTGTGGTTTATGCATTTGTCTTTTGTAAAAGCTGACAGGGCCAAGGAGACAGTGTGTCCTAAAGAATGGACGTTTCTTTGTCATTTTACAAAAAAGATTCACCCCAGATTTTATCTTTCCATAAGGGTGGCAGAGGAGGCAGAGTTTGCATCCAGATTAGGCTGTGATTCATACTTTGGGATGGAGGCGGCATCAGACAGTAGGGCTTGATTCTGAATCAGCAGCACCAAAATTTGGCAAGCTGCTCTTGCAAGATTTCACCCCCAAATAGGGAAAAGTCTTGCACAGTCATCCATTCTTGGAGCATTTTGGGATGAAGTCATACAAGAAGAGCACTTTTGGCAAGGATTTGGACTCATCAGAGTCAGAAAACTGAACACTCCACAGGCAGGTTCTGATATGCAAGCTTAAAGCCCCTCACTCTCCCCCTGACATCAAATACCCTGATTCAACAAGGTTCTTAAGCATGTGCCTTGCTTTATGCATTGAGGTAATCTCTCTGATTTAAAGTTAGGTTAGCGTGTGCTTACATACCATGCTGAAGCAGGGCAAGGCTAGGATTTTGGTCTCTCTAATTTTCTGAATAAAGGAATAATTTATAATTAAGACAAGTTCAAAGGTTACTATCATTAGCATGAAAAGGATGTGAGGGAAAGAAAACAGTTGATAAATCACTATTATATTATGAATATAAAACAACCGTTGTTCACTGTATATTCATTAGCCTATGGATACCAGACTATTTTGGAAAGCTAACTCTTCAAAGATATTATAATTCACACCCTGATGCTCATCAGAACCTCTTTATAGCAATCATTTTGGTGACAGAACTTTTTTCTCCTTTCATTTGAAGTAGGAAGAGTAATGGAACAGTCACACTACAAAAATATCTACAAGTAGTAGCTGCCCAGAAAAGGGCCGAGATACAATATGACTGCTGATTTTTGAACTGCTATGCATGCTGTGTATGCCTGGAAACATAATAAATGTGCACGGCTTGGTTTGTAGCACCTAATTTGCAATAATATTGAAGTCCCCCACAATAACTCATTTACTCTTATAATAAATATATAAAAAAAGACAAATTGCTACATTGAACATGCATTTTCTTCACTGCAAGTAGCTGCTACCCCAGGGAGAGAGCCCTGTGCTGCTAACTAATAGTAAATCCTTTGGAAAATCATGTGTCATAATGATGGACAACTAGGGAAAGGGTATTAAATAGATTTAGAGGTTAGATACTCTAACAAGAACAAAAGAGGCCTTTTGCTAGCTAGCACCAATCAGAGCTGCCTCGCTGGTATGATTAGCACCAAACCCAAAGAAAGTTTCTATTATGAGATAAAAAGAGGGAGAGTTTCTAGGAACCTTTCTAGGATAATCAGCTTGGGGTAGGTCCCAAAGCACATCTGGCTGGAGTATATTATCACAGTATCATCCCAACACAACACATACAAATGATTTGAAAAGACACGAAACTGGAGAGAAAAAGCCTCACTTCCTGGAGGATGAGAAACCGCAATAAAGACAACAAATTTAGCTCACATTCCCTAAAGGCAACTACTCGCATGAGTGTCAGTATTTGCAGGATCGGAACCTAAAAATACAATCTACCACACAGAGGGGTGCAAGATATAAAGGCCAGATCCAGATCCAAACTTCAGATCCAGGCAGGATTTTGGTTTAGACTGATTTCCACTGGCAGCTTCTAATTATATTTGCCACTATGAAGGTAGAGGAAACTTAATTCATCATAAACCTCTTGATTTGTTTCATTCAGAGGCAGGGAACAGCCCAATCTTAATAGAAACAAAGTATCTTTTTAATCTGTTTTTGTGGATTTCTCAGTATCTATTTCATACCTTTGGAAATCCCAACTGCTCTCTTACTGGCTTCAAGTTTCTCCCCTCAACGTTTTCTACTCTTTAAGATCCATCACCTCAGAGTGATTTATCACTATTTTGCAATCGCTATCAGTTTACTATTTTAACCGATACACCATAAATCAAGAAGAGGAATGTTAGGTGGGACTTCAGAGTGTAGCTTTCATACATTACCTGCAAAGATTATAGCCATTTCATAAAAACCAATATCAGGGGAAGGAATATTATTGGTGAGGACCAGTGAAATTCATTTCATGCTTCAAAAGTTTGAGATTGGTCTGGCACAAAAAAGCCTCTATTGTTGGAAATAATTTTTGTTTTAAACCAGCAAACACCCAAGACTGAGCTATGTCAATTATATGCAGCACTTTCTACTCAAATACAATGGAGACTATTCCATACCTGTCCTTGTAAAACCAATAGTATGCTTACTATTTCTGAACTGATGGGGAGATACATAGTGGTGGTGCAAAAATCCAAGTCTCCAGTTTCCCTGCATTACAGAAGTTAGCTTTAAGTTGCATGAATCTGAAACTATACATAGGAACACATATTAGGTGGAGATAATGTTCCTTACATGGAGATTGTGGAAGATTCTCCTAAGGTGAGTGAGAAAAAAGCAGATCATTTAAAAGCAGACTGGCAAAAACTCAAGATGACACAGTGTAGTTAGCAATCCTATATTGAATGGAAATGGTCAAGATGGCCTAGTGTGCACTTCCTATTTCTAGATTTATGTGATTCTACTTCATCTCCACTTCCTCACTGTTTGCGTGTTCTCTGCTCAAATCAATAAATAATAAAGAATCTCTACACATCTGACAATAAATAAAGAATATATATCCTAACATGGCCTGTTTTCCTAGACCTTCAAGCCCACCTTCCTGCTCTCCCATCACTGCTGTTTTCAAAGCATATTGATTTCATTGACTCACTCATTTGAGCGGGATAGTTCAATGTCCTGCGGCGGCAGCCTATTGACTATGTTTCATCCCCCTCCCCTGGAGTGAATTTTTTTTTTAAATCTAAATTTAATATTTCCTGGTTTACCCAGTTTTTAAGATTTTCTTCCTTAGCTTTAGATTGTGTCACCAGAATAAATCTATGTATGGTATTTACCTGCTAACCTCAGCACCATGGTACCCCAACACCTCACAATCTTTAATTGCACCCCATGTCAGGGTAAAAATGTGTTATCCACTTTTTGCAGATGTGAAACTGAGGCACAGAGACTAAGTCACTTTTTCAAGGTGACAGGATGTTCGTAGCAGAACTGAACCCAGGAATTGAACCATGGTAGCTCTCTAACTACTGGACCGTCCTTCTTCCCGAAACAATTTGCCTTAATCACAGAATCATGTGAGCTGGGAAAGGCCTCTATAGTGAAAGTTTGCGAAGTGCTGTGAGGACAGAAGTGCAAAACTTTTTAAGCTCACGTTCTATTTTCTCCCTTTCCAAAGAGAACAAACCCAGCTGTCTATTCCTTAGCCTCTTCTTAAGATTCAGACTCTCAAGAATTCGTATCAAACTTGGGTTGCACAGAAAGTACAAACAAACATGGCTAATTTACACTTTAAGAGGTAGTAGAGAAACCTTTTCCTTCAACTTACCATTTGTTACTCAAATGCCTTTCACCCTGTCACCCAGTTACCGAGAGAAAACTGCTCAGCTGGAGCCGTGCAGCTCATCCCCAAGGCTTCTTGATGTATCGGTATGGACTGAACATCAAGTGGACGACTGTGTACAAAGGTGTGGTTATGATGAATCATTTATGACCCTAGCGAAAGCTTTAGGAACAACATTCACTAATGTAAAGGATAACTTGACTCTGGGAATACTGCTGTCATGCTGGCTGCATATTTTGCAAGAGGAAAATATTCCTTTATGTCTGTTTGTTACATTAACCCTTTCAAGCCCCTGCTTTTGCTGAAAGGACATTTTGATCTTTTTTCTCCACGAAGAGAATACCAAACAGTACCCATCATTTTTGTTTAAGTTTCTACTTCACACATCCCTGCATTCGGAGAGACTTTGAGGCCTGGAGAATGTTTGAAAAGGAAGCTTATATTTATAGCAGGCATAGAACATCTTTATTTTCAGCACAGCATTAAAAACGTGTATCTTACTCTACAGCTACCTTTACCTTTAGTCCACATGGACAACATTGTACAATTATAAATTGGGCTCTGGAAAATACCCCATGTTCTATCTTCCACAGATCGTAATAGTGTGACCTTGGTATAAATGCAGTGGTTGAACTTTCTTCCTTGATTTAAAACAGAGATTTAAATACTAACACCACCACCAACTAACTGTTCACTAAGGAACTCCAGAACATTTTCTCAGTTGTTCTCACTTTGGTGGTTCCTTATAATCTCCTTTTTATTCTATGTCCCAAGCAATGCACAATCCACATAAGCCACAAAGGGTCAATCTCATTTAAGCGTATGCTTTGTTACATAAAATGTCATATAGAACAAACAAGCTGGTACCAAAGAGTGGGCATATAGAAAGAAACCATCATCACTACAGTCAATGCATCAGCATGGAGCACATAAGTAAATTCCGTATATTCCCCCAAGGCACCATTGCCAAGTATGCAGAAGTTATAATTTTCCATGCACAAAGCACAATGAGATAATCTAAAATGAAGGTACCGTAATTCAGAATGAAATTAACAGGGAAGAATAAGAGGAAAGACTCCAGGAAATAGCACATGACTCTCTGACACCCTGCTCTGAGATTCACACAAAATGGCTGCCTATCTCTGCAAACAGCCAAATCTTTAGAGATTTAAAGATGCAATACACACAAAATAAAGGCATGTCCATTGCGCTGCTAAATACACCACAGATGACATTTGTTCTGCTTCTGATAGTAATTGGTGATCCTCCAAAGATCTGGATGAATTGCACAGAAGTATCTAGAAGTTTGGATACTTAGTTGAACCTCTTTGGCCTACAAAAACAGCCTAAAATGTCACTAGAAGAGCTTCTCCCATGGCATTTCGGTACTTAAGGTTCCAGCCATGAGTGAAAGCACAGAGGTGGCAATAATGAGATACGCAAACTGAAGTTCTTTTGAAATTTAAGAAAGGGTTTGAGTCTGGGGACATAAGTTCAGGTGAGTCCTTACCCTAAAAGAGCTAATTCATCCATGCCTAACTTTCTAGGGCTGTATTTAACTCAACTTTCGTGGTTTCAACAAAATATTTCCTTCCCACCCTTTATGAGTTTTCATAGAGAGACTGAGGACCAAATTTGTGGTAAGGGGGAGGAAGTGTTGAATGAGGGAGGCAGAAGGCATTTGCAGGGCAAGGATATTTGTCTTATGCTAAGCACTGGGACTCCTGTAAGCCACTGAGCTACTCCTGAGGTTGAGCAGCACAAAGTAGCTACAGCAGCTTTATCTGTGTGTATCCCTGCCAAGTACAAGAGGGTGGTTACTGTGGCAGGAAAAGCAAGAGCTCCCCATGTCGCCACTGGGGGACTGTACATCATAAATGTCCACTTCATGCCTTGGTTTAGCTTTTCATTAAAATGCTCGTCTCACCTGCCCTACACCATCTCAGAGACCTAAGAGACATAGCCGACAATACGTACAGATCCTTTTGATTGCAGAGCCACGTATGCACTATTCTAGCTGCCAGTGTACAAGTAAGGGCTTCTTCCACAGCAGAAATGTGTGTATTCTCTCCTCCGGCGGATGAGGAAGTTTATCTGTATCACTGTCAATATACCTCCCCCAAACACACACACAAGTCCTTGCTCTTCTGCCACCATCCTTCTAGCCAAGAAGGATGAGGCAAGACTCCCGTTAGGAGTCCTCAAATCATCAGCCAGAGATCTAACTGATATGAATGATACAGAGTATTCCTTCCTCCCATTTGTGGTGTTCCCAGGTCACACTGGCAGGGAGAGTGAGAGGCTGGTGCTACCAGTCAAACCCCGCTGTCCCGCTTGGCATTGGAGAGCAACACCGCTAAGCTAATTTGCTTAGATTTAAACAACAGATAAGCCATGGTAGAAAGAGGTCCCTTCATTGGCAGATGCAGCTCTCCCGGGAGCGCATCTCACAGATTTATAATGAATTATGCTCCAGCTCATTAATAAAAAATGAGAAGTCATCATCTCATTGAAATCTTCTATGCTGGAATGGCCTGCAAATAAACCTCCCCAGCTCTCTCTCTCTTCAGTTCCTCTGTGCTCAAGCAAATAATGAGACTACAGGATGGACAGGACAAAGTGAGCCACAATTTAATAGAACTTAACTAGCAAGAGGAGGAAATCACCTTTTCATTACAGTCATACGACTTTAATTTTAACAACTTTTTAATCTACCTGAACGAAGAGCTTGGAGCGCAGGCCCTGGTGGGGCTACTACCAGGATCACCAAGTTATAAGGATGTCATGGAACACAAAGGAGTTATGCTGTGTTATAGCAATGAGTCATTCATTGCTTCAGATCCCAAGATGTCCTGAGAGCTCATATGATTCAGAATTGCAAAGTTTCTGAATATTAAAAAAAAGAAATACAAAATGAACCTTTAGGCACTGAACTCTCCTAATATAGTTTTCTGGTCACTCTGAGTCATAGACATTTGAGTCAGACTGGCTAATCCCTTGTTTATCTTCACAAACCTTACCCAGAGCTATGATACTCACAAAGCAACTAGTCAAGCATTCTGCATTACCAAGTGAGATGGAGGAGTAATAAAATGGGATTGACAAAAGAAACCTATAAAAACAAATTGCAGTGTCTACTCTATATTAATAACAGTACCAGGCAACATCTCTTATATTTTAATAATCTTGAGTTATATGGCAAAGGAAATACAAATTACAGATCACAATTTCATATATACAACAGAAACTTTATTCTGCATAGCATCCTTCATGCAAACTGTTCCCCCCAAAACACTTTACACAATTAGATAAATAACAGCAGAGAGAAAGAGATTTATAGACAAGAAGAAAAAGAAAATGCATTCGACTGAGACTTGGAATGAGCTGGAGAGCTGGTAAGGTTGGCAGGTAAGATGCAAGCCTGATCCAGATGGTAAGAGATTCACAGAAGATGGTTCTTGCACCAGAAATGAACAGATTATACAGAGAATTAGATCAGAGAAACCATTGACAGATAAGCAGAGGATGGAGAGGAGAGATGGGAGACACAAGGTAAACTGGAAAAAAATCTGTGGAGTGGTTTCTATACATATGGCACGCACACACTTTATTACAGGAGTGGTAGTGACCCAGGAATGTAGGCTGCTTAATATTTTCCATTATAAACATTCTTGTAACTGTTTTCTTTAAAAAGATCTCTAGTGCTTCCACACTCTGCAGCAGGAACTTGACATTTTGGCAGGAGGAGAGAACTGGGGTCAAAAGGTTGCCATTTGCTGGTCTCATGAAAACCCATACAGATTTGGGCAAGTTATGATCTATTGAAAAATCCCCATTTCCCATCTGTGGTTTGCTCAGTACAGCTTGTTCTTGACTTGCCGCCAACGCCCCGAATGTTCTATTGACTCCGTGCATGCACCGTCCCAAGGTCTTGCTTCAGCACGCCCTACGGGACTATTCCATTCAGGACCCAAACCAAATTAATCCTTCTCCTGCTGTTGCTGCGTCTTTCCCCAGGGGAAAATGCACTCGGCTGGGAACTAGGAGACCATAAATTCAAGTCTCACTTTTTTAAATGACTGGCGTTAATATACGGTGCCCTCCAATGGCAGTTATTGGTTTGTAGTTAGGGTCTAGAAGCTCTGATTAACTATCAGTGCCCCATTGTGTGAGCCACTGTACACATACATACACAACAAAGAGATGGCTTCTGCTTCAAAGAGCTTACAGTCTTGGTATATGACAAGAAACAACCGGGGAGACAACACAGAGAGACAGGGAGCACAAGGTAGCAATGAGATAATTATGATTAGTATAAACAGCTGCGGTCAGATCACATGAGTTGTCTCATCATTTAATAAGAGACAGGATCTTACAATGTTGGTACTGGAGAACAGGCCAAAAACACAGCTGATTCACCAGGCCAAGAGCTTTCAGCATCCCACACATCTTAGGCCAGCCCACCTCTACCATGGGGGAATGAACAAAAGTTGTCCATCTGCCAGCTCAGAGTATGTGTACACTGCATTGTACGCCTGGGCTCAGACTCAGATTTAAGCGCAAGCCACCCTACTGTCCACACACACATTTTTCTGACTCAGGTCAATAAGTCCTCAGGACCTGGTGGGTCACCCACAGATACGAATCAGGAGGTCTGAGTAGTGCAGTACGGACACATTAGCAAGGTTGTAAAACCTGGGCCCAGCAACCGTAAACCCAGGTTTATAATGCAGTGTGGATGCTCAAGCGCAGGCCTAGATGCACTGAGTCTGCAAACGCAGGCCCCGCAAACCCAGGTTTACAGTGCAGTATAGACATACCCTGAGACTGCAGATTTAACATTCCAGCACCAGAACCAGACAACTGAGAAAAAGAACAGTGTATTGTGCTGGAGTCAAGTATTTCTTTCTCCCTCTCCCTTGTGTATTGTACACTGAGGTTATGTTTGCGTTTTGGAAAATATTTACTTTATTCATTTTGAGAAAAACAGTCTTTACATTTAAATACAAAAATCTGAAAAAAATATCATCTACTCCTGGGTTTTCTTTCTGAGCATGTAAAAAATGCTGAGTCCACATTATGAACTACCCATTACATTGCCTACAGACTCCTCCCTACAACCGACCTAAGGATTTTGAGTTTCCACACAAAGCACAGAAATGTCTTCAATACCAAGAGATTGTGCACTTAAAATGCAGAGTGCATAAAAATTCAAATTTAATTTGACACTAAAAAAAGTGTTCCCAAATGATCTCTAAGCACAATCACATGCATTTAAAGAATAGACATACACTGGTGACAAAAATCCACGCCAGACTAAAGGTCACCCCTTTTCCCACAATCATCATTTGTAGGCCCAAGTCATACAGACGTGTAAAGTGATAGAGATGAGTAAGTAGATGTGTCCTACACCATGCCTTGATGATCAACAAGCTCCAAAGGACCAGTGGGTGAAAGTGAATTCTTGATCCCAGAACCTATGACTGAACACCTGCCTCCAGCCACCAGAGATCTAAATCTAAAGACTAGTAGCAGAAACAAACCAATCAGATATGGGGAAAAGTGGCCAGGATGCAAACCACATAGGTTGTATAGTTCTATAGCAACAGACATAAAAAGCTCATAGATAAGTGCTATTGAACTAAGTCACTCATCACCACAGTATCTGAGATCCTCCTAAGCATGAATGAATTTAGATTCTCAAGACCCCTGTGAGGCAGGGAAACCTTATCCCCCTTTTATAAATGAAGTAACAAGAACATTAAGAGTGAGATTTGTTAAAGTCACAACAGTAGCCATATTTTTAGGGAGTATTAGTCCAGTGCTTTCACCATAAAATCATCTCTCTGCTCTACATCAGCACCTTATATTGTACCTGGAACTGAACGGGAGGCCAGCTCAGTATGCAAAGAGCTGATGTAATAAGATCTCTTTGGCCAACAACATTAAGTAAGCAGGCAATTTTATTCTGCAGCAGCTTCAGCATCCAAATGGTAACACCCATGGCAATAGCCCAGCCTGGAGGTCATATGACCAGTAAGGTGAAGGCTGTATCAGAGAGAAATGATCACTATACTATAGCCAAACATGGATGGAGAAAAGGTTATTTAGGCCACTGATGGTACCTGGAAACCCAAGATCAGATGGAGATCAGGAATTACTCCCAGATTGTAAACTCATCCCTAATTGTTGCTGAGTTCCTCTATAGAGGTTATTGACCCCACAAGGACCACCTGAGAACCCCTAAACTCTGCAGGGACTGGAGCAACTTCAAAGTTTCTGTGGAGCTTGGAAAAATCATTGTAGTCCATCTAGGGCAGAGCAGCATTATAGAGGCCTTCTGCACAACTCAGTGCTGCCCCGTCTGGGCACATCAGGACTGGTACTCAGCAAGGCTGAGCGGCAGCCCTTTAGCAAGGCGGACACTGTCCTGACTAAGGATATGTCTACACTGCAGCTGGGTAGACAGACTTGCACTAGCTCTGCTCAGGCTAGCACGCTAAAAATAGTGTAGCTGGGGATAGCACAGGCTACTGCTCAGGTTAGCCGCCAAGTATGGATGCAGGCGACTAGCCCAACCTGCTCCCTATGCTATCCCCAGCTATGCTGCTCCCAGCTGCAGGGTAGACATACTCCAAGTGACTCCTAATGCATATTATTTTTACCATGACCATTACAAATCATGTTGCACATCGAAAAGGTGCCAAAAATGGCATGAAGATTTAAGATGGGCTGAAGCGTCCTGGCACTGCGCCCTTTACACAATCTGATATCCTTATTGTGTCGGGAAGATGTATGTAGAACAAAAGTTGCCAGTGTGTTTGGTCCTGGCTACTCCTCTTCAGTTTTTGTTGTTGTTGTTTTTTTTAAATCTCACACTCATACCATGGGAATAAAGAAGAGCTGCTCTATTGTGCAGAAGACTTCCTTGGCTTGTGCCTCTTGGACTCACTTATTCTACAAAATAAAGTACCTGCATCTTAATGTTATAAAGGGGAAGGTCAAAGCCTCTTCTTTTACTCACTAAGGGTGAGCTGAGGTTCAGCTTGACAACACTGATAAATATGCTGCACTACATTATTCATGCTCCCTCGTTCTCCTTCCTCCTGCTTCTGACTGGCACGCGGCATCCACCACTGCTGCAAACTTGTAAGCAGAGCTCAGAGACTTGCCCCCTAGAAATATCAGCAATAAATAAAAGATAAACAATACACATCGCATGGCGACATCTGCTGCTTCTCTCCCTCCCGCCGCTCAGCTTTCAGTCCGCACAAAAAATAAAGGGGGTAGGGGCAGGCTTAGAAGCCTGTGCAGCTGTAAGCCACCATGCTGGTTTTTGGCTGCAGCTATATTAAACTACTTGGATCAGGGTGGAAAACATCCCAGTACTGAAAACATCTGAGCACTGAAATTCTGCTGATGAGCATCAGGAGATCAGCGGTTTACAACCCTAGCAGCATTCCTTCAGCTATTCATCATTATCATAACCATCATTATAAATGCTGGCAGCCAGCAAAACACATCCATTGTTTCTCTCTCTCATTCCCGCCCCCTCACCCTTCCCACCCCCCCCACCGAAGATCTGAAGACTCAGTGATGAGATATCTTCTTGCGGCTTAATCCTTAGCATTTTTTCCAGGCTATATAGGGGACCACCTCTGAAGAAGACTTTTTGATGCAATGTTACCATATGGGCAAATAGTGCTCCTTGGCTAACTGGAGAAAACCAGCAACTATGATGAAAGTCATAGTGGCCTGACTTAAAGCTATTTCCTGCTGTGTCCTAATTCTATTGAAGGGACTGGGATTCAGGACTCCTGGGTTCTTTTCCTGACTATGCTTTCTTAAGCTTAAGATCTTAAGCTTTCTGATCTTCAGTTTCCCCAATTGTTATAATGGGGATGATACTAACCTAGCTTGTGGGGTGTTGTGTGGCTTTGCTAATACTCGTAAAGTGCTTAAATCCAAAGGTGTTAAGCTCCGTAGAAGCATTATTTCATTTTAAACAATCCTATATAATGCACATCTTGCTTCAACAGTCAAAATCCTGGTTTCCCAAAGAACGCCATGCACAGGGCATAAATTGATTCACACGTATACTGCCCCCACAGGGAACACACACTACCAGCTAATCATTGATCCACAAGGATTTCACACTCTTGGCAGAAGATCAGGCCATCGTTATTAGGGTTGTCACCTTTTTAATGTATTTAACACGTGAAACAAACTGATTGTATCATGACTGAGTTACCTCATCACAACGTTCAACCCTTGAGGTTGTGAAGGCAAGATGATGTCTCCCCATCATGCCGTGTTGCTATACACCAACACAACATCACTCAACTATGTTGCCAGGTTACAATGCCCGAAATATATTTGGGGCTTCTCCACCTAGCCTAACTTGCAGGATGATTATGGGATAGGTCCACATAATAGCAAGATTTTTCTATGAAACTCAAGGTGAGTGACAGCCCTCGATGTAACCTAGAAAACATTGAAAGAAGCTTTCTCTCTCTTAGAGAAAGAGCATTAGAGTTTGAAGCTCCTCAAATTAAATATTTCTTACTGAACAACAGCTTGGAGAAGCCAAAAGTGCTTCATGTTGTAGATGCAGTTGGTAGATGGTAGCAAGTGGTGCTTTCCATAGCATAAAGCTCCCCTCCCTACGATATCAGCTATGTTCTGGGTACTTTACTACTTGACATGGCTAATAATCTGATCATTTTAAAAAATGAACTGGGTGTGCTCACTTCTCAGAGGAGTGCTGGCATCTGAACCCTGGGAACCAAAGGAGATTTGGAAGGCCAGTTGGGCAGGGGCAAAAGGCTCTTTTCTATGTGCTTTGCCAAGTCAGGACAGTGTATAGTTTTCCCCACTTACGGCCTCCAGACCTTTATTATGCTTGGGCTGCAACATACACCCTGCTCCACCACTGCCAGACCAAAGCTGCTACTTTTACAATGAGTCATAAGAGGCAGAAATGTGTACCCAGTGTTCCATACCTTGTCTGGGTTAAAACCTTCTCCAATGCAAAAGCTCCCGGGTCAGAAAGAACTGGATATAAGAATTCTGAAGCATGGAGGGGAGGGCACATGGTGTGTTCATTTGCATATTGATACCCAGAATGCTTTTTTAACTGTGCTATACCATAGTTGGTGTGATATCTTCATATTTATATTGTCGTGTGAAGACACTACTGGAAGCTGATCTCCCCCATAATCCATTGATATTTTCAGAGGAAAAACATCCCACTTACAACAGTCAGCCTGAAGTGTTAAAAGCATGGCCATTTTATTTTTTAAATTTATAAAAGGGAGAATAGTTCCTATAATGGAACACTGGTTTCAACCTTAATTATGGATCAAGATTATCAGCTGCAATGCACCTCTCAATATCACTCTCTTTGCAGTTCTAAATAAAGATTCATTTGCTCAGTAATCCCAATACTAGAGAATTCATCGAGACCAAGAGCTTAGCAAGATTCACAAAAGAACCATACATTTTTTATGGATAATGAGAATCGCCAGAATACCAACGGTAATAAACAATATACAATAAACTTGAAGATTAAACCGCTATTGCTTTGGAGCGTAAATCAACCTCTACCTGATCGCGAGTTAGAAAGAAGTTTTCCATACATGTAGATCACCTGATACTGCCTATTGCTGGGTTCTTTGCACCTTTCTCTGAAACAGGCACTGGCTATTGGAGGAGCTGGACTATTGATCTGATCCAGTATGGCAAGTCCCATGTCCCTAAAAAGTTGGGAAAATCTGCAGGATGTTGTTATCCTCTCAAAGTGAGAGGTGTTCTAGTGTAGGAGAAGCTTCAGGGACAATTACAGTTCAAAATGAACACAATAAAATACAAAGATCTCATGCTGGCAACTGCAAAAACTCCTTCACAGCCATTCGCTTCCAATCATTCTCTTAAAATCAATGAACAGAAGAGTAACTGTTATCAAAACAAATTCGCTATTCATCAAGATACATAAATGAACAGAATAATTGGCAGGTCACACATCTGTAGTTATAATGCAAATCTCATAGTACAAATTCTCTTTGGAAAACCAATTTTACTGTGGAATTTTCACTGTAAAGAACCAACTATATATATCTAAATGTTAATCATCTGAGTGGACTCAGGACAGCAAGAGCCACACACATAAACCATGTACTCTGGATGCAAGACAATTTCTATGAAACCTTTAAATGCAAATGGTTACCACACAATCTCCCATGGAAATCAAATGCCTACAACAAAATGACTTCAGCATGTGCACAATATGGCGCACTGATGTGCCTTACACAGCATACAGAGAGTTGTTAAGGACATGCTCAGCTATGGCGCTATCAGCTTCTTTCTTAAGGCCTGTGGCTCATGAATAAGAACGCAGATGTAATTGCACGCCTACTCGTGCACATGCAATCACTGTGGCTGCACACGTAAATTAGGAATTTTTATTGCTACTTAAATACATGAAACTCTCCATGTGTAGACATGCAGTCTACTTTTAAAACATTTGTCCTAAACCATTTCCAACTCCCCACATTGGCACAAATGGGGTGATTGGGATTTTAATATGGAGCTAGCATTATGCTGCTAGACCCACTTGTGAAAGAGCATGGTTTAAAACTCTCTCCCATAAGCAAGGAGAAAGAGCCACCACCACCCACAGAATCTTAAAAAATGGCAAGCAAAGCTTCTAGAACCTGTGAGACGCAAAGAGCAGAATCAGCCATGATGTACAAACAACACTATGGGCTCGTATACACAGGGACAGCCAAGAAAATTAACCAAATGAACTGAAGCTGCACATTTGATGTGGATTAGTTAAACCACATTAAACCTCCTATGTGAACACCCTCATTAGGAAGTAAAGTAGTTTTAATTTTGTTTAGCTTAACTGACCCCAAAGTGAATTAAGCTAAAACATATTAAAGCCATTTTAACTCTGAATAACAGAGTCCATGTGGGGATTTAATGCTATTTAACTAATGTACTTTAAAAGTGAATTTGGATCAATTTTTCTGAGTCTGTCAGTGTAGACAAACCCTACATAATCTAATTTCTGTATATAGGCCCCTATTCAGAAAGAATATTTATGCACATGCTTACCTTTGAAGTCTCACAGACTCTAAGGTCAGAAGGGACCACCTCAATCATCTAGTCTGACCTCCTGCATCTTGTAGGCCACAGACCCCCACCCAACCACTCCTGTAATAGACCCATAACCTCTGGCTGAGTTACTGAAGTCCTCAAATCATGGTTTAAAGACTTCAAGTTACAAAGAATTCATCATTTACACTAGTTTAAACCTGCAAGCAACCCATCCCCATGCGATAGAGGAAGGTGAAAATCCCCCAGGGTTTCTGTCAATCTGACCAAGGGGAAATTCCTTCCTGACCCCAAATATGGCAATCAGTTAGACCCTGAGCAAGTGGGCAGGAGCCACTAGGCAGACACCAGGGAAAGAGTGTCCTGTCTCTGGCCATTGGGGATTTTACTACTGGCAGTTGCGGATAGGCCACATGCTATCGTAGGCAGTCCCATTATACCATCCCTTCTATAAACTTATCAAGCTCATTCTTGAAACCAGTTAGGCTTTTTGCCCCCACTGCTTCCCTTGGAAGGCTGTTCCAGAACTTCCCTCCTCTGATGGTTAAAAACCTTTGCCTAATTTAGTGAGAAATAAGCACCTACTTAAGTGCTTTGAGGAAGGTGGGCCTTGGAATTTAGCTACTGTGTGGATGGTTGCTTTGTAAATAGGACAGTGAGATCCTCCAACAGAGGGTGTTTTGTGTTCTGCAGACAGGATAAACTGGAGGAAGGGACTTTATATTGCAAATAGAGAGAGACCTGCAGTCACCACAGAGAGCCTCTTTGAGCCTGATCTACTGCACGAAGGCTTTGCGTTGCAGGCCTGGGGACAGGAGATGAAGGCACAGAGAGGAAAAGGGAGGGCAAAAATCAGATGATCTCCCAATAACAAACGGGAAAGAAAGAGCCTGCTGGAAAATGTTACTTTTGCCAATTAAAACACACCATAATGTGAATTCAGTTATGAGCAAAGATGCTGAATTGATGGCCTTGGAGACCAAACCCCAATGTTATATTGACAGAACAGGTACAGCATGTGCTGTTGCAACACAAGCCTCCCCCAATGCTGCCTCACAAACATGCTTCTGTCCTGAAATGGATGGGAGGGGAATTTCATCTCAATGATCCATTTGGTTCTTGGCTTCTCTGCTGAGACTGCCAGCAATTAGTGCCACCAAAGGTGCCAACTTCAGGGAAGATTTTTATGTCATGTGGCCACCTGGGAACTGGTCTGGAGTCACCTCCTTGAGTCTGCCTGGGAATCAGAAAGGCAGAGATTTAAATTTGGGATGTTAAGCTGTCTTTTTATGGGAACACGAATAAAACCCACCCTCAGCATTTTTACTGAGCATCCTGAGAAGGCAGAAGTTGGAGTTGGTTTTGTGAGGCCAAGAATCTTTATACTCAGCTTTCTCAGTCTGAAGCAGACATACCAAGTGTTTCTCAAAGCTTGGCAGTGACTTCTGGTCTTAGCACGAAAAAGTGCAGATGACGCCAAAACGTCTCTTTCGGCTGGATGAGGCCCATCAATGGAACGGAACATTATCTGCAGCTATGACTACTGAGCACAGCAGAAATTGGTTGTCATTCCTGTTATGTGCAGACACAAACAAAAAGCATATAGAGACTTGTAAATATAGAAGATCAGTTGAATCTCTCAGTAACAGATTTCAGTAAAACCAACTGCGTATTTTATCCTCACCCATTCTCGCATTAAGACAAAGTTTAAATTTAAGTTATGGAAAAAATTGTAATGATCTCTCTTTCAATTAAAGGAGAACATAAGACTGTCAATACTGAGTCAGACCAATGGTCCATCTAGCCCTGTATGCTATTTTTGGACAATGGCTTGTGCCAGATGCTTCTAAGGGAATGAATGTAGCAGGACAATTTTGAGTGATCCATCCCGTTACCAGGTGCCATCTTTTGGCAGTTGGAGATTTAGGGATATCTGGAGCTTGGGGATGCGGCCCTGATCCTCTTGACTAAAAGCCAATGATGGAACTATACTCCAGGAACTTATCTAATGCTTTTTTTAACCCAGTTATACTTTTGGCTTTCACAACATTCCATGGCAATGAGTTCCACGGGCTGGCTGTGCGTTGTGTGAAGCAGTGCTTCCTTTTGTTTACTTTAAACCTGCTGCCTTTTACTTTCGTCATGTTCCCTAGTTCTGAACTGAATGAAGTATTCAAAGTGTGGGTGCACCACGGATTTAGAAAGAGGCAATATGATATTTTTTATCTTATTATCTATCCCTTTCCTAATGGTTCTTATCATTCGGTTAGCTTTTTTGATGGCCACTGCACATTGAGTGGACGTTTTCAAAGAACTCACCACAATGACTCCAAAATCAAGTTCTTGAGGTGTAACAGCTCATTTAGTCCCCATCATTGTGTATGTATAGTTGGGATTATTTTTTCCAATGTGCGTTACTTTGCAGTTAATACTGAGTTTCTTCTGCCATATTGTCACACAGTTACCCAGTTTTGTCAGATCCTTTTGTAGCTCTTTACACTCAGCTTTGGACTTAACTATCTTGAATAATTTTGTATCATCTGCAAATTTTGTCCCCTCACTATTCACCCCCTTTTCCAGATCATTTATGAATAAGTTGAACAGCAGAGTTCCCAGCACAGATCCTTGGGGATCCTGCTATCTACCCCTCTCCACTGTGAAAACTGACCATTTATTCCTACCCTTTGTTTCCTATCTTCCTATCTCTTCCTACCAGTTACTGATTCAGGAGAGGACTTTCACTTTCTAAGACTACTTAGCATGCTTAAGAGCTTTTGGTGCAGGATGTTGTCAAAGACTTTCTGAAAGTCCAGGTATGCTAGTTCACCTTTGTCCATATGTTTGGTGACACCCTCAAAGAATTCTAATGGATTGGTAAGGTATTCTCTCTCTTTATAAAAGCTGTGTTGACTCTTTCCCAACATATCTTGTTTACCTAGGTGTCTGATAATTCTGTTATTTACTGTAAGGTCAATGAATTTGCCTGGTACTGAAGTTCAGCTTCCTAGCCTGTAATTTCCAGAATTGCTTTTGGAGCCTTTTTTAAAAATTAGCATGAAGTTAGCTACCTGCCAGTCATCTGGTACAGAGGCTGATTTAAGCAATAGGTTACATACCACTATTAACAGTTCTGCAATTTCACATTTGAGTACTTTCAAAACTCTTGAGTGAACACCATCTCATCCTGATAACTTATTACTGTTAAATTTATTAATATATTCCAAAATTTCCTCTATTGACCCCTCAGTCTGGGACAATTCCTCAGATTTGTCACCTAAAAATGGCATGGGTGTGGGGATCTCCTCCACATCCCTCTGCAATGAAGAGTAACACAAAGAATGCATTAGCTTCTCCACAATGACTTTGTCTTCCTTGAATTCTTCTTTAGCAGCTTGATAGCCCAGTGGCTCTACTGAGTGTTTGGCAAGCTTCCTGCTTCTGATGTAGTGAAAAAGGTTTTGGTATTATTTTTTGTGTCTTTAGCTACTTGCTCTTCAAATTCATTCTTGGCCTGCCTTATTACACTTTTACACTTGACTTGTCAGAGTTTATTCTCCTTTCTCTTTTCCTCAGTACAATTTGACTTCCAATTTTTAAAGAATACTTTTTTGCCTTTCACTGCATTTTTTACTCAGCTGTTTAGCTATGGTGGCATTTTTTGGAAGAATTAATTCATATTGCAGGTCTAAGAAAATTATCATTGTCCCTTAAATAATGGGGTGGAGTAGAATGGAGTTAAACACATCCAATAACTTAACCCTGCCATAGAATGCTAAACCGCTGGCAAAAATTGTCATACATAAGTGTTAAAATTGTGAATTATTGGATCTTTTTATCTTGAAAACCTGAAATAATAAATTTGTGGTTCAGAATAACAGGTCTAGGGGAGGAGAACACTCTTAGGTGATTTTGAAAACCTACCCTTAAGCTATTGTGGTCGGGGCCCAATCATAATTCAAATTTCACAAAATCTACTGGTAATTAAATCTGTAAAATTACCTGGCACTCAAATGGTCAACCGGTTTTACCACTTACATGCAACAGTTCCAAGCATAAGCAATTAACATGAATAATAAACATAGCATACAAGGATTAAATGAATGTTTAGCTATTTTTTCCCCATTCCTTTAATCATTTTTTAATGAAATATACAAGCAAAGAGACCTCAAAATATTCTGAGGTTTCATCTGGAGAGGCATTCAAAGGTCAAATGGCATTCTAACTTCTCTTTTAAAGTCAGGCTAGAAATCTCATGAAAATAGACTTCCTTGAAGAAGCTCATCCAATGGTTAGAAAAGTAGACTAGGAGTCAGGATTCCTGGGTTCTATTCTTAGCTCTGCTGATGTGAACTTCAGTAAATTGCAACCTGTCTGGGCCTTCAATTAATTTTCTGTAAAATGCAAATAATATTTCCATACCTCATGGGGCTTGATTTGTAAATCACTGAAATTCCCTGCTAAAATTTATTATATAATTAGTCCTCTAGACCAAGCACTGGACAAGCCATGGATTCTGCATTATCCTCTCACTTATGGCAGATATCCCTACAAATCAGGTTTAAGACACATTGGCAGGAGAGTGCAGGAAGCTTAAAATGCTGTACCTGATCTATTGTTACAGGACATTAGTCTGCAAGGATGTGAATATGGCTAACTTTCAGGATCATTACATGAACCTCATATTTTTATTTCTTTAAGAAAAGATAGATAAGAAGGAAAAGACCCTGTTTTCACAGTCAGAATGATCAGATTACAAACTGATCTGCAAATACAAAAATAATATTTTAACAGCAATTGGGGGGGAAGGGGAAACCATCTGTGTCTTGCCCAAATCAGTTCCATCTGTTATTCCAGGGGCAAATACTGAATTGAGCAGTGTGTGTCATGCAGAGGCTGACAGGTTTGTGGACTCTTTCGGGAGCTGCTTAACAGTTGGTCTTAATCGTTTTCCAAGGCACAAAGCAGATATGAAGATGAATCTGTTTCCCACATTGTTTCCTCCCAACAGAGTTGGATTTCAGATTTGCCTGGATTAGAGTAAGCCACTAGAATTCCCCACCTGGACATTAAGGAGGCCTTTATTTCAAAAGCAAGTGGCATGCGGTGATTCCTGCCTGGCCCCACTGGACTAAAACGTTCGTTTTTAATCAGTGAACAGTCTTTGTTTCATTCAGAACTTTTTTTTTTCATTTTTATGACATTTCCCCTTCACTTTTTCATTTTCTTTTAGAACTGACGTTTTTTCCTAAATACTAATTGGGCTAAAATCAGAGTCATTTCCCCAGGCTCTGTGGGGAGGGTCAGAAATGACAGTACCCAGATACAAAGTCATGATTGAAAGTTATTAAACCCCAAACTACCACACAGTTTATTTGCTCCCCCTCCCCCCATATACCCTGTCCTAAATAAATCACCCAGTGAGATGTGTTTTATTCTAAATGCACTTTGTAAATGCAGTAGGGCCTGGATGATCTGAACCCTCAACCTAAGCTTGCAGTTATCTAGTGGTCTGATATGTCCTATGCACCAGCCAGCTTACTCTACGTCAATAGGTAAAGAGGAGAGAGAAGCTACTGACTTCCCCAAGGCCTGCTGACCAAAGAGGAGCAAAGCAGGATTGCCAGGAGTCCAGCGGAAAGGGGGACCTGACAGTGTCCGGTCAGCAGTCCAGTTACTGAAGTGGCTGTGACCAGCGTACTCACCGAGAGGGCAGGAGGAGCAGCAGCTACTCAGTTGCTGCTGCTGCCAGAGAGAACTGGCTGGCTCCCAGAGCTGCCTCCAGCCTCTCTAGTGGAGAGGTGGGGGGGGGGATTCTGTCCACCCTCCCCCCACCCCACTGTGCCCCAGTTTCCCCAGCCCCTCACTCCAGGGACTAAGTCCCCTGCCCGCACTGCACACAGCATGCGCCCCAGACTGCCTCTCCCCCCAAGCACAACACACACCCTCACTGTCCCCTTATCACCTCTCCCCCCCACACACAGTACGCACCCCTAGCTACTCATTGCCACCACTCCCCATGACCCCCCCACTGCCAATTAGTGGTCCCCCAACTCCAGTGCCCCCTCTCTGCCAGTTAGTGCCCCCCACAGCATGCCCTGTCAATTCCAGTTAGTCCTCCCTTGAGCGCCTTCAATGCCAGTTACGCTCCCTCAGCACCCCAAAATCCCACACAGCATTCCCTCTCCATGCCAGTTACTGTCCCCACACTCCCCAGCTTTGGGAAGTAGGCAAGGCTACATTTTTGAGAGTTATCAAGAGTGGGGATGAATGCATTTCTATTCAAACAACGTGCTGAGATGCTTATTCTAGTGACAACTTTTAAAATAAGTTTGATTTAAAATACAATACTTTCTTACACAGCCAAAAATCACTTGCCAGCTTTTCAAGGAACTACTTAGACACCTAAAAAGATTTCTACAAAACAAACCTTACTGTGCATAATGTGCCAAAAGCCATAACATTTGTAGCAAATGTAGAGATTCTAAAACAAAAACAAAATGATTAGGACTATGGAAAATGGGCTGGGTAGTTAGCAACAGCCTGGCAAATGGGTTGCTGCATTTTATAGCAGAATTACATATGGTGCCAGGTTTGTTTAGCATTATCTTGGGATGTTATGTTTTAGCAAGGCATTCTGAGACTTCCCTTTTTGACATTCGTGGAACTTCTTATTTGCCCTCCCCACATGAAAAAACCTCACATTCCTGTACTGCTTGGTATCTAATAACACATAGAAAAGAGGTGGGATGGGCTTTTAACCAAGTTATAGGAAGATTTTTAAACTTTGTTTTTGGATATTAGTGGTGGCAGTACTTCTCACTAATATAGATGCACTTAAAGCAGTTTAACCCTCACTTAAATCAGTTTAGTTTAAATGAGTAACTTACCAGTACATGCTAAACAAAGATTAAATGGGTTTAAAGTGCATCTACATTAGGGAGTATCACCTATAACTACTCAGACTTCAAATTAATTTAGTTAAGACTGTACAACTTTACTAATATAACAAGTCCTAAGTATTAGGACACAACTATGAATAGATGCACAAATGTCAATATGTATTTGTATAAAACCACACTGAATCTGCTCATTAGGTTTGCTTCATTTGGGCATGCAATCAGTTTTCTCTTTTAAAAATAAAAAAAGTCCCCGAGAAGGTGTGTGGGGAAAGCATACCTACAGAACAGGTAGGACATTTAAAGAACATTCCTAAAGCTAAAGCTTTTTTCTACATGACTTTTCTTTGGAGAATTTTGTTGTAGAAAGGAATCAAGTACGAGAAAAAAGTTTTCCAAAAGGCAAAGAACAAACACTTCTTTTAAACCTCCCGTGCTGTTCTAAGTCTCATGAATCAGCACCATCTTGCTCAATCACAGCAGCTTCCTGGGAGGGTTGGGAGCGAGAAACAGACGGTGGGAAGAGGAGCAAGTGGAGGTGGTAGGGGAAGAGGCGTGACGGGGCCAGGGCCTCAGAGGGAGAGGCAGGGCAGAGGGTGTGGCCTTGGGGAAGAGGCAGGGCAGGGTAGGGGTGTCCGGTTTTCAGCAGTTAGAAGGAAAGTTGGCAACCCTAGCAAAGAGAGAAGCTATACTATGTGCATAAGGGTGCTGCAGAAATGTCCCCCGCTAGTCATCAGCCAGCCAACTGTGGATTAGGCAACAGGTCTCTTCCATCCTCTCCGCTGGCTGGACCTGCTTCCTCAATTTTCAGACAGCTGCAGGTGTCCCCAGCTCACTCCCATGGCGTATGGACAATCGAGATGATTCTGTACATTTCAGTCTGCCTATGGGGAGGCATATCAATAACTGAGTTCTTACTCCTCCTCACCTGTGGGGCAGTCTTGTCCAAAAGAGTAGAGCGCTCAGTGGCTTTCCTCTTGTACAGCATAACAGACTCTTGTGAGCTAATGTTAATGAGCTGCTCACTCAAATTAACAAGAGCATATTTTTCAATAGGCTCCTTGCAAATGAAGAGACCACGAGAGCAACAGAACCAAAATTCTGTCCCCAAATCATTCCCCACAACCACCCACAGGGACCTGCAGGACTCCAAGACTCTCATGGGAAGAATTCACATAAATGGACATGTTCTGGAACGGTCCAAGTGTTTGCTTTGGCAAGCTCTACTGCATCTCAATGTTTTATCCATTGCTCTCAAACTTTCACTAGCTCCCTGTGGGGATATACCCAGCCAAACGCTTTCCTGTTCCCCATTCCACAGGCAGGTTCAGCTCATTTTAATGGACTTTATAATGAAGTGGAAGCTTTGATTTTGACCCCTGCAAAGAAACACTTCTAATGAGAGAAACAGAAGCAAAATGCAACAGGGTTTTCGTCATCCGTGCAGAGAACAGAGGAGGATGATGTGGGTAGCGACTGCATCTGGAAAGCCGGAATGGCGATGCAGGTCATTTCAAATGAATACTGATAAAACCTTCACGCACATCAGATCACCATGGGTTCACTTTGCAGAAACATTTATCAGCATTGTTTTTCAAAACCCTCTTTTGTGAAACCAGGTGCCTTGCTTACTGTCAGTCTAATGATAGAGGGCAAGGAGAGGAAAAGTTAGAAACCCTCTAAAAATTACCTCAACTATCTTTTCCCATACACAGCAACACCACAACTGTAAGATCCCATTTTGGGAAACTCTCAGGACAAGAAGTAATTTCTGTGTACCCCTAGAGAGCTGCAAGTCTCCCTTTCCTCATCTGTGATATAGACATCCCATTTCTAGCCAGCATAGGTCATGAGATACTGGACTTTAAATTAGATCCAGGAGTGAATAGTTCTGTATCAATATTGGAACAGTGTAATTTGGGGAAAATTCCACATTTGCAGAAAAGGAGGTAATATATCTCTGGATTTTCTTATTCTTTTTAAATGGCAGCTATTTGAAGTTACTGAATGGTTTGGAATGTTAGACTAAATCCTGGTGGAGATGGGTTAGTGGGGTGAATGCAGGTGAAGCAATGAAAGGAGCGTGATAAATACAAATAATCACAAGTCTTTGCAAACTGCCATGTGGCTATCACTACCGTATACATAATGTGATATTCAATATTTTCAATGTATCATATAAATACACAGTGTAAAATGGGATAATAACCTTTCTAATATATCTCATGCTCCGCTCAAATCAGGCAATCCAGTGCAAATTTAATTTTATGCTAAATGGCTGAAGTGAGCTACACCAGTGCTAAATTTAGATCTAAAAAAACCCCAACTAATTGCAACAAAAGATAAGTTTATGATATTCATGTGATGATGCATGAACACATTTAAAAGATTTGTAATAATAAACGCAATCCATCTGATAGTAGATATTTTCAATACAAGCACATTTGCTCCCGCATGTTTTTATTTTGGTGCTAATATTTGCAAGATTGCTGAAAGCAACGCAACCTGCAAACTTTTAAAGACAGAGGCATTTTCTCAATGGTCAGATCCAACTGCCACTGAAATTAACTGGAGAATTCCCATTGACCTCAGAGAAAAATGGATTGGACTCTTCATCAGTTGGTCCACTGAAATCAAGGTGGCTATACACCAGCTAAGTATCTGATCCTTAAAGAGTAACCTGTTTTAAGACAACCAGAAGAATTAGATAGGAAATTACAGCACACAATACAGCACTAAACAATTTGGTTCTTGCTTCTATAAACACTTACACGTGTTTAATATTCAAGAACTGAGTAGCTGCACTGAAATTGAATGGATTACTCTCATGCTTAAAATTAAGCCTATAGATGTGTTTGCAGGATTGGGTGGCTTGTTCTTTTCATTTTGGCATTGGGGTATTTTTCTACAATTTAAGTCTCATACGTTCAAAGGGCATTGTTTAAATAGGTGCTAATATTATTAATATGAGCTTAACTTAATTTGCTTTATTGGACTGGAAAAGAAAAGCCACTTCCACACAGAACTAGTTTGGGTTCCCCCTCCCCCACCCCTGTTGTAAAACCTACACATGCTACAAGGGCACAAGGGATGGAAAAAAAGTATTTAATTGCTACTTCCAGAAATATCCCAGCCTAACCCATAATGAGCTCATGCGGGATCATAATCCTTCTGAAATACAAGAGGCCAAGTGATTTCCTTTCAAACAACATCCTTTTTTGGGTGCAGCTCCAAAAGCTTTTCTGCAGTTCAATGGAAAAATAAAATCTCATCAGCTGCAAGGTGGGGAAGTCCCAAAAAGCCAACATACACTTCAGCACATTTTCATTCTGTGAGATGAACACAGCGGGCCCTAGCTAAATACAGACAAAGGAAAAATGTAATGAAGGCAGAAAGTGCGCTTTTGTACTTGGCTCTAATTTACAGGTGTCCAATAGAACCTCTTTTAACTGATTATCTAATTGGCATTTCCCTTAAATCACATATGTCTGTTTAAGCTAACTATGCCCATTTCCTATTTCCCCCCACATAAAAGAACTAAAACCTGCATAAGGAACAGACCCTTTCAATGATACTGAATTTACTGCAGCAGGCTGACTCTACACATTCTGCTGCCCAAGGCTTGCTAGAAAATGCACTGCCCTCCCCTGCCAGTTCACTAAACATTTGGCAATTGCAGAGCTGGCCCTGGCTGTGCTCCGCCAATGTAACATTCTTTTCCTCTCACTGCTTTCGTTTCACTGCAACTCGGCGCCCCCACATACTGTGCCAAAGCCACGTGGTGGAACGTGAAGGCAGCAGTAGTGAAAGCATAAGCACGAGGTAGACTGTCCCGAGGCAATTCAACCAACCCATTCAGGTCCAACCTTAGCTACTACCATCCAGGGCTCACCTAGTGCACAGCTGGCCTGGTGGTCTAGCAATGTGATTTTTGTTTACAGTGCCAGAAATCCCAAATTCATAACCCAGGGAAGCCCTGGTTGCAGGTATGAAGATCATGGGACCAGTGCCTTAACCACAGACCATGCTTCCTTCCTTAAAGCTTCTGGAACCTCACACAGGGTTAGATTTTGGAGTCCCTCAAAACATCAGGTCATAGATGGGAGAGATTGCGCCTGCAGAAGTCTAGGGTGTACCCACTTCATGCTAACTCTGCATCTCTTTCCAGCAAATCAAATGGCATTTGAGCGTTATACTATATCAGAACATGCTTACTGGTAGCAGGACAGCATGTAACATTGATACAGGGTTTCAGCAGAGCTGGGTGAATACTTTTTAATAAATCCAATAATTTTGCCTTTTTATTCTCAATTTGTGCCGTCATGTGATAGGGTCACCAAAATTAAAACAGATACCTGTGTGTCTCATTCCAGTTACCAGAGGGACAGGTGTCCACAGCACAGTACATCACCACGGATGGCCACCTGTTTAGCAGTCGTGACTGAAGGGGCCAAAGATCGACAAGTATAATGACTGAACTATCCCCTCCTCATGGAGAAAATCCTTTAACCAGGTTTTAGGCATTTTGGTTGGAAAGCGTGTGCCGCCACTGCCCATGTCATGCCTGTTTTACAGACAAACAGATTCACAAAGGAATAGATTTGAAGGCCAGAAGGGACCATTAAATCATCTAATCTGACCTCCTGCATAACACAAGCTAGAGAATTTCACCCAGTGACCCTGTATCAATAACTAGTGTTTGGCTAACACATATCTTGCAGAAAGACATCCAATCTGGAGCTGATGACATCAAGAGATGGAGAATCCACCACTTTCCCTCGGTAGCTTGTTCCAATGATTAATCATCCCCACTGTTAAGCATTTGAACTTTATTTCTAATTTCAATTTGTTTAGCTTTAATTTCTAGTCATTGATTCTAGTTATGCTTTTCTGCACTGGATTAGTGAGCCCTTTAATAGTTTATATTTTCTCCTTATGAAGGTACTTGTATATCTTAAAATTCAGTCTCCAGTGCTGTTCAGTCCAGTGAAAATAAATCCAGAATTGGGCATTAGCTGTCATATTCTTTTGCACAAGCATGCTTGAATATTACTTTACTATAGAAATTGCTGGGCTAAACTTGCCGATGTACTGTACAGTATTTAGAAAGGAATGTCTCTACATCATCCCTCCCCCACTAACTTTATTGTGGAGTTCTTGGAACATCAGCTAGAAACGGAGATAGTTTAATGACAGAAGATTTTTCACCCTACAGCTCTACCCCAATATGAATAAATGTATAGATTTTGGATTGCTGTGAATTATAATGTAATTACACCTCTGCACAAGTGGCTTCCCATTCCAGAAATTAAAAAGCAATTCAAATAATCTTTAGGTGCCATGACACATCCCTGCAGAACTCACTAAGTCTGGGACTTAGACAACATACCAAAGACCATATAGGTAAAACTACATCTAAAAACACTCATGTCTGAAACATACAGAGCATATTCAGGAATATAGTGGGATCGTATCTGCTGTGTTTGGCAATCTTCTTGACTCTGCAACTTTGAAATACTATCACCTTATAATGCTTCCTAGGATTTCTAAGGTCTACTCACTGGACCTTGTTTAAAATAAACGTCCTTCTTTTGAGATGAAGGCGGAGATCCATTTTAAGAGGTGGACAATGTCACACCTGGAGCCATTACACCTCATTCTGAAACCCCACCAGATCCCAGAAAGTAAGCCAGATCAGCTCAGGTTGGAATCAGTATTTAACATAATGCTTAGATGGGAGATGTCCAAGTAGCATTTACAATAGCTGATGCAGGAATTCTATCCAAGCCAAGGTTCATCTCCCCACCAGGCATTAGGAAAAGTTCTACCTTGTGGGAACTACACAAGGCAAAACACTGATTGGCAAAGGTACCCTGAGATCATAAATGACCACATTAAGGTAGGTGTTTTAACCCTTGTGTCTTGTCCATATTCTAAGGTGGGTAAGTACATTCTATCACCCTAATATTTCCCACTCTGTCTTCAGTTCCATCACATTTCATGCTAGAGGTGGCTGACAGAACAAGGAGCAACGGTCTCAAGTTGCAGTGGGGGAGGTCTAGGTTGGACATTAGGAAAAAAATTTTCACTAGGAGGGTGGTGAAGCACTGGAATGGGTTGCTTATGGAGGTGGTGGAATATCCATCTTTAGAGCATTTTTAAACTGAGGCTCGACAAAACCCTCGCTGGGATTATTTAGCTGAGGTTAGTCTTCCTTTGAGCAGGGGGTTGGACTAGACGACCTCCTGAGGTCCCTTCCAACTCTATGATTCTCTATCAGTAGCTGATGAAGGGGTGTGTGTGCAATTTGCATATCATTACGGTTGTAAAGTAATTTCAGGGTGAAATGCACTATGTAAAAAGAAGAAGTTATTAAATTCCCTGGTGCCGTTCCCTGCATTTTAGCCCGCAGTGGTCTCTGTTGGATTGTGCCTCAATATGCTACTGATTTGGGATCCTCATTCCTTCTTTCATATCAACATATTTTAATTCCTTTTCCCCCCAAACTGGTTATCCTTTCACAATGCACTGTTGCATCTGGATGGCTCCTGTGCAAACGGTGCTGGGTCACAGGATTCCCTCAGGCTTTGACACTTACAGCAGGCTGTGCATGCGCAACCTTTCAATTCACTTTCTGTCTGTTAGCTGCCAGGTTTGAAAGGACCAGACTCGTCTGCCCCAACCATTTCGCTAATCCAACCCTTAATTAATAACAATGGGATGCAAAAGCAGCTACCATTTTTTTAATAGGACAACACAGATCCCTTGATGCTAGCCAAGTACCACAGAGATTTATAAACTTGTCAGCATGGTTGAGCTATGCAAAAATGAAGCCAAAACCTTAAGTTGAACATCTCCTACACTACCATAAATTTCAACTTTATCTGCAAGTTCCTCTCATTATGAAAGTTCACTTGTTATGTTATTTTACTTACACTAAGTATTATGTCCTAATTTGAACATCTTTGCAGTGTTCAGCTGAATTCTGAAAATATGACATGATATTCCCTCCTCCCATTAAAAACAATCTGTTATGTCTACATCTCATTTAAACTCAAATAATCATAGCTGGGCTCTAGTTAGACCACAAAGTGCCCAGAGGCTCCTTTACCTCCTCTTCAACAATGCACCCCAACAACTGCCGGAGGAGGTGGTGTAACTATTACACAGGATAGCTACAGGCAGGCAGGAAGAATGTCATTTCGATGTTGGTCTTTTTGGAACATGTACATACTTTTCAAATTTCCTTAAGGCGAGATTATTTGGTTTTGGCCAGGCATCTTAAACCACTTGCAGGCCACACAGAAGTTACCGAGTAAGCAAATGACATCCTCTTTTAAAATCCTTATGGTCACAAACAGATTTTGAAACCATGTACTTCAACCACCTCAGCAAATTGTTTCTATAACCTGTCAGCACTGAAAGCTCAAAGCCTTTCCTGAGAGCCAGAAAGCCCCTTCCCTCTCCCATCGCAGCCTTCTCTCATTCTTTACACCTTGCTTGCTGTCTTTAAACAGTTATTATTGGCTTGAACCCGCTCAAATTCTTGTACATAGATTTAGATCCGTGGTTCTCAACCAGGGTACATGTACCCATGGAGGTCTGCAGAGGTCTTCCGGGGGGTACATCAACTCATCTCAATCAATGTTTCTCAATCTGGGGGCTGCAGCCCCCAGGGGAGTCATGGGAAGGTTTTAGGGTCTTACAAGTGCAGGTTGGGCATTATGGGGTTGCAAGCAGGGCAATGGCCCAGGGCCCCAGCCCACAGGGGGCCCTGCGAAGCTAAGTTCCATGCTTCAGCCCCCACGCCTGGGGCTCGGGTTTCAAACAAGGCTCACAAGTGAAAAACAGGCTCGAGTATCGCACTGCAATGTAAGTTCAGTATTTATATTGCAATCCATTTATTTTATAACTAGATGGTAACAATGAGAAAGGCAGTAATGTTTCAGTAACAGCGTGCTGTGACACTTTCGTACTTTTACGTCCAATTTTGTAAGCAAGTAGTTTTTAAGTGAGGTGAAACTTGAGGTACACAAGACAAATCAGACTTCTTAAGGGGGTACACTAGTCTGGAAAGGTTGAGAACCACTGATTTAGACCACATAATTTGATCATGACCACAGACGGTTTTACTGTCCTTATTTATAGAAAGGCTTGGAGGGTTGTGGGGGAGGTGGTGTTTTGTTTGGTGCGGCGCTTTTTGTTTTGTTTTTGGGTAAGAGAGCATACGTTTCATGGAAGCCTTTTCTCTGGACTAGATCTGAAAACAAGCTGTGCAATCTCAGGAGGGGAAAAGCCTACTTTGTTACCTGAATCGCTGCAGCCACCCTGCCACGCCATTGCCTACAGACAGAGAATGCACACACCATAGTACCCATTTAAAGCATTCCTGTACCACAACCCCTTCTCGTTACTCTATATGCACCACAGTATTGACTATCTCCTGGAACTGATGCTCTCATGCTGACTGAGCTGCTGAACCAAGTAAATCCTGCATCTATTTAAGCCACCGTGGTCATCAAACAGAAGCTGAAGATGCTGGTTTCAGTTGCCCAGTGCAGGTGTTTGCACTCAAATGGATTAGTAGAGCTGTGTTGTTAATACACAATAACTGTATTAACGGAGAATAAATAATGCTTCACAGAAGGGGATCTCTCATCTACAGCTTTTGAATTTCTGGTAATACTTCCCCACCACCCTCCTTTCCTCCTGTACCTTCCCCAGATGACAGAGGCGGGGATCAATATTTCCCCTGACCTTAGCTAACAACGTAATTAACCTTAGTGCAGCAGCTAAGTTCACAAAGGCAGCAGACAAACTGCAACAATGATGGAAAAAATACCACTGATACACAAACAGTAACTAAAGTCAACATTGCCCAACACGCCTCCCTTTCCTTTCCACTAACCCTCCTCCAGCTAGGAGATTCTCCAGATCCCTCCAGTTCTGAGAAGGGCTCCCTGACAAAGCCACCAATTTTCAAGCCAGTTAGGACCAGATGTGCATCCCATCAGTGCAGCTCCTCAATTAGCCACAGGGGTCACTGTTGAGCAACATGAAGCACACATCATCATACAAAAGGCTAAGTATGCTACCAGCTACAGGCTTTGAATACTTTTAAAACTGGAAGCTGTTTCTGTAACATACAGCATAGATTAGCCTGCTTCCCAAGACAGCTTGGTACGTGTTCATGTTTGCCTGGGTGAATACAAGCACAAGCCATTCTGTCCTTTTCCACAGGTAAGTGTCTAACGCCAAGACATTCTGCACCAATTAGAAATACAGACAGGTCAGTGAGCCGCGTTATAAATGTCAGGCCACCTAACTTATCCTGGACATACCTAGAGACACAAGGAAGGTAAGGTGATCTCTCTTACTGGACCAACTTCTCTTGGTGGAAGTCACAGAGCTCTTCTTCAGGTCTAGGGAAGTAACCAGAGTGCCTAAGTTAAAGACAAGTATGTTAAGCATAAGGAGTTAACACATGCTATAGGAGAGCATTTAAAATGAAGTGGGCAATTAAAGCTTATCTGGCCGAGGAGTGTATTACAAATTGTTGTAATGAGCCATGAAACCAGTGTGTCTGCTGAGTCCAGGGTTTTTGGTGTCTAGCAAAACTATGAATTAAGTTCCTAGGCTCACCTTTTGAAGGTGTTGTGCAAGTTTCCTTTGAGGATGAGGACTGAGAAGTCAGTTATGGTGTGATCACTTTGTGAAGAGTGTTCACCCACGGTGATAGGGTGGTTTTGTCTTTTATGGTTTTTCTGTGCGAGTTCATTCCAGCATGTAGTAATTGTCAGCTTTCATCCATATAGTTGTTATTGGGGCACTTGGGGCACTAAATGAGGAACACCACATGTTGTGTTAGGCATATGTAAGACCCATGGATCTTGCAAGATGTGTTTTGGGGGTGTTGATCATTGCAGCAGTGGCGATATGGCTGCAGGTTTTGTATCTGTTGGTCTGGCAGGGGCTGGTGCCACTTGGAGTTCATGTGTCCTGGTCTGTGGGAATTTACGTCTAATGATAAGTTTGGCAAAGTTGGGAATATGTTTGAAGGCCAGAAGGCGGCTTCGGAAACGATTTCTTTCAGGATGTGGTCCCCATCAAATATGGGTTGTAATTGTTTGATGATACCCTGTATGGGTTCCAGTGTGGGGTGGTTAAACATATGGTGTCCCTCCTCCAGTGCATCAAATGCACACTTAATTTTAAGTGGTCTCCTATGGCATGTGTTAACCCATTATGCTTAATCATCTGTCCCATCTTGTATTTAGTTTAGACACACTGGTTATCTTCCCCCTATCTGAAGAAGAATTCTCTGAAGTTTGTATCTTCCACCAACAGAAGTTGATCCATAAAAGATATTGCCTCACCTACCTTGTGTCTCATATCCTGGGACAAACAAACACTGCAAACAGCAATGGACATTCCTGACATTTGCTTAAAGGAATATTGCCAAGATAGGTGTCAGGTTTTGGATTGACTGTGACAGGGGTAAGGGCCTTCCCTGTTGCTGACAAACAAGTGGTTAACCTTACCGGGGAAAGGGAGAATAATGAGGCAGAGCTAGGGACTTGCAGGCCAGGTTCCCCATCTCTACAAACTGTTCACGACTCTTTATCCCTACCATAAAGTCCCTGCACCTCACCTTGGTAATCCTGTTTTAACTACAACTGTCTTGTCTTTGGCCTCCCTAGATCTCATCTTCCCCTTCCTTCTGCAGTTCCTCTCATGCTTCTTGACCACACCACTCTATTCAAATTCCTTCATTAGCGTCCTCTCACTTTTCATGTCAGGTTCAAGATTCTTAACCTTACCTTTAAGAACCTGAAAAAGGCTGCTTCTATTAAGCTCAGTCTTCTTCCCAGGTCACTAGCCTTTCTACATCCTTCTTGCACTCTCCCCTCCTTCCATGCGGAGTTAAACATAGAACCCGCTCCCGCCTTCGCGCTGTGCCATCTTTGTCTTCCTGCAAAACCCTCCTTAAAAAGACATTGTTTAACCTAAGGCTTTATTTAAACTATCTGCCAAAGCTATTGTAAAGTAAAGGATTTTAAACCTCCAGAAACTCTTCTGTGCTGCTTGGAGATTGGAGCTTCTGGCTGGTGCTTTGTGTGTCTTAACTGCGGTCTGGTGATTGATTTGCCTGCCTTTGGAGCAGGGACCATATCTTCCTCTGCTGCATGCTTATACAGTGCCGATCACACTGCTGGCACCACAGTTTATAAAATCCCCTCACCTCAGCTTATTAATATTGTCTGGAAGAAGTTTTCCAAAGAGGCCGCCAGAACGTTCACTGCAAAATTTGCAAGCAGATCAAATATATGTGGGAATCCTGAACGTGCCTGAATAAAAATCACACTTATGTAAGCAGTTACCTCTTTCACACTAGATAGATTTGAAATGCTGTTTGCACTTTTGAACCCTTTAAACATTTGGCCCAAGAATTTGTATGTATTTTCTCTGATGGTATTGGTTCATTCCCTTCCTCCCACTTCATTCAACTAGACGGTTGGATTAATGGCAAATTCACAATTTTGGTTCTCATGCATTATCACGATACTATAGCATTTGGATCAGTGGTGCCTGCAGGCATATGCATGTTACACACGTTGTGTATCATTAAGGCGTAGGCAACCTAAGCCCTGTTGCAGGAGCTGGCCCCATGACAGCAGCAAGGAGGAACAGCGCTGGCCGCTTCACGGCCCACTCAGGTTTGGCCCCACAGTCCCTCTGTCATGACAGGGGGGTGGCAGGTCCATGACTGAATAAGTGGCAGCAACCTGGAGCACAGGGGTTGCAGTGCTGCTCAGGTGTGGGAGGCAGCAGGGCCAAACCAGAGTGGGCAATCATCACTGCTCCTCCTCACTGCTTGCTGCGTGGCCAGCTCCTGTCCCGGGGCTCTTCCTCCTCCCCCCAGAGACTTGCCTGACCTCACCCTGCTTCCAGCAGCAGCTTCCTCAGCTTTGCCGCAGGATTGACTCAGCAACAGTCCCAAGACCTGCAACAAGCATGGGGAGCTGCAGTGAGCGCCCAGCTGGGAAAGGAGTGTACAAAGTGAAATATTTCTGGGGGACCCTCTGGTTTGGATCATCACTATTTCAGGGAGGATGTTTCCATCCGATCCACCAGCTACCAGACAAATACCTTAAGGAGAACGTTTCCATTCTCAAAAGTTGTACAAAACCTGCATCTGGGGCTTGACTACTGGAAGACTTTGCAGATGGAAAAAACAAATAATTTACTTGGGTCACAGTGAGGCAGAATATAGTGAAAGCATCTTTACAAGAGACACTGCATCTACTTGCATTGAAGAAAGGCCCTACTGGCAAATTTCTGATACTCAGGCAAAGCTCATTTCTTTTCCTGGCTCAAGTGCTACCCAGGTTAAAGACCTGCTTCCACCTGCCACACAAGACAAAAAACATATTAATAGGATATGTGTTTTCCCCTGCCACATCCCTACTTTTTTATGAGTAAACATATCTGAATTAAGACATACCATCTTCAAAGATCCCTTTTATGTCCCAAAGGTAACAATTTAAGTGATCTTATAACAGCAGTTATTTATCTTTACAATGGGCCATGCACATGAACTCAATGTCTGGGACTTTCATTTGCTATATATATTTTTAGTGACTAGAAATAAATCTGGCCAGTTTCGCATGTCAGTGGCTCTATGGCCAATTGATGGTCTTGGCTGTTACCTCAGATGCTAAGACACTGTTTTAGCTGGTACTAAAATGAAATGAAACATGCAGATTTGCATAAACTCTTTTTTCCAGTTTGCTCTTACACAAGTGATGCAGCATGACCTGAGTTAAGGAACAGAGATGCAAATACATTTTACTCATTCAGCCAGTTCAAATCTATTTTAAAAGTCACTGCCCCAGCTGCCTTTGGAATACAGGACCTTACAATAATAATGTTTTTAAGGGTAACTTTGTAATAAATAAAAGAGTTCCTCAGGAATCCTTAAAAGAAAAATGTCTCTGTTGCCCACTTGATTCAACAAGATCGGACAATAGTGGCTTTCACTCCCATCCAGTATTATAGCATTGGTTTGCGGTGTGCAGTGGGCTGAAAGGGAAGAAAGGAGGGACTCAGGTTCCCTCCCAACCTTTCATCCCCAGCCACTGACTTTCTTTCTCAATCACCTCAGGCCCCAGACTTTCACCCCTCTCTCAAAGCAGTAGCCATAGTCTATGCCCCCATCTTATGGCAGCAGTTTAAGTGCCTATCCCCTAGGAACTCAGATGAAACCACTAAGTTTTGCCTGGTTTGGGGTTGAAGTCATGGAGCTCTGTGTAGTTTCCACCCAAAACTATATGTTTGTCCAGATTTGCCCAGAACTCTGCCCAGAATCTCAGTAACACTTTTGATTATCCTGGCCCAAATAATAGGTATGTAATGAAGCCACCAAACTGGTCAAATTTGGTCTTTTTCTGGTTTCAGGATGAAAGTTCTTACAACTATTAATACTACATTCTCTACGTTCTCCAGCTGAGTTTCCTGGACATGACCTACTAAGAAATCTACACTTTCTCTATAGAGCATTGAATACACTTTGAATACAACAGATGTCTATACATCTTCCCAAGCATTCACTTTGCTGCAGATGTTAAAAATGCCAAGTGTCATAAGAATTATTAGCCTGAACCACACTAATCTGTTTTTATAGTGCCCCCTTAACCATGGCATGATGACAAGTGAAAAATATTAATGAGGTGACCCTCTAATACATCCACCTGAAGTAAGGAAGTGCTATTCTCATTATACAAACTAGGAACTAAAATAGAGAAATCAAATGACCTGCCTAAAATCACAGGGGAAGTTTGGGGCAGAAAGAGGAACTGAAAGCAGATCCCTCAAGTTGCAGTCCAGTGCCTTAACCATGAGATCATACAGAGATAATAAAATAACACTAACCAAGGACAGTTTGGTGCCTTCACAAAACCAGCTTTTCAAAAGCAGGTGAATCTCCTGAAATGTATAATAATTCCTCTCATTAAAACCAGACACTTAAATCAATGTATAAAGTCATCACCTTTGTGCTTCTATATTGTTACATTCACCTGCTGCTGCTAACACTTCAGAAATTGCAGTATCAGCTCTAATTACAATCGGACACTGAAGACATTTTCTTCTGTGCCAACTTCAAGTCTAAGAACAAGGCACCTGGATGTGTTCCTGCTCGCATGTGAAATGAAGGAAGGATTAATAGTGCCTGCCCTTCAGTGCCAGGCATAAATTGTTCACTGAACATACAGCACTGAAATCCAGACCAGCAAGAACACACAAAATTATTCAGTTGCTCAATTGCACTTGCTACTGTTGCCCTATTTCATAAAACAACAAGAAAAAAAAGCGACAAAGCCAGGTCAACTGGTGAGCCTGAATAAAGCAACAGAGCGACAAATACTCCTACTCCCAGAGAGTGCCGCAGATGGGTGAAAACTAAACAGGCATGGCACTTCAAACTCAGTCAAAATGGTCTTGGGTCTTCTAAACTCTCTATGCTGGCAATAGTTAATTAGCTGCAAAAGTATCTATAGTCTGCAACTTTTAAGGAAATATTTGCTGGAATAATCCTTGGAGCAGCACACAGAGGGTAAGGGTTATAGGTTTATATAGCCTCTTTTGGATAGTCTTGAAGAAAGCTCAGACATTTGAACTTTTATATTGGTGCAAGGAACATTATCGAAAGATTGACTTTAACTGTTTACTTAGAAATGTATCTGCTGTGAGCTGCGATTCTTGGACCTTTTTCAGAACTGGGAGCAAGTCCATATGGGGGATGACAGCAAGGCTTTCTGGCAGAAACGCCACGGTCCCCAGCACTCACTTCCTCTATTTTGTTTTATTTTATTTTAAGTTTGGATGTTAGAGGCAGCAAATATAAATACCTTATTTGGAGAAGATCTGTTTGTATTTCCCCAGAGCTGACGGTATTATCAATGTGGTATAACCCACAAGGTTCTAAGATTCTGGGAGGAGGAAAGAAAAAAAGAATGGAAAAGGGGAAAAATAGACACTTTGACTAGACCTGTGAGACATGCAGAGTTCAGTTCAGCATGGTTTGTGGCAAACTGTGTTCATGTGGGTTTAAAGCCTGTAATTTTTTAATTGTAGTTTTGGGTTCAGAACTCAACTACAGCTCAGTCATATCCACCAAGTTTTGCCTGATTTCCACCCAAAACCATTAACAGATTTGCTTGAAAGTTAACCCTGGTCCCCTTGAAAAGTTTCCAAGCTTCTGATTTTTATATAATCCCAAACCTAGGTGAGTTTCTAATTTAAATTTAGGACTCACATGCTTTTTTCCTCTGCTCTAAGATGTTAACCAACAATCTTGCTTTGAAGGATTAGCCTCAGTAGTCACTGTAAAGGATGGAGAACTCATTCTGCCAAATTTCGAATCTACTCAAAATGCCTGCGATATTCTCCTGTGGGATTTGTTCAAGGTCACACAGCTGCTCAGTCTCAGGAGAAGTATCCTGACTTCTAGTCCAGGGCCCTAGCCTTTGGACCACACTGCCCTGCTATAATTTTAATTTGGTCATCATGGGAGTGCGACAAGAATTATTGTACTTTCAACAAAGAACCTTTACTGCATTTATAGAACATGATCTTCATTTCCTGTAGATCAAAATGTACCTTTAAAAAAAATGAACCATTTTTCCAAAACAAGAAAAACAAAAAAAACAAAAACAAAACAAAAAACAAAAAGAAAAAGAAAAACAAATTTAGGGGAATTTCTTGTTGCAAAACCTGCTGTTAAAAGTTCACTGTTCCATGTCAGAAACAGAAACATCAGAAACAGAAATCAGAACCAACTTTCCTCTCCCCCTGGACCCGCACTACTGTTTACTCTCATGCACATCTATAACTAGGCTAGAAGCTCTTCAGAGCAGGTAGTTTTGTTCAAAATGCTGAAACAATACTATAACAAATATTAATCTACGGAGGCCATTACTGAAGGGGAGCATTCTCTAAATGGATTCAGCAAATGATGGAGCTGAGAAACCCAGCTCTGCCACTAACTCAATCTGGGGCCTTCGTCAAGCCACTTAGCCACTCTGACTCCGTATTCTCAGCTATAAAATGAGGATAATATCTACCTATGCCTCACAGTAGCGCCCAGATGATTGTTTACTTTTTGCAAACCACCTTCAACATATACAGTACTGTGGAATGTATTACTATTTGTATTACAGTGGCGTCTAGAGATCCTCAACTGTGGCCAGATCCCCCTTCGCCAGGTGTTGTAAAACAAATGCTAAGAGACCATCCCTGCCTAGAAGAACTTGCAGTCAAAATAAAGACAAGTGCTATTATTTTTCTTACCGTAGAACACTGTAATGTTCTAACGCTGACAAAGGATAATATTTAGCGTTTATATTGCACTATATAGTTTCAAAGTGCTGCAGATATGTAGATAGTTTATATTCTACAGTGCTACGAGGTGGGGAAACATTTCCCCCATTTTACAGACTCGTATAATGAAAGCTGTGATTTGACCAAGTCTACACAGCATGTCAGTGACAGAGTAGTAGGGAGTCTAGTGGCTAGGGTACTAGTCTAGGACGCAGGAGAACTGGGTTTCCTGCTCCACCACAGACTTCCTGTGTGACCCTAGGCAACTCACTTAGGTCATGTCTACACTATCGAGCTTATAGTAATACAACTGTACCGATGTAGCTGCGCCGCTGTAAGATCACTCATGTAGCCACTTTATGCCTGAGGGACAGAGCTCTCCTGTCGACATAATAAAACCACCTCAACAAGCAGCAGTAACTATGTCAGCAGCACCTATGTCTCCCACCATAGAGCTGTGCACACTGCCACTTATGCCTGCAAAACATATAGCACTCAGGGTTTGGGTTATTTTTCACACCCCTGAGTGACATAAATTTTGCCAGTATAATTGGTAGTGTAAACACTGTCTTATGGGGAGATTTTCAAAGGCACAAGTGGCAGTTAGGCACCTAACTCCCATGACTTTCAATAGGAGTTCAGCTTCGAACTGCCATTGAAAAATCTCCCCTCTAGTCTCTCTGCATCTCAGTTCTATGCCTGTAAACCAGGGATAACTGTCCTCCCTACCTCACAGGGGTGTTGAGGTGTAAGGATAAGTACATTAAAGATACTATGGTAATCGGGGCCAGATAAGTACCTAAGATAGACAGACAGAGGTAAGAAGAGAGTTCACAAACTTATGGCTCACAGAACCACTAGACCACATAATTTGGGCTCTAAAAATAAAATATCAGTATAACGCAATGGGGAGAAATACACTCTCTTTGTCCTATTCACACACGTCATCTACACATTGACGGTGGCAAATTCGCCGCTGTCCGATCAATTTTTCCAGATCAACTGAGCGGCAGTGAAGACCCGCTCAATCAATCCAGAAGTCAATCCATGAAAACAACCTCCAAAAAAAGCATAGTGCTGTGTCAACGGGAACGCATTTCCCATCGGCGCAGCACCACGGAGACAGCGCGCTGAAGGGAAGTAACGAAGTCGATGGGAGTTACGCAAGCTATTCTGCATAGCTTGCGTTAACTCCCGTCAACTGCTGCCGAATTTTGCCAGCAATGTAGACCTGCCCCTAAACTTTCCTACTGCACTCATCGCCACACACAACTGTGAAAACACAATCTGTCTCATTGCCGGGTCTGCAACTTAAGGGGGAGGGAAGTGAAACAGTCTTCCTCCCCTCCTAGTGCATGGCTATCTTCTCAAGGCACTGCAGCCATTCTTTAAAGAGTGCCAGGAATACTAGTCCCATTTCTGGGTGCTGGGATTGGATGCACAGCGTTTTTAAGAACATTTTTCTCTGCCACTTGCCTGACCCCTGGAGCAGTCCCACTGCTCTGCAAAGGCAGCTGCGGAACGCTCTACCAAATCCTATCAATTATTTAGTGTCAAAAGGAAGACTTAATCTGTGTGATAAAAGAATGGATTTTATCTAAGGCTTGTTCTCTTTAAAGTGATTTACACAACTAGCCTCTCCAGTTGCTTGCATTAATGTAATTATTTACTTTTGCATGAATAGCCTTCCTGCGCTTGGGCTATTTTAGGAGGCTTTTGTAACATTTAGAATTTACTAGTTTTTCACCCTCTATTTAGTGGTGGCTTTAAAGTGCTTGGCTCTTTGAAATGATTGCTAAAATACTGATCTCAGTAATGCTAGTGCAAATCCGGAGTAACTTCATGATAGTAATGCCACTGATTATATATTTATACCACTGTGACGGAGCATAATTTGGCCCTTTGACTTTAATATCTGTGCGGGGGGTGTCAGATTTCTGTTCAAATCCAGCAAGTGGTGTTTTCAGATTGTTTTGGTTGGCTATGGCCATTGAACAAGAACAAAGAGTATTACAACATTAACCTTATGGCAATAAAAAAGAAAAAAGCTACAAGAGCAATGGATTTCACACTGATGCAGTTTGTTGAAAGTCATGCTGCTGTTCTACTTTGAGTATCTGGATGCCAGGTTTAAAACAGGGAGGGCTGAATCAGATATCAAACATGAACTTTAACATCTTTGAGAACAGCCAGGCCTTAGTTCATCACAGTACAAAAGGAAGAGAGGAAGGATGGTCTATGACAGTGTTTCTCAATTGGTGTTCCGTGGAACCCTGGGGTTCCGTGAGATGAATTTCAGGGTTCCGCGAAAAATTGAAACTGCGCCACCGAAAGCTGCTGAAAGCGCGCTGCCGAAAACAGCTGACAGTGCATGCCGCTGAACAGCTGACAGCGCTGCCGAAAAGGGGAAGATGTCCCGGATTTTTCAGCGGAGGGTATCTCATGGCCCCGCAGAAGTTAAAAAGGGTTCCGCGGCCAAATTTAATTGAGAAACACTGGTCTAGGAGCCTGATTTTATGATTCCAGGGCTCCATTCCTTGCTCTAGCACTCCCTGTGTGATCTTGGGCAAAACACATAGGCCCAGATCATCAAAGGCATTCAGAAACCTAACTCCCATCAGTTGATTTCAATGGGAACTAGACACCCGAACATCCTTTGAGGATTTTAGCTTTAGTCTCTGTGCCTCAGTTTGCCATCTATAAAAAAGGGAATAATTGTCTTGCCCTACCTCACAAAGGAGTTACAGAGATAAACACATTAATGGTTGTGGGACCATCCAAAGCTCACAGGTAGAAAGGAAAACCCCAGGAATGCCATTCCTTATAATGCAGGAATAAGTACACTATATCATTTTGTTGGTGGGTGGGAGCGGGTCCTCGATCCAGCTGTGCATCATGAAAACAATGAGCGCACTCAAGTAGTGCTTTTCATCCCTAATTTGCTTTTGAAACATTAAATAATCCTCCAAGCACCCTGTGAGAAAGGCATTATGATGCCCATTTTATCAATGGGGAAAGTAAGGGAGAGACTGATGAATCCAGCTGGATGGCGAGTCAGTTTAGAGGTGGGATTTGAACTCAGAGGTTCCTGGCACCCAGTCTCACACTCGTACCAGACCTCTCTCGCTATAAAGGAAGGCTAAGTGAGTTCATTACCACATCCAGGGGCTTTATTTGCACCATGTGGCATGAAATATTTTTAAATGCTAAGCAAAGAGAGGCTCCATCTTTATGTAAGCAACAGTGAACCTCACTGGGGAAGTGGATTGCACTATCATTTGTGTCACACGCAGGATGGTGGGCCCATGAGAGTCTTTTCCAGCATCAGTAACTGACCATCATTACTCCAGGTGTTAGCCAGCACTGTGCTTTACTATCGCCCTTCGGCAAGCCACAGCCTGGAGTGTTATTTACATGCTATATACAATCAGTTGCCAGCTTCCCTCACTTGCTTCTGAGGAAGAGTACATATTATTATTAGCAGCAGCCAGTCCTGTCTAGTCCTGTCTTCTTTCAGGCTCCCTATTCTCCTCCTGCCACAGCCTTCCTGTCTGCTTGTATAGCCCCAGCCACTAAGATTACTTCCATCCAATTAGCCCTACAGCTGTACCTTTACTCAGTTAATTAGCACTCTTCCCTAACTGTCTGTCTTTCAGTCAGGTCCCAATTAAAGTATATGGGTGGGGATTTGAATGGCAGGGTGCTGAGTCAGCTCCTGTTACAATTTGGTAAACTAGAGATGAAGATGTGCGTGGACCACACCTTGTTCATCTTTCATATGGAAGGTGCAGGCACCATTTAATCTGAGCACATGAAAGATGAGGTTGGCTGACTTTTAGGAACTCACTGCCAGCGAGTCCCCTCCTGGCTAGGAGTGGTGTAGCAGGGTCTTCTCCGCTGGTGCCCCCGGCCAACAGTTGCTCCAGCCCTGCCATGTGGTCATCTTCTCATGTCTTGGTCCGCCAGCCAGGTCACATATAATCCTGCCCCTACCAGGGAAACCAAGTCCAGCACAAGAGTCTGGTGCGTTTATTCCTGGTCTTCAGCTCAACTTCAGGCTTTATTGGCCTTCCAACCCTAATCTCCCAGGGTCTTTGTCCCTCTCCTCAGAGGGGAACCCAGGCATGCCCTCTACTCTGGGATCCAGCCCAGGAATACTGTAGTAAGCAGCTAAGGTCTGTCTATTCAAACCTGCTGCTTCCCTCGCTGGGTACCTCACCTGTCTCCTGGCCTTTCTCACAGCCCCTTCCCAGGCTCACTCCTCTGCAGATCCCAGAAGAAAAGTAGATTAGTTACGGGAAACAAAGCACATGTAAAGGCCCCAGACTAGGCTTACCTGCCCCTAAGAAGGCTTTGTTGTCTAGCAGCCTTAACATAGTCCCTGGTCACAACTCAGTCTTTCCATAGGTAGTCTCTGAGTTTCCTCTGGCACCAGTCCAGCCTTCCCTCAAGCAGGCTCTGGTTAGGCCCTGACTCCATCTATGCCTTCTTTCAAAGGACTAGCATAAGAAGTCTACTCTTATGTGAGCTGGGTTTTTCCTCCTTTAACTCCTCTCTGCAGGACTACACCTTTCACAGGTGTAACAGGGTGGGGCTGATTGAGCTCACAGGCTCTGCTCCTTCTGGCCAGTGTGAGTCCGTATACCCTATAACAGGCTGCAGTTAATTGGACTGATCTAACAAACCATTTCATTACATATCCACTATCATCCCCTCTACATTTGAATTGTGCATGAAGTTCCTTCTGCTGTTATTTCCTCCACTGTTCCCCTCTTTGCCAGCAGCCTGACCAGAGCAAGAGCTAAGTGAAGGAAACAGCAAAAGCAGAAGCCTCCAACACCTTTGGAGAACATAACTATAAAGAACGTAAACATCCCAACTTTAGCTCAGTGCTAAAATACAGCCCACAAATTTGAGAGGAATCAGAGAACAAACTGAAGGTCATACTGCATCCATGAGAAGTAACACTAAAAAATATTATTCCATATTTCCAGTCCAAAATGAAGAAGTACTTGCCATGTACTCTAGCTGTGCATATTGAACTGAACATGGATCTGCACTATTTATTCTAATGCATTTATGTTGGCAATAGCCTCTCCTCCAGGTATCAGGAATTCTGAGTTCTAGTCCCAAGTCTGCCAATAATGATTTTCTCTCTCATACCTCACTAAAGTGAAGCCTACACTACTTATTTAACTCACAGTGATACTGAGAGGCTTAATTCATTAATGTTTGTAAGAATCCTGTAACATTCAAACAGAGCGTGCAAGGTATTAACAACTATAGGGATATATGATATGATATGATAGATATGATTTGAGTGTAAAAAAGTCACTTCAGAAAAGCACTTATGCATCTACACTAAATTACCCACTGCTGGTGTTTCCATATTAGCATAAAAATGATGCAGAATTGGAGAAGTTTGCCATTACTGACATAGCTCATACTAAGATGGTAAGGAACTAAAACTTAAAGGAACAGGGTATATGTCAGAACTGGGTCAATGGAAAATAAGATTCTAATGTGTTGTCTGCAGGAACTGGCCTTTAGAACCGATGAAACGATATGCACACCACCCAAATGCAAACACCTCTGTGGTAGCACTTAGCTATTAACAGCACCAGCCGGACTGTGCAACAACAGCAAAAATGAATGTGAAAAATGACTTTTCTGTTAAACCCAACAAAGCATTTTAAGTTGGCCTGAGATACTGGAATTTGGGTAGGAGATCAAAACAAAGACTATCTTGATAGACCATGGTATCTTTAATTAACAGAACTGGTCAGAATTTTAGTTTTATGTTTCGTCCAACAGCTAAATCTCCTGCACATTAAAGGGATAGACTTAAACACTTATATTATGGTAGTGGCATAGAAACTAGTCAAATCAGGGCCCCATGGTGCTAAGTGCTATACAAACTTATTTGTAAAGACAGTCTCTGACCCAAAGAGTTTACAGTCTAAAAGACAAAACATAACAGGCAGATGAAACAAAGAAACAGGTGAGGGTGAGTGGCAGGGAAAAATGGGTAAGAAAAATACCTTGTATCAATTCTTGGTCAATTGGGAGCATTGGTCACAAACTTGCCACCTGTACAGCAGTTACCATCAGGCTGCAGTTTCTCATATGCATTATGGAAAAAGCAAGTTTAGGGGAGGGACTTGGAGGATAATATGAGGCTTATAGATTATGATTGGGAGTTTTTTCCACTTAGAAGGCATAGAACAGGGAAAAGTGCTTGTCAGAGAAGCAGAGAATTGGGCAAATGAGCTGGACATGACCAGCGCAGTGAAGGCAGCTGAAAACCCGCATTAGTGCAAGATCATGCACATAGTAAAGAGAGAAAAAAATCTGATTTTGTAGAATTGTGTTTTTATATTACTGCAAATATACGATCTTTTCTCTGTGAGCAACTGCCATTCCCTTGGTCTGCAGGGACACCATTCTGTGTCCCACAGGAAGTTTTTCCTTCAGTGTAAATTGGGTGTAACTCCCTAAAGGGAAACAAAAGCATAACCTCCATCCCACAAAGGGTTGGCAGTCCTGATGTGACTACTTAAAAGCTACCTGCCCCTCCCACCTGTAGAGTCACACACAGTGGAAACAAATACGCCAGTCTACCTGACAGGCTGCATCACAGCCTCGCTGCATGGAGAGATCTCACACAATGTTTCAAAATGAAAGACTTTCAAGGCCATTCTTTTCAGAGACACGTCATAGGGAAATGCAAATGCATCTAACCTTAATGCTGGTTGTGGAAGCCACCATTGCTGCTTGGCCTTACAGTTAAACCCTTAAATGCTGAGAACAGTGGACATGATAAGAAGAGACATTTAGCAAGGTCACAGGGACTCCTGCTTAGCATGCACAGCTGGATTGTGGGTGAAGTGGCTGTAAGATGCTCCTGGTCTCCTTGACTTGTTTGTGAATCAGCTAAAGCACTTTGCACCTGGGGGACTGCTTCACAAGTTGGAGGCATGGTTCATGCCTGCTTGCCTGCACACCAGTCACAAACTGCTGATCAAACAATAGCTGGCAAAAATAATACTGGATAGTGGGGTTTTGACTTGATCTGTCTTAGCCATGGATGCTTCTAGTCTCTCGCAAACAGCAGGCTTCAGGTGAGCAACATGGAGTGAAATATGCAGATAACCACAAGCATGATATCTTAGGAACAAGACAGTCTTGTCTAAGCATCTGAAATCCTTGGGGTTCCCAAGAGGCACTCCATGGGGACGCAAGTGAGACAAGGCGGCTGGTAGTTAATGTCAGCAGCAATAGGGGGCAGGCACCTTGGTAGTGCTGAAGTCCATTTTAGGCCGTCAGGTGTTAACGAGACCTTTTTATCTAAAGTGCTTTACAGAACTGACCTATTAAGAGGTAAGTAAAGTTATGGATCATTACACCTGTTATTGGTATTACTGTGATGCCTAGAGATCCCAAGCAAGGGACAGGATCCCATTGCAGTAGACAATGTCCACATACACAATAGAAAACAGTCCCTGCCATGGAGAGCTTACAATCTAAACAGTTCCAGAGGGGTAGCCGTCTTAGTCTGTTTTTAGCCAAACAGCGAGAGTCCTGTGGCACCTTAAAGACTAACACATTTATTTGGGCATAAGCTTTTATGGGCAGAAACCCAAATACATTTGTTAGTCTTTAAGATGCCACAGGACTCTAGCTGTTTTAATCTAAACAGTGGGATTCTCCCATTCTTCCACTTTCAGCCCAGAACAGCAGAACCAGGAGATTACACTAATTGCATCATCTGCAAAGTTTTAAAGACATTTCACAACACATCGAGAGAGAGCAGGAGAAGCAAGAACATGTGAGCACCTCATATTCCTCTTCCTGGAAAAAGTGGACAAAGAAATGAAGAATAGTCTGTAGAGGAGATCCCTGCTCTGGCAGGGGGGATAAAGGACATGACCTAATAGGGCATTTGTTTCTCATAGACTTCCCACACTCCAGTAGTGAGGTAAACTGAGCTGCACATGGACTCCTTGCCAATGCTATTCTTGCTTAGAGATTTCTGCAGTGCACTGGGCAGGGCTTCTTACCTCTCTTCTGCCTCCTGAAAGTGCTACTTCTGCAGTGATCAGCATTCCTGCCAACCCGTAAATTAAGTGACCAAACTTGGTCCCAAACTGATCCTTAGCAGAGCAGCTCAATCTGCCCTTACAGGACATATGAGGGTGAGGGGCTGTATTTCGTAAGTTGAGCCACGAATATTAAAAAGAGTGTTACCTACTGGGAAAAGTGCATGCCATTGTCTGCTGGTTCTCCAGTTTGGTTTTCCCATGTTTACACCAAATGACTTGTTGGACTTCATTATATACAAAGTAATTCCATAGATCAGAGGCAGTCAGACCTGTGCCGCTAACAAAATAAATGACCACCCCATGATAAATGGTTCTATTAGCAATCCAGATTGTTAAACTCAGATAGAACAGAATGGAGGGAGCATTGCCCCATTCATTCTCCCTCCGGCAGATACCGAGTTGTAAATAGGTTATTTTGTGTGTAAATAACACATTAAAACTCAGCATTAGCCATGTCTTTTGATAGAGAGGAAATTGTTCCAAATAAATAATCCCGGACAGGAATGTAAAATAAGCCACATTTAATAGTGCATACCTGCTGCAGCCGTGTTAAACATGACTAAAATGATAAACCCCAGAATATACTAATAGTAAACGTTGCTCTGACATCAAAGTAATGAGGCTGTATTTTTACCCAGCTTTAGAAATGTTAAAATTAGTCTTGACAGAGCCAGACATCAGAAAAGTGTTTCAGACATAAACACCATCAATTTAGGAGCTTGGTGGTTGTGTCATGGGGTGGAAAGGGAAAGTTACATCCTGGGGCTCGCTAACAATGGGCAGTTAGCACTTTTTGGGACTTTTATTTAATTTGTGGTTCAGGATCAGAAGTGAACCCCTCCCCCTAATATTGCAACGTTTTTTAAAAAGACATATTTATATTATAACAGCCCCTGCAGGCACTAGCTGAGGTCGCGGCCCCACTGTGCTAGGTACTAGCCGTACGCATAGGTAAAGAGACAGTCCCTGTGCCCTTGAAGGTGAAGAGCCAAATCTGGATACGAGTGCACTTGGATAGAAGTGTCCTCTCAATGTGGGTGTTTTAAGTTGTGCACCCCAAATTTCAGACACTGAAAAATCATAGGCCACTTTTGAAAAATTGGCTGCATATAACTCTTAAATTTCATAATTAATAACTTCTGCTCCCCACAAATCACAGGCTTATTGAAATTGAAAAGAGGTGTTAACTCCGTTGCCAGAATGATTTAAGGAAAAAACTGAACATTAGGAGAGTCTTCCCTGATGTGATTTCTGCAAGGTCAATTTCTGAGCAGCTGATCAATGAATTACTATAAAAAAAAAAGTCAAAGAAGATCTCTAAAGTGTCTCTAAAGAGACTAAAAACATGAGATGTAAATTGTTAGTGTGAAAAAACTCTTCTACTCTGACAGCATCAACAATACCCTTCTTCCTACAGCCAAAACTTAATCTGTTTAAGGCTGCAGACAATATTTGGGACAAATATGCAGAATAAGTGAAGGAGAAATGGAGACTAGACAAGTTACAAAAATACGGTAAAGCAACGAGGATTCTTAAATCACTTCGTTAATATTTGGTTTATGGCATCGCTTTACCAGGTCTTAATTAAAAATAAACCCTTGTGATTCTATGCAGATTCTACAAGGAAAAAAAACCTATGAACAGAGAAACATAGTATAGTAGCACTTGATCTAATATAATAGCGACTCAGTAGAATCAGAAAGAACAGGAAGTTTAACATAGAATATGCTTGTTTGGTTCTTGAGAAGACATTTTTGCATTGCAATGCTAGCAGAGCCTTGTTGCTACTTTATCACATGCTAATATGAAGAATATAACTCATATAGCACCTAGGAGCCATAAAATAAATAGTAATAAATAAAATAATAATTAATAATAATGTAATCAATACCATCAAGAGTTTATGTTGCATGAGAGTGAGACATGTAGTGGTCTCAACGCAGATCTGGAAGCCAAGAACACCCAAATTTTAAGCCTGGCTCTAACACTGACCCTCACCTTGCCCCCTTCTAGCTTTATGCAACCTCTTTGCCTCAGTTTTCCCCATTTTGTAAAATGGAAGCATAAAATAAGTACCAACCTCACATTACTCTGAATAATTAGTTAATGTATATTGAGAGCTTTGAGGATGAAAATTGCTATAAGTGTTAATATTATTCTATAGACATAGGAAGTCAATGTGTATCCTTTCAGTTATGAATTGCCAATTCACAGCTTATATTTAGCTACTTTTGCAATATATCTGAAGCATCCTGATTCCTTTCTCATATATATGTACAAAACACATATACACTTCCCTAGTCTTTTGGGGAGCTTTTCCATTTCAGAAGCACTAATTTCATTCTAATCAGATTTCAAAGAAAGGCCTCCAAAAAATAAAATAACAGTCCTGTTATTCGTATATTTCATTGGCTAGTATCAGATCTGGAGTACACTCTACTGCTTGCCATGTTAGATAATTTATTAACTCTTCTCTTCACAGTATGAGATGGATTTTGCTCTTTACATCTCATTACACAATGCTTTCATCACACTTCTCCTGACATCTTCAAACAATCTTCTTCTTCCTCTTCCACTTCATTTTAATAAGATGAGAAATGTTGAACCTGTAAATCATTCATTCCAGAGTAGATAGCACAGTGCTAATATGAAACACGTCATAGGCATAAAAAGAATCAAGTCTCCAGTATGAGACCACAAAGGTCAAGAACATCAAGTCTTCGGGCCAGATTCTAGTCTCAGTACACCTGTGTAAATCTGGAGTAACTCTGCTGTTCTCACTAGAGTTACTCCAAATTTAGGCCCCAATTTGGGAAAACATCCCTATTCAAAATAGCACCCAAATACATGTTGAACTTTAGCACATGCTTAAGTTTCATTCACATTAATGGGACTTTAGAGTGTGCCAAATTTAAGAAAGTGTTCAGGTGTAGTTCTGAACAAGGATGGTCATAACCAAATGCTTGAATGCTTTCCTAAATCATGGCTTTATGCAAGTTTAACTGAGGTCAGAAGTTACCTCTTGATGGCAGATTTCCAGGAGTCATATCATTTCTGTCCCTAATTTAATCAGTTCTGCAAATTTTCCATTCTGCAAATGTAAAAAGTTAAAGTTAACAAGAAAACTAGATCCAAACCCACTCAAAAAATTGGATTTGGCTCCAGAACCTAACTTCACAGCTCAGGCCCATTTCCAAAGTAATACCTTGGTAAGCGGTTTTCTGATGGGTTTTAAGAGACAAGATTTATCTAACAGGTGAACAGCTCCAATGTCTTATAGTCCAACAGCTGTTTCCTTTGTTTGTATCTCTGAAGCCTTCACATTTATATTATATTATATTATATTATATATAATATACACTAGTATATTTCTTAGACCTAGCCAGAATTTTGAAAAGAATGGATGGGTAAAACACAGATATACACAACTTGTGCTGGAAAACAGTGAGGAGCTATCTTCATGGCTCTGCCAACTGAAAACAAGACTAAGTTACCTAGTGGTGTAGGAAGCAGAGAAAGCCATAGACTAATTTTACTGCCTTCTTGAAATGAGAAATTACTATGTATTTAAGGAAGGGGAAGAGAGGGATTCATTTTGAGGTAGAATCTGGCTAGCAATAAGGTATATTTTTAAGAGAAAAAAAGAAGCCTAAAAAGTTTATACAGCTGGGGATGCCACTTGTCACATTCCAAATGGGAGAGTCCCTTCTAAATTTGTCTCTCTGTGTCCTACTGAGAGAGGCCATTCTGTCCTTGTCCTCAAAAAGAACAGTAGGGTGTCCACCCAACCTAAGTACCATCCCTAGCCTTCCTCTTCTGCACCACCTACCAGAAAATACCACCAAGCTCAGAGCTAACTACTAAAGTTCAGAGCTGGGATACACAGGCTTGGTCAAAGATAGATGCAGTTCAACTAACTTGACGAAAAGGATACACGGAACTACAGCGTTTGTTCTAAGGGGTTTTGTTCCTATTAGGCACTGTGCCATTTCCTTAATAGATCTTAACTCTGAAAATCACTCCTAGTGTTGGCTCCTACATTTAATTTGAGGCCCAAATATTGATTGTGAAAACACAGAACTGGGCATCATGAGGCCCTACTACAGCATTGTTGTACACCTGCAAAGAGGGGACAAATTTGCCAAGTGCACATCCCATAGAGGTGTTCGCATGGTCCTGCCCACCAAAACCCAAAGTCCCAGCCTTGCTGGAGTAATTGAGCCTTCATAAAATTGTCACCACACCAAAAAGTTATTATCTTCTATAAGTCCAAATGCTGTGGCCCTAGCTCTTCTCCAGGCCACAAGGGAGATTCTCCTTAGGCTGAAGGCCCCACTGAAAATGAGTCCACTCCTTTTACCGCCATCCTTAAGGACTGACGGCTTGCACTCAGACTTCCCATGTGGCAGGACTTCCCCCATCTCTTTTGATTTGGAAGGGAGTTGATTAACACTTTCTTCCCGCTTGCTGGGGAATAGGGGTAGGAAAGGGATCAAGGTACATACATTCCATTCAATATTAACTCGCTGCTTCCATGATCAACGTTTAAAGGTCAGATCTTGCTTCCACTGGAGTCCACGAGAGTTTTACCATTGACTTCAATAGCAACAGGACCAAACTTTTAGTGAAAATGCTAAGGGGAGCGAAATCAAGTTCTGGATTATCCCTGATGTAACAGAAATATTGAAAACCCAAAAGAAGTTTCTTTAGTTGGATGCCCTCTTGCACAGAATTCAGCAGGCACAACCAGAAATGATATAGTAGTCTTTTTAGCTCATTAGAAAAAAAAACAAAGCGGGTGCAAGAAATATAGCCCTCCTACTATAATTATGTTAACACGAAATGCACTCAGCTATATCAAACCTAGAAAGTGACATTTTAATTTCTATGTAGCTAAGTGTTAGACAATATGCTGCATATATCAGACAAAGCCAGGCACCAGTGGACAGCGGTGACTGCTTGTCAGAATTTTCTGATGATTACGTTTAATTCAGATTTAGTTTAACAAGAATGGAGTCCTCCCTCCTTCTGACCCCTAAGTCTGATTTGGTCCCGTGTTATGTTGGGTCACCATGTTACAGTAACTGTTGAATGATACACCACGACACAGAGCCTGCAAGCTGTCAACTTATAGTTTCTGTGATCTTCTAAGGCCAGAAACCTCAATGAACTCAGCATGTTCACATGAGGACATATGCCACCATTCTTATTAAATTCTAAACAACCTAATGGAAAACACCCCTGCTGCTTTCAAAGTGTGGAAAATCTAAAGTACCTCCTTGTGCTGCTGCTGCTAAGGGAGCAGGTTTCTTCCCCGTCTCAGGAAAACCATTTCCCTCCAGAATTGCACCTTTCCCTTCTTTTTGACCAGCAGCAGTTGAAGCGGAAGTTTCCATCTTAGATATGCATATTCCAGCTCAGGAACCCTAAGGAACATAAAACAAGAACACATTTCGGTCACTTCATCAACAAAAGCAGCAAAATTAGCTCCATAAGGGAGAGCTCAATACTCCATCACAATCCAAAAGTAAATTAAAAATAATAACAAAGATGTGCTAAGTTTCTTCCCCTGGCAGCCTGGCTGCTATAATTCTAACCAGAAAGGGCTCAGCTCTGCGAAGAGCTGAGTGCTCTCAATTCCCATGGATGTCATGAGAGTTGAAGAGGCTCTGGAGCTCAAAGGATCAGGCCCATTTTTTGGAGTACAATATGAAAGAGTAAGGATGGAAGTTTTCAATGAATGGACAGCATGTACAGCGGTAGTGACATACAGAGGTTTAGTGCATACAGAAAGGAATAATTGATTATACATGTTGAGCAACAAGATCAAGCCCGTCACAATAAGCTTTTAAGAGGGTTAGGGGGTCAGAAATATTCAAGAAGTTGGCAGTTTCTATGCACAGAAACAAATTTAAGGTGAAAATTTGTACTGATATCTACCACCCCCACACCATTTTTCAACCAGCTGGAATGATGATAAACGATAGGTACTTAAGACCCTATTCAACACTCAGGCAAAACTTCCACTGATTCTTGTCTGTTCAGTTCAGGTTCTTATTTCACACCCAAAGTCATATCCGAGAATCAAAGGGAGTTTTGCCTGTGTAAGGAGTGCTGAATTATGCATTTTACACAGTATCTTAAAGCACAGGATTTCAAAGTACAAGTGTGTTTTTATTCATATCTGTAAGACACCAACTCCCATCCTACCAAAATATTGGTTCTGTGTGAGAAAGGCTAATCCAATACAATCCTAAAGTGGGTTTCCTTTAGAGGCCCCAGCACATTTTCATTTCTGGCTCCCATCCACATTAAATTTGCTGAATGCTTCTTAACTCACTTTATTTCAAACATCTCTGCATAGTTCCCACTTGGGAAGGGTGGATGTCAGATAGCCCCCCAAATGATTTCAGTGTATGTACTATCATCCTTCTTTCAGGTCTTGGGAGAAATCATAGCAAGATCCCTCTCCCTCTTCTATTTTTAATTGTAGTTCATGTAAATTATCTAGTCTCAAAGATTTGCTGGAACACACTGGCTGCTTCAATTACAGGAATTAACTGGATCAGCCAAAAAACTTCTGGGAAAGTGTGAGAGAACATTTGGGTTGGAGTCAGTTTACGGCATCACTTCAAATTTTCCTCGCTTTGCATGGTGAGTGAAGATTTACAGTCCTGAACAGCTTTGATTAAAGAAAGAGTCAACATGCCTCACAAACTTCTTTTCATGTAAAGGTTCAAACTTCCATTTGTTTTGCATGATATATACATTATACCTTTTGCTTGGCTGTAACCCAGATGTGAGCTCTCTTTTTCCCTTTGCTACCTTGATGGGCTTTTTTTTTTATTTTAATCTTTTTTGTACCTTTAAAAATTGGGGGGGAAAATGTCTCTCTCCTCTTGGATTAGTTTATTATGTTATCATTATTCTTATTCTTTGTAATATCATAGCACTTTGAAGCTTCAGTCATGGACCAGGACTCTATTATGCTAGATGCATATTGCCAGTGCTTTTTTCACTGAGTTGCCTTCTGAGGCCCTGATTCAGTGAAGCATCCCTAATTCAGAAAGGGTATTTAAGCATGTGGTTGACTATAACACTCACTTAAGTCCCACTGACTGGGGCATAAGCACATGGTTAAGTTTATCCTCCTCCTCAAGCACTGAAAAGGGCTGGAATGCTTTCTGAATCAGGACCTAAATAAAAGCCTTTGTGTGAATCCAGGGTATGTCTACACTACAATTGCTGCTGCAGGTATGTCGATGCAATATAGACACATACAATAGCAACAAAGGGGCTTTTCCATTCCTGCAGTAAATCCACTCCTCAAGAAGTGGTAGCTAGGTAAGAATTCTTCCATCCACAGAGCCATATTGACAATGGGCTTAGGGCATGAAACTTTCCACAACCCCGCTAGGTTGACCTAAGTTTGAGAGGTAGACCAGGCCCCAGTCAGCAGCGTGAATAAGCCATTTTTTCCCATGGGAGTTGGTAATATTATGAGAAACCAAACAAACTAATTTATTCTGACTGGTGTTTTTAAAGAGACCAAGTGGGTGGGGTAATATCTTTCATTGATGAGAGACAGAGTTCTGTGTAAGCTCAAGAGCTTCTGTCCCTCACCAACAGAAGTTTGTCCAAAAAGAGATATTACCTCACCCACTCTGCCTCGCTAATACTCAGGCACCAGCACGGCTATAGCAACACTGCATACAACAATGGTATCGTTTTTAAAGTCAGTGGTGTTCAGTGCAAACCACTAAGATGATAAAGCTTTGTTAGCTTTATCAGTGCCGGGTTTACAATGCTGCCATGGCCCCAAGCCCACACTCAGAAGGCCCCAGTGCCCGGAACACGGCCCTGCCTCATCCCACCTGCGCTTCGCCCCAAAGTCCTGCTCCCGTTCAGTCTGCCTGCTCATTTCTGCTTGGTCTGCCGCGGGGGGAGAGAAAGAGGCTCTGTCCTTCTCCCACTGCTCCTGCACCCCGGCATGGTAGGTCCATGGCCTTGGCAGCCGAGCCTGGATGGGGAATGAAGGGGTGGGACCAGCTGCTTCTCACGCTGCCAGCCGCTCTAGATCAGCGCTTGTGGCTGCTGCCCGCGAGAGCCCACCTGGGGAGGTGACGGCGGCAGGCTGCCCCCCTGCCTGGGCCCAGCTGCTGGGGACAGGGGACAAGCGAGCCGGAGTCCCCTCACACCCTCTCCCGGCACATTTCCAGGTCACTCAGCCCGTCCTAGAAAGCCAGGCTGGACGGAGGGTGTCCCACCGCCGCCACCTCGCCAGCCGGGCTCTCACAGGCAGCCGCCACACTGCACAGAGCAGCAATCCTGAGCGGCCCCTTCAGCCAGCATGAGAAGATGAGAACCAGTTCCGTCCTGCCCCCTCGGCTCCCTGCCCAGGCCCGGCTGGCAGGAACAGCAGATGAGCGACAGGGATGGGTGAGGATGGAGAGCAACGAGCAGGGGGAGGCCTCAGTGGGAAGAGGCGGGGTGAGGGCAGAGCCTTGGGGGAAAGAGGTGGGGTGAGGGGAGGTTCCAGCACTCTTGCTGTAGTGTCATTAATCCGGCCCGTCTCTTCATCAGCAGAAAACAAAAATAAATAAAATAAGCTTCCTGAGTGACCTAGAGAACAGACTCCTCAGTATCAGTTTCTGAACAACCAGCAAGGCTGATTCCCTTCACATGCAATTACATTTGAGCAGGTCACATACAGCACAGAAAAAAGCTGCAAGTCCTGCGCTGCCGCTCTTCGGGCCGCAGTGCAGAATTTCAGCCATAGTAGTTCTCTTTAAAAATGAAACACTCTCTTCAGGCTTCCACATGGTCCTGTTCTCTCTTGATCTCTAGCAATAGCCTCCTCTCTGTCTCTTCTGCTGGTACAAGGGTCATCTCCTCTGCAGTTCCTGACTTTTGGAAGAGCTGGCCTGTATTTCTCTGCCTTCTCTACTCTCCATGTATTTTAAAGTGCCAGAAAAAAAAATCACTTTTCTCCCTTCCCTCTAAATTTCTTTCATTTTGCTCTTGCTGTTTAAGGTGCCAATTCTGCAAACACTTGTGCACATGCTTGACTTTAAGCACTTGAGTAGCCCATTGAAATCAATAGGACTCGTCTCAGATTTACAGTTAAGCATGTGTGTCATAGGGCGACCCTACTGGGGACACCTCCTGCAGCTGGCCATAGCACAACATGTGTGCCTGCCTCAGTTTCCCCTCAGTCCAGCCATAAAAACAGTCCAGTTATGCTCACTGATACAGAGTCATACATCTGCGCATAATTTATCATGTTCATGTGAAATAATCTGCAGAACCCTCATGATACAAACTGTTCTCCCAATTCCCACAATACAATTCAGAGTTCCATGATTTTCCATTCCCCTCTAGCCCTTCCTCCCTCTTCCCAGAGATGGCCTACAGACTCTGGCTATGTTTATACTACAGCCTATGTCAGTAAAGCTTATGTTGCCCAGGGCTATCAATATTCCACCCCCTTGAGTGACATAAATTACACCAACATAAGCACTAGTGTGCACAGTGCTATGTCGGTAGGAGAACTTCTCTCCCACTGGCATAGATCAACTTCACTACATGCACTGCAGAGGCGCAGCTGTGTACGTACAGTTGCGCCGCTACAGTGCTATACATGTAGATATGGCCTTTGTCTCTCCCAGACAGCTTTCACCTACCCCTTTCCTCACTCCTCCAGTCTGTGCTCTCACGGGGCCTTGACTTAGCAGGTCTCTCTCCCCTCTAGGTCCCAGATGCTCTCTGTTAAACCCATATTGGAGGGGAGGAAATTAGCTGACCACCTCAGGTGCATTGGTCTCTTCCCTCTGAAAGAGTCCCTGTCTCCCTGTGACAATGTGTTTGCAAGATCAGGGTGTAACTTTGTAGATGCACTGTTTTAACTCCAAAGTTGGGAGTTCATTCGTAAGAGTGATACAATTTTGCTGGCAAAAAAATTGCATGTGTAGTTAAAGTCAGCGGAATAACTAAGTAGCAGATTTACAGCCCAATTTGGAAATGCAAAAATGGAAGCCCAACATTTGAAATGAAGCGAGACACAATTATAAACTTGACTGATCACATCTGAACTGCACAAGTACCTACGCAGCACTAACGAGGCCTTCTAAAACCTGTCCAAGCACACACTGGGCTCGATGGCAAACATGGAATGGGTTCATTGGGGCCAAGACTTTATAACAATTGAATTTAGAAATTACTTTAGGTTACAGATGATGTATGAAATAAATACACTCAATCGAAGGAGTGTTTGACAGAGGTTTGACATCCTGGGCTTCTGTTCACTAAGCAAATAAACATCAGAGGGTAAATTATTAGTCTGCCACCTGTTTCTTCTTAGCCTCTCCTTTCAAAGTTTTCCACTTTTGTTTGAAACCAGAGCCCTGCCCTCCCCTCAGGGCTTACTGTGTCCACAAAGCTGCGAAGTTGCTCTGTGTTTTGGATGTTACACACTATCACTCTTAGTAAAAAAGAATTCTTCTTGCACAGGAACTCATTTCCTCAGTGGATGTTCGGATTATGGCCAACATTTTCCAACCTGGGTGCCTAATGTCAGGTATCTAGATCCATACTTTAAACATCCAAATAAGTAGCCTGCTTTTGAGAAGTGTTGTACCCACAACTCAAATCAACAGGAGTCATGGGAGACTTGGGCAACTTTTATCTAGGTGCCTAAAGATAGATTTAGAGGCCTAATTTTAGGCACATGGGATTAAAAACGATGTCTAGAAGGGTAGATTTTCAAAAACATCTCAGGGATATAGAAGCACAAATCCTGTTGGCTTTCAATGAGACTTGAGCTCTTAAATGCCTTTGGTGCTTTTGTAATCTCAGTTGGCATCTATTAATTAGTCCCTACCAAGAATATTTTTGTTCCCCTAAAGTGCAATAAAGCTATTAGTCAAGAATATTTCTGCTCTTATTTCTTTTTGAAAGGGCTTCTTTGCTTCAGTTCCAGTGCAGTTCTTGTGTCTTGCAAATCTAGAAATTTCAGGCTACATTTTCAACAGTGACTAGTGATTCTGGGTGCCATGGTGATGGTATGCCCAGCCTGAGACACTGTGAAGCAGCCTGCTTTTCAGAAAGTGCCATGGGCCACAATTGTACAGGTATTTAAGCATCTAACTCCCATTTAAATCAATGGGAGTGAGGCACCTAAATGTCTTTACAAATTTGACTGTAAGCACCTACCCTGTGCAAATCAGGCCTCTTTAAAAAGTATCTCAATGTGGGCACCCCAAAAATGGAGGCCTTCCAAAATTCCTGGTTGCTTTTGAAAATCTTGCCCTCTGTGATTGCTGAGTGAATTTGAATCTCTGTTTTTATGTTAAACATGAATGAAAAAATAACCAAGTGATTATAATAAATAGTTGCATTAGAATAGGTAAATTCTTCTCAAACACAAGATTAGAAAAAAATAGAATGCAACTACTCTAATCTTATGGGATTTACGGGATTTAATGGCAATAAGTCCAAAATTATTTTTGCTTTGTTAAGGGCTAAGAGAATTGGAAATAGGATATGGGGCCTTTCACCTCTAGGTCACTGATTCTCCAGGGTGGTAATGACCATCTGATAGTCATTCGGTAGCCAATATCGGTGGGTTTCAGACCTGTTCCTAACAAATAGGTGTTCCCATCACATAAGCAGCAACTGATAGTCTCAGCAGAGCAGCCAGGGAATAAATAGGCATATCAACTGAATTACCCTCTGACCTTTAGATGGGGGTTGAGTGGCCAGGCAGTGCGAGGGAAGCTTCCATTCCCACTACCATCCAGCATGTGTTCTGGAGGCAACATGGCCTTGTGGTTAAGGCACAGGACCGGGACTTCAGATAGCTAGGTTGTCTTGGCTCTGCCACAGATTTCCTATGTGACGTCACCTCTCTAGTCCTCAATTTCCACATCTGCAAAATGGAGACATCACATTTACCTACCTCACCAGAGGTGTTTGCAAAGTGCTCTGAGATCCCCAGAAGGAAGAGGCTACAGAAGCAGTATGATTTGACTCTAAGGAAATATAAAGGCCATTCTCCAAGGCTGTCAATCCCATTCAGGAGCACTACATTCATATTTTTCAAGCAACACAGCTTTTGCTCTCTACTAAACTTTTTTCCACTGCTCTGTGCCACACAGAAATCATAAATTCAGGGACAGATTAATCTGCCAGCAAGCCATTTGGCAGGAAAAAGGGTTTCACAAGCAGCCTACGTTTTATGGATAAAGAGTGTGCATACAAGAGTGCATATACAGAGAAAAAGCCTGTGCTTCAAACACCAGCCTGCACGTTCAGTCATTACTCAGAATTAGAAATCCAAAATAGATTACTCAGATCATTCTTTAGGATCTCAGTCTTCTCTGCAGGCAGAGGGTTAGGTAATTGATTTTGACACTAATACCAAGCACTATTCATATCCCCTGTAATAGAATTCTGTGGTAGCATTAAAAAACCAGGTAACTGAGATCTGAAAGGAAAGTGCTATAGGATTTGCCCTGGACAACCCCAACTATTTTAACAGCTGCATTGTATATTAAAATGAAGAAATCCCAACAGAATTAAAAACAACAAAGCCACATTTGCCTTTGAGCAAAAACAGAAGCCATAAAACTTCCCTAATAAAACAATCCCTCCTGTTAAATGCATGAGAAATGGTCACAAGTGCTCTCCCACAACACCCATCTTCTTCTAGGGGCACCAGCCTGATGCTAACTGCCAGCTAGACTGCAAATAAACAGATGCTCATCAGATTCCACTTTCTTTTATTGGGGAAGTTTTTGTTAAATTTGAACATTTCTGGGTTGTTCATTGAAAAAACAAAAATGCAGAAAATCTAGTAAAAAATACATTTTTCCCAAAAATTTTCAGTGAAAAATAATGACCAGTTTTGACCAATCTACTTAAAGTTATACAGCACTATGATTTTCAGGCTTACTGTGACAAGGCAGCGGACAACAATGAAACTCAGAGATGAGCCTGTTCCAAAGAACACATTTGGGCCAATGAATGGCATCTCAGAGACCAAGAACCAATCCGCCAGCACAACACCAGGAGAAAGGCTTCCTAAAAAGGCCTTCAGAAACAGCTCAGCTTCTTTTTCACAGATCTCAAAATATTTATAGTGCTGTATTCCCTCTTTCATTTAAAATCTACTTCTGTCTTATTTATACAAGATTAAAATGATGATCTACAAAATTAAATTATTTAGCTTAAAAATTAAAACCTATTTCACCTTATACCACCTTAATTTGCATGAACAGAGGGATATTCTCAGACTCTGTCCTTTTGCAGTGGGCTGTGTAACAGAAAAAGCCCTTTGCATTCAATCCGTTTGCTTATGAAATACAGTTTGAGCCAAGTGTTTGAACATTGGCTCAAGACAGTGGTTGCTGCGATCCTTTTCCATCTCCCAGGTCCTGGGCCAAATTCTGTTCTCCATTACACAGTTCTGACAGCAGTTATTCCATTGAAGCCATCAGCTTTACAGCAGAGCAGAATTTGACCATCCCTCCCCCTCATATTTTTCTTTCTAGCAGCAGCAGCCCCAGATTAACAAAGTTATTTTTGTCCATATGCCAGGAGTAAATGTATGGACTACTCAAACATGCACTCTATCACTGAAGTATCTAAAAATGTTTATAAGATATCAAACGTAATAGCAGCATAAATAATAATTCATGATTAATCACTTGTGAAGTCCTCCTGACAACACATTCCCAATCAAGCTAGTCCATTCTCAAGAACCACTCTGCCCTTGGAAATGTGCATCTTGTAAGGACCCAACCATGACTTCAGGATATATGAGCGCACTTAATATTGCATGTACCTGACAGGTGGAAGGAACTTTACACAGAAATGGAGCAAGTCATCTTCAACACCTCTGTGCACGATTTAGAACTTCATATTTACATTATTCCAGACCAAAATCCTCAAACAGGGCTAGATCCAGCAAGATGCTGAGAATCCTCATCTCCCGTTGATTTCAAAGACAGATGAAGATATCAGTGTATTATTATTATTATTATTACTTATTTGTATTACCAGCAACCATACTTGGAGGGAACAACACAGATTGCAGAAGAGAATCGTTTGGAGGAAGCCTCAGGAAATCAGTCTGTATGCACATGGCTGGAATGCTTGCTGCAGTTGCAGCATCTCAGTAAATAGTGGCAAGAGAATGGGGAGGGTGGAGTGGTGTTGATAAGGGAAGAAGGGAGATGGCGAGGGCAGAGCAGGAATCCTGGTGGGGAGGCAGAGATCCAGAGGGGAGGAAAGAATATTGGTGGAGTCGCACAGAACCCCGGCATGTGGCAGTGGGGGAAATGGGACAACCAGCTATAGGTGGGAAAGGGCCCCTGCAATGAGGGAGTGGGGGACAGTGGTATGGGGGCAGGAGATACAGGGGGGACACAGAGTCCCTGGAATGAGGGAGAAGATGGGGGGAGATGCAGGGAGTCCCTGAAATCAAGGGGGATGGGAGGGTGAAACAAAGGGTGCTCATGAGTTGGGAATAGAGGGATGCAAGGAGCCCCTGCTTCTCAGTCTACAAAGCAAGCAACCCCCAGTACACTCTCTCATCCATTTGTAATGGGTGAGAGTATGGTAGGGCTCATAGGATGCAAACTATTTGATTCTTTATAAGGTTCCGTGCACAGAAAAAAGAAAAGTAAGACTGATTGATGTTGTACAAGGAATGAACCTCAACTGTGCTACCCTTCTCCCAGAAGATACAATATTTAATTTACATGGGATGAGGTCAACAGTTTAAATGCAGATTGGGTTGGCTGCAGTGATCAGAAATTATTACCAACTGGAGGCTCATAACTAATGAGTTGGCTGTATTACATACATCACCAGCACAATTAGCACTACCTGTTGGCAATCTCAGCAGAGGCCAAAGACTGAATGTGCCATGGGCAATGAACTACTTTCACTCCTCCTAGAACTGGTCATTTCCAGGTCATGCTTTAGCTGGACAGGAGGCAGAATTAGAGGAACCTGTACTGTACCCATTCAGTGGATTCAGCCTACCAAAATGCCAATTTGGTATCTTCCATGAGCATTCAATTCACTTTAATTTTGTAGTTTATTTATCTAGAAAACCAAAATAGCTGAAAAATAATTTTTTTTGAACAGACAAACTTGAATCTGTTTCCTGATTTCATGTACATTTTTGAGTCAGCTACTTGCTGCAGCAGGATGCCAGCATAGACTTAGAGCCTTGAACAGAAATCATCTTTCACATGCTGGGTTAAAACTATTACAATATATCATCAAAACCTCTGAGCAGACATGAAAGTCCAAAGTCAGACACAGATTAAGCACCAGGTCCATGCTGAGACATGCAGACGGTGCATACAACTTTATCTTCTCTTTTAGAAGCTGTCTTTGTTTCCTACTTTGGAGAAGTCGAGAGGACAAGACGTGGGGCTGGAGGGAGAGCCTTTTGCAGTGGAGAAGAAAAACAGTTATATTTGAACTTTCAAAGCCTATTCTACATGTCTAATCATGAGAGATTTTTACCATGCAAAATTCCAACAAGCAAAGGACTGTCATGCAGAGAGCGTCAAGATGCCATTGCATTAAGAACCTGGGTTCATATGCTGTGGAAAGACATGGGAGTACGTTGCCTGGTAAGCAGCATTGCTCAGAAATGAGGCATTGCCATTAGAGCTCAACAATCAGAAAAGGGTTTTTAGAAAAAAACAGAAATTTTCACGGAACAATTGTCTTTGTGTAAAAAATGTCCAAGTTTTCACTGAAAACCTACAAAGTTTTCCATTTTCAGCGATTGAAAACTTTCTGGTTTTTCAGTGAAAACCCTCTGCCTTTCCCTCCCAATAACCAGGTTCTACTCCTACGTCTCTAACAACTACCTTTCACTGTCTCTATTTTTTTAGTGATAACTGCTTAGTAAGACTTGAGTAATAAACATCTCCCAGAATGCTGATAAAGTCCAAGGTGTTTATACTCTGCCAGTAGTGCTTTTGCTGAGTACACATTCCTTTACCATGTAGTTATGTCTATTTTGCTACAACTGATTAGATGACTAAGACATAAAACTGTCCATGAAAGGGAAATGGTTACTATGTGACTGCTGCCTGGTCACATACCAGAACTGACTTCGTGTCCTGGTCTAGCGGGCCGTTGACAGCACCACAAAAAATCACTATCACTGATTCATTCTCACAGGAGAGAAGACCAAGAAAAAAGAACTTCACCTGTAGAGGTGAACTTTCCAGGTCAGACTTAAAGGACAGTGACATGTTATTGTGGGGAAGCTTCTTCTGCTGCTGCCATGCTGGATCTGTTCTCCAGATGAAACGCTATAGGGCTGACAAGCCGGCACTTTTCATGTGCACACTGGAACAAAAAAAATAACTCTGTATTATGCTTTTACCAAATGTCAACAAGTTGCTACGGCTGGGCAGAGCAATTTATGAACCATACCGTGACAGAAGGTAGCATCTGGGCAGTTTAAATTATTCAAGTGGAAGAACTGCACTTTGTGGTAACTGGGCCAGGAGCTCAGCAATTCAGTTAGTGGTGGATTCACTCTTGCTGTAACCCAATTATTATTCAGAAACCACAGTCGTGTCAGGACTTTGTGGGATTAAGGAACACACTATAATGGACAGCAGCCACACTGGGTTCCTATTTCGCGTTACAGGATAGTACAGACTATTGGGATAGCAAAATGCTGATGTTTATCAATTTACTTGTACAGTTAACAAAATCCAGCCCTTGAAAGGATTTAGACCATTGAGTCATACATATAGCTAGCCTATGAAACCCAGTGTTCTTATTGGCATTACCCTCCTCCATTCCCTTCTACTGTTCGTTACGCTCTAATTTAAGGCAAGATAATAAGTGTAAGCTCTTCAGGATAAGGACCAAGTCTCTGGATGTTTTTTATATACTGCCTACTTTAAATGGGCCTTGATCCTGACTGGGATTTTAGTTACAACTACAGTACAAATAAATAGAATCAAAATAATAATGACTAGTAAAGAGTTATTATTGAACACTATAGCTATATTGATTTCAGTTCTGTTACTGGATAAGGGAAAGAAAAAATATTTTAGCCCTCATCAAATAAATCATAGAATAAAACAGCATCACTAACTGGACAGTTCAGCTATAGTTTGTTTTCTTATTTGTATAGAACCATCGGTGTGCATGTGCATTAAAAAGACTGGACAACATTTCCTGCTCTGAGAAACTTATAGTCTAAGACCCCGATTCAAGAAAACATCCCTAATCAAGAAAGCACTTATTAAAGTCTCATTGGAGCCAATCTCAGCAGTTACTTCCAAGAGAAAATTGACAAAATATGAGGTGATCTTTCCCCCTCCCCTAGGTTCATCTTGCTTTCCATCTTCAACTCTCTCCATCTTCCCGCATCATAGACACAGAAGTTTCTCGTCTGTTCTCCTCTAATCCTTCTACTTGCCCCAGTGATCACATCCCATTTCCTAATCGCCCTTCCCCTCACTCTCATGCCTTCCCTTACTTTTCTCATTAACCTCTCACTTTTTTCTGGCTCTTTCCCCTCACAATACAAACATGTTTTCATCTCTCCCATATTAAAAAAACCCTTTGACCTCACTTGCCTCTCCAGCTACCACTCCACCGCCCTTCCATCTCTCAGCTCTTTGAATGGGTAGTTTATGATCACTGTCTGGAGTGTGTGTCCTCTATTTAATTCTAGACCTTGTCCAGTTCAGCTTTAACCCCTTCATTCTACCCAAACTGCTCTTGCCAAAATCTCTAATGACCTCTTCTTAGCCAAAGATCAGAACCAGTTCTCCTTCCTCATCCTCCTTGACCTGTCAGGTGCCTTCAACATTAATCATACTCTTCCTCTTGAAATCTTGTCCTCCCTTAGCTTCTGTGACTCTGTCCTCTCCTGGTTCTCCACTTACATCTCTAACAGGTCCTTCAGCATTTCCTTCGGAGAAACCTCCTCATTCCGTGCTCCACGTCCAACTTTCTGTGGAGTTTCCCAAGGGTTCTGTCTTTGGTCCCCTCCTCTTCTCCCTCTACATCTTATAACTGGGTAATCTCATCGGCAAACAGAAATTCAACTACCAGCTTTATGCTAATTTCTTAAAATTGTACTTCTCTGCCCTAAAGTGTCTTCTTCTGTCTAAACTAAAATCTCAGTCTCTCTCTCTGACATCTTCTCATGGATGTCTAGCTATCAGCTCAACCTCAACATGGCTAAACCAAAACTCAATCTCACCCTACAAACCCTCCCCACTACCTCCTTTCTGACACCACCATCCTGACTATCACTCAGGCCTCTACCCTCAATGTCATTTTCAACTCAGACCATTCGAGGTCCTCAAATCCAGGCTATGTCTAAATCTCACCAATTCTTTCTGCATAGCATCTCTAAGATAAGGCCTTTCCTATGAAACCACACAGCTAAAACTCTTGCCCAGGCTCTCATCATCACTAATTTCAGTTACCGCAAAATCTTTCTCTCTGGCCTTGACAAATGCAGTCTTGCCTTGCTCATATCCATTCAGAAAGCTGATATAAAGATCTTGTTCCTAGCCTGTCACTTTGAGGTTGTCACCCCTCTTTTTGCATCTCTTCACTGACTGTCCCTTCTCTACCTCAAACGCAAGCTACCACACTTTCAAGGTTCTTCATGGCCTATTCCCACCTTACCTTGTATTCAGCTCTCACCTCTGACGGACTCATGTCATCAACCTTCATCACCCACTTACTACATTTTCAAACAAGCATGTTTGCTTGCTCTCATGCTTTTCCTCACACTTGGTAGTAACTCCCCATAAATATCTACAAAGCTACCTCAATATACTTCTTCACAACCCTTCTTAAAACTCTCCTTTGTCATATTGCCTACAAAAAACTTGACAATGGTTAGGCTGCTGGTATGCTGAGACCACAGCTTGCCATGTTGACTAATGTTGTCACATTGTAGCCCTGTCCTTTCACATCTGTCCCTCTGTATCCATCTGTCATCTCTTGTTTTATCCTTAAGATTGTAAGCTTTTCGGGAACAGGTGTCTTTTTGTTCTGTGTTTGTACAGAGCCTAGCACAGTGGGGGCCTGGTCCATGATTAGGCTTCTAAGTGCTACAGCAATACACATAAATAACAACATTAAACCCATGCTTAAGTCCCATTGGCTTCAATGAATGTTTAATTGCTTTCCTGAATCAGGACCAAAATATGTTATAATCTCTGTTGTTCTCCTCACTGAAAGACACACTGATTTACAGGTCTTAGGTCTGAACCTAATCTCTTTCATGCTGGTTTGCACCACTGAAACTATTGCCATCAGAGGGGTTACTTCTCATTTACACCCTAGTAGTAGTGAACATGAGGGTTTACATCTATTGTCCCACTATTAGTATCAATAATTGTTGTATTCATTTGAGTGTCTTGCTCATTGCATTGTATTTTTCTTGACTAAGAGAGACATCATCCAATAGGCTATTGATCTGTCAAAATATTAAATAGTTCATTCATCCCTCATTAAAAAGGGATGGTCTACTTCTTAAATCCAAATGCTGTTCATTCACAGACTTAGTATCATTGCACGGTTTCACTCTGAATTATACACCAGAAATGCATAATTGGGTTTTATGACCCTACTTAATTGGCCCTCATTGCTGTAATATCTGAGTGACTGGTTGGAAAAGAGGTTAAAAAAACGTTTCTCTCTTCTAAAGAAATTAAACTCAAAGTTTCCTATCTAGAGTCCTTCATTTTGGTCCTAAGTTTTAAAGTTGTGAGGGATACATGCAGACACAAATATGGGGAATTGAGTGAGCAAATATGGGTGCCCTCACAATTTCTGCCCACAAACCTCTGTTTCCAGTCAACTACAATTTTTCTCTTTCATTTTGTTCCACATTTTGTGTCTTGAGAATTTAGCTGGCACCTTCATGCATTACAAATGAGTCAGCTCACCTCACCTGCCATTCTGGAGTTAAGAGTCTGTCAATATTTCTAGTGCAATCTCAAATGTTCAGGAATTTACTGCTAGGCCATAAAAAGTTACCTCAGATGGAAATTTGGAATAAAAGAGCCATGGAGAGTACTTTCTTTTAAAAACTATATCTGGCTGGAATCCATTGGTGATCATTTCTAAATCATTAGCAGCACTGCAGGGTAGACATTTTCTAGATTAGGACTCTTGCTTTGGTATTCCTGTAATTCAAAAGCTGTCTCTTTTTAAAATGAAAATACCTCTACTGCTTCAAAGAAAAGGAACCAAGAGTCATGCACAGGGTTTTTAAGAAGGAGAGTTAGTGAGCGAGCATGAGCATATTTCACTGATATGACAGAGAGAGCTTTTCAGATCTGTTGTATTCACAATCAGTTAGCTGTTCAGTTGCAATTTAGTCTGCCCCTTGGGGTTCATGCTATCACATGTCCAAGGCCATTGTTCCAGTGAACCGATGGTAGTTAAAGATGCAATTCAGTACAGGCTAGATCAGCAGTGAAAGGGGAAGGTCATTTCCTTAATAACACCCATATCATAATTAATTGGAGATCCCATGTGACCCGGGCCCAATGCAAACTTACAATATGTAGAAGCCCTATGGTCCATCTCAGTGAAAATATATATGGCGGCAGGGGAATGGCCCAGCCAGAATACTTCCCTGGCCAGTTACTACCATGAATCTCCCATTCTATGGCAGGCCAGTGTGGGGTGAAGGGGATTGTAGAGCTACAGTACGCATTCTTGTCCCACCCCAGCAATTTAGCACATTGCCTCCACACTACGCCAAAAGACTTGAACACGAATGCCCTGCGTTGTCAATAGACACTAAGACCCAATAAAAAATAACTGCACAATCATGTTAAAAGGAGGCTGAGAGCTAGAATGAACCCACCAAGGAAAACAATAAAAGAAAGGACAAAATGTTTCCATTAAACTGAAAAACAAAACACATTTTCCAGTGGAACCCAACATTGCAGCCTTGTAACAGTGAACGAGAAACTGAAACCAAGAAACCAAGTAGAAATAAATTAAACCAATGAGTATATTTTATTGTTGTCCCAACCAAGAAAGATGTAGTCAAGTGAATGATCAGCAGAGTGCAATTTTGAAAAAAAATACTCTAATTTGCTTGTCCATTTTTATAATCAGAAAAAAATTGGGTTTTTATGGAATTTTAATTAATATATTTATAACCTGATAGGAAGCCATTAGCCCTGTTCATTACGCCTACGTAGTGGAAATAGACATGTAAACTCACCCACTCTTGGAAGATTACACGACAAGCACAGAAGGAACAATGCAGTGCCGAGGGTGCTGGGGGAGTTGGCTGAGGTGATTTCAGAGCCATTGGCTATTATCTTTGAAAGCTCATGGCAACAGGGGGAGGTCCCTGAGGACTGGAAAAAAGCAAATATAGTGCCCATCTTCAAAAAAGGGAGGAAAGAGGATCCAGGGAACTACAGACCGGTCGGCCTCACCTCAATCCCTGGAAAAATCATGGAGCAGGTCCTTAAGGAATCCATTTTAAGGCACTTGGAAGAGAGGAAGGTGATCAGGAACAGTCAACACGGATTCACCAAGGGAAAGTCATGCCTGACCAACCTGATTGCTTTCTATGATGAGGTGACTGGCTCTGTGGATGTAGGGAAGGCGGTGGATGTGATATACCTTGACTTTAGCAAAGCTTTTGATACTGTCTCTCACAGTATTCTTATCAGCAAGTTAAAGAAGTATGGGTTGGATGAATGGACTATAAAATGGATAGAGAACTGGCTAGAACATAGGGCTCAACGAGTAGTGATCAATGGCTCCATGTCTAGCTGGCAACCGGTCACAAGCGGAGTGCCCCAGGGGTCGGTTCTGGGGCTGGTTTTGTTCAACACCTTCATTAATGATCTGGAGGATGGGGTAGATTGCACCCTCAGCAAGTTTGTGGACGACACTAAGCTGGGGGGAGTGGTAGATACCCTGCAAGGTAGGGATAGAATACAGAGTGACCTAAACAAACTGGAGGATTGGGCCAAAAGAAATCTAATGAGGTTCAACAAAGAAAAGTGCAGAGTCCTCCACTTAGGAAGGAAGAATCCCATGCACAGCTATAGACTGGGGACCGACAAGCTGGGCAGCAGCTCTGCAGAAAAGGACCTGGGGGTAACAGTGGATAAAAAGCTGGATATGAGTCAGCAGTGTGCCCTGGTTGTCAAGAAGCCTAATGGCATATTGGGCTGCATTAGGAGGGGCATTGCCAGCAGGTCACGGGAAGTGATTATTCCCCTCTATTCGGCATTGGTGAGGCCGCATTTAGAATATTGTGTCCAGTTTGGGGCCCCCCACTACAAAAAGGATGTGGACAAGTTGGAAAGAGTCCAGCGGAGGGCAACAAAAATGATTAGGGGGCTGGAGCACAGTACTTATGAGGAGAGGCTGAGGGAACTGAGCTTATTTAGTGTGCAAAAGAGAAGAATGAGGGGGGATTTGATAGCAGCCTTTAACTACCTGAAAGGGGGTTCCAGGGAGGATGGGGCTAGGCTGTTCTCGGTGGTGGCAGATGACAGAACAAGGAGCAACGGTCTCAAGTTGCAGGAGGGGAGGCCTAGGTTGGACATTAGGAAAAAGTTTTTTACTAGGAGGGTGGTGAAGCACTGGAATGGGTTACCTAGGGAGGTGGTGGAATCTCCATCCTTGGAGGTTTTTAAGCTGAGGCTTGACAAAGCCCTGGCTGGGATGATATAGCTGAGGTTAGTCCTGCTTTGAGCAGGGGGTTGGACTAGATGACCTCCTGAGGTCCCTTCCAACTCTAATATTCTATGATTCTATGATCCAGAGGAATTCTGAATATTACAGTTAGGGAAGTTTAGGTCAGACTTTTCCTATTACTTTTGGTGGCATGGTTTCTTCTTGGCCTTTTTAAAGTCAGTTTCATATCTGGATGGATCAGTGGTTAAGTACTAAGCTAAAATTTGGGACACTTAGGTTCAATATCCTGCTCTGCCACAGATTTCCTTTATAACCTCAGGCAAATCACTTAGACTCTCTGGGCTTCAGTTCCCTACTGTAATGGACCAGGGCACAGATGCTCTGGCCTAGTGGTCACAGTTGGGCTAAGCCTGACCACCAGGAGATGGCAGGCACCAGTCAGGAGCTGGAGGAATCACAAGAGCCAGGTTCAGTAAGCAAGAGCCAGAGTCAGGGTCAGACCAGGGTCAAAGGTCGGAGATTAGAGGTGGTACCAGGTTAGAATCGAGAAGCAGGAATCAGGCTGGAGTCAGACACAAAAGATCAGAGGCAGTACCAGGTTAGAATCAAGAGGCAGGAACTGGGGTCAGAGGCTGGAGATCAAGCAGAGCTTGGCACTGCAGCTGGCCAAAATCTATGTGACTGCCAGATAACGTCCTGGGGCAACCCTTGGCGTTAAATAGGGGACTTGGCCAATCAGAGGGCCGCAAGCTACCGTCACTCTGGATTTCTTGGGAAGCACTTCCTGTGGCACCTACTCTTCATAGTGCTCCTTGACTGTACCTCTGCATTGCCTCCTGGTGGCACTGTGGAAATATCTACTGTCTCAGGCTCTACAGATCTAACTTCTAGTCCCCAGTCATTACAACCGCCTATAAAATCCAGATAATAGCACTACCCTACTTCAAAGATGTGGCATGAGAATAAATACATCAAAGCTTGTGAGGTACTATGGTAGTAGGAGCCATATAAGCATCCAAGATACATAGCTATAGGATATGCTTTCTATAAATTATTTCTTTTATCACAAGGGACTTTAACCTGACCTTGAAGGAGGATGGACTATTAAATCCTTTCTACCTCTTAGGTTTGTGATATTTTTGAGACTGCCATTCCCATGAATGCTCTGGAGGATTATAATTGGTGGCAGTCTCCAGAAAGTAGTTAACACATGCTTGCTTTGTCAGATCAAGCTTCTCTTCAGAGTAATCAAGCTCTAAGAGAAAATATCTCGCAGCCCAAACCTGGTAGTACTACAATATCAAATGGCTTTGTTTAAAAAGCTTCTTTTTTCTTTTCTTCTCCTGTCGAAGCTGTCAGGCCCATGCTGAAGCCGTCTTTCCAAACATTTTACCGCTCTCAACATAAATTAATTGTTTCAGTTATCCCAAGCAGCACCTTGTCACACATATTAACTATCCTCAAACAAACAGCTGCAGATCCAACCAGCTCATGTTTCGAAGATCTCCATGGCAAAAGCCATTACAATTCATGTATTATCACAGGGGCCAAATCTCGTAATGAAACCTCCAGTTCTGAACTGCAATGAATACGGACAAAAGTTGTGGCACAATGCCACACATTGAGCCCATATCCCCAGCAAGAGAGCTTCACCCTATGTACACTATAGAGGAATTCCCACACTGGAATGGTTCAGTGGTACAACTCATCCAGTATCCTGTGTGACTGGGGCCAATGGTGGATGCTTCAGAGTAAAGCTACTTTTGTGGACCTAATTGTGTGATGCTCAGCTAAAGTCAGAGAGGGCAACAACATTAGTAGGACGGGCATCTCTTTCTGACTCCCTGCTGGTGATCAGCTAGTGCCAAACGGCATGACACTTGAAATGAGGGGTAACACTACTCTTCTATTACACAAGGTGCTCAGCTTATTCATTCATATTGGCAAATGCTTTGAGATCCTTGGATGGAAGGTGCCACAGAAGTGCAAAGCGTTATTATAAAACCCCTTCAGAATTTGTATTGTATAACCAGAAACACTATCCCCTAGCCATATTAATGTCTCAGCCCTTCTTGAAACTTACAGAGCTACTAAGTGCCGTATATCCTATCACTTTTCAAGTTAATCACAATTGCCTTACAGAAGATTAACACAGTGAAGCACTTTCACAGCTGACGTGCCTTTAAAAAAAATTCCCAGAGTTAAAAATTGTATAAATAATTTAAGTGACATGGAATATAATTATTAAATGTTGTCATTTTGGAAGAAAATTAATTAGCTGTAGCTGTAGCTGTCTTGTGTCTGTTTAAGCAGCGTGCATCTCAATTAAAATTTAATTGCAACAAATTCAGTCACAGCAGGGTAAAACTGATGGAAATGAAAAAGCAGCCTGATATTATATTGCTGCCTAACAGAAAAAATACACTAGAAATGGAGGGGGTTGGGAGGGAAAGAGAACATAGTCAAGGAAGCATGCTGATGTTCAGTCAAATAACTCAGCAGTTGCAAAGGGAGTTGTTTCATTCACAAAACAGCTGAGCAACATCAGACAGCTCAAACCACCCAAACTGCAAACAGAAGTACAATAAACTGCTTTCCACAGAGCTCCCATTTCACATCACAGATGCACCTTTTCATCTAAGCAATGTGGCATTGGGGACAGTAGGGTGGTCCCCGTGTTACTGTGTCCTGTGGTTGTACTTTTTTCTCTTGAGTACATCCAAGTCAGTCAACTTCCTGGAAACATCTAAAACTGAATGGGCCCTGGAATGACCTTCCTTAAAAGAGAAGCTGGAAAGATTTTGCAAATAAAGTCTAAAGTCTTTCTAGAGTCCCAAATTAGTAGGGGGAGGGATTTTCAAATGCACAGATTGGAGTGGGACACCCATCTCCAATTCTCTCGCCAACAGAAATTGGTCCAGTAAAAGATATTACTGCACCTGCCTTATCTCGCTACTATACATCTCCAACTGACTTTCAGAGAGCACTTGAGACACCTTAAATGGCAGAGGATGGGTTCTCGGCACTTGCTGAAATAAAGCTCCCCTAAGATGTCACAGTAGGGAACCCAAAATCGCTGGTTATGAATACTGGCTATAATTATTTATTATATTTCAATCTACTGCTGACTATTGGAGGAAATTTTCAAAGGCAGTGAGGCACCCACATCATGGCAAGTAAATAAAGGAGAAACTAGAAATCAAATACTGTGTTCTAAAGCAGGGACAGAAATTAGAAAAGATTCTGAAAAAATGACAGGGTTTGACTCCATATTTATTGTCAAAATGATTTGCAGATGAAATTTTTTTCAGTTTACAAATCAAAAGATTATTTTTTCCCCCAAATTGCCAGAGCCACACTCTAAAACAGCCTAGGATCTGAAAATCAAGCGGTGCTGTTTCAGACTCCAACACATCAAGAGTAATTAAGAAGTGAACTTACAGTATCTAGATCCTGAAAGGCATTCATCTGCTCCAGGATTCACAATGGGCTAATGAAGCGAATGGGTACTGAAGCTGGCCAACACTTTGCAGGATCAGGCCCCTAACTGGCTTTTAGCTAAGGGCTTTGTGCCAGTCATTGAAATGTTCAACGTCAGCAAATTTGCACATAAATGGAACTTGCAGTTGGTGGTGGCTACTCAAATGGCCATTGCCACCACACAACAAAGAAGCCTCTTGATCTCCCATTATGGCTGTACAGAGGTCTCCTTGCTAACAACTTAGTGTCAGCTCCAAATGAAACAACATGACAGAACCTGCATCAAAGGTGCAACTGATGATGAACAAGCTGAAACGTGAAATATAAATATATTATATCTTTAGCTCCTTATAGAAATGATAACTTCTAAATAAAATGAACTACTTAAAGAAACCACCTCTCCAAAAAATTAATCTACAAATACATTTTTAAGTTATTACCTGTTTCCCACCTGAATTTAACAAAACTAAAACCTGAAACTCAGATGGCTTGTTCAGGGCCTGAATCAACCTATGTTCTTATAAGTGCAATACGTAAAACATATGTCCATATATGTAGATAGCATTTATATACAATGTACATGTATTTTTGTTCCATAAAGATGTTCAAGAAACAAATAAGGTAAATAAGAGAGTGTCAATTTTAATTGCTATGCTCACTTTTCTGACCACATCTATCTTGTAATATACAATTATTTGCAATTTTTCACCTATATATTTTTAGTTTGTTACTGACTTGGATTCTGAAATAGTTTTTGTGTAAAATGCTTTTCAGCTCACCTTAAAGCTAAATTCACATAAACTTCTGGTTCTGAATCAGACTGCTGAGCATATCTTTCATCACATCGCATTATTCGATCTTCATTTAGCTGTCATGAAAACATTTCCTTTCGTCTACAGATTAATTACAGCCTGTTGAGATTTCAGCACAAATACCTTTGCACATTTGAGTCTCTGCAAAGACACAGTGATTCATGCAAGATCTATGCCTCAGTAAGGGAAAATAAAGCTGAGGCAGAACATGCGTGCTGTGAATGGATCAAATATCAAAAGAACTGAAACCTCCAACGTACACCCAGTCTTCCCAATATAAATAGGTTTCTGCACGACTTGTGCAGGACCCAAAGCTAAACATGAACCACCACTTCAGTTAGCACTAAGCTGATTTATCTTGGCAATTCATTCGTCTAGGAGTGAAGATGACAGGGCAGGAAGCATCACTCAGTAATGAATTATATGTGATACAAAACAGCTACAGGTGTGTTTTTTTAAGATTACACATGCAATCACTTCACCCTTGGATTCCATATGTTGGTTGTGTGTAGATGTGGGGAAATGGATGCTGGGGAACTCTGCAGAAGTAGAGAGAGAGTAATCCAGTCCAAGAATACACTTCCATTTGTTTTCAAAGCAGCAAACTACATCATTTAAACATGTGTCAACCATATCTGATGACGACAGTGACAGTACATTAGGTCTGGATGGTCAAATACAAAGGGCTTGATTCTCTGTTGTGCCAGAGCTCTGCTGCCTGGAGCTGGTCGCAGCAGCCTGATTCTCAGTTGCCCAGCCTGGCTTGAGTTTAGCTATAGCAGGAACAGCTTTAATTTACACCACTCATAGCTCTTACCCCAGTGGAGAATCTGTGCATAGCAGAGCCTTGCTCAATCATGCCTCCATCCTGACCTTATGCCAGGAAGGCAGTTTTCAGCAGCAGAGTTGAGGCAGAAGGTAGCAGAGCCTCCTTCACCAGTTTTATGCCAACAGAGATTATTTACCCCTGTGTAGCATAAATTCTCCAGTGGCAATCTTCAGCAGCTTTAGGTTTACTTTGTGCCACATAAGTGGACTGAAAAATTCATCCTTTTAGAAGCAAGAAGGTGGAACAATGGTAGAAGATGCATTGAAAGGTAGGATCACATTCATAACAACAATAATGTCCCTTTCACTTTAGTGGTGAACTCCCTACAATAAATTCACCACCACTTTTACAAACTGATCTAATCAATGATAAATATGAAAGCGCCCAAGACTTTTACTTTTTATGACCTCACAGTGCTGTGTAACTGACAGGACAAGAGGTGAGCGAGCTTCTAGTGGATGGAACATGAAACCGAGAGCCACTCTTGAGTTCTAATTCTGGTTCGGACACTGATTCTCCGTGTAACTTTGGGGAAATCACTTATCCTTCTCTGAGTCTGTTTTCTTATATGTAAAATGGGGCTAACCCTTACCTACCTCCCAAGGCTGTTGTGAACATTAAGCTAGTTACTTAGCACTTTTCAAAGAGCTTTTCTAAGTATTTAGCATTCCTTTTAGGTGGCAGCAGACTATAAAACCTAACAAATTGCCAAGGGACAAGACAGTATCAAAATGTCTCCCCTACTAACCTCTTCATTTTGAGCTAAACATGCACAGTTTTATCAGACTGTTAAGAGCGTGCGTAAGTCTCCAACTTTATCTTTGAGCAATAAAGGCAGGACAAGCAATCAAAGCTACCCTCAAGCTTGTCAGAAAAATCATTGGCTCTCAAGCAGGTAGAACTCCTGAGGTTGATCTTAAAGCTATTTTTCTACTCTATATTGCAGTATCTTTCGCCACGAGTGCTTTACTAGCTATACCGTCATTCTTACCCTTTGAAAATGACATTAGGAAGTGGCAACTTCAAGGCAAAAGTCTCCTCTAAACTCTGCAGCTATGTATTATTTTCTCAACATGAGGCCTTGGACTTGGTGCATCCTTTAACCTGAACTTTATCTTGACAACTGTGTCAAAATAGCTGCTTTAAAAAACCGGAGATATTCCACATGGCCATGTACATAAATGATCAGTCATACATAGCCCAGGGACATCACTTATGGAGACTTTACTGTTTGCATGACAATGGTTGATAAAGATTTATTGGATCAGTGAAGAGGGTCCTCACATTCAGTGCAATTGAATGAGTTTACAATGTATAAAAGGGTCATTTGCCACCCCAACTGACAGGCCTCAGACTGGCTCCTAGTAAGTTCCAAGCTGATTTAGAGGGAATCCGCGCAGCAATCAGCTCTAGAAACTGTACCCATAATAGACAGTACTTTCCTACTTGATGCATCTATTCATTATTATTATTATTTGTATTACCATTGCACCGAGGAGCCCTACGCAATTTCTCACTTGATCCTATCACAATAAATTGGTGAGTTGGAGGATTTACCAAAAAAGATTTTTTTTTTTTTTATAATTCCACATTTGCAGCCTTCTTCAGTGACAAAGTACTCGGAGGGAAAAAGGAGGATGAAAAGGAGTTTACTTGCTCAGTTGTTTTTGCTGTATTTGGAAAATTTGCTGGATCAAAAGGATCAGGGCTCAAAAAGCAGGACATTGTGAAGCTATGAGTCTCTGAGAGAGCATCTTAGTAATATACAGATGAAACTCCGGTAAACAAAGTGAGCGCAAAAGCTCCTTCGGTATCCAAAGGGGTCCACTTAGTCAATGTCTCTTTATAAGTAAATGAAATCCACCAGGACGTAGCAGTTGTGAGATCCATCATATAATTTAACTAGGAGAAAACCCCACCTCAACCCAGTGCAGGTCATCATGACATCCGAAAACACTGGAAAGAGGAGGTATATTTTAGTTCATTACATGGTGTATTGAAAGGAATAAAGCCCCGCAGGGAAACCATCACTCTTATATTGTTGCAGTCTTGTAAAAAAATAACACCTAGACTCCCTGATGTCAGAGGAGAGGTCAAACAATTACAGTTTCCTTAATTTGATATCCAGTTGGGAAATTAAATAATGTAATCATCAAAGATTTACACCTCATTTTCAAGAAAGTGGCAATTTAAATTAATTTTTTTAATGTTATAAAACAATTGATGTGTGAGGATACGAGGGGGATTTCACCCAGTGGGCTTTTTTTTTTTTTTTTAAACAATTTTATTAATTCATTTAAAAAAATATTAAAATGAACGTTAGCTGTTTTTCCAGTGGTACAATTTGACTCCTTTTGTGTGTCACAAAAGCCAAGTGCGAAAGGCTTGTATCCCATGAAGCTATTTTCTTCGGTTATTTGTCTTCTCCATACAACCCAGCCAACACATAGCTCCTCAGGTTTGGGGCTTTTATTCTCTGGAAACAATTATAGTCTCTTTTCAGTGGGCATTACCATGATTAGCACTTGACACTGGAATTGCCAGCCTGGATCAGGCCAGCAGTCCACTTACTGTAATACCCTGTCACTTACAGGCCCTGATCCAACCTCCATTAAAATCAATGGGAAGATTTCCTTTGCTACCAGTAGGGAGCTTGATCAGGCCCACAGACCACTGCATCTGATACTTCAGAGGAAGGTACAAGAAGTTTTGTGGTGGACAACTATGGAATAACCTACCCTTCAGGGAAGTTTCTTCCTAGTCTCCATCAGTTAGTGGCTGATTTATGCCCTGAAACATTCGGGTGTCTTCCTGTCTTTAAACAATAATATTATCCAACTTAATATCACCGTAGATGTTCTAATGACCTCCTGAGGAAGGGATGGCGGCGTCCATCAATGTTCTGGACCACTTGCCAGTGGCTCCAGCTTCATGTGTCTTCTTAAATAGGACCTTTAAAAGGCTGGGATCTGCTTTGGAGGCTTTGCAATAATTTCACAATAGGTCATTTGGGGTTCGAGCCTTCTCCCACTAAAGTCCAGAAGAGGTTTGCCATTGAATTCAAAAGGAGTAGAATCAAGCCCACAGGGAGGTAAGCATAAGACTCCTATGCCTTCCAATGATAAGCCATCAGGAAATTGCTTGAGACAGGCAGTAGAGAGATCAGGAGATGTGCAAAGCATTTGCCAAGAGAACAATCAGCTTTAACCTTTCTTTGCCAACTTTATTTTACCTATTTTTTTCAATCTGTAAGTATTGTTTTTAAGTTAAAGTGCAAACTTTGTGGAGGGATTTTCATATAAAAAAGCAATTAAGGCATTCATTATGCCAATAATCACCCATAATCCCTTTATCTTCATCTTAGTTACTTGTGCTTTACAGGGTCCTCCCCCTCACAGCCCCTATCTGCTTGAGTTTTAGGAAGGACACAAGCCTCCACAGTAGGATTGAAGTTATCACAAGCACTTGCATAACATTACTGTGGTGCTTCACAAACACACAAAGGCACATTCTGAGCCCTGAAGAGTTTACAGTCCAAATCCCAGACTCTGCCAACTTTACTCTGAGGAGTCCCTTACTTTGAAGAGTCTCACTAATTTCTTACAGAATAGAGTGAATAAGGGTGGTAAAATCTGGCCCTTAAGAAAAGGCATGGGACAACAATTCAGAGAAGGGAAGATTTATGTGGAAAGTAGGAAATTTGGACAGTTTGAAGACTTATCTCATTACAAGAAGTAATTGTCACTGTTCACACATTCTCACCTTCTAATCAACGGTTGTGAACAGGCCTCATCTACCCTCACTGAATTGACTTTGTTAGCACTTGCCCTTTCCATTGTTATGTTTCTTACTCTGGATGTATATATTTATACCTCCTATCTGTGATTTCCACTTCATGTATCTGATGAAGTGGGTTGCAGCCCACGAAACCTTATGCCCGCAGAAATGTGTTAGTCTTTAAGGTGCTACAGGACTCTTGTTGTTTTTGTGGTAAACTTAGTAGTTTGTGCGGCGTGGTGAAGAGAATTCCACATTTAAATGACCCCACTGATGAAGTAAATGTTGGTTGAATCCATGCACTTTCAGCAAAACCATGAATTTTGCAGGAAATTGCAGGAAACAGCCGTAGCTATGTTTTCCTTGAAACTCTGCATTCTATTCCACACCCATCAACAAACCCAGGCTGAGTTTTAATTTCGTACATGAACAGTACTGCCAACTCCAACCCTTAAAAAGCAGGAGTCAGGCCCCCCCAAAATCATGAAATTGGCTTAAAACCATGAGATTTTTTCAAATAATGCATTTTGGGCATTTGCCTTCTGGTATTGTAGCCTTTAGGATCACTTGGGCCACTTTTCAAGCTTTTCTCTGCATCCACAAGGGCTAGCAACTTAATTTTCTATAACAACAGTTTAAGTTCACACAAAACAACATGACTCCAGGAGATGAAGTCTCAATATGAGACAGGATAAAATTGTGAGAACTGACAATACTGCATGGACCTGAAACCAGGTGCAAATGCCTCTATCTATATTACTGGCCCAGCCACTAACCTGGGGTATTCAAAATCCAGATAGGAATTTTGTAGATTTGGCTGATCTTTACTTCTGAGTTTTGCCCCTCACTGAGCTTAAAGGCTGAAGGAGTTTCTTAATTTCACAGATTGCAATTTACTTCTCCCTCCACACCAGAGTAAATTCCTGAATGTATTTTCTCATGTGAACAGTTCAGTCTGACTACAAAACAAAACTGTTGATTGTAAATTGCTTTCTCTACATTTTAAGCTAGTGCTCTGTCTCAGATTAATGGATATAGTCTACACACGGAGGTGGTGTGCTCTAGTGGACTGAGCTGGGAGGTAGGTGTCCTTGGCACTGACTTGATTTGTGGCCTTAGGTGAGTCAATTTCTTGATACTTCAGTTTCTTCACCAGTAAAATGGGATTTTGAGGCTTACACCCTTTTGTAACATTCTTTAAGATCTACAATTGTAGAGCAGTGTGGAATATTATTATAAAGTCCTAAAAGGTATATTTGGCAAAAAGCATGAACCATTGAATCCCATTTCTTTCTCTGCAAACCACTCCACCACCCATTTTAGCATAAATAACGAATTAGTGGCACCAAAAACAAGATTTGGATGGTAAGGAGACAGCCAGTAGTCAAATATTTGAAGCAGAATAATCAAAGAGGAGGAAATATATCAGTGGTGTTTCAGGTAAATTTCAACGTTTTCAAGTGAAATGTTATTGAAAAGTGATATTTCTTCCCTTTACCACGTGTGCAATCATCATCATTTATGACTAACTACAGGCTTCAGGAAAATATACAGCGGCCCCTTTTGAACATAGAGGTAGAGTAAGAATCAAAAGAATAAAAATTTTGTAATAGCTAAATTTGTGGAGTGTGGTTTCTAAAAAGCTATGCTTTGGAAAAACTTGATGGAGAGAGCAATTTCCTCTGGATGGAAAAGGCGTAGATGTATTTTTACACAGACACATACATATATCATTTTATTTGCAGGTGAATTGCAAGGGTTTCAAAATATTCCAGGAGTCACATCCCCTCAGGACAGTAGAAAGGGTGTGAGTCTGGAGTCATTAACTCACCCACATACCATTCCATTTCCTGGATTTAGTGACTGGTCTTTGTTGGAGTGAAGAGCTGCAGCTGGGATGGAGGATACAAGTTCACGAGGGGTTATTCAGCTCCAGACAGTCTTAATAACAGCACAAATAAGTCAGTGCAATCCTTTTTTTTTTTTTTTTTTTTTTTCCTCTTCCACCCAAGCAGTGAACTTCTGAACTCTTTCCATAGTGAGTATGATGGTACAGTAGAACTTCACTAATTTGCACTTCACTGATCCACACAGCCCATAATTCACACATGTACAGAAAAGTAGTTTCTTTCTACTTCTTAGCAAAGATTTAATAGAGTGCAGGTCTGATGTCTGCTATTACTAAGACAATTATGTTTTCCAAAATATACAACAGAACATTTACTACTATATAAGGAAATAATTAATAATTACAAACTACCCTACACTTGTCAAACACAGGAACAAAATATATTAGGTGATGCAGTATCCTCACTTTTTGTTTTATTATGTTTGTGGGCTCAATTGCTAATTGACAAAAACTAAGTCATTTGCAGCAGGTCTTCTAGATATTGGTGTGCATTAGTGAGTCCCTACTGTGTAGTGGGAAGAGAGATCTAAAATGGTCAGCAAAAAAGAAAAAAGAGACAAACTCAAGCTTATCTCTGGTGCTTTCACTGTTTCCCAGGCCCCGTTAAGGAATGGTCTGTCAACTCAGTTGTCTTCTAAGCTCCAGTGAAGAATGGAAGGATTGGATGATTTTCTCCCCTATTTCCTTGTTGAATTCCTCCAGTGGCTCTGCAGGGCCATTCACATTCATTCTGCACGTCAGGAAAAGTGTTCCCTGTGTGACAGGGCCAGACCTGATGGCTACAGGAGAGTAGTGTAGGGTATCTATATTAGCCCCAGAATCAACAAATCCTTGTTCCCTGGGTCATTCAGCTGGGGTTATTCCAGGGCAATTAGGCCAATTAGGCCAGCTGAGGCCAATTTAAGAAGCTTGGCCCAGCAGTTAAAAGCCTCCCTGTCAGGCTGATGGGGGCAAGTGAAAGGGAGTTAAAAGGAGGAGCAGAGCGGTACAGCTACAGTGCTTGGACTGGTTGCTACCACAACCCAGAAGGTACAAGAGTCAAGGGGAAGCCCATCTGGGCATGGCGAGGGATCACAGGCACAGAGGCCTGAGGGAGGACCCTCGCCTGAGTTCCAGGAAGTGGACCATGAGCAGTAGGGCCAAGGACAGGTGACCCAGGGAAGGTAGTAGCTCACGGACTAAGCAGTTTGAGGCTACTCCTTACAGGGTCCTCTGGGTTGGGGCCCGTGGCAGAGGATGGGACCGGGCCCCCCACCCGGCCATACCACCAGCGTAGCCGAAAAGGGCGCAGGACCCATGGAAGGGCAGAACAGGCTGCCCTTGCCACACCTGCTAATTATGGGCTAAAATCTGCCTCATCCTGGCTTTACTGAAAAGAGAGAAGCTTTCTACCCCATCTCTAGATGCTGCCATATTCAGTCTGGTATAAGGCGGCTTCCAGTATGAGAGGCTAGAAATGCAACAATAGTGGTCCTAGACGTGTGGTGTCTAGGAATTGCTACCCACACACACACCAGGGCAGCTGCACTCAGGGGCATCACTAGCCACATTTTTTGAAGAGTGCCCCTTGTCATGCTCACACAAAACATCTAGGAGTCTTGGCCTCTACAAACGCACAAAATTGCCAGGCACCTCCACTTGGACTGTGCGCTTTTCCCCCTCTCTCACCAACAGAAGTTTTAATGTGGACCTCAAATTCACAGAAACAGAAGGATAACGTGGATCGCAAACTGAGTTGTCTGGCGAGCTCCTCTCTCACCAACAGAAGTTGGTTCAATAAAATATATTATCTTCCCCCACCTTGTCTCTCTAATATCCTGGAACTGACATAGTTACAACTAGACTGCTTACAAGATAGTAGTTGTCATATAATGTGTTTGTATTTTATTTATATATACATACAAATAGAGAGAGCCAAGCTCTCTAAATACTATCTTATCAGACAACTAAATTTGAGATGCACGTTATCCTTGGACAGGTCCCTTTAAAACCCTTCTCCTAGTCTTAGCCAAACCTGGGAGCTTCCAGAAAGTGAAGAATCCTGTATGCTAACTGGCCAGAGAGTAGGCGGTGATTCATAAAACAAGGGAAATGTGTGATAAAGCAGGGTAGTTTATCCCAGCTGTTGAGAAGGATGTGTAGAAAACCATGTAGCGCTCAGACGCCAGTTTTCCATTTTCTTCAGATATTCAAAGAGAGAGAAGAAATCCTCAGACCCTGCCAAATTGCAATCCCATTGGAATGTGCACTGTTGTTTTGGCAAACTGCAGCTTATGAGAGACCTTAATTTTCGCATCATAAAGTTTTCTTAAGCTGGCTTTAGACTTCATAGCTGCAAAACCTCAGTTAGAAAAATGTTATTCATAACAGGAAAGTTTGGGGACACAGCACACTTCAGTGTCTGAACTGCTTCTTTGGGGCCTGCGTCTGCAACGCTTCCTCATGCCAAGCAGCACTTACTCACGAGTAGTCCCAGTGAGTAAACACTACTCAACATGAGTAAGAGTTACAAAATCAATCCACAGTGAATAGACACTGGCTTGACCCATGCCAGTTTAACACCCATCTTCAGTTTCTCTGATATTTGCCCTCCCCCCTACACACCTCTCAATCGCATTAATTCCAGGATTTTAAAGATACAGGTCGTAATGAAGGAGCAGGATTTGGTAAGAACGTGCAAGGAAAGATTAATTTGGGGAGGCTGGTAGGCTGTTAATTATTTCATTCCTTACATTTCTAAGAGAATATTATGCAGATGCTGGTTCTGTAGCTCTGGAACTCTTCTGTGTGTCCATAGAACAGACAGCGCACTGTCCTTCCCATGTTTCTGGACTCTGACATGGTGGTTCCACCTCTAATGGCCCAGAGGGTAGCTTGGGCTCATGGCCATTCAGTTTCCTGCCCTCTCCTAGAGATGGCCAACGAGAAAGGCCATCAGTACTTAAAGGAACATTGGCCCATATACGATGGACACCAATCTATTAGTAAATTGGTCTGATTCAATTCACATAGTGCCATGGACAGTGATCTGTTGGTTAGAACACTGGGCAGGGAGACAGGATATCCACGCACTATTCTCAGGTCTACCTTTGGGCTGGCTCCATGACCTTGTCCTTCCATTTTGCTTTTCTGGGTCTCAGCTTCCCCATCTGTGAATTGGGGGGAAAAATCCCTAGCCTCCTTTTTGAAAGAGTTTGGAGAGGTATGAGTGAAAAGTGCTGCATAAGTATTACTAAGTCAGGCAAACAACCACCAGATAGTAGCAACCTTCAGTCATTACTGACTACTGAGCCAGCTCTGGACTGGGAACATAAATGGGAGAATCTCCATAGCCATCACCAGTCCCGCACCCTGTTTTTACTAGGAGAAGTACAAAACAACTTCACAATGCATTAATTCTATTTTTCTGAGGTTCAGTTAGTTCTATATCTATAGCTTTTCAGGCAGAGTAAGGACAAGTTGAAAGAACCCCCTAAATATTCACCAAGCACGAGGACCATAAAACACAGAAACACAGAGCATTTTATATTAATGGTTTTGTTTTTCCTGTGAAAATAGTACATGAAAGTGATTAGGAAACTAGATATTATCATGTGGATAACAACTTATCTCACCTGAACTAAACAGATAGTGGTAGGGATAAGCTGCAGCAAGCCAGAGCTGTTTCTACTTTTACTATTAATAAAAGTTGCTTTTGTAGACAGAATCCAACTTATGGAATAAGGGCTGCCAAAAACCTGCTCCTAAGGTTTTTTTTAAAGCCCAGACTTGTCTTCTTTCAGATCTTTTGGAGCGGTGCCTCATTGTATACGTATATTTAAAAAATCATCGTTACAGTTAATAAGAAGAGGCAAGCCCTAGCCAACACCCAGGAACTTCTGGAGGGTTAAAGCTTGGATCCATTTCTAATCAGAAACTCTGTAAAATAGAATTTTAAGTTCATCTGAATTTTCTGTCTCATAAGATGGCACATGCATTACTAGGAGTTCACCATTTTTTCAAATGTACTTTAACTCTAGAGGCAATCGTTAGAATCCAGGGCATTCCTCCTCTTACTAGTTTGCAGATGTGCAGAGAGAACCAAAGAACACTAACAGGCACTCATTTCATAAGTTTTGAGGTGGGGATTGCGGTTTGCCAGAGGCTGGGAATGGCTGATAAGATGGATCACTTGATGATTACCTGTTCTATTCATTCCCTCTGAAGAAACTGGTGCTGGCCACTGTTGGAAAACAGGATACTGAACTAGATGGACCATTAAACTGACCCAGTATGGCCGTTCTTATGCAAGAGATTCCACAAAAAGCCAATGAACATCCTATAATTGTTATAGACATTTATTCCCAATGTAACTGTTGGAAATGACCTTGTATTGCAGGGGTGTAGGCCAGGTGACTTGACAGAATCTCAAGATGTAAAGAGGGAGGATGCCTATGTGTGGAAAAGAGTTACATAGTTAACAGCATTAATGAAGTCCTTGATGCAGTGGGATGAGAGCAGGTGGGACTGTAAAATCTACTGCCATTGAGCATGATTGTTTTGGTCAAGTTTGCCCTGCTGATACTATAGCCTTTAAAGTCTGCTAAGGAAAATTAACAACATAACAATTGCCGGAGCCTGTACCCAACACCACAGCTTTTAAAAATCTTCATCAATAGGATCGGAAACCTACTACACTCAGACATAGTGACATTTAATCTTTTTTTTTTTTCTTTTTTTTTCAAACTGGTTTATTTGTAGAGTGACTTATTGGAACAGCAGAAAAGACCATCTCAAAAGGAGTGTGCAGGATCTGAATCCGACCCTGACTGGTAGAAGAGACCAGGGCTGCAATAGCAGCAAGTGGTGGTAAGAGGTACAGGTGGAGCAATTAACACCTTGGCTCAAGGCAATACAAGCACTAGGCATAATCACTCTTAAATCACACACACAGAAACGGGGACTAGAACCTTAGTCTTTCACCTCCAAAAGCACAGATCTCTGCCACTTGAACTAATAAAGAGCTTCCATTAGATGTCAGCAGCAGTAGGGCTTTTATCCCCTTTGCGCCACTCACTAGAGGAAATCATCATCACACACAAAGCCATTATATTATGGCCAAGATGGATGGCACAGGGTGGCAGTAGGGTGTATTCAGATATGTAAGAGGGATGGTATTTTTTCCCACATGGTGTAAAACAGAGAGGTTGGGGAAAGGTGTCTTCTCCACAAGACGCTCATGCCCCTGGCTTTGAGTGCTCATTCATTTAATAGCAGAATGTGTTTATTAATCAAGGCACTTCTTTGAGAGTGAACCATGAAGATTTACATTTAGGGCAGGAGGAGAGCAGCAAAGGCTGAGGACAACTGCAGTCCTTTTCCGTCTGAGCTCCCTTTCTAACTGCCAGGGGGGAAATGACACAAAAAATGTAACTACTAATTTATTATATCAGCAGCCAAACAGGGCTAACCAATAGGGCATGTTTTAGGTCAATGTACAATGCATATTTGCCTTCACCCTGAGGAAATCTGAGGGAAGTCCCTTCTCCACAGATATATATCCATGCAAGTGCGTATTTACATCAGCATGTTCCTTACCATTAGGCTTTATCAAAGACATTTTTGACTCATGGGATTTGCATGTACTTGTAGTAATGGCTGATAGCAACTTGTCCACTAGGTGCAGCAGTTTTACCACTTCTTCATTAGCCTCATTTTCTTTGTCAGCCATGTATGATTGGAACATGCCTTCCTACTCACTAGAGTCCAATTCTCTGAAGATCTGTATATATATTAGAAAATCAGCTGCAAGGTTCTTTATTATGAGCAAAGCTCCATAACAGGAAACCGCTCTGATGCCACCCTAACTCCCCCATTTCCATCAGTGACCCACTGTTGCACAGATATGACTTTAACAATGGTCTTGGAAGCTAAAAAAGATTACATTCTTCATCAGTTCTTCCCCTTAGTCTCAAAAGGCATATAAAGTCACAACTTTGACTGGGATGTATGGACACGGTGCATTGAACTGATGTACACAACATATTTAAGAACTATTATTCAAGACAGTTTTAGTTCTGGTCTAATTTGTGCTCTGAGCAAGCTTTGCTGTTCCCCCCTTCAATAAAGCTGCTGAATTACTGGTATATGTTAAGTGCTATAACTGCATTCGTTTCTCTAATTACATGAATCTCTGCCATCCACCCCGCACAATGAAGATAAACTACTATTTTAGTCAAGATGCTACAACTTGATTTACATGGCTATTTTGCCTAATTTTCTAATTAAAACTTTCAGGATAAGGAAAAGCAAAGGGCATTCTAGGAGAATCATTACTAGGCTTAAAGAGTAAAGAAATCAACTCTTCCTCAGATAGTGCAAAGAATATTTTAAAATGACGGACAATGCAGTATGTTCCACCAGTAGGAAAGTGATCCTTTGACCTTAGTTTTCATTTCAAGTGAAGTGAGAAGCAGAAAAAGAAATGGGAGTTTCTAAAGAAAAAGTTAAGGTACAGTATTGTAGATGTAAAAAAGACTACAAACCATATGCATCAATGAGGGCTTGTTTGTCCTGATTTCTTTGAAGCAAAATGGAAGATTTCTTGTTCTGAACACAGAGCTGATGCAGAATTTTCATGTCTCTTTGTTCCAAAGACCACAACTGAACTAAACCCAAAATGGTAACAGTAGAATGCCCCAATGGGCAGAAGTATGAGATGTAAAAAGAGAGATCCAGATCACTGTGGTTAGTACAGATCCAATGTAACTTTTCATAAGAGCAGGAGTGTCTTGGCTAAATTCCAACTCAGTTGGGCACAGTATTATTCACTTCCTCTCCTCAAGTGTTGTATTGTTAGTAGTCGCTGCATTTCACCTCACAGGTGAATGTATTCAGTGATGGGTAAAGTGATTTCAGTGTATAGTTTGTATATCAGTGTGTTAAACATATAAAAGGTGAAAGGAATTATATGAATGTATCAATAAAAGATGGTGAAAAACACTAGTTTCACAGCAAACAGGATCTGGCCCCAAGTTAAAAAGATCCAAGCAATGGAGCTGCCATCACTTCCTGTGAGAGATTATTCCATGGCCTCATATATCATGCTGTCATGAAGCTTCTCCCATTATTCAGCTGAAATCTGCCCTCTCTCAAATTTCATCCCATTACTTCTATTTACACACCATTGTATCACTCTAAATAATTCTTCCCAGCCTTGGTGTTTACTCCCTTCAGATATTTGTGGATTTATATCTCAACCACCCCATTTGTCATCTTTTAGCCAAGCTATCCATATTCAGCTCTTTCAATCTTCCCTCATAAGTCAATCCCTCAACCCTCTTGTTACTTTTTTTTTCCTGATCTCTTTCCCATTTGTCAATTTCACTGTTATAAAGGGCTGAGGCAGAACTGAATGCAATATTCCTGCTCTGGTAACTAGAAGTAGAGAGGACCTCTTACCTCATCGATATACAAGGTGATACCTCTGGACATACAGACCGAAACTTCATTGGTCTTTTTAGATACCATAGAGCACTGAACCTGCATCCTCCCCATTCTCAGCCATGGATCCCTTCCAGAATTACTGTTTCCCTGATTTCTCTTCCTCATTGTTTCCAATTGTTTTTCTCTTGATGTCCAAGTGTTGATTATTTCCAATTTGAATCCCATTTTGAAATTTTTGACCCATGCTCATAATCTCTGTAGATCACCTTGTATTAGGAAAACCTGTTTTGTCCCATTATACTGCTCCCAGGCCTCAGGTCACTATGGCTCTATGCCTCCATCCAGGAAGACTGAAGCAAGCTCACTTTAGAATTCCTTTACCAGGCCTTCCCACTGTCTAGCAGACACCATTGCTGAGAATTTTTAAGCTCCGTCTCTCTCTCACTTAAGAGTTCCCCTGACTTACAGATGAACAAATTGAATCCAGGATTCCATCCACACAGTACCTGGTGTTACTACTGTATATTAAGACAACTATTTCACCTTAAAAGTACCCTTGGATGGTGGTCATAGAAAATACAGCATCCAGTATAAACAGATGACATTTCTCCAACACCTAGTTTTTTATAAAGCCATTGCTGTTCTTTCCATCCATATAAAAAGTCCTACTGTACGTTTCCTTTAATAAAGTGATCTGAAGAAATCAGAACAGAATAGCCCTAAAATAGTTCATCATGTAAAACCACAATTTCAACAATTATTTGCTGTGTGCATGCAGTTCTCATGGAATGTGCCAGATTCTTGCTCGAGGATTTCAAAGTCCTGCCTTGCCACAGAAGAGAGCCAAGTGCTTGGGAAGTAGCTGTGCAAGCTTGCCCAACTCAGTTCACCAAACATGGATGAGAAGGGGTTCAGTCTTCATACCCTTTCAGCTCTCTCTATCCAGATGCACTGCCTATAATAGAGTTCCTGATTAGTGTTAGTTGTGATGGCTGATGAAAAGTGTACGATCCTATTACTTTCATCCAAGTCATCTAGTCTCCCAGTACATCTTCAGATACTACATACTGCACATCATCACCACCTCTTCAACAATGTTAACTTTTTATACTTTCCCACCCACAGAATTTCCAAGGAGAACAGCTATTTTCCCACATATCCATTTTAAAAAAGTGAAAAACATTATTTATTTCTAACATTAACTTCCATTATGCATTCTAAATTAAAAACCATTTACAATAGCAAGTTACAATAATGTACACACCAGTCCAGCAGGAACCAGCTAGATACATTAATTTCTTATTGTCCATTAAAGGTTTAGTCTAGTATTAAGGAGAAGATTAAATAGATGTTAAGATTATTAATAATTACAGAGTCTAATGTTTGAATGGAGGACAACAAAGCAAAGGTCCTTGCAAATTATGGTAAACATGTGGTTACAAAAACCTGTCAAGTTGTAAGATACTGCACAGAGATGTTCTGCTGACTCATGCTGCTGATCTGACCAGATAGGTTCCATTAGCTCCAGTTTGTGTTTCTGACACAAAATGAAGTGGACAAAGGGACAGAATGGCACCCCCAGAGTGCAACTCAAGACACAGCCAAGAAAGGAGCAAGCTCTGGCGGATAGTTTGTGTTCTCTGTCACTTAAATGTACAGCAAGACAATCTGCAGGAGAAAAGCAAGTTTGGACCCTTTCCAACATCTGTGCGTGTTGTGCTGGGAGCAGAATAGGAATGCCAGCTGCATACAGTCATTGCATATTTTTAACATAAATTCACAGAAGCTGAGGCTTACATAGGTAGCTCTAACTTGATGAATTTTTAAAGTGCAGTTATTTACTGGGCCTGATCATGATGATGGGTATCAGAATGTAAGTTACTGTCATTGACTTCAAATAGGAACACAAATACTATTTTCCAGTTAGCCATGAAATAACTTCAGAACTTGAATGGCTTCCGTTTTTTGTTAAAAAACCAAGTATTTTTAAAAAGTGTTCCAAATTTTTAAGTAAAAGAGAAAAATGAAACTACCTAAGCATTTATGTTGTTTCACTTGGATCTATAACATGACATATCGTAAATCTTGATCTCTCCCCTGCACCAGTCACTCAGTATCAATACTGATTTACTCATGGAGCTACAGAATTAACCTCCAGAAAAAAAGCAAACTCGGTACTTGTCTGGCCTGTGACAGAAGGGAGATCTGGAATACTCATGTACTATAAATGATTACAATGTTTTGTATGAAATCCTGCTAGGTATTTTTTCCTCCATTCTGAAGTTGAAAGGTAGCCCTGGGTATATAAACTTAATCTAGGCAGGTTACTTAATTCCATCTTTCTCAAATCAACCAAATGTTCACATCCTTTACCCTGACATTTGTTTTCCTTTTAGCATTTCATAGGAAAAAACACACCAAAGAAAAAATACAGCTATTGAATTTCCCATACAATAACACAGTAATACTGGTCACCATAATGATCATCATTCACCATCATCATCAACCACAGCCATGACACATCTATGTCCCTCAAGACACCCAAAAGAAAATATGAGCTTTGGAGAGGACAGAAGGTGAACAAATCTGGACTCTGTCAAATCAATGGAGGGCAGCGGAAAGTGAATTCAAAGAACCCTCCTGACAAATAACATAAGTGAAGCACACTCATTCACAAACCAAGATATCCAGCTCAACCATCTCCACTGAGAACAAAGGTAGTGGGATCATATGGGAAGGGGATGTATCTTCTATATTTAATTCCCAAATCATTTAGAGACTCCTAGGTTAAAACCAATATCTTAAACTGCACCCAGAAGTGTATAGGCAGCCAATGCAGACTGAAGAGCGCTAGTACATATCGCTGTATGACACACTGCTGGATACGTGGTCACCAACATTCTGCATGAGAATCAGTTCCTGCATGTTCCATGTAGAGCACATAAGTGCAGCCTAGTCAAAAGGTGACAAAGGCATGAATAATTGTAGCAAGGTGCACATTAGAAAGAAACAGTCATACAGAAAATGATGGAAGAAAGAGTTCTTGGCCACAGCTCCTACCTGAGTCACCAAGTATCTAATAAGACCCCTACATTATGAACCTGTATTACAATCAGCAGCCGTGCTCCCTTAATTGGGCAAACAGATATGAGATATTTACAGTGGAGTCTAAGCCAGCATGCCATCCTGCAAGCTTCAACCACGTGCAACTATTGGGTTACCCATTCCAGTGTATCAACCATGTCAGCAATGCAGAGCTAGGTACATTAGCACACTGAACTCATGTCTCCACATAACCCTCCTAGTGGCCTGCTGATCCATCCATTGTACAGAAGTGGTGAGAAGACAGTAGTAGCCTGTGGCACTCCACCATAAAAGAGATCCTCAGACAGATAGCAGTTGAGGGATTACTCCTCTGGGATTTCTCAAAAAAAGAGGCAGAGCCACTCATGCTAGGCACAGCAGCCATCTCACATCTCAACCAATACTAACGGCACATTTTCCAACGCCACACCTAAGCCTGAAACCTGATTGATTAGAATCAAGGAAATCTGAGAACTCCATACTCCTGCCACAATTTTCTCAACAAGCTTTTCTGAAAAAAAGGAAGACTGGGTACAGATATCAATATCACGTGATCTTTTCCTGAGAGACTTCTACCGTCATTTTCATTAAGAAGAGTTGGTACCCTGCTCACTGATGAGGCATGAAGACAATCTTGACCAGCAAAAGATGAGCCCAGCATAATCCAAAAAGGAGATGGGTCCAACTCACAGAGTGTAGTCCATGCTGTTTTACCTCAGAGAGTGATACTGGCTTAAACTCAAGCAGATAAAACACATTATTTGACCCTTCCAGACACTGCTGTGATATCACAGGGGCAAACAGTCACTAGAACAGGAAAATTTAATTTGAAAAGTAACTAAAACCACTCACAGTGAGGAAAAAGCTCAGCTCTGGAACAAAGCAGAGACAGCCCAGATTTCTCAGGATACCCACTGCTACCAGTTCTGCTGCCACCAATGCTATGGCAGAGGCAAATGAGCTATGATATAAAGCTTTAAAAATTCTGTGTCTCTCATAAGTGCTCCAGTTCATCAAAATCTTTCTGCCACAGGGATACAAGCTGTCTCCCTCTAGTTTTGTGCGTTACTGGACATGTCAGTCCTTTGAGAAAGGACACCAGAGTCACAATGACGGAGCTTGTTCTGAGTACAGAGCCTCAAATGAGGCAAGTTGAGTAAGACTGCTCTGTCAGAGATACAACTTGGGAGGCTCCCTTCTCCTTATACCAACCTAGCTTTTTCCTTTAACACCTTGAACCTTTTCATTCGACTGCTCTTGGTTCTAAACCAGTTCCTGCTGTGCACTGAGTTAAATAGCATAACACCTAAATGCATCCCATATAACCGCATTTTCTCAGTGACATTTTATCAAACATTTCTTCTAACACCAAAAAAAAAAAAAAAAAAAAAGAAAAAACAGGGACATAAACATCAAATAATAATTGTACCTGGATGGGAAAAGTAAACCCTCTATTCTCAGCCATCTTTTAAAAGAGCTAATACGTTTCATTTCTACAAGATAAAAAATTCCAAAACTGAAGCCTAAGTCACATGCTGGGTTCTGGTCTTTTAGTTCTAGGTATCTGGATTAAAGTCTGACTAAGGTTTTGAGCAGAATAAATATGGGGATCCTCAATCTAGTCCCTAACGTACATCTGTCCACATCACAAACCCTTACAAACTGGGGCGTAACTTGGCACTCGCAATTTGCGAGTGAGCTCCAAGGCATGCTGGAGTACCATAATCAGCGGTTCTCAAACTAGGTGGCGGGCCTCCCTAAGGGGGTGCGAGATGGATCATGGGGGGACGCCGGGGTGGAGTTTGGGGGCAGCATGGGGAGCAATGCTCCCCCAAACTTATGATGATGGAGCCATCGCCCCCTGCTGGGTGAAGGGTGCAGGGCTGAGAGGCGATGGGGACCCCTGCGCTTCACACGTGCAGCCCCAGGCAGGTGTTGGGGGGTGGGGGACCCTTAGGAGGGAGCGGCGGCAGGGGAAGGCTGTTGCGGGCGCTGGGACTGGCACTGCTGGCAGACCGGGGGACACAGTCGGTCCGACTCCGCACTTTGCGCAGTTGCTTCCATCTCCAGTCAGAGTGCTGCTCCCAGCAGCCGCCGCCCACCTCCTGCAGCAGCAGCAGCAGCCCCCCCACCGCTGCCGGGCATGCTCCCAGAGGTGGCAGCTGCATCCGCGCTGCTGCCCGAGGATAATCCCGACAACAAGGTGCAATTTGCAGCTGCCATTTTCTCTAGTGGGTCACATCAGGCTCTGGAACTGCGGGTGGAGCTGCTGCTACTCCTTGCCCCCCAAATTAAGCAGACAAACTCCACCTATGATATGTAGGTCCTGGTTTTTTTTCTGAAAGTGGGGAGAGGTTCAGGGAAAGCGGGGGTGCAATTGTTACACAAAAGTCCACAGGAGGGCTCCATTTAAAAAGTTTGAGAGCCACTGCCATATATAATGGTAAGGTGCACAGCCACAGAAGCTTGCGTGATGTCCACCGGTGGCCAAAAAGAGGAATGTGGTCTCATGGATTTTCATCAATGACCTAGGATCCATAGAGTACATCTGCCTCTGGCATACGTTGTCTCTTCTGTAGTCTGTTCTTAGCTTCCAAGGCTTGACCAACCATTGTTTTTATCTTTACTAACCTCTTTATAGATCTACTTTTTTCCTGTCAGAAATGTGATTCGAAACCCTAACCCAGATCAAACAAACGCCTCCTCTTACAAAACCAGAGCAGAGGTGCAACAAAGTTAATAAGAAAACAGCAAAAATAAATGGATAGCAAATGAGAAAGACTTCTGGGGGGGGAGGAAAGCTCCTCATTACCATCACCATCCATGCCATGAGTCTTCAGCCCGTATTTTCTGTTTGTCTACAGCTTGCAGTTTGAAGCAGATGAAGGTTCCTGAAGATATGCAACGGTACACTACCGGGGGTTAATTTCTTGCCTCATGGTACACTGGAAATCTATTTACATTCTTGGGGCTCGATTCTGAGCTACACCTCCTAAGAGCACTTTAAGCCACCTGGATTCTGCCTGTGCTAGGGACTGGAGCAGCCCTCTAGCATGAGTTAATCTATGAAACCTACTCCAACTTCTGGTAGCCTCCCCCAGGTAGCAATGGCCTCCTCTACAGCCCAGAATATCCACTTAGGTCACCCCCTCTTCCTGTACCTGGCACACTCCCTAATCCATAGGCCATGAAGGGGGAGGTGGACCAGTCCTACACAGCTCCTGTAATGGAAGAATTCTCCTTTTGGATGTTGCAGCCCCCTTACACTGCCTGAACACCACATGGAGGCCAGGGCCTGGTCCAGAACATGACCTCTAATCTATACCACCTAATGGAGCCTAGCTCCAGTGAGACAGTGAGACAGCTGTGCCTTATACAATATAGATAGGAGGTTGTTTCAAAGGATGTTTTGCAGCTAAACCCCCTTGGAACAGCTCTCATGTCAGGAGTTCCAGATGACTTTGTTTGTTTGCTTTCAGTTTATTTTGTGTGACCTCACGGTAAACTGCTTAACCTTGTGGATAATAAACTAGGTGTTTTCTCAAGATGCCAGCATTTTCCCTGCACTGTGCCCAAGCCTAGACAGCATGGCCTGTCTATCCCTTTCCTGAGCGTTGAGGAGGGAAAGGGGGAATGTTCAAAGAGCATAGAAAAGAAGGAGTAAAAATATAATTCCAGAAACAAAACTATTCCAATGGCAAACAGTCTCCATTTTAGACTCATGGATTGCAACTAACCCAGTTATAAACTGAAACATGTTACATCCCCTGAGAAAAAGTTCTAAACATATATTTAGCCACTTGTGAGCTTTTGATCCTAATGCACAACATAAGGATTAAATATCAATATCAAGCAATCCTGATTAAAAGCAGAAGAGGCACCATTACGTTAGGTCAGGTTCCAATCTCTTCTGTGAATTTAGACCCTTACATGGGCAAATGGCTTCACATCAGGAGATGTGTATAGAAGACTGCAATTGCTGCCACTATCCACTATAGCACAGAAGCAGAGTAAGAGAAAAGTATATTTCATTAAAGCTAATCTGTTAGATTGGCTGGGGAAGAGATTATATCACTTGGGAGGGGGCTGAGCTAGCGAAAGAATAACAAATGGTACGCATTTAAAGTGTACAATAACATGTGAAGCTCATCTCTAAGTCTGGCGCTAAGGAGCCTGTGGTCTGGCAACAGTCTGGATTTCTGCTTTTTATTTCTTAAATCATCACAAGCATTTGAACTGAAAACTCCACATAATATTCTGAAGGGAAGGACATAAAATCTGAGTTTACATACCGTATGCTAAATTAGTCATTGTTCTCATCAGATTTTATGCTCCAACTCAATTTCCACATAATTAAAACAACACTGAATCTTTAAAAAAAAACAAAAAAAAGGAGAAGGAGAAGAAGAATGGTGCCATGTCAAAGCCTGCAGTAAGAACCACTGGCACCAAAACAGTCAAAGCGCGGCGCTTAATTCCCTACTTAATAAGACAATTAAAGAAGAGTATTTGGATACAGCACTCTGCAAGTACCAACAGGAGTGCTGGTATCTCTAAAGGCACGCTGATCTGACAGTTTTATCACAAAGCATCTGTCACAAGCAGATGCCAGCAACACCTGAGAAAAGTGAAAAATAAAACAGGTTAACATAGCTTTGAGATACACAGAGATCTGCATTGTCCAGAGTGTCTAGTTCTGAAGATTTAAAGGACAGTGTTTACCTTTACACAGACATGTACACTAAAGAGACGTTTGCCCTTTTTAAAAAAATCCTTGATTAATAACCCAAAAACCTATATTATTTTGCATGCTGAAGTATTTTGAACCATTTTATAGTAATTTTAAAAGGATACAGCTATGAATTCTATTTTTAACCATTAGAACATGTTATGATTGATGCTTTGAGAGCCAGAGGTGAAATGAACTGTAAGTGCAAAGTATTTCTCATCTGGAGATCCCAGACCATTGCCATCTCTTAGTTTCAAATGAAATAATTCTCAAACTTTTTCTCCTATCAGGCTTCACACTACTCCAGAACTGAACCAAATGGAGGGAAAAAAGATAAGATAACCACAGTGATATAAGAGCTAATTAGTCATTTCATTACCTGGCTCGAAGACAGGGCACTCGGCAGTTTTGTGACCTAAAAACGCCACTGGTGACCTTAAAACTCATGCTCAAGGGTGCTTAGAAATGTGTAACCTCCAGGGACAGAGGGAGGAACATATGATGCCTAAATTCCATTAGCTAATATGAGATGGTGAAATAGCAGAGATGTAAAGTTAAGAAAAGGTGTGACATTTAAAGCAATCAGCCTATAAAACAGCACCTGCAGCACTGCACTTTGTTTGAACCTCTGTGCCAATGGTTCAGCAGTCCAGCCTACAGTAAGTTACATAACTGTTCTTATGGACGGGTGATTAAGTACACCCAGAAGCTATACTGTTTGGCTAATAGGAAACACAGCCTACATCTTAGCATCTAACAACATACAACAAGAGAAAAAATAGCCCTGTATTTATTACAAGGCCACTAAACTGCAACCATCTCTAGGGTGGCAGCCAGTCAAACACAACACACAAAGCAGGAGAGGGGAACTAATGGCTAAGACAACAGAGAAAAACCCTGCTTTCACAAAAAGCATCTTGGACATTTCACATTCATATTGGACCATGATTCTCAAGATTTCATTCAAAAGACCCACGCATAGTGAAGCACATAGAACTGAAATTTAGTCTGCCTTCATTGGACGGAGTGCAGACCTGTGCAACACTGGCAGATCCATTGAGTCTGGAAGGGACTATGTATGAGAACAAGAAAAAGAAGAAGACAGATGGGCTTTGACCATTAGATCCATTTTATTGTGTCCCCTGGCAGTTCTCCCTCCCTTAAAGTGATTTTTGAAGAATATGATCATCAGACTGCGTATGAAATGCAAATGTCATATGCTCTACAGATTTACACCCTAAGCACACAAGTCTGAGAGAGACCAGAGGAAAGGGGTGCCTGTTGGAAAGGCCATCCAAACTTCAGTGCTTCTTCACGTGTCGTCTGAATCCTGGGTGGCATGCTCCTGTTTTATGATAACTGCACAAGCTCCTAACTGCTAATGTTCCCTCTTTTCATTACAATCCTCCTTCCACAAGCTGCCAGATCATCCAGGAATCAGCCTCCACCCTTCCCCCCCCCCATCCTCCACACCACTGGTCCCACTATCAGAGGCACTGAATTTATCAGAATATCATCACATATTCTAAAACTCGGCTGGTACCATCACAGCTGTAGGAGTACAATGTTCTATGACTAGAAAATGCAATCAGAACACATTCTAAGTAACTGAGGCCATATTTACACTAGAGAGCTTACAGTGAGAGGCAGAGTGGAGTGGAGGAGGGGTGAGGAGCAGCCAGGCAATGGCAGGTGGTGGGGACCTTTGGGAAGCGGCAGAGTGGGGACTGGAAGAGGGGGGGCCACCATGGTCCACGTATCCGGCAGCGGGTGTCAGCATTAGCTGCGCAGGCCTCCCCTGGCCTACTGTGCCTGCCATCCATGATTCAGTTCCATTTTCTTTTCTTTTTTTTTTTAAACTCATCAGGACTTTTTCCACCAGTTTTCTTCCAAAATCAAATTCTGTCAACCCCGGCCTGAATTTGTGAAGCATTTTGATTTTGATGGAAGAAGAACTGCATATTCCAACATAATATGGTTCTGCTAAAACTTCTGCAACCAGCACTAGCCAGGTAATACCAAAGCTCTGGTTCCCGAAATAATAGGATTAGCTTAATCACAGTGCACATGGAGGCAATTCACCCCTCTGCAAAGGGCCCTTTACAAGGCCTATCTACCACTTACTTCCTATTCTGAGTGGTTAAAAAGACTCACAAACCGTCCTTCAGACTACTACACCCCAGGTGAAATCCTGCTGTCCCCAGTCAATACTCCTGTGGACTTGCCTGGGAGCAATGAGCAAGGGCCAGATCCTACTTAGGCATAGTCGGTGAGTTATAGGGGCGCGTGGTGCCCGTGCTCCACCAATATTCAGGAACGTGGGCCCGGCGCCACTAGTATCTCTGTGCTGCTGGAGGGCCAGCCGTGGAGCCTCCAGTGGCGCTCGGCCACGCGGGGGCAAAACACAGCAGCCCCCAGTGTTCATGGCGGACTGGCCGTTCTGTCCCTCTTCCTCGCCCCCGGACACACACATAGTAGCTAGCCAGGAGCCACTCCAGCACCAGCCCTGCCCCCAACCAGCGCAGCGGTCGCTTCCCCCTTCCAGCCCCACCCCTTCCCCCCACCCCTCTCCCACGTGGACCCAGCACCCTGTCCAGGGACCACTCTTGCCCCAAGCAGCGCAGCGGCCACCCACACCTCCCGGTCCCATCCCTCTCCCACATGGGCCCGGCCGGCACCCCCCCACCTCCCCAGAGGCTTACAAGGCAGATGTGGGGGGCGGACTTGAACCCGTTCTGGGCACCACCAAAAATTATACAAACCTGGCGCCCATGTACTCAGGGTCTAGTCACTTAACTGAAAGCTCCAGGATCCACAGACAAATACACAGTATAGTTGAATACTGCTCAGAAAAGCTTACTTTTTAATTTTTTAATTCAATGGAATTCAAACTACCTGGGCAGTGAAGACCAGACATTTATTCTAAACCTTGACACCTGGACCACAAACTTCAAAACCTAAACATACTGTCACTAACTGAACGCACACAATGTATCAAACGGAAGTTCCTCATGTCTGTTTAGTTGAAAAAATTTGACTGATGGGCTTTCAGTCTGTCCTCAGACTGGAGTGACCTCAATTTTTTGAGAAATAAAGTCAAAATCTATTCTTATCTTCAGCGATTCACGATGTATTTATGTGTCAGACTTCTTCTCCCTTGTCCTTAGCCTTTGGGAAGCATTCTAAAAATGATATCAAAGACTGACAACCCTGTGATCACATTCACGTTCACCTTTGACCACAAACGCCTATAGCTCTCACCAATTCTTCAGATTGTTCTGAATGTACTGTTAGAGACTGCAGTCCCCCCACAGAATGGTTCTCAGTGCAGATTCAGGAATGAAATAAAAACTACTTTGCATAGTAAAACCCATTGTGCAGACCTTTTTTTTTTAAATAAAAAGGCTGGACTGACTTGGTTTTTGCAGTTTCCTACTGCTTCATACTCTTTAAAGTCTCATTTCCTCACCAATACCTTCCTCCCCCATACACACAAATATCTGATTATTCTGTTTGAAATGTCTCTGTAGCATCTAGAGGAAAAAGATGCCCAATGTAAACCTGATTGATTCTTTCTTAGCCCTCAAGATGTGCTTGCACAGGAAACGCACACAAATCTCACATTTCACATTTAAAAATATGTACTTTTTAAAAACTCAAACATAATGAATGAGCTTAAATATTCGAACTTGCAATTATTAAGTAAATCACAGTACCTGTAAAGCTTCCATTTGCATAATATTAATTCATGATGGCATGTAAAACAAATTCATCACTCTCGTTATATTGTAGTCTGATTTATGTTGGAATTGGAAAAAATAAAAATCATGAGCACAAAATTATGTTGACAAGATGTATGAGCTCTTTGAGGCCTGAGATTTTTTTTTAAAGCATCAAAACAACTAAATTATGGGAAAGAGGGGTGGGAGAAAACATCTTTAAAAATGAATAACACACTGGCTTCACACATACACACTCTCCGGTTATTAATGTCAAGCATGATAAAGATACTAGAAAATCATTACCATTCATAGCCACTAACAGCCATTAAATTTCAATCAATTCAACTTAACACAAGTGTACTTCAGTGGCCCTTACAGTTCCTTATAGATGTGGCTCAAAAAGTCCTGTCTGACTTATTGCATTGTCCACCACACAAAGAGGCATTGCTAAGGATCACTCTGAAAAGGGCCTATCTTGGTCTTTGGAACTGATGCTTTTTTAACACCACAGTAATAAACAGATCTTTCTTTTAAGAAGGGCTGATAAAAGGGGGCCTAATAGGACCCTACAGATCAATAAAAAGGGGGGAGGGAATATACTAATTTTAGCTAAAGATATTTCTCTTCATGAAGTTGAAAAAAGGGACTGCATATTTAAAGGATATTTCAGTTAATAGTAATAACTGCATAAAACTACTTAAAATCATTGAATAACTAATAAAGTTGGAATTGCTAAACAAATTTCAGGTCCCCCACTCACAATATAATTTAACATCCCTCCTCTATAAACTGGGGGTAAAAAACAAACTTCATTTAACTTTCAGTAAATGAGCATTCAAAATTGTAATGGTGATAATTATAAAGTATGTTAGAGCATCACATTGGGAACTTTGCCCCCTGTTCAAACCAATTGTTCATCTGAGCTGTTCAGAGCATTCTTACAATGGAAACTGAACAGGTTTTAGTCTGTTGCACCATAGCAAGGTGAAGACATTACTCTGCAAAGGCTGGCTCATGCTATTTATTTGCATGTAGTGCACAGTCTTGGAGCCTTAAAATTCCACCTTCCATGGAGGAAAAGAGTGTTTTTATTTTTTTTTCCAAGTAGGAACCCAGTGTTACTCAATGGACTTCACCCTGCAGGGTAGAAAATCTTTGAATAGATAGGTGGAAGTTTAAAATCACAGGAGTGTATTCCTATAATGAATACAGTCATTGACGTGCATGAAACACATGCATACATGTACTATCACAGCTATCTCATAATTTATAATACTCTAGGGGCATTTGCCTTATATCAGCTGTTAACCCATCCCTTACCCATAGTACTGCTGTAATGATCCAAAGCACTACAACTTACAGTAATGTTTCTGAAATGTTTTGGATCACTCTGCAGAATACTGTAATTTTCCTCCCTTTAGGTTTTGCACTTTAGTATTTCATTCAGACTAATAAGGAATAGTGATATTATCTGAGAATCAATGGATAGCAAAGCAACGTCTCCATCACACGTACACCTCCATTTTCATTTATTTCCCTACACTTACAAGCTGCAGAAACAAAATGAATGTTAAAAAGAGCATTGCATAATTGTTTTCCCTCAGTGACAGGATCGAAAAGAGCCATAGTTCAACAGATTCCAGAAAGGTAAATTGCTGCATGGAAAATGTCAGCAAAACTTAATCGTACTGGAAGCCACATTTAATTAGAGCTTTTTCAGTGCAGCTGGGAGAAAAGAAGAGCTTTAACTATGTCACCTGAGATGGTCTAGATACTGAAACTATTTGTAAGTTTAACAAAAACATTTGCATCACAAAGCCCTCTAGGGCAGCACAGTAGTAAAGCAGATGTGTAATGAACAAGGATCCCGGCACCAAAACAATCAGGATTGTAAATAACTACTAGTAATCTGCAATCATTTAAATTTGGGTTTAATTACCAGATAGCAAACAGGTTTCATTCCAACAAAGGTAAATACTTTCCAGAATACAAACTAGATCATATTAAACTATACAATCAACACCAGTCAAAAATCGGAAACTCAGAAAAGTAACAACAACAAAGAGAAATGATCAGAATTGGACTTACTACTAGGTCACACATATTAAATATTTTTTCCCTGGAACATAATTACTAATGCAGTCATTGCTACTGTATTTACTGTAAGTACTACAGTAGTTACACAATCACATACATGGGAGGCAAGGGGGTAAAGGCTAAAGAAAAAAAAATCAATCTAGTGCTAATGAATAAAAAGTTCCTTTTATTTCACTGTTGTTTTTGGTTCATTAAATTTTCCACAGATTTGCAGAGAAGAAAACGTGATCAATAAACCTTGACAAAAGTGAACGTGTGAAAAAGGCAAGAGAAAGGCACAGGAAGATAAAAGTGATATCCCGATCACAGATTTCAGAGGCAGATGACCAGAGCTTTGGGCTGCTGAATAATCTGAATAGACCATCATTTCTTTACAGCCTTTCACTTTCTTTTCCCTGACTGTTGGAACTCTTCATTCAATACAATAGTAAATGCACTAAAACTTTTTTTCTCATGCTAATGGCTGAAATCGGGTACTCACAGTTAAAACACACTTCCCACCAACTTGTTTTCTTAAAAAAAAAAAAAAAAAAAAAACACATTAACCTATTCAAGTTAAACCAAAATGTCAAAGGCAGCTTAAAGCTTACTCTTGCCATTCCACAAAATTAAAGTTTTTTTCTCCTACAGATACAAAAAGAAAAATCTTGAATCAGGATAAAGCTGCTAAACTCCTTTTGAATGAAAAAGAACGCATAGGGGTAGAAGAAATAAAATAATAAGTTCTGGAACCTAAAATTCTATTTTTTAATTTCATTCTTGCTGGATATTTATAATCTACTTTAAGGTAACAGTCTCAAAAAGGTTTGAGAAATGAAAAAAAAAATCATCAGCTTATTTAGTCATCTGAAGAGTCCAAGGATGTCAACAACAAGGCTCCCACAGCTAACATTGGGCTTTGAATAAGACACGAAGGCCCTATTTTTAAAAGTGCCCACTGATTTTGGGTGTCCAGTTTGAGAATACCTAGAGCTTGATTTTCAGTGATGCTGAGCAACCATAAATCCTACTGAAGTTCTTGCTACTTAGAACTTCTGAAAATCAGGCCCTAGATGTCTCAAATTGGGCACCCAAAACTAGTGGACACATACAAATAGCCTAAATGATTTCTCCCTCCACTCATCAAGCTTAATATGCAAGATATAATTTCTTATTATACATATATCAGATACATGATTTTTCAACGGATTTCAGAAAGGAACATATTCCTGATCAGCTGTTTACATGAGCTAATGCTACGTGTTTCTTATTTTATATTTTACATACATACATATATGTATAAAAGTATGTGTGTATGTCAGTATTGTTTGCTTTCCAGCACAATGTCCTCTTGTACTGGAAATCGTTTATGCTACAGTTATTTTATTGTATACCCCTCATAATTACTAAATATCTCTTGCTAACTATTTTAGGTGGTATTGGGAACGTAGCAGAAGTAGCGGTCAGATATTGAATACTGGTCAATGTTTGCTACAAGTTGTCCAAATGTACAAAACTTTAAAATACTTACACAGGTATATAGAGCAGTTTTCAATGAATGCTTTGGAATCTTCTCCATTAGCAGAAATGAAGACTATTGAATGAGCTGCTTACACTGTGAGTGGGAAGTGCAAATATCACATTTTTGTGAAGCCCTGGAAGCTATGGTTTGGAGTGGCAACTAATTAGTTTGATGCTATAATCACATCTAATGTTCCAAAGTAGCCTCTTTTAAAAACTCACTGATTTAGAATCCTCAGCCAGATTATTAAGTGGACTCTTTGTGGTGAAACAATAGATAGGTATTTGCTGCACAAATAAATATAGATTTTGGTGACTGTTTACTGAATCCACTGTCTTCACTAATCTGCACTTGGAAATCTATGAAGCACTTCTCAGAGTACAAAAAGCATGGCGTATTTGTGTATCTTTCAGACTGCAGTGCAAACAACTGACTTACAGTAGGCCACCAAAAACAGGGGGAGGCAGTCAACTCAGTTTCTACTTTACTTTCAAGTTAAGAATTGAGACCATCCTGGTGTTATTTGGATGTGCTACCTTGTCCCAAAACAATAAATCAAGTGTTTGAAAGCTGCTTTAAAAATACCAGTTTTTCTAAAACCCAAGTAAGATAAGCAGGATCGGGGAAAAAATTAATCATCTCTAAATCACTGAAAGACAGTATCCAAATATAATTCCAAAACCATCATATAGTAATTCTTTCTGTATGGGTGACATTAGCATGGTATTGGCTAATCCAGGGGTAAAGTAACCAGAATAAGGAAAATAGCAAACCAACACCGGTCTTTTACCATAAGAGCTTCAATTGCTTTTCAAATCTCATCCAAAAATGTGGTCATTTATATAATTTCCTGGTGCAAGAAACACTATCAATGTTTTTAAATTCAAAGTGATATTATGGAAATCTAGGTTATGTATGTAGAGGCATAGGGTCAAATTCTGTTTTCATATATACAAGTAAAATCTGCAATAACTTCTATGCATTTATTCCAGATTTACACAGGTGTATTAAAGAAGAATTTGGACCCAATTCTCTAATTTTTTACCTAAATTAATGACCTAATACAAACAATGTTTGTCCATCTGTGTACATCCCTTTTGACACACTGAATAAAAGACATTGAAAGGAAGTTGGAAAAAGTCCTCAAGATCTGTTTTTCTTTGAAGAACAACAGTTGCATTTCTGGGCACTTCAAAGTCACACACTTAAGGCAATAGCAACATTCAAGATCAAGTGAATCTTACCTCACCTTTCTTTAAAGATTAGCTCTTTTACAAACACACAAGGCAAGGTTAGATAGACAGGGATTCATAAATTAATAGTTCAACTTTACTTGATCACGCACTTTCTGGTATTATGGCTAGGTCATCTGATCAAAGAATGACAAGTTTCAAAAAGCTAATTACACTAAAAAAATCCTACTGAGTTTAATTCATGTTTTAAAAATTTGCCAGATTTTTAATTACACTCAATATGCCTTTATTATTATTATTATTATTATTATTATTAAGTAAAATTAAAGTTTGACAGGTGTCCAAGTTTCCGGGAATTCCAGCCAAAATGCCAATTATCTACCGCATCTCCACCCCTCAGAAAAGTTGAACCAAACCAATTAAACAAGGGTACATGCTATATACAATAATTACCATGCATTTCAAACAGTCAAACAGCATAAATGATAATTTATCAGGATTTTCTTTCCCAGTTAAATGTAAAATGTAGACAGAATTCTCTGGTTTTTCCCTAGCAAAGTTATGCAAACTAATTTTAATAACTTAGAGAAGTTTTTTTAAATGCAAGGTATCTAGATCTAGGTATGTAGATCAAATAGGTAAGTCTTATAACAAATTAGTCTATTCCACATCTGTATATTTTGGCTGTCATGGTTTATTTATTTTACTTTCTTGGCACTAACTCCATAGTGCATGCCAATACAATATTTGTTTAAATGCTATTTTATGCAGCATGCTAGTGAAACGTTTACTTTCAAATTCTTGAACATCCCAAGAGCCTCAAATGCAAAAAAAAAGTTTTACAACTGCTCCTTTTGTCTATAGCTATCAAGATATAACAAGATATAAACTTCATCATAACCCAATAAAATATTTGTTTCAATATGTATAAAGGTGGATGTATGTTTAATTGTATAAAATACAGAGACATGTAAACAGATTCGACAAATGCACATTGCACACACACACACAGAGAGATGGGGTAGGTGATAACTCCATAGTTAAAACTGTGTTCACTTATTTATAACTCATTAGATATACACGCCCATGTACATATATACACATGTGCACACACACATATACAAAGAAATAAACACATTTAATATCCTTAAAAAATTGTACTTCCTCACTAGCCGAGGGCTAGTATTTTTTTTCCCCCCATGGACCACTACAATTGTATTTTTTCTCCATCAACAACGTGATAAAAGATGGGTTAGTAGACATGGGTTTTGCCTGTACTAGTACATTTTCAAATTTTACAATCTTAAAATGTGTGTATACATACATGAACATATGAACATGATAGATAAAATAGAGATTTGCCTTCTACAAGAGAGTTGTTGGATAGATACCTAATCTTGGCCCACAAAACTTCCTGAATAATCCAATTTTCCAACTTCGTGATCAAGTAGTATGTGTATAATTGGAAAATGCTTTAACAGTGCTGGCACTGTCTCCCTGGCTGGACACACACGGCATGAAAGTTACAGCGTCTTGCAGGCAAACCCTGTACAGTATCTTATTTATTTATTGAAAAAATCATCCTAATCTCCTGGGCTTGACAAATCAGGTTTCCTAGGAAATGACAGCAATTAACTTGAGGCAGAAAAGGCATCTAGATGAGTCGATCCCCCCCTCCCCGATTGTCTTAAAGCCACTGAGTCCAGGGGAAAACTCTCGGCTCTCTAAATCCTTAATAGGATTGGCGCCCAGCTCTCCCCAAGCTGCTCCTCATCACACAGGGATCAAGTTGCAGCAGTGGATTTTTGAAATTCCTCAGCAAATATACTTGTTGAAAGATCGCTCCTCCCGGTGGGGGAAGGGGGGAAAAGAGACGGGTGGGGGGCAACTTGAAATACGGTAGTAAACTCACTGATCGCTTTGGGGAGCAAAGCTGCCTCGAGTGTGAAAACAAGCAGGTCTCACGCAGCACAGCGTGGGCGCAGCCCTGGGCAGAAGTTGCAGGGAAGGGACTGTCACTCAAGCAGCGGTCCCCACTGCATCCCGCAGAAATCACCGGCCCCTTCTTACCGCGGGACCAGCAGCACCGCACCCCAACCCCCCCAGGACGGTGCATGCAACAATTCCATCCAGCGGGGAGAGGAAGCAGCGGGTTGGACACCCCTCTCCCCCCCCCCCCCAGGCCTAATGTAAGCAGCGGGGGGGGGGGGGGGGGAAGGAAGGAGCCTCTCGCAGCAAAGGTCTTCCCCCATGGAGTCTAGACGGTGCAGGGGGCAGGGATCTCCCGCGGAATCCGCATCAGGCGACCCCGGGGCTCCAGCCTGTCATTAACACCGCGCCCCACCACCACGGGCTGGGCAGTTCCAGGCTCCCCTCCGGCTCGGCTCGGGCTCTCCCAGGCGCCCCCGTGCGCGGGTCCTCCCAGCCGCAGCCCGGCGATGGCACCAAGCAGGAAAGTCAGCCGAGCCCAGAAACCCGCACAAAGTTGCGGCTGAGCTAAAGCTCCCCCCCGGCCGCTGCGTTTACACGGCACCCAGAGCAGGAGGGAGCGGGCCACTTACCTGCTGGCAGCGAGCGCCTAAGACGGGCGGCAGGGTGAGCTGCGCTACCCCACGGTCCGGGCGCAGTTAGGGACATTGCTTCCCCACCTCCCAGCCCCTCGCCGCGATCTGCCTCGCCACATACAGGCGCCCCGAAGAGAAAGGGATAAGAATCAAAAAGAAACTTTACCCACAGAGAGAACCCAGTACGTTTTCACGGTGCCAGCAGCTGCTCCGGAGCAGGGCGGCTCATTCAGCCCCCCATCATAAACTTGGGGGGGCGTGGGAGGGACTTTCCACCCGCCGTCCTTCCCTTTTGTGCCTTTTTTAAAAGCTGCGGCGGCCGCCACCAGCACCAATCCCGGCTGCAGCTTGGCTCTGTTCCCTTCGTCCTGCGAGGAGTCTCATTGATGAGAGTTTGGTGCGGAGAGTTTAAAAAAGTGTTGGGAGCCTCTGCTGCTGCTGGCGTGTTTCTGCGCTTCTGCCATCCATCATCCCAGTGTAGGACACCGACACGCACACACACACACACACACAGGCTAAAGTTTAGGACGACTGCAGGGGGAGGAGAGAGGAGCTTTTGTCTTTCAAGCACCGACACAAGAGGAAAGTTAAAAACAGAAGGGGGAGGGAAAAAAAAACTTTTCTCTCCCACTCTTTTAAATTGAATTGGGGTTTGTTAACTCAAGTCAGATGATCTCCATAGTCAAAATCCAATGCCGGATCTGTTTTCACTCTAATCCTCCCCCCCAGTGAATTGCACCATTTGCTGCTCCAGATGGGCTGGGCTTTCTCACATACTGGAGTAGAGCAGCACAGCGGAGGAGGAAAAGTAGCTAAAATTCCCTCCAAGAAACCTGTCAGATTCCCTTGCTCTGGCCAGGTTGATTTCCTCGCCCCTGGCCCATCGTGGGGTTTGTGAATAGGTAGGAATGAGTGCCATGCATACCTGGTTTCAGTAGCCCCCTGTCCATTCTGGGCAATCAGTTAGTTTAGCTGGCACATTGTATCCAGTCTGAATTCTCTCTCACACTCCCTGGTAGTTTTTTCAACCAGATGGAAATAATCTGAAACAAAACAAACAAAACACCCCTAATTTTTTTGGCAAAGAAAGTTTGGGTTTGTGTGAAGTCACTTCTAAGCAACTTGGATTCATTGCTTAGTTGCAGACTACAGTTGGACTGATAGCTAAGTGGGCTCTGGCTTTTCAGTAACTTTTATTTTTAACTTGGAGTATTTGGAACTCAGTTAAGAAGCTAAGCCTAAAGTTTGCATTACTTCTGAGACTCCTAACTGGGCTGTTAAACAACCCACTGGTATCTTCTGCGGTAACAGAAGTGGAATACAGCTGGCTTTAAGTCTATGGTACATGGAAAAATACTGCAGCAACACGAATAAAATGTTATCTCTGAAATGTTCCAAACTCTTGAAGGCTGTGTGTGGTTTCTTGCCTTTATGCAGCTCGTTGCTTTTGTTCACATGCAGTAGCAGGTAAACACAATATTAAAGCTCATCTAGATGTGATTACCACATGCACTAAGGGCCTGATCCATACATAACCCATTAAATAAAGAGATGCTAACTGATTTTAATAGATTTTGGATCAGGCCCTACAATGCTTTATTTTTTAAAAGAGCAACAGTGCATCCGTTTCTTGTAACGGACATTTCTAATGGACAACATTTTACAATCAATAACCACACAAGTTAGGGAAGTGGTGGAATAGAAGAGTTTCAAGTCCACACAGCAAAACACAGACAATGGATTCTCTGCTGTCTGTTTTCATACTGTGTAGAGGTCTGAACCAACTGCTATTGATGTCTATGGAAAAACACTCACCAACTTGTTGGATCAAGAGGGGCAAGATTCTCAGCAGGTGTAAATTCTCAATGGACAATTTGCCCCAAGTGTCTGCAAACAAACAGATGTAGATTTCAGAAAGATCTTTAGTAGGATAAGTATTCATTAAAGATTTTCCCTAAATCTTATTAACTAACCTTTCCCTCTAAGCATATTATTTCTTTTAATCCCCATATGTTTTGCAAGTGAGACTCTACTGGCGCGGGAGGGGGGGACAACATAAAATATCTTAGTGTGTATGGAGCTGTTTCAGATATATTACTGAGTGAGAAATGCAGCAGTTTTAGAACATAAGAATGGCCATACTGGGTGAGACCAATGGTCCATCTAGCCCAATATCCTGTCTTCTGACAGCGGCCAATGCCAGGTGCTTCAGAGGGAATGAACAGAAAAGGTAATCATCAAGTGATCCATCCCCTGTTGCCCATTCCCAGCTTCTGGCAAACAGAGGCTAGGGACATTTCAGATCATGGTTTTGCATCCCTGCCCATCCTGACTAATAGCCTTTGATGGACCTATCCTCCATGAATTTATCTAGTTTTTTTTTTAACCCTGTTATAGTCTTGGCCTTCACAAAATCCTCTGGCAAAGAGTTCCACAGGTTGACTGTGCATTGTGTGAAGAAATACTTTATTTTGTTTGTTTTAAACCTGCTGCCTATTCATTTCCTTGGGTGACCCCTAGTTCTTGTGTTATGAGAAGTAAATAATAGTTCCTTTTTTACTTTCTCCACATCAGTCATGATTTTATAGACCTCTATCATATCCTCCTCTTAGTCATCTCTTTTCCAAGCTGAAAAGTCCAATTTTATTAATCTTTTAACATACAGGATCACCAATCTGGGCTACCTATGGCAATAAGCTTGGTCTTTGTTTTAATTTCTTTGGCTATGGGGTTTATTACAATTTTATAAAATCCCTACAGCGAGATGCTGTGTGGCTTCACACAGAATCTGTTCATAGAGTCAGAGTATCTGACCCTGAAAGGATTACATCCAGTGCTGTAAAGGCTCCTGCTCCACCTCCTTCCTAGCTACTAGTATAAGGACATGACCAGAGTAAATGGGACATGTCTGGCCTGACACTATGCTACACCAATCCCCAGCTGCAGTTTCAGTCCCTTGGGCTGCTCTAATTTCTGCCCGTGGATTAGCTCAGCTCACAGTGTCTCCGTGCGGAAGAGTGCAAGATAGAGCTTTATGCCACCTTGGCAAACCTTCCTCCCTCCTGACTTGTGTTGCATACAGTCCAGCTAGACTGTCAGATCCACTTCACAAAGCACCTTTAAAAATCAGACTACTTATCTGGATGCCTGAACTTGAAGCACTCAAGTTTGAAAGTTTTGGCCTTAACCTTTGGATGGCAGTAAAAGACTACTGCTTAAGGGCATCATTTCTTGTGCTATTTATTTCATTCAGATGATTTTGAGAAGGACTGAACAGCCAACGGACCATCCTATCAATGGCCTAGTAGGACATTCTTACAGCAATCTTTTGTCCATGACTAGTACTGTGTGTCTCCTAAGCATCCTCTTCCAGCTTTGTCTTCATGGGACACCTGGGCATACTGCTGCCCTGAGAAAGATGAAGTAGAGGGAGGTGCTGGGGAGACAGCTAGAGTGCCAGCAGTGATAATCCTTGGCTGAGTCAACTCATTTGTGCCCAAGTATTTTAAAACTTATGCCAGGCCTGTGCAGGAAGAGGTCCTTTTCTTCCACCATCACATTCATGAAGTCCTAGTTAGCAGACCAGTTCTGGGCAATAAACAGCTTGTCTAACCCTCAACTCTGACTCCACCTGGAGATATAATTTTTCATTGACAGAAGCTTTCATTGTACTTTGTACTAAAGATCACTTCAGATTGAGTTTTTGATTTCCACAGGGGCAAAGTCTGTTCTGGCAGGAACAAAGATTTCCTCTTCTCTGCATGAGTTTTAAAAAGGGGCTCCTTACATGGAATGCATTTACCAGTTTGATTCTCTAAAAAAAGAATTTGTTCATCTTCAGATCGTATCACAATATTCACTTGGTCTCCTAGGTTTTTCTTAGTGTGGAGGAATGATGGGATGTGGGTGGGAGAGATCCAGGGAGGGCTGATTGGACAGAAGGTTTGAATAGGATCTGGAAAGGGATCACTTTGTGGGACATTGATCCTCAATTATTATTGTATATTTATAAGTGTACAGGTGCCCAGAGTTTTGGGTGGGCATATTTTTAAGAAAGAAAGAAAGAGGGATTGATCCTGAGCAGTATTTTAGCAATATGGCATAATATGCAGCTCATAGATGCACATGTGCAATTTCATTGGAAAAGAGTGACCCACGGCATCAAGATTATGCTGAAAACTTTTCCCATTTTTGAGGTTACTGGCGATGGTTGAATCTCAAAAGATTCAACAATTCCATCTAGCTGAGCACCCAAAAGTTTGTATCTATCTAAATAATTTTATATAGCACTATCACTAGGAAATGAAAATGCTGGATGTTTATCCAAATCTTCACTGAACATCTTAGGCCAGAGCCTCAGATGATGTAAACTGATATATGTCCACTGAATTCAATGGAGCTACACCAATTTACATCAGCTGACGATCTGACTCCTTGATCACCTCCTTCTGAAGGTCTGGCTGCAAGAAGAGTCTCTTTCATGGTATTTTGACATCTATTGGCCAACATCAAGTATAAAGCTGTGTGAAATGTATGTATGTTTTAATTGTAAGAAAAGTTTTTCAGATCTCAAAGAAGCTTGTTTGGATTTTGGACTAAATGTTTGGGTCAGTTTTTATATTCTCTGAACTGCTTTTCTCATCCCTAGTTCACACAGTTCTTTCGTTTTGTAATCTGTTCACTAGAGTGTTCCCTTTTTGTCTTCTCCAGGTGTCATATGAAAAAGATATAAAGAATGAACTGGCATTTGACGTAAATGAAAAAAATCAAAATAGGAATCTGGGGTCAAATTCTAGGCTCTTCCATCTGTTCTTACATCCTACCCCTTATGCATAATTTCCTTTAAATTGATGAAATTGCTAGAGATGGTTGAAGCATTAGGGACGGGGTATTCCAAAAACATCATCAGCATTTTCAATTGAAATTCAAAATCTCAGCAATGCAAAAATCATCAACATTTGGAAAATTCTGACCAGCTGTTATTTGGTACCTGATCCAACTTCTGTTAAAGTCAGTGGAATGATTCCAATTTACCTCAATAGAAGCTGGATCAGACTTTAAAGAGAATAGTTGTGTTTTTGTAAACCATATAGCAGGGAGATAATCCTCTATTAAATTCTATAGGAAGGTTGAAAAAAAACTGTGGAAATTTATCTTTGATTTGCTTCTTTAGAACTTTTCTCTAAAGATTTTCCCACCAGAAGGAAGGACCATCCTGCTGATATACCCAGTAGGCCATTTCAAAAATCTCAAAAGGAAAACAGTGAATGCACTTTGGTAGCTGTTACCAACAACGTCACAGTTAAATATTCAGCTCTGGCTCCAAAACTATTGACTCAAGTTACAGATTTAGGCCCCAGTCTTGCAACAGTCTGCATGCACCCAGTCAATTGGAGGATCAGAGCCCTGTATTCAAATGTAGTTCTCTTTTGGGATGAAGACTTCAAATTATTCCTTGTAGAATTATCACTATTACATACATAAGATCTTCATGTGGCTCTGCCATATTATCTGTGTCTGATTTAGCTCCATGGGGCAGGGACTATAGGCCGAATTAGGCTCATGCCTATACAGCAACACGCATACCTATGATGTTTAACAAATTAACCACAAAGCACATCATAGCCAAAAGGAGTTGATTGGGAGGATGGAGGAGATTTTTGGCACAAAATACACAAGTTGTTTTTTATTTAAAAAATAGAAACCCTACAACCCAGAGGAAAGTCATAGCTGTAACTAAACACCATTTGTAATACCACTGCTTAGCATGCTGACCAATATTGTCTCATTGTTCCCTTGTCCTCCCCTGTCTGTGTCTACCTGCTGTCTCTTGTCTTAGATTGTATGCTCTCTGGGGCAGGAACCATCTTTTTGTATGTGGCAGCTTGTTCAAACCGTTACATGTTCCCTCACTATTCTCCACCAAGTACAGACATTTAAACTACCAGAAAGTCTCATTTCAACACTAGCTTCCTTAAGACATTCTTTTGTTTTCTACCTGAAGGATCCATTCTCTCCATTTCCTTTGCCTGCAACTATAATATAGGTCAGGAAAGTGACAATATCTTTAAAGTATCCCATTGGTATGTGGTATCTACCCTAAATGGGCTAAGAAGACCATGTTTGCATTTATTTAGTTTAGAACTGAGCTAGAGGCACGGCTCCCAATTCAGCAAAGCATTGAAGTGTGTGCTTAACTTTAAGCACATGCTTATGTGGCTTTGCTTAACTGAGGCCTTAATTGGGTTAGAATAAGACAGTGTCAGACACCTGGAGTTGTTCTTTCAAGATCTTACCATATCTGAACTAGAAAATAGGCCCTCTTCCATTTTGGCTGTGACCCAGAACCAAAGTTTTAGGGGCAGGTTCTGATCTAGGAATCTGAACCCAAAGCTCCTATACCCCAAAATATAAAGGGTTTAAGATTAGCTATTCTGATTTGGGTCTCTCTCTACCACACTATCTATATTTCCAGTTTAGAAGTATGAAAATTACACATCCTAGTCACACAAAGCTAGAGAAATACCTGGCATTTCAGAAATGAGGGCATAAGCCCTTTGCTTTGAGGTAGGTGGCCACACAAAGTTAAATTATTTATGGACAACTTTTCTTATGCCAATCAGTAGGTTTTCATAGTCATGATATCCTTCCACGTAACTGTACCCACTTGAGTTAGTAAACATACTGGGCATAATGACTGCTCTATCTTAGGAGTGTTTGGGAACAGGAAAGGGGCAGCATGCCAGTGGGTGTACAAATTTCAAATTGCTAATGTTCCTCCTGGCCCTTCACTCTTTCAAAGTAAATCTATTTTAAAGAACTGGGTCAAAGGAGTTGTGCAGACATTTGAGGGTGGGGTTGGGAGAGGGGATGAGATACACAAAATGGTACATGTGGGAGGTAAATGATAAACAGGTATATAAAGCAACACCAGGCAATCAGCAGATGGACAAGGCAACTGGAGGAAATAAACCCCTGCTTTCAAATATGAAATTAATTAGACCTCTTGGAATTTGGCATCCATTTTTAAATTCCATTAGGGAATAGACTTTGCGCTAACCCCAGAGGTCAGCAAGAGAACTTGTTGGATCTTGTAGAATATCGAGGCCCTGATCAATTCCCAAACCCCAGCTAACCATCCTTGGGATTGAGCAATGTATAATTTACAGTATTATGACCGAAAATTAAACAACTTAAATATTTAAACATCATCAAGGGTTGCCAGTGGCAGTAATAATACTTAGTATTTATTTTCAAAACCCTTTACATATTAATCCTTAAACTCCTTTGAAGTAGGTAAATACAGATGGGGAAACTGAGGCACAGACAGATGATGTGCTTTGCCCAAGGACAGATAATGAGTCACTGACAGACCTGGAACTTGAACTCAGGAGTGTATGCTGCCTCAACAAGTATGTCTACTTCAAATACAGATGACCCTTTTCCCTTTCCCTTTGCCCTGTCTGTTTCTAAAGAGGTATTGAAATCTTTTCATTGTGCCATGCTCTTTGCTTCACTGAGTCAACCCTTCTGGGGACAGTCTTCTCTCACAATTACAAACAAGGGGGCAGTTCTTTTTAGTGCCATTTCTGCAAAGCAAGTGACTACTGGACTAATCTCATCTGTAGCAGAATTTGTGGAAGATGTAAATTAATAATAGAATGATGAGAGTGGGAACATGACTCCATCACCACATCACATAGTTCTCACATACTGTTGTTTTCTTTCTTGAGATATCATCTCCTACCATTGGGAGTGGCCCATGGAAACTGAATAATGGCTACGATTTTCAAAAATGCCTGGTGATTTTGAGTACTCAACTTTTCAGAGGGCAGGTGCTCTGCACTTTCTGAAAATCAGGCCCCTTTAGGATGTCTCAAATTGGGCACCCAAAATCACTAGACACTTTTCTAAATCTTGGCCAGCTTCTCATGATAACCATGAAATATGACCGTCAGCACATGAAACACGGCATCGACAGCATGAGATACTGGATGTAAAATGAAATCTGGAACTTTATCAGGCTTGAATTTCCATCTTACTTGGTGAATAATCTAGTGATAATACAATGTAGAAATGGAGCAGGCCTGTGTCCCCAAGTAATAGTCTTCATACACCACTGCCCATCAAGGTCTAGCCCCTCTTTGCCGAAGAGACAAATAATATTTGCAATCATGCCTAATATATTTCAAATTGGTTATATTGTTTAGATTGTTTATGTCAAAACATGGGAATTCTCTGGTGTGCGTTAGGATTTATGCATCCTTGTTTTTTGCAAGGGTTTGTTCTTATTTGTTGCTACCTGCAAAAATATATCTCTTGGCCCCAATTCACAGTGGAACAATGTTAGGTCGTTATTCCTTGAATTGTTAGGCTGTAAAAAAGCAATTTCTCACTAACCTGTGACACAGGAAATTGTGATTCTCATATCAGGTCATTTCAGGAGTTTCTTTTACAACAATCAGTTTTGCAGTCAGCAAATGACTTTTTTTTTTATTATTATTATTTCAGAAAGTGGAGGCTTTAGTATTTTTGGGTGTATGTTAAATATTACTCTGCTGCCTCTTGTTCTCCTGCATTGCCTGGAGTTTTAATGTATATTTTAGTTATCAACTGAATCATATTTTGACTAAAGGTGAAAATATCTGGTTGCTGGAACTAGTGTTACTTTAAAGTACCGTTCAGAAAACTTGGGTTTCTTACTCTTGTTTTCCCTTATGTTTCTTTTATGAAGAGCTATCATGAATGATTAATGCTCAAATACCCCATTTCTGTAAGTTCTCAACTGTACATACTTGTCATCGGGTGCTATTCGTGAATGAAACACAATCAAAATAGCCAACATAGGAAGAATTTATATCATGTTAAATAGGTTTTGATTTTGTGAACAGGATGCTTCCTCTTCTGATGAAGATAAGTAGACACATTTTACCAATACATTATGGCAAGAGGTACTGTTTGGGTACTCTTTTGAATTGAATATCACATGAAACATTTGAAAGATAAAGGTATACATATGTATTACAAATAAATATGCATATCGACTAGAGCTGAGCAAAATTTTTTGGACAAATATTTTATTTGCTGAATCATGCTGTTTTAGGTCAGCCGAAAGTATTTGAAATTGGTATTGAATTCAGTAAATTGTTTCACATGCAAAATAATTATTTTTTTAAAAGACAAAATGAAACAATTTGATATTTCATTTCAAAGCAACATTTTGTTTTGAAATTTGCCTAAATCTATTTTTTTTTAAAAAAAAAAAAAGCTTATAAAGCCTGAAAATGAAATTACACATTTCATTTTGGGTTGATTGAAATATTTCAGTCAACCCAAAATCAAATTTTTGTTTTGTTTTTTCATTTATCTAAAAAAACAAACAAAAAAGTATTTCCAGCGAACATGAATTTTTTTTATTATATTTTATTTTTCAGTTTGGTAGATGAACCAAAAAAATTGTTACTGACAGCTCTAATACTGACTACCCATAAACTAGTTAATTGGCAAGCACATTTTAGATGTACTTTGGGAGCTCAGATGCTATAAAGAGGCACATCCACAAAAACAAAAATTATTTCTATTAAAATACACATCATCAAGTTTGCCTACATAGATTATACCTCTTTCTCTCTCTCCTTTCCATAATATTAGGTTTTTTAGGCTAATGGGGATAGATAGCTAGAGAGATCTTACATATACATAACTCCATTCTACCTGAAAGATCTCAAGTGTTTTACAATATAGAGACCAAATCTTTCTACCCTTACTCACACAAGATGTTCCATTCACTTCTCATGAATTAGGCCAGTGGGATTATAGGTTCGCTATATTATACGCGTATGTATAAATACTGTTAGAATCATTCATGCGCCATTGAAATGCAGCCATGTTTGGGGTAGAAGATGGCAGCTATTTAATGGTGCACAGCCACACCACAAGAGTGTTTAGCCACTTAGAATGTTTATGGAATAATGACACAAGCAGAAGATGACAAGCAATGACCACACTGATTTCCATGAAAAGCCTGAAATGTATTTATATAGTGGGCTAATTATCCGCCGATCTCAGTCCATTATTTCTGATACACAGTTTTACAGATTTAAATTGTATTTGAAGAGGAGAATTTTTTTTTCCAGTACCAGAATAAATACAAACTTACTGTATTTCTACTAATAATAAAGCAAGAGATGCGAAGCCCCATCACTTGAGACATTCAAAACTAGAGTGAACAAAGCACTAAAAATAAAAAGTGTAGAGAACAATCCTGGGTGGTAGGAGAAGGGAGACAGGGAAATTGTCTAGTTCACCTAATACCTAGCTCCTAATTCTACAAGCCCAGTGGTAAGAGAAATGTTTAGCACAAAGCTGCCTTGGAGCAAAAAATGTTTAATCTCATGTTGACAGAGAGTGTGCAGAATCATTTGAATTGGTACAGTATTCACATAATTCAAAGGCCAATTAATCTTTTCATGTACTATTGCTAAAATTCTCAATTCTGATTAGCTGGAACAGCATCATGTGACCTTAGTTCCACTTTATAGCATGGGGGGAAAAAATCCGGTACTAGCGTGACACAAAGGGCCTGATCCAAATCCCATTTTAGTCAATGGGTGTCTTTCCACGGACTCCAACGGGTTTTGGATCAGGTTCAAAGGCAGGAAGAGAATTACTGCATATGCTCAGATGTACCTGGAGCCTGATCCTGAAAGATTTTGTATGTCTCCTGTATTAGGATACCTCCACTTTCAGAGAAGTCACTGGGGCTAAAAGGTCCTCAAAATTTTGCAGGATTGTGCCTCCCCAGAGCAAGCAAACAGCACATACAACTTACATACAAACAAGCTCTTGTATGCAAGACAAAGGAAAAGTCTAAAAGTAAACTGTCAGCAGCTGTGTAAAATATGGCCTGTAGACTATAAGAGCTATTTGGATTGGAAAACAATGTCTTCAGCTATTACGTTACTATCCCAGTATCTTTGTTACCTGAGATAACAAATTACAACCATTGCTGTCTTTTGGATAACACACAGCGGGTGATTAGAAATCCCACAGCAGTTTTCACAAGGGTAGGGATGTCAGATCCACTGTCCTAGCCAAATTCTCATTGTAGCACCTTCTGCACATTTAAATCCTGCCCCACCCTGCTCCCCTGCAGTTTCTAGTAGATACACTGTTCTTCATTTCTTGTACTAACCTATTGGGCAGTGTTGATGTGCATCATTTGATGTGTCACATTCCGCCTTACACGTGGCCGACATTACAATATTGAGATGTTTGTGAAGTGTTCTGAGATTCCCTCAGCATGATAGACACTATTCTACGGAAGAGACATCGTTAACCTTAAAATAGGCCTTGTTGAGGAACTATTTTTAGTGATCACTTATAAGGAGGCATTGGCACCAGAGATCTAAAACGGCTTTCCAAAAACAATTTACTACTGGTTCTGCTGCATTCAGCCTTTGCTAACCTTGGCATTGCATTACTTGCCAGAACTCACTCTCACCTTGGATCATTGAGATTTTGCTACTATGTACATACTTGATTTGAGAAACTCACTGTTCTATGGATCTGGATGTAGTTTCTAACACTCAAACTGGCGGTTAGTCAAATTAACCCTTGTAAAGAATAAATTGGGGTGGAGGCAAACGTTAATTACAGTCAAGCAGGTGCAGCTTTATTAATAAATTCAATCCTTCAAGAAGATAATACCTAACGGGAACCTGTCCAGCAATGCTGGTCATCCTTCTCCCCTTTCCCTATTCAAGTCCTGAGCATCCTGTCCATTGTGTGGGGGCTAGAGACAGAGCAGGAGGAGTTCTGGTTCTGCCTAGCACTGCCTTTTCAGGGTAGTACTCCACCAACCAATCCCAGTATGGCTTAGAGGCATCAGGATTGACCAATAGCAGACCAGCTGCTATTGCTCCCACTAAATCCTGCAATCAGATGCCAGCAGTTATGGGTGGTGTCCTTTTCACAAAGCTACACTATATATTCAAACAATATGTGATATTCTTGACATGAACAAAGTCTAACTGGAAAACATTCTCTTGTGCCACAACAACATTTTTTCCTCTGACCACACAAGAATAATCTCTGGCAACAGTGGTCAGGTTATGTAGTTGGATTCCCATAAGGACTTACAAGTTTCCACTGTAAATGAGATGTAAGCCAAACAGCAGCTTTAATCAGCTCTTGTGAGTTTCTCATTTAATTACACACTCCCATATTAACTAATTGAATCTCACAACACCCTTGTAAGGTCAGCAACAAGTATACAGGGATCATCTCACCCACCACAGAAATGCAGCCACCTCTGAGGCAAAATGCAGCACCTGTTTAACAATGCTCACCAGTGTCTCAAGACAGTTCTCAGTTCCTAAATACAATGGTGATTGATTGGTATTGTATACAGCCCAAGATAGGGCAGGATGTGAATCTCATACAATAACCAAATCACGTGCAAGAGACCTTATTTATAAACACAATTCATTTACCCAGACCAGAATTTGGTCAGGAAACAGCTCATACAAAAGGATCTTCAATAAACGAAGTGGTCGGGACCGCAGCTTCTCTGAAAGACAGCACATCCAGCCAATCAGGTCCCTTTAACAACTTGCTGGGGCAGCAGGTCAATACTGACTCAGAGCAAAGAGTGCCATCACCTGGTTCACCCAGCACTTCCAGAAGCAGCTACATGTTCCTTCATGTTCCCATCCAAGAACTGCACTGACCTGGCCTGACTTTGCTTTGCTTATGAAAGCCTATGGGATCCTAGCAGAAAGAGCAGTGCAGGCTATTATCAGGAGTTTATTGATGCATATAACGCTGAATAATTTCACTGCATTGGATGAAAGAATATACAGAAAAGGAAACACAAGTAGCTCTCCAGGCTAGAAGTCAAACCTACAAAGTCCATTCAGCAGGATTATCCACCCGGTAATCATTATCTGAATGTCTTAATGTCTTACAGTACCAGACCAATTCATTAGGTCACTGTGTGATATGACAGACAGTATTGCAATCAATGCCATTGGATGGTGCCCATTGTCACAGCTTCAGAGTAACCCCCTCCATTCAGTTTCCCTCTCTGGTGTGCACTCCAGGAGTGCCCAGTCAGGTCTCTGGAATCCAGCCATCATCTGTCTCTGGGCAGGGATCCTTGACTCACTCCCTTCTGACTAGGGTTTAAAGACTGCACAGCCCCCTGCCATCCACTCTGATATCCCTCGACAAGCCAGTCTGCCTAAGGGCCAGCAGCTGGGAGGGCTGTGCTTTCTCTCTGAGGACAATAACCAGTGTGTGCCAGCAGTCACAAGTTACCGCACAGCTCTTCCAAAGCAAAGTACATTTAATTGTAGGGGAAAAACAGAGAAAACATTTTAAAAAAAAACAACAGAAGTTCCTACATGCTTACTAAACATATCAGAAATCACCCATTTGCCACACGGCGAGTCTGGCAGACCAACGTCCCTTCCAACCCTTCAGCAAGCATTGAGGTCCTCTAAGGATGATAGATCCTGTACATTTGCGAATCAAAAGGACAATTCTAAGTCTGTTTAAATCCGCTTTTATATATCCCAAGTTCTTTATCTCTCGGTCGCTGGAAAACACAGTTTGAACCAGTATAGGCAAACCACCCCAGGGGGTAGCTCCTCTTTGGAGTAGTATGAGGCTGCTGAGACTTATGCGGTACTGAAGAAGCCATTTTGCTAGGTACCAGAGGGTAAGAAAGATCCATTGGTAATGTCTTGCCAGAAGTAAACTGTTTCTCCCTGCTGCATTGGTCATACTTAGATAGTAAGCAAAGTAAGTGGTAATAGGATAAGAGGGAAGATCCTCTTCCTGAATCAGTAGCTGGTTAAAAGATAGGAAACAAAGGGTGGGAATAAATTATCAGTTTTCAGAACGGAGGGAAGTAAATAGTGGTGTCCCTAGAGGTCTGTGCTGGGACCACTGCTGTTCAATATATTCATAAATGATCTGCAAAAAGGGTTCAATAGTGAGGTGGCAAAATTTGCAGATGGTACAAAACTACTCAAGATAGTTAAGTCCAAAGCAGACTGCGAAGAGTTACAAGAGCTCTCACAAAACTGAGTGACTGGGCAACAAAATGGCAGATGAAATTCAGTGTTGATAAATGCAAAGTAATGCACATTGGAAAACATAACCCCAACTATACATACCAAATGATGGGGTCTAAATTAGCTGTTGTTCAAGAAAGAGATCCTGAAGTCATTGTATCTAATTCTCTGAAAACATCCACGCAATGTGAAGTGGCAGTCAAAAAAAGCTAACAATGTTGGGAATCATTAGGAAAAGGATAGATAATAAGAGAAAATATTGTACTGCCTCTTTATAAATCCATGGTATGCCCACATCTTGAATACTGCATGCAGATCTGGTTGCCCCATCTCAAAAAAGATATATTGGAATTAAAAAAGGTACAGAAAAGGGCAATAAAAATGACTAGGGGTATGGAAAAGCTTCCATATGAGGAGAGATTAATAAGACTGGGACTTTTCAGCTTGGAAAAGAGACAACTAAGGGGGGCTATGATAGAGGTCTATAAAATCATGACTGGTGTGGAGAAAGTAAATAAGGAAGTGTTATTTACTCCTTCTGATAACACAAAAACAGGGGTCACCAAATGAAATTAATAGGCAGCAGGTTTAAAATGAACAAAAGGAAGTATTTCTTCACACAACACACTTTAAATTAATAGGCAGCAGTTTAAAATGAACAAAAGGAAGTATTTCTTGACAACACACAATCAACCTGTGGAACTACTTGCCAGAGGATGTTGTGAAGGCCAAGACTATAACAGGGTTCAATAAAGAACTAGATCAGTTCATGGAGGATAGGTCCATCAATGGCTATTAGCCAGGATAGGCAGGGATTGCTGTTTGCCAGAGACTGGGAATGGCCAATGCGATGGATTACTTGATGATAACCTATTCTATTCATTTCCTCTGAAGCACCTGGCATTGACCATTGTTGGAAGACAGGATACAGGGTTAGATGGACCATTGGTCTGACCAGTGTGGTCGTTCTTATGTACTGGAGATGGCTTAGGTATCCATTTACATATCCAATGAGCATTGCAGTGACCTATTTAGGTGCTACACTAGCCCTTGCCCATGAAAATTTCACAGATCACCATTTCATTTAGTAATTGATCTGTCTCTCTGACTCTCTGAGGCTCTCCTCCTCCCACTTCTTTTTCACCTGACATATATCTCATAATCAAGCAGCGGATTATAGACAGAGGTGAAACCATCCCCTCATACTCTTCTCTTCTCCCTTCTTGTTCTCTGTGTATTTGCCTACTGCTCTCCTATTGGTTGAGAGTGGAAGTGCACATAGTCTATGGCTAGTGATACATAAGCACATCCACCGGTAAGATGTTCCGTCCTTATTCAGACAAAACTTCCATTGTCTTCAATGGGAGCTCTGTCTTACCAAGAACTGTGGTAGATATATTGACAGTACTTGTTACATAATCTGGCATTATTTTATTTTGATTACATTCAAACAAAATACCACCAGCCTTCAGACTTTCATTGGATAAATTCTGATAGTTTTCTCGGGACCTTCTGTTTATATGTAGTCAAAACACAATCTTTACAAGTGACTCACGCCACAAATTATTGATGGGTACACAGGGGAATTTTCATGAAACGGGCCCTGGAATTGAAGCAATGGCCACAGGTGAGGAAAAGTAGATGTTTCCACATTGCTAGTTTTGCTGGACTTGTAAAATGCGGTGCATAGCTAAATCTCTCCCCTACAGGCGGATCTGCAAATCTGCATTTTATGTTAGCAAACTAGCAGGATCCGAAGGAAGAAAAAAATACAACTAAAGACCAACAAAGACAATTGCCTTGGAAACCTGACATATGCCAAAGTAATGATGGGAGATTAGGTTATGGCCCTTAGCAGGGGAGAGATAACTCTTTTAGTAATGCTAGACAGTGGAATTCTCTTGATCAATATATCCAGTCATTGCCCGTGGATCTTTGAAGACGTGTCCAAATCAGACACATGCAGAAGTAAAATCACCATCTTTCCAGGACACAGTGAGCTCTACCAGGCATGCCTTCTTTTAAGATTCATGTAATGACTTTGGTGTGCCTGCCACTGTGGCATGTTAGTGGCAATGCAGATCATTCAAGTTGTAATTGGCTCTAATTAGCACTCTGCAAGCTGTTAAATTCCTTATCTGGTTCTCAAAAAGGTGGAAGATTCTTTCCTGCGTATGAAAAGACATTAGAAATCACTGGCAATCTGATCCTGACTGCTGAAAGCTCCATTGATTAGTATGAGTGAGAGGCAAACCCATTTTTGCACATGGGCACTAGATTTTGGAAAGCAAGACCTGACTTGCAAAAATAAATGATTGCTCCCAGCAGTGATCAGTGAAAATTTCTCCAGCTTGTGAGAAATCCTTAGTCCATCATCATACCCATATATATCAGTTAAAGTGCACCCTTTGCTGATGGAGCTGTGCATCACAGATGTGACACAAAAGTGCCATTTCCTATTTGCCTCTGTATGCAGAGTTCACACATGATGTTCTTTTGGAAGTGAAATTTCAGGTGCCAATGGCTGCTTTGCAACTACTGGATCTTGAATTCAGATTGCTGTTTGATCTGGGCATGTGAAATCAGCTGTGCTGTAGTTTCAGCCAGAGAGACCTTGACTAGTGGCTCACACTAATACAGCTGAATTACTATGCTGTGAATGTGGGAGGGGTGGTGACAGCAGCTCATTATACAAAAATAAATGACTGCATTATACAAAAATAAATCAATCAGGGAGAAATCCCTGGGTCTGATTCTGATCTTGCTTATGTTCGGATAAAGCAGTAGCAACTTCACTGACGTTCCTGGAGTTGGTGCCATGAAGTCAGAATCATGCCTTTTACTTCTAGCCCTTGCTATGCAAGAGACGGTTACTCACCCACTGCAATAATTGAGGTTCTTCAGGATGTGTTCCCCTATGGATGCTCCACTGTAGTTGCAGTAGCACCCTCTATGCCTGGGATTGGAGATCTTTGGTAGCCGTGAGCAGCGTCTATATAGCGCTGTGCGGGCCAGCAGCCCTTAGCTCCTTCTCTATCACTGAGTCTACATTTAAAACTCTGAAGCAGAAGGGAGGAGGGCTGGTAGTGGAACACCCCTGTGGATACACATCTTGAAGAATCTCAGTTACTGCACTTCTTTGAGTAGTAGCTCTATGGATGCTCCACTCTACGTGACTGTAGAGCAGAGCCCCTAGATGGAAGGAAGGGGCTTCGAAGCAACGTATACCAGTGATGATAGGACAGTACGTCCTAGTAGGGCATTTGATGCCAAGTCATGGGTAATGGAAAAGTATTGGCTAAAAGTGTCTTTGGATGTCCAGCTTTTCAAATGTCAGTAATCGGCACGTTGTTTAGAAAGGCAATCAAGGTAGACAGCAACTAAGTGGAATGCGTTCGAGTTCCAAGTGGGATTCGAAGTATGTGTCATTGGTAGCAAAAGTGCACTGTGAGATCCATTTGGAGAAGCAATGTTTGGATAAGGCTGCTCTCCTTGATCTTTCAGCAGTAGAGACACGTAAGTGTGGCAAATATCTGAGAGATTTTTGTTCTGTCAAGGTAAAAGGCTAACTCTTGTCTGACACCCAAAGTGTGCAGCATGGCTTCATGTTGGTTGCCACAACGCTTTGGGAAGGAGGGAAGGTGGATAGGTTGGCTTAGACAGAAAGAGGACGTAAGATGCACTTGGGTAAGAATTTCGGATGTGGTCGTAATGTGACCTTGTCTTTGTGAAAGTTTGTGTACGGCAGGTATGCCATGAGAGCACCTATTTCTCCTACTTGTCGGGCAGATCAGATGGTGATGAGAAATGCTGTTTTCTTTGATAGGTGTATGTAGGAGCATGTTGCCAAGGGCTCAAATAGGGGAACATTGAGACAGTGCAAAACTAGCCTGGGATTCCAACATTTGTTTGAGGATACATGCTTTGAAGGTCCTTAAGGAATCTTTTTGTTAGTGGGTGGGTAAATATGGAATGATCTTTTATCTTGGGGTGGAATTCAGTGATGGTGGCCAGGTATACACAAACAGAGCTTGTGGACAGTCCTGCTCTTTTAAGTTCTAGAGGCGATTATCCAGCCCTTAGAAAGCAAGTTTGATTCTCTTGGTTTTCAGAGAGGAAAGATAGTTGTGGGGTTAAGTCACTAGACTGGGACTCAGAAGGCCTTTGTTCCAGTCCCAGCCTTCCCATATCATCTTTGGCAAGTCACCTAATCTCTCTGAGCTTCGGCTCCCCAACTGATTATACTTTGATTACACTGATACACCAAATTATACTTTGTTTCTTGTCTCTTTAGACTGTGATCTTTTCAAGAACTGCCTCTCACTGTGGGCCTGTACACTCTTTAATGAGACCCTGGTCTCGGCTGGGGAGTCTAGGCACTACTCTAATGTAAATAAATCATGATTAATAATTAAATCAGAATACTGGCTGGATTATATATGGATTGCATAAAGTGCATCATCAAATCCATTGTATTTTATTTTTTAGTTTAGACATGACACAATTTAACTAAAAAGTTGGTAACAAGACTGAACTAGTTGAACAGTCAGAAAATATCTAAAAAAGCAAGTTCACTATTAAACTCTGCCACCTCATGGAAAACTGGAAATATCGCACTAACAAACCTCAAAAAACTCTTGAAACATATCCCAAAAGTTGTGATCAGTGGAATGAATAATGTTAAAGAGATATTAGATGACTATGTCAATTCCCCCACAAGGGCAAGAATCCTCGCAGAGAGGCTGTAGCTGATTTTCACTGATATTGCACATGATATTAACCAAAAGGCGTGAACATATCTGCCTGTATTTTATTGTGGCTTTATTTGCTGAGTACCCATCACCAGTGGGGCGGAAGCTCAAGAAGAATGAGGAGAGAGGGGGAAGGGGAAGGGAGATAGGAGAGGGGCTCAAGGGGAGCTACTGAGACTTGGCAGCCAGGGGGTAGGGGAGCAGCTCGCTCCAGGCTGTGAAGGGGCATCCTGATATTTCCTACTGCCCTTCCTCAGCAGCTGGTGCCTGGTGCCCTGTGCTTCCCCCCACCCCTGGAGGCTGGCACACCATGTGCCAATGCCCCCATCCCCCTGCCCAGGTGCTGATGCCCTGTTCCCCACGCTGCCAGGCGCATGTGCTCCTGCACCTCCCCGAGGCCAAGCTAAAACCAGGATAACTGTGCAGAGAAGACAGACCCTCCATGGCCAAAGCCAAGGGACAGCAATTGTAGACCAATCTTACATTTCAGACCCTGGGACAGATCTCCAGCTGGTACCAACCAGTATCATTCCATTTACTTCAGTGGAGCAATTCTGATTTACACCAGCTGAAGATTTGACCCGCTGTGTGTGTCTCTTTTCCAAAGGCCAGCTATATACACCCAGGCATGAAGCATCACTCTGCTCAGAATTCATACTGACTGGGAAGTTCTTGTATCATATGGGGTATGATGGAGCCAGAGGAGGCTCATTTCCTAACTCCTTGGTGGTCAGCATTTGTGGATCAGATCAGCAATGTGAAGCCTGACCCATCCAACTCTCAGGAGTGCTCCCATGCCAGCAACATCAATGGGTGGTAGGAGGAGGTTGGGTGGGCACAATTCTTCTCATCTTTTCTTTTCAGTAACATCCAAGAAAGTGTCACAAATATAGGATTCCTAGCAAATCTCAGCTGGCTCTTTGTAAGTCTAGTGCTGAAAGAACACTCAGATCAGATCAGAAGTGGATTTGATTCTGCTCCCATTGACTTTAGTGGGAACATAACTGGGTCCAGTTTGAGTATCTCTTAAAGACACATGAAACAGTTCAGCTCTATAAAAGTTTCATCCTGTAAAACTCAGCAGCAGTTCTCTCCCATTCTTTTCAGTGTCAGAGCTCCTGAAGGTTTGAACCAGCTGCAAAAGGCGTCCATAGTCTTACCTTTAAAATAGGAGAGATTTAAAGGGAATTTTTTTTTTTTGGAGGTGACAAAGTAACTGAGGGGTCAGAGTTCAAATGCATTCCAAACCTTCATCTTCTTCCCACATCAATGCTGACCTTCTGCATCAATATATTTTGAGGCATCATCTGAAAACCATTCTTACTTGCAGATATAACCATGTTATGTAATTTACCTCTTTTGAGTAGCCATGTTCTAGCTCTAATTACACTGTATGTAATCAGGTGAAGACAATAAAAGCAACAGGATGACAAAGTTTGCTGAAACATAAGCAATTACAAAATATTATTTATTTGGATTACAGTAAGCCAAACAGGCCCTGTCTGTTTCAGATTCCTTTGTTTTTGCAAAAGTTTAAATATTGTTGTAAGAATTCCAGAGGGGTAGTAGCCCTCTCAGTCTGTTTAGTTGTAAGAATTATTAATTTCATTCTGCCACCTAGTGGTGGTTTTTAAAAAGTACTAGTTGACACATCTGCTCTAGCTAATCATGTATGTCCAGGGCAAAAGATCTCTGTTAAAGGAATACTGTCAGGTTAAAAAATATCTTCTCCTGCATTGCTAACACTACAGTCAATCATTAACTGAGATTTTAAAAAAAAAAATGAATTAGCTTGTTCACTTTTTGATTATGTCTCAGCTTGGATGATTAATATAATAGTAATAATAAATAATAATAATACCAAGATCTTGTATAGCACTTTTCATCAGTAAATCTTTAAGTGCTTTACAAAAGAAGGTAAGCATCATTACCAGATTTTTCAGATTAATTTCACATTGTTTAGGGTTGGTTTCTAGTCAGTTTCACTTTCTAATTCTCACGCAAACATTCGATATTACAGTGTTTGAACTATAACTATTCAGAGGTATATATAATTTCATGCAAAAAATTCCATTGCAATTTTTAAAAATGGAGAAAATGTTTACGTTTTCTTCACTGAGTTCTAGATACAAGCCAAGTTTTAAAACAAAGCATTCTGAGTTATTTACCTGCAAAAGAAGATTCTGAACAAGTTGTTTTAAAAGCATATCTTCTCCATTTCTAGAAAACACGCATGCAATCCCTATGTGTTTTAATTTAATTTTGAAGTGAACTCTTGAAAGATGCCAAACTGGAAAACAGCAATTGACATCCTTGCTGAAACCAGGTGGGTGTCCATTGTAAGCTGCTGGCCTGTCTTCCCAGCCCCTGAAGAATTAACAACACTTCAAAGTATCTTTCAGTCCCTTCCCACAGGACACGGTTAACTAATTCAAATAAAAAAATCCACAAATAAATTCAACACAAAAGCTACTCCCCTAAAAAATGCAGGCTACATAGGCCATTCCTTTTGCATCTCTCTGCTTCAAGGCCCAGCACAGACACCAAAACCTCCCTCCTGCAGCTCCCTTTCTAGCTGAGCTTTTTAAGGCCAAATACATCCTGTTACATCCATTTAGCCCAGTAATCTATCACCAACAGTGGCCAGTACTAGATACTTCAGAGGAAGAGGCAAGAAACTATGCAATAGGCCATTATGGAATAACCTGCCCCACCAGGGAAAGTTTCCTCCTGACTCTCAATAGTAAGAGATTGGCAACCCTGGAGAATGACATCTTTGATGTATCTGTGGAGCAGCAGCACCACTGGAGAATAATGCAAGTTTTTCACCACACTGTCCCACCAATATATCTTAGCTCTCCTCTGGAGGGATCCTTTCTAGAAGTGAGAACATTGTTTAGTCTCCTGGTCCATTCACTATTTGGCCTCTGCTAGACTCAATAAGGGTGTCAATGAACAATGTTGAGTTTGGAGCAACAGTAACTGAGGTCAGAGATGAGTGAAGTAAACAAATATGTTTGCTAATGGTTTATCTGAATTGCATAAGTGAAGAAAAATTTATGGTTTCCAGAGTACTCCACCCACAAAGCTCTCCAGCAGGATATCAAGTGACCACATGCTAGACCAAGGTAAGTTCGAAGTCTGACATTATCGGAACAAATTCTTCTCATTTCAGAAGGGATGGTTTCTAGTACCATCTGAAAGCTGCTCTTTTTAAAATAAACCCTTTCAAGATTATCACTACATGGGTCATAAGTACCCATTAAGATGATAGTTTTCCTGATGTCACAGTCTGTTCTACTCAGACGTGGACTGAGATTGCTAGCTCATTAGGCCACTGAATAGCCATCAATTATCAATTTCAATCAAAGCACTGAATCTGAACACTCACAATCTTTGGAAAGTTTGGAGTGGGATAGAAGCTTTGCAGCTGATCTTATTATGAATCAAACCAAAACTCCATATCTGAACCACACCTGAACTTTGGGAAAGTTTGGATCCAGGTATAGTTCTTGTTTAATCACTACCCACTGAGCTGTATTTGAACTGAAATTGAAAGACTCCATAGCCTATTACCAGTTATCCAGTTCCCAATGTTTGGTGCCATTCTGGCGACGTTCACTTATTGGAGTCCTAGTGAAGCATTGTGAAGTGCTTTCATGCTCATTGATTCTGTGACTGAATGGGTAGCTCAGTCCACAGCTTTCTTGCAGTCCAATGTTTTTGAACAGACACCCTTGTATGTTGCTTCGAAGACACTTCAGGCTGAGTCACAAAGCTCTACAGAGGATGCTTAGCCAAAGTATCCAAACCTCTTGGAGCTACAAAATTGGCCAAAAAGTTGCTTGAGAACCAGCCTTTGGTCCTTCCCGTCATCTGCTTCTCAGTTTCGCTTCCTAGAGCTGAGAAGTTTTAAAATAAAGTTCTAATAAAAAAGGTTCATCTGTGCATGCAAATCATTGGACTGCAGCCAGCCAAGCACATCCCCCACCTTCTGGCTGCATCAAATTGTGATCCGCTTTGTCCTCCTAGTCTCTTACCTGCAACACTGACTTCTGTCTCCTGTTACCACTTGGGGGTAGGGTGAAATTGGCAGCTGAAGGAGCCAGATGTCAAGGACTGCAAAGAAAGTTCCCTGCAGCGGCAGCTGTTTGTCAGTTCAACTTCCCCCGTGGCCGTGCGTTTGGCTCTAGTGGTGAATCTGCTAGTGGCCATGGTTGGTCTTGCCTAAGAGTCTAATATGGGATCAGCTCCCTGTGGAAAATTTTGCTTTCTTCTCCTAAAAGTCAGCCCTTAGTGACTCACAGGTCAGGGAAGAACTTCCCTCCCTAATATTTCAGGGAAAGGTTTATGTTCAGTGGTTCTTTGTACAAACCTGTGTTATTGAAAGGAAGATTATTCTCCTTGTATGTCTACATATTTATTCATTATACTACTATATACCTTTTTTTTTTTTTTTTTGGAAAGAAGAGTGAAATCTCAGTACTGCTACCTTGGTTAAATGTTTGATTGTGTTCTATCCTGATGAACTTTGCACTTAGCTAGTATGTTTTCCATCAACAGACCTCAATGTGCTTTACAGACATTATTAAGCATTTAAATCTCCTTTTGTCAGATGGGAAACTGAGGCACAGAGAGATTAAGGCAAACAATTTCAAATGTGGGAGCTCAAAGTTAGGCAACTAAAACAATATTAGGGCATATAAATAAATAGTTTGATTTTCAGGACAAGACAGTACCCACACATCCTGTATAAATCAATGAGAGTGGTGCACACACATAGGCAGCATGGTCTAGTCTCTAGTGGATAGGGCACTGGAATCAGAAGACCTGCATTCATTCTATTCCTGGCTATGCCATTGATAAGTTGTGTGATACTGGATAAGTTTCAAAGACTTTGAGGACAGAAGGAACCATCATGATCTAGTCTGACCTCCTGCACACTGTAGGCACAGAACCTCACCTTCCCTCTCCTGTAGTAGGCACATAACCTCTGCTGAGTTACTGAAGTCCTCAAATCTTGATTTAAAGACTTCAAGTTACCATTTACTCAATTTTAAACCAGCAAGTGACCTGTGCCCGATGCTGTAGAGGAAAGTGAAAAAACTGCCAGCGTCTCTGCTAATGTGACCTGGGGGAAAATTCCTTCCCCACCCCAATATGGCGACCAATTAGACACTGAGTATGGGGGCAAGACTCACCAGCCAGATACCTGGGAAAAAATTTACTGTAGCAACTCATAACCCTCCATCTCTAGTGTCCCTTCTCTGGCTGTTACACACATTTGATAATAGCAGTTGTGGATGAGCCATATTCCATTGTAGGCAATCTCATCATACCATCCCCTCCATAAATTTATCAAGCTCAGTCTTGAAACCAGTTAGGTTTTTTGCCTACACTACTCCCCTTAGAACGTCACTCCTCTGATGATTCCAGAACGTCACTCCTCTGATGATTAGGAATCTTCATCTAATTTCAAGCATAAACTTGTTAATGGCCAGTTTATAATCATTTGTTCTAGTGCCAGCATTGGCCCTTAACTTAAATACCCTCTGATGTGTTTAAAAGAGCAATCATATCTCCCTTCAGCCTTCATTTGGGTAGACTATACAAGCTAAGCTCCTTAAGTTTCCTCTCATAAGGTATGTTCTCCAATCCTGTGATCATCCTATTGCACCCCTTCTCTGCATCTGTTTCAGTTTGAATTCATCTTTCTTAAACATGGGAGACCAGAATTGCACACAGTATTCCAGATGATGTCTCATCAATGCCTTGTATAACACTACTAACACTTCCCTATCTCTACCAGAAATACCTCACCTAATGCATCCTAGGATCACATTAGTCTTTTTCATGGCCACATAACATTGGTGGCTCATAGTCATCCTGTAATCAACTAATATACACAGGTCTTTCTCCTTCTGTCGCTTCCAATCGATAAATCCCCAGCTCATAGGAAAAATTCTTGTTGTTAGACTCTAAGTGTAAGGCCTTGCACATTGCAGTATTAAATTTCATCCCATTTCTATTACTGCAGTTTTCAAGGTCGTCCAAATCTTCTTCTATTATTTTCTGGTCTTCCATATTGGCAATACCTCCCAACTTTCTGTCACCCACAAATTTTATTAGCACACTCACCTTTTTGTGCCAAAGTCATTAATGAAAATGTTAAGTGAGACTGGTCACAAGACCAGTCTCTGAGGAACTCCACTCATAACCTCCCTCCAGCCTGACAGGCGACCATTCAGTATGACCTGTTGTAGTCTCCTGCAGATGCTTACCCACCTTTTGATTCTCTCTCTGAGTTAATTATCCTATTTTTCTAGTAATGCTTATTAATGTCGATGAAGCTGTTGTCAAATCTGCCGCATCCTCTTTGAGGAGTGTGGAATGCTCACATTCTTTTTCCACTGCAAAGTGTTTTGCAGCCATGATTTCCACTGAGCCTCTAGGCTTGGTCAGCTCTGCTGGGTAGGAAGTAATACCAGTCTGCGGTTCTTTTAAATAGTCCTATAAAAATCATAAGAGTTAATTAAATTTGTGTTTATTTCACCTCTTCAATTTAGCATTAGTCTTATTTTTACAACAGAAATCTTCAGTATCAGTAGTTGTTACTACAGAATCATGAGACGCCCAGTAGATGGCACCACAGTACAGCAATTAAAGAACAAATAAAAACAGTTGAGAGTACAGAAGCAAAAACCTACTGTTATTGCTATTACCAACTCTTCCCTGTCTCACTTCATCTCACCTCAAAACTCCGCTCTCTCTCTCTCTTTCTCCCCCTAAGCCTCCCCCCCCCCCCTTCAGTATTTACGTCTGTAAAGAATTAGAACAAGAGGAGAGACAGGACTCCTTGCTTCTCTTTCTGATGCTGCTTTGGACTCATTGTGTGACCTTGGGCATCTCATTTCAGCTTTCTGTGTCTGAGTTTCTCCAGCTGTAAAATGGGGAAAACAACACTGACTTCCTTTATAGAGCACTTTGAAATCTACTGATTGAAAGTGCTACATAAGAACTAGATGGTATTACTATTATTTAATTATAATTATTACCACTGTACTTTTAAGGAAGCATCTCAGTGGTGAATTCTAATAGAGTGAGATGAATTTTTTTTTGAATTTTGACATTTCAAAATCATTTTAAAAAAACAGAAAAATTGACAAAATTTTCATGATTCCTTTCTCCGGTTCCCCACCATTTCTCAGATAGCTCTTGTTTTGATACAATCATTACTTATCCTTTATAAATCCCATCCCTTCCAGCTGTTTTTCCATTAGACTCCCCTGGACTGGTTTTACTTGTTTGAGGCTAGTTTTCATTACAATCTGGTTTATATTGTTATGCAGAGAACTGAGCACCTTGGCAGAGAGTTCAGTATAAACACCATGTTTATTCACTATGATATTACTATTTCAAACTAAATCAATTTCTCTCTCCCCCACCCCTCCCACCCAGTTGGGTTCACTTCCTTATTCTAACATATTGCTCCCAGGTCAGAATAATCTTCGGTTGCGTAGCCTTAATGCTCATAGAAGGTTCTGAAAATCCCACTCTTAGTGATTTAGGAATAGAAGCTCCATGGGACTTGTATTCCTAAATCACTTACACTTTTTTAAAAATCCCACCCCACATTTCTATGTGGGTCAGCATGGTCCAGTGGATAGGACACCAGACAGGGTTTCTGTTCTTACTTCTGTCACTGACTTGCTAGATGACTGTGACAGAATCACTTCAGCCCTCTGTTTCTTTCCCCAACCCTTCCACATCTTGTTTATTTAGACTCAGTTTGTATTCTGACTAGTGAATTTATGAGCTGATTTTGCTGCATGGGTAGGATCTGCTGTGCTGTGTGTGGTGGTGTTGGTCTTTAGGTATGTGTACTTACACCATTTGAGATCACTATCTACTGAATAAACAGTTCATGCTGGGTAAACCATGAGATCACAAGTGAAAAATCATAGCATTCAACAAAAAATCTGTCCTTGGCTCTGTTTAACTAGCAAACCCAGGAGGAAGAGTCACACAACCCCAATGTGCCAATACAATCCTCTGCGGGTGCCCTCGTTTTCCAGGCCCACAGCCAACAAAGTAAAAAAATCTTGCGAAAAATTAAAAACCACATCATTCTGTAACAGCTCTGAAGCCTGAAAAAGGTTTTCATGTTGATATGATGTTTTAAACTGAGAGGGACATTAGGAACACCGTGACTCGTATGACTATTTCTGTGTAGGGATAACTGGATTTGATGGCTTTGTTAAGTGTGAGGCAAAGGGATACCACAGAGCTAGCAAAGTGTCACAGAAATGACAGATGTGAAAGCTATATAAGTGGCATATTTTCTATGAGCAAGCCAAGGGCTGGAGAATACTTATGCTTTGTGTCATTCATTCAGTAGACTGAGGATAACTCTCAGCAGGATGGTGCTAGTGATGAATCACATCCTGTCAAAGAGCTGGTGTTAGATTATACTTTTAAACAGCCTACATATATTTAAATAATTCCATAGAACTCTGCTGCAGAGAGAGAGCTATTTGATCTGTGTAAATATGAGATCCAATGAATCAGAAAAAAAATCAATTTAGGCTCTAATCCTGCAATCATTTAAGCACATGAATCAATGGGGCTACTCACGTGAATGAAGTTAAGCAAATGCTTAAGTGTTTACAAAAGAAGAAATACTTTATCTCACTGTAAACTCCCTCCTACCTAATGGTGTGTAGCATTATGGCCGGACTACATCTTCCGTGATATACTATAGCCCTCTTTAAACAGGGAGACTACAGTGCATCATAGGAAATATAGTCTGACCAGTTTATAGAGGAGAATGGGAGCATGAGGCACTTGAACTACAGTTCCCATGAGGCATTGTGGCACCATTTCCAAAAAGAAATATTTTGGGTTATGGCTGACATTTTTCTGTATTCAAATTTCAGCCAAAACACATTTTTGTGGAAAAATTCCATTTTTTTACCAGCTCTACATAGCACCTATTTCGTGCCCTAACACATCACAAGGAATTACATGAAGCTGTAACTTAAGCACATTATTATAGTGTCCTGCACAGCTCTGCTGTTGTCAGTGAGTTATTTCATGAAGTCCACTGCCTGCTACTTATATTTTTCTCAATGAATAATGGTCAAAAGACCAGAGTTGTTACCTGAATCAATTATTTTAATCAACATTCACTACAGCTAGTGGAAATGTCTTTAGCATGAGTTTCCCTGAAGCATCTTGCCCAAACTCCACACCAAAGCAATCTGCAGGATCTGCAAGAAACTGCTCTTGGGGCACCAACCCCCCCTGAAAATTGAAAAAATAAAACTGGAGTAATATAAATATACCTTCATTCCAATTAGTCTTTAGCTGTTTGTCATTGATGGCATTTCCAGATGAATGATCCATGCGAGATAGCAGTTCCACTGTCTTTTGTTCACATTACAGTAGGGGACTCTAAAAGCTGCAGCTGGTGGACTTCGTGGAACAGCCCTTCAAGTACAGCAGAGGCAGAGGGACATTAATAATTGTGCTTTAATAAGAGCTTTACGTGGAGTTGAGTTACAGTGTCCCACCCAAATATTTGACCTAAAGCTGCCAATGAGCAGCTCTCCAGGCTGACTCCTTTGATGGATCAATTTGGAATGTGTTAGTGGCATACTCATCACATAAATAAAATACAACTCACCTTAACATTTTTTGGAAGTAGTCATGGAGTTTATGACACCCAGTGGGAATAGCAAAAGAGGGTCATCTGGAAGGAATAGTGAAGCATTCTTAGCACTCAGCTGGGAAATTGCAAGAAACAGATGGAGAAAATATCTGTGTTCTCAGTGGTTTTCAAGACCCCGATGAAGAACTTTGGGTCAATAAGCCAGAGACTGAAAGACACAGAAAACCAAATCTGTGGTAAGAATATATCGTACATATAATGGAAAATGCCATCTTATGAGAGACCACGGTTCCTCAAATCCCATTGTCTTTATGGATACCGTGCTCTGGGAACTTCTGAGGCTAGACACAATAGATGCTGGTTTTTTATTTACAGGAAACCTGGAACCACTCCTTAAGGGAAAAAGAAGAAAATATGAGAGATGGGGGAACCTCAAAAGGAACACACATTTGGGCTGGAGCAATTCCACTACTGCTGCAGCTGAGGCATTGCCTCATTGAGCGAAATAAGGAAATTGAATAAAAGAAAAATAAATCTTCACCTTTGTCTTGTTGTAAGCCGCTCAGTAGAGGAACTGAGTAGTTTATTTGGGTCTTGTCTGTAGCTGAGCATATGGCTGGATGCAAAAAAATATCTACAGATAAAAATCCCAGTGGTATGTACCATTTGTAGAGGTCAAACTACCTAAGGGATCTTTCAATTGTTGGTTTCAGACTGTACAGCGCATACATGCACAATAGTTGGCTCCAGAACAAACTAAGAAGTTAACATGCACCTTTTATTGAAATGTAATTGGCCATTAATTCCCTATGTTTGGAAGAATTACGTTTTTATATCTAACATATTTCTACAGTGTCTTTTATCCCAAAGGATGCTTGTGCTTCATACATACAGGAAATGCATCACTTGCCACAGAAATGCTACCGCCACCTCTTGTCAGGGGAAGCAACTGCTACTTAACAGTGCATAGCAACACTACACAATACTTGTTAATAGGACATGGTTGGGCACTACATACTGCAATTTAAGACAGGAATTGAAAAAGAATATCAAATCCCACTGAAATTGGATGGAGAATTTAGGTAGGAAGAATGAAATCAGCCATTATAGAATTTGGCCAGAAATCTGGAAGTAACACACTTGCTGCTGCAAAAAAGTGCCATGGGTTTTTTAATAATACCTATACAGTAGCACGAACACAATGTCACAAAAACTTAATGATCCTGATTCAAAAAGCGGAAAGAAAAAGGATGAAAGTTAAGATAATAATAATAAATACAAGACTAACACCAGCCTCTCCAAGACGCAGTATCTTTTCAGGGTTGAATTCCACGAGTAGAGAAGCGAGTTCCACACTATTCGCTATACCCCCGTTTTACATTGTATATAAAAGACTGCCCTCCAGCAGCACACCATTCCCTAACGCCTAATGGGGCCATGGATTCAGCACTGACTTACAAGGACAAGTGCCACAAATAGAACTGCCCACATGACTTCCTGCAGCATCTATATGAGATGCTCTTTGCAGACCTCCTGTTCAAGGAGGCTCTTCAAATCTGAACTTGCTTTGCTCATGAGATGGGAAAAGATCAAATCCCTAGGTGGTAAGGGTGAAGAAGTGCTGTGCTTTGTACCTATGGGGCATTCACTGTTAATAGTCTTGTCATACAATTGGCTCTACAGGGAGGTATCAGTTGGTCTTTTATAATGAGTTGTTTTTCTTTTATCAAACTCTTTGCTGAATTCTATATCCTTATTAATGGTTGACAAATGATAAAGCTGCAATATTTACCATTCTGTGGCAACGCTCTGTTTCCTCGTGAAATAATTAATCATATGACTCTCTGATCGAGTCTGCAGATTTTGCAACTGTCACATGGCACCCACTCAGGTATTTGGACTTTCTTTAAACTCCATAAAAATAACAAACAAAAGGCTTGGCTTTGTACTATATTTACATGAGCACAGAATTTAGGCAGATGCAGAAAAGATCAAGAACTTCAAATAGACTCATGGGGATTCCATTTTGCAAGAGTATATTAGACTAAGAGCAATATCTTACTGTAAAATAAAAATAAAAGGTGTGGTACACATGAGTGCTGGTAACAGACTCAGCTTTATTTCCTGGTCCCTACTATGTGACATTGATCTGGGTTGCAAAAGAACATAGCCTCATCACATGGCAGAGGACTCCAGAAGCTATTGCTAAATCTTCACTTAAAAAAAACTAAACCCAAGTAAAACATAATACACAGAAACAGCCAGTTAAAACATACACACACTTGTCTGCGATGGATAATGTAGTAGACCACTGATCCCCTTTGGATTATTTTGTCTCTTTTTTGTCATCTATCAATAACTATCTCTGAACCTGAATAGCTTTCAGCTCACATAGCTGCTTCGTTCTCAGAACAGTATCTTCAGTAGTGCCTGTTCAGCTGCTGCTATGGACCTGCCACCACAAACCCATGTTTGCTGCTCCTGGTGCTTTTCATTGTCCATGACTGGATGGGAGTGTGTTACCTCTACCAGCAGCATTTTGGGTATCCTCAGAAAACAGAGATTATTGACCTCCTTGGATTTCTTTAGCGGTTTTCTGTTCCTCCTGTAAGACTGACCCTCAGTGCTGGTTATGATGTATAATCTTTGCGTAGATGGGACAACAGTTACCTGGGCAGGTTTCCAGCCACACACTGTACAAAGTCTGACATACTTCACTTGCACTGGAAGCCACTGCTTTGCTTTGTTCCTGTGGTATTTCTTCTTGCCATATAGCTATTTTGTAATTACTTCAGGATTAATTTTCTTTGGATCAAGAAACAGTAGAACTAGGAATCAGTGGATACTGATCCTGTCATATAACATGGACCAAGGTTACACAGTAAATGGCAGTATTCACTTACTCCAGTGGCCACTGCTACTGTTACATATGCTTTTTTGAAGAAAAAAAAGACAAAAAGAAAAAGAAGAAAATACATTGAAAATACCCGTTTCACATTATGCCTCTTTCCCCTGTTAGATGATGAGGATGTAATATCATCTTTGACATATCATAAAATATTAGGGTTGGAAGGGATCTCAGGAGGTCATCTAGTTCAAACTCCTGCTCAAAGTAGGACTAACCCTGACTAAATCATCCCAGGCAGGGCTTTGTCAAGCCAGGCCTTAAAAACCCCTGAGGATGCAGATTCCACTATCTCTCTAGGTAACCCATTTCAATCACCCTTCTAGTGAAAAGGTTTTTCCTAATATCCAACCTAGACCTTCCCACTGCAACTTGAGACCATTGCTCCTTGTTCTGTCATCTGCCACCACTGAGAACAACCCAGCTCCAGCCTCCCTGGAACCCCCTTCAGGTAGTTGAAGGCCGCTACCAAATCCCCGTTCACTATTGTCTCTGTAGACCAAATAAGCCTAGTTCCCTCAGCCTCTCTTCAAAAGTCATGTGCTCCAGTCCTCTAATCATTTTCTTTCCCCGCTGCTGGACTCTCCAATTTGTCCACATCCTTTCCGCAGTCGGGGACCCAAAACTGGACACAATACTCCAAATGTGACCTCACCAGGGCCGAATAGAGGGGAATAATCACTTCTCTTGATCTGCTGGCAATGCTCCTACTAATGCAGCCCAACATGCTGTTAGTCTTCTTGGCAATAAGGGCACATTGTTGACTAATATCCAGCTTCTTGTCCACTGTAACCCTCAGGTCTTTTTCTGCAGAACTGCTGCCTAGCCAGTCAGTCCCCAATCTGTAGCAGTGCATGGGATTCTTCCATCCTAAGTGCAAGACTCTGCACTTCTCATTGTTGAACCTCATCAGTTCTTTTTGCCCAATCCTCCAATTTAGCTAGGTTATTCTGTTTCCTATTCCTACCCTCCAGTGTATCTACCACTCCCCACAGCTTAGTGTCATCTGTAAATTTGCTGAGGGTGCAATCCACTCCATCCTCCAGATCATTAATAAAAATATTGAACAAAACTGTCCCCAAGACCAATCCCTGGGGCACTCTGCTTATTACTGGCTGCCCATTAGACATCGAACTGTTGATCACTATCCATTGAGCCCGATGCTCTAGCCAGCTTTCTATCCACCTTATTGTCCATTCATCCAACCCTTACTTCTTTAACTTGCTGGCAAGAATACTGTGGGGAAACTGTATCAAAAGCTTTGCTAAAGTCAAGGTATATAGAATCATAGAATCATAGAATATTAGAGTTGGAAGGGACCTCAGGAGGTCATCTAGTCCAACCCCCTGCTCAAAGCAGGACTAACCTCTGCTATATCATCCCAACCAGGGCTTTGTCAAGCCGCAGCTTAAAAACCTCTAAGGATGGAGATTCCACCACCTCCTAGGTAACCCATTCCAGTGCTTCACCACCCTCCTAGTAAAAAACTTTTTCCTAATGTCCAACCTAGACCTCCCTCCCTGCAACTTGAGACCGTTGCTCCTTGTTCTGTCATCTGCCACCACCGAGAACAGCCTAGCCCCATCCTCCCTAGAACCCCCTTTCAGGTAGTTAAAGGCCGCTATCAAATCCCCCCTCACTCTTCTCTTTTGCAGACTAAACAAGCCCAGTTCCCTCAGCCTCTCCTCATAAGTCCTGTGCTCCAGCCCCCTAATCATTTTTGTTGCCCTCCGCTGGACTCTCTCCAACTTGTCCACATCCTTTTTGTATTGGGGGGCCCAAAACTGGACACAATATTCTAAATGCGGCCTCACCAATGCTGAATAGAGGGGAATAATCACTTCCCGTGACCTGCTAGCAATGCCCCTCCTAATGCAGCCCAATATGCCATTGGCCTTCTTGCCAACCAGGGCACACTGCTGACTCATATCCAGCTTTTTATCCACTGTTACCCCCAGGTCCTTTTCATGCACCGTTTTCCCCACATCCACAGAGCCAGTCATCTCATCATAGAAATTAATCAGGTTGGTAAGGCATGACTTGTCCTTGGTAAATCCATGCTGACTGTTCCTGATCACATTCTTCAATTCCAAGTGCTTCAAAATGGATTCCTTGAGGACCTGCTCCATGATTTTTCCAGAGACTGAGGTGAGACTGACGGCCTATAGTTCTCTGGATCCTCCCTTCTTCCCTTTTTTGAAGATGGACAATATATTTTCCTTTTTTTTGGGACCTTCCTCAATCATCATGACCTTCTTTCTGTTACTAACATACCTGTAGAAACCCTTCTTGTTACCCTTCACCTACCTTGTTAGCTGCAACTCCAATTGTGTTTTGACCCTCCTGATTTCACTCCTACTTGCTCGAGCAGTATTTTTATACTCCTCCCTAGTTATCTGACAAAGCTTCCACTTCTTGTAAGCTTTCTTTTTGTGTTTAAGCTCACCAAAGATTTCTTTGTTAAGCCATCCTGGTCATCTGCCATGTTTGCTATTCTTTCTGCACATCGAAATGGTTTGTTCCTGCACCTATTGTGTAACTTGTGAATAATATATGTACTATATGTTTGTCTGATTATTGTAAGGAGGTTTACTGTATGAATACCTGGGGTTAATTCAATAAGAGGCTGACTGCATCTTGGCAGGAAAGAGTACAATGGCTTCATATAGCTAATCATGGAACTGAAGTTGGTGATTACATAGGAACCAGTGATTATGACCAGATTAGATTCAATATGGCAAAGAGTGACAATCCTAACCAGTAACACACATACAGATGCACACACTGCTTAAAAAGGGCTCATTTTCCAAAGCTGGGGGATTTATGAGCAAAATTGATTGAAAGGAGAAAATTAGACAGAAAAATCTGAATGAAAATTGAGAGTTCTTTAAAAAGAGTTTATTAGATGACCAAAAAAACACAATTCCACAACTGAAAAAGAGGACAACTTTGGCTAAAAGCCTATCCTGGTTTCTGTGCTGAAATAAAGTCAGTAATTAGGAAAAAAAATAGCAATATATAACAATTAGAAAAAAGGGGAAATAAATAGAAATCAATATATATTAGAAATTGTGAAGCGCAGAAAAATGATAATGGCAGCTGAAGACATCAGGAAAAAATCCATGGCTGGAAGGACTACAGACAATAGGAAGTTTTTAAATCACATGAAGGAAAAAAGAAATCCTAGCAATGGTATAGGGCTATCAGTGGATGGAGATGGTAAAATTGTTAATAATGATGCAAAAGAGGAAGAAGTATTCAATAGACATTTCTGTTCTATATTTGGAAAGAAACAAGATTGTGTGTGTAGCACATCAGGATGATGAAGTAATTTCCTGTCTATTAGTAGAATATTAAACAATCTACTAGGGATAAAGATTTTTAAATAAGTTAGCCCAGAGAACTTGCACCCTAGAGTTCTAAAAGAGTCGACTGAGGCTCTGAGTTGACTGGCCCACTACTATTAATTTTTAAGAAATCTTAGAATAGCCGAGAAGTTCCAAAAGACTGGAATGTGCTAATGTGGTGCCAATATTCAAAAGGGCAAGTGGGATGACCAGGGTAACTGAAGGTCTGTTCACCTGACAGCAATCCCAGGCAAAATAATGGTAAAGTTGAATGGGGATGAAAGAATAGGAATACAATTAATATCAGTCAACACAGTTTTATAGTAAATAGGTCTTTTCAAACAAATCTGATTTCATTCTTTGAGGAGATTACAAGTTTGGTTGATAAACGCAACTTTGTAGAGTTTTAGACTTTTGTATGGTGTTTAGCTTAGTACTGTATGCCGTTACGATTAAAAATTAGCACTATACAATATCAATGAAGCACATGTTAACTACAGTAAGAACTGGCTAATGAACGACACTCAAAAAGTAGTCAATAATAGGAAACCATCGCCAAATCAGTGTTTTTCCGGGGGGGAAGGGCGAGGAGGGGGAGGGGCGGGCGGTTTCTGCAGCAGTCAGTACTAGGCCTAGTCATCATTTTCATCAATTATCAGGAAGTAAATATAAAATCACTTCTGATAACATTTATGGATGTCACAAAGATTAGTCAAAAGGTAAATAATGATGAAGACAGAGTACTCTTACAGAGCAATCTGTATTGCATGGTAAGATGGCCCCATTCAAACAAAATGTGTTTGAATACAGCCAAATGCAAAGTTATATACTGAGGAACAAGGAATGCAGGCCATATCTACAGAATGGGAGACCATATCCTGGAAAGCAATAACTCTGAAAAGGAGTTAGCGGTCAAGATGGACAAGCAACTGAACATGAGCCCCCAATGCGATGCTGTGGCAAAAAAGGTTAATGAGATCTTTGGATGTATAAACAGGGGAGCAGTGAGTGGGAGTAGGGAACTGGTGAGATCAAGATTAGAATTCAGCATATAGTTCTGCTGTCCACATTTTAAGAAGGATGTTGAAAAACTGGAGAGGGTGCAGAGAAAAGACACAAAAATGATTTACAGGATAGAGAAAATACCTTAGAGAAGCTCAAAAAGCCCAATATGTTCAGCATATCAAAAAGAAGACTGAGGGGTCACACTTGATTACTGTATATAAGTAATAAATAAGGTAGAAAGTACCAGATACTAATGAGTTCTACCATCTACTGAGGAAAGGCTTAACAAGAAGCAATGGCTGTAAGCTGAAGACCGACAAATCAAATTTAAAATAAATTAAAATTTATAACAGAGAAAGTGATGAACTATTGGAACAAACTACTAAGAGAAGTGGTGAATTCTCCATCTCTTGATATCTTCAAATAAAGACTGGATGTCTTTCTGGAAGAAATGCTTCAGTCAAACACCAGTTACTGTGCTCATTAAAGGAGTAACTGGATGAAATGTTATGGTCTGTGATATGCAAGTCAGACAGTGAAATAATGGTCCCTTCTGTCCTTAAAATCTATGAATCTACATGAAGAAAGAGATTACTGACAGTAAATACCTCTTTTAATGAAGCAGAAATAGGCATAATGAAATGCCCTGGTTGGAAGATGAATCTGGATGAAGTAAAACTAGAAATAAGATACAAACTTTTAAGTAAGGATAATTAACCATTGGAACTTACCTAAGGAGGTTGTGGACTCTCCATTCCTTGAAGTCTTTAAATGATGACTGGATATCTTTCAGAAAGATATGCTATAGCTCAGACAAAAGTTATGGGCTTGATGCAGAAATTACTGGGCAAAGTTCTATGGCCTATGTTATGCAGGATGTCAGACTAGATAGTCTTTTCTAGCCTTAAAATCTATGAATCTATGAAATTTCAACATGAACCATATTTGTTTGAAGCCTGAGCAAGTTTGCGTAACTATTTTTTCTCCCCATGAATCTTCTAGGTTCTGATCAGGATCAGAAATGGAAGTTCTATCTAATCAATCCTGTCTAGGAACGTATATGGCTTCGATCACTGCAACATTTAAGTGCATTTGAAAAAAGGTATCTTAAGGCCCAAATGGATGCTGATGAAGTTGAAAAGTAGGAAGCCAAAATGGTCACATAACTGTACCACAAGCTAATGTGTCCAAAGCAGTAGAGAAAGGTCATATTGAAGATGACTCCGCAACAGGTAGGCTTTTGCCTACCCTCCTAGCCCTGAGTAGCCACTGGAAGCAGGAAGAGTGCCACAACCACAGCCACCCTGCTGTGAAGTGGCTAGGTGGAAGGAAAACTCCTTGATGTGCCTCTTGGAATTTCCCTAGAATTACCACCTCTGGTCAGAGGAGCTCGGGGGAGACTGCAGGTTTTAGGGGCCAATCCCTCTTCCCTTGAGGATGAGAAAGGAAGAAACACACTTGCCCTTCTGTGTTGAGACACCTATGTCTCCAGCCCATGGCAGCACAACTATATTGGAACCATGTAAGATTTCTTTGCCCCTCCCCTCTCCACCTGCTCAGTAGACGTAGTGAAGGGCACCCAGAGATAAGAGAGCTGGAATAGCTCATGCCAAAATTTCTCAGCAAAAATCCAGAAGAGCAAGGGATGGGGCCACCCTCGAAAGTGATATCTTCACTGCTACTGCTGCTAACCCCCAGCTACACAGGGGGCCTCAGAAGAGGATCATACACACAAGGCCAGAGAGGAAAGGTGGTACACTATGGAGGCAGTCCCCTCTTCAGCACAGATGGCGTTATAACTGTGCAGACTGCTCTGTCTGCATACAGATCACCAGAAAATGATCCCAGCTAAGGTTTCTGGCACAGGTTTACAAGCATAAAGGGACTGGACACAATGTTCTTCATGCTTATCCTGAATAGGAGAATCTGCTGGTCACTAAGAGAAAGGCATAGTCTCTAATTCAACCAAAGAATCAAATGCTTCCCCATGCCATAAAATGGAAAAGGCCATTGATCTGTGCAAATGGCAGATTTTCTCTGTAACAGGCCAAAAAATATTTAAGAGAGTCCCTTGTTTTCAAAAGTGCCTGCTAAAGAAACTGGGCCACTTCAATAACACAGTGTAAGGGCAAGCAAAGTGTATTCAATTCCATTTTACCACTGTGGTTGGTTGGTAGCAATTAACAGGTGGAATGAGTGTAACTTACTCCTCTGTAAAATGACATCGCTCTTTTATCATTGTCATGGGGTTTGTACACCCCACGGGCAAATCTAACTTCCCACCCTGAGTTTCAGGGCAGTCGGTCCTAGTGACCCGAGTCAATGGGGCTGCTCTCTCAGTCTAGGCTATGTGACCTAATGGCGAGAGTCAATAGGGTGATCTTTTCGGTCAGGGCAGCAGGCTCTAATGGTCAGAAGCAATGAAGCAACCCTTTCGGTTAGGGCAGTGGGGCCTAATGGACGGAGTCAATTTTGGGGGAGTGGGATGCCATCTTGGGGTGTGTGGCACCTGGAGTAGGGGGCACAGGCCCTCTCTGCTCATCCAAGCCCAGGGCTCTGGCAGTTGCAGGGGTGCTTGCCACAAGTCAGCAGGAATCCTTCCGAAACACGCTGACCAGTACCTCCAATTCTCCCACTGTAGCAAAGTTTAAGTCCCCTAGGCTATTTCCTACATCTTTACCCAGCAGCGAAGTCCATAGCTCTCCCAGGTCTCTGGGGTCATCAGGTGCTGCAGCTCCCCTGTGGACCTCCTTTGGGTGGTGCAGCATCCACCTGGGTTGCGGTGCTCTTGGCCTGCATGGTCCAGGGCTATGGCCGCTCCAGGACCAGAACCTGCAAGGTGCAGCCCCTCTCTTCAGCCATCTGCCCCAACTGAGCTGGGCTGTTCTCTTTTGTATTGAGGCTGCAGGTGGAGCATGCTCAGTGGAGCCAAGGGGGCATGGCCTTTTTGGCCCACAGAGTGGGATTAACCCTGGCTGGACCAGTGCAGGGCAATGTATATCCCATCACAATCATCCAACCTGATACCTTTCTTTGAAAGGGCAACAAACCTTGTGGATATGGGGGAAGCAGTAGATGTGGTATATCTTGACTTTAGTAAGGCTTTTGATACTGTCTCACATGACCTACTCATAAATAAACTAGGGAAATACAACCTAGATGGAGCTACTATAATGTGGGTGCATAACTGGTTGGAAAACCATTCCCAGAGAGTAGTTATAAGTGGTTCACAATCAAGTTGGAAGGGCATATTAAGTGGTGTCCCACAGGGATCAGTTCTGGGTCTAGTTTTCTTCAATATCTTCATCAATTATTTAGACAACGGCATAGAGAGTAAACTTAAAAAGTTTGCAGATGATACCAAGCCGGGAGGGTTGCAAGTGCTTTGGAGGATAGGATTAAAATTCAAAATGATCTTGACAAACTGGAGAAATAGTCTGAAGTAAATACGATAACATTTAAATAGGACAAATGTAAAATATTCCACTTGGGAAGGAACAATCAGTTGCATACATATAAAATGGGAAATGACTCCCCAGGAAACAGTACTACAGAAAGGGCTCTGTGGGTCATAGTGTATCACAAGTTAAATATGAGTCAACATAGTTATAAAAAAAGCAAACATCCTTCTGGGATGTATTAGCAGGAGTGTTATAATCAAAACACAGAAGTACTTCTCCATTCCACTCCACGCTGATTAGGCCTCAATTGGAGTGTTGTGTCCAGTTCTGGATGCCACATTTCAGGAAAGATGTGGACAAACTGGAGAAAGACCAGGGAAGAAGAAAAAAAATGATTAAAGGTCCAGAAAACATGACCTATGAGAGAAGACTGAAAAAACTGGGTTTCTTTAGCCTGAAGGAGAGAAGACTGAGGGGGAACATGATGATAATTTTCAAGTACATAAAAGGTTGTTAGAAGGAGAAGGGAGAAAAATTGTTCTCCTTAACCTAGAAGGATAGGACAAGATGGACCATTCATCTGACCCAGTATGGCCATTCTTATGTTCTTAAACAACAGGCTTAAATTGTAGCAAGGGTGTTTTAGTTTGGACATTAGGGAAAACTTCCTGACTGTCAGGGTAGTTAAGCACTAGAATAAATTGTCTAGGGAGGTTATGGAATCTCTATCATTGGAGATTTTTAAGAGCAGGTTAGACAAACACCTGTCAGGGATGGTCTAGATAAGTACTTGGGCCTGCCATGAGTGCAGGAACTAGATTAGATGGCCTCTTGAGGGCTCTTCCATCCAGTCCTGTGATTCTATGTAGTCCCCTCCCTACCCCTTAACCAGCAACTTTAATGAAGGAGGATGCAAATAATGATCATGAGAGAAGGGAGGAAGCTGCCTCCCCTCTGAATGTCTCCTAAAAATCACACATTTCTCCTGTTTAAATCAGGCAATCACTGGATAGAACTGATGTAGTGCCAATGGCAAGATAGAGCCCCAGATGTATGTTTGCTAGTCAGGGTTAGTAGGTAATGTTTATTCTACCTTCTTCTGTTTAACTAATTTGCATTACCTTGTTCTTAGCTGGCAGCGTATCAGGTCAGCAATTTAAAAAATATTTGCTAAGATGATTTATTGCCATGATAAAATACATTAGATCAAATTCCTGGAATTCAGTCATTGTGTTATAACAAGTGCTTAGTCATTTATCTCTCATTTGTATATAAGGCATTGTTATAGTCTGGAGAGCAACCCTATAAAAATGGCATCACATTATCTCTCAAAGACTCCAGGTGCCATCTGCTCAATTTTCTCGTGAAAAGATTTAAGATATGTTTTGCTACCTAACAGCCCTGCAAGATCAACCTGTGATCAGAGAGTTAAGTTGGCTATTCTATGAGTTATGCCTAATCATCCGTAACAAAGGTTCTGCAGTTAGAATTGTTAACCATGCTGCTCGCTCATGCTCCCTCAGCTGAATGGGATCTATGGTGTTAAGATGTGGTAAAATCACCCTTTTGTTATTAAAGTGGATGAAATATGCCATACACACATTGCAGATCTGTTGAGAATGCAGGTGCCATTTTTCTGACCGTGACATTTTGAGGATTTCACCACAAGGGGGCAAGAAAGCACGTTCTCTTTTTTCTCATATAGGGAAACATTGGCAGAACCAACTGGCCACTTTCCCAAGTTTCAGTTCAATTTGTGTCCCAGCCACTAACTTTCTTGTGTACATATTGAGTGAAATATTCAGGACAATTATGGTGTATGAATTGTTCTGGATTTGTAACATATGCTATAGTATGAGAGTGGGCTTTTCAAAAGCGTAACATTGGCATTAGCCTAACTCTGCTCCATTCCAAGTTAATGGGGCTGCCCTTGCAGTCTGATTATTGATTTCAATATGAGCAGAGGCCAATTCTATCCACCTACAGCGCTTTAGGACAATAACTGTGTCAACCTCTGTGTTTGTACAGCACCTAGCATATCCTGATTAGGACCACAGGGCACTACCATAGTATAAATAACAATTAATAATATTTTCATAGAGAGTATGGATGGAATGCAGCTTTACACAGCACAAGATTACTGAGATAAATATTGATAAGGCGGTGATGGGTATCCAAACAGAACAGCCCTTATATGCTTTGTAGCATTCACATGCCATTTTGGATGCTAAGCTAGTAATGGGTGAATCTCAAAAGGTGCAGCGTGCAGGCTAAATTTGGTTGTCTGTGACAAACTTAGCCAAACAATCTCAGATTAATGAGTTTGCAACATTGGACTAAAAACATCACAAGAAAAAAGCTCTTTTGTGAGATTTTTAGAACTTTCATCTTCTGGATGGACTGGAAATAAACCAAGTACAGCCTCTCTCATGCTATTTTGCCATTTCTGCCTCCATTCCCAGCCAAAAGCTAGAATATGGAGCCTTGTGAGATGAAATATACAAGGAAAAAGGTGAAGAAGAATAATCCCATTTAGGTCTTATATAACATTTTTCAACGGCAGATCTCAAGGACCTTTAGGAAGATCATTGGTATCATTATTCACATTTTATGAAGGCACCTAGAGGTTAAAGTGACTTGCATGCGGGCACCTAGCATACCAGTAGCAGAGCTGGGACTAAACCCCCGAGTTTTTGAGTCCCAGGTAAGGGCACTATCCATTACCCAGGAGAGTCCTGCTGCCCAGTTTTACTAATTTAATGACTAAATCACACTCCCTTTCTTTAATATTAAAACTGTTTTGAAATGAAGAAAACTAATTCTAATATATTAAGTATTTTAGCCACAATGGAACTACATATGTTTTGATTCTGGGAAGCTAAAATCTACTTTTATAATACAGAGGAAATTCTTAGCTGACTAGATCCCAGATCCCACTGATACACAGCTCTTGATGCCTTGCCAATGAACATGATAAAATAAGCAGGGGTCAGGCCATTTCACATTAGTCATGTGGTATTACCTGACCACAGACAGCATCAGCAGAAAAAGTAACATCAAAGAAGCCTGTTCTAAGGCCCTTTTGATGTTGTAAGCCAGAACCCTGAGAGGATGCTTTAAATTCCCACAAAAGTAAAGACACATGAATGAGGAAAGGTTCACAATGCTGCTGTTTTTTATAAACCAAAACAGGATGTCTTGTTCCTTTTCATAGACTTCTACCTCTCACAGCAAGAACGAGCTTCAGTGCCCTTTTACCCTAGACCCCAAGTACAATGTTAGCTGCAATGCAAAACAGATTCTTCGAAGGCAGCAGAAATAAAGATCAGGCCTGATTGTACTGGTTTCTAAAAGAAAATCTTATGAAGCTTCTTAGAATTGGGATTGTAATTTGTTCTATGTTTAGACCATACCAGAAATTAATATCAATATGACTGACAATATCCATTCCCACAGATATAATAATACAGATGGGCTGGACCTTCACAGTTCTGATCTTGATCCAAACTTCCTTAATGTTTTTCAATGTCGATCCAAGTGTTTAGGTTTGAACCTTCTCTAAGCTTGTTGTCTGTTTAGTTTATCAATTCTTAGTGAGTTGATTTGTTTGCAATAGAAAATAAAGAGAATATGGCCCCCTGTTTTGCATTAAAAGCGAAGGGAGACTCTCTACAGGTTCAGATGTTTAAGCAAACTCACCTGAACCCTCTCAGTCAAGCTGGAAATCACAGGGAAACCCTTGTCTTGTGATATTTTAAGTAATTATATTTTTAAATGATTTTGCAACATGAACAGCAGATGTATATATGACTCATCTGGGATCCAATGGGCTGCCTGGTGTAACTGATGGTTACCAGTATTTGCAGTAACAAAGAATAATGCATTCTGGAGTGAAAACCGTGAATCCAGAACCACCATGTGAGTTGATATATGTTGCTGTGCTGAAGACCTCCCGCAGCCTGGATTGCAGAAGCATTAAGCACATCTTTCCATAATTAACTCACTGCTGAATTTCCCTATAAAATGGTTTAGATGTAGTGAAGACATTGTTTCTTCTGAAGCCATCCAATCATTTACAGCACAAAACTAATAAAACTAAGCAGTGTGGGTGCTTTCAATGCTTTCAAGCCAGGAAGTAAAACAAGGAGATTTGGTAGGTGCATTTATGGAGAAAAGTCATGTCTGAAAGGTTCAAAAAAAGTGAACTAAAGCGCTTGACTTTTCAGCTAGTTGCACAGAAGTGAAAGAGTGCAAAGAATCTTGGGTACCACCTCAGTCAAGGTTCTGAAGCACAAGTATATTGGTTTGCAGAGAGGTTGCATCGATACAGTAACATAGTTGTCTAAAAGATTTAACACATCCCATGTACGCTATAAATTCAGCCATATCGCAGGGAGAGCAAGTTTCTCCAGCCCTGAGGCTGCGGGGGGAGAGCAAACTCTTCTGGCCCTGGGCCATGATGGTGGCACAGAACCTGCCTGTCCAAAAGCCATCAGATTTATATTCCTGTGCACGCCCCTAAAAACAGTTCTAGGTTAAGCTTCATGTGGTAGAGCTTTACACTCCCACTAACCAGTCCCGAGCTTCTCCTAACAATCAAGCTAAAATTTACGATGCACTGGTAATGTGGCCTCATGTCCACTGAAGATTTAGTATGGCCAATAGACTCATTTTCTTATGCCCTACATCAGACCTTAAAGGTTGCCAGAGGTGAAAGCCCACTTAAGTTTTTTATTTCTGTCATTTCACTTAAAGATTACATTTTGGAGCAGGATCATGCAGCACACTAATAGCAGACAGGACTATGATGAGGTTCTGCTCTGCTGTGCAACAGAAGTCCAGTGTGCTTTTGGCAAGACACTTCTGCTTGCTGTGATACAGTATCCTCATATGTAAAATGGTAATACTATTTCCTTAGCTCACAGTAATGTTGGTAAGGTTTAATTCATTCACAGGGCCAGCCTTGGGGAAACTGGCACCCTGGGCAAACTTTTATTTGGATGCCCCTGGCCCCTCTTGCCTTCCCAGGCTCCACCCCCACCCCCCATCGCCACTGGCCCCCCTCCATCAGGCTCCAACCCACTGGCTTTACACCCACCCATCACCCCTGGGTCCTGCTGCCTCCCCCACCATTGCCCCAAGTTCTCTTCTGTGGCCTCGCACCCCAGGCCCGCTCTGCTTCTTGCTCTTGACCATCGAGGCCCCTTCCAACCCTGCACCCAGGGCAGTCACCCATATCGCCTGCCTGTAAGGCCAGCCCTGTTAATTCATATTTCCAAAGTGTTTTGAGATATTTTGAAGGAAACTAGTGTAGAAGTGCAAAGTATTGTTATGACTGTAAACCCAGCACAGATTAGAAACATAGTTTGCGTACAGTTTTATAGAGCTATATAAAAATGCATCACTGCCATTATCACTAACTTAAGGACATAGACTTTTTACTGCACTGAGAAGAATGAGATGACTAGAGGGGCCAATAAAAGTAATGAGCAAAGTGGATTTCATCCATCCAGTTTCACAAGTCTGGAAACGACTAGCTAAGCTTGATACATGTCTGGCTGTGTGAGTGGGTGGGAAACATTTACTACGGTTTTATCTTGGTAAATTTAAGAGACAGGATTGTCTTTGATAAGACATATACAGTAACAATAATGTTTTCTACAATAATAATTCTACTCATTAAACCAATCCTCTTGGACTAATAATTTACCTAATATTATTAATTATAATATGCTGACCCTTCCATCTGAGGAGCTGAAAGTATTTGGGTAAAAGTTGGTAAAAATTATTTCCCCATTTTTAGATGAAGAAACTGAGGCATAGCATTCTGCTTAAGGTCACACAGCTAGTCAGTGGCATTCAGAAACTACACCAAGGTCTCCTGACTCCTTCTCTAATTATTGGACAACATTGTCACCCATCTCTAGTGTAGTATATCTAAAATTGTTCAGAAGTACTGAGATAGTCAGTTTACATGCTCACCCCACTGTTTGCAAATAAAACCACACATAAACCTTGTCTACACTTGTGGCAGCGTGTGGTTAAGTGTAGCTATACACCACAGTGAAAAACAGGCTATATCCACACTACAGTGTGTAGCTACACATGGCAGTGAAAGGCTCTGCAGGGGGAAAGGCAGTGTGGAAAGGCTCTGGCCACAGGGAAGCAGTGGGATACTACACTGCTAAAAATAGCAGTATAGACATGGGAGGCACAACTTCGGCATGCAGACAGCTATGTAGGGTATATACTTTAGGGTTCTGGCATGTCTGTGCTCTTCTTGCCTAAGCAGTGCCTCACTGTCTGCACTGCTATTTATATCTGTGCTAGCTGGGCATGCAACATCTGTTCTCTACACACCTTGGAAAATGCAGACATGCATTTAGTGAATCATATAAGGATTAAGAATGTTCTGAAGTAATGCAGTGTCCTTTCATTGTACAATGGGGATAGAGAGTGAGAGCATGTCTAGGTCACAGCTCACATCAGGAAGGGTTTGGGTAGCATGGGTCCAGTTGGTAGCATTCTTGTGTCTATCAGCCAGAATGTTCCCAATGTCTACATTATAGTGCTGTACTATGAAGATGCTACAATGTAAAGGTTCCCTCTTTTGGCCAAGAGTATAAACTAAGGCCTCATCTTCCTATCTCTCCTAGCTGCCCAGGTGGAAGGTGAAAATCTCATAGCACCTTCTGAAAAGGAAGATGAGAATGATCCTGTTATCTTGGCCCATATAATTTCTTTCTATAAAAGCAAATCCTAATATCCAAGACTGTGTAGAAACTATTGGTGAACACACAGCTGCTGCTTCATTTGCCCATAGTCACTGCACCACAGTCCTGTTATTAACATTGCAGCACATGTGATTCAACTAGTAACTCCACACTACAGACATATAACTCTTATGCAGTACAAGTCCATTCATCTAAAATGTTTCATGAACATGAAAAACAAACAGAATGTTAAACAATGAACTGCATTGAACAGGGGGATGGTTTTAAATATTGGCACAGCAAGTTCTTTCCTGAAGAGTCATATCCAGTGAAGATGATACCAGTAGACTGCTGGTGAGCTAAATTATGTGCACAGCTAGTCTGTGCAGAGCATGCTCATATTATTGCTACCTCATCTGCTCTTCCCCTTCCACCTGTTTGTTTCATTCACCTGTTGGGTGTTGTCGTTAAGCAAGACTGTAAGCTCGGGGTGCGAGGACGGTCTCTACTACACAGCTAGTCTCCAGCACAAGGAGCCCAGGTTCTGAGCGGGGTTTCTAGGCATTCCTATAGTACAGATAATATCATAACAATAATCAGAATGTTGACTTTGGTCTATATTTGGAGCTAACTTCCTGGCTTGTGACCTAGCTGATCTGCCCATGATCTCACGTACACATTGGCAAACACTGTTAGAGCTCCCCTGCGGTGGTGGTAACTGGGATCCCCAAGGACAATTGCTAAAGTATTTTGAGATATCTTCAGTATGAAAGGTGCTACATAAAGCCACACTTTATTCCTGCAATAAAAACAGCAACAGTTTTGTGCAAGCAAGAGATGAGCTGAACCAAACAGCTCCAAACTTTGGGGCAGTTTGGAATCTACATTTTTGTACAAACTACACCTTACCAGTTTATGATTGTTGGTAAAGGCAGGACCTTCTCAAATCTAAACTTGCTGTCTACTTACCAAACACAACCAGAAAACAACTACTCTCTCTTGGTCGCTCACTTTTTCATCCAGTTTGCTGCAGGAGAAAATTAAAGTTAATGAGAGCCTTCCTTTAAATCCACTGTGGTTGAATCTTTCAATATTCATGTCCTTGACAGTGATATCTTCTCAAGTAACTACAGCATCTGTTCATTTATTGCCCCCATGGGTCATCACCTGGAATTGGGAGTTTAGGTTTTACTTGAGCATTAAGAAGTTTCTAACAAATTGTCATTGTAAAGTTTTTCTAATCTAATGATAATAATGATGTTCTAAAAACCTACTAAATAAGAGAGTATGGTTAAAAATGAGCAAGCAATAGATTAATATGCTTTGTGTCATCTCTGAAATGCATTTCATCTACCTGTGTGATAAATTATGAATTTAAAAACAAAGTGCACTGTAAATAATCCAAAGCAATAAGCAAACTTCTAAGAGAGAAGGAGGAGGAAGATGAATATTAAAATCAAAATTGGATTCTGAACACACAACATTTAAAGTAAACAAGCATAAATGCAGGACTGACCCAGACTGTAATGAGATCATGAATGCAAAGCTCAAAACTCACCAGGCTCAGTGTTTTAGTTCACTTGATATAAAGCAAAACGGACTGTAATTTATTTGGGTCTTAAATATGCTGGTACAGTAAGATATGTGCATGAGGGTGGGGAACATCAGGGGCTGACACATCCTGCTCTACAGTGGAGAATTCCAGAATATTTCTGGATTTGTAGCACCAATCCCTTTTCTACTGTAAATAACAAATTTGGCAAACATTTGGAAGAGGTACACTAGAAAACTATCTTTAAGTATGGAACATGCCAGTACTCTGAAATCTTCAAAGGGGAACTCCCTGGAATTGCATTAAAATCTTGTCTACACGGATGTTATGGTCATCATCATGTTATACACCTCAACCACTCCAAGCCTCTTAGGTTACGACTACACTTGGGATTTGATTTCTAGCTTGAGAAGACATACTCATACTAGCTCTCATTGAGCTACCACTAAAATTAGTTTTAAGGGCAGCTAGTCTGTGCTGCCACTCACTGCTGCCTATGTTACCTTGGCTACGCTACTATTTTTAGCTGTTAGCTCAATCAGAGCTGGCACAAGTATGTCTATTCAAGCTGAGAATCACACCTCCAGCTCCAAGCATAGTCATACCCTTTGAAACAGCAGGGATAGAACTCAGATCCCTGTGCTTCAACAGTAAAAGTCTCTATCACCTGGGAGGAGCAAGGGTGGGCACTAAAGGAGAATCTCCAGTAGTTGCTGGAGGATATGGTCTGTGACACACAATTGAGTAGTTCTGATTCCATCCAGTAGAGGACAGTGGTGCACATATACTAACCAGTTTTTAACAAAGTCAGCTGTGCAGAACTCTGAAGCCTGTAAATTATGTATGGTATTCAGAATCAGTCTGGATTTGCTATCAATCAAGAATAACCAGAAACCATAGAGATATAATAAAATGATACTGAAAAATGGTACTAGATATAGAATGGAGAAGACGCTACTTATTTTCATATCCCTCCTAAGATCTAGTGTCCAGTCACAGACATTTACAACAATTAACCTATGTCATCAGTGACTCCTGTGTTTGCGTGCTTCTGTTTTCTTTCATCAGATTTGCTTAGCAAACAACTGTAGGCACAATATAAATAAAAAAGCCCCCGTTTTTACAATGCCAAAAAAGTGGTGTGATAAGTTGGTATGTTAACAAAATAAATTTTAAAAATGCCCCCAGAATAGCTCAAAGACAATTCCTCTTTCACTGAGCTAAATGTTATTCAGCAAAGGAAAAAAAATAATATATAGTACAAGAGTAAGTCCTTGAAAAGAAAACAGCTTTCCAACCCACAAACCCAAGCAAATCAAAAGACAAATTGTTCATGGAGATAAAGGAAAAACACAAAGAGGAACCTTCTAAACAATGACTTTTTTCATTCTTTCTTTTTAATCTAGTATCAGTATCAAGGGCTGAATGGGGAGGGCCCCTGAGTGGCACCTGCATGGGCCAGCAATGAAGGTCACATACCAACCTAAAAATCTCTCCCTCCCCTTGTATTAGAGATATAATGTGTTACATTCCTTCCTTTGTACTGACATGAAGTGGCTTCAAGTCCATGTCCAAGACTAAATAGTCAGGAGCTGTAACCCAATCCTAACTTGTGACTTTTGTATCTCGACCTGACAATAGAAACCTGAGCACACTGACCTTCTTAACCTCCTACATACCATTTTAGTGTCCTCCTTAGATTCTGCCACCTCCCTCTCCCATTAGCAAGGTCAGCAATAAAAACCACCTTTAGCAGGCTAGTGCTGACCTGTTGGGAGACCTGTGCAATTGATTGCTGTAAGTTTGTTTTTCTGAATAATTTTAGTATGGTGCCTGTTGAGCCAGAGTAGCAGAACAGGTTCCTTTACCAGCTTTAATCATGTAAAACGCTTGGAAAGTTTTTTGACGGATTGCTGCAGGGTTACAACAGTTGGTGTGGGTATCTGGCTGTTGCGTTGCTGCTGTTGTTTTTTGTAAACGTTAATGAAGGTTGCAAAAACTACTTGCCACCCTACCTGACATGTTGGACTGTTTAAAGGAAAATGACGCTGCAGTTCTAAGGACATTCTTATCACTGCTGTACATCCAGTAATGCAGAAGAGTTAATAACTACCCTTTTTATTAGTATCTTCATTACAATGAAGTGGCTAGTGCAGCTGAGTGAGGAAGAATGGTCTTATAGTTGACACAGGACTAGGATTAAGGAAAGCTAGGTTCAGATTTGCAGCTCTGCCACAGACTGTGCGAGCTTAGGAAAGTTGCTTAGGGAAACATTTTCAAAATGCTGAAGTAACTGAAGGTGCTTCTGAAAATGGGCCTAAGGCATTTGAAAATGTTACCCTTAACTTCTCCATGCCTCGGTTCCCATCTGTAGTTTGAGGGAAATAATGTTTTCTTTCTCCCACCCTTTGCCTATTTAGATTTCAAGGTCTTCAGTGCAGAGATTGACTCTTATTATGTGTAGATCCAGTGCTTAGCACAATGAGGCCAGAATAGTGGCTGGAACGAGTAGGTGCTGCCATAATACTTACAATGTTTGCCATTGCCCTATAGTGGATGAAATAAGAACTTCTCAGTCTCAATCTGAGCTCAGTGAGCCAGTATCAGAAAATATACTAAAACCCCCAAAGTAGGATGGAAAAGGGTGGGTAGGGGTTGTTCAGAAACGAATCTAAATGACTCTAAGACCTTACAGAATTTAATAGTGAAAGATCTTTTCTAGGCGTTTCTTATTAACCACCTTAAAATCACATTTACTACATTATCTCCCATTCTAAATATACATTGTAGGTATTGCAGGGTAAAAGTATATATGTGCATCAAATATCCAGTTTTCAATAGTATGCAGTGTATATTTATTGCTCCCCAAACAGTAAAGATCAGTCTATATGGTGTTGTGCTCAGTGCAGGTTCTTATATTACAACTGTCATTATGGTATGACAGCCCATTTACAAGAAGTGCATCCTGAAGAAGAAATGGCACTAACTAACCCGAAAGGAGCTCCTGCAAACAGTTTTGCAGTGGTGGGCATATGTATTTATACTGCATTACAGAAGAAGAAGAATCTGCAACCCTAAGGAGCAGGCTGGTTATATAAATTCCATTCATTACTGTCCATACTGCAGCAAGATACCACCAAAGACCTAAAAAACTAGGGCTGATCCGCAAGTGCTTGGAAACATCTGTTAGAGGAATAAATGTTATCTGACAACTCTGGCTCTGAGAACTTCTTACCTTGAGTGAGATTGAGCGAGGCACAAAATGTTACAATCGCACAATGGAATTATCTCTCAAATGCATTAGTAAGATGCTGCCTGTAACTGGCTTGACAGTTCTATTATGCAAACACAGCCAGAGCTGCCAGCTTTTTAGGGCTAGAGTTTCAAAGTGTGGCACGGGTGCCGCACATGGTAATCCCAGTGTTGTGTGGGTGAGATGAGGTTAAATCCGTATGCGCCTAGGATTTGCAAATGATGCTTGAGGCATTCCAGAGGCAGGGTTCCCCAGTTAGATAAGATCATTAGAATTATCAACCAAGAGCAGCTCCAAAGGGCTCTTCCAGCTGGCAGACTTGGACATGGAGTGAATTTGGTTATTTGTAAAAGCTCTAGAGGATGTTAGATTAATCCAGAAGGTGACCTCCTTTAAGACACGCTGCAAGAACTCTCTTTATATTAATGCATTCCTGCTATAATTGGAATGACATTTTAAAAAATATCCTAAGCAACAGATCTACCTGATGGCCACAGAAGACCTTGAAATCCACTAGGGACCTCCCTATGCCAATCTGTTTACCTGGGAAGCACTTAGACAACTGCAGCAAAGGAGACAATAGTAAACCCTATGACAGCTGGAGAATCTAAACAGCAAACTATACCTCCAGGCAAATTGTCAGCTTCCTAACACTCACAGAGGAAAATGTGTGTCCAAGGTATCTGTTTAGCAAACAAGCTTTCCTTAAACCTCTGTGAGAAACTACTAGAGTGCTGAGTGATCTTTTAAAATCTAGTTAGAGTTAAAAGATGACCTGGACAGTCAAATGCATTGTAGTGGCCATCAAAGAAACAGTAGTTAAGATTCCTGGCTACAAGGTCTTCCAGTCCGCCATTGAAAACAGCACATGCATTAGACAGGTGTCTACATCCAACTGAATAGATCAGTTATTTATGTCACTCTCAGGAGATCTACACAATATATTACCTTTCCATGAAAAATACAGAACCTACCGGAAATCATGAGTGCTTTCTCCTGCTAGTGTTCCCCCCCCCCCGCTCATTCCAGCATATATGACACACAAATGTTGTTCTGTGCAACAGGACCTCTCAAATCATATTCCACACACCTGACTTCTCAAAACCAAAAATCCACCATTCTATGAATATTCAGATGATTCTTCATGCTAACTTCTGTATCACAGATGTGGTGACAAAGTACCCTATGTCATCACAATGTGATATTGTCAAATATCAAGTCATGACAATTCTTGCATTTTAGAAAATAGGGTTCAGAAAATCTGTCTTAAAATGGTGTGATTGGTGGAAGTTGGCTCTTGGGTAAGACAGTCAGGCAAAATTCAAATTAATCCATATAAAATTAAAATTAGATGGAATTGCAAATGGTTTTTGAGATACCGACATTTCCCCCATTGTTAAAATGGGAAATAACTGTGGTACCACGTGGTAGATATTGATGATCGCTTTTTAATGTCAACTACTGTATCACACTAATGAAGGTTTATGCATTTCAATATTTCAATCACATAATTTAGACTTTCAAGAAATGGTTTATGACTCCAGGTTCATGTCCTCAAAATAACTCAGAGATAATGAAGAACTAAAACTCACCTCAGGCATCACTTAAAAGAACATTTATTATCGTTAAAATATGTTCTGGTGGCATATATTACTAGATCGTCCTTCTAAAGAACTGTATGTAAGATATTCCTGGCATGTAGTAGATTACACAATACTGCCATCCAATATGGCCTATCTTTCTTAGAAAAGGCAGGGAATGATATGTCAGACCCAAGGGAACAAATCTTTGATTTGTAGTGACCCAGGACCACAGTCAGAGGAAGCCAGAAACACAAGGAGCACAGAATATTTGAGATAAGGATGACTAAGGAAACAAGACATCTAACATATACATACTGTCCTGGTGGGATGTGAAATATATATTGTGAAATAACATGCTTAAAGGTGCTTTAGAAAATCATTACCTTAATCAACCTCTGATTTTGCAGAGTAGCTTTGGGTTGCTGTGAATTTCCTCCTTGATTGCCAGGCACTCCAATCAGTTGAAATATCAGGGTTGTTGTGGAGATTCATTGCCACTCATACAGAGCTTTGTATTATTAACATTTACTATATTTCACCCCAGCCATGGTTGCATTTCAGTGGCGAATGAAATGATCGCTGCATATAGTTCATTTTTTAAGTTTAAAAACACTCTTGGAATGAAAGGCTACCCATAAAGCTAAGCTATTATTATCATTCTGAAACTGCATCTTTTCAGTACTGATCCATGTTTTGGCATTCCTGCTTACATAAGGCATTCCCATTTAAAATCTAGCATATACATGTTTTCACCTACAGGAGAGAGATTTGCTTCACAGCCAAAGGTGAGTGAGAATGTTAGAAGGAAAGAGGTGTAATTGAAATAGTGATTGCTGAAAGCACTAAAGTGTGCACATTTTGCAGCTGTTTTAGTCATTCTCTTTTATGTGCTATTTTAGCCAGGATTGTCTTTTGTTCCTTTCACATAATTGTTTATTTCCTACTATCTTCTTCAATGAAAATTAACAGAGTTCTACAAAGTCTCTTTTTATCTCTTGCTTATTCCTTTAAGTTTTGTATGCATTTAATTCCAATGCACCCTATAGCCACACCATTTCCTGACTTGCCTCTTACCCGTTCTAACTAGTTCTTCTAATCCAGTTTTTTTAAATTTTGTTTAAAGAAAAAAATACAGAATATCCAGAGGTAATCAGCATGTAGAGGGCTTTATTCTGCTCTCATAGAGTAAATCAGGAGTAGTTCCATTGAAAGCAACAGAGCTCAGCCAGTGTAATACTGCTATAAAATAAGACTAAAGCCTTAATTATGCAGTTCATCTTTGCTGAAAAGCTTTTTTATAGATGTAAGGAAATGTTCTCAGTACACAGTTTATAACCTGAACTCTGCTAAATCAAAATAAGCCAAGCAAAGACATTAGTCCTCATCCTCCTTGATACATTTTGACACCATCAACCACTTCCTCTTTCTCAAAACCATGTCCTCCACTGGCTTTAGAGGCTCCATCCACTCATTATTCTCTTCCTACCTTTTTGATGACTCCTTCAATGTCTTTTTGGGTGCATCTTGTTCTTAGCTCCCTCCTTTTATACACCCTATCTTATCCACATAGCTTTAATTACCATCTTTATGCTGATGACTCACCAACCACCTCTCTACTGATACACTATCCCCCATCCAATCTCATACTTACTCCAATGCTGCCCTCTATAAATGGGTAGAACTCCAGAAAAAATTTGTGAAGCCTTATATCCCCTTTTAAATCCCTTCTTAAAACCTGCCTCTGCTGTGTGACCACAAATAACAGTACGGAATTGGCTAAACTTGTGACTTATTGGTCTCTGCGACTACTATCTTATACAAACATATCTGTCTTTATTGTTATCTTTTCCTCACCCCATAGCATCCCAATTGTCTATTTAGCCTCTTGGTGCCTCACCCGCATCCTAGATTGTGAGCGTCCTGCAGTAGAGGCTCTGTTTTACTCTTTTGCACATGACATGCACAACAAGGTTTTTATCCATGACTGGAGTCTCTATGCACTGTTGCAGTATAAATGATAATTATTATTTTATTCAGCCATTTTGGTTGCAGTCCAGTCTAAAAAAAGTGGGCCATGTTCTGCCATCTTTTCTCACATTGAGTAGTACCTTACTGCTCACTGGAATCCTGATCTCAACGGCAATGTACTGTCTTTGAAGAAATGTTGTATTATTGTTAGTTTTTATGATGCAAGTTCTTTGGGGAAGCTGTTGCAAACAGGAAGAGAGTTGTCTCTTTGCCTTAATTTCTCTAACTGGAGTTAATTCTTGAGGCAGAGTTGCTTCCTGTAAACCATGCACCAGCTATTGGCCTGAGATTTCTAAAAGACGGGATTTTCCAGGTGCAATTTTTAACTATCATTGTTCAAGGACTGGTGTACATAGTATAAACAAACATGTAGTACCAGGAAAATATTCAAATCTCTGCAAATCTTCTCCAGTGGAGAAGAAATGCTTGAGGAAAGCTTGAGGAAAATTCTTCCTTACACTGGTCTAGCCATAAAGATTACATTCAATCACTGCTGCTTCAAAGTATAGTACTCTAAGCCGCACTCCAGGACTTTCACAGCACTCCAGCAGTGACCACACAGCAACTTATTCAATCTGCAATCTGGTGCATTGTAGATTTACACCCTGGTTTGCTGCACAGCCCTGAGTTAAATTGCAAGCTCTTTGGGGAAGGGACCATCTCTTACTAAGTATTTATACAGAACCTAACACAATCGGTTTTTGGCTGCTACTCAAATACAAATAAATAATAATAATGGTTAAAAAAATAAATATGTAAGTCTCAAATTCCATTCTAGCTCAGCTGAGGATGAATCACTCAGTACTTTATCAGTATTCTTATTCTTACTTTGTATGAAGTTTACCAGCTGGTCTGGATTGTAAAACCAATAAGAATTTTTATTGGGAAGGACAGGGGTAGAGGAGTTTGAAATCTGCATGAATATGTTTAAAACTAGAAAATATGTCTAGGATTTTCAAAGGATCCCAATAAAGTTAGACACCTACTCTCCTTGAAAGTCTTAGCTTATGCAGAGAAACTTTTTTCTTCTTTGTAAGATGGCTTGAGTAGTATCTTAGAAAAGGAACTCTATGCTCTTATGCTTCTTGAGACAATATAAATATCTTCTTCTGATCTATTGAGTCTCAGTATCCCTTTGTGTCACTGCATGTTCTTCATAAACAGAAAAAACAGGGTAAGGATTTTGGGTAAAGGAAGAAATGACTCATCAGAACCAAAGCATCTTTTAAATCAGTTTTTCAGACACAAAGGCATATAGAAAACTATCACAGGACTGATAAACAGGAAATTAACAAAGTGTACATTGCTATATTTAATGGAATTTTCCAAGTATTTGACTCAACAATCTCCCTAGGTAAGACGCACAACTGGGCTAGCACTGAAGTAAACTTGTGTGTGATCTCCACCTTTTTTTTGTTTGCTTCAATTTCCATAACCCTCCAACTAACTCCACAGCTGCAAAATGAGTCCATTTTACCAATAGGAGTGAGAATGCCAACATTAAAATCCAAATATTATTCTATAGATTGAGGTACCGTAACTTAAAAGATAACATGGAGATTTTCAAAGGCACAAATGGCAATTAGGCACCTAACGCCCACGGAAAATTGATGGGCTTCAGGCACCCAGCTACCATTTGTGCCTTTGAAAATCTCCTCTTGGAAGGCTTGTGATTTTAAAAGTTCAAAAACTGTTGGGCCTTTTCTTAGTGTACAGATATTGCATTCACTGCTAGACTTGTTATTTGTATGTAATGTCATGGAATTGCTTGTGCTCTTATAACATTTTGTCCATAAGTATCCCAATAAAACTCTCTTGGGGTATTCCCAATAACTACATAACTTCAACATAAATTTACTATGAAGCTTATGGACAACATGGTTATCACTTAGGCCCAGATTGTAGTATGTCCTTCCATGACCATCCATGGATGGAAGAGTGCACAGGCAGCTTTAACCACACTATTTTATATGGCTGTGCCACAGCTTTCCACACTCCCCTATTTATTCCTGATTCCATTAGGGTGCTGAAAAGGGGGCAGGAAGGGAAATAATTTTGATCTGTTCCCACACTGGCCCATGTAATGTAATGTACAACAAGATAGCAATTTGGTTCCTGAATGAAGCAAGTTATGCATCACCTACCCTGTGCCCAAGAAGCAGCAGCAGCAGAGACTGTGCCTGCTTCTCTCTCGCTGGTGTATCTCCATCCCTCTTCAATCTAGTCCTGAGTTAATTGATGGAAAACAAGCTACTTGAGGCATTTTCCACTCCCCAAGAACCTGTAAACAAAAAGAGAAACTGAAATTTAAGGATTTCGAACCCTTACTTAACGCTACTTTCTCAATTTCAGTCTCTCCATCAAAATAGGGCAGATGTTGACAAAAAAGTGTCATCCATTGGAAGATGTGTGGATGCATTTTGCAGAATGAGAAGACAGAGGGAAGAGACAGTAATGATATCCCAGAATTACCTTATCCCAGACTTAGATCTATCAGTCCAACAAAGCCGTTTGCTTTTCAATGGCTGTATATCCAACTCTAACCCAATGAACGCAATCAGATGCAATCAACTATTTAACAGTAATTCGCTGATTGTCTAGTCTTTCAATTGTCTGATACATATCATATCCACATTTCTCATTCTAGGAACTTGTATCCTTAAATAATGGAGGAGATATATTGACAGAATGTGGAAAACCTAAAATTATCACATCCCTGATGAAAGTGGCTAAAAATTAACTGATTCATTATAGGCTAGTTAACCTTAAGCAACTGGCAAGCAAAAAATAAATGCCCAGAAGTTATTATTCGTCACTTTAATCTCTGTCTTTTCATCTCAGGGTCTGAATTTAAAATTGACATTTGGGCAAAGTGAATAAAGGAAACAGTCAAGAGCTCCCTTGGAAATGTACATTTCCTAGTGTTCAGAAGAACACCACATCATAAAGCTGCAGTGGAATTTGGACTCACTTGTCAACGAGAGGTGGAACATGTAGAGAGCAAAAGTTATTCTTTGTGTGGCTTGAATACTACTTTGTTAGACAGATATATACAAAGAGGAACCATTCCTGCTCCTGAAGGGTTCTTGGAATTAAGCTCCGGGCCACAGGCTTATCTAAAGTCCCTGGAATCCAATTAAAGCTGTAGTCAAGTCTAGACTGAATGATCTTTCCATGTACTTCTCCTAGCATGAATTAGCAGTTTTCAGAGTGAGTGGTTAAAGTATCTATTGCAGGTTTGTGTGCTAAATTATGTTAGTTATCTAATATGCACTCATTTAATAGAATTGAAAACTTTTTCAGGTTACTCAGATTTTACACTGGGAGTTTAAATTATTATGTGACTTACTGATAGGCTTTTACCTGGTTTCTTTTCCCTAATTATTCATTGTGTGTGTATGAGATATAGTTCTTTTAATAGAATACATCTAGACTCTTCAATCTGCTGGTCCTCAGTGAGATCATCTGTTGGAGAAAGGAAGAAGACACATTATAAATAGTGCCGTACTAAATAGTTTATTTGCCAAAAATGCAGTTTTAGGAGATCCAAAATGATTCACAAATTTGACTAATTGTTTTGGCCAGATTCAAGCTACAGTCACTAAACAAGCAGAAAAGAAGGGGTAGAGGGCTGTCTGCCTTATTATTTTTAGCCCACTGGTGAGAGCACTCACTTCAGATATGGGAGACTAAGGTTCGAATCCCAACTCAGGAAAAGGAATTTGAACCAAGTCTCCTTGTTTACTTGCATGCTGATCACTTTTTCCTAATCTTACTTCCTCACCAGAACAACTTGCTAAAAGAATTGAAGTCTGGATCACATTACCATACTCTCTCTAACTAGGTCCCCCATCAACTGCCTCTACACACCACATGCTGTTATGGGGACATTAACTCTGTGTTTATAACAGTTTTACCTTGTGCTCTAATCCTGAGAGATCTCACTAGCTCAACAGGCTGCCAACTCCCAATGAATGGTTCAAGAAGAAGTTGTGTTGGTGAAGTTCAGTAGATGGCACTCTTCCCTGACTCAGAACTGGACCCAAGTCCCAGAATGTTGTCAGGAGCATTGTGCTGCTGTCTTTTAGATGCAATGTCAGACTCAAAGCCTAATCACTTATGATCATTAAAGATTCTGAAACTGGTTTTTTTCTTTATACCAGGTGTCCGGTCAAATTCCAATTTGCGTTGAAGCCGCAAATGAGTTTTGGAGATCACCCCAAATTAGTGCCAGTAAAACCATTATGCATCACTACACCATTTTATAGTCTGTATATGCCCATATTTTACACATGACTATCTTCGAATGTTTTTGAGTGTTTAAACACTGTATTGGTTCTAATTGTCATACCACTCTGCCTGCCATGCCATCAGCTGTGCAAGGATGGGGAAGATACTATTTCTGAAACCTCTACACATTGTTTAAAGAAGCTTTTCTGTACCTCATAATATTGCAATTTTAAGGTCACTTATTTCAGGATTCCAAGCAAGTGCTCGGTTTCTCACTAGGCCTGGGAATATTTCTGTTTCCATGATATAAAACTATGAATTCTAGCACTGTGAGGTTCGGGGATATCAATCCTTAAACCTGCCACTAATTCAGAACTGAATATTGCCCATCTTAAGCCCCAGCTCAGTGTAATTTGGAGAAAAAGAAGGATACATCTCTCTCACACACACTCTTTTTAACGTCCGGGGTTAGAAGTAGTTCCAGGAGACGTATTTGAGCATGCAGAGTGTAGGTAAGATGGTCAAAGGGACATGAGAAATGAAGTTTTTCACATAGCACTTTAAATTAGTCACATGGATACTACCACTTTATCTGGGGTATAACTAAACAATGCAGACATATACATACACAGACTTTAATGTGTAGGCTCACCTATCTGCTTCATCCTTCCCCAGTCATGCTCACAGTGCTGAATAAATAGTTAAAGTGCAATATAATTAAAATATAAAATTGGATTAATAAAATATTAAAAAGCCAAAAAAACAAAATGACATATTAAAAAAGTGATGTTCCTACAGAAGGCCTATCAGTGATTGAGATTAAAACACATTCGGGTAAAAAAGGTTGGTGTTAATTTAGAAAGCAGGGAGGAATAAGCTAAGGCAAATGGCAGAGAGCTGCAAGTTCCAGAGATATTGGACCAAAACCTGACTTGATTTACACTCATGCAACTTAATTCAAGTGCAAGCTGTAAATAAGGACAGAATATGGCCTATTCTCTATTCTTTTGTTGTCTCTGTGTGAAGTTGCTGGTGCATGGTGATAGAGGGTTTTTGTTTGTTTGGTTTTTGTGAGCATCTGTTTATGTGCCCTGTTTGGTGACTTTGGGTTTTGCCAAAGGGATACAATCCAATGGACTAATTCCATGCTCACCCTTGTGGTTTGGATGGATAGATATAGAGAACCTAAGCTGCCTGATTTTTATGGTAAATGATATTGCAAACAACAATAGGTATGCATAGCATGCACACGTGTAATTCTGCCTATTGGTGGTAGTCAATCCATTTTGATTAAAAGTCAAGACTGATTATATATAAATCTGATGAAAAAAGAACTGAAGATGTTATTTAAAACAAAACTAAAGATGGAAATGAAAAAACAGTCTGCTTCCCTGAATTTTCCAACCTAAAATCAATTGAGTTGAATTAGAAGTATGGACTGGTTAGACCAGACTTATAATAGCCTTGAAAGGTGAATTGAGTGTCATTTTCACTCCTCCATTGAAAAATTTCAGCAAATCATTTCCATTAACAAAAAGGAGAGAATTTCTCGGCATTTTATGAAGATACTCAACAGAATTGTATTACTGAAGGAGCCACTGACACTTTAATTAGTGACACAAGGATTATGCTTAGCACAGATGAATCCCTTAAAGTGTGAGAACTATTCCCCCCCCCCCCCCCCCCCCTCCATCAGGAAAGGAAAAGTTTAGGTCGGTGATGGAGTGTTGTGGGAAAGCAAGGAAATACAGAACAGGGGACCTATACTTCCTTTTCTCCCCCTGCAGAGATGATCTGGATGTGCTCAAGTTTGATGTTATTTTAATCATATTTACAGAGATGTGTGTGTCCATGTACTGCACTGTGCAGAAAGAGAATATAAAAAATTAGCCTCTGTTAATATTTGATATACAGCCAAAGCTTGTTTATGCAGAAACTGAGAGAACTACCCATGAAAAAATAAATTGCTTTTCAAGAACATCCATCACTGTAAGTAGCTGGTATCTTTGTCCTCAAACAACCCTGCTCCTAAGGCTCCTTGGCTGCATTCAGAATGGAGTAGAAGAAATAAACATCTGGGGTTTCACTGTATATTGTTACTCGTTTTGTCAGATTCATTCTCTTTTCTTTTCCACTCCTATACAGGCACAGGGAGCTTAAAATAGAGCCGATTTTGAAACCAAGGGACAACTAAACTGACCCATATTGCTGTTGTGATACTAGTAAGCTACACATATTAATACCACAGCATCCAGCATGGCACTAATAGTTGGATTATTAGTGGCTGAACAAGCAGGCTTAGGCAGCCTTTATTAGGCTAATGAACAGATTTTTCCAACCAATGTCCCTAATCACCGTGCCTGCCTGCAGTAAAACTGCATGAATAACTGTTAAACCAGATACAATTAAGGTCCTCACTGGGATTAGAGCTACGGCGCGGCTGTTCCCAGGCACCTAGATCCCTGTTCCCTAATTCTGGTTAATAGGAGACCTTCTGCCTGCTTTCTGCCTTAACCCAGTAAAGGAGGAGGCAGGAAAAGGAAGGGGGGGAGAGGGAGAGGAGGGAAACCTTTGCAGAATATCAGATCCTCTCTTCTAACCTTTCCTGGATGAATAGAGCCAGATTGTGAATCATGCAAACCTAACATCTTCAGAACAATGAGACCCTTCAGTGATAATAATAGTACCAATCATAACAATAGGCAGCTCCAGCCCCTTTCTATCATGTGCAAACAGTTGGGGCAGAATATGAAATTGCTTTAGAAATAGATACTGACTTTTTTTCTCCTTTTCACTTGCCTACTAAGAATAGCCTAATTTATTCATGCTTTTATTTGGCAACAGAAACTAGGCTGACCTGCCTCCCTTTTTATTCACACAGATAAAAGAGCTTTGGCAAAAAGGCAGAGGACACTCTCTGCATTTAAAGGTGTCTAGAACTGCTCTCCAAAGGAATGAGAGAATGGTTACTGCCTCTTTCATTGGTCCTCCCCTGCTTTCTGGGCTTCATCTCTTTTCTCCCTGACTTTCTTTGGGACTGTTCATGCCATAAAAGTAGGTTAAATCTGGGGAGGAGGGAGGGATAAAAAAGAATCAAGTGCCTTGAGCATCTTGTTGAGAATACTGTGGCACTGTACAGTTGTAGAGGATCTGAGTGTGTGTGTCTGTAATTTTTGAAGATCAAGTTAAATAGGGTGATTTAAAGAGTTTGTGGGGAGTGGGATCTGGGGAAAGATGGACTAAGTTTAACCCTTCTTTTCTCCTCTTTGTTGTTACTCAGAAAACGTGAGTCTTTTAAAAACAAAAACAAAAAAAACCAAACAAACAGAAATGCATAGGACGCAGGCTCACCGCACATAGCCCACTTGCCTCTCTAAATATTTATTCACAGCAGAGCTCCGCTTCGGAAACTTTGCAAAGCTAGCTATTAAGCTGAACACGTTATTACCAACAGATAGCAACAAAGTTAATTGCCTAGTACAAATACAGGCATCATTACTGCTGCACCAAAAATACATACATAAATACCTTTTTAAAAAAAAACACCACTACACATCTAAAGTGCCTGCCTCTGCTTTCAAATGAGTGAGTAAAGAACAGTTCTAACTGTGTTGTCTAGTGGGGATCAGAGGGCTTTTGTCTGGGTTAGTAAAGTTTCTGCTTGTTTAGTAAAGACTCAGGATAAATAGTGATTTTAAAAAAATCCCCAAACTGGTAGATGGCCTTGCTAAAGTTGGGATAGATCAGGGAGAAAGTCGGCTTTTGCCGCAAAAGGTAGTGCCACTCCTCGACTGTCTCACAGGGGGGAGCTCATGCGTGAGATTGCCAGCTCCAGCAGCCACACTGAAAGTTGCATCTTCCCAAAGCAGCACTCAATCTCCACCTCCCCGCACGCTGCCTTTTGTGCTGATTCTGTAATGGTTTCATGTGGCGTCTCTCTGCAATGTTTTTATTGCGGTTGCTGCTGCATCCAAGGTTCTGTTTTGTTTTGGTTTTATGTAATGGGGTGCAGCATGTTTGCATTAGAGGTGCTATATAAAATTAAAGAGAAACGAGGCCAAATCAAAAGTCTGGATCTGAAGAATCCAAACGCTGGGGTAGGTTGAAACTCAAACATGCATCTGAATTCTGCCAATTTTCCCCTCACATCAAAACCCAGATCTGTATTTTGATGATGTTCAGTATTCAGCTCCTAGTATGAATTTTGTAGCATTAGCCCAGCTTTAAAATTAAATGACTGATCTTGTTTCCCATCCAAACTCAACCATATTCTGCTCTCGATTATATTCATGTAAATCTGAAATCAATGGATTTACTTTTGATTGTTCAAACAGAACAGAACAGAATTTGGCTTATTGTCTTCTCCTCAGATACATTACTAAGATGCGCAGGTGAGAGCACAGGTTTGCCTGCTATACTATCCCATGATAAGGTCAAGTGATCTTCAAAGTGAAACCTTTCAGAATTTTATTTGGCAGCTTACTTTCAAACATCAAGTGGTAAATAGTTTCTGCTCCATTTCAGTTCTCATGAATACACAGTTCTTTTACAATCAAACCCTTCAACAGGTTAGCAAATGCTGGTTCTCTGCCAAGACCTGCCAATTCTTTCTTTCTTTTTTTTGTAAAATAGTTTTCTCCTTCCCTCTGCCAAACCTTTTCTCTTCTCCATACACTGCTTTTTAAATTGCCAAGACTTGATCATAGGCTTTGAAGCTGATTGCAGGAATTAGGGGTTATATCTTCTTAGTTCTATCAGAAGACAATATAAAGCTCCGAGTTTTCAGAAATATGGGGCCTTTTTAAACACCTCTTTTGAGCAGCTTTGCCTTTTAGCTAGAGTAGTGTCTTTTACTCCCAGTTTTATATCTTCTTCAGGATTAGGATCCTTTTCTATATATAGTAAAGAATGGCTGAAACTGCAAAGCCAAAATCTGGATTTAAAACATTCCAAAGTTTAGGGGTCTTGCTTGGCAGCTTTGGTCCATTATAGAGATACGGAGCTAGCTACAAAGTTTGGATCTGAATCCAACCCTTCCCAAAGTTCAGGATCCAGATCTAAACAGAGGCTTGGGCCCTTCCCCAGTTATTAGCTCTCTTCTCTCCTCTTCTTGCTCTCTCTTTCTCTAGCCTTAAACACAGTTGTATGCACGTATGTTTAGCGCTTAAGTAAAGTTCCACATTGACTACACTCCAGATTAGACTCCTATATCATCCATTTACCAATTAGAGCACAAGTAGTAGCAGGGAAAGCTACACCATACCCACCAATATACACCAGCCCTGACCTGGAGAGGCCACCTACTACAGTTAGAGAGAGTGGTAACATGGTCTAATGGTTAAAGCATTAGACTAGGAATTAGAAGAGCTGGGTTCTACTCCCTTGTGCTGCTGATCTGTTGTGTGATCACAGCAAGCCACTCCATAGATTTTTAAGAACCAAAAGGGACCACTGAGATAATCTTGTCTGATCTCCTCGATAACACAAGCCGTAAAACCTCACACAATAGTTGCAGCATCAAGCCCACAATTTCTGTCTGAGCCAGTGCATATCATTTAGAAAGATGGTCAGTCTTGATTTAAAGACTTTGAGTAATGTAAAATCCAAAACATCTTTAGGTAAGATGTTCCAATGGTTAATTACCCATACTGTCAAAAATGAGCACCTTACTTCTAGTCTGGATTTGGCTTGCTTCAGTTTCCAGACATTGGATTTCATTATGTCTTCTTCTTCTTTTTTTTTTTTTTTGCGCTAAAGAACAGAAATATCTTTCCCTTGTAGTTACTAGTAGACTGTTACCAAATCAATTGTTAACCTTCTCTTGAATAAACAAAATGGATTGAACATCTTAAGTTTCTCATTATAAAGCATGTTTCCAGACCTTCAATCATTCTTGTTGCTCTTTTCTGAACCCTTACTTATTTTTCAACATCCTTTTTGAAGTGTGAACACCAGAACTGGATACAGTATTCCAGTAATTGTCCAGTAATCGCTATATGAAAAGGAAATATTACCTCCCTACTCCTAGATAGTCTCCTGTTTATACATACCCTCTTGTATTCACTCTATTGACTACAGTTTGTACTGGGAGCTCACATTCAATTGATTATCTCCCATTACCCCTAAGTCCTTTTCTGTGTTACCACGTTTCATAATACTGTTTCCCATCCTCTGACACCTACATTCATTGTCCTCAAATGTATGACCCTGCATTTGGGTGTATTACTTCACCACTCTGCCTATTTCCCCTTCCATATTTTGTCTTTTTTCTCTGTTTAGATTGCAAACTCTTTGGGCAGGGACTGTCTCTTACTATGTGTTTGTATAGTGCCTAACACAATAGGGCCCTGTACTTGTTTGGGATCCGTAGGTGCTACCATAGTACAAATAAATAAAGGATAGATCTGTCTCCATTGCACATACAATCCTTGACCTAATTACTGTCAAAGTGGTGGTAGAGGCTTTTGAAATATGAAAACTGTTCCTGGGAATGGGATGCAGCCCACCAACACTAGCTAAGCAAAAGGATTTAGTCTATATACCATCCCCTTAGCGCTTACTTACCATGATACCTGAGCGTCCTCCCAGTAAACCATGACTGAGGTTCCCACCAGTTTGTATTTACACTTTGCTAGTGAAGTTGTAGCAGGAAGAGAGGCTTGAGGCTAACAGCACTGATCTGTGAGTCAAGTGACCTGAATTTTATTCCTATCTGAGCCACAGACTCCCAGTGTGATCTTCTGCTAGTCACTTAGCCTCTGGGTGCTGCCATACAATGGGAAAGCTTCTTCTTACCTAAACCACAAGCTTGTTGGGAGGCTTAATTCCCTCATGTATGTAAAATGCTTTGAGATCTTTAGGAAGAAAGAGATCTAGAAGGGCAAAGTGTTAGGAATACATATTATATTACCCAGTTTTTTGGTCACTTAACAGAATCCCTGATGGCGTACCTATCTCAATATGTCAAGACCAATCCTACAAAACCCTCAGTATCTCATATCCCCCCACTGTACTTTCCAGCAGACTCCAACAGAACTCTTTAATTAGTCTTTGTTGGCTTCTGCCTGTGTTGATAGCTACTGCTCCCTTTGATTTCTACTATAAGACCCATAGCTCTGCTCCAAAACCTAGTTACCAGCTGAAAATACTGAAATTCTTCAATTGGAATTGCCAGTAGGAACATCCACAAGAAAAACAAAACAACTGTGACATTTAAAAGCTTGTCCTTTCTTTTTAAAAGAAAAATGTTTGTAGTTGCAGGAATCCCTGAAGTGCTGCAGAACTTATCAGTGGTTGCTCAATTAGGGCCTGATCCAAAGCCCATTGCAATCAATGGGAGGTTTTCTATCAACTTCAATGGCCTTTGGATGAAGCTCTTAAATTGAAAACAGCACTGCAAGTGAATTCTGTGCATCATTAAAAAGCAAATCGTTTGTGTAAAAAACAAATCCAAACCAGGAAATAACCTGTTTTTTTGGACTTCATTGTTCTATAACAATTTATTTGGTTTGTGTGATTATAATCCACAACAGTTTGAAGTCATGTTTGAAATGAAAACTAAGACGAGCTGACGTTTTTTTTTACTGGGTTATTATTTGCGGACTGCAGAACAATCCCCAGTTACAGGTTGGGCTGCACTGATTAAACAGAATGTTTAATGCTGTTGTGTTCGGAGTAACAGTATATAAGAGTCTTCAGGTAAATTAGTGAAAGTAGCTATGTTTACTGAGGTTAATGTAACTACACAATTGCAAGATGGAGTCTACTAAGCTTTCCAAGTCATTGTACCCCACCAGGACATTGAGTGAAAAAACACATAATTAATGAAATACAAAACTGAAACATGACATCATAAACTTTCATTGTCTGATCAATAACCTAATGATAGAACATAGTATCTAGTAACTACCGAGATCTGATTAACCTTTTGGCAGTGTCAAATATCTCATAATGGCTTCAGCATTTGTTTTTCATTAATAAGGTACCTGTCTCAGTTCTAGACATCCCCCCCAAATAATTAAAAAGAGGTACAAAATGCAAATAGAAATAAAATTCAAAATATAAACATAAATCAATTTGCTTTAAATTAGAGTGTAAGCTCTTTGGGCCAGGGCCCATGTTTTTATAAGCATTTGTACAGCTCCTAGCACCATGGGGCACCAGTCTTATTTGGGAATACTGGGCACTACCACAATATAAAATTAAATAACAACATACTGTGCTGAACCTCTAATGTCTATATACAAATAGCTAGCAGCAGCAGCAACATGATTAATTGCTATGTTGACAAAAATAGGTTAGTCACAATATGCTATTTTGAGCATGAAAGAAGAAAACAATTTTGTCTGTCTTTCTTGGGACAAGGTTCTTTGTCCATAATAACTTCCATTTACAACTCTCAGTCATGTTGCTCTTTTTGCAAATGATCTATAAAGTTCAAAATTCCTACACTGGGACTTCTGAGGAAATTCCTCAAATGCTGAGATTTCCATGGCATAGCATGTGTATGTGTCTGTCATGGGTCATATATATAGAAGGAAAATGTAGGCATTATCACTTTAAGATCATTTTTTCTGGAAGTGCATTGCACTGTACACTTGGTGTAGGTAGTTGCCCACACTTTGTGTGCCACTGTGGAGGTTTGGTCTTTTGTGCTACCGAAAACATTGAAAATGTCTTAAGAAAGATAGTATCTGCAAATAAGCTGGATAGATGGAAAGAATCTGCTACAAGAAAAGCTTCAGTTTTGAATTTAAATCAAACTATCCAAACTTTTTGTGCATCTGTAATAAGTTTGGATTCAATTCAAGTTTGGAGCAAATGTTTGGGTCAGTTCTGTTATCCAGACCAGTTCACCCATCCTTTCATGCTAACAAGAGCTACAGATTGGATTAGATTTACACACCACATGACTATCCATTTACAGTATTTGGATGATTTGAGTGCATTAAGCCAGCTCATTCTTACTTCATGCTGCTTTTGGAGCAGGTCTTTTCATTTGTTTGTGTTGAATGCTGCATTTGTTTTCTTTCCCTGTAGTGAAAAAACTTGACCAATGTTGACAGTAAAATTATTAGGCCCTCTACCATACAGTTGCCAACCAGCATTTTCTGGTAACAGATCTACAATTAGGTAATTAAATGTATGATTGACAGGCAAACAGTTAGAGAAGTCCAATCTGTTATTGCACCATTTCTGTGCAACAAATAAACCCTTTTCAGTATTCACTCGCTTCAACAAGCCCAATTATCCCTGGCTGATGAGTATGTACATAGCATTAGAAAAGTGTAGGGTTTTCATGTTGCTCTGTTTCTACAGAGTCCATCTTTTTCCTGGTATATGTGTATATTTGGAATATGCTACAGAAATGCTGGCTGACACTGATTATTGCAAATGATCCTATATAAAATAATATGCTACCAGAAATGCTCATTAAAAATAAATCATTCCTGGACTTTGGACCCACTGATGTAATTACAATCACACTGTCACAAATGAGCTAGTGCTCATGTTCACCACTGCCCATTAGGGGGCGCAATCAAAGCCAGTCTTGTGTGTGTCGCTAGCTCTATACCACTAACAGCAGAAGGCTCACGGCTCTAGCACCACTGTCACCATGAATTTCTGAGCTGCTGTGGTGTGCAGCTGTGGCACAGAAAAACAGTTGTGAGCTCCCACGGGGTGGCCAGTGATTGGTACAATAGCCATACAAAAGACAAACCTTTGGAACAAGAGGCAAAACATCTAATAATTTATATTTTAAAAAGCTGGCTCTTCATTCTTTTTTTATCCCAGACCTGAATCCCTACACCATCATGCCCATTTTTTGTATGCTTTCCCATTTCAGAATAGCCTCTTACCCTTCTCCACACTGAAATCAGGAAATACATCTACACATTGTTACATTTTTGGTGTGTACTGATCAACAGCTGATTATTTGTCAGGTGCCATTACATTCAGAGCTGTTGAAAAGAAGTGAGACCCTAAGCCGGGTCTGGCTCTCTGCTGCAAGGCCTGGCTTGCAATGTGCTCTCTAACATGTGACTGGACAGCCAAATGAAATTCCCTCACCATCTAGTCCATTACCTTGGCAGCTCTTGGGAAAGGAACTAGGGTATCATGCAACTAATGCAGCTCTAGGGGAAGAGGACTGGGTCATCACTCAGCCACAAAGCTATCTCAACAGCTCCAAGAGTTTAACAGATTTTTGCTGTTTCATGTAGCTTGGTCTAGATTCACAACAGTCTCTCCAGGGGCACCAAGCCCTAGTAGGACTCATTACCCACATCGTCTGGACCAGGGTGGAGATTGGAGGCAGCCTGTGAAAGACCCCTGCCCTTGAAACCTTCTTCACACCAGGACCAAAAGCAACCTTCAAACCCATGACATCCAAAGAGGCATCTATACTTGGGCTCTTCTGGGGCTATAACCACCACTCCAGTCAGAATACCTCACCTTGCTACTGCCCTTTCCATTGCTGTCTGCGTCCTCATGCCACATTTCCTTCTCCCTCTCCCCTTTCACTCACCCCACTTCAACTTCTCCTATTCAAATCAGAATTTGAATCCAAGATCTATTATTAAAATTCAACTCTGACAGAAAAGGCTGTTCTCTCAGGCCAGGAGATAAAATGGAGCTTCAGAAATGAGAACTGCTGTAATCACTGTTAATGTGATATCAACCATCTGTTGGGTTTTGCTGCTTCACAATCAGCAAAAGCAACAACTTAACACACAATCTTATTTTCAGCTCTGTGACGACATCATTGTCATTACTAGTATGCCCTCAAAGAAGTAAACAAATCAGAACTATTGAGGATGGGTAGCGAGTGGGGAATGAAAAGAGTTTGCCAGATGGAAAGGCGACATTTAATTACAAAAGAAATTTCAGAGGGGTTAATTGTGAAACAGGGGATCAAATGCTGTGCTGAATCAGATTTACATCCTTGCATCCCCAGGAAGTCAAAGGGGGTGGAACAGGAGTCAGTGTAGAATTTGGCCTTATAGAAGTTAAAACCACAAATTGAAGATCAAATCCCGGATCTCTTTAAGCTTTTATAGATGGGAAAATTTCCTAAGTAACAAGCTATTTTTATACCATCTATTTTAAACATCTCTATTCATGAGATGATTCTTTTATTCATGTTACTTCAATCTTCTCTAAAGACCATACTTGCTGAGCTATTACATTTTAAGACCACACAAACCGCACATATTGGCTTGTAATGACGATGGGCCTGAGTCACAGCATTTTGCATTTGCATCTGGATTCAAACTTTTCCAAAGTTCAGGGGTGCTTTGGTTCAGACCATCTCAAGGGTCTGATTCAGTAAAAAGCACCACCCCCAGCTCCCAGCGAAGTCAATTTTAGTTGAAGGTTGTCTGCACTTAGAAGAGCTGGGCACATAATTTAAAAATCTCTGCAAAAAATCCCTCCACCCTTCAATGATGCATTATTTAAAGGGCATGAATTTAATTACTTGCTGTAACTAAACTCAAGAAGATTTGTCTCCTGGCTTGGAAGGATACCAAATTTCCATGTCTGCATACAGGCACAATCACATGTAGTGTGACCATTACAAGATTTATGGCAGGGTTTATTAATTCTCTAAATTGGTTCCATAAATCTGCACCACCATTGGCATTCAGTTGAATAAACTATCTTTGATCTCTACAGAAAGAAGAAACATACAAATCAGATTTCCTCCATAAAGTTACTGCCCTGGGTATCACCCTTGCAACTCCATTTCAGTCAGTAGGACTGCAGGGGTGTAAACGGGGGCAGATTTTCATCCTTCTTATTGAGGCTGCAAGACTGAAATGAAAGAAACAACAGTGTGAAAAAATTAACCATACCTCACTTTATTTTCAATGATCTACTACAAGATGAAAGTGATTTTAATGATTTTGGCTCTGTGTTACAACACAAACATGTTATATTGCAACCAGAATATAAATGTTTAATAATAAGAATAAAAAAATTGTCTTAATCAAATAGACTCCCTTTGAATCTGTAGGTTTAAACAATTAACAGTCTGCTTATTTTGCATATTCTACAAGAAGCAGCTTCCTTTTTTCAGAGCTTATCTAGACTTCTGCTGAGATACTGTACATATTATTATATATCAAGTGTTTAAGTGAATGTTTTAGCCTCGATTTATTCAAAATCACATGTGGGATTAGTTATGACTCTGTTTTGACAGTTTTTACTGCTAAGATATTTAACGTTTCTTCTGATTGCTAGCAAGACAAATCACAGGCAGGCTTTCAGCTGGAAGCAAATTTCAACACATAAAGAAGGCACTTATCCTTTTGGAACATATGCATAATACAAAGTAGTATAGTGAAAGAATGTCTATTATGGTAAGCCATTTCAAGTTATGCTTTTTTCAGAGCTGATTAGAAAATGGAGGGAAATCAATTTTGTATCAAATTTTCATTGATATTTCAGATCAGCACTAAGAGCAATCATGATAAGCATGCTCATAAATAAATAAAACATATAGGATTGTCATCTCTATGACACCCATGTGACACCATGAAATAACTCCATTGAACTAGGAGTAGAATCTGGTTCTATCTGTATCTTTTACATTTATGTCATATATGTACATAGGAGTAAATGTCATGATTCTTATAGTGTTTGGGTAACAAACACTGTAGTTAAGATTCAGTTCCGTTTTTTGTCCTCCCTCACATGTAACATTCTCAGATAAATTCATTTGGATTGAAATGTTCCATGTTTGGTTTCAATCCAAAGGTGATTTTTTTTTTAAATTGGAGCTGAATTAGTTCATCCATTTTTCAGCTATGTATTAATGTGATTACAAAAATGCACACCTTCTCCATATGTTCTAATTGAATATTTAGGATGCACTGAATCACATAAGCTTTAGAGTTCACTGAGACCATGTAAGGCAATGATCCAAACTCAATGATCCAGAGTTTGGCATCAAAGGGACATGTCGATTTGTCATACCTGGATATCTAGAGAGATTGTATACAAAGAAGTCAACATTAAATTTATTCCTGACTTTGAAAGCTGTGCTTGCTCTTGAATTTTTGATTGCAGTTTGCACCTCATAGCAGCAAGGATTCAAAATGACCAGTTTATGAAGAAACGGTAACGCTCTCCTTCTCTGATCTAAACAGGATACTTAGGGCAATGAAGGTTTCAGGCAGTCAGAAAGTTGTTACAATTTAATCCAGTGGAGCCCTGAAATTCTGCTAGTTCCTCCAAGTACAAATGAAGCACATCAGCAGCAGCAGAAAAGGTTTTAAATATTGAACTGCAGTATCTTTGCTATGGGAATGGCTACACTTAGGTTGTGTTTACATTTAAACTGCTACAGCTGCGCCACTGTAGCATTTAGCATAGACACTACCTTACACTGACATGAGTTCTCCCAGAGGTGAAGGTAATCTACCTCCCCAACAGGTGAGCTAGGTCAACAGAAGAATTCTCACAGTTGCCAGTTCAATACAGTTTTCCTAGTTACATTTTCATGAAGAACCGAGCTGCCCAATGTCAGCCACTCAACTAGCTTGCTGGTGCAGCAGTCCACCTTGCATTGTTATTCTTAACCGAAGACAAGATTTCAACTTAGTCTAATAATGTAATAACTAAACAGTTAATATTGTTAATGACAGGAGATCAGCTACCACCCTATTCATGTTTCCAACAGGCCTTTGATCACATACTGGAGTGTTTGAGAATTAATGCATTTGGATAGCACCTCACTCATGGATTTTATCCAGTCTCACTGGAAAGGTCAAATGAATTACTGGATATTATCACAAAGGTAACCCTGCATCACCTCCATTATACCCATAAAGCATGGAAGGCTATGGTTCATGGCCCAATGAACTGTGAAACATTATAACTCTAGCATTAGTGATTTTCTAAATATCTGTATTTATCCTTGATATGAAAGGAACTTGATTACTCAGCAGTTCATATAAATCAAGTTTCCTGCACTTGCCATATTAGAATATATGGAGATAAATGAGAAAATCATGCAGTATTTGTAGGTTGTATTTCTTTTAGCAGCTGTCTGAGATCTTTTATCTTTAACAGTAAGAAAAAGCTGCTGTTCTAGTGAAATCTAGATCCAATAGTAGAATATGTGGGGGGCAATAGGGTAAACAAAAGAGCAATTTGCATTTGCCATGGAAAAGGACTATATTTTTGTTAACACTGTTAGAGAAGCCAAGGATGAAGCAGTAAAAAGGTGAAGAAATCAACATGAATGACCCAAAACTATGAGAATTAGAATGTTCAAGTGTCTACAGAGCAGATTTATTAATACATCTTGTTTCAGTATCACTTGCTGCAAGATTATGATGATGAACATTCAAAAAATTAATATACCTCTCATTAGAGCACTTGTTCCCAGTTGGGATTTACGTACAACCTTTGCTGATGCTTTTGTTTGTGTGTGTGTGTGTGTGTGTGTGTGTGTGTGTGTGTGTGTGTGTGTGTGTGTGTGTGTGTGTGTGTGTGTGTGTGTGTGTGTGTGTGTGTGTGTGTGTGTGTGAGAGAGAGAGAGAGAGACAGACAGACAGACAGACAGACAGACAGTGAGAGCAACTAGTTTTCAGTTCATTGCTGTGTTCCCTGGAAAAGTGATTCCAAACAGAAGAGGAGCACTTAGGTCTGAAGGCACCACTAATCGATTTTATCGTCCATAAGACTGATCGTAAAAGAACATAGTGAGGAAAGTCATTTTTTTCTTCTTGGAGTCAGACTGTTTAAGTTCTAACACTTATGTCCCATTGATTTCAGTGTGAGCAAGTTTGATCCCTAAATTATACACTTCAGTTCAAAGGAAGAAATATAAATTCACGTGTGTCTTCAGAGCCCTTCTCTGACTAAATCTAAACTCAGTGGAAAACCCCCAGCGTCCTCCATTCAGCTTTGCTAAAACGAATGTCTCCATACTTTAATTCCCAAAAGCCACTGACACAAAGAAAAGATTCAGAATGCCTATGCAAGCAAAACCTAAGATACTGCTTTTGCTTTCTTTTTAGGCAGATATTCCATACCTACTTCAAGTTTTCTCCCTGTCTCCAAATTCTCAGTATCTTAGTGTTAGGAAAAATTCTCTCTTTTCCATATCCTTGCTAAAAAAAGGGTTTCCAAAGGAAGTGACTGTTGTATGCAATTTTCTATCTATTGGCTTCTCTAGCCCATCCTACCACAAACTACAGCTTCAAAATTCTGCCTTTGTTCCTTGATTTCTGATATAGCAGGCGTGTGTCATACCCATTTTCAAGACAAGATCCAAGTACTAAAACTGAAGATTTTCCTTTCTTATTACAGTATCTATAGACTTTTTATCTTGACCTACCATGTGTCTGATCTTCAGGAATTTTGGGCAGTTACTTCTTTCTCTTCCTCATTTCTTTTGCTAATTTCCTAAGTACATCCCAATAGGTTGGCTGCAGATAACATCCAGACATTCAGATGATTATCTGAAGCCGAGATGGATCCAAACCAAAATCCTGGATCCAAACATCCATTAACTTCAGAGCGTTCAAAATCCAGATCCAGATAGACCTCTCCTAATTGTGCAGTTCTCTTGAAGGGGAGCCAACCTGCTTCTTGTTGTTGTTGTTGTTGTGAGGGTTCCACATCCACTCCAAACTAACAAACTTCACAGAAACCTCAGAGAATTTACTTCTCTTAACCACCGGAATCTTTCTAAAAAAAATTAATGTTATTTAATTTTCCTAACCAGGCCGCATATATATAATATACCAAATACAGAACTATAAAACAAGAGTTAAATGCTGGTGATTCGCTTAACTATACTTCAGAGCATGAGAGTCTAACCATTGAGACAAAAATGTAATATAGATAGATAGATATCATATATTGGTTCCAGATCTGACTTAGACAAATTGGAGGATTGGGCCAAAAGAAATCTGATGAGCTTCAACAAGGACAAGTGCAGAGTCCTGCACTTAGGACAGAAGAATCCCATGCACAGCTACAGACTGGGGATCAACTGGTTAGGCAGCAGTTCTGCAGAAAAGGACCTGGAGGTTACAGCGGACATGAAGCTGGATATGAGTTAACAGTGTGCCTTTGTTGCCAAGAAGACTAACGGCATATTGGGCTGCATTAGTAGGAGCATTGCCAGCAGATTGAGGGAAGTGTTTATTCCCCTCTATTCGGCATCAGTGAGATGATATTTGGAGTATTGAGTCCAGTTTTGGGCCCCCCACTACAGAAAGGATGTGGATAAATTGGAGAAAGTCCAGAGGAGGGCAACAAAAATGATTAGGGGGATGGGGCACATGACTTTTGAGTAAAGGCTGAGGGAACTAGGCTTGTTTACACTTTTGCAGAAGAGAAGAATGTGGGGGGAGTTGATAGCAGCCTTTAACTACTTGAAAGGGGCTTCCAAGGAGGAGGGAGCTAGGCTGTTCTCAGTGGTAGTAGATGACAGAACTAGTAACAATGGTCTCAAGTTGCAGTGGGGGAGGTTTAGATTGGATATTAGGAAAAACTTTTTTACTAGGAGGGTAGTGAAGCATTGGAATGGGCTACCTAGGGAGGTGGTGGAATCTCTATCCTTAGAGGATTTTAAGGTGTGGCTTGACAAAGCCCTGGCTGGGATGGTTTAGTTGGGGTTGGTCCTGCTTTGAGCAGGGGGTTGAACTAGATGATCTCCTGAGGTCCCTTCCAATCCTAATCTTCTATGATTCTATGATCATCTTAAATATCTCTGTTTGCTAAGGCACCAGTCCTGCAGACACACACATACTTAACAAGCATGTGAGTAATCCCACTGAAGTTAAAGTTAAGCACATGAGTAAGAGCTCAATATGTCATACAGTAAAGACATGCAGAGGATAATTGATGGGAATAGCACTCCTTCTTTGGATGGGCCTTTACGTCTTTCTGAGCTTTCATTGTGTTGCAGAGCAGCTGCACAAAAGAAGAGTAAATTGCCGGGCCACCAGACCATATGGTCTGAGGGAGCCTCAGACTAGGCATTTCCCTGGATGAAGTGAAGGGACTGAGGGAGAAGAATGGGGTACAGAGTGTGTTTAAGCGGCTGGATTTGTGTGAAATCCCACAGAGAGACTGAGGCCCAACATGGCTGCTTCTTGAGACAGGGCAGTGGTGCCTTACTTGAGATTTCTGCCAAAAGCAGCTCCTGAGTGCAGTTTGTTACACTTCATGTGTAGAGGAATCACTAAGAAAATACCACACATCACAGCTTTCTGTTCCAAATAGGAAACTGACCCGAAAAGCCCCGCAACCTGCTGCTGCTCAGCAAAGGAGCAATAGTGTACTTCAATGAGTTTCATAACTATCATCCATTCTGACACTCCTCCTTCCATTAATTTACAAACTTCTGTGAGCTGCTTTTTCTACCATCTCTTCATATCCTTTCCACCTCCCTTAGCATGTAAGCTGCACTCCATTTGCACACCCACTGAATACAAAATCAGTGCAAGTACCACTTACCCTTTGTTTTAGAATAACATGCATCTGACTTGTGGCTTACGCCACCACCTATTACATCATCACAGAGTTTAGCACGTGGTATGTTATAACATGTCCAAATCAATATTCACAGGTCAAGGACTATGACTATTTATGCTTGTATTGTGCCAAGCAGACTGACAGCACTTAAGAAATAGCAAGTAATAAGAATTTGTATGATGCCTACTGCTCCCTTGGTCATTTCCTGCCAAATTTGCAGCTATTGCAGCAATTATACAATCTGTCTCCTCCTGATATTTTTCATATTTGTAAATACTGCATAACAAATAAACCAGAATGAACTTAATTACAGTGAGCATATTTCTGTAGGAATTCGGTATGCAGAATGGTTGCAGAATCAGGCCTTTTGGGATGGAGGTATGACAACTATAGCCCTAGAGTGAGAGATCTCCAAGCCTTCCAGATATGGAATTGATACACAGGTTAAGGTGGAGAAGTAGTCTGATTCTAAATCTGCACAATTGGTTCTGTTGCTCAAGTCTGTTGCCTGACATTCTGAAATGTAAATTATGGTAGGTCACAAAGATGCTATTTGCCTATGCTATCACTATCACCTCATGTTTAATTATATTTTCTTGAATATCTGATTAGCAAGTGAATTTGCAGCAACCATACATGGACAAATGAATAAATACTATTTTAGAGTTTTGGTCAAAAATTACAGCCCAGGAGTCATCAGAGTTGTGAGATTCATAATCATTCAAGAGGCCCATCATTCAGTCACAGAGAAAGAGAAACAACAGAACTACAGCGTCTGAGATTGCTGGCTGCATCCACCCTGTTTGGGATCACAAGCTACCTAGATAATGGGAGACTATGGCTGAAAAAGTACTTTCAACAGTGGGCCTTTTCACCCACCCCATCCCTAATAGCCATTATTAATGTCTGATAATGTAAATGGGGTGATGTCCTCCTTCTTTATCAGCCCACTGACATTGGTAGGGTCTGTCGTCTTCCTGGTATTTTGTGTAGGAACAGGCTGTGTACTGTGTTGCTTGAAGATAGTTTGGATATATCAAGGTTTTTGCACTGATAGGACATGATGAGGGTGATGAATGCCTGTTTGTGCATGCAGAACTGGGCGTGTCGTGTTTCTGCTGGATGATTAAAAAACAGGTTATGTTGAGCCAAGATAGATTGTTTGAAGAGCAAGTGGCAATGGAAACCACAAGAGGTAAGACGACAAAAGAGGATGACATGTTTGTAATGTTCAGGAGTACATAAAAGGTTAGAGGAGAATACACTTTGTGTGTAATTTTAGAGTCTGATTTAAAGCCCATCCAAAAACTCCCATTGATTTCCATGGGCTTTGGATCAGGCTTTTAATAAGCACTGGTCTAAAAATCATCCTTGAGAACCTAGGTGTCTGAAATCTACTGAAAGAGATCAGGTGAAAGAGGCTATAAGGGAACAAAGATTTCTGATTTATACAGACTGTATTTTTGCATATAATAAATCTGGTCCTCCCTTCCATTAGAGTCAGCGAAAGACAGTTTTGTCATTGACTTCAGTGGGAGAGGCACGGACCAGTGGATAAAAATCAATTACAACGTCTATCTTTCCTAGAAGGGAAATTCAGTATGATGGCTGGAAAATGTTCGGTCACCCGCAAATTAGTCCTAGGGCCAGTGCAGTTCTAATCCATGGCAGCTTTAGCAGAATACATGGCTGTCCCTAGAAAGTAGGATGAAGCCAAATCAGATCTGTAAGAAAAACCAAGGCCACATAAAGCTTCTCTTAAATCAACTTAAGGATATTAAAGTTGAGATTTCACCAACAGCCTAGCTGCTGTGGTGTGAAAGAGACAGAAAGAGAGTGAAGAGTCGAAGCAGGGAGACCAGATGATACAGAGTTACACAATAATCCAGTCTGCTAATCACAAAAGCATGGATAAGCATCTTGGTGTACATTGCAGAGGCCAAGTGTCTAATCTTGGAGATGTTCTTTAGATAACACTCAGTAGGGAAGCAACCTAAAGGTGAGGGAAAATAAAAGTAGCCTCTGCAGTTAAACCACGGCACCTAGGATAAAAATTGCATAGGGGCATCAGACTTTGGGGTATAACCTGATCACCCCCTTGGATCACTTGTCCTCCATAATTTACTCCCAATAATTGAAGTTTAGCAGGAGCATAAAGGTAGGATTATGACTTCTTCAGAAGAATACAAGACAGGATACAAGACCAGATGGACTAGTCAGTTTTGGTTGAACAGAGTTGGACGGTAAGGAGAAAAGAAGCTGCTTCTGTCCCCTGGGAAGAGAATTAAGAGGGAATCTCTAAATCCCCATCTTGCTGCAGCTGTTTTCAACTGGCAGTGAAGAAAAGCCAGCCGATCTTGCTACCACTGTTCTCCATTGGGAATGAAGATATGGCCCTTTAAAGCTTCTCAACTCCCACAGATGCCAGCTATGGATGAAAAAATGGCCTTGTTATCACTCTCATGGTAAAGAAAAGAGTAAACATTTACCAGGTAAATACTGTGAATCTCAGTTTATTGATATTCAAAATGTGCACAAATACAGGAAAAAAGACCTACTATAAATTGTATGTTGACTCTCATAAAATATTGTTAGACGATCATTTGTAAACTGGAAGCATCTTCAAGGTAATAATAGTAATCTTAGCTAAATAAATTCCCATACCCAAGGCCGGTATTTTTATTAGATGAACCCTGAAGACTGGTCTTTTAACCGCAACAAGAAGGAGAGATGACCAAGGTTGAAAAAGTAAACTGAATGATATCTGAGAATCCACATGAGCTAGTAAAATGGATGATGACCAAAAACTAGATCCGTTGTTTTTATAGCAGCAATAGCAGAAATGCAAGATATATACAACACCATCCACTCATTTCTCATAACAATAAGCAGAAAAACAACTCTGCAGAAATTATTCCTAATTTCTGTGTCACTAGAAAAAATGTCACTGTGTCACTAGAAAAAATGTCACCTATAAAAGATGTATCAGTACCTTTCACAGTGGTTAGAGATACCGATAAAAGGGTATGTATTTGGCAGCAGGAGAATGAAAGAAATTTAATTTAAACCCTTAGAAGCACCAACTGCAAGACTGTGTACATTATCATTAAATAAATATGAAAAAAAATTACACAAAATAGAGCAATAAGAGAGGGAAAACATGCCAAATAAGGAACAATGCCCGCAATGTTGAACCTGGCATAAATATGGGAAATGCCCAGCATTCAGGCATACTTGTAGGAATCCTAATAAACCCAATGCCATGCACATTTATGCAAAAAAGCAGATCAAATGTATGAGTTAAAGGGAGAAAGGGGAGATGTTCATATGCACACTGATGAATGAAGCTACAAATCCAAAGAATGACGGATATAAATGTGTGCAAATGGCCTACATGGCAGACAAGATAGATCCAGTTCTGTAAGTAAGCACAGAAATGAAGCAGAGGGATTCAAAAGCATACACTCTTTAAAACCTGAGAAGTCAAATATGTCATTAAAAGCCTGTTAGCCAGTCTTTGGGCATTGTGAACTCTCACTGAGATACCAAAGAAAAATACTACAGTAAAACAGACTCTATGGTGAGGTGCTTGGCTTAAACCAAGAGAGTATACAACCAAAGAGAGTCAAGGAAAAAAACATAACAACCTGAACCAGACACATGAAGATGTGATCACAGGAAAGGGATGTGTCATGGTCATACATAAAATGAGATTAAGGGAGGACACACATCTCACCAACACATGCCATCTGAAAAGTATCAGGAGCCTTACACGAGAGGCTGGAATAGCTGTGACACAGGACACCATGTGGCATCATTCATAGAACAGAAAAGCCTACACACTAGGTACGTTCCTCAATAACTGTACTGATAAAAGGCTCAGGTTTTGGCTTTCATAGACCCCAAGGAGTTGAACAAGAAAAAAAAAATTCAACATTTTCTCTTGCCCACAAGAAGCAAGATCCTCTCCAAAATGGAAGGAAACAAATCCTTCAAACATTCAGCTATATTGGCAGTGTTTTTGTCAGATCTACCTATACATAGAAAATACCAAGCTTCAACACACAGTCTGCCAGATCCTGCTTCTTAATATTACCTTTCAGAATGTGTTCGACATTGGAAATATTTCACCACACAGTGTCTCCATAAGGACAGAAAGCCTTACTGATGTTAAAAATGGACACTGATTGCATAACAATCTGGGGCACCACTGCACTAACCTGCACTATCAGGGGCACCATTGCCCCAGATAACTTCAAGAACAACTGCATTGAAGTGGTGGAGATTTTAAATATCTGAATTAAATTAATAACTTCCATCAGAAGATAACTGACTACATAAAGACTATTACCTGAGAAATCTAAGGTTCATCTATTATATATATGATCTTCATTACCATAGGATAGGGGCACCTCACAATTATAAATATTCCTGATGAGATAGGGTAGTATTATTATCGCCATTTCACAGATGGGGAATAGAGGCACATAGAGACTAAATGGCAGAGCATCTTCACAGAAGCTCCAAAAAGGACGGCTGAGAGCATTACTTCCATAGTGATGAAGGAGTGAATGAACAGTGCCTCTTTTTACCATGGCAAAATTTGGCCTATGGCCCCTGCTTTGAGGAACCCAAAATCTAGTTAATAATATTGGTTTGAGTTGGGTGAAACCTCATTGTAACTGTCAGGTTTAGTAGCCACCCCTCATTTAGGATAAATGTAAGAAAAAATGAGCTTCTTTATAGAACCAGCTAGATGAAACAATGGATGCCTCCGTCCAGAACAAAACCACCTGCAAGGATGGCATATAAACTGAACCAAGTAACCTGGGGTGGAATTCCACTGTGATGATAAACTCAGAGTCAGGGGATTATTGGATTAGAGTGGTGTGTCTGTTTGTGGGAGAAAAGCAGTAGAAACACCAGAGAAGCTGAGCAAGAAGCAGCAGAAAGTCAAGAACACAGCCAGAACAACTAGTGAGTGAAAGCTTTGAGTAAGTGCTGAATGAAAAGGAGCTTGAAAATGTGTGCAACAATACGATCTCCTGCTGCTTTGCTACTGCTGTGTTCAGGGGAAAAGGACTTTGTACATTCTTTGTAAATAACCAGGATTGCACCAAAGATGTATGTGGCTCCCCGCGTTAATTTCTAAACTGAAACAATCTACTAGATCTCAAATTTTGGCAAACTGCTCAGAAAGGGGTAATGATGTGAAAGCTGTTATTAAGCTGTTATCAGGGTCATGCCACGAATCTGTTAGATCACCTTATCTGAAACATCCTAATAGTCAATTTGATTTGGTCAGAGAAATAAGAAAGATAATGTGTAGTATAAAGAATTAAAACAGCAAGTTTGAAGATGCCTCACTTCCTCTGAGACATTATGCAGCTGACTGAGAGACAGGAGAGTATCTTGAAGGAGGACCCTGATATAATTAGCATAGAAGCTAATGGCATGAATGGTGTGTTTCCTTTATTTTTTATTTCATGCTTTTAGTAACAAAAATGTTCTGAAACTCAGCTCAGTCCCACGTGAAATAATATTTTGAAATTGTCCTTCAACTCCAACTTTGGCTCTTTATTCTATGTATGAAAGTCATCAGAAGCCATGGAATTTAACACAGGTGTGCATGTGGTTGGATAGAGGCGATCACCACAGGCTGCAGGTGATATAGGCAGGCAGAAGATTGTCTCTCTCCCACACTCACAGTTTCAAACAGATACCAACCAGCACTCCCCTGAAAAGAAAGATGGTCCAGTGGTTAGTGGAGCTATCCTGGATCTTGGGAGACCAGAACTCAATGTCCTCATATGCCACAGACTTCCTGTGTGATCTTGGTCAAGTCACAGTTTCTCTGTGCCTCAGTTCCTTATCTGTAAAATGGGATAATAATCCAATTCCCTCCCTACCTCACTGGGGTGCTGTGAGGATAAATACAATGGTAATTGGGGGCATTTCGTTATGACTAGACAAGAAAGGGAGGGAATTGTATGGGACTCATCAAATGCTACTTCATATAAGAACTCACAAAACTTAGAGCCAGCCCTGCCAAAATGTCTAATATTTTGAGATGTCATTTGGTTCAAAACTTTTAAACTAGACAAATATGAGGTGGCTAAGGAGTTCATGTTTGTTGTGGGCATACGGCTGGTGAGTTTTCAAGGCAGAAATTAATCAGAATGCAAGGATTTGCACATTGGACAGTCACTGAGAGTTACTGTAGAATTATGATTCAGTAACTATACAGCACCCCTGTATAGTTCTGAATGGCAGAAATCATTCTATTTCAGTGTAATTGACAACTACATGGTACTATAACTCCAGAGGAAATAAATGCAATTTACAATAATGCTGCCACTGTACAGCTCTAAATAATTCATGCTCACACCCACTTCGCCATTCCAACATGATCTTTGTTAAGTGTGAATCAGACTCACTCCCTAATGGTCTGTTGATGTAACCCAGTTGTAGAATATTTGTTTATTCTGAATCAAACCAAACTCTATATCATATCCAAGGTCATGGTTCCTTTTTCACATAATCTTAATGAATCCATTTCTAAAAACATTCTGCTACAAAGGGTATCCAAGTTTTAAAATAATCTGATTTGGGCAGGTCTCCTAATAATTATATTATAAGTAGACTTGAGCAGCTAGACACAATAGTGAAGGCCCTTAAGGTCATACAGGCTAAGACAGAGGGGGATTTGACAGAATCCTGAGGTTTCAAAACAAACCAAAATGACCAGTCCTACAATGACCCAACTGATGTCTGCCAAATGTCTTTGGTGAGCAAGTGTCAGTCAACCAATGTCTGCAATAAATATAACCATTGAGACTCAGCAACTACACAAAAGTTGTCCTGAGTGTCTTTCAAACACCACCTAAGTCATTATATCTGTGACTAGAGGATTAGGTTTGTTAGGGCAGTTGCTCTGCTTGAACTTAGGTAGAGATAAGAAAGGAAAACCATACTCGATTTTGTATTTGGCACTGGAATTAATAAAACTCCAAAAAGCATTGGCGTTATTGATTTTTATTTTTAAAGAAAAGGAATATTTGACACTTGTCACATACTTGAAATGCTGTTGCTTCAAAACGGTAAGTTTCAATTTTTCATTTCCTTTGAAAATGATTAAAACAAGTATCTAAAGATGCTAGATACTAGCTTGTTTATATCTAGGACATAGGAAAATAGGGCGTTTTTTTGTTAAAGAGTTTGCTAATGAGAACAATATGCTACAGGGGTTTTAAACATTTTAGTTTATTTCAGCTTAATTTAAATTATTGATATATCTCAAGGCAGTTCATTAGAAACAATAAGTGTTTCATTTAATTTTGATAAAATAAATTTTGCATTTAAAAGCTGGATTCATATACTGGGTAATAAATCTGATTAAACCTAAGGCCAGCAAAGGAGTTCAATAAGTATATTCCACCATACAATTATTCTTAAGTACTAGTTCGATACAAAATACTGGGCTCTACGTGTTTCTTTGTTCTAAAAAATATGCAAGGATTGATTTACTTAAATTACCTAATTATTTCTTGTTTGCTGCTGTTTTTCAGTGTATTTGTGGAACTTGATGCCACCCGGGCCTTTGTTCAAATTTACTTTTCAGTGTAGGGAGGTTTATTCACAATAAATAATTTTAAGCAAATAGGGAAGCTTTTGCTATCATGGGCAAAATGTCAAGAATAAAGAAAGCAAATGAACAGTAGAAAGCCAGGGGAAAACAGTCCAGCTTGTTTTCTCTCCACCCTTCACACCCCTCTCCCACTCCCACTACAGGCAAGTGAATATTTTTGATTACATCAATACTTGTTAGAAGTTACTAAACAAAAGTAATTTCTTTCATACAGTCCTATATGATGAAATGGAATAAAGGAAATAAATAGAAAAAAAATTGTTTCCTTGAATAGTTTCCAATGGGGCAAATTTGTTTCCTTTAATCTGATGTGTTTTGTTACTTCTTAAGTGGATGATTCAGTAATTTCTATTTACAGGCTTTTCAAAGATATATTCAGACAGTTAAAACTATTTATGCAATAATAGCTTTTGGTAGCTTTAAAATGTTTGCAAACCTATCAATAAGACCACAAGATCAAAAGTTGAGTAAAAGTATCCTATACATTTTTATTCATAGATAGATTTGTATTAAAGCAACTGATTCAGCTGAGTGCAACAAATACACAGTGTGTTTGGTATAGCTAGGACCACGTGAGGGTGGCTGGCTCCATGCCAGTCTGTGCTACTCATAAAGCTCAAAGAATATATAAGTTGGAAAAACCTTGGCCCAAAGGGTTTATACTTGTACATAACAATCCAGCCACCGCTAATGAGTGTTTTATTTAAATTGAATGTATTATATTGCACTGCTTAAGTTTATGATTACTCAAAATGTCAGGATGCTAAAATGTGGAGTGAAGACTGTGCTATTAGAAATCTATTGTTAAGCTATTGCTTTCAGTTATAACTTTTCCTCTAACATTCCGTCCCTTTGAGTAAAAACTCGGAGTCCACATCTTCCTTAAGAGAGATTGTAATTTGTAAAATACTGTAGACTAGAAGAAATACCTAACTGTGTCAACTAGAATTTAGACTCAAAAGCATCTTCTGTATTTATTGTATTAGCAAATCAAACTATAAAAACTACAACAATTATATCCATCTTCACTAGACAAAAGATTTGAATTCGTTGCTTTTTAAAATAATGTCATCAAAAACAAAAACAAGTTTGTAGTTCCTTATTTGCTTTTCCTGATGGAGGCTATAGCAAAATATAAAAAAGATACCCATACCACAATGTAGCAGAGCCAGTCTAGCATGGTATTATAGCTGGTGTGAAAGGAGAAGAAAATCACTGAATTGTGTAGCTTAAAAACTTTTGATAAATTGTAAAACTAAATGAAGTCACCAAAGCAATGCCCTTAAAAGTAAGCAGGGGACAGTGTCATTTAAATGTTTTCCCCAAGATGGCTGGGTTAAGCTCTGTTAAAATTAATCCTTTTTCATGCTGGCAGGTGTAACAAAGAAAACCTTTTTGTATGTAGTGCAAAAGGGTCCTTTCCCCTCTCAAACAAAAGCTGCTTGATATTTCCATGGTAGACGTGATTAACAATTTAGAGTTCCCATTCTTAAGCTTCTGTTTTTTTTAAAAATGGGCCAATTTCTGGAACCATATACCATATGATAAGAGGATTTTCCACATAGTTCAGTGTAAAAGAAACTTGGGAATGCCGTAGATGAGATGTTAAGAATACAAGCAGATTGCTTTGATAAATGACAGTTAATGTGGAACTGAATATACCAGGCTTTGATAGCTGAGATAAATTATACTAATGTATTAAATATTTAAAATATAAAATTGAACTGGATGACGTGCTAGAAAACAACCTTCAGAAGGAAGTTTTGCTTTTCTTCCATAAAATGATCTCACTCTAAGTAGAGCATACACAGAAGAGGGTCTCCCTGGAAAAATATACCCCCTCCCTTATTTGGGGAGTTATGGCCCTGATCCTGGAAAGCACTTCAGGAATGCATGTGCTATCCTGAATCAGGGTGTATAATAGGAGTATTCTTTACCTTGGGTAGAATATTGACAGATTGGGTATGAGGGACACTGGAGAGCCAGATCTTCATTCCAAAAGGGGAACAGTCTGTAGCCAGATCAACCTAGCTTCTCCATTAAGTGGCAAATCTTGTCGCTTTTCTACAGATGCAGAAGGCTTTGCCCACAGTGAAACTGGTGTTGTTCTGTTACTGGGAGGTTGGGAAGGATCTGACGCATCTGCAAAGGGAATGGCCTTCCCCATATGCTGCAGAGCCCAACTGTATGCCACCGTGCAGGGAAGATCAGTGAGGAGGCTGAGGGAGAAAGTGAAGCAGATGGATCTACTGTTTCATGCAGGAGTCAGATTGGGGAAAAAAGGTATTCTTCCAAGTTCCACCCACAAAATGTCAAATATCAAGGAACACTGAGTAGGAATAGGGAGATTATATTATCCCCGTATCGGGCACTGGTGGAACCTCTACTGGAACATGGTATCCAGTTCTGATGTCCACAATACAAGAAGAATGTTGATAAATTAGAAGGGTTCAAAGAAGAGCCACAAAAATGATTAAAGGATGGAAAACATGCCTTATAGTACAGACTCAAGGAGTCTATTCAGTTTAACAAAGAGAAGGTTAAAGGTGACTTGAATGGTGTATAAGTATCTACACAGGGAACAAAAATTTGGTGATGAGCTCTTCAACCTAACAGACAAAGGTATAAGATCCAATGGCTGGAAGTTGATGTTAGAGAAATTCATGCTGGAAATAAGGCAAAAGTTTTTAACACTCAGGTTAATTATCCATTGGAACAATTTACCAGAGGTTATGGTGCATTCTACATCACTGGCAATTTTAAAATCAAGACTGGATGGTTTTCTAAAATATATGCTCTAGTTCAAACAGAGATTAATTCAGAGAAGTCCTATGGCTGTGTTATACAGGTTAGATCAGATGATCATAGTGGGTCCATGTGGCTATATAATCTATCAATCTGTGAAAATAAACTTCACCTACATGTGGCACTGCTCACAATAGATTGTGCAGATATTCAAAATATGACCATGCATGCTCTCTGGGTTAGGCTTCCCCTCAGTAGGCTCCGATGGAGTCCTTGGGTTGCCTTGATTAATCCACTGGGCTTCTTGAGCTTGTTCCACTTTGTTCACACATTCTCACCTTCTAATCAACAGTTGTGAATAGGCCTCATCTGCTCTAACTGAACTGACTTTGTTAGCACTTGCCCGCCCCATTTTTGTTTCTTACCCTTGGATGTATATATATACACGTCCTATCTGTGATTTCAATTTAATGCATCTGACGAAGTGGGTTGCAGCCCATGAAAGCTTATGCCCACAGGAATTTGTTAGTCTTTAAGGTGCTACAGGACTCTTGTTGTTTTTGCTGTATACACACTAACACGGCTACCCCTCTGGAACTTTTCCCCTTGGAGAGGACTCAGGTGCCCGACTGGGCTCTATTCTTTCCTTGGGAGCAGAATAAAATGATGGTACCCACTGGTGGTGTCAAAATCAGCTGTCTGCTCTCCCTCCTCAGCAAAAAACAGAAGGGAAACACTCCTCCTCTGCCTGATTTGGGTAAACAATACTCCCCACAACCTCAGGCAACTCCTCCTCCTCTTTGGTTGATGCACTGAAAGCTCCGCTCCTATTTCAATCTACTTGACCCACTAATTCTAAGATACTGCTATGAAATAAGTTTCCATTACATGATCTACACATAGTTTAAATAGCTGTTCCCTGTCCCATTTTCTGTCAAAGGCCTGGCACATTTCTTAGTTGCTGATAACTGTGCTGTTTAATATCATGATTGATACAAAGGAAGCAAATCAAAGGAAGGAGGACAGAACATTTTTAGTTGAGCAGGAAGTCAAATTCTGGTAGGTTCCAAGAAAGAATAAATGTAATGCCCCCATCAAAGAAGCACAATACCTGCTATTGAATCAACTACATGCAATAACCCCTCATACAACCTATGCAGCATGTTTTGCATAGAAGCTAATGACATGTCATGATATATATGTCCATAAGCAGATGAACCATGAACCTTCACCCCAGGTCACAGTTCCATAATACCCCATCCACAGCTGCTATAATGGAAAGCATGTGGAATAGCCTCTAGCTGACATTTCAGAATAGGGTTAAATAATTTCTAATCCTCATCTCTACTGCTGGTCATGGTTTTTCCAGAGTGCAGCTCTGCCTAGCTCCAGGATCTGGCCAACTGTGCATTCATAACTTTAATAAAATGTGTGGGATACAAAGAGAAATCTGTGACTCAGGCTCAGAACCAGTGTAACAGAGTGTCAAGACTCATTAAGCAATAAAAACAGCAGTTATAGATTAACCAAAATAGCTCAATTCTGTTCAGATTTACTGAAATCAGGACTGACAAAAAAAATTAACAGCATTTCGGATTAAATTTTTAGTACCCCTTACACAAAAGCTGCAAATTGATAAAATTGGAATAAACAATAATTTTTTTAAAAATTGGTCAGTAATCACAACACCATCTCACTCATGAGTACCCTCAAAATACCCCGTCTCTTCTCAAATACGCTCAGCCACATCACTCTCAAATGTACAGCAGCCCACCCCCAGCAGGTAACAAGGCCCACTGGTATTTCTCAGGGTACAATGACATGCCTATAGATAGAGTTTTCCGGCAGGGTACCCCTGGACACAGGTATCTATCTAGCTTCTTATACCATGCCCATCACCAAGATATCAGAAATATAGTGTTATTTGTTTGAATTTAGTTTTAAAAAAATAGGCCAATTTAGGTCAGTTTCTGTACAGTAAGTTAAACTCACAAGTTTTTAGAGATATACTACAAATATAACAAATATGTAGTAGTAGCTTTATACTTTCTTCCACAAACACTTTAAATATTTAATGGACTTGAGTATACTTATAAAACATGCACAATTTAAGGATCTGTTTCCATTTTCAACTCAATTTTTGAGTTTTAGAAACTTATCTCTAAATATCTGATCTTAGATGAAAAGGTGGCAGATGAAGACTTTACCCAAGAGCAATCTTTTTTTAAATCTAATGTACATTAATTGGCCTTGGTATTTTTCAGTACTGCTGCGCAAATCATTGGGTTTTGGAATATGAAGACTTTTATGAACTTAAACGATATAGTTCAACTATCTAAAGGCCTATCTGCACCCTCTTTAAATAGTCACTTGGAGAGTCAACTCAGACTTCCAAGAGAACATCCTATCATCTTCCCCCCATCCCACAACAAGCTCCAGGATCCACTATTTGCCCTTGCTGCCTTCAGATGAGTCCAAAAACCCATGACTAAGAATCATGAGGAAGAATCAAGAACTCCCAGAATCAAGAGATTGCTTAAATATCATAAGACTAATTAATAAATAATAATAATACATATAGGTTCTTTTTATTTTCCTTTGGGGTTTTGAACCTTTAAGGTGCACTTGGATCACATTTTCAAGATTTCCTCCACAACTATGAGAACTAGAAACAAACAAAAAACAAATATTGTGAGACTCACAATGAAATCATGAGAGCTGGCAAAGTTACTGTTCTTCTACATCTACTATTTTCAGAGGATGGAGTACTAAGGAGAGCTACATCACTGTCAATCCTAAGGGTATTCTGGAGGGTGTTGAACACTCCCACCATAACACAGTGCAAGGAAAGGGACCTTTCCTCTCTGATTGCAGGCTGGTTTTGGCTGAACTTAAGTTCCCTAGCAACACATTAGGAGGGCAAGGTCCATGATTTCTAGTGCAAATTTGTTAAGGACCCTTTAAGAGTTTGCTAGTTACTGCACTAGGAGTTGTGGTGTGTTATTAGCGTCAGCATAATATATGACCTGGTTTTGGGCCTAGCCATGCTTCTGTAACAGCAATAGATATTATCCTGGCATAACCATTTCCTTGAAACCTATGTTATATGATGCTACCTAATGTTAGAGTCATATGCCGCCCCAAGTTCATAATTACTCTTTATATCACTGAACTCTTCAAGTTAACTTGGCATTCTGAGCCAAAGACCACAGTGGAGGTTAAAAATGGGGATAAATTAAGACTGTGTTTGTAAATTAGTCATTTTTAAGGCTGTAGACAAAAGGTGGGATTCCATGGTGCAGATAGTGTAATATAAGACAGGTGTAAATCCAGGGCACAGTAGGTCGGTTGAGACCAGAACACTACAAATGACATCTGTGGAGAACTGCACTACACAACTTGCAGAGGTCAATAGGAAAGCTGCTTACTGACCTGGCCCACAAAACATCTGACGAAGCAATAGAACCACCATGTAGGTGGATCATATGGATAGCTCAGGAATCCTAAAAACTCCCATACAGGAGAAATACATTTGTACAGTCAAAAATATATTGAAATTATGTTGCAATGAGCTCTGCCCCCTTTCCCTCTTTCTTGTTGAATTAAGTTTATTTGCTGACATTCTTTAGGGTACAAAGGCTTTAGCCAGCTATGCCTCCTTCCATCCTAACTCTGCATACCCTTCCAGGTCTTCAGGTTCCTCCCTGCTTTGGCAAATTGTCTTGCTCCTTGGAGCATTTGAACCCCCACCTCCTCCAAAACTTATTATCCAAGTACTTGATTATCCTTTTGGTAGCTGAGGTTGATCTATAACATATGTAAGGTTGATGAGAGAGAGAGATGCAAGTATAGAATACAGTCAATTTATTAATGAGATATTTATGTAAAATAAAGGCAAATATAAAAGTATTATATTTTATCAATCTATAATTTCTCTCCTATACATAATCATATGTAATACTCATCTATAATACACATTTAAGACTGTGAATACAATTCATTTTTATGGATCACATATTTTAGTATAAAAGTGCCACTTTCACTTTATTTAAAACATATTTTCAAAATGTGGCCTGACCATTTTTCTGGATTTTTCCTGTATCAGTGGGAGTTTGGTGTATGTTAAAGAAAAAGATTCTACTTTATTGTACATTCTCTGATTAGTTACATTTCAACTGCTTCTCAGAGACACCTATGTGGTAACTGTTGGCAAAGGATGCTCTCTCAACAGTCCTTATTTAGGAAGAACATGTTCTATGTATTAGCAAAATACTTAACTCTATGTAACTCAATAGGACTTCTGCTAATTAAAAAAAAAATGTATACAATTGCTATACAAGACTCAATAAATGAAAACCATCACTCAAAAGCCTAGCCCAACGTAAGTCAGTGGAGTTTAAAGGTGTATCCCTATTTTTCTCCCCAAATATCACAACTTGCAACATTCACGTGGAAGATATAAACTTAAACTTTACCTGTTAGTATGAAACTCTCACAGAAAAATACTTGCTTAAAACATGGCCCATGTTTCTCCTCCCAGCATACAAACCTCCATCATCATTGCTATCAGTAAGAATTGCCTGATGGGCCAAATCCTGAACAACAAAAGGTTCTACAGCCTGGATAAGGAATGGTCATGGGGCAGGAATTCTGTCTCCTCAAGCTCTGGAGAAACAACAAAGCCACTTTCTTTGGCTACTACTGCAACAATGGCCACTACTTCTGGGTTCCATTTCAGGAGATGGAATTGTACTAACACTCTCCCCTCTTCCAGCTGCTCCCCAAGATGTATCCACACTGCCGCATAGACAGCTTCTGTACAGCCCTAGTCCTCAGTGTAGGAATCCCCCTTTCCAGAGCCCTCCAATCCCTACACAGTGTAAATATAGCATTTCTGATGTATTTAGGATCATCTGTACCTTTGGAGGTTGAGGGATGGTAACATACTTACTGATAGGCACAATAGGACTAGGCCAGGAGGTGAATGCCATGCTGGCCATTCAGCCTGAATTCGCTAGCTTTTGTGGGGTACAAGCAAAACTCTATGACGCTATCTAAGTTAGAAGTTCTGTGGTTTATTTCATATAAGCATATGATATCCTCATCCTTTCGTTTCCTTTATTTGATATATTAAGTACTATGGGCTTTTTTTTTTTTTTTTTTTTTTCTGCTAAGGCACATCTTCAGGCCACTTTTGAAAATAAATGGTAAACCTATCATGTTTCTGACCCAACAGAAAAGCTGCTTTAACAGTGCAGGAAATGTAATCTGTATGGCCGACAGGAAAGTGTCATAAGATGTGAGCTGCAGAGGTTTTGGAAGGTTGTGTCTGAGCCACAGCATCCTGCATTATTGGTAGGCTTTGGGTACTAATATCCTCTTAGCCTAATTTAAAATCATTAATTAAAATGAGTTGAAAATGATGTGTAATGTAATAAGGATAAAGTGTCCCATCTCAAAAATATGGAATAAAAGATTTCTTAAGACACATCACTTTAATAGATCTTACTCTACTTTTGTCTATTGCATAATTAACTTACTATAACACGATTCTATTTAATAGTGAGTATTTATATTCCCCACTTGTGTCATCAACACAAACGTGTGCAGTTAACAGATACATTTTAAACATGTTTGATTACATGGGTTTTTTGGGGTTTTTTTTTTAAACTACTATGAAGAAATTAGTATGGAAAGGGAGTGGTATAGTCAATATGCAGTATTTGGTGAACAAATTAGGCCTCTAGCCAATATTTTAGGCTATGTCACATCATCAGGGTATTACACAGAACCTCCTATTGATATCAATGAGAAATTCTGAATTGCACATATAAACCATTAAATGCAATTTAGGAAGTTCTTCGATTCAGCCAATCATCTTTTACAATACAGCTTTTGTGAAGGGAAATTCATTCTCTCTCCTGCCTGGTGAGGGGGGGAAAGGTGACATTTTTATTAAATCTTTGCTATTTTGTAGTGGATGCACAAAATAGTTAAATTCCCTAATTAAATTATAATTCTAATCTTAAACAATAAAACGAAATCCTGTAATAATCTACCCGTAGTGCCTGACAGCTGGCCCGTCTGATCCTTGCAGTCTGCTTACAAATTGGTATTAGTGGCACTATAAAGCTGATTAATGTTGTGACTAGAGACCCACTAACCTGAGATTGCCAGCTGGGTTCACAAAGGCTGTCAATCTACACAGCAGCTGTTAAACTACTAGTGCTGTAGCCTTTAATTTACATTTCAGCAACTCCCATACCGTAATGCATTTTAATGGGCAGGAATAAAAAGCTCTAGTGACGTGCAGGAATGTATTATGTAGTCATTTAGTCATGTGTTAGTATTATGTAGTCATTTAGTAACAAGGCCAGTTATGGAGGCCAAAGGCTTTTTTCTGTTACGTTGCTTTAAACCTGTAGCAACTTTGTTGTAATCAATGGAGTGACTCCAGATTTATACAGGCATAGCTGAAAGCAAAATTTAGTCCCTCCAGTCTACCTAATGTAGTTATGGCAGTTTATTAATCTTTTACTGGAATTAAGGATAAAAAGTTATCAAGCAGCTCAATTCATCTTAATAATTTTTCCCAAATGATGGCTTGTTTAAAAGGAGTTTGGTGTGCCCAAAACAGCTCCCATGGAATAAGTATCTGTATCACAAAAAGACCACCAAAACTTGCATCCTTGCTGACAGTCTCTTTGGAGAGACCAAGGACCGAATGGGCCTAGAAACTGACCTACACTTTCTCCTCTAGCAATGTCCTCACATGAGGTTTGAGACTCATTGGTAGGGCAGTCAGGGAAAGCTTGCAGTGCCACTAGCTGTGTTGTAACTGCACCGTGTGTAAATAGAAAACTTTAGTCTTTTCAGGCTGTCTATCCAGCACCTTCCACGTACATTTAGTCCACAGAATTGGCTCACAACTTAAATGCAAAAAAAAAAAAAACCTATGTTACTGCAGCAGGAAGTTTGTGACATTCGAATAAGAGAAAGCGAAGAAATGCAAAATAAAGGTTCCAAACGCAATGGCCACATTGTCCATAGGTAATATACCCTATTACTTTTTCTCTTGTTAAGCTGAATATAGGGCTGTATATGTTGTTAAATCCATATGGTAAAATACACTGGATGTGCAGTGCATCCACATTAACATTTCTTAGAGCATCTTTACTTTCATATTTCTTCTTTTTTTATTTGTGTAATTGTTTTATCTTTATTAAATGCCTCAGGGTGCTGCTGGAAATTACTTAGGGGTGCTCTTCTACCTCTTTCATTTCTGTATTCTCTTTAAACAGTCAGGTAATGCCAGTTTTCAAAATCTTTACACAGAGGAGGAAAGTGTGGGAAAAAGCAATATGAGAAGAGGGCAGGACAACAACCCAAGAGCTTTCTATGTTATCTATTTACCAGCTAAACATGTACCATAAATATAAAGACACTGCAAAGACTGCACTGAATAGCAAATTCTTAAATAAGGCATGGCTATAAACAAGATTTGTCTATGTAGGTACCTACATCACCCTCCTCATTGTATTGGCCGCACTCATTGTTTCTGAGACACAAGGCTGATTAAGAGACTTACCCAAGGTCACATAGGAAGTCTGTGGCTGAGCTGGGACTTGATGCAGGTCTAGTCCCAGTCCAGTTTCCTATCAATTTGGCTATGCTTCCACCCTCAACCTGACAAGCTAAAGTAGACCAAAAGCTCCACAGAAATTATAAGAGTTGCTGGTGGGAAGATGGTAAAGGGTAGAGAAGTGGGAGAGATAACAATAGACAGGAATTTTACCCCAGGGGAATGTTTATCAGCAAAGAATCTATAAAATAAAATGTCAGGAATGTTAGTTTCCATGTCACTCTGAAACTTTATAATGTCTGCAGAGTCAGTGTGAAGTGACAGAAAAAAACTACAAGCATGGTTTGAGGTTCTTTTTTGTTCAGAATATCACCAGGTTGAATCATCACTGGGTTTTGTGGTGTGCTACCATCCAATTTTTAGGTTTTCAGCCATTTTTTCTTGACGAATTGCAGTGTATAGCTACACTGAGGCATGTACCTATGCCATGCCAAGAGTCCTAGACTAGTGAAATATCAGAAGTAACTCATCCAATCACTACCCTTACACTACAGCTAATGTGCATGCAACAATTTCACTGTATGTTGTATGAGTGAAACTGCAGAGATGGTGGATTATATGGCCAACTGCCACCCACACAAATCCACAAAAATCTCCCAGCGCTACACAACTACCCACACAACAACACAATCAGCATCATCCACGTGGGATTTGCGATCTGTTACTGTCCAATTTTTAAGTTTTCAGCTTTTTGGGGATTTTTTTCTTTAAACATACAAATTTACAAACTACACACAAGCAGCTTCATGGCCTTTCAGCTACTGGTAGACCATATAAATTGTTTTGCATTACATCATTCTTGTTTGCTACTTTCTCTAACCTGCGTGGAATATAGTCTAATGGTCTGAGCAGAGGATTGGAAGCCAGAAGATCCTGTCTTCTAATCCCATGTTCTGACACTGATCCTCCCCTCCCTTCTTTTATTATACTTTCAGCAAATCACATAAACTATGCCACAATCTCCCAATCTGTAAAAAGAGAGGATAATTCTTTCTTACTCAAAGGGGTGCTGACATGGATAGTTCAGTAATGCTTGTAAACTGCTCGGAAGGTGAAAAGTGATATAGTATTCGGAGGGCACTCTCACCACCAGACCAGTCAAATCTTTTACTGCTTGCCTTTAGACCGCAAACCGTTTGGGGAAGGAATCTGTTACCTGTTGGACACAGACTTCTTACTACACAGGGCCACTGGCATTTATTATACTACATAAAATATTATTTAAAAATCAGGGAAGAAAAAAATACCATATGATTAAGAGAATAAGCCAAATAGTTTCCAAAAGGCATGTTTTGGGGTTCACTGTTTCACTCTTAGGGAAGAGGCAATGATGTCAAAGACCATAATTTCTTTGAGATTATGCCAAGAGGGCAGTCCTGCCCATTTGCAACTGTCAGGATGTCAAACATGCTACTGTCTTGTCCAATGTTAATTCTGTTGTCTTTTTTTTTTTTTTTTTTTTGCCAATGACCAGAGACAATAATGTTGCACATCTCAGGTTCCTAACCACAAACTGTCTTCTGAAATACACGCAATGGATGACAAAAGCCTCTCTCATAAATCTTCTAACCTGAAAGAGGGAACTTTTATGACCCGAGTATTTTTGTAGTCATGATAGACTAGTGTCTGCTCTGAATTGGGATCATAGAAGTTTCTAATATTCCTTGTACATGGATCAAGGAATATTAGAAGGGGAAGGGGGTAGAAAGTGTTAACAGTGATGGTGAGATCATGAGAAAGTTTTCAACCTAGCTTTCCACATTTAAAAGTATGAAAAAGTTGGGGAGAGTATGGGGAGGAGGAAAGCAGCTAAGCCTAAAATGCCAAGCATGTTCTATTGGAAGGGGGAGAACCAAGAGCCTACCCATGTACTTTTCCAATTTCTATCAGATAACAGGATTCTAAGCATTGTATAAATAACTAGATAGATACATTTTGGTATAAATATTCAAATTATTTTAAGGTCATCTCTGTAACAAAAATCTAATAATTTAAAGATTCTGTATTGAAAATGGATGACCTCTGATTTTACAGTCTTTTAAGAACTGTTCAACTCAGCCTCTCAGATGTGCCCAGCAAATTTTAATTCACCATAAACTAACTCTCAGACTGGTAAAGAAAACATAGATCTCTAGCTTATAATTGCAACCTATGTTTTCCCATTAACCTAAGTCTCTTATGTTCACATACCCATGTTCTCTGGAAAAGTTCCACTGGAAAAAGTCCCACTGCTCCCAACCTTGGATTTCATTACTTCCTAAAGTGATAGGGGTTGAGTGAAGTAATATTTTCATTAGAAGAAGTTTATGACTGGTTTTCTTGTCAGTGCGCAAAAGGAATCTGTTCCTTATGCATGTTTAATTTAAATATTTTTCATGAATGTGGGATGACAGCATAAATATTTAAAATCATTGATAGAGTAGAATGCATTAGAACACAGAGGCTGCTGCACAGCTGCTGCTAAATTATACATTTCTTATGTAATGAATACATTTACTGCTGTCTTTTGAAGAATTAAAAAATGATGTCCTCTGTCTGAAATATTTTGTCAATTCCTTATGGAAGTGCTTTGTAGGACCCAAAGTCTCCATACATCTGAAAGAAACAATTTGTGAATCCGTAGTGAACTGACAGATATGCAGGAATTCACTGGATTCGTATAGGCTGGGCTAGAGCGGGAATATGAAGTAGAAGGGGTGGGGAGGTTAATTTTCTTTCCTTGTCAGCTTGAATCTACCCTTCCTCCAGTCATGAACCTGTGTAAGTTAAAAATAACTCTCACTGGCAACATCTTGAACTCTGATAATAACTGAAGTCTCCAGTTTGTGTGCTAGGGGTCTTAGTGCTAATCAGCTTCTACAGATATGGAAATACATCAGTTTCATCTTCACCATCATCCACAGGAATAAAAATTGGGTTACTTTTGCCAGCGTACATTATTTGTAAGAATTATGAATATTGTGTGAGATCTATTGGGCTGTGGAATAATCTCTAAGAGAAGTTGAAAAATATCCACTGTATGAATCGTTTAAAAATACACTGACAAAGTACTGGAGAATTTACTGTAGAGAACAATCAGATACAGAAAGCATATTCTAAATGACTTTATAGATCTATCTGATCACTCTATTGGTTACACTGCTATCCAGAATTGAGACAGATTTATAGGAAACAGGACAGTTACAGAATTGCAACAATTTCCATGAATTATCCAAATATACATGACTTAGGAATGCTATGGTTCCCATGAATCAGAGATCCCATTTCTTTTATTTATAATTAAATACTCTTTTTAGAACATTCAATATAGTATAATTGACTCAGTAATTAGGGGAATTAAGATCTTCTGGAGTACTCTTGCTATTAGTTTCTGAAAATGAACTTTCCAACACCAGTGGTAAGGCATGTTAACTAACACTATGTCTACACTACAGCAGCTGCACCGCTGTAGCACTTCTGGAGAGGGCATGCTAAGCCGATGGGAGAGAGCTCGCTCATCAGCTTAAAAACTCCTGTCTCTGCAAGAGGCAGTAGCTATCTCAGTGGGAGAAGCTCTCCCGCCGACATAGCGCTGTCCACACCAGGTCAGTATACCTTACGTTGCTCAAGGGTGTGAATTATTTACATCCCCACGCAATACAAGTTATACTGAAGTACTTTGTAGTGTAGACATAGCCTGTGGTGTAGACATAGCTAAGGTGCTACAGAACACTGGTGCAATGTTCACTCAGGCTTTCCAATTACCGTTAAAGCAAATTACAGGTTGTATAATTTTACTGAGTCATCCATCTCAGTGACTATTTGTTAACAGAATAAAATACCCAGATGCCATGGCAATGGGATTGGCCATAGATGTAATTAAATATTATATGAGCAGTGGTATAAAGTTTTATTGGCATGAGTTAGGGATGGGCATGTTACTCCTGAATGATGAAGCCATAAATGAAGGTGATCCCTTAGTCAGACCTTTATTACTAAGGTTATAATTATAACCTATTTATAGGATTATAATACAATTGTTTGCTGCTTGATTTTGTTGATGGTACATTATATAGAAAAATTTTAGAAATTTGTAGAGACGTTATTGTATATCAATTATTCCAACTACAAAGGCCTAAGTAGAGAGAAAAATAGTATTAATACATGTTTTAAAGCCTCTAAAATAATCTTGAAAAGCTTCTCTCTAAACCGGGATGCTGCTGTTTTAAGTGTGACTTGCTCACCAGCCACCTCTTGGATGCAACCCTCTAGTGGAAAAAAACATCCTTGTAAGTTTGCAAGATATTGACCCTTAAAAATAGGGCGGTTATTTCCCATCATTTGTGTTGTGTGATTTTAGGTCCCATTTATTGGGAGGGGAGATATTTTTGTGGCAAGTTCTTTTTATTTAAAAAAATTAACCAAGAGTTTGAAAGCTACTGGTAGATTTCAGATAATGTAATGTAACCTAATGTTAGATGAATATAGTTCTATCAGATAAGGGCAGAGTGCATGGGAGTGTGTCAAAATTGTGAACTAAATGTTTTTGTTACCTGGTTGCAAAATTAAAGGAATGTATCATATGAATATCATCCCTCATCATGTAAGACTACAAATGCCAAAAAGCCTAGTAGAGCACACAGGCAGCGTACAATAGCAGCTATCGATTATCATTGTTCTCTATGGACAATTTTTGATCAGCAGCAGCAAAGAGAGAGCACATTGCCTAAACTGTATTATTTTAGTAGCAAACTGAATTTACTGAAGACATAGGACCACATTTTGGCTGCCCACACACAGGTATGCAAGGGATCAGTGGGAAGAGGGCACTGTATGTGAACAAAAGCCTAGTGCTGTACTCTCTATGGTCAAAGTGTGGGCAAGTAACAGTGCAGCCAGAGGCAGCACAAGGTATGTTGGGGATATTGCCCTGGCCCTGCCCTCTTTTGCTGAGCTGGCTTGTAATGTGGGGCTGGTACAGTTGGTTTGGTAAAACTCCAGCTTGGTTCATATATAGAGCAAAATATTTGTTTGATTTCACTTCCTGAAATGATTAAAAAAATAAAGGTACTATGTCATGGGTCCTGAATATGAGGTCATAATCATCTTTCTTTATGGCTAAATGGGAGGGAGTCCTTAAACTTTTTCTTTTGTAACATGAGCTCATGATATGAAAAAAGATTGAGAAGTTGGGTAATCTCGTAGACTGAATGATGTATGCTTTATTTTATATTGAAGAGGTGTTGAATCTTGGAAATAATGAGCTGTATTAATTATGCCCAAGTTTTGCCAACACATTTAGGACAAATGTATGCAGAATAAGGACCATTCACAGCCCCAAGGAAAATAATTGCCAACAGTGTTTGACAGCAATCCTTGTAGTTTGTCAGTAAAAGCGAAGTGTTTTGTGAACACATATTTTCATTTTCTCCTACTTAATGGCTGTTTCTATACGTATTTAAAAATCCCAATCTGAATCTCTCTCTTAAACAGAAGAAATTGAAAGGAAAGAATGCACTGCAAACTGGCAAAGAGCTATTTTTCAGGGAGGGAATAATGGAAAAACTGGCATAAGGGAGATTTGGAGGGTGTCAGATCTGATATGGCAATGCTTTCTTGGGCTGCTATGTAGAATTTACTTCAAAGAAACCAGCAAAGTGAAACTCTCCTTAATCAAATTAATACGGATACATGTGAATTTTAGCTCTGATCTTATAAAACCAGTCACTTCAACAGCTAGCACTCTATTGAAATAGTTGGCTGTTGAGACATCTCTGGGGAATGTTCCTAAATTCAAATCATCTGGCAGCTTAGAGTTTCCCTGGTTTCTGTAAATGTATTTAGCTGCTTCCTTCCCTACTGCTGAAAGTTTCAGGTATGTTCAGGAAGAATACACCTGCTGTGCTGCTGAACATACACCAAACAGCACCATACACCACACCACACCACACCACACGGCAACACAGGAGGAGTATTTCATCTGAAACAGTCAACAGTCAAACAAGTCATGAAATCTGAAAAGCTGAGTTTTCTGGAGGTTTGAATCTTGACAATGCAGATATCTTATTTAAAATCTGTTATGCTGCAGATGCTATCTTGTGGTTATGGGGGATGGAGGGAGGAGGTGGTCAAAAAATTAAAATCTATTTTCATTAAACATTTTGAAATTTCAAAGTTGTTTTTAATTTATTTTTTTCATAAAACCAGATTTTGGTAAATGAAACATTTGGATAACTGTTTCAATAATATTTTCAATAGCATTTTGAAAGTATGTGTAAAAAAGTCATGTGTGATCACAAAACATAGATCAGATCACAATTGTTAGGAAAACCAAAATATGACCTCCAATTAAGTCTCTGGACATGATTCTGCTCTCACTTAAACCAGTGCAAACCAGAAATAACTCAGTCACTCTCTAGCGTAGATGGGGTGATAATGAGGCCTGGATTCTGAATATCCCATAATGCTGGGAACATTCAGACAGTTTTTTCCAGCTCATCTCTACTTTCACTTTGCTCACTGAGCAGAAACAGTGAGATTACATAATCAATGAAACAACACAAGATTTAGCACTTCATGAAAATACATGTTTCTTGACAGATTTATCTTTTATCAGATGCAGAGACAGGAATATTACCTTGCTGTCTCAAATATCTAATGTTTTCATAACTCAAAAAAAGATAACATATTTCCAAATCAGAAGAAATGTGAACAATTTATTTGAAACTACAAATGCCAAAATGGCAGAAGAAAAGCAATCTAAAGTTAGTAAATGTCAAAAACCTCACTCAAATCTACTTTCACTAGATTCCAGGAAAATTTGCAGATCCATCAGTTTGTTGAGAAGTTTCAGATCAGCTTATAGATTTTGGATGCTTAATTGAACCAAATCTAAATTCCAAGCTTTTGAAGATTCACTCATCAATCCTTAAAATCATAGGTGAATTTAATATTGTGTTGCATTTTATCTGAACCCAGTGAAAGACAGTTCTATGCAAAATTTTCCTAAGAAAATGATAAAATAAAATCCTAAACAATAAATAAATAAAATTAAAACTATGATAAAATCAGTTCCTTGGATGGCAAATGGAACTACGTATGGAAATGATTAAGTCTTTTCTAATATTCACATTAATCATCTTTATGTCAACAGGAACACTAAGAGTTGAAGAAATCTGTAGATTCAATGGGATTTATTAATCATTTCCTATCAGTAATAAAGCCACATAAAACCTTTTCTTTCCGTTATTGTGCTAACAGGAACAAGCATACAAATGTACCAAAGATGGAGCAATTCACCAAGAAGAACCCCATTTTCTTTAGCACAATAGTCCTGGTTTTAATAGAAATTAGAATTATATTTCCCCCTCTTTAGGGAAACAAATGTTGTTACAAACCTAACCAGCTGCAAAATCCACCCATAACTGCCTTGTAAAATAAACAGATCTGACTACAACTGAACCTTTTGTTATGCTTAAGCAAATAACATTTTAAAGCCACTAAAAGCTTTGTTACATTTGCTATAAAAACAATTATTCTTAGATCACTCATGCTGCAAAATTTGATTTAAGTAGACCTTTATATGCCCCCTTAGGTTATCATTTCCATAAATCAGTGTATGCACTGTAACCAAGACTCAATAGGTGCTCAAGTCCATTAAAGGTAAAGTTTCTAGTGTATTTAACAGCATGGGACCTAAAGGTTAATATGTCATTAAAAGCTAACATTCAATAAATAAAGAGAATTCGTGCTAAGAAGAAAAACTAAAATCAACAAGTGTTTCAGAGTTCACTTTAAGGATTCCGTTTACCCTTGTAGTAAATTAGCTCTCTGTATCTTTTGAACAGATGTGATATTAGCTAGCAGCACTATTCCAAGTATAGATTGCCCTTTCAGAAACATTGTTCAGTGGCACTCTGCCAGGTGCTCAGCAGCACCTTTAGAATCAGGCCTCAATGCAACGCCCAGTAAAATAAACTGGAGTCTTTCTATTGTCTTCAAGTGGTGTTGGAGAAGGCTCAAACTGAGGAGTGTTTCTAATATATGGCGCTACTACTGTAGGATTTACTAGAGATTAAATATTGGGTCCAAATCCTTGGCCCTTGTTCTGAGAACTTTTTGCTACTCAGGTAACCCAAAGCAGCTAGAAAACTGTCAATAGACGTAGCTTCCCCACCCCTCACTAGAGGTGTGTGTCCAAGACAGAATCAGGAAGGAGGAACCGCTGGTGACAACGGGTAAGGCCAAAGTTCATAGTGTTCCAGTTGAACCTCGGCTGGTTGCAGTAATCTAGGACTACTACTGACAACATAACGGAGCAGTTTAAAGGCTGCTTTAAAATAATCCAAGAGCTAAGCAGCACCAGGTTTAGGTCATGATGGTTTAGAGCCACTTTCCCCAGCCCTCTCACACAACTAAGGATTTGGCTCCTATATTTCAAAAAAAAATTTAATTTCCTGGATCACGCTGTTTCAATTTAATAAATCCTTTAAGAAAAAAGCCTGACATTTTCAGGAAGTCACCTATAAACAGTTTATTAATGTCATAAATGGCAGTAATAATATTAATGTATTTATACTGTATGTGAAATGTTATTTAAAGTGTTTCAAATTAAGTTTGGGGTCATTTCAGAATTCTGAAATTTTGCTTTACCAAGCTTTTTGCAAAATTGCCAGCTCTGCATTTTGACATGGTAAAACACAATTTTTCTACAGGTGTTGCAAAAATTGATCTTGGATTGAAAATTAAGAATTCAAAAAAATTAAAACATTTCAAGATTTTAAATCAAAGGGTCCCTATTCAAAATGGGGGGAACAAAATATCAACTTTTCATGAAATTATACATTTTTGCAGATATACAATGAGATGTGAAAACTTTCCTCCTGAAGAGCCCAAAGAATTTTACAGATGACATATGCACCATTTCATTAATAATATGTAGCCATTTCTTGGGTGCAGTTGGCAGCCAGAAGGAAAACCAGTGCAGTAGGATCAGGGATACTGGAGCAGGGTGAGTTGGGTAATAGGGGATTCTGGAGTAGTGGAGAGGGTCTGGAATCTGGGAGATGGAATCGATCAGGATAGCAACCAGGCTGAGATGGGAAGGTCCTTATTGGGTGCAGCAAATTTCTCATATAGCTACTGCCAGCTCAGGTGGGACAGGCAATGTGGGAAGGAGCAACCACCCATCTTCTTCTTGCTGTCCCATCTCATCTAAAGATTTAAAGGGCAAGTGCAACACCCTCTGAGGTCTAGGCTATGTGTTAGGTTACAGCTGGTATTCAGGAGAGCATTACATTAAAAGGAAATACATGAGTGTTGTGTGTGACTATCCCCTAAAGCCTAGATGTGGGTGGATCCAGAGATTTGTGTTGGTCCCATTTCTAATTTAATGAAGCTCATTGTGGCATCTGAGGCAAGACATAACATTATCACTTAGAAGGCTGTTTCAAAAAAGATAAACTGGCTATTAATTTATGTTTTTGACACAGTCTTTATCACAAGAACAAATTAAATTTGTGACATTAATGTCCATTATGATCTGCTTCCATTCATAACAGCAGATTTGTTTTGTACCCAGACTTCTGGTTGTTACAATGCTGATTTTAAGATTAATTGTGAACATTTTCTTTATTATAAAGAGATTGAATCTGTTTAAAGCAAAATAATAAATAATAAAAAAATAAAAAGTAGAAAATCCATGAATCTCTCAATTGCAAAACAAAGAACATAATGAATCTGTTTCTCTGAGTCTAAAGAATGTCCTGTTCTTTTACAGAATACCAAACCTACAGACAATACCAGAATAGTGAGAAGGTCTTTATCACATACATTTATAAAAATATTTTATATTTATTCCGACCAGGAAGAGTTACCCTCTTGATGAAGGGAAGAAGAGAAAGAGATCCTAACTGCTGGTTTTTATAGCAAACTTATGTGTATGTTCGCTGCTGCCTTTTAGAGATGAATGATTATTCATGAAAAAATTAGACTGGAACAATCCAAAATCCATGATAGACCTAAATGTGAAAGAGCATGATACTAGACAAAGGGAGATACTAGGCAAAGGGAGATCTTTAGGCTTATCCCAGAAAGACCAGCCTAGTCAGGGGCCTAACTTTTTTGACTGAGTTAGCAAAAGACTTTTGTTTACAACAGGTGGCCATCTTGAGTTTGGACATCAATTTGACTTCAGTAAAATTAAAATTAGCTCAATCTGTGGGACACTTCATTGGTTCAGGCCAACCTGTGACAGTCCCGTTCTGGTCTCACTTAAACAAGTGAGAATCAGGAGTGGCTACAATATCAATATAAATATCATATCAATATAAACCTGGTTTAGGTGAGATTTGAATTAGAACTGATCAAAAAATGGGGTTTATTTCCAGCAGAAAATTTCAATTTTTTGTTGAAAAAGCCTCAAACTGAGATTCCCTGCCCCCATTTTCAGCTGCCAAAAACCAAAATATTTTTGGCCTAAAAAAAAAAAAAAGTACTTTTTCACTGAACATTTTCATTTGGGGGGTTTTCAGTTTCCTGAAGAAAATCTGCTAAGGTCGCTGAAACGTGCGTCGCTCAGGGGGTGTCTCTTTCACACCCTTAAGTGATTTCAGTTTGATTGAGTTAAACAGTAGTGTAGACCTGTCCTAAGTGAATGGAGAAATACAACTGTTACAAAAGCTGTCAATATCCTATACTATAAAGGCAAAATTCTAATTACATGGATGCAAATCCTAGTGTTTAGGAGTCTAACTGACAAAGAAGGAGGCAGTTTTGTGGCACTGGATTGGGAGTAGGATATTTAGTTTTAGATTTCCAGTTCTGCCACAGACTTCCTGAATGACCTTGGGCAAGTAACTTAATCTCTGTGCTTCTGGAACCCATATGTAAAACAGAGATAAAAGTACTTCCTGTCTTGCCCTTTTAGATTATAACCTCTTCAGTGCATGAACTATCCCTTACACTATGTGGATATATAGTGCCTAGCAAAATGGAGTCCCTACCTTGACTGGGACCCTTTAGGTGCTACAAGAGCACAAATAATTAGGACTGGTAACAACATTTTGGACAAAATGAAATTTCATTGAAGCTGAAACATTGTCACTGAGACACGTTAGTTTCAATGAAGGTTTTGTTGGGAAAGTTTTTCAAGACCAGGGATCTCTGGTTACTTTTGATGAGATAGCAAGCCTAGTGGTAAGGGTACCTACGTTCACATTTCTGCTCTTCATCTGGCAGAGCAGCAACTTGACCTGGGTCTCCCACATCCCAGGCCCTAACCCCCAGGCTAGAGTGTAAGTGTCTCATCTCTCTCCTCCCTACACACATATTTTGAAGATTCTGTGAAGATTTTATATTCATTCTGGTGCAGATGAACACAAATTTCAAAAGTTTCCACAACTGGAATTGTCATATTCCAAACAACTCTCAAAATAATAAACTAAGTAGTTATTATTACTACTCATGGATGCAATCTAATAAATGTCTAAATGATAGAATATTATGCCCGCAGATAACCGCACCTTCCAAATTGGAAATCAATATTAAAACTCAGTACATACAGTACACACAGTAAGATTTGCATAGCCAGTGCAGCAATCTTTGAGTCAAGAATGCTATGTAAATATAATGTAGTGTAATATTCAGATATATTTTGCACACATATACACACAAAAGCCTTCACTAAGGATCACCTTGAATAGGCACCACCACTTCAGGTTTAATGTGTAAAATTAATGTATTATGTGATATCCAGTAAATTTGGTTCAATCTTTGAAGATTACAGGGGAGATTTTCACAGGCACAGCTACTGTTTGGATTCCGGGACCTGGGTGGGCACAAGACCATCCATGGCTAAAAGGTCCCTGCCTCAGCCTAAGGGGAGAAGCTACTGAGCTCAGCACTCAACTCATTATGGGGAACAACAAATGAAAAATCAGGAACAGGCTTGAAGGTCAAAGGGCTAAATGAAGGGAACTGAGGGGGACATTAAGCAGAGAATCCCGGACAGCGCCCACTGCTCCTCAAAAGTTGCTTAAGGAGTCAGCGGACACGGCCCACAGGAACTCTGCCCGGATGTGTGATCAGATGCAGGAATGGAAATAGGCCCCACAATCGTAGAGCACCTCCTAAGCCAACATCCTCTCCCTGATGTTATAAATGGCCACATTGGCCAAGGCAAGGAGGAGGTTGACAAGGAGGTCCCATGACTTTGTGGGTCATAGGCACAGGCCCAGCTGACAGGCAAGCATCTAATTCCCATTCCCATTTAATAGGAGTTAGGTGTTTGCCATTTTTCCCTTTGACAATCACCTCCTTCGCCACAACACACTTCTAATAAGTGACTGATTTTTGCTGATCCTTTTTGGGGACACTTAAGTTAGCTTTATATACATATATTAAATGCACACAGTGAAACTTATGTATCGAGAATATAGATTTATACATGAATAAGGGGAACAATGGTAGGCACAACACAACATATTATATATCCGCTTGACTTGCAGAGAAATTGGGAAACAATCTATCTATTTGGAGAAATTATATGTAACAGCATCAAATCAGAGAGAGAGACAGTAATTCAAATATAGATTTTTCATTTATTTATTTCCAGTGAAGTGTTTAGATGTCACGTGTTCCTTGAGCAAAGCTTCTGATTAGGTTTTTCTTATAGGCTGTGTTAGTTACCTGAGAGACCAAAATAAGTAAATATGGCCAGATTCTCATCCCAGATGCATAGCAGGTGACATTGCTTTTGCTGAAAAAGTTTCAAGAGACGTACTACGGAGTGGAGATTAGAATCTGTTCTGGCCTTAGTCCCTCCCACTCTAGAATCAAGCCTATGCCACTATAAAGGCGCACAGATGTGTATTTGTTTGTAGGCAGGTCATTTGCTGTGTTTATATGAAGGATCTGTGAAACATTCCTCTTTTGTTTAAATTATAAGAAAATCTGAACTACCTTCAGCAAGAACACATACAAAAAGAAATGTTAGTTTCCCTGCTCTATAATGCTGTTGAATTAAGAGTATTTTAAATATGTTGGATGCAAATATCTAAAGCTAGCATTGCCATCTTAAATTCCAAACTACAGGCTGCAAGGATGTATTATTGGTTCTTTAAATTATAAGGAAGATATATATATATATTAGGGACAATACATTTTTAAAGGGGAAGTGCAGCTGTCCGTCTCCGCTGCAAGGTATTTTTCAATTTATGTGGCAAATCCAATATAAAGGTTTATTGTACGGAAGGCAAAAAGATCTTAATCAGGAATTAGCCTCTTCTAATAGGGAGAAATAAGTACCAAGCCATCAAGAATTATTTCTAAGAGATAAGAATGTAATTGCCTAATGTGACTAATAATCTGATAAAAGCCTGTTTTATCTGATTTAACCCACGGAACTGCTGCTAATGTACAGAATTTAAAGTAATCCCTAAGGAATTCTTTTTATCATAAATGGGATTATAGAATGATAAAAAGATTCATTGTTGCAGTATTTGCTCTACACACTTCTGTTCACAAGAAATAAAGTTACAGCACCTTGAAATTATACCATCTTTTTGCCCAAAGATGACAATAGTGTCTACAGCTCATGAAGTGCTGGAAAAAGTCACAATACATTGTTGTTATTGGGAGACAATAGTAAATGATAGAGTTATATTTAATTTATATTTTGTATATTTTTAAATGTTATTACTGGGAAGCATACACTCAAATGAGTCACCCCTGAAGTTGTTTTTGCAATATTTTATTTTTGCATTCAGTCAGTTAATGTTTTTTTGGAATATACAGTGACATTAACACTTTACTCATCTAAAATGATGTTAGGGTCTAATCCTACCATGTAATGACCTTAATCCCAATGGTCATAATCATATTGTAGGTAAAACTAGATACATGATAGTTACAGAGCATTTATTAATATTATTATACTAGACTATCACAGCTGATGATTTGTGAGATCTTGTAATAGCACATTGCTGCAACAGACAAAGTATAGGAGAAATTGTAGGACTTCAAACCCAATAATTGACATCTTTACATTTCAGTGCCAAAATTGGTAATCTACAAGATTCCTACTGTTCTATTTGCATAGGTTTGATATAATTGCTGCTTGTTTAGCTCTATGTACTTGACACTCTAAAATAGAGGAAAATAGAAACAATCACCCCCCTCACAGGATCTGAAAATCTAGTAAACTTGATCCAGCAAACACTTGCCGATATAACTTCACACACAAGTAGCCCCATTGAAGTTGTTATTCACATGTGTAAGGTTGCTCATATGAGTAAGTGTTTGCAGGATCAGAGCATAAGTGAGAGACACCCAAAGAAAGGACACTGTGAAATCGAGAGGTGGGATAATGTTTTCTTCTGTTTCATAATTACAAAACTCCTTCCTGTGGGCATCATGCAAGGAAAGCTTGGGTTGTTTTTCCTTTTAAAGTGGTTATTGACTGAGTAGAGGCTTGGTGAAATATAACAGGGAGGTCATTCCATATTTAGGGATGAGCTTGAAAAAGCATTTGGAGGAAGGACTGAGGGAAGGGAAAGAATGGGCCGTGGAAGCTGGCATTGGTCATGGATCACCTAGGTCACTAGATTAATATTCTGATATAGTCTGACATTTTTTTCTTTTTCAGTATTATGTATGTTGTATTCCTAATCAAATTTACATATCCAAAACCAGAAAGGCCCACTAGGTACTAACCAAATATACAAGAGTCCTAAAGAATGCATTTCCACACAAAATGTGACAGGTGAATCCATAATACATCTCAGTAAATCACATGAATATTAAACAGATAAAAAGCTATCTTTAAATGAATCAGTGTTATTTTTTTTTTTTTTTGTATTACAGCAGAGCTCAGAGATCCTAGTGAGAAACATCACCCCCACTGCGTGAGGCACTCTATATACCCATAGGAAGAGACAGTTCGTGTCCTGACACATTTACCATCTAATTTAGGACAATATGCAAGAAAGGACATATTCAGCAATCAGAGGGAACTGAGGAAAGATAAGTGATAAAAACATAAGCTCTTTGGGGGCAGGGACTGTCTACTACTTTGTGTTTGTACAGTGCCTCGCACAATGGGGCCCTGATCTGAGGTGGTGCTTTGGTAATACTATAACAAACATAACTAATAACTAATTGATTTCTAGTTATTTAAATTTGTGGGGAGGGGTTTATTACAAGATATAAACAAATAAAAAGACATCAGGAATTGCTACTGGCCATTTACTTACCATTGCAGCAAGGATTATAGCAATATGGATAAAAGCAAGACGATTCAGAGCTAATGCACACTTACATTTTTTAAAGAGATTTGGATTTCATGTTTCATTTCTTTTTTAAATGAAAATATTTAACTGAATGATAACAAATACTGTAATAGTATATCTGTAAAGTCTGGAGAGGGTTTAGGGAAAAATTTATCCTTAGTAAACTGAAAGCAAACAACACGAAACATTGTTTATGTTGTAGTTAAATGAAGAGGCAATCAAATGAATTATCACAATTTAAATCTAAGTGTAGCCATATTAGGAATGTGTTACTGTGCAATCACTTTATGTAGCCTGGTAAAAAATGTTAATAAGAGAAATTTTCACATCTGAAATATTCTTTGAAATATACAATTCAGTATAAGACCTATTTCTAATTATACTTACACTGGTGGTGTTTATCAAGAGTAATTCAGTTAAAGTCAATGGAGAGTTACACAGATGTGAAACTGGTGTGAGATCAAAATCAGGTGTATAATCTCCCATACGCACAATCCACACAGATCAATCATTGTGCAGAGAAGACTAATAGGATGGGTCTTCTGTGGTTGAGGGAATAAGATGCCATTTAACTATTTACATGATAGTCTAGAAATATGCAAGCGATGTATTAAAAAAAAAATTTCTGTGTGAATTTCTGACCAGGAAATGAGAAAAAGGTAGCTCAGAGTGGCTACTTTTTAAAGACACAGTGAATGAACAACAGTGGTGGGATTAGAACCCAGAAGTTCAATTCAACCCAGGCACAAATTAGCAATCCCTATTGAAATTAATATGAATTGCACCCATTTACACCAACACTCTGTGCTAGCTATAAAACCAGTAAATTTTGCTCCTTCCTGTGATATGCTAACAAGAGAGTTACCCAAAGCTCAGAGGTTCTAAAAGTTTCTTTTTTTCCAAAGGACACAAAACCATCTGGTTATTTTAGGGCATCACCATGGAAATCAGGCACCAAGGTAATGAGTGAGGTATGAGAACCTAAACAAACAACGCAATTAGATACATAGCAGAGTCCCGAATTTCTCTGGAAATGGAATTGTCTGTGATGTAAACTGGACATAGCCTTAATAAGCAAAGTTCCAGATAGTCAATTCTTATGAATATTCTCCCAACACTGAAACACAAGTAACACATAATAAAAAGAAAATGATTGGATGTTAGAAATGTTTAACTTTCTGATGCAATTATGGCCTGGTTTTCTAAGATGCTGTGCTCCTACAATTCCCATTAAATCAAGCTATAAGCTCCCCTCCAGAGCAAACTGATGTACCTCAATATAATATTACATATAGAGTAACTAACCTGAAACTAAGGAGTGAAACACAACAAAACCACAATGAATTTGTTGGTGCAAGCTAGAAGCTAGCAGTAATATGATGATTTGTTAAGTTTTATAGTGAAGATGATGACAAGCTGGGCTATGTAAGAGGTAATTTTAGCATTGATGTCTTTAGCACAGCTCTCCTCTAACTTGAAAGTGCAGACATCATTGAAATGGAAAATACAGAGTTAAGAAGTGTGTCTTCCATTGCATTCCATTCCATATATTACACTGTGATGAATTTCTGCTGTGTACAAATTAGGGTCAAATCTCACAAAGACTAGAGCATATGAATTGAGTGAAGTGTTTTGTATGTTTAAAATTCCATGCATAGAATTTCATAGCAAGAATAACACAGTTCAGAATTCATAGAGGATTATTACTTCTATTGTACTCATTAACTTTGATTTATTAGAGTGGACTAGATAAGTTACTCCCCCATGTTAATTACACAGTAAGAAAACACTAGGGACCACATTACATAATGTAGTAATAATCCAGACAGGACTGACTGGTAGACTGAATCTGGATTGCAACATAAGTACCAGCTTTTTAATGCTATAGCAGCTTAGAAAGACATAACCCCGATATAATGTTATTAATGTGTGAATCCACTGACTATGGTAGGTAATTGGCATCCATAATTAAACCGCACATTAGCAAGAGAGATATATGCATGTTTATCGTTTGTATTCATTTTAGCTTTCATTTATTTATTTATTTTCAAACACAGACAGACAATGTCATTTGAGGATTATCTCATGGTGGTTGAACTCATTAACTAACAAGTATACATTATTTTGCACTCAAACAATAAGGTCTTTATAGCACTTGCCTGGCAGAAGTGAAAAAACATTCACACGCATCAGAAAGCAGTGACATCAGCCAACTCTTGAGATGAAAGAATATTGCAAAAATTACTGAATATGACAATAAAAGAAATTCATTTATTTCCATTGATTAGATAAATATTCATGAGTTTTCAAAGGAAAAACAACATATACATTTGGATACCAAATAGGTTGGGACTATCATTTGTTCATTTCATAGCTCTGGATGTGCATGTATATTCCAAAAGAACAACACATATTTCAGTTTAGAATGTGTATAGCAGCAGTGGTGGTTTTGTTACCAGAAATTGTCCCTTTGGGAAATGATGAGAATTTACTGACTGCTGTGGCACTTTACAGGTCACAAGGTTTTTGTGTTTTAGAAATGGCTGGAAATCAATTAATTGCAGTCACATAATTTAATTAGATTCTTCACACTAAATTTTGGCAATCACAAATGGAGATCAAGAATTGCAAATTTAAATCAATATATAATTCTTAAAGAAATCCATTATATTTGGTATTTTATACTATATCCTTCATTGTGGAATCTGAGCACCTCTACTTTAACCATCAGTAATGGTTTATAACAGGAAGCTTAGAAATTTCTCAGAGTTGAATCTAAAAATGGCATTATAAAATTCAATGTATATTTTCTCTCAGTGACCCCAGAAAAAGTTTGCTCACATTATAGGTAAAAACTTGTGTTTGATAATTTCCAGTTCTGCAACTCCAACCTGAAATCTGAAAGTTAAAGTCTATTCTTCCTGGCTCATACATTACCAAATTCTGCCCTTGTTTATATTTGTGCAGTTTGGACCTCTAATTACAATTACTTATACATGTGCTTAACACTAAACATTACATTTTAGTAGTTCCTTTGAAACAAATGGATCTATTCACATGGTTAACTTTAAGCATGTGCATATACATGTATAAGATCAGGCTTTACGTAGCTTGAATCTTATTCCTAAATCTTTGTTGGCTCTGCAGCGCTAACAACAGTAAAAAGTAGAGAAATTATTATTTTTATATTTATTATTTGTATTATAGTAGCATCTAGAGACCACCAGTCATGGATCAGGACCCCTTTTGCATTAGACACTGTAGAAACTTTTAGCAAAAAGCCAGTCCCTGTACTAAAGAGCTTATAATTTAAGGCCCTGATTCTGCAAATACTTGCACATGTGCTTATCTTTACTCAAATGGGTTGTCCTATTTAATTCAATAGGACTAACCATGTTCTTACAGTTAAGCACATGCGTAAGTGCTTGCAGGATTGGTGCCGAAGTAAGTGGATATGCCTTGGAGCAGATCTACTCAATAAAAAGATATTATTAGGGGGTGGCTTTGAAGAGTAGAACAGCAGTTTAATAATGTTTTTTTAATTACATGGCTCCATAAATTTGCTTAACAGAGTTATAAAAATGTCTGGGTTTTTTCCCCATAGCATTTGTTTGGTGTTTGTTCTTCATTTCTTGCAAGGTAAACAAAGATGAAATAAAAATTTGTGATTACATCTGATTGCCTAAATACAACGTCTGTTTTAGACCATATAATGTACGCAGCAATTCTACAATGTCTGATGCAAATGGGACAGATGACCTAACAGATCTTTTCCAGGTCTAATTTCTAATGTTACTCATAGCAACTAGATTTAGCTTTTCTTATTTTTTGATCCCTATTTTCCTAATTTAAATTTATCTTGGCTGAGATTTGCATTATGCTACACCCAATAACTTTCAGGAAGTAGCCTGCATGTTAATGTTTAAGATCTGCAAACTGAAGACTGGGAAGGATTTCTCAGCCAAGTATAATAAAGTGATAATAAGCTAAATGTTAAATGAAATGACAATGATTTTGATTCCATTTCAATCAAGCTTTATTGCAATTTAAAATCAGTTTGGTTATTTAAATGTTCTAAAAAAATACAAAGAAGTACATGGTGGGAAGATGAGTGCATGTTCTTACCTTTTAACAATGATCAGGTTCATATGGCTAATTAAAATATCTTAGTTTAGGTGGGTTAGAAGTCCTGCTGTTAGACCATCTGCATCTGCAGTCTGCTCCATCACAACCCCTTCCACAAATTGCATGCTCCTAATAGGTATTGCAGTGCCAATGACAATTACCTAATTATTGTATACAGTGTTGTTGTAGCTGGGTCAGTCCCACAATATCAGAGAGACAAGGTGGACGAGATAATGTCTTTTATTGGGCCAACTCCTGCTAGTGAGAGAGACAGGCTTTCAAACTACACAGAGCTCTTCTTCAGGTCTGGAAAAGGCACGCACAGCTTAATGACCACAGCACAGTCCTATCTAGCAAAGTTGTGAATATAAACTCCCAGGCTTATCTTTTGAAAGTGTTGTGCTGTTTTCCTTTGAGGATGAGTTCTGATAGGTCAGATATAGAGTAATACAAATTTGCCGCCGTCAGATCAATTTATCCGGTTTGACTGAGCGACAGTGAAGACATGCTCAATCAATCTGGAAGTCAATCTAATAAAACCACTTCCCCAAAAAGCATAGTGCTGCATTGACAGGTACACATATCCCGTTGGTGCAGCACAGTGGAGACGGAGCGCTAAATGGAAGTTATGAAGTCAACGGGAGTTACGCAAGCTACTCTGCGTAGCTTGCATAACTCCCATTGACTTTTGTCAGCAGTGTAGACCAGACCCCAGACCTGAAGAAGAGCTCTGTGTAGCTCAAAAGCTTGTCTCTCTCACCACCAGAAGTTGCTCCAATAAAAGATATTACCTCACTCACCTTGTCTCTCTAATTAGATATTAGAATGTTAATGTCAATCTTACAATCCATGCTAATTATTTTACCAGTTGATAAAATATTTCCCAATAAATGGAGGATCCTGGAATAATTCTGTATACAGTTAAAGGCCTTGGCCAGCTCTGATTGGAAGAAAGCTCCAATTATTTTTTATTAAAATAGCATATTGGCAAATGATAAGGTTTTCTGGGGGAAAAAATGTGCACCCCATTTACAAATTTGGCTGCTCTGGTTAAACATAGGAGCAAATAAAATCATGAAGTGGGAGGAATGGTCCATTTTGAGATTATTGATTTGGTTTCTATTCATAATGACAAGTTGTCCTTTGATTAAGGTTGTGACACACTCTCAAATATAAGTATTCAGGAGCAGGAAGGAAAAAACATATTAATGCATCAACTGTTGTTAGTGAACAGCTTTGCTGCAGTACCTCCAAACTTGACTCAAGAAATGGATGATCAAATTACTCCAGTCGTTATGGAAAAATGACATCACACAGAAATCTGATTGAATGATGGACTTTCAAGTGGTTACGCTTTGGCAATAACCTTTGAAAACTGATCCTGTGGGTGATGGGGATATGACTGATTTAATGTCTTCAAGCTTAAAACTGCAGGTGCATCGTTTCCTAATGCTCAGCACCTGCGGAGGTGATTGGTATATTTATAGTTTACATGATGTTCACTAGTACCTGTCAGTGGTCTGGATTTTCAAATGATCTGAAACTTGGAAATATTCTCATGTGCCTAGAAATCTTAAAATCTTGGCACTTAAAATTGTTTAAATTACAAGAACAATACCCCTAGAAAGATGCACTGGTGATGTCTGGATGTTTACTCTAAAAATCACCTTTTTCACTGGGTGCAGGTGAGCTTTTTAATGAAATGCCATCAAGGAATCTAACTGCTGTCAAGAAACCACATAAATTGCATAAGAAGTAAACACAGGGGAAAGGTGGATAAGGAAAATTATACTGCATGATGGCTGAACTATTTGCAATCCTTTCAAAATAACTTTTTTCCTTCCCCCCTCTTATCCACACAAAGAAAAAACCCCTGTAAAGAATTCTAGCAAAAGTTATAAACCAGAAATAATGAAATGTAGCCTGTGACATTAAAAGGCCTATGAGTGTCAGATGAAATGCAGCAACCAGAGATACTATTTATGTCTTTGTCCTAGAAAGTACTTGTGTTGAGAGTTATGAAGAGGACAAAGATTTATATTTTATCATTTGCTTTGCAGAGAATTCCAGCTTTTTGCTAAAGCAGAACAAATATGGGCCAGATCTTCAGCTGGCCCTATATATATATGAATATATATATGCATATATGTATGCATATATACATATAAGTGCAAATAGAAATACTATATCATCATTGTAATCCAAAGTGATGTATGACTTGTAACCATCTGCATCCAAATCAATATACTCAATTCACTACAGGCAAATATAAATTTCACAAAGCAATGTATAACATGCAGAACCATAGATACTTCAAATCCCTCTTTAAATTCTCCCCCTTAAATCCTTTTTCAAGGCCTATTCTGCGTCCCCCCCATCTCTTTCTTCCCTCCCTTCAGATCTTTCTGAAATTACTTGCCTTCTCAAACTGTAAGCTGTTTGGGTCAGGGATTCTTTCTGTAAGTTTGCATAGCATCTAACAAAAAAGGCAGTGACCGTGACCAGAGCATCAAACTGCTTCTGCAGCATAAAGGCTAAAATAATAATAGCTTCTGGTGAATTCACTAGAAAATTATATCCGCTGAGGAGTGCCAAGGCCTGAAGAACTTGATTAAATCATTTTTTAAAGATATATTGTCTGTATATATTGTTTCCTGAATGGGTTTCAATATATTATCTGTATTTACTGTCTCCTGAGTGACTTAAATTTGAGGATTACATTTCTCCATGCAACTCCCATTGCAGTAATTAGAATTCTGTGGCCGTTTCATGGAATACACACTGAACTGCTTAGCTGTGAGTTTGGAGACAGTTTCAGTTCCAGCAATGTTGGAGCCAGAGGATAGATCCTTTGGTGTTTGAAGAAGACAGAGGCAGAAACATATTGCATATTTGTTAGGATTGAATTATGTGGTTTACTGGCTACTATATCTTTAGAATGCAAAAACTAGCATTAATAAGATGTCCAGGTTGAGAAATCAAGTCACCAAAGTTATGGAAACTCCAAAACACTAATAGAAAACAAAAATCTTTGGAATATCACATTTAACCAGAAAAACAAACAGATAATGGACTGGAACATCAGATGATGTAATGAAGCTACACTGATTTATATCAGACGAGGACCTAGCCCAACTCATGCAAAATGGTCAAGTGGATGGTCAAAATGGCATAGGGATCCTTAACTTTTGGAAGTTATTATAATTATAAGGCCATATTTTCCATATGGGTACCTAGAATTAAACACCTAAATCCCTATTTAAGTATTTTAATATCTGTTTTAGGTGCCTAGGTAATGTTTTAAGAACTGAAACAGCATTCTACTAGACACCTAACAAAAGGCAAATGTTTGAAAATTTGGTCCATCTTTATTAGATGTTAAATAGTGAAGATTTCTTAGTTACCAATCAAGAAGACTTAATTCCTGTCTTGAGTAGTTCAAGATACATTTTGTTATTAATACTTTTTTACTTTCAAGAGGAAAGAAAAAGAGAGGAAGTGTCCATCTCATCGAAAATAAAACTCGCCTGTTCCCCAATAAAGGTAATAACAATTCAACAGGAATATATCACAAATATGGTAACATTATGTTATATATATTTATTTATTTATAACTATATATCTATATCTATATCTACCTATCTATATCGATATCTATATATTTGGGATAAGATTTTTAAAAAAAAGTGTTCAGTGTCAACCTAATTCTCCTTTTACTGGAGCCAGTGGTAAAACTCTGCTTGACTTTAACAGCAGCAGAGTTAGGTCAATGCTGAGCATTCATGATAATCCCTCTAAGTTAAAAGGCAATTCCACACTCAGGCTGACTCAGTCACAACATTCATTGTTCTCGCTGGAATCATTAGAAGAGTATGCAAGTCTGTTAATAAATAACTCATCCCTCTAGGATTAATTTACCTCAGCTTGACTTTAAACTTGCATCCATCTCTATGTATTTCCCTAGCCTCAAAAATTTTGACAACAGCTGGGAAATAATTTATTTCCTTAGCATCTGGAATCCCACTGTGTGTTGTATTAATCAGAAATAGAACACTGAGCTTGATCCAGCACAAAGAAGTGTCTCCTAATACTTATTTCCTGAATGTCATATTGAGCCCAGAGAGATTCCATCGTCAAGGATTCTTTCTGACAGCAAATATTCTAACAAAGCATGGTAGTCCAGTCTTGAATGGTAGTTGATTATGAGGATCTATGAATGAGTGCTGTCTCCTTTTAGTGTCTAATACTTTATTTGAACAATTTATTTATTATTATTGTTGTTGTTGTTGTAGCAGCATCTGCTAGGTACATGGGTCTTGCCCCCAGCCAGCTTACAATATATGAGGACTAAAACACCAGAGAGAAAGAATGGTCTCGTAGTTAAGACACTGAACTGAAACCCAGGAGATCTGGGATCATTTTACATCTCTGCCACAGACTTTCTGTGTGACCATAGGCCAGTTATTTAATCACTTCGTAACTCTGTTCCCCTTCTCTAAAAACTAAACTAAACTAAAATAAAGAAACTACTTCCTTTCTACCACCCTCTGTCTGTCCTGTAGACTGCAGATCTTTGGGCCAGAGACTGTTCTTTTACTATATGTTTATGAAGCACCTAGCACAATGAGCCATGATTTTGGTTGGGGTGTGTACTGTTATAATATAAATAATAATAAAGTATATGACACGAGACACAGGTGAATACAACAGGTGGTTTATTAGGAACTGGGGAATCTTTTGGGAAAGGAAGAGCCTATACAGGAACAATAGGCTCCACCTGAACCAAAAGAGAACCAGATTGCTGGAATGTAAAATTTAAAAGGTCATAGAGGAGTATTTAAACTAAGGACTGAGGGAAAGCCAACAGGTGCAGAGGAGCATATGGTTCAGACAGACACATCCCTTAGAGGAGGTTTTATTAAGGGAAAACTCCATATCCTAGTACAGAGGAGAGGATAGAAGCTGATAAAGTAGGGATAGGAACTGAAGAGAAATAATCAAACATGAAAGAGTCCAATTCAATTACATTATATGAAGGCAGACATCTAAATATTGCCAAATTTTATGACTGCTTGTATACAAACGGAAGAAGTCTAAATACTAAGATGGGTGAACTTGAGTGCCTGGTATTAAACGACGATATTGATATAATAGACATCCCAGAAACTTGGTGGAACAATGATAATCAATGGACACTGTCATTACTATATATTTTGTACCCTGGTATTACTAGGTAGATGATGCTGGTGAGGGAGTGGCACTATGTGTGAAAGAGAGCAGAATCAAATATAGTAAACATCTTAAATGAATCAAACTGTACCATAAAATCTTTATGGATAGAAATTCCAAGCTTGCATAATAAGAGTATAGCCATAGAAATATACAATCAACCACCTGACCAAGATGGTGACAGTGACTGTGAATGCTCAGATTAGATTAGAAAGGCTGCAGAAACAAGACCAGAAAACTCAGTAATAATGGGGGATTTCAACTATCTCAGGATGGAATGCACAGCTCAATTTTCTAGACACCATTAATGACTGCTTTTGGATCAGCTAATCCTGGAACCCAAAAAGGGAGAGGCAATTCCTGACTTAGTCCTAAGTGGTGCACAGGATCTTGGTCCAAGGGGTGAATATAGCTGAACTGATCAGTAATAGCAACCGTAATATCATTAAACTGAACATCTTTATGGGGAAAAATTCCAAAGTAACCCACCACAGCAGCATTTAACTTCAAAAAGGGGAATTACACAAAAATGAGGAGGCTAGTCAAACAGAAATTAAAAGAAACAGTCACAAGAGTAAAATGTCTGAAAGCTACTTGGAAACTTTTAAAAAACATTATAATAGATGGCCAAATTACAAACTAAAAAAAAAACAAAACAAAAAAAACCAGGAATAGAAGCAAAACATTCCACCATGGCTAAACAGAATAAAAGAGGTGTTTAGAAATAAAAGGACATCCCTTAAAAATTGGAAGTCAAAACTTACTAAGGAAAATAGAAAGGAGCATAAACTCTGGCAAGTCAAGTGTAAAAATATAATTAGGCAGGCCAAAAAAAAAATTTTGAAGAGCAGCTACCAAAAGAAACAAAAACTAATGGCACAATTTTTTTAAGTACATCAGGAGCAGGAAGCCTGTCAAATAATCAGTGGGGCCACTGGACTACAGACCAGTCAGCCTCACCTCAGTCCCCAGAAAAATCATGGATCAGTTCCTCAAAGATTCCATTTTGAGGCACTTGGAATAGAGGAAAGTGATAAGGAACAGTCAGTGTGGATTCACCAAGAGCAAGTCATGCCTGACCAACCTGATTGCCTTCTATGATGAGATGACAGGCTCTGTGGATGTGAGGAAAGCAGTGGACTTGATACGTCTTGACTTTAGCAAAGCTTTTGATACAGTCTCCCACACTATTCTCGCCAGCAAGTTAAAGGAGTATGGGTTGGATGAAATCTGATGAGGTTCAACTAGGATAAGTGCAGAGTCCTGAATTTAGGATGGAAGAATCCCGTGCACTGCTACAGACTGGGGACTGACTGGCTAAGCAGCAGTTCTGCAGAAAAGGACCTGGGAGTTACAGTGGACAAGAAGCTGGATATGAGTCAACAATGTGCCCTTATTGCCAAAAAGGCTAATGGCATATTGGGCTGCATTAGTAGGAGCATTGCCAGCAGATCAAGGGAAATGATTATTCTGCACTAGTGAGGTGACATTTGGAGTACTGTGGCCAGTTTTGCGCCCCCTGCTGTAGAAAGGATGTGGACAAATTGGAGATAGTCCAGCAGAGGGCAACAAAAATGGTTAGGGGGCTGGAGCACAAGACTTATGAGGAGAAGCTGAGGGAATTAGGCTTTTTTAGTCTGCAGAAGAGAAGTGACAGGGGATTTGATAGCAGCCTTCAACTACCTGAAGGGGAGTTCCAGGGAGGATGGAGCTGAACTGTTCTCAGTGGTGGCAGATGACAGAACAAGGAGCAATTGTCTCAAGTTGCAGTGGGAGAGGTCTAGGTTGGATATTAGGAAAAACTCTTTCACTAGGAGGGTGGTGAAGCACTGGAATGGGTTACCTAGAGAGGTGGTGGAATCTTCATCATTAGAGGTTTTTAAGGCCCAACTTGACAAAGCTCTGGCTGGGATGATTTACTTGGTGTTGGTCCTGTTTTGAGCAGGGGTTTGGACTAGATGACCCCCTGAGGTCCCTTCCAACCCTAATATTCTATGATTCTATGGATGATTGAGGTGCTAAGGAAAACAAGGCCGTTGCAGAGAAGCTAAATGAATTCTTTATCTCTGTCTTCACTGCAGAAGATGAGAGGCAGATTCCCACACCGGAGCCATTGTTTTTCAGTGACAAATCTGAGGAACTGTCCAGGACTCAGGTATCAGTAGAAGAGATTTTGGAACAAATTGATAACTTAAACTGTATTAAGTCACCAGGACCAGATGGTATTCACCCAAGGGTTCTGTAGAAACTCAAATATGAAATTGCAGTATTACTAACTGTGGTATGTAACCTAACGCTTAAATCAGCTTCTGTACCAGATGACTGTCAGATAGCTAATGTGATGCTGATTTTTAAGAAAGGCTCCAGAAGGTATCCTGGCAATTACAGTACAGTAAGCCTGACTTCAGCACCAGGCATATTGGTTGAGACTACAGTAAAGAACAGAATTATCAAACATATAGATAAACACAATATATTGGTGAACAGTCAATATGGCTTTTGTAAAGGGAAATTATGCCTCACCAATCTAATAGAATTCTTCGAGGCTGTCAACAAACATGTGCACAAGGATGATCCAATGGATATAGTATATTTAGACTTTCAGAAAGATTTTGACAAGGTCCCTCACCAAAGGCTTTTAAAACAAAGTATGAAGTAATGGAAAAGTCTTCTCATGGATCAGTAACTGGTGAAAAGATAGGAAACAGAGAGTAGGAATAAATGATCAGTTTTCACAGTGAAGAGAAGTAAGTAGCGGGGTCTCCCAAGGATCTATTATGGGACAAGTGCTGTTCAACATATTCATAAATGTTCTGAAAAAAGAGGTAAAAACTGTGAGGTGGCAAAGTTTGCAGACAGTACTAAATTACTCGAGATATTTAAGTCCAAAGTAGACTGCGAAGAGTTGCAAAGATATCTCACAAAAGTAGGTGACTGGGTAAGAAAGTGGCTGATGAAAGTCAATGTTGACAAATGTAAAGTAATGCACACTGGAAAACAAAATCCAAATTACACATACGAGGTCTAAATTAGCTGTTGCCACTCAAGAAAGATAGAGTTCTTGGGAAAAAAAAATCTGTTAAATGTGCAGCAGCAGTCAAAAAAGTTAACAGAATGTTAGGAACCATTAGGACATGGATAGTTAAAAAGACAGAAAATATCATAATACCACTATATAAATCCATGATATGCCCACATCTTGAGTGTAGTTCTGGTCTTCCTCCCCCCTCAGTCTCAAAATAGATATATTAGAATTGGGAAAAGTACAGAGAAGAGCAACAAATATGATTGGGGGTAAGGAACAGCTTCCATTTGAGAAGAGATTAAAGAAACTGGGACCATTCAGTTTGGAAAAGAGATGTGTGAGGATAGATATGACAGAGGTCTATGAATTCATGAATCGTGTGGAGAAAGTGAATAAATAAATGTTATTTACCTCTTCACATAACACAAGAACCAGGGGACTCAATGAAATTAATAGGCAACAGGGTTTAAAACAAATGTAAGGATGTACTTCACACAATGCCCAGTCACCTGTGGAATTCATTACTAGGGGATGCTGTGAAGACCAAAAGTATAACTGGAGGATTGGTACATTAATGGCTATTAGCCAAGATGGTCAGGGACACAACCCCAGGCTCTGGGGACCCTAACCCTCAGACTGCTAGAATCTGGGACTGTTCATTCCCTCTGAAGCATCTGGCACCAGCCACTGTCAGAAGACAGGATCCTGGACTAGATGAACCATTGGTCTGACCCAGCATGGCCATTCTTATGTTCTTAAATAGATGAGGGAAGCACAAGGTAACAGTGAAAAGATCATGATTAGCAAAATAACCAGTGATCACAGCACACAGGCTACCTAACTGTTGTCAAGCATTTTGTAGGCATCTACACAGAGAAACAAAACAATCCACTTTAGGACAGTCACTAAGGCAAAAGCTGTGATGATAGTTTTCTTGGGTTGTTTTGTTTTGGGTTTTGTGTAAAGCTGAGCCAGATCTGAACCTTCCTCAAGGTTCGAGGATGTTTGAATTAAGGATTTTTGTTCAGGTTCATCTATATTTCTGTGCCAGGCTTCATTTAATAAAAGACGGTAAGAATCTGTGATTGTTTTGCTTACCCTTTTTCTTTTTGGTAGGAATTCTGTACATGCATGTTTGTGATGCGAGTGTGCATGCGTGTGTGTACCCGAATGCATGGGAGCACGTGAGTGAGCTCAAGTGCAAGCAGGCAGGAAGTGGACTAAAGCAGCAGCATGCAGTGGACAGGACACTGGACTGAGTCTCAGGAGCCCTGGATTCTATTCTTGGCTATGCCACTAACCAGCTGTGTGAACTTGGACAAATCATTTTCCCCTCACACCTTTTGCCTGTCTTGTCTATTTAGATTATAAGATCTTGTCTCTCACTCTGTTTGTACAGGCCCTAGCACAATGGGGGCCTAATCTTACATGGGGCCTCTGTAATACAAGCAGTTCTCATACAGATGCTTAGATTTGCTTAACAGTTTCTATTATAAAACAATTCTTGGGGACTTTTCTTTGAGAAGCTGTAACTCCTCCACTGGTTGTAGCCAGCCCAAATCCCTGCAGTTATGTGTGTGCCTTTTGTTTCTTCCATGAATTCAAAGTCTGGGTCCTAATTTTCAAGGCTTTCCACAGATTTGCCCTCAAATATCAAAGAGAATGTTTCTCTTTCCATGATTCTGATCTCCCTCAGCAGTTACATTCTTCAGGAACAATGAAGCAGCTAATCTCAAGGGGGAAGCTTGTGAGAGCAGAAGATGGCCTTGTTGCAGAGGATTTTTAAAGCTCTATTACTATGGCTTGGTCTACACTTACCTCGGCGATTTGGCATTAGTCGACGGGAATTACACAGAGTACGCAAAGAACTTGCGTAACTCCCGTCGACTTCTGTGCTTCTCTTCTGAGCGCTGTCTTAACTGCACTGCGCCACTTGAGGGGGTGGTTTTAGTATGTCGACTTCTGGATCGACTGAACGGGTCTTCACTGACCGCTCAGTCAATCCAGATAAGTTGATCTGACAGCGGCAACTTTGTGACAGCGGCAACTTTGCCGCTGTCAGTGTAGATATAGCCTATGGGAAATCAGAATGGCTATTAATCTTCCAACTTTCACAAGAAAACATAAAACTCACTTCTGGAGGTTGGCTTTCTCACAGCAACAGTTGCACATAGCAAGGTGAGAAAGAGAGAGAGAGCGCTTTATCTGCCCATGGGGAAATAAGGAGGAAAGTTAGGCTATTGAGTCACAAGAGTTTGAGACCAGAAGGGACCACTGATCATCTCATCTATATATCACAGCCCATTAAACACACCCCAACCCTCCCCACACATACATTAAACCCAGTGGTGTACCGAGGGGCAGGGGCAGGTCCTGGGTGCCATCCTGCAGGAGGGTGCCGGGCCGGTCCTTCACAACGTGCAGGGGATGGGTGATGCCGGCCCCTCCAGCGTCCCCCACCCCCTGTGCGTTTTGAAGGGCCAGCCCAGCACACCCCATCCAGGCCATGGGGTGAGGCCGCCCTGTCCGAGCCAGCACTGGGCTGCAGAGCTGGAGTGGTGGGTAAGTGCAGGGCACCGGACCGGTCCTTTATGACAGGCAGGGGACACAGGAGGCTGAGGGGTGGCTGCTCCCACTCCTGCGCCCCCCACCCCATGCATCATGAAGGGCCAGCCCAGTCCCAACACCCCTGCAGACCAGGGTGGTAAGGCCACCCCCATCCAAGCTGGTGCTGGACTGCAGGGCTGGAGGAGGAGAGGCGGGGGCCTCGCAGCGGGTAAATTTGGGGAGGGATGGGGTGGCAGAGCCAAGCCTGCATTTGCGCCCCGCCATCCTCATGCCTCCTCCTCCTCCTCCTGGGGGGCAACGCCAGGATCCCTCCTGCCCTGGGGGAGAGCGCCTGAGGTGGAGGGGGCGCAAATGTAGGCTTGGTCCCCGGGCACCGGAGACTCAACAACTGGAATGACATCAAAGTATTACAGCCCTCAGGAGACTAAACAACTGTGTGCTTCAGGCAGAGGACAAAGAGAATTGAGGTGAACCAATGCCTGAGGCCCCTGCAATGCCAGGGAATTGATGAAGTAAGATATACCTAGATGATCCTAGCAAGTAACCCATGCCCCACACCGCCAAAGAAGGCAAAATCCCACCAAGGTCACTGCCAATCTGACCTGGGGAAAAATTTCTTCCCAACAGATGCCACTATCAAAATAGTGTCTAGAGATAAAGTTGTGGCAATTTCACAGGTCAAATTCTAATGCATTGTATAGAAAAATATTTTTGTACCAGTTTTAAACAATTTGCCTTTCAGTTTCATTGATTGAATGCCCCCTTGTTCTTGCATTATAAATGAAAGGTAATAGGAGCACATTTCTTAGCCATATATGTACCAGCAGCGATTCATGGAGAGAATGTAACTGTAGAGGATGGAGGTACTGTAGGCAGAATGCCTGCTTGGGTGCTAAACAAGTTCATGCAGGGACAGCAACTGCTGCAGCCTGTAAAAGGGTTTAATGAGCAGCACTAGCCTTGGAGTGCTGATCAAAGTGGAAGTGGGTTATGTCTTATTGCTACTGATGGTGCAATGAGACCCCACCCTTCTCACCCAGGGAATACAGGGCTCTGACTGCCCTCTGCACATAAGAATAAGGTGAGCAAAAATGTCTCCCAAGACTTTTCCCTACCTCCCCTCCATACTTATGTACTAGTACAAGAGAAGCCAGAATACTGTCTTCAAGGAGGTTTTGTTTTATGCATAACAATCTAGTTACTGTGAACAGGGAGTATGATGATGCCAATATATTCTCACTGGCTTGGCTCTTCCTTAACTTGTCTTTATTCATGGATATGGAGCCAGGCCAGAGTCAGCCACTCAGCTCGAGCCAGGCTCAAGCCTCCTTTGGCTTGCCCACCTCTACTCTGGGAGCGAGGGTACAAGCTGTACAATACATCATCTGTTATGTAATTATAACAAGCTAGCAGTTCCGGTTTTCTTTTCAGTGACAGAAATATATTATCAGTTCTCCTTTCCTTCCCATCCCACATCCCCATTCATCTGATCCAGTTGAGGTTTACTAAGGAAATACTGTTACTGTAAGTAGCTTTCCTACGTACAGCAAATATACTTTTTAAAGTACAGTACTTTTGTTTCTTTGTATACCAGACACTTTGGGCCAGTTTTGGTCCTCGTGCTACTCTGCTGAAGATAATGGCATTGTGCCTGCTTACACCAGGATTGAATTTGGCCCTTAGTTTCTATGTCACTTTTTTTTAGTCCATATAAATAAATGGACAATAGTAAAATTACAATTTACATATATAGTGAGCATTTCATCCCAAAGTGTTTTACGAAGTAGGTAATGGAGGAGGTCTCAATGAAAACACCCAGGGACACTGGAAAAGTTTGGATCCAGCTCTGAACAATGCAGCTGAGGCTCATGTGTCTTACCACTGAAATGCAGCCACCTCTGAGGGAGGAACATGGCTGCTTTTTTAAAAGTGCACAGCAAAACCATGATATTAGAACAGGAAGGGAATAATTCCCTGTCCAACTGAAGCAACAGGTGAAAATGCCCACAAATCCAAACTGCAATATTAGAGAGATTTCCAAGTATCTATGCCTAGAAATTCTCAATGAAAACCTTATTAATATACTAGCTATCATTAAAGAGTAAATGAATGAGTGGATTTGGAATGAATTCCTCCACTCTCTGTTCAGAAAGATTTTGACATTCATCATATGCAACTATCAGTAAATCCCAGAAGTACTAATCAGTAGATAATCTGTTCAGTGCACCTACGTTATCCCATCATATATAATGATTTAACAAATACAGTCCCCCAGAGAGGTACCAATTACAAGATAATAACTTCTTCTTCCCTGAATCTTAGGGAAAACTTTAATGAAATGGTAGTCATATCTTTACTGAACCATACATTACAGAGTGCTAAATCCAGATACCCATGACCTTACTTTATTACTTGAACTAACTAAGGATCGAAAGTAGAGCTGGCTGGAAAACAAGAATTCCATTTAGGAAAAAACTTCCTATATTTTGACCTTTGGTTTTGGAACAAAAATTAGAGCTTTTGACATTTTTTCACAAAAAAGAGTGAGCAACTCAGTCCCCACCATAGCCAATGGGTTAGCATACTAGCCTCTGAGGTAGGAGGCCCAGGTTCAAATTTCTGCTCTGCCTGATTCAGAGTAAGGACTTGAACGTGTATCTCCTACTTCCCCAGCGAGTGCCCTAACCATCAGGCTAGAAAGTCAGTCTCTACAAAGTGGAACAGCTCCAACAGAAAACATTGAGAGAGACTGACTCTATAGCCCAATGGTTAGTGCATTCACCTGACTCTGCTAGATTTGGATCAGAATTTGAACCTGAGTCTCTCACAGCCCAGGTGAGCCTCCTAGCTATTGGCTACTCTAAGGAGGGCAAACTGTCTCATTTTGCCCAGAAATTACATCCTGGACCTGAGAAACCTTCCCAATAAAAATGTCACGGAAACAGATACATTTCCACAAACCATTTCCATTTTGACAAATTGATTTTGCAACAAAAAATGCTTCACTGAAAAATCCCCAGTGAGCCCCAGTATGAAGCCCCACGGTGCTCAAATGTGTGGTTTGCAACTCTAGGACTGCAGTGGAAAGGCAGCAGAAGAACCTCTTCAGCAAGGTGTTTGCCAGGAAATGGGTTCAGCTGAAGACACTGGACCCTCCATAAGAGACAGGGCTCGTCCCTTCACAGAGCTGTTTTGGTGAGGGGTTTAGAGATGCACGGGATTGACAGAAGGGGCTCTGGCCTATGCTTTCCCCCAGCCAGAATATTTCCTTCTCTGAGCCTGAGTGGCCCCAGACAATTGGATTCTCAGCAGCAGTCAAAAAAGCAAATAAAATATTGGCATGAGTAAAGAATGGGCTCGAACACTGAACATATTCCAGTGCATGTCTGGTACGCCCTCACCTGGAATACTGCACTCAGTGAGGGTGCTGGAGCTCAGCACCGGCAGGTCTTCCTCCCCTTCCTCCTCAGACATCTCGCCTCTCTCAGATGAGCTGCCCAACTGCCACAGAACCTCCGGGGCCCTGTGTTCCAGCCGACGGCCCCCCTAACACCGCCAGTTGTCATGGCAACTTCAGGCCTCAGCATCCAACCGACAGCTCCCCCAACACCTGCATCTGTCCTAGCAACGTCCGGGCTGTCCAGTCCAGCCGACAGCACCCCTAATAATGCCGCAGTCACGAAACCTTCGGGCCTCAGCATTCCAATGCATCGTCCGCTAAACATAAGGCCTCCTTAGGTGCTGTGTAACAGCAGGAGAGAGAGGAAAAAGCTCCTCCCCCCTCTCAATTTTCTCCTTTCCTACTTCTCTCATTCTCTCTGCAAATATTTCTTTAGTTTCAGATGAGGGATTATGCAGGCACATTCCTAGTATGGAGAAGGGGGTGCCTACCTAATTCATATACACTTCTTGACACCTATGGCTCTGCCTTCAGTTCCTTCTACAGTCCCTCTCTTCTTACTGTTCTTTTTATCACCTCCATTTCTTGGCTTTGTACCGGTAACGCTTCCCAAGGGTTCCCAGGGTATGAGGCACCTTGCTACCACCTGCCCTTAGCATGAGGAAAACTTGTCTGAGCCTGCCAGAGATCAGCTCCCTAATTCCACCAGTCACAGGCAACACAAATGCTCCCCTCTAGACCTTATAGGCCCCACTGTCGCTCTACAGATTAATATCTAGCCTCTGTTCCACTGGACACTCCCAGTTTTCACAGATTTGCTGCCTCCAAAGAATCAGTACATCCCAGCTTACCAGTTCCACCTCAGATCAGTGCTCCACTTAACACATAGCACTTAGAGATGTTTACAGTGAAATCAAGTATAAGTTTATTTAACAAAGTATAGAGAATCAAATAATAGCAAGTGGAAGTATTGGAAACAAATGGATACTTACAAAATAAAATCATTGCATACATTCTAAAACCTAGACTTAATTATCAAGATACTCATGTCTTGTGGAATACCGCTCGCCCAATATCCTTGCAGCATTTTACAGCCAGGCTGGCTGTGACCCTCCTTTCATAAGACTAACAAGTTGTTAACTTGCCTCCTTGGGAAAGAATTCTGTATGCCCCCCTTAAAATTCACATCTTCCATGAATATCATCTGTGTGCCTGAGCCCCAAAGGTAGGCAGCACTCAGTATAGTCAAAGCAATCCTGTTTGCATGGAGGACACAGGGAAAGAACAGGGGAGATAAAAGGGGAATCGGCCACATTAAGGACCTTTTTTTAAAACGAAGTAGCTGAAAGGTGGGCTGAACAGAAAGAGCTTGAAGGAAGTAGTCTATCAAGGAAGAAAGGATCAAAATGGTAAACAATTTAATAGCCAAGGCAACATCATGTGACCATGTTTAGCCAATTGCTAGCCAAAATCTATAAAAGAGCTATGATGGCAAGAGCATTAAACCACTTTTAGTCCCATGACCATGTCTCAGCCAATTAAAGATATAATTATTATTATTTATATCGCAGTAACGCCTAGGAACCTCACCATAGACTAGGACCCCATTGTGCCAGGAACTGTACAAACACAAAACGAAATGACTGTCTCTGCCCCAAGGAACTTACAATCTAAGTATAATTAATATAAAAGTGTATGTACATGCAGGACCTGATTCTATGCACAATGAAGTCAATAACAAAGCTCTCATTTACCTCAGTTGTTCAGATGAGATCCATATTATGTTACTTTAAAATATATCGTATATACTAACATATTTATTTCATTCTTTAAATGTTTATTATAGGTATTTGTTTGCCACTACTGCACAATCCAGAACATCTAAGATTTCATCTAGCATCAGGCTTCCTAATTATGTCAAGAAAGTTGGCACACAAAAATCCTGCATTTGGGTGACTGTGCACAAATAGGTTTTTATGTGTGCAATTGGATTTTTTCACATAAGCCTACCAAAACCAGGTCTTTCACTTAGCATCGAGAAGATTAAAGTCTCTATCAGCGACCTCAGGTCTTGTTCGTGATCCATTACAAATTATTGTCAAGAGACAGTCGAGCATTTCTGCTATCTTGGTAGCCACTCTCTCAAAATGCAAAAACTGACAGTGAGATTCAGCACAGGATCCAGTGTGCAAGTGCTTCTTTTGGGAAATTGCTCCAAGGCATTTTCATGGATTATGACCTACAGAAGGACATCAAGATTCAAATCTATAAGACAGTCGTCATCCCTACAGTCCTTTATGAATGCGAAACTAGGGTGACCTACTGACAACACCTTAAGACTTTGGAGAGGTATCACCAGTGATGCCTCCGGAAGATCCTTCACTTCAAATGGGAAAATCGCCACACTAATACCAGCATTCTCACTGAAGGCAATGTCACCAGCATTGAAGCAATGATCCTGATGCACCAGCTATGCTGGGTTGGACATTGTGTGCGGATACCAGATTTTCACCTCCCAAAACAAACTCCTACTCTCAGCTCACCTATGGTCAAAGATCTTGTGGCAGTTAGCAGAAACGTTACAAAGAGACACTGAAGGCATATCTTAAGAAAACTGATATGGACATCATAAGTTGGGAAGAGCAAGCCATCAACCAACCTCAATGGTGCCATATCCTCCCATCAGGCAGTGGCCCGCTTCGAAGAGAAGTGTCTTGCCCTCGAAGATGAAAAGAGAGAGAGAAGGAACAAAAAAAAATTTTACGAGCAGGTAGGTGACCTGATAGGAAATGTCTGTACCTATTGCATGCAGATCTGTGGTTCCAGGATTGGACTCCTGAGTCAACTCAGGACCCATATGTAAAAAACTGTGGTAGAGATCATCCTCAAATCAAGGGATTGCTGATGACAAAGTGCAATTATTGGTCTTGCACACACACTCACCTTGCACATGCCACACAAAATGCACACAAATGCTGCTAGTGCAGACAAAGTTCAGCTGAGAAATGTGATCCTCTTATGTCCAGTGAGAGAATGTAATAAATTACCCAACTCAGATAGCAACTAAAGGGAATTTACCCATGTGACAGAATTATGGCTTAGTAATTTATCAAGGTCAGTGATACTCAGACCTCAGTGGTTCAGGAGCCAAATTAGTGATCAGCATTACCCAAAAGAGCCACAGTAGCGCGAATGACAGGGAAAGTATTTAGTTTCATATATTATTCTCACAGCAAATAAGTTAATAACTTAGTTCAAGTTTCATAATTGTATTGGTTAATAACATAGTAAAAGCATCCTGATTGGTTAATAATTAAATCACACAGTGTTTTATTATCATGTGCTGCAAAGAGCCACAGGAAACATAGTAAAAAGCCATTTGCGGCTCCAGAGCCGCAGTCTGAGTATCTCTGCTCTAAGTTCTAAGGCCTCCATCATTATGGTATCTCCCAAGAAAATAATAGCAATTTCTCTCTCTTTCTCGTTTCCAGGACTAGAGGAGAAATAGTTTCATTAGTTTAAAAAAGGGCTGGGGTGTTCTTGGTTGGTTTTGCTTTGCAGGAGGGCCATCTAGAAGTAATGTGAAACAGCTAAACTGAACAAATGAGATTTGCATTTAGTTCTCAACATGGTGAGGCCAGTTCCTAGTTCAGTCCTCGACTATTAACTGAATTATATAAAAATAAAAATAAAAACTAACTTATCTTTACCCACTTTTTTATTTTCAGAAAAAGCTTTCATTAGCTAAAATACAGATTTCCTAATAAAACCATCATGGGGATATACTAAACCTTACATACTGTAGAAAATTACTTTCATTTTGCATTGAAAAATAAAATATTTTATCCTGACCTATTAATGTGCTTGCCAAGATTCTATCTCCACTGTACCCAGGGTCTTTACCATGCTATTACCATGAAGAAGAGCAATTTCTTGTTGTTGTTTTTGGGTTTTTTTAATAAAAAAGGCAAATAATAGGCACTGCCAGTAGCCATTGTTGACCTGAGTCTAAAGTGTCTGAAATTAATTTATCCTCTTTGGATGGTGTATAAATTTCTCATTACAAGTGTCAGTGATGGACAAGAAACTATTCCAAAAAATGTATTGGGTATCATGCCAAACTCTGTAATCAAGGTCTCTTGCAGAGACTCTGGAGTATACAAAGGGTTTCACACAGTCAGGAGTGTTAGCTATGCATGCTTTCCCGTTGCCCGGGCTCAGCCAAATACTCTGTGAGAACAACACGTATACACACTTTGTTTTATTATGCCTCACAGATGCTTTTTTGTTTTATATTTCAAGCTTTCTCAGGTCTAATGTTTGTTCCTTCATCGCGCTCCACCCCCCAAAAAAAATTCTGAAAAACTTCCTAGAAAGACCCGGTATTGATTACATAAACAGACTTTCTTGGAAAGTAAGGGGGAAAATTGGGGTTTCTTCTACTCGAAACCGAAAATGGCAACCGTTGAACAGATCTGGTCAATGACAGTAAGAGAATGAGCCCAGCAGAAAGTGTAATATATTGTGCTACACTTATGCCAACTTGCCAAGTCAAGTTCTTTTTCTCAAGCGCATGTACAGTTTGTTCTTGCTATCCTCAGTTAACTCTGCTCTTTGAATAGAAGAGATGGGAACTGCTCAAAGGCCACAATGGCATGTTCTACTTAGGGTTTCCTTTCCATACTAACTATTGTGGGTAACTCTCTTTATAACTACAGTCAAGCACTCTTGACTGAGAATGCACTCATTTAAGGGATACAAGGCTTAATTTTCCTTATCTTTTGAAAATTCTGTATAATCCACTGCCATTCTTAATCATAATTTACTTATTATAGGCAAAGTAGCTAGCATATGTGTAAAAAAATAAAAAATAAAGCAACATGAAATCAGCTATATTTCCTTACATTAATTAGGATTTTTCCTATTTAAACTAGCAGCAAAAGAGCAACAGAAAGATAACATTGTACAAGAAACACATACCGGATGGATGATCAATCTGAGTTTCTATGGGTACCTGTGAACCGGCATATTGGATCAGACCAATGGTTTATCTAGTCCAGGAGTCTTTCTCCAAGAGCTACCAATACCACATGCTTCAGAGGAAGGTGTAGTGCCCACATAATAGATAGCTATGCAAAAAATTACCTGTGGGGAAGTGTCTTCCTAGCTCCACGAACAAAGAGGGTGGCTGATATCCTGAAGCATATGGGTTGATTACCCCTTTTTATGTCTAGAGCACTAGCAAAAACTATAGTTAAGGTTGCCAAAGCATTTCCATGCTAATCTCCTGTTTTCAGTCACTCATTTATTGGGAACTTAATTTTCAAGATGAATTTTTCAGGTTTGGTGCTTGACAAAAGGTGGATTTTACCTCAGAAAATCTGAGCAAAAATGATTCAGTCATTTTTGAGTTTAAGGAGAGTGGGGGAATGATACACTTATACAAAAAGAAATCTTGAACACTGTTTGAAACAGCTGGTATTGTGAGAAAAACGGGTGTTAAAAAAAAAAATCACAGCATGCTTATATTGTAGGATTTTTTTTAAAAACAGGAGCCCTTTTAATAATTATCCACTAGTCCAAGGAGAAATATGGGATGCATCGTGTGATCTAGTTAGCAGCCTAGTGAAAAACAGAGTGAACTCCATAGGAGCTCTACCTCATTTACTGAATGGTAACCTTAAGATGCAGTAAAATAATAAACAGTAAGTTATAAGCAGCACCAAGCACATTTTGGGGCACTAAAATATAAAATAAATAGCAAGAGTAATCATATCTGCAGTGGACTGCATGTGAATGAGGCAGGGCTCCATGTGACCTTCATTCATTGCAATCTTATCAGTACAGCTGGTCACAATTTTTCATTCTCCTTACAAAACTTGACAGTTTTTCTAAAATGAAAATTTTCCTTAAGTAATTTGATTCTCAAAATTGTTCAATTTTCAAAAATTGTCAACAGAAAATTTTCAATTTTTGTTTGCCGTTTTTCAGTGTTGGAGGTAGGATTTGTTTTGTTTGCCTTCCTAGTTTTGATTGGCCAGTTCAATCACAGGTTCTAAAATATAAACTCTCATTTGTAAAAATCACATTTTTTCAACGCAAACATTTTGATAAACAAATTCCCTGGACATTTTTTAAAGTGAAGAATCAGTCAGCTTAGGAAAATGTCATCAAAATTTTCGTCAATTATTTTCTTTAAATACTATATTTCAATCAGCTCTTCCAGCAAGGTATGTTTTGGCAGTGCTTGGTCTAGTTCTTTCTGACGTTCTATTTCTTTAAAAATAAAACCTAGAAAATAGTATTAAAAATGTTAAAGTTATACTGATGTCACACAGATAAGTATTTATAAATTAGGAAATGAAAATGCTAAGGATACAACCGCGACTCTTACCTTTGTAAACATGGCCTTTTAATAACATCATCATCAGATAATATGAAAAGTACAAAGAAAACTGTATTTAAACACCACACTATATAGTAAGTATACCATAGTGTAAAAATAATGAAAATGGACTGGCACAGTTAGGCCATCTACATTTGCAATTACATTAACTTCCTGGTTAAGCTAGTTGTTCCTGGCTTCGCAGTATGGTGAAGCACTCAGTTAAGATGCATTTTTTAATCGTGCTCAGTTTTTCAGTAATGAACGAGAAACTGACAAAATTAAAGGTTGCACTTGCAACTAAATGAGATCCACAGTTATCCAAAGTGCTGGACATTAAACTGCCATCTGGTCAAAAGAAAAATTGTTCATGGAGGACAGGTCCACCACTGACTATTAGCCAAGCAGGTCAGGGATGCTCTGGATGTCCCAATTCTCTGATTGCTGGAGGTTTGGAATGGATGACAGAGGATGCATCACTCAATGATTGCCTGTTCTGTTTATTCCCTCTGAAGCACCTGGCATTGGCCACTGTCAGAAGACAGGATACTGGGCTAGATGGGCCATTGCTTTGACCCAATATGGCCGTTCTTTTTCTGTCCATCACAGGTTTCTGTCCATCACAAGTGAATGCTCCGGACATTCCACAAGATGCTAATGGAGAAGATGGACTTGTGATTCCAAAATCACCAAGATCAGAAACGATAAAGGTCATACATTAAGGACACTTGAAGATGGGAAAGTGAAAGTTTAGAGCCAACGATTTGCTTTAGCCTGATTTGAGTTAAAGACTGGACCCATCAGTCTTACAACAGGAGCATTAAACCCTTACCTCTCCTCTGAGAAGGAGATGGAGCGTGAATGCAAAGCCCTACTGGTCAATTGCCATCTGGAATCTCCAAAGCCAGTGAGATCCTGCCCAGTGCAGAGTGATGATGGAGGGATTAATCCAACAGACTGACTCAAAAAGTGCTATTTCTACAACACATGATAATTGCGGTCAACAAAAAAACTTTACATCAAATTTAACCACTGCTAAATATAACCACTCACAGAAGAAGCAAAAGATACGGAAAATCATTAGGCTGCCTATGCCGGCTATATGTTCAAACACCACAAGAGTCTGGGACATGAGCATGTTGGCCAGGGAAAGAGGTGTGGCTGAAACACTGTGGCACTCTAGCAGTCCCTGGCTGCTAGAATAGCTGCTTAGGGTTGTTTGCAGCCGGATGCAATTTAGAGGCTGAAGCTGCTCTATATTGCGCAGGGAGCTGCCCCAAGATGAGGAGCACATAAAAGTAACATAAAGACACCTTTCTTTAATGGATCCTGAATTTAGGACTTAATTGCTAGAGACCTTGAGCCTCCACCACTCCCATTTACTTCTGTTGGATTTGTGAGTGCTGAGTACCTACTAATCAGGCCCTAAAGTACTAAAGTATCCAAAATCACAGGCTACTTTTAAAAAAGCATGAATTGCTCAAAGCTACAGAGGGAGTCTGTGGTAGAGCCAGGACTATAACTCCAAAGTAGAGCTATGTCTATAATGGATTTTTTTGGTGTGCTAGTAATTCTTAAAAAAAAAAAATAATAATTTTTTTCTAACACACATTTTTTTGGTTTGAACCGAAAATGACACTTTTCAAAATTTCCAGGAAAGTTAAACATTTTTCTAAAAAAATCATTTTGGGTCAAAACATTTCATTCCAACAAAATCAAAATGTTTTGTTTCGATGCTGATCATTTTTACAGGTTTTCAATTCTTTCAGGTAAAATTAAAGGAAGTTTTGAAACAAAAAGTGATTTTGAACTGAAAAATGTAAATGTTTAATTTTGAAAAAGTCTAAACAAAATATTTTAATTTTTTTTTGTTTTGATTTTGTAAGGGCTTTTTTTTATGTTTGGCCAAAACTACTCGGTGACCCTGACATGATTTCAAAATGTTTCAGTATCATCAAATGTGCATTTTTTGCCCAAAAAGTTTTGGGCAAAAAATTTCACCCAGCTCTACTCAGGAGTTCTTGACTCTCAGTGCTCTGCTCATCTCACTACGCTATTATTTATTAATTATTTTTATTGTGGTAGTGCCTAAGGATGCCAGATAGAGTTTAGGACCCCACCATGCTATGCACTGTGCAAACAAATAACACAAAGCCAGTCCTCTGCCTCAGAGAACTCACAGTTTAAGATCTGGACAATACAAAAGAGATGAATAAACAGACAAAACAGGAGGGAGGAAGGACAGGATGGGAGGACAGGACAACAACGCAGATAGGTACATTGAATAAACTAGTAGCTGCAGCGGTCTCAGTAGGGAGAGGTGGCTATTGCCAGATCTGAACAATTTTTAGGCATCATGACAGATTTTAAAAGAGGGATTTAAGAGAGCATTAAGTGGTGCTTCATGAATTTGACATGAAATTCTTCTCAAGCATAAGGGCAACATGGGAGAAAGACTGAAAATTCTTGTGAGTAAAGTGGACCATCAAGGCCTATCATATTTGGTATATCAGTGGCAGGGAAGGGCAGAGTCAACATCACAATAAAGAGCTACTTACATAAGTTCAATGCTATGTATATAGGTAAATATGTATTATTATCCCCTTTTTATAGAGTGAGAAATTGAGCCATAGACAGATGAGTTAGTTATCCAGGGACACACAGGAAGTTAATAGCAGAGATGGGAATAGAACCTTAGTTTTCAGACTTCCAATCCACTAGACCTGCATAAAAATGCAATAATTTGTGATGACTAGTCCTGAAATATTTTATGCGTCCCTTCTCTTCTTGCTGTATATGACTTCTAAAACGACTAAACCTGAAAATGAGCAAATCAACACACAGAGTGGGTAATGGAATGGGAACATCCAGTGGATCATGGGAAATGCAATTGCAGACAAATTCAAATGACTTATTATACCAACCCTTTCTCTATTACATTTGAAAATTTCCTTGTAACATTTGCTGATCATAGCATATATTTAACTACACTACATTTTTATTATGTTTATCATACTCACATAAGAAATGTAACTTTAGAAGAGCTCCCTACCAAAAACTAACTACTTGGATTTTCTCTCTCACAGGTATCATCATACTGATTTTGATAAACTCTTACTGCAAGTAGCAGCATTTATACACTGAACAAGAAAACTTCTCAAAATGACTGAATGTTATACTTCACTCAAAGGTGTAAAACAACCAAGGACCTAATATACCTAATGTAAACATGTCAGGGCTTCTCGCAAAACTGCTTGAAGTGAGGTACTCTGTTGTTTAGCGGTTGCAGGAGATTATTTTTTGTTTTTTTGTCACAAGTAAGATATATGTTTACATGGCAAACTTAATTGCTGTTTTCAGAGGACTAATGCTGTGTAAAATCATAGTCATCAATACAACCATTTATTTCTACTATAATTAACAAATCAAGTCACAGCACCTTTTACTTATTTGCCAATCTGTTGAATATTCACACTGGCCCCTAGTTGCCTATTCATTTAGCAGTAAACATGTAGCCTAGCAACTGAATGTCAATATCAACAGTGGCTGATGAAGTTGTTAATCCCTCGAAGACTAACAGGTTAAGCCAAATTCTCATATGCAAAACTTTTATTGTTCGAGACTTACATATGCCCAAAAGGATATCTATGTTCAAAAGACACCACATCTCATTCTACTATTAAAATTAAATGAAGTGTGTTGTAGGCAGGAAAAGGCTATGCGCTCTGCCTGCCATACACATTTTGCATGCACCACAGCATCCAGCATTGTGTTTGCAGGATGTATTGACCATTGCTAATTTCCAGAGACAATTAAGGACACTTTTGCATCTGTTCATCATCCTGGAATAAGCTATCATATAAGCATTCATTGTGCACCAGAATATTGACAAGGTCAGGAAAACACAAATACCTCTTTTGCTATGCAAATCAGCACTTCAACTATAAACATTAAAAGTGTGTAGGTATGGATGAATAGTTTTAATTCGATGCAGTGAGAGACAGGAAGACAATGGATGGATTCAAAAGGGGTGGAGAGAGGATTATCAGGGTAGCAGGAGAGAAATATAATTTAGTTTGCAATAAAATTGAAAAGGCAAAGGCATAACAATTTTCTACTAACCTGGTAATACAACTCAGCAATCTCACCAACATGGTACACTAAAGGCACAGTGAAGCTGGTTAGATATCCATAACCGTGGGGCAAAGAGTTTAACAGATCAATACAGCAAATTTGATTCCTGTTTTATTTGGCCTGTTACAAGGACTTTTTTCAAAGGTCCTTAGGTATCAAGCTGGATCAAGTCCTATGTTGAAAATTTGTTTATCTCACTTATATGTTAACAATTATGTCAAACTGTAGCAGAGTTGTCTAAAGCGTACAGCCCTAGCATGACAGAAAAGTACTGCTTAAATGGATTTGCTCCTTTACAGAGTATTTACATAACATGGACTTGCATCTGATATTAGCACAGTAATATTTTTATTTACACTGTTGAGCTCCTTTTGTCTGTGGATTTCAAATCATTTCGCAAACATGTTGGAGTGTTGTATGGATAAAATGATAAAGCAAAGTCACATGCTGACTCAGTGACAGAGTCAGGAATAAGACCCCAGATGACCCAAGTCTCAGGCTCTACCCAAACCACTAATTGCTGCTTCCCCGACTGATTTCTTGCAGAAAAATGCATGGTGTTGAAAATATCTTACATTAAAACTGAAAAGATCTTGAAATTTTAATGTGCTTCTCACCATTTATGCTATTTGTTTACTTTTTGTGTTTTATTTAGGCATTCAGTGATGGGTTATAAGTATCTCCTCAGACAGATCTAGACCCTTAATTTACCTAAATTTAATCACTGAATTATATGAAATAGTTTCACTTTTGTTTGATTCATTTATTTTAATTTCTTTAGATATATAAGAATAAAGAAAGGCACTAATTCCAGGCTCTAGGTAACCTGGAAACATCTTTAAAATCTCAAATAAGAACATACAAGACAAAACCAGCAGCAAACACCATACCATATTATATACTAACAATAACATCTAACACACATACCAGGAGGATGAAGAATGCCCATCTTCCCTAGATATTTGTTCCTTAGCCAAAATCTTCCTCCCCAAAAATCTCAGTAGAAAGAAGAGATTTGCAGAGTGCCCTAAATGTGTTTTGGACCAAGGAGTGGGCCAATGCAAAGCCAAGCTCCCATGACAGAGAACTCTCTGCCAGCAGCCCCCCTTCTATAAATCAATGGGGCTCTAACTCAAGTACCACTGTCATCTCAACAATAGCAATATGCCATAGGAAGAGAGGTGATACTTCACCTAACAGGTTTCAGGCCACTTGGGCATTATAGGTAAACACCAACAATTTAAACTTCATCCAGAAAAATCACAAAAAGCCAGGACAATTGCAAAGCACCAGTGTAAAATATGCTTGCAGTGAGATACCATACATGACAAGCAGTCTGTTGCATCTGCCATAATTCAGCTTCCACATGTAGCATTTCAGTAAATTAATCTTAAGGCAATAAATGTCTGAATCACAGCAGCAAGGTCCACATCAGAGAGAGAAAGACCAAGACTGAAAGAAAGAACTATAACCTCCCAGCCAGAAGAAATTAAAGGAAGTTCCTGGTCCTACTGAAATCTGACCAACAGTCAGCCAAGGCTCCCAAGTTGCAAACTGAGACAACAAGCTGTGGTCCCTACCAGAGAGACAGAAATCATCATCATCATGTCTTCTGGCTGCTTTCCCCATCCCACCAATGTCACCTCTGGTTTACCTGGATGGAGCTTCAGCCAGCTCACTCTAATCCATGCCCAGTCTCCTCAACAGTGTGCACACGCACACACAGAAGTTGGGGGGGAGGGGAGAGAGAGAGAAAATAAAGCTGAATGCTATTTTGCCACTGAATGTATCATGCTTTGCCACCATGCTTCCTCACTAACCCTCTAACAGAACTCCCCAGACTCTGCAAAACCCCACAGAGAAGAACAGCAATTGCTTAACATTACCATGTGTATTCTCTCAGAGGGATTCGGAATGAAACAGCTAAACCACAACCCCATCCATTTTGTCAGATGAGGAGCTGGTCACATTGTGGTTCTGATCCACTATCACAGTCCAGCTGTTGTTTGGATTCACAACATAGGAGAGGGATGTTTACATTTTTTTTGTGTCCTTGCAAATAAACTCTTTCATTAAAAATAGATCTACTGTAAAATGATGGAAACCTACATACAGTTTTCTAAACTCCTTTTTAACAAAACCTATTTTTCTCATCTAACCTGACAATCCCTCTTTAAAAAGATTTCTGACCAGTAACCTGTTTTAGTGCATGTGACTACCTGCAGCTCCATGCCATATTTTTTCATAAAGAGGTTAATGCCTTTATCAGGTATTCATTTACTCACTTAAAAGAGATTCCATTTAAAAATAGCAACCTATAGATATTATTGCAGCACACGTGTATTCCTTTTATACAGGTTATTCTATGAAATGTTCATTCAAGTGGGCACTGCTATATTTAGAACGCAGAGACAAGTGTCTTATGCACGTAGATGCTTTTGTATTCCTGGTATGTAGGCAATAATCAAAAAAAATTCTGTGAGCTGCACTCCCATTGTGCTTCAGTTCCAACCCTTGTACTTTGTCATTTTCTGCCAATATTATGGAACCGGGTTTTGCCTCTGGGCAAACAGCTCCTTCAAAGTAACATCTTTAAAAATCTGGCTGGCCAGCTATGAACAGTTCCTGGATCTTGTGCACATGTATTTTCAATACCTTCTAGGGAGATCTCTCTCGTTTAAGTGTGTCTATTATACTATAATATTTAAATTGTTCGGTCAATTAAAATGTGCTCAAACTTCAAATAAATACCTTTGTGTATTTACCAAAAGATGTAATTGAATACAGTTATTTTTCTTCCAGCTTTTTCCTTTATGATGCACACACCGCACCATCAATGCACTGGCATCTAGGTAACAAAGCTACCGTAAACCAACAAAAAAATCCTTAACATAACTTTTTAGTGTGTAAGCCTTTAAAATGCCTGGCTATGACGTGGCAGCCTTTAAATTCATTGAGCACATAGTAGAAATAAATCAACAGTAGAACTAGCTATGGAAGTTAAAAGAAGCAATGTAAATAAATTCATGATAGAATTAACTGTGGAAGTTAAAAGAAGCGTAAGTAAAGTCAAGATCAACTTTGTTTATTAAACAAATGATTTCTAGAGGACTGGATAGCTTGAGTGAGGTAATGCTTCCCTTATGTAACCATTGAGGATTGGAGCCTTTTGACTCAGCCATTGTTTTTTTAAAACTACTACATTTTTCTTAGACATATCTCAGAAAACATGCACACACTGGCAAACACAAAAACAAATAAAACAATCTGGGAGTTCTCTCCTTTTTCAGAAGATGTACTCTTCCTTCTTCACAGACTTCAAGAGTGCAAAGAACCTGAAGAGGAGAATTGTAGAACACCTCCTAACTGGAAATGACAAAAATATCTAGATAAAGAAACCATAGAAAATAGAGATGGAATGGAACTGGGTCATCTGTTCTACCCTATGCTAATACAAGATCATTCCCTGTATTCTCCTGTGCTTTTTCCATCTCAAAGTTTAATGACTAAAGTGAGAGGTCTTCCAACATGCCCCTTGACTATTCTACAGTCTAACAAATGTAACTGTTAGGAAAAAGTAGGTCAATGTAAAGATATGTCCTCTTTTTAATTTTATCCCATTACTCCTAGTTCATACCACTTTGGACTACTTTAACCAAACTTTTAAATTATTACAACAAGGAAATACATAAAGGGTGTAAATTTTGACCACCCAAAAATATGCAATACCTTTCTGTTTACTTACGATCAACCTAAAGTTACAAAGGCTTCAAGACCCCCAATAAAACAAGAAGAGAAGTTTCCGATTCTGTGATAAGTAATAGAATGCCATCTCTTACAGGCAGATTTTCTATGGTTATCCTGATATCAAGAACTGAGTCACATAGCCTAGTCTTCTGAAGAAACAGTTCAATAAGCAGGATAAACAATGAAGGAGAAAAGAGAGAGTCCTGATTTCTTCCACTTCATAAGGGGCTCAGACACTATGGTGATGGTACCACATAAACAGAGAGAGACTGTGGAATGAACTCCTACAGGAACCCAGGCCCATTGCAAACCTCACAACCATCCACTCCAAGCGTAAGGTGCACTTTTTTTACCTTGCCTTCTCTAACATAAATACATAGCAGCAGGTATATTTAAAATAAACAAACAAAAGAAACATCCCACCCCCCAAACCAAAAAAAAAATCACACAAAACAAAAATACATCCTACCAAAAGAAGACACTCCAGTGTGCACAATTCTCCTCTGGAGAAAGGACAAGAGAACAAACAACACGTGACAGATGTTAGTCACCTCATTTAATGCACAGCTTGAAGACTTTCTTTAATGACAGTAGTATAAAGACCCGTATAGAATAGACTAGAATAGAGGATTCCAAAGCCCTGACATTCCCCATACTTTTTCTTACAGACCTGAATATAAACACATGCCCAACCCAAATCTCTCAAAACCTGCAAATAAAAACTCCCGTGTAACACAGCCAAAGGACTTCCTGCATTACTGTGTAAGAGAGAGAGACCCGGGCACTCGCACGCATACAGAATGTATAGTTTTTAAAGCTACTGTACTTTGTGCTGTCTGCCCAGATGCTGCCATTTATAAACCTGGTTTTGTTGGGATGCTGTAGAAGATTTGGGGGATATGTGTTGAGCACATTTCTGCGATATCTGTGCCCTTCCAATGACTTCAGTGGGATGTGGCCAAAATCCTAAATGGATAGCCAATATTTTGCAGCTAAGAGTAGAAAATTGGATTGCATGGTTTAAACTGTAGTCAGGCAGACAGCAAGCCTTCTTTAATGTTATGCTGTTCAGTGCTTGTGGGCTGAGAATTGGACTATGAGCCTCATATTCATGAAGGATAATACCTATCTGCCACTGATTCACTATATGACAGATTAATTTAAACTCTTAGTATCGCAGGTTCCCCATCTACACAACGAGGATGACAATTCTTAGCTACAGACACATTTGGGGATTGTAATTTGACATTTGAAAATGTAAAGCAGTATAGAACAGCTAAGTAATATTAGCTGGACATAGTTGGCAGCATAGGCCAAGAAAAAGCCCAGGAAAAAGTGTGTCACATTTGGCTGAAATATGAGATAGTTCCTCACTTAAAAATCTAGAAAGAATAAGCCGCATGGTTCCAGCGGGTCTGATATAAAGACCATTGAAATCAATGGCAGCCTTTCTACAGCGAATTAGAAATCATATTTATAGATCGCAATCATGATTTTAGAACAAGAGAGTATTAGTGGCATCATGTATAATCAGTTTGTTTGGTTAATGTTGTGCAGTGCATTGAAAATGTAAAGTGCAGCTGTATATAAGTGCCAAGCATGATGTCATTTGTATAATCTTGTGCTGTGTGATAATATATATAGTGAGCTTTGTATGGGACCTCAAAAGAGGTTAATAAAGGGTCAGTTTGACATGGGATCAAGCCTTAATTTTGCAAAGCCAAAGCAATTTAAGATTAATTTCATTGGAGCATGAACTCAAACAGTGCTGAAGCTGTGGAAACCTCAAGGTCAATATTTACTAAAGTCAGGTGGACCTGTGCTTCTCTGATACTAAATATCCTAATCCTGCATTGTCTATTGTACCAAAGATTCCAATTAAATCACATATTAAACCTCACCAAGCAATGAAACAGAATTGAACAAATAGGCGTATCATAGCATCAAAAAATGTAGAGAGCAAAAAGACCTATAAGGTCATATAGTACATCTCCTGCCCAGTGCAGGATTGTTCCTTATGGTAAACTTTCTGGTGTCTCCCATCTGGTTTAATGTTCCAAGTGATGGTGTTTCACTACTTCCTTTAGAAGATGAACCACAGCCTAATGGATCTCACTGTCACTATGATTTATTACCAGATATTCATTTTTAGTTTTTTCTTTCCTCAATTTCAACCCTTAAATAAAGAACTATTATTTAGTTTTTGTAAAGAACATGGCCCGTCCCTCCTTGGTAGTCTCAGAGGGAGGTCACGTCCCCTTGCTGTCACACCTGAGTGGGCAATCTTTATACAGGGGATTAGCTCTTCACCATCTGTAGCCCAAGACCTCAAGCAAGGTGGGTCGAGCAAGCAGTCTCTAGCCCCAGTCAGGCAAGCAAGCCATCTATAACCCTAGCCCTTGCTCAGGTCTGGGCCGATAAAGCAGTCAGTGGCCCTAGGCAGGGCAAATAAGTAGTTTATAGCCCCAGCCCTCAGGCAAGGTGGGGCAGGCAAACAGTCTATTGCCCTGGTCTTTCAAGCAGGGCGGGGCAGGCAAATACTCTATAGGCCTCTGAGGCTTTACAGGCCAGGATGAGGTGACCACCCTAAGGGTGGTGTGGGAAGGAGGGGAGGAGGACACAGGCCCACCCGACTCCACTGCCTCCCAGCCCAGGGCCCTATCAGTGGCAGAGGGATCCAGCCGAAACTCACTGGCAAGTGAGTGCAAGCCCAGCCGGACCTAAGTTGGCTACTCCTGGGCTATTTCCTCCACCCTGTGCCTGTGTACCTGAGGCCAAGTTTGGTCATCAGCTTCCCTGGGGTATGTTGCCAGCAGTAGTTCCACCAAGCCTCTACTATCTGTGTTGTCCACCAGCTCAGGTGAGTCCTCAGGGTAACCTGGTTCCTCACCGGCTCCTCCCTGCAGCAGCAGCAGGCTGGAAATGTCCTTCTCCTTCAGCAGCTGCCTTCCCTCTAGCTGTAGGCCCCATCCTTTATATTTCCGGTTCCTGTCGGGGCTCCGCCCCCTGCTTCCGGTGTGGCGGGTGTGGCTCCCCTGGCTCCGCCCTCCCAGGGTTGAGTGGCAGTCCCTCCCAGATAGTCTCGGAGGGAGGCCACACCCCCTCACTACAGTTTTAAATTGTGTCTACAAAAATGTCTCTCTTTATATACAGCAGTGGTACTCAGCCTAGCCTGAACACTTTTAAACAATGAATAAATATAGAGTCAAGGCACAATCTGTAAGGACATTGATGTGCTTTGTGCATTTATTTTTCTTAGGGCTTGTCTACATATCAACACTCAGGAGAGTTAATCCCCTGTGTGGACAGTCTCATTCAGGATTACAGTGGCTTTAATTCAGTTTAATTTACTGAATGAGAGTGTCCACACAGCGGTTTAATGTAATTTAAGTAATCCACTTTAAATTCAAACCTGTAAATTAATTCTGATTAACTTTGCTGGGTGTTCCCATATAGACAAACCCTTAGCATCCATGTCTACAGCTATGAAACAGAATGGAGTTTATATAATATTTGGATCTGACACCCTCAAGGAAAGACGCAGCAGACTACTGGAAATGGTGTGTTGATGTTTCAGTAGAGGAAGTCTTTCTATTAGAAGAGCTAGTTGAGAACTTTGCAACAAAACTTTTTTTTTGCTGGACCATGCCAATGCATCAAAAAGGTTTTGCAGATCCAGGATGGAATTTCTGGTTAAAAAAAAAAGATACCCCATAATAGCCTAGTAGCTAAGGCACTTATCTGGGATATAAAAGACATGGGTTCAAGATCCCGTCTCAGTCAGGCACTTGAACCTAGGTCTCCCACATCTCAGGTGAGTGCCCTAACCACCAGGCTATTGGCTATTCTGGAGCGGGTGGTCGTCTCACTTTGTTTTTGTGAAAAATGTTGAAGTGTCTAGTTTTCAATCTGCATCAGTAACAAAGTGGAAATCTTTAAATTTTTCATAAAATGGAATTCTTGTTTTTTCAGTTAGCCCTATTTATTGAGTGACTATTGAGCGACAACAGCCTACCAAGATGTTAGGGGGCAAGGCTACTACTAGGGGTGCCGTCTTTCAGGTGATGGTCATTTAACAGGTAAGATTGAACTTTTCATAAGTGTAGTGGTGTTAAACTAAGAGTCTTTGCCAAATTCCACTTATGGCAATTACATTCTGCCTACCTAGAATTCCCCCTCTAATTTTAAATAGATGTGATCTCTTCACATCCAGTGAACAAAAACTTCTCTGGAGCACTTCTGTGCTGTCTCAAACAGCAGCTAAATTCCACCTCAAAATTGATTGCCTTTGGGTCGTAGGTGAAATGATTCCTATATTATGATTTAAAGTTTATGGATCAAATGGGATCTTTAGGAAAGAAAGCTGCTATAGAAATGTAAGTTATTACATTTTAATTAACATGCATTATAATAGAAAGAAATTTTGGTATTAAACTACTAAGTACACTTTAAATTTTCAGCTTATAAATTGTGTCACATATGTGCAAAACAGATATTGCTTGTATAGGAAGTTCTGGTATTTTTATAGGAATATCTGATCATTTTGATAATCTGTATTAGTTTGTGTTAACTATATAAATGTTTTACATTGTACCATATACCCCCCAAAAATGATTTGTAAAACCAAATAAAGATGTATTTGCTCAACTCCAAAGAAAAAGCCTTTTCATGCAAGGCATGTACTTAATTTCTCTCATACAAAAGACTTTAGAGCATTGCTCATCACTTCGTTGGGGGAAAAAGGGGGAACATTGCAAATTCCAAGGCAAAGAACAAAACAAGGAAGAAGATTCAGTGAAAATCATAAGTATTATGAGTGTTAAGTTTAGCAGAGGGATTAGAATGTAGTTATTACACTGACTTTCATAAACTGCTGTCTTTTGTGTAGCAAATGCATCACCAGGATGAGGTGCAAAGGTATTAATGATCTCACTAATTTTTCTGTTTATATTTCACTCATTCATATTCAGGATCCTAAAGTCTGCTTTCTTTGTTGCATTTAGAGTACTGGAGATGTATGTTAAGAGGCTGTCAAAAACTTCTGCATAGTTCTGCAACACTACTGGAGCCAAAAAATGATTTCCACTTCCAACAGATACGGAATCATACTCCCGAAATTCATGAGACCCACACTGTAATGCAAAATCTTGAATCCAACCTCAGCAAAAGTGGCTTCTGTGCAGGATGGAACACATCTGTGTTCTACATTACTTGATGATGTGCAAAATGGTCTTGGGGTATGTATGAAATCAGAAACCAAGCCTGCTCCCTTATTGCTAACTAACTAACTAACTGAATAGTTTATTTTCCAACCTTAATGTTCTTTTAAGATTTTGTAATGGAACATTTTTGGAGGCAGCGTGATCCAGTGCATGGAGCATTGGACCAGAGGACAGAGATGTGGATTCTATTTCCAACTTCGTCAGCAGCTCCTTGTTTGATCTTAGCCATGTTGTTTAGGCTGAAGATTCCCAAGAGAAGACTCTCATGTTGTATGCTTCAACTGAGACACCAAGGACTTAACTTTTTAGGGATGCTTAGGCATTCACAATTCTCATTGACTTCAGCTGGGAATTTCTAAGGAGTCTAAAGGAGTTAGGTGTTCAAATCCCAGTGATTTGGACATCTTGCTCTCTTTAGTTCCTTTGAAAACACCAGCCTTTTGCTGGAGTTATTGGTGCTCAGCATTTCTCAAAGACCGGGTGGCACCCAAAATTAGAGGCCACTTTTGTCTCTGTGTCTCAGCTTCCTGGAGATAATGATACTCACCACACCAAAAAAGCACTTCGACATCTACAGATGAAAAGCACTATGTAAGTAGCATTGTTCTGCTTTTATTAATTCAGGACAATTTTTGCCTTTATGTCCAGGACCCCAAATCTCATTAGGTTGTGCCTGCACTTCCAAGGACAGAATCCAGCTCTAAAAACACCTCTGAAATTAAATGGTAGAGCAGACAGTTTTCAGAAAAGCTCGCCTCCAAATTAATGCTCACACACACACAAAGCTCTTAAGAGTCTCTTGGAAGGATACAGAGTGGTATACAGATATGAAATTTCGTAGGGCTGCCTATTTACACAGCAGACTGTAAATGCTCTGAAGGAGCTCTTAGAATCTATCGGGTAGTGTGCTTTTTAAAAAATACATATTTATGCAACACTCGACTATAGCTCTTAACATTCCAATCTATCAGTTGCATAATAAAAATTCAATGTACTTATGTAATTGATTGTAAATGATTAAACAAACATTTTACAAGAACACAGCTTGACTGGGGAAATAAACATGGTTTCCAGAATGGAAGGTTACACCACTAACAGGGTGGAACCTTTAAAGGGAATTATCAGGTTAGAGAGAGAAGATGTCATACAAAAAGAACCAGGATGCTCAAAAAATAATTTCATAAGACAAAGAGTGTTTGCTGTCTCATAGACTTTAAGGTCAGGCAATTATCAAGGCATTGCCCTCCTCTCCATTGCTGGGAAGATTCTTGCTAGTATCTTACCAAATCATCTGCTCCCTCTTGCAGAGGATGTACTCTCAGAGTCCCAGTGTGATTTTAGACCATCACGAGGCACCACGGACATGATTTTCACATCTAGGCAGACTCAGGAAAAATGTCAAGAACACCACAAGGAACTGGTATATGGCCTTTAATGATCTAACCAAAGCTTTTGACTCTATCAGCCGTGACGCTCTGTGGAATATCAAGTCAAAGTTTGGCTGTCCAAGCAAATTTACCACCATTGTAAGACTCCTCCACAACCAGATGACTACCTCCATCCTGTGCTCTATCTCTGAGCCCTTTGCCATCCGAACTGGCGTAAAGCAAGGTTGTGTGCTGGCACCCACTCTCTTCTCCATTTTCCTAGCAGCTATGGCAGTGCTAACCTGAGACCATCTGCCACAGGGCATTGGCATCTAATATCAGACTGACGGCAACCTCTTCAACCTTTCTCACCTCTGTGCCAGAACCGAAGTAACATTGGCAATAATGACTGAACTCCAGTACGCAAAGAATGCAATTGTGCTGTAGTTGAACACTCGACGGAGGATCAAAAAACAGCCCTTAACTCCCACTTTTCCTGCCAAGGTCATTAATGAAAATGTTAAGATTGGGCCCAAGACCTATCCCTAGAGGAACTCCACTAGTAACCACTCTGCAGCCTGACAGATCATCTTTCAGTATGACCCATTGTAGTCTCCCCTTTAACCAGTACCTTTCAATTCTCATATTAATCCCCATCTTCTCCAATTTAACTAATTTCTCCTTTGAAACGGTTTTGAGTGCCTTACTGAAATCCAGGTAGATTAGATCTACCACATTTCCTTTGTCTAGAAAATCAATTATCTTCTCAAAGAAAGGGAACAGGTTGGTCTGGCATGATCTACCTTTTATAAAACCAATTACCATTACCTCTATGTCCTTAACTACTTTCTCTTTCAAACATTTTTCCAAGACTTTGCACACACCTGAGGTCAAACTAATGGGCCTGTAGTTTCCTGGATCCTTTTTATTCCTTTTTAAAAAATAGGTACTATATTAGCAATTCTCTAGTCATAGGGTACGACCTCCGAGTTTACAGATTCATTAAAATGATGTCATGATACCACCAGGCCTATTTTCCAACTCCAAGTGTAAAAATAGGATGGGTAAGGTTTTGGGCATAGGGATGATTATCCAAACTGAAGCTGCAAACCTTTTGAGGTTCACTCACCACTAATATTCACATAAACTAGACAGGAACCAAAATCTTTTGCTGAACCTCCCCAAAGCAGGTCTGAATCCAGTCAGACAAGGGTTTGACCAAAGAGGCTTTTCAAAACTAATCAAAGAGGCAGGCTTTTAATCTCTAATGGCAATCTACAGTACTTCTGAACCTTACTCAAGTTATAGTTTCTCTCTCTCTCTCTCTCTGTCTCTTTGGAAAGCCACTCACAAACATTAACCAGGAAGGATTCATTGTGACGACTGGAGGATATATATGACAGGTGCTTGATGAAAAAGCTTCTTAGTAATTTTGATATCAAGAAGAGAACAACTGTCCCTTCTCATTTAGGAGTAGAGGGGAAGATGTACCTTAGTCACTTCTACACACTTCAGGTAAAATAGGAAGAGGAAATTCTTACGCTGCCTATTTCAGTTCTGACACTCAGTATGTATCTGGATAGTGCTGTGTGACTGATTTACAGTATTTCCTTCACTGGAAAGCTATTTCTATAAGGCCAAACACCCTTTCAAAGGTTGTAGCAGTACCTTATTCCACAAGAAGTTCTAATGATTGTGTTGGAACTACTGATAGAATAAAGTGCCATTCAATAGAAATAAAAGTACCAGAATCTGTCCTTTGAGTCAATGGGCCCAATTCAGCTTCCACTGAGGTATCAAAAACTTCAGCATGTAGTAATGTTAGCGAGCTCAATTTTTTTCTAGACGCACTTTATAGATGGTATACGGGGAGTCAGCAATGTCCAAAGAGCCTCATGTGAAAACTTTTACACTTAAGATGTGTCTATACTGCAGCTGGAAGCATGCTTCCCAGCACAGGTAGACTGATATGCTAACACTGCTTAACCTAGTGTGCTAAAAATAGCCATGTAGCCAGAGTAGCTCAGACAGCCCTAGGCTAGCTGCCCAGCTACATACCCAAGGAGTCCCGAGGGGTTAGTACTCAGGCTGCTATCCTGAGCTGACACTGGTGCTACCCCACTTCCCTGCTATTTTTAGTAAGCTAGGTCAAGCGGAGCTTGCATGGGTCTGTCAGCCTGCACTGGGAAGCATGCTCTTGGCTGCAGCGCACACATACCCTTGGACAAATAACATCCAGTAGTTTCAGATATAGGTTTTTCCCCTGCTGAAATCAAAAGTGGTATTTTCCACTTCTTTTCCTCACTAGATATCAGAACTTAGACATATTTCTAGAAGGATTAACGGTATAACAAGCAGTCAAGAAAACTATTTAGCAGCTGCATTTCACTACATATACATTGGCAAAATAAACACAGAGTCTTGTTTTCTACTTGAAAGTTGTGTGCAAGCAACTCCTCACAAACATGTACTGGTAAATCATACCGAAGCAATTGATATAGGTAACAACTATACAGTCTGCAGATGCAGGGGTGGGGAAGAAAAATCATTGTGTCTCAGTAGCCTCTTCAAATTAAGGTCTATATTTTCAACTGTAGCTACAGTTTTATGCTTACAAAAAAATGGAAAAAAAAATCAAATTCTGCACATAGGGCTTGGCCCCTGAACAAAATTTCCATTCACATATTTAGAAGCTAGTGCGAGACCAGATGAATATGACTGTAAGAACTTTAAATAAGCATTTACAAAACCAATAATTGGAGCCAGGCAACTATTAAAAATTGTATTTGCTAAAATAAATTAAAAAGAAAAACCACCAATTCTTTTTGACAGCATTTGCAACTCTTTCTAATCCTTTTCTATTAACATCCTTTAAGAGTTGATTTGTTGATCACAAGGCTTTTCATACAAAGCAAAAGTTTTGCAACACATTCATATGAAAGTGCATGTGAACGTAGGAAGTTGTCATGACCTGTCCCTTCCTGGGCAAGCACCTTGTTCAACACCAGTGTCTTCAGATCACCTTTTACCCCTCTAATCCTCCTGTAAGGACACTAGCCTGTAAATATTAGGTGATACTGGTTGTTTTTCCATCCTCTATTTCGAGGGCCCTGAAGATCTCTTCCAAAAAACCGACTGACTGACTATAACTCCGACTTCTGGATTTGAAAAACCACTACATTTTTATGTTATCAGATTAAACATAAACATAACAATAGCTTTCAGTAACCTTTCTTACTTCCAGACGGAAAGCCTAATCTTGCAAGAGTCTGGCAGTGCTTCCCTTCCTCATCAGAGTCTGGCTCCTCGACTCTCTCTGTGCTCCTGCTCCCTCTTGCTTCAGAGGCCAACCAACAATCCTTCAAATTAACAACCTGGAAGGTTCCAAACTAGCAGTCTGGGTGGAGCTTCCAGACTTGGTGGAGCCAAGAGTCCAAGCTTCTGTGTCTCTGCACCCGGCAGCCTATGTTCTTTTTGGTCTTCATCTCACAACATACCCCACTATGCAGTTTCACTTAACACTTAATCCTATATCATCGGATATCAAATCATTTCTAATTAACAGTCCCTACTCCACAGCAGCTTTTGCTCAAATCTGCAGTTCCCCTCATCATTAGAAACCTTTTGGTCAAATACCATGTGACCAAATATACCACCTATGGTCAAAACAAATAATCAACCTTTAGGATGAAGTTCTTTCACATGAACAAATCTGCTAGAGCATAACACACAACAAGGCGAGCAGTAGGTTATACTGGATAGTGGTACATCTTGCGACATAAGGCTCTATGCAAATTTTCTTTACTGGTCTTGTATGGATCATAAGAATGCATGTAGGTTACAGGCTGAGAGCTTGCCTACACCCAGCAACCCCATCGGCACCGCAGCCATCGACATTGACTGAGCAGCTCTGGGGAAGACATGCTCAATTGATTGCCAAGTGCTTCTCCTGTCAACTCTAGTACTCACCCAAAACAAGAAGTGTAAGCTATGTCAACAGGAGAGCGCCTCCTATCACCATAGTGTAGTGAAGACAGCACGGCTACTCGATGCAAGGTATGTTGACTTCAGTTATGTTACTTGCGTAGTGTAGACCAGGACTGAGACATTTCATCCACAAAGTTAGAAGATGAAGAGGAGCAGCCACTACTGCAGAACTGCAGCTCTTCAGGAGAAATCTGCTTGTTCCTCAAAGGGTACACTGAAGATTTTGAGAGGAAGGCTTAATGTCCATCTTTCCTATGAACTATAGTCAGAATGGGAGATGAGCCAGTAGTGCTTGAACTTTGCAGAATGAGAAGCAAGTGAGCCAGGCACCTGCTGAAAGCAAATTTTTTTAAAAAAGGTAAACAACCTACTAAGACATTCAGTACTAGACTGGACCACAGGAGATATAGGTTTGATTCTCAGCTCTGCCACAGATTTTCTGTGTGACCCTGGGCAAATCACTTCACCCCTCTCTGTCTTAGCTTCCCAACTGTAAATAGGAATAGTAACACCTCCCTACCTCACAGGAGCATCCTGAGGACAAAATCATTATTTGAGAGATACTCAGAAACTATTGAGATATAAATACCTAGATAAAGAAATACAAGTACTGGACGTAGTGGAACTGCATCAGTTTCAATGTATTAATGCTAAGAAGAAATGTTTCTTGCTATGCTGTTGCAACAATTGGGTTCAGAATCCCATGTGGCTCTCATACTGGAAGCCTGCACAGTCAGTCAGACACTTTGCCAGCTACACGCCCCTCTTCATAATGCTTGTTCTGTGATTTAAAATGATCTGTGCTGAGGTCATTATGGATGTACACACCGTGTTGGAGTGGGATGGCTTATTCCCCCTCAAGAGCAGAGCTCCTTCAACATGTGCCATCTGCTGTGCCAGTGGGACCTGGCATAGCAGCAGTGTACAAAAGAACATCACTGACATCTAATGAATATTCATGATTTATGAATATTCATTAAATTAGCGTCTTTATGACTGGGCCACCAGATTCACAACTGGCGTCTCCGGAAAGAGGTTATTGTATTTTAATTAAATACCAGATTGCTAAACAGTTACATTTCCTTGGATTTAACAGCTATGTGAAAGACAGATATACAACTCCAAATCTTAAGGTGTACTCTCTCTGCTCATGAGAGTTATGTGTGCGCACTGGAGAGAAATAAATTCTCCATATGAGCAACCAATGAGCTTCAGATTCTATTTTTTTGTAATAGATTCACATTGTGTGGGACCCTAAGCATTTCCCTGGTGAGTAACCAGAGAAGGTTAGCAAAGTAGTTAATATATCAATCTACAGAGAAGGAACCACATTTTCATATGCATTTGTACAGCACATAGCACAATGGAGTCTTGATCTCCACTAGCATTTCTAAGACTACTGTAAAATAAATATTATATTAATATTTAAAATAATAATAATAATAAAATAATAATAATGGCATAACATAATCGATCATCAATTTAATCAGTGAATATTCTTTAATTTAGTTATTAGGAGGTATCTCATTAAATGTCCCTTTGAAAAGCTATCAACTATTTTATACATTTACTGCCCCTAAAAGATTTTTAAGCCATTAATTGAATCCATAAGTGGGAGAATTTTCGGCCTGGAAAATTAGACATACAGGCCGTATTATTGTTAATGTGAATTGTGCCCCAATTTTCATGCCTAGCACTGAAAGTTTACCCCTTGCAAAATATTTACATAATTTGCGAGTAGATTTGCAGTATCTTTTGCATGTTTATTTGGGTAGTTACTGAGGTGAAATTGATATATGCTAAATCTTTAAGGACATATCATTTCCTTCTTCTATAGAATTCCATCTTCTATAGAATCTTCTATGATCCTATTATTTCAGTTTACTTGTAAATGTATGTACAGCACAACCCTGTAATGCCAGAGGATAAAAGAGGTGACCTTATAGACCTTAGACTCTTTTAAATGTTGAATTTGTCTGTTTCTGTGATGCAATGCTACTATATGTATTGCTTACACCTGACCTCAATATTTTTAGCATTAGCTGATGGCTGATTCACTTACAAATACAGTTTTATTCAATATTTTTTTAATAAAATCCATCAGCTCTTCTTCCCTTTTAGACACAGACAAAAAAAATGGTCTGTTTTTCAAATCCCCAGCATCCCAACACTTCATCACATTACCAAGCCAACATGTATTGTTTGTGATAGGGACGTGGAATCATGCTAGAGGTTCAGAATTTCACACAACTGCTTCTTTGTGTAAGAATCTAGTGATCTATTTTTCAGACAGCGTAAGCTTCCAAGTACGGGCATTGGTCCTCTGGACAGATTTCACAGGTTGTTTGAATGCCCATGGGACTATCTATGTCTGAGTCATGTGACTTGGAAGAAATATGGACAGCCTGTCTGGTCCCTTCTTTTCAGTCCCTTTCTTTTGCTCCAGAGGAAAAGAACTTAGTGCGCACACATGCACATCAAGACATTTTCAGCTGCTCCAGAACAATGACACCAGTACAGCTCTGAAACAGCAGTGAGATGGAAGAGGCATTCTGGGTATTGAGATGCAAATGAGCACACTAAGCCCTTTCCCAAAGAAAACTACACATGGACCTTTTTAATATGAGGTTTCACCCAAAACACTTGGGGGCCTAATTCACAGCTCAAACTCAGGTAAAACTCCCATGGATCTAAATAGAAGTTGTATGTAAGAAAGAGTTGTGTGCGTGAGACTGAGCCCATAGTTATATATGTAGCCATTTTAAGGGGGAGGAGGTTTGGAGTGCTTACTTTTCTGAGCACTTGCAGCAGAACAGTCCAAGATTTTCCATTTTTAGCATTGTTACATGTACTCCACCCAGCAGATCTAAGTTCTGAGTTGCTAGTAGCAACTCAACAACGGACGTGGGACAGGAGTACAAAGGCAGGGCTAAGGCTGAGGCTCCGGTTTCATAACTTGACCAGCTCAGCGGGTGGGTGGGGGTGCTCAAACACTATGTTTATTTAGAGGGCTACATACTAACTTTTGAAGCCCTTAGGTTCTGGTTCCTCCCATCTTCTGTATACCAAGTTGTCATGGTGAAAGATAAACCTTACATCTCTCTGCATGCCTTGAAGCTATGCATCTTCAAGCCACTCTGTGAATGAATCATTTAAATCATCTCTTTCTTAATAGCACAGGTAAAGCCAGGATTTCCTCAAACTATGCTGATTTGGGCTCCTTTAAGTAGTCATTTGTACAGTGGTTTTAAGTTAATGCATCTGAGCATTGCACGTATTACCAAGATAGTCGGTGATTTAGAGTCTGGCTCTTCAAAAAAAAGACTTAAATGGATATTACATGATGTTGCCAAGAGTCCATCCGAATGAAATGGAAACGTACATAGTTAGCCTGACACCACGCAACAAAAATGAAATTCATGCAAAAGGTTAGGGTTCAGCTGTGTGCATCACGAAACTGGAAATGAAATATGGACATGGAAAAGGACTTGGTTCCTATAAACAGAGTGCTCACAGTTAGCAATAATTTATACTGTATAACACACCGATATGATACATACATATATATATCTTCTAGACACACACTAGGCTCCCTATCTCTGAGAGCTTCTCTACACAAACAACTTAGTTGATGGCAAGCTGTGCTGTAAATCTACCCCGTGCTAGTCTGCCATGCACTGTGTCCATGTGGACCCCACTGCTGTGCGCTACAAGCTACCTAGTGTGCTTTGATCTACCCCGCTCCAAAATGGGAATAGACTAAAGTCTAGGAAACTTTCTGAGTGTGGCAGCATGGTCCACGCAGACACTTAGTGTGCAGCAGCATGATGCTCAGGCAGACAAGCCTTTACTGAATCAAATCCCGGTCCATAAATCCCTCATTTCAGCCTTTAGTCCCCCTCCTGTTTTCTTCCCAATTCTCCTGCCCTTGCTTTTCCTTATAGCATCCCCTCCCACCCTTTGCTTTGTGCCTTCTATCTTATTGCCCCCTATGCCTAGAACAATCACCATTGAGAACCCACCTCCTCCAAACGCCCTTCAAGTACTTCTCCCTTCTGATCATTCAAAATTCTCATTCCTGAATTATTATCCTGGTCTAGTCCTATTTCACTTGCAAGGGCACTTTAAGGGCCGGAACACATTTTACCTTTGGCCCATATCCTGTAAAGACTTAAGCACATGGGTAGTCTGACTGAAGTTAGGGACTTTTCACACGTGTAAAGTTCAGTGCATGCATTGTAAGCCTTTGTGGGATCAGGCCCATGCTTACAAAGTTGCTATTGTATACAGTTGTTCAGCAAATAAAATATTAAATAAAATAATACCTGCCACTGCATGCACACATGCCCCTCCAGCTTTATGTAAGATTTACAAACACCCAAATAAGATGATTACATTGAAAATGTTCTAGTATTTTTCTCAAAGCAAACATAGTTTTCACACTGTTGCTATTTAAAAACAGGGGGGAAATGTTCACCACACTGTAAAAAAAAAAAAACAAAAAAAAACACCCACCATCTTTTTCTGCCTCCTCCTCCTCTGTACCTCACACTACCCCTTTTAACTTTTACTTGGAGTGTTTGAGGATCAAGAGATCCTTTCCCACTCATCATGAAATAAATCTGACATCACACTCAAAGCTTTTCAGCACTTACCCTGATTATCCAGATAGTAAGATGTTCCGCAGCGGGATCTGACAAGGATTAGCTGTTGTTTTCTAGTTTCTCCTGTGTGCTACGTGCTGAACTGTGGCATGCATCGCCTTTTATCGTTCAGGGCAGTTAAGAATGATTCCCCCGCCCTTGGGCTCAGACATCTGGAATATGAAATTCTCATTGTTGCCTTCCATTGCAGAGAACGGGGGGCCCTATTCACAAAAAGCTAAACCTTTCATTATCATGACAATATCAAGCATTTATAGTGTAAAGTTGGATACAGTACATGCTTCAGGAACTAACTCTTTCTAGAGAGTGATAGGGAGCTACTTCTTTATAAATATATCCACCTAGGGGGGATGGGACGCCTGAAAGTGCTGGTATCACTTATCCATGTACAGCCATATCCTCAGCAGAGATAAACTGAGCTACACTGCTACCAACTGAGGATTTGGCCCACGGACATGTTACTCACATTGCTTTCAACATCCCGCTCCTCAATGCAACATGCTAAGTCAGAGAAACAGCGCATAGCTGGAAGTCAAGTAAGAGTCAGAGGGATACACTTAAGCAAGTAAACTCACCCTTAACCCCTTTGTGCACGGTCAGACCTCTAACCTTATTTGAACTTATCTATTGTGGGTTTACTTCTGCAATAGCTAGAAGAAAGACAAAAGGAAAAAGAGAAGGACATGCTCTGGACGCTCTGTCCACGAGTAATGCTTTCTACCATCTCTAGCTGGCCAATCCCAGAATGGACATGGAACTCCCACAGGATCTAAGCACTACTTCGCACAGTGCCACTGTCCATTTTAAGTGCAAGGCACATGTCTTTGACCTTCCCTCCAGTAACACATGCACAGCACAGCAGACATACAATGCATACATTACATCTACTTTTTTAGATTTTAGCTTAGTTTTAACTCTAAGAGAGAAAGGGGACAAAGAATCACCTGTGACAAATTTGAGTCACACTGCTTTTACTGCACTCCTGGAAAAGGCACACATACTACAGTGATCAGGCTAATATAGGAACCTGAAGACAGTAGGAGAGAGATGATAGAAAGTGTGCTGGAAGATTCTTCACACCCAGTCACATCTTAATGGGTACTTTAAGATTTATCTAAGATTTGCGTGATATTTTCAAAACATATTCAAAGCACACACTATTGTGAAAATGCCTAGGGAGCTGGAACAGGTTTCTGTGTTCAGGATGCTTCATTTTCTCCCTCCACTTCAATGTCTCCTCAGTATCCTCATCCCTTTTCTTCTAAGTTCAGCCATTCATGATTGCCCTTCTCCCTCCCTTGTGTTCCTCTACCCCCATCTTATCAGGGTCTTGAATACCGTTTAGACAATCCACATGTCATTTTTAATTCAAAATTTTAACAGTGAGGTAATGATCCATTGGAACTATCTAGCAGTTGATATGGTGCCATTCTTCATCACTGGGAATCTTTAAAACAAAACTGGATGTCTTTCTAAGCCATATGCTCAAGCTCAACCACAAGTTATTGGGCTCAATGCAGGAATCACTGTATGAAATTCCATGAACTGTATTATACAGGACATCAGGCTAAATAGTCATAATGTCTCCTGGCCTTAAAACCTAAGAACTCTCAAAACTAGGGCCCCTCTCTGCCATCTGATATGAACACACAACCACCACCATTACAGAAAACGAGAGATTCATGTGCATATCGAAGAGCAGGAGAAGGAGAGCTGTGAAAGTTTCTGCAGAATCCACATTTACAATCTTTAAAAAAATTACAGTCAACGTCTTTTTGGAAAAATGAAACAAACCAAAAAAACCCTAGTGATTTTGGGTGCCTCTATTTTTGGATGCCCATTTTCAGACACTTTAAAGGGCCTGATTTTCAGAGATTACGGTGTCTCAAATTGGGCAACCAGAATCACAAGCCAGTGCTGAAAATCTGGCCTACGCATTTCTAATTTGGAACCTCATATATGTAAATGCTGATAGCTACAGAAACTGGGCTTATCGAACATACAACACTAAGGCACGTGCAATTGCATTAAACCATTCAATGCAAATCCAAGAAGTGATACTTTCACATTTATGATACCAAAAAGTATTTGATTTATACATGCTCAGTATAAATGATGATTTAGATAGCACAAAACCTTTAAAAACAAGAAAACTAAGTCTTATAGGATTTTTGTTTGGTGGACAAGGGTTTTTCTGACAAAATGCAAAGGATTCTGGGATACAGAGTCAAAGAAGGAAAAAGAGGATGATTTTGAGGTCAAGGACAGAAAAGAACGTTTGGGAACCCCCACTTAAGTGGGTCTTTTTCCTCTTCTAATTACTTCAGGAGGATATAATTAGCCCTGCAAATATAATCCAGGAATCTGAGAGGTCTAAATATGTTGACTATAAATACAATGGTAAAAATAAGAAGGCCAAAGGAATGGTGTAGTGGGGCAATTGTCACAGCTGTTTAGAGATACAGTGTTTTTGAGAAGTTTATTTTACTCTCTCCACTCAGTTGTCTCCTGGGGCAATGAGTCTGCTTAGTGCCGGGTCGATGCTCGGTCAAACTCCAGTGCTTCATGGGTCTTGACACAGCTCTGAAATAGAAGCTTTTACTCCAGAGGCTGCAAACAGCATGGAAGAGATAAGTGGGGTTTCTTTTATTTATGTCTTAGTACAGTAAGTATTCACTATTCTATATTGTCCTCTTTTCTGATTAGTCCAAGGAGAGTTTTGGATTTCAAGAGTTGATTAATTTCTGATTGAAAGAGAGATGTGTATGTGCAGATATTCCTTCTGAGTCTCTTTTATCCACAAGATTTACGTATTCATTTTAGTCTCTTCACATTTTGTCACAAGCTCTAGTGGCAGCATGTTCATTAAAACAGAAGTTTAATTCTGGTACAATTATATATCCACTAAGACCTAAAGAGGCCCCCTTAAAAAAAGTGTTCTCAGCCATCAACATGGCCTCCATCTCAAATGTCATCATAAATCCCCCAATACCTCTTCAACACACAGCTCAGTGAGCAGGTTATGAATGTCACCTCTGAGAGATGGAGATGGTTCAAAATGAGTTCCAGCTCAGGACAGTACATCAGGAACATCCTGTGGTACTCCCATCTCATAAAGTCTGTGGGTGCTCATTCACACCCTACAGTTGAATTCCCCAGCAAAAAGTTTCAGAAGAATCAGATCAGTCATTTATGAGTGCTGTAAGAGAGACAAAAACCTACTTTTTAGGTTTTTAACACCAAGATGGCTGATTCTGGGATCTCAGACTTCAGCTTGTGATTAGTTCTCAGTGGCTGGGTGAAGTTTCACAGCCTGAGCCAACAGCCATTGATGTCATTAGGACTCTTTCTACTGAATTCAATGTTTGCTACTTCAGAACCTAAACTGGCTCCTATGGAATAAAAACCGCAGTAAAGTTGTGAAATCCTGTCCATCCCCTTTCCCCACAGCCCATTCACCTCACTGAGGTGCTGATTTCAAAACACTCATGTAATAATGCAGTGCCAAATCCTGGTTCATTACAAAGTTATGACGTGCCATTTGTACTCTAGAAGCGCCTAGAGGCCCCAACAGAGGCAAGGGCCCAATTATATGAGGTGTTGTATATAGAGAGAGTAAGACATAGCCAATGCCCCAAACAGCTTAGTAAATGTTAACTTGAAAAATGTAAACTCTCACTCACAGCCTTTCCTTGGGGGGGGGGAAAAAGAAAATCCAAAAGTTAAAGGTCAGGAACAACACTGCTCAATCTACCTGCTAGCATCTGGTCTGTAAAGTTAAGGCTGAAATTTTCCATGCTTGGCCTCTGCCTGAAAGTGGGGTTTTTCCTTGTTATTTTTGTGAGGATTTATTTGTTTGTTTCTCTGAAGTTTGTGCAAAGTTTCTTCTTTTAGTTTTGAGCTCAGAAAGGGTTAAAAATTCACTTTTATGGTATACGAATGTGGTAATGTACCAAATTAAGCAACACCAGTAAAAGCCATTTTGCATTGATACAGCCCATTACACTAGGGGTTTGTACACGTGTAACTAAACTAAATTGATGAAGGTACACCAAGGCAAATTTTCTTAATGTAGATAAGGCCTTCGGATGTAAACTCATCAGGGCAGGATTCACATCTGTGTGTTTGTACAGCACGCAGTATAATGGCCTCCTGATCCTAACTGGAGCCTCTGAACACTACCACAATACATTGTTAGAGCTGGAAAATTCTGCTAACCAAACAGATTTTGGGTTTAATTTTTCCCCTTCCCCATCTTTTTTCTTCTTCTTTTAAAATCACAGAAAAACAGAAAAAATGTGCTAATTCAACATAAAAAAGATAAGAAATACGGATACTAAAGTACAATGGCTTTGCCTGGATAATACTTTCAATATTCCTGTTCTTGACAAATTTGTATCTTAAACACAACTTTTTATATCATTACATCTGTACAATAAAACATACAAGATATGCAATATATCCATATCAGCTGTTGGTCCCTTACTTTTTTATTTTATATGTGAATCTGTAACGTTGTAGTAACACACTAATTTTTTTTTTTTTTTTTTTTTTTGGCATTTAATAACTAAACAATTCCTTCGGAAAGGGATGGACCCATTAACCTTAACAAGAAAGGGAACAATGGTGAGTGACATTTTATATAAGATCATAGTCACTATTTTCATGAAAGAGAATTCTTCTCCCTTAAATCTTGCAGGAAAAGGCCACCACTTTGAGACCCTAATCCTTGTTTAAACAGATGACATCTAAAAGCTTTTTCTCTTATAGGTGGGGCTTATTTATGACTCCTTCCCCAACTATGCAAACAAGAGTCGATGGCTAGTTTAATAAATGTGTGTATAGTGTCTGAAAAGAGACGGAATTTCCATGCTCTTTATTAATACATAAAAAGAAATTATTTCTCCCTCCCATTTTTTTCTTCCTTTTTGCATTTTTGGAATAAAACAGGAAATGATAAAAGCCTGAACAAAAATAAAAATGCTAAATTTTCAATACTGGCCTAGAAAATAAAAATCACTTACCACTGAGATTCTGACCTTGTTATAAAAGGATCATGAGGGAAAGGGTAAATCCACACACCTCTTTCTTTCCAATGCTAAGTACTCCCTACAATGTTTTCTAGTGCTTTTCTCAGCAAGTTTTAAATTTCTCAAAGGGTTGAGTTTCCACCACTTCAACCAATCCTAAATGCTATTTCAGCAGAATCAGTCCAAGTGCAATTGTGCAGCCGTACCCCCACATGCTGTTATCTTGTCAGACTTCATAAGATCCCACCAACAGCCTTAGACCTAGTATATACTTGGATGAGTGACTTCCAGAAATTATCTTAATCATAAATTCCCAAATGTTTTCATAGCATGGACCACCTCTCAATACAGAAGTTGTGTCCTGGAACACCTTCCCTCCCATTAGCATTGCCTTGACCATCTTATCTTGCATTGGCGACTGAATAATATTTTTGCTTATATGGAATTGCTTATATGGAAAAATACTTTCCTATATTATTTAATATAAGCTGCCTTTTAATGCAATTGTTGTTGGAAAGGAGGCGGGATCACCTCTCTATAGGGAACCACCAAGTGTTCCATGGACCACAGTGTTGGGACCACGGATCTAATAGCCTTCAAGATCATATGTTAGTGAATCAGTAGGTGGCACTCTTTCTTCTGTGCTTATAATCAGTTAATGATCTCATGTTGAGATACGGACAATGCAATGCTGGAGATGCCGTTATGTGCAAGAGATGCACGATTTGGAATCTGACTAGATAAGGTAATTAAAAATCCCATCTTACTCTTACTGAGAATAGGGTTATTCATCCTGTTGGTCTGGCCAGTTACATCACCCAGATCCCCCTATAGTGTCAGTCAGAAAAAGTATTCGCCATTTTCTGTCCTGAGCTCTGATGTATACTGTCAAACATTTGTTGTGTTTCATCCCAGAATTGGCTACACTAGAGTAATGATACATGTGTTTGTATATTCAGTTTAAGTTTTTTAAATCTATTTTGTATGAAAAGTGCTGCATACACATCAGATTATTTTATTTAATAGGTATTTTACCCTTTTTTTTTTTTTTTTTTTTTTTTTTTTAAGACACCCCTGCCCTGAATAATTTCTTCACTGGCATTTCTGGAAGAGTAAATACTCCTTAGCCATACCTATGTGGAATAACTCAGAGAAAAATTTCTTCTCAGAGCACAGAAATGCTGCCTCTTTCCAAGTTCCATTTACTGAGTTTTTGAGTGATTATTAATTATGTAACAGTGTCATTTTGTAAAGTGTCATCTGTAGATGCTAGTCAATTGGAAATAAGAGAATGTCTTCCACAAAAATGAACTTGTCAAGCCTGCTCACTCGCTGTTTTGTGGGACATAGGTGATGGGATATAATCATGCAGTAATCATAATACTCTTTTTTTCCTTGGAGATGAACTAGAGAAATTACTATGTAAAAGACTCAAACCAGTTGTAAGGGACAAGGGCACAGGAGGTCTAGCCTAGCAGTCACAGCTGGGTTGGGGTCTGCACAGCAAGGGTGGTAGTCACTAAATAGGAATGAGAGGAATTGCAAGACCTAAGTTTGGTAAGCAAGAATCGGAGAGGGTCAGAGACTGGAGATCAAAGGTAGAACCAGGCTGGAATCAGGAGGCAGGGTCAGTGTCAGGCCGAAGTCGAAGACCAGAAAACACAGATAGAAGCAGACTGGAGTCAGGAGACAAGAGTCAGGATCGGGCTGGGATCGGAGACCAGAAAGCAGGAGACAACGTGAGGTCTGGAGTTGCAACAGGCCAAAGTCTGTGTGGTTGCCAGCACTGGCAATCAGTTAAATAATGCCCTGGGCCACTCAGAGGGTCACAGTGTATTGTCACTCTGGCTCCCTTCGGGGGTTCTTCCTGGGGCGTGTTCTCCCCACAGTATTCCCTGGCTGTGGAGCTGCATGGCTTCCCAATTGTACTGTGGGAACATCAGCCATCCCTTCAGACCTGGGTTCTGGATTCACGGACCCTTACATCAGTATTAAGAATTTCTGGAGTGCTCAAGACTCAAATTAACTGTTACTAGGATGCCATCCACCCAGTCAAAGAACCAATAATTGCAACATCTCTCTGAAATGTACATTGACTACTCTGGTTGTGCAGCAGAAGTTACAGCGCTCCGCTGAAGATGGTATTGAGTCTGAACACCACTGAACTCTGGGGAGCTTCCGATTTGGATCTAATCCACATTTTACAGCTGGTGCCTGTGTTTATAACGGGCAAGGCTAAAATCCCCAGATTAGTATACCTCTGAACTTTAGATCCAGAACTGAAATTTGAGCCCATCTTTGCTCTCAATCTTCCATGACCAGATGTGTGACAACATGTTAAAAAGTAAATATCTCTATTACTGGGCTAGTTGCACCTCTGACCCCTTTCTCTGGTCTCTTCATGTGCACACTCTTAGGGGTCAGGCCTCATGCCTTTACCTCTTCTGGGGTGGAATCACACAATTCTCCCATTAAGACCAGACAGCTACAAACCCAATTGGATCAACCATGTTTCCCAATAAGTCCAACATGGTTTGGTGCTTCCTTTCAGGAGATTGTGATCAGAAGTAAATACAGTGGCCAGATAGTATTAAACTCTACTTTAGCTTGAGTGCTAACAGTAGAAACAAGTGTAAAATAAGAGGAAAAAAATAAAAACAGTCTTGCACTGGTTTCTTACCTTGAGGCCTGTCTCTCCCAAACAATTGCCCCTTCCCTAGACAAGAGAGTCACTTTTATCCAGTTAAAGGTCCTTTGTCTCAGTTTCCCAAGCCTTTTGGCTCTGCTGCCCAAAACCAGTCCAAGGCACTCAGCAGGGTGTTGGAGGTAGACTTCAAAGTGAATGGCTTTTAAATTTTCCGTGGAGTGTCAGTAGATAGATGGCTATATGAAGCCATTGTACTCTTTCCTTCCTATATGCAGTCAGCCTCTTATTGAATTAACCCTATGTATGCACACAGTAAACCTTCTTACAACAATCAGACAAAGACATAGTACAAATACTATTCACAAGTTACACAACAGCCCCACCCTCTCATTTTTTGGTGAAAAATTTCAAAAGGTCGCATTTTATTCCATGTCAGAACAAAAACAAACTTTGAAACTGTGAAATGTTTCACAAAAAGAAATTGTTGGTTTTTGGCCAACTCTAATACAAAATGCCATGAATGCGAGACATGAATGCTAGAATGCTATGCCATGAATGCTAGAAATAAGGGGCAAATTTTTAACAGTAACGGTAATATCCATTGGAACCACTTACCAAGGGTTATGATGGATTCTCTATCACTGGAAGTTTTAAATCAAGATTGAATGTTTTTCTAAAAGATATGCTCTAGTTCAACCACAGCTTCGGGACTCGAAGCAAAAAATAATTCAGGGGAGTCTTATGGCCTGTGTTATGCAGGAGGTCAGACAAGATGATCACAGTGGTCTCTTCTGGCCTTCAAATGTAAGACTCTATGACTAGCCCTTTTATTTATATGTATTTTATATACATGCCATGCACAACTGGACAAATAGAATTCATTATTTTACCTTGTTATCTAAAGCAAAAGCAAACCATAGGCTTAACTATCATTTTAATCATGTGAATCTAGTGCAAACTACAAAATCTATCCATGTCATGCACCTACTGCCAGAGCAGTATTTAACATTAGGAATAAAATTATATATAATAAATTCAAATAGATTATGAGAGAATGACAGTAGCATAATAAACATATTATTATTTAGAATAAGTTGCCACTTTTCAAGACTCTCTCTATTTAGATGTCATTAAGACTTTTCCATTATATATGGCCAAAGCTTGAAATCCTTACTCAGTCACAACTCCCATTACCTGTGTATGATTTGGCCTATATGAAGAGCCATGCCATATACCAAAATTAGCCTTCCTACCCCTAAAGAAGATCATAAATTCAAATTGCCATCAGGTAACAAGCTGCTGTTTCTTTCAAGCATTCTTCCACTGTACAGAGGACTGCTCATACAGAGCTTATTGCAGGATTTAGGCCAGTGTGAAGTTCAACAACTTCCCCAGGGTGACGTGTCAAATTTACCTTAGAGTCAGAAACAGAACTCTGCTCTCCAGATCCAAATCCTGGGCTTTAAACACAGGAGACTATCCTTCCCTCTTTTCATAAACACATCAATCTGGTGATCTGGCATTCAGATATAGATGTTGTTACATAGCAAATTTACATAATGAAAATGAAATCACCACTATATAATAGTTAAGAATTTCACTTTTGTTTCACATTTTTAATAAATGTTACTTTGCCACAAGCTCTCTTCATTTTCTGTTAAATAATGTTGGCAGCCATGGCAGAATTGCACAAGAAAAATAAAGAATGTGTTCCTTAAACTGATTACATTTATGGGAAAGTATGTGTGCCAGACAATTAAAGAACTTCAGTGTTCAGTTTATACAACATTAGCTCACCTCTATCATCTTTCCTAAAGATATCTACAATTTACAACCATCTCTGTGTGTCACAACAGCAGGATCAAAGATTACTCATCTAGCTTAAAGTGTTAGGTTTTTTATTTAAAGGGGGAAAAAACCACCACCTTTGAACTTTTAGACTCCTGTGCATTTTAGCTGTGAGTCATAAATGGAGTGTCCCATAAATAATTCAAGTTCCTCAGTTTCTTATTTTAGCATGAGAAGTCTAGTGATACATGTCTTAAAAGAACCATAGCCAAGATTCTATGAAACCCTCTAAGTCAAAAGGAAATTGTAAGATTTAATAGAGGATTGTAAAACAACATTTAATGAAAAGGATGCTATTTAAAGTGAAGTTAAATAACCTTGATTAGCTTGCTCTATATTGTTTTATAATACTGGTTTAAAAATTGCTAAACTAAAATTAAACCATAATTAGAGAGGGGAAGTTATGAAAAAGGCCACAGATAATTTTGTAATGTTTTTTTTCATGGGATGGTTCCCAACATCAGCAAACAGTGAAAGGATAAGGTGGGTGGATGACTGTATTTGTATTACATAGCGACTATTTCTTCAGAAACTATCAGAAAACAAATATAAAACAGTTTTTCCTTAGTATTACATCATCTTCAAGATTGGACCAGTTTAGCCAGTTTATTCCAAGGAAGAAATTGTTCAGATTTCATCATGACAGTCTGATTCAGTATTTGTTGGGGGGGGTGTTTTGTTTGTTTGTTTGAAAGAAAATATGCCTCATACAATTGCTAACCACATCTCTTGAAAGGACTTGATTATCTTGCTGTTGAAATCCATAGAGCATTTTGCCTTGACTTTACTGGAGACAGGATAAGGCCCTCTAAGAGTTGGTTTTGATATTTTAGGGCCTACCTCTGCAAACCTGACTCATGTGAAGTAGTCCTAGGATTCTGTCTTAAGTGACCTTTTGGCTATTGCTTGAAGCGGCATTTCCTGGCTCCAGAAAGACCTGTATCCATCTCTCTTCAGTAGCCTGAGGTTATATGTGGAAGAAAGTAAATAGGGTGCACTTCCACCACCAAAATAAACTCCTCTGAATAGGCAAGGCACTGTCCTGGGGTAGTCAGAGAAGAGAAAACCTTTACTTGCTCTACAGAAACCGTCAGGTAGATTCAGCAGTTGGATTGTTAGTCTCTAGAGAGAGCCACGTGTAACCTTGATTGCAGAAACGGTGGTCATCACAATGTGTCATCTGCAAATGCGTCTACCTCATTATTCATCCTACTTTTCCAGATCATTATTAAATAGATTAAACAGCACAGGCTCTAGTACAGAATCCTGGGGCCCCTGCTTTTGCCATGTGCTTTTGCATGGCCTTTTGCCATGTGAGTAATTGCAGTCCCCCATTTTAGTCATTCTGTTAGATTTTGCTGCCTCATCTCTCAACATTGTGCATTCAATTTCATTTTCTTGATTCGGAAGCTAGTAGTATAGTGCTACTAATATATTTACATTTTTACAGCTTGGGATTTATAGCCATAGAGATTTAACCATGTAATCCTCTCCATTCAGAATTATCATACTAGATTCTATGGAATCCTTTAGATACAGCACTATTCCCCTACCTCTTTTTTCTAATCTGCCTTTCAATATCCCCTCTTTTTTTTCATCATTCCACCAAATTTATGTAATGCCTATTATATCAAAGTCCTCCTCCATTTGCAAGGATTCTAGTTCACCTGTTTTTGCCTTTAAACTTCTTGCATGTGTATATAGACAACTATAGTTTTTATTCTTGAGTAGGTACATGTTTTCCTTTAACTCTTTGATCTGACATTTGCACAGAATTTACCTCTGTTGATATTGTTATATTAACAGCATCTTTAACAGAAGTATCTGTCTCACTTGCATCTCCTCAGTTCCCAGTGACGTCTCCCCACTCCTAATGTAAACCTTCCCCCAAAATCTTATTTATTTTACATGCCAGCAGCCTGGGTCCATTTTGATTCATGTGGAGCCTGTCCCCTCTGGATAAGCTCCCCTGTCCCCCAAAATGTTCCCCAGTGCCTAATAAATGTAGACCTCTTCGTTACACGATCTTCTCAACCACACACAAAGGCCCTGAAGCGCCTGGATCTAGTTCCTGGAGCTATGCATGAAAATGGAAGCATTTCAGAAAAAGCTACTGCTGAGGCTTTACACCTAATAATCTAAATTTAGCTTCCGGAATCTCTCTTCTACATCACTGGTATCAATATACACCAAAACCACAAGTTCCTCCCCAGCACTCATAGGTGTATGAACTTCACACCTGGCAAGCAAGTCACCTAGCTGTTGTCATGGTCACCACATGCCCAACTGTATGTTCCTGATTTTCAAGTCCCCCACCAAAATAGCCTGTCTTTGTCACCCCACTGTAATTCCATCTCCTGGAGCTCCCTCACCGCATGAGGAATTGTCAGCCTCCACTGTCCCAGTCAGAAGGAGGGTCCCATCTAAAGAAGTGTGTCCCCCTCCATTCTGTCTGACTGCCCTTCCATCATTAGCCTCGTTTCTTCAAGTAGAGGATTGGGGAAGTCAGTTCTGAGGTGGGCCCACTTAATGATGTCCCTATCTGTCATGTCTAAACACATTTCTTTCTCTTTCTGCTCCTCCAGTTCAACAACTCTGGCCTCGGGATGCTGCACTCACTTGCTGAGCACCAAGAGCTGCTTGTACATGTAGGCTACTTGGCCACAAAACCAAGTAGTCCCATGTTCTGCACTGCATGCAACAATCTGGATAGTACTCTCCCTGGTCAGTCCACTGCTGGTCTTCGTCCTGCATAGTTCAACTGGCTTTAAACTCTGAGTAGAGATTAATCTAACTTATTTGGGGGCTGCTAATTACTCAGAGAAAAGGCTTTATTATTATAGTTTGAATTTCTCAGTCTGCCAGCCTATTCTGTTAAATTTGGAGCCAACTGCCCCCCTCAGTCCAAGCTCCCCTGTGCTCACCCTATCTGTTGCCTTCTCACTCAGTCTGGGGCCTCTCCTTGCTAAGAAAGGTCTCTCACTGTCTAGCGCTGTCGCTAGTCAGAACAAAGGCCAAAAGCCTTAGCTCTTCCCACCTGCTTCAGTTCCTGGTGATTAGTCTCCTGAAATCTGGCTTCAAGGAGCCTAGCATAAAGCCCAGTCTAACTAGGGTCCCAGAATCCTTTGGGTTAAATGCTCACTTCCACAAGCAGAGAAGCTGAATGTTGGAAGGAAGAGCATGAGGACATTAGATCTGGGGGAGTACATAAGGGGACAATAACTGAGGAAAAGTGAAGGAAGGGAACTTGTTTAAACAAAACAAAACAAAAAAACCCTCACCAAACGTATGTCTATCATCAGACTAGTTCTCATGCCCGTGTTTTGTATCCCTTCCAATCCATTTGTCTTCTTAGACTGCCTGTATTCTGGTACAAGCACTGCACCTTCCTCTGTGCTTGGAAAACACCTATCACATGTTGGATGCTATTGCAGTCTAAATCGTAAATAATAAATAACAACAACAACAATAATGAGTTAAATCAGCCATGGCTTTGTGCACTTTATCCAAACCACAATTTGGCAAGCGCAATTTCAGACAAGAACCAACATCCAGGATTAGGCTAGCTGTTTCTCCAAAGCAGATCATGAAAATCCAGCATGGGGAGCAGGTCAATTATTTCCCAACAGATGAGCAAGAAAAATCTTGACCATGAAGTCAATGGGATTACTAGTGACAAAGTAAACCATGTGCTTCAGTGCTTTGCTAGATCAGGGTCTATCAGGTCTACATGCAGAGATACTCATTTAAAAAAAAAAAAAAAAAAAAAAAAAAACAGAACATGTTTTCTTCAAAACGTCAAGCTCAGAGCCACTTTAACTTCCAATATGACATCTACCAGGAGACGGAATCCTATATTTCTTGGGTAATTAAAACAATTTAATAAGTGTCACCACAAAAGTTGAGATCGGTTTGAAACATCTGGAGCCTTCTGGTAGGTTCTACTTGGGCTGTTGATGCTAAAACACTTTTCCTTTCACTTTGTTGACTTTTGGCTGAAAGCTGACTATGCAGTATGTATATAGCTTAAACAGGAGGTTGGGGGCTTTTTTGGTGGGGTTAGCCAATAGATGGTATATTTAGACATTTGTTGGTATTTGCCCCATGATTGGGGGTGGGAGCATTATAAATCTAAAAATTAACAGGTTTTAGGACTTATAAATCTAGACTGCACAAAACACTAGAAAATGAACAAGCCAAAAACTCAACTGTCCTTAATTTGCTGGGAAATGGACTGGATGACCTAATAGATCCTTCCCATCTCTCAGTTATATATATCTGCTCCTTGTAAGTACTTGCTCAATGAATCATGGGCAAAACTGAGATCGCACAGTACGTGAAATATCAGGGCCCTGCCTCATCAGAAAACCAAACATTGCAACTGCATGAGAAAACTAATTACAATCAAGAGCCATCTGAAAGTTTGATACTTCCTGATTTAGTTTGTTTGTTGTATTATTACCTTTCAATCTGTATCATATTTAGCTGCCTATAAAGAGACTGTAAGATTCAAACAAGGGTGTGATCATTTCTGTTTCACTTTGTAGTAACTCAAAGTAGAGGACATACTCTGTTAGACTAATAATTACAGTCGTTGACTGATCAGATGCCCTACAAAATAAATAGCAAGTTTAACCATTTTTATATTTCTAGGTAAAAATTTTCCCAATAACCATAAACTTGAAATAAGAGTGGGAAATTATTGCTCAAAGATCTACAAAAATGATCGTATAGTTACCACTCCATTATACCAGTGAAAGTTGCAGTAAAGGAACTTGAATAGAATTTTATTTTTCTTTCAGTATCTAAAATGATGCCCCACTAGAAGCATTACATAACCAGTCACAGAGTTATATACCTTTAGATCATACTTAATGTCTTATCAAAGTTGCATCTCAAAGGAAAGAAAATCATAATTTATTAAACAGAAATACATGATGTTAAAATTGGTTTTACTGTAGTTCTGTAATATTTATTGTTCTGTGGCTAAGATGGTGCATAGGTCATTTAAAGATCACGTATGACAGGCAGTGTATTTTTATTACACTTTTGTCAGATACATCCCTAATAAGCTATTTTAAATGTTCTTGTCTCCTTGTTTTAGAAGGCATTTAGTCACAATGTGCAGAGGAGATGTCATATTCCAAATAATTTAGAAGCCAAAGGAAAAATAATTTAGAAGTTTCTCTTTGGAGAGCTTGGTTCAGTGTCTGAATTTAGGTGGCAGGACTAATTAGTGGGCTCCATTTCCATTCAGCCTGAGCTATCATCATGACAGCTATTGGTGCCTCCTTCTCAATCTACTATGTATATTCAACCCTAGTAGACCCCGGCACTATTTCAACACTGAAAGGATTTGGTGGTCTCAGCCTACTTCCATGACTATCTTTATCTGCATCAGAAGACACTGCACTGTTCAGTACGATAGCTAAAATCCTGATCCAGAGGACAAGGGAGCGTAAGAGGGGACAGGCTGAGATACATTGCTAGAGCTCTGTGGGGAGCTTGCATATCCCTGACTCTTGGCATTAGCTGACAATATTCAATCTTCTATTTCAAAACCACCAAATTTGCCTTGCTTTTTTTTTTTCTTTCAGTAAGCAAATGTAGTGCTATTGATTGACACCCATAGAGACTGCAGTCCTATTTATCCACCAAACAGCTAGAGCACAAGCAAAAGCAATGAAGCACTGGATCCAAGCCCTGTCCCATCAACATGTTTCAACCTCGACCTAAGGATGAGAGCAAAGTTCAGATTCCAGGCCCATTCAACCCCTGACTTCTGCTGGGGCTCCAAACAAGGGTGACTAATGTGATAGTGATTTATATACATTGTCTTCTACTATATAAAAGAATCTTTATTGCCTGCAGAAAGCACAATCACTGAGTGATTCATTTCCTGGAATATTTTATTTGCACAACAAAAAAACAAGTACGAATAAACCCCAGAAAAAGAGGGTGTTCTTGTTCACATCTGACCAGAAGGTCTCTGTTTTCAGAGGGGTCAATTCCTCCTTTGATACAAGCATCCTTCCTAATGATGGCCAGCACAAATGATTGGTCATCAGTGATGATCATGATACTTAGCACATACACTTGCACTGTACACACTAAGGAGTTAAACTTCACAATACAGAGTAATTCCATGCACCTCAAATGAAGAACAGGCCAGGTCCCACCCCATTGAAATCAATGGCTAGATTCCAATGCCTTTCAAAAAGGAATAAGATCAGGCCCTTAGCTCCAGCTTTGCAATGGTGTAGCAGAGCAGCATTTAGCCTATAATATAGAAAAACCCTTCTCATTAATTGGCAGGGCATAAATAAGCCCTGCTCAATTGAAACCACTTTACCCTATCAGAGAAGACAAAGTTAGACTAAACCAATCAATGTACGTACTAGCAATGGATGAACCTCCAAGAGTTTAGAGAATCTGAGGCTTCAATTAATCAGAGAATTTGGGTCTTTTCTTACTGTGATAAACTAATTCAGAGCTTGCACTGTTTGTTAAATTTTCAAGGTACCACTTCTTCATGCCTGTAGTAATTATTGTATTGTATAGTATCCCTGACTGGAAACACAATCAAAACATTTAAATGGACTGTGAGCATCATCAATGCAAATTCTTCCATCCTGAAGATGGCCAATATAGGAACATGGGTTATTTATTTATTTTTGTCATCACTGATTGATATTTTGATTGATTGCCAGAAGGCATTAGACCAGGTGTTAACTATGTGCAGATTGGATGCACAGTTCTGTGAACTTCATGCTGTATTAGAGGCACATCTATGCCCAGTTGGAGCAATAAGCCTTTGTTTGATTTGGCAGAACTAGCAGCTCCCCGGGGCCAATGCCATAAAGAGGTTTCTGTTAAAAGCCGCAGTGCTCAATGTAGAAAAATTGCCCCTCAAAAAATTAGCATAGTACAATGAAGAATGCATAATGTTAGGCAAATGACAGCTGCTCAGCTGAATCAATAGCTAGGAGATGGCTTTTGCCGAAGTGCATGTCTCATGTAAATTAACTCACTAACTGCTTTGAGAAAAGAAAAAACGTGAAACCCCAAACCCTTAAGACCAATTTATGGATCCATCCTGCAAGTCTTTTGTGCCCCAAACTCCCACAGATATCAAAGAATGTAGGTTTCAGCATTTAATCTGTAGCATTCATAAACTAAGGAGTGATGGGGGTGAGTGTAGATTGGCAGCAAAAAGTTGAGTCTACTATGGCCAAAATAGAGGCAAAGTCTTCAAGAACCTAAATTTAGTTATAGCAGTGTAAATCCAGAGTAATTTCACTGATATAACAGACATGTTGCCATCATAACTCCCATCTGTAGAAAGCAAGTTCTGCATTACCACCATGTCCTAGGGTTCCCGACCCCGCATACTCTCCTCTGATCTTTACCCTCTCTTAGAGCGGAAGCTGGCCGCTTTGATCTCACACTGCAGTATGTCATACTCATTCTCTCCCACTCACACCAGTTCTACTGAAGGAAAAATCCATTGATTTGGCTGGAACTACTCCCGATTTACCCTCGTGTGACTGGAGAATCAGGCTCACTGGAGTTAAAACTCCATAAGTGACATCAGACTCAGTCCCCATATTTTGCTGTGTTCCTTCCACAGCAAAGAGTATTCTGGTATTGTTTAATAGATTAGAAATACTAATCAAAGTCTGGCCCCGAAATGAAACCAAACTCAAAGGTTGCAAGGCACAAAAAACCCAACTTAATGTTAGAAAAAATAATTAGCAATTAGCTCTATTTTGGTTCATCTGGTGCCAATTTTGGATCTTCAAACCCAGATCCTAAATAATTATGGATGTATCTTGTTAGAAAGTAAGCCTAGTAGGGCCTCAAAGCAGAATCTGTGGAAGAATAGAGAAAAAAAAACAACCATGTGCTTAATTTAACATCACAAGGGCGAATCATTTCTTTTGTCACCAACCAAATGTGTTGATAGAAAAAAAAATAAATTAAAGCCATGAAGCCTGGACTGTAGAAAGCTGAAGTTCCTGATGGCAGAGCATGGAAGCAGAATAATCATTAAGGGTGGAGTGGGAAGAGAAGGAGAGGATAGAGCATTGGTTTGATTTACCATAACCTCCACTGAAAAGCAAACATGATGTTTTGGATTTCTCAGAGCCGACCCCATGATATTGCAACTGTGGATCACCTCATTAGCAATGCGGGAACAGAAAAAACCTGTTATAAAAGGTGTGAAGGGGAGGGGGAGACTTGACAGAAAACTGAGGCAATTAAAACCTAAAATAAGAGGTGGCTGTGAAACCTTCTTTGCATTAAGGGCACAGCCAACAAAAATGTTTACTTTGAAGCACATCAAGTATAATTGCCTGAATAATAAATCAAAACCAAGGAATTACTCATCACTTATTTGGGTATGGGGAAAAAAAAAACCCTCTGATGAAAGGAGGTAGAGCTCAACTCCGAGAAGTCCAGCTACATTTAGAGAACTCAGCTTCTACTGCTGGAATTATGCAATTACATTCATACACTTCTCACCAACAGTTATTACCTCCCCCGTGCAAAAAAAAGGGGTAAAAATAAAAGATGGACAAAAATATGGCTCCTTTAAATCACAGTTCTACCTAGTGGTCCATGGAGCTCTAGACTTTGCTCCCCTTTCCACAGTGAATACCATCCATTTGGAAACCTTTATTACTAAAGCAGATACTAAGACACCTATTTTAGATGGCACATTTTGGATTATTGACTACTCTAATTTTGAAATTGCATCCTCAAAATTACCACTGTTGGATGGTTCAATAGTGACTATTGAATCATGCTTAATCGAGACTATATACCAACTAAAATTAAACGTATTTTTTAAAAAGGCTAGAGTTAGCACAATTTCTGGGTAGCCATATGTTTTGAACTCTTTGAAAACCAGATCTGCTATACAAATCTCATGATCTTTGAAGTCCTCAAAGTCCAACAAGTTTAGGAAACAGGAAATTCGATGCGGCTCGGTTGACTTTAATCTATTCCAATTTACATCAGCTGGGATCTGGCCTTGTATTTCCAAAACAAAATTTTCCTGCCTTATCTTATTCTGTTCTCCCAAATTCAGTGCTTCACCTAATGGCATTTGGAATAAAGTGTTTTGGTTTTTTTTAGGAGACGTCAAATTCTATATAATCCAATCTTGAGGGACAGATATTCCACAACCCTGTAAATTAGTGCTACCTTGACATTAGTGCTTGCTACCATGAGTAGCTGAACTCAGTGAGGCCTAAGGGGACAACTCAAAGCAGTATACCTTATAGGAAGTGTCTAAACGTTCGGGTTCGTGGTGGGTAACTGTGGGAGTGGGAGAGGAATCTCCAGATACATTACTTCCCAAAGATTTGGGAAAGCAAATTAAAATGATCAGCAATCTACTTTATTCTTTACCTACCCATTCACTGAACTGTTGCACTTTTAGGTTCGGCAGGACTGGTGGAAGAAAGCGATTATTATAAATACAAGATGAAAATAGAAAATAATGAGACCAATATTGTTACAGTTGCATAGCCTTCAAGAGTTATCTATAAATGAGACAGTATTGTTCTTAGCAAATCTCTCTAATAACTTATTGCCTTAGGAAATTTTTAAATGCAGTTTCTAGCTACCATGTTGTCCCTTGGCTCTTAATGTTTAACTTTACCTCATGCTTTGATAGCAATCATAGAGAAGTAGTTCTAGTCCAAGAAGTATGTGGACAATTGAGTTCAGGACTGCTGGGAGCGTGCAAGAATCAGAATGATCGTTCTGTATGAAGCTATCTCACTTTAATTTGATCATTAATATACCTTTAAGCAGGGAAATACAATGGTACAATTTATACCAGTAGATGTTGGTCAGTATCATGTCATTTTTTCCAGCAATGACCATTTAGAAAGACTAATCCTCTCTTATATTGCTTTGCCAGACAAATCCCTACATGACAGGGGAGATGTGATAAGAGGATCTGCACTAACATGAGATGGCACTGTCACATAGGCCTACTAGTTCTTTTTCTTAGCTTGCAATCGGTGTAGAGCCTTTGAGGAAATGCTGCATTCTTGTTAGTTGCTGATGAAATGTGTCCTTGGGGAAACTGTTGCAAACAGCAAGTGAGAAGGCTTCCTTCTCCAGTGTCTCCATTTAGAGTCAATTTTTGGGTCAGAGTTGCTTCCTGGGACAGATATTGTCTAAGATTTCTGAAAAAAGGCGATTGCTTGTGTAGTATTTGTGAACACCTCTGGTCAGGGACTGATTAACAAGTGACACTAAGAATATACCCAGACTTCACATCACTGAATTCTCATCTAACAGGAAACCAACCTGCAAGGCCCCAAAATCTGCTACAGGTTTGCAGAAGGGCCAAAATTCAATTGAGATGTTTGATAAAAGTGATTTCAATATACTGATTCTGAGACCCACAAGGAGAAGTACATATTCTTAGTTTAAGAGAAATTCAATGCAAATTTGGCCCTTGATTTGCCAACACTGAATGAACATGTGGGGTTTGTGTCTATCTTATAGCAATCCAGATTGCTGATGGAATAAAGGAAGAAGCTTGCTAGTATGGGAAGAGTGGGGTTGTAGCTCTTTCTCCTATAAGAATCCTATGACACAGAGCAGGTATTTGCATGGAATTAGATACTCATAAGAAAATAAAAATGACCATAGTAGGTCCGACCAAGTGGTTCATCTAGCCCCATATCCAGTCTTCCGACAATGGCCAGTGCGAGATGCTTCAGAGAGAATAAAAAGAACAGGGCAACTATTGAATGATCCATCCCCTGTTACCCAGTCCCAGCATCTGGCAGTGAGAGATTTAGGGACACCCAAAGCATAGGGTTGCATCCCTGACCATCTTGACTAATAGCCATTCATGGACTTACCCTCCAGGAACTTATCTAATTCTTTTTTGACCCCACTCATACTTTTGGCCTTCACAACATCCCCTGACAATGAGTTCCACAGCTTGACTGTGTTTTGTATGAAGAAGTACTTCCTTTTGTTTGTTTTAAACCTGCTGCCTATTAATTTCATTATGTGACCCTTGGTTCTTCTGTTATGTGAAGGAGTAAATACTTCCATATTCACTTTCTCCACATCATTCATGATTTTATAGACTTCTATCATAGCCCCCCTTAGTCGTCTCTTTTCTGACGAGTCCAAGTCTTTTTAATCATATTGAAGCTGTTCTATACCCCTAAATCATATTTGCTACCCTTTTCTGTCCTTTTTCTAATTTTAGTATATCTCTTTTTAGAAGAGGTGACCAGAAATTCATACAGTGTTGAAGGTGTGGGTGATACCATGGATTTATACAGTGGCATTATGATATTTACTGTCTTATTATCTATCCCTTTCCTAATGGTTCCTAACAATCTGTTAGTTTTTTTGACTGCTGCTACACATTAAGCAGATGTTTTCAGAGAACTATCCAAAGTGACTCCAAGGTCTCTTTCTTGAGTGGTAACAATTTATTTAGATTCCATTATTTTGTATGTATAGTTGGGATTATGTTTTCCAAAGTGTTTTACTTAGTATTATCAATATTGAATTTCATCTGCCATTTTGTTGCCCAGTCACCCAATTTTGTGAATTCCCTTTGTAACTCTTCACAGTCTGCTTTGGACTTTACAATCTTGAGTAATTTTGTATCATCTGCAAATTTTGCTACCTCACTATAACCCCGTTTTCCAGATCATTGATGAATAGGTTGAACAGCACTGGTGCTGTACAGATCCCTGGGGGACACCACTATTTACCTCTCACCGTTCTGAAAACCAACCATTTATTCCTACCCTTTGTTTCTTGTCTTTTAACCAGCTACTGATCCAAGAAAGGACCTTCTCTCTCATCCCATGACTGATTACTTTGCTTAAGAGCCCTTGATGAGGGATCTTGTCAAAGGCTTTCAGAAGTTCAGGTACACATCCTTGTCCACATGCTTGTTGATCATCTTAAAGGATTCTGATAGATTGGTGAGGCATGATTTCCCTTTACAGAAGCCATGTCTGAGTCTTCCCCAACATATCATGTTTATCCATGTGTCTGATAATTTTGTTCTTTTCTGTGGATTCAACCAAATATGCCTGGGATTGAAGTTAAGCTTACAGCCTGTAATTACCAGGATGGCCTCTGGAACCTTTTTTTAAAATCAGTATTACATTAGCTACCCTCCAGTCATCTGGTACAGAAGCCCATTTCTCTTCTGAGAAGTAAAATATATATTTTTTTCATGTACATTTTAAACAGTGCATCTCTTGAATCACAGTCCACCAGGCTGCAGTCACACCTCCAGAATGGGGCATGGCTGCAGTCACACCTCCAGTATGGGACATAAAGACAGACACCATCCACCCCATCAGAAAAACTAACAACAGTACTCCAGTACACACATCAGTCTTTGTATTCTGCAAGATGTCAAAGTCATACCAGCCATGGTCATGAACCAATATATTTGCTGGTGCTACCCCAGATACACACAGATAAGTAGTTGGTTTTCAGTCTCACCATTTAGTGGCTACCTTGGACAGACTTCAATTCCTCTCTCCTTAAATTCAGACAATGTATAGTACTCAGGTCCAGTTTGTATTCATACAGACTCACATCTCTCCCTCACAGAGATTCTGGCAGCAGTGCAGACCTTAGGCATTAATACGGGTGCAGCACACACATCTAGAATCTTTCGTTCCTAGTTTCTTCTCCATAAAGGAAAGGAATCCTCTCAAACTGAGAGCTCTTTGAGGCAGAGACGGGGATGGCCTATATGTTTGGCCAGCACCTAATGCATTGGGGGAATTCTGGCACATAAGTACAGGCAGAGCTTCAAGGAGTGCCTCTGAAAGGGACAATCTGCTATACTCAGTGGCCATTACACCAGACATCCACCATCTGGAGATAACGCTAACCTCTAGCAGTCTGGCTGAATCACTGTGCATGACATGCTGAATCAGAGAAAATCATTAGTTTGGACATGTTAGATCTGTGTCAGCCTTTACTGTGATCACAGCATTTCAGGAGCATGAGGTTCATCATCAACATGAAAATATTGTGGGGGTGAGATGGTTTTCTCCTCAAAGCCAGTTCATAATGGGTCTCGCTGAAGGGTATGCCAAGAAGTTGTGAAATCCCCATGAGTTTTATGTACACAGTGGATGCTGTATTTTCCCACTAGCTGCCAGTATTTTAGGTTTCGTCTTCCCTGTGAGTAGACAACTTTCTGGGTTGGAAAGCTCTAGTTCACTGTTGCTCAATTGGAACTCAGGGTTTCCGCGAGATGAATTTCAGGGTTCCGCGAAAAGTTGAAACCGCGCCACCGAAAGCTGCTGAAATCGTGCCGTTGAAAACAGCCGACAGTGCGTGCTGCCGAACAGCCGATACCGCACCGCCGAAAAGGGGAAGATGTCCCGGATTTTTCAGTGGAGGGTATCGCATGGCCCCGCAGAAGTTAAAAAGGGTTCCACGGCCAAATTTAATTGAGAAATACTGCCCTAGTTATAACATCTTTATGCCCAGGCAGCAAGATACCACAAAGATGTCCTGCTTCAACTATGTTATAATGTAGTTGGATTTGCCTGTAGAGGTACGATCAAACTGTACTACCACCTTATAACTGTGCTGCGGTCCTGAGAAGAAAATACAGTGATGTAGTATTTTTGCCTTAACTTGGTTATGGAAGTGGTAAGATTCCATCTACACATGTAAAACCAAACTAAGTTATACCAAGATAAGGACATAACTGGGTTATAATAACGGAGTACCCCAACACTGCTGTAATATTGTAGACAAAAATCTAGCATTCTGAAAAGCACTCTGGGATGCTTGGAGTATGAAACATACCATATAAAACCAAATTCTAATCTATCAAAGTCCCTTCTTAGAGTGTCCCACAGAATGGTCAATTATGCTGTTTATGTACAATCATAATAGCTAACAGAACAGCTCAAGTTATAGTTACAAAGTACAGTCAGACTTTCCTTAGAACCCCAGATATTCACATGCTTCAAAACTGTCTGTTGGGGCTGAAACATTCCTTGCTCAGTTTCATCCCAGAAGTAAATGGCTCTGGAAAGTCAGAGGAAAATCTATTCAGCTCTTTGAGAGTTATGGGAAGGTGGGAAAAATACACTTTTCAGCTCACAAATAAAACCAAACAAAATAAAAAACAACCTTAAGCCTGATTTGCTTATCAATAAACCAAAAAACACTCTAAAACTTCATGTGTCCCTCATCCTCCACAAGGAATAGTATACATGCTAAGAGAATATATTTAAAAACAAAAACAAAAAACAAAAAAAAACATCCAAGCAATTGAAAAAAAATCACATTAATAGCCTAATGAAATCACAGCCTGATTGCAACATCACTAGGTACTGTGAGAACTGCATATCCTTCCTCTCTAATTTGATGTGCACCAAAACATGCAGGGCAATTTGCATGAAGGCAATTGTAATATCTCATTCAGAAAGGCCAGCAAAATCTCCCAGACAATATCACAGAATCAAAACAAGGTTACGTTAACATCAGCAAATCATCAATATTGCCAAAGGAAAGAAAAGTTTGTCTCCTCTCATTTTAGGTTCTGTGCACAATTTTTTCTTTGCTGTACAGTGCAATTTTCTGAAAATCCTCAACTTCTAAACTCAGATAATAAGAGTACAGTAATTGTTAAGGGTTGCAGGTTTGTTCTCTTAAAGGAGAACAAAACAAACACAATTATGATATTAGAAAAGAAGCACTGTGGAGAATCAACTAAATAGACCATGCTTGTAGACACTCACAGTGCATTGAGCATTAACTAAATATTTGTATTTATTATTAGAGAATTTGAGTACAATGAATAGGATAGGATAAAACAGATTCTGAGACTTTGAAAATACAGTGAAACTTCTTAATCACATTTTTCAAACAACAGTTTCCCTTTAAGCCTCGGGTGTTATTAGGGGCCTGATCTGCAGCCCCCTGTAGTCAATGGCAAGAGTCCAACTTCTGTGGACTTTGGATCAGGTCATATTACCCCGGTTGCAACGTGAACATTACAGTGCACTGGAAGAATCTGGAATGTAACTGTACAAAGGGTTAGTATTATGATGTTCCATTATATTCTAAATAACCAGCTATTTCCTTTGATGATTGCAGAGTTAATATATTTTGAGTCATCTGAATGTCATATCCCTGTGTTAATAAAAAAAGATAACTGCATCTCTACTTTGTTAGAGTGATACCATTTCTAAAACCACCTTATCAGGTGTGGAACATTTGGCAAAATCTTTAAAGCTTTTAGGTTTACAAACTCCTTCTCTTTTGGCTTATCTTTTATTTACCCTACTCGTATACAAATGAATTGCTGCTTCTTCAAAGCAAGGACCTCACAGCTGATTAGCAGTGCTGAGCTGGCTAAGCTTATTAAAGGTGATTAATGCATTCAAGTATGAGAGGTTTTTTCCCCTCATTGGTTCAATTTCTTGTTTATTATGCTACTGTCTTTTTATATTAAAAGAGACCACCTGGCTAGCAGAGATCTTCAAAATCAGCATCAAACAAAATCAACACCTGTTGTACTGGTGATGTAATTAATATAATGCACTAGCTTGTTGTCAGTTAAGAGGCTGAAGAATGTCTGTTTGACATTGGTGCTTTGTGTTAACTCAACTAACTTTTGGATCCTTCAAGATGCAGTTAAAATCAGAAAAGTGAGTCAGTAGAAAGGGATTCATACTTATTCTCTCTGTCTCAGTCATTCCATATGGTATTTGTGAAGTTTACAAGTCAACATACAATTATCCAACAACCAGTACTAAAAATTCTGTCTGGGTTCAGAAAACTCAAACTAGCGTCTTTCTGCTGCAGACATTTCACTCTGCAGCTGGAAATCAGTGACAAGTCTTGGATGATATGTCAGGCAAAGTAAGAACTCAGAGATGCAACGTTATCTAGTGGACCAAGCATGAGTTGGGAAGAAGGAACTTGTTTGAGTTCTCCAGTCTTGTGTCTGCCTTTCAATTCACTATGTGGGTTGACTTAACCACTGTGCCTCAATTTCCCCATCTGCAGTGTGGGAAATGATACTTACCAATCTAGTGAGGTGGGGTGAGAAATAATTTATATAACATGCTTCTATTAGTAAAGCACCTGATGTATATTATTAACCCAGTCCTGAAATGCTAAAAGGTACAAACTCTGTCAAACACAGAAGCAGGCAACTATACCTCTGATCTACCCAGAACACGGAGAACGATGTTAATTTTCTGCCCATAACTAGGGTTTTATATCTGGTGTTTCAAATTGAAGAATTACAAAATATAATACAACATAAATTCTACAAATTTAGAGGCAATCTGTGTAATTACCAAAAGAAAGAATTTATTAATCTTAAAAAGATATCAGACAAATTCCTCCAGTTTGTCATTCAGTCAGATGCTTCAGTGCTGTCAGGCAGAGAAATGAAAGACATAAGATAAATAATAAAACTAAATGTGTCTACCAGTGTTAGTATTTTACATCAGAGGAGTATGGGCTATTAGGAAGCTAAACAATACACAGCACAGCCAATGTATAAAAACTGGCATGCATGAGATGGCCCTGGATTGGAACATAAATACATACAATGTGTATGTTAAAATGCAATTGTTTATTCTTAAAGGTCAATAAACTTGTACTTTATTATGAGAAATATACAAGTCTGTCCACTTGAAACAGATGAATTAGAGCAACAACATTCTACATACATGTTTACATAGATAGATAGATAGATAAATGCTATAAAATTTCCTTAGAAAGTAGCTTTGAGCCTAAGAATTTCTCCGTGTTTGGGAGGCTACAGTGCATTTATGTAGCCTAGGAACACAGGGGCCTTGCTTAGTTCATCTCTCGACCATGTGGACACCCAGCCAAACCCAAACTGTGGCAGAGGGGCATGTGGCACAGTAGCCAGGTGATCAGAGGAAATGTCCCAAATAGGGAGCGCAACATTTTATCATCCCCAAAAGGGATCTCTGCAGCATGCATTTTTCCTATACAGCTGTAGGTTCTTATGGGATCAGAAGTGGTGTGGTTTTTATCACATTGCGGCCTTCAGCTGAGCAGGTGTGGAGGGATTCATCCCAAGATTACTGGCCTCCCTTCATGCTAAGAGCAAACAAGGTCTAACCTCCTGCCTGAGCTTAAGTTCATAAATCTGTCTTGCTGAACGTATAACCCACACTGCCAAGTTTAACAACCCTAACTGTAAATAAATTCAGACTTGGTCTGGCCACACGATATTTAGTGCAGAGCAGAAAACTCCCAGGACAAAAATTTCCTCCATCTCCTTGTTTGCTTGTTCCTATCCCTCCTCCAGCCTGCTCTACTTACTGGCCTCCAAGTTCTTCATTATTATTATCTTTATTGTTATTCATTACTTCTATTACAACAACAGCCAGAATCTATCATTGGGATCTTCTTTTGCCATTTTTGTCAGTAGAAATGGGCAAATATTACCAAAACGTTTTTCTTAACATCTATGGCTATGCTCTGACTCTCTTGCATTGTCTTCAAACGATTTTCGTTCTCAAAAAAATCTTAGGAAAGCAAAATATTCACATAGACGTATGCCTTTGTGTGTTTGCCTATAGGTTTGCCACAGACCTGGCCATGCAGCCATCTTCAAATTTTTTTTATTTTTTTCCCCTCCAGACTGAGTGTAACCCTGTAGGTTATGTCCTGGTATAAAAGGACAAACAGCGATACAAGATGAGGCAGGCACAGCTCCTGTCATATTCTTTGCTGACTGATCATCATTTCCACTGCTCTTCACTTACCTGCAGCCAGTTCATTTCTACCATTGCCAAGCATTAAAAAAGCAAGGAGCCAATACATACACGTTCAATAGGAAAAAGATCTACAGCTGAGTGTTATCCACATCTTGGTGATACTTCACAAACCTCCCATATTGAGCGCTGAGGGGCATGATATAGACTAAATAAACTCATAGTAAATTTCCAGTCTTTAAATCCATCTTTGTGTATGGTATCTGAATCCTTATGTCTGAACTAAAATATAATCTCGGCTGATGAAACTCGTGAAAGGTCTAAGTCACTGATTATACTAACACAACAAAGATATGTTTGAGGATTGCAGCGTGCCAGACACTCTCAACAAAAAGAAAAAAAAAACCATGCACACAACTACCCTAAACTTATGCAACAAATGTCTGGGAATCTGGACACTACACATCAGTGTTTGCAAATGTTTTATTAATTATCTTAACAGAACTGTATCAAAAACCTTGAAATGTTTAATTTTCAGTTGCCATTTTTTGTTTTACCGCTTTCGGAGAAAGTTATGGCTACACTGACAGTACTGAGTCTACATAATGAAATTTACTAAGAGTTCAGTATGAATTAAAACATGAAAATCTCACTCTTCCTAGAAATACAGGATTTCACACATATTGTCACGGACATATAAAGTGCCTGTGTTTGCATACTCTCTTTCGGTCTGGTGTCTTTACAGTTCAAAAGTATCAAAAAATAAGTATTTTTGTCCAACTCTTCAAACAAAACTGTATCTAGAATCTTCGTCAATTGTTGTCTGTGATTCTGTCCTTGCCTAGATATTCTCATCTAGGTAGTATATCCTTCTCAAAGAGAATGCCTGCAACCAGGTCACCTCAGACTGTGATCATTTTACTAATTAAACACAGCTAGTACATGGATGTGTAACCTAAAATGAAAACTCAGTTCTGGAAGGTAGGGTATTGGCAATTCAGTATGTGACACTGAATCTGCATTGATCCAATCTCCAAAATGTCATAGGGGCTGCCACCTTTTGGATGAGACCAATAATAAATACTGAATAGTGCACATCATGTATTTTCAAAACACTACATTAACATTAGCTAATGAAAACTAGAGCTGATTCACACAGAAATGGAAAATTTTCATTTGGGTTGCCCCTCCCCTCTTTTTTCTCTTCCCTATTTTAGTGACAAACTGGGGAGTGGGAAAAGAAAAAAAAGGGAGAAACAAAGGGTGACGGGTGTGGAAATCACCATGTTGTCTGTGGGGCGGAGGGTACTCTCAAAAAACAAAAAGTTTGGGAAAAAATTTCTGCAAAAATTTTCATTTCTGAAAAAAAGACCATTTTCCATCAAAAATGGTTTTGAACAAAAAATTTCAACTCAGTCTAATAAAAACCAAGGTCCTCATTACGTGTAGCATTTGAAGATCCCATGGCACTTTTTGGAAGTTACAGCTCTTATCCTTTAACCAAATTCCGATGTAAGTAACTACTTTCTGCCTACCTAAGTCCCACCCTCCCCCTTGCAGTTTCAAACTGGGTATTTATCTTCATTATCTAAAATGTTGAGTAGGGAAGCAACTTGAGAGATCTGGGTACATTTGTCTCTCAGTGGGAAACTATCTACAGAAAATTTCTGGTTAGCATTGACAAGCCTGACATCTCATTCCTAGCTGCCTTCTGTCTAACCCCTTCAGTGAAAGACAAGCACCTCCCAGTTCACAAAATACTACTGAACCCTCATCCGTTCACCATACGCTGCAACAATCCTCTCAACCCTCCCACCAGCTCTTTCCAGGCTTCAAGTTCATAGCCAAATGCATGTTTTTGGTTAACTCTAATAATCCATGTAATTGGGACATTGTACATCTGAGGAGGAGGATGGGACAGGAACAAGGAGCCTTTTAGCTCAAGGGAGGTGGTCCAATCTGACCAAAATGATAGTGTCTGGAAGTTACCACCCATCTGATGATTGTTCAGGGTGTGAAGTGAGTCCAGTTCACTCGCCAATCACTGTACAATTTACTAAACTTGATTCACCACAACTGGCACCATTATTTGGAGACTCATCAGAGATGTCCAGGATTGAATGGGCAAAGAGATTAACTACCCCCTCAAACCTAGAGTTGGTCCCTCCAGGGCATGGTAGAAGCACACCGAAGCACTGATTGAATGGTGAGGGGAGGATTGCATTTCTGTTGTCCAAGTTGTACCTGCTTGGTAGGGAGCATAAAAGAATGAAGTCTTCTGGCAGCAGCTTTCAGAAAAACAAAACTCACATGTAGCAAAAATGGCAAGTGTATCTGCCAGCACAGAGTGGCCACATACCAAGTTTGAGGTTTTAAAAATTAGCCTCTTTTGAATTATGCGAGAACAAAAAAAAAAAACACTTATTTCAGCTCAAGAGAAGATTTTTTATGCTTGTCTGACTAAATAATAGCTGAATAGTTTTTGCTGAAAGAGAGAGAGAGAGAGAGAGTGGGAGAGAGAGAGAGAAAGAAAGTTGAGACCAGGAACGAGAAATTTCAGGCCACAAGGAATTCTTCTGAGATTATGATTATTAATTGAAAATAGGGGCTTGAATGGATTGGCTTTTGGATACTGAACAAAAAATGAAGCATCTACTTGTTTTTTCCTGATAATTAACTTGTATGTGAACACAGAAGTCTAATGAGCTTTTTGACAGCTTAGAAGCTGCTCTCAAACAGATTTTCTGCTCCACTCTGTCTCTAGACTAAACAAAACAAAAAGTACAAATTATATGCAACCGTGTGCATTTCAAAGATCATCTGGCCAACAGCAATCCAGCAACTCCACCTTAGCCTATACGCACATCACACAAGGTAGATATTGAATGGGAAAATCATTTCCAAGAATATAAAATGTCCAGATTGGCAATAACGCTGGGGGAAAAAAAAACGTTCCAAAAGAAGCTACAGTTACAAAGCTACCTTAGTGCACAAGAATGGTGGTCAAATGGATCTTTAATCTTTGTGGTTTAGATCCACAAAGGTACTTATACTTTGCAATGCTTAACTTTCAGGTGCTCTGAAAATCACTTGGTGTTCACAAAGCTTGAGTTAGGTGCCTAAGTGGTCTACAAAATACATGGGGAGAGAATACATGGCGCCTGAGAATGGGCTCCCTCCACAAATGCCAGTATGGTAGGTAGGGAACCGCGAAGAAAGGTATATCTGAAATCCCATCAGCCTCACTGAGTTAGATGTCAATCTCTGCTTGTGATCCACAACAGGAAACCCTTCTCCTAGAGTCAGGTGGCTGAAATATCTTAGCTGCTCCTTGGAAGAATGGCTTAGATACTTGCCTACCTCTACGACTAGAGGAGGAGATGGAGGTAGTGGTACTTACAACCTTTAGCCCAGTGATTAGGGTATTCCCTGTGATGTGGAAAACTCTGGGTCAATTCCGCCCCCGCCCCCCGCATAATAAAGAGAAGTGTTTTGAACAGGGATCTCTCCACCTGTCAGCTGAGTGTCCTAACCACTGGGCTAGAGAGTCATTCTCACTCTGTCTCTGGCCCAGTTATTAATTAATTCTGGCACTTGGTACTTTGAGCACCTTTCATTCAAGGATCTCAATGCCCTTAAGCCTCAAGATCCCTATGAGGTAGGCTAGTACTGTCCCTCATTTACAGTTGGGGAAATTAAGGCACAGAGGAGTTCAGGCCAAATTTCTAGAACTGGTTTCTGATTCTGGACGGGCAGCTTGAGACTTAGGGCCTGGGTTTTCAGAAGTGCTGGGCACCTGAAGTGTTGAAGTAAACAGGGACGGCAGGTGCACTACACCTCTGAAAACCAGTCCCAAAGTGACTTAAACTGGCCACCCAAAAACTAAACTACTCAAAATCAGAGGCCATTTTTTAAAATGATGATGTAAGTAACCTGAACAAGGACACAGTGGTTTATTGGCAAAGCAGAATCCAGGAGTCCAGTGATTAGAAAAGGGGCCTGGGAATCCAGACGAACTCTCTTTCTATATCTTATAGGTAAACCTCTCCAAGCTAAAGTGTTCAGATTTTGAGTGTCCCACATGAGGTGATGATATCAGTTCACAAGCATCTTAAACTGAGGCACCTAAAATGACCTGACACATTCAAAACTGTTGACGATAGTGTTTTGCAACTAGGTATTTATAATGCTCCCAGACACTGGATTTTGGGCCCTAATAATAGCATTATTACAGTGATGCTAAAATAAATGCCATCAGAGACCGCTGAAGAAAAACTGAAAGGGTTCTGTAGATTCATTGAGCACTTGTTAGCATCAGTTTAGACAGCCAGCTGTGATTAAATTCCCCAGCATAATACTAGCTTAATTGTTAGAGTTCAAAGATAGCTTCTCTTTATTTTTAGCCATAATTTGACAACGACAACTGCAAGATTTAGCTCCCCGCCAAAATCAGTTTACATACGAACCAAACAGGGCATTTGTGCCATAGAACACTGTGAATCATTAATCTATGAAAAATGGAAGTTGGCAAGTAATCTTTACCAACTTTGTAACCTGCCTTGCCCTGTCAAATCTCTCAAACTAAGCAGGGTTAAGCTAAGTCAGTACTGAAATGGGAGATGGAGGGTATATCGACACTGCAAACAGAAATGTGAATGCAGCATGTGTATGCATACCTGAGCTAGCTTGCTAAAAACAGCAGTGACGCTCCAGCAACATAAGGTAGCCACTCAAGTATGTAACCAGGATCCCAGGTTGACTTGCACTCTGGCTTGATCAAAGCTTGTACAGGTCTGACTACACATACTCCAATCACACTTCCCTTAAAAAAAAAAAAAGCCACGATGCTGTAGTAAGTGGTGGAGTTGATCCAGTAGAGGGAGGATTTCATTTTTTTTTTCCTCTTCAGTCAGCGTCAAATGCTCTAGGAGGGTGTTGAGGGTCAAGGAGTTGCTGAGGGGTAAAGCTGAAGTTCCAGCTACAAGTGGTGATTAAATATCTCAAGCATGGGAAAGTGAATACTGGTTTCCAGACCAAATTCCATTCTGCCTGTATTTCCCCTGCAATACCAATGGAGACGGTATTCATCATTGCCCTGATGGGAAGCATTACCATGTGTTGTACCGGCTGGATTCTACCCCATGGGTAGCTGTGTTTCAGTGGTGGGTGATGGGATTTTCTGGTACAGAAGAGGTTTCCTCAAACCTGCGTGGGCACCACATTACATTGGAAGACCTAAAATGCTTCCAAGAGGTTCACTGCTTATGCTCCAGAGATGCATATTGGCAAAGCTCTATGGTGCAAAGATCCCCTGGCGAATCAGGTTGAATCTTCCATTACTGTAGTTGACCAGAAGCACCCTCCTCCCCCTTTTTATTTCTACCCATTATTCTCTTCTCAGCTACATTCACATACACCAGTTCAGAAGACATTCCTCCTCCAGCCTCACATGGAGCTGAGCTCTCCCCATACACACGCACCATAGCTAGTATGGCAGAGCAAACTGTAGCACATGTGTGTGTGCGCACTACGAGGAGGAGAAAGGAGAAAACCTGAATCCTGGGCTTTTTAGCAGGCCATCTGAGATTTGCATCAATCAGCCTTGTTCCTATCTGGACAACACCGTATATAAAGCACTTTGGGGGCTTTAAAGATGCACAATAGGTGTTAAGAAGTCAAGGGAATGCTCTTCTGTGAGTACTTCACTCTGATTTCTCTCAGTTTCCTCAGTCTGTGCTAACCACAGCCTTGGGCCTGGTTGGACTAAGCCCGTTGTCATTTTAATGATGTATTTGCTATGGAAAAGAAAAAGCACAACTTAATTCTAAACCTTTTTACTTCACCCTTCTCTCCAGGTCCTGTCAGAGCACAACACTTATCACTCACCCCAACCAACGTGAACCATGAGCTATACAATCAGAAACCTCAGCATGATACAAATTAGAAGCTCCTTGAGAGTTCAAGCCAAATATCTCCCAACAATATAAACATCCACTGAAATTAATAAGATGATTTGGGGGCTTGCCTGTGAGGAAACTAAAATTCCACCACTTAAAACTTGCTGAACTGTGAGAGTGGTGAATTATGGTCATTGTGGAGGCGGCTGCTACTTAAAACTTGTCTTCTCTTTCATTAATATAAATGATTCATGAGTCTTGGACCGTTGCTTTTGCTTGTGCAGTTAATAATCATAATAATGAAAAAAAAAAAACCCTTCACACTTATTCAATGCCTCTCTATTCAAGCCTCTCAAAAGAAATCAAATAAATTTCCCCGCACTCTGTGAGCTTGATAAGCACCTACCCACTTTGCGCTGTACACTGTGACAGAGAGACATTATGTAACTTGCCCAAGGACACACAGCAAGTCGTTTGCAAAGTTGGTTAGGAACCCGAGCGTTCTACTGCCAGTCCTGAGCTTTAACCACTAGACAGCACCACGATGCTACCTGCCCATCCAAGGATCTCAAACAAAGCATTTTACAAGCACGAAAGCCAACATATTAAAAAATGAGAACCTAAGTCTATGTTTAGATACGTAGACAACCGGCCTGATTTCCCAGAAGCACGCTGTATCCAGCAGCTTCCATTGGACTCACTGCAAATCTTCCCCCTCAGATGGCACTATAACAGCCCCGGCTAATCCCTTCAATGAGTGTTTCTAGCTATGCTTGTGACCTGCTTCTTCAATGTTTTTCCCCAGGGCTGGATGACATGATAATATATTAACCTAAATGGCTTGATTTCGGAACCATCGTCTGAGGATCTTAACCCTTTCCAAAGCCCCCTCCAACTTTTTTTTTTTTTTTAAAAATACAAGGGGGAGAAGACAACATTCTGGGGGCATCTACACAGCCCACAGCAGCGAATCTCCCAGCCCAGGACGACAGACTCAGGCTTGTGGGACTCATGCTACTGCTCTAAAAATAGCTGTGTAGGTGGCTCTTTGAAGCTGGAGCTCAGGCTGGAGCTCTGAAGCTACACAGGGAGCCCCAGCACACATCTTGCAAGCCCGAATCCATCAGCCCAGGCTGGGAGGCTCACTGCCAGCAAGTGGACCCTGAGTGATCCCTGGGCTATCTTACGACGGGCTATTCCCTCTTCTGTGAGGAGGAAGCCTCCAGATGGAGGATGTAAAAGTTGATTGTGGGCAGCTTTGGATGAGGTGTTTGCATGTGAGTTCAGGGTCAGATTAAGGCACAGGTCCTGCAGGCAGGGACGTAGCCAGATGTGATTTTTTGGGCAGGGCCTGTGGCTGACACGGGTGTGCTGGCCGAAAAACAAGCACTTCCCAAACACGTGACTGGAAGGAGGATGTTCGGGAAGCCACTGACCAGAAACTAGGCTCCCTTAGGACAAGTGCGACTGGAGTGTCGGGCAGTTTAGTGATTCTTGGCTGGTCGCTTCCCGAACTTCCTGCTTCCAGCCACGTGACCAGAAGCAGGATGTTTGGGAAGCCACCGGCCAAGAAAGCTCCAGTTGCAGAGGTAGCTTAAGTGGAGCTTGGGGGGGGTCCTGCTTTCAAAGTTGGTGGGCCAGGGCCCACCCAGCCCCACCCGTAGCTATGCCCCTGCCTGCAGGCCTATGTCTAGGGCCCTGCCTCCTGGCTGGAGTCACCTGATGAGATCAGAATCTCAGCTTTCATTAAAAAAAGCCTTACATTTCTAGTCTCCCCTGGCTGTGAAGAAAAGCTCGAAAATGTGACATAAGTGTTACCAAGGTCTGCCTATCTCTGCAGCCTCAGAAACAGCTCTGAGAAGCATGACTCACCCTATATCTTAACTCTGAAACTTGCTTCTCTCAGGGGCTCCCACCAACGCCATCCCAGCACAGGGCTGTGTGCATGTGGAGGGTGATGGGGCAGGGGGCAGTCCCACTGATGCTAGCCCACCATGGTTCTCCTGAGGTGGTGTCAGAGGCTCCTTCACATATAGAATTCTCTGCACAGCTGGGCGGGGACCAATTCTTTCCACTCCCAGGGCAGACCCTGGTCTGCTAGAAGATGGTGCACTGCCCAAAGATTAGCAGCAGCAAGTCACCCACTCTTATGTCTACAGCTCTTATGTCTACTTATGCTACTGCCAAGCCAAGAATCGCCTGGGCTTTGGGGTAGGTTATGGTCACAGCGCAGGGGTGAAGCTATGAGGAGCCTCACATGCAGTCCTGCCAGGACCTCAGATTGCCTTGTGTGTGCGCGCGCACAATGTCATGAGAGGAATTCCAAGGATTTTCACCATCATGAGCAATAGCAACCCCTGGGAAAACTCCTAGACGTATCCTGATAAAGAATCATGTCTCAGACCTCTGTTGCACCCTGAATGTTTCCAGTGCAAGGAGTAATCCTTTGACCATCTTGCTTTCTTTTTGCCTCAGGGGAAGGGAACAAACTCAAACAAAAATGCTTTCTAAGTGTGTTAGTTTGTTGGTGTATTCCTGGATTTGTCAGTAATCTTGCTCATGTTAGCCAGGGTTGTTTTCTGTATCAGACTCTCTCACCCCCACGCTATGCCAGTAATTTTAGTGCTGGTTTATTTTGGTCATTAGTAGAGGTGAGCAAATAATTTATTATGTGAATTTAAACCACTTGTGAACTGTCCACAAATCAGTTTGATGTTTTCTCCAATTTATTCCTTTTTAAAATTACTCACTGAATTCTCTCTGTGAAAAATAAATCTAGGTTGTTCATGAACTGATTGTTATGAACATTCGTTATTCAACGTCTGTTAGTCGGTTTGATTAAACATGGAAGTCACATTTCTATTCCCTGAACATAGCTTTCAAAAGCAGATTCCAATGCACACGTTCATGTTCACAAATTCAAAGTTTCCTTTCTGTGAATATTCTCTAACAAATTTTTAATCCCATTTGTGTGAGCATTCATGCCATTAAACTCAACTGTATGTGAAAATGGATCCATTTTTGAGCCACAGAGAGGGTGATATTTTCAAAAATGAGTGAAACTTCGAGCAAAATTAGGTCAATGTTTAAGCAAAGATGGCTGTGCCATAAAAACAGTTGAGTCGTCATATTTCCATGTGTTCTTAAAACATCTGGCCTTTGCCACTATCAGATTCAAGATACAAGGCCATAGTGATCTGGTCAGACTCCTTGACCAGACATCTTGGTGAGTATATTCTGTCTTCTTCAGTCCCATTCCATTTCAATTTCACTAAACCTTTGTGTTGTACTATAGCTCCCCTTTTATGCTGCTGCATTCCGCCCCAGAAGAGGCTGCATTTTTGTTCTGGGGATGAAATTATAATACTACAGGATATAAATATAGATAGATAGATAGATTTTCATGAAGTTTGTAAAGTCTTATGGGATCCTTCAAGATTCCAGGATAGATGGATGGATAGATTTATTATATTCTGTTCTGTTCTGTTCTAGCATAGCCACACTAAATTCTACGTTATAGACTAATAAACAGAGGATGTTCCATTGAGAGAGGAAAGCTGGTAATGGTTACACCTTTTAGCCAAAGGCTGATCAGCATTATTTTTGTGTACTTTCTCTTACCTCATTCATCAGTTGTAAAGAATTTAAGTATACATGTAATTTCTATGCAAGCCAAGCCATAGTTTGTAGCTATTTAAAAGCTGGAAAACACCCCCTCTTATGTGGATTACTTGCAAAATGGCAGTTAATCCAAGGGATAGAATGCATTCTATCAAAAATGGGTGTGAAAAGTTCCCCTTGAAGGTCAGCTTTTTGACCAAAGTAAATGAGCTAACTCGCTCAGTCTACTGCATTGGGATTTCTGTTGCATAACTGAGTTTTAAGAGGATTGTTCAAGCCGCTGGCTGGGGATGTGCGACAGATACAGTTTTCAGTGCTTGACAGCTGGAGTAGTTGTCACTTACATCCATCTGGTAGAAAGACGACATTTCATTAATGCTCATGCTTAAGGTTATAGCTCAATGGCCTGATCCTGCAAGGTGCTGAGCACCTGCCAAAAGGTGCTGTGCACTCTAAACTCCCAGTTAACTCAGCAGGAGCTGAGGACACTCTGCCGCCTGTAGGATTGTGCGCTAACTTTCCTTGGGAAAGATATTATTTCCTCCCATAGCGTCATTTCTGGATTCTTTCCATTTTAAAACTCTCTCACAGAACAAACTTACTGCCCTTTGTAACTGGCCAAGTTGCCATTAATATATATATTGCAAAAGCACTGCAAAAATATGACTAGCTGAGCTGACTGGACAGGAGATGTCAGTGGATATGAAGCAAATGCTTGCAGGTCTCCTGGGTTTGAAGTTACATATTTCTATGGCACCAACAAATCAAACCCTTCAGCTCTGTCACCACACTTTGTATGAATTATCTTGGAGCTGGACATTTGGAACCAAATTAAGAAAACAGAGTTAGGATTCCTGGGTCCTATTTCTTGCTCTGCCACTAATTTTAGGCCATGGTTCATCAAGGGTCTCCCGGCAAGCAAGCTTGTGCATCTATACAGAACCCCAGTGAAGTCAATGTAGCACTATGCAGGCACAGGGATCCACCCGCAGAGATTTCCTTAAGGCTTAAGGGATCAGTGCCTTATTCTGTGACCTTGGTCAAGTCATTTAACCTTTCTGTGCCTCTACTAACCATCTGTAAAATTGAGCTAATAATCCCTACTTAACTAGCAAGAGTATTGCCAGGGTTAATTAATTAATGCTTCAAAGCACCTTGAGGGGAAAGGCAACGTACAACTGTAAAGCACTGCTATTTTATTAAATGGAGAGCTTATCGCTATTTCAGCATCAGCCAAATGACTGCTGAGCCTGAATTGCCTCTTCATGTTAGCTATATGTTTTGAAAAATTGCATTAAGAAGTGGTGTCGAGAGAAATGTAATTCATTATTCACTCAGCAAAAGAACAGTAGCTTTGCACTTCTGTGAAATGATGTTTTACTGGATATTTGAAATGAAGCCTATAAGAACTCCTAAGTGGATGAACAGTGCTGGCTAACAGGGGAGTTTAGAGAGGGAGTGTGGTTCCTTCTATTTAAGTATGGCTCTACACCACACAGCAGATATGAATGATGAGGAAACAACTGCTGTGATATGTCTTGTAAGTACTGTGTTTTCCTTTCTGCCAAAGGACAGAAGAGATTTTCAATGTATGAAGTGCAAGCTGGTGGCCATACTGGAGGAAAACACGTATCATCTGGAAGCACAAATTTCAACACTGTCACATCAGAAAAATAAATGAAGATGTCGTGGACAACCAGACTTTGAAATCACTGTCACAGATCCCACAAGGTGGAAGGATCAGTAATAAAAGAACTGGAAAGAGTAAAAACTGAAAAAGGGGGCTGGTGATTTGTGACCAAGAAGGGAAAGAGAACCCAAAAACATTCAACCCAGCTAGAAGTATCCAATTGTTATTAGAAATTATTAGAAAATTATTAGAAATTTGATATAACTGGCATTACTGAATCCTGGCAGGATGATTCACATGATTAGATGTACTATATCTAGTTATAACCTGTTCAGGAAGGATAGGTTTGGGTATAGAGGTTGGGAGGTGGTGCTCTGTATGAAAAGACACTATTACTTGTTTTAGTTATTGATCATTCAAAACCACAGGATCTTGAATATGTATGGATCAATTTGCTAATTAACAAAAGCCCCAGAGGGGTACTGGTGGAGGTCTATTAGAGACCATCTCAACAAACTCAAGAACAGGATGAGTTACTCCTTAAGCACGTCTCTAATGTGTGAAAAGAAAAAATGTGTAATGGGGGACTTCAGTTTAGAATACATATGCTGGAGGTCCCACCCAGACAGTAGTAAAACATCATTAGAGTTTCTAAAAATTATAGATGATCATTTTCTAACTCAAAATATACCACACCCACTATGAGGTACAACTCTTTTGGACCTCAAGATGATGGATGAAGATGAAGAAATTACTGGACTGGAAACTGGTCATTGTCTAGGAAACAGTGATCGTGACCTGATTAGATTAAATATAGTCCAAACCAGTAACATATATACACTCAATACTCCAAAAGGGCTAATTTGCCAAAGCTGAAGAAAGTTATAAGTGAAATTGAAGGGGATGAAAAAATAGAAAAATGTGAATGAAAATTGGAAGTTCTTTAAAAAGAGTTGATTGTGGCCAAAAAGTCACAATCCCACAAAGGACACCTTTAGCTAAAAGCCCATCCTGGTTCAGTGGGGAAATGATAGCAGCAATTAGAAAAGAAAAAGCACTATATAAAAATTGGAAAAAAAGGGGAAATAGCTAGCAGTCAGTATAAACTAGAAGTGACCAAGTGCAGAAAATTGATAAGGGTAGCTACAGACGTCAGGGAAAAATCCATGGCTGGCAGAGCTAAGGTCAATAAGACAGCATTTTTTAAAGTATATTAGGAACAGAAGAAATGCTAGCAATGATACAGGCCCATTACTGGATGGAGATGGTAAAACTGTAAATAATGATGCAGAAAAGACAGAAGTGCAGTTTGTCGGGGTGGCAAGATAGGCTGCTGAGTCTAAGGGGACTGTCTGTGACTCCATGGTAAGACAGTTATAGTGATCCAGGTGTTCACGTTTGTTCCTGTCTTGGTGAAATCTAATTATAAAGCACACCACCAGTTTGGGGTGTCTACCCTGTTTTTGACAGTCTGCCCTGAGGTAGGCACTCACAGTCATGAGCTTCTCCAGTGACACCATCCTCAAACCACTCACCACACAAAGGGCAAGTTTCCTCCAAGACACAGCCAACTTCCTCCAGGAACTCCACAACATTAACTCCACTAACAACCTTCTCTGAGAACACCATTCTCTCCACTATGGATGTCCCTATATACCAGTATCCCTTACTATGACAGCATCACTGCCTGCCTCAAACATCTACAAGACAATGGACAACACTCAGATATCCACCCCAAACACATTGCCAAACTCATCCATTTCATCCTCACCCTTAACAACTTTACATTTAACACCACAGTCTTTGTTCAAACCATGGGAACACCATGGGACTGCAATGGTTCCCCAATATGCCCATCTCTTCATGGTCCACCTCGAGGAAGAATTTCTGGACAAATGCACCATGAAACCAATGATATACCTGAGATTCAATTGATATGTTCATCATCCGGAGAAATGACCTAAACTCCTTCATAGATTTCCACAACGACTTCAGCAATCACACCCATCCATCAAACTCTCTCTACAACACTCCCACACCAGCATCAACTTCCTGGACACCACAATCAACTTCAGCAATGGAACCCTACCGACAACTATATACAAGAAACCCACAGATCACCACACCTACTTTCACAGATCCAGTAACCATCCCAAACACACGAGGAAATCTGTTATCTACTGACAGGCACTCAGATTCCACAGAATATGCTCAGAGGAAAAAGTCCAGGATACAAACCTTAACACTATTAAACACACCTTCACCAAACAAGGACACTCCCCCAGAGAAGTTGATGGCACCATGGAATGGGCCATCCAAATACCCTGAGAGAACCTGCTTCAATACAGGAAGAATTCCCTCTGATCGCACACTCCTAGTTTTCCTACCACCCAATACGAGGTATCATTAAACAATTCCAACCTATATTTGATGGGGTCCTCATCCTGAAAGAAATCATTTCTGAACCCCCACTTCTGGCTTTCAAACTACCCTTGCAACCTCGCCAAGCTCATCATGACAAGCAAGCTCCGCACAAGACACACCAACTCGAAGTAGGACCAGAGCCTGCCAGAACAACAGATGTAAAACCTGCAGCCATATCTCCACTGTTATAATGATCAATATGCCCCACAACACAACTTTCGAGATCCATGAGTCCTACACATGCCTGTCACAACACGTGGTGTGCCTCATCCATTGCACTAAATGCCGTCACAACAACAACTACATGGATGAAACAAGACTATCACCACGCTCTCGACTGAACTCGCACAGAAAATGATAAAAGACAAAAACATCATATCACCTGTGGGTGAACACTTTTCACAAAACAGTTACTCCATATTTGACCTCTCAGTGCTCATCCTCAAAGAAAACCTGCAGAACACCTGCAAAAGACAAGCCTGGAAGCTTAAATTCATAACTTTGTTAAACACTAACAATCATGGATTCAATAAAGACACTGGATTTATGGATCATTATAACAATCTCAAACCCACTAGCCCTCCTTTGTCCAACAACTGCAGAAGTGTTACCCACTTTACCTTGAATGGTCTCTTACAACATGTTAACTCCTTATGCTAAACAATCTGTTCCACCTTGTATTTAGCTGTGATATTCTGAGTGCCTTTCCATGACCTAAGCTCCCACCATGTAGCTTAAAAGCTTGTGTGTCTCACCCACAGAAGTTGGTCCAATAAAAAATATTACCTCACGCACCTTGCCCCTCTAGGATGCTGAATACTTCACTGAGCCAGATAGGTGATGGGTAACAAATGCCCTTCTTGGCCTACGTCCCAGCCCAACTCCCAACGAAGTCAATAGGAGTCTTTCCATTTACTTCTATAGGAATTAGATTGGGCCCCCATTTATTTACTTAGGTTTACACTTTTACACACACACACACACACACACACACACACACACACACACACACACACGAGCATCTGCCCATATGCTCTAGGCACTCAACACAACTTAATACAACCAGAGTAATATCCCAACATACTTATTTAGATAAGTATATTTAACAGGGTAATCCAGTAGATACATTTCATGCATTTGAATAATGTACGTTATCCAACTCCAGGTCACCTTTAACCATGTTTTGATGGAGTCAGCCTGATTTTGTAGCTAAAGGAAGAGGGGCAAGAGTTCTCAGCTCCAGGCTCTCTTCCCAGCTCTGCCACTGATTCACTCTGTGAGCTTGGATGAAGTCTAAACTTGAGTGCAAATTATCAAATCTCGGGGCAGGGATTATTTCTTTGTTATACACTGATATGGGGCCTAGCACAGTTGGATCATGGCCCCTAGGTGCTACTGCAATACAAATAATCAATATTAATATTAATGATGTCACCCATAACCTCTTTGTGCCTCCTGTTCTGCATCTGTAAGATAGAGATGTTACTATTTACATATGAAAGGGGAGCTGAGGTCAGTGTATCTCCATTACACAGCTGAGGTTCTGGCTGTTCAAGTTTTTTTTAAAAGGACTTTGAGCCACTTGGAAGAAAGATGCCATACAAATGCAAAGTACAGGTCCTGAACACGGATAAATACAGGGAAGATAAAATGCAGACAAGAAACACAGATCAGATACAATAATATTCCATGACAAAATATTCAAATAATGATTTCCAAATAACGAGACATTTCATCATGTCAGGTCTATGATATCAATACAGATCCTATTTACAATGAGGAGGAACTCTGCTAAAGCCAAGGGAGTTACACTAACGTGTGGAGACTATGTACAAGATTTTTGGTTGATGCAAATTGCTGTGTCATTTTTTGTGACATGGACACTTTTCCACTAGGTAGTGCACCGGGATCACCTGCTCCTTTCATATAAATCACCAAATGCCAAATAGATGATAAAAACTCTGAGAAATTACAGATCTGGCCCTAATTCAAACCAACGTGGGCCCACAGGTTAAAAGATCCCCCATATCCTTTCACCACCTAGACTCCCCCAAGTTTCATAAGGCATGCACTTATCGTCCCACAGATCCACAGCCAATTTCCACATTGAGAAGTACCACAACATAAGATGCAATCAAACAATCGGCAATGCTTTCTCTGTTTTACCCCATATAACCTACCTGCTCATATGGACCCCAGCGCTAATGTGCCTAACAAACGTTAATGATTTTATCCTCGCAACATCCCTGTGAGGTAGGGAAGTACTATCCTCATTTTACAGATGGGGAACCGAGTCACAGAAAGGCTAAGGGCAAGTCTACACTTAAAATACTACATCAGTGCATCTGCGCCACTATAGCACTTTAATAAAGATGCTCTAAAACGATAGACGACAGCTCTGCTGTCGGCATAGTTAATTCACCTCCCCGAAGGGCAGTAGCTATGTTGGCGGGGGAAGCTCTCCGGCCAACATAGCACTATCTACACAGGGGGTTAGGTCGATAGCAGTGTTGGTCTGTAGTGTAGACCAGATCGCAGTGACTTGCTCCAGGTCAGACAGGAACCTTGTAGCAGAGCAGGTTGAATTGAACCCAGTTCTCTGGAGTCTTGTCTGACACCGGAACCTCAAGATCATGCTTCCACCTTTTTTCCACATTCTTGTCTGTGTGAAGTCAGTCAAATAATACAAAAAATGATGTGCAAATAAAAGCAGTAAGTTTGGTTCACTGCTATTAATGGTGTTATTATTTCTTCAGAAGTACTTGGATAATTGCCCAAAACAATGTTCAAAATACCAAAGTTTCATGAACCTTAATGAGTTATTCATTTGATAATGCATACTACAATGTGCATTATTTCACTGCTTTTCCTGCTTAAAAGGTTTCAGTAACTCAGTCAGGGAGCAACAAATACACGGTGATCCAGGTGACCAGTCAGACACCATGAACAACGAATCAGCTAGTCAGAGTCAAGAGCTCCCCCACAATCCCTAGGTGGAAATTTGTTCACAAGCTCTTCAGCAAATATTTATAAATTACAAATAGAAACCAAGGTTGGATTATGAAGGATTTGCAAATGGAAAAAAAAAAAGCTAAAATTTGCAACAAATCATTTGACAATCTTTACTTGCACAAAGAGAGATTTATCTCTTTTCATGACTGTTTATTCATCTATTGCTCTTAGAAAGTAGTATGCAAGTTGCTCCTTTGTGTCCAATATGCTCAGGAAATGGTATCATTGTTCCAGTCTCCGTATGAATTTTTCACCATGATCATACATTAATTGGAAAGCTTTTTTTTTTTTTTTTTTTTTTAAATCTAGTCCCTGCACCTGGTGATTTTTCACTTCTCAGTTTTATATCCTCTGGTATTAATTCCAATCAGATAGGATCTAGTTATCCTACTAACTTGTGATCCAGCATTTCATCTACACATCACTCTGAAAGCATGGATCTAGACTTGTTCCTGGAAACAGCACATCTCTGATCTGATGCTTAGCCCCCGCTATTGCGATGACATGATAGTTTAAGTCAGTGTTGCTAATTTCAGAACATGAAGATTACAAGGTGATGGCCACAGAGCCCACTGTCTGGTGCTTGTTAGATTACTGCCTGATAGCCAGGCAATCTTTCCTGAACCCTTCACTTGCAACTTTCAAACAACCTCCCCAGCCCAACCTTCTCCGAGCTCATCATCAGAAGCAAGCTCAGGATACACCAACTCAAAGCGGCACCATACCCTGCCGGAACAATAGATGCAAATCCTCCAGGCATATCTCCACCACTACAACGATCAGCCCCTACACAATGCACCTTTCAACATTCATGGGTCCTACACATGCCTATCACAACATGTGGTGTACCTCATCCAGTGAGCTAAATGTCCCAACCACTATGTGGGTGAAACCAGACAGACAGTCTCTACGCTCTCAAATGAACTCACCGGGGACAATGATAAAACACCCTATCACCTGTGGGTGAACATTTTTCACAGAGTGGTCACTCTATATTTGACGTATCAGTCCTCGTCCTCAAAGGCAGGGGTGCCCAACCTACGGCCCACGACCTGTACACAGCCCATCAGAGCATCTCATAAGGCCTGCAGTCTGATTCAACACAATATACTAACTGCCGATTCATTAGCGTTTTGTCGTCATGTTTACATCATTTTCGTTTTACACAAGTGTGTAAATAGACAATGCTATACATAGAAACACCCTACCTGAATATATATGAAACAGACTGAACTTAAAATATAAATCAGTACAGGTGACTTTAAATCTTACTAAAATATGTAGAAAGTGTTTGCCCCACCCAAGGTTGTGCTTAGGTTTATGTGGCCCTCCTGTGTAATAAGGCTGGGCACCACTGCTCAAAGGAATCCTGCACAGTACTTTCCAAAGACAAGCCTGTAATTCATTACTTCGCTAGACACTAAAAGTCATGGGTTGAACAGAGACACTGGATTTATGGTTTATTATTATAACAACAATCTGTAATCCACTAAGCTCCTCTTTTTGTCCTATGGCTGAAGAGGTGCTAACAGGCCAGTCTTCTTTGAATGGTCCCTTACAATGTGTTAACTATTTATGCTAGACAATCTGTTGCACCTTGCATTTTGCTGTGATGCTGGGATTACCTTTCCCAGACCTGAAGAAGAGCTCTGTGTGGCTCCCACCAGACAGAAGTTTATCCAATAAAAGATATTATCTCAGCCACCTTGTCGCTGTAATATCTTGGGACCAAAATGGGTTACAACTAAACTGCATACAAATCTGGCAGTAAGGCAGTTAGCATGAAAGATGTGCTTTCAGGGCAAGTGAAATTCAGTTTGAGAGAGAAATTTTCTCCCAGGTTACAGATACATCTATCAGAATACCCCCACTGTCTTGTCAGCAGTTGGGTTGTTGGCTTAATTAAATCTTGCTTCATGCACAAATTGTGAATGAGAAAGCTTGTACGGGTAACTAGCTAAATGGTGCGCACAGACGCAGGGATGGAAAAATACATATATTTCCAACAAATGTGAACCAATCCCAGATCCAAAACCCCCCAGCACTTTGGCACAGCAGTTCAAAATCTGATCTGAATGTTTCTATTAACATTTTAGATTGAACACATGCACACACACACACTGTAAGTCCCCTTCCCTATCACTGCTTAGTGCAACAGATAAGCTTGAAAAGACAACATTTAGTGTTTTCCCAAGAGAAGAACATGTTGTTGTATAGGAGAAGATAATACTGTTATGTCTGCAAACTAGTAACCAGACACTGGAGCAGATTTAGTCAGCAAAGTCCCTCAATCAGTTACCTCGGGCTCCGAGGTGCATTTTAACATATTTCTGCAATTGATATGTGATCAGCTGCAACTTATGTGGGCTCTTGGCAGCAACGGTACCAGCTGACCCATGTGGGAGCCTGTCCATTGCCCGGTCAGGAAGAGCCATGCTAAACTTTTCTCAGCTGGAAATCTCTCCCTGCATGTAACATATGCATTTATATGCCAGTTTCTAAAGTGCCCGATGCTATGGAGGGAGGTCCAGACAGAGAGGCAAGTCTAAATGGCATCTACCATCTATGGATATCAAAGCACTTTTCAAACATCAAGTCTCACAGCCTCCCTGTGAGGTAGGCCCTATGTTCTACCGTTTGTAGTTACATTTTTCACAGACTTCTTTAATGCCTCAGGGAGACTTTTTTGGAGTCAGAAAAATGTGAGAACTGGTCTTCTGGAATTTCAGTCTCTGGATGGTGAAATGCCATGAGATGGCCCAATCTCCTGTTCTCTTTGGCCTCACGCAGGGTTCCCCAAAGCACTAAAAAAAGAACTAACCCAAATGTCTACCAAGATTCAGGCTTTATATGGGTTTACTCTGAATACCCTGGTTCAGCTTTATTTAAGTTGCCCCAGGAGCCAAGAATATTGCATTGCCAAGTTCATTTTACAAATGGGAAAACGTAAGCACAGAGCAGTTAATGGGTTTGCCCAAGGTCACAGAGGTGATCTGAGACAGGCTGATATCAAATTCCATCCCACACCACCACTCTGTCCTGTCACTCGTGCCAGCCTCACTGCCCCCTTCATTTCTGTATCTCACAAACATCTCTGTGCCATCTTCCAGGCCTTCCCTTATCCTTGGAACACCCTTCTAAAATCTAGTGACCGAGCATTACTCCTCACCTCAGACAAGCCACTCCTGAGAACTCCCTTCACCAACAAATACTGAGGCCCAGAACCTCACATGATGTAAACAGGTGTAGTTCTTCCCACTACATTTGAGCTATGGTGATTCACACGAGCTGAAGGTCTGCCTCTCTGCGTTTACACAGACACTGAAGCCACCCAAGATATATATATATATATATATATGTCCCTATGTCTAAACTCAGTGAATACGTTTACAATGGAGCGGGAAGGTGTAAATTCCAGCTAGAGGAGACATACCCTCACTAGCTCTGATTGAGCTAACACGCTAAAAACACAAGTGTGGCCATAGTGGTGCCAGTGGTGGGAGAGGCTAGCTGCCGAGAGTATATACCTATGGTCTCTGACAGGATCATACTCAGGGCAACTAACCCCTCCTGACGCTCACACCACTGTGGCTACACTTCAACTTTTAGCATGGTAGCTTGATCAATGCGAATGTAGGTATGTTGTCTTGAGGTAGAATTAACACCTTCCAGCTCGTGTGTAGACATAACCAGTAACCATATGTCCATAACCCGGATCCCTCCTTGGGCCTTCCCATTCCTAGTGTCTATTATATCCCCTCTGTCTGTCAAGTCCAGGAAGTAAGCAATCTGGGACAGGGACCCAACCTCAGAGTGCATCCTGTGGCATACCGAGAACAAACACAAGCATCACACAATAACACATTAGTAGTCCCCGTGGCCTGCTCAAAAAGCACAGTAACAGTTTCAGACAGAGATCGACTAAAATGCTGTGAAGGCAGGAAAGCAAATGGAAACATTCTGTTTTGAAAATGTGATGTCTGGGCATTTTCCCATGGTTGAACTTATTTTTCTAAAGGGTGTTTGTCTCAAAAGATATTAAGCTTTCTGAACTTTTCCCAAGACTAAAGAAAGCATATCAGTGCAGAATTCCAGCTGCCAGTTGTCCCAGTGAAACTTGTATTTTTTAATTCTACCCTTAGCCTGTCTGACCTCTTCCCTCAACTAAGCCAGTTTGTCCTGAGCGGATTCCAACCTAGCACTCCAGTCTTTAGAGATCAGAGGTTTTCCATGGTCAAAGCGACTGTTGTAAACACTGCACTGGATTTTTAAACATAGCAAGAAATAAAGGAAGGATCCTTCGTCCTCGAAAAGTTGATACAAGGAATAATACAAAGTACTCCTCTCAGACTTTTCACTGTCCTTGGAAGAAGCGTGCAGTCACATAATGTAGCAGCTCATCTTCATTCTCAGCTACCAACTGGAAGGCCTCAGCACTCCTATTTGTCTAGCACAAAGAAAACTAGTGAAAACAGGTCAAATTCATCCCAGGAGTAACTCCACTGAAGTAAGCAGACGAACAGCAGAGATTCGCTTAGAAAATGAATAATGCACAGGTGAATGGATGGGACGTTAGGAGGAGCACAGTCAAGCATGTTAGGCCTAAAATGTAGATTTAAAAAAAAATGTTGCAGGATCTAAGGGGTCTGTGTGTGCTACTGGAATAGAAAAAATAATAAAGGAATAACTCACTAAAAATACGACAGGCTGACGATAACTCTTTTAACTTCTATTCAAATGCTATTTATTTTTTGCATTGTTGCCTTGAGATGCCAAAAGAGTTTGGAACGGTAGGGTGCTGCTACAAAGACAGAGAGTAAGGGGCAGTCCTTGCCCTGACGAACTCACAATCTAACTAAACAGGACAGACAAAGGGTGGGAGGTAGGAAGTATTTTTATCCCCTCGCTATATATGTGGAACTGAGGCAGAGAGAAAGAGAGAGAGAGACAGCTAGAGGCAGCAAGCCACCAAGTCCAGGGTGACATATTCAAGCTCGCGCTGAAAATAGCTGTATAGACATTGTGGCTCGCCCAAGCTCCAGACCAAGCCACAATGTCTGCAGACCTATTTTTAACACGTTAGCACAAACCCCTTGAGCCTGACTCTGTCAGACCACAGGCTATGTAGACATACCCTATGTGACATGCTCCAGGCAAGAATTTGCACCATAAGATTGGACCTGAAACTCTATGGCATTGGTTCTGTGCTGTGACTGAACGATCTAATCATCCGCCCAAACTGAAGTTTGGTTCATCGTGAAATGAATGCAAGTTGGATCAGAAGAAACAGACACAGCATTGCTAGTAATAAGAGTTTGAATCTGAGCACTGAAGGAAAACGCTTCGTTATGCAGGACTGCATAAACTTCACCAGAGATCTTAGGAACACTGACACTTGGCTAATCATTTAACCAGTACCTCTCTCCAGGTGCTAGCTTTGGTCTCCAGAATCTCGGCTTTCCTTTTATGGAGAAATCCTTAAAAAAAAAAAAAAAAAAAAAAATAAGCACAAACAGAATGTACATGATGCAGAGATGCCTATGTGAGTCTGTAGAATCTGGAACCATGGCTCTGAGAGATGTGATCTATCCCATTTAACTCAGGGAGATGTTAAGTCAGATGCCCAGTGATAATTAAAATTAAATGTCAACACTGTTAACTATTTCATTACTCATGTAGAAAGGAGGGATTGGACTGCAGATCTGCACAACTGGTGAGTGAATTTGGACGGTGTTTGGGAGCTACCATCATTTATTTTTCCCCCAATCTAGAAGGAGCCACACCCAAAGAGTCTCGAAGAGCCCATAGGCCTATTCAAGCCAGTCAGCCGACCTCCGGAGCCCAGAGAATGCGCACAACCATGCACTGTATTGCTCTTCTCGTCAAACCAACGAGAACTTGTATTGAACAAGTACCTGTTTTTCATTTAAAGACCACATAACTTAAACAACAGAATCCAAAGCCTGCAACTCAGTCTCCATCTCCACGGAGGGCAACCCTTCTGACCTCTGCAGCCACGCCTCACAAAAAGAGCTACTCCCTTACTAACGTACTGTGAGCAGCAGCACATTTTGGCAACTCAGGCTGAGCTTATTTTGCAGAGGGAACTTGGAAGAGCAACGCCACCTCTCTTTCCCCCCGTCTGACCCCTTCGTTTTGCTGGTGATGCCCCGTCACAATGCCTACTGCAAATGATAGTTCGTTCCGTCATTTCAGACCCACTCTGCTCTCTGCTGAACAAACTTCTTTGCTCCCGAGATCTGCGCTGTCAAGAGACCCTTGCTGCACTAAACACAAGTTGGTAACCGGTTTCTCAGCACAGGTCCACAACCATTTCCACAATGACTGATTACCCTGAGGTATTTGCCTGACTGTGGGCCTTTTGGGGCTATGCATTTTAAAAGACCAGGGGCCAGCCTGGGTCAGCTGACTCAGAGTCATGGGACTTGGGCTGCAGAGATATAAAACTACAGTGCAGATGTTCAGGCTCAGGCTGGAGGCCAGGCTCTGAAACCTTGCGAGGGGGGAGGGTCCCAGAACCCAAGCTCCACCCCAAGCCTGGATGTCTACACTACGATTCCATAGCCCAATCCCTGTAAGCCTGAGTCAGCTGACCCAGCTCCAATGCAGCCATGCCCTTGGTCTTTTATCACAGTGTAGACATACCTTAAGAATGGGCAACGTTAGGCTGACGTTCGCTGATTCTCCCTTCTGAAAGAAGGCACAAAGCAAAGCAGAGGACAGCAGCCTGCAGAATGTGGTAGTGACAGGGACGCTACAGCTGCAAGCAGACACCTGTCCTCTCCACGGACATGCACCCAGAGGCCAAAAGGTTGCGGGGAAGGGAATTAAGTAAAGACAACAGATTGTGCAAGTTGTAAGAGCTAAAACCATAAAATAGCTTCCCTCTGAAATGAGCATGAAGAGTCCCGTGACCTTGCTAAGGATAAACTTCCAGGGTAAGCAGCAACGTTGGGACGTGATGAGGAACAAACCTGATGACCTTTGCAAATCTTTGTTCTGCTCCCTCTTGATTTTTTCCAGAGATGGGCCTAATTTCAGATCCCGTATCAAGTCTAAATCTAAACAGCATTACCAGTGAGAGGTGCGTGGATACGGTGTTCTCACTCCATCCAGGACAGAGAGAGGTCTGAGTCACCATGTTCAGATGTGGATGGGAACTGCCCCAACACTCTAGCAGGGGTGTCAGACCTCGTGTTCCAGACTGAGCCCATTTCTAATTTCCTCAAATAAAAGTAACAGCTCCAGGTCAATCCAGTTAAGCCTGTGCTTCCCAAAACGCTCCACCCAATGCCAGCTTTCTACAGCATGATTTGCAAACAATGCCTAATTCAAATGAGCCTTTAGTGCAGGAAGCCACAGGCTTGTGCTGATGTATCAACATGCCGAGGTGAAGGGCCTGGCTTACAGGATGGAGGAGCAGATACTCATGAATTCTATGAATGTTATACTAGCACACCCAGGACTAGGGTGACGAGATAGCATGTGTGCAAAATCAGGACAGGGGGTGAGAGGTAATAGGCGCCTATGTAAGAAAAAGCCCCAAATATCGGGACATCTAGTCACCCTACCCAGGACATAGCTATGAATCTCAAGCTCTGTTTAACGTAAAGCACCTGAGAGCCTCTGACAAAGGAATGTCAAGTTACCCAAAGAACAGGACCAAAAAAAACCAAAACAGAAGTGCTGATAATCTCTCCTAATCTCATATAGTTTTTCATTTCAAAGGATCTTATGTATCCATTACATGTAAAAAAACATTAAGAGATTATTATTAAGGTTGCAAAGCCACGCACTCAAAAGTTAGGAAATGCTAGAATTAATGCTGCTTGTACAACCTTAATTTAGCCCAGTTGTGCACAATGCTTTGTGATAGTTTTTATTTAATCTCATTACCCATCACAACAGCTGGGTGAAATTCTTCAGCGAATAGTATAGCCACTGCAAAATGCAGTTTTGGTGCAATCAAAACTGTTCATGAATTTGGGTGAAATTTGACAAATAGTTTCAGCCAAATAAAAAATTAGGAAAAATTTTTCAGAAAGTCAGACTGGTTCGTTTAAAAAGTTATGTTTTGGAGCAACTTTTCATTTAGAGAGTGTTGATTAGCCCAAATAAAATCTTCCAGGTTTTCATTTCGGCATGAAAAAGGGGAAAAAATCAGTTTCAGTTCCAACTGAACTGCTGCACCCCCTCATATCCACTTTGGCCACCTAACTGAAAAAAAAATCAATTATTCGCTCAGTTCTATTCATAACTGAAATGCAACTACCTCTGGGTTGGAATGCAAAAAACTATTTAACAGCACACAGCAACACTAAACGACAGTTTATGAGGGAGAGAGAAGAAAACTGTATGTAACTGAAAATACAGAGGGCGTTTACAGCACAAAGGCAGAATACAACTACCTAAACTGCAATATGGATGGAAGTTGGAGACTACCCCTAGCTCCTACAAACGAGTGCCATGGGAACATTAACAATCCCTAGGGATCAGGACCTTAATTTTACATCTCATTAGATATTCATCATAGAACCCTTTAATCCTATGAATTTCATTATTTCAGTGACTCAGAAGCATGTCGTCTGCTGTATAGATGACTGTATAGACACAGAACATTCAAATTGTGCCAAAGAATGTGTGTAATGATTATTATATTCTTTCTATTATAGTAATGCCCAGGCGCGCCGGTCAGGGACCAGGACCCCATTATGCTGTGTACAATAATAACAGAACAATCAGACAGTCCCTGCCCCAAGGAGCTTACAATCTAAACCTATGACAAAAGACAATGGTAGAGATAGATTGATCAATGGGAGAGTACAAGGAAACAATAAAATAGTATTGGTCACTATGATAACAGCAGCATAACCCTTGTCAAGCTTTTCGTAGGCATCATGGAAAAGGAGAGTTTCAAAGAAGGATTTGAAGAAGGTTAATGAGTTAGTTTCGTGGATGTTTACAGAGAGTTAAAGTACTGGAGAAAGCATGAAGGTGCTTTTTGGAAAATTTAACAAATGGGTGATGGAGGCTGATCAGCAAGGAAGCCTTTTCTGCATAAACTGTCTGTCCTCATATTCACCACTCTAACCTGGATGCAGCTCTCCTGGGAGAAAATCCTAGTATCTCGGTAGTAAAAGAGCACTGCTAAGTACCTTTTAAATATTATTTGAGATGTAAAAAACTGACCAGATCACCTAGTCCATCCTCCTGCTAGTGCAACACTGTCCCCTACACTCCATAGTTAAGGATACAACTAAGTTCCCATTGCAAGGCCAATTTGGCCACCATTTTAAAATCTACCCCAAAAAGACATATTGGTCTCAAAATTGGAAGATTATATCTGGAGCTGAAGGAGAATTTTTCTACAAATTCAAATGAATGATACAGAGCATATGTTCTTGGCTTAAATTCCCCTAAAAATGCAGACAGTAAATAGTTTCAGAACTCATCCTCCCATACACTTTACGGGGGGAGGAGAAATTGAAAGATGTAGAGACAAATCTAACTTCTCTGGACTCCCCTAGCAGAAATCTAGTGTCTTTGACGAGGATTTTGAATACTCTCAGTTTTGCCAACCCAAAGCATTCAACCATCGTTAAGTCAGGCCCTAAAAATATCACAAGATTGATTTAAAAATCATTATACTTTAAAAATAATTGATTGTGGGATCTTGCTTTCTGGTATATGAGCCTTTAGAGTGAACTCTGGTCACATTTTCAAGCTTCTTTCCACAACCATGAAGGCTAGAAACTTACTTTTTTTAAATTAAAGCTGAGATTCTCAGGTAGTAACATCATTTCAAGAGCTGGCTCTTTGAGGGGGAAAAACCCACAAAACGTTGTGAGACTAACAATTAATATAATGGGAGCTGGCAACACTGGTAACCTCACCAAAAAAGTTGTTATATTTTCTAGTACTTTGTCCTATCTGGTTTATAGGGCCTCCAGAAAAGGGACTTCTACAACTTCCCGCAAGAGATTTTGTCACAATTATGTTGATTTTCCTGTCAAGGTGTTTTTACTTTGGTTCTGGTTCTTCCCCCATAGGACTTGTCCTAGAACTTCTGGAGCTTGAAATTCACGTTTTTTTTTTTTTGTTTACTTCCTTGTTTGTGCACCAACATCCTTGATTGTCTGTTTAGCTGCTGAAAGAGGGGTTCTCAATTAACTTATACTCCCTCTGCTGGCTATACAGTGGTGCAGCTAAAAACATTTAAATGTGGGCTGTATAAATTGCTGTGGTTTTTTTTGTTAAGTCTCTTGGCAACTAAGGCAGAGTTTTTCTGAGTAGCCTTTGGGGTGGTGGGTTGTTCCGCCTCCCTCCCCCCCCATCTGCTTAAGCAGAAAATTAGAATCCAAATGAGCTTCCTCATCAGATTTTAACAAGTTCAAGTAAGGTCAAATTTTTTGACTGAAGCAACTGGACAGTGTCACTGATGTACCTCTGTGTTTAATTATGTGTCCTGAACAAACCAAAGATAATTCATGGTTCTTGTAGTATCAGCATAATGTATAACAGCAGACAGCTGCTCCTTCTTCCCAGAGACCTTGATAGCAGCAGCAGCTATGTATTGCACTTATTGCAGCCTTGTTATATATACACAATGTTGCACATTGCTTGATCTGGTATTATACAGATGAGTTCATTCTGTAACTAGGAGATGTTCTGCGGGTGGGAGGTAAAAGACGTGCCTGAAACATTTGAGAAATTGTGAGCATTTCAGAGACTCCTAGAACTCGGGCATGGAAAACACCCATTAGATCACCTGCTCCATACCCCCTTGCAAGATTTTTCACTGCAACATATTTCCTAGTGTGTTTCTAACCTGGCTCCAACATCCCACTTCTCTTGGGAGGCTTTTCCTGAGTCAGACTGATTTCACAAGTGACATGCTTTCCCTGATATTCCGCTTTAGTTTCTCTCTCTCTCTCTCATCACATTTCCCCAAGATACACCTTCTCGTACCACAATGATCATTTCCTCACCACTAGATGTTCAAGTGGAGAAGTGTTTGTCCCTCACTAGACAATGTTCAGCCCAGTACTACCCTCTTTTGCTCATTTCCATGCCATCTCCTTTCCCTATAAGCCTTCTGACTTTATGCATTCTTCCTCAGTTCCCTCCTCTTTCTCTATTTAATTATAATCTGATATCCTACCGTGAGATACTGCGATTCTCTAGAATTCCAATTAACAAAGGAGACTGCATGGCCCATTCCTAGTACAACACAGTTGTGATTCAGCCAGTGCTTTCAGGACATTCTGAATGAAACTGAGTGAACAGGGAGGAAAAAGGGTTTCTATGGATATCTGTTTGAGTTTGAAGGTGGATTTCTAGTTCATCATGTTCCTGACTTCTCATTCATTTTCTGTGAATATCTTAGCACTCATGCCTCATCCTTGTGAATATTCTTATGTTTGGAGCTTGAATGTGCAAATATTCACCCAAAGTGAATTACAGATTGTTTTTAATGTGCAGTGTTGATTAGTTACATAAATCACATGGCATTGTTTCTGTTCCCTCACTGGAGAACATAATTAATTAACGCAACATAAATTGCCAACTGCGAAAATTACAAATGTACAATTTGAAATTCCTGTTGAAATTCAAGTGGGTCAGTTGATTACAAAAGTTATGTAAGTTACTACACAGATTGCCTGTGGCGTATTGGCCTGTAATAGCCACAATGCAAACGATCTACAGACTGAGAAATTATTCACTGAAGAAATTAGTGAATATTTCAAGTGACAAATGTAAGAATTTCACAATTTGCCCCTGGACAATCAGAAATAGATAAAAGGCAACATATCAATTTAGCAAATTAATTATTCATGGTGAATTAGCCAATTGGAGCTGTAGCTCTTCATCACCTCTGAAAATCTGTGTGTGTCTAAAAGACCCAGCTCTCTCCCAAGCAAAGGGGTCCACCTCAACCATCACACATTTCTGTTAGTTAGAAGTGTTGAGAACATAATGAAGAAAAGGGAGTAACAGAACATGCTCGATGGGCTTTAGACAATCTGTGTCTACACTTGTTTTTGGAGGCTGTATAAAATGTGTAAAAATAACACAACTGAAGGCTTGTAAAGAGCAAAGCGCTCATATATAGAACCTCTGCATATGGACTACGTCTATAACATATGCAACTTTTCATCTTTAACCATAGCATTCTCAGGCCCCAATCCTGCAAGGATGTAACTACTTACATGGATAAAAGTACACACATGCTGAAGTCTTTCCAGGATCCGGGTCAGGCCCATGTCTTTATATAGCACCTAGAACAGTGGTGCCTTGATTCTGCTGGTGCCTCTGGGTGCCACTATAATCACTACTATTACTAAAGCCATGAGACAAGACAAATAAATGGAACTAACAAGGTTTGTGCATATCACTGCCCCCAACCACTTGCTTGTACCAGTATTCCTTTCCCCCACCCTTCAGCTGTATGTATGTGTATGTATAGACTGCAATGGCATAGTGCAGTGCAGAAAACCTCATGGCTCTCATCATGTTACGTGTGTTAGATAGCACCTAAAAGGACGTTAGGTGCTATCTAACACATGTAACATGATGAGAGCCATGAGGTTTTCTGCACTGCACTACGCCATTGTGATCACTGCAACAGGTAGTATTTGAACAGTGTCACATATCTAACCACATGTACCCAGGTATGTGTCACGCAGCTGTATTTTTATCAGGAAGATTTGATGACATTATAAAACACGAGAGAGAATTAATACAGTGGATTGTTTGCTCATGTCAACAGAGCCCCAAGATAAGAAGCTAGCAGGGCCTGACAATGTACACTTTGGGTGGTGTCCAGTACATGTTTGTTATACGATAGGCGGAAAAAAGCTGGCAGCTCTTTCTGGTGAAGTGGCATTTCCTAGTTTCTCACCAGCACTGTGGTACCACTTGATAGTACAGTAACTCCAATTCACTTGATGATGATACCAGTTTTCTAATATTTCCAGCTGTGCCATTGCTATTGGAAAAACACACGTGATCCAAAAGCTTTTAAACCCGTGATATGGTAGAACATCTCCAGGATACAGCATGCTGCCCTAGCCAGGTACCTGCATGTGCCCGAGGTGTATCAAGAGAGATGGGGTCATCGGCATCTGAAACATTGTTGTTCTCCCAAACAACTGTACCTACACACCATGAAGACAGCTGCTAAAGATCTATAGGTCGAGGGACAAGAATAGGAAGAGTCAGAAGCTGGGAATGGGCAACAGGGAATGGATCACTTGATGATGACATGTTCTGTTCATTCCCTCTGAAACACCTGGTATTGGCCACCGTCTGAAGACAGGATACTGGGCTCGATGGACCATTGGTCTGACCCAGTCTGGTTGTTCTTAAGTTCTTAAGGGTGCAGTGAAGGGCATGCAAAACAATGAGAAGCAAGAAAATACAATCAAACAAGAAGAGGTTGAAATGATTCAAATTGCATAGCTTAAATAGAAGAAAAATAAACAGAGATACAGGTATATAAAATAATCACTAGTATAAAAAATGTCATTCAGGCCCTCCTATTTGCCCTTGAAACCAAGACTGGCTGTCTTTCAAAAAGATATACAACAGCTCAGACAAACTATGGGTTTGATGCAGAAATTATTAGGTGAGGATCTATGCCTTTGTTAATGCAAGAGATCAAAACAAATGATCACAGTGGTCCCTTTTGACCTTAAAAACCTATTACTCTGCCCTCTCATATAATTACTACAGCAAGAGGACAGAATAGTATTTGAAGGCAGCACATTTAAAAGGAGATGCTTAATATGACACAACACAAAGTTAATCAGCAGAACTCACTGCCACAAGATGTTATTGAAGCCAAAATCTTAGTAGGGTTCAAAAAAGAATTAGGCATTTACATGGATAATAAAGATCGCCACAGATAAATTATCCAGGCTAAAGAAAGAACTAAAGATTATGAAGTCATCATTCTTCAGGGCATAGGGCAGCAGCTGTCTCTCTTGAGTTAGAAATAAACTTCCCTATGTCCATTATCAGATTTCTTGGACCTACCTCAGGTGTTTAGTGCTGGGCACCGATGGAGATAGATGTTGCACTGAATGGTTTCAGCTAGTTTGGCGATTCCTGTTTTCTTATGGTCTGTATTAATCTATTTAGAAAATGGTGAGTAGCTTGCATGGAAAGGAAGATTAAAGCACTTTAAATTCCATGATTTTGAGATGGAATCAGATTCCCTCCCTCCTCCAACTAGTGCAGGATTGTTACTTACAGACTATCTGAGTATTTCTAACCATACTATTATTGTCATATAATTGCAAAGATTGGAAATGTAATTAGATAATCAGATGGGTTCCCTCAGGCCAGCCCATTTTCTTACACTGCATTATCTAGGCAATGAGATCAGCTCTGTGCAAGGCAGTGATTTACTTTGGATAGAATCATGTTCCCTTATCTTTTTTCCAGATTAATTTCCTGACCAAAGCACGTAAAACCAAACTGGTTAGACAACATGTGGTCGGAGACACGTGCCCAATTCAGACCTGAAAAGGAGAAAAGCCAAACTAACCTGGAGACAGAGTTATTTTGCTTTTCCCTACCTCTCTGGCTTCCCACCTCCAGCCATGTCTGGATTAAGACATAGGCATAATAATTCTGTGCCTCGGGCCCCAGCTCCTGCAGTCATTGTGATTACACATCAGACTCTCAGCTTTCTTTCTTTCTTTTTAAAATGCTCCTAACCCTCATGGATGCAAAGAACGGCTTCAAAATGCAACCCAATTGTAACCGACGCCTTCCTGAGTGTGTAGACAGGCTGAAACAATAGCTCCAAGAGGTGCAAACGTAACTCTGAAACCTGCTGCCATCCCAAGGAGGGGCAGGGCCAAGGAATGAGGGTAAAGCCATGAGGACACGATTGGGATGTGCCAATGGCCACAGGTTGCCTCCATCTCCAGTCTCCTTAGGAATGTCAACACTTTTTTGTGTGTGAGAAGGAAAATGAAAAAAGGCAAAAATCTATCCCTGAGTCAGTTGTAGAAGATGCATCAAGGAGGAACAACAATTGAGATCACTGAAGGAATGGAACCAGAAGTAATAGTGTGACATAAACCAAACTAACATGGCAGCTAAATATCCAGAAATGTCTCCTAATAGCTTGATGGTATAGAGAGTAAGGTCTTGTGGTTAAGGCCCAGGATATCTGAGTTTAACCCCCATTTCTACCACAGACTTCCTGCATGACCCTGAGCAAACCACTAGTTCTAGGTGCCTCAATTTACCTTCTGTAAAATGGGGCTAATAGTACTTAAACCTGATTCTCCACTGCCCTGCACCTTGTGTTGTTATTTACCATGTGCAAAGTCTGTGTAAATCATTAGCACCCTTCTGATATAGCAACAGTTTAATCTCACAGGGCAGTGGACTATCAGGCCCTTTGTTCTCATCTGCAGAGCTGTGCACAGCTCTGTTTCACCTAGATCTCATTACTCCTCCACTCTGCCTGCTTCTCCTTCCTCGCAGATCCTGGTCTCTCCTGCACCACACAACCCCACTTTTCCCATGCTACTCTCTATATGGGGAGCAGCCTCCTTCTTCTTTCTGTAAGCAGCCAGAGGTGCCACCCACTCCTTCCTTCCAGTCTTGCCTCAGAACCCACTTTGCTTGGCTAGCTTTCCACCCTGGCTCTGCACCTTCCCAGGGGCCTGACCTTCCTAAAGGAGGTCCAATGATCCTATTTAATATAATATTTAAAAGCCTCAGTGCCAAGATATGAGATTCAACATAGAACAGCTACAGATTGCTATCCTTAGCCCCGTGCATTAGGAGCTCCCTATGACATTGCTCTCTGATGTTCTCATTGATCCTCATTTCATTTAAATTCTGAGCAACTTGGGACAAGGATCTTGGGTGAAATCTTGGCCCTTTAGAAGCTGATGAGAAATTTGCCACTTCCTTCAGTGGGACCAGGGTTTCACCCTAAATCTTCTTGGTTGTAAATATGATACTCTGCTCTCCGATTGCACTCTTAACCATAAATGGCAATGATGAGCAGAAGGTGAGCAAGCTACAGCAGAGAATCTATTGGCAATGACTGAGAAGATGGATAGACAATCACTGAGCTGAGTCATATCAGAAGAAATGCAACACATGGACTGAACTAAGCACAAAACGTTGAAAATCGATGGCTGGAACAAAGACAGCCAGCAAGAGACAGGAGAAAACAAACTGCAAGCCTTTCCCAGACCTATGCAATTACATCTGACTCAGCACAGAGAACCTTACAGATGCCACAGTAGGACGTTCACCCAGTAGGGGACTGTGCTTTGAAACAAGTTCTATCATGGCCAGCACCTGCTTACTGAAGAATATGGCGATGTATACTGAAAAACTGGCTCTGTATGGAATCAGAACTGCTTCAATGTGCATCATAAACTTTATACTGTTAACTGTTAAAGCTCAAATAGCAGGATTTTAAAACTGGAGGATCTGAATTCTATCCCTGCTGTGGTCATGAATGTTCTGACTTGCTGTGTGGTGTGTAACATGACAGCAACAAAGCCCTAGGTGGCCATAGATTTATTACAAGATTTGCCAGTGCCTGGTGGCTTTCGTTGCCAACTTGACATATATAAAGAAGCGAATAATCTTTTTGTTCTTCTCAATAGGATCTCTATCTTCAGTACTGAATCAAAATCCACATGATAGAGGTGCCCCCTGAGAATTAGGAAAAAACGTACCATCTAATCTTGCTCCTTGTGAAAATTCCTTTGAATTCTGCAACTATCTAATTTAGTTTGATTGGTATTTTTTCCTTCCTTTCCCTCCCGCTCCCCTCATCTGTGCTGGCCAGAAATAGTTTGCAGGTGTTCCATTTTTTAAAAGTGATGATTTCTCAACATTTTCAGTGCCGTTTTTTTTCATGTATCATACTAACTTGCGATCACCTTCACTTGAAGGCTTCTCCAGTTAATATCTTACCAGGCATGGAAGCCCCCACTGTTTTGCTTTTCACACCTTGCATACCATAAAAAGGGAGTTTAACCTTAAGACAGCATTTAGAAATACTGGCAGTCTGAAACCCAGAGCCAAGCAGAGCTACAGCAGAGACATAACAGAGATAGAATGCTAGCAGCAAATTTATCTGGGCAGGAATAACAGTGGACAAGGGACAAAACAGAATATCTATGTCTCAATATATCCAGCAGGACTTTTTAAACCAACCCTCCAATCAGATCGGGCCATTGGTCATGCCATGGAAAACATATCCAGGGAGATATTAAAGGTATGGAGAGAGAGCAGTTAGGCAAAAGCTTTGAATTTCTCCCCCAACATATTTATAAAACAGCAGTGCCGAAGACCCCAACCAAGACTAAACTTCCATTGTACTAGGCACCAAACACATTGGCTGAGATTTTTAAAGCCACTAAAAATGTAGGCATACAGCGCCCAGAATTTTCATGGGAGTTGGGCATCTAAATCCTCTTGTCATCTCTGAAAATTCCAACCATGCTAAGGCCCGGTCTACACTTAAAAGTTAGGGCAATATAGCTACGGTGCTCAGGGGTGTGAAAAATCCACGTCCTTGTAGGAATCATCTACACTATGGCACTACAGCGGCACAGAGACAGCAATGTACCTGTGCCACTGTACCACCTGTAGTGTAGATATGGAGACAGCTTCTGCTCAAGAAGCATTCATTCTTCATAGACAAGCATCAGGAAATGTGCTCAGAGGTAAACGTGACTTGCCCAAGGTACCCCCGCAGGTCTGAGCAACAGATAGCCAATGAACTCAGGTCTGATGACTCCCAATCTATGGCCTAGCTATACTGTTTCTCCTGATGGGTTTAACTTGAAAGTCGATTTCTGAAGACTACTCATGAATGTAGTGAATAGACACGCTGCACGTACAGTAGATTGTCATTTAAATACAATAGCTACATCCCAGTGGTGGGTGCTTTTGAAATACCTTAGAAAAATGTCCAACTGGAGAACATTTATAAAAAGTAACTTTTTTGTTCTATTTTATTATAGTTGCTTTCTGTCCCTTGGACACTCTTTATTCAAACTCTTTGCAGTGTCCTATGAATAAAAAAGTGGGCGAGGTAATATCTTTTACTGGACCAACTTCTGTTGGTGAGAGAGACCAGCTTTCAAGCTACACAGAGCTCTTCTTCAGGACTGGGAAAGGTACTCCCAGAGTCACAGCTAAATACAATATCGGACAGATAGAATATGTGCTAACTACTTATGCTAAACTAAGGGACTATTCAAGGTGAAGTAGCCCATTAACACTCCTGTAGTCATGGGACAAAAAGGGGGGTTAGTGGGTTACAGATTGTTGTAATAAACCACAAATCCAATGTCTTTTACCTCATCTATCTTGTCTCTCTAATATCCTGGGACAGACACAGCTACAACAACACCGCATATCCTTAATGATATTCAGGGTCTGAAAAGACTCTGAACATATTTGTGTGGCTGTTGTAGAGAAGAGCTAGTGTGTTAGGGCTATTTTTCTACAATTAAATCAGTTAATTAGTTTGGTGAAGTTGCATTTACTATCACAAGCACTAGAGGATGTTTCATGTCTGTGTCTCTTTCAGACATACAGAAGAAAGGCATTGTAAAATGTTCACTGTGGGCTTGTTCCACTTATCTCAGACTGCATGCAAATTTTGTTACTTTACCTGTGACATAAAACTTACTGTCTATTTGTATGCTTGGTCTTAGGTAACTCCCAGCAACCAAACACATGGTTTAGCAATAATTCAGCCCCCCAAGTTAAATCTTTCACTGGGACATTGTAGCCAGTCAACCCACCTGGAATGAATTAGAAAGCCAGAAGATGTTTATTCCTTCTTGAAGATGCAGCGACAGGCTCGGTCCTGTGAATATGGGAGCTAACCTGATAATTCTGTTCAATTTAAGTTTAAGCAGCACGGGAGAGGGCAGAGGACCGGGAGTCAGGCTCCGGGGTTCTATTCTCAGTTGGCTAAGTGACTCACTGTGCAATCTGAGATGAGTCACATTCTCTCTGCAGCCCACTCTCCCAGAGAACAGTCATAATAAGATACTGACTTTTGCTGAAGTGAATATCAAGATTTATTCACCCAGGTGATAAATCTTGACAGACAAAAAATAAACATCAATATTCACCAGAGCAGGAAGTCAGTAAAGACCATCCTACGTGAGAGTTAACTCACCCAAGTTAAAATTATGGCTCCCAATAAACACACGGTACTGCTAAAAGGGAGCATTGCTCTTTCCCCTCTCCAACCTCCCCAAAACTCAGGATAAAATTAAATTAAGCTGTAAATTAATGTATTAAATTAATAAAAATGTAGATTTGTCTGCTGGTACGTACAGCTGTGCCTTTTTATTCTCCTCTATGCTAGCAAGCAAGCAAAACCAGTTTTGCTTTCCAGTCCTCTACTCATATTTCCTTCAATCCAGCAGGGACTGACTCCTCATAAAAAATATACTACTGACACTATCGTGAGTTGCACTGTCTGGGACCATTACTATACAGCTTCGAATAGACAACATTTTCAGGGATGCAGAGTTTGTGTCTTATTAAACCTTTACCGCACAATTGATTTCCCCCAGCCGGCCTAAGTTTTTCAAAATGTTCCCAGCAGTGGAGCAGCTGCTAGAGGAAAGAGAATGGACTCTCCATCTCCTGGAAACTGAGGCAACAATAGGAAAAGACTGATAAAACCAACATTTCTGTCCTCCAGCACAGAATTAAGAGCTCCCTCCCTTTATACTAGTGAGTTCTGAGTCTAGGGATGGAAGCACTAAAAAGCCAACCATGGAAAAATGCAAATGCAGCTAAAATGATTCTTTGGTCAGCCTTTTCCAGGCAGGGCCCAACCACTGGAGGCCAGGAATGGGGAGATGGAAGGGAGGCTGAGATTTATTCTAGGAGTGAAAACACTTGCACTGCCCTGAATTTGTGTCATGCACGTCACAGAGTACACACACTGTGGATGTACGTGACAATGTCATTTATATAAACTGAATGAAGTGGCTGCGTCCAATGGAGATGAGATAGACACATGACATGGCTTCCACCTTAAAAGTTCAGCATGCTGTATGAACAGTTCAAGGCCTATTTTATAATGCTGTACCGGCCCTCTGTATCACATTAAAAGCTGAGCTCCTTTTTTCAAGGTTCAGTTTTAGCTCCTGCCTGCCTCTCTGCTGTTGTTTCACCCTCTATCACATGTCCTGCAGTATTCCATTGTAATGGTCCAAAAGACAATCTCGACCTATAGTGAGACTGCACTGTGTCCTTCTCCCACTGTTGATTCTGCATCTACTCCCATGTTTCCACTATTATTAAAAAAAGAGCTTGTGGTTAAGGTGCTAAAGTGGGACTCAGGAGATCTGGATTCAGTTCTCCCTCATACCTTTGATTACATGCAAAAGTTGTGTTGAGTTAAACTTAAATCACTTTTTAAAACTATTCCAAGAGGCTGGGTGGGGTCTTATTTTGATTTAAACCAGGCTCATGTTGGTGTAGCTTAAATTCTTTTCCAGTTGACATCAGTTAAACTGAAATAAACCTGATTTAAACTGATTTAAAAGTTGCACTGATTTTTTTAAAATCACACCTTCAGTTAAACTGCTACAACTTTTTCACAATGATAAATCCTGTGATTTTGGGAAAGTCACTTAGTTTCTCTGTGCCTCAGTTCCCCATCTTCAAAATAGGGCTAATAGGGCTCCTCTCAATCTTTATCTACCTTATCTATTCAGATTTTAAGCTCTGTCTCTGCACAGAGAGCTGAACTAGAGGACCTTTTGAGGTCGCATCCCACCTTACATTTTTATGATTCTACATACAAGGGCCCTGACCTCAGCTGAGTCCTCTGTACTCTACAGTAATACAAATACATAAATAATTACCACCGCCACCACTCTGAACTCTTTGACTTGATTCTGCTACTTTTTTCTCTCCCTCCTCCTTCAAACATACTTCTTCAATGGCACATATAATCCCTACCTCAGCTCTGCTCTCAAAAAAAGAGTTGACAAAGTACACCAGAGGAGAGAGAAAATAAAATACAAACTCAAAACAAAAACTGTGTAATTAACAAGCTCCATGCTGGATCTCACCACTCAATCACTTTGCTTTTTTTTGCATCCTATTCCCCATACTTCATCTGCATGTTGACTATTTAGACTGTAAATTCGGTGTAGCCCTTTCTCCCCTGCACATGCTCCAGTTCTTCAAGTTCATAGGGAATGATGGAAATATTTCTACCTTATCCTCAGTAATGTGGCAAAAAGTAATTACAGAGTCCAGGGAAGCTAAGTAACACTACTGAAGCAGTGGGTGGTCTAACAGATTGAACAGCTTCTGCGCACTAGTGTTGTGGTGGGAGTCCACCAGACCCCCCACTTCACACCCTAGGTAATTCAACTGCTCTCTGCAACACTGGCCTTTTTGTCTGGGACATCTTGGCACCAGCGTTGTGTAGATATACCTGATTTCTTTCAGATGGTCTACAAATAAACTTGCTCTTTATGAGTTTGTCATCAGTATCCACCAGGTTTCCTCTACTCTGTTTCAGGCTTGAGCTTTATGCAGAAATATATTGACGTCTGCAGGAGGAATTTATGAAAGGCAGGTACTCCAGCTCTACAGGTTTTTGCCCAATGTAACACTAACTTGGACTTCTCTCTAAGATCTAGTTTTACAATAAAGGAGCCATTTTCCTTGTCTGATATGGGAAAATACTTTGCCCAAGCACATCTGGTCTAGGCTAATGAGAGAAAAGAAGCGCCAGTAAACAACTGTGTGATTTATTTATCTGATGGCTTTAAGCAGATGAAATGGGTGAATTAGAAAGTTTATATATGATAGTATATAAGATAACATGTTTATCCTTCTAGATACCTTAGGTCCCAAGAATGATAGTATCCGAACAGCTTTAAGTGCTATCTTAACTGTATTGAGATAATGCCTCTGCGGGATAGAGGACTACTACTATCCTCATTTTACAGATGAGAACTGAGGCAGAAAGAGACTAAGTGACTTGACTAAGGTCATCCAGGAAGTCTGTGGCAAAGCAGAAACTGAACCCAGGTCTCCCTAATCTCAGGCTAGTCCCCTAATCACAGAGCCATCCTTCCTGTTTTATATGCCCACACACACAAATCTGACTAATATCTCTTGGGCTGTCTAGTAATAGGTGGATAGTTTTTTCTGCTGCTGCTTGGCAAACACTAGGAGGACTTAGTGAAAACAGACATAACTCTATCGGAGATGAGAGAGATGTATTCATTTACACCAAGGCTGAAGCTAGGCCTGGATCTGTTGTCAGAACAGTAGATTTTGTGGCATTATTTACCTACAGAATCTAATCTATACATTTATAAAGCACCTGGTCACCGTGGGATCTTGGTATATCAAAACACTAGCTCCAAGATCCTAGTTTCAGTTTCTCTTCTTTTATTCACACATGAAAAATGCTCAGTGATTTAGCTATTCTCTACGACACCAACCTTTCATCTGTGATACGCCGGCATCAGTGTGTCAAAGTGAGCCTACAAACACTGAAGACAAGGGGCTGGACTCACCCACCAGCCAGTGGACCAAGGATCACGGACCCCAAGCAGTAGAAAGTCCATCAGGAACAGAGTCACAACAGTGCAAGCCACCTATCTAGAGGAACTAGTGGTGACCTAGAGTAATTAATTGCCTCCCCCCGTGTTATTCTACAGATCTTCAGCCAGAATTTAACTAGCAGACCCCTCACAGGAGCTCAGCAACCATCTCATAGGCAGAGTGCTCCACCCTTAGGTGCAGGGCTGTGTGTTGAATTTTATCAGAATAGAAATGGAAAACTTTTGAAAGGACAGGTCAGTTATAGCATAGCATTAACCCTGCTCCCACTGCGGTCAATGTGAGCTACTGAGCGCTCAGCACTTTTGAAAATTAGCCCACTTATTTAGGTGCCTAACTACACACTTGGGGTCCTTCCATTATTCTGCACTTTTTAAAATCTTGGCCTGCGTGAATAGAGCAATGGAGTACACAGGGAAGTATTTAGAGTGCTGAGTGAGGTTTCCCCTGCTTGATTTTCCAGCTCCAGCTTAACCTAAACATATGGGGGTCTGTTGAGAAATAGATTAGTGAGTGACTGTGGAGTGGGATTTTCTGACCACATGTCCAGATACCCACAAAACCTTGTCAGCATTTAAAACTAGGTGGTGTAAAATCCCCATCACACACCCACATCTCTCTCAAAAACAAAACCCCAACCATAGAATCTGCCTAAAGATCATTGCCCAGATAATGTAGTTATGAGGGTTTTAATTACTCATCTTCAAGATCAAAGTTCCCTTCAGCGCAGCCCTGTGGGTTGCACTGAAGGTGTTCAGGGGAAAATTTATCAGGAGCTGAATTTTGTCAGCATGATAATACAGGCTCAATTCCTCTCCCTCTAGGTCTTTTCCATCCTCCTTCAAATATCAGGCCTTGCTAAATTTACTCCTGTGAGTGCCCCCGTTTAAGTAAGTCATGTAACTAAGGCGGGCAGCATTCATCCCTTAAAAAGGTGTTAATGCCTACCCGAGTGCTGAAAAGCCTCTAAAATAGTTCTGCTCCTATAATACATTGTATGTTTTCAGGGATGACAGCGGATTTCTTGATTTAAGACTACGGATATTTGCATGAAAACAGCATCTATTTTACTTAAGAGTTCACCTGCTCCTACTGATTATTCCTCATCTGAGATCCTATTATAGAGAGGAAGGATGATCCAGTGGCTAGAGTGTTAGCCTGGGATTTGGGAGATTTGGATAAAATTCCCTGCTCTACCACAGACTCCCTGTGTGACCTTAGGCAAGTCACTTAGCCACTCTGTGCCTCAGTTCCCCTTCTGTAAAACAGGGATAACAGCACTTCCTTGCCTCACAGGAGTACTGTGAGGATAAATACATTGAAGATTGTGTGGTGATCAGATACCACACTAATGAGAACCACATAAGTACCAAAAATAGAGCATTAACTGGTTTCAAGACTGAGCTTGATACGTTTATAGAGGGGATGGAATGATGGGACAGCCTAATTTGGCAATTAACTGATCTTTGACTGCTAGCGGTAAATATGCCCAACGGCCTGTGATGGGATGTTAGATGGGGTGGGTTCTGAGTTACTACAAAAACAAGGTTACTTACCAGTAACTGATGTTCTTCGAGACGTGTTGCTCATGTCCATTCCACTATAGGTGTGTGCACGCCACCGTGCACGGTTCCCGGAACTTTTTTCCCCTTAGCAGACCCCGTAAGGCTGGCTCTGGTGCCCCCTGGAGTCCCGTGCGCATGCCGCGATATATGAGGCACTGCCGGCCCTACGCCCCCTCAGTTCCTTCTTTCTGCCAACTCCGGCAGTGGGGGACGGAGGGTGGGATGTGGAATGGACATGAGCAACACATCTCGAAGAACATCAGTTACTGGTAAGTTACCTTGTTTTCTTCTTCGAGTGATTGCTCATGTCCATTCCACTATAGGTGACTAACAAGCAATACCTTGGAGGTGGGTAGGAGTTACCGGTGAGCTGCCCTCAGCACTGCTCTGCCGAATCCCATGTCCTCTCTCACCTGCTGAATGATGGCATAGTGGGACATGAAGGTACGCACCGATGACCAGGTGGCAGCTTTGCAGATGTCCTGCAGGGAGACACTCTCTAGGAAGGCTGTAGATGAGGCTTGAGCTCAGGTTGAGCGTGCTGTGATGGTTCCTGGAAGTGGCACCCTCGCCTGCTCGTAGCAGAACTTGATGCAAGATGTAATCCAGGAGGAGATGTGCTGGGTGGAGACAGGTGAGCCTTTCATCCGGTCAGCCACTGCGACTAAGAGCTGTGTCGATTTCCGGAATGGCTTTGTACGCTTGATATAGAGGGCCAGGGCTCGTCTCACGTCCAGCGAATGCCATCTTCTCTCCTCCTCCAAACCATGCAGTTTGGGAAAAAACACGGGGAGAAAAATATTTTGGTTACAATGAAATTGGGAAACCACCTTGGGCAGGAAGGCCGGATGCGGCCTCAACTGCACCTTGTCCTTATAGAATACTGTATAAGGGGGCTCCAAGGTCAAGGCCCTGATCTCGGAGACCCTCCTAGCCGAGGTAATGACCATCAGGAAGGCTACCTTCCATGAAAGCATGAGCAGGGGGCATGAAGCCATGGGTTCAAAGGGGGGGCCCGTGAGTGTCGAGAGGATCAGGTTGAGATCCCAGGGAGGCACTGGGTCATGGACCTGCGGATAAAGCCTCTCCACTCCCTCGAGGAACCTGACCGACATGGGATGGAAGAACAGGGATCTCTCTTCTAGTGGCTAATGGAAGGCCAAAATGGCTGCCAGGTGAACTTTCAAGGAGGCCAGCGCCAGACCCTGGAGCTTTAGCTGGAGCAGGTACTCCAGGATCACCTGTACAGGCGAGAGGCTGGGCGGAATGCCCCGGGACTCCACCCAAGAGGTAAACTGCCTCCACTTAGCCCGATACACAACCTGCCTAGAAGGTTTCCTACTGCCCAGCAGGACTTGTTGGACCTGCACCGAGCAGGCTCTCTCTCCCTCCATCAGCCACAGAGCCTCCAGGCCGTGAGGTGCAGGGAGTCCAGGTCCAGGTGAAGCAGACAAGCCTGGTCCTGGGAGAGAAGATCGTGCCACCTCAGGAGCTCCATGAACGGGGCGATTGAAAGGTCCAGCACCATGCTGAACCAATGCTGTCTCGGCCAGGATGAAGCGATGAGTATAACGTCCGCCCTGACCCTCTTTATTTTCAGCCGGACCTTGGGCAGGAGCAGAATGGGTGGGAACGCGTACATGAGGGTCCCCATCCAGTCGATGAGGAACACATCAGAAATCAACCCAGTCTCGTGACCCGGGAGTTAGCAGAACCTCGGGCACTTCACGTTCCAGGCCGACATGAATAGGTCCAGTTGGGGAACACCTCACTTCTGGAAAATCGTAGTCACTACCTCCAGGTGCAACAACCAGTCTTGGCGGGGTAGAAACGACCTGCTGAGGCGATCCGCCTCGTCGTTCCTCACTCCTGGGAGGTGAGAGGCAGTCAAGTGGAAATCATGCCTCACGGCAAAGTCCCATTGACAGGTAGCTTCCTCACAGAGAGCTGAGGAGCGCACTCTCCCCTGCCTGTTTATATAACATATAGCTGTGGTGTTGTCCATCAGCACCTGCACCACTCTGCCCGTCAGGAATTGGAGGAACACCCTGCACGCTAGGCGAATGGCCCTCAGCTCCTTCACGTTGATGTGCAGGTGCCTCTCCTCCCCCGACCAGAGCCCCTGAATGCTTAGGTTGGCGCTGATGTGGGCTCCCCATCCCACATCCGAGGCGTCAGAGATTAGGGTGACCGACGGGACCAGTTCCCTGAATGGAACGCCCTTCAACACTACCCTGGGAGACCTCCACCAGTTTAGGGAGGCTAGGATGGGCGGGGGAACTGTGACCACCCGATCCAGCGGGTGTCTGCTCAGCACATATACCGAGGCCAGCCATGCCTGAAGCGGTCTGAGCCTCTGGTGAGCTAGTCTCACTACGTACGTGCAGGCTGCCATGTGGCCTAACAGCTGTAGGCAGTGCCTGGCTGTTGTCGTGGGGCATCAGTGCAGCTGGGAGATGATAGAGACCATGGGCTCGAAACGTGCCTGAGGCAGGAAGGCTCTGGCCTGGGAAGCGTCCAGGGTGGCCCCAATGAATTCTATATGCTGCACTGGGGTTAGTGTGGACTTCTGCTCATTTATGAGCAGTCCCAGCCTGCTGCACGTGGAACAAGTGAGGGTCACGCTCTCCTGCACTTGGGACCTGGACCTGCCCCTGATCAGCCAATCGTCCAGGTAAGGAAAAATTTGCACACCCTTTTGTCTCAGGTGGGCAGCCACTTCCGCCATGCACTTGGTGAACACCCTTGGAGCCAAAGAGAGGCCAAAGTGTTTGGCTGTAAATTGGTAGTGGGAGCCAGCCACCGTGAAGCGAAGAAAGCACCTGTGGCTGTGGCGGATAGACACATGAAAGTACGTGTCCTTGAGGTCAAGGGCAGCAAGCGGAGGTGTGCTCTGAAGAACTTGAGGTACCAGAGCATCGTCTCAGTACCGATGTCTTGCGGTGTTGCTTGCCCTTTGGTGACCGAGACCGGTGCTGCTCGGAACTCCGCGGTGCCGAGCCGGACTCTGGTGACCGGGTTCTGCGTTCGGGACTCCACTGTGCTGGGTCCTCCGATGGCAACCCGGTTTTGCGCCACGTTGGTGCAGGCGAACTCCTCAGTGCCAGGGATCTGGAACGGGAGCTGTCCGAGCGCTGCCTAGCAGACCTCAACCGGTGCCGCCTCTTGGCCTGCACTGCCTCACATGCTGGGGACCGACGTCAGCGCCGAGAGGGAGACTCCTCGTCCTGAGTTGAAGCAGGCCGGTTCGACAACGCCGACCTGGATCGACTGCCTGGGGAGCGTCCTCGCTCTACCCCTGGTGGCCATCCGGCAGGAGATCTTCCTCCCCGTACCAGGGATCTCCACCGCCTTTTGGGGGGACCCAGCGTGGGTTTGCCCTGGGACACTGGCCCCTTCTCCCTCAGTGGAGGGGGGGGGGCAGAGGTGGCGTAGGCAAGGCCAATAAGGCTCTTGCCGCCTGAAAAGCCTCTGGTGTCGATGGCGTCAGCAGGGGCACTCTCCCACTCCCAGGAGTCAGGGGAGGCTCCCTGCGTGGAGATGCAGGCACCGGAGAAGACTCGACAAGCCGAGTTCGGTGCATCTCCACACTCGACCCTGCCCGTACCGACGGTGCAGGGGAGTGTCTGCGCTCCACGCACTGTTTCTTCTTCTTCGGCACCAGGGATGTTGCTCGGTGCCGAGTCAAGGCCGGTGCCGGCGGTGCACTCTGCACCGAGGTTACACTCGGTGCCGAGGTGGAGCAGGACGGCTCGGATGCCGGGCAGAGTGCTGCCTCCATGAGCAGGGCTTTTAACCGGATCTCTCGGTCCTTCTGAGTCCGTGGTTTAAAAGACCTGCAGATCTTCCACTTATCCTTTCTGTACTCTTCTCCCAAGCACTTAAGGCACTGATCGTGGGGGTCACTGAGCAGGAAGGCCTTCCCACAGGAGGCACACAGCTTAAATCCCGGCAACCGGCCGCTCTAGGTCCCCGGAGGGACTTACTTATCTAACTACACTTAACTACTACTTAAAACTACTTTGAATATCAACGGATCAAAGGGGAATAGAACTTGCAGAAAGCAAGGCTAGTTCCAGCAACCGTCACGGGCGGAAAGAAGGAACTGAGGGGGCGTAGGGCCGGCAGTGCCTCATATATGCGGCATGTGTGCAAGACTCCAGGGGGCACCAGAGCCGGCTCTATGGGGTCTGCTAAAGGGAAAAAAAGTTCCAGGAACTGTGCAGGGTGGCGTGCACTCACCTATAGTGCAATGGACATGAGCAATCACTCGAAGAAGAAGAATTCTTTCCAGGTGTCTGGCTGGTGAGTCTTGCCCACATGCTCAGGGTTTAGCTCATCGCCATATTTGGGATCAGAAAGGAATTTTCTCCCAGGGCAGATTGGCATCGGGCCTAGGGGGTTTACGCCTTCCTCTGCAGCGTGGGGCACCGGTCACTTGCTGGTGGATTCTCTGGTGGATTTTCTGTACCTTAAAGTCTTTAAACCATTATCTGAGGACTTCAATAACTTAGTCATAGGTAGGGGTCTATTACAGGGGTGGATGGGTAAGGTTCTGTGGCCTGCAACGTGCAGGCGATCAGACTAAATGATCATAATGGTCCCTTCTGACCCTAAAGTCTATGAGTCTATGAACTCCCTGCCTGTGATATGGAATCTAGAGTGGACCAAGACCTGTTGATCATCTAACTCCTTTCCCTGCCCATGGAAGATTGTTCATTAGCATTTTGACTAGCCAAGCAGTGGGTATCCTTTCACATTCCTTGAGGATGGAGCGGAGCAAATAATTCACAAATTTATTTATCTGAGGCATTCTAACTCCTTTTCTGCTCATGGGCAGATCACGATTCCTCTTCATTAATCATATTTATTTGACAAATTCCTACAGACTCATCAGCAAACATTTTGCTGTAAGTATTTAAAACGTTGAGCTGTGGTTGGTTAGATACATCACATGGAATTGGTTCTGTTGCCTTAATCAGGTGAGCCCACAGGCACTCCCGACATGAGTACCCTCAAACGGAAATCTTAAATTCACTAGATAAACCGTTCATCGCAATTTGACGAGCTTCAAGAAAAGATGCTGGTACAGAGATGGCATGTATCAACCCATAGTCCGATATGCCAGGTATAGATTCCCTTCTGTCATAGAAGCAGTGGACATATTCTGACCCAAAAACTCAGAATCATAGAACTCAGAGATGGAAAAGACCTAGTGGGCCATTTAAGTCCATTCTCCTCCCAGGGCAGTGCTGTACACATTCCTGTTTCAGACAAATACCCCTAATTAAAATAATAGAGAAGAAGAAATACAGATGACCCATCAGCGGAACACGTTTTAGAGAGAGAATGTTTCAGCATTGTCTGTGAAATGCTGGTGAGCCTTTCCAACTCTTTCCAGAAATGTACTCTCCCTTCCTGCTATGTTCCCAATTCTAATTCCAGTTTAAAAGCTTTTTGACTCAGAGGCAAATGGATAGCAGGATTTAGAAACAGATACAAATAGTAAAATAAGGGCTTAGGACAGTCCCAAAGCTACAGTGGATGGGATTGTCCAAACACAGACTCTACTAATCCACCAAGAAAATGCCCTTAAGACCTGTTCAGAGTCAGGCTCATAAAATCCAGGAAATTCAGAGATAAGCCAGGATATCTGGGCTGATGTTCTGTCCTCAGTTCACCTTATTGGGCAAATGCTGATTAATTCATTCACTCATTCCTTGCTTTGCCTGCACTGAAATATCAACAATCAGCTTTTATAGGAAGAGGAGAGGTTATTTTTCTTTTCTAGTTGCGGTAGGGTCAGTCAGTATCATTTGCTCCTTTTCCTGGTGATGGTTTATTACCCTGTACAGTAGTTCCTTTCAGTTTTCTAAAGCTATTGAGCATCTGCCTTGTTAGTCTTTGAATAAGAGACCTCTAAGGAAATTCCATGCTATTACAAGAAGTGAGATTGGTTATCAATAGGTAGAAATCTGTCCCCTGCATCAGTACTGAACCAATATCCCAGTGTAAAACAAACATCATCTTGTGCTTCACCATGAATTGAACCTAGGATTTCCAGAGCCAAGAGCATGAGATTAAGGGCCATATGTTTAAAGATATTTAGGCACCAAATTTCCATCAATTTCCATGGAAGTTAGGCACCTAAATACCTTTAAAAATCTGACCCTCGGTCCTCTAGTTAGAAGCTGTGGATTAGGCACAAAGAGAGACATAAAACACATACAGAACAGTGAGTTAGTCAGTCCAGCCTGGTGTTGGAGGGCATTGTGCTCCTAGAATTGCCATCTTTTGGATTAAACAACATTAAACCACTTCTATCTAACTTAGGTACCTATACAACTCCCATTACCTTAGTATTTGAGAGCTTCACAATCTTTAAAATATTTCTTTTCAGCACCACTCCTGGGAGGTACCATTATGCCAATTTCACAGATGGTACAAAGAGGCACAGAGAAACTATGTGACTTGAACCATGGTCCCACAGGAACTCTGTGACAGAACAAGGAATTGCGTCCAGGTCGCCAAAGTCTCAGGCTACCTGCCCTAACCACTGAATCATCCTTCCTCTCTTCTGTCTCTTCTGGTAATTGAAGTTCCTAGGGTACTTCATACAGCTAGAAGCACAGCCTGCTAACCCCAGTGTCTTGGCCAAATTCTAGTTTGGATAAATATATTCTACTTAACTAAGTTTTCCCTGTGGTTTCAGATGGATACAGTGGTTCTTCACTTCTAGTTCTAGACTATTTTGTAGTGCAGCTGTTTCATCCCAGTGATGATTATACTTCAGTGAAGGGACTGATGGGTGAAATAAATTAGGTCCCAGCAACATTAGAAACCACATCTCCATCTATGAACCGCCAAGACAACTGCATTTCTCGGAGACACACAAAGCCCAGATGCAGACACACACATGCAGATCACAAAGCAGATCAGAGCCAAGCACAAAGCATTCTCAATCAAAGGGATCTGCCTGTGAAATGAACTTCCAGCAGAGATTAGATGAAGTCACAATCCAATCACGCTTAGAAACCTGTAAAACCTCCCTATTTGTTAAAGCTTTTCCACCATAACCAAAATGACACTCACAACACCAACCATTCCCCACTCTCCAACCCCAAAACAAACAAAACAAGAAAACCCACCCAAGCAGAACTTTCAATAACGTGAGACTGGAGAGGAGCAGAGACTCCATGAGTCTACTGTAGACCTTACTACTTTTACATGAAAAGTATTTAGGCGCTATGGTGATAAGCAGCAGTACAAAACCTCAAGGAAGATGAGACTCATGTCCAGATTCACCACTGATGAAAATGGGCACAATTCCACTGAAATCAGTAGAGTTGCACCTGCATACACCAGCTGTGAATTTAGCCCATGGTTCTTAAACAGTGTAAAGCACTTCAGAAAGAATGGTGCTATATTTAGATACCATAGTATTGCTGTGTAGACATTTTCATAACCCTTAATTATGCAGGAGGGGGAGGGGGGAATTTGCAAGCTCTGTAGTATTAACCGGATTGGATAAATATATAATTAGAGAATGCTGAAACATGTAGACTCTTGACACCAGAGGCTTTATCAGCTCTTTCTACCTTCATGAACTGTTTTGCTTTTATTTTAAAGCTCTTTCTGTCAATCATGGCAAGATTTACTCAGAGCACCTATGGTCACTGTAGATGCTACAGTAAAATGTACAAGGTACACACTTGGGTTCAAACCATCCTTATGCTACCAGAAAGAGAACTTTATGCTATTGTTGTTATATGGCATCCAACACATGCTAGGTGCTAAACTGACCAGAAAAAAAGCAACTGATCAGACAAGGTCCCGGCCCCAAAATGCTTTATAGACTAAAGCCCCTACCCCACAGGCCTCTATGGGCTCATGTGTGCAGGTTGGAAGGGGTTCAGATGGGGACTTCCTCCCCCAAACTCACAGAGCACAGGTTACTGCTCACTCATTCTCTGCAGAGTGGAAGACCCCTGGACCAAAGGCACCAGCTCCTACAGGAGTGGGATTAGGCAGAAGTGCAGACCCATGGGTCCTTCGAACAGATGCCCCTTCTTTCCTGTAGATCACCAAGATGCACTAGTATCTTAGAAGATCTGTGGGCTTGTGGAAGACGTTCGTTTAGGTGGCAGGGACAGGGTGTATCAGGCCCTAAAACAAACTAGAGTTGGCTAATGACAAACAAAAGTAGGGGAGGCTTGCCTGGGGAGGGCAAAAGGGGAATTTTCATTTTTTATCAAAAATTCCATATATCACCAAAGTTAGAAAAAATATTCAACCTATTGAATGTTTTTAAAACAACCCATTTTTCCAAACCATGCAACTCTAGGATTTGCACTTCATTTCTGAGTGTGGCTGAAGTGATTAGTCCGTATTACCATCTATTGCCTGCAAAATACAGATTCTTTTATTTTAAGGGGGAGGAGCGCACCCTTTTCTACTCAGAGATAACCACATGGATTTATTGCCAGATTCTGATTTTAAAAAGCATTTGTGGGCCCAGTCTTCTTGTGCCAATTCCTAGCCCAATGAGAATTTTAAAGGCTGGAATAGGGTATAAGCACCCCAAAACAGGAGTTAATAATAGAAAGAGACAAGCATGTTGCTATAGTGAAATGATACGGCTGCTATAATAGTCTTGTAAACAAACCGCTCACAATGATATGGCATGACTCATAATACCCAATGCTATGAAGATATTACAGAACAGAACTATAGCAGCTATCACTGGATATGTAGATACAAAGGAGCGTAATACAAGGAACCTAGTGCTGACTGATTTAAAATAGGGTTCTTGCCTTCAGGCCAATGGGATAAATTCACACCTAGTTTAACTGGGTGCAACTCAAATGAGGCTAATGGAGCTGCCTCTGAAACTGACCGAAAACATTATAGGCATTGGTTCTCCAATATCTTGCACCTTGTGTAGTCATGTAGCATTGTACAAAAGGAGTGTAAAATGCAACCACTATTGAAAGTGACTGCATTGGTAATATTTTGAACCCATTTTGCACAGGCGTAAATCACTAAATCCGGCACCTTGTTAGTTCGAACAGATTTCAAGCCTGAGAAGTTACAGATCTCACCTGAAATACCGTGATGTTCAAAACTGGCACAAGAAGGCTTGCTGGAGACAAAGCACAGGCTCCCTCATTGTGCAGGACAGTTTGATAGTCCTTTCAGTGCAGTATCAAATGATTCTGGACTGCAACTGGAGATGCTGAATCATAGAATCCTTGGACAGGAAGGGACCTTGAGAGGTCTTCTAATCCAGTTCCTTGCACTTAAGGTAGGATTAAGTATTAGCTAGACCATCCCTGACAGGTGTTTGTCTAACTTGCTCTTAAAAATCTCCAATGATGGAGACCCCACAACCTCCCTGGGCAATTAATTCCAGTGCTTAACTACCTTGACAGTTAGGAAGTTTTTCTAATGTCCAACCTAAACCATTCTTGTTGCAATTTAAGCCCATTGCTTCTTGTCTTATCCTCAAAGGTTAAAGAGAACAATTTTTGGCCCTCCTTCTTGTAACAACCTTTTATGTACTTGAAAATTGTTATATCCCCTCTCAGGCTTCTCCTCTCCAGACTAAAAAAACCCAGTTTTTTTCAATCTTCCCACATATGTCCTGTTTTCTAGGCCTTTAATCATTTTTGCTGCTCTTCCGGACTTTCTCCAATTTGTCCACATCTTGCCTGAAATGCGGTACCCAGAACTGGACACAATACTCCAGCTGAGGCCTGATCAGCGCAGAGTAGAGCGAATAATGACTGAAGGGTCGGCAACTACATTAGCCCGGCAGAGAAAGAGTAAAATCAAATCTTGAGACACACAGATATCTTTATCCCTTTACTCAGACTATTTCATGCACCATATGCTGGGTAATAACATGAGAGGACTCCAAGTTTCTAAAACAATACTGGCTCTTTCTTAAAAGAGCTATTTACAGAGGTAGCATTCCAGCCAAGTGCACACAGAGCACCTTCCCGGTGTCTCTTCCAAACTCTTCCCTCCTGCAGTCTGTGCTCCTCCCTCCATGTTCCATGCAAGTTGCTATGCTGACTGGGTGACTTTTCCCTTCCTTATATTACATGCTCCTGCTAATTTAAAAGAAAGTTTGAGGTGTACATTCAAACTAGAAAATATCTTGTTTTGGGTAACTTAAATACGGTTTCACTTTTCCCTCTTGCTGCAGTAAAACCACCCAGGGAAGTGAGGTCTGGAAGCATTAAACCATTCACTGAGCACCGGGAATATCAATAGAAAAGATGATGAATTAGACCAGAGCTACCCATCTATTAAATGAAATATAGGACCTGATTCATGGCCATGCATTGTTAAGCCAGTGATTTGGCCACTGCAATGTACAGCTCTCATAAAAACCCTACACCCCAACGTTTAGGGTTGCCTCTTCCAAGACACAGAAAAACCAGCCAAACCCCAAACGGCCTCACCTTGCTCTTCCCCCTCAGGTGTCCTCCCCACCACCAGCAGCCTGATCCCTCTCTGCCCCCATCACACAGGCAGCAGTGCAGATGAGGGCCTAGGTTGTGGTTCAAGGTTTATTTATCTCTTACCTTCCCATGAGCCCCTACACCCACCTTCTCCCAGAACTGTCAGTCCTCGATGGAACTTCCCTACCATTCCCTCCCAGGAGCCCCCGCCTCCCGCACCCTGGTCCCCACTCCTTACCCCTCTCTGCTGGTGAGCCTCAGGTCCAACCCGCATCTCAGTCCCTGTCGCCGAGAAAAAACACTGCAGCTTTGGCAGGTTGATGGCCTGGCCGGCAGAGCAGGACCTGTGCGCCAGGCCAGCCGCATCCCCCTCCCAGCCACACGACACGCACGCATGGGTAGTTACCACATTGCTGCGCAGTGGCCACTGCATGTAGGCGCCGCTTCCAGAGGGAGCGTAGGACATTTTAAAAAAGGACACCTTTTCACCAGCAACTGGCAAAGCTCTACAAAATCCAGCCAGAACACTTCAAAACCAGCCAGGTGGTGGCACAGGAAGCGTGGCGAAGTATGGCATAGAAAGTAATAGGCGGTGAGGCCAGAGCACCACTATACTCTGGATATTCTCAGTCATTGCAACAGTCCCTGAGGATCTTAGGCACCTAGGCAGAATGTAAGACAGCCTTGAGGTCACTCTTACCTGCTCTAAAGACTGAACCAGACCCTGACTCAGCTCAAAACGAGGGATAAACAAAGGTGGTTTGCCTTCCTCTTGGGTGCTGAGCTGACTGGAGCTCAGCCGCCCCTTAAAATCCATCCCATTAGCTTCTCTTCAGCTATTTTATGGGCATATACACATATATAGTGTCACAAGGAAGCACTCAAGAGTCAGGAAATGCCAAAGTAAGGGTTAGAAGGGCACCTTTAACCCTACACCCTCGTGCAAAACCAATTATACGATCGTTACTGAAGAGAAGATCATGTGATAGCCACCACAAAACACAATACACTTAGTTCTTATGGAGAAGCATGCACTCTTCAAGGTACTGTCTCTATAAACATTAGCTAATTATACCTCTGTACGTGTGTGTGTGTGTGCATATGCATGTTTACATAAACAAACACACCATCTAGAACAGCTGAAGTGAAGATCAGGCAAAATACACAAACCCACACCCCCTCTAAAAAACAAACACAGACATTCATGAGTCATTAATAACCACTTCATAAATTACAGGGTTTTACAAAATATCATTGCTGGAGATGATTCACTCCAGTGGACCTGTAAGGCACATACGTTAGTACTGATAAGCCTTGTTTGCTTGCCTTCACATGAGACTGGAATCCCCAGGCCTGGATTTACAGAAATGTTCAGTGCCCATGGCCCTGCCTAACCGGACTCAGGGGGAGCTGTGGGTGCATGGCGCCTCTGAAAAAAACCCATCCAAAGATTAGCTGGGAGGAAGCCTAAAACCTGATTACAGTATGCAGCCTGAGTAACTAGGGAGCCTGCTGAGGCTCTCTTCAGGGGTTCAAGAATCCATGTCCACCTCCATACCACAGGGACATGAAAGCCGCCCTGTGGCCGGTGCTGCAGCCTCTGGGTTGGAGGCAGCACTTACGATTCCTGGATCACTGCTCCTGAAGGGAATGACAAGTAGACCTATGCAGTTCAGGCTCCCGTGTCTCTTGCACTATGCCTCCACATTGCCCACTAGTGGCAAGGATTCCCCTCCCCCCCACCTGAACTGAGATATAGTGAGCCCCTGAGGTGATTAGTTCCTTGGCACGAAGTGAACACAGGGTTAGCAGCCCTGGTTCTGTGCTCAGAGTAAACACCACTCCCTGAAATGGGGCAGGATTAGCACCTGCCACAGCTACCAATGAAACAAAAATCACAGGCAGTGAGATTAAACCTGAACTCTCTGCTGAGGAAAAAAACTCACCAGACGCAGGATTGGGCCCATCTGACTGATGTAGTCACTACATAAGGCCTTTTGTAGACATGTATGTATAACTTTGCTCTTCTTCCATGTCTTCCTTTCCCTTTGATGAATTAGTCACCTTCATAGCACTTGGCATCACATTTTGGTGCAATATGGCAATGGACAATTCCCCTCAACACCAGAAAATAAAACCTAGGGGCAAACATAAGAGTGGCTAAGCCTGCTTACCAGCTGGAAAGCAGCAAGGAGAATGCAACCAGCAGCAGCCAATTACAAAATGGCCATTTTAGGGCTGCAGCTGCCTTTTCCTGCCAGCTTTAAAAAGCCTATCCCACAGAAAGGCATGCTGGGAAAAAGAAGGCAGCCCTATAGTAAGAAGAAGCAGTAGGGAGCAGGCAATTGCTGAGAAAAACTTTGCATGGGTGTATATAACCATTACATTACAGTATTATAAGTACATATAAAGCCTGCATCTGAAGCACACATAGTTATAGATGTATTTTTGCATTACATTGTTTCAATTGGGGCTGGATGGTGCAAGGTGTTGAGCACCCTGAACTTCTGAGAGGGGCTCAGCATCTTGCAGGAGTGAGCCCTTAATTGGGAGAAGCAGCATGGTCTAGGCCCCATGGAACTGGACTGAGACTTTGGATCTCTGGGCTGTCGTCCCAGATTTTCCGCCAGTCTGTTGTGTGACCCAGGGGAAGTCACATCACCTCTCTGTGCATGAGTTTTCCCTTCTACCTGTTGTCTGTGTTTATGTAGTTAGATTGTAAACTCTCCAGGGCAGGGACGGTCTCTTACCATGAGTATGTACAGTGCCTAGCACAATGGGGTCCTACCACCATACAAATACTTCATAATAACAGCTGTGCTCTAATCCTGCATGGGCAGACTCCTGTCCCCCCACTGCGCTCATGGCAGGATTCAACCCTACTACTACAAAGCACATGCTCCTAGCACTGGCCACTAGGGACCAGACCTGCAAAGGTATTTAGGTGCCTAACTCCCATTGTACAGCCTGCACTGGGGTCCATGCCACTGCATTTTTACTGCTATTTTTAGCTGTGCCAGCTAGATTAAAGCTAGCACAGCTATGCTTACTGGAGCTGCTAGCACAACAGTCTTCAACTCCAGTGGAGATATAGCCCGAGTCTATGAATCTGATCAATGTTTTGCCTTTAAATTTTGCGTGGTGGATAAAATATAGACAACAAAACACAGGAAATCTGCTTCAGTATAAGGTTACCATATGAACACGTCAGGATTCTGATGGCGTCACAGATCTCTCAGATGCCATTGCTGTGCTTACCATGACACCATAAAACTTCAGCTCATCACTTTACAAAGAGAAGCCCAGTGACATCTGAGTACAGTTGAAGAGGGATCTTGCTGAACAGAAGTGACGAAACCAGAGTAAAATAAGAAATATATAAGACTGAGCCTGCAAGCCCTCTGCACACAGACTTTCCACTGAAGACAACAGGAGTTCTGTGCATGTCATCAGGCCCTAGATTTAATACTGAAAAGAAAAGCAGGCAACAGCTCATGTTTCAGAACGATTTTAAAACATGGCATGTTACACAGAGCGTTATGTGAGTCCAAGTAATCCCACCAATTATGTAATTTGATGTAATTGTGCTAATTACTTAAATACACAACAATGTACTAAACGTTATTCTAAAAGCTACGCTGGAAGACCGTGAAAGAGCCTAATTCTACTCTTACCTATGCTGGCACAAATCAGGAATAACTCCATTGAAATCAAGTGAGTTACACAATGTAAAAACTGGTTGCTACAACTGTGAGACTCCAAGGCAATCCATCATTTGAACAGAGATCCTGACCTCTCAAGATAATTAAAGATCCTGTGGTACTTTGCACAAGAGGCAGGTGCTATTTGCTGGCCAGACTCCAATGCATGTAAGCAAATTGCCCCTGCATTTTCAAACTTCACTTCTTGTTCTAAAGTGATGGGTAATATTGTTGTACTCTGTTAAGCAGTTGCTGATTCCAGTCCAAAAGGTGAATGCATTTTATACAGAGAGAGAGCGAAAAGCTGTGCTTTCTTGCACTAGCAGTGGGGTTCAATCTGTGGCCCACAGGGTCTTTCGAAGTGGCCCACTAGTCCCCTCCCACTGGCTGCAGAAGGAAGCCCCTGCCTAAGGACCCAAGCAAAGTGTGTTGCCGCGGGGCTACAAGACGGGTGCAGTCTCCTTACTGCAGCCAAGGGAATGGGCGATCCATGCTCCCCTCCCCCAGCTGTAATAGAGAGCATGGCAAAGTGCTCTGCCTGGGTTCCCAGGCGCTGGGGTCCCTGCTGGAGCCAGAGGGAGGGGAGCACTGCTCTCCCATCCCCTGGGCTGTATAAGGGAGCCACTGCCTAGGGACCCAGGTGGAGCGCATGAGGCTACAGGATCATGCGGTTTCCCGGCTGCAGCCAGGGGGATGGGAGATCAACAAGGAAGCAGCCTCCTCGCTGAACTCCTTCCGGCTGCAAGGGGCTGCTGGCGGAGACTGGTGGCCCTTCAGGGTTGTAAAAATGATATCTGTGGCCCTCGAGCCAAAAAGGTTGGGAACCACTGGATTAGAGTGTACCAGTGAAGTTACTCCCAGCTGACACCAACATTAATGAAAGAAGAAACTGCTCTGAGAAAAATCTTTTGCTCTATGAAAGAATCTTGAAATATTTTGTAAAGTGCTTCACAGTCCTTTGGGCAGAAAGTCATTGTCCAAATGTAAGTTATTGTTAAGAATAATAAATTCAGTTATGCATAAAGGCTGGGGTTTTCAAAGGAGCGTAGGGGAGTTGGGCACCTTACTTGCTTCGGTGCCGTTGAAAAAATCCCTGCATAAGTCCTCTGTTCTTAGGCACAACTGTGCATTTTTTAACTAACATTATAGATCCATAGCCAGTTGTGCAGCAAAGTACTGGGGGGTTAACTCTTGCTTTTCATGATCCGTCTGGTCTGACTTTCATTTTGATATGTTATTGCTGTGTGAACAGACTATACAACAAATCCATTGTTCATTTCCATTGCTGACTTCTCCTCCCCCACAAGCAACGAGGAAAGCAGGTGAGTGTTGGATGATTTCTGAGCAATCATCTATTACCAATGGAAATGCACAGTATGCAAAGTCAATCCATCGTGTTCTGTTGATGCACTGCACAGTGAGATTCCAGTCACAGAACTCTCCTTAACACCAAGAGGAGTTCCAGGTAGGGAACTTAGTTGGTACTTCTGTCAGAATCTTTCAAATGATGGAGGAACATGGATTTCCAGCCCCAGAACCTCTTCACACCAGCAGGACAGAATAATCATACTTAGCATTTACAGGGCCTAGGCCAAACCACTGAAGTCATTGTGAAAGACTCCCATTGATTTCAATGGCTTTAGATCTGGCCCATCATCCACTTTTACAAACATCAACTAATCTTCACCACCCCTGCTGTGACCTTTGCAACACCTGCCTATAAGTACTATTCCCATGTTATAGCGCGACGAACCTGAAGCAGAAAGACGAAGGCCAGCATTTCCAAAAATGGCCTCCCATCTTGGGTGTCTCGTTTTTGGGATGTTCAACCTGAGATACCTGGAGCCTGCTGTTGAGAAGTGCTGAGCCCCTACAACTCCAACCAAAGCCAACATGAACTGCAGCTGGTAAGCAGTCCTGAAAACCAAGCCCAGCGTGCCTCACATTGGCACTCAAAATCAGAGCCCCCTTCTGAAAATGTTGGTCTAAGTGATCTCTGGGCTTGGTCATTGTCAGAGCCAGGATTAGATCTCAGGCTTTATTAGCCCCCCGTTTTGTGCTAAAACCAATAAACCATTCTACACCTAACAGCAAACGACATTGGGTAAAATGTTAAAAAGTGCTTATGTGACTGGGGGGCCAAATCCCATTTTCAAAAGTGACCTAGGCCCACGTGTATAGGTGCTTAACTCCCATTGATTTCAATTTAGGTGCCTAAATAGCTTTGAGAATCTGGGCCACGTCATTTTTGTATGCCTTCACTTGGTTAACAACTGAGTTTTGGCAGTCCCTTAAGTGGTGCTTGAAGACAGATTTCATGGCATACAAATAAGCACGTGTTCTGAAAGTACTCCTCTGACAACTGTTCAGAATACAGATGGCTGTAAAACTGGAGAAGCAAAATATATGATTTTCAGGCCAGGATCAAGGCCTGATGCCAGACTTTGCTGCAGTGACCAACATTAATACATTCTCATGCTGCAGCTTACCCACTTCTCCTCACCCTTAATCTTGAGAGTTATAAATGACATGTAACCAAGCTCCCCAGGAGGTGACATGCATAAAAGCTCATCCAGTTTTCAATCTTTTTATTTACTTAAACTGTACACAAATGTAAAATACTTCAACAGCAAATCTAAGTGAAACTTGTTTGGTTTTAAATTACTATGGAACAGAACCTAAAAGGAACTTTATTAAATAAACATAAAAAATGGATTTAAAGGATGTACATATTGTAATGTATTCTACAAGTCATTTGTCACTCTACGTTCCATGTGCGTATGATATAGAAAAGACATTGAATAGAACAAACAGAATCCATTTTGTACCCTGAAAGAATTGGTAGGCCTTGTGAGGGATTGCTCAGTACAACTACATGATAAATGATGGCTTTGCCATCTCATAAAAATTATAACTAATATGTTGGCCTCTTTGGTTCCAAAATTTATGTATAATACATTTAAATGTATTCATATTTTGCTGCTATAAAAATAACATTTTTTTCAAATGGCAAATTTTTTTTTTGACTAATCATGCAACTAAATCAGTGCAAACATTAAAAGCAATCATTCGCTTTAAAAAAGAAGCAAAAGATTTAATTTCAAGTATAAAAAAATATAAAAAAGTCATATCATAAGTCCAGTTTTGTCTAGTATGAGTCAACACTTTAAATTGCATAGCTCATGCGGCACCTGTTTACCTAGATAGTGAGCAAAGAGAAGTGCACTATCAAGTACCACTTTTCAAGGCATTGAAATCTGCAAGTGCTATAATACGTGCATTCGAGCAGTTTGCAAGTGCTATGCTGTATCTTTATGGCCATCCTCGACACTTTCTGGTAAAGAAATTGAAAGCACTCTCTTCCTTTCCAAGACTTGTTAAAAGGTTCTTCACCTGTTATTAAATGCACAGCATTTTTCAGAATGTCTCAATCATGTTACTGTAATTCCTCTGTAGGGTTCATTGGTTTAGTTGTGGTAGCGTTTGTCTGTTTGTTTTCCCCCCACATTATATGTCCTTGCTGAATCTCCCGCTGAATCACACAGATTGTAACTTTGACTTTTTTTTTCTTTTTTTGTTCTTAGGACAGTGAGATGCTAATGGTCAGCACAATCCAGATAGGACAGTAAAACCCCTTTTTCAATGGCACAGCAGACATAGCCATCCATAGATCTCTAGCAGTCAGTTAAAGCATCAAATAATGCCAACCCAAAATGTGATTTAGAAGAATACAGCAACAGTCTCAGAATTACAGTAGCTGCTTATGCATAACTTTCCCTCTCCCTCTGATGTTATCAGATGATATTCCTTACTGGAAGTGCTATAGGAAGATAAGGATATCTGTGGTGTTTATATTAGAAAATTTTTAAATTAAGAGGAAGTGATCACCTGCATAGGCAGGTGAACTGCAGCTTCCCTTTGGACCTAAGAGGTGATGGTCATTTTTAAGTTTGGTGATTTTGACACCTGCGTGCAAGAATATATTACGTTCTCTTTTTGTGTGTGTTCTTTTGTATGAGCGCATAGAGCTCATTTCAGTCTGACTTCCCTGGCAGGTGGGGAAACAGCTGCTTAGCCATTCACTTGTACTGGCAGGCATTTTAGTTGTCACTGGTGACTGACTTCTTGTTAGTTGTATCCCTTTTCCAAGCTGCAGTGTGTGCGTGCATGCATGCGTGTGCGTGTGTGTGTTTGAATTATTTTGTAGCATTAGTTTATAAGTGGTAGAATATTTAAGTGTCCAAGATTCACAAACTGCCACTGTCCTGACACCAATGTGAAACTTTTTTTTTTTGCCAGACTTTTCCACAGTGCCTTGTCAACACCGATGCCTGGATGCACAGTGAAACTTCCTCCAATACCATCTCGTATGGGAATGTTCTCTCTCAGTCCCCCCTGCAAATACACCTTAAATCAAGCACACCCACATTCTTCCACAATCATATTGGGAACATCCCTTTTCACAATGTTGTATTCATCGTCAAAGTACAGCATTGACATTGTGCTAAGTTTGGTAGGAATGCAACAGGAGTTCACGGTGCCCGGGTTCAGCCCCCGCATGCGGTACTGATTCACTACCGCAGTGTGAAAAGAAGAAGCTGACCCTGGGACTCCAGCCAAATAGGCCGGGCAGCTCCCTTCACAGTAATTCCCATAGTAACCTGATGGCGCTATGATCCAGTCGTTCCACCCAATGAGTCTAAAGTCAATGTAAAACTGTTGCCTGCAACATAGATTGGTCCTGCCATCACACTCCAGGCCTCTTTTCCGGATCCTGTGTTTGTTATCAGCTAACCGGGCTTGCACCACCAAAAAGGGCCGGTGGGATTCCTCCCCAGGGTCCACATAAATTGGCAGCACTGAATATTCTTCACACCCCTCACATTGAATATCCAGGTTCAGTCTCCTTTCTCCTTTCTCAAACAGAGCCTGGATCGCCTCTGTCATGGGAAAAGTGTGCCAACCACTTCTTTTGAGATCAACTTTCTTTTCAACCACATTCCACTTGTTGCTAGAGTCCAGATCTTGGAAATAGATTTTGACTCTTACTTTTCGCCTGTTCCCTTTCTCTAAGACATACGGAAGAAGTTTCAAGTAAAGCCACAGGCTGGCTTGAACAACAAACAAGTTCTGGTTCCCTTCATTTGAGATGAAGAAATAGAGACGGACTCTAGATGAGGCCAGATCATCTGCAAGATAAGGAGAGATCAGCAACATTAAGTCAAGAAGAATATGTACCATTTGGGCAATTCTGGATTCAGAAACAATACTAGAATAGAACTGATCAAAAGAGCTGGGAGAATTTATTAGCCAGAAATAATTCACCGAATTAGATCTCCAGAATTTGCATTAGAAATACATTAAAAAGTGACTTCCCACAGCAAAATTCTAACCATGTATTAGATGACTGTGTAAGATCCACAGAAAGCAACATATATTCTTCAGAGTAATGGCTCTTTAGACTGAGAGAGATCCAAGCAGGGTATGAGAGTACCCTGAAAAACACAGTATTAGTACCTTGATATCTACTAATTAGTTTAAGAAAAGGTTCAGTCCCCAGACACCTTTTGGTTTTCACAGTAAAGGCTTTTTAACAACCAGTGAAGCTTCAATGGCTAATAAAGGATTTTGTTACAATTTTCCCATATGCTGATCTTACTTAACAGATAGCATCCAAAACACCAGGGAAAAATTTCTGAAAATTTGTACAAATGATTAAACTAATCCATATCTACTCTTCTTAAGTACCAGGGTATCTCCTATTGGTAGATTTTGATCTCTGCCTTTTTCCCCCCATAAAGATGAACTAAAAAAGGGCAAATGAAGCAGCTGTGGTCATCTTAATATCCTTCTCATTGACAGTTCTTAATGTATTTCTTAATGTCAGAATTAAACGAGTGAAACGATCACATTAAACACTGATACTCCACCCAGTGTTTGGCTTTAATACATTATTTGCAACCAGAAGAGTTCACAGCATGAAGATACCAGAACTAATAGGATCTGCTGCAATTCTGTGCTCCGAGCATTACATAGCTATGGTTTAGGTGATAAATATCCAGTCTAGCCTTTACAGAGTGCCTTTCTACTGTTCTACTTATATTCTCCTGATTGCTATTTAAAATTATTGGATGGACAAGTATTTCTAAATTGTTACCATCTGTTTGATTTCTTTCTGTATATTGTCAAGCACAGATTTTTATCCCTTTCGGTTTCCCAGGAACCTTTGTTCCTTTTTGTCCACCTCTGTATCTTTTGGGTTTTTGTACAGTCAGAGCCTTAGTGTGTCTCCCCAGATCCTTCCAAAATACATCTCTTAGGCCCAGGCAGTTGTTTCTGGTACCTTATCCTGTTTGCTGTGTCTAAAATTGTTTTATATAGAACAGACTTGGAAGGTGTTGCAAAAATAAGTGATTGTCAATCAAGTACTGAAGAGAACTGCAACCCCAGTAGTGATTGCATAGCATTACACTTTTAAGAAAATGGTTAAAAAAAAAAAACTATAATAAAAATCAGTGCTAAAAAAAATCTTATTACATGTCAACACACAACTTTTCTATAAATTGTGATCAGTGAAAGGAAATCAACAGCACAGTGGCATTACATCAGTACATATATATACAAATTACCTATGTCATATGAGCACCTACGAGATACATATAAATATGTAATTGTTCCTCTATAAATATTTATGTGAATATAAACAGACAGATATGTATCTATTTTGTTTATACACAACAGATACTGTAAATGTATATGCTTTTGATAGGTAGTTAGGTAGATACAGTAGATGGATGGGGAGTATACATATGAACAGATTTTGTAGATGGATGGGTAAATAGATACCACATAGAAATAGAAATAAATTTAGTGATACAGTAGAGGGATTGAGGGATACAGTAGGAAGACAGACATGTACTTATGATAGGCTGACAGATAGTGTAGATGGATATGTAAAGGACATGTATCCAGTGGATGGATGGATGGATGGTTACTGTGGGCTGGATAGACAGATACAGTGAATGGATCAGATGGATGAACAGGTGCAATGACTGGATGAATAGGACTGATATGGTTGATGGACGGGTATTGTGGATGAATGAATGGATGGACACAGGGAACAGGTAAATGGATGGATGGACAGACACAGCAGATGGACAAACATAGTACGTAAAAGGCAGAACACAGTAGACGATGGATAGATAAAGTGGAAAGATGGGCTGACTGGATTGACAGAGTGAGTGGATAGATTGAAAAAGTTTGTGGATGGGTGCATTGGGTGGCTGGATGGATAGGGTGAATGGGTGCAAGTGAAGGATGGATAAATGCAGTGGGTGAGTAGATGGATGGGTGCAGTGGATGTGTATACTGAAAGGATGCAGTAAAGAAGGCTGAAGAGCATACAGAGCAGACTGCACGGAGCAGACAAGGCTGTGAGGCATGTGAGTGATGTGGATGGATGGATAGATGGATGGAGCAGAGGATTGTAAGGCATGTGAAGGGAGAAGGTGAATGGATATAGCAGAGGGGCTGGGTGGATGGATGCATATAGCAAAGGGGGTTGGAGGATATGGTGGTTAGATAGATAAAGTGGATGCGGGGAAATGGATGGGTGGATGTAGCAGAGGAGTTAGAGGGTATGAGAGATGGATGGAGTGGATGGGTGAGAGTTGCAGAGATAACTGAAGGGCAAGTAGAAATGGATGGGTAGATGGATGGATGGATCTGTCAGTCAGGCAGAGGTGATAGATGGATAAATGGGTATATCAGAGGGGGTTGAATGGCGTGTGAGTAGAGGAAGAGAGGATGGATGGATAGATGGATGGAATAGCTTGACAGAGGGGTGGATGTGATGGTGTAGCAGACGTGTGGATGCCATGGGATCGGCAGATGGAATATTGTAGCAGATGAATGGATGGCATGGGATGGGCAGATGGCGTGGTGTAGCAGAGGGTGGATGGCATGGGGCAGGTGGATAAAATGTTGTGGCAGAGGGGTGGGTGGGCACGTGGATGGATGGATGGATGGATGGATGAAGCAGAGGTGTGGCTGGACAGGTGGGTAGGTGAAGCAGAGGGGTGTCTGCCATGCGGTGGCTGCATGGATAGATGTGAGAAGAAGAGGGATTGTCTGGTGTGGGATGCATGGATGGATGGTGGGAGAAGTGGAGGGGCGGCTGGCCAGGGGAGGACAGATGGAAGGATGAAGCAGAAGGCTGGCCAGGATGGGGTGGCTGGCATGGGGTGGACAGACAAATGGGTGACGCAGAGGGAGGCTGGCTGAGATGGATGGACAAATGGGTGAAGTGGAGGGGTGGCTGGGATGGATGGATGGACGGACAGAGGACTGGCTAGATGAGTGGATGGATGAAGCAGGGTTTGATGGATGGACGGGTGGGTGGGTGGGAGAAGCAGAGAGGTGGTTGGCTGGATGGATGGGTAACATGGCGGGGTGGCTGGCATGGGATGGATGGATGGGGAGGGGTATACAGGTGGGCGACATGGAGGGGTGACAGGGATGGATGAACGGAGGTATGGATGGGTGGGATGGGGTGATGGATGGGTGAGTGACACGGAGGGGTGGCTGGCATGGGATGGATGGACAGTGGATGATGCAGAGGGGTGGCTGGGGTGGAGGGGTGGCTGGCACGGATGGTGGGTGGGTGGGTGAAGCAGAGGGGTGGCTGGGTTTGATGGATGGGTGGATGGATGGATGGGTGATGCAGAGGGGTGGCTGGCATGGGATGGATGGGTGGATGATGCAGAGGGGTGGCTGAGGCAGACAGGTGGGTGACATGGAGGGGTGGGTGAAGCAGAGGGAAGACTGGGTTTGATGGCTGGATGGACGGACAGACAGACGGGTGGATGGATGAGTGAAGCAGAGGGGTAGCTGGTTGGGTGGGGTGGTTGGTTGGATGGACAGGTGACCTGGAGGGGTGGCTGGCTGGATGGACGGGTGACCTGGAGGGGTGGCTGGCTGGATGGACAGGTGACCTGGAGAGGTGGCTGGCTGGATGGAAGGGTGACCTGGAGGGGTGGCTGGCTGGATGGACAGGTGGGCAATGTGGAGGTGTGGGTGTGTGAGTGAAGCAGAGGGGTGGCTGGTGGGGTGGCTGGGTGGATGTGGAGGGGTGGAAGGGACGGATGGGTGGACGATGTGGAGGGGTGGCTGGGATGAGGTGGTTGTCTGGCTGGACGGGTGGGTGACATGGCGCGGTGGGCGAAGCAGAGGGGTGGCTGGATGGATGGGTGGACCTGGAGGGGTGGCAGGGATGGGGTGGTCGTCTGGCTGGACGGGGGGGTGACATGGCGCGGTGGGCGAAGCAGAGGGGTGGCTGCCTGGCTGGCTGGGCACGATGGAGGGCTGGCAGCGACGGGGGAGCCGCAGGGGTGAGGGGGAGCCCGCTGCCCACCTGTCTCGGCGAAGCTGATGATCTCGGAGACTTGCTCGTGGAGCGGGGGCCCGGCGCTCGCCTGCCCGTCCAGGCTGGGGATCTCCACGCGGCCGTCCTCCCGCACCTTGCCGGCGTGCAGCTTGCGCAGCGCCGTGACCATGGCCGCCTTGGGCACGGCGTGGGTGATGTTGGGCCGGTCCCGCAGCTGCAGCCGGCTCAGGATGTGCCGCTTCACCGCCTCCAGGAAATCCCCGTCCACCTTGCCCGGCTCCTCCGGCCGCCGGAAGCCGCAGGAGGTGCAGGAGTCCTGCGGGGCGGGCGGTGTCGGGGAGCCGCCGGCGCCCACCGCCAAGCAGCAAGCCGCCAGCGCGGCCAGCAGCCCGCTCCAAGCCGCCCGGTCCATGGCGGGCAGCGGGCGCTGGAGCCGGGGCAGGACAGAGTTGGCGGCCGGCCCGCTGCCGAGGCAAAGAGCGCGGCTCGGTCCGCGCGGCTCAGGGCGCGCCCGGGGCCAGGGGGGGCGGTGGCAGGCAAGCTGGGGGGCGGGGGGAAGACAGCAGCGGCGGCGGGGAGGGTGGGAGCCAAAGCGGGGGGCGGCCGAGGGGAGGCGGGGCCCGGGCAGCGGGCGGGGTGCAGCAGAGCTCGCTTAGGGGTAGACGCAGCCGGGAGCTTGCAGGGGGCCGGGGCGGTGGGAGGCTGTCGGGGGTCAGCAGCTGCCCCCGGGCGGGGGGGGGGGGGGAAGAGGGGCGAGGTGTGGGGCCGCTCCGGCGCCGGGCTTGGCTCTCAAAGCGGCATCCCCGGGCGAGCCCCGCCGCGCCAGGGGCTGGCCATTGCCGGGGGCTCGCCGAGCTCTCAGCCGAGCGGCATGGGGGGCGGTGGGTGGGGGCAGAGGGACCCGGCCGGGCTACGTACGATCCGCTTTATGCCCGGCGGGTCGCCCCGCAGCTCGCCCGCCCGCTGCCCGGCGGGGCTGGGTGGCAGGGATCCGATCCAGACGTGCGAGTCCTTTCCCCCGCTGCGGTCGGGGTCCGGCAGCGCCCGGCCAGGATGCGCCTTTCCCCGGGTCCCCGCCGCCGCCGCCCCCCCAGCGGGACACAGAACCGGAGCCAGCGGGCAAATCCCCGCAGCCAGCGGCCGGTGCGGCCGCGCCAATCCCGCCGGCTCAGAGCAGCGCCGCTCGCCGGCCCCGCGGGCTGCCCCGCGTCTTCATTGCGACCCAGCGCGAGTCCTCCGAGCGGGCCGAGCCTCCTGCCGCCGCCGCGCCGATGGTGGGCAGCGCCTGCCGCTGGGCGGCTTGTAAACCTGCGCGCGGCTCCGGCCGCTCCGGATCCGGCTCCGGCTCGGATCCGCGCAGGCAGGGCGCGGGGAAAAGCGGGTCGCTCCTCACTTCTCTGCCGCTGGTCGCCGCCGGGTACTCGCCCCCCCTCCCCTGCCCTCCTCACACTCACACACACACACCCTGCGAAATCACGACATTGTGTCACTTTCTACTGAAACTTTTATACGGGAGTGAAAACCACGTGGGGACTCCAACGTGCGCCCGAGACGCCATAGGCTCCTCGCTATTTAGATTAAGCCTCCCCCCCGTCCCGGCCCCCCCCCCCACTGCCCCCCCCCCAGGCGATTGCAGTCACTTCCTGATGTGGAAATATTAATTATGCTGGTTCCTTACCTCCCCCCCCGTCCCTACACACACACACACACACACACACGCACGCAGCGCTTGCACGTGCCTTTAGAGCAAGTGCCAGCATCAAAGCGGCCCCCGACACACAAACACACACACACACACACACACCCGGTGCACGGCTCGCTGCGATGACACACGCCCAGCCCGGGGCCGGGCAGAGCCGCGCCGGACGCGCTCTTCTGCTCGGAGCAGCTGGAAAACAGCAGAAGTGAGGAGCAGGGGGGGGGGGGAATGCAACGCGGTGCTATCGCGGCCCACAGAGGAGGTGGGCAGGTCGCGGGGGGGGGGGGGGGGTGCGGACCCTGCCGCGTGGTTGATGGTGTTGCACACCCAGCTCGCCACTTGCTGGCTGGCAGGGCTGGGGGAGCCCGGGGCGGGCAAGTGTCAGCCGGGCAGCGCGGCTGATGCTCTGGCCGGAGCTCCCCGGGGGAGAGCAGAGGCCGGGGGGGGGGAGGAGGGGGGAATAACGGGAATTGTATAGCCTAACACAGCTCGGCTCCTCGGGCAGAGCCCCCGCTGCCCGCCGCAGCTGCCTGGAGCGCCCGCCTCTCCTCTGCTCGCCTTGCTGCGGTTGTGCCCTAGGGACGCACTGCTGCTGGAGCTGGAGCGATCTCATCAGGGATCCCCCCCACACACACACACACACGTGTTAGGGGGTCTCGAACTCGGTGCCCTGGAGAGCGGCGGTCGGGATCAATCTCGCGGCCCGCCCCAGCTGCAATGCCCAGAGATGCGCCCTGCTCCCCGCCAACCCTGCGCGTCGCTGTGCAGCTCGGCTCCCGCTAGCTGGGGGCGGGGGCCGAGGGGGGAACCCAGGCGTGGGGAGGGTCTCGAACCTGGTTCAGCAAAAGGGGGACGCTCCTCCCACCCCCAAACCGCGCAACGCAGAGCCACAGACTCGCCACGGCCCCCGGCCGCCCAGCGGAGCGCGCGCGCGCACACACGACGGCGAACCACCTCCCGCGTCCACACACGGAACCAAACGTGCCCCCGGCCGGCCCCAGGCGCCCCCACGTGCACAAGCACCGTACACGCCGCCAGCCAGCCAACGCACCCCCCCACCACCACCGCCCGCCCGGCCGGCCACACGCTCCCCCCGCACGTGCAAAGGGCGCACACGCGCCCCGCCGTCCAACACACACCACGGCACGGCACACACCCCAGGCAGCCACACACACACGCGCGCGCACGGCCCCAAGCCGTCACACTCACGAAAATAACACAACATGACACCCTGGAGGGCGCACCACCCGCCGGGTGCACCAGGGCGTCGCTCCCAGCACTCCACACACACACACACACACACACACTGAGCACAGCTCCACACCTGGGTAACACACCCTGCAGCAGTCACACACCGCAACCGAGGCACGACCACACCGGCTCCCCGGCGGTGCGCAGGGCAGGCGCCCGGTCCCCCTGCTGGCCGCTGGGTTGCGCTCCGTGCCAGGGCGCAGCGGCGGCTTGGCGGAGCCGGTAAAAGCAGCGCGGCTGGGCGCATCGCTCCGACGCAGGGGGTAGGCTGCAGCCTCCGGCGTGGGAACGCTGGGGAAAGGGCGCCGCCTATCGCCCGCGGCTGGAAACGGGCCAGCTGGCCCCCAGCAGCTCTCTGCTTCGGGCACAGGATTCAGGTGGCCTGAAGGGCCCCGAGTGCCACGATGATAAATAATAGCAGCGCAGAGTCAGGGTTACATTTCAGTTAAGTGGTGTCGTGCTTGGCTTCACTCGGCCAATTATCATTGTTCGTCTAAAAGGGCTCAAAACAATTATTTTTCCAAAGGAAGAAACTGAAACACAGAGGAGGCAAGTCCCGCCCGCCCTGCCTCTTTTCCAGAAGTGGCCTATGTGATCAGTTTGAGACACCCGGGGTCTGTACAGTGGGGAGCCTCTTGCAATCCTGTCCCATGGTGGGGAAGAATCCATCTAATATTTGAAAGGCTGGGAAGTAGCAGCACATAACAGAGCAGATTGTCTCTCCACCAAAGGCGCTTTGTTGTCATTTTGCCAGTGATACAAGAAATGCCAGGTATGTGTCATGAGGTAATTGGGTCAAGAGTAGTTGCCCTCCCTGTTACAATCTGAGCTAATCTCTGCCCAACACTGAGTCTGCTCAGTTGACAAAAACACATTAGATCACATCTGAACAGCATGCTCATTGCCAGCAAAAGAGGGGAGGGATGGATATTGGGACTCTTATAATGCAGTTACATATTCCTGCATAGACAGCTAACCTCTACAGCGGGTTCCAATCTAGTTGACGCAAGCTATTTTTAAAAATTCTATAGTCTGTTTGTGGGGAGTTGAGAATATTTTCCTCTTAACATATTCTTAAGTATTACCAAATTCAATAACTTGATGATCTCCTTTACAGCTTCTATTACAAATAATACAAGTGCTGACGCTTTAGTCCACATTTGTTTAAAACTTGGCGTGGATAGTCTATAGCTGTAGCCTAGTCATTAGAAATGCTTTGAGTTTTTCTATCAGTAAAATTGGCAAAATACCTACTGCACACTATTACTGTTTTAAACTATAAGGAAGACAGGTAGTCTTGTGATTAAAGAAAGAGCTGATCAGGAATTTTTCAATTACACTTTTTTTTAAATGCCAATTCATCGCAACTGAAACTTTTTCAGGGAAATGTATCTATTTTGATAAAATTTTCTTCCAGAAGGTCTTTTCTATCTACAGTGGAATTTCTGGTCAGAGAGATTCATCCCAGTGGTTTTGTGGGAGATCTAGATTCAAGTCCCTGCTCCCTGATTGATTCAGAGCACTTAGGTCTCCCACATTCTAGGTGAGTGCCCTATCCACTGGGCATGGGTGAGTCTCTCTCAATCTCTCCTGTTGGAGTTGTTCCACTTTGAATAAATAATTATAGATCAAGTAGCCCAGAGAAAACTGCCAAGCTAGAGAGTCAGTCTGAGTACCAGGTCTGGAGCAGGGATTTGAACCCAGGTCTCCCCCCTGAATGCCGTAACTACTGGGCTACTGCCTATTCTGGTTTCTCACTTAGTTTGAAAAACATTTGGAAAGGTCTACACTTCTAATACAGAACAAAAACAAATGTCAAAACCACAGCATTTTTCACAAAGTGGAATTCTTGTTTGCCAGCCAGCCCTAGATTCAAGCACAGGGACTGGGACATAGGAGAGCTGAGTTCACAACTCTGCCACATGTTTATCGTGTGACCTTGGGCGAGTCACTTAAATGCTTTGTGCCTCAGCTTCCTATTTGTAAAGGGGGATAACAAGCTTCCTTTGTATGTCTTGAATATTCAGGGCAGAAATTGTCCACTACTAGGCATATGTACAGTGCACAATAGTACCTTAACTGGAGCCAGTTGGAGGAGCCATATACTACTGTATTACAAGTATAACACTTTTTAAAAGATGTTAAGGGATAAATATTTTTGTTGTCACACATGCTTTCTGCTTGTTGTTCTATGCCATGAAATTAAGAGGAAACATGGTTTCCATGGTTCAGACTCATATTGCAACCCTGCCCACTTTGTTCATCACGTATGTAATGTAAACATAGTTTGATTTCACTCACAGCATTGAAAACTAGGAGTAAACTCAGCAACAAAACTGGAATTACACCAGTGTAAAACTGGTGAGAGAGCAGACTCAGGTGTCTTCTCCCCACCTCATCAGTTTTTGAATGGAAAACCTACCATGTAAAAAAAGAAATAATGCTAAAAATCCAATCACTTTAACATCCTGTAAGCTAATAAGAGAACATGAATGCAACAAGCTTAGTCCTTCACCCTAATTAATTTGACAGCAGAAGCTAATGAGAAAACAACAGACCTAGCAGTAATGGCTGGTTTACAGAGGTCATTTTCAAATGTAAAATGCGTAAGTAGTTTTAGCAGGTTCCATTTCACATTTGCGAGAGTTGAAAGTTGCAACCACAGTCTGAAAACAACTATTGCCATTGGTCTAGCGGGAGTGACAAGGAAAACTATATCTTCAGTGGAAATAACGAAATACAAAGGTATGATTTTTAACCCAGTAATCGCTCTGTCACCTTGGTGGTGTGTGAAGGCGTTTGTTTGTTTTCTCAGGTGAGGATATTTTGTTTATTTTAATATTAGAAAGGTCCATGTTATATGGGAATTACCTTCTATACATTAATAAACAATATAATCATTTAAAGTATGTTGAAGAACAATAATCTTGAATACAGGCCTTGAACAATCAACATGCTCTGGGTTTCCTTCTGCAGAAGAATGTAATTGAATAGTGGATGCACGCAATCACACCACTGAAGAAAATCCTGTAGGGGAAGCAATCAGGGTTATAGAAAGAAAAGTGTCATTAGACTCCTAATCCCACTCAGCAAGCACTGCCTATTGATTGATTCATAAAGCTCTGTTAATTTCAAGTCTTCTCAGTTTTCAGCACTTTCCCTTGGGCATAAACTTGTTGCATACGCACAGAAGCTGAACTCTCAGCAGGATGGTTTCTTCACACTGCTGAGTTTTCTCTCTCTCCTTGTCTGTTATTTGTTCTGAGCTAATCTGAACAAGGATGAATTTTCACACACACCTTCTCAAACTGGCTTGTATCCAGCTCATTCAAGGTCATGTTTTCCCATACATTAAACACAGATTGAAATGCTAACTGAAAAGGAAAAGGATCAGATTTGTGCTTGAAGGGTAAATTTATATCTTAATGAGGGAAACCTATCATGAGAGGGTAAAATGTGTTGTTCTATGAAAGGACACTTTCTGTAGGGATTTGAAGACTCACAGCTGGATCTTAATTCCTACATACTGCTGATGATTACAGACTGGATCATCAGCTGGTATAAGTCACCACAGACATCAATGGAGTCATGATGATTTACATCCGCTGAGAATCTGCCTCAATAGCAGTAAGCTACTATAGACTGATAACCTGCATATAGATCAGCGTATGGACATTTTCCTCAGGAGGTGGCAAACATAAAATCACATATTTATAAAGGTTGATTAAGAGTCCGTGTATCGAGAATTTCTGCTATGAGGTGGGTCAACGGACCAATTTGTTATTGGATGCTAAATTTCCCCCTTAAGTTTTATTCCTGGATATATTCCTGGTAACTGGAGGTTACCTGGTAACAAAGCAGCATGGTTCCAATGAGCAGGTTTAATCAGTAAAATATGAATCCTGCAAAAATGGAAAAATAGAAGTCCACCAAACACTGATGCCTGGCTCAGTGATATGTCTGACCTTGTAGCTAGTGAACAAACTGGCATTCTACAGAAGGAAAATGCCCACACAGTTTCAAGCAATTTGGGCTGACTTTTTAAAGGTCTATGATTAATGTAGATCTTGGCGATAGATATGTCACTTCCTCTCCTCGTTCCTCCCTTTATCCTAACTTTTTTATTTTGTGTATTATGACGACTCTGGTATTTTGGGCTATTCATTATATTTGGGGGAAAAAAAAAAATATATATATATATATATATATAAAGGCCGATTAAGGGCAATTCTTCACCTTTCTGAACCAGGAGGTTCAGAGAACAGATACCATCACAAGGAAAATCCTCAGGTTGTGTAAAATTGTCATAGCTAAAATTTGGAGCTGTGACAATTTATAGCATATGAGGATCTGCTCTATGTCTTCTTAGTGAACCTCTCATCCAAAGCTCTCAAAGCACTAATATTCATTAATTGATCCTCCTGGCTCTGCCTTTGAGGTACCCATTGTACAGATGGCTAAACTGAGGCACAGAGGTTAAGAATGGATAATGCTTCATACTACTGCAGGCCTGGTTTACACTAAAAAAGGTAGTAAGAACACTAAACTGAGGGTATAGCATATACTGGCAAAAAGAGGATTCTTGCAGATATAGCTTTTCCTGAATGAACTAAACTAGGTTGACAAAATCACGTGATTTTTGCTGGTATAACCGCATCTACATTAGGGCTTTTGCCAGTACAGAAACGCCACACAAAAGTAGTTATGCTCCTAACTGACATCATTATACTGGCAAAAGTTTCTAACGTAGAGCTGGCTACCACGCCTTGCACCAGAGAAGCCCAAAGCCTTTTACGAAGATGGGTATTACGATCTTGCTACACAGTTTGAGGAACTGAGGGGTGAAGGGACAGGTGGTGTTAATGGTATCTGGGAGAGGAGGGCAGCTTGACTCTCTCCGTTCTCTCTGCTTACGTGATATTGTATATTTAGCCATCAGTCTTCTGCATCCCAATTAGGCAGAGCCCTTTAAAAAGCAATAATAGTGGGATTTTCTGAAGCATCTGAATGACATAGGAGCACGATTCACACTGAAGGTCATCAAGGCACTTGTGAAAATGCCACCCGAATTGACCTGGCCACTTTCTGATTGTTCAGAGAGAGAACTGAACAATAAACAGGTAGTAACGGCTAATGTGTCCAAACTGGCCCCTCCTCAGTATGATAGTACAGCTCTCAGGGGCTTCTGGACAGAAAACTGGATATTAATAGACATTCATTCCTTCAGAAAGGAGGCATCAATCCCAAACCTCTTACGTCAAAGATGAGCTACAGAAAGCGATAACTGAAACGCAGGAGATAAAAAGGGGACGGTCTTCCCCGCAGCTAAGAACAAGCAGGTGTAACAAGAGACCGACTGCTCTGGACGATAGGCCAAGGGGAAACGCTCTTAATTCTGGGCATTACCGAGATTTGAAAGAGTAAAAATACCATCACTTTTCTTTGGCAAGTGCTCTCAGTCAGGCTAGAATCGCCGCTCCCTCCATTTGCGAGAGACTGCTTGATCCTGCTGTTCTTGCTCAGAAAAAAACCCTCCCAGTGACGTAAATAGGTGTTTGAACTAAGTAAGAGCTGCAGCTGGGGGCCCTGCTTTCTGCCTTGACAGGGAGACTGGGCTCATTGATCTGTGAGGATCCCTAAATGACTGGGACTGTTCCTGTTGTGAACACCTCTGGACAGCTACCCTTTCTGATACTCAAAAAAGGCAGCCATTCCCACCCCCTTTCCTGTTTCTGTTGATGGGCCATCTATCGCTTTTGGAACAATTTTCAAGCTGATTTTTTTCTTCTTGTTCCTAGCCATCCACTCTTTGCATCCCAAACCTGCAGCCTGTCACCAGGCAAAAATTTTCAGTGAAGCCACTTCCACCTGGGCTACTTACAAACTGCAGCACTGGGCCTAAGTAGGTCTAGCAGGGGAAATGACTCAGAAGGCATGAGAAGCTGGGCATGCTGTGTGTTAAAAGAAGAGCTTGCTGGTGGGGAGCTTTTTAAACACACTGTCACAGCACACGGCAGCTGTATTAATAGAGGTTCACAGGAAACGCTTCAAAGGGCAGTGAAGGGAAGGGGGATAATCTGCAGTTAAGAGCTAAGCACACGAGCTAAACTTGCCCTCCTGTAATTTAAACATTATTTGCTGAGGGGGATTATTAAAAACTCAGCCGCTATATTTTAGCCACATTGGCTCTGTCACAGCTTCAACAAGTCAGGAAATTCAATAGCAGGGCTGATGCTCAGCGTTACCATGAATTGTTCTGAACAGAAGGGATGATACCAGGAAGCGGGAGCAGGATATGATGCTTCTCCCCTTATTTTAAATGCAGCCCAACGCAGAAGAAACACTTGCTACCCTCTCTGCAAAAATGTATGTGAAATGCGTTGGTAGGTGCTGATGGACAGCTTTCAAAAACTGGCACCTCCTATGAGCAGAAAGGACTAAATGGACCGTGGAGACTGAACTATCTTCTAAATATCTATCTCCAGGCAAAGGTTGAGGCAGTATATGTTGGGGCAGCTTGCACTGCTGCTGTCTGTGCTGTCAGTATACTGTGGCCAGAGGACCTGTACCGACTGCTGCATTCCCCATTCTATGCCTCAGTTTCCCCCTCCATAAAATGGGGGTGATACTACAGTTGTGTGAACAACTGATTCGCCAGCTCAGTAGCTGTTCTACAAAAATGAGAAAAAAAAATCATTCAGGTCAACCCGCAACCAAAGGTTTTCAATTTTTCATTGCACCAAACAAAATAAAAAAAAACAAAAAACAAAAAAAACAATCAGAACAAACTGTTTCAGTTTTGAACTTTTTTTTAACAAAACATTTCTAAAATTATTTTAAAATAAAATTCAAGTGCCTTTTGAAATGAGTCATTTTGAAGAAAAAAAAATCAAAATGTTTTATTTCAAAAGCATTTCATTTTTTTCCAGGTTTTTCTTAACTGAAATAATTGGACAAATTTGACTGAAATTTTTGATCAACCCGCATCTTTATTTTTTGATGAAAAAAGTTTTGACCAAAAAATGTCACCCAGTTTTAAATGATATTGACATCCTTGGTAAAGCATTTTGAGATCTACAGATGAAAAGCACTACATAGGTGCTACAGTCTTAATAATTATTCACACACAAATTTTATCCTCTCCTTTTATCCCCCAACTAACTTAGGGTAAGAATAGCAAGTCAGCTTTAACATGGGAGCTTACTGATGTATGCCTTGCATCCTTAACATAGTTCATGCTCTTTTTTACATTTGCGTTACATCAGGTGAAAACTAGTTACACATCAAATACTTAGATAAAAATTTTTGGCAACGGCTTTTAAATATCATATGGCAACAGATCTAACAATGGATTTTAGTAGCATAGTTATAGGAGACAGGAGTAAATGTAGAGAAAGCCTACCAAGTGGCCTTTGGTTAGTTTGGGTTATTTGAATACAGTCTTGCCCAAATTAGTCACTTTAAGTGGGTACAGATTAGAGATATAGGAGCCATATCCTCTGCTGGTGCAAAGCATCATAGCTCTAGTGCAGACAATGCAGCCACGCGAATTTACACCAGCTAAAGCTCTGGTACATATGATTTAATAGATACTTGTCTGACCCTGTTTTGTCGTCTTAAATTTCTAGCAAGTATGTTTAACCTACCTCACCCTTCCTATTTTCTACATCCACATTAGCTACAAGCACATTTTTCTACTGCCACCCACCACTAACATTCCCACACCATGAAATCATGTCAAATGGTTTATTAATAGTGTTTTGAAAGGCCTTTTTCTCTGTACTATGTATATGATTTATGCACCAGAACTATTTGCCCCCTCTGCTCCAGCTTTATGAGGGATTAACCAGAATACACAGTGGGATTAAAGACCAAATTGAAGACTGTATATGAACTGAGTGCTAAAATCTGCCATTTGTTCCTTAGTACTGAAAACCTAAATTATCATACACACACCACACCCTTGGCTGTCCCTTTAACTGCAAAGGTCTTTAAAGACATGTTTTAAAAAGTATATGAATTTTGCAATCCCCAAGTGACAGCTGGTTCTTCTTGTTCTGTTATTTACCCTGCTATTATCTACTCAATACTGGGTCAGTTAATGACTCTAGCAATAACTCAAAAACTCTCTGCAGTATTTCAGAGTAGTAGTCCGAATCTTACTATATATTCTCACCACAATCTTTCTGCAATGCTTTAAGATCATTACTATAGTATTTTAAAGGGTCATGACCCTGATCGGCCATCACTTACATACATGGCTAACATTATGCTCCTGCATAATTCTGGTAGTTAGGCTTGTATTGAAGTACTTGCAAGACCAGGGCCCCAAAAATGTGTATTTCAGTAGTTTGGTTGCCTCTAGGGTGAAGATGAGTGTGATTGCCTTTGGGAGGGGTACACGAGAACCGTAACAGGCAAGTTTGACATGTGTTGGCTACTGCAATTAAGTTTGCTCACTTCAAGTGTCAAAAGGCTGGATGACTTTAAATTAAATGCAAAATAAATCTGGCCCTATGGTTACCAATGTAATTACATCCAAGATGATTAAAGTATCCGAGCCATGAGAAAATTATGCTTAAACATATACATTCAGTGTTTGGTTAGGAAGAGGCTAGGCAGCTAGCTGGCTTCCAGGAAAGTTACATATACTACTATTAATGTAAGCTAAACGGTTTGCCCCAAAAGCAAACCACCACAGTACACTTATTTTGATTTGGTTTCTTTTCCATACAAAAAGCATTCCTATATTCTGCAATCAAGGTTAAAAATATTAATGCTTATTCTTAAAAAATATACTATAATGCATCCATTCATGCATTTACCTATGTTTACATCAGGCAGTGAAGGATTGGGATTGTTTTTAGTTTACTTGTAGCTAATTGTTGGGGTTTTTTAAAATATCTTTATAGTTCCTCTGGCTTTCTCAGCTGGATGTGGTATGTTTTTCTCTCTCTTTCTTTCTTTTAAATCAGCAATTTTTTAAAATAACCACCGGGGAAGTAAGGGTGTGTGGACAAGTAGATAAAGATGATTAAAACATGCAAGGATTGTGGCGTGGATCCATGAAGTGACATTTTTATACACACACACACACACACACACACACACACACACACACACTCCTCTCTGCCTCAGTGTGTTAATGCATCAACTTTTGTGCAGTGATACTTTCAGCCCTAGGTGGAAATTCACACATGAGAAAGAGGTGGTGGAGGATTTCCAGATGGTCAGACCTCAGGGACGGAGGAAGAGGGGAAAAATTGCTGGAGGGAAAGTGGACCTGGTCATGTCAGTAATTTCCAGCTGAAAATGAAAATGGCATATAAAAATGATCCCAGACTGTAGCCAGGTGCATTCAGGCTTTTGGATATTACGTATGACAAATCCTCACCAGTTCTGGTCATTAAAGATCCCAGGGATATAATGATTTGTTTATTTGTAACAATAAAGGTGTGAGCTTTGTTTTCTTGGCCAGATTCCAACATGGGTATCCCACCTCAGATCCAATTAGTTATATTATTCCTCACTTCCCCTTCTCTACCATAAAAGCTAGCGCAAGTGCCCAGTCTGTAGTGAGTGCTACACATATGTCAGCCCAGCGGAGGCTGGATTTGGGTGCTGTGTGAAATAATGCACTCTGTATAATGCACTGTCCCCTCTGGCAACAGCAAAGGCATTGAGATGGAGTAAATGAAGGACTGTGGCCAATGGTTCCCCATAATACCATTAGCCAGGCCCGTACTTCCCCACTAGGGGAACACAAGGCCAGCAGCTGCTAGTACACAGCTGGGCTTAGGCCTCATTTATGGCAGCCTTGTGCAAGGAACTGGGACATGGTCCATGGTGTAGAGTTCATGGAGGTCTAGTCCTTCAGGAAGAGAGGTGCTATGGCTGTGTAAAGAATTAGTCTTAGATGGTACTTTGCACAGCTCTAGCACATTCCAGCTGTGACTGTCCAAGGAGTTTTAAAACCATCAGTGATGACTTAAGCATCCCAGCATCCTTTCCCAGTGAGGCACGGGGGTATTATTCTCCCCGCCTTACGTATGAGGAAACTGAGGTGAAGAGACTTGCCCACTGTCACAGTACAAAGCTGTAGCAGAGTTAAAGAGCAGACCAAGTCCCGGGCTTTAACCACTAGACGAGCTTCTTCTTCCTGCTAACTCAGGAGCCATTAGATGCGCTGACAAACCTTTACCAATACAGAGCCTAGTCTAGTCACATGGACTCATCCATTGACATCAATAGTGTGAATAAGGCGTGGTTCATACTGTATTTCTAAAGGAGTTCCTCTGCATTTAACTTCCTCCTCAGCATAGTGCATTTCCCATGGTACTACTGATGTCACCCCAAGACAGACACCCAAGACAGCAAGTGGTGAAGCAGACATGGGAGAATATATTGTTTAATAGCTTCTGATGAAGTGATTCAATACATGTATTACCTCCATCTTCAGAAAGGTGAGCTGCTCCATAGCAGATGAGAGTGAGGTCTCTCTTCACTCCAGACAAGCCTTGTGCACATCTAGGTGATTATGTACTCTTCTCACTGTAAGTAAATATCTGCCAGTGGATCCCCCTGCAACACACAATTTCCAGTATAAATTATATTATAGGTAGTCATCAGGAATGAACTCAGGAACAGGAGTCTCCTTCCTTCCCTTCAAAACTATTTGCATGTATTAAGCTCCAGATTGGGAGAATCACTGTTTCTAACGGGTGCTGAATGTCCATATGCCAGGAATTAAATAGTCTTCTGTGCCAGAGATTTTAAAAAAAGCATAAGCTCTTTTTCTGCTTTCAAAACAAGTTTTTTATGTAAACTACAGCTACAGTTATTTTGCATAACACTAAACAGCAGATTGAGCTCCTCTGGTGTCCAAATAACTCGGCATTAAATGTAATCATTTATACCACTATCAGCATTAATTTGTACCTGCCTAAAAGCAGTCAGCAGTCTCAGACAGGACAAGGGTTGAATAGGTCAAAAAGACCAAGCAATTCTCTCCAACTAAAAAGTGATGGGGAGTTGGAAGCAGTCAGCAGCTTGCAGGTTTGAACCTTCGGGCAAAATTCAGCCTATATAACTCCCTTAACTACAGCGTATGCACGAGGGCTGAATTTGTCCCTGATATTCAGTGGCTGTTGAAGGGCAAAAATGATTAAACTTATGGCGGATTTAGACATGGCAAGCGACTACAATCTAGAGTTATTTAGCCTGGAAAAGGAAACTAGTTAGAGGGGAGTTGATGGAGGCATTACCCCCAATGGAGAAAAAAAAATTAAAGAGGGGGAGAAAAAAGGCAGGATCATTTCAGTAACAATGATTGTAGCTATACAATGTAGAATAAATGACAAGGAGCTATCCAATCGCATGCATTATCCAATCTGCACCGGTCAGGCTGGAATTCTGCCCTTTGCTCAATAGACTAAATGCAATATTTTTACCTTCATACAAGATCCTCAAGAAAAGGCCATTGCTGGACCGTAATCTGATGCAGTGCAGATAATTCCGTTCTCACTATCAACTTTTAACTTGCAGAAAAGTAAAAGGGATCATGGCTGGATATATTCTGCCCTACCTGGTCTACAGCTGCGGCCATTAATGGCACCAGGGCAACCTCCACTTTGGGATTCTCAAAAGTGACTACTGATTTTGGGTGCTTAACTTGAGACAGTTAGGAAGGACTTTTAATTTCGAGGCACGCTAAGGGTCTCAAACTGGGCACCCAACATCACTAATCACTTTTGAAAAATCTTCTCCCTCCAAAAAAGATATTACCAATGCATTACCAAAGTGCACTATGCCCTTTACAAGCAAGTATAAAAATGAAGATCTCTGCACGGGGGATCTTGTGATCTAAATAGAAAACTAAGTGTCTAAAGATGGAAAAAGGAAGCGACAGTGGTTCGGCATAAATCTTATTAGTTCTACTTTTACTTTGGATAGAACATTGTGTAGCAGGGAGGGGGAGGGCTTATGGGAAGGCGTAGGGTTGGAAGTTGGCCTAGACAGGGCTAGAGCCTTCCCCCTTTAGTTTTACAAGGGTAAGGAGAGAGCTCCAAGCCCACTGTGATATTTTATATCAAGGCAAGTGGGCTGATTCCATTGAGATTCTTGCTACAAAGTCAAGCTATATGTTCAAAGAAGGTATTTCCCTTTTTTTTTTTTTTTTTACTGCTTATTTGCTGGCAGTTGGAACACTTCAAACCTAATTCAGTAGACTTGGCTTTACTATATTTTAGCATGACAAAAGCTATTTCCTCTCCCGCCCAAAAGAGTCACCGCAACACATTCTAACTTGGTGTTGCATCAGCATTCACCCCACCCAGCACAGTGTAACCAACTCGACTTGAAAGCTCATGTAAAAAACATGAAATGTAATTTTTCCTCAGCTCTTGTTCTGAATAATCCAAAGATAAGGAACAAGGCCAGACATGTCTCAGCAGCAAGCGTGAACTTGATCTCAAAGCCACAGCCTTTTCCATGCCTGCTTAGAGGTGGGTTGGCAGTAATGAGTACGAAGCTAGGTTACGGGTGATAATATTAACATAAAAAACCTGTTATTAAACTAGATGTAAAGCCCTTTGAAACTTCATCATAGCAGCAGAATTCAGCTCTGGACATTAAACCCGCTTCCAGGGATCACTTGGAAGTTACATTTGCTAAATTTAGAATATCCATTTAACTAAAGGTGGAGAAGAGTCAATAGCAGCTAACCCCACCTTCATGTCCCAGGCAACAACTAGAATTAGGCCTACTATCATTGACTTGTTACACGTTTTCACTTTATAGGGAAAAGCAAATACTCTGGTTTAATCAGAGGCCAACACAAGGTGCAGCTGAAAGGCTAAACGGCCCCCTCCCACCTTCTCGCTGTAACCACCGCTATAACTGATGAACTGCGCTGGTGCACTCAAGCATCGAGCTACTTCTGTTCGCCTGTCCTGGGAGCGATGTGTGCAAACATCACAGTGGGGTGACTGGATTAAAAATGTGCACATTTATCCAGAAATAAAGTGCAATCCATGGGCTCCTGGCAAACTGCTGAGGCAGCCATCAGGCCTGCCAGCACAGAGCCTCACTTCAACGTTTTTAAACCCTTACGACTCCAAGGGCAAGAGTCTTCTATCTTTCTTCTATCCAGAGAAAATGGGGCCAGTGCATTCTGGGAACCCTGGATTCCCTTCCACCTCTCCAAATGCAATGTCACCGACTCCTGCGAGATCTGGTGGTATTATTTATAAAGAAATACATTTGATGATGGAATAAAAAGACTGCATGAGAATCTCCATTTTCATTTTTAAAAGTTTCTAGCCCTCACGGTTGCAGAGCAAAGTTTGGAAACATGAAGCAGATATACCCCAAAAGCTTAGAAATCAGAAGGAAAAGAACTCCAACATTTAAGGAAGTTTCATGATCTTTAAGCCAATCATTCTGAGGAACTTGACTCATGCTTTTGAAGTATTGAGGTTGGCAATAGTACAAATGTGACCTGTATCTCTTGCCAGTAGTCCCACCCGAGTCCTCCCACGCTTTCCCAACCTTTCCTGCTTGAAGAAGTCACACCACACTTCAGTAGGCAGTCCACCTCACCATCTGCTCGCTGAAGACATACTCCTCTGTAGAATGAAGCTGCTCCACTCAGGGCTCCAGGTAAAAAAGCTCCAGCAGGGCTGCAGGGACATGTCCCCTCCTAGCTGTTTCTTGGATGAAGATAGAGCCTAGCAGAAAGATGCAGCTCTCACTGGGAGCCAGACCAGACTTGCCCAAATCACTAATAATGCATGACTGGGTAACTTCTTCCAGTAGTCTGACAAAGTACTCAGCCTTCACTCTCATGCAGCTCAGATGGCTGGAGTTGCAGGTGCCAGCTGTATCTGGACAAGTGAATGACATCCTCTGTCTTTCCATGTGATTTTGTGCCTACTGTCCTACAGTCTGATTAGGGATTGGTTGTCCAAGTCACAAATCTGACAAATGCCACAGTCAGCTCAGCACAAAGGAAAGTGGGGCTAAGTTCTACCAAAGCTCTTTGAAACCAGGCAGAATGTGAGAGAAGGATAGCTAGAGTCCGAGAACTAAGATGACATATTACATCATGGCTTAAATGAAAACCAGGATGCAATGGATTAAGAGGCTTCCAAATCCATATAGTTATCCTCCACACACCACCTGCCAGGACTTTAAAGCAGTTCACGGCCACTCCACAAAATGTTTGCAACATTCAAACAACTAATACTTCAAATAAAAATGTAAGCTGTCTTTCTCGTTTCTTGAGATGCAAATACTATCCCCTCACATACACTAGTATCAGCTAGAAGTCCCTTTCAAGTGTGAAAACCATTTACAGTATAAGCTTGTCCCTCCATTTCTAGTCCCAGGATCAAACATGCATTTCTGGAGAAGTCCCACTGATTTCACTGGCATGCAACTCATCTGAGTAAAGAAAGCAGGAATCTTCATCCTCAGCTGCACTTTTGAGGCAAACAACCAAATTCCCAAGGTGCTTTTGGGACTGCTGACACAGAGGATTGAACCAAAGACCTCCAGAGGTGAAAGCATAAGTTGCTTCAGCTGAAGCTAAAGTGCCAGTCTTTGGAGGAAAGGGGCCATAGACTAACATCCTCTATGGGTGGGGCACAAAAGGAAACACATAACAGTGAGCAATGGCTTACACACTTCCCCTGGACAGAGGAAGCTTGTCCCAAATGTTGAAGGTCCACAGTAGTTTGGATCAATCTACTAGGGTACAGCTGCTCTCAACAGAATGTCGTCTTAAATGGAGATTTCATATTTTTTACACACACCCACACCCCTTTGGCCTCAGCACTCTACAACATGTCATACGGTATTGATTAATGAATAGATTCTTCCATGCATCAAAGTGGGGGAAACTTCACATTTAATCTGTGTAAGAAATAAAAATAAGTAAAAGTGTAACTTTTGGTTTTGATATCAAAAAGTTCTGAATCACACTCCAAGAACTGAGCTAGCATCACTTTTATTGTCAGTGAGTTATGTTACTAAGGCAAAGATCATCAGGGTTCTTTTGTGTAGGTAAATAAATCTGAGTCCTATTCAAAGAGAGATCTATTCTATCACATCATCCTCCACTGTGTTGGAAGGCGCACACAAATCCATGCATCCAGAGTTTATAAGCCAATAAATACCAGTATTTACACTCATTTGTTCAATAGTCCGAGTGCTTTTATGAGCTATTTAAAGCAACCCCTACAATGAATGAAAATTACTTACATAAAAAAAATAGAACTCTCAACCGCCAAAGAACAGTCCATTCACTGAAGGAGCTATATGGTGGATTCCTGAAGTCAAACTGGCTTTATCAGAACAAAAGCAAATCCCAGAGCAGATGGTTTCAACTTCACCCCAACATTCTGCCTCCAGTCCTTGAGTTAAAACCGCAGGACCATTAACTGGCATTTCCCTGCTACTCTTAGTATGAGAAGGGAACCTGATAGTTTTTAAATGCAGAATACCCTCCTCCTTCCCATTTAGGTTTTTATATGGTGAATTAAAATCAGCACCTTGAACTAGCCCAGAAACAAATATTTATGAAATATTGCAGAGTCCTACTGAGTGACATACAAATCCATCAGTGCTCAGTAAGCAGCACCAATTTCCATTTTGCCATACAAATTAAGTTTAATGCCATAGAAATCTTACTAAAGCCACTATCCTCATGAATAACTGAAGATCCTGTTGCACACTGAAATACTTCAGCAGGAATTCAGCTTAGTATTTGTACAAAAAAAAGGAAGCTTTTAAATTAGAACAAGGACTTTTACTGCATAAGAGTCACCATAACACAGAACCATCGGAATAAAAATAATCCCATTTGTATGGCTTTTTATGGGTAATTCAGATAACAGATTAAATGCACACCTGTTATGCTCACAAGAGCAATTTCAAACAGTCTTATTCCCTGGTATTTCCACAGCCAAGTTCACATATTGAGGCCACAAGGTGGAGCCAGCTCTTTTCAGTAACACTAGACCAGAGCGTTTTCTACAATACCACAGAAATAGACAGCACTTTTCACAGAGGAAAAATAATCACACACCAGTATAGAGTGTTAAAGTTGGGACAGGATACAGTACAAATAGGAAAGCTCAGATCAGGATAACATATGCACAATGTGTTGACAGTGGAAGATACAACAGGACATATGGTTTTGCTCTACTGGGCCTAGTTTACAGAAGTTTTTCCTAAAAGGTGAGGGGAGGTAGATGCATAGGAGAGATTTCGGATATCTGCTTTATGTGCAGTTTAGAACTTTAAATGACTCAAACCCACATATCATGTACACAGCTCATCTATGTAGCTGGGCCATTGCCCATCCTCCAGTTGTTTGGCACATCCACGATCAGAAATGTAGGGCTGGAAGGGACTTTGAGAAGTCATCAAGTCCAGCCCCCTGTGCTGTGCCAGGACCAAGAAAACCTAGAGCCTCCCTGACAGGTGTGAAGGTCAAAACCCTCCAATGATGGGATTCCACAACCTCCCTTGGAAACCTATCCCAGAGCTTAACTACCTTTAGAGTTACAAAGTTTGTCTTAACATCTAGCCGAAATCTCCCTTGCTGCAGATTCGTCCTATTACTTCTTGCCCTACCTTTAGTGGCCAGAGAAAAATTGATCATCATCTTCTTTATAACAGCCCTAAACATATTTGAAGACTTATCAGGTTCTCAGTCTTCTTTTATCAAGACTGAACATGCTCAGTTTCTTTTAACCTTTCCTCATAAGTCAGGTTTTCTAAACTTTTTATTATTTTGCTGTTGTCCTCTGGACTGTCCAATTTGTCCACATCTTTCTTAATGTGAGCATCCAAAATTGGACACAGTCACACCTTGTCTGAGACTGTAAACTCCTGTGTTTCATCATGTGTTTTTACAGCACCTAGGTCAACAGGGCCCTGATCCTTACTGAGGCTCTGGACACCACTGCAAAACGAATAGTACGTTCCCCTCCTATTCCCACCTGAAGGCCTCTCATTCTGATTTTGTCACAGCCATAATGCCAGTTCAATAGACGTTTTTCTTCATTAAGAAAGACATTTGTTTAATCCATTAGGAAAAAAGCCACTTCACAGACCAGATGGGACTCTGAGCAAAGCTCAAATAAATAGGCTGTGTGCTAGTGAAATCCACAGGGGTCAGAATCCAACCCATGAAGAAAGCAGAGCTTCTCCAAAGCCACTACTGCAGTGTCACAGCTGTGGTAGCCTCAGTGGCTAGTGTGCTACCCTGCCTCTTGCCAGGGAATCTGCTCTCCAATCCCACCTTCAGGGAGCCCCTCCAGTACCCTGCCCCTGTACTAGGAAGTCCTCATTCCCAGCATTAAAAAAAAAAAAACACCCCGACAAACCAGATACTATCTTGAGTTGCTCTGTAAGGGGCAGAGTTTGGAATGAATATCATCTCCTGACTCTCCAACTCATGCCCTATGTTGTCTTCATATGCTAGAAAAAAATCAAATGCCTTTTAAACTGTTCAGCTTTTTTTGCAGTACTATGGGCCGAGATACGCACTACAGCCCTTCTGTCATTGAACAGCACCCAGAGTTTGAGAGACTCTGTACTTTGGGATAGACTGGAGAGGATTCTTGCATGCACGGAAGACCAGAGAGGAATGTCTCCACAAGTTCCTGTTGTGCCACTAATTTACTTGATTAACAGTTGGAAAAAAATGGTCTTCAAAGACTATAGACTAGGGCAAGCTAACCAGACTGATGAGTGTGAGATAAGTGTTTGTCAAGATAGCTGTAAACACAGTTACATCGTTCTGTGACCTTATGGTCCAATAAGGATGAGTGAAGGTGCTACAGTAATGCAAATAACCATCAAAACAAGCATAAATACAGCGTATGGTACCTATTTCTTTTTTTTATTAAGAATAGTAATACAAATCAGTTGGATTAGCATGATAATGAACACAAAATGGCTAAAATACATTTTTACGAACATTTCTTTAAATGTTTGTGCAACATTTGAGAGCAAAGCTTTTCTTGATCTACAGAAGAAAAGTAAAATTTACACTGTGTAGCATAACATACATAATTTAAAAAGGCAATTTCTTCTCAATCTTTCCTGTCATTAGTATCACTTAATTGTGGTAAACACCATTCTTAAGGCTCCAATAAAAAGGATGAGCTTTCCTTTTTCACCCCACAAGTAAGTCCCGCTATTCCTTTGCAGTCTGAAGATTGCAGTGGGAGTGATATTAGAATGAACCATAGGTCTGAACGTTGACGCAAAGCCCAAACAAACAATGGCACAGAATCATGCCCGATATGTCAATTGCTACTATTTAAAACCCCCCACTGTCCTTGCCAGCTTTAATGAGCTGGATAACCATTCATGGGAGAGGGGAGAGTGCGGGAGAGGGGACTTGGGTACTATAAAGTAATTCTGTTGGCTGTTTTACCAGTGTCTCTCTACCGTGACCTGGAGAGATCCACTTTAAGGATGAGAGGTCAGGTCAGTTTCCATACTTTCTTAAGCCTTGGCACCTTACAGAGGCATAAAACAGGGTGCCCATTAATTCCAGTGTGATGGTGAGCTGCCACGTAGATACCTGTCTACACAGACTATAAATGACATGCTAGACAGCCTTGAGAGTGTAACCACACTCTCTACTGAAATGGACTGTATTGGGTCCACCAGCATAGAAAGAAATTGTGTATACCCATGCCATCCAGTTTCCCTCAATTTTAATAGTTAAATAGTTAAATCACATTTTGCAATAGTAATATACTTTTAAGTACTTCTGGCATTCAAGTCCTGCATGACTATTGGGCTCCCACAGATTTCACAAATATTTGTTCCATGCATCCATGTTTTAAGGATGGCAGATAACCATGGCAAATCTTTCCAATGGTAATCTGAAGGGTGCATTTTAGATCTTTGATCCCAACCTTACTTAAACTTGATCTCCAGAACCGCCACGTGTACAACCTTCATCTGCTTTCATTCACATGTGTAGGAGCCTACACCAAGTTCTCTTCATTTTCCACGCTTGAATTATGAGTACTCATCTAGACTAGGAACAGTTCAGAAATTAAACCCCCCCCAATAAGAAGCCACATTTCTTTCCTCCATCCCTAATTACTATTGCAGTCTCAACAAACCCCCTGTTGAGTTAACGTACCTCCAGACAATGAGAACTGGAAATCACTGGAGGCCATTCTGGTACTTCACTGCCCTTCCAAGCAGAGGAACAGCGAATTGTGAGGCTCTTCCTAGCACAGGGGGGCTGAACACATTAGCTCCACACCACTTCCAGGCCAGGGATGCAGTTTATTGCCTGGCTGGTATATTAAATCAGACTAGTAGTTCTTCACACAAGTATTTCTGAAGACATAGGCTGCCCAATTATGAAATTTTGTTTGAATCAAGGTAGCTGCCTTGTTCACAACCACTGAGCTGAGAAGAGACTTCCAGGAAAATTTTCCTTTCATTTGTCATAACTGAAAGGTAAAACTGAAAAGCTGCCATATCAAATTAGTTTTTGGTTTGGGGAAAGACAGAACACATTGAAAGCTCTAACGGAATGTACTCTCAAGCCTTCTGCCACACTGATGCAAATGCTGTGATGTTTAAAAAGTGTTAATGAGTAGTGATTCAAGAACATAAAACTGCTAAGCATCTTCCTCAGAAGCAAGTCTAACTCAAAAGGACAAATTCATTTCTTACTACTGTTGAAAGTCACCTGAAGTGCACTGTCCTCATTCTACATTGAGAATAAGTGCTATTCTCTCCACAGTGAGTCTGATGGGAGATTACACCACACAGGTATGCATTGTGCAATAGCAATTAATCTGTTTTGTTTTTTTAAAGTCTGTCCTATCAAATACTGCAAAATTTCTAAAAAAAATAATGGGATTTTTGGGTAGTAGCTCAACATACATATTATTTGTTTCTACGTTAGTTCTAAGTGAGTTGCCTGTTTGAGCCCTTCACCAAGCGCACTTTGTTTTGTGAGTAACTTAAATCACTTTAATTAAATTTTACACTCCAGTGAACCTTGATTAGGCATATTTTATACGCTTGTTTTATCCTCTCAATGCTATTCAAGAAAACTACAGTTCAGCACGATACAGTCTTACAAGTTTAAGTGCAGCTAAGATTTTAAGGTGAAATTTGGACCAAAAATACATTTTACTTAAAAAATCACTTACCAATACCAGTGTTCCCATCAATCTTTCTAAAACTCCAGTGAGAACGGTCTCTTCTAAAAAATGAAGATTTACCTGCTATATTTGCAGTGCAAACCCTGACGCGTTGTGCTTACCAATGAGAATTTGAAAGGGACTTGAATATAGAGACTATAAACACAAGTAAAACTGACTAGACTATTTTCATTTTTCATATCAAGAAATGCAAAGAGTAGACAGTCAGTGAAAAAGTCAGACCTATTAAAACTGAAAAGTTTATGCATTTAAGATGCCATGAGTAACACTGATAAATAAATGTGTTTTAACGTATCTCATCCAATTGCATCTCTTTACATTATATGACATCTAACTATACCCTGTGCTCCTGCACAAGGTTTAAATAAAACATCTGTAAACAAGGCTGTTTGTTTTTGTTTTGTTTTGTTTTTTTAAAGAGCCAGGTGGCTCCTATATTTTCATGTTTTTATGTTCTATAATCAAGCTAGCTTTGTAATGCCATTCTGATCCTTACTGTCCAGTTCTAAAGGCTAACATTTGCAAACTTATATGACTAGGGAAAAAAAATGGTCAATCTAGAGCTATATAGGAATTTAACCTGACAATAAAACAGATTACAGCACCCATGATTTAATACATGATTCTCCCACTCTGATATGTCACTTGACAACTAATAAAACCAAGATGTGGAAGACAATGAATTAATGAGATAGGAAACTCAGAAGTCCATGCTAGACCCCAGTCTCAAAGTATTGAACTTTATTTTTCTTTCCAAACCCGTAAGTGGAATGCTCAACAGCAGAAATCTAGTCCATTTGATAAGAAGAATATGTTTTAGTAACCCTAGATTTTAGTTAGCCTTGGAAGGATGAGATTTTTATTGTAAATGTCCATGTCACAATACATGCACGAACGGATGAAATAATAGTTCCATTGATAATCGAAATTTACAGAGATGCAGAGAAAAAAAAATGCTACTTGAGAACTTATTCAAATTTGATAAAAGGATATATATTTTGTATATTTTAACATCATGTTGACAATTTGTGTTTTATGGTTATAAAACTAACTTTTTTAATCTCAGTGTCACTAAATAATTAGTGCCTGCTCTCCTCCCTCATAATTTCCCACAACTGTGGAAATTTAAAAATCGATACAAATAAAAAACTATGCTTAAGAATAATTGATATCTGTCAAAATTATTTTATATATATAAAATCAAATTCTGCCAAGCCTAGATAGTTCATTAAATTTTGAATTAAGCTCTCCCTTCCTCTGCACTGCCCCAACCCCAGTTTAAAGATTGAGCTAACACTACTCACTGGTTTAGTGTTTAAACATCCTTCATTATACTACTACTGTCTATATCTTATTCCTTTCTTAATGTAGCTGTATTTGAAGTAACAAATCAGATGACAAGTTGAAAAATGATTAGTTTTCAGATAATATATTTGACTACTTTTCAAAAATTCAAAAAAGAAGGAGTTTTTCATTGGGAAACTGTACAAAATGTATTCCAGAAGCAGGATAATTAAAAAGGTGACAATCTCTACTATAGCATCAAAATGGAAATAATTTTTTTGGCAACTGCACTTAATTTACACCATCAGGTTGAAAAAGATATTTAAGTGAAATACATTTGACAAAGAGACAAGAAATGCTAAATACTGATGTTTGCAATATATTTCCCCATTTCTATTTTTAATGTAGTTGATCATTTAGGACTGTAATGTCAACTGCAGCTTTGGCAGCAAAGCTCAGCAAAAATATCTCCGTATTTTAGATAAATGTGCATCAGAGGACTAGTAGAGTAAAAATTAACAGCAAGTAACATAATATATGGCAGTTGCCTAACTTCATTTCAGCTTAGTTTCTGACATTTAGCAACTACTTACTAGCCAAGTAATTTGTCAAGTAGAGAGGTAGCACAAAAGCCTCACACTGGTTCCACTCTCATGGTTTTGTGATCGGTGGCCTATGTCCTTTCTCAAAAAGAAAAAAAGTGTTTCTCAAACAAAATGGAAAGCAGAGATGCAGTAGTTTCCACATCTCCTTAACATGAAAACATGTATTACAGTATAACAAAATAGACAATCTACACTTTAAACAGTTAAGATAATGATTTTGAGGAAGGGATCTAGAGAGAGGGTGAAGTAGAAACATCTGTATGAGTCTAGCCTCAGTACAGAATAATCAAAATTTGTTTTTTTCTTAAATCAGTGCCAATTTCTTTCCTTTCTAAAAAAAGAAAAGAATACAGTTCTGTTTTAGGTCACTTCCCAACCCACCAAATAATTGTTTTTTGTTTTGTTTTTTTAAAAATATGAGAGTAAACAGGCCAGTTGGGAATATAACTAACCAGTATTTAAATACTAAATATTGCATTACCAACGAAGTCCGATTTCAGTCGATAGGCTTGATTCGTGAAGACTGCATTGACTCAAAATTGAATAGATACAGCTAATTTGCTTTTGAGTGACAACTCCCAAATCTTCAAAATACTGGCAGTTAAGGAGACTTCTGACAGTCTGAGAAAATATCGACAGCCACTTAAAGATTGGGAGAATCTCAAAAAGTCTTGCCGGATATTGGCTTGTGTATAGTTATTATTAATACAAAAAAACCCTTAAAGTCAGTGAACTCACAGACACTGAAAATTTTGGTTTAATTTAAAAGACAACCAGAGATGCTTGGTGAGGCCAATATAGGTTTTTGGGGAAAAGATCAGATTTGAAAAGACATCAAGAAGGATAACTATGAAATTGACAGGGGATTATTTCCTGTAATTGGGCAGAGTATGCCCCCAAGAACCATATTTGATGGTAAAATTCTAGCTTTGAAAGTTGCTGGCAAGGGGAGTCCATTTCAGTGTACATGGGCTCACATTTCTATTGACTAATGGTTCACAAATCAAATTTTCGCATTTTAAAAAGGCGATGAGTGAGTAAAAATATTATAAGGGAGTCAATACAAACTTCCTTTCATGAATCCAGTTCTATATCCTTAGTGGTAAGTCTCATTCATGCCATCTGTAGATATTTACAGTTTCTAAATATCACAGTAAACAACATCTTTCTTTAAAACTTTTCTTGTTCTTGCCACTTTTCTTCCCGTTCTTGTCTTTGTTTTCTGACATTTTCTTTGCTCTGATTTCCCTCATTAGATCAAAGAATACCTGGAAAGTGAAACACATGAGAGTAAAAACAGTTCTGCAGCAGAAAATAAATTGGTATATTGATGCATAAACTAGAATATTTGGCAAACAATAAAAATGTAACACGAGAACAAAGCACCTAATAAAATAAAAATGAGTAGTCTAAACATAGATCCCAATGCTACAAATTCAACATCTGTTGATATGCAGTACATGAATCAGGGGAAGGGAGGAGAAGGACTTACCTAGCTACTAAGTCATTCGGCAGCCTGTTTCAAAATGATAAAAGCCTTTTTTAATGAGTATCACTGTTAATTGTAGCAAAGCAATATGCAGTGGCATGCAGGGTTTTTATAGGGATCAATGAGATTTATACTAATCAGAGGAGAACATTTACAATTAACTCATGAAAAATGAAACCAGAAGACAATAAAAGCCTTGGTATAGCACCTTCAACACATTAATGAATTAATACAACCATCAGCAGGAAATATTAATCTTATTTTAAGGAAGGAAGAATTTAGGCACAGAGAATTTAAATGAACAAAGGTCACATGTCAAGTAAAATCCATTTCTCTCAACCCCTAAGCTCCTGTACTATCTGGAAAAAACCCCATCCTTCCTCAACTAAAATCAGAATACAGATTACCAGGATCAAACTTGGGTTTTTTTCCTATACTACTAAAAATTCTAGACACACACGAATATGCTTTTTATCAAAGTGTAATTTTACTCAATTTTGAAGTTTAGATATTCTTATCGCCTATCAGCTGAACTGTTAAAAGATGGTCTAACAATGACTAGTCTATAGCCTATAGCTAGGAAAATGGAATTTTCACCATTACAGAAATGTATTTAAATAAAATCTGCTTTTGAGCCTTAACAGTTAAGTTTTGTGTGACAGCTCGCTTTTGTAGTTCCTTGAGAAGTAGATATGTGCTTGGATTTAATAGACAAGGAACAAAGTAACTGAGCCATAGCAAGAAAGAGGCCTTCAGATCCTGTATCTGGAAAGCACAAGTACAAGGTCTTCTTAAGAGAAGAAGAAAATGCTTCACTCTGCTTCAGACAAGAAATGGTAAAATAAGATCTAGTGATTCCAAATTTGCACACGTTGCCACTGACATTTCAAAGATGTTCTTTACGTGGCAAATATAAAACTCAGTTTAGATTTAAACTGCTGCTGCTACAGAAGTGTCCCTAACTTGAAAAGATTTGGGAGGGATTAGACTGGGTTGTCTACACAGATAGCATTTTCTGTCTAGATAGAGAGTAGTAACAAGGAGTTCAACATGACCAACATGTCTATTTTCAGGCTATACAGATGCTGACAGATGACTTAAAATCAGTCTTGTCTGGAGATCCAGGGTGAATTTACAAGACAACTGCAGTGTGCTAGCCACTTACCAAACACACACAGAGTCTCTGACCGAAAGAGCTTAAAATCTACAGTATTAATCTCTTTTTACAGATGAGAAAACTGAAGCACACAGGTCATGCAGCAAGTCAGAGCTGGGCTTAGAACCCAGATCTCTTGGCTTCCATTCCCATGCTCTAACTGTGCTGCTGCCTTGATAACTAGGCCATTGTTAAACAAAACTAGGAAGATAGGGATTATTTTAAGCTTGCTCATCAAGAAAACATTACCTAGTGAGTGTATGTATATTTGGATAGCAATGTTAATTTCATGTAAAAAGCTACAGTATGGATGCTGACACAATGAGTATGCCTTATGATTTATATGGACTTTCTTCTAAGAGACTGAATAGGTAGCGGTTTACTGAACACGAAAGTCAAAAACAGCCCTCAGATATAATTAAGCCTCAAAATGTTCACCCCTAGATTTGTTCTCAGACTGTAGATTGTAAGCAATTTAAACAACTAAGACTCAAGCATTGTGGATCAACTAAGGGTCTTTCATTATATTTGTTCAAACTTCTCCCAACATTGCAAGTCATCTTCTGTGGATGTGCGAGGGAGTGCATTTTCATATTCTCCACAGAAAATGGAAGAGGATCCCAATAGTTAAGACACTAGAGAAAGCACATATGTATTTGGCAGTGGGTCCACTTGCTAGAAGGGTTATCAGAATCCATCTGCCCAGACATTTAAAAGCAATTTCAATCCAAAAAATACTACAAGTGACATCAAGCTGGAGAATATTGATTCTTAGGAAAGGCACGTATAGAGGGGATGGGGGAAATTATGTTACAGGATAGGTACACATTGAAAAATTTATATCTATGTTTTTCAGAAACTGAAGATCGTCTCAGTGATCTGAAAGCAAAGCAGAACTGAGAATTTGTCAGTATTTTGGCAGATATTTGAAATATCAGCTGCACCACATATGAACTGAAGAGACAAGAGGGAAGAACCAAATTTCAGAAGTGCTGAAGTTATCCTTAATTGCTTTATGATATGTACTAACTGTAGTTCAACCTATCACTTCTAAGCATTTCAAACTGTAATTGAAATGAAACAGTGCACTTCAGTGAATTCTCAGAGCTGATAAATTTACTGTACTTCAAATCATCACCTGAAAGTTTGCCATTGTACAGGGGCTCACTACACTTGTATCTATATAAAAGTAAACTAATAGGATCGTCTTGACGTGTTACATAGACAGCAATGGAAATTAAATGTTCGCTTTAATTTGCAATATATTCATTAAGTGAAACATTCAAATGTTAAAAGTGTAGATTATTGTAAAAGGAACAAAAACCCAGCCATGAATTGTGTCTTTGTTCCAGAAAGTACTTAGAATTTGTCAGTCATTCTCAGTACTGAATGACTCTGCCACTCTACTGCAGTAAGAAATTAAACTAGTTGTCTTACCTTATCTACATTTGCTCTAGTTTTGGCAGAAGTTTCTACATACTGCACACCCCACTCCTCTGCTTTACTTCTGGCCTCCTCTACAGGCACCTGCCTGCGCTCTTCCAGGTCAGATTTATTTCCCACCACAAGCAAAGGGATTTTATCCTCTTCAGCCTTCACACGCAGGATCTGTTCCCTAATGCATCAGATATTACAAACAGAACAGCTGAGTTAGCTTCCTGATAGCATCAAAAATAAAACACTTGACATCAGGAATAAGCAAGCAGCCTTCACGTTATGCCAAGGAGTACTGTATTTTACTTCTAAAAAGCCATTTCAGGATGACCTCATGCATACACAGTAACGGGCAAAGGATTCCAAATTTAAAGTGGCAACGTTGCAAGCTCAGAGCCAATACTGCCCAATGATTATAGGAACCCAAATTGTAAGTTAGAGGACGTGGAGGTTACTTACCTATAACTGGAAGTTCTTTCAGATATGTGATCCCTATATGTATTCCATATATGGGGTACACATGTGCACCGTGTACCTGAACTGGAAATTCTTGCAAGTATTGTCTGTCTGTCTGTGCCCATGCCCTGGATCTCCTGGTGCTCAGTACCAAAGGTATAAGGGGAGGTGTAGACTAAGCGCCTCTCTAGCTCCTTCTCTACCGCAAATTTAGTGATGACCCAAACCAGAGGGGAAGAAGGTCAGGGTAGTGGAATACAGACAGGGACCACACATCTCAAAGAATCTCAAGTTACAGATAATGGGTAAGATTTTTTAATGGCTTTCAGAAACCACGGTGTCCTGTTAGGTATTGAATTTATCTTTCCGTGACTTTGGTTTAGTTGGTGCAGTTAGCCAAGCCTGACAAAATTCTAGGATACCACTGCCACAGGTCTTTCTGAGCCTTATCACACCAGGTAGAGAAGGCTCTCCAAGTCTTTAAGTATGCCTATTGCCAAGACTATAATATAGCTGGAATCTTCGTCTGCAAGACCTCTTCTTCAGGCTCATGCACACAACGGTCAGGCTGGAAGGGTAAATCCAACTGTACTGTCATCATAAATACTGCTGACAACAGCTGAATTGGATTTTCCACAGACATGTTCAATAATCATTGCCTCCTCTTCGACATGATCTTTGAGGTCTGCACAGCATATTTCAGGGTGGGAACTCAAACTCAAGTTCACAGATCCATGGTATGGTCTGGGTGTCCTTCCTTTTTGGATCTGCTGAAGTAATTTTGCAGCTTTTTAAATTTTTTTCCCTTGTATGTCATCTAGACATGCTGCAGGTGGAGACACTTTAAAGCCAGCTGACAGCCTTGAGGTATAATTCCTATGCTCCCATATTCAGCAGCATTCTGCTGAGACAGTCTGTTTCTTTTTCCCTTAATGTGCATAATCAAGACAGATTTTTTTTCTGCCTATCCTATTTACAGATATTCTCCTTTAACCCTTTATATGCCACAGCAGTAGCACTGTTAATCTTCATTCTGACATCTCATTTTCCTCTGAAAAGTCTCACTGCCTTGGTCTAAAGACCTGTTTATAGGCCATTTTATTTCAGCTGGTGTCCATCATCCCTGAATCACTCATGATCCAAGCATCCATCAGCCAAAGTAATCACGCCAACCCTGGAGGCTGGTGTCTGCAAGTCAATAACTTCCGTGCCAGTAGACCTAGGGGACAATCTTCCTCCTGGTTTTCTGTTATCAAGCATCATTTCAAGGTGTTGCATACCACAGATATCTGCAGTTGCCCAGGGAATCCTTAGATTATCTTTTCCAGGGAGCATACAAGAACAACTGCATCAGGTATATGTGGAAGTCAACTCAGGGAATCACTTCAAGGCTCAGTGCCATTGAGTCTAGGTCATGTAGGTAGTTCTACACTGAGGTTCCTTCAACAGTGGATTAAAATATTAACTGCATTTAGCCTTCCTGTCTTGCATAAGGAACACACTTCCCAGTATGGTGTTGAATTGTGCGCCCAGGTACAGCAGTGTTTGGTAAAGGGTGATTGAATCCCCCATTGTTTATCACTATTGTGTTTCTTCCTAGAAATCTGTCAGCCAACCATGATGCTGTGGCTGCTGACCTTAATTTGGCTCCAATTAGTTAGGCAGTCAGATATGGACTGGTGCCAATACCTATTTTCTTAATTGGAAATGTTGCTTCCATCACCAGTTTTGGTGAACTTTAATAGAGTCGGAAGCCAGGCCAAAAGGCCTTGGTCCTGGAAGTGCTGATCCAGGAGAGCAAAACTCAAGTACATCTAACAGGACTTCAGAGTGGAAATGTGTATGTATGTTTTGCAGGTCCATGGATCAGAGGAATTTGCTTGAATCCACCGCTTGTAAAATGGATTTGCAAGGAGATGAGGGCAAGAAAACAGGCAGGTAGACTAAGAGGGATGCATAGGATGCCAGTGACTTGAACACCAAAGGATAAAAGTAGCTAATTGTTAGCAGAGGGAGAGCCAGGTATCAAAAATCAGAGACGATGGATAGGGAGGAGTTAGGAGAACTACCATGGATGCGTGGGAGTGAGAGAGAGTTAAGAGTCTGAACTTGTAGCATTGTTCAAAGGAGGAATAGAAAAAAAGGCTTGAAAGTGGCATGAGGAGTCCTTCCTGGGAACAATACTATGATTTACCTCTTAGTTTGGACAGACTCCTCAAGGGGAGCCCCTTCTTCAGAGTCTACAGCACTCAAGTTTGTGGAAAAAGTGCCAGGCCCCTGTGTATCTGAGCTGGGCCTGTCCCAGCTCTGAACCCCTTGACAAGGTCAGCCACTGGCACTTCATGCAAGCTGTTACAATGTCAGCATGCACAGATATGTGCAAAGACTACTAGGCCTGCTTTGCTTTCCTTTGGGCAGCATGCCTTCTGGATACAACTGAAATCTGAGATGGCTAGAACTCTTTTGTAGTATGTGTATGTAGGGATGGGAGAAGAGAGTGGCAAATAGACACAGAACACTAAGCTACCCGCTGGCTGTAACAAACTTTGTCTTCTGTACTAGTCTAGAAACTTGGGCAAAAGAGAAACATTTTCAAGCCACTTGGCAGGGAAAAATGAAGAATTACACAAATCAAAATTAAAGAATTATGAAGAGTGCCTTACTGTCCTAATACCATAGAATCTCAGAGTTAAACACACCATAGTTACAAACCGACCAGTCAACAACATACCTCATTTGGAACCAAAAGTACAGAACCAGACAGCAGCAGAGACCGAAAGAAAAAAAGCAAACACAGTATGGTATTGTGTTAAATGTAAACTACTAAAAAAAAGGAAGGTTCAAAAAAGATTTGACAAGGTAAGGAAACTGTTTCTGTGCTTGTTTCATTTAAATGAAGATGGTTAAAAGCAGCATTTTCCGCATAGTAAAGTTTCAAAGCTGTATTAAGTCAATGTTCAGTTGAAAACTTTTGAAAGAACAACCGTAACATTTTGTTCAGAGTTATGAACATTTCAGAGTTACAAAACAACCTCCATTCCTGAGCTATTCGTAACCGAGGTTCTACTATACATAAACTGAGGTTAAATAGGGAAAATGGGTTGGCTCAAATACAAGGACTTCTGGTGTCTTACCTTCAATGTTCTGCTTGTTAATGCAAATTAGGAGCAGTAAGTTGACCTTTTCATCCTTTACCCATTACTGAGCTTTTTCAAACAAACATTCACATTCACCTTACCAAACCTGCTCACATCTATGTAAGTACACGCAAAATATCAAAACGCTTGAAGAATTGAATCTTTTTTCCCCTTCATCCAACAAAGGACCAGTGCTTACCTAAACTCTGCTGTTGCTGTAAAGGATTCGTGTTCGGTTATTGAGAAGACAAGGAGAAACCCCTCCCCACTGCGAAAGTAGTTGTCTCGAATAGCTGCATAATCCTCCTGTCCCGCTGTATCCAAAATGTCTATCTGGACTTCTTCCCCATCCAGAACTACTTTCTTTCTGTAACTGTCGGCTTTCGTAGGTTCATAGTCTTCCACAAACTGAGGAACATAAGAAGGGGGGAAAAAAATCTATAGCATCCCTGATTTTTTCAGATATGGCACTCCTCCCTTTGAACATTTGCTTCAGCCCATTGCTCTCCACTTTTAATGGCCATTGTAAGGTATTTATACTCCTGAAGAGCCTTTTTATTTTAATCATGGTCAACTATTTAATGCCACCTGTTTCGCTTTATTATTTTAACAGAGAGAGAGAGAGAGAGAGAGAGAGAGAGAGAGAGAGAGAGAGAGAGAGAGAGAGAGAGAGAGAGAGAGAGAGAGAGAGAGAGAGAGCGAGCGAGAGAGAGAGAGAGAGAGAGAGAGAGAGAGAGAGACAGCGAGAGACTGCGTTTTATACCATTGAGCCAATTCAGAGTCTGCATGCTAACAGAAGAAGCCATTGCTACATAACTGATAAGCTGAGTTTACTCCAGAAGAAGCTAAGGGCTAGATGCTCAGCTGGTGTAAACTGATCTAGCTCAATAAGTTGTGACCTTCTCTCTCAGATGTAGATATTGGTACTGTTATCCATGTCTTTGTCACCTCACAGTTAGAATGCTGCAGTGTCCTCTGCAAGGGGATACAACTTAAATCGATTCAGAGGCTGAAGCAGGTGCAGAACACAGCAGCTCAACTATTTAAGTGACGCATATTATCATGAGTACATATATCAGTGCTCTATAATCTGCACTCAATGGCTATGGAATTCTAGGTGGGGTTCATGGTGTTGGTTCTGACATACAAAAACAAACATGACTCAGATACACAGTCCCAGGCAACCATACTGCTCCAGGCACATCTTTGCATCACCTGTGATCTAAAATGCTCCATCTGGGGTTCCTACACATTAAGAAAGAGAAAGAGTTGCCACCAGGATGTCTACTATTAGAACAGCTTGATGCTGGAATTTACTCCCCCAACTTGGTACAAAATAATCTACGTGTGGCTCTCGAGGGCAGACTTGAAAGACCATCTATTGTTATGAGCCTTGAGGGTTTTTAGTGGGGTGTATTTTACTGTTTTTGGGTTCTCAGGGTGCCTACAGTAGAGACACACGTTATTTAAGACAGAACTATAGATTGAATTTTTTCACAGATTCACTGGAGTTTTGTCCTGCTTTGTGACAGACGGACATGCCTTGCAAAATTAGCTGCAGAACTTAGAAACTGTTTTACAAGACATCTATCTGCAAATTGAAAGCAGGCATGTGCCCCATATATTAGTACTAAAGAACTAGTATAAAGGGAGCCTGCAATTGTCTTTGCATCATTTCTTCATCAACATCGGTCTTAAAAACAGATAAGAAAAAGAGTGCTTACTTCCACTTGAATCCTAATTTGTCTCAAAGGACCTCGCTGCACTAGCTGCACCAACAATACTTGAGACAGTATGGTAGAAAATGGCTGCTTAAATATCCTGCGTTCCCTATTCAACCCACTCTTTGCACTTTGTGTTTAAAACTTACAAAAACTGCATTTAATCCCTGGATAAACAGCATCAGAATTTCCTGATATTCCAAACATCTTTAGAAGAATTTTACTGATTGTACAAGGTAAATCCAGCAGAATGATTGTTGATTATTCATGGAGTTTAAGAAGCAGTTTGTGCTAATTCTTTTTACCTCATCATACATGAACTGAAGCGTAAGTGCTGACTTGCCCACACCTCCACTGCCAACCATGATTACTTTGTGCAGGACCAAAGAACTCTGGTTCTTGTTCTTGCTGGCAGCCATCGTCTTGGTTCTCTACAGTTGTCGACTGCCAACAAACAGCTGATTGAAGAGCTGCAGGAAAAGATAGACGTAGTCACTTAAATTAAGTATATGATATTTTATAAGTCTGCACGTGGAATGTAACAGCATCCTTGGTGTCACAGATCCAAAAACATTGCTAAACACCTCTAGCGATCCAAAAAAAAAAAAAGTTATCATATTAGGAAAAGTCTATATATGGAATGGTTAATGCATATCAGTTTGCATGTTTTCTTGCTACACTACATTTCTTTTAGGCTAATCCATTGCCATTTATTGTAAACATACTTTTTAAACTGGTAGTGTTGTCAGAAATAGGAACAGAGAGACAGTCTGAAAAGAACAACTTTCAAGAAGTGGTGATTAAGTCTCAATTAAAAATAATTCAATTAAAAAAAATGTATCTTTTGGGCAGTGACTACACAATTCCTTCCACCTAAAAAGTGGAAGAATGTTATAGGCATGATCTTGACCAAAGATTCTATCATGACATTATTAACACCTTCCTAGGGTATTTCTTTTCAATGTTTTCTTCTTTGAAAACCTATAATCTGACAGTAGTGCTATGCCTTAGATCTCTTTAAAAATAATGGGGATTACTTTTGCTGCTATTGTCTACAGGCAAATTAAAAGCAGGCAAAGATCAATAGCAAATTTTGGCAGACACAAGACAGAAAAATACATTTAACTGTACATCTCTATTAATTCTGACATAAGATTGTATGTTTTTTGTAGTTCCTGCCTTTTCTTTTTGACAATCTCTTTGATTGTTTGATGTTGCGAGTCTAGTTCTTCATTCCCCACAAAAGGTCTCATGTAAGCAGCAAAGAGGAAGTGCCACTCAAAATTTCCATTCCTCTTCTAACAAGGCTGGCTAAATTAAACCCATAACAAACCTCCATATTTGAACATGGAAAAAGTTACCTCCTAGACACAAAGCTACAAGCAGAGTAAGTACTGTGTGTAGTGCAAACTGGATGTTTAAGACTTTCACTTTTGACAGATGTTCTTTTGAATAATCTGATTCTGTTACAGACTAGTCAGAAGGAGGGGCAGAAACTAAGCCCTACGTCTCCTGACTCAGACGTCGCCAGGTTACTATAGGGCAAAAGGCAAGGGAAGGGGGAGAGGGGGAATAGGTAAAGTGGTGAAAACGCAGGGATCTATTGATGCTAGGCCCAATGAGAGAATGCAGATACAGCTCAGAGAAAATCTTAAGGTATTTCTGGCATTGGCGGTCAGCCTGTGGAGGTAAGCACCTTGGAAGTCTGCTGACGGAATCATGGTTCTGATAGTCTCCCAAGTGGTTCAAAGTGGAGTCAGGGACATGCTGATTTAGAGTCCAGGATGAATACGCAGCTCGCAAACTGAGAACCACCAGGTTAATGGAATAAATACATACATGGTCCAATAGGCCTATATAATGCAATACAGACATACAAGGACAACATGGTCCTTATCATAAGGACTTTAAAATTAAGAGCCTGATTCTTGGAGTCAGCGAAGTCACTCATTTCAGGAATGGCTGCAGGGCCAAGTCCTAAGTCAAAAGACATAAGAAATGGCATACCATGGAAGAAAGGAAGGAGAAAAGAATATTAACAGAGAAAGGAGATTGTAATGGAAAGTAGATCCACCAAAGTGAGGCTGGTGTAGCCAACTTTATTCCAAGAAGTTTGGAAACACTGCTTTTTCAAGAAGTAGGACAAATCTCCAACCAGATAATAGTCATTAATCAAACAATTTCAGAATGGCACAACCAAGACTGTACAATAATGAGTTCCAGCAAAAATAGCATGAAAAAGGAAAGAATATCAAATCTTATGTTAATGCTAGAGGAAATCTAAATTAACTGTTAAATTTCAAGGCATTTTCATTGTTATAAAGTACTCAGGAATGTTCTGCTATCTGATTAAATTGCAGGACAGACTGAAGGATTCTACCCCTAGAAGAAGGGATAAGTTATTCTATGCTATGAAACCTTATGTTGTTTAAGGAACTGAGGATAAGTCTTACTTTTAATTAAACAATTAGTTTGTACATCAGTTCCCTTATAAAACTGTACAATCGTGTCCTGAAGGCACCTATAGATTCACTTTTAGAGTGGGACAACCTGTAGTATCTCCATACTGTGTATTCCACTAATACCCTCTTTATTATACTGTTCTGTTTTTGTTTGGTACAACAGAAATGAAGTCACTGGAACAGAAGCCTGTTGCAGGAGAAATGTCTCAGCTTTCATTCACCAGCAGAAGACTTACCCTGCAACATCACCATTTACCTTTGATAGTCTTTACAGCACTATGTTTAGAGCAGCATATCTTCAGAAGAGCCAGTCCCCTGAACTTGGGGAAGGCTCAGGACTCAGCAAAGACAGGATGGGGGAAGGTGGATCAGGGCATGCTTACTATCCCATCATGCTCCTCAGGTCTCCCTCAACTCCTGTACACAGCATTTTGGGACACAGTCAGTGAATTTACAACTACAGTAGAACCTCAAAGATAGGAACACCTCAGCAATGGAAATTGATTGCAACTCTGAAATGTTCGTAACTCTGAACAAAGCATTACGGTCCAGTACCCTGCAGTCAGAGTCTTCCAGCTGAGGCTGGGAGAGATCTCTGCAAAGGTGGCACCTGGCAGCACTGGCCTGACTGGCAAGCAGCTCCCTGCCCTATTCCTGTTTCTTGCCTTTGGGCTGAACTGGGGGGCGGGCCTGCCCCACACCCTTGGCACTAGAAGCCTCAGCTGCCTCTCCCCAGGGCTCACCCTGCTCAGTGCACTGCTTGCCATGCTCCAGAAGCTGTGCATGGCAGGGAGTTGGTGCAAGCCAGCTGCCAGCGCCCGTCTCTCCCCTGACCCTTGCACTCCCAGAGAGTGCTAGCAGGATCCAGGAGTACAGCCACGGGTAAAGCTTGGGCTGCATTGATGCACAAACTGTGGCCCTTTAAAACTCCTCCAGAGAACAGCTGACTCCCACTCTAGTTCTAGCCAGGCTTTAGCTGCAACCTTCAGTTCTTGCAGCAGCAGGTTGCTTTCTTTCCCAAGCTCAAGAGCAGGTGGGAAGGGGTGAAAACAGCACCCTTGGCTTACAGGAATAGCACAGACCCCAGACTGTTCCTGCTCTGCATGCCGACCTTGCAATACAGGCACAGTATTTGCTTTCTTCCCCCCGCTGATGCCTGACTGCTTACTTCCGATTTCACGGCGTGTTTGGTTGACAGGTCAGTTTATATCTCTGGCCTTTGTATCTTTGAGGTTCTACTGTATTTGTAACCATCAGCCATTGACTAACAGAGGAAGCTGATGGAGAACAGTGTCTAAGCAACAGTAGCTCAGCTATGCGTGACAATGCTGTGACATTTCCTCAGGGTGTCCACGACTTAGAGTAATATTTTAACCCCCTCCCCCACCTCCAGTGAGAGGAAGATCAGCTTGTGCTTCACTGAGTGTCAGCTCCCTGACACCGCCAGTCTGTTAGCTACACAAACAAACCATCTCCTCTGGGCTCTGACAGCCCTTATTTTGCCTTGCAGGTTAACAATAGGTGCACCCCAATCCCAGAACTGCCTTCAAGCATTCCCCTGCAGTGTCAAGCCCTTAGCCACTGATTACTCACAGAAATTACCAGGTAAGCTACCCCAAAGGCATAGTGCATACACCAGCTTGGTTGAGTCAACTGAAGATCAGCTCCACTATAACATCACAGCACTGAGATAGATTTATAGTGAAAACAATCATAAATTTATTAAAAGCTAAGATTTAAGAGATAGTGAATAAGGATTACAATGGAAAAAAATGGTTACATATAAAACAAAACGTATAATATGCTTCCCAGTCTAAAGTTAACTTTAAAAGGCTAAAAGGCTTTACTTTGTCTAAAGTAGTTTCTTACCTAAAACAATCACCTAGAGTCTCCAGTCAACAAGGCTGGGATCCCTCTTCCTGCATTCATGAAAGTACTGTCCTTTTTTGCTTCCTTGGAGAAGCACAGAGAAGTATCCTTTTGCCTCCTCTTTATATCCCCAGAACTAGTTGTTTTGTCCCTAGAGTCAGGATGAGCACCATGGTTTATACTCTGATATGCTGACTCCATGCTGCCTTCATAGCCTCATGCTGATGGTCATATGCAAATAGGCTTCCGATGCTTATTATACATGTGAACCAAGGCAAACAGGTGAATGTACATCCTTTGATCAAAACCTGCTTGTCAACTATGCTTTGAGTCAAACTTTAAAACATACTTTCCAGTATATAAACACAGCTCCTTAAATATCATCTGTATGTACATCTCAACAATTATGAGGATCAGTATGACAAGCTTTTATTAGAGATCTCACTTGACCCTCTTTGGATAAATATGAAAGATACCTACTGGCTGTAGTGAGTTTGTCAGGTCTGTCAGGAGTTACTGTTATAGAAAAGTGAACCCTTTGCCAGTAGGCACTGAGGAGTTTTTAAGGTCACAAATGCAAAGAGTCAGCAGGAATGTCAGCAGGTTCCCTCATGGGAAACAAGATTTTAGGATTATTGTCTATAAAACTTATTTGACACTTTAGGTTAAGGCCACAAGTGTTAGAAAAAGTAGATTTTTAACTACTTTCATGTCAAAGAAAATTAAACCGCTAGGTATCTGTTTTACTATGAGACATTTGCTATGGAATTAGATTCACTAATCTTGTTTTTGTAGCAGCCTAGACATCTTAAAGAGAGACTGTTGTCTGAAGCAGTCTAACACATCATTCACCCATCATGGTTATCACAAAGTCTAGCATTAATGTCTCATGCTATTAGTGCAATTTCCCCAATACTGTTAAGTTAAAGGGTAAAAACAAACACTAAAAAAGCATTTATTACAATAACAAGGTTTCTGAGGTGCTTACACTCCAAGATGACAACACCTTAGAAAAAAAATAAATGAAGTCATAGGAACTAAATTGCTGAGGAATTGGGGTACAGATGCAAGACCCATATCACAAAACAATATATGGATGAGTGAAAAGCAGTGTTCTCTAAAACAGAGGCATTACTCTGAAAAGCAATTAAGTCAACCTCCCCTGGAAGAGAGGGAAATCAACACAGCATCCTTCAGAAAGCACTTGTGGTGGTTCTGAACCCTGCAGCTACATCTGCCAAGAAATCTGCCTTGCCAACAACATGATGAATAGCATTAAGGGCACAGTTCTGAACAAGTATTCCCACAGACAAACCATCTCCCAGCCAGAACAAATCCCACCACTCCTTGCTAGGTTGCACAGTACCTAGCAGCCATGTTTTCCCATAAGCAAATGACAGTTCCTTTAGTGACAGGTGAGTAGAGGACTAGCCTTATGAATTACAGAATTACAGCCTCAGAATTACAAATATCAGAGTTACAAACTGACTGGTCAATCACAAACCTCATTTGGAACCAGAAACACACAATCAGGCAGCAGCAGACACAAAAAGCAAGTACAGTACAGTACTGTGTTAAACGTAAACTACTAAAAAATAAAGGCAAAGTTAAGAAAAATTTGACAAGGTAAGGAAGCAGTTTCTGTGCTTGTTCGTTTACATGAAGATGGTTAAAAGCAACATTTTTCTTCTGTATAGCAAAGTTTCAAAGCTGTATTAAGTTAATGTTCAGTTGTAAACTTCTGAAAGAACAACTATAACGTTTTGTTCAGAGTTACGAACAGCCTCCATTCCCAAGGTGCTCATAACTCTGAGGTTCTGCTGTATATCTGTCCTGGAGTATGGGGACATCTAGCTGTCTAAGTATGTTTTGAGGTACGGACCACTAAATAAGCAAGTCCCTGACAGACCCAAAGGTCTGCAAATTAAACTAACTGCAAGTACAAGTTCATTTCAGGTTTATCGAAGTTTACCCTTAACCCAATACTCTCAAACAGAGCAAATGACATGCAGAGCCTAAATTACACACAAAGAGGAAACCCCTTTGAATAACCAATTGTTAGGTGTGGAAAGATAGTGCTTGCTGCACAAGATCTACTGGATTCCATTACTGGCCTTACAAAAACTCTTCCCAGATCACTTTTTTAAAATTTAAGTTAAACCAACTTGGTAATCAATGGAAGGTTAATATTCCAAGACTGCTGGCAGAGTTTCCTAATTAAATCCAACCCTAAGGAGTAAAAAAAAGTCACAGAACTACCATGACATTTGCAAACCATTCTTCTGCTCATAAATTACACCCCTTTCTGCTACCCTTTGTCTTGTCTGTTTGGATTATAAACTCTTCTGGGTAAGGCCTGCCATTAGTCATCTTTGTACAGTGCCTGGCACAATGGGGCTGCTTTCTAAGTTGCCCCCTAAGAACTACTGTAATACAAACAACAGCAGAAAGAAAAAACAAGGGTAGTTATGGGAGTAAGGCCTTTTATAACAGTTGCTGGAACACCAGATCCGCAGGCCAGAGAACAAGTCTCTCCATCCTTTCTATAAAATGGTTAAATGGCTTCAGAGTGGTTCTTAAATTATGAGGCATAGCATTCAGTTCAGCTCCTATTGTATAGATCTGCAGAGACCATTTTGTGAGAGCCTACATTTAGAGTCAGATTTTAAACTTATCCCTTTTAGTTTATCTTTACTGAAAGACTCATGTACAAGTGTCGCATAAACATTAAAAACCTTCCAGAAATACAAAAGCTTCTCTTTTCACTGGACATGTCCACAATACAACTGCAGAATATTTTCTTCCCAAATACTTAGCAATATGTTAGATGAGTATAAAAGAAAAGTATACTGCAAGCCGTCAACAAATGTTACAGTAACTGCCCTATGATTTACTGGATAGGAATTTACACCACACAGACTATTTTAAACACCTGCATAGCCTCACTAAAATCTCAGCCTTTGTGCATTTTAACTTTTCTTTTGTGACTCATAAGTCCATACATTCATATAAAAACACCCAACTGGTTTGAGTAGACAAGAAAAAAACTTAAAATTTTGCAAGTAGAACAAAACTTGGGTACATCTGTAAAATTCTTTTAACCTCTGAATACAGTCAGAAAAACTGTCAAGATTAATCCTTGTTCTTGTTTTCTTGCTGTGCAATTGATACCCTTGAATGTTTCTTTTTTTTGCTACCCTGCCACTGAAAGCAGATATCTATGGGGGTGAGGGAAAGGAGGGAATTAATGGGAATCTGGAATTGCATGGCCCAATGACTGAACAGAAGTGCTTTGTTAAACCCTTCCAATACCTGCATCTCCTATTTGAAGATAGGATGTTTAACCCATTGGCTCCAAGTATAAAGATTTCATGACACCAAAAGCAAGTGCAGCAAGAAATCCTCATTTTCCACTACTGCAATGTTTGAGTGATCAGACCTTCTCTGCAGCAATTACAGTACTTAAGTTACATTAAGCAGTTTTACTACAGCAGTTTTAGAACATGCTTGAAGACGTTAACTTTACATGTCAGGTAGATATCTTTTATACCATGAGTTTACAGCAGAAGGATAGAACATACAACTGTAAGAAAGGTAAAAGGTCTGCACTAGAAGCACTACAACAGCACAGCTGCACTGCTGCGGTGCGTATGGTGAAGAGCGCTCTCCCATCCGTATAATAAAACCACCTCAGCAAGAGGCAGCAGCTATGTTGGCAGAAACTTTCCCACCAGCACAGCGCTGTCCACAGCGGTGTATCAGTCGGTGTAACTTACATCGCTCAGAGGCGTGATTTATTCACACCTCTGAGCAATGTAAGCTATATTGACACAAGTGGTAGTGTGTACAAGCCCTGGGAATCATGTGTTAATCAACTTAGTTCATTTAAGCAAGTGCTGGCTCAGCAGGAAAATTTTTAAAATGCCACCAATAAAGGAAAGTGTCAGCACAACTCAAGTTCAAATATTCAATCTCTTTTTAAATAAGAAATCAAAAGCTATGGTACATTAATACTTTTTATATAAGTTTCACCTCACCATGAATATATGGGATTATTTTTGCTCTATCTTGCTGTCTTACAAAGTGAAGACTTCATTTTATAGAAATGTTTTAATTTATCTACATATAATTCCATTAGTGATTAAGCAGATATGCAGATATTCAGTATACCTTTAACGACGAACTCAATCTCCTGTGTCAGACCCTAGAACTATCATCTTTGTAAGATAGTCAACAAGATGCATTCTGTTGTTTGATGGCATTCAGTTTCTCTTTCCAGAATATTATTGATAATAAATCAGCAGGGAATCCCTCAGAGACAGACTCTATCAAAAGACTCTCCATTAACACAGATAAATGTCCTGTTCAAAGGCAAATATGTAAGTTAAACCAATTATCCTCAGGGCCCCGCTCCCCACACCTATATTTTAACAATAAAGAGATCGCTGTAAAAAAGCAATGGAACAGTGACAGTCCCAGATGACTCACGAATTCAAAGAAGCTGCACTCCTTATACATTATTCTACATCAGACTGTTGAACGGGCAGTTTCATCACTGATAATTATGATATCTGAATGACGTATGAAGTTGTAGTCATCTACTCTTTCAAGAGCGAGCTTCATTACATAGACACAACAGAATTTTTAGTCAGTCAAGGTGGATCCCCAAATCTGAGTCATGAAAGAAAAGCTACTGTAAGTACATGCTAAAATGCTGGGATATGTAGGTAACATCTACCCTTGACAGAACTGAAAGTAAATTTTCTTAATCTAGGCAAGAAATTTACAAAACAGTTAATGAACTGGCTACACTGCTTTACTTTTTACCCAGCAGTACTCCTGAATTTAATTGAAACTACGTAAATCCAGTCCCTTAACATTCCATGATTGCGCCCAAAAACAGATCAGTAAATTATTTTACACTTTCTGCATTAAACAGTAGCATTAAAAAGCACACAATACATATTTCGTCAATGCATTTTTTCCACCCTGAATGCACACCAGATTTCTTTAGAAATCATGTGCTGAAATACAGATGACAATCTTTCTCCAAGTAGGAGTCAAATTAAACTTCAACGAAGTATAGAACTGATAGCAGCAGGCATATACTTATGGAAACAGATTAATAAGAAATCAAAACATTAGGAGAATCACCCCGTCCCTCTGTTAAATAGTTAATCATCCAAGCCATCTAAAGCAGATGTCACTTTAAATTATGAGCAGCAATTTCAGAGTATAATCTTGAAAGTAAATTACCATAACAGCCTATGAAAAATACAGTCATACAAAGTATCCAAAAAGAGATTTGATTCGGGTCTGAATCAGTGTTCTGTATTTAAGTATCAATTGTTGTCAGTCACCAAAAGTATTCTTAGGGACCTGTTTGTCATCTCACATGGTCTTTACCATGAGCAATTCTAAATTACTGTTCTTTGATCAGCTTTCTTGAATCTGGAAGTGAATCTTTATGTTGTATAAATTATACAACAGATGCACATACATCCTTCTATAATCTTCTGAAGATTCACATCTGAGGAATGTTTGAATTCAATACTAGTAAACTTTCATATAGCTTTTCATCCACAGACTTCAAAGTAATTTACAAAAGGAGAGCAAGTACAATTAGCTCTATTTTACAGATGGAGAAACTCAGTCTCCTGGCTACCTCCCATAAATTCTCTTTGCTGAAGTTGTCCCCACCACCCTCCAGACTTCTCCATCAGTGGAGTTGATAGAATTGATGTCGCACATTCCCCTTTTGGAACAGCAAGGAACCAGATTTCCAACACCAACACAGTCTTACTTCCAATTATCAGGTGCCACCAACTACAATAATCAGCCATAGCCACCATATCTGCATTCAGAACATTCTCAAGTATGTCAAAGGATGTCAATGATTGAGTGCCAAGGCATATGTCATCTGCATAAACAAATTTGCGAGACCTAGTTATGGTAGGTCATTCAAATATAAATCAAATAACGTTGGAGATAACATCGATCGTTGCAGGAAACCATTCTTCTGGTGCTTCCAAGCACTTGTCCTATCACATATGCACACGGAAGTGGTGATTTCTCAAAAACAGAGCCATTGCACATACTAACCAAGTTGGCACAGTTCTACACAATTTCACCAAAAGGCCTGTGTGCCTAATTGTATCATATGCCGTGGTCAGGTCAAGAAAAATTGAACCAGTCTGCAATGCTAGAATCCTTTTTCGATTAAAGTTATAAGTGCCAGCACTTGATCATATGACCATGGCAAAAACAATTGGTGCCAGCATGCCTTTCACAGATAGCAGTATAATGAGATACAACATTAAACACCAAGACTAGCCACCTCAAGATCTTACATTGAAAACAACCAGTGCATGCTAACTGTATCTTAAAAGAAGTTACTTCATAATTTCTCTATCCTTCCAAGCTAAATTATAAGGGTACATACCACTGTTGTGTCCTTACAATTGATTTCTTATGTAACCAAGACCAAAATGTGGGACAACAAACTGAAGCAGCTTTTAGTGACCAGTATTTTTTCTACTAATATTTCAGAATTGATTAAGCATTTGACCTGTACCTAAAAAGCTGCAAAAGGAAAGGTTACCAAGATGCTATGAGAACGGCACAAAGATGAAGAGCAAAACTCTGCTCACTTTACTCACATGATTGTCCAAATGTAATCAATTGGACTATTCATGTGAGTAAAGAGAGCAGTATTAGGCCTAAATTGTGCTCCCATAGGCACGAGCCTTCTAACTTATACAGTCTCCATGCTACTTAGTTCCCTAAAGCTTCCCACCGATCCATACAAACTTGGAAGTTGTACATTTTGTTAGACAATCCAGTTCAATCAAAAGGCAGTCTGAAACAGATAGGAGAAATCAGATTGAGCAAATTGCCTAGGAGCGGGAGAGAGAAACATAGCAATGCCCCACCAATATTATGCAAGCTTTTGGGTATTTTCAGAAAGACATTTCTGGCAAACCCATAAGAATACGTACTCAGCAAAAGCATTTGACTATGTAATAAACCAGAGAGTGAGGCTGTTGAAAGAGTCAACTAGTCACCAAAAAGTATTGTTGTCAGGGGTAACTGGATAAGTGAGGAATTCTCATTAACCTAGAGTGGGCTCTTGCAGTAAGCTAAAAGTTTAGCAGCAGCAAAATAGGAAAGAAGTGAACAGTCTCTTGCTGTAGCAGAAATATTCAGAGAAAGCCAATTTTAAAAGAGATGGAGGGGGATGGATGTCTTAAATATTTTATGATGAAACACTTTAGAAAGAGCTAACCAGAAAGCATATCTATCACCACAATGAAGTGACATTATTGAAATCTTGATTTCTTATTAGTGTAAATGGTCACATCAGATCACATTCTACACTGTCATCCCATGTAATGCCATTGAAGTCTGCACTTTACAGGGTTTTATCTAAGGGTGGCCAATTCCACCTGATTATATTTTCTAATCCCATGCATTAAGTTACCTTAAAGTGTATCGCAACTTTCAATTTGGTCTGAAACACCAGCAAAATAAATAAATAAATAAATAGCATAGAAATAAAAAGTGTGTCATTTTTATGATTCTCCACCAAATCCTCATCTTTGGGGAGTACTGATACCAATTCCTGCTTTGTCTCTATCCTTCCTTAAAATCTTGGGGTGGGAGCTTCTTCTTCACTGGAAGTGAGCATTTAAAGTCACAGCTGAGTCAGAGGTTCTCAAACTGGAGTCGGGCCCCTGGGGGGGGGCATGGAGTGTATTCTGAGGGGAACATGAGAAGCTTGGGGGGGAGGGGAGGGAAGGAACCTTACTGTGCACATTTTACCCACCACCATGAATAACTAGCCAAGGTGATCCCTCTAGACAGATCAGGTCCTCAGATGGTGCTGTACATTGGACTAGAGATGGCGCTGTGCATTTGGATGGATTTCTGTTAAGCATGCATAGTATTATACAAAGTCATTGCCATCTGTACTTTAAATGCGGTGTGCACATTTAACTGCAAGCATCGATCACCAGGGCAGTTTTGCTTTTGCTCTTATTACAATGGATCGTGGGTTCTGTTTCAATCAATGCTTTGCTGCTTTTCATATTTAGTTAGAGTTGCATGTTGGTTTTTCTTTATCGGTATATGAAATTGTGTGGTGGGGGAGGAGGCATAAACTACTCCAGACACAAAGAAGGGGGGCACAATCAAATAAGTTTGAGAAGCACTGCACTGAGTTATTATTCATCAAAATGCAGTGTGTGTTTTCAGACTGGCAGGCGTAGTCTGATTTACATCAGGGAGGCATTTAGCGCCATGTTTTTCAACTTACCACCAATGGAGGGTCATCCATGTAGTACTTTAATCAGTGGAGACTGATTTGATGCATATAATGCATACATGCATTTTAGAAGGTTAACCTGGGATTTAAAATCTGTAATAAATTATTGCATTTCTTGGTTTTTTGCCCCTCCCCCTCCCCGAACTATCCCACAACTCACTAATCTGAATCCTGAAAACTGTACTGGGGTAGTGACTGCCATACAATATAAAACCTGGGTTTACCTAGAACACAGTATGAGTGTGGAGTTTAAAGCAAGATTAAGATTAAATTGGTGTGGTTATATTGGATTTCTGCTATACTTTACTTATACTTTGGAAATTAGTTGTATTTTTAATTAAGATCAAGGGTACATAAGGGTTGCCTATCCATGTGCTCTTGGCATTTAAATCCAAATACTCAATGCCCATTTAATACCAGAATTATTCCTGTCACTTATGTGCTTCCATAGTTTTGATTTTTTTGAATTTCTGGCTTTTATGGATCAGGGTTTAGATACAAAACTCTCATCCACACACTAGAGAGCAGATCTGTTTTTGTTTGTTTGGGTTTTTTTGGTAATATTCCCTAGCATAGTCATTGACATTAGAGAGGGAGGAACCTCTCTGTTTACCAAAAGTCCTTTTCAGTTTAGAGCTGTTTACAAGCATTTCATTCACTGCCACTCCATCCTCCACTGCTCCATTTCTTATCCTTCTGACACACTTATGCTCCAAACAGTCTCAATTCTTGTTTCAAATAGGTTTCTCAATTTAAATTCTAACTCGTAACGTATTTTTCATGAAGCCTTTCAACAAATTTGTTGTGAAATGTTAAGTATAAAAAACTTTCAACAGTCAATGAAATAAAATGATAGTACATAGCATTTAGTGCTCAAAAATGTTTGCAAGCCCTGTCTAGTTTAGCTCACACCACCAATATGAAATAGATGTTATTTCCATTTAACAGTAGTGAAAGGTCATGGGTTCACCAAATGCCACTGAGGATATTAGAGCCAGGACTAGAATTCTCTCTCTCACTATTCCCAGTCTGTTTTTGTCAACTACTAGACCACTCTGTGTCCTGCTTGCATAGTATCCCCTCTGCATTGCCTCACTAAAGTGTAAATCCCACAAGGAAGGGATGATTTTTATGCAGTATTTCACGTAACAATGAGCCCACAGGCTCTCAAATAAATGACGGCAGCATAATACTTTCATTTAAAGTGTGGTCTCTTCACAAAGCTAAAGGATGATGTATTTGGCAGAATCAACATTTCAGCCACAAAATGCTACTGAAATGTACATATAAATAGTCATCCCTTGAGTTTTACCGTTCATTACGGCCTTGAACAGAGCTGAAGTGCCCGTGGCTGACTGTTCTTTTATGCAGACACTCAGTACACCTGAATTGATGTTAAAAATCTGACATATCAATTAGCAAATGAAATACTCAAAAAAGGTACTGTCGAGTCAAATTGTGACACAAATTGGTTTTATAAAAATTAGCTTTTGCAAAAACCAAGACCAATAGAAAAATAGAAATGCAATATTTTTATTCCGATAGAATATTTAAAAAGAAATTCCCCTGCAGTATGCATGAAACAAACATGCTATCCTATCAGAAACTGAAACTGAAGTTGGTAAGATAATGCCTAGAGGGAAAAGTATGAAACTGACCTATCTATTTTCCTTGTAGGAGAAAAGAAATGTAGAAAGTATTAAAAACAAATAATAAAAGGGAAAACTAGATATAATTACTTCAGTTTAAATAATCCAAAGTATTATTTGTAATATAGGTAAGGAAATATTCAGTCAACTCCCATTAAATATTGAAGACAGGAAGAGGAGGCAAGCAACTCTCTCTCCAGGAATTTATGTTAAAAAAATCTTGCTTGTGCTAACTCAGATTCCCTGTATGATTGTGATGATAGATGATCATGATGCAGGATTATGAGTTTGTTTACATGAACACTGTCCTTGACCAATCAAGCACAAATAACAACGTTTAATGTAAATATGCTAATACGATATAGAAGACAATAAGGAGAACAGATCTGGAATTGTTGCACTTCAATTTTCTATCACCATTACTTGAGGCAGTCAGTCCATCTACAGAAATAACTACAATTACAATTCAGTCTGCACCTTAGTCCCTCAAACAGCTTTAACTAGATGCGTTGAAAATTGAAGAGATCAGAGAGACTATGTGCTTTCTGAATACAGTCAATTTCCAAAATTTCTGAATGCTAGTCATCCAACTTCCCAGTCTTCTGGTAAAGGTGGGGGGAAAGGGGAAGAAAATCAGGCCTTTTTCACAGCAGCAGATGCTTAAGGAGCAGGAAATATTAAATATTTCAATTGTTTTATTAAACAAAAACCCCATGTGTTATGTTTGTGCATATTTGCATTAATGATCTAAAAGCTGGCTTTGAATTAGAAAAAACAGTGATGGTCCTAAACACTTGTTGAATCTGTATGCCTTCCTTTCAGCACCCAAACATACATGACCCAAAAAGGAAGAAGGGCTTGACTATATCTGTTTTAATTCTTGTAAGTGGCCCCATAGGACCTGTGGTTACAGCCCCTGGAAAAATGGGAAACTCTAGCCTAACCTCCCCCCCTCAAGCTGCATAATTGGGCTAGTTAGTTTCTCCCACATCTCTCTTTCCCAGCTATTGTAACACTACATTTGGACACTGCCTTTTCTTCTTTCAACACCTATACTAGTAAGGTTTCGGGAAAAAAGAAAGCATTTTTACGGATCTGCAACAGGTAAAGAGAACCCAGCCATGTAAGACAAGGTACTTCAGGCAATGGGTAGCTCAGGTAAGGACGATACCATCTCAAACTCCCCATTCATCTTGCCCAGTTTTCTCAAGTGTTTTCCCTTGCCTACCAACAGTCCCATGGGAGTTTGGAGAAAATAAAGATCTCAGCCACACTGGGGTGGAAGTGGCAGCCTAAGACACAATACACAATTCCCAGGGGGACTCAAAAGAAGCAGCAGCAATTAAAGTGAGTGCAGTATTCATAAACATATAGCAAGACAACCTCACCCTAAACTACTGAGTTTCCTACAGGCCCAAGGGACACAGGTTCTCTGAATTAAACTGAGAAAGCCCCCTCCTCTACATGCACAAATGACAGCCCCATCTGGATTCCAGGCAGGGTGTGGTTAAAAAAAAAAAAGGGCATCCCTGTAGCCACATCCCAAGGCACTGGGAAATCCCCAACCACACATCTGCCAGGGGAGGGATTTTCAGCCAAGGACTTCTCCAAAGAGGGGCTAAAGGACACTTCACTAAATCCACCACCCCTGCCAAGAGACACTGCACGTGTAAGTTGGAACAATTTACCAAGGCTCATGGTGGATTCCAGACAATTTTTTTTTTTTTTTTTAAAGGACTGGATGTTTTTCCAGCACATCTGCTCTAGGAATGATCTGGAGAAAGTTCAGTGGCCTGGGTGGCAGAGGAGATCAGACTAGAGGATCACAATGGTCTCTGCGGGCGCTGGACTCTGCATTTCCTGAAGCGCACACCCCCTGAGGGACAGCCCACCACACCCCCCGGCTCCCCTTGGCCGGGCAAGGCACACACCCCCTTATCCCCCCCCCCTCACACACACACACACACACACACCCCACGGCCCCCGCACTGTTCTCAGCCAGGGAGCCCCACGTACAAAGCGGAGGGGCCGCCCGCGGCCCGTACCCCCAGAGCCAGCCTCCCCCGCGCTCCCATCACCGAGGGCAGCCAGTGAGGGACGGGGGCGGCCCCGGGATCTCTGCCTGGGGGGGGAGATGGACCGAGGGACCCCCCCGGGTCTCCCGGAGAAGGGGCCGGGGCCAGCCGCCAAGCGCGGTGGGGGAGGGGAGGAATGGGGGGAAAGCCGCAGGGCTCGGGGCTCCAGTCCCCTGGGCAGTGACAGGGTCCCGGGCGCCCAGGGAAGCCCCGGCTCCCACGGGCGGGGGGACAGTCCAGTCCCGACCCGACCCGACCCGACCATTACCTGGGGCTGAGACGCGGATCCTGCCTGCCTCCGTCCGGGACCAGCCGCGGCTCTGAGCGCCTCGCCTCCCGTCCGGTCCGGTCCCAGCTCCTGCTCCTTTGCATGGGGGGGAGGGGGATTCCGCCGCCGCGCGCTCCCGCAGGGCACTTCCGCCCCCGCGTCTCGGTCGCGGGCGGGCGCGCGCAGCCCCCTCCCTTCACAGCCGCTCGGTTCAACCGACCCGCAGCAGGGGCCTGGAAGGTCCGCCCCGCTTCCGGGTCACGTGGCGCTCCCTGGCCAATCGCGATGCAGCTGCTGGGGGGGAGCGGAGCGGGGCGGGGCGGGGCGGGAGCGAGGTGAGACCGAGAGATGTGTGTTAACTGAGTGAGTCGCCGCAGGGGATGGGGAGAGCTGGTGTTGGGATGGGTGGGGGAGGGGAGAGCTGGTGGGATGGCAGGGAGTGGGGGAGCTGGTGTTGGGGGGTGAGCTGGTGGGATGGCAGGGAGTGGGGGAGGGGGCGAGCTGGTGTTGGGATGGGTGGGGGTGGGGTGAGCTGGTGTTGGGATGGGTGGGGGAGGGGGAGAGCTGGTGTTGGGATGGCAAATATAGCAGTGTGGGCAGCAGCTTGGTCTCTCAGGCCCACCTGACCCCTGGGGTCGATTGCTGGTGGCTAGCCCATGTTTCCCTCAGAGCTGCAACAGCCCCACTGCTATTTTTAGCGTGCTAGCTCCAGCCAAGCTGGCACAAATCTGTTAATCTGGGGTGGGAAGTTCTCTTCCAGCTGCGATGTAGACCTGTCCTGCAGGTCCCAGCAATCATTGCTTCATCGGAATGGCCCTAGCTCGTAGCCACTACGGGTCCATCAGGTAGTGCTCTGTTTTCAACCAAGCAGTTGGGGCACAGCTCTCTGTGAAAGATGAAGGCAACATACACATGAGCTGCATTTTACGCAGATGCGTGAGAAGTTGCCGATGGAGCCAAAGTTTAAGCCCTCCTGAGGTCAGAAGAAAACAAAGGAAAGGGAACTGTCCTGATCCTTATGATTTTGTCCCATGTCACAGAATGTTTAGATATCCCCAATTTTATTAGTGCCAGAACCACATTACCGTGCTGTGCTACAGGTATACACAAGTATTGCCAGGTACACAGAAATGTGTCGTTTTTAATCGCTCAGAAAAACATTTTTAATGGTAGTTGGCATGTTTACTGTAATTCTTCCTTCAGATTTTCATTAACACACAGGTTCAAATTCTGCCCTCCAAAAAAAGTCATGCCATTCCAGTGAAATCACTTGCATCAAGAGAATGCTGACCTAACAAAAAATAAAAGCCTCTTTTTGTCTTATTTTCGTTTGAAACCAAAGAAATTTAAAGTGTTTAAATTATGGGAAAATTTGGCCCATTCTCTCTAACTAGACCCACTGTGTTAGTGATTTTATTGGGTGAAATCCTGACCCCATTCATGTCAGTGGGAAGTTGGGTGGTCATGTCTACCTTGGAAGATAAGCCTAATAGTGCTCCCATTAAACTTAATAGCAAATCTCCATCAACTTCAATGGTTCAGTTTCTCTGGGGGATAGACAGTGGATTGGCCTGTATATTCACTAATTTCTATTTTCAAGTTATGCCTGTGCAGTGTCCTGAAGGACAAAGGAAAAGAGTTGGTAATCTTTCCTCTGATGTATATCCTTCCATATGTCTCAGCAGGATAAGAAAAAAATCCTAACTCCAGTATTTCCTTCCTGTTCTCAGCTGTGTCAAACTGCTGCTGCACTATGGTATTGTAGTTATTAGTCCTGCATTAAAAGATGGCAGTCTAAGACCTCTTTAACAACTTCAGGCCATGTAACCTACACACACACACTTTTTAAGTAGGCAAAGAAATATTGGTGCACATGACTGCTGAGTAGTATTATTAGTTACTATTTAAAAGCAATTGCTAACTTCTGTTAGCAAATATTTTTAGGGATGAGACTGAGTGGTTTTCTAGTTGCTTTTGTGAAATGTGTGTGCGTCCGCATGTGTATGTAACTTTAGGAGGAACCTAATAAATGTCAATTTGGACAGTTTCATCTTTATTTTTTGAAGCTACTTTTTACCTGACCCGTTATTGAGACTCTCCCAGTGACATGGCATGACACAGTTGCTCTCATAGGACTAATAAATGTGCCTTATTTACAGAAGTACAACATTTTGAGCCAAATCAAGTCAGAGAGTTTGACTGAAGAAGGACTTCAAGATTTGGCTCTTTTCAAATAGAACACTAAAAACCGGTCTGATTCCCATGACACAGTGCTACCACTTCCTCTTTCTCTCTTGCATAACTGATGGTTGTGACACTTAACAGTGTCTATTTTCTATCTATTGGACATGGGTGAAAGGGAAATACACTTTAAAGTAATCCAGGCATGACAAAGAACATTGTTTGATATGATTTGAATCAGTATGCACTGTGACAAGTATAATCTCCGTGGTTACAATAGGCATTATAGGGTGTATTTTTGCCTCAATACTTTGGGAAGGAAATTTACACGTCAGTTCAGAGGAGAATAAAGTACCCTAGATGTACCCTAGATGCTTTTCAGACAGTAAGAAGACAAATTCCCTGCCTCAGAGAGGTTAAATCATAGATAACATTCAAACAGATGGAGGTTTGTTTATCTCCAACTGTTCTCTCTCATCATATGTTTAGATTGTAAGTTCTTTGTGGCAGGGACTGTATTTCTTATAGGTGTATAGAGTATCTAGCACAATGGGAACCTGAGTGAATACTTTTTGTGCTAAAGCAATAATAATTATTAACAATAACCTGTGTGAGTGAGCAGTAAAAGCTTTATTTTCTTCATGTACTAATTTTTTGTTTTTACAAAGGAGTAATAAGATATATAGACATTTGGGAACAACTACATTTTATAAGTGTAAATAAACTAAAATCTGGAGTGAATGTCGACTGGGATGAAGGAGTTTAGAAATCATGGAGATGAACATGATAGGTAAATTAGATTTGCTAGTGGTGAAATGAGTTGACCAAAAGAAGTCGGGTTTAGGGAGGGATTGAAGGAGGGTGAGACTGAATGCACATGGATTCAGGAGGGATGTTCCAGACAGAGGAAGCAGTATGAGAAGACAATATATTGAGCCTGATTCTCCACTGCATTACCCTCCCACCCAGTGTTGTCATTTACTCTTGTGGAGAATGGGAATGAAACTTCAGCACCGGTGTTTAAGTGAGTGGAGAATTCTGATTTGGCAATGTTTTACATCTATTTAGCCCTCACTTTGGACAAGTGCAAATTACTACACTAGAAGACAGGCAGTAGAGAATCAGGTCCATTGGCTTCAATGGGAGTGGCACACATTCATACCAGTTCTGAATTTGGGCCTTTGTGTTTAATATAGAACCACTGACACGCAGAGTTTAATGATAATGTTTAATAGAGTTGAGACTGAATGTCCTTCTATCTCCTTCCAGTTTCTCTCTGCTAGCTGGGATCACCTGGAACTATTCCTTATACTGGAATATTGGCAATACTGAATGTTGGTTGGGTGGATCAGTGCTGCAAGACCCCTCAGAAAAACTTCCTTCCGCATTTCCACGCCTTGCATTGGTTTATTGCTGTTGGTGGCAGATCTTAAAAGCCATTATTGGTTTTTGTTTTATGGAACCTGGGATTTTGTAAGAATAGATCAGTTGTGAAATGAACAGCTCATATGTCATTTTGAAGAGAGTATGCTCATACCAAGGGCTTCCATCTGTAAAGCTCAGAAACAACTGTCCTTCCAGTTAAATTAAATTCCACTTAAATTCTTGAGTGCCACATAGAGACATTGATGTTTTACTGAAGTTCTTGGCTTGGATCTAAAGCTTGAATCTAAACTTCATCCTGAAGCCTCACCTCAAGTAAAAATCCTATTGATGTCCGTAGGAGTTTGCCAACATAAGGGCTTCAGGATTCATCCCTGTTTGACTTTGAATCACAGGTTCTTATTTTACTGATATGAACACATTTTTGCCTGTTTCCACTGAAGATTATACAAGTTAGGAAGATGAGTTTGTAATCGTCCTTGCCTTGAGTATCATCAATGTAGTTGTCAGTTAAGCAGCCACTGCAAAATCACTTTAATTAAGGAAGAAACATCCCAGTTTGATTTGTAGAGCCTACTTGTAGTTTGTGGCACCAGCATTAGAAAAACAAGACAAGATTCTGTCCTTTGCTGAGATCTGCTTAGTGCAGGGGACAGCAGGTTGTGGGAGCCGGTTACAACTCCTTGATTTTCTGCCCTATACAACTCCAGCCCCAAACCTCGTATAGGGTAGAATGACCGAGGCGCTCTGACCTATGCTAGCTGGCAACAATTCCTAAGGGACTACTGGTCATCTGAGAAGTGAAGGAACACAGCTGTGATCCAACTACATTCCCAGGATGTCCTCTACAGTGTAGTTGGGAGGTGTTGGCTATACTAGCACAAAGTTTCCCTCCACTCACTGAGGGTATTCACAGTTGGCCATATGTGGCCAATGTTCTGCAGTGCCTGAGTGGCACAAAGGAATGGATCAGGGAGATAATCAGGGCCATCTCTTTTTATTTTTGATCTAGCAAAAGTCATAGCCTGTGTTTGATCCCCCATACATCCATGTTAATTAAATTATCCTCTTAATCAAGGGAATGACACTAGTATAGAACAGGGGAGGTCAGAATGAGGCTGATTCAGAAAGAATACATTTATTTTTAAGCAGAATCTCTTTTCAGCATCTAACTGTGCTGCATGTGGCTATGAAATGTTGATGCCCTTTGTTTTCAGAGTTTTAGACCTTACATTTATAATCACAACTTCCATGTGCAGAGTTTGGCAGCCAGTTTATTCTCAGATACCCTGATGAAAGAGACATACACATACAGCATGTTCATTCACAGACTTTGTTCTTTTTTACGTCATTGTTCTCTCAATATAAAATAATGTAGACAAAGATCAGTTTGAACCATCAAATCATCTTTTATGCTTCTTCATGGATCTTTGTGTATGAAGAAGCATAAAAGATGATTTTGGACCTTTAAAAGGATGGGACTGGCTCTATAGTGCCTACGAACTTCAGGATTTAAAAAACCCAGGTGGAGTAAACAAATAATAGCTGCATGTGGGAAACAACTCATAGTACATGAAATATAACTGTTTTTGGCCTCTGAGGAGTTAATGGCAGTTTGATTTCCTCGGCCATTTCCTCTTTGCCACAGACAGCAGAAGTCATCACAGTAAAACAGACTTTCAACGGAAAATCATCTTGCCGCTTCAACTAAAGCAGAGGTTTGTGAAAGGATAAAACCCCAAAGTAATTTGTAAGAGGAAGATTCTTAAGATTCACCTAGCGTGTGAGATAAGGGGTTTCACGGTCCAAGTGGTTTAAAAGTCTTACACCTGCAGGTCAGCATATTAATCAGTTGCATGACAAATTTAGAGCTGGATCTTGCAACCTCACTTGAGCTATCTTTACTCAGACTTGCAGTCCCACTGAGCTTTATCCTAACGCCCTTAATTAGGACCTGATCCTGATCCCACTGAAGACAAATAGCGTTTTGCTATTGATTTCCATGATAATGGGACTTGCTTAGGACAAACTATAGAAGGCAGGGAGTTTTTCCTCATTAATAATGGAGCAGATACCATTGAGAATTTGGCTTATGGAGTAAATTGGTACCAGTTAGTTGAGTAAGGGATGTAGTATAGGGATTTGAACCAGTATGGAAAATGTTGCATGGTGGGAGAAGATCAAATCTCCGTTGTGTCATTTATTCATAAGTCTCCACAATAAGGAACTCAAATTAAATTGTCCAGGTCATATTATTGATATACATATCAGTTAATAAAATGAGTAAGTAAATGTGATAGTGACCAGACATCTAATATGATGTGATCTATATTTCAAAATGAAGCCTTGTCAATGCAAAATACATTAAAAAATCTCAAAATATCTTTTTCTGTCTATAGTATCTAATTAAACTGATTTATTCTCTTACAGAGAGACCAGATCAATATCCTCTTCTAGAAATAAAAACCATAGCTTTTTATGCATTAAAAAGAGACCTGCATATTTGGGTGTAATGTCATTATTTAGGTTTAATGCAGGTTACTCTTTTTAATTTTATAAACAGCTATTGCAAATATTGTGAGACATGGAGGCCTTCTATCCAATTTAGCCTGCAGTATGATTTTTTTCCAAGCATTGTATTTTACACAAGATAGATTTTTGGATCTAAAGTTAGTTAGGACTATTTATCTATTAGAGTTTTCTCTCTTTGTATTATTCACATATGCTTTCAGGCACTGTCAGAGTAACTTTCTGAGATATTGTAACAAGATTGTGAAGTATAAACTCTTTTTAAAAGTCAAAAGGAAGCAATGCACTGCCCCTGCAACAATACCAATCTGGACTATGATCTTATTAGATCTCATAGTGTAAGGGTTGATTAGTACTTGACTGGGGAAGCTCCCCTGAAAACCCAAATGCTGCAGGAAGCAACTGCTGTGATTAAGTAAATGATGTGCTTTTCTCCAAGTCATTTCAGAATCATTGTCTCCACAAGGTTTCAAGGAAGCACCGTACTCCCAACTATGCAGCCTTCTGCCATGAGCTGTGAATTCAAGGACCAGAATGCTTATAGTCCTTAAATATATCATGGCACTTTTATCAAGGGTAAAAATGTTAAGCCCTGACTACTGGGCAAATTCCAATTAGTATAGTTATACTTTGCATACTTAAATTCCTCCTGTAAATTCGCTTTGGTATCCAATCATAAACTTGTGTAATGTTGTTGTGCATTGTTAAGCTGTTGCATTTCACCACAGCCCTTCAACTGTGGATAAAGTGGTTCCTTTCTGTAGTTTGTCAAATTAGTAAAGTTGATAAAGAGAGCCAAATAGCTGAAAGATGCTAAATAAATGTAATATCATTGTGACATGATTTCTATTCATCTTAAATCATTCGGTTCTTCAAAGCAGAGTGGAGAAACATCCTGCATGATAATCTGCTAGGCTTCAGAACATCTCTACTATAGTGTGGACATTTACCAGGAATGCTGTTCCCTGTTAATATGTTTGTTTACACAGCATTCTACAGTGTCTTGTGAAGGGGAAGCCGATATACCTACAACCAGCCTCTCATTTCCCTTTCAGACTAAAATGATTAAAAAGTATGACATGCTTTAGGTTAGATGATTAAGGAAAGTGATTTAAAAATTAATGTACCTTGTACCACAACAGTATTGTATAATAGCTCCTCTAGTGTCCCTATCTTCTCAATCAACTACAGCCTACAATTAAGGGCCTGTCAAAAGTGATTGAAATTAACTTTTCATTACTAGCCTAACTGCTAGAAGCTAATTATGTCAGTATAAATTGCTAATGCTCCTCCTGCTTATACTGGCTTTACTCATCCTATTAATTAACTCAGATAATGAATGACTAAAGTGCCTATGGACACAAAATATATATCTTCTAAGTGATATCCTTATTGCTGCTTTATTTCTCTGAGGTCTGTACTACTGCTATATTGAGATGCCATTAAAACTCAGGGAACAGACATATACTGACAAGTTATTTCAAACAGCACTAAGTTGAAGAAGAGGTACCCAAACCTTGGAAAGCTGAGGACTGCATTGGGAACTTACAAAGGAGCCTACTGATGGGGCTCACCTAACTTGTATATACTTATGTAGAGCCAGGTCTTCAGCTGATGTACTGCAGCATGGCATCATTGACTTCAGTGGAACAACACTGATTTACAGCATCTGAGGATCATTTATATGTTAATGAGTTTTTTCAAAAATAAATGCCAGCAATCCTAAATTTGTAACCTAACAGATTTGGCCTTGCAGATCTTGTCCTCACCCTGGGATTAAAGGAGCATATTTTATGTTTGCCCAACATCCCTTGGCCTCTTTGGCCATTATTTGATCAATTCAAGTTTAAAGTATTGATGGTAACCCTGGCCCAGAATCCAATCTCAGCTTTAGCCCACTGACTTTACTTCAGATTTACACACGTGTAACAGAGCCCAGAATCTGGCCCCCTGTATCTGTACTGAAGACTGCCAACAAATTCCTTTAAAGAGGTGCTCTGTCTGTTCACCTAAATGGAAAATAATATGCCCAAGACATGTCTGTACCTGTTAAGAGGCTTAAGAACTATGAGTTTACTTTAATCATACAATCACCTTTGTACAACTTTGGGATCATGTTTATTAGTTAGCTTTAACAAGCTTTTTAGGGGATAATAAATCAAAATTTGACATTTCTAAATGTAAATTGCTCAAATCTATTCAGACCTGAAATTCATCCGCAAGTCAGGTTTTGTGAAGAACAACAGAGAAAACTTTGGCTTTATTTTTTCTGATCAGACTACTAATATCAAAACACTAATGAATCTGAATGTCAGATATAACTACATTCCTTTCATAATCCAAACCAGGGCTTTACCGTTTATATATGCCTAATAGTTTTAATAGGGTAAAAGCCAAGCATATGGACACACGAAACCTGTTTTTCTGCTGCCTGGCATCTTTTGTAATCTTTTACATCTGTAAAAAGTGGGCGTAAAATGCTACCAGATCAAAATGACACTCGCAGTGGTGAAAATTACATAGAAAGCGCAAGACAGTGGAGAATCAGAGCTATAATGTACACATGAAGCGTTACGGCCTGATCCAAAATTCATTAAAGTCAGGTCAGAAAATGCAAGTGTAGCCAGGAATTGGTTAATTAATGTGCAGCATCCCAACACTTCCATATTAGAGAGAGTGCTAGATTCATTCAGTTTTATTTGCCATAATCTGTGCTTACACTTCATTCTCATGTGCTGGTCTCTTCTGATCATCATATCAGCATTACTTTTTTGATAAAAATGAGCGAAAGGGTCACTCTCTTCAAAAGTGGAATAACGTGGAAAAGCGGATGGCTCACAGGAAGAAGAATCCAGGGCTCTTCAGCACTAGTTGATAAATCTAAACTCAGCACAGTATGGACCAAAAATCTTTACCAATATAGGTTTGGCAGCACATTGCAAATGTTAGTCTCAGGCTGCTTCCCATGGGGATAAAAGTCCACATCACAGAAATCACCAGAATTGTCATTATTAGGGAATCTCAGAAAAAAAGGATTAATGTCACTTAACTGATAAAGCATTGAAAAAACACTGGTTTACAATTAGTATTAGTCATTTATACCACACAATAAGTATACATGGCCTTCTCTAAAGACAAAAATGACAACAATACATCGTTTGAATCCTTCAGAAACTGTGGGTTTTTAGAAGTTCTCTTAGGGAAGAAAGGGAGGGACACTTTGGCTATGAAAAGGAACAGCTATTCTAGGTATATTGGATGGCTCAGGATAGGTAGACCTACACTTTGAAAGATGGATTTTTTCATTAGAAGTGCATTAACTCATCAAGTTACTCCCTTGTAAGTTCAGAAGGGGGTTTTAAATAAAACAAGTCTGAGTGCTTTTTGCAGAGTGGAGGCAGCTGCCAGTTCCTTCCCCCCAAAGTGTGGCCTCACATGCACTTTGGAAACCAAATTGCTGTAGTTTTGCAAATATGACACGAGATATGCAGTTGTAAACCAAATGCAAGAACCATGTCACATCCATGGTAGATTCTGTTTGATGCAGTTCTACTTTCTCTTTGCAGAGCCTAAGCAATATGATGACTACATGCTGCTGCATCACTCTTTTGATTAGCTTGTGAAGAATGCTTTGATTGAATCAGCTGGGCTTCTCAGAGTTCTCCAGACAAGAGGCTCAGCACTGACTGTGGAGTTGGTTTTCTTAAAACTTCTCAGAGGATTTTGGGGGGGATAATTTGGGGAGGTTTCAATTCAGCAGGAAATGGGTATAAATTCAGTTGGATTTTTTTTAAAGTCTGTATTTCATTCATCATTGGCTGATATTAGCAAAGATGGACCTGAGCTATCATGCCCTAATATGATCATTCCTGTATTGCATTGGGAAGGGGTGGAAACCCAGGGTTTTGGTTCTGCCCATTACAAAAATAGAGGACCATCTGCAAAATTCAAACTTCCTTAAAGTTCAAGGCTGTTCAGATTTGGGAGTATGCCTCACACTCATCTTTTATATTTAGTTGACATTGAGCTGATATTTTTACAATTCTTTCCAGAATGCTTTGTTCAGGGAGAGTCCTAGTTCTTACTAACTTCTTCACTATTTGAATTAATCATAATCAAGTTTTCCCACTCTGTGCTTCCAAGCGTCAACTTGCTGTACACTTTATTTTAAAAAAGAAAAGGCCAATATGCTGCATTGCTTGAAAGTTAAAAATAAAAGCCGGTAAATATGTTTTGGAAGAAAAAGAAAAACCTTAGGATTTAAAAACTGAACAGTGGAGAATTTTTTTGGCAATGGAAATAAAGTTTAAGCCCCTTGGCTATAGCTGGGACTCTTATTGGCACCTCCAAAAATCATCTATTTTATAAATTCTTGAATCTGTGTTGGTCATGTATTCTTCTTATGATTCCAGCATATGTATCCTGACACAATCTCAGTTATGCTACTGGGTTCCAGTAAATAAGAATGCGATTTATTTACTAGCTATGGGAAACAAACTTTCCTGTACCTCCAGCACTTTCCAGGTTGATTTAAAACTCTATGCATTCTCATGTGGTTATTGCACATGCAACATGTTCACTACACCTCATGATTGAACTGTTGATCTTTGACACAGCTATCACATGGCACAGGTGAACTGCCTTGTAATTACTGGGTCTTATTTCTCTGTAGCAGGTATAAATTGAAAGGAATGTGTCCTGTCAGTTCACAGAAGCTCCAAGTGTAAAAACAAGATGTGATTGACATGTTTTTGCCCTTAATTGCTGCACCTACAACCTATGGCATGAGTTTCACCAATATCTTTCTTTTCGCTCCAGTAAAGAAATCCGCAAGCTGCAGAGTAAGCCCTTTCCTTCACCTCCTCTCACCTCACCTCCTCTTATAAGAGTTTATAGCAAGTGGGCTGTTACCTCAGACAAGACAGTTGTAATAAATCTTTGGCTGTAAAGACTTCAGTCATAAGCAGGCTCCACATGGCCTCATGGGCATCAAGGGCACAGGCTGGGGCTGGGCAGGGCAATAGCCAGTGCAAGTTTTCTCTCCAAGAGACAGGCTTGAGCTAAAAAGATGCCTCTTGCTCTGCAGGAGTAATAAGGTTTATTATTATTTACAGACCAGCCGCTAGAGGGAGGGAGGGTGGGTGGGTGGCAGCACGCGCGTGCACACCCACACCCAGTACAGGGCCAAGCACTGCTTAAAGTGTGGTGATGTGATGAGGGAGAAGGGAATGTGCTGCAAGGGGTTGCAGATCCTGCAAAATAATTTTGCTGGGGGCCCAGTTGCTATGGGGCACACTTTAAGCACACTCTTACTGAAGCTGCTGCTCCCAGATTATGACAGACCCTCATTTTTTTTTCAGACAGCTTTAAACACTGGGCCAGGCTGCACAGATACACCAGCCTGAACATTACAGACTAATTCATATCTGTCCCTTCTTTTCTGTCTGTATAATCTCCCCTCCCCTAGTGAAATTCCAACAGCCACACTTGCTGCTCTTCCTCTTCAGATGTGAAGGGGTAGCTCCCAAATCACGAGGATGCTCTGCAACAGTGACTCCAGAGGATGTGAAAATGCATTCTCCCAGACCCATAAGGTGCTCCCATCTGGGCACCAAGTCATGAGGGGACACCACACCTCTGACTACTACTATGCAACATGGACCAGTCCAATCAGTGACCTGGTTTTGGGCTGGGTTCTGGTTCAAACCTAGCCTAGGACAGCAGTGGCTGGAAGTTGTTACCATCACAAAAACCACCAAGACAACTGACACCTGAGCAGCCTCAGCAGAGGCAAAGAACTGAATGGGGTCTGGCAACTGAACAACACACTCTGCCCGCAGGTCAGAATTAAAGCATACTGGCATGGCATGGTGGGGGAAGTTTAGGCTGCTACTGTCTATTCTGCAAAGAAATAAGGCCTTCAGTTTCCAAGCCCTGCCACTTGTGACCAAAACTTAATATACTGTACTTCAAATTAACCAAGTGCAGCAGCTAACAGTGGGCAAAACTACACTGCTATACCTGTCTAGAAAAGGACTAACTGCTTCAGTGGAGGCATTTTGTGGAGACAAGACATAATTATGCAAGTTGGAATTTGCCCAGGACAGCATGGCTAACAACCCTGTACCTGCAGAAAGCACTCTGGGATCTCTGATGAACGTAAGTGGTCAAAACTTCAGTTTTGCATCTCCTCTGAATATATGAGCAATTCCCAGTGTGGTACAGGGAAGCCAGAAGGATGCATTGCACATCCTTTTATAATAGAGCATTGCTTCCATTTCCTGGCAGATGCTACCTCCATGAGGAAGGTACAAACACTTTCCCCACAACTAATGCTAGCCTCGCCTTGCTGATTGATTAGCATGAGTGGGCAAGATGCCCACTCTTTCTGCTGGGGTTGTTATGAAGCAACAGGAAATATTCTCTTCCTTCCATGGTCTCAGCTTGCTGCCTTCACAACAACCCCTGCCTTTGCTGGCAAGATATACCGACCAAATTCCAGAGCAAGTAATTACATTCTGCCTGCCTGAAAATGTCCCTGCAGTTTAGAGTCAGCTTATTACTTCCTTCTCATAAACTGTTGTGTAATTCTGTTAAACAATTGCCATGTTTCTGGCATGAAACAGCTGGCATGCCAGCAATGGATGCATTTCAGTTGTGGGAGAAGTGATTACCATATAATTTGATGATGGCACCTAAATATGCTGTGCACCTATATTAATTAAGTTTGTAAAGCACTTTGGCACCTTTTGGATTGGAAGGAGCTATGTTCATGTAAAATATTTTCTTAATTTTCATTACTAACATGATATGTGCTCACACTTTTTTTTTGTTTGTTTGTTTTTTAATTTAATCCCAGTTGTGTGACACTTGTAAATGTCTGACCCTATAGCTATTGACATTTTCCCCTATTGACTAAGAGAAAATGGTGTCTTCACCTACCCTCTTAACTCTAAACATTGTTGGTAGAGGACAAACATGCATGCTCCTTATGCCTGACAATTCTGAGCACCACAGGGCAGGAGGCAGTATAGAGGCAGCGTAAACTAATAGAGTGAACACCAGATAGGAGTCTGCAGTTCTCATCCTAGTTCTGACAGTGACTCACTCTGTGGCCTCAAGCAAGCCACTTAGCATTCAATAACTCAGCTTCCCCATCTGTAAAATGAGGATGGCGTTTACTTTCCTATTTCACAGGGTGTTGTCCAGATTATTTAATAATTGTACAGCACTTCTCAGGTATAAAATGCTAAGTATTCCTACAATAGGCACGTGCATGTGACAGAGAGAGCATTATTGCTCACACCATTAGCTTCCTCTCTATATCACAACTCACAGTCATGTTCTGCTCTTCAATACACGAGAATATAATCTGGATTTACACCTGCATAACCAAGAGCAGACTTGGCCAGCTGTTCCGGTTATGGCTCATTTGTATCGAAAGGGAGACTTTTTGTTTCCTGCTTCATTTTTTATTGATTTACATCAAGTCATAGACATGCATGATGCCTAGAGGTGCATAAAAACACATGGCCCTGTCCTGTGAAGATTACAATAAAAATGAATAAACACAGTAGAAAGAAGAGCGGATGCCAATGAGCAAGGGAATCCTGCCCAGGGAGTATGTTTTTCCAACAATCTGACTGAACATGCATTTAGTAACTCATCATTTGTATCTGGACAGAGTTAAGTATTCCCCCCCCCCCCCCTTTTTTTTTTTTTTTTTTTTTTTTTTAAAAGAAGTAGATAGCAACGCCTGGTGGATAAGCACAGAAATGCTTTATAGGAGAAATGCATTTTTAAGGAGGGATTTGAATGAAGACAGCAGGGTGAATTTGTTCAGAAAGACTTCTCTGATAAGATTTACACCAGAAAAAAATATCACTCTTTTATACCAAAAGCTACTTCCTGAGGACTGAGAGTATAAGAAATAAAGCAACTTTTCCTATAGCATATTTTTATTATCATCAAAGAGTGCTCTTAGACACAGCACCTGCAGTGACATTACCAGACTCTGGCTGCAGTTTCATCACAGGATTACCTTCAGAAAATCCCCTGCCATTATCAGACATGCTGACAAAAAAAAAAAAAAAAAAAAAAAAGTGTGTGCTTCGTCCAAAGAGGAAAAATGTAATTAGATTCCATCCATCAAAGTTAGGTGAACTTCACTATTGAGAGCTATTGTGGCTTTCCACTGTATGTTAACTGGCTGCCTGCACCGAAACTGCAATGCATGGATCCAGTATCAGTTGTCCTCAAGCAGGAGTTTCAGCTGAACCTTATATCCATTTCAATCAATTAACAAAAGAGTGTCCTGAAGATGAAGTAACTGTTTCAACTTGTATTGCTGTGACTGCGTTCAGTTTGATTATTTATACCTAAATCATAAGAAGATTTACACTGCTTCAATTAAGACTCTTCTCAACAGCTCCTAGTTTTTGGACTAGCTCAGGATGTGCAATAATTTATACCTTATCCTGGTCAAGCAGCGTCAATGACAGCTTTGCCATAGACTTCAACGGGAGCAAGCTCTAGCCTTGCTCAACCTCCTCTCCCCACTGCTCAACTTCTATGATCAACAGTACACAGGGCCCAAACGAGCAAACCCATTGAAGCTGATGAGATTATTCATACAAGTAAAAAGTTTGTAGGATCAACCCAAAGTCTGATCCTGCAGATCATGCCTATGCAAGAGTTCCATCTATTTTACAGGGAGCTATTCACTCATCACCATTACTGCAGTTGTGTGTGGAAATCAGGTGCCTGCACATGGAAATGGCCCTAGATGGGGCAGGAACATCTGTTATCCGAAAAGCATCCTGCGTATTGTGTTTTCTCACTGAGTGATACTGAATGGAACAAAAACAACGAGAGTCCTGTAGCACTTTGAGGACTAACATTTAATTTCTGCAGACATAAGCTTTCGTGGGCTGTAACCCACTTCGTCAGATGTCCCTATCTGATGGAACAGTAATTTTGATGGAACAGTAATTTTATTCAATTTTTTCAATTATTCAATTCAGAATTTTATTCATTTCTGATGGAACAGAAATTTTATTAATTGAAGTCTAGGGTGGGATTTTCAAAAGAAGTCAGCACTGGCCGCCTAACCACTCCCACTGACTGCAGTGGGAACAGACTTTGACCGCCACTGAGTACTTCTGAAAATCCCATCCTAAATCATTCCATAAACTTCTAATCTCAAATCTTTATGCAAGCCTCCAGTCATCACTGGGAAATCCACTGGTGGTAAAGAGGCCTACATGAGCCTAGCTTTGTAATATTGACCCTTGGGGAATAATAAAGATATTATTGGCTCTTGCTCGAAAGGGGTTGACGCCCATAGTCTGCATGAGGCTGGAGCTATTGGCCTCTAGTTGAAACCAACAGAGATCAATCAGAACCAGCTGAAGATTTTGTAATGCAAACTCTTAATCCAAACAGTTCAGTTTAACCAGTTATCTTATTCCTCAGTCATCAAAAAAAAAAATCTAATTTGTTATTAAGACCCTTTCTATGCTAAAAAATAAGTTAAGCAGCCAGATCACAGAACTAGAAGCCAGGGACTGAATTCTAATCTCAGCACTGTTGATTATTTACACTGTGGGCTTGTCTACAATTGAAATGTTGCAGCTGTAGTGCTTCAGTGTGGACACTCCCTACACTGATAGGACGGGGTTCAGGTAGGTAAACCATCTCCCTGAGAGGTTCTTCTGTTGACCTAGTGCTGCCTACACCAGGGGTGAGGTCGGCTTAACTAAGTCACTCAGGAACGTGAATTTTTCATGCCCCTGAGCAATGTAGCTGGGTTGACCTAACTTTTTAGAGTAGATCAGGCCAGTGCCTAGTGCAAGTCACTTAACCTCTCAGTTTATCCATCTATAGAATGGGGATAATATTGTTTTACCTAATCCTCAGGGATCTTGTGAGGATTCATGAATTAATGGTTCTCGAGAGGTAGGGAGAAATAAAGCTCTATATAACTACTTAGTATTACTACTAATAGACATATCCCCAGGGAACTGCCATGACTAAACAAACATTATTAATAGTGTTATTGGATGTATAGAATGTGTCTAAGTTCATTGCTATGACGACTGTCTTCCCTTAACATTCCTTGATACTGCCAAAATGTCTGCTACTTCAGAAATGAAGATTAATTAAACACATCCGCCTATTAAAGCAAGGTGCAAACACTGTTCTTTGGCCCAAAGCTAGATTCTTCTAAACTGTCAATGTTGAAACTCAGCCACAGTTGGAAACTGAAGCTAGTCCTCAAGCAAAATAGTTTGTTAAAAACTCATTTGCTGCAACCAACACAAAAAGACTTTTCCCCAAGATTAATAGTTTCATCCTGTATTTGTCTAACTGTACCCAGTTTTTGCAAGAAACATTCCTGTTGGTATTTGTATGTTATAAGAGCCAAGACATTTTAAATCTTTCCTTATAGTGCTATGATTAGCACATGATGATGGAATGCTGGGGGAAAATCGTACTTTGCAAACACCACATTAGATAAATATAATTTAAAATGATTCATTTTTCCAATATCTATGCTGTTTATTTACCTTGGGCCTTTCACTCAACTTTCACATTGAAAACAGACCAGTCAATTCACTTTCATTTATTATCAGTTTCCTCTCAATTTCACTTTGTTTCTGATGCACTAGCAACACAGTGTTTCATTTGCATTCTTAGTTCTGCAGGGAGAGTTCAAGGACCCTGTAAGCTGGTGACACAGTCCAGCCGGGTCGTTGCAACTCTTGCTCCGGCCCAGGCTCTGAGGAAAGCCACAGCACCTTTGTCCAAGGGAATAAGCTCCTGGCTTAAGAGTTTTTCAGCCCCAGCCCCAAGTGCAGCGGGCTTTCCCTGCAGTCGATAGCCCCTTGGCTCTCATGTAGGGCAGGGCTCATATGGCGCCCACAGCCCCCAGCCTTCCAATAGGCGGGTCAGGCAAGTAGTCTATTGCGCCCAGCCCCCAGGCAGGGTGGGGTAGGCAAAGTAGTCTTTAGCCCCCAGCTCTCAAGCAGGGCTGGCAAGCACACAGTCTATAGCCCCCCGCCCTCATACAAGGCAGGGCTGGCAAGCCGTCTGTTGCCCTCAGTCTGCAAGTGGGCGGGGCAAGTACACAATCTATAGCCCTCGGCCTTCCCACAGGCCGGGCAAGCAAAGTAGTCTGTAGCCCCCAGTCTTCCAATAGGGGCGAACAAAGTAGTCTACAGCCTCCGGCTCTCAAGCCGGGCAGGGCTGGTGAAGTAGTCAATAGCCCCCAGCCCTCAAGCGGGCGGGGGAGGCAAATAGTCTAAAAGACCCCAGCCTTACAGGCAGGCAGGGCTGGTAAAGCTCGGGCTCCGCTGGTGGCACTCACAGGAAGCCAAGCACTCCTGGGGTGGTTAGGGAAGGGAGGAGGAGGACGCAGGCCCACCCGACTCCACTGTGTCCCAGCCCAGGGCCCTATCAGTGGCAAACTACTTTGCCACTGAGTCAGCGGAGATGCAACACGCTCACTGGTTTCGCCACGGACTCAGCCATTTTCTAGTCGGCTGTCTCTGGGCTACTTCCTCCCACCCAGTCCCTGGGTACCTGCGTCCAAATGTCTCCCTCTGGGTCGCTGGGGTAGATGGAGAGTGGGCGTTCTGTGAGTCCCTCACCGTCGACCGGTGGCAGGTCCAGAAACTCCTCCGGGTCATCCATGGATGGCAGCTCCTCCAGGTCACAGGGTCTCAGAGGTTCCTCCGGTCCACAAGGTTCAGCCCGCTCCTGAGGGTCCCCCACGTCAGGCAGCTCTTCCAGGTCAGGGCCAGCCTCATGGGGTTTGTCCTCTCCAGTCCCTTGGGCCCGGCAATCCAGGCAGGCTTTGGAGGCTCCGGTTGGTGGGGCGGTTGCTCCAAACAGCTGCAGGGCCTGAGTCAGGCCTGGACTGCAGCCTCTGGGAAGACATCTGCCTCTGGCAGCAGCTTCCCCCCAAATGAGCTGCTGGGCGGGCCTTTTATACTTCCCTTCCCTGTTCTGGCTCCGCCTCTCTGCCCCTCTGCTCTGCGGTTTTGTCTGCAGGGCCTGGTTCTGTCCAGTAGGGGGGTTGCGACCCTTCCTCGGGCCCAGGCTCTGAGGAAAGCCACAGTGCCTTGTTACAGACCCATTTTGAAAGCCTTGCACGATGTATAAGTTGGATTTTCTTTTCAGAGCAAAGATGTACCTAGTTTCCCGTTCAACCTCCTACAGGGGAAGAGAGATCTCTTTTATATCCTTTTCCCAGCGTGCACTGCTGCCATGTCTACAACTCCTATCACTTCTAGGAACTAGCATCTCCAGAATGCTCCCTTCTATGCAGAAACAATATAACAAGACTATATAGGGCCTATTTTAAAACATCAACAGTAATGGGACAAGCTGCATGAGTAAAGATTACTCAAGTTTTCTTAAAATGAATTTGAGACTTAAAGTGACATGACATCCTCTTAGTCATAGAAGTTTGTAGGTTTTCTACTCCCTAACTCTCTTCCCCAACAGATGAAAATATCCATACGGCCCATTGACTCCAGGACAAAATATGAGCCCCATCTCTTTGCCAGAGTTTTCTCACTTAAAATAATAAATTAAACACCCTTCCTTCCTATGCAGACTGTCCATGAACAATTTTCTCAAATTCATTCATTATTCAAAGATATTTGCTGAATAGTCTGTGAATATATTTCTTAGTCTATATCGACCTTTCATGCATAGCTCTTTGTAAATATTCATTAGTCAACATTCTAGATGGGCTCATTAGTTTTTAAATCAGACACATAGGCCATGCTGCCACGTGGACCTGTTTGTTGAGATGGTCCCTTTGTGGGTCGTATACCGAGCGAAGCCATAACTGCAGGCACCTCATATGTAGGTGGGTTTATGGTGTGATCACCGTGCATGCTATAATGTGCTCAAGGAGAGAAAGGCAGTGGCAGAGGCGTGTCCTTGGATGGTGTGCAATCGCATGATGAAGGCCTTGAGCATGGTGAATCAGTCTTTTGGAAGGAATGCACTGGCATCCCGTGAGTCCAGGTAAGCATCACTAAAGGTAAGAGATTGGGTTGGCACCAGGGTGGACTTCGCTTCATTTACGCATATGCCAAGGCTGGCAAGGACTTTTCGGAACATGCACATAGTGGTGAGGAGGAGATTGCGCGGAGTCGCCACCAAGAGCCAATCCTCCAGGTAGGGGAAAAAGTGAGTGCCCCCAGTGTCGCATTTGTGCTGGCTTGACAGCAAAAAATTTTGTGAAAACACAAGGGGCAGTGGAGATTACGAAAGGAAGAACCTGAAATTGGTAATGTGAGTGTCCCACCACGAAGTGGAGAAACTCGCGGTGGGCAGAGTGGATATCTATGTGAAAGTAGGCGCCCTTCATATTGAGAGCAGCAAACCATGCTCTGGGAAAGAGGGATGGAATAATTTGGGCAAGAGTAACCATACAAAGTCAAAAACAACGAGCGTTCTGTGGCACTTTAAAGACTAACAAATTTAATTTTTGTAGGCATAAGCTTTCGTGAGACTCAGACTAACACAGCTACTCCTCTGGAACTGTCATACAAAGTCAGAATTTCCAGATAAATTGGCTCAACTTCCGCAGATCCACAATGGGGTGAATGTCTCCCCTCTTTTTTGGTATGAGACAATAGGGGGAATAGATGCTGCAACCCTAATATCTGCTTGGAACTGGTTCTATTGCCCCTTTGTCCACGGGCTGCAGAATATCCAGGAATTCATCCTGGGGATCATTTATGGCCTCCATGGGAGGTTGAGGACCCTAACCATCCGTTGTAATAGGTCCTGGTATTGTCCTTGGTCATCAGGCAGTGAGAGGGCTGTCCCACTGGTTCTGATGGAACCGTCTGTGCCAGGTGCATCCCAGACCTGTGCAGATCCTCATAAACCAATGGGGCGAGTGTGGAAGGCCCGTACAAAGATGGTGGTGCTCCTCTGCCATGGTAGGGGTCCCAGTGGTGCCAACAGGGCAGGTCTGGTGGTCCTGGTGTGAGGGTGGCCTGCGCATATAGTGGAGATCTTGTTTCACTGGGGGCTCGTATACGTGGTATTCCTATTGGTGGTACCATGGACTGTGTGCCAGCGAAAAAGATGGTCCTGGGTCTGAAGACCATTCGGAGTCTGAGTTTGCTCCAGGAAGGATGGAGCCATCGATACCAATGAAGCCTGTGCCGGATCCCTAGACGTTGAGTAGGATGGTGCCTGGAGGAGCAATAGTGCTTTGATCCCTGGTCCCCTGAGTGGGGAGCCTTACCTTGGTCGACACAATTCTGCCGTTGGCATCAACAGTGACAACTTGCCCAGTGGGCGGGGCACTGGAGGCATGCTCAGTGGCAGCCAGAATGGACCCTGTGGAATGGACAGGGCTGGAGGCATGCTGATTGCAGTTGCTGACTGTGTCTCATCCAAGTGGTTGGTTTTCTTGGATCTCTTCGGGACAGGCATCTCGGGCTTGGTGCACAACTTCTCACCCGGCTTGTCATGGCTCAGGGAAGGAATGCTGTGCTTAGGAGCCGTTCGGCTCCGTGAGCCCCCTTTGTGCCCATGCCCTTATTTCCTATGGGTCTTATAGGATTTTGTTGAAGTTGTTGATACCATAGTGCCATACTGGAAGGGGAGTTATGCACCACTGATGCGGCTGAGCGTTCTTGTGGTTCCGTTGGATGCTTCGACATGTGGATGCATTGCCTCTTCTATGAGATATTTTCGCAGCCTCAATTCCCTGACCTTGTGAATCTGTGTGGGGAAGGAGTGGCAAACTGAACACCTCACGAAAACGTGAGCCTCACCCAAACAGTAGAGGCAGTTGATGTTTGTCGCTGATGGAGAAGGAGCGCAGGCAAGAGACACAAGTCTTCAAACCGACCTATCAGGGTACAGTCCCCCAGACCAGGTGGGACTGCCAACTGTAGGTTGATGACATCGACCAGCTATACTAAGAACTTTCTAACTAACAAATACTCAAACTATATACACTATACCTATCAAATAAACTGTTTTGTTTTGTTTGTTTTTTCTATGCAGAATTTTGAAACGAGAGGAGTGTTCTGACTCTAGCCATGCGGCAGTAAGAGGGAACTGAGGGGGCATCGACCCACACACCCTCTTAAGACCTCGGACGCAACCACGTGGATCATGCAGGGTGCACAGGTTGATGGAGACTACTAGAAACAGTTCCAGCTCCAGCACATGGTGCACACCCCTGTCTGGAATCCACACAGGGACAAACACTCAAAGAACCACCACTGTTAGATGCACATCTCTGTCGGGCTGCCTCGCATACAGTCATCTTTTGGCATCAGACCATTTTCTGGATTCTGATTCAACACTGAAGTTTGTGAAAAGACTCTGATGCACTTTAATGGTAGCTCCATCAGACCACTGGTGCAGTACTTGAACCAATAATGTTCTGACCCAAAGGTGAGTTCTATTGACTGAGTCATAATGATGCAGGCGGAATATGCTCATTGTTAAAATTTGAAATAGCAAGTAAAATCATTCAGGAAAAAAAATATGGTGGGTTAACACTGTTAACTCAACGGAAACGATAGAATGGCATTAGCTTTCTGATGCAACTTCCCCTCAGCAGAAGTGAATTAACCATTTGAATGCTGCTTGGCTTCACCTAGCCTCCTATACAGGGGGTAAAATACACCTCCACATCTGCCTTATATTCATAATATGGGGAGTTCCCTTTGACTTGCCTGCATACCATGGAATGCCAACCGTAAAAGAACATCTCTGAATGCCTTCACCACACAGGATCTGCATTTGCATTCAGTGGGGAAGCAGCTGAACTTTTAGTTCATTTTTCTGATTGACTTCCAATTAGTTTAGCAGGTTGTTTGCAAAGTATTATTCTGTGCATGTGATGTTAAGTACAACTTCAGGGGGGACATGTCAAGAGGTAGTTTGGCTTGTCCTGGTATCCTGTAGGTCAACAGAGCTGTGGCTGATAACGTCCTTGGTGCCGTCTGCCCGGCACTGAATTCCACATCACAGGCATGCCTCATGATACTCAATGTTATGCAGGGCGATTGATTTACACCAGTGTAACTGACAAGTAGAGTCCTAGACCTGGTAAGACATGTGCTTGGCACTTAACGTTAATTGAACAATAAAGGATTCAAATTAGTTCTGATTGGGGCATGCATGTTCAGTCTAACAGCTTCCACAGGCTCCGGGGCTTGGGAGCATGCCAAGAGGACATTGTTCCCTCCCACTTCTCCAACCTACATGTGTTTTTGGCCCATTTATTCTTCCCCCTACTAGAGACTAAAGTGAAATATGTATTCTCTTGTTAGCAATGGGATAGGAAAGTATATCTATATCGCATGAACCAGACAACTATGCAGAGTATGCTCAGAACATCTATAAAGCTTGCTGTGACTTGCCCTAAGCCTGGACCTAGGCAGCATTCATTTAAACATGTTTTCAAAGATTGTATCTCTGCATGCAGGGTTTTATTCAGAGATGACACCACACACAATATGGAATTGCACATCCAAACAGATACTTCTTAAAGATACACTTTTTCTCAGTGCCTCAGGCTACATTTTCATTTAGAGACGACAACATATCCAGCAGGAAGATCTTTTAGGCTCCCGGGAGCAAGAACACTGTTGTGCTCCATTTCTTTGTTAAAGTTGTGTGTTATATGACACTGCGGCAGAGCATGAAAATGGGCATTGCCACATTGTCAATAAAGAGACAAAAATGTGTTTTAAGTGTGGCCCTTGTTCTTCAACAGAGATCTCTTTGAGAGTGTTTATCTGGGGACGGTCAGCATTACTATGAGCAAAACATGCCAAACTGATAAGTAGAAATGACTTCTTAACTGAGAAAACCAAACAACCCTCACCCAGCCAACCATGCTGCTAAAATTTCTCCTTACTTAGGAGAAATTAGAATATAATAATCAAGCCTGCAATTTCAAACAATTGTTTTTATCATTTTAGGGAACCGTCTTGAGCTATAAAGGGGGCTAAGTGTGGTCTAGTGAGCAGAGCACTGGTCAGGGAGATGACACTGGATTCCAACTGCAGCTCTGCCACTGACTCACTGTTTGATATTGGGCCAATCTTAACTGTGCCTCAGTTTCCCCATGCAACTCTTAAATGGGGGGAATGATACTGACCTACCTCACACACTTCTTTGTGAGACTTAATTAATTAATGTTTGTGATGCACTTATAAGTTCTTGGATGGAAGGCACTGCGGAAGTTAAACACAGATATAAACATGATATTATAGAGTCACACCAGCTCGGCTTCTGTAACGGAAAGTCAGGTCACTGCAATCTATTAGACAATAAAATAGTGATCAACAGGAGAACCAGTTGACAAAGCCTCTCAAAAACGGCTATTTAAAGAAACTTGGCAGTCATGGCTATGCTACAGCAAATAGAAAGAATAGGGATGACTGATCAAGCTTCTGTATGGCAAAATATTACAAGAAGGTAAAATGAGTTGTCCTCTCTAGTTATTCAGGAACAAGGTGACATCCAATGCAATTGAAAGGCTTCAAGTTTAAATTTGGTAATAGGAAATTTTAAAAATCAAAATACATAATCTTTAGACCTCCTAGTCAGAAGGTTACTGGCCTAGTGGATGGGAGAAGCAGGAGATGTAATATATCGCGATTTTAGTAAGGCTTTTGACACAATCCCAGGTGACATTCTCATAAGCAAACTAGGGAAATGCAGTCAATATGAATTTACTATAAGATGGATGCACAGCTAATTCAAAAGACCATTCTCAGAGTTGATATTAATGGTTACTGTCAAACTGAGAGGGTGGATCTAGAGGGGTCCCAAGCTGTCAGTCCTGGGTCAGATACTAATCGACATTTTCATTAATGCTTGGATAACAGAGTGGAGAGTATACTTATAAATTTTGCAGATGACACCATGCTGGGAGGGGTTGCAAGCACTTTGGAGGACAGGATTAGAATTCAAAAGGAACGTGACAAATTAGACCATTGGTCTGAATTCAGTAAGATAAAATTCAATAAAGATAAGTACAAATTTAGGCAGGAAAAACCAAATGCACAATTACAAAATGGAGAATAACTGGCTAGGTGGTAGTACTGTTGAAAAGCATCTGGGTGTAAGAGCGGTTCACAAATTGAATACGAGTCAACCATGTGATGCAGTTGCAAAAAAGGATAAATATTCTGGGGTATATCATCAGGAGTGTTATATGTAAGACCCGGGAGGTAACTGTCCTGCTCTGCTTAGTCCTGGTCAGGCCTCAGCTGGAGCACTGTGTCCAATTCTAGGTGCCACACTTTAGGAAAGATGTGGACAAACTGGAGAGTGTTCAAAGGACAGCAACAAAAATAAGAAGTTTAGAAAGCCTGATCTGTGAGGAAAGGTCAAAAAATTGGGCATGGGTAGTCTTGAGAAAAGAAGATTGAGGTGGGAGGGAAACCTGATAACAGTCTTCAAATGTGTTAAGGGCTGCTGTAAAGACAACTGTGATCAATTGTTCTCCATGTCCACTGAAAGTAGGACAGAAAGTAATGAGTTTAATCTGCACTAAGGGAGATTTAGGGTAGATATTAGGAAGAACTTCCTAACTGGAATAGGTTAGGAACAGGGAGGTTGTGGAATCCCCATCACTGGAGGTTTTGAAGAACAGACTGAACAAACGTGTCAGGAATGTCTAGGTTTACTTGCTCCTGCCTCAGTGCAGAGGACTGGACTTGACTTCTCAAGGTCCCTTCCACTCCTACATTTCTATGATAAGGTATCACTGAGACCAAGAGTTTAGTAGGATTAAAAAAAGGGACTGAACATTTATATGGAAATGAGAATACCCACAGTTACATTCAATGAGATAAAAGGGATATAAATCCTCACGCTTCAGGACATAAGCCAGCCACTAAGACATGGATATTAGATAGAAGATTCCTCTGTGAACAATTTATTCCATAATTTTCAAATACAGGGTTTCTTGCATCTTCCTCTGAAGCATCCGGTACAGGATTCTGCACTAGGCAGACCACTGATCTGATCTGGTACAACAACTCCTACCTTCCTAAATCTAGATCCAGCAGTGCACAGAAGGACGTTAGACAGACATCATGGAACTGGATGCAGCTTGCTCCCACATCTTTACCAGCATGTTTTGTTTCACACAGAAAAGTCTCTCTCTCCTGGGTTTCTTTCCACTGGTGTTCTAGCTGCATTGCAGAAGCAGACTTTTCTGAGTGAAGAACAAACATGTAAGAGGCATCCCCCTGACCTTCTGGATCTGAGTGGAACTATCAAAATGGAGGAGGAGCCAGAGAAATAACTGTTTGCAGTGGAAGAGTGTCCAGTAGTCAGTTACATTTAACTTCCAAGACAATTCTAGGCTCTTTACCTTCTGATTCTTCACTGGAAAACTCACAAGACGGAGGAGATAACAGAAGATAAAGATGATCCTCTCTGTTGTTCTGCTCAGGCGCCCCTATAAACAAGCTGATAAAACTTCAGTAAGCAGAGAAAAGATGGATAAGAAGCACAACAGGAAGGTGTTGGAGGATGCACTCAGCGACCATAAGATGTGCAGCTCCTGCTAAACTCTAATACTAATCAGACTAATATAAGGATCTGTTTAATAGTGGGCATTCAGTGTGCAGTTGGCACACATCACTGAAGATTCTTTGGGGAAGCTAGAACACCTTATGCCTATATGGTTAGCAAGTCAAGCCACAATTATTGGTCCCTCCTGTTCATTCACAAAAACAATCACCATGCTTTCTGTAGGTCCTACTCAAAATGAAGCGCATGCCTGTAAACCACAGTCATAGCATGTTACTGGCTTTGCGTGCGTCTTACAGAAAGTGTAGCAATTATGTTTGTTTTTAAAGGAGCACTTTGGAATCAGACTGGCATTTGCTACTTTAACAGAACATCTTTGCAAGCAGTTAGGAAGGGGGTGGCTTCATGAACTAGATATGGGGGATTGATTTGAGTGTCTTATATGGCAATTATAATTATAATATAGATATAACTGAATGTTGATATTTTAAATTTTGTGAAGGGTATGAGTGACAAATTCTAAGGGCCAGAGTCTACCACTCTTACTCACTTCAAGTAGTACCTTATTCGGCGAGCAGTCCCACTGAAGTCAGAATAAGGTAATACTCAATGTGAGTAAAGGATGGCAGAACTAACCCTATGTTAAGAGGCTGTTAAGGTAACTGATGTGAAATGTGACAGTATCCTTTTAAAATAAATCAGCTTTCGATGCTGAAGAATAACTTAGCTTGTATCTACAAAGCCACATTGCAGAAAGCAACCTGAGGATTGGTCTTCACTATAATCCTCTTTATGCTGGAAGTGGCTGCACATTGTACTTCAAAAATATTCTAGCATTGCACAGACACCAAACACAAGAAGGTCCAGTTCCTGCACCACCCAGAATGGTAGAACTCTTTACAATTAGATCTTCCTTTGCGCTAAATTACAGAGCTAGAAACAGATATTAATGCAGAAGGAGCAATACTATTTGGTACTTATGCTAAGGAGTGTTCAATGACTCACTCTTGATAAATTTGCTCAGTCTGTGTGCTTTAGGCATGAACCGAGATTAGCAGAGGAAAATGGCCTTTTGAGTCCTTTTATATTAAATTTACAACCATCTAGTAGTGTGAAACTCATTAAATCAAAGGAGATGCAACAAAGGTAAGAGGTGCTTGTCACACATTATTGCAAAGTCAAGTTTTCATTCATAGCCACACAAAGTAGTAGTTTTTTCCCCTGGATTGCCAGGGCAAATGCTACATTGTTTCATACAATGAATATGCCTCATTCCTCCCCTGCCACCCATCAATGATCTAATTTCTGTTCACTGGACAGCCCATCCGCTGCCTCTTTCACTCCAGCTATGCCAGGAAACTCAGCTGTTCCTTGTTTGCTTCACTGATAAAAAATGAAAGCGAGGGATTGTCATTCGGGTTTTATTAAACATCCCAGCACATGCACACACTTTTCTTGACACAGCTTTCTGATTTAGAGAAATGGTTGGTTTAATTAGTGGATACTCACTGTGCTCAGAAGGACTGTTCGTCTTCTAGTTGATGCTTCTTAGAGAGCATGCATGCATCAGGCAGGCAGTGGCGGAAGCAGCCCCACACAATCAGCTACAGCGTTCCAGGCCAGTTCACACGATGACTGTGGCTGGACTCCTCCTAGTGTTTCACAGGGCAAGGAGAAAAGGGAAGGGCTCAGGATGTGATATCATGCGCTTGTTCTAAACACAAGGAAACAGAGAACTGAAATGTCAACTCTTCGGAGCCCCGGGATGGAAATCATCAGAAAATTACCGCTCTGGTCCCGCTCTCCCTGCCTCTCTCAATAAAAGTTACAATAAGAAAACATGATTACTGCAAAACAATTTTTAAGATATCACCAGACTCAGCCTGAAAGGTGCATAACAGCCCAGCGACCTCACGGACTTGCTGCTCAGGCCTTTGTCCTCCTTTCCTGCTTGTTGCCCTCACTCATCATTTTATGATGAGTAGGCCCTCATCTTGCAATCAGATGCATACAGGGAGTTCCTTGTGCCTGCACAGGGCTCCATTGACTCCAGTACAGCTCATGCAGGCACGAGAGTCCACTTGCATAGATTGAACAGCAGGACCAGGATCTTATCTTTTAAATTCTTCAATCGAAGGGACCATGGGTACAATTTTCAAAAGCATCTCAGTAATTGGGGAGCCTAAGCCGCATTCCCAGGAGTGACTAGGCACTTAGGTTCCTAAATTTCATTGAAAGTAGATGTGCAAGTTCAGATCCATGCTTTGTACAGGTTTGGATCCAGTGCCAGACTTTGTGTCTCAAGCCAATCTCTAATTGTAACCCCTTGTAAAAATAATCCATGCCAGGTCCTTATAGTCTGTTTTTCAGGTTACCATTTAACTAGGGATGAATAAGTCTTTGGAGCAAAACAGATGTTCTAAATTAACGGTCACCCATTTTTCTCCCTCACATTGTCAGGATACCCCTGTTTATACAATGATCTCAAAAAGCACAGTCAGGAAAAAGTGCTATAATTTCATTACACAATCTTCAAGCACATAAAAATGTTTTCCAGGCTGATTGGTATGGCCGACTATTGCATCACGGATTGTACATGCCTTCTTCCAAATCTCCTTCCCAAGTTTACAATTCTCCATTTGCTGGACTTCCTGTGTAGTTGTTCTCCTGGTTTCAGTTCATTCAGGATTCAGCATCAAGGCTACTCACCAGCACTAGGTCTCCACAGCAAATGACACGGTAACTACTATTTCCATGCTCTTGTACTGGCCTACAGCAGCAATCTATGCTGATTTTTTAGAACCTTGCTTATGACTTTCAAGGCATTTCAGTAGCTGGGTCCTTGGGATATTTCAGATTTATTAGAACAACCCTCCATTCTTATCTGCACACCAGGGTGTTGCTATTTTCGGCTCCAGTGTTCAAACAAGTCCTGATGTGCCAGTGTTCTTGTTTGCATTGTGCTCCTTGCCCATGGAAGTCACAGCCTTTCAGTTTCAGGAACCAGTCTCTTTTATTTAAGAAGAGAGTGAAGAACAATAGTTTACAGCCTAAACTGTATCAGCATCAGCAGCATGTGGTAAAACGTTTACTTATCAAATGTTGTTAAGGTTCCCAAAGAAACCTCCCAAAAGAGCAAATAACCAACAAAATAAATTGAAACACACAAACATTTTGCCTGCAAAGCTTTTATGGTCAGAATTTGGGGCTTCTCCAATTGATTCCACTTCAGAATGGATGATTAATCATCTCCAGTTACTAGGAGGGCTTTGAGCATTGGAGGTTGGTGGCATCTGAAATTGGGCAAACAAACCTGATGAACGAAGGCCCTCCAGTACTAGGGTGGTGAGTATGGTGTAAGGACCTAGATTAATAGACACATGCATCCCCTCTTGGAGATACTGAAGCTTCCCTCCACAGAAAACATTGGCAAATTTTTGCTTCTCTTTCCTCCACCTTGATATTAAACAGTACGGTGAAACCTCTACAAGAGATCACCCTTTTTTAAGAACCTCCTGTCTTAAGAAGCTGCTCCACAGTAGTTCCAAACACACTGAGCCCAATTCTGTTCTGAGTTACACACTAATTTTTCATGTGTGTCTTTGACCTGGTTTATCCCACTGTAAACAAAATTAGAATTAGGCCTACTATGTCAAATTCTGCTCCATTTTTATTAAGCCACCTTTGTTAAGCTATCGATTTCTGCTGGTACCTTGCATGGATTCCTTGGGGTCTCTCGTGCTCTCTTCTCTGCCAGAAGGGGCCTCTTTCTTCTAAACCCTTGTGATTTTCTTTGATTCTCAAAGGCTCAGTCTCCTGAGCTCTGCCTATCCTGGACCTTCATCTTAGAGCCGGACCTTGTCTTAATTTAGGAGTTAACTTTCTGACTCCTTCATTGTAAAGCACTGAGGCACCACGTAGATTTGATGTGTTGTGTTATTATTTATATGGCACCATCGGTGCTTCCTACATAGCGATTCAAGAACGTTTGAGGCCAGTCCATACAAAAAGTATGGCCCCTCTCTTCTCTGGATTTAGGGTGTCTTCTTATTCAGATAGTGAGCATGGATCTGGACACTCTGGGAGGTGATGGGTTTTAGGTGCTGGAAAAGGCCATGAGAGGGAACCACAGCTGTGAGAAAGGAAGAAAGGAGACTAGTGTTGTGGAGAGCAGCAGAAGAGAACAATGGTGAGTAGGAGGTAGAGGGAAATGATCATGGGAGGGAAGAAGTCACCATGGAGGTGAGAGGGAAGGAGATTCTCAGGAGTTGGGAGCAGGCAGTGAATGGCAGCAGGAGATCACCTGGAGGCAGCAGGACGATCATTAAAATGACCACCTTGTAAAAATTAGTTATTGCTTAGGTACTTGTCACACTCCTAAATAAAATCTCTACAATTTCTTGACAGTGGCTGGCATATAAAATGATTTACATGAGTCTGAAGTTCATTCTACTTCCTTAAGGCTCCAGATAATTTCAAGTGGATATTGCACTCCACTCCTAAATTACTGTAAAGAGTTGCTGTGAACTGTTAAACAGCTGCATTTCAATCTTTGGTGATGTGTACTCTACAATGTGTGTGCACGCACGCATGCAAGCACACACATGGGGTCTGATTCTCCTCTCATTCCTGTGTAAATCAGAAGTAACTCTGTTGAAGTCCTTGGAGTTGAAGCATGTTTTTTCAAATGTATACTCTGATTGTTATTCTACAACATCATGAGTCACTGTGATAATTACAAATTCTAACTATTTAGCAACAAGCAATGGGAGGTGTTGTTAATTTCCCAATACTGAAACAAACGAACTCCAATGCATAAATTGGAGAAAGGAATCTTCTGCCTTTACTTGCTATTTCTGTGCTCAGGAGACGTCTGTGTGCTTGAGTTACAATTTGTTTTAGGCATCCAGAGGGCACAGAGTCATCAGAAAAAATTAAGTGCAATGCAGATACCTGAAAACAGAAGAGATGATTTAGCCCTAGGTCTTGCAGGGAGTGTATGGTCTCTTGAAGCTAAATCCCAAGAGGTTTAGACGGGTAAAGGATATTTGAATAATAAATCACATTGAGTGCTGTAAACACGTTAACTAATTCATCCTCACAATACCTTTGTGAAGTAGGAAAGGACTCAGTCTATTTGACAGATGGAGAAACACAGCTAGACAGGGCTATGTTCATGCCACACTCCATGCCAGCTTCTCTAGAGCAGTTTCTGATGGAAGAAAGCCTGTAGCTGTCGACAGCACCAAACCTTTTCCTCCACCACCATGGGGAGGCAGAGAAGGTCAGATCTGCTGCAGCACTGGGCCATGTCGGTATTTCCCCCTGTGACACTCTGAGTGGATTTTAAAGATGCCCCCATCCAATAGAAATCCCAGTGGAAGGCAAGCAGCAGCAGTCCAGCCAGTCCCCCTCTTTGGGATGAAACCACCTCTCAGTCCAAGGTAGAAGGTCGGTTCAGGAGGTGTAACCTGTGCCAGGTTCAGTGAATCTATAGTCAAAGGTTAAGGCCCCCAATTCTCCACTTTGTCCAAGCTGCATCTGATGCAGGGTGAGTGGGAGCCTCAGGGAGTTGGTTGCCGCTCCCAGATCCTTGCCTGCCCAGCCACAGCAGAAGTTAGAGTAGAGGGGCTAGTCTAATTTTCACTGCTGTAATGGAGGCTAAGCCTGCAGAGAATCAGGTGTAGTGGAGCTCTGCTCCCCCTCTCCCATCCCATGCCAGACCTGCCTTAAGCCTACTTCCAACACCCCCACTCTGCCCTCACCCCAGGGTTGGGGGAAGCAGTTGGTGAAGGAGTGTCAGGTATTCTTAGCTCCTAATTCTATGGTCAGCGTTAAACCAGTGGATATTCCCTTTACACTGGGGAAATTTTTCTGGTTCAGATCTGCAGTGGCTTTAAATTCACTTTGTGCTGCCCTTATTAACCAATCACCTGGCCCTAAGTAACCAGGACTATACAGTGGCCAAGGTAGGTTTAGATTTCAGGAGTTCCTTAGCTCCTAATCCCATGGTCACTTATTAAGACCATGTTGCCTTTCTGACTGTTAACTGTACAAGCCAACGTCAACTAACTAGCATGGTCATTGCTATGCTGGTTTTGCCAAAAGACATTCCCAAGTCTCTTTAACTGAAATAATTTGATTACCTCAGCTAAAACAAGCCCAATACAACTTTTGCGTGTGTTTGTAACCGTGTCGTTTCAGTGTTGTTCTGCCAGTCAGAAAGAGGATTTTGGAATTTCTGTGCACAGAGAATGCAATGACAGGCCAGAAAAAGAAAAGAAAAGCCCCTCTGGAAACTCCCTTCACTATCATTTCCTTTTTTGGGGCACGGTACTCTTGTTTCAGATCCATGGGCACCTAGGACTTCCCAGTTGTCACTGCACTGCACTGCACACCATGGCCCCTCAGAACTCGTGAGAGAGCAGTGACTACACAACCTACTGTGGCCTCCTGATCCAAAAGCACTTTTGTTAAAGGAGAATCTCCATTAACTTCTAACCATCTAGGCACTATGACATACAGCTGATCAATTCTGAATTCGTCCAATACTATTTACATAGTCCCTTCTCCCACCAGGCCCTGTGGACACTTTAACCACAATGCCTGTCATGCCCTCAATGCTGAGAGGGCGTTCCAACCCACCCTATATTTTGGGGCACCAGTCTCGGGCCCTAGACACAATTAACAGCTGAGGTTCATGCCCAGACAACAAACTACCATCAGAGACCATCCTGATACTGTGGAGTAGATGATGTACACCTCAGCTTTTGACAGAAAGGCTGGCTGGGCACCATAAAGATACTAGTTAGTGCAGGAAAGAAGGAAGCAGAGAAAAACAACACTTAGGGTGGGTTGCTGTAGCCAAACACTTGTGTGATCGAAGCAGTAGCAGTAAGCCCACTCAGGGCAATATAGTGCAGGTGAAGACAGCATTCACTGGGGCGGAGGAGGGGGGAAATCAGTCACTGAACTATCCCTTCCAAACCACTCATTGATAATAATACTCTGCATGGGTATAGTATCTGACATCAGAGGATCTTAAAGCGCCATACACCATTCATGAGTGAAGGCTCACACAGCCCCGTGCGGCGGAGCAGGCCTTATTTCATTAAAGCATATATTGTCATCATGGTAATGGGGCAGTGGATTGACCAGACCAATACAAATCTGAAGTAGTTATACCCCTGGAGATAATGGATTACTTTTAGCTGTGGGCCAAGAATGAAGGGCTCTGACCACTCATACTGATGTAAGATAGGAGTAACGCCATTGAAGTCAATGGAGTTACACTGGTATTTCTGAGAGGAGAAGCAGGCCCAAAGACATTAAACAGCAATAATAAAGCCAAGCTCTTTGTGCCCTGGGGAAAAGGCTTTACAGGGATTTCATCCAAAAGGGATCAAACTCTTCAACAAGTAAACAAGCAGGCTCAGGAAACTCCTTGCAGCTGCCAACAAGCGGCCTGACTCCCTTTTCCCTTCCAGCACTCTATCTGCCTTCAGCAAGCTTCCTCTGTGTACGCAAACCTGACCTCCTTTAGGTAATTTACAGCCAAAACCATCAGCACTTTCCAGGGCCATGCTATGTAAAACGCTGCATCTCTACTTCCATTTAGGAAATTATTTCTCAGATTAGGACCCGCTTCCTCCATGCTTTGACATGAATGGATTGGGAAGGCAAAGATCACAGCTTTGAAAAAACAAAACAAAACAAAAAAACCAGACAAATGCTTATCCCCTCATCAGGTTGGCTTCTCAGTAACAATGCAAACAGTACAAATGTAGGTCCCGATCCTTTAACTACATGTGTACAAGGGAATCCCTGCACCTGTATGCACCACTCCACATGGGTACAGGGGTCTGCTGGAGTGACTCCTGTTATAGAATCAGGGCCTCTGTAGCCTACATCAACTCCTCTGACAAAAAGTACTCTGGAGACTATCATAAGCATTCTCTTGCTCCCATTTCCCCCACATTGTTCCTGGAATATTGGGTTCACCCCCACACCTCATAGTACAAACAGGGGGTTCAACACTGCTGATCCCCCAGAGCTACAAAGACACCAAGGAACTGAGGGCCAACTAAGTGATTTGCACTAGGTCACACACAACAGTCTGTAGCAGAGACACGAACTGAACCCAGGTCTCCTAAGTCTCACTCCAGTGTCATGACCCTCTGACTATTTAATCTAATGCAGCCATGCTGTAGTATCTAGGCACCAGTGCATGTACCTCTGGTGTATGAACAGCACTGGGCAAATGAATCAGTTGCCGGTATGCTAAAGCTGTAGAGGCTCCATGTGAAAAACAAAAAGAGTGAAATGCATGGCACTCTGGAAGCTTTGAGCATTATAGCAAGAAATTTCCACTTTCCCATTCCTATAATACTTTATAAATGTATAAACTCCTAGGATCCACATTTTGTGATTTTCAGTACAAACCAAAATACCATCTGTAAAATTTGGCCAAAGAGCATCTGTTTTTCCATTCCCAAAACTCTGAACTAAAACAGCCTTTTTCCTGACAGCTCTGGTGCAGCGTTAAAGCAGTTCTGTAGGTCATTCTGCTCTCACCCTTTGTTCGCGTCCTGTGAAAAAGATGGCAAACAATAATAGTAAGAAGAAGTGGAGTGAAGCTGCTATGTAATGTAAACAGATTTCCAAGGGAAACGAAACAGTTAACCGTAGACCAGAGTCTGGTAACTCATCCGAGCTGCATTATTGAGCACTAGGAGGTATACTGATGATTGTATGAAGACAGGAGATTTAGAGCCCTATTGTACTTCCTTTTACAGCAGGAGGAACAAACAGCCTTATCTAAAAAGTCCACTGAAGTTAATGGAAAGACTCCCATTGGCTGCAGTCAGCTTTGGATTTTGCCCTAAATGGTAGGCTGGTGGCAGTCCTGGTGTAAGCTAGTTGCCAGATCATTCACCACGGTGTTCTCTAGCCCTGCTCAGAGTAGGTCTAGAAGACAACGTGGTTGAAGAGTCAGGGCTCCCTGGTGCATTGTGTACTCCCAAAAGTGCTACCACTTGAAACTCAACTTACGATAGCAATAATGGGAAATTGTAGCAGTGGAAAAAGGCCTAGAGTAGAAAAGGCAATGAAGAGTAAGCAGCAGTGCTGGGAATACAAAACAGGAACCCTGCCTCAAAGTCCTCCACTTTAACCTGGAAATCATTTGCCCTCAGTTCTTTATCTGTAAACTGGGTATAACAACGCCTCCTTTGCCTATCTTATCTATTTAGATTGTAAACTCTTCAGGACAGTGAATGTCTCTGGCTAGGAGCATGTACAGGGCCTACCACAAAGAGGCTTTAGCTGAGATCAGGGCCCCAAGGTGCTAATGTAAAAGAAATACTAAAAATAAGTTCACTACCAGTTTTCAGGTGGTGAGAAAGCAGTGCAAAGAGCTGTAAGAGGCCCCTGAGCTACAGGAGAGGAGAACTCCCTGGCAGAGTCACTGTGTAAGTCAGCTGCAGCATGGCACATCAGCCTCCCAACCCTCTATATAAGGGGAGTGTTTGGAGCAGGGTCACAGTTTCCAATGGTAAGACCATTCTAAGTACATCCAAGATGCAGAGCTCTTCATAAGCAGCCTAGGCAGGCCTCCTAGAGCGGCTCTAAATTATGCCGGGGGCCATTCTGACCCCCAAGTAGCCCAGAATCAAGAGAGCACCATAGTGGCTTTAACTCACCTTTGCCCCCCTTCCTCTGGGGCTGCGAGTTTTGTTCTGTGCTTCTATATAGATACAGTACTTACAAACACTAAATAATCAAGCACCATAGAACTCATGGGGTTGGCAAATATTATCAAAACTATACTCATTCTACAAACAGGTAAGCAGAGGAACAGACAAGCAGCAGGAAATCAGTGATATCCAGGAACAGAACGCAAATTCTTGAATCAGCGTAACAGACATCTCCCACCATTTACCATACTTCCTGACTGTGATTAGGCAGTTAGATCATGAGAATAATCTCTTATGCAGTGCTCTGACACTTCTACCTGCAGCTGGGACTAGAACCCAGAAGTACAGAAACAACCCCCAAGTGGAAAAAGATGGAAGTTTTTGGTGGGCCTGGTGAAAGAATTCCTGGACTGATCCAGCCATCCCTGATCTTCAGGGTGCCATTTGGACTGGTCAACAATGGAGTGGAGGGCATCCATGCTCATAAGGTTGACAGGAATACCACCACACTGCCCACCACCACCACAAGAAAAGGAGAAGAATCACAACATAGCATAACGTTACTTCCCTGTTCTTCACATACATCTCCGGAACATCTCTGACACTCTTCCATATCCTATACTGATACAGTACATGCAGGGTGTGTTAATCAGAATAGGTTCACATGAACAATAAATTGTTATGTACATGATTCCATTTTTCACTCTACTAGAGACTAGAGCTGGTCAAAGATTTTTGAATGAAAAGTTTAATCAGAAATGGCCTCTCATTTAAAAATGAAATCTTTGTGTGAAAACAAAAACAAAAAAAACAACCACAACCCAACATTTTGGATGAAAAACTTTCATGCCATTTTTCAATTTTTTTAAATAAAAACATTATCAACATTTTCATTAGTAAGAAAAATTTCAAAAATGTTTTCCATAAAAAAGTCAAATCACAATTAAAAAAAAGATAGATGAGTCTGTTTTGAACACATCACATCAAAAACAACTTAAAAAAATTTGGATTTTGTGTGTGTTTACACACACGCTCATGAAAATAGATTCTTGCTTTCCAACCAGCTGGGGTTCTTTTTGGTAACTTCACAGAATTTTGTATGTAATTGATTTCATAGCTCCAGTGGTCTAAAGTATAAGCCATTGGCCACCTAAAAAAGGGTTTGTGAGTAGCAACCCCATCTTAGTGAGATTATTAGAGTCAACGTAAGAATTAGCATTTATCAACAGGGGTGGAGTTGGGACTGGATGTTCTCTATCTTTTGCACCTCTAATTTCTAGGACTGCTGTATGTATTACAGTCCACAAACTTTGTTTCTATAAAAATTACTGACAAAAAATCCAAAATATTGCTTTCCAACATCTAGTTCAAATTCTGCTCTTTATGCACTTGTGCAAATCTAAAATAACAGCATTGCCTTCAATTAAGTTATTTCAAATTTGATGGTGCATACAAAAGATGAATTCGGTCCATCTTCTTTAAAGGACCTCTATATTTACAGCCAACCAGCACCTATTCCAAAGTGTGCATCACAGAAGGTGTCCTAAGTAAAGTTACCAGTGGCCTATGCTCTGAGAATAATCTGAATTTATTTGGTCTGCAAAACTGGGATGGAAGTTCCACAAGATTCCTGATCTTTCTGCTTCTGGTGCTAACCAAAAACCAAATGTGAAGAAACATTTATCTGAAAATGTGAAAACCTAAAAAAAAAAAAAGTCAGTGCGAGCTTCCCTCTAAAAAGCTGACAGTTCAGAAGGCAAGAGAAAAGGTATAGTTTATCTTAATTACCCTTCCTTCCCTGTTAAAAATATTGACCTACATTTTAAAAATGAAAGGCCTCCAATACTCAAGGTGCAAATTTTTCTTCTACACTTGTGTGTGAATGCTAAAAGTTGTGACAAAGAAGATGCCTAACTACCCAGTTTGCAAACTTCTACTGAGTACCTCCACAGGGTACAACACATCAATTCCAATTCCTCCCTGGTGGAACTCCATTTGAGTCAGCAAAGTTCCTCCATGGATGTAAATTTGGTCCATTAAAATAAATTTGCCCAGCTTCAAAACAATTCTGGTAATAGCCACTTATTTGATGTGGAAGGTAATGATCCACCTTAATTTCTCTCTTTAGTCTGTAATGCTTCCCTTTGTAGTTACTGGCATCTGTTGCAGTACAGCAGCATAAAAATGATTCATGGATTTGTCTGGCTTTATTGCACACCGATTAAATCATTTTGTGCAGTGTTCCTGTTAGTGTTCCACATTCATCTTATTGCTGAACTGAAATTCAATTACCCAAAGTTCAGAGGTCAGACCTGCAGATAATCCTTGTGGGACAGAGAATTGCTTCCCAGAGACCTGCAGCTTCTGCCGTAGTCCCTCTCCCTAGCTAGAAAAAGCTGGTGAAAGGGGAGTCTTTACATCTATGTAAAAAAAAAAACATTTTAATTTTCTGTACTGATAATAATTCAGTTTACAGCCCAGCAAACAAGGATCCCACCCTGCTGCCACTAGTTTCAAAAAATGGGATTTTTGCCAGACTTCAGTGGGAGCAGGATCATACCCTGAGAGAGGAATTTAACTGGTTATGTATGAGTAGTTGTAAATTTGTCATGACCTGTAGGATGGGTTCCAGATTTCTCAGCATCACATTTTTTTCATTCTAGAGGATACTGACTATTACCAATAATGCACCAAATGACACCAAAAATTGTTTGACTGTATTTTAGCTAGAGTTGGATCCAAAGCAAACTCTCAGATCCAAACATCTCTCAAATGTTGGGGACAGTTAAAAACCAACAACAAAAAAAAGAAAAATTCTCCACAGCAGGACAAGTACTTTCTACATTGAAAACATGTTTAGTTTTTCTGAAGTAAAATTAATACAATCTGACCCAAGCACAATAGCATAATATAATCACTTTGATATACTGGTACAGTATGATCAATAGGTTAGTTCTTCATACATTTCCTGTGACCATGCATATTACAGTAAAAATAATTAAAAAACTGTTTTGATTTAAAAAAACAAAAAAACAAAAAAACCCCAAGCAGACATTACTAATGGAAGGTCAGACTGAAGCTATGCTCATGCAACCTACAGTGCAAATGATTTTTTTCAAAACTTCAGAAGATCACATTTCGTCTCATGCTTTTTAAAAAAAAAAAAAAAAAAATCTAGTACCCTAATTCTAAAGACAAAGACAATTTATGTTGTGATTGGAAGAATTGTAAGTAACTACATTACATCTGCCTATGATAGCCCCAGTCCTGCAAATCCTTACTCATAGACTTTAAAGGTCAAAAGGGGCCATCGCGATCATTTAGTCTGACCTCCTGCACATTGCAGGCCACAGAACCTCACCCACTCCTGTAATAGACCGCTAACCACTGGCTGAATTACTGAAGTTCTCAAATCATGGTTTAAAGACTTCAAATTACAGAAAATTCACCATTTACACTAGTTTAAACCTGCAAGTGATCCATGCCCTATGCTGCAGAGAAAGGTGAAAACCTGCCAGGGTCTCTGCCAATCTGACCCGTGGGAAAAATTCCTTCCCAACCCCAAATACGGGGATCCGTTAGAGTAGCCGTTACCTTGTTTAGGTAAGAATCTGTTGGACTAAGCCTTAAATGGTACTTGGGCAAAATCCTGCCCCATGTGACATATGTACATATAAAGATATGTATATATCGCTTCTGAAATGCAAATGTTTTATTGCAGCTGAGAGGCTGTACTGGGTAGTAGTAGTGAAGAGGTTAATTTTTTTCAAAAGGAGTTTGAGATTAGAGATGGAAGATAAAGCAGCTGTGTTTGCTCTACCTGAGGTGTTACTTGGTGATTATGATCTTCTAAATCCAGCTAACACTTAATGTTTAGAAATAAAAATAAAATCTTGCTGCATAGAGGTCTGATTCCGAGGGCAAGAGAGACTTAGAATCTTTACAGAGGCCACAAAAAAGACCAGTTAGTTTACAAGACAGAAACAAGGGCCATGTTTGTGTAAGCAAGGTCTGAGTGTCTGAGTAAAGGGGGGGGCCCATTATTTGCATGGGCTTTGTATCTGCATGAGTACAATTAAGTACTTAGCATAATTTACGTAGGTGCGGAGCATAATGGGAAATGGTTAGCAGGGCTGGGTTTGGGTTACAAACCACTTTTGTGTTAACTGCTGGGGTAATGAATTGTTGTCCTTCAATTGTGTGAACAGATGTCAGCTAAACTGTGCTTAGTCTGTTATGATAGAACACTTCACCCCAAACTAGACAGAGCTCCCCAAGGGTGGCAGGCTGACGTTCCAGCCTGGAAAAGGTGGAGGAGTCTCTTATTGAGAATTGCAGGGAGCAAGCAAAAGGGCTGCCCCAGGCAGGGAGTGATGCTTGCCTCCCATTGTTAAAAGGTGGACTTAATGACTCACCTTGGAGTCTTTTGTTTCTTGAAAGCAGGGACATTTCTTGTATGACAGCAGAAGTTTACCTATGAGCTAAAATCACTAAGAGCTGAACCAATAGATGAACTGGAATACTTTGCCTGACCACTAACAGAGCTGAGTGGGCAACAGGCAACTCTGGTGGGAGGCTAGCACAGTTGGTGCCAGCCCAGTCAACGGAGTGGCCGGCACAGTCAGTGCCAGCAGTCGGTGGGAGATCGGCGTGGTGTTGCTAGTGGTGGGGGACTCAGTGAGGCCCACAGGCAATAGGAGACAGCAGCAGAGGGGGCCTGGACAAGCCTGTGTTGGACTGGTGCAGCATACGGGCGGAGCCACACCTGAGAGGTGGATATTGCAACTACAACAGTCAGTACAGGGGCAAGAAGGAAGGGAGAGGCGAAGGACACGCCCTGTACTCTGGGATGGGTTTGGGCTCACTGAGTTCATGAACTCTGTTTGCACTGTTTCCCAAACCAGTGCGGTGTTATCTCTGTTTTGCTATTAAAAGGTTTCTTTCTACATTCAGACTCTGTGCTTGCGAGAGGGGAAGTATTGCCCTTTGGAGGGCGCCCAGGGGATAGTGTGTAATTTCCCAGGTGACTGGGTGGGGGCTCGAGCCAGTTTGGTGTTGTATCATTTACAGGGACCCCTAGATATAGAACCTGGCCCTTGCTGCTGCCACTTGGTCTGGCAGAAGAGTTACATTTGCCTGTCAGCAATTCACCAGTTCAGGATACTTAGGAAAATGCCTCACCCCAGATCACCCAGCAGGCCAGTGGCAAAGCTGGGATAGGTCTCTTAGGTCCCAGTCTACTCCAGTCCTCTACCCACAGAGGCATGTAGTATCCCACCCTCACATATATGGTCATATTGCTAAAACCTTCAGAAGGGGCTTCTGGGTGTTATTCTGTAAGCATCTTGCCTAAAGGACTGCTGCTGCCACTGAAGTCAGTCAGAGTTTGGCCAGAATCAGAACTCCTCATGCATGGAGGACTCAAGGGCCTCCCTCATGTTATCAAATGATCTCAGAATTACCTTTGTGTGAGGAGCTGTTTTGAACCTGTAGCAGAGGGGCAGAAGAAGGTCCTGGGTTGACATTCTATCATGAAACAAAGACAGACACACACTCAGTAGGCATCGCAGTAATATTGCTACACTCTCCCAGCCCCCTACCCTTCATATTTTGATCTACAACCCACAAGAGGGCCATAAAAAGTTACCTCATATGCTACAATCCTTTTCATGCATCTGTTCCTGTAGTGCATAGTGAGCAGTAGGAAGATTTTTCCACCCTTTTGTGTGCTGTAGGCTAACACAGGTCAAGAACCACCAGTTTAGAGCATGGGGCATGACAAAAGACATACCAGTTTGTCTAAATAGGTGAGGACCAGCAGAACTGGGCTTGGCTGATATGTGCGTTACTGAGGAATTTGAATGAACAGATGGGAGGGTGCCTACGGTTTGCAAGGAAGTTTCAAAGGCTGGATAGATCTCAACTTTGGGCCACGACCAAGAAACTGAGACCACCCTCCCTTTCTTTGTAGCTAGACAGGAAGGGGTTTTCTAAACTTTTCACTTTTTTAACATAAAGTCACAGTATGAAAAAATTTGAAAGAAAAAAATCACCTGAGATAGTTGTTGTTTCCTTGTTGGGATGGGGAAGGAAATAGCTGAAGCAGGCACAAGGTTTGCAAACCTGTTTTCCTTACCCATCAGACCAGTATCAGAAAATGCTTTCCAAATTGTCTGTGTGGGAGCGATAACACTGGAGACGCATAATGAAGCAAAACTATTGTAACCTATGTAGAGGGGAGATAAGTTAATTTACTTATCAATTCTGTGCTGCAGAGTTCCTCTCTCTGACAAAGTATTTGTACAGACCATGAATTCCTATCCTTGCAAGAGACTATAGCTGGATTTCCTGTAAGAACCTTCCCAAATACTAGAAGCGGAAATTATAATAAAAGCAACTTTCTTTCTCTTCCTAGGAATCCAATACTATCTTTACCATAAAAAAGTTACCCATTCATAATTAATCATTTCAAATGCCTTTTTATTAATAACATGCTGAAAATCAACTGTTACAGCACTGCAGTTACAGTGCACCCTAGCTAAATTAATATCACTCACTAGCGATTTGTTATTTTTCCCTTTAAAATAAAGAATGTAGTGTACAACCTAATCTCCCAATATAACCCTTTACAAAATCAATATGGAGAACGGGCGTTTTGACAATCAGAGATCTTCTGCTTTCACATAGACCCACCCTGGGTATTATATTGGCAATTAAATAAAACATTTAGTTGTACTACATAATCAGTTGTTTCAGCAGCCACATTATTGAGGAGGTACCCCTGACAGAAAGGAAAAGAACTTTACAATTACTGTAGCTATTAGGCTCACACACTGTGTCTGGTTCCATGATGTAGTACTCCTCCTGAAGACTTTGGCCTCTAATCTATAAGTGCTCCGTTATGGTGTTTTCCCAGTCTCAAGCCCACTGGGTTCTGTAAAATTACAGGAAATTATTGCAACCCGACTCACAGATCAGTCTGGGTTACTCTATCTTCTCCCTGGATGGGGCTAGATCTCACTGGTGCTCTACCAGTCAGGGCACAGCCTGGTGTTTCAACAATGGATATAATCACACAAATGCAACTGCCCAACCTACTTAAGTCTAAAATTACTTCTTAGAATGATCAGAGTAAGGTAGCAGCCTTTTAGGCAAGTAGCAAACTTCCTTATGCCCTTAACTATAATCCACTACTATATTTAAAAAAAAAAACCAACAACGTTATTTTCCTTCTGGGCCCTAAGGACTGTACAGACACCTTAATATATAACTGCTGCAAACCAATAATATCCAACTAACCTGTAACATTACAGGAACCTGTACTGAGATGCAGTCTTCAAATCAGTCTAGGTTACCCCGGGCAGCTCTTATTGTCTCTCTTTAGGTCTGTGGTGGGTCTGACCAGTACTCAATCTGGCTGCCAGTTTTGTAACCCTAACAGGACTGCTGATTGCCCAGGTGCTTCCAGCTTCTCACAAGGGAGAGGAGAGGGGTGTTATGAGGGTAGATGCAAGAATGTCTGCCCTTAATATAGCCTTCCACACCAGCTTCAAAACAGCTGTCATGGTTAACCACTTTCTGCACTTCCTCTAGTGTGCTAAGGTAGCACCTATGTTTTTGCAGTCACTCAAGGCTCTATCTTGCCATCTTGTCTGAGAACAAGTGGCAACACAGCTGAGCTGTAATTACAGCAAGAAATGTTTTTGGCTGAGCACCATGAAATAAGACACACAAAAAATGGGTGTTACACTATCATGAGCAGTGAGCATAGAAAAGAGCCTGAGGAGGGAGGGCTGTGAGTGGAAATATTGTTATAGCATTTGATTAATCAGGCTGATAATTACATTACCGCAGGCACAATTACAGCTGCGCTATCGGGTTTATGATTCTAGTATTTAATTACTGATTGTTGTTGTTCCTCCTTTAGATTCAAAGATAACTATAACATCGCTGGTAGGTTTGGTTTCTGTTTACATGCGAGTGGCTGGTCAAACCCATTTGAGCACTGAACTATCTGTAGCAGACTAAGCAAGAGATACCTCTATGGCTCGCTTGATTCACAGTGGACCTGCTGCTGTTGCGAGATTTATGCTACTGGTGCTTCTGTTGTGCCTCAGCCCTTCTCCTCTGCCCCTAGACTGTAACTCCAATACGGATGAGGCTTCGCCAGGTTGAACAATCGTGAGCAAGATCTTCCCAAAACTCTGGGTCAGTGTTGAAATAAGGCTCACTGGAGGGAATCCTTGAAAGGTTTCTTCTGCCCTCCTTGAGCGCGCTGTCCCTCCTTTAGCTTGCCAGAAAAGATCTTCTTTGGCAGTGGCTCATCTGACATTCTGGTGACATGGCCTGCCCCGCACCCCTGCGATTTCACCAGCAGAATAGGGCAGCTTGGAGCGAGAACCTTGTCTAGCCACGAATGGGGGTTATAACACTGGGGCCTGCACTCTCACCGCTTGGAGCTGGTGTCCGGCTACCCGGGGTGGTGACTTTTCCGCCCACATCACAGCCCTGCTATTGATTGGGTTTAGTCCGCCCGCAGCTGATGGTTTTCACATTTATTGCAACGCGTGAGCGCAGCTGCTCCGGGGTCGCTTGTGCCAGCCTGTGATTATCGATGATGGATGGATGGATGGATGGATGGATTGCTGAGGATTACGGCCGCGCGCGGGTTTCTCTTGCCCGCCCGTGATGGTGAAGGACGATCGCGTGACTGCCGGCACCACTGACAACCCCGCCAGGGTGCGAGGATGAGGATGATGATGAGGAGGAGGAGGAAGGAGCCACGCGCTCGCCCGCGAGGGTTAGCACGCGACGGGATGCCCTGACGTGGGTGTATTCACCCCTCCCTACGCGTTACCCACCCCGCCCCGGCGGGCTGCCCCGGCTACCCCCCTTCGCCGCCAGCCCCCGCTGTGTGTGTGTGTGTGTGTGTCTGTGGGCGCGCGTGCCCGGCGGCTCGTGCTCAGCCCCGGCGGCGACCCCAGCACAACAACAGCCTCCCCCACCCCGCCCCACATCCCCTCAGGCGCGCGCCCTCCGGCCGCGGGCGCGCGCCGCCTGCCTCGGGGCAGCTCGCGCGGCCGCCAAATTCGCGGGCGTGATCAGCCGCCGTTGCCTCAGGCGAAGTCTGCCCGGCCGGCCGCTCCGGGAGCCCCGCGGGAGGTGAGAGGGGCCTGGGGCGGCAGCAGCCAGCCTAGGTGGGTGTGAGGCGGCAGGCGGCGGGGAGGGGGGACCGTGTCCCCGATTCCCCTCCTCCCGCCCCCTTCCCGGGGCTGCCGAGGGTGGGGCGTTGTCCCGCCCTCCCCTTGGCTGGGGGGAAGGAGGGAGCTCGGGTTCCTCGTCTCCACGCCCGGCCCCCCCGGGTGAGGGAGGGTTTGTCGCCCCCCCTTCCTCCGTTTGTGGGGCGTGCTCTGCTCCTAACCCGTCACTTCCCCTCCCCCCCGTATGTTTGCGAAGGGGGCCTGGTCCCTGCCCCCCACCCCTGGGTGCCGCTGTTCAGAGCGGGCTCGTCCATCCCTCCCCGCCCCTCAGCGGAGGTGGGGTGTCGGTGGGTGTGTGTGGGGAGGGGGGTGGAGTATCTGGGGGCACCAAGGCCTCGGTTGAGAAAGGCAGGAAAGGAGCCCCCAGGTCGGGGGTCGGGGCAGTTCCCCACGCGTGTCCGTGTGGGGGCGGGGCACCGCGGTGTTTGAGTTGGGGGGGCTGGATGCCTGCTGGTGGGATGTTTTGGGGCACCGCTTTGTGCTACACGGGGCACCCCAGCCCAGCTCCTTTTGCAAAGGGGGCTGAATTGCCCGGGGGTGGCGGCTTGCAGGCAAGGGGCCAGCTGTCATGGCTCTAAAAACACTCTAATAAAAGGGGAGGAATGAGGAAGAACTTCACTCAGGGGTCCCTTGTATTAACTCTCAGAACAACAATCCCTAAATACCCTTAGTCTGCCAGATTCCCCTCTGAACCAGCTGGCTACCTCCCCGCTGTCCCTGTCATGGTCCCAGATCGCTTTGCAGGCCCCCAGCTTCAGTTTCCCTTGTTTGAGGGCCCCTTAACTCAAATTGCCAGCACAAACATAAATCTCTTTTATAAGCACCCCAGCTCAGAGCTGGATTTCTTAACATAACAAAATAGTTCCCGGAAACAAAGTTTTCAGAATCCCCATCAAGACCATACTCCCAGGCTTTCCTTGCCTGAAATCTTTTTTCCTGAAGATTCACTGTTTGCTACTGGACTCTGTTAACTCCCAGCAGTTTCTACAATGTTTCACTTCCACTACATAGTGGTTGTTAGTTGCAGAGCAGAAAATGCTCAAAGAGACTTCTTGCTGCTCTACTGGGGAAATCAGTTCCTAACTTCTCAGCAGCTTCTACTAATTAAACCCCATTTCTCATCCCAGCTGTGATGATGAGGAGTAATTAGCCTGGGCTGGCTGATTCCAGGCCTCCAGCTTTTAAAGGGGCAAACCACCCTATTCCATGCTGTGTAGAATCAGTGAGGCTGCAGTATTCCTATTCATAAGGGGAAAATAGTTTTACACCTAGACCTCATTAAGGAATAGTCAACATGAACATTTCAGATGGTAAGAGCAACCTAGTACACATTAGCCAAAGTAGCTTCTTTGTACTTTTCTATTGTAAGAAAACATTATCTCTTCCACATCTTCACAGGGGATCAAAAATAGTTAAGATTATCACTATTGACAATAATGTCCAGAAGCTCCAACTGAGATCAGGGCATATTCTGCTAGGCCCAGTAAGCAACAGTCTTTGCCCCTAAAAGTTTACAAAAGACAGACAAAAGGTGAGAGAAGGGAAGTGTTCTTTTAGGGGTAGGGAGCTGAAGAACAGAGAAATCAAGGGACTTTCCCAACATACCCAGGAAGTCTATGGCAAAACCAGCAATTGAACACAATCTTCTGAGTCTGAGTTTAGTGCCTTCATTACAGGACCATCCTCTTTCATTTTGCTTTCTTCCTCTTGCTCTCCCCACTCCCTCCCCAAAAGATACCTGTCAGCTGAGATGAAGCTTGGACGACTTTAGTTGGAAATGAGAATTTTTCAGAAAGCTAGACTCATGCAAGATAAGGGACCCTCTCTTTCTGGTCCTTTTCTGATGAGAACAACTTGCCATCCTTTCTTCTAGCCCTTTAGCAAGGTAGTTTGTCAGATTCTTTGCTATGGTCTAGATCCTATAAACACACGAGTAATATCATTGAAGTTGTTGGGACTATTTTTGTGAATAAATGTGTCTCACATCCATGCATATGTGTCTACTGCTGCAGGCTCTTATAGGGATGCACATAATGCAGCCCGAGGGTCAGAGGAAACCAGCAGCATCCTTAAATGCAGCCCTAGTACTTCAGGGTAAGGATAAAGCTAATCAACTAAAGTATTTTTTTTAATTGCTGGGGCACTCAAATAATAGCGCTTGTCATTTGATAACTGTAGCCTTTTCCTATTACTCCTGGAGGAGTTCTGCACCCAAAAAATTAAGTTCTGTGCACAATATTTTAAATTTTTGTCAAATATATTCGTCAAAATAACCATATAATCAGCCAGTTTCAATTATTTGGTAATTTATTTCAAAATAACTGTCAGCAAGTATGTCTGTAACAATACAGACAGCAAAAAAGATTCAGGAAATGTTTTTTGACCAATAGTTTCCTTACTACGCATATTAATTAATTAATTATTTTGATTACTTTGAGTAATAATTCGTTTAAACTACAATACAGAAACATATTTTTGGTTTTTTGCAGGGGGAGGGGAAGGGAGTTATTATGGAGTTGGGGAGCCTCCCTTATGCAGACCCTGGCTGACTACTAGCCTCTCCTATTCAGTCAGGCAAATCTGCCCGTGTCCCCATGTGGCTCTACACCCTCCTTCTCCTCATTAGGCCCTGCACCCCCAGTCATCCATCCCTCCTCCCCGTCCCCATGTGTCCCTGCGCCTCCACTCAGCCACCCCCTCCCTGTCCCCATGTCTTTGCACCTCTTCAATCTGTCCGCATGTGTTCCTGCACTCTGTGTCCCTCACTCAGCCACCTCTCCTATCAACACACAACATTATGCTGAAGTTCTGCAAAATAGAGCAACCAACTTTTCAGTGTTTACCTTATATATGAAGGTGTAGCCTTAGTTTTGACAACATTCTTTGCTTGTTGTGTGTGCATTCTAATATTGTTGAGTTCTGTGAGAGAGGTACTGTAACAGTTATATTAGTTAGAAACTTTGCATCATAGTTTTAGGGAATTTCCTTGTCTGGACTCCCATTTCTTTAAAGGTGTCTTAATGATCTTTTATTAGCATTTTGGACTTGCAGTGGCCTAATCTTGACAGGGTGGTGTCATGCTAAAGACTTGCAATAGCTTCTTCAAGAGAACTTGATAATAATGACAAATCACATTTATGGATTCTGGTAATGTAGTGAAATCACACAAGAGAGTGAACTTCAGGCATGGTTATGGCTGGAGACAACAATTTGATGTTAGTCAGCTTCTCAAATCTTATTCAACTTCCCAAAGACAGAAAGTAAGTCTGGTCATTAAACAAAGGGAAAAAAACCCATTGGTTACCATTATAGACCTTATTAGCCTTTCTACCTTTGGTCAAGCATGGCTGAAGTGTTGGATTTGTGCATAATGTATCACTTTGGCTTTATCTAAAAATCAGTGTATACTTTAGGAATATATTCCTCAGAAGCTTCACTCAGAATTGAAGTGCTGGGGTTCATAAGAGATTCCCCTGGGGAAGACTTCCAAATGGGACTTTCTCTGGAGAGAGAATTAGTAAAAAGTTATTTTAAGGGAACTGAGTGGTTGATCTTCATGACTACTATAAAGTTCAGAGTGCACTTAGTGAAGTATTTATTCCACTATGTAAAAAGAGGATATTTGAAACCTTAATTTTTTTCACCTGTACTGTAAAGCTAGTCTAAATAAAGAGAGAAAGGATGGTTTTAGTTATGGCGTTGGATTGGAATTGAGCTCTGGGTTCAATTTTTTTGCTTTGTCACGGACTTCCTATATGACCTTGGGCAATTCACTCTATCACTGTGCATCTGTTTCCCCATCTGTAAAATGAGGATAACAGTAGTTTCTTCTCCCATCTTGTCTTGTCTGCTTAGATTGTAAACTCTTCAAAGTAGAGACTGTCACAGCACCTAACACAAGGGAGCCCTGATTTTGGTTGGGGATTCTAGATGAAACTCCGATACGAATAAAGAATCAAAATATATGTAAGAAACACAGGCCTGAGCTTCTGAAGTGCTTCATACAAGAGCTACATTGGACTTCATTTTGAATTTGGGAGCTCAGCAGCTCTGAAAATTAGGCCTTGTATTCTGGGAAATGTGGTATAAGTGTAATACAGCCAAAACTTAAGAACTAAAATTGCATCCTAAGGACTTTGAGATTTGAAACAGAAGTACTAAAGCATTGCAAGTAAATATAATTTAGTGAAAGCAAACCTCTGTAAGGACTGGCAATTCTAAATAGGCGGTCTTTTAAGAGCAATACTTCCTAATCACCCTTGCAAACCAGTTCTCATAGTGTCGTCCTTACTCACGCAAGGAACCCAACAGGAATACTTGCATGAATAAGACTGCTCACTGGAGAAAGGGCTTGTACCGTAAGCTCTCATGAGGTTCACCAAAAGCAGTCATTTATGTATACTTCTAAACAGTGCCACCACTATAACATCTGGGTGCCTAATATGAAAAACTACTCCTGGGGGAATTCTGTAGCAAAATATTAAGAATTCTACATACAATATTTTAAAATTTTCCAGAATTTTGCATATTTTATTTGTCAAAACAACACAATATAATCAGCCAGTTTTGATTATTTTGGTAATTTATTTCAAAATACCTTTCAACGAGTATGTCTGTAACAATACAGACAATAAAAAAGATTCAGAATTTTTTTTTTTGACAAATAGATTCTTTACTAGGCATATTAATAAAGAACTGTGAGTAATTCATTTAAAGTACAATACAGAAAAACATTTCCCACATCCCTCAGAAGCAGTGCAAAGACTTGAGGGCATCAGGGATAATGGAGAAGCAGAGGGAGAGGAAAGTAATTGCTGGAAAGGAACCTGAGAGTGAACCTGGAGGGTTGTTGGGTATGGGTGGGAGAAGTAGGGAAAAGTTTTTTGAGGAAGAGGGGAGGGATTGTTATGGAGTTGGGGAACCTCCCCCATGCAGACCCTGGTTGACCTCTAGCCTCTCCTATTCAGTCAAGCATATCTGCCCCTTTCCCCATGTGTCCCTACAACCCCACTCAGCAACCCATCCTGCCCTGTCCCCAAGTATCCGTGCACCCCCACAGCCACCCTTTCTCCCCATGTGTCCCTGCACCCCCACTCCCATTCAGCCCCCTCTGTCCCCCCACTAGCCCTTCTGAACCTCAGCCTGTGACCCTCCCAACAGCCCTGTGCGGCCTGCTCTGTCTGTCCCCACCATACACTGCCTCCTCACCTGGCCCCGTGAGCAGGGTGCTGTGAGGAAAACAGCCTCTTCCCCTCCCTCTCTATAGTTGGCTGAGCTGGCTGCCCACTGTTCTGGCATCACAGCAGCCCCTGGTGGGCAAAAAGTGTCATTGCAGTGCCTTTCCAGCAGAACACATTTTCAGCAAAGAAAAAAAAATCTGGGGGGGACATGAATTCTGCGTGTGCATAGAATTTCCTCAGGAGTAAAAAAAAACCACACAAACAGTACCATTTGCAATACAAGTTCTGGGTGGAAAGGCTGCATGATTGAATGCATAAGATTTTGAATATTTAAAAAAAATAAGTAGAAAAATTTTAGCAGAAATTCTTTGTTTCTGTGAAACATATATGTTGGATGAGAAATTGCTTCAGTTCTAAGGTTTTTGATTCTTTTAAAATCTGAAACTTTTCTAAGCAGCATATTAACAGAGGAAAATGAATCAAAAGACCGGTGCTGGGAAATCAGGTTGCATAGTTCAATTAATTAGTACTTTATTACAGGAAACCTGAGCTTCTTATCTGCTTGAGAAATCATGTTCTAGTAAATATACAAACAGCTATTTAATGATCATATAATATACATTTCCTGAAATTATTTCTATTTTTTCCTGTATTTCCTGAAATTGTTTTTTAATTTTTCTACTATGAAATACCAATGGGGCAACATTAATTCATAAATGTATTCTGTGCTGTGGCAAACACTTTGTATTATAGCCTTCTAGGTACAAGATATCTCTTCCCCAACACTCCATGTTGTCTAACTTGCAGTTAAATTGTGTAGTAGATATTTTAAGAATGAATCTGCAAAAGGGCTCTAAAAGCAGCCATTTTTTGTTCCCTACTGCTGCTCTGGAGACAGTCATTTGAAAAGATTCTGAATTTATTTGTCATTTGTGCAAAAAGTGGCACTTTCTTTGGGGGAGGCAATTTTATGTAGACCTGCATGTGCATTGTGTGTGTACCTATTGCTAACAGTAGGGATGTCATTTTTGTTTGACTTGAATAATCTGCTGCTATTTAGAGAGGTAAGAATATCAGAAGTAACTTGTTTAAGTCTCTTTCTTTCAAATAATAGCCAGTATTTAACTCAGCAGCTTTCATTATCCAGATCTATTTATGAGAGGTAAATATTTACAAAGGTGAAGCTGTGATCAATATTTAATCATAGGGACAATAACCATTGCTCAGCTATGTTTCCACTATCGCCATTAACTTCAGAAATGTAGCAGTCTTCCTTTGGAACCAGCACTCTTAACGGAGATTATTAAGTACCAGTGATGGGCACAGGACAAAGGCACACTTGCAGACAATGCATGCCCAAGACGTTTACATTTTAAAATGCAGACATTAATAAGTCAAGACTCAGAAGAGAAGGTAGCTTAGAGCATTATATATTTTCTGATCAAACTTTCTTTTCCTTCTTATACTCTTCCTTATAAATAATGAGATGGAGAGGTCAGTTAGCTGCTTGTGGGCCTGTTTTCACAGTCCTCAGCAGTGATTTGAATTAGGAGATTAAGGGGACCTGATGCACTGAGATTGCAAGGTCATTTAGTGCAGTAGTGCCCAACCTTATTACACATTATTATTATTAAACCTTAGCACAACCTTGTGGGGGCCAAACAGACTATTTATTTTAATAAGATTTAAGGTTACCTGTATTGATTTATAAAGTTTCGCTTGTTTCATATGTATTTAGACAGGTTGTTTCTATGTACAGTATTGTCAATTTAAAAACAAAAATCAGTGAATAAAATGTGTATCAGAATTATAGAAAATGGGAAAAAACTATAAAGAACACATAACCTTCTCCCTAATCATAAATAAAGAGTGTACTTTCTGAGTTAGTTTCTCAGCAACCAGTTTGTTGAAGTTTGGCTCAAAGTGAGACACTATCCAAAGTACAGCATGCAAGGGTTCATCTGTTAAGAGGTACTGCATCTTAGATCTATTCAGCTTTATAACTGATAAAGTTTGTTCGCAGATGTATGTGCTGCCAAAAATTGTGCCCATTTGTCTAGCAGATTTGTGCAGATTTTGGAACTGAACATTGGGCACCAGTTTCTTTTTGTAAAACATGTCCTTTAAATATGAGTTATATTGAAGTTCAATCAGTTCAATTTGCAGAGAGGCAGGGACGTTATCCGTGTTAGCAAAAAGAGAGTTTTCAAACAGACGGATGTCGCTTGCATGTGACTTCAAGTCAAACTCTGGCCTCAACATTCTCATTCAAGAGGTCCAGTCATTTTACCATTTGGGCACACGGGACAGAACACTGACCTTTTCATCCCGACTGAGTTCTTCACCAGAAGGAAAGTAATATAGTGTTTCACTCTCTGAGTGTGGTTGCAAGAGTTTCAGTTTTGCTTGAAAGGTGCTTACATTTCAGTATAGCTGTGAAACAAGCCTTTCTTTACCTTGCAACTTCAAATTGAGATCATTCAAATGGCTTGTTAAATCTGTTAGAATTGCCAAATCCCACAACCACACTGGATCTGAGTATTCAGGTACATTTTTAGGCTTTTCATTCATGAAAATATTGATTTAATTTCACAAGATGAAGAAACATTGGAGCATTTTCCGCAACTAAGCTAACGTTCCTCACTATAGTATACATATCCTCACACTCTGAATCAGTTTCCTTCAGGAATGCTTGAAATGAGCAGTGATTCAACCCATGTGCTCTGATAGAGTTTACAGTGGCTGCCATGGTTTTCACTACATTTTCCAAGTTTATAACTTTGCCACACAGAACATGTTGGTGAATAATACAGTGCCTTTCAGCATTACACAAATCAAACTCCTTATGCACCAGCCTAATCAGTCCAGTCTGTGGCCTACCATGTTCTTAGCACCGTCTATTGTCATTCTGGCAAACTGATTCCAAGACAGACTGAGTCCCCTAATAGTGTCAGCAAATCTCCGAAACAAGTCTTTGTCTGTAGTTTTTCCATGAAGTGTCTGGAGTGCTGCAGCTCCTTGATGATTTGAAATGCCTCGTCTCTTCCACAAGTGAAAATTAGCAGCTGAGCACCATCAGAAATGTCATTGCTTTCATCCAAAGCCACTGAAAAAAATCTCATGGTAGAAATGGCAGAGTTCATGATTCTAAGGAATGGTAGTAGGGAAAACAGCAAAATAAAGATAATGGATTTCAAGAAGGCAGACTTTAGCAAACTCAGGGAGTGGGTAGGTAAGATCCATAGGAAGCAAGCCTAAGGGGAAAAACAGTTCAAGAGAGTTGGCAGTTTTTCAAAGAGACCTTATTAAGGGCACAAGAGCAAACTATCCCATTGCGTAGAAAAGACAGGAAGTATGGCAAGAGACCAGCCTGGCTTAACCAAGAGATCTTCCAGGATTTGAAACTCAAAAAAGAGTCCTACAAAAAGTGGAAACTAAGCCAAATTATAAAGGATGAATATAAACAAATAACACACGTTATGTAAGGACAAAATTAGAAAGGCCTTGCAAGACACACAATGAGATTAAACCAGTGAGACATAAAAAGTAAGAAGAAAACATTCTACAAATACATTAGAAGCAAGAGGAAAACCAAGGACAGGGTAGGCCCGTTACTAAATGGGGTGGGGGAACTATAACAGAAAATGTGGAAATGGCAGAAATGTTAAATGACTTTTTTGTTTGTTTTCACCAAAAAGTTTTAGTAATGATTGGACCTCTAACATAGTGAATTCCTGTGAAAATGAGGTAGGATATGAGGCTAAAATAGGGGAAAAACAAGTTAAAAATTACTAGACAAGTTAGATGTCTTCAAGTCACAAGGGCCTGATGAAATACATCCTAGAATACTCAAGGAGCTGACTGAAGAGGTATCTGAGCCATTAGTGATTATCTTCAAAAAGTCATAGAAGATGGGAGAGATTCCAGAGGACTGGAAAAGGGCAAATATAGCACCAATCTATAAAAAGGGAAATAAGGACAACCTGGAGAATTAGACCAGTCAGCTTAACTTCAGTACCAGGAAAGATAATGGAGCAAATAATTAAGCAATCAGTTTTCAAACACCTAGAAGATAATAAGGCGATAAGTAACAATCAACATGGATTTGTCAAGAACAAATCGTGTCAGACCAACTGGATAGCGCTTTTGACAGGGTAACAAGCTTTGTGGATGGGGGGAAGCAGTACATGTGGTATATTTTGACTTTAATAAGGCTTTTGATATTGTTTAACATGACCTCATGAACAAACTAGGGCAATACAACCTAGATGGAGCTACTATAAGGTGGATGCATAACTGGTTGGAAAACTGTTCCCAGAGTGTAATCAGTGGTTCATAATGAAGTTGGAAGGGCATATTGAGTAGGGTCCCGCAGGCAGCATACCTTCTGGGATGCTATGTCAGGCTAACAGATGGGTGCCTTCATCCCCCTCAGAAAAGAGTTGCCAACCACGACTACCCTATGTTTCCTCCTGGGTGTGGTGGCTGCGATCCTTCCAGCTTTGAGAGCTATATGGCTTTTCCTCCTCCCCCTTTGGGGATGATTTCTCATCACTTGTTGCCAGGGCAGCATAAGGGTTCATTATCACTATGGTGAGTGGGTTGGGAGTAGAGATGGAGCACTGCCTGCTGCCAGAAGTAACCAGCTAGGAGCATCAACAGGGGCAACTGAGCTCTCTGGCTACACACTAAGATGACAATTGCTTTGTAGGAAGACCACATATTTAAAAAAATTAAATTTGTGACACCCACAAATAGTTTTGTCCCCTTATGTTCACAAGGGAAACATTCTCTAGTTACTAGTCTCTAAGTACTAATTATGATGATAATACTGGAATCATATTCCACCTCTTATCCATTGGGATGTCAAAGTGCTTCATATACTGTACATAGGAATAGCCTTTCTCACCACTAAGATGCAGCAACTGTTTCATAGCATACAGCAACAGTGTACAGTTGTGGACAGGATGTGAAGTGTAGCCACAGTCCTTTAAGACTATAAGGAGGATGTGAGAGTAGCAACAGGTATCATTACTAAGAGTTGTCATTTTGTTGGAGACAGTATAATTTGAGTTGCTTGATTACTGTTTTATAGGCTTAACATAGCTTTAGTTGCTTGCTTGGCTATTTTGATTTTTGTAGCATAACATTTTTTAGTTGGCAAAAATGAATATGACTATTGAGTAACTTTGTAGATGTTTTAGTTTTTGCATATTACGGCACGTAAGATGAATGAATATATATATATAATTTTAACAAACAAATTAAATATCCTAAGCAAAAGCCTTAAAAAGCCCTATCAAATCCCATAATACACACACATTTAGCCTTAAAATATAAACAAAAATTACTAAAAATATATTAATACCCTAAAAAGTAAACAATAAAAAAACACACCTAAACCTGTTAAACCTCACAAATTTATAATAAGTGCTACCTCCAAAGCTTTAGATTGCATACAAGCCCAGCTTTGGGCTCAAAAAATAAATCAAAATATCATTCACCAAGGACTTAGTAAAGTTCTACCTATATATAAAAAAAAAAAAAAATTAAAATAATGCCACCACCCAAAAAAGGGTCTTAAATTCTTAATAAAAAATATTAAATTTCACAGTAAATGCCCAGGCTCAAGTAACTACAGCATATATAACAACATCTAATGTTCACATCATAGACATACACAAAATAGTCCCCCTAAACCTCAATATAAAAACTAAAATATTATAGCCTATTAAACACCTAACAAAAATTTTAAAAAATTAATTAGTTTACAAAGCTGCACACGTGAAGCCATATTAAAATCAAAATAATATATTTGTAAAAAAACAATTTACATACCCTTATAAAAAAAATAAATTAAATATATAACATTGTTTGTTTTTACCCAATAATAGAATTAATGCTACCATTGTGTACATTGAACAAAATTATGTTTGTGTATGCACGCAGTGTACCCAAGTTATAATCAATAATATTTATTAAAAAATCTGCCCACAACAAATGTTATTGCTATGTTGCTGTATTAAAATTATATAATTTATAAAATATCAAATATATTTCAAATAATAGTAAATATTAAGTATGTTCAACCTATAATAAATCAATAATAATTTAATACAATGCATGCTAACACATTCAAACATAACCCTGCTTACACATTCAAATACAATTAAAAACTGTAAATGTAATAGTCAAACATAATAAAACTAAAGTAATCAAAGTCCTAAATGCTGCAAAAGCTGCCACAAAGCACAGTTGGCGGAATACCCTACTGGGATGGTCCCCCTCTGCCACTGGGATCTGCATCCCATTGTGCTCGCGTGTGTGTTGTAAATAGTTTCGATAATGGCTGCAGTAGGACTCTTTTGGTGGACTAAAAGATCCCTTAAGCGACTCAAGGGTGTGGAAACGGAAAGAAAAACTCTCCGATAGGTTCAGTTTGGGATACAGGGGGTTGGCGAGACAGTGATGATTCTAGGGGTTTGCTTAACCAATAAACCCTTTATTTTACAACAAACAATCCTATCCTTATAATAAAACAGTTCTATTTCTATAATAAACAGTTTCACAGCAAGCAACTGCACAGCAAACAGTGATAGCAAAGGGCAGGAGAACTCCATGCACGAAAGGACAAAATGTGCCACCCAAGACTTTAGCGTTTTGTGATCTCTCCTGGATCAACGCATGGCTGCCAGCATGTGACACTAGGGGGCCCGGTTTTGGAGTTCCCCAAAGAAGTTACAAGACAAACACAACAGAGAACAGTTAATACATACTCACAAACATTATATACAGGTATACCATGCTGGCCAAATTCAGTTGCCGTTTGCTTTAGATACTGCAGACGGGAGAGAGCCACTGTGAGTGATCAGTTCACAGTGAAGCGGGCTGGGGAAGATGCATCAGCCCGCCGAGCCGACACAACCAAGAGATACATGGGGTGCCGGGTAGATTCAATTCCTCTCTGCCTTCTGCCACCTGGGTTTGAACTTTTATAGTTTCCCCTGGTCAGCAGAGGCTAAGCCCCATTGATTGCTATTTGCTGCATGACCTTCTAAGGTCATGGCTCGGAGTTTAGCCAACCAGGTGCTCCTGATTTCCTGGGCAGGTATGGACCAGCCAACCAAGTGATTACAATTATCCTGGACAGTTGCTGACCACGCACCAGCAGGTGGGGTCACTTCATTTCCTTATAAGGAGACAGGTACATGCGGCTCATGCTGCTGAGTCAACCCTCCCTAGGCTGCCTCTTTATCCACGTGGGGGTGGGAGGCAGTGCGTGTGGTGCTGCAGACACCACTATGTGATTCAGTCTCCACAAAGGGCCTAAAAGACCCCTGCGTATGAGTGAGGCAGCACTTTGCAATATACCCTGCCGGCAAAAAGACCCTCATCATTTGGATCCCAAGCCGGGATGCCTTAAGCTATAGTCAAAAGTGTATATCAAGAAGTCGTGGTGGCCTATTAAGCTATGGCGTCCACCAAGAAGGGGAATGTTGGAGGCCCAGTACAATTTGAGTTGCTTGACCACTGTCCTACAGGCCTAGCATGGCTTCAATTGCTTGCTTGGCTATTCTGACCCCTGTAGCATAATATCTTCCAGTTGGCAAAATGAATAGGACTACTGAGTAACCTTGCAGATGTCTGAGTTTCTGCATACCAGGGCACATCAGACGAAATACACAACATGTATGCTTGCAGCTGCACATAAATAACGGTGATGAGAACAAGAAGTTATCCTTGAATGTGTTAGGGGTACGCTGTTTCATTGCCAAGGGACATATTTTTACACTGCCTCTCCTATCACCAGATGTTGTTTTAACGACTCCAATTATTATAATAAAAATAAAATGTAATTAAAAGTGAAAACCCAATATTAATAAATATTTATAATTAAATAAAAAATTAAATAAAAATTTATAAAAATATAAAAAAATCATTAAACAAAAAAGTGCGCTCCATCAACACCTGACTCCATGGGAGGTGCTGCCGGTTGGACCAAAGAATCCACTAACTCCCTTGCAGAGCCCCTAAAAAAAAGCAGTTTCTGCATACAGCCTTCTAAGTAACTACTTAGCTCTCTAGGCTTAATAAATATATTACAATTAATTTTAAGCTTTGTATTTAATTAGTATATTTATAAAAAACCTTCACATTAAACCTTATTAATCTGCAAATCAGGCATACCATATCTCACTAGTATCCACACTAATCACAAAGTATCCAGTAGCAACAGTTTGGCAAAACACCTGTTTTTATTATTAAAAATCCTGCCATGATAATTATCACCAGCAGAAGTGGTCAGGTCAATTTTCTCACCTGAAATATAACAGATACAACTGTTGAATCCATTTTGAAGTTCTTGGAAGAGAGGAAGGTGATCAGGAACAGTCAACATGGATTCACCAAGGACAAGTCATGCCTGACGAACTTGATTGCCTTCTATGATGAGATGACTGGCTTTGTGGATGTTGGGAAAGCGGTGGTTGTGATATACCTTGACTTTAGCAAAGCTTTTGATATATACAGTCTCCCACAGTATTCTTACCAGCAAGTTACAGAAGTATGGGTTGGATGAATAGACTATAAGATGGATGGAAAGCTGGCTAGATCATCGGGCTCAACGGGTAGTGATCAATGGCTCAATGTCTAGTTAGCAGCCATTAACAAGCGGAGTGCCCCAAGGGTCATTCCTGAGGCTGATTTTGTTCAGCATCTTCATTAATGATCTGAAGGACGGGGTGGATTGCACCTTCAGCAAATTTGCAGATGACATTAAGCTGGGGGAGTGGTAGATACGCTGGAGGGTAGGAATAGGATACAGAGCGATCAAGACAAATTGGAGGATGGGGCCAAAAGAAATCTGATGAGGTTCAACAAGGACAAGTGCAGAGTCCTTCACTTGGGACAGACAAATCCCATGCTACAGATTGGGTACCGACTCACTAAGCAGCAGTTCTGCAGAAAAGGACCTGTGGGTTACAGTGGACAAGAAGCTGGATACGAGTCAACATTATGCCCTTATTGCCAAGGCGGCTAATGACATATTGGGCTACATTAGTAGGAGCATTGCCAGTAGATTGAGGGAAGTGATTATTCCCCTCTGTTTGGCACTGGTGAGGCAACAACTGGAGAATTGTTCCAGTTTTGGGCCCTCCACTACAGGAAGGATGTGGACAAATTGGAGAGAGTCCAGCAAAGGGCAGCAAAAATGATTATGGGGCTGGAGCACGACTTAGCCTCTCCTCATAAGGGAACTGGGTTTGTTTAGTAGGCAGAAGAGAAGAGTGAGGGGGGATTTGATAGCAACTTTCAGCTACCTGAAGGGGGCTCCAGGGAGGATAGAGCTAGGCCAGTGGTTCCCAACCTGTGGCTTGGAGGCCAAAAGTGGCCCATGGGGGCTTTCAAAGTGGCCCGCTACTCCTCTCCCGCTGGCTGCAGAAGGAGGTCGCTGCCTCAGGACCCACACAGAGCACCTTGCTGTGGGGCTGAAAGGCCAGTGCAGGCTCCCGGCTGCAGCCAAGGGGATGGGAGATCAGCACTCCCCTCTCCCTGGCTGTAGCAGGGAACACAGAAAAACGCTCCGCCTGGGTCCCTAGGTGCTGGGGTCCCTGCTGGAGCCAGAGGGAGGGGAGCACTGATCTGTCCCCCTATCCACAGAAGGGAGCCACTGCCTAGGGACCCAAGTGGCGCGCACAGGACTACAGGATGCCTGCGATTTCCCTGCTGCAGCCAGGGGGATTGGAGAGCCTCCTCACTGAACTTCTTCTATCTGGCTGCAGGGAGGAGGGGGACTGCTGGAGGAGACTGGGGGCCCTTCAGGATAGTAAAAGTTATATCTATGGCCCTCAAGCCAAAGAGGTTGGGAACCACTGAGCTAGGCTGTTTTCACTGGTGGCAGATGACAGAACTAGGAGCAATGGTCTCCAGTTGCGAAGCACTCGCAGCAGGTTACCTAAGCAGGTGGTGGAATCTCCATCCTTAGTTTAAGAACCAGCTTTGACAAAGCCCTGGCTGGGATGATTTAGTTGGGATTGGTCCTGATTTGACCAGGGGGTTGGACTAGATGACCTCCCGAGGTCCCTTCCATCCCTAATCCCTTATAATTCTATGATTTTATTAGCATCTTCCTGTCTACAGGTCAGTAACAGGATACCCATCTTCACAGAAGCAGTGGTATAAAAGAGAACCAGTAGAGTATTTTTTAAAACCCAAAGTATTTATTGCATCACAACACAACATTCAGTTCCTCAAAGTGTGAAGTGATAAATGCGAGAATATCCACAACATAATAGTTGAAAGTCCAAAAATTATCCAAATAAATGAGCTTCACCAGGCCTCTACCTGCTTTTCCCATGGATTCTGCTGTCCCTCAACCAGACATCTCCTCCCTACAACTACTTAACAAGGAGAGCAATCTGTATTTGAAGGGTCCTTGACTCCTCCCCTTTCCCAACATGCCTTGCCTTGGAGAGTGATAGTCCGACCTTTTCTTCTTCCCTTGATAACGGAGTGAGCCAGCTTCAAGTGGTTTACAGAAGCCTTTTTTGCTTTAGAGCATATCTACTAACATCCTGTCCTGAGATGAAGAGGATAAAACTTTCCAGAATTAGCTTTTTATTCCTGTGCTGTGTCCTTAAACTGAACCATTCTAGTTTTCTAGCACTGAGGAAGACAAGTAGTTGTGATTACCTTTTCTCAGCTGTCTAATCTTAGAACCATAATAAAACATAGATTGGAAGAGCTAGCATCTTATTAAGCACTGATTTATTCTTCCCAAAGACTTTTCTTTTTTCTTAGTGACAGTTTGCTTCTTCCATAGTCCTTTACTTTCCACTTAGGTTCAATGTAAATATAAAGGCAAACTTTTTTGTTTTTGACTTGGCATGTTTATCTTGTCAAACAAAGGGTTTCAAACCTATTCACCAAGCTAGTTTAAGATATTCATTAAATATAGTCATTAAAGAGGATGACTACATATCTTCTTTTTTGCTTAGGAATTATTGTATTCAAGGCAAATGCTCTGTGTGTAATTTCTTCTAGTCCTGGAGCAGGTAAGATGGTTCCTAGAGCACTTGCTATTTAGTATGCATGCACACCCATGAGTACCATTGCCTGATCTTTTCAAATGTGCTTCACTTGCTAGCTATGTGATCATCTGTAACCTTAGCTTTCCACCTTTAGCCTCTTTAATTCTTTTCATTCTGGACTCTGGCCACCACCAAGAGTGTCCAGTTGTAAAAGGCAAATCAGTTTCAGAATAGTGGGTTTTTAAAAAAACTAAATGGCTGCCACTATTGAAATTATCTGTGCTACCATAAAATAAGCAGCCTATAAGCATTAGCCGCACCCCAACTTGTAAGGGCTACACCTTAAAATAAAAATAGTAGATGAATGGTTTTGCTGCTGCACTGGTTGCATAGTATACAGTGACATCTTGTGGCAAATTAGGTTAAAGTAGAATTTAGTTTTCTTCAGGATTACCTTGACTACAGATGCCGGCCGTCTGGGTTACTACTTGTACCCTATTTTCATCTCACTAGTGTGTCCTTCCAACTTTGTATCAGACACAGATTATAAGAGGATGTAAAACAGACCTAGCCTCAGTCCCTGCAGTTTTATTTCTGTACACCTTTCCCACACTCAGCACATTGTCTCTTCCCTTTATTTCAAGCACTTTTCCTTTCCCAACCCATTTGAATATAAGATGAATCAATGTATAAATGCTTTACTGAAGTCCAAATATATATAATCAGTGTATTACTGTGGAGTTATTGACTGACAATTTAAATGTTAGGTTTGGTGGGGCAGGAAGAAAACAGGAACATTTTGTAGCATAGACCTGCATCAAAGTTCTGACACTTTATTTTAAACTCCCTCTCACTTTAATTCACAGAGTGTATGAAGAGGTGATTGGGTCCCAGACTTTTTAGGGGGCTCTCACTCGTATGGCCACCCTTTACAGCTGACAACGGATTTGGAAAGAGCCCAGATGTAGGGATGAAAAGGAAAACTGCAGCGTGCCTATGGAAACCTGTACCACAGAGCAAGCCTTCTCCCTGCAATCGGTTCAAACATGCCTGCAGCATCTGCAGAGGGTTTGTTTATCTCTATGGGGGTCGGTGCAATAGCAGCCTAAGTGACTTCTGGCGGTACAATATAGGTAAGCTTGTTCCTCCAGTGTACATCTGGATGCATAGTCACATGGATCATTGTGAAATCAGAGCCACTCCATAGCGTAGGCCATCGGCTCCCAAACTTCAGTGGTTTACATGCCACCTTCTTAAATTGTAAAGCGAATAGATGGATCATCAAATTCACATACCACAGGTTTGGGACCCCCGCATTAGGCTTGTTGGATTTACCATATCAATCCATCAAAGTTGGTATTCTGCCTCTCGCAACTGCCAGCACTGAATGGTTGTGACATAGGTGAAAAGCTCATAATGCACCTAGCTAGTTATGCAGTGGTATGCACATGTTCCTGGTATCATAACGCACAGAAGCATGGGATTTGTTTTCCCTTAATTCTTTTAAGCCAAAAATAATGCTCTCCTTAAAACACTCTGATTCAAGTTACATATTACAAATAAAGATAATTAATTACTGCAACATTTTAGTACAGAAACAAACACATGGATGAATGATAGGTATCTGTAGGGGAAAACATCAATACCCAATATTATTGTAAGGCTGTATTATCAAATCTACAACTTCCATCACAAAGAAATTAAAATAAACCCTTTTTTTGTGAAGTTCATCGAACAGCCCAGTGTTTTGTGCTCCCTATTCTGGCCCAGTTAGCATCAGTTAACTAGCATGAAGCCCAGAACTATGTTGATGCGTGTATAATACATAAAAAACAGTAACAATTTTAATTCTATTTAAACCAAGAGATAAATAAAATTATTTACCAAATTGAAAAGTACAAACCTGTTTGTGGGAGGAAATAATTCAACCTTCCATGCTAACAGAAAAAAATGGAGAATGAACAATCCCATTAAAGTTCTTCACATTTTCACCTTCCCCCACCAGTCAAGGGGAAAACTGTGTTTGACTCTGTCAGTCTTGGCTAATTTTGGATGTGCAGCCAGAACTAAAGATGCCTCATTCAAAACATCTCATTTTCACCCTACTCCTAGCTTCCATGTGATTTGTGTATCCATTTTAGCTCTCCTTTTGTTCCCTAGAGAAGAACGAATGGGAAATGCTGGATTGTTCAGAAGATGGCCCAGGAGAACTGGGAGAACATTCAATGGTGGCTTATAAGGTGAGTTTAAATTAGTCCCGTTCCTAATATATTTTTTTCTTTGGGCTGTGGCATAAACTGTTGAGGTATGTTGCTGTGTCCTGTAAAACAATTGTCACCTCCCCCCCATGCATGGCTGCATTTCAGTGGTGATTTCTTTGTGGTTCATAAAATGTTTTGAAAAAGGCAATAAATAAGAATTATTATACTATCACTAATTGTAACACCGGATGATTTTTCACTGTCCTTTTACTTCACTCAATAAATAGGAAAATAATGCTGACACACACTTTTGGTGATCGGTTAGGATTGGGTATGCCTTTTTTGGGTTCTTTATTTGATGATGGGGGTTTTGTTGTCCTTTTAAAATTATTTTTAGATTTTTGTACAGTACTTGACTGCTTCTGGATGATAAATGAACATCCTTGTATTTGCAGGGCACCCTCTATATTTTTGGTGGGATGATGGATTCTGCTTTTACGCAGGCGAAGATCCCTCTCTGGATGTATGATATTGGTATGGAACAAGATAACCAGTCTATCCCAAGAGACAGCAAAGCAGGCTTGCTCAAATAAACATTAATTCCATAGATGGTAATAAATAGTAAGGGCCCAATTGTGTCCTCTGATGTATGCATACGTGCACATCCTCACATTTCACTTTGGCTTCACTGGGAGATGTGCATGCAAAACAGGTAGAATTTTGCCCTAAAAATTAGGCTGATAAACTGCCAAAGAGTCTCTCTTTTTCTCCACTGGGAAATGTTTTGTAGCAACATTTCTGTACTGAAGGTTTTCAGCATTTTCATTAGACTCCTTACTTTTAGATGTTTGTAAGTTGATCTTAAAGTTCTTTCGCAAGAACAAGCTTACAGATCAGGGGTTTGTCACTCGTTTTCATCTATGATGGGAGGAAAATAGTAATGTATTTTGGACTTTTTGAGAGAGAAATACATAGAAAGGCTGGCACTAACAAAGATCTAAAAGTAGAAAACTACTTGAGATGAAAAAAAAGCAGAAAATTAAAACAGTATTAAAATTTTTCCTGACTGTTAGTTTTATAAAGGCAATGGGGACATTTTAATATTATATCCAATAACTATTATAAAGTATTGTACATTATTTTATATGTTTTTCCCTGGGAAATATTATAGTATTTAAATATGCTATTAAATAATTATTTACTATTAATATTTCAATGTAACATTACGTAAGTATACATATTTTCCCATGAGAGAGAGCATGTCTAGCGACTACAGCAGAAGTCTGGGAGTGAAGCCTTCTTACTACTATTCTCCACTTATTTCACTATGTGATGTTAGGCGAGTTCTTTCCTATCTCTGCCTCAGTTTTCCATCATGTAGGGGGAAAGACTCACCTGCCCGAATTAATGAATGTTCAGATCCTCAGATGAAAACTCCTATAGAAGTGTAAAGCATCCTATGAAATAAGAAGTTTCCCTGAGTCATAGCACTAAATTGCCCATCTATAGTGTACTAAAGATTGACTTTTTAAAAAATTGCCCTTATTAAAAATTTTACCTGCCATGATCTTGAAGTAAATGTAGCTTTTGCCCATTTTCAACTGCGTTACAGTATTACAAAAGAAGAGCAGTATCCCAGCTGGCCAGCAGAAATCAGAAATTTTTATGTAGAACATACAGAATAGTGTGAGGTGTGTATATATATATTTTTATATTGAGAAACCTTTGTGTAGGAAGTCTATAATACAGTATAATATTTTTGTAGCTCAGACGCTGCATCTGAAAAGAAAAGTTAGATTGTAGGCCATTAAAATATGCCCTTTGGTAGCTTACTATACAGCTATGTTAGTGTTATACAGGTTTCTTCATCCTTGCCATATGGTAAATACACCAGGACAACACTGTTAAAAAAATAGAATAGCAATTTTAAAAGGAACAGCATCCGCTTGTGCTCTTAGATATAAACTATACTTTTGTTAAAACAATTCCTTTAGATTCAGTCAAATGGACTAAGGGCCGGCACACAGCAGCAGAAACTGAGGTAAGGAACCAGGAAATAGGAATGTGTGAAAATTCAAATTGCATGCAAAATTCAAATGCATGTTGATTAAACAGATTGCTTTAAAATGGGTTCCCCAAAACAGTTCCAGTCTAGACTCCTTAGGGACATGTTGCTGTAAAGTACCCTGCTTTATTTCCCTGCAATTTCAATAACTTAGGCTCCCCCTTCTGAAAAACAGGGATAATGCTTACCACCTTTGCAAACACTTTGATCCTAGGATGTAAGTACTGAATGTTATCTCTACTGTTCTTTTAAAACACTTCAATCAAGGGAGCCAATATGATGCATAGTTTGCTACTATACAAGAGACTTATGCTCTTAGAACTAGGGTTGTTTAAAAATATTGACAATGATATTCATAAATCTCAAAGTTTGAGGTGTTGGTTTCATAAAAATCTGGCAAATTTTTCATTTCATCACTCTAAATTAGAAAATCATTTGAACGAATGTGAACCAGTCCATGCAAAAACAAAAAACACTCCTGTTTTTGAATGAAAACCTCAAAATGTAAACATTGACTTTTTGTTCGGGTTGAGGATCAGTTTTCACATCAACGCCTCTGAAGATTTAAAATTTCATGTTTCAGTGCAAAAAAAACAAACAAAAACAACTTCATAAAATTCTGAGATTAAAGGTAAAATTAGGAACATGAAATCACCTAAAGCATTGCTAAGGTTTTCACCCAGATATCACCATTTTCTTTATCAATTTGGGGGGCGGGGTACAAAGTGGTGATCAGATTGACAAACCTATATAAATCCAGGATGTCTGTTTGTTAAAGTGATTTTCATTTCATTACTAAAATGTTTTCAGAGCATTGTTCCAGCTAACAGAAAGGGCCACAGTGCAGTAGTGTACAATTCCAGAATGTACATCTATGGGGGATACTTCGACATCAAAGGGATTTCACAAGAGTTTTGGGCTTTATGTTTTGGTAAGTTAAAGCATCCCAGGATCTGATCCAATGCCCAGTGAAGTTAATTAAATGCTTCCATCATGATGTCAGTGGGATGTGGATTGGCCTCATAAGAAACCCCTTATAAAAGGGATGGTATAGAAACCTGTGTAAATCCTCAGATTTTGCTATTTTATAATTCATTTTGAATTAATAATGAATTTTATATTTCATTTAAAAATGGTTTTTCCCCCTCACATTGTGGTTGCAAAGAAAACCCATTTTAGGCTGGAATTCACGCTAGGAGGGCAACATAGTTCTGGAAGACTCTTCCTGTTCTGCACTAGTCATTTGGGCTGCAGTCTCCAACCACAATTTCAGAGAGTCCAGTGTACAGAGATCAGCTGATAGTAATCTTGTTTGAAAAATACGACAGTAGAAAGCAAAAGCTAAAAACCTTAAGCCTCAGCTGCACTGGAAATCTTCCGATTCCACCCATCAGTGGTCAGACACCACTATAACTGCACTCATTCAGACCTCTCGCAGAGACTGGGTAAATTGCTATAAGCTGCAGTTTGCATTGGTGAATCTTCTCTCTTTCAAGCAGCAATGCACTGTACCAGTGGCTTTGCCTGCGTACATTAGCGGTTTGTAGTGGTGCAGCTACACCAATGGCCTGTCACTGGTTTTAACATTCAGGGCAAGGCCTCAGTGCTTTTTAGAATTGAACCCATCTTTTGAAGGCCTTATCTACGGCCCCATGAACACCTACTCTGTAAACAAATGAATTCCTGAATTAGAACCCTACTTTTAATCTGCCACCATTTGCTGTAAATTCATGCTTTAGCAACTGGCTTTTCAACAGGAGTCAAACTGCAAAGGAAGACAACTATTCTCAGTCATACGTCTCAAAGCTGTTTAACAGATAGGGTCTGCTCTGTCAAAGTGCATTTTACTGCAGAATTTTAAGCATCTCTAATTTCTGGGACTCAATGTAAAATACTGTAGGGACCAAAATCCTGCATTGGCAGGGGATGGTCTTATCCGCATATTCCATCACCAGCTTCTATGATTCTGGTTTGCAAACCAGAAAATGCCAGGCTCAATCTCATCTGATGGCTGTTCAATGGCCTGTTTGAAGTGAATGGGTGTATCTGGGTCACCCTTGGTTTCTTCCTAGCCACTGTCAGCAGAGACACTAATGAACAAGTCTGCTTGGCGACGGATGTACCCTCCCATGCCTGCAAAGCAGTCTTTCCAGGTGAGAGCTGAAGTGGATGGGCAGGGCAGTGTTAGGAAGCAAACAGTGCCCACTCTGCATGTTAATGACTCCAGGCTCGTGGGTTGTTGATGGCACTGTCATTAACACTTTACACTTCAAAAGAGGTTTTGGTTTTTTTTTTTTTTTTTACCATCATACATGATAATATACGAAATCTAAAGAATCTAATGCCAGCTTAACTTTGGGGAATGAAGAGGAAATAAAACTATCATCATCATAGCTAGTTGTTGCTTTGTTCTTTAAATATGGTTGTTCTCGGCTATCAAACATTTTTGATATCTCTGTAATGACCTTTTTGCTTTCAGATACAGGAGATTGGTCACAAGTATCTCCACTGTCTTGTGATACTGGTCCAGGGCCCCGGCATGGTCACTCAGCTGTGGTTTATAGCACGGGCATGTACCTGTTTGGAGGACTGATGGGGCTGAGTGAACAAAGGGACTTATGGAAGTGGGACTTTATAAGCTGCAAGTGGTCCACTATCAGAACAAGGTAAAACTCATTCATTGTCATACTAAATAATTTAGTTACAGAAGAGGGAGTCCCACTCTATGGCACTGTATCCAGGCAAACGAGTTTGAAGCAGTAGAAGTGTTTGACAGAGGACTAAGGAATAGAACAGTGGAATAACTGTTCGCCCCTGTGACACACAAGATCTTTTCAATTTCTATGATGTCTTAGGTGTTTAAGCCAACTGCATTGGATCAGCTTTCCCCGTTCTTTGTATCTGAGTTTGAGAGAGAGAATAGAGTAAGGCTATGTCTACACTGCAGCACTAATTCAAATTAGCTTAATTCGAATTACAGAAAGCGATTTATAGAAAGCGCTGCAGACTGTCCACACTACAGCGTTTGTGCTGGTTTCTTGCATCCACACTGGCCAGCCTTAATTTGAATTAGAAAGCAGTGCAATGTGGGAAGCTATCCCACAGTGCAACTAACCATAGAGGCTGTTGTGATGAGTGTCATCATCCCAGGATGCAGCGCTGCTTCCCCCCATCCTCTTCCCCCACCCCCCAACAAAAAGGCAAAGGATTTTCATGCGGTTTTTTTACTCCCCCGATCGCCCTTGCTGCAGGCACATGGAGCCCGCTGAACTATGCTCTCACTTTGACCGTGACAAATACATCGCAGCTTATTACTGGATTACTTTTTTGCCTTTTATGTTCCCCCACCATCCCCTGTATATTGCTTGCGGTTGATTTTGATTTTACAGGTGGCTGTAGAATGTAAGATAAATAACAAGTGAGTCAGTTAGTATATTAATACAGTGATACAAATGTTTCCATTTCACGGATGGAAAGCATGATATAATGTAGCCACATGTAGCACTGTGAATAAACTCTTTAGAAAGTTTCAATTTCCATGATTGGCCACTGAAACAATGTAGCAAAGAATTTCCTCTCACTGCTGGCATTTAAAACGCATTCACCACGCGGCGAGGGGGGTGGTGATATCTTTCAAACCCTTAAAGAGACAAACTGCAAAGGGCTTGTTGTGTGTGTGATCGCAGCTTGGATTTTAAACCCATTCACCCATTCAGGGTACTGAAAAGGGGCATCATGGGATACAGTCTGGAGGCCAATTAATTCAAATTAATGATGCGCTTCAGGTGCTAATCCACTTGCAGAGGTGGTTTTATTAATTTGATTTTAAAGGCTCCTTAATTCGAATTAACAATGTGCAAGTGTAGACGCGGGAGTAATTAATTCAAATTAAGGGACTTTAATTCGAATTAAGCCACCAGTGTAGACCAGGTCTAAGGATGGCAAAGGTGTGGTTTCTGGCTGAACCTATCTTTAATAGGAAGAGACTACTCCCATTTTAATCCAAATAACTTTCCAGAGTGAGAGGTAGCATCCTGGGATTCCTGGTTTCTGTGGATCACCTTTCCATATTAAAGATGAAGGTGGCTTTGGGCAAGTTGTCAAGGCAGCTCTAAGATGGACAAAGTTTTGATGCCCCAATATTATAACCATTTTCTTTTCCAACAGAAATAGTAAATATTAGTCTCTGGTTCTTCTTGTAAGGACTAAGTGTTGTCTGTCCTTGTGTTTAGCCATGGACCTCCAAAAGTGGTGGGACACTCCTCTGTGGTCTTTCAAGACAGCATGCTGACTTTTGGCGGAGGGATTTCAAACTCTAGACCTGACAGCAGCCTGTGGAAATACCATTTCAGTTCCCAGATGTGGGAAAAACTGGCTAGTACGACAGAGGTAAATCTTTCTTCTAAAAGGTATCACTGCATCCTGGGAATTGGTGTTGGTTTCCAAGTGACCCCAGGTTCCTTCAGTGCATCCCCTATCAATCACTGGCGTCCAAAGGCGAAAGATCCTCGAAAGCTGCTGACAGTCTCAAAGCAGTGTGCCCATTTTCATAGCTGCTTTTGCCAGGAGCCTGTATACCAAGCATTCAGCAATGATGGTGGCCAAGAGATAGAAATGAAAACCTTTAGCCAGCCTCTGGAGCCACTGGGCTTTTGGTCATTCCAAACCTCTTCAGAGACAGAACTATGTGCAGACAAAGCACAGAGTGTGTCGTCCAAGAACAAGCATCTTTCCCATCTCATCTCTTCTGAAGAACAAGCTCTCGCTGCTGCTGAAGTTACCAGAACAAGGAGAGGAACGGATTGTCAGCATGTGAAACCTATGAGCACAGCAGTTACCAACCATCCTGATTTGCTGCTCCTGATTGGGGGTAAGCCCCTGTCCAGTCTCTCTGAAATCTCACTCTGGCAAATGGAGCTGAACAGTATTTAAATGACCCACACATTAGGAGGGAGAAGAGAGCCATTTTCACTAGTTTCTCAGCAGAAATAATCAGGAAGTATTCTATCCAGTGGCCTACTGCACATTCTGGGTGAAAAATAGTCTTCCGAATATCTGACAAACTTCTGTTTATACAGTCTCTCTTTGTGCCCCTGGTTATGTGCTCTGGACAGATTCCCGCCCAGCTCCTTGTAGGAGTCTCTTGTAAAATTGCAGATGATTTCCTTGCAACTTCCTCCCTGAGAGGAACATGCTGAGCCTCCAATTGCTCCCCTCTATTAGTTGCCTTGTCTTTGTGTCACTTTCTAAGTCCTTTTTTAAGTTGGTGGCCAATATTGTGTACGGACATGGAACCATTTAGGTTAGAAGGGTCCTCTAGTGGCTCCTTCTAGGCCTTACAAGGGCTATTTGTAGAGTAAAATGTGCCAATTCTACCTTGACTTACATGCATGCAACCCCATAAAAATCTGCACAATGTAAATGGGGACAAAGGTTGGTTCTTTTGATAAATTAAGATTATGGTGCTACATCCAAAGTCGTTAAAATTATGCATTTAAAAGTGCCACATCCACAATATATTTGATTCATTTAGAGGACAGACTGCAGATGGCAAACACAGGTCAGTGTAGACAAATGTACATAGTCAGATTTGAAGCAAGAAAAAATGTATTGTGAATGGAGTGCTATACTGGAATGTTAATGGCTGCAATCAGCAGGTCCGTGATCTGTAGACAGTCACAGACTAGGCTAAAGCCCATGCATGTGCAAAGCATGCTATTTTCAGGCTAAATGAAAGAAGCAATTACATTCTTTATGTAGTGACAGTGGGAAGCAATACGAGAATAGTGCATAAGGCACTGGGCCATATGGTAAAGTATAAGCAAGTCTGAGGGTTTCCCTGGGATGTCTTGCAAACAGATGCCAGTGGTTCTCACAATAATTTTTTTGGTGGCCTGAGAGTGTGGCCACCAACTCTTGCTGGTGGCTGCATTGACAATTTTTCCTACTATACTCAGTTAATGTTAGGAAAAATCAAATATGCACGTATGTATGTCCAAATAATTGTAATTTATTTATGTAGTGTTTTCTCTCTTTTTCCAGACTAACAAAAATAATGTACAGTTGTCTCTATTCTTTGCTGTGCCTAACAAACAATAATAGAAACACATGAGGTTCTTTGCACATTCTCATCTTTTTTGTTTCTTTGGTAAATGTCTGTACAATTTTTAACCAAATTTAAAACACTTTGACACAGTAAAAGTCCAAATAATAAAAGTCTGCAAATGTCCAAAATAGCTTTCTCTTTCACAAAAATAGACAAGAATCAATCCAATCCAGTAATAATTGCAACTAACAACAAACAATCCTGTTATATTGTACTTTGCAACTTATTTCCTAATTTATTTTACTTCAGATAATTTTGATCTGCTGAACGTAGTTCAGACTAAATTTGGACCTGTCTCCTTTTGTAGCTTTCCAGTATGCAAACTCTCCCATTTAAGAACAAAACAACACATTATTGTTCAACTTGTTTACTGCTTAAAAAAATACAGTGTGATAATGAAATTACAGTTCTGGGTTTTGATGCATCAATGGTGTGGATCAGAATATTAGCAAAAGTTCAGGAGCTCTTTGAATGGAAAGTCTGCAAGATCACGGGTCTGCTGTGAAACTAAAGGGGAGCTTCCAGGTTAGAATCAGTGATGCGGTTTCGGTACTTGTTCTTCAGAAAATGCAGTGCACTGAATGCCCTCACACAGCACAGTAATAGAAAACATGGACAAAAAAAGCAAAGCAACTTTAGCTCAAACAGGTGTACTGTACTCCAGAACTCCTGTACTGTAACACCAGGCTGACTGAAGTATGTTTTCATTCTTGCATCATTGCACATGTGCAGTATGAGGACCTGAGATTCTTTAAATCAACAGAATCAAAGGAAGGTAATCTGTCCTGCAGGGCAGCTAGTTCATTTGCAGCCAAAAAACCAGAACCCGAGTTGCTAAAGGGGTCGGTCACAAAGGTGTACTGACAGAAAAAGTTGCCGTCACTGAAACTAGCTACATGTGCAGCAACTGCCCTGAGCCACTTGGCATGAGGCAGGGAGGGGGCTGCTTTGGGGGGGGAAGAACTGCAGCTTAGGGAGGGCTGCTGGGGGTCACTTGTGCGGCTGCAGGGAGGGAGGGATGAGTGGGTGAATGCAAAGACCCTGGAGGCAATTGAGCGGCTGGGAGGGAGGAAAAGGGGGTGGGTGCCGGGAAGGGGCTGGATGTCTTCACCTCAGCCACTGATGCAGCCGGGGGCGAAGGGGGTAAATGTTGGGAAGGCAGGGAGGATGTCTGGACCCCAGGCACTGGTGCGGCCGGGGATGAGGGAGGTGGATGTCAGGAAGGCAGGGAGGGAAGGGAGTGGGAGTTGGGGCCCCAGGCACTGGCGGGAGAAAAAGGGGGGGTACCCCAGGCCCCAGAGGCAGGTGGGCAGCCAGTGGCTGGCAGGGAGGAGAGCGGACCCTAAGGCAGACACGTGGGGAAGGGAGGTGTCACTTACCTTGGCACTGCAGTCCGGCGGCGGAAGATGCTTTGGGAGCCAAGGGCCAGGGTTATTCACCCTGCAGGGGCTACTCTCAACAAGTCCTGGCTTGTTCACCTGCCCAAGAGTGGCCAGGTGAAACCTGGCTGGGAGGATCCTTGCCCCTCCTTCCCCAGCTGCTGGAAGCTCACGTGGCCGCACAGAAACCGCCTGGTTGCCGCATGTGGCCGCATGTGAGAAGTGTTGGGCTAGAACATTGTTTGGAAACCTGTGTGTTCAAAAAGAAAGTGAGGAAAGTGCAAGAGAAGCAGTTGTGAGGATGGCCCAGAGAGGGAGAGGAGACAGAGCTTTGTGGAGAGGAAGACTTGGAAATTGTTAATAAATAAACTGCCTATTTTTACCGTGTTCAGGGAAACAGGACTTTGTGTTCAGTCTCTGTAATGAAACAAGATTGCACCAAAGAACATTCCTGACTCCCATCATCAGTTTATCCTCCTAAGTGAAACAAACATATACAAGGTCCTTAATATTGGCTAACTGCTAGGGCCAAGTGGGCAGCAGTACAATGCTATGTAAATGGAAGAGTTCTGAACAGATCCAGAAAAGGATTTGGAGTTTTAGAAACAAAAATAGCCCAGCATACAACAGCCATAAAATCAGCAAATGAGATCTTGAGTTGCATTAACAGAGGGATTGAAGAGATCATCAAAGGAGTTATATTGTTAGGCCTTGGTGGTACTTACACCTCCATGTAATGTGTGTGCTGTACGGATCACCATGCTGCAGGAAGCCTATATAGCCATGGAGACGGTGAGAGTGCTACAAGATAGATCTTAGGACCGAGGACATAATAAAGGGTTTGGACATTTTCTTAAGGAAAAAGGAAGCATTTAAGTGAGCTGAAAGTGGTTGAACAAAACTGACTGAGAAACTTCACACTGACACAGCTCAAATATTGGGGCCAGAGTCAAAGGGAAATGCCACTTCCTTTCTAATTTCTGCTGTAATCCTTCAACCCTGTCATTTTCAAAGACTGTTTTCACACGCCTTAAAATAGCAAAGTGCATCTCACACATTTCCCTTCTACAGTGAGTGCAAAGAAAAAAAAAGCATCTCCATAGAACTTGTTGGTGGCTCTCCTCCAAATGCTGGGAAAAGTTAAAAACTGAATTTCCTTACATACATAGGCTATTGCAAAAATTCTATGCTGGATGCTGCTGTCTCATGGCCTGATCCTGAAGAGTCTGGAGCACTCTCAATTGCCACTGAAGTCAAGGGGGCCTAGGGTAATTTAGCACTTTTCAGGAGTTTCAGTATCTTACAGGCTCAGGGTATTTTTCTCAATTTCATGATGTTTTTAATAATGTATTTGTGTGACCCCTGGATGTGTAACGTGTAACCAAGGCCAAATATAGCATAAATCTAAATGAATGAGGTGCAGATATATGGCAAAAGTGTTTATGCCCTAATTGTGCCATATTTCAGTATGTTTTTAAAAAAAAATCCATCTCCATCTAATTTCATTAACTTTTTAAAATACAATAAAATTCATCACTTTTTAAAAGTCACAAAACTTCTGCCTTTATTATACCCTGTATTTGTCAGCACATCCCACAGAGCTATTTAGTGATATTTCCATATAAATTAACTGTGGAGTTAATTGACCTAATGGCTGATCTTTTGACTTCAGTAATAAAAGAAGCTAACTTTTAATGATACTGGTAGCAGACTTATCTTAATGCCAGGTATTTACCCAAATATTGGTTTGGGGGAGGGTGGTATAAGTTGAGTAACCATTACACAAGAATTACTTGCTGTGAAGGCAGCTGAGCTGTACATTAATTCATACATCTGGAAAAGAAACCTGTTCTAACTACACCATCAGAGTACTATGCCTGCATTACTTTTCTACACTCTAATTCATGCTTTTCTGGAAAGTTTTCTAGCCTCAATCGTACACTTATTTTTACACATTAAACATCAAACAAGGAATTTACCTCTTTTGAGAGACTGGCACAAGTGTGTTTCCAATCACTGATTAGATTATAGCAGTTCCATGGGCCTCTATGATTGCCTAGAACCACAACACAGTCCCAAGTCTTCAGTGGATATGTATGTATGTGCTATCTTTGGGTAGGTCTGAAATGACTGGTCACGGTGCAGGCTCTGACTGAATCTAGCTCCCTAACACTTGGGCTCAGTGACATCAAAGCTAATCCTATCCAGAGCGCAGTAGTCTTAAATCAGAAGCATGCTTTTCCCTGGCTGATTGATGGATCTGTTTTGGTGTCAACCAGAGGGAGCTGTATGTACCATATAGACTTCTATCTTTTCTAGGATTGATTGGGGTGGGGGAGGAATGTAGCTGCAAAGGCCTTCTCCCTGGATGCCAGCAGAGACTGTCCCCATTCTCTGGCTGGCTGATTCACTTTCAGCCCTTTAAAAATAATGCGATTTGAGACTGGAAGGGGAGGTTTTGAAATTCAAAGAGATCAACCTTGTGTTCCACAATCACAGACAGGAGCTCTCCTCTGCTGGGGCATCTCAGTGCCTTTTTGCCATAAATGTTTGTATTTCTAGCCTACTGCCACAGCAAGCTGCAAACAATATTTATTGAACTGAGCTCTCAGTAAGCAATATTTGTTTTCAGCACTGCGTTATTGTTGCTGGAGTGGCTTTCATTTCAGTGCTTTAGTTACACTTCCTGTCGTTAATGGCTATTGTAGTGTTTTCCAGAACACCTTGAATAGTGTCACCCCTTCCTTTCTCATTACCTAGTAAGATTTTTAATGAAAATGTTTATTTGTAAAAGGAGGGGAACAGTTAGCTGACTTGAACAAAACACACCACAATCCCATTGCAGCTGCTCACGATATCTATATATGAGCTTGGCAAAGATTCAGGAATTGTCTCTAGTTTAACTCTGGCACAAGTTAGTAATGACCAAAAGTCATGACCATCTGGTGGCACTGCAGTGATCTATGTGAAATAATCAGTGGATTAGCTCCAGTTAATAGCTGTCACCACCATTAGCATCTTTGTTGGCAGGGCAGGGATTGAAGGAACTCATTTCTCCACTAGAGCTGGTCACCTAAGCAAAGGGAGCAAGCCAGCGTGGGTGAAACTTGCATTGCTGCCATCTGTCCTGTACCTATTCACTGGCTAACCATACTATTTTCCAAGGCCTGAAACATTTCATAAGCAATATACTAACTTTATAAAATGAATGTGAAAGGGTATAACCGGATTATTTGTATTAACCTGTTCTGGAGCTGCAAATATATTGTTACATTTTGAAAAGTGTGACTATTTTAAAGTCTAGCATATTTATAGAATTAAGATTAAAGACCAAATCTGTCCTTATTGATTTAACACTTTTTGTAAGACACAGTAAATCCACATTAGGTCAAAATATTCAGATTCTTTGTTTACTATTTGCTACTCCTGGGCAACAGAAGAAACTGTGTTTATCAATATCTGGGGGGAGGGTTAGCTGCAAAATAGACATTTTATTGTGAATGACAAAGTGCATTTACCTTTTTACTTCAATAAAATTATAATAAGTCAATCTGTTTCATGATTTTGTTACAAACGTTAGAAATAGGTTTGAAAAATATAGTTATGACATGGAGGTTTTGTAGCTTTTGCTAGAGCTCTTCACTTCCTTCTGTCTTAACCCACTTTTTCCTTTAGCTCATATGGGTAAAAGGCAGTTTTGACCTGCTCAGCTCTCACATTTTTCCAGTAAGGGGTAGACAGAAGCTCTTTCTTGCATAGCATGTTCCTAAATGAATGCAGCTATTAAAAGAGGCGAGAGAAAGTGCAAAATAATCTCCTTTATCTTGAGACTTTCCTGAATTTAATTAGCAATAATTGGCCTATATTTATTTTTCTACAAACAGGTCTCCCCCGGCCCCCTTTTCGGACTTCTACAAGTCTTTGCCTTGAACGAATGATAAAAAAAAGTTAACTATATGAAACAAAATTCCAGAGAATTTTAATTCCATCATCTTCCCTGTGAATTAGATCAGAAAGAAGCAGCTCTACCAGCAATGCTAGTCATGGGTTGATTTTGAGAAGAGTTTAATTTTCTTAGCATGCAGCTATTATTAAGAAGTTGTGGGATGAGCCACCCAAACTGGTTTCCTACCTTGTTTTTCAGCTGAAATATTGTTTGTATTATTCAGCTGGTTCTTGTTTGAATTCAAACATTTACCTAACGTTGAAAAGGAAATCAAGAATTTAAGAGGAAACTGTTTAGATCAGTGAAAGAACATTATGTATATAGTATAAAATTTCATTTTGGGGGCTCCGTAGTTGCCATTAAACAGAGAGCATTAACAGCTAGTACGTATCAGTATCTGAAAAGCCTAAAATTTGCTCCTGTATTTAGCAAATAAGTTTGGTATCAAGTAGCAAACACTGACTTTTTAAGGACGACCACTACACATGTACATATTAAGTTATAAACCTCCAACTGAATTATACATTTAAGGACTGATGGGATCTCTACCCCCCCAGGACTGGAAAGGGTTAAGATAGCCAGGCAGGCCAATTAACTCCACAGGCTGCACTGGAGGAGGAGCTAGGGAAGCAGGGATTTGATTGGGAGTAGGTTCAGTGGGACAAGAACAGGAGGGGCCTGTATAAAGCCCAGGAGCTGACAACAAAAAGGGGCTGCAGGGAAGTAGGCTGCAGTCACTCTCTAGGAGGGAGTTGGGAGTTGATGAACCCAAAGAGGGGAGAAGCCAAGACGGTAGGAAAGGCTCGGGGAAAGCAGCAAGGCAGGAGAGTGCAGGCATTGGCTTCTGATCGGAGAGCCAGCCTGGTGGACTGCCTGATTTGTTGTGGAAAGACTTTGGGTAACCCCCTCCACCTCCCAAAAGAAGGGGAAAGTACAGTGACCTGGCCAGAGGACAGGCCGTGGTTCCTGGAGCCAGAGGGATCCATAGAGTGACAGGACACAACGCCTGGCCAGCGTTAATCCCCAGTGTGACCAGGAAAAGAAACCGCCAGCAGTGAGAGCACCTTGTGACAAGGACAGATTTTCAGAGGAGTTCAAGCTCCCATTTACACACTTAAGTAGCCAGATTTTCAAGTGTTCAGCACGCATTAGTCCCCCCCTTAAGAATCCAGCGCTTAATATTCTGAGTTATCCACAAGTTTTAATGCATCTTAAATTACATTTTAGTTTAGTCATGAGTGGTCACAGCAAGTCTGTGATGGGAGTCAGAATCTTCACCTATTTAGCAGAGTATGGGTTAAAAGTCTTTCAATGAACGGAAGGTGTATCTTCAGCAACTCTATCGTAAGGGGCTGCCAGAAACATTAACATTTGGGGAGGAAAAATGTGGCTTGTTTTGGCTAGGGCTAACACTCCATTCTAGATGGCACAAGACCTATAACAAGGACAGAGAGTTTGACAGTCACACAGTTTGTCTGCAAGAAGCCCTTTTGCTTTGGTTTCAATGGAGCAGTCTTTTGACCCCAAATGGGTAATTTCCTGCACTGACTGTTGGCTAACCTGCCCTGCTAACGTCACTTTCGATGCCTTACAATTCCATGGAAGTGGCATTCGGAGGAAAGATAGCTCTGGGAGACCATTTTGAACAGATGTGGTATATTTAAGAGAAAACTACAATATAAACAATTCACGACTGATTCTGAGTGGACTACAAATCACAGTTCTTGTTCCCATGTACAGACTCAATACAAAGCTTGGTGCAGTGCCTCTACTACAGTTTATACATTGGCTATCGCTGTGAAGCAGGAGGGTGCACTTTATAAAAACAAATCAATAAATTATACGTGGAAAGCGATCGTCAAGCTTTACATATAATGTAAAAATACAGTAGTTAGGGTAATTTTTAACAAACTGTCTAGCTAAAAATATTCTTACATACTTTGAAATAAGTTTGTCCAGTTAAGGGTAATTAGTTGTGTGTGTAGGAGGGAACCAGAGAAGTAAAATGGTGGGGAATGTCACAGAGGACTCCTACCTTCCCCCACATTGTGCAATACCCACTCCCTACCTCAAGCAGTTTCATGGCGTGTCACACTTGAGCTGAAGAGGAACATCCTGATGCACAGTGCCAAATGCTAATGCTGAGTGCTCCAAATCACAGATCTCAAATGCAGGCTCTTCAAACAGCCTGGATTTCACTCTCTAATATAATAAAAACCTAGTGTGCTTATAAAAGTAATTTAATTTTAATTAATTTGAGTGTGGGGGCCTGCAATTATGTCTGGAGTCCTAAGATAGATTCAAGTAGAATGAGGATTGCTCTGGGCCAGAAAACAACTCCCAGAGCTTAGCACAGTAATGTATTTCCCAGCTTTTTACATCTTCAAATAGCTGCTCTGTTACAGACATTTTTAAAGAAGCATCTGATGAGTCTTCTTGTGCAACTTTGCCACTCTGTGTTAAACTGGGTTACAAGTGCATCACTAAAAGGCAGTTAACTACAAGGATATTTTGTTAAAATTTACTGTTGTCCAGCTATCTGTGAAAAGCCTTGGGTGTGACAGAGTGTAATGCTAACAGACTTTGCTGTTAATCCAGGAAGTTCAGATAAAACATCTGTACATGACCAGGTGTTGGGCTGACAGCTGAGCTTTAAATGCTAGCTGGCCAAGAGCTACACCTGCCGTCACTGCCCTAACCTGTAGGAGGTTTGGGGTTTAGCAGCTCACATTTACAACTAGACAACATATCCTCCTGCTGTTTATGAAGGGAAAGGATCTTTAGTACAGCGTCTCCTGTAAGAGGCAGGAATATGCAGAAGACAAAGTGAGGTGTGGGAGCAGAGGAGATTGGGAAGGAAAACAAGACTGAAAAGAAAAGGTTTGTGGAAAGAAACTGGACCATTATTCAGAGTTTCTTTCCTGGAGCAGCAAGTTTTCCCCTTCCAAAGTTATTTGGTCAGAAAACTGTCCAAAATAAAGTCCTATTGTGAAATGTCTGGCTTCAGCAACAAATGCTAATGCTCAAACTTGAAGAAATTCACACTTGCGTATATACTGCAACTAGCTAATCTGCAAGTACTGTTCTATACAATCTACCTTCCTTTAGTTAATGTGGTAAAGAGGCTGTGCTTTTGGTCCCCAAGATCCGGCAATAATTCTGATGCTGCATGATATGGTATAACTTAACACATGATTTCCACTGAAATGTTTACTCAAGGAGTTTAGATTCTCCAGCCTTCTGCTGTCAGGCTCATCATGAGATAGGTGCTGGAGCTTTAAGAGGTTAATAAGGTAAAAAATTAGTTTCTATTTACATTTCCATGATCAGGTAAATGTCACATAGTCCAGCCACGATTTTGCAATGTGTTTACAATGGTCACGTTTTCATTGCAGACATAAATAAGGAAATATTTTAATAATCCCTGTTTGACATCTATAAGCTAAACACCAACACAGGCTAATGGATATAGTTAAATGGGGGAGTGAGCAAAACACCACACCTGACCTAGGACAGAAGCTCAGCTGGGAGGGAAAACCTGGAGTACCAGTCACAAATCCCTAGCACTGGTACCTCTATCAGCGGCTGGGAACCACTGGGCCACACATAGTCATGGGCTGGTCTTCCAAACCCCACTGGTTTCTATTCTCTATGTGAGGCCCTTTGGAGGGGCGTGGAGGAAGGGGACGGAGGAGTGGCAGTGAGTCATGTACAATGAGCAATTCCTTCCTTAACAGATCACTCTCAATCAGCATCTTGCAGACAAAAGCACTACAGCAGCCCCCGACAGAACCAGCCATATTCAGCAGCAGCAAACAGTGTTATGCTGAGGGGAAGGCTCCTATTCTCACACACCATAGTGGTTTAGTCCAGCTTTTATTTTCCAAGCAAGTAGGACTAAAATTGTGCAAAAGTTTGAGAATTTTCTTTCACCTTTAAAAATGTTTCCACCAACATGAATTTTCTGTATGTGAATATAAAATACAGCACTATGCAGAGACCAGCCTCTGGCCCCAATCACAAACAGAAACCCAACACCCCTGCTAGAAAGAGGCAATCCCCATTTATTTCAACCATGTTTTCCTGTTAGGACACAGTAATGGTAATAAAGGACATCCCGTTTATTGTCCAAATGGTCTATTTTTGTCCTTCCTTTGACCTTTTGTTCAAAGTTTTCTATAGCACCCATCATCGTAGTCTCAAAAAGCTCACCTATGTGATTTCAACTGGGGACCTTGTTGCCTGCAGCCCTTATGGTGTAGTCAAGCTAATCTTCCTTAGTACATGGTAGCAAACATTTTTACCATTCGTACAGGAAAGTCAGTACTTTGCAGCATGTAGTCTGGTCACCACTCTCACACAAATGCTCCTACCTTTCACCTACCTAGAATGGGTGAATTGCCATTAGGAGACATTGGACCCTTGATCCTCTTTTCCTGTCCCCACCTGAGATCTTTCCACTCTTGCTTCCACCCACACCTGATATTGCAGTTTGGAATGGAATGCAGGGGGATATGAACTGTTCTGTTTGTACACTTGTGCCACTAACCAGCCAGTCGAGTGTTCCTAAATAATAGCAGGTGGAAACACCCATAGAACCAAGATCAACAGTGAAAAGTTCTTCCTAATCCTAAATAATATAACAAAAAAATTAGAGCACAGCCTTTCTAATGTCCCTGTTCTCAGGCCTTTCATCCTTAGGTCTCACTTTAGCATCCAAACCAGGATGCAGGTCTATGGCTTAAAATATATCTAACGTTTGGTAAGTCTTCTAGGAAATTAAGATGTCTGAAGCAAAATCTCCCCCTACCTTTCTCTGGCAATACTAAGCTGTTTGGCAGAATTCTTCCTTTTTCTGGCTACAAAGAGCAGCTCAAATCCAGTCACAGAGGTAAATGGCCACCCATGGCCTGGATTTTCAGTTCTTTCCAGGTGCTGTAAGAGAAGGTGCAGACTACAAAGAGGATTAAGGCCAAGAAGTCTTGTCCATGTTGGTACAACAAAGAAAAACACAAAAGGGACATTCACACAGAAAAGAATGGCCTAGACTATATAAAATTGCGCTTATCACTATTAACCACCATTTATATTAATGAACAGTAGGTGGCTCTAGAAGTTCTTCTATTGCCTCTGACTGGCCACGGCTTTTCACAAAGCTAATGAGCTGATATCACAGTGAACACTTTCCATCTATGAAGCAGTAAAAAGTAACGAGACCAAGTCTAATATGGATGGAACCCTCCTAAATTTTGTTATTGATGCCCAAAACTAGTTCCAGTGTGTGTTTCATCCTTCCTGAGAGAGAAGATTGTGCTGCTTCCTTGGAACTTTACATCTTAGCTTATACTGTAATTCTAGCTGAACTGTAAGAAAGGTGAAAGTTTCCCTCCAGATTCTCAGCAAAGTAGCTGGTCATTTGTAGCCACCATCCAGCAAGAGCTTAATCCCAGGCAGGTCTTTTCAAAGGGCTTAAAGATACTAGAAGGTTTGAGTTTTCAGCAGATTGGAAGTACTGACGTTCCTTCTTCTCAGAGTTCAGTGGTGAGCAAACATTTCGGCTTTATTGCAGGATCCTCCATGATGGGGCTAAAGAGAAGAAAGCAAAGACCTTGTGAATATGCCCATCCATGGAACCATCTGCTGTAAGGAGTGCAGCATACTACTACTGGGGCAAGAACCCTGAGTTTAGCAGGGCTCCAGTGACTGGCACTGGTACTGACTGGATGGTTAGGACTCACAGAGGCTGAGGGGAAAAGGACATCGTCTGTTGCTTGGAGTACACCCAGGAGCTAGCCTCGCCTACATTCTTGGCTGCTCAAGAGGAAGGTGCAGAATAACAATCAGCACTAAGATGTCTGGGCACACCTGGACTTCCAAGACCAACACACACTAACAGTTTAATTCTGCTCCAAAACTGCAGGGAAAAGGGCAGGATTTTAATGCTAATTTAACCCATGGAGCATACTTGAACGTTATTTTTTCATCTACAGCGAATCAAGTGCATGTGAAAGGAGTCAGGTTGACAGCTATTCGCACACCAATACAGGTGCAGTATCAAGGAGCGGCAATACAAACTTTCTCCACACTACTTCAGCAGTGCATCTCAATTGGGATCTGGAGGGATCCCTAGGGATGCAGCTCAGTCTCCACAACTTCTCCTCTGAGATTCCAACAAACTTCAATAAGAGCCAGTGTTTGGGTGTAGACACCTGCCCATTAGGAGCATGTGCATTAATGAGTTTTTATTTCTGAGAACAGGCTGTGTTGCATATAGTTCTTTCAAGGAGCGGTGAACAATAAATATTAGCAGACTCCACGGTAATGCTGCAAACATCTAAGATCCAGATTTGGGTTTGTTTTGTTCCATTTGTATTATAACTGCAAGTAGGCACAGAGCATCCTATTTTAGAGGAAAAGGGATCAACTGCAGAAGTGCAAGTTTGAATGGATTTTGCCTCGAGTGTCAGCAGCAGCATTTGCCAGCTGATTCCTAGTTGCAGAATCATTATTGCTGGTGGTGAAGTACAAAGCAGAAGAATAACCCACTGAGCTGAAGCGCAAAGTGGGGACTTTCATGCTGAGTCACAGAAAGTCCTGCTACTCCCAGTCCCCAACTGGCAAGGAGTCCATGGGGGTGGAGGAAAGAGTCGCCTACCTATGGTTGCTGTTGTCTGCCTGATATCAGAGGAGTTAACCACGTCAAGGAGAGAAATCTGAACACTGAATGCTCATTGTTTTTGGTGCTGGAGGTTTGCTGGCCTCATTTGCATAGTGATACTGAAATCCTTGCTCTCAGAAACTGAAATCTGACCCCCTGTTGAAACAGATTGTGACATTTTCTTTGACACTGGGATTTTTGCCTGCAGTGATGTTTCCATTTGGGGAGGGTCTCTTTTGGAATGAATGGCCTGAAACATTGAGGCAAGGATTTTCTGCTGCGTATTCGTAACAATGCTGCTCCCTGTAATAATTGCCATCTGTGCTTTACAGCATTTTATGTATTGTTCCTCTCCTGGGGTCTATTAGTGCTTGCTTGATTTCTATTTTGGGCAATAATATTTATAGCTATTACATCACCTGAAGTGTCAGAAGAATGACGTAACTCCAGGTTCACTTGGACACTTTGTACTCTCATCATGAACCAATAACTCAGGTGCAGGTGCAATTATTTCTCTGCATCAATCCCTCTCCCACCCCCATCCCTGAGCCAATGAATGTGTAACAGCATTCGGACAGTGAATGCAAGACGCAGATGCTTCTATGAGTGCTGTTAAAACCTCAGAAACCCCTCAAGCAATTAGCATATTTGAATAATAATACACAATACTTAGCCCTTGTATTGAGTTTTACATCTGTAGCTCTCAAAGTGCTTAGAGGTAAAGTTTGATTCTTAATCGCCACACACTGTTATTTTGGAGATCAAAGAGACAGGGGTAGATTCAAAGTTATTTAAAGAGAAATAATATTTTTGCAGTCTGAAACTGATAAATCTAAAACATCCCCAGGATTCCATACACAGGTTTGTGTGCTCCTGCACTGCAAGAGAGATGTTTGTAAATCTCACAACAAATGTGCACCACAGTGAGAGACTGCAGCTGACTGTGTATGGGCAGGGGGTACATCTGTCCAAAACAGCTGGCAGAACTGGAGCCAAAATTAGTTCTTCCTTTAACTTGGACATGGAGATATCCTACAGATCCCTTCATGTGTAAGAGGTCTCTGATCAGGTTTTAAACAAACTTTTTTTGTGCATTAATCCTGTCCTTTACCTCTATAGAAGGGAAATAAAACAAGTTACGTTGTTAATTTGCAGTCAAAGGAATATTCTCTGGCTTAAATAAATAAATACATTGACTGGTTTAGTCAGAGTTACCTGAGATCAGAGGAAAATGTTCATTTTATTACAAAATAGTTTCAAGGATGTGTGTGTATGTGGACATTACTAGGAACAGAATGGCAAAATAGGAATTATTTTTTTAAAGATCAAAAGCTTAGGGGGACTTTTACAACTCGGATGATGCTCAGCAGATTTTATTGGCTTGCAAAATGGACTGGAAAAAAACATGAAGGCCAAGGCTGGAGGTAGTATAAACCCAGTTGAAGAATTTCCAGCAACAGTTCTGACCCAATATCTAATTATGAGATCTATATTCATCCTCATTTCCCATATGCTTATTTGGTAGATCATCTCTTTTTTTCCAATGTGGGATCAGTTTCAAATGTTGTACTTGTAAATGATGACGTGCCTGTTCTTGATGTCTTTGAGGTTTTAAAATCCACTGGATATGTTGTTTTATATTGTTCTAGCGGGGTGTGGAATAGATTTCCAGAAATTCATAATTTCTATTCCTTTTTCTATTTCACAGACAGCTGACTAAATTGCTTTGTTATTGGCAGACTTTATGGGGACAGAACTCTCCAACTTCATTTCTATTATTCATTGTTTCCCTTTCCTTGTCTGATAAAATCTTTTTTTAAGAAAGCTTTGTTTTTTATACAATGCTTTTCATCACTTGCGCTATCTACTGATATACAGACTATACATAGCAATTACATAAAATGCCAGGTGAACTGAAACCACTGGTCAGCCACAGTACACAAAAGTTTAAGTGAAATAGACAACTGCAGGAATGGACAGAATGTAACCACTCAGGCTGGAATTAGAACAGGACAGCATTCTCCCCAACCTCCAGCCAATGCAGCCCCTGAGATAGTGGGAAACAGTCCTTACCTTGCAAGAATTTCAGCTGACTGCGGTGAAGATGGAGATCCAGCTGGGAGTGATAATGCTTCGGTGCTGCCTTTCACTGCCTTTAGAGCTAAAACAACATCATTCCCCAAAAGCCCATTGGAAACCAGTCCACTCTGAATTAGGGAGAATGAAACAGGAAACGGGGGTCAAAAGCACTGCTGTGAGGAGACAAGTACATTTGTCAGTAGTGCCTAACTAGTTAGAAGTCACATCAGAAGAAACTAACATGCTCAGAGAGATTGCGGGGGTTAACCAAATGGAAGTCCTTAAAGAAATGTTATAATGCAAATAGAACACTGTGAAAATGAAATTTACCTACTTAAATAGAAATAATCTCATATCTGAGCATTATTAGTCATGGCCAATAACATGGAAGGAGTTTTAAATGTGTTATTTATATTGTCACCCTATGTTTGTTTGATTCACTTCACTCAGACTAGACAATGAAACTGTAAGAGTCAGTTTTATTTTGTTTCTTGTCAGTTTCATTACCTGTATCCCAACAGCACAATACTGTTGTATATGGCTTGTGAACAGCAAAGAGGAATGATTAAATCTAAAAATCCAGTGGCACAGATTTTTTTTTTTAAATCCCGTAAAAAATAGGTTATCTGAATAAAATTTAACAAACTAAATTTAACTAAACTATTTTTGAGAACATCCCATTAAATCTCCATTCTGAATAATAAATAAATAAAAAGAATGATTGAATAACTCACTGGCACAATCCACTTGGGTGTAATTGTGGGCTGGGAAGACGCCTACCAAAAGGAAAATAAACACGTTAAAGTTTCAGAAATGCGAAATACTTTAGAAACATTTGCTCAAAACAATTTGATTAAAAAATTAATTTCTTGCTAGCAGCATTGTGTCATATTGTTTTATATCTTGTCAGCCTGCATCATTGCTAAGGTTTCTGACACTATGGCTTTGAAATCAAGCTGCTTGTAATAGTGACTAACTCTAAATTTGTGTCTGCATACCACATGCTGTTGACTATGTTCCAGCACATAGCTGCCTTCCAGTAACCAGTTTAGCCCACTATTGGGGGATGAGGGGGAGGATTTGCGGTGTAGATCAGACCCCTTGACCACATTTCTGCAACTGGTTTGGTTGGTGGTCCTCCTTCTCCCCAGATCTCTGTGCTGTGAAGACACTCCAGAGTGCATTACCACAGGCGCTGCTTTGGGTGCATGCCTTCCACCAAGTTACTCTGTCCCTGCTGAGGTGCTTGGGATCGCCATCCAGATTTTTCCAGAATGCACTTATAAGCAGTGTGGTATTTGTGGGCAGAGGGGAGGGCAGAAAACTGCTTCTTGGACCCAAACTAAACTATGATATTTGTAACCAATTTAGGTGACTTCACTTCTGGTTCACAGCTGTAATCTGGAGAGCACCCATATAGTGCCCCAACAGATCAGAGTGGAGCCTAAGGCACACATGAGTTATCAGACCAGCAACCACACTACCACCATATCAGACACAAATCTGATGGATAATGCAAAGTGACCAATATGTATAAATAGATTATATTTTTCTTTATAAATTGTCAATAGTAAAATCAAATCTGTGTGCATGAAAGCAACTGGTTCTGAAATATAGTTACCCGAGGAATGGCTTCTGTAAAGTCAATTAGATTCTCTGTCAGTGATGTTAACAAAACATCAAGGTCATCTGGAGTGCTCTGTAAAATAAATCAGTTATTAATTAAATCCCCATTAGTCACCAGATGGATCCATGGAATATTCTAGTGGTTTCTTGATTTCTAAGCGCCCTCCTCAACTTACTGTTCCATTGCCAGGCCTGGTTTTTGTTAATCTTTTAAACAAAAAAGAATATTATCAGCTGATCTTTACTAACAAGCCTTTCTGTTCTCATCTTTCCAGCCTATGGATTGTGCTAGAGTCAGGAGTCATTGCTGCATGGGTGTAAAATCACCTACTGCTCTTGCATGCATGGACAATACAATTGCTTAAGGGAAGTCCCTGGATTGAGAATCTAAACTCAAAGGAAAAGTGGATAATAGCTGTGCACTGGAATCAGCAGCATAAAATTGGTTAGAGGCACAGCAGCTATGAAGCCTTCTGTTTTGGGGATCCAGAAACACACACAGAACCCCTTAGCCTAGTGAAATATCACAGAAGTCCCATGTCACTCTCATTTAATCATTTGGAGATGGACACGGGGTGCTGGTCACATGCATATAAAACACCTGCTATTTGTGCTCACTGGTGCACCCATGGAGAAGGGAGAGTATGAATACACTATCTTTGACGTAGAATCAAAATCTAAGAAACACAAGGATCAAACCCTGCCCTTGCTATTGATTTCAGTGATAGCTGAACATGTGCATTCAAGTGGCAGACTTTGTTCTTAGAACCTGTTCCCTGAGACACCAAAACTGTGGGATAAAGCAGGTTCATCCACATGAAGAGCTGGCCAGCCAGTTTAGTTTAGTTTCCACTCTGGGGTATAATGGAGAGTGTTGGAGAGACAACATGAAGGGACATAACCAAGAGGGTTTAAAATGGGGTCACATAGTATTTATTATGATAGCAGAAAGCACAATCTGATAAATGTGTGGTTACAACAATTATGCTGCTGTAACGTTTATTATTTACACAGAGCTGTTCCTCTTGTATTACTAATACTATCAGTGTCTCAGGGTGTGAAATGAAGAGCCTTACAGATGGACAAACAGGTGGTGTGTACCTTTAAAACTGCAGTGTCCGCTGTTGGAGCCAGATTAGCCGGAATGAGCGATTCTTCAGAGCCAGAGGCAGCATTATCCTCCTCTAATGCATTACTGGAAGAAGAAAATATTCTTACCACACTGCAGAGGCCATGTGAAATAACATGACAGCTTAGCTTAGAAACACAACAACAAACCAATATAGGGCAAGGAGGAGATGAACACTTATGAAAAAGGATGGTGATGTGATCACCAAGTGACCTGTAGCCATCTCAGCACCTGCCATTGCAGATTAGTGCTATGTTGCATAGATCCCATAAAGCAGCTGTAACTGCAGACATCCCAGGCAGCGAACAATGTCAACATCCTCGAGATTTTTCAGCACTTGTCTCAAACTTGTGTACAAAGAACTGAAGTTTCATATCTGCCTCCCTCTCACCTGTCTCCTCTGCATCTTCAGGGGAGAAACTGGAGAATGGCAGGTATTTCAGAGAGCAAGCGGTCTCAGAAAGGTCCAACAGATTCCCCTTCTGCTCTTTAATGTATGTATGCCCACACTGAGGCCAAGTCTAAATGCAGAAATTGCACCACTTTGGGTTTAACGGTACACCTATAACTATTTAGTTAAACTGGTTCAGCTATGTGTGTGGACACACTTTCATTGGTTTAGCCCTAGTTTATACTGGTTAGGTTTGCACATATTATACTTGAAACCAAAGTAAAAGTGCCCATGCACAAAGTGGAATCGGTTTAACGTCCCACCTGTTTAACTTGTGCAATTTCTGCATGCATACCAGCCCTCTGTATTCTCTGGTGTTGGAATGTATTTATTAATCATCTGGAAAAGGGGGTAGAGTCAGTAAGGTAGAAAAATGTGCAGATGACACAGTTACGTAGATTAACCAGTGAGGAACTTCAGAGCAAGGAGAATGGGCGACATTGATGGCAAATGAAGCCAATGCTGATAAATGCAAACTAATTCACATTAGAGGGGGGGAAATGATCTACTTGTACTCCTTACAGGGTTCCAAATTAACTGTATCAATTCAGGAAAGAGACTTGGACATCACTGTGGACAACTCATCCTACGATGAAAAAAGCAAACAAGAGGTCAGGATGGCACGAGCAGGGGAATGGAGAATAAGGAAAATTTTATAATATAAATGATTTATATAATTGTATATCAAATTATATGATCTTATCTGGAGTACAGTACTGGTCACCTCATCTCACAAACAATACTGCAGAATTACAGGAGGTTCACAGAAATGGCCACAAGCATGAACAAGGAACACAGACACACACTCTTATGAGGGAGACTTGTTTACCTTAGAAAGGAGAGAAATAAAAAGGGATGTGATAAAAGAAGGAATGGTCTAAAAGAAAGAACAGATCAGGAACTTCAGTTCTCACTGTCTCCCAACACAAAAGAACAACAGAACAGTTAAGGAAACTGAAAGATGACAAATTCCAAACTGATAAAAGGAAATACTTTTTCACACAACATATGACTACTGTGGAGCTCAATACCACAGGATAACTCTGAGGCAAAGAATTCAGAAGGTTCAAAGAGGGATTGGACATTTATATGGATAACAAGGATCTCCAGAGTTGTTACAGTTAATGTTGAGAAAAAATTGGAATGAATAGAAAACCATGTGCTTCAGGATTTCAGCCAAGCTACAAGAGGGATCAGGATGAGACTTTCATGGGAGTATATTAGTCTGTATCTGCCCACTGTGGAGTTCTTGCAACCTTCTGCTGGCCACTGTTAGAGATAGGTACTGGCCTAGATGGATCACGGGTCTGATCCAGTCTTGCAATTTATGTGTTCCTACTTAATAAGAGTTATTTGTACATAGAGAGAATGTAGACAAAATTAATTATAGGAACAAAGAGAAGACAAATCATCCTTGTCCCCTATAGAAATCTTGTGATTATCTGCTCTCTTAGATTTCATTACTTGCTCTTTCTGATGTGTGGTGCTCTGCTCCCACCTCAGCCAGCTGCTAAAAACAGTCAGCAGCTCTTTATGTTTAATGTTTGAAAGTGCTGGAAAAACCCTTTCGAAATGAAAGCACGCCAGGGAGTAAATCGCAAAATATCCTCACTTTGATGTGGGAACAAGAGATTAAGCAAATGAGAAACCACGTGGATACCCAGTTCCCACCACAAACACACATGCAATTATAGTCTATGCACAAGGGAAGTCTAGCATCAAGGTCAGCAGCTCAAGAAATAATGTTACAAACTACTGAAAATCTTCATTAACACACTGATTTCCACGGAGGTTACAGAGATGTGATTACAATGAAGCTGCTTTTCCATATCAATGGAACCATTTGCAAATTAGCTACACCCTACTTTGAGAGCTGGATACAGATCCATCTAACTGGGGGTGAAAAAAATTACACATGTAACTAAAAATCTAATGCATCTTTTCCATGATTTATATGCTGCTTACATCTTGCATTCCTTTCAGGCAGGATAGTTAAACTAATAACTCTCAGCACAGGTGATCTTCACTAAGCACTGGAGGACCAACTACTGTTGGAGTTTAACTTAACTCTGCAGAAGAATAAAGTGGTTGAGGCACTGGACTGGGAATCTGGGTTCTGTTCCCACTCTGTTACAAACATCCTATCTGATCATGAGTAAGACTCTCTCTCTCTCTGAACCTAAGTACCTCATCTATAAAATGGGGATACTTCCTTGCCTCACAGGTGGGTTATGAGGCTAAATTAATCTGAGTGAGCGGCTCACATGCTATGGTGCTTAGTGCCAGAGAAAGACCCACAAATAAAACCAGTAATGACCATACTTAGCATTTTTCATCCATAGATCTCAAAGTACTTTACTAAAGTGGGTAAGCATTAATCCCCATTTTACAGATGGAAACACTGACGCAGAGGGGTTCAATAATTTCTTCAAGGCCATACATACAGTGAGTCATGGGCACAGCAGAAATAGAATCCAGGTCTCCTAACTCCAGGGCTGGTGCTCATTCCTAGCCTGCTTAATTCACACTCCCTCATCAGTTCTCAGGCATTGCTGTTGCATTTAGGTCCACATGGAGACGTTTACCTTACAAATACCCTGTTCTCAAAGCAATCTAAAAAAAACCCTCAAACACACTTCTATTTCTATTGTCTTTTGGTATGATTTTGACATGCACTTCCTTGATCAAATTCCTTTTAGCTAATTATTTTATTTTAAATATTTTAATGGGCAATTACACAGGCTAGGGGGCAATGTTAAGAACAACAATCATCTGCTCATCTCTGCCTGCTGCTGAATGTGTGTTAAAGAAAAGTCAGCAGAAGCAGCAAGCTGAGCTTTTCTCCTCCTCCTCCTCAGTGAGGAAGTGTTGTTTGACTGCTCATCCTGCTAGCTAACAGCTGTTTCTCATAATCTTTCCCATGCTAATCTCTGTGCTGTTTCCCTATCCTGGTAACATTCCTTCCCAGAACACTTATGGAAGGAAGGCATTTGAGGCAGGGATTTCTTTCAGCACCTCTCGACTCCTGAAATATCGGGTTGATTGCCAGCAGGTTGCTCTGTGCTTTCCCTGACAGCAGGATGTTCCTGCAAAAAGGAACAGGTACAAATGCTCATTGCCAATTCTTTATCCATCATTCCCGTCTACATATTTTTAACGATTAGGAGAAAGACATTTTTTTCCCTTTTAAACCAAACTCTTGTCAGTAACTTGACTATGCAAGTGCTCTGGGGCCTGCTGTATAACTATCGCTGATAATTTATCACAAAGTTACTGCTTTAACCCTTTAACCTCTATGTACCTAGTTCAAATCCAACCACCCTAGCAATGATCTGTGTGAAAGGAGTTGTCAGTTTCTTGCACACAGGTGTTTACATTATAAAAACGCCATTGGAACTGATCCTTTTTGCTGGCACACGCAACAGTTTAGCCAAAAACTAAGCCATGGAGACTTAAATACCCTCCGTCCCCTAGAACACAGCTGAAGTACTTTAGTGGGGCAATGTAGAAAAGCATGCATGGTCACCGCACATACTGTGCTTGTTCTGCATATCAGGAGAGGACTTCAGTGTCTCAGAATGCGCATGTCACAACTTTCAGCATGCTAAATTACCTAAAAAAAGCTAATGCCATTAATGGGTTAAGGAAGAAAAAGATGTAAAACTCAGATTGAGAGTGTCTGAATTCTCTTGCACATACCAAACACCACTTAGCAACAAGTACAGTGCATAGTGATTTTTATCTTTGAAGTGCTTTACACACATTAAAGAACTAAACCTTGTAAAATGCTAAATTAACAGATGAGGAAACTTAAATTGTCCTCTTCTCACAGGTGTACTTAAATAACTTGTTCTAAATCACTGTTAAGAGTCAATATCAGGAGTAGGGCTCCAGCACTCCAGATTCCCAGTCCTATGCTCAGCTCATGAGAGCACACTGCTTCTTTCTTCCATCCCTATGCAGTACCTGGCAGTGGTATCCAGAATATTGGAGTTCTTGTTGTCTGACATGCTATCCTCTCGTGTGATCTAAAAGAAAATGAATACGAAAAGAAGTTTCCAAAATTTAATTCCATCTTTGTGTCGCTTTTGAAATTCATGGAAAAGCCTGGAGTTTCCCTTCCAGCTGAGAGTGCCACATCTGCTATTCAAATAAAGCAGAGTACATTTTATTTTTTCTCATGAAAACCTCAGTGCTATGCAAAACCACCCAGCCATATCCTCAGAGAAACAATTATTGTTTCTTAATACATCTGCTAATACATGCAAGCACCAAGCTTATTCAGACCCTTAATCTTTGTTGAAAGGAAAAGCTGGAATATGAGAGGGACCCCATTAAGGCCCAAGACCAGCAGAGCGGTCAATGTATCTCCTCAGAAGAATGAAGGACTGTTCCACTCTGCTACAGTTTGACCCCTGTAGTTACATAGAGCCTTCATACCTGAAGACTAGACCTGTAAAGCAGCCTCTCCAGGACAGTGGTGCATTAAGAGAGTCAAACTCAATGCAGAAATGGCTATGCTTTGAGGCTGGTTGATGGTGTCCCTTCTAGCCAGTCCCAAGGTGAACACCTGAGTATGGCATAATTCTTCTTAGCAAAGTATGTACCTTGTGCATTGCCTCTGCCTGGGCCTTCAGGATGTTGCTCTTCATGTCTGCAGGAAGACGTTCAGATGTTGTTACTGGGCTTTCAATTGCATTATTAAGACACTTATCTGTCAATTTCACCACCTCATCCTAGAAACAGAAAACGTTTATTAGGAGCATTCCCTCCATGAGAAAGCCTGGGCTGGACTGAGCCCTTAAGCATCAGCATCCAATGAAATATAGCAATGCTTCAGTGGTGAAGAATATCAGAAAAAGCAAATATTCAAAGAACAGAGAAACAATTTCTAACTTTGTTTTGGAATTTGATTGTAAAATAGTAGTTAAAGGGTTAACTAGCAAGGGTCTGATCCTACACAGCGAAGGGGCTAGAGTGTTGCATTTAAAGCAAGGCAAGCTGCAGTGTGCAAGAGGTGGACAGCAGGGGACCCCTATCCTGCAATAATAAGCACAGGGTTGCCAATTTTGTTTTGACAGATTGCTGGAGGTTTCATCATGACATAATCTTTAATTAAAGATTCATCTTTAATTCCTGGAGACTCCAGGACAATCCTCTGGCAACCCTAATTTGCTGCAAGGCCACATAGTTACAACAACAACAACAACGAGGCTTTGGGGGAGCACTAAGTAAAGATCGTCATTATCAAGCTGAGGAACATGTTTCAGCCCAGGTCTCCTTGGGCACACCCATTCGTCACCCACTTCCTGCCCTTGTCCACCTTGAATAAAGGAGTAGACATACAATGGGGTGGGGGGGTCTGACTCACCCACTGCTCAGTGCAGATGATTGTACCTGGTGCTCAACCTTGTGTTTATGTGCATCGCCCATTTGTCTTGTGGAGCAGAGTCCTTGTGCACAATTCTCTCATGCACACAGGGACATGCAGGATCAAGGCCTTAGTGCTTACAAAATGCTCTCAAGATGAAAAGCCCTAACTACTCTAAATCCTATCATTAGAGAAATGATGTGTTTTACTACTATGTTGTTGGCACAGATCTGCTTCTACAACCCTGTGCACATAATACGTTGTATGAATATAAATGCTTCTGAAAACAAGGAGCAAAGAATTTACATGAGCAATGCACAATTTTCCACACTATGTCCCTCTGGTGAGTGTAACCATATGGAATTACTCACCTATCAAACTGATGGGGTTTTTAAGTACAGTTGGGTTTGAAATCCTATTTATTTAAACAGTAAGGTACCTACCATCTTAAATCAATTTATCCTGAGTAATGCAGCTTCCAGAGATTTTTTTCCATTAAACTCCAGTGTACTTTTTCCACTACATTACTTCGGAGCAAAATACTGGTCAGACAGATGCTAACTGGGGTCAGTCAAAAGTTGCAATATCTATTCTACAATGGCTTGGGTTTGGAGGGGGAGGGGGTTGGTTACATGTATTGTTTTTCTTAACTGCAAAGTGTTAATCAAGTTTTCAATCGGCTAATTGGTATTTGATCAGTGACAGATGCTAATCAACTGAGTGAAAACTTTAAACCTTGTGACCCTTCTTTTCAGGGTGCGACTCAGCAGGATTGAGTCTTCTTTAGGCACATCTTCTTCCTCTATAGTGGCTCAACATATTTGCAAAAACCTGATGACCTTATACACAGGAGAAATCCCACTGAAGCCAGAGTAGAAAGAGCAGTATTTGGCCCATAGGCTTGTAAGCAGAGAGCTTTTTTTTTTTTTTTTTTTTTTTTTTTTAAAACTACCCAGGCTCATCACCAGACACCCAGAGAAGGGTAATCCCTTCACTACTGACTGACATCCTACCTTCACTCCTTACCCTTTCCAGTAACTGGAATTACAAATGAGGGTTTCCAGTGAGAGCTGCTGGGTGCTCGGCTCTTTTGAAAATCAGGCCACTTATTTAGATGTCTACAGACTTATGAACCTAACTTTAGGCGCACACATTTGAAAATATTGGCCCAAATCAGCAATACCCGAAGGCAAAAGTTGGTCCAGCCCTTAGAGGCCACTGTCAAAGACAAACAGGTTGTTTTAATTGAAGTGTTGCCAATAATTATGGCCAAAAGAAATTTTAGGGGGGCACATTCACTATAACTATATGAAATGCTAATAAAAATATTTAACAGATGGTTTGTAACTTTATGGAATAGTCTAACAAAATAAGCTCTTTATTGCACCAAGTCATGAACTCTTCCCATTAATTGTCCTCACATCCTTGAGAACTTTCCCTCCCTTCTCCATCTTTCCATCTCTTTGTATCTTCCCTTCCCTCCTCCCCCCACCTTCCTGAGTGTTATATGGAGGACCAAGGGGAAAAAAGTTAGAATATTCAGATATTTGCATCTTTACATAATTTTCCAGCCCTAGTTAGAGTGTTTTGTGGATACAATGGTTGATGTTTGACAGGAGAAGCGAGTAAAAGAATCACACACACTGTCATAATACTGACTCCTCCATTGCTTTGATTTCAACAGAATAAAGTCTTTAATAAATGTCATTCAACCCTTATTCCTGTAGAATATCTTTACAAATTAATCCAACCACACGGAGTTTCAGAGTTACCATCCCACTGAAGAGAACAGGAGACATTTTCTGACCCCTCTGAGCTAATGATTAAAGGCCAAATTTTCTAAAGTGCACCGCATCCACAAATGGGGCCAGATTTTCAGACAGGCTCAGCATCCAACAGCCTCTATTGTTTTTAGTGTGAGCAGCTTCCTGTTGAGCACTTACGAAAATCTAACCCCTTTATTTAGATACTTAAATCAGAGCTGACCTCTTTTCAAAATCTGGCCCCAAGTCTGTCTACAGATTCACTACATCTTCTGTGCACTGGTTCACATTTAGGTCATTGCTGATTGTTTTTTAAATGAAGGCTTTAAATTCTGCAGAAAACACTGGAATTATCAAAAATGCAGAGACACTAAATCTGTACTACAGTATGGAATTTCTACATTTCATTGGTCCAGTGGTGCAACCAGTAACTTTGATTATTAAAACTAAAAATGGTTTATGTTTCTTGCAGTTTCCACTGTTTGGACAGTGAATCTAGCTCAGTCAAGTTTCACTCTTGTTTATCCCCAGTTTCACTTTCTGGTTCTCATGTAGTAGCATGTGTTTAGGTTCCCAGCACTACTGGGGAAATATTTAAATAACTTATTGTTGATTTTCTTTTAATACCAAGTAAATATTTCTATTCAGGTTAACATACATCTCCCTGCACCATTTTTATTTTGCTTTTAAGGAAAGGCAGGGAGGAGAAAGCAGGAAATGGTGAGGAATAAAAGTATTTAGCACATAACACCAACTCGCGGTATCTAAATTACATGACACTTAATTTGGGTAGTTGGCAAAGAGATCCAACGCTGCAGGTCTATAAATATCCCAGGCCCGCTGCTGTTCTCATTTTTCTTACCTACTGGAATAAGCTTAGACTGTTTATTCATCAGCAGGTGTCTGTTCTATAAGACATACCTTTAATACATCACATTACATCAGAAGACTATACAAACACTGCAGTGTATGACAGAGGGGGAGATTTTCAAAGGCACAAATGAGAATTAGGAAACTAACTCCCATTGACTCTGAATGGGAGTTGGGAAGCTACTTGCCTTCAAAAATCTCCCCGAGTCTGCTGCATCCACATTTTCAAATAATGTTTCCATTTTAATTCATGATAGCTTAAAGAGCGCAAGACTGAGAAAACCAAAGAACTCACATCTGGAGTAAAAACAATGAGGAACTAGGGCTCAGTTTCATTGTTCATTTAATTCTAGAAGCTGATAAAAGTGTATTTAAGAACCAACCGCTCTGCTTTGTTATGTGCTAGTTAAAAGCTGGGGAATGCCAGTTACAAGCTTCCATTCCAACAAACTTTGGCAGCGAGCAGCTAGGAAACTCCAGCAATGTCTTGGAAGAATAAAGCCATTCATGCCACATTTTCAAACACTCATTCCAGAGAGATTCTGCCCTTTTTAAGGGGATGGACAGATAGGTAGATATTTCCCTACCAAAGAACCAATCAAGAGTGGATATGAATCTAGAATTTTCTAGAGATGATCCTGAGAAACAAGGTCTGATCTTTGGAGAAGAAAGTTCAAGTTTTCCAGCTAAAAGAGCTGATGAACAACTCATTGGCATTTGTTAATGTCACTTGAAGTTCTTTTACTCACTGGTACAAGACACAGCTTTGCTTTCACAAGCAGAGAACTACTGACCCATTCTGCTGGCAATGCAATGTCATACTTCTTACAATCTTTTGCCTGTACATTTCAGCATGCTACAAAAAACTGGAGATAATATTTTATGTATTATTATACAAAGCGAGAAAAACATAGCATGCTGAAATTAACAATCAGAAACACAGAAAGAGAAATAACTGGGATAACAACCATCTCCAAAAATAAAGTTAATGTCAAGATTTCAATTTAATTCTCTCTCTTTATAATAATACACTGGCAGTTTATAACTATTCAGACAGGAACAGGTACTGCAAGCCTTTCTCACATGAGCAGACTAGATAATGGTACTGCCTGCAGGATCAGGTCCATAATTTGTACATATGCATTTTGTAATAGATCTTATGTAAGAGACCTGCACAGGATTTTCTGAAGCAGCTTTCAAAAACAGTAGGTTTAAAACAAAAAGGGAGCAACTCACAAACCGGCTTTAACTATTGTTCGTAGGTCACCATTTTGGGGAACATTTTATGAGAAACACTTGATCTACGAGCTGTGACTCTCTAAATAAATGCCCTTGCAATTTCTGTCCAGCTCAAAACTGACTCCCCTCAAACAATCTCTAGCTCTTTTTGTTTTTAACCATCATTCTCAAATTACCACTTTTCGTATTTCAGCATAGCTTGAAAAGCTTTATTCAAACAACTTTCTCCTTTTCTACCAGAGGAAAAATACTGATTAAAATAGAGTTTACATCCTAAATTTTGACAATAATTAGTTTTAGGATGTCATCCGCAGTCCTTAGTGAAAGGTGTCTGCTTACAAAATTAAGTAGTTGTAGTATAGTTCATCCTTAATTATCTAGACCTCAGCTACGCAAAACTCTGTTATCTAAACAGTATCATCTTGCCCAATATCTATTAAACTGAAAATTCTTTTGATTATCCAGAAACTCTATCATGCAAAGTTGTTCAGTGTCCTGTGTGACATCTGGATAACCATGACTGTACTGTACAGGCATCTGTCTGTTAGACTAGCTCATTATATGAGTCTCAGTGTGTTTAGTTTACTTTAGCCACAATTTAACACTATGAACAAAGGGTTCCATTCTAGTCTTGATTTAATCTACAGAATTGCCAACAAGGAGATGAACAAATCAAGATATTCTGAAATATATTGTGTTCCTTTGCTTTTGTTTACGTTCAGCATAACAAGACCCACAGGCTACCCAAGTCTCTAAGAAGATTAGTGGGTAATCTTGTAATGCAGTCACCAAACAGAAAGGTAGACAAGGCATCCCAGTTGTCAGCCCTTAAAAGAGACATGAACACAACTCTCAGTAGTTATGAGCATATAGAAGCAACAGCCTTTTCTCAGAATAAGAAGGAAACACAGGAATTGGCTCAGCAGCCATGCAAGTCAAACTATACATGTACTTCTCTGAAATTTTAATAGAGCCTGATCCAATTTAACTGAAAGAGAAAATCCCATGGACTTCAATGGGAGGGAGATCAAACTCTTAGCCCTCCAGAGCTAATTCTGTGGTGTAGTCTGTGTTGTTTTGCCTTCTCATCCTATTCAAAACAATGAGCATCCTGGGTTTGTAACATGAGGGAGAGGGGGGGAGGGAACTGAATTGCTTTTAATCAGATTGCTTTGCGCAGCATCTGAAGGGAAAACTAACCCAAATTCTTGGGAAAACACCAAAGGGCCTGTAGTGCTGTTATGGGCAACGGATGAGAAGCCCAACATGCCACACTTCATTCTACGTAACCTGTCTGATTATAAATACCTTTTCTTAGGCTAATGCTTCATAGATCATGGCCCCATACCCTGTCGCCCTATTGCACCTTTCCTCATATTTGCTCAAAGGGCATTACTGATGTTAATGAAGTACGATGCATAACTCCTTGTAAGGGAAATAAACACAGTGAAACATGCACTAAATATCCACTCAAAGGACTGATAAATATTGATTATTTAATAGAAGTGGTCTCCTAACAAAGATGGAGAAAAATTATTATCCCTACGTAGTAATAATATTGTTTTGCAAACGGCGAACATGAGATGTAGAGAGTGAAATCCTAAACTTATTGAAATCAGTGAGACTTTTGCTAGGAAGTTTAAATAACTTATATTACAGTGTATGTTTTGCTGCGTGTATTGATTGGATTGAGAAATCTATTGAAAACAAGACAAAAAAGTTAAAAACAAAAAACAAAAACCCTCTCCCCATCCTTTCCCTACTCTGTTCTTATATGAAATTGACTAGTGCACTAGACTGTGCAACACTTGCATACATGGGAGTTAGGAGTCTAGACACTTTTGAAAACCCCATTAAGCACCTACCTACATATTTAGGCATTTACATAATCTTTATAAATCTGTTCCTTAGCTAATTTCCAGCATAAATTATTCACTTAGCATACAAAAGATTCTATAAAATGAAGTATATGCATTTGAATTACTTGGGTCTCCATCATCATTTACAGACATTTTCAAACAGCCTGCAGGTGGGACATATTAACCAGAAAGAAGAAGGGTTCTCAAAATTGTCACAACATGCTCAGTAACCTGCAGGAATGCAACCTGAGTACCTGTTTGTTGATATTGATGTTTATATTGGAATGGGGCGATGACATCGGGCTGGGTTCTGTCTCCACATGTTTCAGTTTCAACAACGTGTCTTCGAATGCTGAAAAAGATGGCAGAGACAATCTAAGGCCCTGTTAGTGCAGCTATGGGGTTATCTGGCATTTCATCATTACCTTTCCTGCCCACAAATTATCAGAAGATCAAGCTACCTGAGCTGGTATGAAATAAAGTCGCTTGTTCACACTTGAGCAATTTAACTTCCATGGATTGGTCAGTATCCAGAATCCAAAAGACAGGGTGTCTTGTACTACAATACTACAAAGTTCAGTACGAATGTAGGAAGGTAAGTGAATCTGTGTGTGTGTCAGGAATTATTTGGTTCCAGCAGGTATGAATGTAGCTCCTCAGAGGAGTGCACATTTATTCCATGTATGGGTTATCACACATATCCTGTAAAAAGAACCATTATATTTTCTCTTTGTTCTTATTCATATATATTTGGCTTTAGCAATAAATTGTTCCCAGTTGAAACCACTGACTGTCAAGCCCCGCCCTGCTCTGCTGTCCTAAACAATGAGTCTTAAAATGTTATGGTAATGTTTATATGCAGCCACAGAGTTTGTCATGGAAAAAGTTTACAATACAGTTTTAAAAAATCAGAGTTACTCTCTTTAAAGTCTACTACCCAGCTAGCTCATGGTACTATCAATCAGGCATGCTACAGCAAGGTGGATTACTGGAGGAGCAGAGAAGCAGCATGCAGGTCAGCTAGATTTTCAACAGTTGTGACAGCATTACATGTTCAGCCTGGCATTCTTTCTGCTCTGCAATGGGGAATTCAATTCCTACCCAGGAAAATTATTTTGTTTGCAAGTCTGCTAGTAGCTGGTTTATGGGTTCTTCTATTACCACCATGGAGAGTGGTTAGGACATCAATGAGCAGAGTGTGAAGGGTGCTCCCAACAAGCAAAAAAAGACACACCAGGGAGCAGTAATGATGGATGACCACATCTGCAAGAGGAATAGAGCGGGAAAGCAGTGTGTGATGTGGAAAATTTCCTGTTCAGAGAAAGAAAATTCAAGCACCCATGTCTCCACAACACCCTATCTTGTAAACAGTGGGTAGGGCTAGGGTGCTGGCCTGGGATTTAGCAAATCCAGGTTCAATACCCTGCTTAGCCACAAACTTCCTATGAAACTTTGGGTAGGTAATTTAATCTATCAGTGCCTCAGTTCCCCATCTGTAAAACAGGGATAATAGCACTTCTCTACCTCACAGGAGTGCTGTAAGGATAAATACATTGAAAATGTGAGGCACTCAGACACTAAGTTAATGGGGGTTATTTAAGTATCTAAAGAAGATAGTCTGAGATAGATACACCAGTAGGAATACCATGATTCTAGTAGTGACAGCTTGGATCCTGGTACTATCATGATTATAAACCTTGATGCAATCAGCATACAATACAGTTGGAAATGCAGGCTACGGAATAATATTTGTACCGTTTGTACTATTTGTGCTGTTTCCAAATCCTGACACATTTTTATTGGAATCATCAATATAGTTATACACCATGTTCTATTTACTAATACTTAATTTTCTCTTCTGAACTACAGTACAATATTGCTATGTGCGATTAAAACAGCTCCTATATTATATTCAGGAGGTAGCTGTATTTTAGTGATGTGTGAAGTGATCCCTATATATATAGTATGTCAAATCTGTAGAGTCTTTTGGGATGTTAGGAGGAAAAGTACTACATAGTCATCACAATAATTTTATTACCTTGTACCACTGTCTCTATAAGCAATGCAAATGGCAATGATGATTCAGGATCTTACCAGCAGGATCTGTTTTTTCAGCAGCTGCCTCCTTTGTACCAGGAGGAAGGAAGCTAAGTTCTGCCTCTTCTGGAACTCCTGCTGTCAAACTAGCAACAGGCAAGCCTGTGGCTTCATCAATGCAAGTCTCCAGCAACTCCTTACTGTCTAGTAAATCAACAATCAGAGGCATGCTGCAGAAGTAGGAAGAAGGACAGAGATAGGTAGACTCATTTCAGAAAAGTGACAACACAAGACCAGGATTTAAAATATACAACATCGGGTAAAAAAGTAGGTCACTTTCCTTTTTCTGTTGTTTTCAAGCACCCAAACACATTCTTTAAAAATTGTTTCAGATATGTTTACACTAATTTTCAAGAGTGTTTAAAAATCTACAAGAATAAGCTTCAAAACTCAGGACAGGTCCATATATTTTCTTCACATCTTCCACTGTATGAAAAATCCGTTCATAGTAGAGGAAATCTCTCTGTAGAATGCGATCGTCAACCCAGCATGACCAGATTGGATGTAAAAGTGTGTTCAAGCAATCTCACTGAAGTCTCTTATATGGAGTTTGCATGCAAACACAGTGATATGTGCTGTGCAACAACTTTATTACTTATAATTACTCAAAGAGCTAATCCAAATCCTTCTGCGCTAGGAGGAAGTTGGAACCCAAATCAAGATCTGGATCCAAACTTTGTAAAGCAGGTCTAATCCACTGTTTTAAAAGGTGGACATGCAACTATTTAAATTTAACTTTGGTAAAATACTTCAGTACTTATTAATAAAAATCTAAAATCAAGATATTATGTATCCTTTTGAAAAAAAGTCTTTCCTTTTTAATCCTTATTTACACAGAGTTATAGAGGTGCATGGCACTTCGCAGAACAAAGATGGGATCCCCTCCCCAGAAGAGCTCACAATCTAAATTAAGGTCAGAACAACACAGTGAGAGAATGAGGAAAAACTAAGACAAGGACAAAGGCACTAAGACTACTCTCTATGTCCAAGGATCTAAAGTTGCTTTGTTAGACTTCAAAGTACCCCTAACAAGACAGATATTTATTCTCATTTGGCATATGAGTAAGGAGATATGAGCCTGATTTTCTAAGATGGGCATGTACAATTGTGTGCTCCTAATCTGTGCATGGACACATCACACCTGCTCCTGAAAATCAAGTATGCATTCATGTGGCCAGTTAGATACATAGTAATTGCTATAAAAGAGTAAATATTTGCCAACAGATACCACATCTTGGGATCTGAGATGTCACAGATTTCCCTATGCTTTGAACTGGAAATAATGGTAGCCTCTCAGATACCAGATGTAACATCTGGTCATTGTCTTCCTTCGTCTTTGATTCCCATCTGTCAGCTCAAATTTCATAGTTTCATTCATCTTTTTTTGTTCTGTCATTTTTCACTATGTCTATCCAACGTGTCATTGGTCTTCCTCTATTTCCAGTTCCTTGCACGCTGGTATATATCACCTTGCATGGTATTCTTTCTGGGTCCATTCTTGACATGTATCCAAACAGTTACTGTCGTCTTTCTTGAATCTTCTGTGACAATGTTATTTCTTGCCCTAGCTGTTTCCTCTCATTTTTTATTTTCTGCAGTTTTGAAACTCTCAGCATTCCCCTCGGCCAGTTCATTTCTGCAGTCAAAAAATCTTTTATTCATTGCTTTTCCTCATACTCCAGCATTCCGACCCATACAGAAGCACTGGCATGACAGTTGTCTCATATACACTGATTTTTGTTTTTATCAGAATGTCTTTAGCCTTCCAGATCTTGTTGAGTTTTACAAATGGAACAGCAGCTAGTCTGATTCTTCTTCTTATGTCATTGTCACAATTTCCATTCTTTGATCCTAGTCCTCCAAAGCATACACATTTTTCCACTTGTTCTAGTTCTTTGCCTCAGAGTTTGATCTTTACCTTGGTCTTCCAATTGCCATATTTTTTGTCTTCTCCATGCTGATCTTCAATCCAAATTTTCTACTATCCTGGTCTACCTTGTCATTATTCTCTGTAAATCCTTAGTCAATATCATCTACGAATCTCTGATTATGCACTGTTTTACCACATAACATGACTCCTCCCATTTCACCTCTCAGTGCTGCAGTACTGCTGCCAGTACCCAAGCTGAATAAATCTGGTGATAGCATGCATCCTTGCCTCACTCCTACAGTTGTTCTGAAACATTCCATCAGTTTCTTGTCTACTCCCATTGCACTCAGATTTGCAACAGATGTTTTCTATCACCTTAATCCATTTTTCAGTGACACCACACATAACTTGCTATAATCCTTTCTGCCAAACTCCATCAAAAGTCTGGTGTAAGTCTCAAGTTGTTGCAATAGGTTTGTTTGTGTTCTATGTACTTCTCAGATATCTGTCTTATCATAAATAGCTTATCTATTGTACTTAGTTCTGGTCTAAATCCAGCCTGTTCTTTGCAAAGCGCTGCTTCCACATACCTTTTCATTCTCCTCTACAGCATCTTGGTGAATGCTCTTCTCAGCACATTCAATACACTGATTCTTCTGTAGTTCTTGCACTCATTCTTATCTCCTTTTTTTATAGATGAGTACTGTTATCGCTTTCTCCCATTCACTCGGCACTTGCTTTTGTTTGTAAATCTTGTTGAATACCTTGAGTCTCACAATGACTGCTGTTTGCAGCAGCTCTGTGGTCACATTGTCACTTCCCAGTGCCTTTTTCTTTTTCCAACTTTCCATTGAGATCTTTACAACTACTTTGAGGAATTCTGGCATCTCTGGACTCTCCCTCATTTGTTCTGGGAAGCATCTCTAGGATCTTTTCATCTACTGTGTTCTGCACATGATCATTCTTTATCGGTTTGTCCTCAATTATTTGTCCATGCTTGTCTTTCACCACCCACATCTTCAACGCATATGTCCTACTTAGTTTTCTTATCTTGCAATAAAATTCGTGTAAAATTTTTCTTCACATATTCTTCTGTTTCTTTACACGGTTTGCTTATTCAAGTTGTTTCCTTCTTTCTTTGTTTTCTCTTTTATTTCTATTATATTCAGCCCTTAAAACTTTCATCCTCCTTTTTATTCTCCTTCAGCATCCTACGCTTGTCATTTTACTGCAGCACTTCTTCTGTTGTCCACCTTGGTTTCTTCATTTTGGTCTTGTAGCCCAACACAAGTTCAACCATCCTCATAAACCCATTTTTTATACTGTTCCACGTCTCTTCAATGTTCATTTCTTCTTTTATTAGAGATGTGACATTTTTCCACATGGCTTTTTTGTAGTCTTTCCTGATATTTGGCTCTTTCAATATTTTCCTCACTGTAGATCTTAGTTCTTGGCACTATTTCAACTGCTCTCAGCCTCAATGATGCCAGCAGTAACTCAAAGTCTTCTCCCATGTCAGCCACAAATGATCTCCACAACACTACATTTGATTTCTATCTGCAATTCACAAGTACAAAGTCTATCATGTTCTTTGTTTGCCCATCAGGTGACATCCACGTCCGCTTCCTCTGTGGTTTTGTTTGTTGAAATAGCATGTTTGTTGTCACTTAGGCAAAAATTTAAAACCCTCTCTTTCGTTGTCTCCACCTACTCCAAATCTGCCTATTGCTCCAAATTAGGAAATCCAGTCCGATCCTACTTTTGCATTAAAATCTCCCATCTACAATAACATGTCCTGTCTTGAATCTTTTGTATCGTTTTCTGTCAATCATTATAAAATTCATCCAGTTCTTTCTTGGGTGCCGTGGAGGTCGGTGCATATGCTTGTACTATTGTAACTGCACCAGAATTGATTCTGAATCTCACCTTCAACACGAGGCGGTATGGGGTGGAATGCAACTCTGTCTTGGTGTCCACCATCTTACCTTCCTATCAATACATTAATCATGGTAGAATGCTCTTTTGCCTTCCCATCTCATTTCGCATAGACTGATGATTTCCACTCACATCTTTTCAATTCAGATATCATTACCACAAGTACTGCAGGCTGGTATAATGTTTTTACTTTCCATGTTCCAATACATTTTTTATCCTTCGAGTTCATCATGTAACCCTGTTCTCCATGTTGTCAATGTTTGTGTTTGTTCTGATCATGTACTTTTTGCCCCCATCTTGGTTTTTGAGCAGTGAATAGCAGCCCTTGTTAGTCTAGGGGATGACCAAGTTGGCACACTTTTCTTTTTTTCCATTCCTCATTTGTCCTATATTTGCCAAGTATTCAACAATGATTCCTTTGCTGTGTAACTGACCAGGGTATTGTAATCTCTCTGTAAGAGAGTTCTGAGCTATCCATCAGTTTGCTCCAGCATCATTTCCGCTAATATTATACTTTGAAAGTTTAGTCTCCTCTCAAGATAGGATCTCCATTCCCCATATCATCTTAGCCCTGTTCTGCACTACAAACTTATGTCGGTATAACTACGTCACTCAGGGATATGGAAAATCCACACCCCTAAGCGACTAAGTTATGACCCAACTCCAAGCATAGACAGCACTTTGTTGACAGGGAGGGCCTCTCCCCTTGACATAGCTACCACCTCTCAGGGAGGTACAGTACCTACATCAATGGGAGAAGCTCCCCCATCAGTGTAGATAGCATCCTCACTAAGCGCCAGTGCAGCTGCACTGCTGCAGTACTGTATAGACAAGCCCTTAGTAGCCCTTGTCTGCACATGTTCCAGTTGAAATTCATTCTTCTTGAACATGGGTGACCAGAATTGTACTTAGCATTCCAGAGAAGGCCTTACGAGTGCTTTGTACAATTGCATTAATACTTCCCTATCTTTACTAGAAATACCTCAACTGATACAACCTAACATGAGATTCATGTAAGGGTTGAGAAATTTCTTACCTGATAATTTTCTATTAGCAGGTTCTCTCCTCAATCACTAATGGGATAATGCCCCACAACTACAGAATTTGTAGATGGATACATTGTTATTGCTGGAGGCTCCAGGACTAAGCCCCACTCTTCAGTCAGGCCACTATCAGAGCTCTTTGAAAGCCATGGAAACACTCCAGCAACCTATTATTAGCATTAAAGAAACAACCCTCTTGAGCAGTTCCTGGTGTGCCCTGATACCACCCAGTGGCGCAGCGTGGTCCTGGAGGACTGCCTCATCAGATGAGGAGGATTGTAGTGGTGCAGCCTGCGGCTGGGGCCCCTCCTGGCAAAAAGTTGTACCCACTGAGGGTCTGACTCCTCATCCGAGGAGTGTGCCAATGGGCCTTTTCTGGCACCGGAGGCACAGACTGCACCCCTGAAGATTTAATGGGTTGGGGCCCAGGTCCCACCTGGAGACCCCATGGGGCCCAATAAGGCCATTGGAGTGGCCAGTGTCCTTGGGGCCAACCGGGGGCTAACTGCGCCATGGGCTCTGGCACCTTATGGGGGCGTCGACTCACCCGACGACTGCCCCCCCGGAAGACCCCAAAGCAGCATTGGAGTCAGAGGCCCTGGACCTGCGGTACAGTGTCTGTCCCGGGTTACGGGCACCCCTCCGTGCCATGGAACGCCCCCTCAACGCCTCCGACCTGGAGGATGAGGAGGACTGCCTCCGTCACCGTGAGCGGTGCCGACGAGCGGGGTCACACGCCGAAGAGCTTGAAGTACCAGAGCATCATTGCGGTACCAACCTTTTCTGGGACTGCTTGCTCTGCAGCAGCCTTCAGTGACTGAGGTCAGTGCCATCCCGAACTCCTCGGTACCAAGTCAGACTCCGGCGACTGGATTCTGTGCTGCCTCCGCACAGGCGAACTCTTCGGTCCGGGGCTTCCTCCGAAAACCGGGTTCTACGCCACCTCGGTGTGGGCGAACTCCTCGGTCCCAGAGAGTGGGAATGGGAGCTATCCGAGCGCTGCCTGGCAGACCTCAACCAGTGCTGCCTCCAGTGCCAGGGATCAATGTTGGATCCAAGAGGGAGACTCCACGTCCCGTGTCGGTGCAGGTCGGCTCCACAACACCAACCTGGAGCGACTACTAGTGGAGTGGCTCTGCTCTACCCTATGTGACAGTCCGGCAGGAGATCTTCCTACCCATACCAGGGATCTCCTCCACCATTCAGGGGGACCCAACGCGGGTTTCCCCCGTGACACCAGCCCCTTCTCCCTCGGCATAGGGCGGGGCGTAGGCGGCATAGACAAAGCCAACAAAGCTCTTGCTGCCTGAAAAGCCTCCAGCATCAACAGAGGCACTCTCCTACTCCCAGGAGTCGAGGGAGGCTCCCTAACCAGAGATGCAGACACCAGAGAAAAGGTCTCAGCGGGCCGAGTTCAGTGCATTTCAGTACTGACCCTGCCCGTACCAACGACGCAGGGGAGTGTCTGCGCTACGTGTGCTGCTTCCTCTTCTTCGGTACCAGTGAAGTTACACAGTGCCAAGTTGAGGGTGGTGCCGACGGCACACTCTGTACTGATGCCACACGCAGTACCGAGGCGGAGCGGGTCAACTCAGATGCCAGGCAGTGATCTGCCTCCATCAGCAGGGCTTTCAACCAGATTTCTTGGTCTTTCTCGGTTTGAAAGCCTTGCAGATTCTACACTTATCCTTTCTGTGGGCTTCCCCCAGGCACTTAAGACAGCTGTTGTTGGGGTCACTAGGCGGAAAAGCCTTCCTGCAGGAGGCACACGGCTTGAAGCCAGGCAACATGCGAAGTCCCAGCTGGGACAGTCTTATCTCTAACTACACTTAACTACTTAACTAAAACCAAACACAGATTACAAACAAGTCCAAACAAGGGGAATAGTACATGCTGAGAGCAAGGCTAGTTCCAGCAACTGTCTCGGGCAGAAAGCAAGAACTGAGGGGGCATAGCGCTGGCAGCGCCTCATATACCACAGCATGTGTGCGGGGCTCCAGGGGGTGCCAGAGCCAGCCCTACAGGATCTGCTAAGGGGAAAAAAGTTCCGGGTAACCATGCAGGAAGGCGTGCACACACCTATAGTGGAATGGACATGAGCAACACATCTCGAAGAACAGCAGTTACTGGTAAGTAACCTTGTTTTAGCATTAAAGAAATAACTTGATACATTAAAACAATTTTATGTCAGTCACCCTTTAGAGAAAAAAATCAATTTGTATTTATCAGACTACCAGGATGGGTTGAATGAAGAGAGAAACTTATCCGAGAGTAAATTATCAGGCAAGCACATTCTCATTCTGTTGCACAGCTTCATCCCTAATGGGAAGTAGCAAGCAGTGAATCACAGCGCAGGGGTGAGGGGAGATGAGCAGAGTTGTAATCCTTACTGCAGAACTTAAAATGTATTCTCTTGAACTTGGACACTGCTCTTTAATCAATACATCTCACTAATCACCTCAATAGCTGACAATATTGCTTGTTAATTGGGTGGTATACAGCTAAGCAACTTGCCTACATCCTCTTTAGCATTCAGTACTCCACTCTCCTTTTATATAGACGCACAATTTTGAATGATCTGTGTATATGAAATAAGATGATTTAAAGGTAAAAGAACATCTCTTAGAAAGGCCGGAACAGCAGTGTTTGTATTTATCAATGAGTTTAATAAAATGTCTCATTTCCAAAAGTACGAGAAGTCTTTCTATATATGTTTGGAATATGTAAGTAGAATAAACAGGCTTTTGAAATTTTCTGATTCTGAGTGTTTGATTTCTCAACATCTACACTAACAGGGTGGCCTGCCCTTTTAAAGGACCAGGGTCCAGCCAATCTGGTTCAGTTATCAGACCCAACTGGGAAGGGCTCAGAGAGCGCTCAGTTGAGGGGGGCTGCAGGAGGGAGACAGGCTCCAGCAGTAGTCTGTGAAGCAGGGTGATTGAAGGGAAGTCTTCCTTTTAGCACTGAAGAGGAAAATCCCCTGAAGCCCAGAGTGGGCAAAGAATCTGCTTTTGTTTTTGGAATTTTAGGAATAGAACTGTGCCCCAAAAGAGACTTGAGCATGGCCCTAAGACCTTCGTGGGGCGCTCAGGAGGAGGATACAACCTGACAGAGAAGAACCGAGACCACAGCTAACCTGTAGCCAGACCGGTTAGGCAGCACTGCATTTATGAGAGTTTTGTTTTTGCAACCTACCAAAACAATTAACTAAATGCAAACATTCTGAGGCCAAGTTCATGCCAGTGCAGCAGCAGCCGTTGCCTGGCAATGACTGGTAACTGACAGAGCACTTGTAGCAGGAGGGCACATGGGCCAGGCCTCCCATTTCTCTCCTCTTCCCCCCACTGGCACCAGAGAAGGATGGAGATTCCTTAACTTAAAACAAACAAACAAAAAAAGAGGGGGAGGGAGAAATGTGTGGAAGTGCACAACAGGCACAGCTCTCCCTAACAAGCCCTCCCAACCCCAGACCCAGCAATCCATTCATAGGCTCTTTCCCATTACCACTGCCAAGACTCAGTTCTCCATTCCCCCTTCTCTTGATGCCAGCTGATGTAGTTAATTCTGTAGTTCAAGAGGAAGCTATTTGTGCTCTGGTACTCAAATTTCAAACTGTCATGGTGTGGGACAGGAGGATTGTTCTGTTGCACACAATAGATTTAAAAAAAAATATTTTTCCTTTAAAAATAATAGGAAATAATATGCAAAAATGTTTAAAAAAATATTTAGGTTGTACACTCAAGCACTTGAAAGTTAGGAAATGCCAGACTTGCAGTTGCCTATGTAACCTTAATTCAGCCATTTTGTGGGTCCTGCCTATGCACTGAAAGAGATGCTGTGGAAGAACTATTATGTCAATGAACAATTACCAACTATGTCATAATGCAGAAGCACAAATGAGCCAAATTAAGTTTACACAGACAACCTTAATTCTGACATTTCGTAGCTTCCGAGTGCTTTGCAGCTTAATGTTCTTTTAATGTAGTTTTTGTACATAATAGGATAAGAAGTCTTATTTCTTTCATATTTGGTTAATAGAAGGTGACCCGCAAAGCGAAAAGGGAAGAGGTACGCTTGTGACCTTTTTGAAGCTTTTACAAAGAAACGGAAAACAGCGACTGTCTTGTGGCACCTTAAAGACTAACAAATTTATTTGGGCATAAGCTTTCGTGGGCAGAAACCCACTTCGTCGGATGCAAGATTTCTACCCACAAAAGCCCACGAACAATTGGTTAGTCCTGTGCCACAGGACCCTTGCTCTTTTGCTAAAAACAGACAAACATGGCTACCCCTCTGGAATTCAAAGAAATGGAAGGTATTTAAGAAAGGCCTTCCTTAGTTTTTCTAATATTCCTAGATTTCTAAAGTGAAAGCAGAAAAAAAGCTTGGAAACATGTAATCTCAAATGTGGAGTGCAGCTCTCGGTTATTTAATAGGTAGGGCACAGAATCTTTAAGACTTCTTTTCTCCCACATGTTTATAGAGGGACTGACAAAATCTAGACTTTTCTGAAAGTAACTCCCAAGTTGTTTTAACATTACCAGCCATTCATCGTTACTTCCAATACTGACTATTCACTGCAGGCTGGCATCCGTTAAAGGGAGAGAAGCTCCTTAGGAACAGGTGTTGGTTGCAACAAAGAGATGAATGTTGAGTGGAGGTCAGTCACCATTAAACCATGTGGCAATACTTCTGGGTGTTTCCACAAGGGAGGGGTAATGCAGAAAGACCGTTTCTAATAAAGATCTAATTGCAAATGCATATTCCAGAATTGTTCAGACATTTGAATAGATTGGTACTGGCTAATGGAGGATTCGGCAATCATGTTGCATACATTCCAGGCTAAAAGATATTTTTTTGGGAAGGGAAATATAAGCCAAGGGACTGGAAACAGGATACAGAACCTTTTACTTTTAACTCACCAGTTCATATTCCATCATGCTGATTAAGTCATAAATGACATGATTTTCAAAAGTACTGAACATTTGCACCTCCCACTGTAGTCAATGACAAACATTACATTTGCCAGACTGAATCTGTCCTGTGGGACTGTCGAAGCCCATAACCCAGTCTTGTCAATGGCCAGAACCAGATGATTCAGGAGAAGACACAAGGAACTCTGCAGTAGGTACATTTATGATCATTTGTCCCCCTCTCCCCCCATGAGAGTCTCCATCTACCCCCTTATTGTTAGGTTGGCTTATACTGATGTCCAAGGTTCTCTCTCTCTTCCAAATATCTTTTATTTTTGCACTTACTGTAACAACTCTGGATATTCTTGTATCAGATGCTTAGCCCCTTCGAAAAATCAGGCTACATGTTACCACCATCTAAAGGATGTTTGGTGGCCAATGTGACCATTAATAATTTTCAGTCTGCTAGCTTGGGAACTCTGTCTTCTGTCACTTACCTTCGTGGAAATCAAGAGTAACTCAACTGAGTTAAACTAATGTAAATATGGTGAGAGGAGAATTAGGTCCTTAGGAAGCAAGTGAAATTCAAACCCAGCTGGCAGTAACATGTAACATATACAATGCTTAAAAATACATTTATTTTCAGGCTAGTTCATTCCAGGCCAACCATTAGCTTGAGCTGACTTTTTCACATTTGAACAAGCTGTCTTTCCACACCAGGTGTTATATAATAAATATGCCAATTTTTAACGATAGTGCTGCTGTAACCCAACAGCCACCCCATGTGCGTTATACCACAGCCCACTAGAAAAGGGAGCAAATTTCTTCATTCCATCGAGTGTTCTCTGCCATCTGGATTTTCAGTCAGTATCTGCAGTAACCTAAACAGCCAACATGTTCACGTTGGAGTTAAACACAGACTCTTGGATAACATACGAAATAAGTATAAAGCCATTATGAACTAATCAGTATCTGTCATAATGAAAAAGCTCCAAATTTTTTTTTAAAGTAGGATGTTTTGCCATTCCATCTTATGCACACACACACAAACACTCCCTCTCTCTAATGAATTCTCTCTCACTCATGCTCATGAAATATTTAGCTGATAGTTAAGAGTGCTGTACCTGGTAGGTAGGATAGATTTCATTTTTAAGTTCTTCTAGTACTTCTGAAATACAAAAACTAACAAAGAAAAGTAGTTTTGCTTTAGTAAAAAAAAGCTGTCTGAACCTTGTGAACCAACACACACTTGCAAAGTCCAACTTGCATGAATAAACCTAAATAAAAGGAGTCTGAAGCTATTCTAGTCACCACTGGATCATTAATACACAGTGATTATATCCATTTTTAGTACAATGGTAAATGGAGACTCAGATTTCATCAGTAATCTGATTTTATCTCCCCTTCTACACTACTGTCAAAATATCTAAGGAGAAATTGCAATCATGCCCTGACTGTACCTTCCATGTGAAACACACTTTAAAGGTAAAATTTCCTTTTTAAAGAGATTCAATTTGCAATTAGCAATTTGAAAATTATTCATAGAACAATACATATTAAACAATCAGCAACATGGACACTTTCTACCCTTAAAGTTGAATCGATGGAGAATTTTTAAAAGATCTTTGTCCCCATTTTCTGAACAAGTTTTTGACAAGAGGTAGAGAGCTTTACTGTTCTTAAAAAAACTAATTTGAGAGAGTTCTCAGACAAATACACAGATAAACTAATGATGTTGCCCTGACCTTTAAACCCACAATCATCTCCATGAATCATTCAGTAGAATGGGTGGTTTTCCAGGCAGCCTGCTCCATCTCATCTGGAGCACAGAAGGAGGGACCGGACAAAAAGCACAGAAGAATAGCATCAGAGTTTTGCATTTTGATACATGTTTTAGAGAAGTTACAGCTTAACCTGGAAAAAGACACCAGTCGATCGTCAGTAACTCTTATTTGAAGCCTGGGACAAGTCCTTCAGTTCTTAAATACTTGAGTGGACTCTGACTCCGGTCAGAGTCAATGAGACTACTCACATGAGGAAAAGAGTGCAATATCAGGTCCTCACAGCTGTATGCCACACATCATTCTATTACTGTTTTCAAGTAAGGGGGAAAAGAAAAGACATTTCATAATGCATATTGTTTCTGTAAACCCAGATGAGTTTGGGATATACTGCAGATTTCTGGAAATATTCACATCTCCCTGAAGCTAAAATCATTATCTGGAATGGTCAAGTGGTGCTTCTGAGACTCCAGACTGCAGCAGCATTTTGCTATAAAACCAACAAAGTTAGAACAGGCTGAAAATTCTCACTAAGCCAAAGCCAGTGAACTGGGCTATTGGTTCAGATGTCAGTAAGACACTATTTTTAAGAAGTGCCTTTCCTAATGGCAGGACCACAAACAATGGAAAGCCCATTGCAATTTTTAGGGGAAAATGTCCTCTTTTGGCAGGATGGCGAATATAAAGACATTTATAGACGTAGCTTAGCAAATTCCCATTAGACCAAAGATGTCTGTGTGACATGACCTTCAGAGCCCATAGATCCTAGTCCTAGATCAAGTCAGAAAGTGTAGCAGTGCTGTAGGTTACAACAATGGAATAAAGGAAGGAAAAATTTGTGATCCAAAATGGTAGTATATTCTATTGATGAATGGGGAGTAAGTCTACACATACAGAACTGCAGCTGTGCCGCTGCAGTGCTTAATGAAGACACTACATATGCCAATGGAAGCACTTCTCCCATCAGCATAGGTGCTTCACCTCCCTGAGAGGCGGTAGCTAAGTTGACAAGAGAAGCTGTCCTGTCGATACATTGCTGTCTACATCTGCATTTCAGTTGGTACAACTGCATCGCTTAGGGGGGTGGACTTTTCACACCCCTGAGTGACTCAGTTATACCAAAATAAGTCTGTAGTGTAGACCAAGCCTAAGATTTCTCTCTCACATTTCCCCTTACTTCAAACTGTTCAAAACAGTTCAGTTTCTGAAGTAAACTGTTCCAAACAATTTCAGAGACTAAAATGGTATTTTTCCAAAGTCAGAGCATTTTCCAAACTATTGCTCCAAACCTGTTATTTTAGTTGCAATATGCAGAATACTGGGAGATAAAAAACTCATTGCAAACTGTTTTCTGCTGTAGCAGTAATAGAGTTTATCCAAACAGACTGGGGTGGAGTGTTGCTAGGAGGACACTGACATGAGGCATAGGATCAAGCCTTTGGTTCAGTGTATTAAGAACTGAGCTGTTCTTAAGTGTACATACAAATATGGACGGAGCTATTCCCCTAATAGCAAAAGTCTTAAAACCTTTCCTGTAGTGAAAACTGGGGAAGAAACAGTTTTTCTACACAAGCAATTGAGCCATCCTTCAAAAATATATCCCTCACCCCCTCTCAATTCTACTCTGTACCTTACCAGGGGCTCTGACAGGTAATTTGTTTTTTTTTTAAATAAAATAATTCCATTTCATTTCCAAGAAACATGTTATTTTCAAGTAACATAACTACAGAACTTGTTACCAACAGACTTCGAGTGGCTCAACTGTAAATCACCCATTTCTTCTGTTTTTAAACAAACAATTATGGTGCAAGAGGAAGGGCAGTTACACACCACTGATGGTCTCCTGATTAAATTAGATTCCTGAAATCACACTTAATACCACAGGTGCAATACCCAGCTTTGTTACAAATGCAAACTCCTGCAGGGGTGCTCAGAGTTACAACCAGCTAAAATCCTTTAATCATTAAGAAAAATCTTAACACAATTCAAAAGATACACATACTCTTTTCAGTACAAGAATACCTGGGGTAGCAGACTTGTAGTGTATATGCTATTTTTTTTTCTTTAAAAGATTAAATACGCATGTGCAGGGGCCTTGGCACAAGCTCTCGGTTTTCCTAATCAGCTTTGGGTCCATTGTCCTTATCTTAGAGACAACTCAGAAAACGTAACGTTCCAGACTGTGTTACAGAGCAGCATCAAGCTCCAAAAAGGCCCACGTCTCATAGATCGGTCATGGTAGTTTGTACAGCATAACCAATGGCATCACTATGAATTCCTGCATTCTTCACATTGCGCTCATGGACCAAATCAGTGTAGTGTCTATCCGCAGACCGGGTCGAGGGCGGGGCCCATGCGTTCCATACACTTCCACCACGTTGACAGCAGTCGGCAGCGTCAAAAGGCCTGGATCATTGGGGATTGGGAGGGGGCACAGTTAGTAATTAGCAACGGAAGGGAAGGGGAGTGGAAGACCATAGGAGGTGAAAGGAAGGGAGGGAAGAATGATGTGAAAAAGAGTAATAAGGAAGAACTAAATTGCTGAATAAAGGAAGTGGGCAAGGATATATACACAATAAGATAGCTGGAGTATCAAATTAACCCCTTCATTGCTACTGACAGATTGTATATGTAGTTCTGCAAAAGTTTCAAAATAGAAAGTCAAGGCATCCCACATATATAATGCTTGTAACTTACAATATGCTTTTCATCTATAGATTTCAAAACATTTTACAAAGCTAAGTGTTATCCCCATTTTACAGATAGGGAAACAGGAAAAGAGGTGAAGGAATACACCTCCTTGACAGAGTGCTTTACATGTTCAGAAGCATTGAAGGGTTTGAATAACACGTCTCAAGGCACAATAGAAACAAGCTACTACACGCAACAGCAAGGTTCAAAGCTACAGAGAAGGCAGATTCTCAAGGCAAATGCAAAGAGGAAAAGGAGGAAAGAGTACATCTTAAAAACAAGCATTATAGTGAAAGAAGGGATCATTACAGCGCACACAAATCTCTCACATTAGCAGAATTCACTAGACCCTACTGAAGAACCTTATCATAGCTATACTTGATCATCTTGAATATGATAATGTGATCGGAGGTGGATTATTTTAGGAATAGGCCAAGACCTTATCTTCCAATTTGTTTGCAAGATGCACAACATAATTTTGTCATTACAGTAGATGCTGGTTTGTAGCAACACCTTGTAAGAGCAACCGCCACTTATGAGCAACATTTCCCCTTGGAACACTTTCCTCACTGTAAATTGTCGACAATCCCCATGCCAGCAACAGCCACTGAGGAGCAACATAGCAAAAGGGCACCAATATATTGCTACAAATGAGCATCTACTCTATATAAAAATTGCAGTAATACAGATGTGACTATTCATAGCCAGTGCTAATGCATTCTACACTAGGAACAAAGTCCTCAAGGGGTTAGGGAGACTAAGAGGAAGTAGCACAATTCATGTTTAAAGTACATTAATGTATTTATACAAGTGCCAAGTAATTTTTAGGCAGGAAGCAATAAGGCCTCGGAATAAGCAATTTGCTTCACTGAAACAGACACCTGCATGGTTTGATTTTAGAATTTGAATGTTTTCTTATAAGAAGCCTCAAGATGGAAAAATGAACGGACATGTAGGGACCAGCATTATTTTCTCTATCCAACTTGGAATCCTGCATTATAATGGTTTGTGTGAGACTAAAGTAAACTTTAGTAAGACACCCTCACAAAGAACAAGCACTCTCTCTCTGTGTATGCTATTCATATGAACAAATTCCTAAAATATCCTCCTTTAAATAGGTTAATTTATAGAATCAGTTATTTAGTTTAACCATAAGCAAGTACGCAGATCATCAGATACAGCTATGAAGTGTTCAAATTTCATCAGTTCTCAAGTTCCAATAAATCCAGTTTAATACTTTTAACCACACCAAACCAACTGAAAAGGCAGTGAATTAGCTAAAAGATCACTATAGCCAGGGAAGCAGAAAAGACATGCAGGATTCATAAGGGTAAATGATTAGACAGTCCTCCTTTAGAAAGGAAAGGAGAGAAGATTTGTATGACATTCACCTGTAGGTGCTCAGAATTTTGTTCTTTGCCATTCATATTGTGAAGAAATGTCTTATGAGGTCCAATGGTTAAAACAGCCATAGAATGGGCTGGTATTTAAGTTATTCCCTAATTTTCATAATTTAAGAAGCTAAGAGAAAAGCTGCTCACAGTATTTGTGCGTGCTCCATCTTAGGGAAACAGAATTGCTAACTTGCTATTGCTTCCTCTCCCATTTTACCCCAGAAGGAATTCCTTTAGTTCAGCACAAAGCCAGAAAGATGCTTCTTGTGTTTGGGGACCTCCAGTTTTGCAGCTAATATCTCGCATTGTTAAATGGTTACATTTGGATTTGTATGACCAAAAGGGTGCAGAAACCTCTTTTGCACTGAAGAATTTAAACAATGGAGCAAAGGATTTCAAAATCAGGAAACAAGAACACTGAAAATCCTTCCTATTATCTGGCTAATCATTTTTGTTGACACCTTCAGATTTCTCATTTTAAATTAAAGGAAGGGTTGTAATGTAGACAGTAGAGGTATCTGCAAAGAACACCACCCAAAAATGTACAGATTAGATCCTTAACTATAATCCCTTCACTCCAACCACTGCTATTAAAAAAAACCAACCTGATAGATTTCAGTGTTTTCAGCTATCCACGGACATAATCTTTCAAAAAAGGAGGACTGTTTTTCTGTGACAGCCAAAGCCAATTCATGCGGAAACAGGCCAATTAAAGGCAGAGGGCAGTTTAGAAAAGAGCCCATTAGCTGCAACAAGACACTAAGATATCAAGGCAAGTAAGTCACAGCCCTCCAACTAGACAGATACGTTCCAGCAATGCATCCACCTAACTCCATTTCCAGCATGTGAAACCTCAATGCAGCAGACGCATGGTTGACAACACAGCTCCAAACTGTTCTTTATTTCCCCATTTTAAGGCTGGATTCATCCCTTCCCACAACAGGTAGAATGCTACTAGGAAACCATGTTAAAACCACATTGCCAGAAAGAAAATTGCCTTCCTGAGTTACTACAACATTTTATATAAATACAGAGAAAGTTTTACTTTCTTCTGAGGGAATATATTAAAACTCTATCAAGTAGGAATAGATGTTTTCTTGGAGCATGTTACATTAGGTAACATACAGGTAAATTTTATATTCAACTGCTCTCTTCTACAGACAAACTTCCTTCTGCAGCTGAATCTAGCAAAGAAGCCTAGATTTCCTGATGAGGTCTGTCAGCAGCACACGTTCAGGCTCTTAATCCTAACAGGCACACTGGGATCAAAACTGCCACAGATGGGTCTTTAAATTCTCACAGCTTCTGAACAGAAGTAGTGGAACTTTAATGGACAACAAAAGCTTTATTATTGCTGCATAACAGTATTGCTACCATCAAAAAACCTACGTAGAGCCGTTTGGAGCTGGGGTCAAATGTTCCAAACAAAGAAGTTACCAGATTCTAGCAAGCACCCTGTAGTTAGACTGAGTAAATACAAAACAAAATCATATTGAGAAGGCTGAAAGAATAAAGATACAACCACCTTTCACCCACCACCACCAGGGAGGAAATTGACCGACCAATGAGATCACCACAGACAACCCAGAGATGTCAGATACTAGGCAAATCAAGGGCAAAAGAAAGAGAGAGAGCACCATTTTATCAAATGTTTTGAGACAGAGATACAATGCAGCAGATGCAAAGCAAAATTATCCTCCCTCTTTAAATCCAAGATCCAATGTATTTAAAAAAAATCACTTAATATGTAATTAGTTAAATTTGTATAATACATTTATTTGACTGCATCATTGTCAGGTATTAACCATATTTGCATAGCTTTGTCTTTAAGAGACATAAAAGCAAAATAGACTCAGATTTCAGTCAAACGGAGGACCTTTTCTTTTGAGGACTGAAACCGCTTAGGATAAGAGCTTTAAAACCATTACATCCCATCACAGCTGCTCTTCAAAATCTAACAAATCAGAGCTCCCCTTCTAAGATTACCGCACCCCTCTTTGAAGTCATAACCCATGCTATAGGATATGAAAACTAAGAGCTACACTCTCAATCTTGCTACACACCCAAATCCTGGAGTACCAAGAGCAGACATTTTAATTAAATGAAATCAAGCTCTTATCTTCAACCATTTCAGTTTCCCCAAACAAACTCCTCCTCTCTCTGCACTGTAGAGTCACACAGTTGAGTCAGTTTAGCCTTTTCATAAGATTTCTGGGAGACATCCAGAAAGAATCTGTGTTTTTTTTCCAAGGATCTAGACAGCCATTCACAAGTCTCTGCTTCTGGCCTGCATGTCTCCAGGCACTGGGTTACAGAGACTATGTTGGCTGAAGAAGGTGGAACAACTCCCACCACAACAAGAAAATGCTGCAACAGATTCCTCCATAGGAATAGCAGCAAAAATTCCCTCAGAAGCTGAGCATGTTGCTTCTGCAGCATTCCCAGCTGGTCTCAAAGCACTGATCCAGCTTTATCATCACTAACCTGGCCCACAATTTATTCTCACCAAAAACACAATACAAACAGTTTAACAGCAGATGAACTATAAAAAGAAAGGCATTTGGACTGTGCATAAGCAAGTGACCTTTCCCTTTCAAAGTAAAGCGAGCAAGGATCTGCAGAACGCACCATTTCACATCTTGCTGGCTGGCTCCAGGGCTCCTAGGAAGGTTTTCTATTTCCACTAAGACTGGGCCAGATGGAACTGTTGTTATGACAGGCAAGGTCGGCTTTGCATTCCAGCTCTTGGGAAACAAAACATGAAGACAAGCAAGTCATCTTACAACATTTAACTGCATTACGACACATGGAAACACACAACTCCTCCTCATGCCCAAACATGAGACTAGACAAGACTTCTCCGACAGATACTTCCCCCTATTCGAGATGCATGTCTCATTTTTGCCAGTGCTGGTAACAGTACCAGGATCATACTGGATACAGCGCTGCTCTTGGATTTGTAGACAGCAGCTGCAGCCTGTGGTGCCCTTTTTCATTCATGGTTAACCTGGATGCAGCAACTGTTCACCTCTGTGACTAGCTCTGCAACAATGATGTACACCTTTGTAACCTAAAAGTTTAATGCAGTTCAGCTACCCCTGAATAGCATCAACTGGTGCTGAATGAAGCAGCTCACCTTGCAAGCAGAGTAAGTGGTTATGAACATAGAGCACCAACACACGTTTTCTTCCAGATGAGGCTGAAGATATTATACTTAAATGACCTGGAAGATCTCCCCCTAATGGTATCTTGTGGTGATCTGCTCTGTTGCACTTATTGTCTACCCCTGCAGCTGACACACTCCAGAATGGGTGGCAGGAATTTCCCATTAAAGAGTCCATGCCTCTGGAACCTGACCTCTCTGACATATCATTCTAATAACTGGGAAGGGAGGTTGTTACATGTTAGTAATGGCTGTTTTCAGTGACACAAAGCAACCTACACACACAGTTGCTGAAGGAATTAGTGCATCAGAACTTTTAATAAAACAAAAATATTTTTAGATTTTGCCAGTATTTTATCCTTAATGCAACAGAAGTACACATCCCTTTAAAAATACCAGAGCAGTAGCCCAGAATGCTAATAAGAGATGGAAGCAAAACTGCCAACAGGCTCTGCCCCTCCTTTATGTGCAATTTAACAGAGCATTAGTACAGTTTTGGGGGTTACTATCATACTAGATCATACACAGCTAACCATTTTATGCATAGTTTAATATGTTTACATGTTGGAGGTGGTAAGGGAATCTCCCGCTCCAGCTGGTTAGCTAAAATCCTCCATGCCAAGTTAACCAATCAGCCTACTTGTCACTTAGCAGCTGAAATAAGAGTATAGTTTAATGTGCAACTCTAGATAGAGTCAAAGGTAGCCACTGCATTTAAAAGTTAGTATAACACCCCAACTTTTGAAACCTGTGAAGACCAATGAAGCTTTGGGTGTTTAGAGAAACAGTCTTAGAAGTGAATTACTTAAGATTGCCTTACTTGTTGGGATCCATTATTTTGGTTTAAGATGTTGTTCGAAATGCTGAAAAGCAAGAAAAATTTAAATCAGAATCCTTCGGGGATCAAGATGTGTGTTTATAAATTTTATGAGGGACCAAAATCAAGCAGATTTCAAGCAGAATACCAATTTATTAGTGTTCCTTCTACCACATTTAATCTAAAAATCATTATCCAAATGAAGTTGAAAACCTTACGCTGGTGGTCAGCAACCTCATTCCAATTAGAGCTGTGTTACCAAACTCCCAATTTGTGTAAGCTGGCGTTTTTCTATATCCTGTCTTACTTTTGCCCTTCCCATTGCAACATGTCTAATTGGATTATATGAAATCTCCTTGATGCAAAGACAGCACTAAGGAGGCATGCCTTTAACCCTTAGTACAATTTTTGCATATATAGAGCAAGATTTTAAACATTCAACACAAGAAAGTTGGCAAAAATACCATCCCCATTCATCAGTTAGATGCTCATTGTACAATGAGCTTCAGACAGAAAATGGCTGAGATTACATAACTGCGATTATTTGAAGTATCATGAAGTTCCTCAGAAGGAAGGTGCTAAAGCACCAGTTCACATTGTATATTACAAGACTATTCTTCCGACAAACCCCAGCAGAGTGATCAATGACCAGTCCAGAGTATTACTAGCCCCAGTGAGATATTCAAAAATAAGTCAAGCCACAAAAAATTCACGAGTTCAAAAAAATAATACATTTGAGATTCTATTTATTTGTCTTCTGATTTCTGAATCCATAGGGTGCACACATTTCACATTTTTCAGGTTTTCTCCACAATTAAAAGGAATGGAAACTTTTTATATTTAAAGGAAAGCTGAGATTCTAATGTATTCACATGACTCCAAGAGCTGGGGCTTTAAGAAAAGAACCATATATCCTGGGAGATGGTAACACTGAGTCCAATCCATCTAGAAGTGGAAATCCAAATGTGCCCCACTCAAGCCTTCTTCACTAGATGGAGGGCAGCTGTAATGAAGGGTCATGGGGAGGGGATGCTGAAGGAATTCAGGATTCAGTCTCAGATAGGGTTTCCTCACATGCTGGGCACGGAACAGAAAGATATGAAAAACACCACAACATACACAGTGGCATGAGTGTGTGAATGTGTGTATGTTAAACAAAAATGATAAGACCTGGTCTAAAAAAGCTTCTTTTCCAATCAGTCATTTAAAAAAAGTTTCAATCACATTCTATTAATTCAATTAATGCCTTAGTTGCTTCCGGCCTGGGACAATTGGTATCATTTGCACAGAGTAACCAACCTGTCAGTCACCCTGCCTAGTAAACTGGTTTCAATATTTTTGAAGTCCTTTTACTTCAATAGCCCTATAAGTATAATACCAAGATCATACAAGCTGCGCTCTGTCTATTATCTTACCAAGCTCTCTGGACTGAGGGGAAGTGCAGAGTAGAGTGTCACAAGCACAGATTACTGCTCCTTTAAAAAAATACTGAGGAATGCTTGTACAAGCAGTACATTCCTCACCAATGAGTTAATACAAAAGAAAGGAACAACATGCATCTTTCATGATGCATTTTAATTAGTGATACTTGAGAGTGCAGTTTCAGAAACTACACTGATTGCTCGCTCTGGGGGTGAACATGCCATGACATAACACCAAGATGAGTATCAGGGAAACTAAAGCCTTCAACACTGACAGGTAGGAAAATTATATTGAGCTCCATTTCCTGAGCTCCAAACCCATGCTGGTTTGAACAACGTGAGATTCAAGTAAAAGGGCATACTGACATAACATGAAGAACAATTATTAGCACTAATTAGCACTAATAAGCAAGCTACTCATCTACCACCCCATCAGAGGTTCTCAAAGCACTTTACAGACTCAGTATCACTGGAAGTTAGGTCAGTATTATCCTCACTTTACAGATAGGGAAAAATGATGCACAGAGTAGTGAAGAGTCTTGCCCAGAAGCACACTAAGGGAGAGAACCCAGAGTCTCAGTCCCTTAACTAAATATTACTGTAACCCTGTCTATGAAGATGGAGCAAAGGCAGTCTTGCTCTGTGGAACCTATCAGCTTCCTTGTCATTTCAAATTCGAAGTATGGCTACACGCTACCCGTTCTCTTTGACTTCATATCAACCCACTCACTTCCTCCAATCTGATCCTCAGCTGCTGTGACTCTGCATATCTTGAAGGGAGAAGAGATCTGACTTTCACACTAGAAGTGGCCTATCTGTATGTGCAGGGCTCATCCTTCATATCATTCAACTCTTTGCACTACCCCAATCTTACACCCACCCTGTTCTCTTTTAGCTTCCCTGCCACAGCATGCATTTGCACTTTTACTGCTTTTACATTTCATCTCTCTATCCACAGAAGTTGCCAGATCAAATATCCCTTAGCATCAGTGATTACTGAATGGCAGAGAATAAAAAACAGCCCATCACAAAACAACATACTGAGGATTTTATTAGGTTTTTAAATTTCATGTAATACTTGGATAGGGGGATTTTCCATCCGTTTCCTTTGGCACCAGTTAATAAGTGGCAAACAGACAGGCAGGGAAGTGGCAGCATTCACCGTGGTTTCCCTTCTCTGCTCTACCCACTCAGTCCCCACTGCTAGCTCCACCTAATGAGCTGGATTCACAGGGAGTTGCTAAGTGAAAACCCACCTAAAAAGCAAGAGAGAATGTCCAGGGACAGGAAGAAAGAAAGAAAAATGAGGCCATTGCAGCCACTCTGAAACATTAAATTAAATGAACTAAACAAACCTAATCCCCCCCTAGGGTCATGGAGGAAAAGCCAATAGTTTGTTACAATAATCTAGTCAGACTCGAAAGGAACAAGATTTTGGCTCTGGAAATAGATGAAGCCCCTATGGAATGTCATTATAAAGGAGGCATTGTGGGAGAAGAATGAACTGCCAGCCTAACACTGGAAAACATCCAGGCCCACGTACCAAGGGCAGCGGAGTGAAAATTCACTAGTGTGCTTGAGCAGGTTAGCTTGTATTTATAGGGATGCGTGACCCTAAGCACCCTTGTATTTACACTACACTACACTGTGCTGATTTTTATACAAAATATACTTTGTGAAGTATCATGTGAAAACTAATAACTCATCGATCATTTATATTCTTGCATGATGTATGTACATGGTATGTATTAATTCAAGCATGCAGCCAACTCTTATGATGACTAAAATTTGTTTAAATCAGGCATATCACAGGGGGAGCTGGTAAACAGGTCTGCCTTAGACAAAGGAACGTATTTGATTCTCTGACCAGCCCAAACCTCAGGCAAAGACAATGAAGGCCCAACTTTTACATATTAGGTAAAGAAAGCTATTAAGCTAACAAGTGGGGGAAGAAAGAGCATGGAGCTTCCTTCATCACCAGACTCCATGTCAGCTTCCTCACAGCTTAAATAAACTTTACTTTGAGGATAACAATCAGAAAAATCCATTTAAAAGATTTACTGATCTATAAAAGACAAGGGGAGCTGAACCTCAACTGATAAGCAACTGAATCAACTAACTGACTGTATACAATATTACTGTATTATAAAAGTGTATAGAGTGAGGTCTTCTCTGGAAGCTAATGACACACTGGTAATTGATATCACTGTGAAATGTCTGTATTAAGGAAATATGAATACTTAATAAAATTATGCTTTAAAGTCTGCGGGCAAACAGATTCTCTCCCAGACAGGAGAGAAGGCAGTTATTTACCTGTCTCCTATGTAAATTAAGCATGGTAGAATCAAAACAATGGAGGCTCTATTTATATCAGGGGGGAAGGAGAGCCGCAGGAAGGGAAAAATAGCATCAAGTCATCCAGCCTCTTGAAACAAAGTGCTCATATCTTCCAAAGTTCAGTGAAAGATAGAAGCCATCTGTGTCATGCATCACTAGACAGACACAAGGAAACAGAGCTCTTACAAGCTGAGAAATATGGGTTCTTCAACCATGGTGAAGGGGGAATTGAAGTCTCTGGATACTGAATATACAGTAGATGAGAAACCATCTTGAACAAAGCCTGCACCTTGCTAGATTAAGTTTTAGACTTTTAGATGCATTTTCACTGTTATTGCTTGTAGCCCTTTCTAACTTTATTCCTTTTACCTGTCATCACTTAACCTATGTCCTATTGTTTATAAACTTGATTTATTTTTTTTACTATAAACCAACTCAGTGCTGTGTTTAAATGGAAGGGTGTATTTACCCCAGTTATTTTAATAATCTGTGATGTGCTCTTGTGTCTTGAGAGGAACAAACAAACCTTATTATTTCTCTGAATTATCCAGGAGCAGGTTGGACATTGCAGAGCACAGTTTTGTGAACATTTGGGACTGACAGCATGCTGGGGTCACTTTGCTGGTTTTAACCAAAGCTGGTAGATCAGGGAGTGTGAATGGTGCATTGCTGGCAGGCTGCTGGGGTCAGAGTTTTTGGACCAGGCTATAGTTATACACAAAAACTCAGAGTATGACCTGCATGCTTGTTGCTCTCTGTGAGCATCCCAGGCAAAGAGTTACAATAGCAAAGCATTTCAGAGACCCAGAGTTACAAGGCAGGCAGTGACAACGCCTCATTAGTCTGGATTGCCCTCCGAACCCTTCAACAGCACGAAATTGCATCCACACTAGCTTCTTCAGGTTATACAACTCTACAACAGAACAAAAGCATAACTAGGCATGGAGCTGTGGGAATCTCACTTTTTTCCCCAAGTTCACTACAGAATTTCCTGCTGCTGCAACCCATGGCACTTCTCAAGATGAGATGTTCTAATCCAGACGGACAATTGCTAGAGAAGGTGGCAGAGCAGCAGCACACATACAAATAGAGGTAAAGGATAAGAGACACACGAGGCATAGCCCTCTCATTTCCAACCCATGCTCCACAGCCACAGTACTTCTGAGAGCTTTTAGCCCTTGCTGGATCAAGTGCACACATTAGTCTGGCACAGAATTTGGTCTCTTGATCCAGCAAAGGTTACAAGCACTCCAGAAGTGCTGTGCTTGAGTAGCAGGGGTTGGAAAACAGAGGGTTGTGCTTCACATGGCTTTTCTTCTGACCCTTTCTAGCTGACAGAGAGCAACATGCAAGCCCTCAATTGGAGGGCCTTCTATGCCAGGTCTTGGAAATGCAAGGCAGAGAGGTGAGAATCAACTGAGTCCAAGGCTTGCCACCTTTGGTGTACTTATCATGACTCCTTTGGGTAGGCATTAAAGGGGTGGCCCCAAATGCATTCGGAGTATGACTCTATAAGTAACAAGGATTTGAGGGCTGAAAAAGACAGAGCTATACCTTGTGGACGTGAACATTTATGTGAAAAGAGCACAGATACTACAATGGCATGAGTTTTAGAGATGCACATTATTACTACAATGATAATAAAATCCTGGAAGACCTCTTTCTTGAAAGAGGAGGAGGAATGTGAAATAATTAAATGAGTTGATTTCTAAGGGGTAGAAAGAGAATTGGTAGCTGGATGATATTACTTATTATTTGTATTGTGGTAATGTTGAGCCTCAGACATGGACCAGGATTCCACTGTGTTAGTTGTGCTGTACAAATGCAGAGGAAAATTACAGCCTCACTCTCAAAATGTTGGGCATTCCTTCTACTGATTATTACTACAGTCTACACACAAATATAAAAATGAAGAGAAAATTTTTGGTGGAAGTGTCTAGTTCCACAGTATTCCTCCCCACGTATTTCAATCACATCATCACAGTAGACACACATCAGCAAGAAGAGATTCTCTTATTCCTGTCTGCCCAACTCTCTCACAAGGTAGCATAGGGAAATCTTGTGATCCTCCTCTCCAACACTTGGAAGCAAGCAAGGACTGGAGTTAATCATAAACCCATTACCCCAGAATTTACAAGAAATTTTGCCTGCTAGGAAGCATGCTTGTCAATGTCCTCCAATGTGACAGCATCACCTAAAACCAGCAGCTTTCCACTGAAAACATAGCAAGGACCTACTCAAACTGAAAAAGCAACTTTCACTGTGGCCTGTGTTATTTAGGAGGTCAGGCTGGATGATCAAATGGTCCCTTCTGGCCTTAAAATCTAACTGAATAGTGCTCCTTTAGATTTAAATTAACCTTATAACCTGCCTCCATATACACGACTAAATAGAGACTGAACTGAAAGGAAATTAAGTAGCAAAAGGTCACCTACCTTGTTTCATCAAGTTTAGCAACATTTGCTGCAAAAAACCCAGACAAGATCAATTACAAATTTAATTTGCATTCATTCTGTTAGTTAGTATTTATATAGCACCATAAGTATACATAGTACTTAAAGAAATAAGATGTCTTCCCCAAAGAGGTTGCAAGCTAAATGAAGCAAACACAGGAAAAGACTAGAGTAATGACAAAGAAGGAGTTGTAAAGCAGAAATACGAAGAACACATCTTTAAACTGGAGACTAAAGTAAGACAGAGCAGAAGAAGCCAGCACTAGGAGCTAAGCTGTGGAAAGCAAACCAAAGAGTAGGATTCATGAAGGGATCTGAAAGCAGACATGGAGGTCATTCCAGGCATAAGCAAGAGTGAGAGGAGACAAAGGGAGTGTCAAGGCAAGAAAAACTAGTAGCATGTAGGTCACAAGGTGGGACACTGGCTGAGATGCAAGAAGGGAAAGAGTTGTTCAAGGTCTTCCAAGAATGGGGAGTTTCAAGCTGATGCAGAAAATACAGACAGACAGCAAAGGGAGTCAATGAGGGATCACTCTCATATATTGGTTAATTCTTTACTTTTTAGACCAATTAATTTTCTATATAAACATTTTACAGAATTCAAAGGTGACTTAGCTGTTAGGCAACCTCACAAAATATCAAAGACAGCTTGAAGTCATCCACAGTTTGTTAAGCACACTGTGTTGCAAATATGTCCCAAGTGCAATGACTCAAAGAAAAGATAGCCCATTATAAAAATCATCACCGAGATGAGGAGTTATGTCCATACGAGAACTCCTTTCTAGAATTAACACAAGATGTTATTGTCTCTATTTGAGTCTCATTGTAGCCAGTGCTGCCCACAATGCATGGTCACAACTTACCTTTCATTTGTAGTGTTCTCCTTGAATATCGCTTGCTGGGCCTCCTTTCAAAGGATGCTGATCTTCTGGCTTTGTTGGTCTTAGTTGTCTGGTATTCTGTTTTCCCACTAAAAATGCAAGTTACGGTACACAATGATGGCACAAAGCACTTGTTTACAAAGGCAGATTATAGGCATAACTGGGACAAAAATCACTTATCTGGCTTACTTGTAGGTGTTTGGTTTATGGCTCAGCAATCCTCTCTTGCACAGAAATAAACAACGTTATGCTACTTGAGTCCTTCTGATGAAAGGCACCATAGAACTTTGCAATCATTTTAGTCTCATCCCCCACTGAGGGAGGTATTAACCCCATTTCCAGAAGGAGAAATTTAAGCAATAATTCCTTAAGGGTTAGATTCCTGAAAATGCACACATTTTGCACACGACTGTGCACACATTTTGGAAAACTCAGAGCCCAAGAGACTCACAGAGGAAGACTATAATAGAGATAGAAATTAGAATTTTGATGCTCTGACTCTCAGTCCTATGCTGTTTTCTCCAGACTTGTCTTCCCAGTTAAAAAGGAATCTGATGGCTCCTGGGATTGGGATACAGAGCCTCCATCTACAGTCCCTTTGCTTAAATCCAGCTCTGCTCTGGAGTTATTATAAGTCACTATCAGCTAACTGTAGTTTAGTGATCTATAAATATGAAATGAGTTTGTGGATTCAGTCCAGTTACTAATAGATAGGAGCCCACATCAAAAGACTAACCATATCACTGGAACCTTTCCTAGAGATCTCAGCAGACAGGCTAAGGATTGGTGGGCAACTAAACCACCTGCATGTTCCAGCAACATAGCACACGGTGAGTTTGCATTGCTACTGCTTGTACTCTGCCTGTTCTTTGGACGTAAGTCATTTCATTCTCTGCAGCTGACAAGCCAATGTTTTTCACGTGCCCTACATTCACTTCCTAAATAGCCCTATTTTCTAGGGGTTCTGCCCAAACTATAGATTACACTTTCCAGGGATGTGCAAGTAAATTACCTACTTCTATTTTACAATGTCCTTAAAGTGACGCTCATACCCTTTACAAATGGTGATAATGTCTATGTTTACTATATTTCTCAATTTATAAAATATATTTATCACAATGTGTAAATAGATTTGACTTCACATCATCAATAAAGCAAAATGATAACAGCTTAACTGACCCAGGGCTCAATAAAGAGAACTTCAAAAAAATGTCCTAAACAGAGAAACTAATTCTGCCTCCCCCCCAGCAAATCAACACCATACGTGAAAACTGGGTGTCTTAGAGTGTGCTCTTTGGGACAAAGATGGGACCTTGCTATATGCTTATTCAGTGTCTGAAACAGCGGGGCCCAGATCCTAACTGGGCATTCTGGGCACCGCCACAACACAAATAATGTGAATTCCAGAGTCAAAAGCCTTACTCTGCCGTCAAATGTGTATGACTACAATGTGTCAGTTATATGCCACATATGGGACATGAAGTGGACTTACAACCAGAACCAAAAATCACAGGGCTTCATGATTCATAATCAATTTAATTGTACCTGAAAGTAAAGGGGAAGCCAAGGTAGTCTACAGAGCACAGGTGTAATATGCTGTATGTAAGCAACAGGACAATGTACTGACTTTGGGAAACTGGCCCTAGAACATTTTACTGCACAGATCAGAAAAAAGCTGAGTTCAATTAGCAATTCTGGAAAGGGTTGTTTATTACAGACGGTGCATTATTTTGACCAGGTTCACAGCCGGATTTTAAATAATTTTATCTCCATGACGTTCACTCTTCTACACACTAAGGAAACAGAATACCACTTTCCTCCCTTGAGTATTACCCAAGGAACTGGAAATGGGGAGAGAAGAGACAGACGCAGAATGAGAGATGACGCTGACCTGTATCTGAAGCGTGATCCCAGCCGAATGAAGCTTGATCGGCTTGAACCTTTTTGGACGGGTCCCCTGAGGCGGAAGAAAGCATGATGTTCCACTGCACACTTCCACAAGTGTTTGCAGGCTTTGGGGTGATCCAGCCTAAACACAAAAGTATGCTCCTGTTCCTTTCCCTTAAAGCACACAAAACACACTGTGAATTCAAATGGCCTTGAACAAGTCAGAGTTCCCCACACTTTAATGAATGCTAAATAAATTTATATTCGTCTGCAATGAAAAATCTCCCCCCTTCATTTCTGCCTTAGATGGATGAAATACTTAAAAAAAAACCTGCTAGAGAGAATATTCATTATTTTTAACTCCGGAAACAACTGGATTTGGCCAATTCTTTTTCATGGAATAAATTAGCAATTTAATATACCTGTTAAGAGTCAGGATGGCTCAGTGCTAGGAACAACATAGCAGGGCATCACCACTGTCAGCTATGACTTGCTTTTGACAAGTTAGCAAATAGCACTGTAACTATACAATGAATGCACCACACATGAGGCATCTTAAAAGAGTCACTGTCCAACCTTGTTTGCCCATAATGTAGATACATGAGATAACATGGTTGTGGGGCAGCAACATTAAATCTATTTATTAACATGCATGTTAGCAAACTCTGCACTCAAAAAGAGACCCTACAATAAACTGATTTGTATGTAAACTGGATGAAAAACATTACACAGGGATAAAAGGCTCATGGGGCTTAGGCTGCAGGCCTGAATATCACTACAGAGACATTTTGGCTCAAGCTGGAACCTGAGCTCTGGGACCCTCAGTCCTCTCAGAGTTCCCAGAGCTCGGGCCCCAGCCTGAACATCTACACAGCGATTTTTAGCTCCGCGAGCCGAGTTAGCTGACCCAGGCCAGCAGTGGGTTTTTTATCATTGTGTGGATGTACCCTAAGAGGCCAACCTCAGAACAACTATGCACTGACGAGAATATTAGAACATAAAGGTCCTTCTCTTTGTGGCTGACTTCCTAGTCCTTTTTCCAAATCAGATACACTGCCATGAGCTACTAATCCTCACTTTTTTATAATCTGCTCAATTCTGAGCAATTTCTCTACTTGGGAGCATTTCTGGCATCTGTTTAAGAAACGAGTTCCAACTAAGTGGCATTTACACTATCAACCTGTATTAGCTTTCTTACACAATGCACCAAAGTACACCTGCTCTTTCCAAATTCGCTGGCCCATACTTGTTAAACAAGGCATTGCCCTTTTAAAAGGTGAGAATACAAAGCAAATCAGACACACTGCTAAATTTCTTTTACATATAAACCATTCATCCCCCCCCCAAGAAGTCACAAGTAAAACCACTCCAATGCCATGTTACTCCTGCTAGCTTGAAATGAGACCAGGAGTAACTAGCTCCCATGAATTTTAGTTACACAGCAGCTAAAACAGCTAACAGCAATGTTTAACTACCTGCTCATCGTCTTCAACAACAACTAGTGTTAATTTGTTTTTCTTGAAGTCCAGTCTGGTTATCTTTGGCCTGTCAGATGAAGAAGAAAGGAAATGTGTAAACACACCTTTGTGGGTACATAGATAAGAGTTACATTCGGTGTTCTGCTCTAGAACTCACCCATTTTAAAAACTTATTAACAGACTGAGCCAGACTGATGTCCCAGTGAGGTGTGTATATTAGCTGGTGTTTTAGAACTTTGTCATTAAGAAGCTATGAGTTGAAGAGATTTCAAAAACTACAGCAACTTTAAAAAGCTGAAGCTTCTGTAGGGAGTCTTAAAATGGATGTTTAGGTGATATGAGTGCAGTCTATTGTTCCTGGGCAGGGAGATGGTAGTTAAAGCAAACTGCATTTTATACAGTTATATTGGATCCAGTCAAAGACTTCCTGACTAATGGAACTTCACCACCTGACCATCCTCCTTCCCATACCCGAGCATCAAGGGAATAAGCATGAGAAATAGGGATCAGGAACTATGGCAAATAACTTTGGACCCTTAAGCCTTGCTTAAGCCTAGACCCAAATCAGAGTGGGTTCCCCATCTTTCTGCCTGCTTTTCCACTATATGGTACTGCACAAGTCCTATGAAACTGCTCCAAATACCTCCAACAAACTGATGTTACCCCAAGAGCCTGTAAGATGGAATTGCAGGTGTTGGTAAGCATTTCCACACTATATGGCATACGCTTTTATCCAGGTTTGAACTCATTTCTGTGGTACGTTTGGGGCAGAAAGGGGACATTTCCAAAGAAGTAAACACCAACCTGGAGGATGTTTTGCACTCAAAGGATTCCAATACCTCCACCCCCTCCCGTAAAAGAAAACTACATTTGGCCTAAATGCCAGAACAGACTTAACCTGACTCGATGAATGTTTTCCCCTCTCCCCCACACATCCAGTGCTAAATACACACACAATGAATCCAATAAAGCAGCAGGACACCTGGGAAGGCATGCTTCCCATCATTATTAGTGATGCTGTACTGGGTTCATTGTGTATGTATTTAGCACCGACATACGGGAGAGAGATGAAGGCATGGAAAACCCACTCACATATTTGTTAAGGACACTAACCAAGGAAGATTATGTTTTGGACACAAATCGCCCCCCTCATAATTTTAGATATGGAGTATTTTGCAGATTACTAATATTGACGAATGGTCTCAGATGTTCAAGAATTCTTGGCTAGTGTAAAAGAATTAACACTGTGCATTGTAAAATACTTAAGGCTTTCAATTAGCCATCTCACCAGAAAAACAGACCGATCTTGGTTTCTCCTTCAAACACCAGAACTCCCGTCGGGGTCAGCCCAAGGCTGTAATCATTGCCATCCCTTGCCTAAGTATCACAGACCAAAACAGGTTGTGTTGAGTTCCACAGTTAGGATTCCATGCACGTATAAATCATTCCAGTGTCCAATATATCCCTTCCTTGTTAAGATTATATTTTATTTTATTAAAATAAAAAAAATTCTCAGAAGATATATCTGTATTAAAAAAAAAAAAAAAATGCTTCCTAAATAGCTTATTCTACTCCACAACTCTTTAGAGATAAGGATAAAAAGGGAAAGAGAAGAAAAGGTTTCTTTATAAGCTTATGGGCTAAAGACCCTCCTTGTATTATTCTCTACCTTTCTTCCTTTATGGTCTATTTAGTCTCTCTCTATACAGTTGTGAATTGATACTATATTAAATCCCAGTCCAATTTTGATTTAATTTGCTATGATTTTCATATAGGTTTCAGGCTGACTGAAAACTGCAGCTCCCATCCCATATTTAAAAAAAAAAAAAATATAGACAGATTAAAATTACGTCCTCCAGAAGCACACACTAATTAATTCATACCAAGTGATTGCACTTAACCAGCCTGAGTGCTATAGTTTAGAAAAGCACCATATAAAAATAATTCATAGGCAAGAGCTGGATGAGTAAGCATCTCAGACAGGTGATTAAGAGAAAGCAGAAAGCCTACAAGGAATGGAAGATGGGAGGGATCAGCAAGGAAAGCTATCTCTTGGAGGTCAGAACATATAGCGACAAAGTGAGAAAGGCCAAAAGCCAAGTAGAACTGGACCTTACAGAGGAAATTAAAACCAATAATAAAAGGTTCTATAGCCATATAAACAGGGAGGCTAATGGGAATGAGGATATTAAGGTAGAAATTACTACATCTGAAATAGAAGCCAAACTCGAAGAGCTTAATGGGACTAAATCAGGGGGGCCGGATAATCTCCATCCAAGAATACTGAAGGAAGTAGCACATGAAATTGCAAGCCCATTAGCAAGGATTTTTAATGAATCTGTAAACTCAGGGGGTGAACTGTATGACTGGAGAATTGCTAGCATAGTTCATATTTTTAAGAATAGGAAAAAAAGTGATCCAGGTAACTACAGGCCTATTAGTTTGACCTCGGTAGTATGCAAGGTCAAGGAAAAAAATTTTGAAAGAGAAAGTAATTAAGGACATAGAGGTTAACAGTAATTGGGATAAAATACAACATGGTTTTACAAAAGGTAGCTCATGCCAGACCAACCTGATCTCCTTTTTTGAGAAGATAAGACTTTTTAGACAAAGGGAATGCAGTGGCTCTAATTTACCTAGATTTCAGTAAGGTATCTGATACAGTTCCACATGGGGAATTATTAGTTAAATTGGAGAAGATGGGGATTAATATGAAAATTGAAAGGTGGATAAAGAACTGGTTAAAGGGGAGACTACAATGGGTCATGCTGAAAGGTGAACTGTCAGGCTGGAGAGAGGTTACTAGTGGAGTTCCTCAGGGATCGGTCTTGGGACCGATCTTATTTAACCTTTTTAATACTGACCTTGGCACAAAATGTGGGAATGTGCTAATAAAGTTTGTGGATGACACAAAGTTGGGAGGTATTGCCAAGACAGAGAAGGATCGGGATATCATACAGGAAGATCTGGATGACCTTGTAAACTGGAGTAATAGAAATAGATTAAATTTAATAGTGGAAAGTACAAGGTCATGCATTTAGGGACTATTAAGAATTTCTGCAATAAGCTGGGGACGCATCAGTTGGAAGTGACAGAGGAGGAGAAAAACCTGGGCATATTGGTTCAATAATAAAGGTTGATGAGGTTCAACAAGGACAAGTGCAGAGTCCTGCACTTAGGACAGAAGAATCTGATGCACAGCTAGATGCAGATGCACAGCTACAGACTGGGGGTTACAGTGGATAAAAAGCTGGATATGAGCCAGCAGTGTGCCCTAGTTGCCAAGAAGGCTAATAGCATATTGGGCTGCGTTAGGAGGAGCATTGCCAGCAGATCGCAGGAAGTGATTATTCCCCTCTATTCGGCATTGGTGAGGCCGCATTTGGAGTATTGTGTCCAGTTTTGGGCCCCCCACTACAAAAAGGATGTGGAGAAGTTAGAGAGAGTCCAGCAGAGGGCAACAAAAATGATTAGGGGGCTGGAGCACAAGACGTATGAGGAGAGGCTAAGGGAACTAGGCTTGTTTAGCCTGCAGAAGAGAAGAATGAGGGGGGATTTGATAGCAGCCTTCAACTACCTGAAAGGGGGTTCCAGGGAGGACAGAGCTAGGCTGTTCTCAGTGGTGGCAGATGACAGAACAAGGAGCAACAGTCTCAAGTTGCAGTGGGGGAGGTCTGGGTTGGACATTAGGAAAAAGTTTCTCACTAGGAGGGTGGTGAAGCACTGGAATGGGTTACCTAGGGAGGTGGTGGAATCTCCATCTTTAGAGGTTTTTAAGCTGCGGCTTGACAAAACCCTTGCTGGGATAATTTAACTGAGGTTAGTCCTGCTTTGAGCAGGGGGTTGGACTAGATGACCTCTTGAGGTCCCTTCCAACTCTATGATTCTATGATTGGTTGATCATAGGATGACTATGAGCCGCCAATGTGATGTGGCATGAAAAAAGCTAATGCGGTCCTTGGATGCATCAGATGACATATTTCCAGTAGAGATAGAGAGGTGTTAGTACCGCTATACAAGGTGCTGGTGAGACCTCTTCTGGAATAGTGTGCGCAGTTCTGGTTCCCCAGGTTTAAGAAAGATGAATTCAAACTGGAACAGGTACATAGAAGAACTACTAGGATGATCCGTGGAATGGAAGGAGACTCAAAGAGCTTGGCTTGTTTAGCCTAACCAAAAGAAGGTTGAGGGGAGATATGATTGCTCTCTATAAATACATCAGAGGGATAAATACCAGGGAGAGAGAGGAATTATTAAATTCAGCACCAATGTGGACACAAGAACTAATGGATATAAATGGGCCATCAGGAAGTTTAGACATGAAATTAGACGCAGGTTTCTAACCATCAGAGGAGTGAAGTTCTGGAATAGCCTTCCAAGGGGAGCAGCGGGAGCAAAAAACCTAGCTGGCTTCATAACTGAGCTTGATAAATTTATGGAGGGGATGGTACGATGGGACAGCCTTGTTTGGCAATTGGCTGATCTTTGACTACTGGTGGTAGATATGCCAATGGCCTGTGAAGGGATGTTAGATGGGGTGGGTTCTAAGTTATTACAGAGAATTTTTTCTTGGATGTCTGACTGGAGTCTTGCCCACATGCTCAGGGTTTAACTGATCGCCATATTTGGGGTCAGAAAGGAATTTTACCCAGGGCAGATTGGGAAAGGTTCTAGGGGTTTTTCGCCTTCCTCTGTGGCATGGGGTACCGCTCACTTGTTAGTGGATTCTCTGTACCTTAAAATCTTTAAACCATGATTTGAGGACTTTAAAAACTCAGTCATAGGTTAGAGATTTATTATAGGAGTGTGTGGGTGAGGTTCTGTGGCCTGCATATGCAGGAGATCACACTAGATGATCATATTGGTCCCTTCTGACCTCAGAGTCTATGAGTCTATCATCATCTTAATCTCATTTGTTTTCCATATGGCACTTTTAGCTTTGCACAGCACTTGGAACATTTGCTCTGCGAGAATAACCATTTCCAAAGAAGTCACCACTCCGTGGGCACACTTACCTTTACTATGTGCATGTCCACCCCATACATTTCCAGCCACTTAGCTTTGTTCAAATAGTTAGTTTCAGCTTGAGCTGGCATTTGCCCCCTGAAATACATTTTTTAAAAGTTAAACAGAATCCTGTAAAACTATAAGCAGTAAAAAGAAAAATGGACATATGGAGAAAGAGGCGGAAAAATGTTTGTGGGTCTGCGAAAAGCAAACACTGCTGTGTCTCTCTCTCAAAGTATGAGCATCAAGGCCACCTTTGCAAGTTTTAACCTGAAACGCTGATTGTTGCAAAAAGCACTGTATTGCAAGATTCGGCAAATCCATGATTTCACTGAAACTGGAGTTTTACCATTCACAGGCAGGAGTAGAATTTCACCCTGGATTGAAGTGGCAGACTCAACCAAGAACTGCTAGCTTTGGTTTCTTATCGTCTATGATGGAAACACATTACGATAATATCTGGGTGAAAGGCCATCCCCCCTGTGCTCCACACGGAAGAATCAGAAAGTAGATTTGGTAAGCACAGATCAGGAGCTATAGTACCTGTATTCCTTCCACTTCTCAAAAATGGCCAATTCCATCTCTTCAGTCTGAGTGGGCACAAACCTGAACTCAGACACCAAGTCAGAAACATGTTCTGCAGGATCATGGTCTCCAAGTTCAGCTACAAAGAAAGAACTCTGTCAAGTGACATTCCATTCAAGATAAACCTTAGTTCAAAGGCAATAGCTTTAAGAACAGGCTTGAGCTGAAGTGTCTACCATGATTTGTTCACTTTAAGTGTTTGAGATTCTAAACTTCTCCCACTTCCTACCCCCCACATGTATTGTTTCCACCTGTTTTGGATGTGGTAACTGTAGGCACTGACAAATGGCCCTACAGCCCTAAGCTCTGTATGGAACTTCTGCAACTGCTGATGAAATACTGTTATTACAACTCGTCAAAAATTTCCTGCAAGAAGTTTTCCACCAAAAAAACTGAGTTTTTTAAAATAAAATGGAACTAGTCATGAAAAACTGTCAACATCTTTGAATTTATCCTTCTTTTGCAAACTAATCTCACAATATTTTTCATCAAAATGTTGTAAAATAGTTACCGAACAGTATTGCAGTAAAAATTATTGATAAGGGAGAGAAAAAAATTTAAACTTTCACTAAAATGGGTTCATTTTGAATCCTGTAGAAAGGATACAGTTTCAAAATCTCCCCAAAAATTCTTTTTTCTTTTTATAACCAGCTCTAATTTTTATGACAACAGATCTCCCTGAAAAAACAAAAACAAAAAAAAAGCTTAAGGGTGCAAAGGCAAGAGTAGATGAGAGAAACTATTTTTTCTCTCTCTACCAGTGGAATCATACTAGTGTCACAATGGCTGCACATCAGAAAACTGGCTTCTTTTCCCACAACTGCTAACACTTAAAAGGCCATTGTTTTCCAAACATAGGTGCCTTAAAAAAAAAAAAGTGCCTCTATTTGTAATTAGAATCCTAAATCAACATGGTCTCATTTTCAGAGAGGCTAAGCAGCCACCACTTCCAATGACTTCCTCACCTCTGAGAAACACAAAGCTAACTTTGGGCCCCCAAGTTTTGGCTAAAAGTGCACGCCAGAAACTGACCTGTTTGAAAAATGCAAGTTGTTTGTGGAAAAATAAAGGGAAAACTTTTTGGGAAAAAACAGAAGCGCCAATTAGAAATATAAAATATTTGAACGGTTCAAAATATTGAGTTTATTAAATATTTTGTTGTATTTACTATATACAAATCTATTTCTTGGAGTTCTGAACACAATACCTTTAAATAGCCTTGTCGTACACTTTTTTAAATCAACTTTGACAGAAAGGAAGTCTGTAGTTTTATAGTAATTTACTCCCACCATGCCTCCTGCCTCTGTTGAAAGGAATGTTGTCAAAGCCTGCTTAGGTTCCAGCTGATTTAAATAAAATCTACTCAGCTGTCAACCCGACAGTAAAATTAAAGCTCTGCTAAAGACTTCTCTGTGGAATTAAGAACAGATCTGAAAGAAGAAAATGCCAATATTTAAGAGTAGGGTATCTAAGTTATTAAGTTCACCCTGTGTTTCTAAACATTTGATCCACTACACTATTGGACCAAAGGCTTTAACAATGTCAGTATCTCTCAGCATAGGATGCATTCAAACTGTTTAAAGAGAAAAGCGACAGGTTTTTTTGCAATGCACTCCCCACCCTAGCTACTGGCCCTGATCATCTACACTGTAGATTGTACAGCACAATTCATATTTAAGCTGACCATATGTTTTATAAAATACTTAGGAGAATAAAAGATCTCAGTGATTGACTTAGTCTTGTTAATAAATCACAGCAAGAATATGCACAATACTGAACAGGTTTTTATAAGGTATATGGAGTATATATAGTGGGATATTTTTCCAGTTATATATGATATATTAAACACAGATCACATAACTGAAAATAATTTCCCTACACCATTCCCTTTGCACCCATAAAACAAAAAACCATTACCTTCTGTTTCTGCATGGACCCCATTGTACAGAAAATAGGATGGTGGCCATGCAGGGTGCCTAGCACACATACAAGAGGAGAACAACCAGCACTAGATTCCAGGAGGCACCATCCAGCTACAGAGTCAGCAAGCCAGAGCAGCACTCTCCCTCACCCAAGCAGCTCTGCACTCCTAGAAATGTGGGGTGGGAGGCAGTGCTACATGTGACCCCGATGCCTTGCCTGTTTGGGGAGGGGCCCTTCTCTCCTCCCAAATTATGCCCATGGGCATCCCCAGCCACACCCTCTCAGTGATTTACTTCTCTACTGGCTGCTTTGGGGCAGAAATGTGCAGCTGCGCTGCTGGGGAGAGGTGCATGCCCACTCTTGCAGCTTCCTTTTGCTTCCCCGTCGTTTTCTGCAGGGAAGCAAAAAAATCTGCACGGGACATGAATTCTGCATGGTCGCAGTGGTGCACATTTCTCACAGGTGTACAAATTGGACACTCTTACAAGTCTGAGGAAAGAATGTTTTAGTAGAAAACAAAAAAACAGAGTTACTTACCAGTAACTGTTGTTCTTCGAGATGTGTTGCTCATATCCATTCCAATATAGGTGTGTGCACGCCCCGTGCACAGATTCCTGGAACTTTTTCCCTTAGCTAGCTCCGTAGGGCCAGCTCAGGCGCCCCCTGGAGTGCCGCGCTCATGCCACGGTACATAGGGCACCACCGATCCTGCGGCCCCTCAGTCCTTTCTTTCAGCCAAGTACGACAGTGGGGATGGAGGGTGGGTTTGGAATGGATATGGGCAACACATCTCAAAGAACAACAGTTACTGGTAAGTAACCCTGTTTTCTCTCTTTGAGTGATTGCTCATATCCATTCCAATATAGGTGATTAAATAGCCATGCCTTGGAGGTGGGTAGGAGTCAGCGTTGAGCTACTCTCGCCAGTACTGCTCTGCCGAATCCTGCGTCCTCTCTCGCCTGCTGCACGATGGCACAGTGGGACATGAAGGTGTGGACTGACGACCAGGTCGCTGCTCTGCAGATGTCCTGCATGGGCACCCCTCCCAGGAAGGCCGCATATGAGGCCTGGGCTCTGGTTGAGTGCACTGTCACAGCTCCTGGAAGCGGCACCTTCGCCCGCTCATAGCAGGTTTTGATACAGGCGGTGATCCAGGTGGAAATGTGCTGGATGGAGACAGGTGAGCCCTTCATCCGGTCCACCACTGCCACGAACAGCTGCGCTGACTTCCGGAACGGCCTGGTCTGCTCGATGTAGAAGGCCAGGGCTCGTCTGACGTCCAGCGAGTGCCATCTCCGCTCCTCCTCCGAACCATGTGATTTGGGAAAAAACAGGGGGAGGAAGATATTCTGGTTATAGTGGAACTGAGACACCACCTTAGGTAGGAAGGCTGGGTGGGGCCTCAGTTGGACCTTATCTTTATAGAAGACCATGTAGGGGGGCTCCGAGGTTAAAGCTTTGAGCTCAGAGACCCTCCTAGCCAATATAATGGCACAAGGAAGGCTACCTTCCAAGAGAGGACGAGCAGCGAGCATGTAGCCATGGGCTCGAAGGGGGGTCCTGTCAACCTGGCGAGGACCAGGTTCAAATCCCAGGGAGGCACCGGGTCTCGGACTTGGGGGTACAGCCTCTCCACCCCTTTGAGGAACCTGACTGACATGGGGTGGGAGAACAGTGAACGCCCTTCCATCGGCTGGTGGAAAGCCGAGATAGCTGCCAGGTGCACTTTCAGGGAAGCCAGTGCTAAACCCTGGAGCTTTAGGTGGAGTAGGTACTCCAATATCGCCTGTATGGTCGAGCCGGACGGTGGTACACCCCGGGACTCCGCCCAACAAGTAAAACGCTTCCACTTGGCCCGGTACACAACCTGAGTGGAAGGTTTTCTGCTGCCCAGCAGAATCTGTTAGACCTGCGCCCAGCAGGCTCTCTCTCCCTCCGTCAGCCACAGAGTCTTCATGCCGTCAGGTGGAGGGAGTCCAGGTCCGGGTGCAGCAGGTGACCCTGGTCCTGTGAGAGCAGGTCGTAGCGCCTCGGGAGCGGGAGTGGCGTATTGATTGATAGGTCAAGCAGCATGCTGTACCAGTGCTGCCGTGGCCAAGCTGGCACAATCAGTATCATATCCGCTCTGTCCCTATTGATTTTCAAGAGGACCTTGGGCAGGAGCGGAGTGGGGGGAAACGCATACAGGAGGGTCCCTGTCCAGTCTAGCAGGAACGCGTCGGAGAGGGAGCCCGGCTCGCGACCTCAGAGCAAGCAGAATCTCGGGCACTTCCTGTTTCAGGACGACGCGAACAGGTCCAGTTGGGGAACCCCCCACTTCTGGAAGATTGAAGTCACCACCGCCGGGTGCAGTGGCCAGTCGTGGCAGGGTGAGAACGACCTGCTGAGGTGGTCTGCCTCGTCGTTCCTGACCCCCGGGAGGTGAGAGGCAGATATGTGGAAATTGTGCCTCACAGCAAAGTCTCAAAGACAAGCGGCCTCCTGGCAAAGAGCCGAGGAGCACGCTCTCCCCTGTCTGTTTATAAAAACATGGCCGCCGTATTGTCTGTAAGGACCTGAATCGTTCTGCCCCTCAGGAATTTGATGAAGACTTTGCAGGCCAAGCGGACTGCCCTGAGCTCTCTGACATTTATATGGAGAGCCCTCTCGTCTGGTGACCATAGTCCCTGGGTGCTCAGGTCCTTGCTGATGTGGGCCCCCCAACCCTCGTCTGAGGTGTCCGTTATCAGGGTCACTGAGGGAGCCAAGTCTCTGAAGGGAACGCCACTCAGAACCTCCCCTGGGTCCCTCCACCAGTCCAGGGAGGACAGTATCTGGGTGGGAACCGCAACCACCTTGTTCAGCCAGTGTCTGGCCGGTACATAGACTGAGGCCAGCCACCCTTGGAGAGGCCCTTAGCTTGAGGCGAGCCAGCCTCACCACATAAGTACATGCCGCCATGTGTCCCAACAGCTGAAGGCAGTGCCTGGCTGTCGTCGTGGGGGACCTGTGGAGATTGCTGATTATGGCGGTCATGGTCTTGAACCGAGTCAGAAGAAGGAAGGCTCTGGCCTGGATGGCATCCAAGGTGGCGCCTATAAACTCTATGCGCTGCACTGGGGTGAGAGTGGACTTCTGCTCGTTGATGAGCAGCCCCAGTCTGGTGCACGTGGTGCAGGTCAGAGCCAGGCTGTTCCTCACATAGGCCCTGGACTTGCCCTGGATCAGCCAGTCGTCCAGGTAAGGGAATATCTGGACCCCTCTGTGGCGCAGGTGGGCCGCTACCACTGCCATGCGTTTTGTAAACACCCTTGGCGCGGACGAAAGGCCAAAGGGCAGGGCAGAAAACTGGTAGTGGTGTCCAGCTACCATAAACCTTAAGAACTTTCTGTGACCTGGAAGGATAGTGATATGAAAATACGCGTCCTTCAGGTCGAGGGCGGCATACCAGTCCCCTGGATCTAGGGTGGGAATGATGGAGGCTAGGGAAACCATATGAAACCTGGTACGCCTGACAAACTTGTTCAGGCGGCGGAGGTCCAGAATTGGCCTCAGGCCCCCCATGGCCTTGAGGATTAGGAAGTACCATGAGTAGAATCCCTTTCCCTGTTCCTATGGAGGAACCTCCTCTATTGCACCAAGCATGAGGAGGGAGTTGACCTCTGGTATGAGGAGTTGGTCGTGAGAGGGGTCCCTGAAGAGGGACTGGGTAGGGGGAGAGTTGGGGGGGGAGGCCGTAAGCTGTAAGGCATAGCCCTTGTGGACTATGCCAAGGACCCATTGGTCTGTGGTAATGGCTTCTCATTCGGCGGGGTATGGCTGAAGCCTGTGGGAGAAAATTTTGGAGTGATCCAGTGGGACCCTCGTGCACCCTGTCAAAACCTCTTATGGGGCACATTGCCCTTGTTAGGGCCTTTCTGGGACCCCAAAGGGGGCCCTTGCCCATCGTGGCGGTTGGGCGCCCGGTACCTGTCCCTACTCCTCCTAGGCTGAGTGGGTCTGGGGGGCAGCCTCAGTGGAGGTTGCGGCTGCCTCTGTGCCTGAGGCCGGGTCTGGTGCCTCGAGGCCTGAGGGCTGTATAGCCCTAGGGATCTCAGGGTGGCCTGTGAGTCCTTTAGGGCATGCAGCTTCTCGTCCGTCCTCTCAGAGAAGAGGCTGGTGTAGTCAAAGGGGAGGTCCTGAATCGACTGTTGGACCTCCTGAGACAGACCAGAAGCTTGGAGCCAGGAGCAGCGGTGCACGACGATGGCCGAAGAGATCGCCCTGCTGGCTGCCTCCGCTGCATCACTGGCCAACTGGAGTACCGCCTTAGCCACCAGCACGCCCTCTTGCGACACAGTGGCAAAGTCTGCGGCCTGGTCCAGGGGCAACCCGGAGGAGACCCTCTGTAGAGAGAACCAAAGGTTCAAGTTATATTTTCCCATGAGAGCCTGATGGTTCACAACCCTCAGCTGTAGGGCCACAGTAGAGTACATCTTGCGCCCAAAAAGGTCCAGCTTTTTGCTGCCCTTGTCTTTAGGGGTGTTGCCCTGGCCACCCTGGCAGTCCCGCTGGTTCACTGAGTCCACTACGAGCCAACCTGGGGCGGGATGCATATATAAAAATTCAAACCCCTCCTTCAGTACATAGTATTTGCGCTCAGTGCCTTTCGAGGTGGGGGCCACTGAGGAGGGGGTTTGCCATAGGGTTTTAGCTATCTTCATAACCCTCTCATGAACAGGCAGGGCCAGGAGTGATGGGCCTGTTGCCTCAGAGACCGCAAAGAGGGGGTCCTCTTCCTCCGACAGCTCCTTAATCTATAGGCCGAGATTGTCAGCCACTCTCCTCAGGAGGTCCTGGTGGCCCCGGAAGTCAAAGAAGAGGGCCCTATTGTCCCTGGCCGCCGCCTCATCCGGGGAGGACGATGACTGTGGAAGTGCCCCTACAGAAGGGCCTTCTGGGTCAGACCCCTCCTCAGAGGGGTGACCCTCCTGTGGACCGGTTGATGGGGGCATTGGTTGGGCCACCGAGGAGTGAATAGAGGTGGTCCCTTGGCCCATCTGGGTACCCCAAAGCCCCCAATATGGCCATTGCCAGGGGCCTTGGGGCCATGCAGGTGTGGGGACCTGCTGGGTCATTTCCAGGCGTCCCCCCTTGGATCCCGTGCCACTTGACCGGTGCTTATGGGCCCTGGAAGGGGAGCGGCTCCTGGACGATGAAGACCTCCGGTGCCAATGCCTGCGGTGCCGATGAGGAGAGGAGCTGCTGGAGGAGCTGTAGCTGGAACAATCCCTCCCTCGAGAAGACTTGCAGTGACACTTCCCAGATCTAGAGCGGGAGCGGTGACGCCTGTGATGTCGCGACGCTGACCTGGAGCGCGACGTGTCACCCGGTGCCAAGGCGCTCAGTGCCGGAATGCACGGTGGGAGGCTCGGCGCCGAGGCAGGCAGCGTCAGGGATCAGTGTCGAGCTGGGCTCCGCACCGGGGTACCGGAGCCCACTCTCAGGTCCCTGCTGAAGGTGGAACTGTAGCGCCTTCACCTCGAGCGTTTGTCCCTGGACCGCCCTCGGTGCTGCGGTGCCGGGGAGCTCAACGACCCGGAGTCGGAGCTAGGAGAGGAACCCGCACTCTCTACCCTCCTTGGCCGTCTGGGGGGAGACCTCGACTCCTGTCTCTTCCACCCACCGGGGTAACCTAACGCGGGTTTACCCCGAAACACGGGTCCCGGAACCCTCGGCCGAGGGGGGGATGGAGACGTAGGCAGGCCCATGAGGGCGCGTGCCGCAGCGAAAGCCTCCGGTGTCGACGGCCCTTGCAGAGGCGCTCCCCCACCCCCAGGAGTCGGGGGAGGCTCTCTGCGAGGAGATGCCAGTGCCGGAGTACTCTCCAGGGCACGTGGCTGGGGCATCTCCTGTTGCATCCCCTGCTTTCCCGGTAGCAGGGGGGAGTCCATATGTGCGGCCTCACACCGCTTTTTTCTCTTCGGTGCCGATGGTGTCAGTGCCGGTGCCGACGTCAGTGCTAGTGGAGCGCCCTGCACCGAGGAGACACTCGGTGCCGCAGGGGAACGCGATGGCTCGGAGTCCGGGTGAAGCGCCGACTCCATCAGGATCGCTTTCAGTCTCACGTCCCTCTCCTTCTGGGTCCTTGGTTTGAAGGACCTACAGATCCTGCATTTTTCTTTCCTGTGTTGCTCCCCGCGGCATCGGAGGCAACGGTCGTGAGGGTCACTCACTGGAAAGGATTTTGCACACACGGTGCAGGCTTTAAAGCCGGTGGAGCCGGGCATGGCTCAGCTCTAGTCCCTAAGGGCACTATTTACTTAACTACTATTAGAAAACAATAAACTCGAACAATAAAGCTATAACACTAAGGGATGCTACTTGCATTTGTATGCAAGAGGCAGACGTTCCGGTAACCGTCACAGACGGAAAGAAGGAACTGAGGGGCCGCAGGGTCGGCGGCGCCCTATGTACCGCAGCATGAGCGCGGTACTCCAGGGGGCGCTTGAGCCGGCCCTACGGAGCTAGCTAAGGGAAAAAGTTCCGGGAATCTGTGCACGGGGCGCGCACACACCTATATTGGAATGGATATGAGCAATCACTCGAAGAGAGAACTAACTCGTACAGTTCATATTGTATTCTGCAAAGTGCCTGCTGCAAATTACATTTAGCCAAAGAATTGGTTTCTTTAGAAGCTCCCTGCACTGTTCCCTGATGTAGCAAAGCAGTCTGTAATATACGCTGACAAATTAACAGGCCAGGGAAGTAGGTGTTTCCACTTTAGGATCACTGAGCCCTGGGCAAGAAGCTTATCCTTGCACAGCAGTGTCAGAGAGAGAAGGGAGCAAGACCATAAGGAAGAATCTACATTGTCATTTCCCCCACCCCACTCACCTTGTAAGGTATAAGCTGCCAACTGGACTGCTGTGTCAAATGGGCATTCCAACCTGCGACAGGAAAAATCGTTCGTTAGACAAATCTTTGCATGATCGTGTTTGCAAAGAGGAGACAACACTCAAACTGAGGAGATACAAAGGGTTCAACTGAATTTTAGATCTTTGGTGAATTAATGCTTGAGATAAGCACCATAATATCTAGGCTATACTAATTTGGCTCTTTGAGCCAGCACACCAAGAATACATATATACACAGGAGGAATCAAGGGGAAGGTATATTCTTATCAGACTGAATGTTGGGTTCCTGGTTTTCTTAAGGCCATGTCTACAAGTACAGCGCTGCAGTGGCGCAGCTGTACTGATACAACTGCGCTGCTGCAGTGTATCAGGAGAAGAGTCTCTCTGTCGATGGGAGAGAGTTCTCCCACCAGTATAAAAAAACCCCACCCCTGCAAGCAGCATAAGCTATGTTGGCAGGAGAAGCTCTCCTGCTGACATAGCGCTGTACACACCAGCACTTATGCTGTTATAACTTATGTTGGTCAGGGGGGTGGAACATTCACACCCCTAAGCGACATAAGTTATACCAACCTAAGTGGTAGTGTAGACATAGCTTAAGAAACTATTGTTAAACCTCATGTTAAAACACCCTGTAATTGCCCGAGAGACTCGATGTAGCAAAAATACCAACGGTACTTACTTTCCACTGAGAATATCCTGTTTTAGCTGAAGAACAAATAAATACCTATGGGGGTAAAAGAGAGAACAAAACCATCAATTAGATCTAGCAGTTCTAATGCCATTCAGTAAGCAGATAGATAGAGGGAACTATAACCTGATATTTAAGAATTCAGTAAGACTAAACTTTCATTTAAGATGCCACACACTGATCTTTCAAGGCCTCTTAGTTTGGGCTTGTGTAGACTTAGCATAGTTCAAATGAAGAAATACCCAAATGACAACAAAAGAATTCAGATCAAGGACCTGAAGGACCAAGAGGAAGATGCTGCAGGATTCGTCCTGCTTATTTCTCTCTCTTGCCCCCACTAAGACTCAATAATGCACCATGTGACAGTAATCAAAAGTCATCAGCTTTCAAAAGCATGAATGTCTAAAATTTTTCTGAAAAGTGCCTCTGCCTAGATCCAATCCTGAAAACCTGCCACAGGAGAGTAGAGCAGAAAGAAATTAAAGTGGTAGGTTATAACCTTGCTCTCCATAGCAAAGCCCTGCAGAAAATCTTGGTTTACAGGATGGTTTTCCTTTGGATTCGAAAGGGGAGGGAACTAGTGGACCTGGCTGTGAAAAACAGAACTACCTTTCTATTCTCTTTCCAGTGAGGATTCCCCAGGAAGAAGCTACATGAAAGAAATGTCACTTACTCTACAGTAACTGTGGTTCTTCTAGATATTGTAATCAGTGTCGATCCCACTGTAGATGTGCATATGCCTCAGATGTGAAAGACTAGAGAAGTATTGTTAAAATAGCAGTATCCATCTGGGCTGTGCATGCACTCCTCCTGGGATGAACCTGGGGCACAGTTTTACCACCACCACATTGTTCCTATGGAAGGATGTGTAAGGTAGTTCAGCCATAAGGGCTTGGAGCTCACTGACTCTGTGTGCTGAAGTGATGGCCATAAAAAGGTGGCGTAGTGAACATACTAATGGTGATTCAAAGGGAGGTCCTGTGAGTTGAGGTCCCATGTGGGAGTTGTGTCTATAACCAGAGGGTAAGTATGAAGGAGATCATTGAGGAAATTTCATACTGTTAGATTTGAGAATGACCGTACTGGAGTGTGATACACTGATATTCCTGCCAGGTGAACTCAGAGTTAAATGCTAATCCAGCCTGTTTCTGGTGCAGCCTGTAACCAAAGATCATCAATCTTGGGGCCTCCTCTGGGACTATATGGTTTTGAGCTGCCCATATGGAAAAGTTTTCCATTTAGAGGAGTAAGTCTTCCTAGTGGGAGGCTTCCTGCTCTGTATGAGAATCTCCAGAACCTTTAGGGTAGTCAACCAGCCAACATCCAAGACATCAGATGCAATGACTGCAGATCTCGGTGCAACATCTGACCCATTATGTGCAAGCAGGTCAGAAGATGTATTGGGGGGAAGAGGAGGGCACTGGCAGCCCACGTGGACATCTGCAGTAAGTCCAACAGCCAAACTGTCTTGGCCAGCCTGGGGCTATCATCATGACTGTAGCCTTGTCCTGTCTGATCTGGACCACTGGGTCCCATTCCCAAGAGAGAGAGGAAGCGTCCAGGAAAGTATGTGAAATTCCCCCCAAAAAGAAGAGTCACTAGCTGTGCTTATCTTTCTGTGTGATTAGTTCATCACAGGATGGACAGGCTTAAAGCTCACAGGTTCTGTTCAGGAGAAGCCCTGTTCAGGAGGGTTTGATTGGTAGAGTTCAATTCAGACAGATGGAGACAGCTCATGATGGCAGACACAAAAGATGAGAAGTAGTTCTGAAGATGTTTTCAAAAATTTGTAGCATTTAGCCTGAGCTAAGAACTAGCAGGTAGGACAATTTTCAGGTATAGTATTGCTGCCATGAGTAGTAAGAGGGAACTGAGGGACCTCATGGTCACTCTGTCCTTTATGCCCTTGCTCAGGAGCACAATGCAGTACATGGCGAATGAACTGCCCTAGCCATTGCTATTAAAGCTCTAGCCTCACATGCGAGAGGCAAACATGCATTTAAATTGAGATACATACTGACACTTGTACTAATAATGCACCATTGTCTTGCTTATGAGTGATGGAGGATCTGCAATCCTTACAATTAATGGGAATAGGACAGCATAAGTAAGAATTGATTACTCTTGCCAAGAAAGTTTCTCCATTAATAGGACTGATTCACTCTGCAACTAATCTCTGTTGTCCAAACCTAGTAAGTTTTGCCCTTTTTCTGAATGCAGCTGGGAAAATCAATGATCCTTCTGGTATATATACATACATTGTGACTATCCATGGAGTCCAACAAGCTCCTTTCTGAGAGAAACTCACATTTAGCCTGACTTAAATTCTGCATGTGTACTACTCTGGACTCGCATCTCAAGATGATGGTGAAATTATCTTCTTCACTTTGCTTATGCTTTGCATAGATCCCACAAATGCACTTTGATGCTTTTCTGTCCAAAAACATAGCTAGACATCACACAGCTTTAAATTAATCACAAGTGATAGAGACTGAAGACAGGAGTGGGACAAACAATAAGCTGTCCATTATCTACTGACTCAGACCCAATGGCCACCCTAGCTAGCAAAGGTTATTAAATAATGCAAAAAAAGTCAAATAATGTATTCAATGAATAATGGGGGGGAAAAAAGACAATGGACACATTATCCAAAATATCCCAACAGCCAAGCAGCTCTATTCATAGAACTACAGGCTTGGAAGGAATCTCAAGAGGTCATCTAGTCTAGAGGTTCGCAAACTATGGAGAATGCTCCCTTGGATTATTAGGGAGGCATGAAGACCTGACGGGGGCCATGCTGAAGGGCCAGGGTCAGAGGGGGCTCTGTCAGGCACGGGAAGCAGATGGGACACTGTACAGGTAGCCCCAGCTGCCAGGACCAAGCTCCCTCAGCCTGCCTCACTCTCCCACTGCTGCAGCCACCAACCAGCAGTTACCATCCTCTGCTGGGGAGACCAACAGGGACTCTGCAAGCAGGGAGCAGAAGGGTGCACCTCAGAAGTACTGACCCCCCCGCCACACACAGCCTCCTCCTGATTTGGTCCTTCAAAGTGGCCCAGGGCATAGAGCCCAATCTGCTTCCTCTACTTGACAAAGCCTGTACAGGGAAATGGAGGGGGCTGCGCTGGAGGGGGCTCTATCTGACAGGGGAGCCAGTACTCAATGATTGCACTCTTCCATTCCTCTGCTGACCCTGGTTCTTCAGCACATTCACTTCTCCCTCCATAGTTCCCCTTCTCCTCCTAATACATCCCAGAATGACAATTGCATTTTTCACAACAGCACCGCATTGATGACACATATTCAGTTGCCTACTTAATGTTAAGTAGGCAACCTCTGCTAACCAAAACATATGCCCTACAATTGTGTAGATCACACTCAATTTACCTTGTTAGCTCTTCACGAAGATTGTTAGGCTCAGAAGAGTAAAACTTTACACGAAGATGCAGACAGTATGGTGGGCCAACTGCAAAGTAAATGAATTCAGGACATTTATAACTATAGGCTATTACCTGGGGAAGGCGTGAATTTATTGAAGAGCCACATATACAACAAAAGTCTGCTTATCAATGGTTTGTATCGTACCACAAGATGTTTGAGAAAAGAATTTTTTTGTGACATGAAAATAAATACAAAAATCCCTCACACTAATAGACACACTAAATAATGTGTTTTACATATTACAAGTCAAACCAGCCATCACAACCCATTAAATTGATTTGTCTTGCCAAGAAGAGACAAATCTAGGTTAATCCCAATATGTAAGCACTCTATCCATCACTTAAAAAGCCATGGATTTTTGCTCCACACTCAGCCAAATTCTTAGGAACTCTGCTGGCCTGTGTAAAACATTTGCAGAGCTCTGGGGAGGACTTGCTGTTGATAGGTTATGCCACCATATTCCACAGGGTTTTAGACCCAGTTTAGTGGGGTTTAACAGTCCCTCTGTGGGAGCATCATCTTTCTAGAAGGCAGAGAGTTAATCCAGACAAAGACTGGATTGACAGTTCTTCAAAATTGCAGAGCTCTAGATGGATTTGTGCATTGAAGTTAGTTAGGATCCTTTCCTCCAACATCCCTTCCAAGATTTATATTTTATTAAAGTAGCACCACAAGACCCTGAAGACTGTATAGTTGGCAAATAGGCTGCTGAAAAACATCAACCAAAATTGGCATATTAAACATATCTAAAATTATCAGCATGTGATTCACTGAATTGATCCAACAGGCTTCTACCAAACTTTATGCTATACATGGTGATGTGATTTGATAGGCAGATCACACATGGATTAGGACATTCTATAACCCACCAAGCAGAGGGGTCTATGAGACAATTTTTCATTTAGTGAGGACAAGGCTCTACAACTACTGAAGAATATTCAGCTGCTTTGATGCCAAATAAATCATTTAATAGTTAATTCAATATAATTTCCTTAATGCTGAAGGATCATTAAGTTACAGGATCCATGGGATCTTTTTAAATCACAATTAGGCATGTGTCAAGTTTTTGTCATCACATCATCCCTTTCAGAACACTGCCTGTTCCTGCCAGGGTGACTTCTAGTGTAGCAAATACACTAGGTTTCATGTCTCCACAATGTATGTTAGGTACTTGATTGACCTAAAAAGAAATTTCAAAGGACACTTACTTTTAACTTGTTTTTTAATGCTCTTTGTGTTGTCCAACCAATGCTGAAAGACACAGAATCCTTGAGTTAAAATTGTTTTATCATAAAGTAAGGAGAAATCTTTACAAAAAGAGACAGATGTAAACAAGTCACAAAGGTTAGCCATACATTAGGAAGGACTGTCTTGAAATGGCAAGCAACCTCACAAAAACAAAGCCTAATATGAATCCTTTAAGGCTAATGCCCCAGTCCACTTATCAAAGCATTTTATTCTAAATCACATGGATTAACCAGTACAAAAAGTGTATCAGAGCACAGACTCCTTAAGGAGATGAACGAGCACAGAAGCACCACCACATCATGGTACATTAAAATAGATAATTTTCACTTGAAATAAACTCAAGACATAGAGTTAGTTTCAAGTGACTATAACAGACAGCACCCATGCAGCAATACAACATGTAAAAGCCATTCCTCTAGACAGCATTACTGTTTGGAGTACTGATATACAGACAACCCATGTTGATGACCACAAGTTCCTCCAGGAGAACAAAACAATCCCTGCACAAGCACAGACACTTATTAATGAATATACCTGGGGCCTTAAGAGGTAATTCTGGTTTTATTGAAAAATACTTATAACAAGTAACTTTTAAAAAATGCTGAAAATGAGATGGTAAAGTTTTAGATGTGGAAAAAAGTGGGAGAATAGAAAATACCACATCATTTCAATAATGTTAGTTATAAGCTACACGCTCATCAGATGCCACAGTTAATTCTCAGAAGGAAAAATCATGACTTAATTTATGTTAGTATATTAGAGCACATAGAAAGCTGCACATCCACAGGCAAGAAAGAAGCTGGGGCACATGCACACATGCAGCGTGCCCAGAAGGAACTGTGCAGCCGTACTACCAGTTCTGCAGATGTTGTACCATGGGCCAGTGATAGAGCTGGGTCCAACATACAATGACAGCACAAACCCATGTCAGAGGGGCATGATCCATCCAGAATGTGTGACATGGGCAGGTAACAGATGTTGCATTATCCTAGAGGTGAACTGCACTGGCTGAATAGCTGGAACAAGGTACCATGCACACCATGTTTTGGCTGGAATGTGATGCTCAAAGGGACACCTCAGCCACCTGATCTCATATGTCTCCTTGCTACCAATACAGCTGAGTGCCATAAATCAGTAGTGCTCCTCCTGGTTAAACTGTGTGTCACACTGCTCACACAGGGCCCTGGTGATTCAGATACTTCACAGAAGGTAAGATGGGAGGGACAACCATTTTCAGACCTCAGAACTGTGTGCACATCTGTTTTATCTCCAATCTGTTTTCTTTCATCTCCTCCACATTCCAGTGGTAGGCAGTTAAGAGGCCCGAGACAGGCACTGATAGCACTTTACTTGACTCAGCTCCTAACACCAATGCCTCCAGGAGTTCAGCTTGAACGGTAAAGGGGAGGGGGCCAGGGAAGAAGGGGGAACAGAACTGCTTTTACAGATAAAAAGGTGCCTCCAAGGTTTTTTTTTTTTTGGTTTGGTTTTTTTTAAAGGCTACATTTATTCCAAGTGATTCAGAGGAATCCAAATGGGGCTAACAAAAAGGTCCCTTGAGTTTACATTTTGATGAAAAAGTTTATTCTTCATGCTCTAGTACCTTTATCCAACTCTTAACAGCCACAAAGAAGAATGAATCACTAAAGAACAGTGAAAACTGTGTACTGGACAAACAAAGTGCTAGAAGTTATTCTTAAAACAATTTTGAGTTGATCACTTCAGAAAGGGAGACCAAATAAACAGGAATAGCTTTTTAACAAAGTGGTAAGAATAAATCTTGTTTGACAAGAAGTATTAGCTTTTCTCTTGCTATGTGGAATTAACTGCTCTGTAATTTAGACAGAGCTATGCAAGTCATGTTCAGTATTAAGAACTATAGTTGCCAAAGTATTTACTAGAGTATAAAAAAATAGTATATCCCACAACACATTAAACTTGTGTAGCATTTGATTCCATAATGCTCTCTGTACATTAATGTGGGATTATAGATTTGCCAGTTTAAAGTTCAGTACTTCCTTCTTGTTACAGACTGTATGTTTTCTGCCTTAAAGGATATACTAATTAACCTCACAAGTTTCATGTCATCTTTATTTTCCAAACCTCCAAGTTGGGTTATACTGTTTGCTAGCAGCTTGATCTAAAGCTACTCGAATTCAACAGTAGGCTTCCCGCTGACCACAATGAGCTTTGGCTCAAGCCCTGTATGTTCTAGACAAACTGGCACAAACTCTCCTTTTTGCCAGCTTGTGTCTTTTCAGAACACAAAAACAGTCCTAACCACCAGACTAAAAATGAATACAGAAGGTCAGGTGAGCGAGATAAGATATTCCTTCACTTCACACAGGATTGCAAAATTTTATTTGAAGGAAACAAGTCAACAGTTGGATCCCAAATTGCAAAATCTTAAGAGTCTGGTTAGCAATTTTCTTTGCCAGCTCCCCACCTAACTCCGATGCATTCATCTGTAGACCAAGGCCCGAGGCAACACAGAGAGATTAAAAAAATAAAAAAGGGACATTAACGTTTTATTTATGCTTCATTTGTTAAAACTGACCGGTTAACAGACTAGATGTTAATTTTCCTTTATTTGTAGTTAAGCAAATTCTTGTGTGTGTATATAATTGCATATTATATACACCCACCCACACACTACCTTATGTATCCTTCTCACCTCAGACAAAAAGGCAGGGGAGGGGGACAAGGGTTTGTTTTTAAAGATGTCCTTCCTTTAGTTGGAACTGGCCAGTGAGGCAATTTTTAGTCTCAGCCTAGTACAACAGAAATGGCTAGCCACCTCTGAGATGAAGCATGACTGTGGTTCAGACACTAGACTGTGACTCTGCAAGTACGAGTTCAATTCCTGGCTCTGCCAAAGACTTACTGCAGGACCTTGGGCAAGTAATTTTATCTCTGTACTTCAGTTCCCCACCTGTAGAATGGGTATAGTAGTATCACTAATTTACCTGCTTCATTTTGCATAAAAAGCTGCCATCATAATAGGCAAACAGACAATCCTTTAGAAAGATTAAACTGTTTGCTTCTTGCCATTTGGCTCTAGTCTCTTTTCAAAATGAGACGCTTACTACAGTATTTAAAACCCTTACAATAAATGGGGATTAAATGAAACACAGTAAGCAGAACATGTAAATGCACATGACAGTTATGAAAAGGAAACCAACCAAAATGAATTGCCTGCAGGTAGCATGTTACACAGTATAGATAAATACTCACCAGGAATCACCTGAACTGGAAATACTAACCCATCCAGGGAAACTAACTCATCCAGGGAAACTAACCCATAAGCCATTTTTGGGGCAGGAAAGATTCTTCCTCACAGCCCCATCACCTGAGGAGGAGTCAATGTTACCAGATATTGGAATGGTGGGGAGGAAAAACAGTCAAACAGTGTGGTTTAACAAGTGGAGTTGAATAAACTGTGAGCTCTAATAAAAGCTACTGGCACATGGAAACTCTTCACAGGGAACACGGCAGCAGGAAAATCAGTTGGGCTGTCTGTATGCCCTAATGAACATAGGACAATGTTTTGGTGAAACGAACCCAGAAATATGATGGAGCACTTTATGAGCAAATTCAAGTGCAACAATCTCAAGAGGCTAGATTTGTTTTGCAAGTGTAGTGATACAGCATCCAAAGCCATGTACAGGACTTGTAAATTCATAAAGCAATATTCAATGGTCTGTCATATCAGAATAGTGACCATCTAAATGCTCTATGGCATGTGGACAAACAGCAGCAACAATAGGTTCAGATACGGAAAGGGAAGTAAGAGAATATTTTCTTTAAAGTACACAAATAGTAAAAGGGATTTCAGTATTTTATCTGGAGTATAATTTTATCTAGTAAAATGGCCAGAGGGCCTACTTCTCTCCTTGGTGGTATCCTCACCTGCGTACATGTACATATATGTATCTACCCTCTCCTTTTACTACTTTTCCAAGGTGACCTCTGATACTGGAAATTAATTCCCATCACTAACCCTCCAGCAATCTTCCAAAACAAGTCAGTGGCAGACAGATAGATGCTGCTCCAACTATCCCTGCAGGAGTCTCCAATGTGGAAGGAGGCACCTATGACCTGTCTCCCTCAGTGCAAGATGTCCTCTGTAATCCAAGACATTAAATGCCATACTCACTGCTGGTGTAAGTAGGTGCCACTCAGGGGACTTCAGTGAAATTTGCCTCAAGTGTCAAATGTTTAAGGTCAGATTATTTTCTTAAAGGAAATCCCTCTCTGCAGTACAAGTTAAGTGTGAAGACAGACCCATGGAGACTGTTTTATGTAGGATACCACCAAGATATGCAGAGATTTGGGGACCGCTCATCCAGAATCTAGAGAGGCCAGCAGCCTATTTGATGGCCTTGTCTGCCAGTGGAGGAACAAGCAGGACTTCATCTTTTAGCTAAAAGCAACAAGTCAACTAATATGCTATTTTACAGTAAATAGTTCATGTCAGCCCCTAAAAATTTCAACTTTTGACAAATACTTCAGAAGTCAGTGGACTAGTGTGAGTACCTGTATCTTGCAGACTGAACTAGAGCAGTTCAGCTACTTAGCTCTTCAGTAGCTGGGGCCTTTCCTACCCTGCTGAATTTGCTGGATTACTCCTGAAATAAACCTGAAGTGGTTTTGAAACACCTTGTCAACATGATCATCTGTACCAAAGAATACACCCTAGCAATTTGAAAACCTAGATACAGAGCCGTTTATCTTAGAAGGGGACATTTTTCTTCCTGTCACAGGAAAAGTCAGTCCTGGGTCAGGTTCCAATGTTACATTACAGGTAGGCGGATCAATTCCCTACCTAACTCCGCATGAAACATCATAGCTACTTATTTTAAAAACACTGAAATGTCAGTATAAAATGTCACTTTTCCCTCCAGAGAAGGAGAAAAATGAAACCAAAATGGAGAAAGCATACAGCCTTGCCCATGAGGTAGCTAAGGAGCCAGTCCAGAAGTTACATTGCCTGGTTTTCAGTAGGGGCCTGATCTTCAGAACAGTGGAGCCCACACAACTTCAACTGCAGTCAGCAAGAATTGTGGGTACTACGCACTTCTCACAAATGCTTTAATAATCCCTTTCTGTGGTTCCAAAAGCAAAAGGCCATTTAAAAAAAAAAAAATCTTACTCTTTTCTTTGAAGTCACACTTGTGTGACTCTGTCCAAATCTCTCAAAAGATTTAAATAAAGCACCTGACTGATGCAGTCACCTCGCCCATATCCTCCAACTAAGGCAAGAGGTATTCTCAGTGCTAACATTAGTTGCAGAATTGGGCCTTAACCTGACATTGGATTTGATAGGATGCTCATTTCCAACAAGAATCCCAGTAATACCATGCACCGGCAGAAAAGGCCTCTCCCTGCCTCATTGCCTATAAAATGAAAGACCAAGCAAGCACAATCCCAGTCAGTTCCACTCTGCAATCATTAGTAATGAACATTACTGGACAAAAGTGTTGAGGTATCAGAATCCTTCTGCAGCAACTGGCCTAACTTTAAAAGCAGGAGACACAGGAACGGGTCAGAAAAGCGGAGGATAAGAATATGTAAGGGACTGGGGGTGGCCAACACAGGGTTGATTAAACTTGGTACGTGCCACAGTTTTTGCATGCAAGATAATTTAAGCCACAAACATTTGCTTTTTGGTAGTCTGTTGGTCTGTCGTGTTAAGGTTTAAACTTATTGACTGTTGGTAGAAAAAATAAGCATCTGTTACTCACTGCCACTTGTGCAGAATCCATGAACCTCAGTCCAAAGTAGTCATTTTCAATGAGGTCCAGATGGTACATGATCTGTTCAAACAGATGTTGGCCTTTGGCTTTTTTCTGAAATTATAAAATGAATTAGCATTTAACAGGTAGATTTGTTGCTGCTTTTAACTTTTCAAGGCCAATAAAACAAATTGAGAATTCCCAAAAAATGTTTCTAAACACAAAGCTGGCAACAGCCTCATCTACAACTGTAGAGTTGCTGGCATTTACGGTGCACCAAGTAAATGAAAATAATTGACGATCTGTAATTACTTAAATGTAGATTTTTAAAGCTACTTTTATAAGTAGTCAGTGCCAAATGCCAATTATTTGGTGGTATTCAGCAACTAACTCTACAGCTTTTTGTCCCCCTACACACCCAACGAGGGCACTTCATGCTATGAAAACAAAAAACCACAGGTAGCCTCTGACTCTGCCTAATGCACCAGGCAGTCTTCAAGGACAGGTATAGTAAAATGCTTAAGAAATAACCACTATTTGAAATCCAGACATAATTTTTTACCTTTGAAGCAGTTAGGAAAAAAAGCGTATGGTGACTACACCCTAGGATAGTTCAGTCTTCAATCCTTTCAAATGACTAAAGCAACATTTCTCTTACATAAAGGGCATTCTCATCAACAAGTGATTTCTACAATCCTTACAAACATAGTGGAAACATGTATTGCTTGTAAACAGAAATGTGTACCATTCACCCCTTTAATTTAATAATCTGGGAGCCACTCAATCCTATTTAGTTTTTTAAAAAGGTATCTTCATTTACCTACATAAGCAAAAGCACCAAAAGCCAGTCTTTATTTAAAGAAACAGTTAAGGTTGCTAAAGGACATTGGTGAATAGTACTTACATAACATATTTACAAAACCCAAACAGTTAAAAGAAGGTCAATGGATATATATATAATCATAGAACAGCAACCTTATCTCTGATCCCAAATAAATACCATGTTTCTGCGATAAATACAAGAAAGGAACATAAAACATTTCTGAAAATCAAACATTAAAAATTCTGTGTATTGGTATCAGCTGATCCACTTCAAACAAGCAAATTCACATATACATAAAAATGCTACAAACTTTCCCTATTCAACTCCTTTAACAACACTATTCTCAAGGAATCGCTTTATCAAAACTTTTACTATCTATTGCTCAATCTTAACAGATATTTCTCATTTAGTCCCCAGTAAGAAAAAAATATTTAGATACGAACCTCAAAATAATAAAAATCCATTAAGAAAATCTATGGGTAAAAGTTAAGATTGCTGTGTTGTGAGGAAATATACATTTCTTTTTACTTGATAAAAAATATATTTATGTTTATTAGGTACGCAATATTTTATGTCCTTAACTATTTATTTTCTTGCTTTTAAAGTGGTTGGGTTTTATAAACAACTAATGTGATTGTCAATACACAGTTGTTACTCAGCAACCTTAACAGATTTTTGGTCTATAATATACAGTTTTAGTTGAGTAAAAAACAAACTTTTGTACCATATTGTATGCCAACTCATTAGTAGCTCACTACCAGGTTGAGATAGCCAAGAATTCAGAGATACAGACTATATTTGTTGAAAAAAGTATTTGAATGAGCTGCACACACAGATACAAAAGCCCTTGAGTACAGTCTAATGACCTTTGCTACAAAATTTGCTTTGTTTATAAAGCAATAATTGAGAGCTAGCTAGAATTCTTATTCTCAGAAGTTCCTTCATCTCTGCTTCAGCCACTAAATCCCATACTAAAAAGAGCAAACAGACTTTTTAAACCACCCTATGGTACTCTGGTCTCTAAATACTTTGCATTTAATTAAAACTGTAACTGTGGTCCTGGGTTAAACCTCTCTTTCAATATGATTCAAACCTAAATTTTATACGGAAAGCTGTGTGTCAAATCTGACAAAAGCCTAGAGACTGATTTCAGATTATGCCTTTCTTTCTCTCCCTTATCAAGTATCAGGAAGACTTGGAACAGCAAATGATCTCACATAGATGCAAAGCAATAATCAAATATAAGAGGAGGTACTGGGGACAGAGCATCAGTCTCTTCTGTTAGTTTCAGTTAATACATTTTTTGGTAATAATAAATTAAACATTGAGAAAAACTCTCCAAACAACTTTGTTCTGACTGTTGGAGCTCATCTGTTTAAACTCTAGGAGCTCATCTATTTAAAATAATTGCTTCCACTTTTGGACATCTGAGCCAAGGTCCTCTTTATTCCAAAACAAGACACTGAACTGTTAATATTTTATCTTAACAAGTGGATGTTTCCTGCAGCATTAACAATAGGAAAGACAGGCTGATCAAAGTGAAATAAATGCAGACTTTGGGAAACCCCATGAAGGCATCATATCACACTAATGACGTGGGCTAAAGCCAAGGGAAAGCCTCCATACATTTTAGATTTTCCTTTAATTTTTTTTTTTTTTTAAATAAACAGCTACTCCAGCTATGTTTCTAGCTTTATAACTCTTAATAGCTGAACCAACAGGTGATGAGAGTCCTTTACCTCTAGGATGTCAGTTTGACTCTGGCTTAGGTTGTAAAAGCTGTTGTCCAAAAGCCACTCAGTAACACCTGAAATTCATGGATATGTTTATTTCCTAGTGGATGGTTATCCACATCACAAATGGGACCTATCTTGGCAGTCTAAGCAGCGGGACAAAGGACCAAATAGACACAGACTGATTTATGCAGGAGGCAGTCCCTCAATAATGGGATTTAAGGAATTGGTCAGAAAGTCTGCATTACTGCCTTTAATGTGTTTCTGACTTAGTCACTGAGGCTGTCAATCTAGCATCCCTCAGGCAGTTTTATGTACATAACTTATATCAAATACAGCAAATGGGTATTTTACTTTTATTAAGTTAAACAAATGTTAAAATTTTAGTTGAAAACCTCAGTGCTGGGAGATAAATACACATCCATCCCCAAAGATTTGTTAGACAGGTCTCCTCCTCACTATGTTTAACTAATGGAAGCCAACGGATAACAATACTGTGCAATAAGTTACTTTTTATTGGGTCACATAAATTTACTTATGTTCAATAAAACTGCCATTCCCAGTGCGCTCCAAAGAAATAGCAAAGATACATTTCTGTTGCATTTCTATTCAAGAAGAGACTATAAAGTAACAACTCAGTTGTAGCAAGATTCAATTTTGGTTAAGTGGTATTTTGATCTATTATCTTGTGTATTTTGGCGGAGCTGTGGTTACCTCAAAGGACAAGCAATTAAGTATTTCCAAGTTGCTCAATGATTTCCAATAAAATATTAACTGCCTAACCCACAAACTGGTTGTGGCTGGTTCTCCCTTCAGGGGACATATTAACCTCCTCATGCATTTGTAATTTTTTGAAATCCTAATACTTGATTAATGTAGATTATTAAATTGGGCAGAAGGTAATAGAAAAAAACTAACAGCAGGAAAGTCAGCGAGTAGGCTGGGTTGTTTAAATAAAGTAAGTCATTAAATAGTGCATGGCATCTAAGGGCTTTTCTACATTTGAAATTAACCAAAACAGTTATTTCAAAACAATGCCCTGTGTGGACACACTTATTCCGGAATAAGACTGCCTTTTTCCGATTTAGCTTAATCCACACAAGGATTTATGCTAACATAACTATTCCAAAATACTCACTCAGTTTGGAAAGTTTCCAACCGTAGACAAGCCCTAAGCCAACTGTCAGCTCCCCACTTAAGAGTGAGACACCCACCCTCTTTAGGAGGAAGCAATCAGGGAATATCATGTACTAGATCCCCAAACTCTCCTGCTGGGAAATATTGATGACTTTCTGTGTCAGACACACAAAGTGTCCTCATAGTGGGAAATATCTGTCCTCTCTCCTCCCCCCAAGAATTAACCATGGGGAGGAACCCTCTTAGTATGGCTCTCACCTATACTCCATGGAAGATGCAATACTGCACAGCCCCATGAGGCACAGCTTACTAGTCCAATCCATGGTTTTCTTCACCAAAGATCAACAACTGTACTAAATGTTCAGTTGTTTGGTGCACAGAGACTGGAGTTAAATCAAACAACACATTGTCAATGGTAAGTGAAGTCAAGGTTCGTATCTAGGTCACCAGTTGTGAAGGCTATCCTTATGGATAATCAGCCATGTTCACATGAGTATCCAATATGTGTTTACAGTATAAGCCAGTACCAGCTCAGTTTTAGAAAATGGAAATGCTCCACAACCTGCACTCTCAAAGAAAAGTTGTTCCCAGTATTTGGGTCAGATCATCAGCTACTGTAAACCAGCTTTACTGGACCTACACTAATCTACACCAGCTGAGAATATGATCCTTACATTGTATAGACAAATGCATCTTCCCAGGCTGAGCAGCTCACACACGTACTATTCTACACTGCCCCCTTCCCCCACATGTGAATAACCCAAAATAAAGATTTAAAAAAAAAAAAAACCCACACACAAAATGGATTAAACTTCCTTGGGTGGTAAAACTGGTATCAAGAAATAATTTCTTTCCTGCTCTCCAATCTCTTTTGGAGAGAAAGGATTCTCTATGCCTGAAAAACACAGGAACTCCACCCCATCTCCTTTATGTCATTAGTAAACCCACTATCTCCCAAATCCGCTCCCTGTTGCGGTCACAATACTTCTAGCAGAAAAGAACTGTAGAAGATTCCTTTCAGAGTATGATAATACTGCTTAAGTAATCAGAGGTCAGTTAAAGGAAAAAAATAATCTCCCTACTGCATTTACCAACATTCTGCCCTGACTTGCATGTCTCAACCACCTCCTGTATGCCTTGTCCTTTAGAATGTAAACTCTTTGGGGCAGGGATTATCATGTTTCTACTGCTCTTGTCCTCTAGGCTCTTCTGCAGTATAAGTGTTAAATAAAAAAACCCACATGATTCCTCAACTCATGTAGTTTTAGCCTAAAACTAGCTGCTTTTAGAGAAATTGAAATATTTCAGTGAAATAATGTGTAGATTCAAAACATTCTCCCTTATAGCATTGGTAACCCAAATTAAGCACTACTAGGGCTGGAAGCCTAAAAATGAAAGCAATTTAAAATTAGTGTTTGTACGATCTAGGCTGAATTAAAGGTGAGAAGTAAAAAAAATTCAAAACAAACAAAAAACCCAGCACAGGTGATGGACAGCATTATTAATAGTATAAATTATTAATAGGCAAGGAGTTTTTTTACTGACAGTATGATTTTTAATCTCAGTTTCTCTCTTGTTTCTAAAACTCTTTTTTTTGTGTGGACATTTGATACCTACTGTAATACCAGACCAAATGCTCCCAATCTCTTTTGATAGCCATTAGTTCTCAATACTCTATGATAAATTGGGTCTTAAAAGTTTCCATGAGGAAAAAAAATGTTAGAAACAGCTTCAAAGTTAGTTGAGGCAAACCCAAACACATCATCCATTTCAAAAAATTATCAACAACAACTGAAGTTCACACTTCCCCTCACCAAAACACACATACCAAATCTACCACCACTGATATTCTTTATTTACCAATAATTGCGGTGCTACAGTCATACGAACACCAGCCTGGAAAGCAGACTCAGATTAAACGTTCTATAGCAGGGCTCGACAAACCCCAGGTGCCAGATCACCGTGATGCCTAGAAATATAAGTCTGGCACCTAGTTTTTTTCGAGGGGGAGAGGGGGTGAGGGAGGAGGAGGAGGAGGAGGAGGAGTGGCCACCACGCTCTGGCCAGGGCGCCCTGGCGCTGGGCTCACATTGTGGGAGAGGGGCAGGGGGAAGGGGCAGAGCCAGGAGGGGAGAGCGGCTGCTGCACTCTGGCCAGGGTGCCTCGCCGCTGGGCCCACATTGTCTGGCTCCTTAATTTTTGGGCTGGCTCCTAGCTCCAAAGCAAATTTGTCAAGCCCTGTTCTATAGGAATATTTTTCGCAGCTACACAGTCAAGCAACTTTCAGTATCAGGTCACAGTTTGATACACTTGTACAGATGGAAAAACAGACAGAGGTTAAATGACTTGACCAACATCACATACCAAATCAGTGGAAGAACAAGAATTTACACTTAGAAGTTTCTGACTCTTAGCTCTGTGTTCATTCTGCTATCTAAATCGCCTCCTCCACAAATGGCTCCATTTTGCCCCTATTTGGCCAACATTGATTTCTGTTTGCTCTTAATTGCTGCATGAGAAAGCATGCAAATTTATTTGCTGATATACCCCTGTCCCATCTTGTATATATTTTTTTGGTATAGCACTGCACTTACAGGAATAGGCACTTACAAACAAGTAGAACAGACAAGGTCCTGGCCCTCCTTGAATTGGCAATCTACAGATGAAGGACAGGATGCAAAATAAAGCCCTGTGGACAAGTGATTTTTTCATGTGGCATTTGATCCAATGTTTTGTAGCTCCCCCACTCACCTTCATCTATTTTAACACTTCTCTGAGAGGACAATTAGGAACAGAGGTCAGGCATAGAGCATACGGAACAAGTGTGTTTTAAACAAAGACAGAGAAATCAGCAAAAGTTTAATGTATTGTACATTTGCTTGGTGCTAGCTGTTATACAGATAATTTCTCTGCCTCCCCCACAGGATGTGTATGTCTGGCAATACCGTAAATATCCTAATTATGGCAATCTGAGCTTGGAGCTTTATAGAACAAATACAGACTGTTATTTACCATTAAGAATGTTTGTGTTTGAAGGGAGTGAGAGTGTCTTTTCCATAGCTCTGTAATCCTTTTCAATTAATCCCTAACAAATATTTGTGCACGCACGCACCACAGTCCAGTTTAAAATTACCTGCAGTGAAGATATGTAAGTTAGTCCTTTCCACAAAATTCATAAATCCAATATGAGAATCAGCCTCATGTATTCATGCAAGTTTGAGAAGTATTTTAAGCAAAAGAGAAAATGCTTCTTGACTATCAGCCTAGTTTGTTATTTAACCCAGTTTCATCCCATTACTTTCCATTAGACTTTGTACCACTCCAAAAATTCCTCTCCCTCCTTGCCACACTACAGATTGGAGAAACCTATATCTAACAGGTAGATGCTGAAATCCTAGCCGTAGCCAGTGGAGATGAGTGGAGCATTCATAAGGGTTGGTGGGCTTGCTGTATGCATTTCTCTATAAACAGAAAATTGCATGAACAAGTAAATAAGTCAAATAATGAAAGTGAGGCACACTTGGGGAAATCTTTTAAACTAAAATCCTATTCAAGAGTAGCACTATTTACACTACAATGCATTTTACTTCTATTCTACATAGATTTTTATACTACACATCACAGTAGTATCTGATCGTCTTCTAGTAGTGCATTAAGCTATCTGACTACACAAGTCATGCATGGTTTGTTCTCTCATCCGAGAGAAAACCATGTGCAGTGGAGTGTCTTGTTTTGATAGCTTTTTTTGTTAAATATAAATATACCTGTTGCTATGTGTATAGCAAGTAATGAGGTTTGTGACTGTCCTTAGTTCCCGGGGCAGTTCATTCCACAGTCTCAGATGGCACCTGGAGAAAGTTCTGTCTCCTACATAGACGAGCTTTACTCTTATGGTAGAGGGTTCCATTGTGTCAGAGGAGCAAAGTTGTTGACCACAGTCTTCACCTCAGAGCTTTAGATAATCTTTTAGATATTCCTGGGCCCAGGCTTTGAAGCATTTTGAAAATAATGACTGAGACCTTGAATTTGATTCAATGTTCTATGAGAAGTCAATGTAGAGAGCAGAGGACAGGTCTGATACGTCCCTGGTAGCCTGTGTTGCTGAGAAGACATATCAAGGCCTTCTGTACTAGTTGGAGTTTCGTAAGTGCTGAAGGCTTCATGCCCAGATATACTGCATTGATGGAGGTTGAATAACTGAGGCCAGATCTTTGTCCACCAGGATGAGACTGTTTCCTAGCCAAGGAGAGATGGTAGAAAGCATTACTCATACATGCTGCTACGAGAGAGCTTTTACATCAATGAGGAATCCAAGAGTACTCCTAGACTATAGACTGAATTGACCAATTGTGCAAGTGTATCTTCAATCAAAGGAGACTGCACCATGGCGGCACACACTTCAAAATACTTTCCTCTATCCACCAGCATCACTTGTGTCTTGCTTGAGTTGAGCTTCAGCCAGCTGTTCTTCATTCAAAAGCTGATCTCATGTAAGCACTGGGTCATCCTGGTGGTAGCAGTCTGGTTGTATGTGGTGAAGAATAGGTAGAGCTATGTATCTTCTGCATATTGCTGATACGTGAGTCCATATCATTTGATCAGTTCACCAATGTAGACATTGAAAAGGACAAGAGAGATAACTGATCCTTGCAGAAGTCCACAGGTAAAGGGTCTGGTGATGGAGATGCAGTTTCTAATCATTACTCATTTGGGAGCATTCTTCCAGAAAAGGACTCAAAACACTTTAGCACATTACCCTGAACCCCTGCCACATCTCTTGAGCGAGAGAGAGTGCATCATCTTATAGTCAACAGTGCCAAATGCTGTAGAGAAGTCCAGTAGGATGAGAATGAATGTCTGTCCTCCATCCCTTGACTGGAAGAGATCATCCATCAGGGCATTGAAGTGGTTTCGGCTCCATGTCCTGGCCTGAATCCATATTGTGCTGGGTTTAGAATGTCTACTTCAGTCAAATGAACTTGCGGCTGGGCCTTTTGCTAGCTTCTCTGTAAGCTTGTGAGGGTTGGCAGGTTTGACACTGGGCAATAGCTGCTTATGACTTAAGTATTCAGGGTGGGTTTCTTCAGTGTTTGTTGGACTAACACAATGATTCCCAACCTTTTTGGCTCGAGGGCCACAGATATAATTTTTACAACCCTGAAGGGTGACCAGTCTCTGCCAGTAGCACCCCCCCACTGCAGCCAGACAGAAGGAGTTCAGCAGGCCTCTTCGTTGATCTCCCATTCCCCTGGTTGCAGCAGGGAAACCGCACGTTCTATAGTCCTGTGCGCTCCACCTTGGTCCCTAGAAAGTGGCTCCCTTCTGCAACCAGGGGGATGGGAGATCAGTGCTTCACTCCCTCTGGCTCCAGCAGGGACCCCACCACCTATGAACCCAGGCAGAGTGCTTTGCTCCCTGCTACAGCCAGAGGGAAGGGAGCGTTGACCTCCAGTCCCCTTGGCTGCAGCAAGGAGCCTGCATCGGTCTTGTATCCCCAAAGTAACAAGCTTCGCCTGGGTCTTTAGGCAGCTGCTCCCTTCTGCAGCCAGCGGGAGGGGAGTGGCGGGCCACTTTGAAAGACCATGTGGGCCACTTTTGGCCCCTGGGCTATGGGTTGGGAACCAGTGGACTAATACGTGTTTGAAGGAGGAAGGGAAGATTCTCTCTTTGAAAGAGGCATTCACTATTTCAGTCAGGCATATCACCAGTTATTCATGATTATCTTCATTAAAGAAAACATTCTATCACACACTAGGAACAACATTATTTTGTAGTCAAGGAAACTCTTCTTGCCTCTTGCAGCACCATGGCATAAGACCTTAAAAAACCCCAACACTTTACAACTAGCACAAGATTTCCGCTTTCAGTACTCTAGCCTCCTTCCATCTCATTTTAACTGCTGCAGGACATCAACAACACAGGAGGATGGAGCTAGGGGAGAGGATGCTTAGGGACCTCTATGTTGATACTTGAGGACAAAAGCCCATTATACAATCCAATTACACCGTAAGTTGAAAGGTCTGCTGTAGGAAGTGTGTTCTCCCTAAGAGCCCTCCAGAATTATTAGGGTTCCATTACATTCCAGAGACAACCATCAAAACAGGCCCCTGAACGGAGACATGACCTTATGTAACAGCAAGTTGTGTGTCTAAAGAAACAGAGCAGGAAACAGAAGAAATTAATGAGAAACGAATGTGGCAGGGAAATTTCTTGCTAGTTCCAAAGGGGTTATTTGACGCAATCCCCCTGCCCAAACCATACATTCCCCACACTAACTACTGTTCAAGTTCAGTTCACCCTGCTTTTTCCCCCAATACTTTTTCCTTCTTCCCCAACACCCAAAGACAGAGTGTCAGAAGCCACAGAGGCCAATAAAAAGTCATCTTCAAATTAATGGGAAGTTTCTGAAGAAGCCAATGTATAGAGCCCTGTGCAGATTCAAAATTTGTATCTGCATCCGATCCGCAAAAATGATCCACGAATATAAAGCAGATATCCATGGATTTGCAAGGATCTACCAATGATCGCAGTGCTGCTGTAGAACACTCATGCTAACCACCTACAGTGCACTACAAATACCACAAGTAGCTGCACAAGTACAGCATGCTCGTTTGCAGTTACTGTTGTCTCAGAGAGCCATAAATGAGGCCTGATGTGATGCTAACATTGACTCCTGGAGTACTCCTGGATGGCTGATCAAATTATTTCACAGAAGGCAAGGAAGTAACTCTCCTGGCTAATAAGGAGAAATCAAAGGAGGCAAAGAAAGGAGAATGATAGATTTCTACCGGAAAGAAAAAAAGATAACTTATGCATTCATCTTTAAATTTAATCACCTGGATGATAAGTCAAGACACCTCTCTAAAATCAATTTATGTTCCTCCCAGAAACAAAAATTTTACAAGCACCAGGAATTTGCCTGTAGAGCCAAAGCCAGCTGCAGAAATATTATTGTTCTAGTTGTGTACAGACAATTCCATTTGTATTTCCAATTGCAGGTATGAATATAAAATGTTTGTGGTCATTTCTGGCCCCAAGTCAAGCATCTCACACACAGAACAGCACTGGACATGTTAATTATATTGTTTCAACAAAATGTATAGGGGTGTATTATTTTACTGCTCACTGTAAAGGTCCTATTTGTATAGTCATTTTAGACAGCATCTCTATAAATGCAATGTTTCTATTATTTTTTAAAAAATTCAGGAACTCTGTTTCAAGTATTGGAGAAGGTATTATTTTCCAGCCACTATACCGCACCACCATAACAATACTGCTTAAAGCAATTTGGAGCTCTCTCTAGACTGCCTAATGCGATTTTAACACATTTCTCAACAGTTAATTATAACAGAAAAGTCCATTTGCCTTAAGACAGGACATGCAGAGCAACCATTCTGACCAGTGGCTCCAACTTCAGAGATGCTGAGCAACTCCTACTGAAATCAATATCTCTCAGGATCTAGCCATATGTTAAGAGAGCTTCAGTGAGCCACAGCTTCTCAACACTGGGCTGTTCAAACTCAAACCAGCCATCATGGACATAGCTACAAACTAAAGAGGTGTCATCATTGTCCATCCCATTGGCCAATACATCCATTGTACAAAATAAGCATGCACTTACAAATTAACTTCAGCTCTTTAGGCTGACTTGTATTTTTAAACAGACCCATCACACACAATCAATAACAGTATTTAAGGTTCTTTTTGCAGGTGTATCAGAGAAGTCAGCATTCAGATTTTTAAGGATGTGAATTTTCAGTAGTCTGGTACATGCCAACAATGATCTGTCTACATATATATCAGGTAGAAAGCTGCACTACGAAAAGGTAGAACTTCAGAAACCTCTCATCTCTCTGCACATCACTCCATTACCTGAGTTAAACTAAGGGGTTTAGTTTCTCCCTCAATCTGCATGCAAAGGACACTGAAAAGGAAGTATGAATCACCCCAAATGTTTCTAAACATCTATCCACCTAAACAGACTTCACTACGCCACAAGACACTAGCATAGTGAAAAGCATTCAATATTTACAGCACACTGATACTTCTATGAATATGTTAACTGACAGTACTGACCAACCACTGCATTATCCCTTCAGCACCTATTTATAATCAGAGGCTAATAGATCTGGGTTGGTTGCTATGACAAACAGGCATACCTTTATTCAGCTCAGATAATAAAGAACGCAACCTGACTGATGCAAGTCAATAGTGTTTAAAAAGCAGCTGTTTCTCACTCATACCGGTAAGTCCACACTGACATCAGTTCCATCCAGTAGCGATACTCGACAAGTGATGATGGATTTTGCATCTCCAGCCGCAGGGATGTGGGTTGCAGCTCTTTGGGCCTCTCTTAGCCGCTCCTTCTCCACATGCTTGCGCATAGACCGACGCCCCAGCGTTCGTCGAAAGAAACTCAACATCTTTGCTACAGAGCCCCAAGACAAAGAAAGAATTCAAAGATGTTAACATTTCAAGGAAGTGACAAACTCTAATAGACAACATGTAACAAAGCCTGGGATTTTCCAGGGGGCCTAAGGGAGTTAGTGACCCAAATTCAATTGAATTGTTTGGGGATCTGGGTGCTTAACTCCCTACAGCTCCTTAGAAAATCCCAACTAAAAGCCTTAGTGAAATGCTGAATGAGTATCACGGATTGGTTCCCAGCACCATATTAAGACAATAGAGGTGCTTAAAGCACTTTAGGAGAACCCAGTGACTCCTCATTCAGATCTCACACAGTTAATAGTGATCCTGTACCTATAGCATTCAAATATCTCCATTTCCCTAAATTAGTTTGTTACACTTTCTCCCAGACTACTTACCTGATTGATATGCTCACCTTTTTCATATGGAAGAAGTTATGAACAGTTCTTCAAAAAACTCTTTGAGTTTTGCACAAAATCCAATTTATAAACAAATCAGGGTATTTGTACACTTTTACTTGCTTTCAATCACAGAAACGCTGATTTAGATGGACAAGTGTTTATGCTTTCTGAGCTGGCAAACCCCATCCATGCTACAAGTTCCTACCTAAACTACAAATACTATCCCATCCGAGACTTTGGTCACAACAGAGAAGTCCCCTAAGTTAGTTCCAAACTTGGGCCTCCATTATGTAAGCTGATCTGCATAGGTGGAAGCCTGTACCTTACTACAGGCTCCCGCTGACTTCAGTTATGCTATGTGCAGGGATTAAATTGTATGGATCAACTTTTAGGTTCCCTGGTTCCAGTTTGTAGTATGATCTGGACTTTAATCACACAGAAGATGTAAGATGGTTATTAAACCCAGGTGCCTACATTACAAAGTGAAAACATGTTTGTAACCAGTTCATGTGATGTCTCCTCTGTGGCCAGGTTCCATAGCATTTGTAATGCATATCAGGCCTAAAAGTGCTGTTGGGAAGATCAGTCACCCACATGTGAGCAGTTTAAGCTGTGCTATGACAAGCACCTGGAGATTTTACACCTTGCATGAATCATACTTGAGTCAAAACAAGCTAGTTCCCTGTAAGTTTCAACCTTAACCACAACCCAAAAGGACAAACACCACATGTATCACTGTCTTCTGTCTGGACTTGCCTATGCTATCATAGTGCAAATTAGAAATTCCTATTATGTTAACTAAAACCAATAGCAAGAGATTTAAAAAAAAATTTACAAATATGACTTGCGTCATAAACCTACAATAATATCCAGTGCCATTCATAATATAATCCGTTAACATCCACTGCCATTCTTAACATCCGTTCCACTGAAACTAGTAGGAGGATAAGACCTATGTCTCATTTAATTAAAATGAAAAATATGTGGTTTAAAGGGGCAGAGTCAGAAAACCTAAGCAGCCATATGGAAGATGGCAAGCTGAACATCAATTCATTTCCGACTGTCTCCTACCTCAGCCCTGTCTCCTCATCACCCTTACTTTCCTCCTCTTTCCCCCCCCCCCCCCCAAAAAAAAACCCCACCCAAAACCAAACAAACCAGTAGCAGAATTTACCCACTGCAGTTAAGTATTTAAACAGGAGTGTGGGAAGCCACATGCTTCTGCCACAACTATTTGCAGAGACATCCAACAGGTTGCTTGCAAGGAGCTGCTGAGCAGCTCAGGCTTTCCCCTCTCCTCCCCACAATGCTTCATGCTTGGCAAATCCTCCCAGAAAACAGCAACTGAAGAGAGACACACAAACAGTGCACAAAAATATTTTGCCTCACTATTTGGACTGTTCCAGTGATTGCTAGATTTAATGTTCTAAATTCACACATTCATCTGTACAGAAGATGCCTACAATAGATAGTTTTGTGGCTTAACAAACACACACCTGTAGCTTTTTATCCTATCTTGTGTCCCTCAAAGTACCATCCAAGCACCTTTAAACAATACTTTAAAGGCTTAAAACTAGAGAATGAATCATTAGTAAGTAAAACATGCAATGAAACTACAAAAAATGCCTGGATTTTCAGAGGAGAAAGTTGATACACTTAAGCCTCTTTTACAGCAGACACACTGTTACGGACTTCTTTCTAGGTCCACCAAGAGTTTCAACATACCTCAGTGGGGTACATTTACACACTACAAAACAAAACAAAACCCAAACCATGGCAGAGAGTCTCAGAGCCTGGGTCAACTGACTCCAGCACACTCTGTGGGACTAGAAATAGCAGTGTAGACATCAGGGATTGGGCTGGACCCGGCTATCAGAGGCTGGGCACCAAACCGAGCCCAAATATCTGCACTGCTATTTCTAGCCCTGTAGTGTGAGCCTGAGCCGGTTGACCAGGGCTCTGACACTCACTGTCACAATGTTTTGGGGTTTTTTTGCTGTGTAGACATACCCATTTACACCTAGGAGGTGTTACCTCCCTCCCTTGGCTATGAAATGAAGAAGAGTTGGAATGTGCAGTTCCAGGTGGGGTGAGGGAAAAGCCCCACTAAGGTCTTGAAAGCACAGAGCAGGCGGAACAGCATCGTACAGTCAGCTCAGCAGTTCTTAATCTTCCTCCTGCTGCCCTTCTTCATGCCGAGACTCCCCCACCCCCAGTTCCCGTCTAATCAGTTGGGTAAGGGCCAGGCTGTGCGGACCCCAAGTGGAGAGAGGCCCTGACCCAACACCCAGAGACGGGGGGGAGCGACTTAAAAGCCACCCTTCCCTCGGCCTTTAAACCCCACAGCTGTTACCAGCACCGCCCGCGGGCCGAGACTGGAGGAGGGGGAAATGTCTGGATCACTCCTTATCTCCCCAGCCCCTTGCTGCGCCTTGGCGCCTCTGTCCCGTGTGTGCAGGGCCTTCACAGCGCCACACGGGGCAAATCCCACAAAGCGGGGGGCGCCCGACCCGGCTAGTCCCTGTATAGCCCGGGGGGTTGAATAGAATCGGGCGGCTGAGGGGGGGGGGGGCCGGAGCGGGGGGGATGGGGAGGGGAGTGGCGGACGGCGGTTGAGGGGACGGGGTGGAACGCGGGGTGTGTGTGTGGGGGGGGAGTGGCAGACGGTGTGTGTGTGGGGGGGAGTGGCGGACGGCGGTTGAATGGAACCGGCGGTTGAGGGGAGGCGGGTGTTGGGGGGGCGTGGGGGGAGTGGCGGACGGCGGTTGAATGGAACTGGGCGGTTGAGGGGAGGCGAGGGTTGGAACGGGGGTGGGGTGGGGAGTGGCGGACGGCGGTTGAATGGAACCGGCGGTTGAGGGGAGGCGAGGGTTGGGGGGGTGTGGGGGGGGAGTGGCGGACGGCGGTTGAATGGAACTGGGCGTTTGAGGGGAGGAGCGGAACCGGCCTAGAGAGGAACTGGGGAGGGGGGACCCGAAGGAAAACCGTAAGTGACGGGGGCGCAGAAAGTCTGCGACAGGGGAGGGCCGACGGGAGCAGTGGGGGAGGGGCTCGACCTCTCACACGCTGCACCACGCGGGGGTTGCCCTGACAGACGCCCCCACTCTGCGGCGGCGGCCCTTGAGCAGCCCCGGGGCCCACGTGCCCCCGGGTCACGCGGCCACTGCGAGGGGCCTCCCGGCGCTCCCCCCCCCTCCTCCTCACCTGCTGCCCGGCTCAGGAGCGGAGGCGGCCCCGGCTGCTGCAATGGGAGCAAGCCCCGGCTGCGGCTCCTCCTCAGCCCCGGAGGGCGGAGACGAGGGCGGTTTGGGGGGGATGGACACACAACCAGCCGGCGGGCCAAAAATGGCCGTTCGGACCCTCCCCCGCCTCCTCTTAAAAGGGCTATGCCACCAGATCCCCTTAAAAGGGAAATGCCACGCTCCACAGAGCCCACAGCCCTCTCCTCTTAAAGGGGCAGTGTCACCCAGCCAGAGGGCATCAGCTCTCCTTAAAGGTTAGTGCTATTGGTGCTAGGAGCGGGGTGGATCACAGGTAAAGGGCCCTGGGTGGCCCCCATGTGCTCAGATAAGGACACTGCCACCAGCCCCAGTCACCAGAGAGAGAGACTGGAGCAGTTCCAGTGGGGCTGGGGAGGGAGGCTGGAGGAGCAGAGGTAGCTCCCCCCTGTCTCTTGTACCACACCCCACGCTCGCAAGCCAAGTCTGATGGGGAAGATGCTCCCTGCTCCTTTAGGCACCCGTTAACTCTGGAGCCTAATTAGGACACTTTTAAAGCTGACCTGCTGTCATGGCACCTCCCCAGTGCACCTCCCACTGCCCACCCCACACTCCACCACAGGGGCAATGACAGCGAAACTCACCACTGTTCCTACTCGGCCCACCAGCAACAGCGCATGAGCAGCCTGAAGAGAGTCCTGCAGGCTTGCTTAAACACTGATCACAGGGGTGACGGCATGCAGCATTGTCAACCACTGCCATTCAAAAACCATGAGTCAGGCCCCATCATTGCCGGCTCTAGACGTAAGCCGACTAAGCAATTGCTTACGGCCCTGAGCCTGAGCACCTGAAGTATTTGCTTTTTTAATGTGTGTTGTGCGGGGCAGGGACAAAAATATTCCTGCTTAGGATCCCCAGCGGGCTAGCACTGCCCCTGGGCCCCAAAACCATGAGATAAAAAAAAAAAATTTAACTTACCTTTTGTGTCTTGAGTCTTTAGAGTTCACCCAGGTCACACGTTTAAGCTTTTTTCCCTCAGTCATGATGACTAGACAATTAAAGAAAATAAAATTAAAGCTGAGATTCTCACATATTAATTTATCTCCAGGAGCTGAGGCTGTAAGTAACACACCAAATGTCACAGGAGAGGGCAACACGGAGGGGATGGGTAGGGCACATCTTCCCTCCTCCCCCTATCTGGGTAAGCAGATCTCGGGCCTCCTCTGCCGCTCTTGTAAGAGCGCCCCTCCAGTTCAGACTACTTTAACTACTGGCTGACCATTTTAGGAAAGACCTACAGTGACCCATGTTGAATGCGGCAAAGGATGGAGAAAATACCCTTCCCTTTCCACCTGACGCCTCTACTTTCCTCTCATTAAAGGAGTGATGCCATTTGGGGAAGAGAATCAGCACCCGAAAGAGTAACTTTACTCACATGAGAGTGAAAAGGGGCCTCTGCTCTCCCTTAGGAACACGATGTTACTGAAGGTTGTGGTGTACACAAAGGGCAAGAGGCCACAGAACTTATTAAAAGGCTGCTGACCATGGGCAGAGGGTTCATAGTATGGACAATTATGACCTGACTGATTTATAAGCACAGCGTCAGTCATACATTGGGCATGGGGAAATTTACAGATACAAAAGGTCTGTCCTGGGCCCAGTACTAGTCAATATCTTTATTAATGACTTGGATAATGGAGTGGAGAGTATGCTTATAAAATTGGCGGAGGACACCAAACTAGGAGAGGTTGCAAGAGCTTTTGGAGGCCAGGATTAGAATTCAAAATGACTAATAAATTGGAGAATTGGCCTGAAATCAATAAGATGAAATTCAGCAAAGACAAGTGCAAAATACTACACTTAGGAAGGGAAAAAATCCAGTGCACAAATACAAAATGGGAATAACTGACTTGGCGCTAGTACTGCAAAAAAGATCTGGATCATAAATTGAATATGAGTCAACAATGATTTTCAAAAAAGGCTAATAGAATTCTGGGGTGGATTAACAGGAATGTCATATGTAGGACATGGGAGGTAACTGTCCCACTACTTTCAGCACTGGTGAGGCCTGAGCTGGATCACTGTGTCCAGTTTTGGGTGCTACATTTTAAGGAAGAAGTCCACTGAAAGTACGACAAGAAGTGATCAGCTTAAGCTGCAGCAAGGGAGATTTAAATGAGATATTAGGAAAAACTTTCTAACTATGAGGATAGTTAAGTACTGGAGTATGTTACCAAGGGAAGTTGTGGAATCCCCATCGTTGGAGGTTTTTAAGGATAAGTTAGATAAACACCTTGAAGAATGGTCTAAATTTACTTGATCCTTTTTCAGCACAGGGGATAGACTAGATGACCTATCAAGGTCCCTTCCAGCCCTACGCCTGTATGATTCTATACATGTTACCTTTAAAAGAGTCATGCCAAAGGGAAGGGAACGTAGGAGAGTGTAATATTGACCCAAATTCTGTCAGCTACAGAATCCTGGCCTCTGTTTCAGAAACTAGCACAAGATAATGATGGTTCTCATCAGAGGTGGAGACAAATCAACCCACATGGCACTAGATGGAGACTTTAATTAAATCATCTAAGATAATGAGCCAGGACATTTGTCCTGTGCTGTAGTGAATTCATGCCTCCAAACAGACAATCACAGTCACTCACATTCTTCCCTGTGGAGTTTGGAGTAGCAGGGACCAGTCCCTGCTCCTCGAGACACTCAGTCCTTTAACTAGATGAGCCAACAGCAAACTGTAAAATGCCTCATCTTTTTTGCAGGGCAGCTTCTTTCATGGGTAACCTCACGCCTACACAGTCTGTACAAAACCCCCAAAGCTGTGCATATCAACTAGCACCCAACTCTTTTCTCATGCACAGGTTTTCTATCAACTACTTTTTGGTTTGGTTCCTGTGTTGGCTCAGATGCTATTTCTGATTACAAATTCACAGGGAAAACTCAGGTGAGCTAACTATGGGCATGCCTGATTTCCATCCCCCCAAGCATAACATGGCCCATCTTTCCCACAAAGCTCATAGACCTAACTTGGAAGTGCAGGTTTGCCCTACTCTGCTTGCACTTAGTGTTCCTGAAATATTCTCAGATCTCCAGGATGATCCTTGCTATAGAAAGGCAAGATATTTTGGCATAAGGGTGCTCCCTCCTCTCCTATAGGTGAACATGGGCACCTCCCAAAGAGAGAAATCATCCCCATTTTCTTTTTCCTATGTCTAGGTGGAAACAAGAGGATATTTCTTCTGTGCTTCTTCAGTATTACCAAACCCCATCATTCAGAAGTCATGAGGCAGAGCCCTCCCCCCACATCAGGAAAGCAGCTTGCCACTCCTAAACTTTTCTTCTTAACCTGCCTTCTGATTTTTCAGCCTCTATGGAGGAGCTACCCACCTCCAGTGTGTATGTGACCATTTCAGGTTCAAAATAACCTTAAGGGTAAATACGCAAACACAGGCCACTCACCAGCTGCTGTGAGAATGGACTCTACTTGCACATTCCCATATCCTTGGAGGGGAGCAGTCATTCTATTTCCCCCATCCCAGTCTCTGATCACTATCCTGCCTCCCTCCTGCCACACCCAGGAACACTGGAGAGCCAGGAGAGGTACCTTGAGTTGGCAGAAAGGGAGACAAGAGGGAGGAGAATACAGGCGCCTTCCCCCTACCCTGGTGTTCCTTTAGCTCCGAACATGATAGATACAAATAGCCTCAGACATTGTAAAAGATTTAGTCCTGTCCAAACAATATGCTAGTGCTCCCCTAATGTCAAGGGTTTGGAAGGCAGAATCCTCGCTAGTCTGATAGGGCTTAGGGTGGAAAACCAGCAGATGAATAGTTCGACAGATACGGAACTCAGAGACCACTTTGCGTAGGAACTGCAGATGTGGTTGGAGGCATACTTAATCTTTGAAGATGATGCTATAAAGTGGGTCAGCTATTAAAGTCCCTAATTCACCAACTCTTCAAGCAGAGGTAATTGCCACAAGAAAGGCAGTATTCACATAAAGGTTTTAGAGTGTACAGCAAATAGCTCATCATCTAAAGGGAGATTTCATCAGAGAATTAAGAACTAAGTTTGAATCAAGCTGGGGTGGGTTCTCTTCTGTTCAGGAAGAGGTTCGATAATCCTTTGATGAACCTGAAAGTTGCAGGATGAGAAAATACAGAGAAACCTTCCATGGGAAAATGAAATGCTGTGATAGCCATTAGGTGGACTTGAATGGTGCTCAAAGAGACATCTCCTTTCTTTAGAGTGAAAAAAATATTCCAAAGCCTACATGATGGGAGAGTCAATAGGAGATAGGTGACAATAAGTGAACTAGTGAGTGGTGAAATCTTTTCTGTTTCCATAGGCAGATTTTCCTGGTGGATTCCTTTTGAGGACTCAATAGGACTTCTTTTTTTTATCCGCAATAGGACTTCTTTTTACCCTTTTTTAAAGAAAGGTTAGTTACCTACCTGTACAGTAACTTGAGTTCAAGCTGTTTTGTACCTATGGGTGCTCCACTGTACGTGTATGTGCCTGCATATTCGTGACCAGAGACTATAAAGCAGGATCCACAGGACCACATCTGCACAGAGCAGCTCTTCATACTCCCATACAAGGGCATACAGTGAGGCATGGACCCACAGCCTCTCAGTTCCTTCTCAACCATGAAACCAGAAACTCAGCAGCAGAGCAGAAGATGGGTGGGGAGTGGAGCATCCCTAGGGATAAAACATCTCAAAAGAACTCATTCTACTGGGCAGGTAAGTAACCTGTCTTTCTGAGTATATGTCTCGATGGGTGCTTCATGTATGAGACTCTCAAGCATTAACTCAAGATGGAGGTGCGTGCTGAGAAAACAAATCCAAGGCAGATTGTAGGACTGCGTCACCCAACATTGTGTCAGCTTTGGAAGCAGGTAAGACAGCATAATGCTTGGCATATGGATAGATGGATGGAGAGGCAAGTTGCAGACCTGCAGATTTCTAGAAAAGCTATAGATATGGACTGAGCCATAGTGGAATGTGCTGTCGCTATGAAGAGATTGTATTCCTACAGTCTCCTAGCATGTTCAGAGGCAACCTGAGATCCACTTCAACAGTCTTTGCGTGGAAATGGGCTGCTCTTTCATCCTTTCAGCAAAGGATACAAAGAGTCTGGGAGATGTCCTCAAAGCCCTGGTTCTGTCTATGCAGAAGGCGACAACCTTTCTGACACCTAAGTGTGTGTAGGCTAAATTCCTCTCTGGAGGGGTGAGGCTTTGGACAGAGCATCGGTATATGGATTTCCTGATGAATGTGGTATTCTGAAGAAACCTTAGAGAGGACAGGGATGTAGTGATATCCCTGTAGAAGTTAGTGAATGATGGGTCTGTCACCAGCGCACAGAGTTCTCCCATTTGTCTAGCTAAAGGGATAGCTATAAGGAAGGAGGCCTTGAGGGAGGGGTGGAAGAGAGAAGAGTTTCAAAGGGAGGTTTCCTTAAGGCACTGAGAACAAAATTATGGTCCCACGAAGGACCATACAGGGGAAAACAAGTTGTGTAAGCCTCTAAGAAATCTACTCATGTTAGGATGGGCAAAAACTGAGAAGCCCTCAATGGGCAAGTGGAAGGCTGTGATAGCTGCCAGGTGTACTCTGACTGAACTCATTGACTTTGTGTCTAAGTCCAACAGGTAGTCTAGAATCTTGAAGAGCGAAACTTCTCAGGCTCAACAAGAGTGAAGAAAACACCAGGAATGGAAATGTTTCCACATCCACAGATAAGTTTTTTCTAGTAGGTTTTCCTGCTAGATGATGACTGACGGAACATTATCCGAGCAGGTCAGCTCCATGCCCAAGAACCATCTAGGAACTACATTTTCAGATTTAAAAGATGAAGGGTTGGGATGGTTCAGGGTGCCAGGGTTCTGTGACATGAGATCCTTCTTGAAGGGAAGGCCGGTGAAAGGGGTTCGAGAGCTACACCTGCCTCAACCATGACAGAGCTATGAGATTAAGAGTCACTCTTTCCTGTCTCAGTTTGATCAAAGTCTTGAGAATTAGAGGTAGAGGTCAAAAAGCAAACAGCAGGAAATGGTGCTATGGTGTTAACAGGGCATCTCCCAGTGAATTGCAGCCATGTCCTCACTCGAAGCAGAGAAAACAAAGTTACTTACCAGTAACTGATGTTCTTCGAGATGTGTTGCTCGTGCATGCCTCCATGCATGGTTACCTGGAACTTTTTTCCCCTTAGCAGATCCCGTAGGCTCCGGTGCCCCCTGGAGTCCTGCACACATGCCGTTGTATATGAGGCACTGCTGGCCCTATGCCCCCTCAGTCCCTTCTTTCTGCCAACTCCGGCAGCGGGGATGGGGGGTGGGTTGTGGAATGGAAATGACAACACTTTAGAAGAAAATCAGTTACTGGTAAGTAACCTTGTTTTCTTCTTCAAGTGCTTGCTCATGTCCATTCCACTATAAGTAACTAACAAGCAATACCTTTGGAGGTGGGTCGGAGTTACCGGTGAGCTGCCTTCAGCACCGCTCTGCCGAATCCCGCGTCCTCTCTCACCTGCTGGACGATGGTGTAGTGGGACGTGAAGGTGTGTACCTATGACCAGGTGGCAACTTTGCAGATGTCCTGCAGGGGTGGTGTTATGAAATAAACAGCAGGATTTTATTCAGGGGACAAGGCAGTTTGCCACATTTATTATGAATACAGAAAATATTAAAAAAAAAAAAAATTGCCTACACACACACACACACACACACACTTCTTCAGGAGGGCTAATTACCAGACTCTGTGTTGCTCGAGCTGAATTACTGGCTAGGTGACTCTGACACGAGGATGGAGCCAGGTTCTGTTGGTTGCGACACAATGCTCCTTGGGGTTTGCAGAACGAGCCCAAAGTCCAGGTTTCTTTTTTTTTCTTTTTATACCTTATTTATTTTTATTTGGGTCTATGGATTTTATGATGTCAGATAGTCTTTTTGTTTCATGTAATCGTTAATTACGTTTGATATCACAAGTGTGACAGCTTTTTTATTATTTTTTTATTCTTGTTTCACACTGTCTTGTTCCTGTCCTTGGGTGTTAACTCCCATTTTCTGGGGTTATCTTGATCTTCAGCCAGCTGGGTTGTAAAAGTTCTTTAAACAAAAGCATCTTTTCTCCCTCCTGCCCTTGGAGGCTGAGAACCATTACCTCAGCAATTACTTCCTCACCGTCTTATGTTAGCAGATGGAAACTGCATTCACTTTTGATTCATACTTACTAAAAATTATTACATTCTTATCCTGTTACACTGGTACATTATCTTATACTTAGTCACTAACATAATAAAATCCTTATACCTACACTAATTTTATTAATACCAATTTTACTAAAAGGAAATAAAAGAAATCTTATTTGCCCTCTCATTGCCCCATGATTTATACATCAACCACAGTTCTGATACGCATTGGGCACTTTCCTTCACTTGTAAATTATCACAATTAGATTTCAGGATGTTCCCAAACCTTCATTTGTAGATGTTTACAAACAGGGCCCCACTGTGTCATAAATGTTAAATCACAAAATGTTTAGGCAGGATGTTCCCACTCCTATGTTCAAGCAGTCAATTATTATAGTGGAGCCTGGAGTGGCATGAACAAACAATGTGTCTGGAACATCCCTATCTATAATGCCTAGTTTTGTTCTCTCTCAGTTTGAGGATTAACCCTTAAGCTTCAAATACGTATCATGGTCCAGGCCTTCTCTGGTTCAGGCCTACATCACAGTGCTGGGGCCTACACGGGCACTCTCTCCAGGAAGGCTGTAGATGAAGCTTGAGCTCTGGTTGAGTGCACTGATGGTTCCTGGAAGCGGCACCTTCACCTTCTCGTAGCAGAACTTGATGCATGATGTAATCCATGAGGAGATGCGCTGGGTGGAGACAGGTGAGACTTTCATCTGGTCAGTCACTGTGCCGAAGAGCTGCGTCGATTTCCGTAACGGTTTTGTGTGCTTAATGTAGAAGGCTAGGGCTCGTCTCACGTCCAGCAAATGCCATCTCCTTTCCTCCTCCGAACCATGCAGTTTGGGAAAAAACACGGGGAGAAAAATATCTTGATTACAATGAAATTGGGAAACCACCTTGGGTAGGAAGGCCAATGCGGCCTCAGCTGAACCTTGTCCTTATAGAATACTGTATAAGGGGACTTCAAGGTCAAGGCCCTAATCTCGGAGACCCTCCTGGCTGAGGTAATGGCCACCAGGAAGGCTACCTTCCATGAAATGATAAGCAGAGGTAAACCACCTCCACTCGGCCTGATATACAACCTGTGTAGAAGGCTTGCTAGACCTGCACTGAGCAGGCTCTCTTTCCCTCCATCAGCCACAGAGCCTCCAGGCCATGAGGTGCAGGGAGTCCAGGTCTGGGTGCAATAGGCGTCCATGGTCCTGGGATAGAAGGTCGTGTTGCCGTGGGAGCTACAAGGGTAGGGCAATCGAAAGGTACAACAGCATGCTGAACCAGTGCTGTCTCGGCCAGGGCACAGCCATGAGTATAACGTTTGCCCTGTCCCTCTTTATTTTCAGCAGGGCCTTGGGTAGGAGCGGAATGGGTGGAAACGCGTACATGAGGGTCCCCATCCAGTCGATGAGGAACACATCAGAAATCGACCCAGTCTTGCGACCCCGGAGCGAGCAGAACCTCAGGCACTTCATGTTCCAGGCCGACATGAATAGGTCCAGTTGGGGAACACCTCACTTCTGGAAGATCGTAGACACTACCTCTGGGTGCAACAACCAGTCTTGGTGGGGTAGAAACGACCTGCTAAGGCGATCCGCCTCGTCGTTCCTCACTCCTGGGTGGTGAGAGGCAGTCAAGTGGAAATCATGTCTCATGGCAAAGTCCCATAGACAGGTAGCTTTCTCACAGAGAGCCGAGGAGCGCACTCCCTCCTGCCTGTTTATATAAAACATAGCTGTGGTGTTGTTCGTCAACACCTGCACCACTCTGTCCGTCAGGAATCGGAGGAACACCTTGCATGCTAGGCAAATGGCCCTCAGCTCCTTCACATTGATGTGCAGGTGCCTCTCCTCCCTTGACCAGAGCCCCTGAGTGCCTAGGTTAGTGCTGATGTGGACTCCCCATCCTGCATCGGAAATTAGGGTGACCGATGGGACCAGTTCCCTGAATGGAACGCCCTTCATCACTGCCCTGGGAGACCTCCACCAGTTTAGGGAGATTAAGACGGGTAGGGGAACTGTGACCACCTGGTCCAATGGGTGTCTGCTCGGCACATATACCAAGACCAACCATGCTTGAAGCAGTCTGAGCCTCAGGTGAGCTAGTCTCACTACGTACGTGCAGGCCGCCATGTGGCCTAACAGCTGTAAGCAGTGCCTGCCTGTTGTCATGGGGCATCGATGCAACTGGGAGATGATAGAGAACATCACCTCGAAACATGGCTGAAGCAGAAAGGCTCTGGCCTGGGAAGTGTCTAGGGTGGCCCCAATGAATTCTATGCATTGCACTGGGGTTAGTGTGGACTTCTGCTCGTTTATGAGCAGTCCCAGCTTGCTGCGCGTGGAACAAGTGAGGGTCACGCTCTCCTGCACTTGGGACCTGGACCTGCCCCTGATCAGCCAATTGTCCAGGTAAGGAAAAATTTGCACACCCTTTTGTCTCAGGTGGGCAGCCACTTCCACCATGCACTTGGTGAACACCCTTGGGCCTGAAGATAGTTTACAACCCTACCCTTTGGCCTGGTAGTGGGAGCCAGCCACGGTGAAGCGAAGAAAACGCCTGTGGCTGGGGAGGATGGACACGTGAAAATATGTGTCTTTGAGATTGAGGGCGGCATACCAGTCTCCTGGATCCAGGAAGGGGTTATGGAGACTAGGGAGACCATGCGAAACATGAGTCGTTTGACATATTTGTTTAGACGACGCAGGTCTAATATGGGTCTCAGACCCCGCTTCGCCTTGGGGATGAGGAAGTACCTTGAATAGAACCCCTACCCCCTTCTGCCTTGAGGGACCATTTCCACAGCTCCCAGGTTGAAGAGGGCGTCCTCCTGCAAGAGGAGTTGCTTGTAAGAGGAGTCCCTGAAGCGGGACGGAGAGGGAGGCTTGTTTGGAGACGGGGGGGAGTAGACGTAAACTGTAGGGTCAAGCTCCCTGAGACTATCCCAAGGACCCACATGGTCGGACATGATGTTTGCCCATTCAGGATAGAAGGGCCTTAGCCTGTTTAGGAAGGGGCGGGGCGGATCCAGGAGAGCAGTCGGGACGCCACCCTCGGGTGCACCTTCAAAATTGCCTCCTCTGGTTGCCTGACTTCCTGTGGGGGCCCCTGCTGGGGGGCTGAGGACGAGGTAAGGGGCTGATTTCTTCTTCTAAACCCCCTATCCCTATAGGGTTGAAAAGGCCTGGGCGGAGGCCTTGGCTGCTGCTGTGCCTGGGGCCGTGACTGACTCCTGGAAAACTGGAGCATATATAGATCCAGGGAGCGAAACGTGGCCCTAGAGTCCTTCAGATCGTGCAACTTCACATCAGTCTGGTTGGAGAATAGGGCCAACCCATCAAAGGGGAAGTCCTGAATCAATTGCTGCACCTCCTGGGCCAGGCCCAAGGATTGTAGCCACGAGCACCTTCACATACAGATGGCAGAGGCTATGGCCCTGCCTCCCGAGTCAGCAGCATCACAGGATGTCTGGAGCGCTGCCCTAGCTACCATGGTTCTTTCCTCCACTGTAGTGCTAAAGTCTGCATCCTGATCCTGGGGCTAGTCCTCAGTGAACCGCCTGAGGGAGTCCCACAGGTTGAAATTTTATCTACCCAGGAGGGCCTGATGGTTGGCAATCCTGAACGGCAGGCTTGCTGTGGAATAAACCTTTCTTCCAAACAAATCCAGCTTCTTATTGTCCTTGTTCCCGGGAGTGGACCCTGGCTGACCTTGCCTGTCTTGCTGGTTAGCCACGTCTACTACCAGGGTTCCCAGGGCAGGGTGAGTGAACAAATACTCAAACCCCTTGGCCGGGACGTAATATTTTTTCTCAGCCACCTTTGACGTACGGGCGACCAAGGAAGGGGTTTGCCACAGGGCCTTTACAATCTTAAGGACCCTTTTGTGGACTGGGAGGGCCACTTTCGCTGGGGCAGCCACCGCCAGCACATTAAAGAAGCTATCTTCGGTCTCCACTAACTCCTTGACCTCCAGCCCCAAGTTGGAGGCCACCCTCTTGAGCAGCTCCTGGTGCACCCTGAAATCCTCCAGTGGCGCCGAGTGGTCTGGGAGACTGCCTCGTCAGGTGAGGAGAAAGAATACTGCTGAGGTGCATCCTGTGGGTGCACCCCCTCCTGGCGAAGGGTTGCACCCACTGAGGATCCCTCCATGGGGACCGACTCCTTGTCCGAGGAGTGGTGTCTATGAGCCTTCTCCTGTGCCAGAGGAATGGACTGCACTCCCAATGACATAATGGATTGGGGCCCTCGCCCCATCTGGATACCCCATGGGGCCCAATAAGGCCATTGTTGCGGCCATTGTCCCTGGTGCAAACCCGGGGCTGACTGCGCCACAGGCTGTGACACTTTGTGGGGGCGTCTGCTCGCCCGACACCTGTGCCCCCAGGGAGACCCCGAGTCATCTTCATAGTCAGAGGCCTTGGACCGGTGGTATTGTGTGTGTCCTCGGTCCTGGGCAACCTTCCGTGCCAGGGACCACCCTCTTGACGCCTCCGACTTCGAGGACCGCCTCTGTCACCACAAGCAGTGCCAACAAACGGAGGTGACCTCCAAAAAGCTAGAGGTACCGGAGCGTCGTCTTGGTACCGATGATTTCCACTGCCGCTTGCCTTGCAGCCCTGCAGACACATTTGGTGACCAAGGTCAGCGCCACTCCAAACTCCTCGGTGCAAAACCGGACTCCAGCGACCTGGTTCTGCGTCACGGACTGCATGGTGCCGCGTCTTCCTCCAGTGACCAGGCTCCGCACCGTCTCAATGCGAGCAAACTCCTCGGTGCTGGGTCATCTGATGGCGACCGGGTTCTGTGCCATCTAAGCATGGGCAAACTCCTGAGTGCCAGGGATCTGGAACGGGGAGCTGTCCGAGCGCCGCCTGGCAGACCTCGACCTGTGCCGCCTCCTGGCATGCACTGCCTCAGGTGCTGGCGATTGACATTGGTGCTGAGAGGGAGACTCCACGTCCTGTGCCAGAGCAGGTCGGCTCGACGCCGCCGACCTGGAGCGACTACTGGGGGAGCAGCTTTGCTCTACCCTCAGAGACCATCCAGCGGGAGATCTTCCTCCCTGTACCGGGGATCTCCACCGCCATTCAGGGGGACCCAACGCGGGTTTTCCCCGTGACACCAGCCCCTTCTCCCTCGGCGGAGGGGGCTGCGGAGGTGGTGTAGGCAAGGCCAACAAGGCTCTTGCTGCCTGAAAAGCCTCCGGTGTAGATGGCATTAGAAGGGGCACTATTCCACTCCCAGGAGTCAGGGGAGGCTCTCTGACTAAAGATGCAGGCACCGGAGAAGTCTCAACCATCTGGGTCTGGTGCATCTCCGTACTCAACCCTGCCCGTACCGACGGTGCAGGGAAGCGTCCGCACTCTACATGCTGCTTTTTCCTCTTTGGTGCTGGTGATGTTGCACAATGCCACGTCAAGGGCGGTGACAACGGTGCACTCAGTACTGAGGTCACGCTTGATACCGAGGTGGAGTGGGTCGGCTTGGATGCCAGGCGGAGCGCTGCCTTCATCAGCAGGGCTTTCAACCGGATTTCTCGGTCCTTTTGAGTCCTCGGTTTGAAAGCCCTGCAGATCTTGCACTTCTCTTTTCTGTGGATTCTCCCAAGCACTTAAGGCAGCGGTTGTGGGGGTCGCTGAGTAGGAAGGCCTTTCTGCAGGAGGCACACAGCTTAAATCCCAGTGACTGGGGTATGACCTGGCCACTCAAAGTCCCCACAGGGGCTTGCCTTATCTCTAACTGCTCTTAACACTTAACTAACTAAAACTAACATAGAATATCAAACAAGTCCAAACAAGGGGAATAGTACTTGCTGAGAGCAAGGCTAGTTCCAGCAACTGTCACTGGCGAAAAGAAGGAATTGAGGGGGCGTAGGGCAGGCAGTGCCTCATGTACTGCGGCATATGCACGGGGCTCCAGGGGGTGCCGGAGCCGGCCCTACGGGATCTGCTAAGGGGAAAAAATTCTGGGTAACCATGCACAGAGGTGTGCAGACATCGATAGTTGAATGGACATGAGCAAGCACTCGAAGTAGTAGTAAACATTCTGTATTGGTTGGGGTACCAAAGAAGTCTGCTCCTGGGAGACATCAGGCTCGGCAGATGCTGTGAATTACTGAACTCTCATTTGTGGTCTTGATATAAAGTTCCTACTCAGGGAGTTTGCAGCTGTATTCTGGAAGCCTACTAGACAAACTGCCAAGATTTCTGAGGGGAAATGCCCCGGTTCCACAGTGTTAGCGATTCTACACGTAAGGACTGGGGATCTTCTGCCACCTTGCCCGTTTACACAGTTTGTGCCACAGTCAGGAGAAGCAGAGCCAGGATCATCGGTGGTTGAGGCTCTCAAGGGTTGCCTTTCATCAGTGCCAGTGGTTCCTTCATTAAGCTTAGTTGGTACCAGAGGCACCCCTGTTGCCAAAGCCTGGTCTGGTACTGACGGAGCCCTTATTTATGGACTTTCTTGTCAGGACCCTGAGACTTAGAACATCCTAAGTCTTCATGGGGTGAGCAGGAAGACTTACTCAATTTAGACAGGATTATGTCCAACTTCTTTGAAGTAGATTTAGAGGAGGATTTGTTCCTATGTTTATGAGAATGCTCCTTGCCCTCCCAACAAGACTTTGTCAGGGGATTTGTGGGCGTAGATTCCCTCACGCTTAAACTGGACCTCATGGTGGCAAGTGCACTCCTTGCTGAATCAGGCCAAGGTATGGGAGTGGCCCCTGGCTTGAGTCAGACTGGCCTCCTGGCCTTCTCCATTAAGTGATTCTTAAGATGAAGTTCCTGCCCCTCATGGTACAACTGGGGAACGAGTGGCATTGACTTTGCAGCACCTTGCCGCAAATGTGTCCTTCCCTGAGGCAGTACAGGCAGTGTTGATGGTGGTCGCTGATTGAGAAGGTGTGTGGGCAAGAAGCACAGATTTTGAAGCTCGGAGTGCTGGGCTTAGTCCAGTACCTGTAACAGGGTATGGGGTGACATGGGGAATCTATCCATGAAACTATAAAACTTAGCCAAAAGCTATCAGATAAAACCAAGTATTTACAAAATATATACAATATGTATTTAGAGATCAAAGAATAAAGGAAGACGAAGCTCTGGACACTGGAGTTTCTGAATAAGGTCATATAGCAGTAAGAAGGAACTGGAGAAGCAGCTGGTCTGTTCCACCCTTTATCTCCTCAGTTGGAGAGATGAGGAGAGCGAGGGCGCATGCACAGACGAGAGACTGATTTCAAGAGTTCTCCAACTCCAGGAGCATGGGGCACATGCGTACCCATAGTGGAATACACATACAGACCAGCAATCAAAGAAGAAATGGGATAATCGGTCTCCAAAATGTGGGTGGATGGTAAGAATTGTACAGCAGAGGATCCAGGGGAAAAAAAGGGGAGGTGTTCTACAGTATTCCGCACCTCTCTTGGAAGGACTGGAGCAAAGGTGCTTGCCACATGACTACAGCAGTGGTTAGGGATCTAGAAGCTGTGTTGGTGATATCCTGCCTGCAAGAAGGCTTTGATGATCAACTAGCCTTCAGAGATGAGGAATTGAAATTAGTCCTTTTGGTTTTGGGACAGGTGTTCAATAAAGTATGTTAACTTAGAATAATAATAGCGAAATATGATTTTAACCAAGAGCTGGTAGATTGCAACTTGAAATTGAATAGCTGCCGATGAGTTGCTTTTCTTGCTCAAGAGGTCTAATCATTTAGATTCCTTGTCTGAAGGAAAAGGTCTGGAGCGAGCTTGACTGTTCCTTTCATTAAAGGCATCCACGACCAGGGAATTAAGGGCAGGATGGGAAAAGTAGTACTCCATTTCCTCGGATGGAATACATTTTTTTTTATCTGCCCACTTGCATGTGGGTGAAATAGTGGCATGTGTTTGCCATAAAGTACATACAGGCAATAGCAGTGTCTCATTAATTGGTAGGGCTATTTTTCCCTCAGGGTGATATTTAAAATGTTAACCAGGGAACACAGACCCCTGGACTTCTTCTAGTGGGATCTGGAGAGATTCCACCCAACTTTTTATTAGGTTCTGGAGGGCCCTAAAGTCATCCCCATGTGATCCTTCTGCCAGGTGGAGTCAGCAGCAAGGACTAGGTTCAATAACTAGAGGGTCCTCTTAACAATACAAAATAGAACTGGCTTGAGCCCCCACCCAGTAATCTGGGAAAATTTAACACCATCCTGGATGACTAAGAGGCAATACTTCCCCTCTCACAGGAGTCTGTGTGTAACAAAAGAGAACTTTTACAAGGGAAAGTGAAGTTTTGTTTATCCTTCCACTTAAACTGAATCAACTTGTGGTCACTCGATCCAAGGTAAATTTCCTGTGACCAGCTCTTCTGTGATGTCTTTACTGTTTACCAAAACCAAATCTAAAATTGCATCGCCTCTTGCTGATTCAGTGATAATCTGCTGTGGTGGGCTACTCACCTGTTCCATACATAACCTGACTGCCTATGAGTTGAGGGAATGGGCTCTCAGTCACCCGGTTGATTTATGTAATACACAACAGGTCCTACACAGATTGATTGACCTGTCATGGAAGGAAGTGCTAGTAAGTATATTTTACAGCTCTGAGCTTCAGAATGTTGATATGAAGGGTAGAAACCTGGGTGAATCATCTGCCCTGGATTGTGTAGTCCTGTAAATGGGTTCCCCATCTTAGGAGGGATGCATCCAAAACTATTGAGACAGTGGTGGTGGAGGGGAGGGGGAATGGTTGAAGGGAACCCCTAAGCACACCTTGCCTAAATTCCACCAGTCGAGGGAGACTAGCATATGGCTGGGGATAAAGAGCAACTTGTTCAAACTGTCTCTGTTGGAGGCAAACTCTCCAGAGCCAGTTCTGGAAACAGAGCAGGTGTAAGTGGGTGTATAATGTGACAAATATACACACTGCCATGTGCCCAAGAAGCTGCAGGCAGGATCTGGCAGTGACCTGTGGGACTTGTGTGATCAAGTGTGCGAGAGCGAGCAATCTGTCCTCTGGTAGGTAGGCAGGCTTTGGATATCGAGGCACAGAGTTCATAGGCACCACTCTCAATCAACTGTAGAGGTAAGAGGGAGGATTCTGCAATATTGAGCTGAAGAACAGATGTTTGGATGGGAGACATACCTTTCTTTCCAGCACTTTAAACTTTGTGATGCAAGAATGCCCCTTGAGAATGCCCCTTTAGTCGAGATAAAGGAGTATGATTACATCCAATGGGCAAAACTGTGAGGCAACTACTGCCCTATGTTTTGTAAATGCTGATACTGATAGTGGTCCTGACCTACAACAAAGCATAGGAATCTCTTGTAAGAGGGACATATTGTGACATCCCAGTACGTGTCTTGAAGGTCAAATAGTCCTCTGGATCCAGGGGTGGAATGATAGTTACAATTTTACCATCTTGAACGTCTGTACCCTGACAAAGATAGTCAGCATCCTGAAATCTAGAATTGGCCTCCCTCCACCCTTCCTTTTGGGAACCAGAAAGTACTTGGAATGAAATCCCTTTCCTCTGTACTGAGAGGGGACTGATTCAATAGCTCCTAAGTGGACGAGGCAGAGAACCTCTGGTCTCTGGAGAGGTTTGTGAGATGGATCCCTGAAAAGGGCTGGGGGAGTATGGAGTGAAAATGGGACTAACAGCCCAATGTCATAACCTCAAAGATACGTTGTTACAGGTAATCTGCTCCTGTGTGTTGCAGAAATGAGAGAGATGATCCCTAAAAGGTGGGAGGATGGGGAAGGAGGGTGGAGCATCAGATACAAGTCGTGGGGTGGGGCTAGAGGCCCTCAATTAAAGCATCAAAATGAATGCTCTGTAGATGTCTGCTGTGTCAATCCAGGAGCAATAATGGCAATAGTTTCCCCTCTGCATTATAGATTTATTTTGAGGTGGCTTCAACACCCTATGGTAGCTGGGAAACTGAGCTGAGCCAGATTTCTGAACTGTTTGAGACTGACTAAACCGCCTCTTGTTTGCAGGCCTATATATAGCCAGTGAATGAAGGCTCATCACAGAGTCCTTCAAAGAACACAGGGACTCATCTCTGGACTTGCTGAATAATTTAAGCCCATCAAATGGGAGGCCGTCGGTAGTGCTTTGGATTTCACCAGAGTCCTTCGGACTGCAACCATGAGACTTGATGCATGACCACAGCTGTGGAGGTGGAGTGGGCTGCTGTGTCAGTTGCATTGAGAGCTTGTAAAGTTGTCCTCACTAGAAACTGTCCCTCTGCAACGAGGGCCTAAAATTGCTCCCTATGCTCTTGTGGGAGATGTTAAATAAAGGAATTAAATTTTGAACAGTTAATGCCATTATAATTTTGCGAGTATCGCCTGGTGATCAGCAATTCTGAACTGCAGGGTGGCAGACGAGTAACTTCTACAACCAAAGAGATCAAGGGAGGAAAGGTGTTTATTGTGCTAGGTAGTCTTTGAAGGGTGTTGCCCTTTGCATTCATTTACTGACTGCATGATCAAGGAATTAGGGGCTGGATGGGAAAATAAAAATTCTGAGCCATTGGCCAGAACATACTTTTTCTCTGCTCTCTTAGCTGGTGAGGAAGGGCTCAGTGGCAGGAGCCTGCCAATTTTTTTTTGGCAGGTTCTAACACCACCTCATTTATAGAAAGGGCCGCCCGTGCTGAAGATGATGGAACTTATTCAGTCCAGCAACATATTCAGTCTCTTGGACTTCTTCTAACAGTATTTGAAGAGTCAGCAACCCTCTTCATCAACTTTTGAAACTGTTTGACATAGTTTAACAGCTGAAGGAAACGGCATAACCACTTTATTCAGGGAGGATGATGAGATATTAATCTGAGGAGTAACCTCCTCATCAGACCTTGTTTCTTGCTCCTCAAACATTTCTTGCAATGGAGATTGCTGTGGGGGAAGAGAGGGGATCTGGGAGTGCTGTCCCTGGCATTCCCTTAGAGCACTGGGTACCTTGGAAAACTGCTGGCAGTATACAATATGGCCAGTGGATGGGTATTCATACGGAAGCGGGGAAAGAATTAAGAATTGGTTGTATCAAGGACGTTGCTGAGGAGGACAAGGTCGCACAAGTCTTGAAGCATCCATTGATGGAGCAAGTTCACGAGATTCTGACCTAGAGAAAGACTGCAAGTGCCACATTTCAATGGAATGTGAGTAGAGGCACTTGAGGTGGTTGTCATTGACCAGGAAGGCAAGAGAGCAGGAGATGCAGTTCTTGAATCCTGGGATCTTAGACATACTAATCACCTCATAAGGGAGTTAGGGAGAGACACCCGACTACTAAAAACTACACAACTACAAAAACCTATCTAGAAACTGTTTACAAATAATTACAGTTAGACATAGAAGAAGCTGTGCCAGTGCTGTGGATACTGAAAAAGTTCCATCTCAGACCATGGGTGGTAGAAAAGAACTGGAGAGGTGGTCGGTGTAGTAGAAAGTGAGAGCCTGAGACATGAGGCCTGGTACAAGGCCTGAACTAAAGTAGTAGTTAAGCCCTGCTGATACAAAACAAAGTTAACAGAAGTCAGGCTCTGAGGAGAAGTCAGGCCCTGTTATAAAACATTCCTGCTTGCAAGTTCACACAACCTGGCAAGATTACAGGGCTACTATTGCAAAAACACAAACATTCCTAAGAAGTACTAGGCACAGGACACTCACACAAACACATTCCAGAAAGGTGGTATCAGAACACCCTGATACCAAGTATGGTACAAACACACTCTCGAAAGATAACAGGAACATGCTGACTCCTCCTAAAGATAAGGTCAGGATGACAATGTGATGGATAGAGATGTTTTAATCAAACCAACACATACAAGGTAAAGGGTGGTAACTAACCACGTCAGAGGGGCAATGCATAACTTGTTTGTATTCCTGTACAAAAGAGGATCTCAGAGGGAGTATCTTTGTCCAGCTGAGGGTGGAATGGAAGTCGCTCCACTTGCTGAGTTGAGTCCATTGCAATAGACATACATATGTTGGTGTACCTGTAACCATTGAGCTAGAGCATTAGGACCATGCTTTGTTGACAATCAACCTGGTGAGGAGCCTTCACTACTGAGACAGGCTGTGGTCTTCTTGGGTAGTTTGATCGAGGTCTGCTGTACTGGCTACCTGGCCACAGACAGTGCAGCACATGGAAAGCACACACACAGCTGATGACTAATAGTCGGTCCATGCTGCTCAGTACGCCCTTTGTTTGGAGCATGAAGAGCAAAGAGGCGCAGGCCAATGGACACTGCTAACAAGAATCTTCTCGTCTTAGGTGCATGGAACACATGCATACCCACAATGGAATATACATAGGGACCATCACCCGAAGCAGAGCTCTTCTGTTGAATCATCCTCACGTCAGTTGCTAGAAAAAAATGTAAGAAGTTGCAAAGTAATTTCTGCTGACTCTCAGAGGCACAGTGTCTTGTTAATACCAAATGGGTATCAGAGGTTTTGGGACATGTCTCTATGGAAAGAGGAAGCTATAGGTTAGGACAGAAGGGTCCTTCTGGCAGAAACCCTGGGAACAAAGAGCACAGGAGGAAGCTTACGTTAATGTTTAGGTCTTGTTATTTAAGACAATGAAGACAAATCCCAGGAAAGGGATGTGTTTTGGAGGCTAAATTAGTGTATGATTCTATATTGAGTGAAAGGGATATCTGCCTGCTAACTGTAGACTATCAGGAAATACAGGCACAATTTGAAAAAGTGTGTGGCAGGAAAAGGGGAAACCCCAATACATTTAGCAGGATGAAAAACTAATCAACTTCACTTTTCTTGGAAGTTCCCAGATCATAAGTGCAGAGCAGTTGATCCATCACCTGTTGAAAATCAGGATGCTTTCAGCTCCGTTCCTAGTGGACATGTGTCCATACTACACAACTGCCATTATATTTGGCACTCACTGAAAGACCTATTGGCTGCTATATCTCACAGAAAACAAAGATTGAAGCATTAGGGACAATGATCTTCTACCACCAGCCCTGATTCAGTCTATTCCAAAACCAACCCCCTTTCCACATATTACCCCTCACAATGCCGCTTCTCCATCAGCACTGACAAATGCTACTATTGTCATCTTCTAGTCTTGTGACATCTAAGTTGTCTCCCACATCCAGCCTCTTGCTGAGTCATGACACTTATTACTCTTACATATAATTAAAATCTGCTTTCCTCACTATATTCACTGCTCAAACACTTTGTCCATATATTCAACTAAATGTGATTACTCTTCCTCCCATCCAGCCTTCCTACTCATCTCTCTCTATTTCAGTTTAAAAAAAAAAATACTATTTAAAATTCTCTTGCCACTCCACCCCTTCATTGAAAGCCTTCAGCAGTTTCTCTTTTACTACATCAGATCCAACCACCTTGCCCTCAGCTTCAAGACCCTACATTAATCTCCCTGTGCTACAGTGCTGTTCTCATTTTCCTCTAGTCCTTTGCTTGTTCAGAAGACTCCTCCCATTCCTCTCTTTCACTTGCTCTTGTCTTCATTCATGTTGACCAATTTGCCTGGAACATTCTCCCACTATTTGTCCGTGTCATCACAATCTTGTATCAGGAACTGTCATTCTTCCCATCAATAATCTCTACACCCATCCAAGTTTTGTCTATCAGACTGTAAAACTCTATAGAGTACCAATTGTTTTATGCTGAAAAATCAATCCTTTACATACAGCCATATAAAGGATTAAATAGTGGCAGAGATGTGGTTCTCTCTACTGTAGAGTTGAGGTACATTGTCAGGGAAGCATGGAAGAAGCTTGTGTCTCCATTGCGAATATCCTATTTGTTCTATAGATAGAAAACTTCACTCATTAATTTAGCATCTTTTACTAGCATTCAGTTCACACACAAAAATGCCCTCATCTACAATAAAGCACAACTGCATTTGTGGAAATACTGTAGGATGTTAAAAATTAGAGTACACAGACAGATTTTATGCAGGAATAGCATGACAAAACCACATGTACAGTAGGTAGAAAATCTCCAAAAATTAAACTTTAAATTACTAAAGCACATCTTTATTTTGCAATTAAACAATTAAGATTCACAAGTAAACTATGAATTTTTTCAAGTTTGTACCTAGACAACTATTTGTCAATTGAAATTAAATATATCCACAAAATATGTATAACAGCATTTATTTCACATAATAGAATGAAATTGTTCTTAAGACTAAAACAAGACTTCTTAAATGTTAACTCACATATTTATTCTGGGAGCTGCTGGTATTCTGTAGAATGTTAGTGTATCATATTAATGGCAAGAACTTTCATTTTACCAAAATGAGGGCAAATACATAAAGCTCTTTAAAGCATACAGTAGCTGCAGTGACAAAAGCTGAATTTCTTTTCACATCGTCCAGTGTTGACCAAATTCAAGTTTATGTCATTTTCAACCGAGCATCCTGGCTGCTCCACCTAGATGATGTGTTTTCTGAATAGATTTATCTGATGAGCATTTTTACAAATTCATAGACAAAAATCTACTGATGGGAAAAGCTTTTTTTTTTTTTTTTTTTAAACCACATTAATAGAAAGATGTATAATAGAATTAGGCTAAATAACAAAGGAGCTATTCAGCCTTGAGGGATGATTTACTTACACATGCATAGTCAATCACTGAGCAGTATGAAACCCAAATGAAATCAAACATATGCAAAGCCGCAGCAGAAAATGCAAACTTATTACCGTAAGTGACTTGCAAATAAATACAGCCACCAATTGTGAATATGATCCAGACAAGATTTTTTCCCTTTTGTATTTACACATATAGGATAGCACCTGTTACAGAAAAAACACCCAAGAATAGCTTTGCCAAATTCACTAGTTAAAACTAGATCACTGATAAGTGAGCTACCTGAAATAAAGTTAAATCTACATAACAGGAAATTAAAGCCTAGTTTTTCTTATTTGTTAAGATGATGTTATGGATTGTTACTGTGGAGCCCTAATGTATTGAGATAATTGCACTGGGCAGTTTGTGGATATATTCTAATTTAATAAACAGAGAACAAAACAGCTTAATGTAAACTGTGTTAATCCTTTCACTCATGTTTCAAGCCATTACCTATGAGGAAAAGGGTTACAACTTTTTAAAAACTATTGTGCATTATCTACTTATCTTTAGTTATGAAAACTCAAAATAAGTTATAAACACAAGTACAAAAAAGAATACTGATTTCCAGGTATTCACCTAATGTTAAAATAACGCTAAGCAGAAATACTTACAGTAAATAGCTTATTTATAGCTAGCTGAGAGAGAACAGAGATGAATTCATAAGTACCCTGTAGTTTATGTTTGCACCTTGCTTTTAAGGAAACAGACTTGAAATTATTGTAACAGTAAAACTAACATTAAAAATGGTCAAGACTTATTTGAAAGTGTCGGGGACACATGAAGTAAGCCAAAACTGCAAAGAATTTGCAGGGTAGAAAACTGCAAAGCATTTGTACCAGGGTGCGATCCAAATCAACTCTGTACAGAAATCAGTTAAGCCTGTCTCTCCCCAAGCCCATAACAATTTATTGTCCAATAATTCAGTCAGTAGTAAGCATGAGATAAAGTGCTACTATTTGAAATTCAAGAAACTTAGAAAAATGAACATTAAAATGTTAAAATTTGCTAAATACGAAATAATGCAACCAACAGAAGTTGTCAGCCAAGGTCTGTGAAGCAAGAACTAATGCTGAGGAATGCACAGAATGGTGGATTTTGGTTATTTTGTGTTCTTTCAACATTCAGCTAAAAAAAAAAAAAGGCAAATAACCAGCATAGTTTATTTAAAGGTGATGAAGCTTAAACATATCCATGAATAATGTTTTTAAAAGAACGCAAGGATTCATTCCTCTCCAACTGCTCTCAACTCAGATCACAATGAGTGAAAGTCACTAATGTGCAAAGGGTCATCTTAAGACCTATGCATCAGTTAAACCTCTAAATTGGAAAAATCCTCTGAAGTAGTGCATAGGTCTGTGCCAGCTCTGCATGGGTGTATTTGACATGTTACATCTAACTAACCACCTCTGCAGGCTGATAACCCAACGGTTTGGCTTTGGTTTGTAACTATAGTGCGACAATATACATTGGATAAAATATGTTTATTAAAGCAAATAAATCACTTTCCTCTCTTAGCACCTTCTCTATCACCTCTAATATACTTATCTTTGCAATTTCAACAAATGAAATGAGACGCTCCCTTACACAACGGATACGTTTATTGAGTTTTGGCACTGGACCCCAGCAATGATCTATGGCAGTGTTTCTCAATTATATTTCCCCACAGAACCCTTGCCCAGCCATGCCATACCCTCCGCCGAAAAGTCCGGGAAATCTTCCCCTTTTCGGCGGCCCCATCAGCTGTTCGGCGGCGCGCTGACACTATTTGAGAAACACTGATCTATGGCATGTGGCAATGGAAAAAAAATAAATGAACACTCCCATACTGTTTAAAAAGATTCTCAATCTTAAAAGAAAAGCTTTACTTGTTTTAAAGGCAAGCTGGGTACTGGAATTAGCAAACCAGAGGTAAACTGACACAGTTGTTCTGATGCAGCATAATGCATAACAAACTAGGGACCTGGAATGTGTGATGCATGTGAGATTATAAACATTTGGCCACAGATGACTTTAGAGGATAAAATTCCTGTTTCCCTTATACTAAGCTTTGAGTAAGCAAAATTTGAATGTGGGACCAGAATCCTCCATTCCCTCCCAGAACAGTGCACCTGAAGAGTTGGTCTGAGGCTCTCCTACAGCACATGGGCTGGATTTCCTACTCCATAGTTGGAGGCTTGTGGACGTGGGATCCGTACAGTTCACTGACCTTGCAATTTCCCTTCACCATCGAACACCCCCCACACCTCAGACACGGTAATAGCATGGAACACCATGCAATTCTGTTCCGCTGCATACAAAGGGCTGCAGCATGTCCATCTCTACTTCCTGTCTCCCTGCACAGTGCAACTGCAGCAGTTCAGCTGCATTTTGGCCTTCCTCTGGGTTCTGCCAAGTTTTCTGCCGATTTTCCATTGGAAGGTGCCAGTTGCATGGTTCCACAGCAGACCTCTCTCGGTTTCTTCATCTGCTTTTTAAATGCTTTACAACAGAATGATTAAGAGACTATGCTAAAGAAATGCTGTTGCAGAAGGAAATATGTAAACCAAAATAATTTCAAATTGTAATTTGTGGAAACCTGAAAAACATGATCTAGTGCTAACTATAGTTGGCTGAATAATCAAGGCTTTTGTTGCTGATGACTGGGATAGAATATTTTCAAATAAAAAGCATAAAGCTAATTAAGTTTTATTGCTTAAGAATAATGTATTATTTGAACACCAAATACCTCCAAGTGCAATATAACTGAGTGCTGAAAAAACACATTTAGCTGGCTTACCTAAAGTTACTTCTCAGAGTGATTGGCTGACATCTCAGGATGCTTCACAAAAAGTTACCTGTGTATTACTTCATATTTAGCAAAAACAAAAAATCATGCCTTCTCCCTCCAAACACTGAAAAAATTGAAGAGCCCCAAATTTCTGCATTTAAAAGAAAACCCTGCAGCAAAGATACTTCAAATAATAAATGGCAGTTGCTGTTTTCAATCATGGAGCCCAAAAGAAACAAAAAAATTTATAACATTATACATTGGCACAAAACTGTCATAATATTTCTGTTATTTACAGCAAAAGCCACTTGATTTAAAAAAACTGCATTAGTATCATGGAAGTGTTCCAAAGTTTTTACATATTTTTTCCTTTTCTTCTCCTCCCATCTCAACTTTTATTTTAAACAAATGGTATGAAAATAATTATCCGTAAAATCCAACAGTCATAACACTAACCACTTATAGGTCATGATGTCTGAAAGATACATTCATGTTTTGTACAGCATGAAACACATCATTTTTTTCTTTTTTGAGGCTAATGATACAAATCTTCATAATCCAAAGTAAAATATTTAGCAGTTTTGACTCTTTTTTAGCCATAGAAAAATATTAAAGGCCATTTATACCACAACAGGTAGAAACATTATTTTATTGAACTAATCTTTTATGGTGCAAAAAGGCTTTGATCCTTTCCAATGCTGCCAAACAAAGTCTTAATTATCACCAAATATGGACTTTTATGGAAGCTAAAAGCCCACAAATGCTTGTCTGCAAGGTGGTGGCCTGATTCTCACCTAACCTACTGATACTTTGTTTGGATTTTTTTTCATTGGAACTGGTTAGTACACTAAATCAGTTTAAGTCAATGCAGATGAAGACTTCTAAGAAGCCTTATGTTCTAGTCTCTATCTGAAATCAACACAAAACAGAGTCAATAATATACTCCACTAGGCTGTGGTATAAATGGATCTTGCGAACTCAAACTGCTTTGGCAACCTTACATAAGAATATTAAAATATGTAAAATACCAGTATTATACAATGTTGCTATAAATCCTCTATTCCTGCTTTCCCTCAGTAAGATTATGAAAAAGGGCAATGCCATTATTTTCATTTACAACTTGGTTAGGAACATAAAATACCTTACAATAGATGTATATTTTAAAATTTTTTTTAGACATTAAGTGCTTAGTTAAATTAGCCTTCGAGCTAGTCAATATTATGGCTCAAAGTGCTGTCACATGGAAGTCAAAGCTTGAAAACTTTCCAAAGTACTACAGGGTAACAATTTTGTTGCAGATAGTTTAAAACAAAACTGAGATTAAAGCCAATTTATTATTATTTTTCTGTCTTTCTAATCCAGAGAAAAAGTATTTCTTTTGGCTGGCCATCAAAATAGGAAGAGATACTTTTGGCTTAATCTACAAAAGCGTTTTATCATATATGCTCAGGTATCTAGGTGTGAGAACATCCTGTGATCTTTCATTTTCTGTTGACTAGAAATGGACTACCAAGGAGAAAGAGATTTTTTCAATATTTCATATATTTCTATGATCATCTCAGGTGTCAACATAAGAGCCCATGCCCCAAATCTCTTTTTGTTACCTGAACTAGGTAAAGTCTCTGAAACTGCACCAAAAGGCTCCAATCCCACAAGGTGTCTCCTTTTGAGGTGCTGAGCACCTAGCAGGATTACATTAAATATGGCAGATATAGATAGCAATCCTACAGACTGAAGGATACAAATTGAAGTGGAGTGGTTCTTGGCAGCTCATTCAGATTAAGAAATCCTCAATTTTAACTTGGATAAAATTACTACTTTTCCCCATCAATTTCTCTAGGAAGCAAGCCATGTTGTCAGTTTCCTGGCAGTAGCAGTCAGTTTTCGCTGAACTTTTAAATAAGATTAATCTGTTCATGGATTGAACTGAATGTCAACTCTAGAAATATACATAGCAGAATTTATTTGTAAATAAGGGCAACCGCCCATCTAATATTAATTATGTTTTTTTTCCTAAAAATATTTAAAACTTTATGTCTCTTCTATTTGGCATCATGCTGCTTGATGTTTACAAATTCATAAACCAGGACTTCAATTGACCTGATTCCACTTTCACTTTTTTTAAATATTTCATATCTGTGGTCTATTCTAACAGCCTATAAAAGAGACTATATTATATAGAAGAATTGTACAATATTTAAACTTCCTCAGTCTAGAACTTTATATCTTTTAATTCTACACTTTATATAGCTTATTAACAAAACCAAATGGATAATTTTCAGGAAACTAATAAAACAACAAACCTTTTAAATATAGGGCATGTAAAGTTAGGTTTCTGGAGGGTAGTCAAAGATGTGACTGAACCCCTACACTTACTGTATATCAAGCTTGACACCTGGCTTATCAGTTGGCTTCTCCCAAACTGGAAAACATATTGAAAAGGGACAAAATATACATATGCTTACAGTGAGCTCAGATACTGTATCAAACAGAGAGATAAACTTATCATTACAAATATGCTAACGATTTAAATAAGAAACAACACACAAAATGGAACAATTTAATTTTATACAATGATAACAGAAAAAAGTGACTAGGGTAATTAAAAGATTAAAATAAAGTTTTGGGACAATTTGACAGTGTTTTATTCCTTACTTTAATAATAATAATAATAATAAAAATGTCCAGTACGAACATGGCTTGAAATCAACTGAGGCCTTCGAAAAATAATTCGTTAGCAAGTAATGGAAAATAATTATTCACACCTGATGGTAAATTTAACCTTAAGAATCAGTGCTATTAAAAAGTTATCTAATTAAATTAGACAGATTTTCTCAATGGTAGGATAAAACAAATTCTAACAACCTACTGGCTTTTCATGTTCAGCTGCTAATAAGTTATCAATTGGAAGGAATGTGTCAGGTTTTCCATATAATTTCACAGCAGCAAACAAAGTTCACATATTAAAGTAGGCAGAGGTGCTTTTGCTACCCACAGTAGCATACAGGTACTACATAAGGAAAAAGAGCATGGTATTCTGTGACCCCTTGCAGTACCATATTCAAAGCACCAAGGGCCATGTTTTAAAATATGAACCCATAAAATATATATGACAGGATAACACCTCCCCCACAGGGTAATGAGTGCCCTTTCATTAGGCATACACTGTATGTCTCAAGGCACTTAAGGGGTTAAGACGCAATGCATGCATTAGTTCCCATTATGTAATGTTAAGTCACATGATTCGGAATACACCAGTGTTATGACACAGAAATAAGTTGTGTCATCAGTTCAAAGAAATGCTGTTTATACTGTACAAGATGCTGATAAGTGGACATTATGCAGCTACTGCTGGGTTAACAGATTCCAGCTTTCCTCTAATAACCAGCTGGTATCTAACGGGTAAAGGGCAAAGTGTGCTGCATCAGTAGGCTGTCTCTCTCTATTTAATATTGGCAATATTGCTGAGGTTTTAAAAAACAAAAGTGAGGATCCATATACAGTAAATAAATCTAGCACTGGAAGAGACCATGGCTTAGTGTAGGTTGTTTTGTTTTCAAAAGACGCAGTTGTATAACAGAGTGAAATAATTCCAAGCCTTGTTTGTAGCAATTCAACCAGAAGGGGGAGTATATGGCACTACAATGGGATATCATAAATTACCCTGAACACACTCAGTTCATTCAATTTATGGTTTGTTCGGAGCAAAGCATGAAAATAAAGTCTTCAAACACATGTAAGTTATAGAGTTTTAGAGATTGATTTTTGTTTCAACATAAAGTGCAACAGTGCTGAAGTTTTCAAAGTCCTTTGTCAATTCTTCATTGTTCGCCGATAACATTTCCTGCAAGCAGAGTTATGGCACAATGAATGCTGCCAGTTAATTACAGAGGACAGGATACTTCAATGTGGATCCTATCCCTTTTGCTCTTTTATTTATGCAGCGATGTCTTTAAAGGTTTAACAAATCCTTCTTCATACACCTTCAAAATAGCTTCACAAACAAATCTGTATTGACTCTGAAAAGAAAGTTGATTAAGTTAATTGAAAAAGAAACAACTGAATCATGTAAGTTAGAGATAGAAAACATTTCTTAGGTCACACATCCTATGCTGACAGGGCAGAATTTGTGCCTCATCAAAAGCAACAGTTTTGTAATTGTACCTTTATTGAGGAGTGTGCTTAGAAACATAAAACTACAGGAAAGTTATACTAAGGCTTTGTTCCAAAGCAAAAGATGGAATAAGCTGCATTATACTGGAAATAAGTAGAGAAAATTGTATCCACAAATTCTGCATCACCAATAATTTATAATTAATTCAGGAACTCACCCCACAATTTAAACTAGTTTTAGGTTTTTCTACCTCTAACAGCTTAAGAAATATTGTACCAAAATACCTTGCTTTTTTCCCTTTACATTAATTCTGACACATTAGTTGCTTATATCTCACCATCTTGTAGAAGGAGAAACCAGTGCTTTATGTCATAAAAAGCTTGAATTTTGGCTTCTTAATGTTCTGAAGTATTTATTTTCAACTTTAGCAGTTCTTGAGATATGAGTTACTAAAACCATGTCTTAACTAAATAAAAAAACCATAACAATACCCCAGACTGGCCATTATCTTGCAAAGTACCATGGCTATAAATGATTACTATATAACAATATATATCACTGGAAAGGTAAAAACAACGAGAGTTCTGTGGTAGTATTTCTGTCTTTCCAACATCATTTTTATCTAGCCCTGGTTGTTGAACAGATAGCTCTTTAACAAGCACCAATCACTTGGGTTTAGATGTTTAATTTTTTATTGTATCATTACATGTATATTAGTATAGTCAGATTTACATATATTAGTGCAAATATTTTTCTATTTTTCAGTGCTATTTGAAGATTCCTCTAGGAAATTGACTCTTCTCAGAGTTCCTTACATGAAAAGTATGAACATGGCACAGTGCCATCTTGTGGAAAGTGCATGTATCAATCAGGAAGGGCAAAGAGAAGAGGAAGTAGTCTAAAGCAGTGTTTTTTCAACCTTTTTGATACCAGGGACCAGCTTCTTATATTGTGTCAGGGAGATCTCAGGGACCGGTTGTTGAGAAACACTCGTCTGAATCAGTGTCTCTCAATCTTTCCAGACTATTGTACCCTTTCAAAAGTCTGATTTGTCTTGCATACCCACAAGTTTCACCTCACTTAAAAACTACTTGCTTACAAAATCAGACATAAAAATATGAAAGTGTCACAAAACACTATTACTGAAAAATTGCTTCCTTTCTAATTTTGCCATATCATCAAATACATCAACTGGAATATAAATATTGTACTTACATTTCAGTATATTATAGTACATAGAGTAGTATAAACAAGTCACTGTCCGTATGAAATTTTAGTTTGTACTGACTTTGCTAGTGTTTTTTATGTAGCCTGTTGTAAAACTAGGCAAATATCTAGATGAGATGATGTACCTGCTGGAAAACCTCTGCGTACAACGTACCTCAAGTTGAGAACCATTGGTCTAAAGAGACAGGACATACAGAGTTTAGGGAGTCTCTGAGTAAAACACTGAATCTTGTTTTATCTGTTACGTTGCTGATGTAATAGTTAAAGAGAAGCATTTCACTCAATTAGAGACTTCTTGCTTCTCTGAGAAAACTACAAGGAGTAAACAAATGGCCTAAAGAAAATTCAGAATACACTGGGAAAATATATTAGCAAAAGAGAACCATCCTGTACAGACTTAACTTTCATACATGCAAAATATATACACAAATCCAGATGAATGTTTCACACAACAGGACATACAGCTCCACCAAATAGCAAATAGCCAATTATCAAAAGGCTTTCATGTGATGAGAAATCATTAACTTGGCATGCTAGGTCATGGGACAGTGAAACTAATTATGAAGAAATTCCTGGTTCTCTTGAACCCAGTTTTCTCAGTGTAAAATATAATAATTTCATAGGAGAGTAATTTGCTACCTGTGTAATGTAACAAGACAATGCTAAGGAAGGCTCCTCTGGGTCTCTCACTGATTTGTTCACCTGAAAAATTGTTTTATACTATAGTTCAAGAGAGGAGAAAAATGTGTTGGAGAAGCTATGCTTCGCAAAGGACAGAAGAATATTCATAGCAAGCAACTCCACTTCCCCATTCCACTCTTCCTCTCAGCATTCAAAGGGGCATCTACCAAAGCAGAAGATGATAATTAAGGAAGATAATTAAGAAAGGGGCAGGCAGATTAAATTTAGTACTAGAGAAAACAATTTTATTTTTGAAACCTCTGAGAAAGATAGGACGCTGAGTAATACACCTCACTTAAGCTTTGTACCATTCCCTATTCTTGTCTAAATTTCATCTTTCTTTTCCTATCTTTGACAGCTGAATAACTTAAATGCTTGTTTAGTACAAGGTCAAAAACACTGGGAGAACAAAAGGGCAGATGATATGGAAATGGAGGCCCATACAGAAGAACTTTGGTCAAGAAGTTTACTTTCAAATGGCACTACAACTCTCCTCAGATTTAATTATAACAGGAACAGCAGCAGAGACATGAACTGCATTCTTAAACTGCTGTCATGACTAGAACTGCAGATTTGTCACGACATTTTTAAATAAAAAACGGCGAAATCAGAGTTATTTCATAGACATCATGGTTACTAAATTTACTGTGACAACTCCCTGATTTTTGATAAAAATACCCTCCTCCTCACCCCGCCAAGGAGGTACAGACCCCCTGTAGCAGCACTCTCCACTGCCAGCACTGCAATCCTAATCCCAGCCTAGTGCAGAGAGGAGGTCTGGGGGGAACGTGAGTATGAGTCGGAGAGTAAGCCTGCCCCACACTCACTTTGCAGTGGTGGCTCCTGTGTCCCACGGGGCTGGGCCCAACACCCCAGGTTAGGCATTGTGACCTGCCATATGGAGTCACAGTGCCGCTCAGGTTTGGTCCGCCCAGCCATCCCCCGCATCATGATGTAGGCTTGGGCCAAACCTGTGGAGCTGTGTCCTGGTGTGTCCGGTCACAACACTTGGAGTGGGAAGCTGCTGCTCTGCGTTGAGTCATGGACACCAATAAACGTCACAAACAGAAAAATAATGCTATCCATCCATGACTTTTTCCCCTGCTGTGACAAACCTGCAGCCCTAGTAATGGTAATTTAATTCCAAGTAATTATGAAAGAGATCTGACATGGGATCTAATACTTTTAAAATCTAAAATACTGTATTGTGAAAAAATTTTGTACAACTTATCATGGGTACATTTTTTAAATGCACCTATGTGACTTTAGAGTCTAAGTCCTATTGAAAGTCAATATGACTTAAGTATCTAAGTCACTTACGTGCTTTTGAAAATGTTGCCTTATGTCTATTAAGCTCAACTATGAACAGCTGTCAGATGGTATTTATGTCTGATGCCAAAAAAAATGGAAGTTCTTAAACAGATTCTAACCCTATTCCCAAACAAAAATTACATTAAGATAGAATTAAGGTAGAGAATACATATCAGTAATTTAAGCTAAAATACATTACAGGGATGTTGCAATTATCCCAAAACCAAGCATGATAAAAAATTCAGAAAACTTAAAAGAAATCCAAACATGCTTAGATATAGAAATACACAGTTAAGGCACCAAAAAATTCTCCAAATATCTCCTCCAAATTCCTTCGGCCTCTTGCAACTCTCTCCATCCCCCTTCATACACACTCCAGTTCCTCGTGCCTTCCTGTCCTCTCTTCCCATACCTCTAATTTCTCCTTCTTACTCTCTCCATTCATTGAGCAGATCTGGTGCAACGGGTAGCACCAGAAAATAAATATTTAGAATTAATAATGATTTTTGCCATTTATTTTTATAATTGAAACTAAGTCTGTCAGCAGAAGCTGGTAGAGAGAAACTCATGAAGAATTACTTCCTTTCAAAATGCCCAAGATATCTTATTGTTCCTCTTAGTAAAGATGATCTCTTTCAAAATATCCAGCATCTCTTACTGTTTTCACTGAGAGTGAAACAATTGTGTAATATGAAACTACTTTTCTACAATGTAGCAAGTATGATACTTACAGGTGTTTGGATCATCATGGCCCTTTGATCTCTCATTGTTCTCACAATATCTAATGGATAAACAGGCTGATTGCACTCAATGAGACACATTGCTGTTTCCATAGTGATAAGAACTCCTGTCCGTCCAATCCCAGCACTGGAAAAGAAAAACCTGTCATTTCATTTACAACCATCAAAACTGTTTTGTTTTGTTTTTTTTAAATGCTCCTGAAATGTAAAAAACCATTTTAACATTAAAATCTTCAATCCCTAAATATACCCAAGAGAGATCTATGATTATTTTAACTGAGGGTTACTGATGACATTCTACTATGAGAGCAGTGTTTGTGCATAACATTGTAACTTTTCTGTCCTTCCTGGATATCAAAAAACAGTGGAAAATTTTCAAAATATTGGATGGGATCTCTTACCCTTCTAAGTAAATTTGTGTTTTTTCAGTCTCCACACATTTTTGCCCTCCGAGAATATGAAACCTGAAGTATTTCAAGATATGCTGCTGCAGTATAACCGAACAATCTATTTTTCAGGGTTCCCAAACTCCCAACTGCTGGAGAAGTAATCGGCTCACCACCGGAGCTGAAGAGCCCTGCCCTGCACTCAGTGTCATCTTGTTGTGAACAAAATCTTCAATTTCAAACAGAAAGTCCCCTCCAAAATATTTCTTTTAGAGGGGACCTTCAGCCTAATGAACCCCCTCCTTCATCACCCTGGCAAATGGTCCATTTCAGAATTGTCAGGCAGAGAGGGGGTGCTTTAGTCCACAATACCCAGTATGAATTTTTTACTGAATGACTTCTGTTCCATCTTCCACATTAAGGCAACAATTAAGCCAACACCAATTAGCTTGACCACTGTATATAGTAATTGAACAGATGCATTCTATGACTAGCCCTGTGAAGTAGACATGCCTGGGTAACTGCATGATGCTGAAAAGACACCATGCTGCTGCTTCTACAGACAAATAACTTGGAACAGAGAGTAGCTGCCAATGCTCGATAGCCAGCTCGATAGTTTCTTTGGAGGCCAGCAGCAGCGGAAGACAAATTTTGGCTGGTCAGAGCAGATGTCTAAAAATCCACGACTGCACTGTGTAGCATTATGTTATTTAGACAACCACTAAGGATTTATTTAATGACAGTCACATAGCAGGGCTATGTGAATTCCCAGTTGAGATTACAAAGCATTGTGCTGAAGAACTGAAGATGAAGAGCCAGATTCTGTGTTCTCCTTTATGCTGTGAGATGGCATAAAATGCCTCATAGTTGTTGGAACTGGCCCCAGGGCAGTGTCAATAGATGGCATGCCACCCTTAGTCCCACCACTTCATTCCTGCACTGAACTTTGCTCTTAAAGGAGTGGAGAGACTGGTCCAAAGCCTTGGCTTGTAAATACAATGCTATGTTAATCTAGCACATTGAAGAATATGATCCTGCCTGTAACTGTGAAGAAACTGCATTTTTTGTCAGCCCCAGCCCACTGCATATCACTATGTAAAGGATTATTATTATTAACATCTTTCAACATGCTGATAAGTTTTATTAATGAAATATTTTTGGCAGACATTATAAATAGGAAATGTGCTAACCAAAAGTTGGTGACAAAATGTTTAAATAAAGTAGTCTCCAACTAGAAATCTATTTCAGGAGGTAAGTATTAGGGGTATCCACCAAAAGACTCTAGGAATATGTTTAAATAAAAAAAATCTAGTATCAACATGTTTTAATATAAGGGAAACTATAACATGTAGTTTCCAAAGTGGCAAAATAGCGAGAGGTCTTACAGAACGGACATTTATTTCAAAATTTTTTAAAAAGGCTTATTTTTAATTTCTTTATGTGTACGTACACACTTTTCCACAGTTAGGAAACCTCAGAGAACACTTGAAACTGACAGACAATTTATCTTGAGTGTAGTAAACGTTATTAAACAAATTGAATCTTATAAATACACATTCATAAAGAATCTGTAACTTAATCAGTTGTATTTTTAAATACAATTTAGAATTAAAATACTCTACAAACTTTAATATCGTCCTATAATTCTATCCAGAAGGTGGCATCAAAGGGTATCGTATAACATAGTCGTTTGAATAGAATTTTATTATTAGAGACAAATACAATATTGTACGAAAAACTGCTCAGCAAAAAGAAGGTAGGGATATACTCCTATTGATATTCAGGTTTCTATGCATAATGCCCCAAATATCAAGATAGATATATAGTGTACCAAAATTTAGTCTATCCTTCATTACAAAGAATAAAATTATTATTTTAGAAAATTAAAAAAGTGTGTCCAACCCTAAAACAGTATGTTTAGTCCTTATAATTCTGGTTAACACTCACTTTCAATTCTCCATACGTTAATGCGTTTTGGTAATAATAAAGCAGAAAAAACAGTTATTTACTGGGAAGTCATTGATTTGTAAAGAACATAATACTGACAATTTCTCTCAATGGTTCTCTCTTAGCAGCAATTAGTATTCTGATGTACAGATTTTAAAATGGCTGATATTAACTCTTTTTGGACTGTCTAGGACACACATTAATAGTTCTGTGACATAAGTGCTGTAATCCAAGAGAGTTGGACACCAATTTGAAACCTAGTGAGTTCAAAAAAATATAACTCAATGCAGTTTCATATACCAATAACTTCCAAAATCTTCCTGCCCATTTTTGGTGCTTTATAATCACTCTGGCCTATTATTCCTATTACAAGGAAGGGAAGATCCACTCTATTGGATCTGCAGTTTTTTCTGTTTTCCAGGGATCAAATTGGAGGAAAAGTGGTGGCGGTACTCTTCCATACTTCTCTGAGAAAGTAAGTTCCAGCCACGTGAGTCACCAAAACGAGACGCAAACACGGTAGATTTGGCAGATATTCAAAATATGTGCACCACATGACATCCCTGGAATCCTTGGTCTTGGCTCTCCTAGGTGGGGCTTGAATACGCACACTGGCTCTCATGGGTTCCTTGGGCATGGCTCCTTCTTGACTGAGGAAGAAAAGTGGTGATATCTCCAAAATGTCACCCACCTGAGTTACTCTAATGAGACATCACACAAAGTAAATTGTGCAGGTCTGTGATCCTCCTCCTCCTTTTTTATATGAAGCATGAAACAGCTACCAGTGTTGACATATAAATCATCATCACTGGGCAGCTGAATTAACACCTCCCTGATGAAAGAGGCACTTCACCTCACACAGCTATTATTCTGGGCTCTCCACAGACTCCGTCATCTCTGCATCAGCAATTCCTGGTTCACATTTTTGAAGTTTTCTCCACAACCATAATAGCTAGAAACATACTTTTTTTTTTAATTAAAAAAACCAAAAAAAACCAAAAAACCCTTTAAAGTTAAGGTTCTGGAGAAAAAGACATGTGTTGGTATTCTGCACTGCCACATGCCAGCAATGTACTAGCTTTGCCCTGGATAGAAGAAAATTTATTTCTCTCCCATTTGTGTGTGAAAGACCCACACAAAAAACAGGCGAAATTGACAATACACAAGAGGCTGTCATATGCACAAAGTAAACATATTGAAAAAAAGAATTTTTGCTCTAACCTCTTTCAGTTATAATCATCTTAGGTCTACTTGTAACAATAGTAGATAAAAAAATTAAGTTAATGGTGTCCCTTTGACTTTTGTCTCAGTTTCCCCATCTATAAAATGGGCATACTACCCGACAGGTTGGATTGTAAAGGTTATGCTGTTTATATAGTATTTTGAAGATGAAAGGTCCAAAGTCTATTCACAGATTCACATGCCTGCAACTCTCAAAGTCAGCAGACGATGTGCATGTTCATTTGAAGACAAAATTTGGCAATAAAGTATTAGTCTCGTCTTCTATTTACATTAAGTTCTGTAGAGATTCTATGTTAAATGGATTCTAAATGTGACTGATGAAATGTTAATTGTCATTAAAAACTATTTAATAAGAGCTGCACATGTTAAGGACTGTTTCAGATTTACATAGAATACTAAAGAGAACATGAATACAGCTGTTTTCATTCATGACAAAGTACTAAAATGTTAAGAAATATTTGAATCTGATAAAAATGGACACAAACAAATATTCAGTATTGGAGAGTAGACAGACTTCAGTGAAAAAGTGATTTATGTTACTACTGTATATGCTAGAGAGAAATATATCTTACCCTTATGGATATAAGATTTATCTAGTTCTTTTGGAGTTTAGCAATTCCCTAAATGGGAAGTGGTTTCTTCTCCCTCCAGGATTACCGTATTTTTTTTTTTTTAAAACTTATATGAAACATGACCATGCATTTAACTTTGAAAACTGTGATCACACAAGGTTGATGCTAATATCAGAAGGTGTATGGAGAATTATGGGTAACTTTAGCAGCAACACAAGTGAAATTTATACTATGAATATAATCAGAAATGGTGAACAATAAATACTTAATAAAATGACTAAATAAAGAACTTGATGAGACTATTTAGGAAAGTTAGAAAAAAACAATACCTGCAATGAACAACAACAGGTTCTTCTCTGCCAGCTCTCTTTTTTTGTACAAGACACACAAAATCCAGGAAGTCACTAGAATCATCAGGAACCCCATGATCAGGCCATGCTACATATTGGATCTGAGTGAGCTGACGACTTTCATTTTTCTAACCAGGAACACAAAATTTGTTCAAATATAATTCAGACTTCACAATAAAGAACAATGATAATCAACTACACTCCTATAATTACTTCTCATTTGGACATCTCAAAGCACTTTATGAATATGAATTATAAACCAACACATTTTAGAATCCTATTTTTCCTTAAAAACAGCAAAAGACACTAATAAGTCTTTATAAACCTTCTAAAAAGTACATCTCTAGAGCAGGCAAGAAAAATGGATATTCATTGTAACATGGCAACATGCAGTAGTAGTTTCAAAGGCAAATACCTGTACACCACACTACCAGTCTAGCTGATCATTGAAGGTGCTTAAAGTATTTGTTTTTTAATTTTACTTCTCAATATATATATGTATGTAATATGTAAACCATATGCAATGTAAGCATTTCTAGAAGAACCTTAACTCCTGCACTTATTGATATTTAGTGTTAAAATTAACCTTATTGTAGCATTAAAATACATTTTTGTACTTATTACACATGCATCGTTGATTACTTAAAAGGCATATCAATAACTTAGCTTTGCAAAATTGCATGCATGTGTACCAATCCACGCAGAACATTTTCCTCACCTGTCCTTTACTATGACAAAACGATGTTATACTTGCCCATCAAAAAAAGTTATGTATCATAGCTGAGTGGCTGACCAAGAGATGGTGTTGGTGTCTGAGAATTTATGACTTTTTGGGACCTTTTAGGTTAACACTGCTGCTTAATCAGACAACCTCATCACTATTCCATTACTTGAGCACTCTCTTCACCCTGCAGCAAATGACATGGATTCCCCTACAGCTTTCTCAGCCTCTACTGGTCAAGAATTATCCACCACTGTATCCATTTTCTTGACACAGAAAACAGGGTTACTTACCAGTAACTGTTGTTCTTCGAGATGTGTTGCTCATATCCATTCCAATTAGGTGTGTGCGCGCCCCGTGCACAGATTCCCGGAACCTTTTTCCTTAGCACACCCGCAGGGCTGGGTACGGCGCCCCCTGGAGTGCCGCGCTCATGTCGCGGTATATAGGGCACCGCCGGCCCCGCGGGTCCCCAGTCCCTTCTTTCTGCCAACTCCGACAGTGGGGACGGGGGGTGGGTTTGGAATGGATATAAGCAACACATCTCGAAGAACAACAGTTACTGGTAAGTAACCCTGTTTTCTCTCTTCGAGTGATTGCTCATATGCATTCCAATTAGGTGACTAATTTAGCAATACTGTAGGCGGCGGGTAGGAGTCACTGGCGAGCAGCTCTATTCAGCACAGCCCTGCCCACTGCTGCATCATCCCTCGCCTGTTCGACAATGGCATAATGTGTCGTAAAGGTATGTACCGACGACCAGGTCGCCGCTCTGCATATGTCTTGCAGAGGTACACTCTCTAGAAAGGCCGCGGAGGATGCTTGAGCTCTGGTCGAATGTGCCATCACCGGGCCAGGGAGGGGCATCCCTGCCCTGTCGTAGCAAGTCTTAATACAGGCTACAATCCATGAAGAAATTCTTTGGGTGGGTACGGGAGAGCCTTTCATACGGTCTGCTACCGCTACAAATAGTTGTGTAGATTTTCGGAAGGGCCTGGTTCTCTCTAAGTAGTGTGCTAGGGCCCGTCTGACATCTAGGGAATGCCACCTGCGCTCATTAGCCGACCCATGGGGCTTCGGGAAGAACACAGGGAGGAAGATTTCCTGATTACAATGGAATTGTGATACCACCTTGGGCAGGAAAGCTGGGTGAGGTCGTAATCTGACCTTGTCTTTAAAGAAGACCGTGTAAGGGGGCTCCGATGTCAATGCCCTCAATTCAGAAACCCTCCTGGCTGAAGTAATGGCCACCAGGAAGGATACCTTCCAGGAAAGGACCAATAGAGAGCATGTAGCCATAGGCTCAAAGGGGGGACCTGTTAGCATGGAGAGTACTAGGTTTAAATCCCAAGGAGGAGTAGGATCTCTCACTTGTGGGAATACTCTTTCGATACCCTTAAGGAATCTGACTGACATGGGGTGGGAAAAAGAGAGCGCCCCTCCCATGGCTGATGGAAAGCCGAGATGGCTGCCAGATGTACCTTGAGGGAGGCCAGGGCTAGGCCCTGGGTTTTAAGGTGTAAAAGGTACTCTAAGACCATCTGTATGGGCGAACTACCTGGGAAGAATCCTTTGTCTCTCGCCCAACCAGTAAATCGCCTCCACTTAGCCTTGTATGTAATTTGCGTGGAGGGTTTTCTACTACCTAGTAAAATGTGCTGAACCTGTAGGGAGCATGCTCTCTCTCCCTGTCAGCCAGAGAGCCTCCAGGCTGTCAGGTGGAGGGGGTCCAGGTCCGGGTGCAACAAGCGCCCTTGGTCCTGGGAGAGCAGGTCGCACCTCTTGGGAAGTGGGATCGGAGGAGCAATAGAGAGGTCGATCAGAGTACTGTACCAGTACTGCCTTGGCCACGCTGGGGCAATGAGAATGACGTTCGCTTTGTCCCTCTTGATTTTGAGCAGGACTTGAGGGAGAAGCGGAATGGGGGGAATGCGTACATCAGACCCCCTACCCATTTCAGAAAGGCGTCTGATAAGGAACCCTGCTCTCGCCCCCGGAGAGAGCAGAACCTCGGGCATTTCCTGTTCGCGGATGAAGCGAACAGGTCCAGTTGGGGAGTACCCCACTGCTGGAAGATTGAAGTCACTACGTCTTGATGCAGTGACCATTCGTGTCGGGGTAAGAACGATCTGCTGAGGCGATCCGCCTCGTCGTTCCTGCTCCCCGGGAGGTGAGAGGCGACTAGATGAAAGTCGTGCCTCACTGCAAAGTCCCATAGGCGTACAGCCTCTTGGCATAAGGTCAAGGAACGTGCCCCTCCCTGCCTGTTCATGTAGAACATGGCTGCGGTGTTGTCTGTGAGGACTTGCACTACTTTGCCCTTGAGGAACTGGAGGAAGGTCCTGCAAGTCAGCCGGACCGCTCTTAGCTCTCGGACATTGATATGTAGAGCTCTCTCCGCTGGAGACCACAATCCCTGGGTACCTAGGTCTTTGCTGATGTGGGCTCCCCATCCCAAATCCGAAGCGTCCGTGATAAGGACCACTGACGGGGTCAGGTCTGTGAACGGGACTCCCTTGAGCACCTCCCTCGGAGACCTCCACCACTCCAGGGAGGACAGCACCTGTGGGGGAACCGTGACCACCTTGGTCAGTACATGCCTGGAAGGAGTATAGACTGAAGCCAGCCAAGCTTGCATGGGTCTTAGTTTAAGACGAGCTAGCTTAACCACATAAGTGGAAGCTGCCATATGGCCCAACAGCTGGAGGCAATGTCTGGCCGTTGTCGTGGGAGACCTATAGAGGTCTGCAATGATGGAACCCATAGCTTGGAAACGGGGCTGTGGGAGGAAGGCTCTTGCACATTGAGCGTCTAAGGTGGCTCCAATAAATTCTATGCGCTGCACCGGGGTGAGAGTGGACTTCTGCTCATTAATGAGCAATCCAAGTCTGGTGCACGTGGCGCAAGTTAGTTCAAGGCTGTTCTGGACGTGTGTCCTGGACCTGCCCTTGATGAGCCAGTCGTCCAGGTAGGGAAAAATTTGTACCCCTTTACGACGGAGGTGTGCAGCCACCGCCGCCATGCATTTGGTAAAGACCCTGGGAGCCGAGGATAGGCCGAATGGGAGAGCCGTAAATTGATAATGATCTCCCTTAATACAAAACCTTAGGAATTTCCTATGACCTGAGAAGATAGATATATGAAAGTATGCATCCTTTAGATCTAGGGCTGCATACCAGTCCCCGGGATCTAAGGCGGGAATTATGGACGCCAGTGAGAGCATACGGAATTTAATTCGCCTTATAAACTTATTCAGGCGACGGAGGTCCAGTATAGGTCTCAGCCCACCCTTGGCCTTTGGAATTAAGAAATATCTGGAGTAAAAACCTTTTCCTTTTTCACCCGGGGGCACAACCTCTACCGCGCCTAAGCGCAATAGGGAGTGAGCCTCCTGCACTAGCCGCTCCTCATGACCCAGAACCCCTATGGGGGACAGGGCCGGAGGAGTGTTAGGGGGAAAGGCCGTGAGCTGGAGAGCATAGCCATTAAGAATCACTCCTAGGACCCATCGGTCAGTCGTGATTGCTTCCCAGGCCGGATAATATGGTCAAAGCCGATTGTCAAAGGGCCGGTCCCCCTCCCCGATAGAAGGAAGAGTGCCAGCCTCAAAATCGCTGTCAAAAGCGTTTATTACCGTTTCCAGATCCGGTTTTTCCACCCTGCTGCGCCCGCACCGAAGAGCCCCGCCGGTCCCGGCGATTGGGGCCTCTGAAACGCTCCCTGCCCCTCCTTGGCTGGGAAGGCCTGGGCGGTGGTCTGGGTGGGGGTGGGCGACGTTGCGGTTGGCCCCGAAACTGCCTGCCCGTTGACTGGGGGGTATAAAGCCCCAGCGATCTAAGGGTTGCCCTGGAATCCTTTAGGGCATTTAATTTATCGTCAGTCCTCTCCGAAAAGAGGCCTGATCCTTCAAAAGGCAGGTCCTGTATAGTTTGCTGGACCTCATTAGAGAGACCCGAAGCCTGCAACCAGGAGCAGCGGCGCATAACTACTGCCGAAGCCATAGCTCTGCCCGCAGTGTCTGCGGCATCACTGGCCGACTGTAAGGCCGCTCGGGCCACAACCTCCCCCTCCTGAGCCACCGTGGCAAGGTCTGTAGCCTGGTCTGGGGGAAGCGCCGCTACTAAGCGGTGCAGGGAGGCCCACAAATTCTGGTTATACTTTCCCAGAAGCGCCTGGTGGTTAGCCACCCTTAGCTGTAAAGCAGCGGTGGAGTAAACCCTACATCCAAAGAGGTCTAATTTCTTCCTTCTTTGTCCTTGGGAGTACTTCCCTGCCCCCCTGCCGGTCCCTTTGGTTGGCCGCATCGACCACAAGAGTACCTGGAGCAGGGTGGGTATAAAGGAACTCAAAATGTTCCTTGGGGACGTAATATTTTCTCTCCGTACCCTTGGATGTAGGGGGAGCGGAGGAAGGCGTCTGCCAGACAGATCTCACTATTTTCATGAGACTCTCATGAATTGGCAGTGCCACTCTAGAAGGACCCGATGACCCTGAAGGCCCAAAGAGGGGGTCATCCTCCTCTGACATCTCCTTAAGGGCTAGGCCTAGATTATTGGCCACTCTCTTAAGGAGGTCTTGATGCGCCCTAAAATCAAAAAGGGGTGCTTTGTGATCCCTTGAGGTCCCTTCATCTGGGGACGAAGAAGAGGACAAGGGGGTAGGCCCTGTAGATGGGCCCTCCTCGGGGTCAGACTCCGCTTCTGAAGGGACATGCGGAGCTGGTTGAGACGGAGGTGGCTGAACCGCCCCAGAGTGTAGCGATTCTCCCCCGTGAACAGGGCGGGGGCCCCATGGACCCCAATATGGCCCTTGCCAAGGTCCTTGGGCCCAGCCTGGCATGGGATACTGCAGGGCCTCCCCTTGCATGTCCCTGTGGCCTGAGCCCGCTGAATGCCTCTTACGGGCCTTAGGCGGGGAACGGCTTCGAGAGGAAGACGAGGTGGAAATATGTCTACGCCTATGACGGCGTCTAGAGGAGGACCAGCTAGAAGAGCTGGATCTCCTACGTCTATGAGATGACCTCTTGTAGTGCCGCTTGCCACCTCTGGAGCGGGAGCGACGATGCCTGCGGCCAGACACCCGGGAAGGTGATCGGGAGCGCGGCTTTCCCGTCAACGCTGCACCGGCAGGTACCGTGCCCGGAGCTAACGTGTGGAAGGCGGGAATCATCGGCGCCGAGGGACACGATGTCGGTATCAGCGGTGCCGAGGGTAGCGGTGCCGGCATCGGCGGTGCCGCAGGGAGCGGTGCCTGCATCAGTGGCGCCGGTGCCGAGGGAGCGGTATCGGCGGTGCCGAGGGAGCGGCGGTGCCGGTGCCGAGGGAGCGGTGCCGGCATCGGTGCCGAGGGGATCGGCGGTGCCGAGGGAGCGGTGGTCTGCGGTGCCGAGGGGAGCGGTGCCGGCATCATCTGCTCTGCTAGGGTTGGTGCCGGTGCCATCAGCGGCACCGCTGCCTCAGGTGCCGCTGCCCCCGATGTCGGCATGGCCTTCGGTGCCTGACGAGCGGCGTTACCCGCCTGAGAGTCAGCACGGTGCCGGGGTACCTCCCGCACCGGGGTGCCCGAGCCCGAGCTGTGGTCGGTGCCGGAACCGGCGCTAGAGCTGCTGCGTCGGTTCTTGGGGCCTCTTGACCGCCCACGGTGCCGCGGTGCCGAGGCGCTCGACGACCGAGAGTCGGAGCTCGGAGGGGAGCGACTCTCCACCCTCTTTGACCATCTGGGTGAGGATCAGGAGCGGTGTTTCCTCCACCCACCGGGGCCACCCAGCGCGGGTTTGCCCCGAGACACAAGTCCCTGGTCCCTCGGCCGAGGGGGGGACGGAGGCGTAGGCAAGGCCATGAGGGCCCTTGCCGCATCAAACGCCTCCGGCATCGACGGCCCTTGTAGGGGCGCACCCCCACTCATCCGAGTCGGGGGAGGCTCCCTACGAGGAGACACCGGTGCCGGAGGAGCCTCCACGGCACGTGGCTGGGGTGTCTCCTTAGGAGGAGGCAGGGAGGAGTCCGTCAACGGGATCTCTGGCCGCTTTGACTTCTTTTTAGCCGGCACCGAGATCTTCAGCGGTGCCGGTGGTGCGCTCTGCACCGAAGAGACGCTCGGTGCGGGGGACCTCGATGGCTCGGAGGCCGGGCGCAGCAGGCCAGGCCAGGCCAGGCCAGGCCAGGCCAGGCCAGCCAGGCCAGGCCAGGCCAGGGCCAGGCCAGGCCAGGCCAGGCCAGGCCAGGCCAGGCCAGGCCAGGCCAGGCCAGGCCAGGCCAGGCCAGGCCAGGCCAGGCCAGGCCAGGCCAGGCCAGGGCCAGGCCAGGCCAGGCCAGGCCAGGCCAGGCCAGGCCAGGCCAGGCCAGGCCAGGCCAGGCCAGGCCAGGCCAGGCCAGGCCAGGCCAGGCCAGGCCAGGCCAGGCCAGGCCAGGCCAGGCCAGGCCAGGCCAGGCCAGGCCAGGCCAGGCCAGGCCAGGCCAGGCCAGGCCAGGCCAGGCCAGGCCAGGCCAGGCCAGGCCAGGCCAGGCCAGGCCAGGCCAGGCCAGGCCAGGCCAGGCCAGGCCAGGCCAGGCCAGGCCAGGCCAGGCCAGGCCAGGCCAGGCCAGGCCAGGCCAGGCCAGGCCAGGCCAGGCCAGGCCAGGCCAGGCCAGGCCAGGCCAGGCCAGGCCAGGCCAGGCCAGGCCAGGCCAGGCCAGGCCAGGCCAGGCCAGGCCAGGCCAGGCCAGGCCAGGCCAGGCCAGGCCAGGCCAGGCCAGGCCAGGCCAGGCCAGGCCAGGCCAGGCCAGGCCAGGCCAGGCCAGGCCAGGCCAGGCCAGGCCAGGCCAGGCCAGGCCAGGCCAGGCCAGGCCAGGCCAGGCCAGGCCAGGCCAGGCCAGGCCAGGGCCAGGCCAGGCCAGGCCAGGCCAGGCCAGGCCAGGCCAGGCCAGGCCAGGCCAGGCCAGGCCAGGCCAGGCCAGGCCAGGCCAGGCCAGGCCAGGCCAGGCCAGGCCAGGCCAGGCCAGGCCAGGCCAGGCCAGGCCAGGCCAGGCCAGGCCAGGCCAGGCCAGGCCAGGCCAGGCCAGGCCAGGCCAGGCCAGGCCAGGCCAGGCCAGGCCAGGCCAGGCCAGGCCAGGCCAGGCCAGGCCAGGCCAGGCCAGGCCAGGCCAGGCCAGGCCAGGCCAGGCCAGGCCAGGCCAGGCCAGGCCAGGCCAGGCCAGGCCAGGCCAGGCCAGGCCAGGCCAGGCCAGGCCAGGCCAGGCCAGGCCAGGCCAGGCCAGGCCAGGCCAGGCCAGGCCAGGCCAGGCCAGGCCAGGCCAGGCCAGGCCAGGCCAGGCCAGGCCAGGCCAGGCCAGGCCAGGCCAGGCCAGGCCAGGCCAGGCCAGGCCAGGCCAGGCCAGGCCAGGCCAGGCCAGGCCAGGCCAGGCCAGGCCAGGCCAGGCCAGGCCAGGCCAGGCCAGGCCAGGCCAGGCCAGGCCAGGCCAGGCCAGGCCAGGCCAGGCCAGGCCAGGCCAGGCCAGGCCAGGCCAGGCCAGGCCAGGCCAGGCCAGGCCAGGCCAGGCCAGGCCAGGCCAGGCCAGGCCAGGCCAGGCCAGGCCAGGCCAGGCCAGGCCAGGCCAGGCCAGGCCAGGCCAGGCCAGGCCAGGCCAGGCCAGGCCAGGCCAGGCCAGGCCAGGCCAGGCCAGGCCAGGCCAGGCCAGGCCAGGCCAGGCCAGGCCAGGCCAGGCCAGGCCAGGCCAGGCCAGGCCAGGCCAGGCCAGCCAGGCCAGGCCGCCAGGCCAGGCCAGGCCAGGCCAGGCCAGGCCAGGCCAGGCCAGGCCAGGCCAGGCCAGGCCAGGCCAGGCCAGGCCAGGCCAGGCCAGGCCAGGCCAGGCCAGGCCAGGCCAGGCCAGGCCAGGCCAGGCCAGGCCAGGCCAGGCCAGGCCAGGCCAGGCCAGGCCAGGCCAGGCCAGGCCAGGCCAGGCCAGGCCAGGCCAGGCCAGGCCAGGCCAGGCCAGGCCAGGCCAGGCCAGGCCAGGCCAGGCCAGGCCAGGCCAGGCCAGGCCAGGCCAGGCCAGGCCAGGCCAGGCCAGGCCAGGCCAGGCCAGGCCAGGCCAGGCCAGGCCAGGCCAGGCCAGGCCAGGCCAGGCCAGGCCAGGCCAGGCCAGGCCAGGCCAGGCCAGGCCAGGCCAGGCCAGGCCAGGCCAGGCCAGGCCAGGCCAGGCCAGGCCAGGCCAGGCCAGGCCAGGCCAGGCCAGGCCAGGCCAGGCCAGGCCAGGCCAGGCCAGGCCAGGCCAGGCCAGGCCAGGCCAGGCCAGGCCAGGCCAGGCCAGGCCAGGCCAGGCCAGGCCAGGCCAGGCCAGGCCAGGCCAGGCCAGGCCAGGCCAGGCCAGGCCAGGCCAGGCCAGGCCAGGCCAGGCCAGGCCAGGCCAGGCCAGGCCAGGCCAGGCCAGGCCAGGCCAGGCCAGGCCAGGCCAGGCCAGGCCAGGCCAGGCCAGGCCAGGCCAGGCCAGGCCAGGCCAGGCCAGGCCAGGCCAGGCCAGGCCAGGCCAGGCCAGGCCAGGCCAGGCCAGGCCAGGCCAGGCCAGGCCAGGCCAGGCCAGGCCAGGCCAGGCCAGGCCAGGCCAGGCCAGGCCAGGCCAGGCCAGGCCAGGCCAGGCCAGGCCAGGCCAGGCCAGGCCAGGCCAGGCCAGGCCAGGCCAGGCCAGGCCAGGCCAGGCCAGGCCAGGCCAGGCCAGGCCAGGCCAGGCCAGGCCAGGCCAGGCCAGGCCAGGCCAGGCCAGGCCAGGCCAGGCCAGGCCAGGCCAGGCCAGGCCAGGCCAGGCCAGGCCAGGCCAGGCCAGGCCAGGCCAGGCCAGGCCAGGCCAGGCCAGGGCCAGGCCAGGCCAGGCCAGGCCCAGGCCAGGCCAGGCCAGGCCAGGCCAGGCCAGGCCAGGCCAGGCCAGGCCAGGCCAGGCCAGGCCAGGCCAGGGCCAGGCCAGGCCAGGCCAGGCCAGGGCCAGGCCAGGCCAGGCCAGGCCAGGCCAGGCCAGGCCAGGGCCAGGCCAGGCCAGGCCAGGCCAGGCCAGGCCAGGCCAGGCCAGGCCAGGCCAGGCCAGGCCAGGCCAGGCCAGGCCAGGCCAGGCCAGGCCAGGCCAGGCCAGGCCAGGCCAGGCCAGGCCAGGCCAGGCCAGGCCAGGCCAGGCCAGGCCAGGCCAGGCCAGGCCAGGCCAGGCCAGGCCAGGCCAGGCCAGGCCAGGCCAGGCCAGGCCAGGCCAGGCCAGGCCAGGCCAGGCCAGGCCAGGCCAGGCCAGGCCAGGCCAGGCCAGGCCAGGCCAGGCCAGGCCAGGCCAGGCCAGGCCAGGCCAGGCCAGGCCAGGCCAGGCCAGGCCAGGCCAGGCCAGGCCAGGCCAGGCCAGGCCAGGCCAGGGCCAGGCCAGGCCAGGCCAGGCCAGGCCAGGCCAGGCCAGGCCAGGCCAGGCCAGGCCAGGCCAGGCCAGGCCAGGCCAGGGCCAGGCCAGGCCAGGGCCAGGCCAGGCCAGGCCAGGCCAGGCCAGGCCAGGCCAGGCCAGGCCAGGGCCAGGCCAGGCCAGGCCAGGCCAGGCCAGGCCAGGCCAGGCCAGGCCAGGCCAGGCCAGGCCAGGCCAGGCCAGGCCAGGCCAGGCCAGGCCAGGCCAGGCCAGGCCAGGGCCAGGCCAGGCCAGGCCAGGGCCAGGCCAGGCCAGGCCAGGCCAGGCCAGGCCAGGCCAGGCCAGGGCCAGGCCAGGCCAGGCCAGGCCAGGCCAGGCCAGGCCAGGCCAGGCCAGGCCAGGCCAGGCCAGGGCCAGGCCAGGCCAGGCCAGGCCAGGCCAGGCCAGGCCAGGGCCAGGCCAGGCCAGGCCAGGCCAGGCCAGGCCAGGCCAGGCCAGGGCCAGGCCAGGCCAGGCCAGGCCAGGCCAGGCCAGGCCAGGCCAGGCCAGGGCCAGGCCAGGCCAGGCCAGGCCAGGCCAGGCCAGGCCAGGCCAGGCCAGGGCCAGGCCAGGCCAGGCCAGGCCAGGCCAGGCCAGGCCAGGCCAGGCCAGGCCAGGCCAGGCCAGGCCAGGCCAGGCCAGGCCAGGCCAGGCCAGGCCAGGCCAGGCCAGGCCAGGCCAGGGCCAGGCCAGGCCAGGCCAGGCCAGGCCAGGCCAGGCCAGGCCAGGCCAGGGCCAGGCCAGGGCCAGGCCAGGCCAGGGC